>NW_027507903.1:375855757-378255757 GCF_037356315.1 Lithobates pipiens | reverse complement strand
ACATATAACCATGGCATGTGTGAGCAATATATCATTTAGTGACAACTTTTTGTAAAAAAAATTTTTTTTTTTTTTTTTTGTCATTATTCAATCCCTTAGGACAAAAAAAATAAATATTCAATGGGCTCAACATACCCATCAGCAATTTCCTTGGGGTGTCTACTTTCCAAAATGGGGTCATTTGGGGGGGATTTGTACTGCCCTGCCATTTTAGCACCTCAAGAAATGAGATCGGCAGTCATAAATTAAAAGCTGTGTAAATTCCAGAAAATGTACTCTAGTTTGTAGACGCTATAACTTTTGCGCAAACCAAAAAATATACGCTTATTGACATTTTTTTTACTAAAGACATGTGGCTAAATAAATTTTGCCCTCAATGTATGACTAAAATTTAGTTTATTCGATTTTTCTTATAACAAAAAGAAGAAAATATCTTTTTTTTTCAAAATTTTCGCTCTTTTTCCATTTATATCGCAAAAAAAAAAAATCGCAGAGGCAATCAAATACCATCAAAAGAAAGCTCTATTTGTGGGAAGAAAAGGACGCAAATTTCGTTTGGGTGCAATATTGCATGACCGCGCAATTACCAGTTAAAGCAGCGCAGTGCGAAATTGCAAAAAGACCTCTGGTCCTTAAGGTGTTTATTGGTCCGGAGCTGAAGTGGTTAAAGAATGAAGTAGAAATAAATAGTGACAAACAGCGCGTTACATACAATATACAGTACAGAATGACACCAGTGTTACAGAAAACATAGGTCGGACATGTAACAGTAAGTCGCCAACAGCACAACACTAAGAATAAACTCCTGAGGACATGTGAAGCCCGCCCATTCTGTATGACAGAATTATTCCCCAACCCAAGCTCGGGATAGTAAATGCATAACCATATAACCTCTGGTGTACCACTCTGCACGCAGTAAACCAAGTCACTGAAAAAGGAAGAGAGAGAAAAAAGGGAAGAGAAAAAGATTATAGTAAAAGAGGGTAAAGAGGGGAAAGTCAAAGATAGAAAAAGGGGAAAAAGAGGAGGAAAGGAGGAGAAATAGTAGGGATCTGCCCCGTCCTGTCTCCGTCCTAGGAATAAAACACAGAAAGTCACATGAACTTACCGCAAATCTCTTTTGATACATCTCTTGAATGCAGCCAGAGTGTGTGTCCCCAGTACGTGGAAGCAGCAGGCCCCACCGACAGTGTCACAGTGGTTTGTAAGGGTTTGCGATATTCAGCAGATGGAACAGCTCACAGCTGCCCTGGGGGAAAGGGAGGAGGAACACAACACCCACTGGACACACTGGAACCTCTTCTGATTTTCCAGATGAATATAAAGTCTTACATTTGAGAACCCTGTCTTAGAATAAATCAAAGTATCGGGTCGTTGGCCCTGCTAGAGCTCTACACCCCCTCCCCCTTTCCTTACACCTGCCTTTTCCTACTTCTCCCTCTTTTCTTTTTGTTATTTTTTTCTTTTTTTTTATCCTTCCCCCATTGACCCTCTCACACCTTTATTTTCTCACATAAATGAAAAATTCTCACGGGTTGCGGAAAATGTCTGGTATTATTCCCGCTATTCCAATGCTGAGAACTATAACCTACCCATAGTACAACGTTTGAACTCAGTCCTCTAAAGGGAGATGCTCCCCTTTGGTCTTGTTCATTGGTCATATCTACTGTATGGTTTTTGTTGGTTTAGAAGTTTCCCTTGTTTAATCCTGTAGTTTCACCAGAACGACAACAGGAGAAACTTTGAACTACCGTTTCCTGTTTTAATATAGCGTAATAGTAGAAACCGAAATGTCTCATTTATGTACAAAAAATGTTTAATGAGTTCTTGTCATTGCTTAGTATTGGAGGAGGTTGGATGACATGCTGGATGACATGCTTGATTTCATTTCTTTTTGTATGACCTGAAATCCTTAAAGATTTAAAAAAAAAGAATAGACAATAAAAAATATATAAAAATAAAATTTGAGCATAAAATCAATCTAAATAACACTATTGCATTAATTTCTTTGGATTACATGGATTCATTATTGTGAAATTTATAGAATGCATCAGGGGGAAGAAAATTTATATGGGACAATACATACAATTATGACTACTATGTATGCATGTAAATTAATGAACTGAATATGTTTACACTCTGTGTGTATATCACACAGAGAGGCCAGTAGTACCTACTATGACTATGACTACTATGTATGCATGTAAATTAATGAATTGAATATGTTTACACTCTGTGTGTATATCACACAGAGAGGCCAGTAGTACCTAAATTCCTTTTGCAAAGCAATGATTTTTATTAGTAATGTATGCGATAATAGAATTTATATGCGCTTATATTGGTATCTAATGTAATGGTTTTTATGATAACATGGTGAGGTAATTGCACCTTAAAGGGGCTATTGGGAGTAAAAGGAGGGAGGGGGGTTACAAAGTATCAAAATAATGAATACTGAATCTACATAGTTGCATAGTTTGTCAGGTTGAAAAAAGACACAAGTCCATCCAGTTCAACCATAAAAATAAAATAATAAAAAATAATATCTCACTTCAACCTCTCTTAGATTCTTCATCAGGAACATCTTCCCTTCCCTATAGGACTCTGAGACAGATTAGGTCCCAACTGCAAAACCTCTCCCTACATGACACATGGCGTACTTTACACCCAGACACCAAAGACTACACCTTCTCCCACCCACACAACAGATACTCCAGACTTGATTACTTATTTCTTTCCCAGAGAGACCTTCCCTTCCTCAAACTTGCCACTATTGAACCCCTTCTCATTGCCGATCATCACCCGATTTCGATACTCCTCACACTCCCAAATCGGAAACAGACAACAAAAACATGGCGATTATCCGCATCACTTCTCACATCAGAATCTGACATTAACATGATAAAATCCAGCCTCCATCAATATTTTTTAGAGAACACAAACCCTCTTGCCTCACCCATTTCTATCTGGGAGGCTCATAAATGCACTATTAGAGGACAGTTCTTGCAACTTGCGGCCCTCAAGAAGAGAGAAAACCAAGCCACAATGTCAGAATTGATTCTTAAAATCAAACGATTAGAACGAACCCACAAATGATCCCTAGCCCAGGACACCTTACAGGAACTGTCTAATGCGAGACAGATGCTTTTGGAGCTATTGGGTCGCAAGACACGTCGTAAATTCATTCTCACGCAAAAGCTCTTCTATGAGCAAAGCAACAAATGCGGCAGATTACTTGCCTGTGCCATTCGTTTGAAAAAAGCTGCCACAAACATTTACACAATAAAAGATGTGACAGGTAAAACACACACTTCTTCGGAAGCTATAGCAGCCCAATTTGAACGCTATTACAAGGAGCTATATAATCTACCTAACCAACCAGAATCCTCTAAATCCCAGAGTCGGAGAGCAACGATGATTACCCAATTTCTTACAAAATACAGCCCCCGCACGATACCCGGAGAAGTGTCCCGAGACTTGGATAACCCTATTACAGAAACAGAACTCAAACAGGCCATAAAACAACTAAAACCGGGTAAGAGCCCGGGCCCAGATGGCTTCTCAGCCCCCTACTATAAAATTTTCACTGACTCCTTATCAACACCCTTCCTTAAAGCACTTCACTCCCTAAACGAGACACCTACTCCTTTCCACAGGCTTCTAGAAGCACATATTACTGTGATTCCCAAGCCAGGGAAAGATGCATCCTCAGTCACTAGCTATCGGCCAATTTCATTACTTAACCTCGACGCAAAATTATTTGCCAAAATTCTGGCTAACCGTCTCCTCCCCCTCCTGCCTTCTCTTATCGGGAAGTACCAAGTGGGATTTGTCCCTGGCAGGGAAGCCAGGGATAATACTATTAAGGCCATCAATCTCCACCACTGGCTATCTTCCCGGAAATACAAAGGCTTTTTCCTGTCTTTGGATGCGGAGAAGGCATTTGACAGGTTGGCCTGGGACTACCTGGGGGCGGTACTTCGCCACCTAGGCCTACCTGATAGGATGCTTAATCTCATTATGTCCCTTTATACTATTCCGACATTCTCTTATTTTTAAGTGACCCGTTGACCTCAATTCCAAATTTGCTCAAAGACTTTGAATTCTTCGGTCAAATTTCCAACTTCAAAAGGCAAATTCCCTTAACATATCCCTACCAAAAGAGATAGTCACACAATGTCAGAATTCCTTCCCGCTTACCTGGAAACAGGATGCCATAACCTACCTAGGGATCCAACTGCCCTCGAATCTCCACGATCTATTTTCAGCAAATTTCCTTAATCTATCCCGTACCATAGTTGAAGACTTACGCAACTGGGATAGACCCCACTTTTCTTGGTTCGGTCTTGCAGCCATTCTTAAAATGAACGTGCTCCCACCTCTTACAAACTCTTACAAACTATCCCCATTCAGATTCCCTCCTCTTTTTTTTCTTGACATCATTTTCTTGATCTCAAACGCATATTCTCAAAATTTCTTTGGAATCGCAAACATCCCAGAATAAATTATACCCAACTCACGAAACCTAAAAATAAAGGAGGGATCGGCTTTCCGGACCTTAAAAATTACTCAATAGCTAGCCACTTAGTTAGAACACTGGACTGGACAACACACGAAACAAACAAAGACTGGGTCAAATTAGAGGACTCATTTTCAAGCATTCCACTTAAATCCACACCCTGGATCATCCCCTCCAATATCCCTAAAATACTAAAGGAACATCCCCTAATTGAAGCAACGCTAAATATTTTTAGGGAAGCGAATAGGAGATTCAAACTTTCCTCTAACCCAGGGCCTCTAACACCTCTTAACCCCGCTTTTATTCCCGGAATGTCCAGAGATCTTCTCAAAGATGTCTGGCCATCTCAGGATATCCAAGCTCATCAGTTCTTCAGAAATGGAGAACTTCTAGACCACACTTCCCTTCCCACTAACACAGAGAATCTTCCCATGCCTAGGTGGACTTACTTCCAAATACGACACTTCTTCGGGGTAACAAATCGAGACAAATCGCTCTCTAGACAACTGACCCCATTTGAGACTTTATGTTCTCAATCCACACCTCAAAGACCCTTAATTTCAGGGACCCATCATTACTCTTCTCATCCCTTTCCCCAAGAGAAGGGAAAGCTTGTCAAGCCTGGGAAAGGGACCTTCAAATACACTTCCACGAGGAGGAGTGGGAAAGAATACTACTGATTGCTCATAAAGGTTCCCTAAATGTAAATATCCAGGAAAATAATTTTAAGCTCCTCTCAAGATGGTATCGAACACCTGATATGAATAAATTCCACCCTAAAGTTTCAAACAAATGCTGGAGATGCCTCAACGACACAGGGACACTCTTACACATTTGGTGGACCTGCCCAAAGATTCAACAGTTCTGGACCCAGGTACACAATATACAGGTCCTTCTCAAAAAATTAGCATATTGTGATAAAGTTCATTATTTTCTGTAATGTACTGATAAACATTAGACTTTCATATATTTTAGATTAATTACACACAACTGAAGTAGTTCAAGCCTTTTCTTGTTTTAATATTGATGATTTTGGCATACAGCTCATGAAAACCCCAAATTCCTATCTCAAAAAATTAGCATATCATGAAAAGGTTCTCTAAACAAGCTATTAACCTAATCATCTGAATCAACTAATTAACTCTAAACACCTGCAAAAGAGTCCTGAGGCTTTTAAAAACTCCCAGCCTGGTTCATTACTCAAAACCGCAATCATGGGTAAGACTGCCGACCTGACTGCTGTCCACAAGGCCATCATTGACACCCTCAAGCAAGAGGGTAAGACACAGAAATAAATTTCTGAATGAATAGGCTGTTCCCAGAGTGCTGTATCAAGGCACCTCAGTGGGAAGTCTGTGGGAAGGAAAAAGTGTGGCAGAAAACGCTGCACAACGAGAAGAGGTGACCGGACCCTGAAGAAGATTGTGGAGAAGGACCGATTCCAGACCTTGGGTGACCTGCGGAAGCAGTGGACTGAGTCTGGAGTAGAAACATCCAGAGCCACCGTGAACAGGCGTGTGCAGGAAATGGGCTACAGGTGCCGCATTCCCCAGGTCAAGCCACTTTTGAACCAGAAACAGCGGCAGAAGCGCCTGACCTGGGCTACAGAGAAGCAACACTGGACTGTTGCTCAGTGGTCCAAAGTACTTTTTTCGGATGAAAGCAAATTTTGCATGTCATTCGGAAATCAAGGTGCCAGAGTCTGGAGGAAGACTGGGGAGAGGGAAATGCCAAAATGCCTGAGGTCCAGTGTCAAGTACCCACAGTCAGTGATGGTCTGGGGTGCCATGTCAGCTGCTGGTGTTGGTCCTCTGTGTTTTATCAAGGGCAGGGTCAATGCAGCTAGCTATCAGGAGATTTTGGAGCACTTCATGCTTCCATCTGCTGAAAAGCTTTATGGAGATGAAGATTTCATTTTTCAGCACGACCTGGCACCTGCTCACAGTGCCAAAACCACTGGTAAATGGTTCACTGACCATGGTATTACTGTGCTCAATTGGCCTGCCAACTCTCCTGACCTGAACCCCATAGAGAATCTGTGGGATATTGGGAAGAGAAAGTTCAGAAACGCAAGACCCAACACTCTGGATGAGCTTAAGGCCGCTATCGAAGCATCCTGGGCCTCCATAACACCTCAGCAGTGCCACAGGCTGGTTGCCTCCATGCCACGCCGCATTGAAGCAGTCATTTCTGCAAAAGGATTCCCGACCAAGTATTGAGTGCATAACTGAACATAATTATTTGAAGGTTTTTTTGTATTAAAAACACTTTTCTTTTATTGGTCGGATGAAATATGCTAATTTTTTGAGATAGGATTTTTGGGTTTTCAGGAGCTGTATGCCAAAATCATCAATATTAAAACAAGAAAAGGCTTGAACTACTTCAGTTGTGTGTAATGAATCTAAAATATATGAAAGTCTAATGTTTATCAGTACATTACAGAAAATAATGAACTTTATCACAATATGCTAATTTTTTGAGAAGGACCTGTAGCTTCCTCAATCACTGGCCTCAACATAGAATACTCACCAGCTCGTATGATCTTCCACTATACACACACTCCCACACATCTTTACAGGAAATCCCTTAGCCTACATTTACTTAATACCGCCAAGCTGTGCATCCCAGTTCACTGGGGTTCCTCTGATGTCCCCTCCATCCGCGAGTGGCTCCACAGGGTGGAGAAGATAGCTGAGATGGAGGAACTCATACACATGGCAAGAGACTCCCCACACAAATATGCCCAGACTTGGGAAAAATGGACGCGCTACCTAGCCAACGAGCCGTTATTTAACGGTAACAATGCTGACATCACGCACAGTACGACTACCTAATCTCCTCCTACGCTCATCCCTATAAGACCTTCATAGCTAAACCTGACTGAAGGGCACTTTACATCCCTACCTAGAATGGGAGAGAAGTCCTGACCGTTACAACCTGACCATATGCCATATATACATGTTCTTACCTCAGTCCACGCTTTTGGAGCTTGGGGGAGACCGGAGGGACGTCTCCTTGCCCTATCCATCCCTCTTATCCCCCTCCCTCTCCCCCCTAATTCTCTCCCCTACTCTTCTCTTCCCCATCCTCCCCCCCTTTTTTTTCTCTTGCTACACCCCCAATTCCCCCTAGTTAAACCCTTCTTTTCCACTGCTTTCTTACTAGTCATAATACTACAGATACAGGCATCCCAAACCGACTGAAAACCGACCGACGACACACAATGTATGAACTATACTCCCATTTATATTCCCAACATCCTCATATGTCACCTACTTTCTGCAGCCCCTAATACATTAGCATTACCCATAACGACTCATACCTCACTAACAGACACTCGTAACTAACAGACACAACTTGAATCATAGGCTTTATCTATACAGCCACCTAATCCTCCAACTGCCACGATATGGGATTGTCATAATATCTTCTCATTTGGGAATTTTTCAGCTAGGGGTGGCCCTAATCAACTGAGAAGATAGAGGTAAACTTATATCGGTTGTTAATGAAGATTTCTCTGTATTCTGCAGTTGTAACATGCATTATGTACATTTTGTCATTCTGTAATCACCTGTTACTGTTCACTTTGAAAATCCAATAAAACCTTTATGGAAAAAAAATAAATATAATAATATCAAACAATCCTATATACCCAATCCTATACCCACAGTTGATCTAGAGGAAGGCAAAAAACCCCAGCAAAGCATGACCAAATTTGCTACAGCAGGGGAAAAAAATCCTGACCCCCGAGAGGCAATCGGATTTTCCCTGGATCAACTTTACCTATGATATTAGTACCCAGTTATATTGTGTGAATTTAGGAAAGAATTCAGGTCTTGCTTAAAGGAATCTACTGAGCTGGCCAGAACCACCTCCGGAGGGAGTCTATTCCACATTTTTACAGCTCTTACTGTGAAGAAACCTTTCCATATTTGGAGATGAAATCTCTTTTCCTCTAGACGTAAAGCGTGCCCCCATGTCCTCTGTGTTGAAAATCAACACCAAGTTCACTATATAGACCCTTATATATTTGAACATGTTAATCATATGCCCCCTTATACTCCTCTTCTCAAGAGTGAATAAATTCAGTTCCTCTAATCTTTCCTCATAGCTGAACTCCTCTATGCCTCTTATCAGTTTGATTGCCCTTCTCTGCACTTTCTCCAGTTCCCCAATATCCTTTTTGGTGACCAAAACTGAACTGCATATTCCAGATGAGGTCTTACTAATGATTTGTACAGGGGCAAAATTATATCTCTCTCGAGTCCATACCTCTCTTAATGCAAGAAGGGACTTTGCTCGCTTTAGAAACCGCATTGCATGTTATTATTGAGCTTATGATCTACCAAAACACCCAGATCCTTCTCCACTGCGGATTCCTTCTTTTGTAATCCCCCTAGACATATGGAACGTAATGAATTAAAATTTACGAATTGTCCAAATAACAAATACTGCATCTATACAAATGAATCATAATTAATTCAAATGTATCCAAAGTTATACATTTATTCGAAATAACGAATATCAATCATAACAAATGATCCAAAAAACATGAAAAAAAAATGAATGAAATCAAATTAAAATATGAATGGCATTGACCTTAGAGTAACTTCAAATTGCCTCTGCCAGTTGCTTAATAATAAAGCCCCAGGAGCAGATGGGTTACGGGGGGAGGTCATTAAGGTTTATGGAGATGATCTGCTTCCTGAATTGTTGGACGTGTTTAATACAGCATTGGGAAGTGGCTATTTCCCACCATCCATGAATGAAGCAAGTATAATAGTTTTGTTAAAACCGGATCAAGGTCCTAATAACCTTGAATTATATCGCCCAATTTCACTACTTAATTCAGATGTGAAGCTATTGGCAAATAGTATTAGCTATTGGCAAAAGTATTTGCAATGAATGTAAAGTGTTTATTTCTTAATTTGCAGTTCCGTCTGATAACTAAGGTAATAGAGCTTTATTGTTGCTTAATGCTATAGAATGGGATTTTTTGTGGCGTCTTGAAAAATTTGATTTTGGACCCCAGTTGATAAGATGGATAAACTTCTCTATGCTGCCCCAGTGGCACGGGTAAAGGTAAATGGACATATATCGGCACTTTTTCCACTGCAGCGAGGAACAAAACAGGGATGACTACTATAACCTTTGCTGTTTGCCTTGGCCCTTGAACCCTTAGCTGCTTCTGTCCATCAATCATTTAATATTATTGGGTTTCATAGATCTTTGGCATAGAATAATATTGCGCTATACGCGGATGATACGCGTTTATTTTTGGGATATACTTTGTCTTCTTTGGAGGCAGTGATGTCCTTAATTAATACATATAGCTCTTTCTCAGGCTTCACGGTAAACTGGGACAAATCGATCCTCTTGCCTGTGGATCCCCTGGTGACCAATCTGCCAACCTCTGCTGCTCAAATTGTTGTAGTCTCTGTATTTAAATATCTAGGGGTACAAGTTACATCACAAGTGATATCATATCTGGAGAGGAATTTGGCCCCACTATTTAAGCGGTTTGGGCAAGTGGGGGAAATCTTGAGTAAGTTGCCTTTAACAATAATAGGTTGATCTAATTTGATAAAGATGCCACAACTCCTTTATTTGTTACATAACTGCTGCATATGGTTACCACGGAAATGTTTTAAACCAATAGAAACCTTGTTTAGAGATCTTATTTTGAGATATAAACATCCTCGGATTAGACTGGAAATGTTGCAGTTACCTAAGGATGAAGGAGGCTTGGCTTTTCCTAATGCCAGGTTGTATTACTTAGCATCTCAACTTCAGCAACTATACGATAGAATACTATAGATTGTGAGGATCCCATATGACAAATTATATTTTTCAATTGCTGATCCATTAGTACAGCTAATAGTAGCTTACCACTTCTATAATGTAGACATCCTACATTTTGGACATTTTGATTTATGGAAAAAGTCTGGCATTTCGCTTCTCAGCAAACTTTATAATAATGATATTTTGCAATAATTTGAAGCAAAGACTCTTTTTATTTAAATATAATCCTTCATCAATTCTAGCTTTGGCGGTATCTGTAAGCCCTTGTACACACGGTCGGATATTCCAACAACAGAATCCGTCAAATTTTGTCCAACAGATTTTGTCCGAAACTTGTGTTGCATACACATGGTCGGACAAAGTTTTCGGAAAATCCGATTGTTCGGACTGTGACAACGTTATTTCGTTACAACGGAACTACGTTCAGGCTAGTAGCCAATAGCTTTGGTCTAGGAATTTGATCTGAGCATGTGTGGCACTTTGTCCGATTGGAATTCTCTACACACAATCGGACAAAGTCCGATCGGATCATGTTGTCGGAAAGTTTTACAGCCCAGCTCTAAAACTTTGTCCGTACAAGGGCTAAGACGTGCTAAACAGGGACTCATAGGAAATATATATTATTCTATACAAATAATATAACTAGAACTAACCTACAAGAGGGTAGTTTTGGACAGTGGAATAGAGATTTAGAGATACTTAGTGATGAGTAGGGGAAAGCCTTGAGAAATGTATTTAGGGTATCCTTATCCTCCTCACAGTGCTTGACCCAGTTATTTATCCTTCATAGAGTCCATTATACTCCTTTAAAACTGTACTCTTGTGGTAAAGCAACTACATCAAATTGACCAAGATGCATTACTGGCAGTGGTACACTTAGGCATATGCTGTGGCGATGTCCAAAGCTTAATCACTACTGGGAGTCTGTATTTGATACTTTAAATTCCCTACGCTTTACACAAGTACAGCTTGATCCCAAAAAAATGCATTGCTAGGGATTATACTCTCCCAGCTGAAATGCATGTGATGTGGGTGAACACAATGTATGTGGCTTGCAAACTTATATTCCAAAAAGGGATATCAAATTAATCGCCAAAGATAGATCAATGGATCAAAGCAATTAATCTTAATTTACGACTAGAGGAGCTGACATATAAACATAGGAGATGTCCTAAAAAAATTGGCAATGGTGGTTAGATTCCAACTTGCCTAGGAAGTCAACTGAGTAAATTAATGATAATATCGGAAGTTAATTTTGAGATAGAATTCTGGAATGAATAAACTAAATATGACTATATGCACCATCTAAGGTAGCAATGGTTTGGAGGGGTCTGAGTAATGATTGAAATATTGAAATGTATTTTGGTGAACACCATTATGGTTTTATTTTTATTTTTTTTATATTTTTGTTTTTGTTTTAGTTGTATTGTTGGGTGGGATATGGGATGGTCTTTTATTTTTTTTATGTGTTTTTTTTTTTGTTGTAGAATGAAAAAAAATGTAATAAAAACTATTTGATAAAAAAATAAAATAAAGGAATGGCACCCACGTGCACCTCACAAGGGCAGCATGGTTGTGTGCAGTATGGTAAATGCTCACGGAATGCACCTTTACTGCACTGTGTTCTAGTGTGAACCAACCCTTTAGGGAGAGAGAGGGGGAAGGATCACTATGCTATATGGAAGGCAGGAAGAAAGGATCACTATAGTACATGAAAAGCAGGGGTGATCACTATAGTACATAGAAACAGGGAAGGAAGGATCACTATGGTACATGGAAGGCAGGAATGATCACTGTGGTACATGGAGGGCAGGAACAAAGGATCACTATGGTACACAGAAGACAGGAAGAATCACTTTGGTACATGGAAGAAAGGAAGTAGGGGTCACTATGGTATATGGAAGGCAGAAATGATCACTAAGGTACATGGAAGAAAATAAGGAAAGGTCACTATGGTACATGGAAGGCAGGAAAGATCACTATGGCATATGGAAGGCAGGAAATATCACTATGGTAAACAGAAGGCAAGAAGGATCACTATGGTGCATGAAAGGCGGGAAGGATGGATCACTATGGCACATGGAAGGCAGGAAGGATGGATCATCATGGCACATGGAAGGCAGGAACGCTGTGGGACCAGGAAGGCAGGAACGCTGTGGGACCAAGAAGGCAGGAACGCTGTGGGACCAAGAAGGCAGGAACGCTGCGGGACCAGGAAGGCATTAACACTGTGGGACCAGGAAGGGAGAAATGCTGTTGGACAGGAAGGAGGAGAGAGGGGTGAGTTCACTCACCCAAAGCTCATTCAGACATCCTGAAAATTGCTTTGAAGTTGAAACCCACCCAACCCCTTCTTAGGCACAGCATTGGCTGCATGCCAGGGGTTGTGGGCAGGCACAGGGAGACATAGTGAGGGGGTGGAGGATGAATAGCCTCCCTCCTCCTCTGTTCGTACCAGATGTACAGTGGAGCGAGTGGGCGGGGAAAGATGTGGAAGCTGTTCTGGCTGAGCACTGAGTGACTCCCAGCCTCGCCAGCTGCAGCTGCAGAGCGGAACTGGGCTCCACTAAGGGATTCAGCCTGGATTTGTGGGATACTGGGCTTTACTTGAAATCCCAGGATGGTCATAGCGAATCTGGGATGGTTGGGGGGGGGGGATATGGTATCCTGTTATCATGTACCAAACCTGTACCTCAGTTAGCACTCTTTCTCTCACAGCTTCCTTGCTGCTCTGTCCCACAGGCTTGGGCCCTCAGTCTGCTCTGTCAGACTGCACTATGCACACCTGCATGCTTGTGGCTTCTCCTTTACACCAACATGGACTCCTCGGGAGGGTGGAGTCCAAAACCCTTGTCTTGACTCTTACAAAAAAGCCCAGAACCCCTCCTGCACAATCAGTGTCCTTGCTATTTCGAACTCCGGGTTTCAGGATTGGAGATTTTCTCCCAACTGGATCACTAGGGGCACACTTTAGATCTAGAGGAAAAAAGATTTAATCTCCAAATATGAAAAGGTTTCTTCCCAGAAAGAGCTATGAAAATGTGGAATAAACTCCCTCCAGAGGTGGATCTGGCCAGCCAAATAGATTGCTTTAAAAAAGCCCTGGATTCTTTCCTAAATGTACATAATATAATATAACTGGGTACTGACATTTATAGGTAAAGTTGATGCAGAGAAAATCTGATTGCCTCTCGGAGATCAGGAAGGAATATTTTTCCCCTCTTGTAGCAAATTGGAGCATGCATTGCTGAGGTTTTTCGCCTTCCTCTGGATCAACTCTGGGTGTGGGATTGTGTATCTGAGATTGCATTTTATTTGTTTTTTTTGATTGAACTGGATGGACTTGTGTCTTTTTTTTCAACCTAACTATGCAACTAGGAACTCTCCAGGTTCCAGGTCCCAAACCAGGTTCTATCAACCAAGGAGTAAACTGAAAATACAGTTTCCTCCAAATTCCACAATCATCCTGCCTTGTTGAGAATCCTGGCGACACCATGACAAGGAACCGTACTGTCACAATACATATACACTATATTTACTGTGCCTCAGGTAAGCAGATTGACTGTAAACACATTGGTGTGGTGTGCTGTCTTTACACTGAATCTGGTGCGGGTCTCTTTTAGTCCTTCAACATATCAGACATGGACTGTTTGTTGCAAATGTCTGGTTAAGTGCTGCATATGGAGAATTTATATTATATATATATATATATATATATATATATATATATATATATATATATATTATTTATATATTGACAGTATGAGACTCTGTTATCATGGAAAGGACACAGGATTTGCACAATCGCTGAGTGCAGAACTATGAAGCATTAATTTTTCTTTTGCAGATTTCTCCAGATTTGGTATTTCTGTATGTGGTTCTGCACTTTAGAGATTTCAAAGCACCTTGGGAGCAATTGGAGCAGTTGTTGTCATAGAGAGAGAGAGAGAGAGAATCTCTGTTGGGATAGATGCTATGTGCGTTATAAAGGGCTCAAGTTTGTGTGCATGGAATAGCCAGTGGTTTTGGAGACCAAACAAACAAATGCACTGCTGACCAGAGAGCCAGGTCAATCAATAATTTTTATTTGTATTGTAGCGCCAGGCTCCTGAAGAACATGCGCTATGTTTTTTGCCAATTTAAAGTGGAAGTAAACTCCCCTATCGTTTTCAGCCAAGGAAGCTGCCATCTTTGCCTCTGTTTAATCTTCAACTGCTATGGTGCTGCACATGTGATTTGTTATGACACCAGCCATTGGATGGTTTGATAGTTTGGCTGAGAGCACAGCCAATGTGAAGTTAGCATTCCCAGCATGCCTTTTTTTTAAAAAACTGTTTAAATCCATGGGTTTACTTCCACTTTAAATGTTCCTAAGACCATAGTTGCGTTTTAGGGTTAATTATAGTAAATTATGGTCTCAGTATCAGTTTGACTGGACTGTATTGTGTTCTGCCTGGCAATAGGTGTGGGTGTCACCTTTGGCAGGCTTTGGAACGCAGTCCGGTTGGACGCATTGGGTGCCAGTCTTTCTCAGAACCAATCAGTGTGTGCGTTCTCACTGTGTATTCTGGGAGAGGGTACTTAAGGTACTGAGGTCACGTGGTTCAAGGTTCCGGTCCAGAAGTATGTCCTGACTCCATGGTCCTTGTCCTCCTGACCAGCCCCCAGAGGCCCTAATGGCCTGGGGTGCAGATCCATCCATTTCCGAGTCTCGGGCTGGCTAGCCCGAGGCACAATGACTAGAAGGAGGGTTCCAAGGTGGTCCAGTGTCGTCTCGGTTTCGGAGAGGCCCAGCAACTGAAAACGCAACCAGGGGAGGACTCTCCAGAAGAGGGCCATGCACAAGGCTGGCTGCTCAGCAACAGCCTGGAAGCTAAGCTGGAAAGGACACCAGGTGAATCCACACTCATACGGTATCGCTGGACCACCTGCAAGATACTGGTACCCTACAAGGGTTCTCTAGTTTCATCCTTCAGTTACAACTAAGTCTGTGAGAGAGGCTTTACATTCTACAATTCTACAACTAAGTCTGTGAGAGAGGCTTTCCATTCTAAAGTTCTACAACCAAGTCTGTGAGAGAGACTTTGCTTTATCTGAATCACCTGTCGGTTGCTAAATTCAACAAAAAGGGGATTTATCCGATAGTTGTAATATCCAGTTGTGAATGGCTATTCCCTGGATTGCATAGAGAGAGACATTCAAGTGTCAGCAGTTCCAAGAGTACCTGAGCTTTCCTACCTATACCCTCTATTCCAGCATTTCTCAACCTTTTCAACACAGAGGAACCATTGAAATAGTTCTCCAGTCTCGGGGGAACCCCTGCTAAAAATTTGAAATCTACAACTCATGATACATTAGTGTGATGGTCAGTAGGAAGAATGGTCCTTACACTTGTGGTCATTGGGAAGAATTCCCTCCTTACAGATAGCTAAAAAGATCAATGGTGTCGGTGGGAATTTATCCAAGAGGCAGAAATGGCCCAATTCTGAAGGAACCCCTAGCAACCTCTGGAGGAACCCTAGGGTTCCACGGAACCCTGTTTGAGAATCACTGCTCTATTCCCTACTCGGAGACTGTGTTTTGTTCAACGTTTTGCAAATAAAAATCCCTAAAGTGGATCCAGTGTCAGTCTCTGCAGTTCATTTGGTCATCTACCTTGGGAAATTCCTAGATGCACACAAGGTCAAGAAGGTAACGGTAAGCCCAAAAATAATCAGCCGCACCTTTGGGGGTCAGTGCTTCAGTATTTTTCTGGAGAAGAACCCCATGTGCGGAAAAGCTTATGTTGGACTTTTGTTTTTACGTTTTTTTAATAAACATGGACTACCAGGCCCTTTAAATATAGTTTCTGTCTGCTGTGAATGCATTGTTAAAAATGCATCTACCACCGAGCTAATGATACCCTAATGATGACCTATGTCACAATATCTATGAAAAAGAAGCACTAAAGGGAACAATAAAAACAAGTTCACAAAACCGGAAAACCAAATTTTACAAACAATACAACATAAATAAAAATGAAGTTACAAATTAGGAATTTAAAACCTTGTTAAAATAATAATGGATATTAAATAAGTTGCTTCAATAAAGTAATAGTTTTACAGTATACCAGCTAGAAACAACTTATGTCTGATAACCTAAAATCGCATTTTACAAAATATTGAATAACATTTTGCCAATTTTGTTTATACTCAGTTTCGAACATTTGACCCCTGCAAGCAACTTTGGTGCAGTCATCCAGACAATCCATATTTTTGCAAAACAAAAAAAGGTCCTCCTTTGGATGGAACAATGTGTGCTCAAGGAAAGGTAAAAATATTTTAGATCATTATATTTGTACTACATTGGAGTCCATTTACTTTAGTATTGTGTTGTATTTATGAATGTCTGGTAATGCATGTTACAGTAAGACAGCATTTCTAAAAGAACTACAACCTAGTCAACAGGCATGGCCTTTTTTTTCAAAGCAGTGCACTATGGCATTGCATGTGCATTGGGGTGTGCTGCAGCATAGGTGCCACTGT
This sequence comes from Lithobates pipiens, assembly GCF_037356315.1. Lineage (NCBI taxonomy): Eukaryota > Metazoa > Chordata > Amphibia > Anura > Ranidae > Lithobates > Lithobates pipiens. The sequence goes on along the minus strand of NW_027507903.1, from coordinate 378,238,915 downwards.
ATTAGAGCATTTGGATTCCAATCAAATTATTGACACCACAATGGTAATATGCATCTAGTGAAAACAGAGTGCGCTTGCATACATCATACAGTATACATTGCTGATCTAGCTATGTTATAGACTAAAGTGTCATGGTTAGCCATGCAAGTGGAACGCAAAACTGGGCGCTACTGCTGCAGTATTTTACAAATTATTTAGATTAGTTTACCAATTGATGAATGCTATGAGGATGATTACATAGGATGATGAGAAGATTACATAAGAGAAGCAGACTAGAAGGCAACTGGTTGGATAGTGGAGGCTAGAAACATAGTTGAAGACAGGCACAGGAAGGGCTGAAGGCAAGTCACGATCAGGAGCCAGGTCAGGGTCACACCAGTGATCCACAGAGATCAGTTGTCAGAAATTAGCTAAGGTATCAAACCCCCTTTGAACTCCTGGTCAGCCTACCAGTTGTCTGATTTTCTGAAGTCCATACCAGATGTTAGACCACTGACCGCCTTTGAGCGTCTCTGTGCAGACTGCAACTATGTGTCACATTTGTTGTCAGTCCTTTATAAACAGTTGAACGTGCCTCCGAAAAATTATATCCCTTCATACATTTGCCAGTGGGAGTCAGATTTACAAATCTTCTTTTCGAAGCAGCAAATCAATAGGATCATCACTCTTGCTCATAAATCTTCCAGTGCCAACCATTTTCAGGAACAGGGCCACAAGCTCTTATCTAGGTTGTATAGGGTATAGGACAAGAAGCCCGGCACATTACTACATATTTTTTGACAGTCCCCTCTGCTTACATAGTTCTGGACAGGGGTGTACTAACAACTCATGGGGCCCCCGGGCAATAGGGGATCATGGGGCCCCCTTTGTCCCCACCCACAAACAAGTCACACCCTCACAAAGCCCCATGTATATATTGCACATTACATGCATTGGTCACAGAATTTCTCTACTGCATGTTCAAAATAAATGTTTAAAGAGTTAAGAAAATAAAGAAAAATAAACTCACATTAACCACATACATTTACTGTGGGGCTGCGTCTCCTTTGAGCAGAATCACGTACAGGTACTTGATTCTGCACTTGCGGGTCTGTGATTGGACACACCGAGAGCTAATCAGCGGGTCCAGCGGACCCGATGTCCGCCGGGCCCCGACACTCGTTTCCAACAGAGGCAGAATGGTGGTCTGCCAAACAAGTCCCCAGAGAGCCTCCCCTTACATCAGCATCCCCAAAGAGCCCCCAACCCCCCTTACATCAGGGTCCCCAGAGGGCCCCCCTTACATCAGGGTCCCCAGAGGGCCCCGACTTACATCAGGGTCCCCAGAGGACCCCCCTTACATCAGGGTCCCCAAAGAGCCCCCTCCTTACATCCGGGTCCCCAGAGAGCCCCCTCCTTACATCCGGGTCCCCAGAGAGCCCCCATACATCAGGGTCCCCAGAGAGCCCCCCCATACATCAGGGTCCCCAGAAAGCCCTCTCCTTACATCAGGGTCCCCAGAGAGCCCCCAACCCCGCCTTGCACCAGGGTCCCCAGAGAGCCCCCCCTTGCACCAGGGTCCCAGAGAGCCTCCCCATACATCAGGGTCCTCAGAGAGCCTCCCCTTACATCAGCGTCCCCAAAGAGCCCCCAACCCCCCTTACATCAGGGTCCCCAGAGGGCCCCCCTTACATCAGGGTCCCCAGAGGGCCCCCGACTTACATCAGGGTCCCCAGAGGACCCCCTTACATCAGGGTCCCCAGAAAGCCAGCTCCTTACATCAGGGTCCCCAGAGAGCCCCCAACCCCGCCTTGCACCAGAGTCCCCAAAGATCCCCCCCTTGCACCAGGGTCCCAGAGAGCCTCCCCATACATCAGGGTCCCCAGAGAGCCCCCCATACATCAGGGTCCCCAGAGGGCCCCCCTTGCATCAGGGTCCCCAGAGATTCCCCCCCATACATCAGGGTCCCCAGAGATCCCCCCCCATACATCAGGGTCCCCAGAGATCCCCCCATACATCAGGGTCCCCAGAGATCCCCCATACATCAGGGTCCCCAGAGAGCCCCCCCCCCCATACATTAGGGTCCCCAGACTTAGACCCCCCCAGAGGATCCCCTGTACCTGGCTGTCTGTGCACCTCCAACCCCCAGCACAGGGGGAGGTGGGAGTTGGCGATCGGCAGCTCTATGGTGCCTGTGGGATCTCCCTGGGGCTTTGTCAGAAACCATGAATTAGACAGAGACAGAAGTACAATTAAATCACACTTGTTTATTAAATAAAAATAAAAAGGTAAATAGAAAAAGCATAGTCAAAGCATAGCCAGAGTCCAGTAACCTGATCGAGTAGTCAGCCAGGCCAGAAGTCAGGGATCCAAGTAAAGCAACAGCAAGCAGGATAAGGAGCCAGGAGGGATGTCAGCAAGCCAGTCTTTAAACAGAACCACAGGAGAGATGGTTTCTTGTGATGTGACCAAGGCAAAGGCAGAGGTGAAGTGAGCTGGACAGCTTTAAGTAGGCAGGTCAGACGAGCATGATCAGGAACAGCTGGTAACTGTGGAGAGAGAAGAGAGCTGGCAATTAGCCGACAGCTGAGCAGCCAGCCCAGAGAAGGAAGGGCTAAGCCAGCCCTGACAGTACCACCTCCTCAATGACCCCTCTCCCTTGGAGGGCCACGGGGCTTGAGGGGAAACCATCTATGGAACTTGGGGAGGAGGACAGGGACATGTACTTCCAAGGATGAAACCCAGGAGTGTTCCTCCGTACCGTACCCCTTCCAATGCACCAGGTACTGAATGCGCCCACAGAACCTACAGGAGTCAACAATGGATTGTACCTCATACTCCTCATGGTTCTCAACCTAAATGAGGTGGTAAATCAGTTACAGACCAACGGTTTCAATAAGGAGACATGAAACACATTTGAGATGCGCATACTAGGAGGAAGGTCCAAGGGGTAAGCCACTGGGTTAATCCTGCGAAGGATACGGAAAGGCCCAATAAACCGAGGTGCAAACTTTAGTGAAGGAACACGAAGCCGGAGGTTGCGAGATGAAAGCTAGACCCTATCCCCAACCTGGTAGGAAGGTGCAGGCAGGCATCTGTGGTCAGCATGGAGTCTGTACCTATCATTATCATGAAGCAAAGCCTCCTGGACTTGTACCCAAGTGGAACGAAGACCACGGAGATGCTCCTCTAATGCAGGAATACTCTGCAGAACAAACAAGTCAGGCAACATGGAATGTGGGAAACCATAATTCGCCATAAATGGAGACAATCAGGAGGCAGAATTTAGGGCACTGTTGTGAGAAAACTCTGCCCAAGGTAATAGGTCTGACCAGTTGTTATGGTGGTCAGATCTATAGCAACGTAGGAATTGCTGCAAGGACTGATTGGCTCGCTCTGCGGCCCCATTAGACTTCGGGTGATACACAGAAGAGAACGCAAGCTGGATTCACAACTGTAAACAAAAGGCTCGCCAGAACCAGGAGACAAACTGACTGCCCCTGTCCGAGACAATCACCTTGGGTAGCCCATGTAAGCGAAAGATCTCCCGAGCAAAAATGGAAGCCAGTTAGTTAGAGGTAGGCAACTTCTTAAGTGGAATACAATGACACATCTTTGAGAACCGGTCAACCACCATAAGGATAACAGCGTTGCCTTAGGAGTTGGGTAACTCCACAATGAAAACCATTGACAGGTGAGTCCAGGGCCTCTCTCCATTGACTATGGGTTGTAGGAGGCTTACTGGAAGGTGTCGTGGAGTCTTACTCTGAGCACACACGGGACAGGCAGCTATTACGGCAGTAACATCAGCCCGTAGACTAGGCCACCAGAATTGTTGGGAAATGGCCCAAATGAGTTGATTCTTCCCAGGATGGCCAGTTGCCTTGGGAGAATGGTAAGTCTGGAGCACAGCAGTACGGAGACTCTCTGGGACAAAGCAGTGGGCACACGGTTTATCAGGAGGAGCATGGACCTGAGCACCAAGAATTTTATCACCCAAAGGAGAAGTAAGACTAGTGCAAACTGTAGCCAAGATACGATCTGGAGGAATCACAGGAACCGGAATCGACTCAGACTTGGAAGTGGAGGAAAATTGACGTGACAAGGCATCAGCCCTTACATTCTTAGTACCGGGTAAGAATGAGACAGTGTAATTAAAGCTCGACAAGAAAAGAGCCCATCGCGCCCTGCTGGGAGAGAGTCGCTTAGCCTCAGACAAGAATGTAAGATTCTTATGGTCAGTAAGAATAAGAACAGGCACAGTGGTACCTTCAAGGAGATGTCTCCATTCTTTCAGGGCTAAAATGATCGCCAACAGCTTTCTGTCACCAATCTCATAATTGCACAATTTCTTGGAAAAGTAGCCACACGGATGCGTAGCACTCACAGAGTTAGAACGTTGAGACAGAAGGGCACCAACTCCAGTCTCAGAAGCATCAACTTCTAGGATAAAAGGCAACGTAGGATCAGGATGTGCCAACACAGGAGCAGAAACAAAGGCAGCCTTGAGAGTCTCAAAGGCCTTAATGGACTCCGGAGACCAACTCTGTGGGTTACTGTCCTTTCTGGTCATATAAATCAGGGGCTTGACCAGAGACAAGAAGTTATGAATAAACCCCGGAATTGCTGCAGAGGACGTAAACCCATGGGTCGAGGCCACTGTAGGACTGCAGAAAGTTTATCTGGGTCCATCGAAAAACCAGCAGTGGAAATGGCATAGCCCAGGGATGTAACCTGTTCACGATGGAACTCACACTTCTCAAGTTTACAATAGAGATTGTTCTCTCTTAGTTTCTGAAGTACACGACAGACATCTGTGTGGTGGCTCTCCAGGGACTTGGAAAATATGAGGATATCATCGAGATAAACCACCACACATAATTGCAACAAATCTCGGAGGACACTGTTAATAAATTCCTGGAAAACGGCCGGGCATTACAAAGGTCAAAAGGCATTACCAGGAATTCATAATGGCCTGTTCTGGTATTAAACACAGTTTTCCACTCGTCGCCCTCCTTAATGTGCACGAGATTGTATGCCCCTCTCAGGTCAAGCTTCGTGAAAACCGCTGCTCCCTTGAAGCGGTCAAATAACTCTGTAATCAATGGAATCAGGTAGGCATTCTTAATCGTGACACGATTGAGACTCCTATAATCTAAACAAGGTATCAGTTCACCACTCTTCTTCTTCACAAAGAAGAAACCAGCACCAGCAGGAGATGAGGATTTGTGGATGAAACCTCGAGAGAGGGCGTCAGCAACATACTCCTCCATGGCCTTATCCTCCAAGACCGACAAAGGGTAAACCCGGCCATGAGGAGGTATGGCACCAGGTTGAAGGTCAATTGCGCAAGCATAAGACCGGCGTGGAGGCAAACTACCGGCTTGACCTTTATTAAAGACATCGCTAAAATTGCGGTACTCCTCCGGGAAGGAGGGGAGTGAAGAGGTGCACAGGACCTTTCATACCTTCAGGAAGCATGTCTCACGACATTGTGGTGACCAGGAGAGTACCTCAGCAGGGAGCCAATCAAAAGAAGGGTTGTGCCTCTGTAACCAAGGATAACCAATAACCAGCGGAAACCTGGGTGAGGAAATAACTTACGGCCATGGACAACGGAACCGCCTCATGAGTCACATGGTCCTTTGTCAAGATCCTCAATGGCAATTGGAGTGTCATGTAGCTGCAGCGGAATCGAGTGCTGCGAAACAAATGCAGCATCAATGAACAGGCCTGCAGCCCCAGAGTCGATTAGAGCCTGTATCTCGATGGACGACTCAGCCCAAGAAAGGGTGACCAAAACCAAGGGCTTATCCTTCTGGATAACTGGGGACGAAACAACGCCACCTAAGGTCTGTCCATGACAGGACCTCAAGGTTTGGGCACTCCCTGGACAGGTAGGACAATACTTTAAAAAGTGACCTGCCTGGCCACAATAAAGGCACAATCTCTCCCTCCTCCTAAAGGCCCTCTCATCCGCAGAGAGACACATGAAGCCCAGGTGCATGGGTTCATCTTCACTTACTGACTCGGTACCAGGAGGCATGGGAGGTGAGGGAGGCATGGGTGGGACTACAAAGCTCGTAAGCAAACGTACAGGAGGCTTCTGCAAGCGCTCCTTAAGAGAAAGTCTTTCTCTGAGTCTGGAGTCAATGAGGTTGGCAAACGAGATCAAGCTCTCCAGCTCAGTGGGTATATCTCAGGCTGCTATCTCATCCTTGATGGAATCCGAGAGACCATGAGAAAAAGCAGCCACGAGGGCCTCATTGTTCCAAGCAACCTCTGCTGCCAGAGTACGGAATTCAATGGCGTAGTCGGCAACAGTTCTCGTACTCTGTTTAATGGACATGAGTCACTTGGCAGCAGAAGCAGAGCATGCGGGAACATCAAATACCCTTTTAATGGAGGCCACAAACTCAGGGTAACTCAAGACAACAGGTTTTTGCGTCTCCCATAGAGGGTTAGCCCATTCCAAGGCTCTCTCAGAAAGCAAAGATATCACAAAATCTACTTTGCTTCTGTCCGTGGGAAATGCCTGGGGCAGCATCTCGAAGTATATCTCAACCTGATTGAGAAACCCTCTGCATTGAACTGGATCACCCCAAATCGCTGGGGAAGTGGAGTGGAACCAGGCATACCTCTTATAGAGGTAATACTTGAGGTGGGTGCCTGCACAGATACTGGTGCAGCAGCAGGGACGGCCTGCAACTCAGGTTGTACCGGAGCAGCCACCGTGGGGGATTCCAGGTGAGCCGTACAACTCAGGAGCGTTTCTAACGCCATGGCAAACTGATCCATGTGGTGATCTTGCTCATCCAATCTGGAAAAAATATTACCAGCAAGTTGATTGACTGTATCTTCTGAATTCATGGCCTTCGCCTACTGTCAGAAACCATGAATCAGACTGAGACAGAAGTACAATTAAATCACACTTGGTTATTAAAAATAAAAAGGTAAATAGAAAAAAGATAGTCAAAGCATAGCCAGAGTCCAGTAACCGGATCGAGTAGTCAGCCAGGCCAGAGTTCAATAACCAGATTGGGTAATCAGCCAGACCAGAAGTCAGGAATCCAAGTAGAGCAACAGCAAGCAGGATAAGAAGCCAGGAGGGATGTCAGCAAGCCAGTCTGTAAACAGAACCGCAGGAGATGGTTTCTTGTGATGTGACCAAGGCGAAGGCAGAGGTGAAGTGAGCTGGACAGTTTTAATTGGGCGGGTCAGACAAGCATGATCAGGAACAGCTGGTAACTGTGGAGAGAGATGAGAGCTGGCAATTAGCCGAAAGCTGAGCAGCCAGCCCAGAGAAGGAAGGGCTAAGCCAGCCCTGACAGGCTTATAGTTCTCTTCCTGATTCTGTACAGTGGAGAGGGGAGGGGCCTCTGACCCAGGCAGCAGTGTACAAGCAGAGCAACTCACTTGTACACTGGAGAGAGAAACTTGTAGCTGCCGGGGTCAGAGGCCCCTCCACTCTCCACTCTGCCCCTCTATACACTCTGGAGGACAAATACAAGCCCCAGGGAAATGCCGCGAGCACCATAGAGCTGCTGATCGCCGCCTCCCACTCCCACCGCTGCAACCCAAACTGAAAGCCAGAGTTGCAGGGGCGATGCTGTGTCTTGCACCCCCCCCCCCCCCCCACAGCTGCGAAATGGCAGGGCCCAGTCGCAAGTGCGGATGCAGCTACCCTGAAAGTTCCGCTGCAGCACTGCCAGCAGTATACCCCTAGATCTGCCGAGCATCTCTTAGGACAGGGGTGTCCAAACTTATTTCAAAGAGGGCCAGATTTGATGAAGTGAACATGGATGAGGACCAACCATTTTGCCTGACATTCTTTGAACCATTAAAATTCGGTCTAAGTGTGTTTGTTTGAGCACTAATACACTACCCAACAAGAATTCCCTTGCCTTTGTCATGCTCGTTTCCGACACAGACAAATGCTCTGCTCTTTAGGGGTACCATTAATTATTAATGGTACCCCACACATTGGAAAACGTTGGGTGCTTTTGGTGCAGTGCAATTAAAAAAAAAAAGCTTGGGGACTTCTTTCCCTGCATTTTTGTGTGTAGGAAAGCCCATTGAAATGAATGGGCTGCCCTACACGCAGCACACAGCCACACAGATGTGAACCAAAGGCTTGTTCACATGTCAGGTTGGAGGGGCAGTAAAACCCCATGGTTAAGCTGTTTTTACCATCCCCAACTTATCTCAATTTAGCTGCAGAGGGAACAGCTGGGGGTGTACACATGCTGTGGCTGAAGCTGGGGGAATACCCAGGGAGAATGGGCCTGCACTGCAACTACCCCGCAACTGTGTGGATTTCACAGGTGCAGTATAATGATGCTGCATTTACGAGCTTAAAACAGGTGGTGAGGAGTCAACATAATGCCTCTTTACTGCCTTTTAAATGACTCTGAAAAGTGATCTGTGCATGGATTGCTTTTCAGAGGAGCAGCCGTCCCGGCTGCTATAACACACAAGCCTTACAAAAGCTATTCTGATGGTACAAGAATGGGGGGGGGGGGGTCCGGATTAAAAGTAACATACACACAGATACATGCAGACACATACACACATACAGACAAATGCATACACATACATAGAGACATACATACAGACACATGCGCACACATACATACCGACACATGCGCACACATACATACAGACATATGCATACACACATACATACAGACACACATGCACACGCATACAGACACATGCACACACACATACAGACATACAGACACATGCATATACATGCATACACATAAATACATATAGGCACATGCATACATATACATACTGTGGCATTGGGGATTGTTCTGCTCAGTGGTTAGATGTGTTTTGGTAAGTTCACAGCAAACAAGAACTTTAGTTTAAGGGTATGGTAGCCCACTTTTATTAAAAGGAACAAAATAAAACGAAAGTTCACACATGCTCTTGGATTCCCACACAGGGGTTCTTCTCCCAAAAACAATAAATGAAAAATGCAGAGTGACCTGGCTCTCTTCATCTGTGCTGCCACTTAGGCTTTATGCTTCAGCCCTCTTGGCCATATAACAGGGTTCCCCTGCAACTACTGTATCTCCTTTTCAGCTTCCTTGCTGCTCAGGCCTTCCACTTCAGGCTCTCATCTGTCTCCTTAGATGCATACAGTGTCTATCTAGAAAGCAGCCCCTCACTGCTCTGATCCTCAGACTTTCACTAGTGCACACCTGCACTCTCTGGACTCCTAGAGACCTCCTGTCTCTCTGGGTGGAGCTCAGAACCCTAATCCTGACTCTGCTATAAGCCCAGGACCCACCTGCTCAATCAACCAGCCAGACTCTTGGCTGTTCCTAAAACCCGGTCCCAGGATTGGAGATTCCGTCCCACCCTAAACGCTATGGAATCTTCGGGCTCCAGGTCCCCAACTGGATTTTAAAGCTTTGGAGGAAACTGATAAAACAGATTCCCCCTACATTAAATACCATTGGAGCCCCTCAACCTGCCTATTTGAGAAACCTGGGCGACAATTATTAGGACAGGGAACTGTACTGTCACAATACAGACACATGCATACACATACATACAGAACATGCACACACATACAGACATATGCATACACATACATACAGACACATACAGACACATGCATACACATACAGACACATGCATACATATACATACAGACATATATACAGACACATGCACACACACACCGTTACAGACACACATGCACAGACACATGAATAAAGCAATTTTAAAACGAATCTAGCTTTTAGCACAGTACTGTACCTTTCCAGCTTCCTCATTCAACCGGGTACTGCACTGTAGGGAGAAGCAGAGAGAATAGCACACTCCCCTGCACTTTACTTTCACTTTTGAGGGTGATGGAGCTTCTCACAGTGCCAGGGAATCCGGCTCATCTGACAGCCCTGATCCGGTGGCACACTGGTTCACACAGGAGCTTCTCACGGGCCCCCTACTGGCCACGGACCCTGGTTGGCGACCAAATGGTCAGTCTGCCCCTGGTTCTGGAAGAGGGCAAGTGGAGTAGTCAAACACCTGACATCAGTCGACCTTGGAATAGACAACTTGGGATATCGTCTACATCTGATCTTTGTGCCCTTGCGCCATTACAAAAAGTCTCTGACTGTGCATTTGCTGAATGCTGCCCGGGTATGTGCATGGAAGCTCACTACCCTACTGATTTTAAAACATTGGTTTACCAGAGTAGGCTAAATCAGAACAATGGAGATTTTAACAGCATTTCTTCCTAGCTAGGAGAGAGAATCGCTTTAGACATACCTGGTTGCCATGGGCAGCCCCCCCCCCCCCCCCCCAGGTGTTTCTGTGATCGATCAGTACACAGAGACTTTTAGTTCTAAAGTCAATCATAAAAAGACTGAAGTTTTCTGGATGGGTGTGGAGGGTGAATACTTTCAACTTTCAGATGCCTTCCCAGAACTCCAGCAGGAAAATAAAATATTGGAGATCAAATATGGTCCTGGTGAATATAGTCATTGAAATTGGGAAAGCAGACTTGTGGAAGCCAATGCCACAGCTAGCTGGCCGAAATGGAAGCTTTACTTGACAGAGAGAGGGTTGCCTTGATCAAAATAAACTGATCCCTGTCTTTTTATATGTCAGCTTTGTCTGTATCTTGCTGGTATATCCCTATGCAGGGGTCCACATCTGGTTTTTCCAACTGTTATGGGAAAATAGGCTGAACCTGAATCAAACCGAATGTAACTTACTTGTCCAGGCTGGAGAATGACCTAGGAATGGTCAACCCAATAGTTTTCTTTTCTCTGATCTTTTTAACAACTTCAGCCCCGTAAGATTTTGCCCCCTTTCTGACCAGAGCACTTTTTACAATTTGGCACTGTGTCGCTTTAACAGACAATTTGCGCGGTCATGCAATACTGTACCCAAACAAAATTTGTGTTCTTTTTTCCCCACAAATAAAGCTTTCTTTTGGTGGTATTTGATCACCCCTGCTTTTTTTAATTCTCACACTATAAACAAAAAAAAAGCAACAATTAAAAAAAAAACTACTTTTAAATATCCCCCAATTTAAAAAAAAATTCTTCATCAGTTTAGGCCAATATATATTCTACATATTTTTGGTAAAAAAATTCAAAATAAGCTTATACTGATTAATTTGCACAAAAGTTATAGCGTCTATAAACTATGGGAAAGATTTATGGCATTTTTGTTATTCTTATTATATTTATTTTTTTCTATTAGTAATGGCAGTGATCTGCAATTTTTAGCAGTACTGCGATATTGCAATGGACAGATTGGACACTTTTGACACATTTTTGGGACCATTGACATTTAGACAGCGATCGGTGCTATACATATGCACTGATTACTGTGTAAATTTCACCGGTAGGGAAGGGGTTAACACTAGAGGGCGATCTAGGGGTTAAATGTGTGTTCCCTCAGTGTGTTCTAACTGTATGGTGATAGAACTTTGTAGGAACAAACAATTTGTCTCCTCTTCCCTGACAGAACAGGGATTTACACACACACAAATCCCCATGCTGGCTCTCGTGCACATGATCACGCCTGCCGGCCACGCGTAACGGGTCCCACACTGTACAGCACCCTCTGGCTGTTTTAAAAGGTTTTAAAAGGGAAAGCCGTACCCGTACGGCGTTTGGCCCAGGAGAGCCATTGCACCACAGTATATATGTGTGAGCGGGTTGGGAATTAATTAAAATACTATCTCAGTAATACGTTAGCAGTGGGTGGGTAATTTTCAATCTTGGTTTTAGCCTTTTCTGCAATGTTGGGAAAATTGTGGGCCAGTGAAAAGTCTGAAAATCAGACATGGAAGACAAGGCATGGTAGTATAGCTGTCTGTTACTTCATGTGGAATGCACGGTGTCAAATAACCCTGCAAAAGAAAGTCTTTCCTTTTGAGGTGGTGGTGCATGACATTTTTGTGAGATTGCAAAGATTCAGGGTTTTGAGAGGGGCAGGGGGTCTTGGGCAGTCTGGATAAGGGTGTGGAGGAATAACAGGCTTGCCTTTGGTGAACTTTCGGTCTCTGGGTGAGGAGCTCTTTTCTTATGCTGTTTTTTTCTCTCCTTAGTTTGTGTTGGCTAGTATCTTCTTTTTGGGTTTGTTTCTTGACCTTGTAGGTTGATGTCTGGTGTAAGGCTGTGATCATAGTACGATTTATTTTTCCCCAGTAATAATATTGATTATGTTATATTTTCTGTCCATTGGAAAAGGGGAGGAGAGCAAGGGTTACCAGTTATAGTGATGAGAGAGAGGAAGGGTTACCAGTGGGGGTGATGAGGGGAAGAAGAACTGACCAGTGGAAGTGACAGATGAGAGCAGAGGTGACCTGTAGAAATGAAGGCAGAGAGCAGGGATTATCAGTGGGAGTGACAGACGAGAGTAGAAATGACTAATAAAATTGAGGGGGAGAACAGAGATGACCAGAGAAAGGTGGGGGTATTGACCAGTGGAAAGAGGCGGGAAAGCAGGTGTAGCCAGTGGAAGGAGGGTAAGGTGACCAGTGGAAGTGAGGGGGAGAACAGGAACCAACAGAAAGAGGGGGGAAGTATATCGGAAAAGTGGAAAGATGGGGGAGAGCAGAGGTAATTGTGAAAGGAGGGGAAAAGCAGAGGGGACTAGTAGAATTGAGGTGGGGACAGCAGAGGTGACCAGTGTAAATGAAGGGGACAGCAGAGTTGGCCAGTAGAAGTGTCAGGGAAGAGCACAGGTGACCAATTCAAGGAGGGACTGGGGTTACAAAAGTGACCAGTGGATGGAGAGGCATGCTGAAGTGACCAGTGGATGGAGGGAGGCATACAGACCCCTAGTATGCAGGGGCCACATTGACCACCACAATAAAGGGGCACCCTGACTGCCTGTATACAGGGGGCACAATGATTGCCAGCATACATGGGGCACACTGACTACTAGCATACTAAGGGCACACTGACCACCTATGTAAAGGGGGCATACTGAGAAAGTAATGTTGTACACAGTCCTGAACCCTACTCTTATACTTACTGTTCACGTCTATACTCTAAGTTGCATGTGTCACAATGAAGGGGGCACACTGACTGCTATACTCCTGGGGGTTGTTATGCAATTTTGGAGGTTAATTATTGTGCAATGCAAGGAGTTTATTAATGTACCAAGCTTGGGGTTTCATTGTTGTTGAGTGCTGGGGGTTACATTTTGTGATGTGATGGAGGTAATTACGCAGTATTGTGCTCTGCTGGGGGTTAATTTATGTGTCAGGATTAATTATTGAGCCACGTTGGGAGCTAATTATTGTGCCATTCTAGGTGTTCATTTTTTACCATTCTGAGTGTTAATTGTGCTTTGCTTGGGTTAATTATAATGCAACGTTGGGGTTTATTATTGTGCCAGGCTGGGGTTAATTTGTTGTTGTGTCATGCTAAGCGGTTAATTATTGTGCAGTGCTGAGGTTTTTACTTTTTGTGCTGTGTGGGCGGTAATGATTGTGCAATTGTGGGGTTTAATTATTGTGCTCTGTGAGGGGTAAAGTGATTCTGATAGCAAGTCTCTTGCTATAGGGCACTCAAGCCATGCTCCTGTGAATGGATGTTATCCATTTGCACACATCCTTCGGCCCACCCTCCACTCTCTCCTCATTGGCCACTAAGATTAGGGCTCAGTGGGGGCCAAACCATGACTTCCAGGACTCCTTGTTCATCTTTACGTTGAAGATAGTTCTTAATAACATTATATGTTTGGGTTGTTGTACCACTGCAGAATAAATTTGGGGCCAATCACACACCTATATAGGTGTGCAATTATGCTCTTAGATTAGTGATGTATCACAAAATATTTTAAAAGAAAGGATACAAAACCTCCAGCAAACATCAATATACGTGCAGCTCTGTTTTACAAATAACAAAAAATAAATCAATCAAGTAACAGTCAGTCCTCTGGTGCTCATAAAAATGTGTACAAGAGTGCAATGTTTCAGAACTCCAGAAAAGGCTCCCAGAAATCCAGTAGAGATAGAAGTAAGGCTGGATGCTTACCGGAACTCCATTGCTCTCACACAAATGAGAAGCCAAAAGTGCTTTAGGGATAAATACACAAACATGCTTTCAGTAAGTGGGGCAATCTAGCTATTGCCTCCAGCTCCAAGTAATCTGGAGTTTTGCTGCAGGGCCTGTGTCATGTCTAGTAAGTTACATTGATGCCATTTTTCTAGCCTTGAGCCCCTGATCACAACAGTGCAGCATTGAAATTGCGCAATTTCAGCATGATTTGCTCTCCAGATTCAATTACAGCTTGCTACTTCATTTAACATAAATCTACAAGTCACAATAAAATTTGCAAAAAGTAGTGCAAGAACCTTTTTCATAATCACTGCGACATGAGTCGTGGCAATATGAATGGTTCCATTGCCGGTAATGGGCTGCAACTTGGAACTGTCAAATCTTATGACAAGTTGCACCGGTGGGGGCTGATTCACAGATGTCTTATAAATTGTAGACAAGTACCTTATGCTTCTTTTACTTTTGTCCGCATATAACATTACTCACACAGTGCTGGAACAAGATACCACAAGAGCACCTCTTGTTTCCTTCCAGCATGGCACCTCAGCTCCGGGCACTCTCTTCCTGGAGCTCAGAGAACTGAAAAGACAACACTGGTAGCTCACAGCTGTTTGCAGCCCTAGAGTTCTGTAAAATAGCGCTGCCAGTCACACCTCCCTTATAGTATGACATGATGGATAAGTATCTGCCTGTATTTCTCAGCATTAAGGACACCATTGATCCTGACTAAATATCCAACTGTTTGCAGAAATGCAGCCCTAAACTTGCAAGGAACCTCCACCATGTTTCACTGTTGCCTACAGACACTCATTGTACTGCAGTCCAGCCTTTTGGCACAAAAAATGGCTCCTGTTACAGCAACATTTTTCAGATTTTGACTCATCAGTCCAGGGCACCACTTTTCTGCACTCCAGTTCCTATGTTTTAACCACTTCAGCCCCGGAAGAATTTACCCCTTTCCTGACCAGAGCACTTTTTGCGATTCAGCACTGCGTCCCTTTAACTGACAATTGCGACGTAGCTCCCAAACAAAATTGAAGTCCTTTTTTCCCACAAATAGAGCTTTCTTTTGGTGGTATTTAATCACCTCTGCGGTTTTTATTTTTTGCGCTATAAACAAAATGCATTTTTTTCCTTTTTTCTATAATAAATATCCCCAAGAAATATTTAGAAACATTTTTTTTTTCTCAGTTTAGGCTGATACGTATTCTTCTACATATCTTTGGTAAAAAAAATAGGAATACGTGTTTATTGATTGGTTTGCGCAAAAGTTATAGTGTCTACAAAATAAGGGATAGTTTTATGGCATTTTTATTGATGTTTTTTTTGTTTTTTTTTACTAGTAATGCCAGTGATCAGCAATTTTTGTCAGGACTGCGACATTATGGAGGACACATTGGACAATTTTGACACATTTTTGTGACCATTGTCATTAATACAGCGATCAATGCTAAACAATTGCATTGATTACTGTAAAAATGTCACTGGCAGTGAAGGGGTTAACCACTAGGTGGTGCTGTAGGGATTAAGTGTGTCCTAGGGAGTGATTCTAACTGTGGGGGGCTATGTGTGACACATCACTGATCAGCACTTCCGATTACAGGGAGCGCTGATCAGTGACAGTGTCACTAGGCAGAGTGGTGAGATGCTTGTTTACATTAGATGATCGCGGGTATCCCCATGGACATCGGGTCTGCAGGACCCGTGATCGCGGTCACGGAGCTCCCTGAGAGCCGCCCCTTAAAGAGCAATATATAGATATGTTAATCTGTCTGCATGTGCCCTTCTGCTACAGTATATATGGGGGAGGAGATCGGAAAGCGGTTAATGTATAGTTGAGTCCCTTAGCTTTGTTTCCAAGTCTTCTTTTTGGCAGAAATTCTTCCATGAAGACCACTTCTGATGGCACCTCTGAACATCTTTCATTGTGAAGGGGAAGTAAGCATGATGTGTCTTTAATCCGTGGCCTTAGGTTTCCTTGGCCAACCACTGCGTCTGCAGTCATCAACACTGCCTGTTTCTTTGTGATTTTTCAAAAGAGTTTTAACAGCACATCTTGAAACCGTAGTCTGCTTTGAAATGTTGTCCTGGGAGAGACCTTGCTGATGCAGTATAACATGGAGGTTGATTTATTAAAGGCAAATATATGGGCACTTTAAGTGCATTTCATTTAGATCTGAGGGGCAGCTCTGAAATGAAGAGGAACTCTGCTAGTTTCTATCATTTTTTTTATTTTTTTTTCCCTTGCATGTGATTAAGTATTCTTTGAAAAGTGAAGTTTTATCTAATTTACTAACCTCTGGAGCAGTGCACAGTATATTTGCCTTAGTAAATCAACCCCCTTGTGTCTTGTTGCTGTGCCCAGTCTCGTGTATGACCTGTGACATGAAATTGCCTTCCACAACCTTACTTTAGTAGCAGAGTTTGGCTGTTCCTCATCCAGTTTTAAGTCTCCTACACAGCTGTTTCAGTTGGTGACTGTGTGCCAACTGTGTGCCTAGAAATTAAATTGATGATCATTAGAACCTAATTGGTATATTGGGTTATCATATTTCTGATGCTACTCGTACAAAATCCCTGAGTGTGAGTGTACAAAGTGTGCAAGTGTAAGAACAGATGCTAGTTTGAAGCCAAAGGGTAGTCATATCAAATATTGATTTGATTCCAATTTTTCTTTTGTTTCCTCACTTTGAATTTTGTAAATTGATAAAAAGAAACAAATAAAATACCATATTTATCGGCATATACCATGCACTTTTTGCCCCTTAAAATCAGGGGAAAATTGCGGGTGCGTATTTTACGCCGATCCCCACCGATTCCCCGCCGAAATACACATAGCCAAGTGTACTCGCTCACAGTCACGCCCAGTCCCTGGGCATATGATGGGCATAACACAGGGACTGGGCTTGACTGTGAACAAAGCCAAAAGGAGCCGAGCCTAGCCAATTGCACTAAGCTATGTTATTTTGGCGGCGCTCGGCTCCGCTCAAAGTCATGCCCAGTCCCGCCATTGGACCTGTGTTATGTCCATCATAGGGCGGGACTGCAAGAGGAGCCGAGATACACAGGGCCGGCTCTGTGTATCTCGACCGTGCTATATTTAAACTGCAGTGACACTGACAAGGCTCCAATGTCACTGAGAAGGCTGCAATTGACACTGGCAAGGCTGCAAATGACACTGGACAAGGCTGCAGATGGACAATGATAAGGCTGCATTGATGGGCATTTAAATGTAAGTTATTTTATAAATTCTCATACGCTTTACTAAGTATAAAGGGAGGTATATTTTATTCACTTGTTTGAAACATTTTATTTACATTTCTTCAGCTGCTTCTTGGTTGTTTTGCCTAGACCAAAATTATGTACATCCCAGGAGTCTTTATGGCATTTTTTTCCCTTTTTCCTTTGTATGGAGGAAGAGGAAGGGAGTAGAGACTCTCTCAGTTAAGCATGCCCTCTTGTCTCTATGCCCGCCCTTGTGAAAGTGTACCTAATGTACAGTAGCCCATGTACTGTATATTGTACATTATGTATATTGCATGCACAGGATTTTGTAGGACATCATCACAGTAAGGGCAGATGAATTCCAAGAAGTAAATGCTACATGAATTATCTGCCCTTACTCAAGGTGGCTGTGGCTAGAAATGCTGAGGGGGAGGGGGGTTTCAAAGTGAGTATTTCCACAAAATAAAGCATGGGTGGATGGATGAGGTTGCTTTGAATATTAAATTGATTAAATATTGTCTTTTATATGTGTTGCTCAGGTGCAGTTGCATTCTGTTTTATATAAAAAAAAAAAAAAAAAAAATGTTTTATTTAGTAATGCCCAAAGTATTTAGTAATGCTCAACATGGGCTTTAGACAATAAAAGGACAGAAAGGAAGGAACAGTCAACTTCATCACATGGAGAGGAGAGAGACAGAGTTCATATACACTTCAAACTTATAATATATCAAGTGACAAATACCGCCCAACTAACCGTTGAGAGGCCGAAGCCCCCCTCATCAGTAATGTATTCTGTTTTTAACATCATTACATTTTAATTGAGAAACATTGTATCAGCCTGCTTTATATGAGCCTATTTCACTGCCTATAGGCAGGGATGGATTGTAATGGCGCGTACACACGATCAGACTATCTGGCAGACTTAGTCTGGTGACAAACCGCCGGAAAGTCCGCCGGACTTTCCGAACGAGCGGACCTGCCCACACACGACCTAGTCCGCCGGAGTATGGGCGGGAGTCCGCCGTACTTTTGAAATGAACGGACTTGCCCACACATGGAGGAATGTCCGTTCATTTTGAACGCAGCTCCAGGTAGACGAGACTAGTGAAGGAGGTCAATGTCGCCGCCTCCAGCGGCAAGATTGACATGTTGCTGGCCCTGTCACCTGGTATGGATTTAAAGGGGAAGCCCTACACAGAAAAGAGGTGTGGGGGTCCCCCCTAGGTTCATTTCAGATCCTTATCTGAGCACGCAGCCCAGCCGGTCAGGAAAGGGGATGGGGACGAGCGAGCGCCCCCTCCTGAGCCGTACCAGGCCGCATGCCCTCAACATGGGGGGTGCTTTGGGGAAGGGAGGACAAGGGCCTCTTCCTGACAACCCTGGCCGAACCGAAGAGGGGGCAAGACCCCCGAAGAGGGGGACAAGGCCCCCGAAGTTGGAAGAGGACCCCCGGGCGGCGATGTAGAAGAAAGCCGGGCTCCTCCACTAGTAAAAGAGCTAGCAAAAGAGCAGAAGATAGCGGAGGAGTCCGACGAGAAGACCCCCCAAGATGGAAGAAGACCCCCGGAGCTGTGTAATAAATTATTTTTAACCCTTGTGTGTTGTGTTTTATTTACATTTTTTTCACAGGTAAAGGGGTAGGGGTACATTGTACCCCATACTCATTCACATAGGGTGGGGGGCCGGTATCTGGGGGCCCCCTTATTAAAGGGGGCTCCTGGATTCCGATAAGCCCCCCGCCCGCAGACCCTGACAACCAACAATGGCCAGGGTTGTCGGGAAGAGGCCCTTGTCCTCATCAACATGGGGACAAGGTGCTTTGGGGTGGGGGGGCGGCCTGGTATGGCTCAGGAGGAGGGCGGCTCGCTCGTCCCCACCCCCTTTCCTAACTGGCCAGGCTCGGATAAGGGTCTGAAATGGACCTGGGGAGGACCCCCATGCTGTTTTTTTCGGCGTAGGGCTTCCCCTTTAAGTCCATACCAGGGGACGGGGCCAGCGATGTGTCAATCTCGCCGCCCAAGGCAGCTACATTGATCTCCTTTGCTAGTCTCGTCTACCTGGAGCCGCGTTTAAAATGAACGGACTTTCCTCCATGTGCGGGAAAGTCCGTTCATTTCAAAAGTATGGCGGACTAGCACACACACGGCCAGATTTTTTTTTGAGTCAAAACTACTTTCTAAGTCCACCGTACTTTTGGGGGAAAAAGTCTGCCGGAGCCCACACACGGGCGGATTGTCCGCCGGATAGTTTGATCATGTGTACGAGGCATAAGAGGAAGAAGCAGCACAATAAGTCAATCAATTAACGTGCTTCCAAGAAGCACACTGACAGGAAGAGAAAGCAGAACTCATAACTGTGCTGCTTCTGCTTTCACTGTTCAGTCAAAAGCTGAGGCCGGGTCAAGGCAGACCTGGGCTCAGTGGAACTGATATGAATAATCCTGGCCAAATGTCTGAGGACTTATAGCAACAGAAAAAATGGAGAATATCTCTAGGCTGAAGGTCAATATTGCGGTAAAAGCTGTTTTTATTTTATTTTTTCCTTTTTTTTTCTTTAAAATTTATTTGAAGAATCACATAGTGATACTTCATTCATGTCACTGCACTGCAGTGTAGTGCATTGCACTTCTGTGTAGTGATATGTGCTATGAAAAAATGCAGACATGCTTTTTTATACTGCACTGCAAAAGTCATTTTCTATGTGCCCAAGCAGTGATTTGAGTTTATCCAGTGTGTAAAACTGTAGGTCACCCCATATAGTGTCATCAAGTCCTTACGGCATTGAAGGCAAACTAACGGCAAGACAGCTATAGAACTAGCTTCCTCAAAGTATATAATACATAAAAAAGATTTTTTGGGGGAATTTTTAAGCACATACATATACAAAAGGAAATATATCTATATAGAAAAATATAAATTTTATTCAATGCAAAATACATAAACAAGGATACATTGATCAATAACAGATACCACTATATGTGTAAATTGTTATCTCTACATGTTTCGCCTGTTAAGGCTTCCTCAGGAGATTATTTTGTAATGAACACTGTAGGTGTGGACTGATCACTAAAATAGGACCATTTGACAGCATCAGAAATAGCCTGAAGGAAAAAAAAAAGAGGGGGGTTAAGTTTAGCCCCCCTTTTTTATTTTCTTCGGGCTATTTTTGGAAGTGTTTCTGAAAGGGTAGATTTCTAGTTAATATTTTTTTCATCTTGAAAATTCTTTAAGGTAGGCTTCTTTATAGTTGAGTTTTTTTTTTTTTTTTGATCTTATTGAACATTTATTGATTTTAAATACATATACCTTCTGACCTAGATGGATTATTAGCTCTTCCCAGATATGCTATCCCTCTCTACAATGCTGTCAAATGGCCCTGCCTTGCTTTTCCACAGTTTTGAATGATCATTGATCTTTTTAAGGTTGGTACCAGATCAAAGCATGCATTTTGTTTGTTAGCACACAGTCCTATATTAAACTATGTATTCCATTTTTTTTTGCTGTTTTTTACAAGTATTTACTGTAATTGTTGTAATATACATCTTTTTTATTGTAATGATCAGTCCACACCTAGTGTTCATTGCAAAAGAATCTCCTGAGGAAGCCTTAAAAGGCGAGACATGTAGTGATAACAATTTACACATATAGTGGTATCTGTTGCTGATCAATTTATCCTTGTTTATGATTTTTTTAACTTAATAAAGTGTATATTTCTCTATATATCTTCTCCTTTTGTGTATGTATGCACTTAAAAAGTCCCAAAAATGTTTATTTTCTGAGTTTTTCTACTTTAAGAGGGATGTGGCACTTTTAAATTGAGTTTTTCCTTTAGACTTGCTGTATAACTACATTTCTCCTTTGTGATATATAATACATACATCTCTGGGTCACCTATAGTAAAAAAAATAAAATTAAAACTGTATAATTTTTAAAGAAATGTTTTTTTAATCAAAATGTCTCTTGTGTACTTAAATACTTTGTTTTTTATTG
The DNA here is from genome assembly GCF_037356315.1 of Lithobates pipiens. Lineage (NCBI taxonomy): Eukaryota > Metazoa > Chordata > Amphibia > Anura > Ranidae > Lithobates > Lithobates pipiens. The sequence continues at coordinate 378,217,677 of NW_027507903.1, read as the reverse complement.
CAAGCATTGCTTTAAAGGCCACTGCATCTGGCTCACTCCTGAAATTCTCCGACAAGATGGAAATTGGGGGTCATGGAGTAAATTTGGTTCATGCTCTCGCACTTGTGGAACAGGTGTTAGGTACAGAACAAGGAGCTGTAACAACCCTCAGTAAGTGTAAATTATATGTATAATAAATGACACAGAAAACCTTTTACCTGCAATACATAATATATGTTAACAAGATGTTTATTTTAAAGTGGATCACTTATAGTTTATAGTTATAGTATGGAAGGGTCCCCATCCCCTTAGGATAAATTTACATTTACTTCCTGTCCCAGAGATATGACAGAGAGTAAGTGGAATTCTGCCCAAAGTGATGGGAAATGTTAGCTTTGATGGAAGGAAGGAAGGAAAAAGTGTCCCCACTGGCATATATCCCTTCTACTGTTGTTTCAGTGGCATCCAAAAACATTTTAGGTATCCTCTTCCTCTCTGTCTCCAGGAAATAGTCACCATGACAAATATCCCTCCAGAGGGACACAGATATCAGTATAAATATGTCAGGTTTCAATACTTTCCCGCCCAATTTTTTATTTTAGTTTTATAATTGACCATTTTTATTAGATTTTATTTTATAAAACAAAACAAATATAGGCCTAACAAACAAAGGACATTGTATAATGTCAACTGCTGACCAAATTTCCAACAAAATAAAGATCTGGAAATGTTTATGACTTGTATCTACAAGTTAGCAACAAATTGCAGTTGCAACTTATTCCGTAAACCATATAAAGAAAAAGAATCTAGCATTATGAGCGATATCCATCAAACCCAATCCCAAAAGGGCCGTCTGAAATAGAAAAAGGCCCAGGGATAAAGTTAAGTACCCAGAATAATGCCTTTGTATAGAAACCAAAGAACAACAGAGAAAGAGAAGAGGAAAGATAGAGAAATGGGGGCAAGGGAAAGACTTACACTCACAACTTCTGAGGGGGAAGAGAGCACTGGAACTACAACCAGCAAGAGATAACAGAACCTCATGGGGGTCCTCTCGCAAATGCCAAGGCTTCCATATCAAGTTATGATGCTCTACCAAATTGGCGAGACATGCTGTGAGGGACTCCATGATCTTCACATCCTTAATCCTAGTGTATAACTCAATGGAGGTTGGTGGTGTTTACCTCTTCCACTGAAGAGCTAACAGACATCTAGCAGCTGTCAAGATAAGAGACATCAATTTCTTGTCCAGCCTGGGTAGCGGGGGGGGGGGGGGTAGATGGAGTAGCCCTAACAGGAATGTTTTGGGACAAAAAGGATAGTCTACATTAAACAAGCAAAGGAGGTTTTATAGTACCATCTGCCAATATGGTTGCAAAAGTGGGCAGTGGTAATAAACATTAAGTATAGTGCCAATAGCGCCAGCAGTGATCAGAGGCCAAAGGATATATTGTTTTCAAGTGGGTAGGGGTCATATACCAAAAGAATAACACTTTATATATGTTCTCTTTATAAAAAGTGACGTAGGTACCGGTGACTACCTATAACTTCCCTGGAAGATGCAGCACTAGGTGCTGTCTGCAAATGGGGCTCCCAGAGCCTAGCCCTGCAGAAACTGACAGATTATTACCCCACCATGAATGGACGGGTGTATCAAGATGGTGCCGGGGCACTCTTCAAACTCCAGCAGATCATCCACTTCGGTATGTACAGCCATACACTGTACAAACACAGGGGACACTGACATGTCTCCCCCCGACAGCCCATCTACCCGCAGCCCATCTAAATTTAAAAAAGCTAAAGGAGACCAGCAGGCAGAGGATTCTGATATGAAAGAGAATGCTGCAGAGCATTCCACGCAGACCCCTCTTGAGAACTTCCCTTCATCTTCTCCCTTCAACGTCTGCTGACTGCATTTTGATTTTCAATGACTATTCAGTCTGTTTCCCTCAATGTTAAGGGTTTGAATAGCCCTTTTAAGCTCTAAATCATGTGGTCCGAAGCCCAGGGACTGAAAGGGGACATTCTCTGTATACAGGAAACACATTTCTCGGCCACCAAAGCGGGCAAATGTTCCCATAGGCAGTATCCGCATTTTTTTTTTTTTTGCTAATTCAGATTCAAAACACAATGGTGTTCTCATAGCAATTAAGAATACAGTTGTATTTTATTTACAAGACATTATCACAGATCCCAAGGCCCCTTTCACATGGATAATCCATTCAGGTCTGCCTGAAAAACTGAACAGTATTTCAAGCGGACCTGAACGGATGCTCCATAGAGCTCTATGACGCGTCGGATGTCAGTGGTGACATGTCCAAGTGTGATGGAGGAAAAAGCAAATTTTCCATCCGTCATCGGATCGGGTGAAATTGAATAGCTAAATAAAGTGGCGAGAATTCTGGTACGATAGAAAAATAAATTGGAAGTGAAGTCATGTGTTGTAATGTATTTGTATTGTATTTTCGGACGACAACTATACTGACTAAACGAAAATTGTCCGATCTGGAATCGTATGAGGAAAATTTCCTTGCATGTCCGATTGAATAATATCGGATGAATGCTCGTGATCGGCTGTCGAAAGTAGTGTAAACACGATCCTAAAATCGAACGATCCTTTCTCAGATGACCGTTTTCGTATGATATTCAGATCGTGTGTACGAGCCATAAGAGGACTTAGTCTGAACACATGAGGAGAGACTTTCATGTGTTAGGGTGATAATCAGACATCATCATGCTATCACAATTACCCTACTATTTCCTGAAATGGTTACATCCACAAAACTTTGGAAATTAAATGCATCTCCTCTTGCGGACCCTGGGGACCTAGTGACGCTTAGACAAGAGATAGGGGCATTCTTTGCCCACAATGATACGCCAGAAGTCTCTCCCATGACACAATGAGAGGCCTACAAATGTGTCATTAGGGGCCAGCTGCTCTCGGCCTCGGGTCGGAAAAAAAAGGAATGTCAAGCCCTGGTGCTAGCACTGTACACTAAAATACATATCTTGGAGGCTCAGCACAAACGCACCTTGGCACTCAAAACATTGCAGGAGTTGGTGGAAACGCAAACACTTTTACTAGCATAACTTCAAAAAAGCATGCCGGCTTAATATTTTATCCCAAAAACTCTTCTTTGAACAGGGTAACAAACCGGGTAGGTTACTGGCTAGGGCCACACAACAGCATAAATTAGCGTCCACGATTCATCGCATTATAGACTCCAAGAGCAGGACACACACTAAAAATTATGATATAGCACAGCAATTGCAGTGCTTTTACAGCAAACTATATAACCTGTGCTCTGGAGACACAAACCCTTTTACATTTTCTAAACGCCAGGAATTAATTTGAGATTTTCTGAGTGAACACAGCCCTGCAGCTTTGTCAACAGATGACTCCCTAGAACAGTGATGGCAAACCTTGGCACCCCAGATGTTTTGGAACTACATTTCCCATGATGCTCAACTATATTGCAGAGTGCATGAGCATCATGGGAAATGTAGTTCCAAAACATCTGTGGTGCCAAGGTTTGCCATCACTGCCCTAGAAGATCCCTTGACCCCAGAGGAATTTCTAGCGGCACGTAAAACCACAAAACCGGGCAAAAGCCCAGGCCCAGGTGGCTTTACAGCCCTGTACTATAAGACCTTCTCAGAAATACTGGCGCCAAACTTTCTTAAATCGTTTAATTCACTATCCACCGACCCCTGTAGATCAGAAAGATTGCTCAAATCCTATAAATCCATTATTCCCAAAGAAGGGAAGGAGCCTATCAATGTCGCCAGCTATCATCCAATATCCCTGATCAACGTGGATATCAAGCTTTTGCCAAAAGTCTCATCACCTACCGGCCTGGGGGGACCTGGACCAGGTGGGGTTTGTCCCTGGCAGAGAGGTCAGGGACAAACCCTGAACCTGCACAACTGGCTCACCACTTCCCAACAAGAGGGCCTTTTCCTGGCAATGGTCACAGAGAAGGCATTTGACAGAGTGGCCTGGGACTATACAGAAGCAGTCTTGACCTTGCTGGGGATTAGACCCCACATGTGGGCCTTTATTCTTTCACTATACGCTAACCCCAAAGCTAAGGTCAAAGTCAATGGCCATCTGTCGGACGCTTTCTCCATCCATAATGGAACTAGGCAGGGATGCTCCTTTTCTCCCTTGCTTTATATATTTACACTAGAACCTCTCCTCCATTGCATCCGAGCTAACCCAGATGTTAAAGGCATAAAGATACAGGACCGATAATTTAAGATTACAGCCTTTGCGGACGATGTTCTACTGTTTCTTTCCTCACCACTTACGTCCTTGCCCAATCTCCTGCAAATTCTGGAGCACTTTAAACTCCTGTGCAATCCAAAAATCAATTACTCCAAATTGTTTGCGTTGAATGTGTCCTTACTCACGGCACTGGCCAAGCAATGCCAAATTAACTTCCCCTTTCAATGGAAAGCGGGAGCCATAACCTACTTGGGCATTCAACTTCCTGTCAATCTAGCAGAGCTTTATAACAGAAACTTTCAGACGGAATTACAGAATATATGCCAAGATCTCCAAAAATGGGATAAAGTCACCATTTCCTGGTTTGGATGAGCATCCATCATTAAGATGACAATGCTGCTTTACAAACTTCAAACACTCTCTATATGCCTGCCACCCTCATTTTCTGCACTCTACAAGTCCATATGTAGGATCTTCCTTTGGTGCAACAAACCCTCATGGATAAGCTGGATGAAGCTGGTGCTTCCTAAGGCATGCAGAGGAATAGGTCTCCCAGACCTGCAACGCTATTACTGGGCAGTGCATTTAGCGCGAATCATGGGCTGGAGGGTGCATAGCCAGTGTAAAGATTGGATGACCCTAGAATAACAAATTCTGACTTATGCCTTATCCCTTGGCTCTATAAAATGCATGCATCCCCGATTTCTTCAACTCATCCCCTAGTTGGAGCCACCCATCAGGAATTTGACAGGGTCTGCGCTGCCCACTCAGTCTCGGATAAATTCTGCCCCATTACTCCAGTGAGAGGCAACCTGGTCTTCCCTCCAGGCTTATCTGGAGCCTTTCTGAAATCTGAATGGCCGCACGCTGAAATGTTGGCCAAACACTTTTTCCAGAGAGGCCAATTCATGCGGCAAACTGAACTTGCTGAACATTCTGGCACGGGTTCATTCCTTTTCTGATCCTATATCCAGCTTAAACACTTCCTAGATCCATCCTGCAAAAAGGGCTTTACGAAGACCCCGACAATTATGGAGTCCCTTTGCTCTCATTCAACCCCACAAAGTCATGTCATATCTATGCTCTATTCTTCCACGTTTGGGGAGTCCTCCCCACTTCTACACTCCGAATGTTCCTAATGGGAGTCTACCTTGGGCTCAGAGATAGACGAGAAGAACTGGGGCTAGATACATTTGTACGTTCACAAAGGGTCCCTGAATGTCTCTGTTCAGGAAAATGGGTACAAACTGAACACCTGTTGGTACAAAACCCCGGACATAGTCCATAAGTTCTCCCCTTCTATCTCTGCTCAGTGCTGATGCTGTGGAAAATCACAGGGCACATTCTTTCATATTTGGTGGAACTGCTCGACACTCCAACCTTTCTGGCAAGAAGTGCACAATCTGCCAACAACTGCGTCGTTTCTCCCACTGGAGTTTTCCCCAGCACAGTATCTTTTACAACTAAAATTTCTAAAAAGTGGTACTAAGTCGGTTGCAATGCACATGATTAATGCTGCTCAGATGTGTATACCAGTTCATTGGCAGTCTTCATCCCCGCTCTCCATGGCTGAATAGGTTGCTTGAATTAATTGGGTTGCTAAGATGGAAGGATTGATTTATACTGATGCAGATAATGTTGCCCAATTCACTGCTACATGGGAAGCCTGGACAACATTTAAAAGCTCTCAACCATACCGAGACCTTCTAGAAAGCGCAAACTAATATCAGAATGGAGTCTTCTTACCCCAGATCTTAAATACAGATTTAGGCTTGCGCTAATGGTGTGAAGTACCTTAGTAGTTTATCCATTGGACGCTGGAGAGGGTAGTTGGTAACTTATGCACCCCCTCACCTCATTAAGCCCTATCCTCTTCCTCAACCCCCCTCCTCCCTCCACTCTCCCCCCCTTATCCCACCCTATCCACCCCCCTTTTTTGGCCCCCCTCCTTTCTCCTCTTTATTCTATCTTTACCCCCTTTTTTAAATTAAATTAAAACACCTAAACACCATTACCCCATATGACTCAACTGACTGTGTAGAGATGTTTCGGCATGCTATGTATCTGCCTTGTTTAAATCTACCTGTATAACTTTTTCATCGGGCTCATGGAGTCACTATGTTATGTGTGTAAAAAAAAAATATATATATATATATATATATATATATATATATATATATATATATATATTTTTTTTTTTTTTTTTATTTTTTTTTTTTGTTCAATAAAGTCTTTATGGAGAAAAAGACCCAAAATTGTAAAGAACAAATGTGTAGGGAAAGAAAGAGACTGCACGCATGAGCATATGCTCACAAATTGTGCCTTTTCGTGCACATGTTCATACATATAGCCATGAGTGGAAAACAATAGTGGTGCTATACTGTTATCAGCGTAGCCAAAGAAGTGAAAAAAAAATATATAGATATCAAAAACTTTAAAAAAAAATGTGTGTAGAGAGGGGACAACAGTATTGATGTAGTGCTATACTGTTATCAGCATAGCCAAAGAAGTAAAAAAAAAATATACAGGTATATATATATAGATATCAAAAACTATGAAAAAATATGTATATAGAGAGGGGCTCACAACATGATATCACATAATACTAATACCATTAAGTTCTTCATTGAGGCCCTCGGCCGAGAGGGAACACAGCAAGTAAATCCAAAAGGTTTCTCTCCTACACAGGAGGGAAAACCTCTCCTTATCGGTAAGTGTACCTTTGGGAATAGCCTCAATCACAAAAACCTCCAGGCATCTAAAATCTTTGTAATGCGCCGGGAGGAAATGTTGTGGGACACTGTGTTTAACACAACCCTTAATAAAACTTTGGCGCTCACCCACTCTTGTGCGAAGGGTACATATGGTGGTGGACCCACATACAGAAGACTGCATGGGCACCGCAGGATGACAAATTCAGTTGAACGTATTATAAACTGTTTAATGTGAAACAAACTGCCTTTGTTGGTAACAATCTTTGAACATTCATGAGGAATAAATTGACAAGTCAGACAGCCTCTCTTTTGACGTTGAAAGATACCCGTCCTATCATCAAAATAAGCCCTAATGTCGAGCAAAGGTATTTTATTTTATTTTCCCAATTTACTTGGAGCAATTATGTTTTCTCTTGCGTTCACCGACTGACACATCTCCTCTCTTAGACCATTGGGTTGTTATGCCACCTTCAGGAGAGGACTAGGCATAACATGTTAACATGTAATATAGAAACTAGAACTTTCTAGTTCCGCCCAAGGGGCGGTACCTTAGGTAACAACCCCACAGCCTGCCTTGCAGCTTCAGTTTTTCTCTGCCTAGTGAAGGAGAAGGACCTAGAAACCCTGCGGTCCCATCAGTCCATGGATTTTTTTGCAGAAGCTTTGCTTTTTGCGCAAGATTAAAGATCCTGTGATCTGCTATCAACAGTCGGCTGAGTGACAGGCTGGATACTCTTATCCTTGTAGTCTCCCCAGCCTGGCCAGCGAGCGTGTGCAGACCAGAGCTCTGCGCTGGGTTGGCCACGACATGCCTCAGCTCCAGAGGTGGTTGGTGAGCGTAAATGCTCCGGGGCACACATATGACCGGGCTACTGATGTCTGTGTCACAGTGTGCCAGGCCAGCAGCCACCCCATACAGATCGGAGAGTGGGTCTGTGATGGAATGTCTCCCAGCTCTTCAGGACTGGTAAGTACAGCTCTCCCTGCCTCGGTGGGACTGAGCAGCTGGGCATTCCCTGGGAGGTCAATTCAGGGGTCCCTCACCTCCCTCTCTTCTTACCCTGTCCCTATCTTCCCTCCCCCTTCCCTGTGGGGGATGCTGCATGGGCTGCTGAGCAGTGTGTGTGCCATATACAGGGGCTCTCCGGGGGGCTCTCACCTGGGGGGGACTGCTCTGGCTGGCTGTGCCCTGCATTACCTATATGATCTCCTCCTGAGAGCATGTTCCGCCTCAGGAATTTGGGTGGCTGTTGAACCTAAAGAAGTCGGTGATTGTACCGACTCAGCATTTGGAGTACCTAGGCTTATTGCTGGACTCCTTGGAATCGAGAGTGTTTCTCCCTTCAGACAAACTGCAGACTCTCGGAGCCATGGTAAAACTGTTGATGAACCACAGGTGGTCGTCGCTACGCTTCTGCATGTGAGTTCTGGGACTCATGATGGCCTCCTTCAAGGCAGTACCATATGCCCAGTTCTCACCAGAGTCCTGCAGAAGGAGATTTTGACAAAATGGGACAAATCTCCGTTATCCCTGGATCGGCAGATTCAGGTGAGCCAGTTAGAGATTCCCTGCTCTGGTGGCTGAGGTCCCCGACACTTCGGTCCGGGAAGTTGTTCCTACCTCTGAAATGGACAGTGATCACAACGGATGCCAGCATAACCAGCTGGGGAGGAGTAATGGGAGTTCAGTTGACTCAGGGCCTCTGGACGGTAGAGGAATCCAAGTTGCCGATCAGTCTGCTTGAGCTGAGAGCGATCAAGCTATGCCTCTCCACATGGTCGATAAGACTTTGCATCTCCCTCTCTAGTGAGCACTTTTGTCAAGGGATCCGACATGTAGTTCTTCCGGTGCGTCCAACGTTACCCCAGTAGGATCTGAACCTGGTGTTATCGGCGCTTCAAAAACCACTGTTCGAAAATATCAGAGAGATCCCTCTGTTGACTCTTTCCCAGAAAGTGGTCTTTCTAGTGGTCATTACTTCAGCCAGTAGGGTTTCGGAACTGGCGGCCTTGTCTTGCAAGTCACCCTATCTGTTTATCCACAAGGATAAGGTGGTGTTGCGTCCGCAACCTTCTTTTCTGCCGAAGGTGGTTTCAGCGTTCCACATCAATGAAGACATTGTGTTATCATCTCTGTGTCCTAAGCCAATACATCCTAAGTAGGTGGCCCTTCATGCCCTGGACGTGGTTCGGGCACTGAGGGTGTATTTGTCTGCTACGGCTCCCTTTCGGAAGTCAGACTCCTTGTTTGTTTTGGTGGCTGGTCTGAAAAAAGGCATGGCGGTCTTGTCTTGTCATTGTGGGTAAAGTTTTATGCTGTTTTCCCATCCCTCGTTTTGGCACTGCTTGGGGACATTCCAATGGTCTAAGAGGAGTTGTGTCAGTCAGTGAACATAAGAGAAAATATGATTTTTTGTACTCACAGTAAAATCCTATTTTTCTCCAGTTTATACTGCTTGTTGACGTACTGAAGCTGCAAGGCAGGCTGTGGGCTTGTTACCTAAGGGACTGCCCCTTGGGCGTAACTATAAAGTTCTAGTTTTTATATTACATGTTAACATGTTATGCCTAGTACTCTCCTGAAGGTGGGTTAACAACCCAATGGTCTAAGAGAGGAGCTGTGTCAGTCAGTGAACTCCAGAGAAAAGGATTTTATGGTGAGCACAAAAAATCCTATTTTTTTTATAGTGTGTGATTTTCTAAAAGTTATTTGAGGCTTAGGAGGAAGCAAATGAGCTAAATATTGATCTAGTTTTATAATGTTATAATATTTGTAGATTATTTTGGATATAGCCCTATATTTGGTGTTGAAAAATTGACACAAATCTAGCTGTATTTTCCATTTCTTTATTGGTGTTGTCTTTATTTTTAGATTGTTTATTCTTATTTAGAAAAAAAACATTCAAAACCAGGTCTCTAGGGTACCCCTTTTCTTCAGTCTTGCTTAGTATGTGCTCACTGTGTGGTATAATCTTCTATTTTTTATTAATTTGGTCTTAATCTATGAAATTGACCATTGGGGATGTTTTTCTTCCACGTTGGGTGATGACATCTTTCAAAATGAAAATATGAATTACCACATGTAGGTTTAGTGTGATTGCTGGTAACAATATTCTGTAGGTCGAGGGAAGGGACCAAATCAAGAAAAACAAATTCTTTCGGATCTAACACATGTGTGAACGATAATCCCAGTATGTTGTTGTTGCAATAGGCAACAAAGGATATATCAGTCCTCAACTTGGACACCGACAGAGGTTGATTACTGTCCACAAGTTGAAGTTGATGGGCTGATGTTATATATGATATAGTAGAGTACAGGAGAACAGCAGAAGAACACATTCCAGGGCACATGGGCACCGCCCCCCCCCACATGCATCCGGGCTCCTAATCTACGTGCGGATCATGTGGCTTCTTTATTACTGGCAATTGTTATTTTTTAGAAGTACAATAAATAAATTAACTTTTTACTTGGCCAATGGTCTGCAGGTCCTCATGCTTCACCCATAGAGTGCTGCTTCTTTGTTTTGTGTTCTGTTATCCATTCTTCCAGTGGTTGGGGGCTGCACTTGGTTCTATCACATTTTATGTGTTCCAGGATTGGTATATCCATGCATATGGCTGACAGTTTTTAGTGCTTAACCACTTTCAGACCGGACCATTTTGCTGGTCAATGACCAGAGGTCTTTTTACAATTTGGCACTGCGCTGCTTTAACTGGTAATTGCACGGTCATGCAATGTTGTACCCAAACAAAATTTGCGTCCTTTTCTTCCCACAAATAGAGCTTTCTTTTGATGGAATTTGATTGCCTCTGCGATTTTTATTTTTTGAGATATGAACGTAAAAAGACCGCAAATTTTGAAAAAAAATGATATTTTCTACTTTTTGTTATTAGAAAAATCCAATAAACTCAATTTTAGTCATACATTTAGGCCAAAATGTATTCAGCCACATGTCTTTGGTAAAAAAAAAGTCAATAACTGTATATTTATTGGTTTGCGCAAAAGTTGTCACATCTACAAACTAAGGTACGTTTTCTGGAATTTACGCAGCTTTTAGTTTACGACTGCCTATCTCATTTCTTGAGGTGCTAAAATGGCAGGGCAGTACAAACCCCCCCCAAATGACCCCATTTTGGAAAGTAGACCCCCTAAGGAAATTGATAAGTGGCATGTTGAGCCCATTGAATGTTTTATTTTTTTGCCTTAAGCGATTGAATAATGACAAAAAAAAAATTTTTTTTTACACAAAGTTGTCACTAAATGATATATTGCTCACACATGCTATGGGCATATGTGAAATGACACCCCAAAATAAATTCTGCTGCTTCTCCTGAGTACGGGGATACCACATGTGTGGGATTTTTTGGGAGCCTAGCCGCGTACGGGGCCCCGAAAGCCAAGCACCGCCTTCAGGTTTTCTAAGGGCGTAAATATTTGACTTCACCCCTCACTACCTATTACAGTTTTGAAGGCCATAAAATGCCAAGATGGCACAAAACCCCCACAAATGACCCCATTTTAGAAAGTAGACACCCCAAGCTATTTGCTGAGAGGCATGTTGAGTCCATGGAATATTTTATATTTTGCCACAAGTTGCGGGAAAATTACAAACTTTTTTATTTTATTTTATTTTTTCACAAAGTTGTCACTAAATGATATATTGCTCACGCATGCCATGGGCATATGTGAAATGACACCCCAAAATAAATTCTGCTGCTTCTCCTGAGTACGGGGATACCACATATGTGGGACTTTTTGGGAGCCTAGCCGCGTACGGGGCCCCGAAAACCAAGCATCGCCTTCAGGCTTTCTAAGGGCGTTACAGTTTTGAAGGCCATAAAATGCCAAGATGGCACAAACCCCCCCCAAATGACCCCATTTTGGAAAGTAGACACCCCTAAATTTAGGGGTACACTAGTGAGACTAGGTAATAAATGGCGGGTGCCCTGAAACTATAAAAAAATAACTAACCAACCAGCGTCACCTGTAACAGTTATATGGTGATCACTGGTGAAAGGGTTAACTAGGGGGCAATCAGGGGGCTTTATGCGGTAGTATATGGGGGTCCCTGGCGCTATAAAAAGCTGCGGCGAACCTAAATACCTACCTGCCTAACTAGCGTCACCTGTGACACTAATACAGTGATCAGAAAAACGATCGCTTATTAGGCTGGGTTCACACTGGAGCGATGCGGGAACGCCACGAATCCGCGGTGGGTTCCCGCATCGCATGCCTCCCGGCGGCAGTTCACACTGCCCTATGCGAACTGCTGGGAGTGTCAGTGAAATGTTAATGACACCCCCAGATCAGTTCGCATATCGCAGTGCGATCTGCAACTCGGATCGCATGGTGTGAACACCCATGCGATCCGATTCTGCTGCGGACCAAAAAAAGGGTTCCGTGCGAGTTTGCGGCGGGTGCGGCGCGAATTCAGCCATACTATCTGTATGGCTGAACTCGAATCGCACAGAGATCGGATGTGATTTGCACTGCAGTGCGGTGCGAATCACATCCGTTCTCATAAACCGCTGCAATGTGAACCCAGCCTTAGTGACACTGGCGACGGGGGGTGATCACGGGGTTAAACCTTTATTGGGGGGGTTAGGGGGGTACCTTAGAACTAAAGGGGGCTAACCCTAACTGCCCTAACAGTTATTACAGTCACAAATGACACCCGCCGGGTGATCGGGGGTTAAACCTTTATTAGGTAATAAATGGCGGGTGCCCTGAAACTATAAAAAAATAACTAACCAACCAGTGTCACCTGTAACAGTTATATGGTGATCACTGGTGAAAGGGTTAACTAGGGGGCAATCAGGGGGCTTTATGCGGTAGTATATGGGGGTCCCTGGCGCTATAAAAAGCTGCGGCAAACCTAAATACCTACCTGCCTAACTAGCGTCACCTGTCACACTAATACAGCGATCAGAAAAATGATCGCTTATTAGGCTGGGTTCACACTGGAGCGATGCGGGAACGCCACAAATCCGCGGCGGGTTCCCGCATCGCATGTCTCCTGGCGGCAGTTCACACTGCCCTATGCGAACTGCTGGGAGTGTCAGTGAAATGTTAATGACACCCCCAGATCAGTTTACATATCGCAGTGCGATCTGCAAACTCGGATCGCATGGTGTGAACACCCATGCGATCCGATTCTGCTGCGGACCAAAAAAAGGGTCCCGTGCGAATTTGCGGCGGGTGCGGCGCGAATTCAGTATGGCTGAACTCGAATCACACAGAGATCGGATGTGATTTGCACTGCAGTGCGGTGCGAATCACATCCGTTCTCATAAACCGCTGCAATGTGAACCCAGCCTTAGTGACACTGGCGACGGGGGGTGATCACGGGGTTAAACCTTTATTGGGGGGATTAGGGGGGTACCCTAGAGCTAAAGGGGGCTAACCCTAACTGCCCTAACAGTTATTACAGTCACAAATGACACTAATGCAAAAAAAAAAAAAATAATTAAATGCTATTGGTGTCACTGTGACTGGGGGGGCAGGGGTGATTGGGGGGTGATCGGGGGGTGAAGGGGGGGTGTGAGTGTGCCTGGCATGTTCTACTGTGAAGTGTCGTGTTGGTGCAACTCACCGATCCTCTCTCCTCGGTGCCGGAACGAAAAATACCGACACAGAGGAGAGATTACATCACTTCCTCTCCTGTGTTTACATTACAGGAGAGGAAGTGATGTCACGCCTCACTTCCATTCGTCAGGAGCGATCGAGAGGGGGTGGCCTTGAATGAATGGCCGCCCCCTCATCCCGGATCGCTTCTGAACGAAAACCGACCGCCGCTGGCACCGGGGGGGGGGCCCGATCGGGCCCCCCACCCGCGGGAAGGCAGGGACGTACATGTACGCCCATATGCCTGCCCGTGCCATTCTGTCGACGTACATCGTCGTGCGGCGGTCGGCAAGTGGTTAAGGAACTTTGTTTGTATTGGCTTTACATCTCCTGCCTTTCTACCTGGTGGATTCTGCCCCGTCCCATGAATTTGCAGAATGTGCTGTACCACAATGCAGGTTCTAAGTTACTAATTCTTTGCACATATGGTCATTCTAGCTCTTTACCATCACATGGAAGGCAATGATGTGGCATTGTTGGGCAAGGCAGTCAGCAGGGCAGGCTGCTGACACCTGTCCGCCCTTCGACAGGGAAAGCTGATACATGTGCCACGCCTGGCACATGTCCTCAATTTGGTGGTTCAGCATTTCTTAAACAGGTACCCAGGGATGGAAGATCTACTAAAGCAAGCCAGAGGAGTTTGTTGCCATTTCAGGTGGTCATACACAGCCAGTGCTCAGTTGGATGAAATTCACTGGGAATTCCATCTGCTTGTAAACATCAGAGGGCCGTCAATGAGTACCTGTGCGAGTATGGCACAATGACAGGCCCAGGGCAGCTTGGCTTTTTTTTTCCCACGCCAATGTCTGCTGATAAAGGATGCATGTACTGTCATGCAATGTCACTGAATGCCATTTCAGAAGGCATCAAGGACGGTGAGCTGTGAAAACGCATTCATCAGTGACAAAACCCCTGTTGTGTTCCTGCTGGAGCAGACTCTGCATGGCATTTTGAAAAGGGTCACTCGAGGCAGAACAGTGGGAAGAAGAGGTGGACTTCCTTTTCTCTCAAGGACCATTTTATGCAGACAACATTCTTCCTATGCCACAGAACACTCGGGGGGGGGGGGGGGGGGGGGGTGATTCTGCCAGTTTTGGAGCCATTGAAGCAGAGGAAGAGACGTCAAACCTTAAGAGATAGTTTTTTCATCCCCAGAATCCTTGGGATTAGTACACGGCTGGGAGGAGGCAGTTCCAGATACTGTAATCCTCAGTGACCATGAAGATTTTGCTTATCATGCTTCTGCAAACTTGCAGTGCATGGGCTCCCTCATTATTTAAAGCCTGTGAAAGGACCCGGGAATTTGTGCCATCAAGCAGAAGGATCACTATTGGTTGGCAACCCCCTTGACCACCGTTACAAGGGGAAAGTCTTGGAACTCATTCCATCCCCACAGGGGGAGCAGAGGATAAAATATCTGGAGTACACCTCAAAGAGGAATTTATGTAACACCTTTCCTGAATCTGGTAGGTTACAGTCTCATGGAAAAGCTAGTTTTGAGGCTTCTGTTGGTCAAGAGAGGAGTGGTGGAGAAGGAGGCCACCTCCATTATACATTTCAACATATTTTTTTTTTTAGTCCTTGGTGCCCGGGGCTGTCAGCTTCAACATCCCATCAGCAGCATCTGCATCATGTAGTGGGAGATTATCTAGGGGCAAAACAGACATGGAGAGCTTTCTGGTTGACGATCCACTGGGTTACTAGGTCATGAGAACAAACCACCGGCCAGAACTTACCAAGTATGCTACTGAGCTGCTGGACTGCCCTGCGTCCAGGGTGCTTTCTGAATGGGCATTCAGTGCTTATGGGAATATTTAACACCCAAGGGCCAATATTTTCACACCTGTTGACAGGTGCACATATTTTAAATTTGACAGCAAAGTAATTTCTTGCTTTCGTCAAGAGTAGGGTTACCGTGTGAAAGCACCACTAACACCCGAAGCCCAATTTTTCCACCACTGTTTAACTGGGGCATATCATTTTCATTTATAACAGCAAGACCAAAGCTTGCTTTCATCAAGAGTACCTCTATAGGTTTACAGTGTGAAGGTACCACCAAAACCTAAAGCCTATTTTTTCCACACCCGTTACTGCTATCCAAACTCTGTGAAACAGACACCACAATTTATCCAAAAAAATCTCCAATCTTGTTCTACATGCACTAAATTGTGGCTTATCATAGAGACTGACTCAGGAAACCATTGTTTATAAAATAAAGCTTGCAGGGAAAATTTTCATTTTTTGGGCTTAATAAATACAATTTTTGCTGAAGCAGGTTCTATCCATGGTACAGATGTGCCACTTTATAGGCAGACTAAGGGGACCCCCATGCACTATATTTAGAGGAATTTTTTATTTTCATTATTTCACCTTAACCACTTGCCGACCACAATATGTATATATATGTTGCGGTCTGCAAGTGATTTATTGGGATTATGGCTGAAGATATCAGTCCTAACCCTGGCACAGTTTTTTTTTTCTTACAGTGCCGGTCCAAGAGGCTCATGAGCCCCTGGAACTGTTTCAGAAGTGGTGGGAGGGGATTTCCCCCTCCCTCTGTTCACTCAGTTGCCCCCCCTCCCTCTGTTCACTCAGACTTTACCATTGTTGATGGTTCACCTGAGAAACGATCCGGTGCCGCCTGCTGCTCCCATAGGCGATCAAAGAGTTAACACTCTTTGATTACCTCTATGGCCTTAGATGACAGGAGAAACGTCTTAACGTCACTTCCAGTTCAGGCTGATAGAAATAAAATATATATATATATATATATATATATATATATATATATATATATATATATATGTATGTATATATATGTGTGTATATATATATATATATATATATATATATATATATATATATATATATATATATATATATATATATGTATATATATATATATATGTATATATGTATATATATATATATATATATATATATATATATATTATCATTTTTTTAAGCAAAAGATCAACAATGTTATTTTGATCTTTTGCTTTTAAAGGTAAAGAAAATATCTGGGTCTTTTTGACCCCAGAGCTCTTCATAAAGAGGACCTGTCATTCTTATTTCTATTACAAGGAGTAAAAGTGATCAAAAAAAATTTAAACGGACGGTGTCAAAATAAAAAGCAAAATAAATAATAATAAAAAATTTAAGTGCCCTTGTAGAAGTAAAGGCATACGTAAGTTGCGCACACATATGTAAACAGTATTCGAACCACACAAATGACCTCCTCTGTAACTCTAAACAAGTATTCTGTAAAGGCTTTTATAGCATCGCCTATGGAGATTTTTAAGTACCGTAGTTTGTCGTCATTCCACGAGCATGCACAATTTTAAAGTGTGACATATTATGTATCTATTTGCTCGGCGTAACATCATCCTTCACATTATAAAAAAAACAATGGGAGTAACTATTGTGTTTATTTTTTTTTTTATTCATTAAAATGTATTTTTGTCCAAAAATAGTATGTTTGCACAGCGGCTGCGCAAATATTGTGTGACATAAAATATTGCAATGATCACAATTTTATTGGCTGGAGTTGTGACTGCACTACATTCCTGACCTGCTGGTTCATTCTGCGGTCAGATTCTACCTTTACCGCTTGATTTTACCTTTTTTCTTGTAAGTTCAGTATGTTTTAATGTCTAATAAATAGCGTGGCAATACTGCATTATGAGCCCCTTCTTTTTTTCATGCATGAGTTTCCAATCACTGCTCAAGTGAAAGAGACAGCTGACTCGAGTTGTTTAATATACTTGGATAAGGGTGTGTGGCGGCTGGAATGCTAACCAATTTAACACAGGATCCATTCTGATCAATGATGATGCAAGGATGTGACAGGCTTTCCTAAGGAGACCTCTGTGTTGTGCGCTTTTCATGATCTCCTATAATTTACAAGTCATGAACATCTGATAAGAGGCCAACATTTTTTATTACGCACGTGTGGAGTATAGAAGCACTTGATTGTATATCACCTACTATTTACCTATGTTGGATCATATTATGGACACTATTTCTTAATTGATTGTGTTTTGTTTCACATGTTTTTTGCCACTTATTGTTTGCAGGTTTTTTTCTTTACATTCTAACGTAACTTTTTCTCATTCACCCAACTTTTCTTTTTTTTGATAAAGTACACATTGCCTTTGGATGGTTCATAGGCAACCATTTAACCACTTGCCGACAAGCTCACACTGATATACGTCGGCAAAGTGGCACATTCCTGCAAAACAACATATGGGTATGGTGTTCCCTTTAAGAGCCGCCAGAGGACCCGATGCGCATGGCCGGCGCAATCACTGCCAGCCACCCACGATTGCGGGCACGAGAGCCAGAACGGGGATTTGTGTGTGCAAACAGCTGAGAGAGCCGGGCTCATTGTAGTGAATCCTCACATTCTACTGATGTTGCTCGTCAAACTCTCAGAATGTTTATACTGAAATAATAAAATATTTATTGTAATTATGAAAATATGCAAATCTTTGATTTGGGAGATTTTCAATTTTTTTACCAATACCAGCAAGAAATTCAAGTTCGTTTATCCCTGCTATTTTGAAGACAAGTGATACAAATGATAATGCTTAATATATATATATATATATATATATATATATATATATATATATATATATATATATATATATATATATATATATATATATATATATATATATATATATATATATATATATATATATATGTATATATGTATATATATATATATATATATATATATATATATATATATATATATATGTATGTATATATATGTATATATATGTATATATATATATATATATATATATATATATATATAAACCATCTCCCACCACCAGGGGGATCTTCTCCAATGTTCTCACTCCCTGAGACTGGCACCCATGCAGATTACCTCCTCATGAAGATGTCAGCTCTCCTAGAAACGGGCCCCGCATCCACTGCAGCAAAAATAACAGGGGACATAAAAACAGACTTCCAAAACCTAGGAGCCAGGATGGAAGCTATAGAACACAAACTTGCCATGACAGTCTCCATTACCAACCAAAATTCGGAACACATCCAGACTTTGCAAGATAGGCTGGACACGGCCTTACTAAGAATTGATGAACTTGAAAACACATCCAGACGCTATAATTTCCGGGTCAGAGGACTCCCGGAATCCATTGCTGATGCTTCACAAGCTACCCAAGAAATCATCAAATCCTTGATCCCAAACATACCACAACATCGCTTGCAACTGGATAGAGTCCACAGAGCCCTGGGACCCCCCAGAAAGGATGGATCCCCCAGAGACATCATAGCCAAGCAGCACTTTTACCTGGTCAAGGAGGAGATCATGAAACAGTCCAGAGCGATGAAACAACTCTCTTGTCAAGGTCATCCTATACAAATTTTTGCCGACCTGTCCCCCTCTACAATTCAAAGAAGAAGAGCCCTGAAACCCCTGCTGTCGGTGCTTGCCCAAAAATAAATAAAATACTGGTGGACATTTCCTTTCGCCGTCAAATTCCAACATGAGGGCAAACTCCACTCTTGCACCAGTTTCCAAGATGGAGAAAAGACCCTTCTCTCCCTGAGGCTTATCACAACGGAAGCAGACAGGGACACTTCAAACCCGACTTACAACTCAGCTAAGCGTCCACCCCCAACTAGCCCGATTATACCCCTGTGGAACAAGCAACAGTCAAAGAGAACAAAAGACCACGCTCAGACCTGAGGCGCAGTCTCTCCGCCGATTACTTCCAACTCTAGCCAAGTTTCTACTCCAGGATGGAGTGTCTCCGGGGAATACCTCCCCCTCCGATAGGAGCGATGGCTCCGCTAACTTTCCCTGAATGTTCTCCCCTTGGACTTCGTGGTTCATTTCTGGTCCTTCCTTTAGCTGACCTGCTCCCCCTGTAGCCACTGATTGGTTAGTCGCAGGGGGCATGGACACGACCCTACAAACTTGTTATTCCCACTGGGTCTTGCACGAACTTCCCATATGTCATACTCCCACCACGATGGACTTCCTTTGACAACTGCTTTCTGATCCCCAGCCTGCACCCTGATTGTCGATCCTTCCTTCCCTCTCTTCCTTCCCCCTCTCCCACCCCCCCTTTTTTTGGGGGGAAGGAAACCCATCAAAGGTTTTCCTAAGAAGATCTGCAACACTCCATGCACTGTCAGGAGGTTCAATGTGGGTTACTGGTTTCTTCTAAGTTCTTTAAAGTTTTCCCAATTTTTTTATTTATTTTTTGTTGTTTGCATCGAGAGTGTTCTACTCTTCAATTTCCATTATCTGTTTTCTTACTGTGCTTTACGACCTTTTAAAAAAATGCTATGCATAGGCGCTGGGGTGCTGGGGTGCTGGGCTCGGTGCATGCGCCTCCACCTATCCCGCAGACTACCAATGATCTGTGGGCTAGGTTGTCTGCCCTTAGAAGAGCAGACGCTTCCAGTAGGGGTAACTTCCGGGGGACTGCCTGGTCTTCAGGAAGCTGCCCCAAACCTTTCGAGGAGGCCGCCTAGGGCTTCTCTCTCTCTCTCTTCTCTCTTCCTTTCCCTCACTCCTGATCTTTCCTCTCCTCCCCTTGTTCTATTTTTAGGGTTCTCAGTGATCACTTATTATTCATTCTCTTCCCAGGTTCACAAGGTTAATGCTTCCGGCGCAGGGCGCCCGCACAAAAGCTCCACTCATAGGAGGATCAACCGTCGGGCTTCCCTAAAGGTATGTGACGCGGGGTTAGACAGCATCCCCTCTCTTTGTTTTCATGGCTGACCACCCCGGCACTGCACTTGGAATAGCCACTCATAATACCCAGGGCCTGAACTCCCCTATCAAAAGGAGAAAGCTTTTTGACAGTTATAAATCCCTCAAATTAGATGTGATTCTGATTCAAGAAACCCACTTTCCTAATCGGTACAGCCCCAATTTCTTGCATCACCACTTCCCTCTGTTTTACCTTGCAAAAACGGAGAACAAAACAAAATGAGTAGCAATTTTATTCTCTAAAATTAGCAATTTCGTCTGGCAGGCGGACTACAAAGACCCAAAAGGGAGATTCATCCTGGTTAAAGGGTCAATAGACGGCCAAGTATACTCCTTTGTGTCATACTATGCCCCTAATAAAGGACAACACAAATTCTTCCAGTCTATGATGGCCACCCTCAACCCCCTCCTGGAAGGGACCCCAGTCCTAGGGAGAGATTCCAACATTGCACTGGACCAAGGCCTAGATAAATCCAACCCATCCAAAAGTAAGCTCACCCGCCCCACCAAAGCCAGCCTAAAATTCGCAAGATTGGTCCACGCTCACGGTCTGGCAGATGTATGGCGTGATGCCAACCTAACGAAAAGGGATTTCACGCATTATTCTAGCCCTCACCAATCCTATGCCAGGATAGATCACGGTACTCCTGCCCACACACTACCTGCCCAATGTTGACAACTCCAAGATCATAGACACAGCTCTCTCAGACCATTCCATAGTAACTATCACCTTGCATAACTCGCTCCATAGACCTAAGCATTTCCGCTGGAGACTCAACGAGTCTATTTTAGCAGATCCCGCTAGGGTGATTGACATTAATAGAGCACTTCTTGAATACTTCGACATTAACAGAAGCAAGGACGTCTCGGCAGAAGTTCTATGGGCAGACCATAAAGTTTCCATTAGGGGGAAATTCATCCAAATAGCATCACAGATCAAAAGAGAATGAGAGGCTGACATTCGCATGCTTGAAAAAACATACGCTTCCCTCAGGGCTCAACACAAAAAAGACCCACACAGAATCCCAACCTCTCAACTGGATTCCGCCAGGCTTGAATTAAACCTAGCTCTAACAGCAAGAGCTGAGAAACAATTGAGATGGAGCGGAGCAAAATTTTATTCTCATAAAGACGAACTAGGATCGATGCTGGCTAACAAACTTTCCCCCAGGACAAGACTTAGGACTATTCTTAAAATCCGGACACATAATCAAATAACTACCTCAGACCCCACTAAAATCATCTCCGCTTTTCAGGAATTCTATACCAAACTGTACAAATATAACCGACAGGGACCAAATATTCTTATATCACAATTCCTGGACATCCTCCACATCTCCTCCCTCTCAGATAAACACAAAGCTATTATGGAAGAGCAGATCTCAGTAGAAGAGACCCTAGAGGTCATTAAAAACTTGAAGAAGGGCTCCGCCCGGGATCGGACGGATTATCTGTGCCCTACTATAAATCCTTTTCCGAGACCCTAGCCCCCTACCTGACTAATTTTTTTAATGAAAAGGTGAACGGCTCCCCCCTGAACCCTGACTTAAATACAGCTTTCCTAACTGTGCTCCTGAAACCTGACAAAAATCCTGAAGATGTAGGTAATTACAGACCAATCTCGTTTATAAATAATGACTTAAAAATCCTCACTAAAATCCTCACAAATAGGCTAAATTCCTTTATATGTTCTTATATCCACAAAGACCAGGTCGGCTTAATTCCAGGTAGACAGGGATCTGACCAAACCAGACGAACCATATACATTGTCTCAATACTCCAATCTAACTGGCCGGGGAGATTGCTAGAGGCACGAGGCAGGGTTGCCCTTTATCCCTATTACTCTTTGCTATAGCAATCGAGACACTGGCGATAGCAATCAGGACTAATCTCGACATTAAGGGGGTAACCTGTGGGCCCCAGGAACACAAATGCGGCCTGTTCGCAGATGATTTGATACTCTTCATCACCTCCCCACTTATCTCCCTCCCAAATTTATACAAGACCTTGACCTCTTTTGCAAGTGTATCTGGCCTGGAAGTAAACTTCTCCAAATCCCAAGCCCTTAACATCTCTCTTTCCCCCGCATTGGTAGATTTACTCAAGTTAAACTTTCGATTTGACTGGAAAGATTTTGCTATCAAATACTTGGGCATAAACCTTACTCCCAAATTTGAATCCCTCTATGCAAAAAACTATCCTCCCATGTATCATAAGTTAGAACAAGATCTTAAATTATGGCCCACACAAAATATTTCCTGGCTTATTAAATTAACGCAGTAAAGATGACCTTGATGCCAAGACTACTATACCTCTTCAGAGCTCTCCCCATTCCGATAAGGTTAGTTCAACTTAGATCTTTCCAAAGCAAAGTTTTGAAATTTGTCTGGGGAAGCTCCGGATATAGGCTAACTAATAACTCAACAAACCCTTTACTTGTCGTGCAAACAAGGTGGGCTCGGCCTCCCGCATCTACACAGATACTACCAGGCTGCCAGATTGGCGCAGTTCTCAGTGATCTATTCTAACGGGGAGAAACCTGACTGGATACAGATAGAACGACAAGCTGTCCCGCAAAACACCCTAGACTCTGGACTCCCCCAAAAAACAGACCCCCAATCTTGGCTCCCAAGCTATCTCATGCCTTCTCGTTGTGGGACAAACTAAAATCGAACCCGAACATCACCTCGGAACTAATACCCCTGTCCCACATTTTCCGGAATCCTAAATTCCCTCCATGGCTAGATATAAAGGCCTTTCAATGGTGGCTGGACAAGGGGCTGTACCGAATAGGACACTTTTTCTCAACTAAGGGTCCCCTCTCTCTTGCACAATGCATTCGTAAGCTAGATCTACCGCAATCAGAAAGGTTCAGGTTTAGCCAAATTAGCCATTTCCTCCACAGTATATGGCTAGGCAAACCAAATCCCCCGCAATTCTCCAACTATGAACTCTGGTGTGGTCAAGCCATGGAGCAAAGGGGAGGGATCTCAATCATCTACGCTTCGTTCTCACAACCTCAGGGGAAGTCCTCTTACATGCTGGCTTGGGAGGAAGACCTTCAGATCAAGTGGAGTCTGGAGTCCTGGCATTCTGCCCTATCTGCTGCATTTAAAGGAATCTTAAACACCTCCCTAATGGAAGCGAATATAAAAATAATAACCAGGTGGTACTTGACCCCCGCAAGATTAGCGAAGATATTCCCGATGGCGGATCCTCTTTGTTTCAGGGGCTGCCAACTTATAGGCACAATTGCACATGTGTGGTGGGAGTGTCCCAGAGTTAGACACTTTTGGAAGAAAATATTCAACATTATTAAAAAAGTGACAGGATGCGAGCTCTCTAGGACCCCAGAAATTGCCTTATTGAATGCCCATTTCCCAAGCATCTCCAAACATAAGCGTAAATTGATCCACTTCATTCTTTTAGGGGCTAAACTGACTCTGGCTAAAGCATGGAAGCAACCTTCGGTCTCAACTAGGTTAGCTACAAGGAAAATCTCCTGGATCATGACCCAGGAAAAACTGGCAAGTAACCTCAACGATTCAACACAAAAATTTGAGATGACCTGGGAACCTTGGGCCCAGTTTATGTGCATCTCCATTACTCCTGGGATCCCCCCGGTCCAAAGTCAAAACCAATAGTGATCACTGGGAACCTAACAACCCCCCCCCCCCCCTGCTCTCTCTCCCTTTCCTCCTCTCTCCTCTCTCTCTCCTTCCTTATTCTCTGGGGGTCTATCCCCTCAGGGTTACTGATCGATTTCTAAGGCTATAATTCATAGTCGGTCTTGGATGTTTGGGGGGTGTGACCAGGAGCGTCCGCATTATTTGGGAGTGGCCTTATCCTTGCGCAGTTTGATCCCAAGAGGGGTGCGGGGGTGATGGCTCCTTCCTTGCCCAACTCTTGATGGGCTCTGCTTGGCGGATTGATGTTTTCCAGCCACGACATAGAGGAATACTCTCTTAATCTCGGCTGTTCCTCTTGGTCATACTCTCTCCCAGCAGAAGAAGGTCTGATAGCTCATTACCTTTAGAGCTGTTTTAGTTCATGATGCATTTGCGAGTGCCCTTCAAAATCCGGCAAACAAGGACGCCGGCATATCTCTCTATACCACAATATTGTTTTTCAAGTTCAACTTGTTAGTATGCTGTTTCAGTTACTCTGTAGTATGTACTATGAAAATAAAATACTTTGAAAGTAAAAAAAAAAAATTGTTATATTGTGCACAGCTTGATAAATTCACCAAAGCTCATTTTTTAGATTTAGAATGAATCAATGGTTTAACACATACTATAACCCATCCAATTCTAAAACTTTGAAGTCATTATTATTGTTATTATGAGATTTAACAATATATATGTATCTCCCTTGTTTTAGAAGCAAAAGAAATTCATGCTGCAGTTAGAATTCCCTTCACTCCATAACAGAACTAACAATGGATTGGATTGGTCAAACATATGCTTAAAAAAAAAGGTATATATTGGAAAGATTAATACTTTTCCAGGTCTTTAAGTATTCTGTCAGTTTGAGAAGCAAAGTTCCGAAGGAGACTTCTTTCCACCTTAGAGATAACCCTGTCCAGTCATCCCCAGAGCTCCTCCAGATCTTCCCATCACTCTCTCATTCCTCTCTTCTCTGCTATGAGTAACACCTTTTTATCCCACCCTAAAAGTGGGCATGTGTCTCACAACTATGTAATTGATGATGTCAAATGACGATGGAGTTTAAATGCTACCTTGACCACCAAGACCAACACCATTTTGAATAATTACCATTTTCACCTTCTAAGGGACAATATTAGTATCAGAAATTACTTTTAATGTGATTGATGTAACCTTCCGACCTTGGCTTAGCAAAACACCATTAATTGTCTAATGGTTGACAATCAAGTGTCAATATCCCCAGCCATCCTGGCGTTTCTTAAAATATATGTGTATGACAAAATGTACCCCCACACAATTAACTGTAGTTGTAAATGCTATGAAAGTGAAGTAATTATTCTAGCATAACAGTTATTCATGAACATTCCCATTAAATAGGATACCATATTTGCAACTGTATAATAATAATAATAATAATAATAATAATAATAACGTATATGTATTAAATGGATTTATACGTGACTAATACAGCTACACTGTAGACATATTATAAAAAAACACATCATTATTTAACGTACATAATACAATAGCTTCATTTGTGAATAAGCCTTCTTGCTTTCTAGGAATACGAATTAAGTTTGTAAGCTCACTTGAAATACAATTCTCTAAATGATACACAGTCTGTGGAAATCTCCCCTTATCTATAAGTGTCAACGACAAGAGATATATAACCTGGGATAATGGTACAGACTTACACAGTCTCAAGACAGAAAACAATATCTATTCATTAAAGACAGTGAACTCAAATTAACCTCACACATCCCAAACGGACCCCCAAGCCTCCGGGACCACTCAGGCACCTGATCACATGGTGATCAGCTCTAAAAAAAGGACGTTAGCTGCCAGCTGGTCTTCACTCAGGAGGCCTCCGGATCAGCTAAGATGGCAGCTGCGTCTCAGGCACGAGGCAACAGGTCTCCATAGCTGACTCTCCATCCCCAATCCAGCACCGGTCTTCACTGCTGGCAACCCCTGTGAGTACAGCTTCTCCCCAGGGATTCTCCCCTGCCTCCACTGAATCCCTGCATGACAAAACAATAGGGGGCATTCTCCAAACTCCTACATTGCAAACTCCCATAGGCCTAGCAGGCCTGGCAGGCCTGTCAGGCACCCTGCATTCATCTCCCATGCAGTGAGCCCAGTCCCCTGATGTACAACTACTAATGCAAAGCTTCTCTGACATGCTAGCTGCAGGATTAGCCCAAAATGCCAAGCAGATCACAATCACCATTAAGGCAGATTTACAAAGCCTGGGAGCCCGCTTGGACTCAATAGAGGAAGTAGTGGACAACACAGTGGCCCATACTACCCAGAACTCTACCTGCATCCTAACGCTCCAAGATCAATTGGACGCTGCCCAGGCCAAAATTTACGACCTTGAGAACAGAAGCAGAAGATACAATTTCCGTATAAGGGGGATACCCGAATCAGTTACAGATGTACCCAGCACCGTCAAACTCAAACTTTATCAAAGAACTCATTCCAGACATCCAGGGTCATAGGCTAGAGCTCGACAGAGCCCACAGAGCACTGCAACTCCCCCGCCAAGTCGGTCTCCCGAGGGACATAGTCGTTAAACCTCATTTTTACGGTGCCAAAGAAGAAGTGATGAGAAAAACCCGTAATCTGGACAATCTTTCTTTCCAAGGTCACAAAATCCAAATCTTTGCAGACATTTCCCCTACAACCATTCAAAAGCGGAGAGCCCTCAAACCCCTGCTTGAAATCCTGACTCAGAATTCCATCAAATACTGCTGGTCATTCCCCTTTCGTCTCCAGTTTCACCTAAGAGATAAACCTTATGGCTTTTCCTGTTTCCAAGACGGCGAGCGCCTTTTACTGCAACTTGGTCTCATAACACAGGAACTCGCTCCTCTGCTTCAACCAGCCAAGACAAGCTTCACCAAGTCGTGTGGCGACTTATATAGGGACAAGGGGCCACCATGTGACATCACCCAGTGACCCCGCCCCTTGTCCCTTTATAAGTCGCTGCACAACGCATCCCTGCCATTGTGGCCAGAGAGAGTATCGTGTCAACAGCGCAAGGAAGAAGAAGAAGAGAAGAAGACAACAGAAGAACGGGCCAACGCTAGTAAAAGAGCTATAAGAAGATAGCGGAGGCCGGGCAGAAGAACCATAGAGTGGGACAAGACGCCGAAGTCGGAAGAAGACCCCCAGACAGCGGCTGCGACGATGAAGAAGAAAGTTGAGGAGTCCGGCGAGAAGACCCCCCATGACGGAAGAAGAGAAGACCCTCGGAGCTGTCTAATAAATTTGTTTAAAAACTTGTGTTTTTTTTATTTACGCTGGCTCGTCCCCACCCCCTTTCCTGACCTGCTGGGCTGCGTACTCGGTTAAATCCATACCAGATGACGGGGCCAGCGAGGTGTCAATCTCGCCGATGGAGGCACCGACATTGACCTCCTTCGCTAGTTCCATCTACCTGGAGCCACGTTCAAAATGAATGGACTTTTCTCCATGTGTGGGCAAGTCCGTTCATTTCAAAAGTCCAGCGGACTCCCGCCATAGTCTGGCGGATTGCCAGCCGGAAAAGTCCCATCGTGTGTGGGCAGGTTCGCTCATTCAGAAAGTCTGGCGAACCTCAGCTGCAAAGTGTGTACGTGGCAAAAGTGATACTAAAGTGCTTGTGAAAGTGAGACACTATGTGGGATATTACGCTTTAGGCACAATAAGTGCCAATCCTATTGTGGGAGAGAGGTCGAAGTGGAGTGATCCGAGTTGTGTTTCCGACAGCATAGCAGGCATAGGTATCATATATATAGCACACCCTATATTTAAAACATATATTTGGCAAAATAATGTATACAGAGTCAATAGGGATCTCTACTGTCTGCAGCAGAGCGACTATCTCTGCAAACATTGGTAGTGAAATTAAACAAGCTAATTTGGACTAAATAAAAGTAAAAAAGGATTCATAAATCTAACAGCCCATGTAGATAAACCAATAGCCTACGGGATATCGGAAACACCCCTACTCATTCAGATGCATATTAAATATAACCCGAATAACAAATACATCAACAATAATAGCTTTTTAGGTATTATGGCATTTAGTCTGATGTTCGAACTCTTATGCCCTGTACACACGGTCAGACTATCCGGCAGAAAGTGTGCGATCGATTCGTGTTGTCGGAAAATCTGATTGTGTGCGGGCTCTATCTGACTTTTTCCATCGGAATTTCTGACACACAACGTTTGAAAGCTGGATATAAAATTTTCCGACAACAAAATCCCATTGTTTCAATTCTGATCGTGTGTAGACAATTCCGACGGACAAAGTGCCACGCATGCTCAGAATAAATTACAAGATGAAAGCTATTGACTAGAGGCCCATTTATAGCCCTGTCATACAACAACTTTTTGCAACCATGTGTATGCTAGACAGGTTTGGGCCAAAATCTGTCGGGGAAAAGAATCCAACGGATTTTGTTGTCAGAAAGTCAGTCCGTGTGTACAGGGCATTAGAGGCAATCTATAGGAATTCAGTGAATCCCTAACTTCAAGGAATGGCACACATGGATCTGACATAGACATAAAGGGCCCCTAGAGGCAGTAAGAAATTACCCTGGGAGGATAAGTTCAGGCTGCCATTCAAGTGGCACTTGATAGGCAAGTCTCCGCACCATCGGTTAAAGCCCCACTCCTCCAAGCTATGGCCCTCTACACATCCAATTCTCCCTCTTCTATGGATATCAAGGTGGATAGGGGAAGCTGTCCAGAACTAAGTGGTATATCAAACAAAGGAGCAAGTATGTGAGAGAAGATGCAGTGGTAGTTGATCAGTGCAATCTGATATCAAACGTAGACCAGTATGGGACAAAAAGCATCAGGTTCCAATTGTCCCCCCCCAAACCTCCAGCCAAACAATTTAACTAGCAAAGAGCAGGAAAAGGACTCATGATTCTGGAATCTGTTAATCAGGTATTGCCTGATCAAATGTTCTGGTGGACACATAATACAGGTGAGAAAAAGTTTTGCAAGGCTAACCTGGCAGAAGTTCAAGATAACTGGTATAACCCCCCGGCGACATATTTGGTACACAAGGCCCTCTTGATTTGTATTGTAACTGTACAGTCTCCCTTATATTGTAAAGTACTCCACAATCTGTTAGCGCTATATAAATCCTGTATAATAATAATAATAATTAGTGGGCTGAGCACAAGAAAAAAATGGAATAGAAATGTTTCTTTTAAACCCCAAGAAAATATCAGGTCTTTTAATTCTCTCTATTTTAAAATTTGCTTGTATCACAATATCTCTGACCAATTTTTCCTTTCTTAAAGATTATACAGGGAGACACTGAAATTCCTTAATCCCTGATGCGGTGTCGGGATTTAAAGCTATGTTTTTACAAGCTGATCCCTGACAAATGTGGTTTCCCAACTTGACTCCTTGCTGCTCAATGCCTCTTCTCCTGACCTGGCAATCAGAGCTGCAACAGTCTATTTCACCCGTGGACTGAAAATGCTTCATTCTGATGCACAAGATTTCTAAAGCAACTAAGAAAAAGGGTTCAAATTGGTGACCAGATGGTACAGATGCCCTTCAACCATACAACGTTTTAACCCATCCTCGCCAGATACTTGTTGGTGATGACTATCCTCTAAAAGCACCATGCTTCACATTTGGTGGGATTGCCCTCCTGTCAGAAAATGTTGGCAACCTATCTTCTACCTGTACTGTAAGCTGATCGTGACCTCTGTCAAATCCTTACCAGAGGTATCCCTTTTGTCTATGATTCTGGGCCCCCTCAAATCGATAATAAGAGATATTGCAACATTTTCTAGCCGTGGTTAGGGCGGTGATTCCCCGTCACTGGACATTGAGGGATGTGCCTTCTCTGGGGAATTGGGCTATAGAAGTGGACTGTATCAGAGATCTGGAATGTCTGTTGACACAGGAAAATGGAAACAAGTGGTTTTCTATCACCTGGCTTCA
Source organism: Lithobates pipiens (assembly GCF_037356315.1). Taxonomy (NCBI): domain Eukaryota; kingdom Metazoa; phylum Chordata; class Amphibia; order Anura; family Ranidae; genus Lithobates; species Lithobates pipiens. Next base: position 378,187,751 of record NW_027507903.1, on the reverse strand, counting down.
TGATTTGTTACTTCACAGAATTTCTCTCTTGGGCAGATGGCGACTTAGTCACAACTACCCTATAGCCAGGCTAGGTTGTCTCTTTAGTGTCACTTTATTATCTCTATTTCTAATATTTCCTTATCCTGCTTTCCTCCCCTTCCTCTCTGATTCCAGTATCTCCCTTTGTACTTTTGGTCCTATAGGGAACACTAGTTAACCACTTAAGGACCTGCTCGTGGAATAGCGTCAAACCCTTACCCTCAAAAATCTCCATAAGCGACATTTAAAAAATTCTACAGGTTGCATGTTTTGTGTTACAGAGGAGGTCTATGGCTAGAATTATTGTTCTCACTCTACTGATCACGGCGATACCTCACGTGTGGTTTGACTACCATTTTCATATGCGGGCGCTACTCACGTATGTGTTCGCTTCTGCGCGTGAGCTCGTCGGGATGTGGTGTTTTTATTTTTTCTTATTTATTTTACTTGATTTTATTTAATGTTACACTGTTTTAAAAAAAAAAAAAAAGCACTTTTATTCCTATTGCAAGGAATGTAAACATCCCTTGTAAAAGAAAAAAGCATGACAGGTCCTCTTAAATATGAGATTTGGGGTCAAAAAGTCCTCAGATCTCATATTTGGACTTAAAGCGGAGGTATCTGCACCCACTTCCGGCGTAGATTCTACGCCCCTTTCCGCAGAATCTACGCCCCTTTCCGAAGGTCCCCCACTGCCTGCTGGGAAACACACGGATCTCAGAGACAGCGGGGACCATCCTTATTGCGCAGCACGACTCGCGCATGCGCAGTAGGGAACCGGGAAATGAAGCCGAAAGGCTCCACTTCCTGATTCCCATACCCAAGATGGCGGCGGCAGCACCCGAGAGACGATCGAGAGATCGGCTTTGGGTGCCGACATTGCGGGCGCGCTGCGCGGGTAAGTGTCATTATTTTAAAAGTCAGCAGCTGCAGTATTTGTAGCTGCTGGCTTTAAAAAAAAAAAACGGCGGACTCCCGGCGGACTCCCGCTTTAAATGCAAAAAAATGTAATTTGAAAAAATGTTCTTTTAACCACTTTCAGACTGGACCATTTTGCTGGTAAATGACCAGAGGTCTTTTTACAATTTGGCACTGCGCTGCTTTAACTGATAATTGCGCGGTCATGCAATGTTGTACCCAAACAAAATTTGCGTCCTTTTCTTCCCACAAATAGAGCTTTCTTTTGATGGTATTTGATTGCCTCTGCGATTTTTATTTTTTGCGATATAAATGGAAAAAGACCGCAAATTTTGAAAAAAAATGATATTTTCTACTTTTTGTTATTAGAAAAATCCAATAAATTCAATTTTAGTCATACATTTAGGCCAAAATGTATTCAGCCACATGTCTTTGGTAAAAAAAAAGTCAATAACTGTATATTTATTGGTTTGCGCAAAAGTTGTCACATCTACAAACTAAGGTATGTTTTCTGGAATTTACGCAGCTTTTAGTTTACGACTGCCTATCTCAGTTCTTGAGGTGCTAAAATGGCAGGGCAGTACAAAACCCCCCCAAATGACCCCATTTTGGAAAGTAGACCCCCTAAGGAAATTGATAAGTGGCATGTTGAGCCCATCGAATATTTTATTTTTTTGCCTCAAGCGATTGAATAATGACAAAAAAATATTTTTTTTTTTTTTTTTACACAAAGTTGTCACTAAATGATATATTGCTCACACATGCTATGGGCATATGTGAAATGACACCCCAAAATAAATTCTGCTGCTTCTCCTGAGTACGGGGATACCACACGTGTGGGATTTTTTGGGAGCCTAGCCGCGTACGGGGCCCCGAAAGCCAAGAACCGCCTTCAGGTTTTCTAATGCCGCGTACACACGAGCGGACTTTTCAACGTCCAAAGTCCGACGGACTTTTCGATCGTGTGTGGGCTGCAACGGACTTTTGATTCACCAAAGTCTGATGGACTTTAGAATATGGAACATGCTTCAAATTTTCCCGAAGGAACTCCGCCGGACCCGGTCCCCTTCGAAAACTCCGCTCGTGTGTATGCTACTCCGACGGACTAAAACCGACGCTAGGGCAGCTATTGGCTACTGGCTATGAACTTCCTTATTCGAATCCAGTCGTACGTCATCACGTTCGAATCCGTCAGAGTTTAGTGTGATTGTGTGTGGCCAAGTCCGCTCCGCCGAAAAGTCCGTCAGAACTCCGTCGGAACTCCGTCAGAACTCCGACGGAACTCCTTCGGAAGTCTGTCGGACATAAGTCCTCTCGTGTGTACGCGGCATTAGGGTGTAAATATTTGACTTCACTCCTCACTACCTATTACAGTTTTGAAGGCCATAAAATGCCAAGATGGCACAAAACCCCCACAAATGACCCCATTTTAGAAAGTAGACACCCCAAGCTATTTGCTGAGAGGCATGTTGAGTCCATGGAATATTTTATATTTTGCCACAAGTTGCGGGAAAATTACAAACTTTAATTTTTTTTTTATTTTGTTTTCACAAAGTTGTCACTAAATGATATATTGCTCACACATGCCATGGGCATATGTGAAATGACACCCCAAAATAAATTCTGCTGCTTCTCCTGAGTACGGAGATACCACATGTGTGGGATTTTTTGGGAGCCTAGCCGCGTACGGGGCCCCGAAAGCCAAGAACCGCCTTCAGGTTTTCTAAGGGCGTAAATATTTGACTTCACTCCTCACTACCTATTACAGTTTTGAAGGCCATAAAATGCCAAGATGGCACAAAACCCCCACAAATGACCCCATTTTAGAAAGTAGACACCCCAAGCTATTTGCTGAGAGGCATGTTGAGTCCATGGAATATTTTATATTTTGCCACAAGTTGCGGGAAAATTACAAACTTTTTTTTTTATTTATTTTTTTCACAAAGTTGTCACTAAATGATATTGCTAAATGATATTGCTCACGCATGCCATGGGCATATGTGAAATGACACCCCAAAATAAATTCTGCTGCTTCTCCTGAGTACGGGGATACCACATATGTGGGACTTTTTGGGAGCCTAGCCGCGTACGGGGCCCCGAAAACCAAGCACCGCCTTCAGGCTTTCTAAGGGTGTTACAGTTTTGAAGGCCATAAAATGCCAAGATGGCACAAACCCCCCCCCCAAATGACCCCATTTTGGAAAGTAGACACCCCTAAATTTAGGGGTACACTAGTGAGACTAGGTAATAAATGGCGGGTGCCCTGAAACTATAAAAAAATAACTAACCAACCAGCGTCACCTGTAACAGTTATATGGTGATCACTGGTGAAAGGGTTAACTAGGGGGCAATCAGGGGGCTTTATGCGGTAGTATATGGGGGTCCCTGGCGCTATAAAAAGTTGCGGCGAACCTAAATACCTACCTGCCTAACTAGCGTCACCTGTGACACTAATACAGCGATCAGAAAAATGATCGCTTATTAGGCTGGGTTCACACTGGAGCGATGTGGGAACGCCACAAATCCGCGGCGGGTTCCCGCATCGCATGCCTCCCGGCGGCAGTTCACACTGCCCTATGCGAACTGCTGGGAGTGTCAGTGAAATGTTAATGACACCCCCAGATCAGTTCGCATATCGCAGTGCGATCTGCAAACTCGGATCGCATGGTGTGAACACCCATGCGATCCGATTCTGCTGCGGACCAAAAAAAGGGTCCCGTGCGAGTTTGCGGCGGGTGCGGCGGGTGCGACACGAATTCAGCCATACTATCTGTATGGCTGAACTCGAATCACACAGAGATCGGATGTGATTTGCACTGCAGTGCGGTGCGAATCACATCCGTTCTCATAAACCGCTGCAATGTGAACCCAGCCTTAGTGACACTGGCGACGGGGGGTGATCACGGGGTTAAACCTTTATTGGGGGGGTTAGGGGGGTACCTTAGAACTAAAGGGGGCTAACCCTAACTGCCCTAACAGTTATTACAGTCACAAATGACACCAATGCAAAAAATAAAATAAAAAAAAGCAATTGGTGTCACTGTGACTGGGGGGGCAGGGGTAATTGGGGGGGTGATCGGGGGGGTAAAGGGGGGGTGTGAGTGTGCCTGGCATGTTCTACTGTATGTGTGGTGTGTTGGTGCAACTCACCGAACCTCTCTCCTCAGTGCCGGAACGAAAAATACCGACACGGAGGAGAGAATACATCACTTCCTCTCCTGTGTTTACATTACAGGAGAGGAAGTGATGTCACGAAGGATTTCCATTCGTCGAGAGCGATCGCGAGGGGGTGGCCATGAATGAATGGCCGCCCCCTCATCCCAGATCGCTCTCGAAGGAATGCCGACCGCCGCAGGCACCGGGGGGGGGCCCGATCGGGCCCCCCACCCGCGGGCAGGCAGGGACTTATATATACGCCCATATGCCTGCCCGTGCCATTCTGCCGACGTATATCGTCGTGCGGCGGTCGGCAAGTGGTTAAGAGGTATGGGCGGAAGTGACGTTTTGATGTCTCTACCTCCCTCCTATGGTATAAAGACGAGTGGGGGCCATCACACCTTGGAGACCACAATTATCGTAAATAGGACCGCCTCCTGTAAAGAGGGATATCTCGGTTGTGGCAGCAGCTGCTGCCCTTACGAGATATCCCTCTTCAAAGTGCTGACATGGAGGCGGTTACAGGAGATACAGGAGGCCGTTCTTAAGTAGTTAAATAAAATCCCCCCACTTCATTAAGGTAATAAGTGATCCCCGCAGCATATCATTCTCTTAGAAGCAAGAGTTTTTCACTTAGTATATGATGCTTCACTGATTATAGTTGTGGTTTATCAGGAAATATTGTAAATTACCCTACCTTTACTCAGGTCGTCTGTTCTTATAATGTTTTTTCACTGTGCCTTACTATAGGACTCAAACTTATAGTCTAAAACTTATTTTTGTTTGTATCAGTTATTCTTCATAAAATATGTATATATGACAACACTATTGTATCCTGTAATGATGTAACTTCTCCTAGCTTGCTTTACTTTCTAATAAAATAAGATTACCGTATTTTTCGCTCCATAAGACACACCTGACCATAAGACGCACCTAGGTTTTATAGGTTGAAAACAAGAAAAAAAAATATTCTGAGCCAAATGGTGTACTAAAATATTTAGAGTATTGACAGGGTAAGGCAGAGTATTGGCAGGGTAAGGCAGAATATTGGCAGGGCATGGCAGAGTATTGGCAGGGTATGGCAAAGTATTACAAAGTATTGGCCGGGAATTGCAGAGTATTGTCAGGGAATTGCAGAGTATTGGCAGGGTATGGAGGGATGGCTGTGACTGCACTTGTTACAGAGCAGCGCTGTGGGCACCACAGATGCAGCCCACAGCGCTGCTGCCACCCGATCTCTCCCCTCCAGTGTACAGATCTGTACACAGAAGGGAGAGAGGAACTGGTGTCATCATGACGCCGGTTTGTTTACAAGTGATCACTCCGTCGTTTGACGGAGCGATCACATTGTAAATGGCCGATGGGTGCACCAAGATGGCCACCGCTCCGGAGCTTAGCTTTCCTAAGGCTGAGGCCGAGGAGCAATCCAGATCACGGCAGGTGGCCGGTGCCAATCGTATATTCACACCGTAAGACGCAGGCACATTTCCCCCATATTTCTGTGGAAAAAAAGTGTGTTGTATAGTCTGGAAAATATGGTAATAATTAAAAGTTTAGTTGAGATGAGTTTTCAGGGATTGCCTAAGGCCCTGTTCACACCAGTGCGACTTACCATGCAATTTGACAGGTCAAATCGAGTGACAAAACTCACACTGTTCAAATTGGTGCAACGTGGAGTTTGTGGTGCCACACTAATTTGAATCCAAGCCTCTTTTTGTCTTGTTGGGGACTCTACATTTGGAAGTTTTATTGTTTGACATCATTCCGTCTCCTAAGCACCAAGTAATTCTCGGATTCCATTGACTATGAAAATATTTCCCGTCTATTGACTGGTCCCTCTGGTCAATGTCCTGCTTGGAGCACCTCCTGTCATGTCAATTGTCCACAAAAGGTTGTACGTAATAAAGGGTCCATTCATATGGTGTCTGCTGATCCTGAATTACCTGATGCCTATGCCAATTTTTTAGATGTGTTTTCTGAAAAAGAAGTGGAGGGCCTCCCTCCCTTCTGCCCTTATGACTGTGCTGTTGAATTGCTATCGGGTGCTCCTCTACCTATCCTCTCAGCCTTGCGGAGACTAAGGCAATGGAAAAGTACATAAATGATAGTCTACGTTTAATTTGGCCTTCCTCATCTCCCGTGGGGGCCAGGTTCTTTTTTGTGGAGAAAAAGATGGAGGACTTGGGCCCTGCATTGACTTCAGGGCTCTTGTCAGGCCACCTGAGGCCAGATGACAGATGCACACCATTGGGGTCAGGAGTGCACCACAAGGTAGTGGACCCTACGGCTGAGTGCTGATAGGAGTCTGGGTGGTAAAGGAAGGCAGGGCCGCTGGAACACCAACATGGATCCCACTGGGGTTACAGCGTAAGATTCCCTAGGGCACGGAGTTTAAGAGCCAGAAGGTGTTCACCAGAGCCTCTAGTGGACTGGGATGGACTGGGCTGCAACTGGCTCCAGGTCACGACCCCCAGGGCCCCCTAGTTCACGCCCACAGTAGGCAACAGGAGGATAGGGATAGTAAGGGAATAAGCCAAGGTCGGGGCCACAAACAGACAAGGTCAAAGGCAAACCTGGATAGGTGGCGGACACACCAAAAGGTCTGGGTCATGAGCAGACGGGAATAGTCAAGAACACGCCAAGGTCGGTAACAGAAACAAACGAAGAGCACACGGCAAGCAGGAAACAGGAAGCTAAACACATAATGTTGATCAGTATGGCTGGCCTGCAGTGCACAGGTTAATATAGAGTTCTCTGATAGGAGCTGGGGTGGAGCCATGCTTAGAGGAGAGATTATAAAAGCAGTCAAGTGAGAGTGACTGGTCTCTAGAGATGAACACATGGTGAGAGGTAAGCTGAAAAACTCTATTTCATAACCATGACAGTACCCCCCCCCCCTCTTACGAGGCCTTCCCCTTCCCCACCTGGGACCAGATTTAAAGGGGGACTTCAAATTAAACTTCCTCAACAGGTGAGGTGCAGAGACCTCAGAAGCCAAGATCCACTAGCTCTCCTTAGGACCAAACTCTTTCCAATGCACGAGGTACTGGAGAATCACTCTACAGAGTTGGGAATCGAAAATTATACTAACTTCGTACTCCTGATTATCCTCAGAGACCAGCGATGTGGTAGAGAGAGGACGAGAGAACTTATTGAGGACTAAAGGCTTCAGAAGGGCAACATGGAAGGAGTTAGAGATTTTGAGGCTTTTGGGAATCTGGAGCTTGAAACAAACTGGATTCAGTTGAGAAGTTATGATGTACGGACCAATGAATCTTGGGCAAATTTGAGAGAAGGAACCCGGAGTCTGATGTTCCTGGTGGAGAGCCAAACTTTGTCTCCTGGCTGTAGAGAAGGCGGCTTACGCCTGCGACGGTCAGCAAACTCTTGAATTTGTTAGCAGCTTTCGAGAGGGAATCATGAACATCAACCCACTTGGAACTGAATGATTCCTGAACAGTTGCCAAAGCTGGAATGTCGGAAGAACAGGTCATAGGAATAGGCAGTTGAGGATATCTTCCATAAACAGTGACAAAGGGTGTTTTCTGAGAACTGACGTTGACATGATTATTGTGGGAGAACTCTGCCTACGGAAGTAGTGATGCCCAATCATCGTGATGAGCCAAGACCAAGGTATGGAGAAAGACCTCCAACTCCTGATTAACCCCCTCAGTCCGGCCATTGGATTGGGGATTGTAAGAAGAGGTAAAATCCAAGGTAATAAACAAGACCATAACGCTTGCGAACATTTATGCACCAAACACCCACCAAGTAGCATTCATTAAAGATGTAATTCAAAAACTGACCGACTTCCAGGAAGGTATACTGGTGCTTGGGGGAGATTTCAATGTCCCCCTTGATCCTATACTGGATTCGTCCTCGGGCACCTCATCACTCACCTACGCTGCCCTAAAAGCCATTAAATCTCAACTACTAAACCTCCTTTTACACGATTCTTGGCGTACCCTTTACCCAGATACGAAAGATTACACCTTTTACTCATTCCCGCACAATAAACACTCCAGGATCGATTTTCTCTTTATTTCACAAGCTGCTCTGCCCAACCTTAAAATGGCGTCCATCGACCCTATGTTTCTTTCAGATCACAACCCAATATCAATTACACTTTCCTTCCCTACATATCAATCAAGATCAAACTCCTGGAAACTGAATCCCTCTCTAATAACAGACCCCGCTGTAGCGTCAGAAATTGAACAAGGCATCGCACAGTTCTTTTTAGACAATATTGCCACTGATACTTCCCCTTTTATTAATTGGGAAGCACACAAATGTGTGATACGAGGCCTATTTCTTAAAGCGTCTGCTAGGAAAAAAAAGGAATCCCAGCAACAATTCCTTGCCTTAGCCGCTAAAATTAAGCAATTGGAAAATACACACAAACTCACTAGAGCAACGACTGTTCTCGCTACTCTTACTCAAGCCAGAAAAGATATGTTAGAGCTGCTAGGGAAACAAACAAGACGCAGATATATTCTCTCACAAAAAACCTATTATGAATACGGTAATAAAGCGAGCAAAATGCTTGCGAGAGCACTCCAAGCAAAAAAGGCACGAAATACTATTCATTGCATTCATGACACTGTGGGAAATAAACTGCATTCAACACCTGATATAGCTGCTGAGTTTGTAAAATATTATTCCAAACTTTACAACCTATCCCACCCGCCCACTACTGACACATCCTGGTCAAGAAACAGGGAAAAGGTTATCTCTGACTTCCTAAATCAGTTTGGTCCATCCCCGATATCCGAAGAGTCTCTCCAAATGCTCGACATGCCCTTATCACCTGATGAAGCTGGAGTAGCACTCAAATCTATGCAAGCGGGTAAGAGCCCGGGCCCCGATGGCCTCACGGCTGGATATTACAAAACTTTCGCACACCTATTGACCCCACACTTTATCTCCTCTTTTAACACATGCGCATCCCGTATTGACCCGCCCCGTGATCTTTTGACGGCCCATATAGCCGTTATTCCCAAACCAGGAAAAGACACTACTATAGTACAAAATTACAGACCTATCTCACTCTTGAATGTAGACGTTAAATGGTACGCAAAAATTTTAGCTAATAGACTCCTCCCCTTGATTCCGAATCTCGTCCATCCCGACCAGGTGGGGTTCATACCTGGGAGGGAGGCGAGAGACAACACCCTTAAGGCTCTCAATATACACCACTACTTAACATCCCATCAACGCAAGGGATTCTTTTTATCTCTAGACGCGGAGAAGGCATTCGATAGGGTGTCATGGGACTATATGCATGCCATGTTAAAAGCTATCGGATTACCTGAAAGAATGCTAAACTTTATTCAAGCGCTCTATTCTGGTCCCACGGCTAGGGTACAAGTTAATGGACACCTATCGGATGCCTTCTCCATCACGAATGGTACTCGCCAGGGATGCCCACTCTCCCCGTTAATTTTTGTTCTTTCGCTCGAACCACTTCTGAGGCAAATAAGAGCCAACCCAGACATAAAAGGGATAGATATTAGAGGCCGTGACTTCAAGATTGCCGCCTTTGCGGATGATATCCTTTTGTTCTTATCAGACCCTTTGATTTCTATCCCTAACTTGTTGAAAATTCTAGACTATTTTAAATCTATTTCTAACCTCCAAATTAATTTTTCTAAGTCAACTGCGCTAAACATATCCTTGCCTGAAACACTCCGATCCCAATGTATAGTTAATTTCCCTTTTCATTGGAGTTCTAAGAGCCTGACGTATCTAGGAATACAGCTACCAAAATCACTGACTGACCTATACTCCCTTAACTTTTTACCTCTCATACAAAATTTGACAAATGATATTACAAGATGGTCTAAGGGAATCTTCTCTTGGTTTGGGAGAGCTGCCATCATAAAAATGAACGTTTTGCCCAGAATCTTATACTTACTACAGACCATCCCGATTAAACTCCCCCAGACTTTTTTCACCTCTATTCGTAGACTATTTACGAAGTTTATTTGGAACTCTCTACGTCCCAGATTAAGCCTTGAACGCCTCACAGCCCCGAAATTGCATGGTGGTGTGGGCTTACCTGACATACACAAATATTACTTGGCTAGCCATCTTACTAGGATCATTGATTGGAATGTTCACCATTCTACAAAAGATTGGGTCCAACTAGAAACGTCTCTAGACCGGATCCCTCTAACCCAAACCCCGTGGATTCACCCTAAATCAGTTCCCACAGTCTATTTGGACCATCCGATGATTGCTCCAACAATTGCTGCTTTTCACCATGCATGCACTCACTATCATATTTCCACGCCTTGTGGTCCTTTGACACCGGTCAAACTCAATCCTGATTTTCCCCCGGGTATGCATTCCTCATTTTTAACCGGATTCTGGCCGCATTCCTCCGTCCTTTCCAAACACTTTTTTGAAAACGATCAACTCTTATCCTATCAGGCTCTCACACATAAACTCACTACTGACCGACTCTCCATATGGTCGTACACTCAAATCAAACACTTCCTCACATCTACCGCCCTGAAAGTAGAGGGTTCCAGAAAACTGACCCCATATGAAGAAATATGTACTAGTAACGAACCACAAAGACACTTAATTTCATTTTCATACAACTTACTTTTCCCCCATAGTTCTAAATCCAACCATTGGACCAATAAGAAATGGCACACAGACCTAAAAACTAGCTTAACTGACGAAGAATGGGAAAAAGTTTATACCATAGCCCACAAGGGCTCCTTGAATGTTAGTGCCCAAGAAAATATGTACAAGTTATTATCCAGATGGTACCAAACACCGTCTATATTACATCGATCATTCCCTACTACCTCTCCCTTATGTTGGAGATGTCACACAGGTTTGGGCACTCTCGAGCATATATGGTGGTCTTGTCCTTCTCTTCAACTATTTTGGACAGAAGTGCATCGCCTTACTCAAGTGATCACCACTTATTCACTTGACTTTTCCCCTGCTCAATTATTGTTACATGTTTCAAAACGATCCAAGAGGGCCTACATGGGTTCGTTAACTATGCATCTCCTCATGGCGGCAAATTTATGTATTCCTGCCAAGTGGAAATCCTCAGATCCACCGTCGCTACGAGACTGGTTCCGTAGAATAAATAGGACAGCAGAATTAGAGGAACTGATCCACCAATCGAAAGATACCCCTTCAAAATACACCAGCACCTGGTCCTGTTGGTTACACTTTCGCCATACTGCTGAATACAGTTCGGTGATCCCTTAAAGTGATATCGAGTGTGTTCTCTTCTCCCCCTTGATAGGTCATTTCTTTCCCACCCCTTTTTTTTTTTTTTTTTTTCTTTTGGTGAAACCTGAGGAACCTTTTCCTTTTTAAGTTGTTTAAACAGCCGATACATGTGATATTACTTAAGACATTAACAGGCATATGATTATTGTTTTTGTTCTTTATCTTTTTTACAGCGGTTACATCCGCGTTTTCTATTCTTTTTCTTCTTGCATTTATGTAATGTCATATTGTGAGTTTATGAAAATTTAATAAAAATTACTCTTAAAAAAAAAAAAAAAAAAAATCCAAGGTAATGTTGAGGGATTTGCAAAAGGCTCTCCAAAAATGAGAAGTAAATCGAACACTCCTGTCCGAAACGACATGGAAAGGAACACCGTGAAGGCGGAAAATCTCTCGTACAAAAATGGGAAGCAAGGCAGGGGCAGAAGGGAGACCAGAAAGAGGAACAAAAGAACAAAATTAGTCATCTTGGAGAACCAATCAATTACCACCCAAATGACCGTATTATTCTCTGACAGTGGAAGATTGATGATAAAACCATGGCAATGTGGGACCAGGGCTCCATAGGAATGGGCAAGGGCATGAGAAGACCAGCAGGGGCTTGTGTGGAGGATTTAAACTGAGCAAAGACATGAACAAGCCTTAACATAATCTTTAACATCCGAGTGGAGGTTAGGCCACCAGTAATGATAACTGATGAACAGGAAGGATCGGAGGAACCCAGCATTACCTGCCGCCTTGGAATCTTGTCCCCAACGAAGGATCTTAGCTCAGTGGGAACAAAGGTCTTGCCAGGAGGAATTTTTGATTTCAGTTTGGTAGAATGGGCAACAATGCATGAGGTCAGAATGATCGGCTTAGGATCAGGGGTGGACTCCTCATCCAAAGTGTCAAATGAGCTAGAGAGCGCATCAGCCTGACCATTGCAGGAACCAGGTTTGTACGTAATCATGAATTTAAAACAGGAAAATAAGAGACTCCACCTGACCTCTCTGGGGTTCAGACGGTTGACATTCTGTAGGTATTGTAGATTCTTGTGATCAGTAAAGATTGTTATGGAGTGAGGGGAGCCCTCCAAGAGATGACGCTACTCCTCCAACGCCAATTGCAAGACGTTCCCGATCACCAATGGCATAATTTCTCTCTGCTTGAGATTTTTTTTTTGGAGAAGAATGCACATGGTTACATCTCTTCTCAAAGAACTGAAGTCTTTGGGATTCACACTCTTCTTGGTCAAAGTAATGATAGGCGCAGCAATGGAAGATGAAATCCTTATGAACTGCCTATAATAATTTGTGAAGCCAAGAAAGCACTGTGTGGCCTTGACACTAGCAGGAAGGGACCAGTTGGTAATGGCCGAGACCTTTCCAGGATCCGTACGAAGACCCAAACTAGAAACAAAACATCCCAGAAACAGGACCTCAGAACATTTAAAGGAACATTTCTCCAGCTTGGCATAGAAATTATTCTCTCTAAGGCTCTGAAGTATGGTGTGGACATGGTTTCTGTGAGCAGGCAGATTTTTGGAAAAGATGAGAATGTCATCCACATAGATGACAACAAACTGGTACAGTAGATCCCTGAAGATTTCAAGGTTCTGAAACACAGCTGGAGCATTACACAAACTAAAAGGCATAACCAGGTATTCCTAATGCCTGTCCCTAGTGTTAAACGCAGTCTTCCATTTGTCACCTTCCCATATTCAAATGAGATTGTATGCAATTCTAAGATCCAACTTGGTGAAAATGGAAGCCCCCTTCAACCTGTCGATTAGCTCAGATATTAGAGGTAAGGGGTATCAGTTTTTGATAGTCACTGCATTTAAATCTCGATAGTCGATGCAGGATCTCAGGGTACCATCCTTTTTGGCAACGAAAAAGAACCCTGCTCCTGCAGGCGATGAGGATTTCCATATGAAACCTCCCTCCATATTCTCTGCGACATACTCAGACATGGTCTGGCTCTCTGGAATGGACAGAGGGTAGGTACGACCCCTGGGCAGAGTTGCTCCAGGGACAAGGTCAATAGCACAGTCAAAAGACCTGTGGGGAGGAAGCACCTCAGCAGACTTCTTACAGAACACATTCTGGTAATCGCTGTATGCTGTGGGAAGATCAGAAGATGCAGATGTGGTAGCAACGGGAAGTTTCTCCTTGGGGGCCACCTTGAGAAGACAGGACAAGAAACAGGAAGGACCCCAAGCCAGGATCTGCCCAGAGACCCAGTCAACATGTGGAGAGTGGAGCTGTAGCCAAGGAAGGCCCAATACAATGGGGGTAGACGCCTTGAGTAGCATGAGGAAGGAAATTCACCCCTGGTGGAGTATCCCTACCGACATCCTAATAGGTAGTGTCTGGAAGCAGATAGGGCCCCCTGGGCGCACAGGGCCATCAATTGCCGAGACTACCAGTGGTGTAGCAAGGAGAGAAAGGGTAAGTTTCATAGAAGAAGTAGTTCTCCAGTCCATAAAATTTCTGGCAGCCCCGAATTCCAGGTATGTTAGGACCAATTGGGTAGATGAGCCTACATGGAGGAACACCGAAAGAAGAAGAGGAGAAGGTGATGTTTCTGGGTCCAATACTCCACCTTCTAAATGTATTAGACCCAAGCATTTCCCGGATGAAGTGAGCAAGAGTGACGAAAATTACCCTTGCCCCTACAATAAAGACGCAAACCCAGAGTTTTGCGCCTAGCACGTTCTTCGGGGGTTATTCTGGTCTGGCCCAGCTGGGGAAGAGCTCAGGCTGACTAGCGCACAGGGAGTGCTGGTGTTTTTTTTTCTAGGAATCTCTCCTGGAAATGAATGTCAATCTGATTGCACAAGGAAATTACATCGTCCAAACCAGCGGGGATGGCTCTTCCTGCTAATTCGTCTTTCACTTGGTCAGAGAGGCCATGTAAAAAGGTTGCGACCAGGGCCTCATTGTTCCAGCTCAATTCAGCTATGAGGATACGGAACTGAAGCGCATATTGTCCCACTGAACAAGATTCTTGGTAAAGGTGTAAAAGTGCACTAGCCCCTGAAGAAAGCCAAGCTGGCTCCTCAAAGATGTTTCAAAAGAGCTTCAAGAAGTCGGACAGGCTGGGAACCACCGGATCATTCTTCTCCCACAGGGGGGCAGCCCAGGCTAAAGCTTCACCGGAGAGGAGGGAAATGATATAGACTACCTTAGCCCAATCAGTCAGAAAGTTTTGAGTCTGGAACTCAAAATGAATGGTACATTGGCTGAGGAAGCCCAGGCAGGCCTTGGAGACCCCAGAGAAACGGGACAGAGCTGGCAGTATTAATGAATACGTGGCTGCGACTGGTGCGATGGGTGCAGCCACTGATTGTACTCAAGGCTGCAAGTTCAGGGTTCCCAAGGAGGTCTGAAGCTGCTTGAAGCGGAAGATTTTGAAGGAATTGCAGCACCTGAGTCTGATTCGATTCCTGGGTCTCAAGTCTGGGAACTATGCCCTGCAATGGATCGGCTGCAGGAAGCATCACTTCAGCCGGGTCCATGGCTGATCAAACTGTCAGGCCATCTGTCAGGCCCTAGACAATTTCCCTAGGGCGCGGAGGCTAAAAGCCAGCAGGTGTTACATAGTTACATAGTTAATAAGGTTGAATAAAGACACCAATCCATCTAGTTCAACCTGAGTGAGTGTGGGTGTGTGTCTACAATTATCCCTATTCATTTAATGTACCCATATAGAGCTGCCGGTTTACACATCGCTCCACATATATATCGCACACTCACATTGGTCCCTACCCTCAAGAAGCCCACAATCCA
Source organism: Lithobates pipiens (assembly GCF_037356315.1). Lineage (NCBI taxonomy): Eukaryota > Metazoa > Chordata > Amphibia > Anura > Ranidae > Lithobates > Lithobates pipiens. Next base: position 378,172,623 of record NW_027507903.1, on the reverse strand, counting down.
AGGTCCCCCCAACTCACATTCATATACCAGGGCCAATTTTGGACAGAAGCCAATTAACCTACCAGCATCTCTTTGGAGTGTGGGAGGAAACCAGAGTACCCAGAGGAAACCCATGCAGGCACAGGGAGAACATGGAAACTCCAGGCAGGTAGTGTCATGGTTGGGATTGGAACCAGAGACCCATTTTTATTGCTAGGCGAGAGTGCTACCACTACACCACTGTGCTGCCCACCAGAGCCTCTAGTGGACTGGGATGGAGTGAGCTGCAACTGGCTCCAGGTTACGACCCCCAGGGTCCCCTAGCTCACGCCCACAGTAGGCAACAGGAGTATAGGGATAGTAAGGGAATAAGCCAAGATCGGGGCCACAAGCAGACAAGGACAATGCCAAAGGTTCTGGGTTACAGGCAAACAGGGATAGTCGGGGACAAGCCAAAAGGTCAGGGTCACGAGCAGACAGGAATAGTCGAGAACACGCCAAGGTCGGTTACGGAAACAAACGAGGAACGCACGGCAAGCAGGAAACAGGAAGCTAAACACACAATGTTGATCAGCACGGCTGGCCTGCAGTGCACAGGTTAATATATTTATTATTATTATATGCTGATGACACCCAAATCTATCTCTCTGCCCCTCAGCTCACCCCATCAATCTCCTCATGCATCACTGATCTACTAACAGACGTATCAGCCTCGATGTCACACCACGTCCTCAAACTTAATCTATCTAAAACTGAGCTCTTAATATTTCCTCCCCCACGTGCCCCATTCGCCTGACTTCTCTGTCAAGATCAATGGCACATCTATCAGTCTGTCCCCACGTGCCAGAGATGGGTCCCCACATAAGGGATGGGTAACCTTAGGCTCCGAACTGTCCTTTCAGGCCCACATGTCCAAATCATGCCGCCTTAGCCTCGGCAACATTTCCAGAATATACCCCTTTTTTTAACTAATGACACCACCAAGCTTCTAATTCACTTCCTGGTCATCTATCGCCTCGACTACTGCAACTCCCTCCTCATTGGATTACCTTTACATAGACTATCCCTCCTTCAGTTCATAACGAAAGCCGCTGCCAGACTCATCCACCTTACCAGCCATTCAGTGTCCTCCACCCCTCTCTGTCAATCCCTCCACTGGCTTCCACTCACCCAACAAATACAATTCTAAGTACTAACAATAATTTACAAAGCCATCCATAACTCTGCCCCTAGTTACATCACTAACCTAGTCCCAAAATACCAACCAAGCTGCTCTCTTCAGTCATCCCAAGACCTCCTGCTCTCTAGCTCCCTTGTCACCTCCTCCCATGCTCGCCTCCAGGATTTCTCCAGAGCTTCTCCCATCCTTTGGAACTTCCTACCCCAATCTGTCCAACTGTCCCCTAATCTAGCCATCTTTAGACGATCCCTGAAAACCCTTCTCTTCAAAGAAGCCTATCCTGCTTCTAACTAACACTGTTTTACTTCCTCCATCAGCTCATCCCCCCACAGCTATTACCTTTTGTATCAATTGACCCTTCCTTTTTAGATTGTAAGCTCTAACGTGTGGGGCCCTTTGATTCCTCTTGTGCCAAATTGTAATGTAACTGTAATGTCTGCCCTCATGTTGTAAAGCGCTGAGCAAACTGTTGGCACTATATAAAACCTGTATAATAATACATAAATAATAATAATATAGACTTCTCTGATAGGAGCTGGGGTGGAGCCATGCTTAGAGGAGAAATTATAAAAGCAGTCAGGTGAGAGTGGCTGGTCTGTAGAGATGAACACATGGTGAGTGGTAAGCTGACAGACAAACTCTATTGCATAACCATGACAGATCTTAATCGAATTACTGTAAAAAATTGGTATCCTTTCCCTTTAATTACTGAGATGTTTGTCTGTGTTCAAGGGTCTAAGATCTTTACCAAACTGGACCTTCGTTTTGCCTACAATCTCATCTTTGCAATGCCCCGCTATGTTCCAAACTTTACAATTGCTCTTTTTAACTTCCAGAAATACCTTTCTTAGGGTATATAATCTCATCTGAAGGATTCCAGATGGATTCCAAGAAGATCTTACTATGGCCCAGACCTACCAATTTAAAGGAAATTCAGCGATTAATTGGATTCTCTATTTAACCACTTGACCACTGGGCACTTAAACACCCTTAATAACCAGACCAATTTTCAGCTTTCGGTGCTCTCACATTTTGAATGACAATTACTCAGTCATGCAACACTGGACCTATATGAAATGTTTGCCCTTTTTTTCACACAAATAGAGCTTTCTTTTGGTGGTATTTAATCACCGCTTGGTTTTTTATTTGTTGTGCTATAAAAGAAAATATACAGAAAATTCTGTAAAAAAATGAATTTTTCTTTGTTTCTGTTATAAAAATTTAGCAGATTAGTAATTTTTTCTTCATAAATTTTGGCCACAATTTATACTACTACATATCTTTGGTAAAAATAAGTACAAATTGGTAGATATTATTTGGTCTTTGTGAAAGTTATAGATTCCACAAGCTATGGTGCCAATATCTGAAAATTGATTACACCTGAAGCACTGACGGCCTATTTCAATTCTTGAGACCCTAACATGCCATAAAATTACAAATGCCCCCCAAATGACCCCTTTTTGGAAAGAAGACATTCCAAGGTATTTAGTAAGAGGCATGATGAGTTTTTTGAAGTTGTCATTTTTTCCCACAATTCTTCGCAAAATCAATATTTTTTTTACTTTTTTTTTTTTTCACAAAATTGTCATATTATCAGTTTATTTCTCACACACAGCATATGCATACCACAAATTACACCCCAAAACACATTCTGCTATTACTCCCGAGTATGGCGATACCACATGTGTGAGACTTTTACACAGCGTGGCCACATACAGAGGCCCAACATGCAGGGAGCGCCATCAGGCGTTCTGGAGCACCCAGGACAATTCTGACATTTCTCTCCTACATGTAAAAATCATCATTTATTTGCTAGAAAATTACATAGAACCCCAAAACATTATATGTGTTTTTTTTAGCAAACACCCTGGAGAATACAATGGTAGTCATTGCAACTTTTTATCTCGCACGGTATTTGCGCAGCAATTTTTCAAATGCTTTTTTTTGGAAAAAAAAGTTTTGTGCTTAAAAAAAAAAAAACACAGTAAAGTTACCCCAATTTTTGCATAATGTGAAAGATGAAGTTACGCTGAGTAAACAGATACCTAACATGTCACTCTTCAAAATTGCACACGCTCGTGGAATGGCGCCAAACGTCTCTACTTAAAAATCCCCATAGGCGACAATTTAATTTCTAATTCTAGGGCTAGAGTTATTGCTCTCGCTCTAACGTTCACAGCGATACCTCACATGTGTGGTTTGGACACCGTTTTCATATGTGGGCGGGACTTACGTATGCGTTCGCGTCTGCATGCGAGCACATGGGGACAGGAGCGCTTTAAAATATATATATATATATATATATATATATATATATATATATATATATATATATATATATATATATATATATATATATATATATATATTTTATTGTTCATTTTACTTTATTTATTTTAGTTTGACTTTTTTTCCCCAAAAATAAATTTTTTGATCACTTTTATTCCTATTACAAGGAATGTAAACATCCCTTGTAATAGGAATATGGCATGACAGGTCCTCTTTACAGTGAGATATGGGGTCAATAAGACTCCACATCTCACCTCTAAGCTGGGAAGCCTGAAAAAAAAAAAAAAAGATTCTGTCTTTGATCTTATTGGCGAGTCGGTAGAAGCACCGGAGGGCGGCGGGGGGGATGTCTATGGCTGGGTATTGCAGGGTATCACCGACTATGGCTGGGTATGCCTGGGTATCTCAGAGTATGGGGTTGCAGAGTATTGCGTTGCAGAGCATTGCAGGATATTGGCGGGTGTTGCAGAGCATTGCAGAGTGTTGTAGGGTATTGGCGGGTGTTGCAGAGCATTGCAGAGTGTTGCAGGGTATTGGCGGGTGTTGCAGAGCATTGCAGAGTGTTGCAGGGTATTGGCGGGTGTTGCAGAGCATTGCAGAGTGTTGCAGGCTATTGGCGGGTGTTGCAGGCTATTGGCGGGTGTTGCAGAGTGTTGCAGGGTATTGGCGGGTGTTACAGAGTGTTGCAGGGTATTGGCGGCTGTTGCAGAGTGTTGCAGGGTATTGGCGGGTGTTGCAGAGCTTGGCAGAGTGTTGCAGGGTATTGGTGGGTGTTGCAGAGCATTGCAGAGTGTTGCAGGGTATTGCAGTGTTGCAGGGTATTGCAGTGTTGCAGAGTGTTGCAGGGTATTGCAGAGTGTTGCAGGGTATTGCAGAGTATTGCACAGTAATGCAGAGTATTGCACAGCACAGTAATGCAGAGTATTGCACAGTAATGCAGAGTATTGCACAGCACAGTAATGCAGAGTATTGCAGAGTATTGGCAGGGAATTGAGGGGTTAAATTTCGGTGAGCAGCGATGTGGGCATTGCAGATGCAGCCCACATCGCTGCTGACACCGATCTCTTCCCCTTCCGCTGTTCCGATCGGTACAGAGAGGGGGAGGGAGGACGGATCGATCACGTGGTAAACGACCGCGATGAGCGGCCGTTTACAGTGATCCGTGATGCGCCGGGTCCTATGGACCCGACGGTCACGGATGCTCTCGAGTGCGCGCCCCAGGGGGCGCGCGAGAGCGGAATTCTGGGAGGACGTCATATGACGGCCTCCCAGAGTTAAACAACCGCCCTGTAGCCGTCATTCGGCTATGGGCCGGTTGTTAAGTGGTTAATACCGGAAATTTATCAATAATTTTTCCAAGATAATGGCTCCCATCACTACAAAAGGGACCAATTGCTCTCTATGGTCTCCAGAAGGTCTGGAGGCATTCGATCTCCTAAAGTCTGCTTTTTTGCTCCGCTCCTGCTCTCCGCCACCCTCAGCCATCTACTCCGTTTTTCTGGAGGTTGATGCCCCCGAAGTAGGCGCTGAGGCAGTGATATCCCAATGAGATCCTACTTCCATCCGGTCACCTTCTTCTCCAAGAAATTCTTTGTCGCCAAACAAAACCATGACATAAGGAATAGAGAGCTTTTGGTCATAAAGCTAACATTCTCCGAATGGAGACACTTATTAGAAGGTGCGGAACTTCCAGTTGTGATTCAGACTGACCATTAAAACCTAAACAGCTTGGAGAAGGCCCAAAGACTGAATTCCAGACAAGCATGCTGAGCACTTTTCTTCTCCCCATTTAACTTTGTGCCAACATACGTTCCAGACACCAAGAACATCAAGGCCGATGCCCTGTCTTGACAGTTCCCTTCCGAGAATCTGCAAGTACCTCCTGATCATATTGTTCCTCCAGAGCGAATCATCACTCAACTGAATATGACCCTACAAAGGAACTTGTTGGCTGCACAATCTTGAGCATTTTGAAATCTTTCTATCCTGTCCAATACCTTGTTTGTTCCCCAAGAATTATGGAAAGAAGTTTTGCAATGGGCCCATGGGTAGAAGGTATCCGGACACCCTGGTATCAATAAAACCGTTTTCCACTTGAAATCCCTGGTTTGGTGGCCTACCCTAAAAGAGGGATGTGATGGCCTTTGCTAGAGCTTGTTCTGTTTGTGCGGCCATCAAGATGCATTAATCTGTTCCACAAGGTCTTCTACAACCATTACCTGTTCCTTGTGCTCCCTGGACCCATATTAGCATAGATTTTATTGTGGACTTACCCACCTCCAGTGGGAATACTGCCATTTGGGTTGTAGTAGTCCTTTATTGAAAATGTCATCCATTTACACGGCATTCCTGTCAATATTGTTAGCGACAGAGGCCCTCAATTCATATCCTCGTTCTGGAGGGTTGTTTGTAAACATCTGGGGATCAAGAATTCCCTGTCTTCGGGATACCAACCCCAATCTAATGGCCAGAAGGAAAAGGGCAATCAGGATTTGGACATCTATCTACGGGCTTATATCAATGCTGAACATGACAATTGGAGTGAGATGTTACCTCTAATGCCACTTACACGTGATTGGACTATCCGGCCGGACTTTGCAGCGGAGGTCCGCTGGACTTTCCGAAAGAGCGGACCTGCCCAGACACGACGGGACTTTTTCGTTGGGATTTTGAAATGAACGGACTTGCCCACACACAGAGAAAAGTCCGTTCATTTTGAATGCGGCTCCAGGTAGACAGGACTAGCGCAGGACTAGCACAGGAAGTCAATGTCGCCGCCTCCATCAGCAAGATTTACACCTCGCTGGCCCCATCACCTGGTAAAAAAAACTGTAAATAAAAAACACAACACAAGTTTTTATCTGGGAGCCCTCTTTAATAAGGGGGTCCCCAGATACCAGCCCCCCATCCTATGTGAATGAGTATGGGGTACGATATACCCCTACCCAGTCACTTGCTGAAAAAAGTGTAAATAAAAAACACAACACCAGTTTTTAAAATAATTTATTAGACAGCTCTGGTGGTCTTCAATCTCGGGGGATCTTCTCGCCGGACTCCTCCGCTATCATCTGCTCTTTTGCTAGCTCTTTTACTAGCGGAGGAGCCCGGCTTTCTTCTTCGTCGTCGCCACCGCCCGGGGGTCTTCTTCCGACTTTGGGGTTTTGTCCCGCTCTTTGGGGGTCTTGTCCCCCTCTTCGGTTCTTCTGCCGGGCCTCTGCTTTCTTCTTCCAGCACTTTTACTAGCGTTGGCCCGGTCTTCTGTCACTGTCACCTTCTTATCTTCTTCTTTTCTCTTCTTCTCTTCTTCCTTGCGATGTTGGCACAATGTTCTCTCTGGCCGCAATGGCAGGGAGGCGTTGTGCAGCGACTCATATAGGGACAAGGGGTGGGGTCACTGGGTGATGTTACATTGTGACCCTGCCCCCTTATGATGTCACAGTCCTGGAGGATGCTGGGAGAGTGACATCATAAGGGGGTGGGGTCACCATGTGACATCACCCAGTGACCCCGCCCCTTGTCCCTATATAAGTCACACAAACACAACATGTCCCTGCCATTGCAGCCAGAGAGAGCGTTGTGCCAACATTGCAAGGAAGAAAAGAAGAAGGCGACAGCGACAGAAGACCAGGCCAACGCTAGTAAAAGAGCTGGAAGAAGAAAGCAGAGGCCCGGCAGAAGAACCGAAGAGGGGGACAAGACCCCCGATGAGTGGGACAAGACGCAGAAGTCAGAAGAAGACCCCCGGGCGGCGGCAACAACAACGAAGAAGAAAGCCGGGCTCCTCCGCTAGTAAAAGAGCTAGCAAAAGAGCAGATGATAGCGTCCGGCAAGAAGATCCCCCGAGATGGAAGACCACCAGAGCTGTCTAATAAATTATTTTAAAAACTGGTGTTGTGTTTTTTATTTACACTTTTTCACCAGGTGAATGGGTAGGGGTACATCGTACCCCATACTCATTCACATAGGGTGGGGGGCCGTTATCTGGGGACCCCCTTATTAAAGAGGGCTCCCAGATTCCGATAAGCCCCCCCCTCCCACAGACCCCGACAACCAACGGCCAGGGTTCACGGGAAGAGGCCCTTGTCCTCATCAACATGGGGACAAGGTTAGGGATGAGCCGAACACCCCCCGGTTCGGTTCGCACCAGAACTTTCGAACGGACCGAAAATTTGTGCGAACTTTAGAACCCCATTGAAGTCTATGGGACTCGAACATTTGAAATAAAAAGTGCTAATTTTAATGGCTAATATGCAAGATATTGTCCTAAAAAGGGTTTGGGGACCCCAGGGGACATGGATCAATGCCTAAAATGTTTTGAAAAATGTACGTTTTTTCGGGAACACTGATTTTAATGACGATTAAAGGGAAAATAAAAGTGAAATATTCCTTTAAATATCATGCCTGGGGTGTGTCTATAGTATGCCTGTGAAGTGGCACGTGTTTCCCGTGTTTGGAACAGCCCCTGCACAAAATGATATTTAATGGAAAAAAAGTCATTTAAAACTGCTTGCGGTTTTAATGTAATATCTGGTTCCGGCAATATGGAGGAAAATCATTGAGAAAAATGGCATAGGTAGCCCTCCCCCTGCCCATTATGAGCTCCTTTGGGTCTTGTACGGATATTAAGGGGAACCCCTTACCCATATTAAAAAAAGGAAAGGCGTGTGGCACCCAGGCCCTGTTTACTCAAAACAGGAGTATACAGGCGGTTCAAACAAGACAGGGACTGTGTAGGTTTGTTGTGTTAAAGCGGGAGTCCACCGGGACTCCGCATTTTTTTTTTTTTTTTAAAGCCAGCAGCTACAAATACTGCAGCTGCTGACTTTTAAAATAGTGACACTTACCTGTCCAGCGCGCCCGCGATGTCGGCACCCGAAGCCGATCTGTAGATCGTTTCTCGGGTGCTGCCGCCGCCATCTTGGGTATGGGAATCAGGAAATGGAGCCTTTCGGCTTCATTTCCCGGTTCCCTACTGCGCATGCGTGAGCCGCGCTGCACAATAAGGACGGTCCCCGCTGCCTCTGGGATCTGTGTGTTTTCCCAGCAGGCAGCGGGGCACTTGCGGAAAGGGGCGGGACTTGCGGAAAGGGGCGTAATATACGCCCCTTTCCGCAGAGAGCTATCCCGGAAGTGGGTGCAGATACCTGTACTGTACAGGTATCTGTACCCCCCTCCCCCCTGAAAGGTGCCAATTGTGGCGCCGGAGGGGGGGAGGGTTCCGATGAGCGGAAGGTCCACTTTAGGGTGGACCTCCGCTTTAAGTAGAATCTGTTTGTAATTTTGAACTGGTACATTTTTAAAGTATAGCTCCAGTCAAAAAATCTATTTTAAAGCTTTTTGGAAAACATAGGGAAGGGTTATCACCCCTGTATAATTTGTTTTCCCGTCTGTCTTTTTTTCATCTCACTTCCTGTTGTCTCCTTGTCTCCTGTAAGTTGGATGTTTGAAAGTAGGGGCCTGCCCTATATGCTCAGCAGAAATGGCGGAACAAGGTGTTGGTGTTGCCACAACACTGTAAGCCCTCAAAGTGACTCTTGGTGGGCGCTGGAGCTCCCTGCTGTGAACGATTATATCAAGAATTGTAATTACATGCCATTGTTGAACAGTGGTAGAAAAATTGGGCCTTTGGTTGTTGTGGTAGTGGTGCTGGTGCCACAACACTGTAAGTCCTCTCGGTGGGCGCAGGAACGAGCCCTGCTGTGAAATATTATATCAAGAATTGTAATTACATGCCCCGTTAAACAGGGGCTGAAAAATTGGACCTTAGGCACTGGTGCTGGTGTATGACACTGCAACCTCTCCCATATACTCCATTTGTAGTGCAGGAATGAGCCCTGCTGCAAAGCATTGCATCAAAAATTGTAATTACACGCCCCTGTTAAACAGGGGCTGAAAAATTGGGCTGCTGGCATCACCCAGAACCAAAAATGTTCTTCCAAGATATAAGCGGAGGAGGAAGAGGATAGACAGTCAACATAGCAGGACTGTCACTCAGCATCAGCATAGGCAGTCTTGAAGGGTTGTGATATTTCAAAAAAAATTATTCGGTTACATCAGCTTCAGGTGCTTGGTAGCTGGTGGTGATCCAAGACTGATTCATCTTTATGAAGGTCAGTCGATCAACCGAGTCGGTGGACAGGCGCACCCTGTGATCGGTTACAAAGCCACCAGCAGCATTGATGGTGCGTTCCGAAAGAACACTGGATGCAGGACAGGCCAGTCGCTCAAGTGAATACTGTGCAAGCTCTGTCCAGTGATCCATCCTCAAGACCCAGTAAGTCAGAGGATTTTTGGTGGGAAAGGTGTCCAAGTCTGACCTTGCCCCTAGGTATTCCTGCACCATGTAAATCAGACGCTGGCGATGGTTGCTTGAACCGATCATACCTTGGGGCTGTGGACTAAAAAATTGTCTGAACGCATTGATCAGATGGCCACCTTCTCCACCGCTTCTTCTGTGACTGACCGAAGCCTCAGGAACATATTGTCCAGGACCAGGAGTTTGTAACCTCCCAGTCTCTGGGAACGCATTGCACAGACCTTTCTGCAAGGCCTCCCGGAGATGTCTCATCCTCTGCTCCCACTGCAACGGCAAGATAAGGTCGGCAACCTTACCCTTGTACCGTGGATCAAGGAGCGTGGCCAGCCAGTAATGGTGCCTCTCCTTGATCTGAAGAATATGAGGGTCCTTCCGCAGGCTTTGCAGGATCAGGGAGGCTATGCAGCTTAGGTTAGCTGAGACATTCGGTCCAGAGTCCTCTGGGTCACTAAGGACAACATGATCCGCAGCTACCTCCTCCCAGCCACGTACAAGTCCACGGGTTTCTTGGGACTGTAAATCATCCCTACAAGGCTGCTGCTGCTGATGCTGAGTGCCAGGCTCCACCTCCATGCTGACACAATCATCCTCCTCCTCCTCCTCTTCCTGTGTGATGGGTGGGACAGCAGGAACACTGTCTGGATAACGGGGGCCTTGAGAGGCAAGGAAGTCCTCCTCTTCCTGCCTCTGTTCTGCCTCAAGTGCTCTGTCCATTATTCCACGCAGCGTATGCTCCAACAGGTGGACAAGAGGTACAGTGTCACTGATGCATGCACAGTCACTGCTCACCATCTTTGTGGCCTCTTCAAACGATGACAGGACAGTGCATGCATCCCTGATCATGCCCCACTGGTGTGGTTAGAAAAAACGGAGCTCCCCTGACCCTGTCCTGGTGCCGTAGTCGCACAGGTACTCATTGATGGCCCTCTGCTGCGTGTGCAGCCACTGCAGCATGGCCAACGTTGAGTTCCACCTGGTGGGCATGTCACATATAAGGCGGTTCTTGGGCAGGTTCAACTCCTTTTGGAGCTCAGCCAGCCGAGCACAGGCATTAAATGATCGCCGGCGTCAACCACCTCTCGGCCTGCCCCTGCAGAGCTGACAAAATATCTGCCCCAGTGTGGCTCCAGTCCCCCAAACAAACCAGCGCCAGCACGGCATGGCATTGTTTTGCCTGCGTACTTGCGTAACCTCTTGAACACCTACGGAACACCACTGGTTCCGAGGACAGAGCACTGGAAGAGGCCATGGAGGAAGAAGAAGAGGAGGGGGTGGAGGAGAGAGGTGTGTCACAACCAGTAGTAGCATTTTGGAGACGTGGTGGCGGAACTACCTCCAACACTACTGCACCTTGTCCTGCATCCTTCCCAGCTGCCAGAAGAGTGACCCAATGGGCCGTGAAAGACAAGTAGCGTCCCTGTCCATGCCTGCTGGACCATGAGTCAGCGGTAATATGCACCTTACCGCTGACCGCCCTGTCCAGCGAGGCAAGGACATTGCCTTCCACATGCCGGTAGAGAGCCGGAATTGCCTTCCATGAGAAAAAGTGGCGTTTGGGGACCAGCCACTGAGGAACCGCACAGTGCACAATCTCACTGAAGGGGGCCGAGTCTACCAACTGAAAAGGTAGCAGTTGAAGTGCTAGCAATTTAGCCAAGCTAGCATTCAACCGCTGGGCATATGGATGGCTGGGAGTGAACTTTCTACGGTCCAGCAGCTGGGGCAGGGAAATTTGCCTGCTACAATCGGACGTGGGTGTACTGCTAGTAGAGTGCCTGCAAGCACTTGGCTGTGACACACCTAATTCTACACCTTCATTCCTCTCAGCACAGGTTTCAGAGAGGACTGAAGGTCTAGTGTGGTTGGAGATACCAGCTGATGAGGAGCACGGAGAGGTCCGCTTTGTTCTTTGGTGTGGGTCTTTGAGGTAAGCTTGCCAAAGAGCTGCATGGCAGGTCAACATATGTGTGGTCAAGCATGTGGTGCCCAAGCGGCTGATGTTTTGGCCATGCGAGATACACTTGAGACATATGTTGCAAAAAGCAGCGGTGCGATCTGATGCACTTGTCTCAAAAGGTGGAGCGCTGCGGTGTGATTCAGTTGGTGTGCCTCCTCCTCCTCTCTCCTACCAGGCACCCACGTGGAGTCATTGCCCTCATCATCCCCTACCTCTTCATCACTGGAGCAAACCTGGCAGTATGCTGTACCTTGTGGAACATGACTGCTAGATTGCCGTCCTTCTTGAACATCCCCTCTCTCTGCGCTCACGCTACTGCCTCCCTCTAGCTGAGTATCATCATCAGAGCCTACAAAACACTGGGCATCCTCCTGGAGCATGTACCCAACACTGTGCTTAAACAGTTCGGGGGACTCCTCGGGAGGACGTGGTGGGTCTAGGGAAGGAGTCACTGATTATGATATTGAGACGAGGGAAGAGGATGCGCTGGCAGCTGCTTTGCTAGTATCCTGAGCCTGGGTGAGAGAGGATGAGGAGGATGAAGAGGGCTTGGTCATCCACTCTACCAAGTCTTCGGCATGATCCAACTGCCGAAAATAAGGACAAGCGTGTCCCATGGCCACGTGCTGATGACGATGCACCGCATCCACGACCAGCACTGTTGTCTCTAGACACAGAGCCTGCTTGCCCTCTTTTATTGGCTCGTGCCTGTCTGCCTCTCCTTGTTGGCCTTCCGGACATGGTAATGGCCTGCAGGGAGATGGGAACACCAGCAATTGGGTAGTGTATATTGTGCTGGAGGCACAAAACACCCACTAACTCCTGCAGATGCCTTTATTATAGAACACCAGCAATAAAGGGCAGATACAGGTGTATACTGTGCTGTGCTGGAGGCACACAACACCCACTAACTCCTGCAGATCTCTCAATTAGAGAAGAGCAATATAGGTAGCTACAGGTGTATACTGCGCTGGAGGCACACAACACAAACTAACTCCTGCAGATGGCAGATGGCTCAATTAGAGAACAGCAACAATGGGTAGATACAGGTGTATTCTGCGTTGCTGGCACACAGACAACACCCAGTCACCCACTAACTACTGCAGATGGCTCAATTAGAGAACAGCAACAATGGGTAGATACAGGTGTATTCTGCGGTGCTGGCACACAGACAACACCCAGTTGCCCACTAACTCCTGCAGATGGCAGATGGCTCAATTAGAGAACAGCAACAATGGGTAGATACAGGTGTATTCTGTGGTGCTGGTACACAGGCAACACCCAGTCGCCCACTTACTACTGCAGATGGCTCAATTAGAGAACACTCAGAACAGCAATGAAGGGTAGATACAGATATATTGTGTGGTGTAGGCACACACACAACATCCACTAACTCCTGCAGACACCGAAACACTACACAAGGCCGCCGCACTGTGTATTGCTCCGTCCGCCCACCGTTTCTGCTGGTGTGGGGGGAGAGGAGGGGGGTGATCGGCCACCCCCAGCTCCTCACTCCCCCGTGTGCATTGTGCTGTTTGCCTGTCATGGTTCTCTCCCCGCCCGCCCTCTCCCTATGTACATGGCTCCACGTGGTTTTCTCCCATTTTGAGGGGAGGGGGGTCTGCTGGCTCCGGCTCCTCTCTCTTCCAATTGTGCTTTTTGCTCTGCCCGCCGATTTTCCTGGTGAGGGGAGGGGCAGGTAGTCAGCCGCCACCGGCTCCCCTTCTCTCCCCGCAGGTTTGGAGCGCCCGCCGTTTCTCCTGGCGGGGGGAGGGGGGGGTGATCGGCTGCCTCCGGCTCCCCCTCTCCCCTCACACATGCAGAGCGCCCACCGATTCTCCTGGTGGGGGGAGGTGATCGGCCACCGCCGGCTCCCCCTCTCCCCTCACATATGCTGAGCACCCGCCAATTCATCTGGGGGGGAGGTGATCGGTCTCCGCCGGCTCCCCCTCCCCCCTCACATGTGCAGAGTACTGGCCGATTCTCCTGGAGGGGGAGGTGATTGGCCGCCGCTGGCTCCCCCTCTCTCCTCACACTTGATCCAGCCTGGCCGTGCCTTCTGCCCACAGTCTCCCCTCAGCTCTGATGCAGGGGGATGGGGGGGGGTGAGCGGTCATCCTCTACCTTACGATCTCCCCTCAGCTCCAGGTGGCCAGTGTGCAGCCGCCCGGCGCTCATGGGGGGGGTGTTCATCTACCTCCTCGCACCTACTTCCTGGGCTCAGTCCTCCCCCCCCAGGAAAAAAAAAACAGGGTTTCTAGAATATCCATGAAGGGTTCTGTCTAACCTTATTATTAGTTTGATATTTGGTTTTAATATACTTGCATATGCTACCTTATTGGATGGTATGGTTTTCATGCACTACATGGCATAAGAGAGGAACCTCACAAAGGGGTATGGAGAGAAATATAAACGCCATAATCACCCTAGATGCCTAGACTACAAGTGTACATTGCACAATTAGCAAATTAAATCTATACTTGTTTTCAGTCAGCATTTTCCGTCATAGCGTTCTGTCCAGCTTTCTCCGTCATTGCGTTCGGCCCGGATTTCTGTCATATCGTTCGGTCAGCATTTCCGTCATGGCGCTTCTGTTCAGCATTTTCCGTCATGGCGTTTCTGTCCAGCTTTCTCCGTCATTGCGTTTGGTCCAGCATTTCTGTCACAGCGTTCTGTCCAGTATTTCTGTCCTATCGTTCGGTCCAGCATTTCTGTCACAGCGTTCTGTCCAGCATTTCCGTCAGCGTTCTGTCCAGCATTTCCGTCAGCGTTCTGTCCAGCATTTTCATCATAGCATTCTGTCCAGCATTTCCGTAATAGCGTTCTGTCCAGCATTTCTGTCATAGCGTTCTGTCCAGCATTTCTGTCACAGCGTTCTGTGCAGCATTTGTCACAGCGCTCTGTGCAGAATTTCCGTCACAACATTCTGTGCAGCATTTCCGTCACAGCGTTCTGTGCAGCATTTCCGTCACAGCGTTCTGTCCAGCTTTTCCGTCATAGCGTTCTGTCCAGCTTTCTCCATCATTGTGTTCGGTCCGGCATTTCTGTGATATTGTTGGGTCAGTATTTCCGTCATGGCGTTTCTGTTCAGCATTTTCCGTCATAGCATTCTGTCCAGCTTTCTCCATCGTCAGCATTTCCGTCATAGCGTTCTGTCCAGCATTTCCATCATAGCGTTCTGTTCAGCATTTCCGTCATAGCGTTCTGTTCAGCATTTCCGTCATAGCAGTCTGTCCAGCATTTCCGTCATAGCGGTCTGTCCAGCATTTCCGTCATAGCGGCCTGTCCAGCATTTCCGTCATAGCGGTCTGTCCAGCATGTCTGTCATAGCGTTCTGTCCCTAGATTTCTGTCATAGCGTTCTGCCCCTAGATTTCTGTCATAGCGTTCTGCCCCTAGATTTCTGTCATAGCGTTCTGCCCCTAGATTTCTGTCATAGCGTTCTGCCCCTGGACTTCTGTCATAGCGTTCTGCCCCTGGACTTCTGTCATGGCATTCTGCCCCTGGACTTCTGTCATGGCGTTCTGCCCCTGGACTTCTGTCATGGCGTTCTGCCCCTGGACTTCTGTCATGGCGTTCTGCCCCTGGACTTCTGTCATGGCGTTCTGCCCCTGGACTTCTGTCATGGCGTTCTGCCCCTGGACTTCTGTCATGGCGTTTTCTGCCCCTGGACTTCTGCCATGGCATTCTGAACCAGGATTTCTGTCATGGCGTTCTGTACCAGGACTTGTCACAGCGTTCTGCCCTGGGATTTCTGTCAGTGTTTCACCCCCAGGATTTCTGTCACAGTAGTCCATCCCAGCATTTCTGTCACAGGGGTCCGCCCCAGCATGCTTCCCAGCATTTCTGTCATAGCGTTATTCCCAAGGTTTTCTGTCTTTGCGTCTCTACCCCAATGTTTCTGTCATAGTGTTCTGCGCCAGTTTTTTCTGGCTCAGCGTTCAGTCTCAGTGTTCTGGCTCGGCATTCAGTCTTAGCATTTCGGTCATAGCGTTTTCTGCCTCAGGATTTCTGTCTTTGCATTTCTGTCTCAGCGTGTTTTCGGGCATTGCATTTCTGGACAGGATTCTGCTGTTGCGTCGCTGTCTCAGTTTTTCTTTTATAGCATTTCTGCCCCAGGATTTCTGGCATTGCATTTATGCCTCAGCGTTTCAGTCTTGGTTGTTGCTGTCATTGAGTTCTGCCCCTGGTTCTGTCACTACGTTTCTGCATCAGCATTAAGTTTCAGCGTTTTCTGTCATGGTGTTTTTCATCATGGCGTGTAGTGTTTCTGTCTCAGCGTTTCTGTCTCTGCGTTTCTGCCAGCTTGTCTGTCATAGTATTTCAGCCTTGGTGTTCAGTCTCAGAGTTTCTCAGAGGGGCGTCATTCACTCATGGCATACTCTGGTAGTCTTCTGTCTTTGTTGATTGTCATGTCCCATCGTGTCTGTGTCATGTTTTGTACCTGGGTCAGGTAGCTAGTGCTCACACGTCAGGATCTGTCACATCTATATATCCATACGGGCTGAGGTTTTGTTTGTTAATTGATTGTTGTCCTCTTCTCGCCCGTATACCATACGTCATACGTTGCATGTTCATTCACCACATCTATACGACTACCCACCATGGCCTGTGGGTACACTAGCCCTGAGTTTTTTCAGTTAATTACCTGTCTTTGCGCTGCAGGTTACTCAGGCTCACTTACCACTTATATGTGGGTGGGGGGGGGGGGTCCGTTGTCAGGTTTCATTTTATGTGCAGTGGTCTTGACTTTTCTGCTCATGTTTCATTCTTAGTTAGGCAGGGGGGCATTGTTGTTCTCATGTCTGGTTGTCTGTCATTTCTCTAGTTTGTGTTTCAGGTTGGGCCGTCTTGGCATCCATTCCGATATCAACCATGCTTGCACTCACTTCCATCAACCGCCGGCCGTTGTTGGGGGCTATTTGATTGGTGCTGATATAATTTCACCACTGGGCTCACCCTTGGGTCAGAAGTTGCTCACTGGGTCTGGTGTCAGCGAGGTCCCCAGGGTGCCTAAACTGAGGTGGGGAGATTAGGTGGTGAGGGAGACAACCATCTTGAGAGTATAACCCTTTTTGCTGCAAGAAGGATAAAGGCAGCTTATTTTTGGGTGTGTCTGGGGATGCCAGGGAACAGCAGTCAAATAAGTTCTGTGGGTGGACCTGAATAGAGAGCCAAAATAATTGAATCAGGGGGCACTCCCAAAAAATTTGGTAATGAGAACCAATGTCGCCCCGGCATCTCCAACACACCTGGGGGGCCCTGGGGTCATACCTATACCGATATCTTCTGTCATAGAGGGAGAGGAATGGGTAGTTTAACAATCTGGGGCCATTTCAGCATGTAAGGGTGAAATGTGTCTGTAAGTGGGGTAGTGTCATGTAGAAACTTATGAATGTCTGAGATAAGATGGGTCTGATAAGGTCTTTAAGCACATAAGAGTTCAAATGAAGTAGGCTTATCCAGGGTTAGGGTGGGGGATTTCGAGACAGTAGTGTTTGAACTGGAGGTAGGAGTAAAATAATTGCTTAGGGATCTGATGTTTCCTTTGTTTTTCATCAAAGGATAGTAGTGTATAGGTGAGTGGATGTGCTAGGTTTTGAAGCTGAAAGATTCTGGCCTATGTCCATGGGAGCGTTTGGGTGTAGAAAGGCTATCTGGAATGTCAGGGTTAAACAACACATTTAGTAGGGGTGGGCATGGAGGGGAGAGAGAGAACTGATGGGAGCAACTTTTGCATATTGACAGGGTGAACAACATTGGGTGTAGACACAGACTCCTAAGTTGGCTCATGGAGGTCTCTAAGTTTCCCCAGATCATAGAGCCAGGGTGGACCGGTCTAGTGACATTCATTTCAATCTCCGACCAAATGCTGGATGTCATTCTAGAGGAGCAGGTGATGACCGGTTTAAGATGGGTGGCAAAGTAATATTTAATAAGATCAGGGGCTCCCATCCCTCCTCTGTCTCTAGGAGCTAGCATTACTGAATTAGCTATCCGGTGGGCTTTGTGATGCCAAATAAAGTTGAGAAATGTTCTCTGAGTGGCTTTGAGTTGGGACATAGGGATAGGAATTGGTAGGGTTTCAAACCGGTATAGAAGTCTTGGTAAAATAGACATCTTCAGAACATTGTTACAGCCCAAGAGAGAGATGGGATAAGCATCCCACTGTCGCAAGAGCCGGTCAATGCAAGAGTGGGGGGTAGTTAGCCTGATAAAGAATATAGTAGGAGGAGGTTAGATTTATCCCCAGATATTTAAGGGAGTTTGGGCACCAGTGGTAGGAGTAGTTTTGTTTGAGAGTGGCAAGATCAGAGGGTGGAATATGTATTGGTAGAGCTTCCGCTTTACTAGTATTAATTTTATATCCTGAGATAAAGCTAAATTCTCTTAACAAAGCTATAAGGTTCGGGAGGGATGTTGGGGGTCTGGCCAGGGTCAGCAGGGCATTGTCAGCGAATATTGATAGTTTATATTCCCTTTGGAGCAAAAGAACTCCTTTTTTTATTTTTATTTTTATTTTATTGTAATAAACAGGGTAGTGTACATACATGAACAAGTATTTTGCCAACATTGCAGAAAAACCAACGGTACAATTCTAGTGTATAACCATGCACCATTGACCGTAAGAGGAACAATTCGTGTTTAGATCATGTTGACTTGAACAGTTACAAATACATTAAATAGCATTATTTAGGAAAAAGAAATGCTTGACCCTTGTGGAGGGACAATTTCCTAACAGGGTTGCAAAAAGCATAAAAACTTTCTTACGAAATCCTACTGAGAAGAAGGGTAAGGGGTGAGTAGCCAAGCCAAGTTCGTAATGAGGTCATTAGAACCAATGAAAATCCTACTGGCCTTAAATAATGAAGGTCTGGGCAAGCTTACGCACAATCTTTGTATGGTCTGATCTTACTGTGCATATTCAGCCCGTTGGTTATAAGTACGAACCATGGAATGTCAGGCTATTTTATGAAGTACCCTAATGTCTAGAGCGGGTGCGGGGAGAGGGAGGAGGGAATTGAATCAGGTAAGTCGTAGGAGTGAAATAGAGAGGGGGAAGGAGGGGGGGTAAGGGGTCTGAGGAAGGCTGGGGGGGAACAGGGAGGGGATCCATAAATGCACCATTAAATATCACTTGATTAGTGCATCGGAACTCTCTTAAAACAACAATAACAAAAGTATGCAGTATGGGCAAAGGAGGTATTAGACAAAGACAACATCAGGAGCGGCCTATTGTTGAACATACAATAAGCAAGTTTGCCGCATTTGGTTACAGTAAATACATTCTGAATGTAAGACTGTATCAGTAAATAGCAGTGTGGTTCCATCACCTATCAATTATCAATTAAGGGGGGATGTCGTCAAGGATCAGTCAGGGTTTAAAAGAATGTCTTTGTAGGCCTGTGTAGACTCAAATTCTTTCCAGCAGGCCCAATTCTGAGTGAATTTGTGCGGGGTATCCTTGGAGATATTTATCAGTTCTTCCATCTCTGCTATCGCCTGGACTCTCAGCGTCCATTCTTTGATGGATGGGCAATCCTGGGATTTCCAATGTCTGGGAATACAATGCTTCGCAGCATTTATTAAGTGAATAAGAAGGGACTTACGGTAAGATGTATTACCTATGTTAGTGTGGTGCAACAAAAATTGTGCAGGGGTGAAAGGTAAGTCATATGATGAGATGTCGTGTATTAATTTGTGAACCTTCTTCCAGAAGGGTTGAATGCGGGGACAGTCCCACCAGATATGAAGCAAGGTGCCCTGGGTCATTTGACATCGCCAGCATGTATCAAGAGAACTAGGATTCCATTTATGTAAAAGGACTGGGGTTCTGTACCATCGCGTAAAAAGTTTATATCCATTTTCCTGGGTAAAGACATTAAGAGATCCCTTGTGAATGTGGAGAAATATGTTTACCCAATCCTCCTGCGTCAAACTAACCCCCAACTCCTTTTCCCAAGTATCACAGACTTTAAGAGTTTTTGGATTTTGGTCATGGAAGAGAAGAGAGTGGGTTTGGGATATTAAATGGGATTGGGGATTGGAGGACGTACATAGAGATTCAAAAGGCGTCAACTGTCTGGAGCAATTTTTGATTTTGGCAGTGGATTTTAAAAAATGTGTGATTTGTTGGAAAGACCAGCTTGAAATGGGGGGTTTACCATGTAACATTGCTAGTTGAGCAGCTGTCAATGCTTTTTGATTGGAGTAAAAGTGGTGCAAAAAGATTCGGTCATCTGACCAGTGTTTTTGAAGAAAGTTTTCATGCATTCCCGGGGGGAAGTCTGGGTTCAATTTCAGGGGCGTGAGTGGTCCAGGTACAGAAGAGATTGAGTTTTTCGAGCATGCAGTGCAAAAACAGTGTAGCGTCGGTGCAATAAGTGGGTGTGAAATTGTTCCTGTCTTGTAATGGATATGCTTCAGCCATGGGAGGGAGCTTATAGGGGATTTGGTGAAGGAGGCCTCTAAGTATACCCAGTCTTTACAGCGAGCATGTATGTTCCAATCCACAATTCTGGTCAGGTGTGTGGCTAGGTAATAATTAAATAGGTCAGGCAAACCAATCCCCCCTAGTTGTTTAGGGAGGATGAGTTGAGCATATTTAACTCTGGGTCTGTGCGATTCCCACAAAAAATTGACGCATATAGACTTATACTCCTTAAAGAAAGCTGAGGGGAGACGAATCGGGATGGCTTGAAGCACATATAGAATGCGAGGTAGGACATTCATTTTTATAATGGCAGCTCTGCCAAACCAGGATACGGGAAGTTTGTTCCAACGTTTGAAATCCTCCTTAAGTTTTTTGAGGATGGTCGGGTAATTGATTTGGTAGAGTTTAGATAAATCACTTGGAATTCTGATACCTAAATATGTAATTTCATTATCATTCCAATGGAAAGGAAAGTTCGCTTTGCATTGGGCTACCGAATCTGAATCAAGGGAGATATTTAGTGCATACGATTTGTCAAAGTTAATTTTGAAGTTAGAGAGCAGTGCAAAGTGGCGAAATGTTTTTAAGAGGACCGGGAGCGAGGTATGCGGGTCAGAGAGGAATAGTAATATATCATCCGCGTACGTGGCTAATTTGCTAGTTTTAGTTCCTGTAAGTACACCTGTGATATCAGGATTTTGTTTAATACTGTTTAGCAGAGGTTCTAGGGTCAGTATAAATAAAATAGGGGATAGAGGGCAGCCTTGTCGGGTTCCGTTCCGGATGGAGAAGGCGTTCGACAGGGTGCGGTTGACTCTAATCTTAGCCGACGGATTGCGATATAAGGACTGAATAAAGTTGAGCAACTGAGGCCCCAAGCCAATGTGTCTTAAGACAGCCTGCATATAGTCCCAAGCCACCCTGTCGAACGCCTTCTCCGCGTCAAGGGACAAGAAGAAACTTTTTTGTTTGGATGTGTTAATGAGATGATGAATATTAATGGCTTTTATGGTGTTGTCCCGGGCTTCCCTGCCCGGAACAAAGCCAACTTGATCCAGTGAGATAATATTGGGGATAATAGTTAATAACCTATTAGCCAGGATTTTAGAGAAAATTTTGATGTCCACGTTAAGTAGAGAGATTGGTCTGTAATTGGCCGTTTGTGTGGGGTCTTTATCTCCTTTAGGTATTACCACAATGTGGGCTTCAAGCATTTCAGGGGAGATGTGGTCGTGGGTAGTCAGAGAGTTGAACGCTTTCACGAAGGGGTCTTTCAAAATGTCCGAGAATGTCTTATAGTAAGCCATTGGGAGCCCGTCCGGTCCGGGACATTTGCCTACTTTAATTTGCTTAAGTACTAAATCCCATTCTTGTTGAGTGATAGGTCCCTCTAGACTGTCTGCTAGGTCTGCATTGTGTAATTTGGGGCAAAATTGTTCCAAAAATTGGTGAATTAATTGAGAGCGTTTCGCGCGGGACTTAAGCGACTCAGTGTCACTGTGTAAATTATATAATTTAGAGTAGAAATTTTTAAATTCTGTCGCTATTTCTTTATTAGCAGTGATTTTTGATCCTGATGGGGAGTGTAAGCAATGCACGTTCAACCTGGATTTGTGTGATTGCAAGGCTCTAGCTAGTAGCCGACCACTCTTATTGCCAAATTCATAGAATTGTCTTTTGGTTAGAAGAAACCTTTTTTCCACTCTTTTGTTTAATTCTGTCTGTATGGACGATCGAATCTCCTGCAATTCTAAAAGAGTGTGAGAGGCTAGGGTGTGTTTATGGACAGATTCCAATTTTTTGAGTTTGGTATAGAGATTGGAAAGGAAAGCTTTTTTGTCTTTCGCAATCTTTGCCGAAATGGAGATAAGTTTGCCTCTCACAACACACTTGTGGGCAGCCCATTGCGTCATGCGAGATGTGTCAGGAGTATCATTGTGTGTGAAATATTCAGTAAGGCATTGGTGTACTTCAGTCACATATAATGAGTTCGTTAAGATTTGAGAATCCATTGACCATACTTGTGTGCGTTCCTGTGTTTTTGGTAACGTTAGTGTGATAGAAACTGGGTGATGATCAGATAGGATCATGGGCTCAATTTTGGATGAAGATAGAAGGGGGAGGTCAGCTTGAGTAAGGAAGATGTAATCGAACCTGGAATAACGGTTATGAGGGGTTGAAAAAAAGGTAAAGTCTTTCCCAGTGGGGTTCAGGGTACGCCATGTGTCGTGCAGCATGAGGGATTGCAGAGACAATCTTATCTGTCGGAGAGCTCTGTATGGCAGGTGGGAAGTTCCCGTCGAAGTGTCAAGGAGAGGTTCCAATGGGACATTAAAATCTCCGCCCAATAAAACCATTCCAGATTGAAACGTGGTAAGTAGGGCAGTGGTTTCTCTGAAAAAGGTAACTTGACCTGAGTTAGGGCTGTATATATTGGCAAATGTTATGGGTTTATTCTGCCAGGTACCCTTCAGAAAAAGGAATCTCCCTTGGGTGTCAATCAGTGAGTCCGTAATTTGTATAGGGACATGTTTAGAAAATAATATAGACACCCCTTTTGTCTTGGAGTCGGGTGAGGTCGCATGATAACAGGTCAGGTAGAAGTAATTGGAGAGTTTTGGTACGGCCTGGGACTTGAAGTGAGTTTCCTGCAGGAAAATCACATCTGCGCGAGACCCTTTTAGGCTGTTCAAAATTTTAGATCTTTTTTCTGGGATATTCAGTCCCTTAGCGTTCAAAGAAATTAGTTTTAAGGTGGTAGGCACAGGTACAGTTTTGGAGGATGTCATTTTGAGTAACTAGCTATAGTCCCAGGAGAGTTAGGCAGTTAGATGTGTCTGGCGCGTGTCAGTTGTAGATTGAGCAATGTAAGCGGTGCAGTTCTGGATGTTGAGGTAAGGAGAACAGAGGAGGGGAGTAATGGGGGGGGGGGGGGGGGGGGAAGAGGCCTGGAGGGGTCGGGAAAAACGAACGGAAAGGAAGGACGAGGGAAAAGTGTGGTTTTATCCCTCGAGTATCCGGTCAGAAATGTGAAGAATACTCCTGGAGGGAAAGGGGGTAGTCACTGGAGTCGGCAACTACTATTGGATAGTACCGAATGTGTAATCCAGTAAAATGTCAAGAGAATCTCAGTCGAGATCTCTGAGTGTGGGAGTGATTGGCAGTCGGAGAAGAGAGAGTTACTTATAAGTGACGAGTCTGAGGTCCCATAAGGTCAAAGGAGCAGATGGTCATGGTAGGTTATATTCTAATGTAAGTGGGGAATGGGAAGGGAAGGAGCGAGATATTATTTGCAAAGGAAGTCTTGTCTGGAGATGTGGATATGTATACGAAGAGGATGGACTAGTGAGGGGAGGACATACTGAAATCAAACTTATAAAGTATAGAGCCCTACCCAATAAAAGCGAAAACAGCTCAACAGAAGGGAGTAAAAAAAAAAACTGTATTGTTACTATATTGAGGAGTTGAGTCTTCAATAGAGCAACAAAACAATCATAACAGGAACACTGTTACAACCACAGGTAATGCTGTATAGGAGTGAACGAATCATTGGAATAAAGCTCACGTAACATTAAATATGAGCCTTTGAACCATTCCCTGGGTAACAGAGAATTTTTCCTAATCCTATTAAGGAAAAAGGTCGGTTGTGTTCTCCTGAGCTCGATACAGATGGTCATGGAGAGCGGACATATCAATTTAATTACAGGATGGAAGTACGCCATCGCATGAAAGGTTGGGAAAAACGGCATGTAGAACCAGTACATTAAAAATGAACCATACTAGGATATGCTCATTTCAGTAGTATGACGAGTACTAGGGTAATAGAGGCAGGCGGAACACAAGCGACCTTATTAAAAGAACAAAGAACATTCTAGAAACTAAAAAATACACATAATAGAGTCAGACAGTATCCAACTCACTGGTAAAAAGGCGTATAAGAGTGCCAACATTCACATTGTGGTCTGCATCAGAGCGTAGCAGGGTTGTCTCTCAGCGAGAGTCATGGTATCCATCGTCAGAATGAGCCATGACCTCTCCCGAGAGCCGTAAGTAGTGCTGCATCACATAAAAACTTCTAAGTGTGAACTGGAGTTCAGATAAGCATTGCATTGCATGAATTTCGGGAGATAGAGGAACAAGATAAACCTAACGAGAACATTGTGGGAGAAACCAAACGACTGACTAGTCATGGAGGTCAAAGTTTGAAAATCTGATCAGGAATTACACCGTCCTGTTTAGGCTGACAGTGAATATCTCTCAGGGAATAGTTAAGTAGTAAAACGGCCAAGGGTTCAATATGGCTTGGGGCTATATAGAGTCACGACAATATCAACCAGGAAAAGTTGTGGAAAGTAGCTCCAACATCCATCGGGTTTCTCCAAAAGGTGGGAGTGAGGGGGGAAATAACCATTCAGGTGTTGTCAGATAAAAAAAGCAGAGTAATGCAAAGGAAGGAAGAGACAGGTCAAGAGACAATGGTGTAGGGACAGTACTTATCTGGAACATATCAAGAAGTGATTTGGAGATGCAGTCTGTTTCTCTTTAGGCTCTTCTTTGCCGTCTATGGACTGGCGATGCAGTGGGGCTCGAATTTCTCGGCATACTCGCTGGTCTCGACGGAGAGGCAGGGTGATGTTGTCTCCTGTGACGACTCATACTGAAATTTCCTGCTTCAGCAACTCCATCCATTGATTCCTCTCTGTGCAGCGGGGAAATGCGGAAGTCACTGTACCAGTCTGGTACCTCTACCAGTGGGATATGAAGAGAGCTGCAGAAATGTTCCATGTCTTCAGGGACTTTAAGGTGGAATATATGACCGTTGATAGTGGCCGACAGGCAGAAAGGGAATTTCCATCTGTAAGGGATCGCTCTGGCTTTCAAGACATCTAGCAGGGGCTTCAGCTCCCTCCGTCTTTGCAGCGTGATAGCAGATAAATCCTGGAAGATCCTGATTTCTGAGCCTAGGTGTATAAGTCTTTCAGTAGATCTGGCTTTACGCATAATTTCTTCCTTGATGATGAAGTCAGAGAGACAGCAGATGACATCTCTAGGGGGGTCGGTTTCTCTGCCTCTAGGGCGTAAAGCTCTGTGGACCCTTTCCATCTGGATTATTGTGTCAGGGGGATGGTCCAGTAGGCCGTTAAAAATGGCGGTAATTTCCCGTACTAATTGTGAGGCGTCTATGGCTTCCGATAGACCTCTCACTCTCAGGTTCCATCTCCTCCCTCGGTTGTCGAGGTCCTCTAAATGACGGTTCATGTCGCGCAGATGTACGGCATGAGATTCCGTCAGTTGCTGCACATGACACAGGGCCGCGTCCTGGCGGGCCTGTGTCTCCTCCACCTCCTCCATTCTAATGGCCATGCTATGGAAGTCCTCCCGTAACTCTGAAATGGCCGCTGACATAGCTGATTTTATGTCAGCGGCAACAGCCCGGAGATCCGCAAGGCTGAGGGTTTGCTGTGCTTCAGAGGCAGAGGGGGGGGTGTTGGGGACTGCGGCTCCTAGAGCGAGGCATCACTCTGCCTTGTGAGGAGGCCTCATGTGCTGCGGCCTGCGCTTCCTGGGACGCACCTCGGGATCTTGAGCGGAAGATGTCCGGAATGTGCTGGGTAGGCGGGTTGTCAGCATCCTGCGGAGATCCGGAACGGAGCGGCGGCGCTTTCGGCTTTGTGCTTCCCATTCTGTAGCGTAAGATACCTGCCAGGCTATAGATCGCTGGACCTCGGGGACCGGGAGCTCTGATTCAGGCGTCCATCTTCTCACGGCGCCAAGCCACGCCCCAGAACTCCTTATATTAGAATGGGTGTGTATGGCTGCAAGTAAGGGTTCCAGGCAGAGAATGAAGAGCAAGGAGCATAGCAGACATCCATGCCTGGTTCCATTACTCAAGGAAAAGGACAATGATAGGTAAGAAGATAGCTGGACTTGGGAGGAAGGTCAGGAGTATAGAGTATGCAGTGTTGAAATAAAGGGGCCTCCAAAACCTTAATTGGAGAGTATAGCAGACATAAAAGGCCAGCTAAGCTGGTCAAAGGCTTTTTGTGTGTCAAGACTCAGTATCAGGCCTGGGCGGAATGTTTTATACAATAAGTCTATAAGGTCTATGGTACATCTTGTGTTGTCACCGGCGTGTCTGGCTGTCAAGAAGTCTACTTGGTCTTTATGTTTGAGTCCGGGTATTAAGAGGGATAGCTAGAATCTTTGTAAATATCTTGTAGTCAGAGTTAAGCAATGTGATTGGGGATTGCGGAAATATGGGCATGGAGGAAGTGAGAATGGGGTGTGGTACCTTCAAATAGGGAATCATATAGTGATATCAAGTGTGGGCTTAAAATTGGTAGAAAGGTTTTATAATAGCAATATGACAAGCCATCTGGGCCAGGGGATTATTGGGTAGGGAGATGTTTAACAACATCAGCTAATTCTTTTGGGGGGGGGGGGGGGGGTGACAGCAGCATTCAGAGACAAGAGGTGTTCGGGAGAAAGTTGGGGTAGTTGTAGAAAATTAAAAAAAGAGTTAAATCTCTCTTGCATAAAGTTGTAGTTAGGATCTGTTTGCAGGCAATTGTACAATTGTCAATAGAAGTCTCCAGACTTTGGACCTAGTGAGGGGACAAAAGGTAGGGGTCCCATCTGCTTGTCTGAGGAAATCTGGGGAGGAATGGGAGGGACGGGGTTTCAACTTATTCACCAGTATTCTGTGGGGCTTGTCTGAGTATTCATAACATTTTTGTTTGGACCATAAAAGGGATTTATGGATCTTGCTCATTTTTAGTGATTTAAGTTGATTTCGCAAGGAAACCACGGTTCGGAGCCTGGCCACAGTGAGGGAAGACAGCAAGAATTTTTCAGCCCTGCGGAGTTTGGACAGTATAGATGAGTGTTGAAATTCTGCGTCTTTCTTTAAACGTGAACCTGTAGCAATGCAATATCCCCGCAAGACAGCCTTGTGTGCTTCCCACAGGGTGGAGGGCTCCGAGACCGTGTTTGTGTTAAGTTGGAAGTACTCAGTCAAGCCGATAGAGAGATGGGTCTTAGTTTCTGGGATACAGAGTAAGGTCTCATTGAGTTGCCAGTGACAAATTCTGGGGGAGGCAGAGGTTAGGGCAATGTTAAGAAATACAGAGGAATGATCTGACCAGGTTATGGGGTTGATTTCAGAGGAGACCATGGATGTTAGAAGGGGTGAGGTTATAAAGAAATGGTCCAATCTGGAATAAAGCTTGTGGAGGTGTGAATAAAACGTGTATTGTTTATGAGTGAGAATGTTTGATCCTCCAGATATCTAAAAGGTTTCTAGCTCTGATAAGTTTACGGAAGGATTTGGAAAGGTTGTCAGATTTGGTTGATGCTGTGGAGGGGAACAGTAAATGTCTATCTTTGCTGGGAGACATAGTCACAAAATCTCCACCAATAACCATAAAGGGTTGAGAAAACTTGTCCAGAAAATGAAATATGGCGGAGATGAACCTAACCTGACCAGAATTAGGGGCATAAATATTTACAGTCATAAGAGATTGGGTGAGGAGTGAGCAATCCAAGACAATAAATCTGCCCTCGGGGTCCAGGTAAGAAAATTTAATGTGTAAGGGGCATGAATGATTAATTAGGTTAGCCACTCCTGCTTTCCCAAAGGGGTCTGAAGCCAGGAAGGATGTTGGGAAACTCTTGCTGGCGAATTTAAGGGATCCCCCAGGGAGGAAGTGGGTCTTCTGAAATAAAATCACATCTGCTCTAGAGAAGCTTTAAACTCATTCAAAGCCAGCCATCTTGTTTGAATAGAGTTTAAAACTTTAACATTACATGTAAGGAACTTTAGTAAAAAGATCCAGAAAATTGACAAAGGAAAAAGGGATCCACAGTTCCAAGCCGATCCACCAGAGAACTGTTTGCTTCTCCTCCAGACAAGTAGGAGTCCCAGGTGCAGGCTGATTGCACAAACCAAATGGATAGAAAATGGAAGAACTTTGGATAGCCACACTCCGGATCGAATAAAGTAAACTGTGCCTTTATTTTGCTAATTTTAGCATGAAACGTGTCAGATTTTTGTTCTGTATTTTTCCCTCTGCTGCTGTGATTTGTGTGATGTGAGGTTTTTCGTTTGAGAAAATAAAGGCACAGTTTACTTTATTCGATCTGGAGTGCGGCTGTCCAGAGTACTTCCGTTTTCTATCCGTAAGGAACTTTAGTGCCATGACATCTTAACCTGTTGAAAAAGCATTTGATATATTGCACTATAGACATTGGGTGAGAGATTCCATGGTGCCAGGGTAACATAATGGTTATAGGGTAACATACAACAAGTAGGACAGAAGCAGCATTGTAACATAAACATATTAGGTCTATGAGGAGCAGCAACCTCTGGTCAGAGAAAAAGACCTGAGAAAAAAATAAAAGGACAAAAGGAAAAAAAACAAAAAGGAAGAAAAAAGTCTTAACGTCATCCAGACAAAAACCTGGGAGGTCAGATGCCTCCAGGGAACCCAGGCCTAAGCCTAGGGCTAGGAAAGGGAGCATGAAGACATCCAAAAATGAGGACGGGGGTACCCTACTGTTTTCCAAAAACAAATTTGTAAACCAGGATAACTTGAGAAACTATCAGGCCATGGGGGGGGGGGGGGGAGTAAACCCTCTCAGGGGTTATTGGCCATCCATAAACAAAAACTATAGGAGCATGGGCGTCCGCAGAACTTTTTTCAGGGGGGGAGGGGCGCATCATTTTAAGGTCACCCATGCTCCGCCCCTTTTCGACTGTCATTATCACGGTCAGAGACTGCAGACATTCGGTGGGTGTTTTTGGGTCCCCATCTAGAAGGGAGCACTGCACCTCTCACACATGTCCAGGCAGAGCACCCACAGCCGACAGTCCCAGCCGAGGTGAAGAAGAGGGGGGGAGAGAAATCATCAGTGATCTGGTCAGGCTGAGCATTAGCAGAAGCTTTCCAGACAGCAGGTGAAAGGTAACAAGCAAGCTAAGGGAGAGCTTTGTATTCCCTGCCTCTGGCTGCCTCCCCACAGCTCAGGGGCTGCAAACACCAACACTCCCTGACAATCCATGTTGTGTATGTGACTCCCATCCCTGGGACATACAGCGCGGTGCCCCCGACTGGTGGTGCACACTTGTCTATAGGTAGCACCAGCTCGGCCGGGGGGGGGCACTTGACCCCCCTTGCCCCTACCTGTGGATGCCCATGTATAGGAGGGCCAAGTGAAGGTAGCGATCAAGGCAGTAGCATTGTTGAAAGTTGCTCCGGTTGGGAATCTAGAAGCAGGGCGCCTCTGTGGTGTGAAGTTTGACTTCTGCTGTGCTGGGGTCCAGATGTGACTCAGGGCTGACAACAGTTTTGGAGTAGCAGGGAGCGGCACGGGATCCTCATCTGGGAGAGGTGGCAGGCCTAGGTTGCATAGGAAGGCATCACTTTCCTGCGCTATAAACAAAAAAAGGCAGACAATTTAAAAAAAATATATATATTTTTTACTTTTTGCTATAATAGATATCCCAAAATAAAAAGTAAAGACAAAGTTCTTCCTCTGTTTAGGCATATATATATATATATATTCTACATATTTTTGCAAAAAAAATAAAAAATTGCAATAAGTGTATATTGATTGGTTTGTGCAAAAGTTACCATGTCTACAAAATAGGGGATATATTTATGACATTTGTGTTATTTTTATTTACAGATTTGGACACTTTTGACACTTTTTTGGGACCATTGACATTTATACAGTGATCCGAGCTAAAAATAGCCACTGATTACTGCATAAATGTCATTGGCAGAGAAGGGGTTAACACTAGGGGTTAAATGTGTTCCCTCAGTGTGTTCTAGCTGTAGGGGAGATGGGACTGCCTGGGAGAGGAGACCGATCTTTGTTCCTATATACTAGGAACACACAATCTGTCTCCTCTCCCCTGCCAGAGCGGGGATGTGTGTGTGTTTACACACACACATCCCCATTCTGGCTCTGTCAGGAGGAGTTGCGGGTGCCCAGCAGACATCACATCAGCTCCTCATTGACATGTCCTCTATACCCCTTAAACTGGCCGACATACAGCTACGACGGCTCGCCCAGGGGAGCCAACCTGGTTGGGAACCAGTCAATAAGGAATATAATATTTGTTTTTGTGAGTTTGATTAGTAACATTGTAAAATGTTTGTTTTATTTGTAGGGTTTTGTGAATGGGCTTGTCCCAGCATAATAATGTATCTACTGGTAACAGGTGTTACACATGTCATTAAGTAATCTCACTGATGAAAGGTGTGTCAACTGTAACTTGTGTTTGGGTCAACAGGATGTCAATGCTCATTTGTGATTTTGTTTGTACCTAATGAAGGGTCAGCTGAGATCCAAAACTGTTGTACATACTATATGGATACTGGAAATTAAATAAACAATTGAGGTGCTGCAGATTGGACTATATTTTATATATATATATATATATATATATATATATATATATATATATACACATAGATACACAGTATGTATATGTACCAAGACATTCCTGACTGATAAAAACCTGCTGCCATCTACCAGGATGATGAAGATGAAATGAGGGTGGACCTTTTTTAGCAAGACAGTGATCCCAAATACAAAGCCAAGGGAATTCTCAATTGGTTTCAAATAAAGAAAATAAACCTGCTAGAATGGTCCACCCAATCACCTGACTTGAATTCAATAGAAAATGTATGGAAAGAACTAAAGAGCAGAGTTCATACAAGAGTTCCATGGAACCTTCAAGATTTGAAGATTGTTCGTGTGTAAGAATGGGCCAAAATCACACCTGAGCAATGCATCCCACTAGTTTCTCCATACATGAGGCATCTTGAAGCTGGCATTACCAACAAATACATTTCAGCAGCGTGTTCAATACTTTTTCCCTGTGTCATTCCATTTTTATGCACATAACTTTATTTCTGAACTTACTGTATTTGTTTTGGGTTCTTTGGATGCATGGATTGCATGGGTCGTTATCAACGATATGTTAATATCACCTTTAGAAATAGATTTACCTGGAAAAATGGTGACATGTTCAATAATTATTTCCCCTGCTATATATATATATATATATATATATATATATATATATATATATATGTATATATATAGAGAGAGAGAGAGAGAGAGTGTGTATGTATATAATACAGTATATGTGTGTATATATATATAGCGATCTTTAACATACCATTAGTGATGAAAGCTGAAATTCTTTAGTCACCCAAAATTAACACAACCAAACTAATAATTATACTGTTTTGCATTTAGCCCAGCTAATGGAGGTCGTTCATGTGTAGGTCCAAGCTATCAGCTAGAGCTTTGCAACACTGAAAATTGTGACAAAGATTTTGAGGATTTCAGAGAAGAACAGTGTAAGCAATGGGATCCATTCTTTGAATACCAAAATGCTAAACATCACTGGATTCCATATGAGCATCCCGATGGTAAGCTTTAGATTTTTAAATGTGATAACAAGAGCTGTACCATCATTATTGTGTGTACAAATGAACTCTTATTCCATTACATTTACTACATGCGAAAATGTATAATTTCATCCTTAATTTAATTCAAAATCTGTGTATAAACTGTGTGTGTACATATACTTACTATGTGTGTATATATTGTTATACTGTAAATTTGCGGGGGGGGGGGGGGGGGGGGTTAGTGTAAAAAATGGAGATGGGCTTTAATGTCATCTTTCTTTTTTTTTTTTTTTTGTTATAGAAAATGTCTTGAGTCTTAATATATCCAAACACTGACCCATTCACTTTCTAAGATCCCCACTTCACACTGATGTAAAAGTAAAACATTTTTAATTTAACATACAGTCAAGTCCATAAATATTGGGACATCAACACAATTCTAATCTTTTTGGCTCTATACACCACCACAATAGATTTTAAATTATACAAACAAGATATGCTTTAACTGCAGACTTTCAGCTTTAATTTGAGGGTGTTTACAACCAAATCAGGTGAACGGTGTAGGAATTACAACAGTTTATATATGTGCCTCCCACTTTAAGGTACCAAAAGTAATGGGACAGATTAACAATCATCCATCAAACTTTAACTTTTTAATACTTGGTTGCAAATCCTGTGCAGTCAATTACAGCCTGAACTCTGGAACGCATAGACATCACCAGATGCTGAGTTTCATCGCTGATGATGCTCTGCCAGGCCTCTACTGCAACTGTCTTAAGTCCCTGCTTGTTCTTAGGGCATTTTCCCTTCAGTTTTGTCTTCAGCAAGTGAAATGCATGCTCAATCGGATTGACTTGGCCATTGCATAACATTCCACTCCTTTCCCTTTAAAAAAACTCTTTGGTTGCTTTTGCATTATGCGTCGGGTCATTGTCCATCTGCATTGTGAAGCGCCGTCCAATGAGTTCTGAAGCAATTTGCTGAATATGAGCAGATAATATTGCCCAAAACACTTCAGAATTCATCCTGATGCTTTTGTCAGCAGTCACATCATCAATACAATAAATACAAGAGAACCAGTTCCATTGGCAGTCATACATGCCCACGCCATGACACTACCACCACCATGCTTTACTGATGAGGTGGTATACTTTGGATCATGAGCAGTCCCTTTCCTTCTCCGTACTCTTCTCTTCCCATCACTCTGGTACAAGTTGATCTTGGTCTCATCTGTTCATAGGATGTTGTTCCAGAACTGTGAAGGCTTTTTTAGATGTTTGGCAAACGCTAATCTGGCCTTCCTGTTTTTGAGGCTCACCAATGGTTTACATCTTGTAGTGAACCCTCTGTATTCACTCTGGTGAAGTCTTCTCTCGATTGTTGATGTTGACACACATACACCTACCTCCTGGTACCACAACCAGCTGTTGTGAAATGTGTTTTCTGCACCAGGAAAAATTGTTTTCGGTCATCCACCACAGTTGTTTTCTGTGGTCTTCCAGGTCTTTTGGTGTTGCTGAGGTGAGCTGCGTTCTTTCTTTTTAAGGATGTTCCAAATGGTTGATTTGGCCACATCTAATGTTTTTGCTATCTCTCTGATGGGTTTGTTTTGTTTTTTCAGCCTAATGATGGCTTGCTTCACTGATAGTGACGGCTCTTTGGATCTCATATTGAGAGTTGACAGCAACAGATTCCACATGCAAATAGCACACTTGAAATGAACTCTGGACCTTTTATCTGCCCGTTGTAAATTGGTCCCTTAAAAAGTGGGAGGCACATATACAAACTGTTGTAATTCCTACACCGTTCACCTGATTTGGATGTAAATGCCCTCAAAGTAAAGCTGAAAGTCTGCAGTTAAAGGACATATTGTTTGTTTCATTTCAAATCCATTATAGTGGTGTATAGAGCCAAAAAGATTAGAATTGTGTCCATATTTATGGGCCTGACTGTATTTCCACAGATAGATAGGAAGGCGTCACCTCTCCAAACTCGACTATTTCCTCTGGTCTGGGGACTATGCAGGTGTAGGCTCAAAAATCACTTCATGCTTCATATCTACCTGTCCAAAGCGAACCATCAGCAGCAAAATAGCCAACAAAAGCTTTATTCATACAACCCTAATGCCGCGTACACATGATCGAATTTTGGTCGGAAAAAGCTATGATGGTTTTTCCGATGGGATTCCGCTCAAGCTTGTCTTGCATACATGCGGTCAAACCAAATTCCGACCGTCAAGAACGCGGTGACATACAACACGTACGACAGGACTATAAAGAGGAAGTTCAATAGCCAGTGCGCCATCCTTTGGTCTCGTTCTGCTAATCTCGTGTTTATCTTGTGTTAGTAGAAACTTGGTGAGAGACAATTTGCGCTTTTCAGACTCGTGCTTTTCAGATGGTTTTACTGCTGTTCAGTTTGTGCTTGTGGGTTTGTATCTGGTTTTCAGTGCGTGTAGTCAGTTTGTATGTGTTTCTCAATGTGTTCTTGAACCCTTGGTGTTAGGGTTCTTTCTTGGTGTTAGGGTTCTTACTTTCATTCCCCCATAAACAGGGCGAGGAGGAGTTCATGGACCAAGAATTGGTTGCTCCAGCGTGACCAATTCTCTCATATGCCTTTTCTGCGTGTGATCCAGGAGAATAACCCTGATGATATCAGGAATTTTCTCTGGATGACGGACCCTGTTTTTTACCGTCTGTTGGCTTTGCTGACCCTTTATATTACAAAGCAGGACACCTGCATGCGGCAAGCCATCACTCCCGAGCAGAGGCTAGTCGCCATGTTGCAGTACTTGGCAACAGGGAAAAGTCTGTAGGACATCAAGTTCTCGACAGGCATCTCCTCCAGTCTCTGGGGATCATTATTGCAGATACTTGTTCTGCCATCATTCAGGTCCTGCAGAAGGACTATATTATGATACGTTTTCTCCTTTAACATCACATTATATGTATTTAATGTTTGCTCATGTATTGTATTTCTTTCATCATTCCCTAATTACCATGATTGGAATATGCTGTGAATGTCCCCTTTGTCCTCATGCATGCGGCAATCTTTTAATGCTCCTTTTTTGCCTCCACTAACCTCCCCAGCATACTATTCTGGCTTATGCACACCTACGGCCTAAACACTTAACCATGTATTTTGTCAACTCCATTGTAGTGCTTTACCCTAAACATCTAAATGTGTACAAATGTTATTGTTGTCCTTAAATTCATGCAGAGTGCCAGAGGCTTTTTTTGGCTCCCAAACTCATTTAGACCCCCCCCCCCCCCAAAAAAAAAATGTTTCTAATGGGCCATCAGAGGAGGTGAGCAATCTGATAAGTGGACCTTATATTTTTGTCTTTAAATACGCCTTAAAATAAATGTTATACTGATGTTGGTCAAGAATGTTTATGTTTGTCTGCTTTCAATCTTATGTGCAAAAGTACAATTTGTTTTGTTTCTTTTTTGACTCCACAGTTTCCTTCAGTGCCACAGAAATGGCAAACTGTGGCCTTCCATTTTGTCCAGCAGTAGGACTTTCCTAACTGTGGAGGGGCAGTCGACGGGAAACACGTCCACATTATCCCACCACCCCACCTGGGGTCATATACTATTTTAACTATAAGGGGTTTCATAGTATTGTGTTAATGGTGGTGGTGTCTGTGACATATGAGTTTTTATATGAAGATGTGGGGAAGAATGGGCAGATGCTGGATGGTGGAGTTTTTGCCCAGACCAAGTCCTACTGATGTCTCCAGAGTGACGGCTTGGGATTCCCACCTGTGGAAGAGAACGTCAAAGGACTCCGAAGGACTCCCATTTATTGTATCACTGGTGAAGCATTTGGTCTGGGTGATCACATGATGAGGCCATTCTCCCAGAGGACCCTCACCCCGGAGAAGAGGGTTTTTAATTATTGGCTGGCCAGAGCCAGAAGAGTCGTGGAGAATACCTAGAATAATGGCCAGCTGGTTCTGCCTATTTGTAACGGCAATAAATATGGCGAGTACAAACTTAACCACATTGTATTATCGTGCTGCTAATTACGTTGCCTCAGTTGGGCCTGAGGCCGCACTTAATGAAACAACCCTGATGGCCCTGGAAGCTGGCCATCCTGGCTTGACCTTCCAAAGAGTCCATGACGTGCGTCAAAAATATGTTGATTATTTTATGGGTAGGGGGGCCATTGCTATGCCAGCAAATTTTTAAATATTTTTCAAATAAAAAAAAAATTGATATGATAAAATCTTGATTTTGATTTACTGCTTGTGTTTTTTTTAGCTATCTCCTAGGTTCTCCTAGTGCACTTGTAGTGCCAAGTGGTTTTTCCATTATTTAAATATCACCCATTGTCACTGTAAACACCAACTTAATACAAAAAGTGGTATTGAGCATTGAAAGAAGAAGCCAAACATTGTTGACTAGAAAGCCTTTTACTCTGTGCACATGTGTGTTCTAAAACATTTTGGGGTAAAAAAAAAAACACACTTATTTTTTTTGAAGTTTTACCTTGATTTTTTTTTTAAGTACATAAACAGGCATGTTTGCAAACATAACATAAACAACTCTGGAACTTACAAAGTTCAACATTGAAAAAATGAAGGTGATATCAGACAATATAGTGCCAACATTGTTTTAAACTTGCCTTCATCACATAGGGTGATGTCACCACTGTAAAAGCCAAATTTAGAAGATGCACACAAATTGGGAGTCAAACTGGGGATTTCCCTCCTGATCCCATGCCTGATGTCAACGTGTGCTAACTCCCATCATGGGGGATCAATGGATGTGTTTTGGGGGTGCAACCACTTCCTCTCACCTACTAGAGTTGGGAGGAAGGGGTTGCACCCACAAAACATGTACATTGAAATCCCCTGATGGCAGATAGCACATGTTTAGACACTGTGTGCATCTTCCAAACTTGGCTTTAAAACTGTATTAAAAGTTTAGTTACATTTTCTTAAAAAAAGCTGTACTTGTTTTTGGATTTAGATTCTCCCTAATACATTAATCATGTTCTTCATTCTTTGTTCAATCTCCCTGTTTTTTTGTTTTTTTTTTCCTTTATGATGTCTAAATCCCGACCAATACACCATTATGTCCTGGATTATTATCTGTGTTCTTTCAGTGGTGGAATGAGGAGATTGTTCTTCCACAACATGCACATCACCTAAAATAAAATAAAAAAACACAACATATTATAAATATGCAGGCATCCATCTATTATCTGAATCTGTGGTGTCAGACACTGACCTGTTGTGCTGACAAATTCAACCACTTCTTCCACCTCTCCTTCCTCCACATCCTGAGGTTGTTGTGTCCTCTGCTCCCGTTTTTTCAGGGGTGGAGGGTCCCTGGTGTCCTGCAACATCCCAAGTCTTTTCTCCCCTATGGGAATTAAACAAAAGGTATACTTAGCACACAGATATTTGAGGCCAGAAATAGGAATATGAAACATTGCTTGGAAGTGGGGTACAATTGTCTGTTTTGGCAGAGTTCCAAGCTGAAGACATTATTTTTTTTCCTTTAACAAAGCTCGAATACTTACCTATTTTGGACAAGTTGCACACCTGTAAACACTCCAAGTATCCACTGGAACACCTGTGTGGGACATCCTTGAATCCAGATGTGTAAACTGCTGCTGAGTGTCCTCTCCTTACATTAAACTTAATCAAATTTGCAATTCATTCTAGTTTCAAACACAGCTAGACAACAATATCCTAAACTTCTTTTAATATAAATTAGCATGACCAAATGTATGACCATTGACCAAACCCTGTATCTGCCAAAAACATTGTGTTCAGTTGTCAAATGAACAATGTTTCCTATGACTGTGCCCACGAACGTGAAAGTAGCCATTTTAAACTGTACAACAGTAATGAAAAGCACATGGAGCAGCATGCAGGTAATAATAATAACAGGGCCACACGACAACTACTTACTTTTTAGAAGAACTCTCTTGATCCTTCTGTACTGATCCTGCCCCCTTTAATTCAGGTCTGACTAACGTTTCCTCAATTGCTCCTTGGATTGTCCTACCCCAAAATTCCGGCGCAGACTCTTCACAACTTTAGTCATGATCTTGGCCTTTCTCACATTTGGGTTTAGGTATTATCCATACTTCCCATCATAGTCGGCCCTCTTCACGATGTCCACCATCTCACCAAAGGACATATTTGACGCCTTAAATCTCCTCCGGGATCATTACGTTTCTTGCTCCGGGCTTTCCTCCTCGTTACTGCTATTATGCACCTGCTGTGTCTCCACCATGTTCCTCTCCCACTACCACAAAAGATAAGGGGCGGGGAATATTCTTGAAAGAATGTCGGGGCGGGCGTCACGGGTGGAGTTTCACGCATGTGCAGTGTATATAAAGTTAACACGCATGTGTCGTACGTACGTTCTGTGTGTGGAGCAAGGAGGACGTACGTTCTAACGGAGGTAACATTTTAACTTGGGACATCAGTGACCTATACTGATTCTAGATTGAGGCCTATATCGGGGAATAAGATTAGGAGATTTTAACCTATTAGTGTTTTGGTCTTGTGTTTTGTCTTTCAGAAAATATGAAACAATTCAAAGACCCTAAATTCATGGGCCAATTCATCGACAAAGACAGGGATATTCAAAATTTGTGGGAGGTTAAAAACTCCTTATATCACAATAAACCAGCTAGGAAGGCATCGCTGGAGAAACTGCTGGAATTTGTGAAGACGGCGGTCTCTGACGCAGACATCGAGTGGAGAAGAAAATTGGTAGCTTGAGAAGCACATATAAGAAGAAGCTTAATAAGGTCCAGGTGTCCATGAGATCAGGAGCAGCAGCAGAGGATGTGTATGTACCCAGTCAGTGGTACTAAAACAGGATGTAGTTTCTGGAAGACCAGAATGAAGGCAGGGAATCACTTTCTACACTTCCATCCACCCTTCCCTCAACCCCAGCTGAAGATTTCCGAGGACCAACCTGGGCCTTCCATCCTGGAAGAAGTTGAGGAGCCCAACTGGAGCCAGGTATAGTATTTTTTTTAAATTGTTATTGTCCGAAAATGATTGTTAACTAGATATTTTAGTTAGTTATTATTGAAAAACCAATGGTAACCAAGCAAAAATCCACCCCTCTTGAATTCCCACCACTGCGCTTACAGATTAAAGTAATATTTCTCTTACATTCACTGACTGACACAGCTCCTCTCTTAGACCATTGGGTTGTTACGCCACCTTCAGGAAAGGACTAGGCATAACATGTTAACATGTAATAATAAAACTAGAACTTACTAGTTCCACCCAAGGGGTGGTCCCTTAGGTAACAACCCCACAGCCTGCATTGCAGCTTCAGTTTTTTTTACTGCCTAGTGAAAGAGAAGGACCTAGGAACCCTGCAGGCCCATCGGTCCGTGTTTTTTTTTTCTGCAGAAGGTTTGCTTTTTGCGCAAGATTAAAGATCCTGTGATCTGCTATCAACAGCCGGCTGGGTGACAGGCTGGATACTCTTATCTTTGTAGTCTCCCCAGCCTGGCCAGCGAGCGTGTGCAGACCAGAGCTCCATGCTGGGTCGGCCACGACATGCCTCAGCTCCAGGGGCGGTCAGTGAGCGTAAATGCTCTGGGACACACATGACTGGGCTACTGATGTCTGCGTCACAGTGTGCCGGGCCAGCAGTCACCCCGTAATGATTGGAGAGTGGGCCTGTGATGGAATGTCTCCCAGCTCTTCAGGACTGGTAAGTACAGCTCTCCCTTCCTTGGTGGGGCTGAGCAGCTGGGCATTCCCTGGGAGCTCGATTTGGGGGTCCCTCACCTCCCTCTCTTCTCTCCCTGTCCCTATCTTCCCTCCCCCTTCCCTGTGGGGGCAGCTGCATGGGCTGCTGAGTGATGTGTGTGCCATAGACAGGGGCTCTTCAGGGGGGCTCTCACCTGGAGGGGCTGTGCTGGCTGGCTGTGCCCTGGATATGTGTAGGTCTCCCCCTGGAGGTGTCTGGAGGCACTGTGTGTTGATCGCTGTAGCGTTGTTTCACCACCATTTCTCTGCTTGTTTTTCACTGCCCCTCATGGTATACAGTGACATTTTTGGTGTGACCAAGGAGCAGCATGCTCTGTGGCCATTTTCCTGTAGTTTGGCGGCCATTTTCCCTGTGATTATGTCCTTTATACTGGACGCTCTGCGGCCATTTTCTTGAAGCCTGAACACATTTTTTGTCAGTTTCAGCGCCATTCTGAGCAGCTCTGCACAACGTGATCTGGGAGCTGACACAGGCACTATTAGCTGGACGGCACAGAACCAGTCAGGGTGGTGAGTCCTGCGGGAAAGAACCCCTCAGCCAGCAACAGTTAGGAGGGTGGAATCATCACTGTCCTAAGTCCCCAACAGGTGACAGACAGGGTAGGATCAGCATGGCTTCAGAAACTGGTGTTTCTTCCCCCGAAATCCAGGCAATTGCAACTGGTTCGCCTGCAGACGGTGCAGTGCCTCTGGACGCTTTGTCGACGGTCCTCAATTCATTTGTTGCTAAGATGGAGGCGGTGTGTGGGCGCAAAGGTGGTACAAAAGGCCCCTGCCCCCCGTCCTCCGGGGAAAGATCTGACACAGACTCAGGCCCTGCTGAGGCTGGTGACCCCTGTTCTGTCGTTTCAGATGATGCTGATCAGGACCAAATGGACATTGAAGATGAGTCCCCGTCCGAGTCTGTGTGCGACAAAGCGCTTGTTGGAGCACTTATCACAGCTGTGCATGATACTCTGAAGGTGTTTCTGTATCTGACTTAGTTCAATAAGTTAATTTACAAGGGGTCGGCCGCAAAGGACCTTTTTGGTCCCCAAATACATAGTGATGCGTTACCCCTTTAAGGAGATCCTTCTCAAAAAGTGGTTGGCTCCTCCGGTTGTGGACCCCCCAGTATCCAGGTTAAACAAAGTAACCACGATCCCGGTAGAGAGGACTCCTGCTTTTAAGGATCCCACGGATGGGAAGGCCGAGGCAGTGGCTTGTGCCTTGTTTACGGTTGTGGGGTCAACTATGCGACCAGTACTGGCATCCACATTTGTGTAGCAGAAACTCACTGAGTGGGCAAAACTTTTGCACTGCGAATTGGGAGAGCAACAGGCTTCTCCTGTCTGCGTGGAACTAGCAGACCAATTAGTGCAAGGCCTTAAGCACATTTGTGATGCGGCCCTCGACAGAGTGTCTGTTGTCAAGGGCTTCAGTGTCAGCAGTGGTGCTGAGGCGCCTGATTTGGCTAAAATGCTGGTCTGCTGAAAAGGTATCTAAGAAAGCCGTGACGGATCTTCCCTTCCTTGGCGACTGGCTCTTTGGAGCCTCATTGGATGACATTATAAAAAATGCCACAGGGGGTAAGAGTACACTCCCCCACAGGCCAGGAAGGCTAAGGAGCCACTCCGTATGCAAGGGCCCTCAGTTTCCGCTCACAAACAGCTTTGGCCAAGCTTCTCCAGCCCGACAGGATGACCTTTGAAGGACCAAAGCGTCCCTGGAACCTCAAGGCTAACAAGTCTGTGAGCAAAAGTGCTACCGCATGAAGGTTTGCCCCCGCCCGCAACACGGGTGGGGGTCACCGTCGGGGGGTTTGCAGCCCGGTGAGCCTCTCAGCTGTCCGACCAATGGGTCTGCAATCTGATTTCCTCAGACTACAAGATAGAGTTCCTCTCTTAGCCATAAAACAGATTCTTCCCCTACAGCATACTCGTATTCCCGGCTCACCCGGGAGGCCCTATTGGGGGTGGTAAGGGATCTGCTGAGTCGTGGGGTGATAGTACCTGTTCCGGAATCGGAACGTTTCCAGGGGTTCTACTCAAACCTGTTCGTAGTCCCCAAAAAGGAAGGGGTACATCCAATCTTGGACCTGAAAGCCCTCAATTACTTTGTAAAAGTACAGAGGTTTAGAATGGAATCAGTTCGCTCAGTAGTCACTGCACTCAATCAAGGGGACTCCCTGGCGTCTTTGGACATCCAGGACGCGTACCTGCACATACCCATATGACCTCGGCATCAGAGGTTTCTGCGATTTGCAGTTGGGGAAGCCCACTACCAGTTTGTGGTTCTCCCCTTTGGTTTGGCATCGCCCCCCCGAGTCTTTACCAAGGTATTGGCTCCTGTTTTGGCATTGCCGCGGCAACGCGGGATTGCGATCGTGGGTCACCTAGATAATCTCCTGCTAAGAGCATCTTCCGCCTCAGAGGAGGATGTGGCAATCACCATGCAGACCCTGCAGGAATTTGGGTGGCTGTTGAACCTAAAAAAAGTCAGTGGTGATTGTGCCGACTCTGTGTTTGGAGTACCTAGGCTTACTGCTGGACTCCATGGAAGCGAGAGTGTTTCCCTCCCAGACAAGCTGCAGACTCTCAGGTGGTCGTCGATACGCTTCTGCATGCGAGTCCTGAAACTCTTGGTGGCCTCCTTCGAGGCAGTACCGTACACCCAGTTTCACACCAGAGTCCTGCAGAAGGAGATTTTGACAAAATGGGACAAATCTCCATTGTCCCTGGATTGGCAGATTCAGGTGAGCCAATTAGTCAGGGATTCCCTGCTCTGGTGGCTTAGGTCCCTGGCACTTCGGTCCCGGAAGTCGTTCCTACCTCTGAAATGGACAATGGAGAATGGGCGTTGCATTCGGAGGTATTCAGACTACTGTGCCTGCGATGGAGCACACCAGACGTGGATCTTCTGGCCTCCTGTCTCAATCAGAAGCTACCGAGATTTGTGTCCAGGACAAAAGATCCTTGAGCAGACACGTCAGACGTGCTGGTGGCTAGTGGAATCAGTACCAGCTGATCTATGCCTTTCCTCCACTGAAACTGTTGCCACGTTTGCTCCGCAGAGTGGAGGCCGAAGGGAATCCAGTAATACTAATTGCCCCAGATTGGCCCCAGCATCCCTGGTACACGGACCTAGTGCGCCTGGTGGCAGATGCCCCCTGGTGACTGCTGTTACAAGAAGACCTTCTGTCTCAAGGTCCGATTCTCCATCCTGCTTTACCATCACTGGTTTTAACGGAATTATTACACACCAATAACCCCTTTTCTGCAAACATAATCTTCTACGGTCGGTATATAGATGACATAGTCATCATCTGGGACGGCCCTGAAGGCCTAATCCCACCCTTTGTTCACCATTGTAATAACAATGGCATGGGTTTATCCTTCACTTCTGTCACAGATGGTGATACTTTGGCATTCCTGGATTTGGAACTGTTCCATAAAAGTAACACTATCTGTGCCCAAAACTACATGAAACCTACCTCTGGAAACCCTTACCTACATTTTGACAGTTGCTACCACCCAAGATAGCTAAAAAATATCCCAAAAAGTCAATTCTGTCGTCTCAAACAGAACTGTACATTAAAACAAGATTATATCTCCCATAGTCAAACTCTGATAAAAAAAATTAAAGACAAAGGTTACCCCGACCAGACTGTCAATGACGCCTATTCATATTATCTAGATAGTTTTACCCCCGAGACATGTCCTCGTGTATCACTTTCTACCAATACTCGTAACACCAACACCGTTCAGTCGACAAGATTTGTCACTAAATCCCACAACAGGTTCAAGACAATGGAAAAGATCATCAAACCCCATCTCAAACACAGTCTAAGCGACAGACCGGTCATTACCTACAGACGTGCCAAAATCATCAAATCACAAATAGCACCCAGCAAAATCAAAAAGTCCAGTCCCCCAGCTAATACCCTTACTACTTTCTTTGATATTAAAGGCATGTACCAATGTAAAAAACCGCTATGCCTCACCTGTGCCCATGTCAACCACAAACAACATTTTTTTTTTTTCATAAGGGGAAACAATACCCCATCTCCGAATTCTTTAATTGTGGTTTTGAGTATGTAATATATTGCCTTACTTGTCCCTGCGGCCTACTATATGTAGGCCGCACTATACGTGCACTTCGGAAAAGATTTGGCGAACATCGCAATCTAATTGAGAAAGGAAAGGATAAACATAGTGTCCCCAGACACTTCAAAGAATACCATGAGCGATCTATTACAAGTTTACGTGTCTGGGTGATAGAATCTATTCCCTCAACATTTCCAATCGCCAAACGTTATAAACGTTTATGCGAAAGAGAAAAATTACTGGATTTATAAATTAGACACCCTAGCCCCTGGGGGGCTGAACGAGGGAACTGAAATCAACATTCTCTTATGAAAGACATGTATTTATTTATTTATTTATACTCATCTTTTATTTTTATATAGTTATATATTTTTATACCTGTATGACCCCCATGTGTGTAAGCCCCCAATCCCACTGTATTTATTTATTTATACTCATCTTTTTTTATATATTTTTTATATAGTTATATATTTTTATACCTGTATGATTCCCCCATTTGTGCAAGCCCCCAATCCCACTTTTTCCTTGTTCAACGTGTATGAATTTAGATCTCCGTATGCATATGTCTACATTAATATGGTGATTTGTACATTTATGAGGTCTATTGTACTGATCTCCCTTCTCACATACACACGGTCTCACAGGTGCCTCTTCACCCCAAACATCGTATCGCTCTACTTTCCTCCTTTACCTACCCCCCCCCCCCCCCCATTTTTATTATTTTTTTTATTATATCATTTTTTTATTCTTTCTTTATTATTATATATTTTTTTCATATAATATATTTAATTTACTTATTTTTATTATTTATTTATTATTTTCTATTTTTCATTTGTCTTTTTTACTTATACACATATACACATAACCCTTTGCCCATCCATTCCTTGTTTATTCTTGCTCTGTTTTCCCTCTAAATGTCATCTTTTTCAATTCCTCTATTTTCCCCATCAATACCATCTAATCTCTTTTAATACCCAATAGTTGTCATGACTACGATATTGTTTCCCTTCTTTTGTCCCCCTTGCCGCTACCGTGCATGCTCCGCATGGACGGACCTTCCCCTGTCTCTGTTCCTATAGTCACACTCGCACCTATTGATCCGCCGTTACTGCGCATGCCCCGTTTCCATAACTACCCTCCCTCCTTTATCCTACGTAATCGAATGACACACACGCCGCACAGGGAATCCCCGCCGGCCACTGCGCATGCCTCGTCTCCACAGCAACCCCCCTCCATACGGCGCGCTATAGCCACACTCACACCGCATCTCGGCGTGTCAGGCATACCTCCGTGCACGCTCTGCAGTTAATCAACACACACAGTTAATACACACTGATATCTCTGCATAGTCCTGCTTACATGACGCTTATCCTCTTACTTTGTGTTACAACCCAACCCTCAGGCCCCTCCCACTTAGCCTT
Organism: Lithobates pipiens; assembly: GCF_037356315.1. NCBI lineage: Eukaryota > Metazoa > Chordata > Amphibia > Anura > Ranidae > Lithobates > Lithobates pipiens. Next base: position 378,127,775 of record NW_027507903.1, on the reverse strand, counting down.
TAAATTTTCCTTCATCATATGATTATTATCAAAATCCTGATGAAGGAGCATGCATGCTCTGAAGCGCCGCTTATCCCAGCCCGTCTCCTGAGGACACAGACTCCCTGAACAACAGATCAAGGGCACTACAGTGACCAGCACTACCTCGACCACTCTGACCATCCCGAGGAAATCCATGGAATAGTCTAAGCCACTAACCATCGGCCAAAAAGGCAGATGCTGTGAACCCTGCACTACAGCCCTGCGAGTCGTGCTTATGGACATACAGATGAAACATTGCATCTATGATGTGCCTTTACACCACTAATTTAATGTGAGTTTTTTTAAACCATTTTTAATACATTTGAGTAACTTTATTAGCGCACTTAGAGGGTGCCGTCTCTTTCTCTATTCATTGTTTCCTAGAACTACTTCTTGCTTTAAGACTGGCAGCCCATTAGGGTACAGCTTGTACTATGGCCCCTCCTTACGGACCACCTTGATGATCTACATAGACCCTGAACCCTTCATCGTGGACATTGGTGTGTGGATATATTTAAACCCACACAAATAAATCTATATACGCTTGCTATATAGACACGATTTATTGTTCATTTTATATCTTAATATTTAACTTATTGCACTATACCTTTTTTTTTTTTTTTTTTGGATTCCCAATGAGTGCCATATTACCCTCTTCTAATGCAACCCTGAAACCACCCCCGATGCTGAAAAGGCCTATGGCTGCTATATAGCTGCAAAATTGCAGAAAATGAAGGAGGGACAATGCCTCATGTGTGAGAAAACTATTTTTGAGGCCATTCATAAGGGGTTGAGGGGCTTACTGAGTGATAACATGCACGTATGTGTGCTCACCCATCCTCCTCCTCCTGCCACAAGTCCTCCTCCAGTGCCACAGCCTCCAAGGAAGGCTGTGGGGAAGAAAAGAAAGTGATGGCCTGGGTTCAGTCTGGTCTGACAGAAGATGGTATGTGGTAGTACCACAGCCTGTGGATAAATATGTCATCTGCTGCTGTTCCTGATCTCTGGGAGTCCTGGACCAGATTGTGCTCCCTATTCTATGGACTTCTCAATCTACCAATTTTTCCAAAGAGTTGCTGTGTGCCCTGGGGTAGAAAGGCTTTGCAAAATTCAGCAGTTTCTCCAGCATTGCCTTCCTCTTTATTTTATGAGCCAGAATAAATGGAGATTGTTTTATACGAAACTAGTTGCTTATGTGTTTTTCTTCAAATAGGACAGTTTGTTTGTGAGTAGGCATGTGTATTTCAAAAATGCATAGTTTCATAGTAAGGTTGAATAAAGACACCAGTCCATCCAGTTCAACCTCAGTGAGTGTCTACAATTGTCCTTATCCCTGTAAATTGCACACTCACATTTGTCCCTACCCTCAAGGAGCCCACAATCCAAGGTCCCCATTCATATACTAGGGCCAGTTTTGGACCATTGTCTAATTTACAAGGGACACCATCCAACCTCTTTGACGTTACAAACTACAAGATAATAATGTTGTTGTGGAAACTTGACACACACACAAAAAAAAATGATGGAGATCACTAGAAAATATTTTAAAAAATAATCAAAAAAGAGTTACATAGGTTGGAAAACAACACAATACAATCCCATATACCCAATTCTTTACCCACAGTTGATCCATTGGAAGGTAAACAGCCCTAGCAGTTCTTGATTAGAAAAAAAAAGATAACAATAAAAAATAATTCTAAACATTATTATGAAGATCTGGCTTTAAAAACTAAAAATATTATTCAACCAAACTGCTGGTTGGAAGCTAAACAGTGGGGGACCTTGAGTGGAAAGTGAATAAGTCTTGCTTTTGACTGCTGGTGATTGCTGGTTTGCATTTTTAGATTCTTTTTGGGCTTCTCCTTGTAGCTTTTTAACACCTTTTTTTCTGACACCTTTTAAACAGTTTTTTTTTTCCTTGCTTCCTTCAGCCTACTAATTAAGGGGAGTGGTTAATTGGTCACAGGTGCTTGAGGCCTTTATAACCTTGTGTAGAGCACATGTGAAATTGCCAAACTGCTGGTTGGAAGCTAAACAGTGGGGGACCTTGGGTGGAAAGTGAAGAAGTCATGCTTTTGACTGCTGGTGATTGCTGGTTTGCATTCTTAGGTTCTTTTTGGGGCTTTTCCTTGTAGCTTATTAACACCTTTTTTTCTGACACCTTTTAACAGTTTTTTTTTCCTTGCTTCTTTCAGCCTACTAATTAAGGTGAGTGGTTAATTGGTCATGGGTGCTTGAGGCCTATATAACCTTTTGTCGAACTCATTGTGAGCCTGATCATCTTTGAGTTTGCTGGAACTCTGTCCAAGTGGAACTGGTCTAAGTGGTGCGAGTTAAAACCAGGAGTTTAAAACAGGAAATGGTAGCAGGGGTCATAGTACCTATGTAGTGTGAGTACCTGAGTGTTATCTGAGTAGTGTGTGTGGATTGTTACTACTTGTGTATTGTGGGTGCACACTGGTCTGCAAGTACCTGTGTACTGTCTTGTTGAGTATTAGTGTCAGGAAGCTAGTTGTTCGGTAATTTGGACTGGGTATAATCTCTAATCCTCATTAAATTAATGGGTACGATGCCCGACAGGTGTGGAGAGGTGACTCTGTGTACATCTTGTGGCATGAATGCGTTCCTTGATCATCTGATCAAGGGCGAATACTGCTCTGCAAAATGTAAGCACATTATTTCCCTTGAAGCCCAGGTTCTGAATCTGGAGAAGTAACTGTGCACTGATAAGACCCTCCACACTAAAGGAGAGCCAGGAACGTACACGGCAGGTGCCATCACAGAGGTGGGTAGAGAAAAAGAGGTGCAGGCACTAGAAAATAGTAGATGGATAACAGGAAGGGTACAGGGGGAAGTGCCGGGGAGGCTTATCCAGGGCCAGAGCATCCCAATACTCTCCTAGCTGCCTGGGGAAGAACTCCTCCAGTGAGAGTGGGAGGGGGAGTGAAGGGAAAGGAAAAGACAGATTCTGGTGGTAGGGGACTCAATTCTTAGAAGGACAGAGAGGGCAATCTGTAACAAAGACCTGAAACGCCGAACTGTAAGTTGTCTACTGGCCACTCGGGTTCGGCACATCATGGATCTGGTGGACAGAATACTGGGAGGGGCTGGGGAAGAGCCAGCTGTCATGTTGCACATTGGCACCAATGACAAAGTCAGAGGCAGATGGAGTGTCCTAATGAACGATTTTATGGACTTGGGAGCTAAATTGAGGAAAAGGTCCTCTAAGGTAGTATTCTCAGGAATACTAATGGTACATCGAACTACATCAGAAAGGCAGAGGGAGATTAGCGAAGTAAAGAAGTAGCTGAAGAGTTGGTGTAGTAAGGAGGGGTTTGGGTTCCTGGAGGACTGGGGCAACTTCTCAGTCTATAAACGGTACTGTATAAGGGACGGATTGCACTTAAATGAGGAGGGTGCAGATCAGCTGGAAATAAGGATGGCCAAAAAGTTAGAGGGATTTTTAAACTAGGCGATTTGGGGGGAGGGTCCAGAGATAGATAGTCAGCGTGGAACATATTCCAGAGGGTAATATTAGGGGCATTAGTGGTAGGGTAACCAAAACACATAAACCCAAGGTAAATATAGTAGCAAGTCCTAGTTGCAATCTCGGAACACCCAAGAGGATATTATGTGACCGGTCAAAATATATTAATGCAGTAAAGTGTTTGTTCACCAATGCCAGAAGTCTGCCAAGCAAAATAGGTGAGTTGGAAGCTCTGGTGCATCAGGAGAGCTATGATGCAATCTGTATTGCTGAAACTTGGCTTCACTCCTCACATGACTGGGCTATTAATATTCCTGGCTATGCACTCTTTCGGAAAGACAGAGTAAAAAGGAAAGGTGGAGGGGTCTGTCTGTATGTGAGAAGTGATCTCAAAGCGAGTGTGAAAGAGGACCTGGTGGATGGATAGTGTGATGAGTCTGAAGCATTATGGATGGGAACTGCATACAGATGTGCGTAGTTCAAAGTTAATCATTGGAGTTTGTTATAAACCACCCAATGTTAATGAGCAGGTGGAGACTCAGCTCCTTACACAGATGAAAAGGGCTGTAAGGGCTGGGACAGTGATAATAATGGAGGATTTTAACTACCCAGGAATTGACTGGAGTAATGGCACTGCTGGGACAGTTAAAGGGATAAAATTTATAAACCTATTACAGGACAATTTTATGGTCAAGTTTATTGAGGTCCCAACTAGGAATGATGCTCTGTTGGACCTGGTAATCTCAAACCATGCAGAGTGTATTACTAATGTTCAGATAAAGGAATACCTGGGTAGCAGTGACCATAACATGATTTAATTTGATGTTAGCTGTAAGCAAAAATCATATACGTGAAAGATAAAAACACTTAATTTCAAGAGAGCAAATTTTCCAAGGATGAGGGCTGCTCTCCAGGACTTAGACTGGGAGAGAATATTGGCATCAATGGGCACAGAACAGAAATGGGAATACTTAAAAAAGACTGTTGTGAACTCACTGAAAAGTATATTTCCATAGGCAATAAGTTTAAAAGGCTAAAAATAAAACCTATGTGTCTCATGGCCAAAGTTAAAAAAGCTATAAATTATAAGAAAATAGCTTTTATAAAAATGAAGGAACACTTGTGTCATTTAAATGTTACAAAGAATATATCAGAATATGTAAAAAGGAAATCAAGGATGCAAAAGTTCTAAACGAAAGACAGATTGCAAAAGATAGTAGGACAAACCCCCAAAAATTCTTCAAATATATTAATAGTAAAAAAGTCAAGTCTGAGCATGTAGGACCTTTACAAAATAATCTAGAGTGGGTGACTGGGGACAACGAGAAGGCTAATTTATTAAATACTTTTTTCAGCGTTGTGTATACAAAGGAGCATGGGGAAGCTCATGTCCATAATGGGGGTGGTAGTGACACAGCTCCAAATCCACAATGGCTCAAAAGTGATATGGTCCAGAAATATTTGGACCGAATAAAGGTGGATAAAGCACCTGGACCTGATGGCATCCACCCACAGATCATAAAAGATTGAGCTCTGTAATTTCAAAGCCATTGTATCTAATTTTTAGGGACTCATTAATGACAGGAATAGTACCACTGGATTGGTGGCACTGATACGTGACACTGATGACAGATGCCACTAATATGTGGCACTGATGACACGTGACACTGACAGATGGCACTAATATGTGGCACTGATGACAGATGGCACTGATTACATGTGGCACTGATGACACATGGTACTAATACATGGCACTGATGACAGATGGCACTAGTATGTGGCACTGATGACAGATGGCTTTTATATGTGGCACTGATGACAGATGGCACTATGTGGCACTGATGACAGATGACACTGATACCTGGCATTGATGGCACGTGACACTGCTGATGGCACGTGACACTGACAGGTGGCACTGATGACAGATGGCACTGATAAGTGGCACTGATGACAGATGGCACTAATATGTGGCACTGATGACACGTGACACTGATATGGCACTGGTGACAGATGGCACTATGTGGCACTGATGACACGTGGCACTGATGGCAGATGGCACTATGTGGCACTGATGACACGTGGCACTGGTGACAGATGGCACTTATACGTGGCACTGGGGACTGGTGGCACTGGGGACAGGTGGCACTGATGACAGATGGCACTGATGACAGGTGACAGTGGGGGCAGATGGCAGTGGGGACAGGTGGCAGTGGGGACAGATGGGCACTTTATTTTCATTTTATTTATTTATTTTCACACTAACCGCTGCATCTCTGCAGCGGTTCATCTCTTCCTCCTCACACGCTGTCTGTGTGAGGAGGGAGAGCGGCGCTGAGAGATGATCTCATATGTTTACATATGAGATCATCTCTCATTGGGCACACCGATCGTGCTGTAAACGGCCACTGTGATTGGCCTTTACAGCGATCTGTGATTGGCTGTGTCCACAGAAGTTAAAGGAAGGACGTCCAGGGACAGCCTCCCAGCAGATAGCGTCCGCTCTGCAGCCGTCTTTTGGTTATAGCGCGGGCACAAAGTGGTTAATAAAAGAGCACAAAGACGAGTTCTTGCAGGAAAAAAATATTTTAAGTAACAGACAGCATGGATTAATGAAAGATAGAAGTTGTCAGGCAAACCGGTTTTATTTTTATGAGGTGGTAAGTAAAACCTTGGACAGAGGGGTAGCTGTGGACGTGGTATATTTGGATTTTGCAAAAGCGTTCGATACAGTTCAGCACACACGGCCCATGTGTAAGGTAAAGTCTACAGGTTTGGAAATATCAGTTTGTAAATGAATAGAAAACTGGCTAAAAGACATAATTCAGAGAGTAGTGGTTAATGATTCTTACTCTGAATGGTCTAAGGTTATCAGTGGTGTACCCGAAGGTTCAGTGCTGGGACCATTACTTTTTAAAATCTTTATAAATTACATTGGGTCTGGGAACAAAAGTAACATTTCCGTCTTTGCAGATGACACCAAGCTATGCCGTGGAATAATGTACTTACAGGATGTCTCCAATTTACAAGCCGACCTCAATGCTCTGTCTTATTTGGGCGGCTATGTGGCAGATGAGGTTTAATGTTGCTAAATTTAAAGTTATGCACTTGGGGGCTAAGAATATGCATGCATCATACATACTAGGGGTAGTACAACTGAGGGTATCCATAGTGGAGAAGGATCTGGGGGTTTTGGTAGATCATAAGCTCAATAATAGCAAAGTCCTTTCTTGTATTAAGAGAGGTATGGACTCCAGAGAGAGAGATATAATTGTTCTCCTGTTCAAATCATTAGTAAGACCTCATCTGGAATATGCAGTTCAGTTTTGGGCACCAGTTCTCAAAAAGGATATTGGAGAACTGGAGAAAGTGCAGAGAAGAGCAACCAAACTGATAAGTGGCATGGAGGAGCTCAGCTATGAGGAAAGATTAGAGGAACTGAATGTATTCACTCTTGATGAGAGGAGATTAAGGGGGATATGATCAACATATACAAATATATAAGGGATCCATATAGTGAACTTGGTTTTGAGTTATTCACTTTACAGTCAACAAAGAGGACAAAGGGGCACTCTTTACGTCTAGAGGAAAAAAGTTTTCTTCTCCAAATACGGAAAGGTTTCTTCACAGTAAGCCCTTGTACACACGGTAGGAGAATCCGTGGCAATGTGTCCTATCGGACCGTGTTGTCGGATAATCCGACTGTGTGTGGTATGCATCGGACTGATTCCGTCGGAATATCCGTCGGACCAAGTTTTCCAACTTGCTGGAAATATTTTCCGACAAACTGGTCCGATCGGACATACTCCGATCATGTGTAGCCTACTCCGACGGACAAGGTGCCATGCATGCTCACATTCAAATTCCGACACGGAAGCACTCGTTCAGGTAAAACTACTGCTCGTAAGCGATATAGCACATTCGTCACGCTGCAATGTTAAAAATTCTTTCATCAAGAGCATTCTCTTGTTCTTTACAATGCTGCAAGAATGAACTTCTTTTGATGCTCATAGTCACACACACTTCTCCCGAACGTATTTCATTACTCTTTTTTTTTTAACCATTTCAGCAATACAATTTTAGTTTGCGTCACATCTACACAATTTTAGATTTTGTTTATTCTTTTTTGGATGTTTTTTTTTTTTTTTTGGATCCCATAAAAATCTCCTTTAAAGACAGTTTGCTCATTTATCCTTTTTTTGGGGTGTTTTGTGTGTGTAAACTTACCACAACATTATTGTATTTTTGAGATTTTGTTTTTATTTTTTAATCTACAGGAGGTTGTTTAGTGTTGGTACCCCTTGTTATTCGTTTCACTTATTTTTTGGGAAATGTACCTGCCTGCTCACAAATAAACTGGCCTTTTGGAAGGAAAACACACACACAAGTATTTCATCAATCAAAAAAAACTTTATTTTGGTTGCAATAAACTAAAAAGAGGAACGCAGCGCTGGAGAAACTTGTTACTTTGGTGCAGCCTTTGGCCCCCAGGGCAGACATGAACAAATTAGAATATAAAAAATTGGTGGCCTGAGGAGTACATATCTCAGGGAGAGAAGTCTGCTCCCGAAGTCCTAGAGAACAGGAAATTCAGATGCCATTTATGTCCCCAGGATGTGGATCTTCAAGAGGCTGCATCTTCTGGCAGACCAGACTGAACCCAGGCCATCACTCACTCCTCTTCCTTGGGCACTTCCCTCCAGGCATCCTTCGAGGCTGTGACTGGGCTCCTGTTGTTGGGGCACGAGGAGGAGGGCGTTGGTCGACCTCCTAGCTGCCACTTGCCACAGCCTCCCCCCGACTGAGGTCTTCCTGTGTATGAAAAGGGGACATAGTTTTAGTTTTTTGATCATCAATCACACCATTTTGTGCTCCTGGCTTTTGTTTATTGAATGTTACCAAATAGAACAGACTATCATTCTGAGCCCAGCATTTTTCTTTCCCGTCCCAATCATTTTTGGTCACTACTGTCTCTTGGGATGTAAACCACTTTGATAAATCACAACTTACTGGGTAATAATAACATCTAGTTAACATCATTAAATGTAACAGAAGAAATATGTTCAACAATGCAATACCTGTCTCAAGCTGGGCCACCACATGTTTCTGCCTGGAAGGCCCAGGTTGGACATCAGAAGCCTCAGCTGGGGGTGAAGGATGCCTTGAAGGAAGACTGGAGAATGGTGGCCTGAGTGGTGGCCTGGGTACCCCCTGGTCTACCAGAAAATGCAGCCTGTCAAAGTGAACCATCCTGGGGTAATAAACGGCATCTGGATCTCCTGCTCTCAAGGACTCCAGGTGCTTCTTCCTCTCCCTGAAATATGTAATCCTCATGGCCCCAATTTTCCTATTCAGATAGGCCATGTCTACCGTGTGGACCATGATCCGCACCAAAGAAAGCAGTTTCTCCAGCGCTGCGTTCCTCTTTGTTATGTTGGCATAAAACTCGTTGTGGAACTGCCACAGGCAGGGCATCTCCTTGTAGAGTTCTAGGAATAGCCCCATAAAATTTTCATTTTGGAATGGATCCATATTGTCTGCAAGACACAACACAAGACAAACCCTCAAATACTAATAATGCCATTAAAAACTCTCCTAATCTTGTCCCAACATCGGCCTATATAGAAGCAGTCTAGTCTAGTGAAGCACCAAGTTAAAAATTTTACCTTCGCTTTGCACGTTCGTCATGTCTGTGCCTCACTCTCTTCCCAGATTGTACGGACGATACACGCGCGTTGCGTTTTATATACAGTGCGCATGCGTGAAACTCCGCCCGCCCCTGACGTTCTTTCTAGACTATTCCCGCCCCTTCGCTTCAGGTGCGCACTAATAATAGTTCCACTAACGAGGAGGAGGGTGAGGAAAGCCCGGAGCCTGAAACGTCCCGATCCAGGAAGCCAAGATTTACGGCCTCAAATATGTCTTTTGGAGAGATATTGGAGATGGTCGACATATTGAACAGGACTGACTATGATGGGAAGTATGGCCCTTACCCAAACCCAAATATCAGAAAGGCCAAGATCATGACTAAAGTTGTGAAGAGTCTTCATAAGAATTTTGGGGTACGCCGATCCAAGGATCAACTGAGAAAACGCTGGTCAGACCTGAAACTGAGGGAGCACGAGCAGTACATAAGAATCAAGCGTGTTCTTAAAAAAAGTAAGTAGTTGTCGTGTGTTCATATGATTATTCTTGCTTGCATACTGCTCCACGTGCTTTGATTACATGTTGTGCATTTTAAAATTGCCACTTTCATGTTCATGGTTTCATTCGTTCGTAAGAAACATCGTTCTGCAGGGAAGTATTCCAGCTTAACAAAGTGTACCCAATAATGTTCTCACCTTGTAACTTGGTCCAAAAACATAATTGTACAACACTTCCAAGCAATGTTTCAGATTCCTATTTCTGCCCTCTGTGTGCTAATTATTCTTTGTTTACATTCTCATAGGGGAGAGAAGTCTCGGCAAGTATGAGGACACCAGGGACCACACCCCTCCCAAAGAAGGCCAACTTCCAAAAGCACAAACAGAGGAGCAGGAGCAGGAGGAGGAGGAGGAAGGAGAGATCGTGGAGGTTGGGCAAATTGTCACCACAACAGGTGAGTGGCGGAGAACACAGCTTCCGGTAAGCTCAGCAATGTATATCACCGTATTTTTATTACATGGTGTGTTTTTTTGTTTTGTAGGTGATGTGGAAGAAGATTCCCGTTTTACCAGTGAAAGTGCCCAGATTTTGATCAGGGAGATAATGGGGTGCAATCGTGATTTGGAAATTATCCAACAAAACATCAATGATGTAAAAAATAAAATGAAGAACATCATTGATGTTTTGGGGAGAGTGTGAAACAACAAAAACTAGATAGGGTTTTATTTTTGCTATTTTAAAAACAAAATGTTGTATTTATCAAAATTCCAAATTTGGAAGATGCACAGAGTGTGTAAACATGCGCTATCTCCCATCATGGGGGATCAATGTACATGTTTTGTGGAAAGTGTCTGAGATGAAGGGGTTGCAGCCTCAAAGCATTGATCCCCCATGATGGGAGGTAGCACATGTTGAGACATTGTGTGCATCTTCCAAATTTTTTTTTTTTTTAGGGGTGACACCCCACGTGATGAAGGCAATATCAGCCCAGTTTGTACATACTCAGGTCTGATATTGTCTTCACTTTTCAAAGTTGAACTTTGTAAGTTCATGTGTTCAGTATTTTACGGTTTAATACATGCCTGTTTACACAAAAACAACAAGGAAACAAAATTCTGATTAAACTCTGTTTTGGATACACACAATTTCTTGGTTTGTTGTAAAAACCTTTTCGAAACGCACATGTGAATGTGCTTGTATTAAAAAGTTTAATTATCAACAATGTGTGGCTTCCTTTTTCATTGCGCATAAAATGTATTTGTAGTCAAATTTTAGTTTGTGCTGAGAAGGATTGTGATTTACTAAAGGCAACTCCACTTTGCACTCCAAGTGCAGTTTCAGGTGTACTTTTGCAGTTCACTTGTAGTGCATAGTGGATGTGCCTTTAGTAAAAAACACCCACAGTGATGTGTACATTTGGACAATCATGCCATTTTCCTGCCATGGTGCTGAAAATGAGCACGATTTTGGTCAGTAATGCACTACATACATTAGTTACAAAAAGAAGGTGTGTGTGTGTAGCAGACCCACAACATTATTATATTATCTGAAGAAGAGACTGTCCGCTCATCTCGCTCTGAACTTGGGTTTGCACTGTTGGTGAAAAAGGCACAACTTCAAAAAAATGGCAAAGTGGGAGGCCACAGTCTGCCATTCCTGTAGCATTGAAGGACACTGTGTAGTGAAACAAGAACAAAAATTAGTAATTTGACAAATCAACATTGCAAGCATATTAGACACCCACATTTTTGGTCAAAATTAGTATAACATTTTGGGAACTGAGTATTTAAAGCCTAAAGTATAAGGTCCCCTTATGAGAGTCATCACCCCCCCCCCCATCCCCCCATATGATGGGCCCTTGCTAAAAAATGAGGGGGGATGTTTAGGACAGGTAACCCTCTCCACTTGAGAGCTGAATGCCTAAATAATGTGTGATACTTTGTGAAGCCCCTCCTTACTTACACTATTGGCTGCCCACGGGACAGGTAAGAAGTGTCATAATAACAAAATGAAAACAAAATGGAAGCACATTTTGACATTCTGCTATTACATATCAAGAAAATTAATCTGTTAAAAAAAAAAAAATAGCATTTAAAAAGTATTGAGGCAGGCCCTTACACTACATGCGTTGGTGAATTCATCCATAAATGTGACCATCAAAAAGGTATGTATAGTGTGTATTGGGTTTGGTCACGTCATCAGATTCATCAGAAGATTGCTATCAGCTGAGCTAGCAGTTGGGAGGGAGGGGGGTTACTAATGAGTTTGGCACAACCTCAAAATTTAAAAAAAGGATCACTTTGCATGAATTGAAGCACACACATCACATGTGTAGACATTTTAGGGGATGTTTAGGGGAAAGCAATACTATGGAGCTGACAAAAAACATTAAGTGACTAGACTATAGTTTTATGGGCCAAGAAGAGCATGGTGGGGAAGTTAGTAAGGCAAATATGCCTGAGGACAAAGGGGCAGAGCGTATGAATTAGAGCATATTGCAATGATGGTAATTAGGGAATGAGGAAAGAAATGCAAGACATTAGCAATCATGAAATTCATAGAATGTGATGTTTAAGGATAAAACTTAGCTTCATATAGTCCTTCTGCAGGACCTGAATGATGGCAGAACAGGTCTCTGGAATAATGATCCCCAGAGCCTGGGGGGAGATGCCTGTAGAGAACTTGAGGTCCTGAAGGCTTCTCCCTGTCGCCAAGTAGCGCAACGTGGCAATGAGTCTCTGCTCCGGAGTGATGGCTTGCCGCATGCAGGCATCCTGCCTGGTGATATAAGGGGCCAGCAAAGCCAGCAGACGGTGAAAAATGGGGTCCGTCATGCGGAGATAATTCCTGAAATAATCAGGATTATTCTCGCGGATCTCACGGAGCAAAGGCATGTGCAAGAACTGGTCACGCTGGCGCAACCAATTCTTGGTCCACAAACGCCTCCCCTCCCTGTTCATGGACCAGGCTTGTGTCAAAGTAGGAACCCCAACACGAAGCCCCTGCACAGCACAAACTCTACGACGAGTACGTAGACGAAACATGGTTTGAAAACGGTCGGCTGGTCAGAACGGACACCAGAAAGCACCGATAAACAGCAAGGCCTGAAAGAACGACCTGAATAGCAGAAGCAAGCAGACAATAAAAAATGCCTTTCAAAGTGTACTATACCAAGATATAGTCCACAATGAGAAACAAATACTTAATGACTGCACGCACTGATTATCAGATACGCAAAGACAAGCAGAAACCGAAGAGCAGTAGCGATCTGAATCACTAATGTGAAAAGTGTGAATCGTCTCTCCCCTAACTTCTACTAACACGAGATCAGCAGAAAGAGCCCAAAGGGTGCCGGACGTGGTGCTGAACTTCCCTTTTTTAGTCCCGCCGTACACGGCGTACGGCACCGCGTTCTTGGCAACCGCAAAATCCGACAACTGGGTCTGACCATGTGTATGCAACAGTTTCGGACACAATCCGTCGGACAAAATCCATCGGATTTGGTTGGCAGAATGTCAGACCATGTGTACAAGGGCTAAGAGCTGTGAAAATGTGGAATAGACTCCCTGCAGAGGTGGTTCTGGCCAGCTCAGTAGATTGCTTTAAGAAAGACCTGGATTATTTCCTAAATGTACATAATATAACTGGGTACTAACATTTATAGGTAAAGTTGATCCGTCGAAAATCTGATTGCTTTTCTGGGGATCAGGAAGGAATTTTTTCCCCTGCTTTAGCAAATTTTATCATGCTCTGCTGGGGTTTTTCGCCTTTCTCTGGATCAACTGTGGGTATAGAATTGGTATATGAGATTGTATAATATTATTATTATTTTTTTTGTGGTTGAACTGGATGGACTTGTGTCTTTTTTCAACCTGAATAATGATGTATTCAGGATATTAGGAGAAATAATAAAGGAAGAAGTTTATGAGAACTCGGTGTGAATATGATTAGCAAAATAACTTCATTCTTCTAGCATTAAAAGGAAGAAGAGAATGCACTGCATTAAACTAAAATTGCAGCATGACGAATGTGCTATGTCCATTACGAACGGTAGTTTTACCAGACCGATCGCTTCCGTCTCGTACTTAAATCTGAGCATGCATGATTTTTTTGTGTGTCCGAATTGCATACAGATGAACGCATTTTCGGATAGGAAATTTTCCAACTGAAAAATGGAGAACATGCTCTAAATCTTTTACATGCGGGAATTCCGCCAGCAAAAGTCTGATCGAAAAAAACCTCACATCGGACTTTTGGTGGCGGGATTTCCAATCGTGTGTACGTGGCATAACACAAACATACTGTCATCGCTGCCTGACATTCTTTCATCTGTTTACCTATCCTTATGTTCACTCAGACGCATTTTACTCCTACGGGCTTAGTCATAGATTATGACTAAGCCTATATGTGTAAATTGTGTCAGGGTTGGTTATTTTTGGGTGGGTACAGCAGCATGTTTGTGCAAAGGTTATTTGAATAAAATGTTTATAGCCAGGGAATTTATTGGTGTGCAGCTGATGGTTTGCTTTGCAGAAAATGGAATGCATGTTTAAAATGAATCACTGAGGAAAAAAGGTTGCAAGTGATTGGTGATATATCCAAATCTCAGGGTTCTGATCCGCAACTGCTCTGACACTTCCTGGAAGTTTTCAAGCTTGCATACTCCTTTCTACTGCCTACACATACCTATTCACTAATTTACTATGATGGGCTTCCTCACTAGTAAGAATATCTTGGAGGCAGAAGGAGCAGACAAGCTTGGGCATACCCAGGAAGTGTCAGTCATTTTACAGATGAGAATATCTTGGAAATTGGGTCTAGCAGAGAGAATTTGCAAACTGCTTGTGGGCGGGGACTACTCTGTAATGCAGTTTTGGATCTGGTTGCTTTTGGATACGGACCGCTAGGGAGGGAGCCAGACAATGACCCCCTCTCTACCCTACTGAGTAGCATGTGAATGGTTGCTTGTAGCTTGTTCCTTCACTTGGTTAGCCATAGCAACTACAGTTAAGGGAAGACACATATTAACACTGGTTAGAGAGTACGGCTCACCCCCAAAATACAGAAAATAGGAAAACTCTATTCTATTTGTGTAGAAAATTGAATGTTTTATTAAATCAATAAAAAAAGATATGACATAATGGTTAAAAAGATGAGCTCCAGTAGGACAATAATTATATTGGATGCGGATATACGGTAGATATGCAGACAAAAATATCATGCCAGTATTGTACAAAAATGCCAACAATATGGACGTGTTTCAACCCTCACATCAGGGGTCTTCTCCGGAGGAATAGTCTGCTAAGAAAAATATATCATGAATATGTATATTAACTATTATTTGTGCACAGTATATACAATTAGTAATAACATGTAGTGCAAACATCTGGAATAGTTACCCAAGGTTGTATATCCAAAAACTGGAAAAAGGGTTGTTCCTACATGGAGATCAATGGGATTGGTGAAAACGTGTGAGAATGGATGAATGGTTGGTGAACAGAAAGTGAGTGCAAATACATATATAAACAGCGGGAAACCAATGGCGCCAAAGATTTGTAAGTAAACTAAAGAAATAATATAGTGACCATGACTGGCATTAGAAAAACAAACAAACACCAAAAGTAGTGCTGGCAAAAGGAAAAAAAGAGAAAGGAGAAGGAATCACCAAGAAGCCAAAATGCATATAGCAACAGGGTTATTACCTTGCTATATAGAACATATATAATGGTATCACACCATCTAGGAGAAAAGGCGGACTGTGGCTGGTGACCTAACTGGAGATTGATCACAGGGGGTGTGACACTCTGAGGATCAATGTCCAAAGGAGAAAAATCCCCCAGTCTAATAATAAAGATTAATGATAAGCAAAATTGTGAAAATGCTTTTTTTACAAACCAAAAAACACAATTGCATATAAAGTATTACTAGAACAGTGTGAGACCATAGTCCTAAGATAGAGAGCGGCCACACCCACCCCCCCCCCCCCCCCCCCAGGCTGTGTCAGGTAGCGTGTAGGTCTGGCACACCTGCGGCGGATTTCCGGATATTAGATAATTCATACCATCCATATAAGCCTGGACAAATATGAGCATTTCATCTCCATGGTTCCAGCAGGAGGGTCAGACACACACTCAGCTTGCACATGGTACATCTCTATATTAGGACTAGGGTCTCACGCCGTTCTAGTAACACTTTATATGCAATTGTATTTTTTGGATTGTAAAAAAACATTTTCACAATGTTGCTTATCATTACTCTTTATTATTAGACTGGGTGATTTTTCTCCTTTGGACATTGATCCTCAGAGTGTCACCCCCTCTGTGACCAAACTTGGGTTAGGTCACCAGGCACAGTCCGCCTTTTCTCCTAGATGGTGTGATACCATTATATATGTTCTATACAGCAAGGTAATAACCCTGTTGCTATATGCATTTTTGCTTCTTGGTGATTCCTTCTCCTTTCTCTCTTTTTTTTTTTTTCTTTTTGCCAGCACTACTTTGTGGTGTTTGTTTGGTTTTCTAATGCCAGTCTTGGTCACTATATTATTTCTTTAGTTTACTTACAAATCTTTGGCGCCAGTGGATTCCCGCTGTTTATATATGTCCTTTGCACTCACTTTCTGTTCACCAACCATTCATCCATTCTCTCACGTTTTCACTAATCTCACACTCACTCCTTCATCTCATCGGTCTGCACATCTCATTTTCATCCCATTTATTTTTCTACCTTCACACCCTAGTGGATTTCTTCACTTACTTTTTTCACCTCTACACCCAATTCTCACTTTCCCCCCTTTTTTCTGTACACTCTCACCTTTTCTAATTTTAATTTCAATCATTTTTTTACTTTTTTCTTTGTCACTAATTTGAATAAAATTTTTTCAAAATAAATGTTATATTCATATTCATTCACATCTATTATTAATTTCATCTTTACATTATTATTATTTTTTTATTTTAATTATTATAATTTTTTTCTCAATATTTCTTCATTATTATATCTATTTCTATTCATTGTTCTTGTCCTATTTTTGCTTTCTCACCATCTTCACACTTTTGTGTCTGTTTTGTTTTTGGCTGTGTTTTTGTTTGGTTTGGTTTTGTTTTTCATTTCACATGGCATGTTTGTATTTTTGTTTTGTGCTACATTTATCTGTTGATCGGCACTTTTTACTCTTGTTTCACCCATGCACACTTTATTTCACACTCACTGTTTCACCAGCCACAGGATTAGGTTTATCCCATTTTCTACACACCAAGCGGCTTGGGTGTCCTCTGACCCTCCTCTATGTATATACACATGTGGGAATATGTATAATTTTTGCACATGTTGTGATAATGCATTTTTTATGGATGGTATTCTTAACTACTCGTTTTACACATCAAATCTAAATTTGTATATATTTTTCCATGTGGATCTCTGCCGCAGGTACAACTTATCCGCACCCTGACCATTGGCGTCCTTTTCGCCCTTTCCTGGGAGTGGTTTTTATAGTGTGACCTCTCGTGAGCCATACCTCTGGACTGTTGCCCCTTTTCCAATTGTGGTGACCGTGAAGTGTTTTGGGACCCAGCGTGGGGAGAAAAAAAATTCTTTTTTAAAAGGATCTCCATGTAGGAACGTCCTTTTTCCCGTTTTTGGATATAGAACTTTGGGTAACTATACCAGATGTTTGCACTACATGTTATTACTAATTGTATATACTGTGCACAAATAATAGTTGATATATATATATATATTTATGATATATTTTTCTTAGCAGACTATCCCTCTGAAGAAGACCCCCGATGTGAGGGTTGAAACGCGTCCATCTTGTTGACATTTTTGTACAATACTGGCATGATATTTTTTTTTCTGTATATGTACTGTATATCCGCATCCAATATAATTATTGTCCCACTGGAGCTCATCTTTTTAACCATTATGTCATATCTTTTTTATTGATTTAATAAAACATTGAATTTTCTACACACTGTTGATTTAATACATAATCTTACTGCCTAAAAACCCAATTTTTGGGGGTGTTTTCTCATTTTCTAGCAACTACAGTTAACCCTTTTGTAACAATGTTACTTCATACCCCTTAGTGCATTACAGACCCTGGTTCTCCAGACACGCCAGAACCAACATGCATCCCTTTGAATAACTCCAAACAGGGCTTTGAATGGTAACTTTACTAAACAAGTGTGGAATAACAGTTCAATATGAACAACATCCTTCACCTAACCCTAACTATAGTACTGTGAGGTGAGAGTCCAATATGGCATTGTCCATGGCTTGGATGTCTCCAAAAGTCCCAGTGTCTTCAGCAGAATGCAAGGCACAGCCGCCCTATTACCACGAGCAGAACAGAATCAACCAGTTCAACTAGGAAGCCCCTGGACCTGCTAATAGTCTACTGTATATCTGAAGTACAGGGTTTGTATTCTTAGACCATGGATTATAGGCAGGCTACCATCAGGTAATTTTGACACTGGAATTTTTTTTTTTATAGCTGACCCTGATGCATTCTTATGTAACCCCACCCACTCTGTGAGAATTCGGTTTCTACCAGTGTCTTTAGATGATACACCTCTTCTCCTCCTTTGGAGTAGTCTGTTTTCTTTATAACCAATCCTTTTTTCTTCTGCCACTTCCAACAAGATCTGACTGCTTATTGCCCTGGACTATCTAGTAGTTTCCAAATTGGTACCCCTCTGTTATACCTTGAGGACCATACACAGACACCACTGTTGGGGGCTGGTCTGTGATGTTTACTTCAGGCACTGGATCCTGTGTTAGGTGCTCACATTGGCACAAAGGCCATCTCCATGGTTCCCAGGCCCTGAAGACTCCTTCGCTGTTAATTCCACCATGACAGGTGAAGCCTGGGTCCTCCAATGGGCTCAGCAACATGGATAATATTAGACAGTATTTTGTGACTGGTTTCTGGCTGTTTGTCTGACAAACAACACATAATGTGGATACATCAGCATGGGAATGGAGAGTTATTTACTTGCTGTGTGTGTTTATCCTTTTTGTAACTGTCTCGAATGTTTTGGTACAATAAGTAATATCTATTTTAATTTTAACATTTTACTTTTGGCTTTTTTTATTTTTCCTCTCATCCAGACTTAGATTGAGTTGTGACATGCCTTCTGGCTGATGCACTTCTGTCCCCATATCTGCAGAAAATGTACAGCACATTTACTGCACCTTTGGCTGCCTTCTGCTATAGATACACAGCTACAGGAACACAATCAGCAAGCTCCTTTATTCAGGATACACAAAACCTCATTCCTTCCTCATCCATTCTATGGTAGATCACAAGTGTTATGCCCCGTACACATGACCGGTTTTCCCGTCGGCATAAACTCTGAAGGTTTTTCCGATGGAATTCCGCTGAAACTGTCTTGCATACACACAATCACACCATCACACCAAAGTCTGACCGTCAAGAATGTGGTGACATACAACATGTACGACGGGACTAGAAAAAGAAAGTTCAATACCCAGTAGCCAATAGCTTCTGTCTCGTACTTGCTTCAGAACATGCATTGTTTTTTGGTCCTTCGGAACAGCATACAGACGAGCGGTTTTCCCGATATGAATTGGTTCCGTCGGAAATATTTAGAACATGTTCCATTTCTAGGTCTGTCAGAATTTTCGACTTAAAAAGTCTGATGGGGCATGCACACAATCGGAATATACAATAAAAAGCTCTCGTCTGACTTTTTCTGTCAAGCATTCCACTTGTGTGTATGTGGCATTAGAGAGCTGGCAAAAGGGTTGCAAACAACTCCCTTCCTCTGACTCTAGCTCCCTCTTTCTCTGTCACTATATCCAATTTTTTTAAAGCTAAGTTCCCCTTTGCAGGTAGAAAAGGTTTTAGGGTGGAACACGTAACATGTTCCAGCATTTGCAGCCCCTTCCGTCCGCTCCACTCCTCCCTGTGACAGGGATCTTCTTCCTTCACCTACTGTTACAATTTGAAAATAGCACGGCCAAGTGGGACTCCATTTTACATGGCCGCGTCTTTCAATCACAATTTCCTGTGAATTAATACCCACAAGTACTACCTGCCATTGTGGCTGATGGCTTATAGTTCTCAAGGAGCTGCAAGGGCGCTGGTGAGTGCTCTCATAGTCCATTGAGCTTCCTGTTCTCAAGCAACTGCCTGCCCATATGAGGTAGGAGCAGACAGCTATACTGAGAGTCTGCAGGAGCCTGAGATTGCACCCACGATCTGCTGATTACAGGTGTAATGTTTTGCAGGCTCCATAGAAAAAATAAAAATAAGTACACATTTTTCTACCTCTACCTGCCAACTTTTTTTTAACTACATGAACTTATCCTTTAACCACTTGCCAACCAGCCGCCGTCATTATACCACAGCAGGTCGTCACGATCCCACGAGCCGTCGTAGCGATACATCGGCTCCTTTAAGTGGGATAGCAGGCCGCGGCACTCGGGGGTACTGATGTTCGTGACTGACAGTCGCGATGACCACCGGCCACGAGCGATCGCTGGCACATGAGGCAGAACAGGGACGTGTGTGTGTGTGTAAACGCACAAATCCTAGTTCTGTTCTGAGAGGAGATGCAGATTGTGAGTTCCTAATAGCTAGGAACCACGATCTGTCATCTCCTTTAGTCAGTCCCCCCCCCCCCCCAGAGTTAGAACACATAGTCAGGGCACACAGTTAACCCTTTGATCGCCTTCTAGTGTTAACCCCTTCCATGCCAGTGCCATTTATACAGTAACCAGTGCCTTTTTATAGCAATGATCGCTGTATAATTGTCAATCGTCCCAAAATTGTGTCAAAAGTGTCCGATGTGTCCGCCATAATGTCGCAGTCACGATAAAAATCGCAGATCACCTAGTAAAAAAAATATAATAATAAAAATGCCATAAATCTATCCCCTATATTTTAGACGATATATTTTTTGCACAAACCAATCAATATATGCTTATAGCGATTTTTATTACCAAAAATATGTAGAAGAATACATATTGGCCTAAACTGAGAAAAAAAATAGCTTTTTCTTTAAAAAATTGGGGGTATTTATTATAGGAAAAAGTACAAAATATTGTGTTTTTTTTTCAAAATTGGCGCTCTTTTTTTGTTTATAGTGCAAAAAATAAAAACCACAGAGATGATCAAATACCACCAAAAGAAAGCTCTATTTGTGGGAAAAAAAAGGACGTCAATTTTGTCCGCCGGACTTTCCGAACAAGTGGACTTGCCCACACACGACCGGACTATTGCGGGGGTCCACCAGACTTTTGAAATGAACGGACTTGCCCACACACGGAGTAAAGTCCGTTCATTTTGAACATGGCTCCAGGGAGACGGGACTAGCCAAGGAAGTCAATGTCGCTGCCTCCATCAGTGAGATTGACACCTCGCGAGCCCTGTCACCTGTTATGGATTTAAAGAGGAACCCCTACACCAAAAAAAAGGCATGGGGTTCCCCCAAAGTCTATACCAGACCCTTATCTGAGCACGCAGCCTGGCCAGTCAGGAATGGGATGAGCGAGCGCCCCCCTCCTGAACCGTACCAGACCGTGTGCCCTTAACATGGGGGGTTCTTTGGGGAGGGGGGGGGCCCTGCGGAAGACCCCCCGAAGTCGGAAGAAGACCCCTGGAGCTGTCTAATAAACCTGTGTTGTGTTTTTTTATTAACACTTTTTTCCCCTCAGGTGAATGAGTAGGGGTACATCATACCCCATACTCATTCACATAGGGTGGAGGTCCAGGATTTGGGGGCCCCCTTATTAAAGGGGGCTCCCGGATTCCGATAAGCCCCCCGCCCGCAGACCCGACAACCAACGGCCAGGGTTGTCGGGAAGAGGCCCTTGTCCTCATCAATGTGGGGACAAGGTGCTTTGGGGTGGGGGGCCGCCCCCCTTCCCCAAAGCACCCCCCCATGTTGAGGGCACGTGGCCTGGTATGGCTCAGGAGGCGGGGCACTCGCTCATCCCCACCCCCCTTCCTGATCGGCTGGGCTGCGTGCTCGGATAAGGGTCTGGTATGGACTTTGGGGGGACCCCCACACCATTTTTTCAGCGTAGGGGTTCCCCTTTAAATCCATACCAGGTGACGGGGCTCACGAGGTGTCAAATCTCACCGATGGAGGTGGCGACATTGACTTCCTTGGCTAGTCCCGTCTTCCTGGAGCCACGTTAAAAATAACGCACTTTACTCCGTGTGTGGGCAAGTCTGTTCATTTCAAAAGTCTGGCAGACTAGCACACAGACGGGCGGATTGTCCGCCAGACTGCGGAGTAAAGTCAACACTTCTTTCTAAGTCCGTTGGACTTTTGGGAACAAAAAGTCTGCCGGAGCTCGCACTTGGGCAGATTGTTCGGTGGACTCTGGTCCACCGGATAATCCGATCGTGTGTACGTGGCATTACTCTCCCTGACTCTATTCATGAATCAGAGATGGAACCTCCAAACCTGTTTGAGGATGAGATGGAAGTAAGCAATGTAGATGCAGATATTGCAGTGGCCCCTGCAATACACTGTATATAAAATCATTTTATGTGCAATATATTCTCTGCATTTTATGAGGCCCAAGCTGGGCCCAACCTACGATAAAATCAATGAATGGTGTTGTGCTCTAAGCGGTACTCAATAAATATATAAGTGCTACGTGACTAATATAAAGTGCAAAATATTCATAAATAATAAACTCCAGAATGTTGCAATTAGTATGAAGTAATTAATAGAGCATAATATACATAGTGTATGATCTAAAGTGCAACATGCTCATAATATAAATAATCTTCTGATGTGTTAAAAATTAATAGCATCTAAAGCAATATATACAATGTATAATCTAAAGTACAAAATGCTCACAAAATTTAATAGTATCTTCTAATGTGCAAACAAACGGGCCAATAGTGCAAGGATATAACATATAAAACTGTGCTTACACACACTAAAGAAAGTGCTAGTGCCAAAAGGACACTAGGAAAAGGGATAACGGGGTAGAGTCCAAAGTGAACATAAATCTCTCAATGTTTGCTGGTAAATAAAGTGCAGAAAGGCAAGGTGCTCGTTTCCAACTAACACAAGTGGTGGTGTGCTGATTTGAATAGATTTTGTTTGTTTTCTTCAGTGTGGTCACACCTCAGAGTGAAATGGCCCCTTACCTTACTGCTGTAAGGTTACAGCTTAAAATCAGCAAGTGGTAATCCAGGGTACTGTAATAGGTGACCTTAAGTATATCCTGTAAATGGCAGTGTGGTGTTCTGGTGGGTGCTTCTCACTGGAATATCTATCCTTTATATAGATCAGGTGGCAATAGAAATCCTCTCAGATGAGCACATTAAATCATATAAAAAGAAAGAATGAATAGTGAAGTATGTTGCACTAATATTTTATTTAGATCACAGCCAAGATATGGTACTCACATAAAAGCTGGTAAAAATGATTAAAACAGCGAGCTTGCGGTCTGACGTCACTTCTTCCAGTGCTTGTGTATTCCGACGTGTATCATCACGGCCACATGACTTCATCAGGGAATAGTTACTAGCACTGGAAGTGTCTTTAAATAGGTTTAGTATTGTATCCTAACGAGCGGCCATTTTCTTATGGTCCTATGGAAGAACATAGTATGGCGGCCATTTTACAGTGGATATTACTGAACAGACCACAACCACAGCCATTTTCTTTCTTGTAGTCCGCAGTTAGTAAACAAAGCACAACCATTTTTTCCTGATCTTGCAATATAATAAATGTTAGAAAATGTAAAGGGGCATACAATCCGACTTGAAGTTCATGGGTAATAAATTAAAAAGTGAAATTAGGCTGTTCCGTTTTGCTTGAATGACACACATTAAAAATAAAGTATAAAAATGTTTAAAAATGTTTTTTTTTTTTTTTAAATGGGTTGTAACTAATGTTAGACAGTTGAATGTGGGGGACACCGGAAATTATGTCAATAGCTGTATATGTAAAAACAATATTCATATATATATGAATTGATATCTAATTAATCTAATTAAAACAGGGAGAGTCAGGAGGAAATACTACAAGTGACCTATACACCAGAGTAGGTAAAATTTAAATAGTACTGGTGAGTAGGGATGAGCCAAACACTCCCACCCAGTTCGGTTTGCATCAGAACATTCGAACAGACTAAAAGTTCACACAAACTTTTAAACCCCGTTAAAGTCTATGGGAATCAAACGTGAGAAATTAAAAGTGTAAATTTTAAAGGCTAATATGCAAGTTATTGTCCTTAATAGGGTTTGGGGACCGGGGTCCTGCCCCATGTAGAGGTACATGTATCAATGCAAAAAAAAGTTTGTAAAAAGCTATTTTTTCGGTAGTAGTGATTTTAATGATGCTTAAAGTAAAAAAAAAAAAAAAAAAAGTGAAATATTCCTTTAAATATCGTGCCTGGGGGGTGTCTATAGTATGCCTGTAAATTGGCACATGTTTCCTGTGTTTAGAACAGTCCCTGCTCAAAATTACACTTCTAAAGGAAAAAAGTCATTTAAAACTGCTTGCAGCTTTAATGCCATGATGTCTTGTCTGGTCCCGACAATATGGATGACCCCCCCCCCAAGCCCATTACCAGCTCCTTTGGGTCTTGTATGGATATTAAGGGGAACCCCGCACCCAAATAAAAAAAGGAAAGGTGTGGGGCCCCCAGGCCCTATATACTCTGAACAGCAGTATAAAGGCGGTGCAAACAAGAGAGGATTAAATAAATGGGGGGTGGGTTGCGCTATGGAACCTTAAGAGTGAATAAAAGTGTAAAGGTAAGAGCAGCCTCTATTGATTTCCACCCGGGGGTGGAAAGGTGCAGAAACAAAGGGAAATAATAGATGTGGCGCTATACCTATATGTGGGGGTTACCAATAGGTTGGTATATAAAATATGTGACCAAAAGTGTGCTAAATGTGTTAGTCAATTTTCACATGTGTGAGAGTAATTCCTAACGTGCTGGTTAGTTTTGGGCAGAGATAATATATATTTACCAGCGTGCTGGTTCAAAAACCAAAATTATGAAAAACCAAAAAAACAAAAATACAAAAAATATCCAAAAATAATAAACACAAAATGCACAACAGTTGCAATAGATCACGGTATGGCAAATCCTGTGACTTTCTTATGCTATACTTATCTCTATAGCAATATGCAATGCTAAAGTGCAGGTGCGAATAAATTCATATAAAACAGAAAGTTGGGACTAGGTGTGGTACCTGGTAAAATGACCGTGAGAAAAATATAATAAAGTGCCAAAAAATAATAAAATATCACAGTGGTAGTATAAACTGGTATTAAGTCTGCTAGTGATGCTATATAAAAATTAATAAAATTAATATGAAACCTAAATACCATACACATAAAGCATAGATGTAATAAAATAATAAAATAATATAATGCAAAGGATTAGAATAAAATAAAGATAGAAATATGCAAAAAACGTGCAAAAAATAGTGCAAAAGATGTGCAAAAAATGCAGGCAAATTGTAAACATTAGACGTGATGGAGCAAGTCTCTATTAGGTGGCGGAAAAATCCGCAGGTGCAAAAAGGAGGGGAGTGATGTTTTCCAATCGTGTTCTTCACATTCGGTGGCTTAAAAGGGTATTAAATTATTATGCTCTCACCGGAAGGAGGACCCCATCCGGGGGGGAACAACTTTCACAATATTAGCTATTGTGCGGCTCTCTGGCTTCCTTCAGCTGTAAAGGTTAGGGATCCCTCGTTCCTCCGTGAGTGCAATATGCCACGTTTATATAGAGTAGAGAAGAGGCACATCCATAGTGTGATACCGTTTTAAAAATTTGTTTATTGCAGCAAATAGGTAAAAAATACTCACAAACAAGTAGTTTAAAAGTGCGGTAGTGTGTACAGCTTTAAAATTCCCGCTCTGCAATCTCCGTCTGAGCTCGAGGTGTACGCTGCCTGGCCACGCCCTACGCGTTTCGTCACACGGACGTCATCTGGAGCTCCAGATGACGTCCGTGTGACGAAACGCGTAGGGCGTGGCCAGGCAGCGTACACCTCGAGCTCAGACGGAGATTGCAGAGCGGGAATTTTAAAGCTGTACACACTACCGCACTTTTAAACTACTTGTTTGTGAGTATTTTTTACCTATTTGCTGCAATAAACAAATTTTTAAAACGGTATCACACTATGGATGTGCCTCTTCTCTACTCTATATAAACGTGGCATATTGCACTCACGGAGGAACGAGGGATCCCTAACCTTTACAGCTGAAGGAAGCCAGAGAGCCGCACAATAGCTAATATTGTGAAAGTTGATCCACCCCGGATGGGGTCCTCCTTCCGGTGAGAGCATAATAATTTAATATCCTTTTAAGCCACCGAATGTGAAGAACACGATTGGAAAACATCACTCCCCTCCTTTTTGCACCTGCAGATTTTTCCGCCACCTAATAGAGACTTGCTCCATCACGTCTAATGTTTACAATTTGCCTGCATTTTTTGCACATCTTTTGCACTATTTTTTGCACGTATTTTGCATATTTCTATCTTTATTTTATTCTAATCCTTTGCATTATATTATTTTATTATTTTATTACATCTATGCTTTATGTGTATGGTATTTAGGTTTCATATTAATTTTATTAATTTTTATATAGCATCACTAGCAGACTTAATACCAGTTTATACTACCACTGTGATATTTTATTATTTTTTGGCACTTTATTATATTTTTCTCACGGTCATTTTACCAGGTACCACACCTAGTCCCAACTTTCTGTTTTATATGAATTTATTCGCACCTGCACTTTAGCATTGCATATTGCTATAGAGATAAGTATAGCATAAGAAAGTCACAGGATTTGCCATACCGTGATCTATTGCAACTGTTGTGCATTTTGTGTTTATTATTTTTGGATATTTTTTGTATTTTTGTTTTTTTGTTTTTTCATAATTTTGGTTTTTGAACCAGCACGCTGGTAAATATATATTATCTCTGCCCAAAACTAACCAGCACGTTAGGAATTACTCTCACACATGTGAAAATTGACTAACACATTTAGCACACTTTTGGTCACATATTTTATATACCAACCTATTGGTAACCCCCACATATAGGTATAGCGCCACATCTATTATTTCCCTTTGTTTCCAAACAAGAGAGGGACTGTAGGTTTGTTCTTAAGTAGAATCTGTTTGTAATTTTGAACCGGTACATTTTTAACGTGTAGCTCCAGCCAAAAAAATCTATTTTTAAACTTTTTGGAAAACATAGGGAAGGATTATCACCCCTGTAACATTTGTTTTGCTGTCTGTGCACCTGTTTAGAAGATTTCACCTCACTTTCTGTCCCAATGGCAATTGGATTTTGAAAATTTGTGTTTTTTAATGAAACAAGGAACGCTTACAGGAGAGAATTTCCCTTCCTAGGGGTAGATTTCATCTCACTTCCTGTTGTCTCCTTCTGTTTGCAAGTAGGAGTCGTTTGAAAGTAGGGGCCTGCCCTATATATAGTTAGTGTTGCCACAACGCTGTAATCCCTCACAGTTATTCTTGGTGTAACTGTCAGCCGATCGACCGATTCGGTGGACAGGTGCACCCTGTGATCGGTTACAAAGCCTCCAGCAGCACTGAATGTGCATTCTGCAAGAATGCTGGATGTGAGACAGGCCAGTAGCTCAATTGCATACTGTGCAAGCTCTGGCCAGTGATCCATCCTCAAGACCCAGTAACCCAGAGTATTTTCGGTGGGAAAGGTGTCCAAGTCTGATCTTGCCCCTATGTATTCCAGCACCACGTGAATCAGATACTGGCGATGGTTGCTGGAACCGATCATACCTTGTCTGAACGCATCGGTCAGATGGCCACCTTCTGCACAACTCCTCCTGTGACTGACCGAAGCCTCAGCAACACGTTGTCCAGGAGGACCAGGAAATTGTAACCTCCCAGGCTCTGGAAATACATTGCACCAACCTTTCTGCAAGGCCTCCCAAAGATGCTTCATTCTCTGCTCCCTCTGCAATGGCAAGATAAGGTCCACAACCTTACCTTTGTAACATGGATCAAGGAGGGTTGCCAGCCAGTAATGATCCCTCTCCTTGATACCACGAATATGAGGATCCTTCAGCAGGATTTGCAGGATCAGGGAGGACATGCAGCGTATGTTTGCGGAGGCATTCGGTCCGGAGTCCTCTGGGTCACTAAGGACGACATAATCCTCAACCACCTCCTCCCAGCCACGTACAAGTCCATGGGCTTCTTCGGACTGTAAATGATCCCTTGAAGACTTTAAACACAAATCTACGAGGTAAATGGATAAATCAATTCACCCGTAGAGACAACAGCGCATAATACTCAATAGATAAAAAGAAATTATATGTGATTTGTGCTAGTGTAAACTGTTGTTCTACGGAAAAAACATGTATATCTTCCCAAATGTAGTCATACAAAATAAGTATTGTCCATGATCACTGTCCATATATCTAGATTATACTGAATAATCAAGATGGTTTCAGGGAAAAAAACTGTAACGGAATATCTATTTCAGTCCATAAACAAAACACAAAACTGAAACAAAGTGTCCTGGTACAGGTCATAAGGAGTATGTGATACAATCCTTCCTTCCAACAGTAAAATGCAGTATTCCCGAATTTGCTGGGGTGCAATCTCAAGCATAAGATGACCCCCCTTAGTAATATTCTTACCAGATATGCCTGGTTACATGGGCTCTCAGATATTACTCCTCATCGGCTTGATCTCCTCCGCTTCGTAAGCACCAGGTCATGCACGATCAGATTTGATTGGTTACAACGGGCTCTCAGATATTACACGGGCTCTCAGATATCACTCATCGGCTGGATCTCATCCACTTCATAAGTGCTGGGTGATTCAAGATCTCCGAAAAAAGCAATTATGGGAAACAAACATAGCGTAATACCGTCTTGTAAAAACACAATTTATTTTAATAAAAATATTGCACTCACAAAAAAACAATTCTTTAAAGCATTGGTTCACTCAGTGTGCATAGTTCTTTATCACAGTCTAGGGAGAGGTAATAGCATCAGCCGCCAATGGCCGTCACCGCATAATAGCTCACGGTTAAAGCTGTGCGTCTCTTCCTCCCTCCTGTCAGTTCCTCTATGCTGCTAACGTGTGCTACCACCCTACCACCCTAGGGTGGTAGCACACGTTAGCAGCATAGAGGAACTGACAGGAGGGAGGAAGAGACGCACAGCTTTAACCGTGAGCTATTATGCGGTGACGGCCATTGGCGGCTGATGCTATTACCTCTCCCTAGACTGTGATAAAGAACTATGCACGCTGAGTGAACCAATGCTTTAAAGAATTGTTTTTTTGTGAGTGCAATATTTTTATTAAAATAAATTGTGTTTTTACAAGACGGTATTACGCTATGTTTGTTTCCCATAATTGCTTTTTTCGGAGATCTTGAATCACCCAGCACTTATGAAGTGGATGAGATCCAGCCGATGAGTGATATCTGAGAGCCCGTGTAATATCTGAGAGCCCGTTGTAACCAATCAAATCTGATCGTGCATGACCTGGTGCTTACGAAGCGGAGGAGATCAAGCCGATGAGGAGTAATATCTGAGAGCCCATGTAACCAGGCA
This sequence comes from Lithobates pipiens, assembly GCF_037356315.1. Lineage (NCBI taxonomy): Eukaryota > Metazoa > Chordata > Amphibia > Anura > Ranidae > Lithobates > Lithobates pipiens. Next base: position 378,098,549 of record NW_027507903.1, on the reverse strand, counting down.
TATCTGGTAAGAATATTACTAAGGGGGGTCACCTTATGCTTGAGATTGCACCCCAGCAAATTCGGGAATACTGCATTTTACTGTTGGAAGGAAGGATTGTATCACATACTCCTTATGACCTGTACCAGGACACTTTGTTTCAGTTTTGTGTTTTGTTTATGGACTGAAATAGATATTCCGTTACAGTTTTTTTCCCTGAAACCATCTTGATTATTCAGTATAATCTAGATATATGGACAGTGATCATGGACAATACTTATTTTGTATGACTACATTTGGGAAGATATACATGTTTTTTCCGTAGAACAACAGTTTACACTAGCACAAATCACATATAATTTCTTTTTATCTATTGAGTATTATGCGCTGTTGTCTCTACGGGTGAATTGATTTATCCATTTACCTCGTAGATTTGTGTTTAATGTTTTCTAGTGGTTTTATTGATTTAATACCTTTTAAAACAGCTGCTTAAATTCCACAGCTCCCAGGTAGAAAGCACATTTTGATGCTGAGCGCCTTTTATTTGTGTGGTTAACGGGCGGAGGTTATCCTAAGCAAAGGTGCACATCCCTTGAAGACTGCTGCTGATGCTGAGTGCTAGGCTCCACCTCCATGCTGACACAATCCTCCTCCTCCTCTTCATCCTCTTCCTGTGTGATCAGTGGGCACGCAGGAACACTGTCTGGTTAAGTTAAGGACGTGAGCCAAACAGGGCACATGGGTCAGTTGTCCCTGTCAGAGGGCGGAGAGGAAGTTGGTGCCATTGTCGCAAACCACCATTCCTGGTTTAAGCTGGCACGGCATCAACCACCTCTGAGCCTTCCCCTGCAGAGCTGACAGAATCTCTGCCCCAGTGTGGCTCCTGTCCCCCAAACACACCAGCTCAAGCACCGCATGGCATCTTTTTGCCTGCATGCTTGCGTAGTTCCTTGAACACCTACGGCTGGTTCCGAGGACAAATCAGCACAGGAAGAGGCCATGGAGGAAGTAGAAGAGAAGGGGGTGGAGGAGAGAGGTGTGGCAGAATCACCACTAGTAGAATTTTGGACTACTGCACCGTGTCCTGCATCCTTCCCAGCTGCCAGCACTGTCACCCAGTGTGTGGTGAAACATAGGTAACGTCCCTGTCCATGCCTGCTGGATCATGAGTCAGCGGTAATATGCACCTTACCGCTGACCTCCCTGTCCAGCGAGGCATGGACATTGCCTTCCACATGCCGGTAGAGAGCCGGAATCACCTTCCGTGAAAAAAAGTGGCGTTTGGGAACCTGCCACTGAAGTACCGCACATTCCACAAACTTATGGAAGGGGGCAGAATCTACCAACTGAAAAGGCAGCAGTTGAAGTGCTAGCAATTTAGCCAAGCTAGCATTCAACCGCTGGGCAAGTGGATGGCTGGGGGCAAACTTCTTTCGCCAGTGGAGCAACTGGGGTAGGGAAATCTGCCTGCTAGAACCGGACGCGGGTGTACCGATAGCAGATTGCAGATTGTGTGTGTATATATATATATATATATATATATATATATATACAGTGATTTATGGGCCATGATGAGCCACCCGAATTTGGTGGACAATAATGTTCGTAAGGCCGCGTACACACGCGCGGACTGTTCGCCCAACTTTGTCCGTCCAACAGTTTCGGCAAACAGTCCGCTCAAACTTAGCATGGACGGACATGGCCACACACGACGGACGAACAGTTTGCTGAAACCGTGCGCGATGACGTGAACGGCACGTACGACGGGACGAAAAATACGACGTCCTATACACTGCATTATAGCTTTCGGCGTGAAAATCCTTTCTGAGCATGCGCGCAACTTTGTTTGACGAACAAGCCTACACACGAGCGGACTGTTCGCTGAAACAAGGTTTCAGCGGACAGTTTTACGGAATTTCCGAAAAACCTTGTCCGTCCAACTGTCCGCTGAAACTGTCCGCTGAAAGCCCACACACGAGCGGACTGTCCGCCCAAACACTGTTCAGCGGACAAAGTTGGGCGAACAGTCCGCCCGTGTGTACGCGGCCTAATTCAACAAACGGTCGAACGGCTGATGTTCGAGTCGAACTTACGTTCGCCTCAAACTCAAAGGGTCATCCCTACTGTGGAGACAAAATAAAATGACATAACAAGAAGAGTGGATATATTATTTGGGATTTTTGGCTGCTTAAAAATCACTGATAAAACAATTCAGACTGAATTCTATGTTCAATCCCTGGGGTGCAAAAGTGTCTAATATAAAAATCCATTTGGACTCTAAATGGCTAAGTGTCCTTACTTTATCTACCATGCCAGTGTTTTTTTTTTCTATGGTTCTATCCCGCAAAATCTCAAATGGGTAGGGTCTTTCTTGTGATGTGTGGCAAAATGTTTGGTAACACTGTGTTTATCAAATCCTTTCAAGATATTTTGTACATGTTCCTTAATGCTTACTTTCCGGGATCTTTTGTGTGTCCTTTGTATTGCAACCCACAGCTGCATTCCAAGGCATAAACAGCCCCCTCTGTATTATAGCCGATGAAGTCATTAATTTCATAAGTGTTACCTGTACTGGTGGACGTGAACTGAAACTTTTTTCAACCAGTTTTGTTTTAGTACATGCCAAGCAATGTTTGTATGGGAAGAAGCCTTTTCCTGTAAAGAATGTAAAATCCCTCTTTTTAACGCTTATATGCATGGTATTGTCATAAAAAGAGGATTTTTATATACAGCTTACCTGTAAAATCCTTTTCCTCAGAGTACATCACGGGACACAGGAGCTTCATTACATAGTGGGTTATATAGGCACCTCTGGTGATTGGACACTGGTTAACCCCCAATTAAGGAGAATTCCTCCCCTATATAACCCCTCCCATATGGGAGGCACCTCAGTTTTGTAGCAAAGCAATAAGAAACCACGTAAAAACCAAAGAGGGGCGGGAGCCCTGTGTCCCGTGATGTACTCTCAAGAAAAGGATTTTACAGGTAAGCTGTATATAAAAATCCTATTTTCTTGATGCCCCAAAGCAATGCTCAGTTTGAGAGGAGGGAGACACAGATCAGAATTATAGACCGCCAAGGACCGGAGGATCTAAACTGCAGCATGCAGTACACTGCGCCCAAAGGTGATATCCTCTTGCCCTCTGACATCCATCTGATAAAATCTGGTGAATGTGTGGAGTGATGACCAAGTTGCAGCCTTACAGATCTGAGCCAGGGAAGCCTGGTAAAGCACTGCCCAAGAAGCACTTATAGCCCTCGTTGAGTGCGCTTTCACTTGAAAAGGAGGGATCTTCCCCTTTACACTATAGGCCTGAGAAATAACCTGTCTAATCCACCTTGAGAGAGTAGATTTTGATGCCGCCTGGCCCTTCCTAGGGCCTTCCGGCAAAATAAATAAGCAATCAGTTTTTCTTATCTGAACAGTTGCCTGAAGATAGATACTGATTGCCCTTACCACATCTAAAGTGTGGAAAGATTCTTCTTCTGTGGACTGTGGGTCCGGAAAAAAGGATGGTAGGATTACATCTTGATTCAAATGGAATCCTGAAACCACCTTAGGCAGAAAGAACCTGTTGGGACGCATTACCACCCGGTCCTTATGAATAATTAGATTTGGTTCCTTGCTGGGGAGAGCTGCAAGTTCTGACACTCTTCTAGCCGAGGATATGGCTATCAAGAAAACCATTTTTTTAGTCAAAAGAACTAATGAAGCCAGATGCAAAGGTTCAAATGGTTGCCCCTGCAAAGCTGAGAGAACCAAATTCAGATCCCATGTGCATACCAGAGGTTTGACTGGCGGCCTTATCCGCATAGCCCCCTGGATGAAACCCCGCACAAGGGAATGTGATGCAAGTGGCTTCTGGAAAAACACTGACAAGGCCGAAATATGCACCTTGATAGTGCTTACGGCCAAATTCATTTCTAGGCCTGACTGGAGGAAAGCCAAAATCCTGCTAGTGACATACTTTCTAGGATGCCATCCCCTGGGTTCACACCAGGAAACATATGCCTTCCAGATTTTGTAGTAAATAAGCCTGGAGGCCGGCTTTCTGGCATTGACCAGAGTAGAAAGGACTGGCCCCGAAAGCCCACGATCCCTCAGAATGTGGGTCTCAGCAGCCAAACCGTCAAACTCAGACTGTGTAAAGCAGGATGGTAAATTGGACCCTGCGAGAGCAGATTTGGCCAGAGAGGGAGGATCCACGGCCTGCCTACTGCCAACTTCATGATCTCTGCATACCAAGGTCGCCTGGGCCAAGCCGGGGCTACCAAAAGAACCGACTTTGTTTCCCTCTTGACTCTTCCCAGGAACCGTGACAGAAGCGGGTACGGTGGGAAGGCATAAATCAGATTGTACTGATCCCAGGGAACTGTCAGAGCATCCGACCCCTGAGCAAGTGCATCTCTTGTCCTTGACACGAATTTGTCCAGATTTCTGTTGAATCTGGACACAAACAGATCTACGTCTGGAGTACCCCAACTGCGACATATGTTTCGAAACACGTCGGGGTGCAGAGCCCATTCTCCTGGGCACAACTGCTGGCGGCTCAGAAAATCCACCTGCCAATTTTCCACTCCTGGAATGAAGACTGCAGAAAGGCATGGAACATGCCTTTCTGCCCAGGCAAGTATGTGATTCACCTCTCTTTGTGCAACCAGACTCCTGGTGCCACCCTGGTGATTGATATAGGCCACTGCTGTGGCATTGTTGGACTGAACCCGAACAGGGAGACCCCGTAGTCTGTAAGACCAGTTTATGAGAGCCATATAAAATTCCCGGATCTCCAAGACATTTATGGGCAATACCTTCTCGATCGTAGACGATTTCCCCTGTGAGCACGTCTGCTCCAACACTGTTCCCCAGCCTGTCAGGCTGGCATCTGTAGTTATACTCTTCCATGGAAGAGGAAGAAAAGATTTGCCTTTCAGCAGATTCTCGGTTTGTAACCACCAAACGAGACTCCTGCGTGTCCCTGGGAATAGACACATAGGAAGATCCAAGGCCTGGGGATTCCTGTTCCACGCCGCAAGGATGCATCTTTGCAGAGGCCTTGAGTGGAACTGGGCGAATGGAACGGCCTCGAAGGAGGCGACCATTTTCCCTAACAGTCTCATGCACAACCGAATGGGGGAAGATCTGCCCAGAATTAGGCGCACCAGACCCCCTATGGCCAAGGCTTTTAGCCTTGGTAGAAACACCCCTCCCTGAGCGGTGTCGATGACCATGCCCAGATACTCCAGCCTGGTAGCAGGCTGTAGGGATGACTTTTCTAGGTTTATAATCCAACCTAGGCGTTCCAGGTGTTCTAGCGTTCTGGTAACACTGTGGTTCAGGAGCGCTACTGTTTTCTCTATGAGAAGCAAATTGTCTAGATAAGCCATGACGGCTATACCCTGAGCTCTTAGGTTTGCCAAGAGAGGGTCTAGAATCTTTGCGAAGACTCGAGGAGCCGTAGCGAACCCGAACGGCAAGGCCACAAATTGAAAATGGAGCCGATCTACCGTGAACCTTAGATACTTTTGGTGTGCGGAAAAAATTGTCACATGAAGATATGCATCCTTGATATCTATTGATGCCATAAACTCTCCCCCTTGCAGGGAGGAGACCACAGCGTGTATTGACTGCATTCGGAAGGACTGGATGCGTAAAAACCGGTTCAGATCCTTCAGATCCAGGATAGGTCTGACACCTCCATTTGGCTTTGGAACGGTGAAGAGATTAGAGTAAAAGCATGAACCCTGTTCTTTTGAGTCCACTTCCGCTATCACCCCCTGGGATAGTAAGCGATCTAAGGCCAGAAATAGCGGTCTTTGCTTTACTGGATCCCTGGGGATCCTTGACCTTAGGAAGCGAGAAGGTGGAATCTCCTGAAACTCTAGCTTGTAGCCCAGAGATACCGAGGAGACTACCCACTTGTCCCAGATCTCTTCCCCCCAGGCTTCTGCAAACTGCAGGAGCCTTCCCCCCACTCGGCCGAGCGGGGGCGCCCCTTCACAAGGAAGCTTTTGGGCTCTGCTTGGCAGGCTTTCGCCCCCAAGTCTTTTACTGCCCCTGGGCCCAGCCTTGAGCCTTTCCTCTAGAGGGAGGTTGGGAAGGCCATCGCCACTGCTTAGAGCTTGATGCTCCAGGAGAAAGAGAACGCCTAAATGATGGACATTTGCTCCTTTTGATTGGAAGGAGAGTAGATTTACCCCCTGAAATTTTTTGGACGAATTTGTCTAATTCTTCTCCAAATAAACGTTCCCCCTTAAACGGGAACCCAATCAAATGCTTCTTGCATGATAGCTCAGCTGCCCAATTTTTTAGCCATAGGGCCCTTCGCATGTGCACCAACAGGAGAGACAAACGAGATGCTTGTTGGACAGAATCCAAAATCGCATCAATCATAAAACACAGAATTTGAGGTATTTCTGCATAATTCTCCACTTCCTCACTGGGAAGAAGGCCAAGCATCTGCTTAACTTGTTCCTTGAGGAACTGACACAACCCCACAGCTGCGACTGTAGGTTGCACTACAGCGCCAGTCATGGAAAAGGAGGCATTCAATAATGTTTTCAGCTTCTTATCAGTTGGATCCTTAAATACCTGAGCATTATCCAAAGGACAGGTCAGGTTTCTATTCACGCAAGAAACAGCCGCATCGACAGATGGGACCCCCCATTTCTTGGTGAAACTTTCCTCCAGAGGATAAAGCATAGAAAACCTTTTAGGAGGAGCAAACAGTTAACGGGATGTCCCCAATCCTCATACAACAATGTATCCATTAAGGGATGAATTGGAAAGGAAAAGGCAGTCTGTGGGATTTTCCTGACCCCCAGGGAAGAAACAGAGGATGTGGCGACCTCAGCAGCGGGCATTCTGAATGTGGTACGCACCAACTCAGTATAATATTGAACCTGTTTTCTGAGCTCCTGGGAGGAGGGGACTCTCTCCTCTTCCTCTGATTCATCCGACTGCTCATGATCCCTGTCCCAAGATAGGGATCTCTCCTCATTGTCAGAGGTGTCACCTGAAAGAGGAATCTCAGCAGAGGGAGGGGATATACCCCTTTTTCTGCTATCTTTTAGGGAAGCTGAAATAAAATTCATGATTCTCCCTTCAAAACCCTCCAATGTAGCCCTAAGGGAGTCTTCAGTGACATATATAGGGGCTGAAATATTTGGAGAGGCTGCAAAACCTGACAGGGGCACTGACTCATCCTGTGAGGCTGGCACCAGTCTTGCAAGGGGGATGGTAAACTACAGGCATTTTTAGGACCCCTAGGCTTAGGCGGTTATTTACCAGTGCCCTTGTTACCTCCCCCTGAGACCCTCTTACGAGGAGACATAGTCCTAAGCTACAAAGCAGAGGTACTAGTACAAAAGTGCAACCACTGTTGTCCTCCAAGTCTCACAATAAATATATATGCTTAAACTGCACAACCTGATGCTGAGTAGGTGTCTTAGGTTTGCCTGGATCCAATCCCTTAGGATGCTTACTGCCCACAGCTCCTGTGTCTTCCACTTACAGCCCCCTGGCGCTCTGGGCTTTTTAAAATTGCTGCTTGGCGCCTGTGCAGTACAGCTCGCAACCACACCCCCCTCCATTAGCATGGAAGCACGCGCACTGCCGGTCGTCCAGGGGGGAAGGGGGTTCACCAACGGAGCTGCGCGGGACCCCTAGACTACGTGGGACCACTGTTTTACCTTTATTGTGGCAGAGATTGCAGTGGAGACGTGAGTCATCTGGAAGAACCAGGCTTCACTGAGCGTATGTATCTGAAAGGCATGTAAGTATGCATCAGGCTTCTCTTACTCCCTCTAGTGGTGGAAACCAGGTAAGACATACAACTACTGAAATGAAGAAATCCATAATATATAATTTATATAGGATTAACTTCCCTTACCTGTCCTCGCCGCAGGAATTGCTGAAAACAGACATATTCCAGCCTTCACCCATCACAGCGGGCAGTGTTGTGCCAACCTTCAGGAATTTTTGGGTTCCTTCTCAGAGGAACCTCTTACCTGGACCTTGTAAAAGACTCTGCCAGAAACTTTCGTGCCACTATGTAAACAGTACACCAAGTCTGGTTTTCCCAGAGCCCAGTCTTCCAATAGGAGAGGACTTGCAGGCAAAACCTCGTTTCTTCGGATGACGAGGCCCGGGTACCATACCATTTTGGGAGTCAAAATATCAGCCCGAGATATGGATCCGGTTATCATAGCATTTAGGGACCTGCACAGAGCTTTCTTCATAGCACATGTTTTACGTGACCAACCACCTTAGACACTGGCGAAAAAACTGAGGTGCCTCCCATATGGGAGGGGTTATATAGGGTAGGAATTCTCCTTAATTGGGGGTTAACCAGTGTCCAATAACCAGAGGTGCCTATATAACCCACTATGTAATGAAGCTCCTGTGTCCCATGATGTATGATCAAGAAAAGGTTTTTGGGGACCCGGGTCCTGCCCCATAGGACATGTATCAATGCAAAAAAAAAAGTTTTAAAAAATTGCCTTTTTTTCAGGAGCCGTTATTTTAATGCTTAATGTGAAACAATAAAAGTGAAATATTCCTTTAAATTTTGTACCTGGGGGTGTCTATAGTATGCCTGTAAAGTGGCGCATGTTTCCCATGTTTAGAACAGTCCAAGAGCAAAATTAAATTTCTAAAGGAAAAAGTCATTTAAAAGTACTTGCGACTATAATGAATTGTTGGTCCCGGCAATACACATAAAAGTCATTGAAAAAAATGGCATGGGATTCCCCCACAGTCCATTACCAGGCCCTTTGGGTCTGGTATGAATATTGAGGGTAACCCCACGCCAAAATTAAAAAAAAAATGGCATGGGGGTCCCCCTCAAAATCCATCCCAAAGCACCGTGTCCCCATGTTTGGCTCATCCCTATTCATAGGTGCATATTTTAGCCCTTTGTCCAGAATTCCAATTTTTTTCTGGTGTAAGAGGTGTATCACTCAGATTAAAAATCCCTTCTCCTTTTATTCTCTTTTTCGCTTGTTGTCTCTTCCCTGATCATCATCCTCTCTCCTTTCTGGGCTTCTTCTCCTCCCCCTTGATTCCTCTGTTCTCCTCTGTGGATGGTTCTCTGTTCCTCTCCCTAAAAATGACCTATTGTGGTTTGGGTCTGGATAGTCGGTCTGATAATATCTCTCATCCTTTTCTTACTTGTGATGGTCTCTCATGGGGGGCACAGTAGTTGTATGTTGGTATCAGACTATGTTCATGAGAATGGCACGGTCCTTGAGATGGACCCCCCCTATCTCTGTGTCCATATTTATAATTGGGTATTGGGCTTCTTCCACGTTGTCCATATCTAGCATGTGGTGGTCCTCTTGTTTCTCTTTGCTCATACGGTGGCCTATTCCAATTATTATTCCCATTCTGAGGGTTTTTATTATTTTTCCAATGGTGTTTTTTTTTTTCCCAACCATTTTGTGGAGTCTGGTTGTAATGTGGGGGTCTTCTGTCCACGGTTGTAGTCTGTTCAGTGATATACACTGTAAAATAGCCGCCATACTATGTTCTTTCATGGGACCACAAGAAAATGGCTGCTCGTTAGGATACATTACTAAACCTATTTAAAGACACTTCCAGTGCTAGTAACGATTCCCTGATGAAGTCACCTGACCGTGACAATACATGTCGGAATACACAGGCACCGGAAGTGACGTCAGGCCACAAGCTCGTTGCTCGTTTTGTGTTTTAATCGTTTTTTCCTGCTTTTATATGAGTGCCACATCTTGGCTGTGATCTAAATAAAATATTAGTGTTACATATTGGGATCTCCCGTTCTTTCATTTTATATGATTTGATTTGCTCATCTGAGAGGATTTCTATTGCCACCTGATCTATATAAAGGAGATATATCCCAGTGAGAAGCACCCACCAGGACACCACACCGACATCTACAGGCTATACTTAGGGTGACCTATTACAGTACCCCAGATTACCACTGGCTAATTTTACGCTGTAACCTTACAGGATGTTTATTTATAAAACATTTTGAAAACCATTTATTATTTTCCTTCCACTTCACAATTATGTGCCACTTTGAGTTGGTCTATCACATAAAATCCAAATAAAATACATTTAAGTTTTTTGTTGTAACATGACAAAATGTGGGAAATTTCAAGGGGTGTGAATACTTTTTCAAGGCACTGTATAAAGCTGAAGACAGCAGATATACAAATAAAAATTGTAAGATTTGTTTAATCTCTGTGTATCATCTGAGACTATTCACTTCACCGAGTATAGGAGAGGGTTTACATCCACTTTAAGTCTGTTTTGTTTTTCAGAAAAAGAAAGATGCCATCTTTACTGCCAGTCAAAAGAATCCGGAGATGTAGTATACATGAAACGACTAGCACATGATGGAACACAATGCTCTTACAAAGATTCACACAATATTTGTGTTCGAGGTGATTGCCTGGTGAGTATTAAAGCAATTACATTTTTTTATTTTTTACTAAAATAATAGATGTCATACATGTCGTCATTGACATACATGTCAAGGGGCAGCACAGTGGTGTAGTGGTTAGCACTCTCACCTAGCAGTAAAAAGGGTCACTGGTTCGAATCCCAACCTCGACACTACCTGCCTGGAGTTTGCATGTTCTCCCTGTGCCTGCGTGGGTTTCCTCTGGGTACTCCGGTTTCCTCCCACACTCCAAAGACATGCAGGTAAGTTAATTGGCTTCTGTCCAAAATTGGCCCTAGTATATCAATGGGGACTTGATAAAATTGGCCCTAGTATATCAATGGGGACTTTGGATTGTGGGCTCCTTGAGGGTAGGGACTGATGTGAGTGTGCAATGTACAGGGATAGGGACAATTGTAGAAACTCACTCAGGTTGAACTAGATGGACTGTTGTCTTTATTCAACCTTACTAACTATGTCAATACATGTTATGGTTTTGCACAGAGCAGCCCTGATCCACTACTTCAGGATATTGGTTTTAAAGACCAACCAACATACAAAGAAAAAAAAAACTTTGGCTGTTCATTGGTATACATTTAGGTTTCTTCACAGTAAGAGCTGTGAATATGTGGAATAGTGTAAAAGTAAAGGAAACTTCACAGACATGTGAAATGTAAATAGTGTCTTTTGTAGGCGTTTTGTTCAATAGTTCAATAGCCAGGCTGTGTTAAAACAAAGTGTGAGTTTATTTGATCACGCTTTGTATCAACTTGAAAATAAATACATAGTTAAAACTTCATACAGCTTGATGTAGAAAAACAAAAGATATTAGGAACAAAAATTGTAGTAAAAGGGGGGCATGGCGACCGCTGACCGTGATGGCCGCACTTTAACAGAGCTCCGCTCGGCTGCAGGGGAATCACCAGTATATCGCCCGCTCTAAAGTAGGCACGATCGCTGCCGCTATCCGCCGCACTACCGCCGTCACACAGAGCCTCTGGGCTATGCGGAAAAGACACAAAGCGCCGGTGAAAATAATGAAACTACTGGACTTCTTCCCGGCTGTCTCCCGCGGACTACAGGAAGATGGCGGCGGGAGACAACTTCTCAGACATCCATCAGGTGATCTAGCTCCAGCTCCACAAGCGCGATCACGCAGGTTGGAACAAGAGAACGACACAGCCACTGCACCTGGAATGTATAACACACAGGACGGCGGTTCTAACTCCAACTCTCCATGTAGTTCACCTACAACGAGGAGCCCTGTGAAGTCTAAACCCAGACTGGACCCTGAGGTATCCGCACAGAGCAACAGGCACTCTGCACTGGAAATGGAGGTGAGTGGTGCATAAAACGATGACCCAGCTGCACACTATCAGGCAGACCCGATCGCCATGTTTCCAACTACAGTGCAAACAATATCGGATACTACATTAAAAGACATGCTCATGTCCCTGAGAACATCGTTGCAATCAGACATGTTGTCATGCTTTCAACAATGCAGAGTAGAAATCAATGAGCTTGGGGACAGAGTGCATCAAGTAGAAACCAGAATGTGCGATGTTACCGCATCCTTTAATGCACTAGTGGACTCCCACATGTCCCAACAAGACACCATCTCCAAAATGCAATCAAAATTAGCATACCTCGAGGATCGTTCCCGCAGAAACAATCTGAAAATACGCGGTATACCTGAAAATGTCGCGGCACAACATCTCCAGTTGTACGTAAACGATCTTTTTCAAGCCGCAGCACCATCACTATCCCCATTGGATCTTAGGATCGACAGAATCCACAGAGTGCCCAAACCGTCCTTCCTGCCACAAGAGGTCCCAAGAGATGTGTTACTCAGGGTTAATTTTTTCCAAACCAAGGAGAAAATCCTGGATGTCTTCCGCAAAGCGGAGAATCTCCCAGAACAAGCCGCAAATCTACAAGTGCTTCCTGATCTCTCGCAACATACACTGCAATTACAACGCAACATGGCGACGATTACAAAAGCAATGTAAAGCCACAAAATCGTATATAAATGGAAATATCCGGCTAAGCTCATCGTCTCATACCAGGGTTCCAACCACCTTGTTAATTCGCTGGAAGATGGTTTGCAGCTCCTTAGACAATGACAAATCATAACATCCGATACGAGCACGGATTCGCTCCCGCAACACAAGACTCCTCCCGGCAAATTACAACCGGACTGGCAACCCAAACATCAAAGAAGATACAGCTCACAACGCACCTGAGTTCAATGTTTAAGTTCCCGCCTACAAGCTTTCATTAGGATTCCCCGAATGCTTATGGTACCGTCCACTGTACCTTAGCACCCACTGTTTGGGCAGCTACGCTGCCTGGTCCACTTGGACTCTGTTCGTTTGTTTGGTTTTTTTCCTCTTGGTTTTTTAATTCTACAACTTAGTTGCTTATGCACAAGCTCAAGTTACTCAACTTGTCTCAAGCTGGGAAAACGATAACTCTTACCCACTCGACTACACAATTTCCTAGCCACTGCTCTTGGCATACATCTCTGGTAATAATCATCTCAGAAAATAATTTTCATTCCATCACTGTTTCCTGTACGGATCACCATAGACTTCCTGTATTAACCAGCGCTACAAGCCTATCCTCTCCACAAAGGATGACGAAGCTCCACATCTTCCCAAAGAAACGCCGATATCATTCAACTTATCATCTAAATGTTTTGAATGACCATTAAGCTTCTCTCAATCAATGCAAGAGGCCTCAACCACCCGGCCAAAAGAAGATCTCTCTGGAAGGAGGCCATCCAGCATAAAGTAGACATCCTGGCGGTTCAAGAGACACATTTTCATAGGTTAGCTACACCCAAATGTTCCCACCCGAATTTCCCACACATTTTCTTGTCCTCTATCACGGCTAAGAAGGGGGGGGTAATGTTGGCTGTAAGAGACACATAGTGGCGTTTGACTTGAAAGAATCATTTATTGACCCAGAGGGACGCTTCATCATACTGGTCTGTATCATAAACAAGCTACCTATTACCTTAACGTGTTTATATGCTCCCAACTCGCATCAACTTAAATTTGTTAAGCAGGTTATCAAGCAGACGACAAAAATGCGAGCGGGGAGCATGCTACTATGTGGTGATTTTAATATGATTATAGATAACAGTCTGGACACTTCCTCTCGAGTTCGGCAACAGGGCCCGAATTTCCGGGACCTCCTTATAAGAGAGGAACTGTACGACGTTTGGTGCTGTTTAAATGCAAGTGATAAGTCGTTTACATATTACTCCCCTAGATATAACTCTTACTCCAGATTAGACATGTTTCTAGCGGATAAGGTGCTGTTGCAGAGAGTTTCCCACTCCTCCATCTACGACATAACGTGGTCAGACCACGCTCCTGTGGTCATACAGATAGAGGGTGGGAATGCCTATGCTACAGCATGCTTATGGAGATGCAATGATTACATAATTCAAGATCCAAAATTTCAAACAGCTATCACCAAACATCTAGAAGAGTTTTTTGCGCTTTAATAGTCCTACTGTCACAAATCCCTTCAACAATTGGAATGCCCACAAAGCATATATCCGTGGTATCTTTATTAAAATGAACTCAAGATTATATAAGGCACGTTCAACTAAGATCACAGATCTTATTACAGAAATCCGTAAATTAGAGAGGAATAACCAAACTAACCCTGCCGCAGCTTTAGCCACGAAGTTATCTAGCATACGCCTCCAACTCAGAGAATTGTTTAGTGTACAACATGATCAGTATATGCGTAAGCTCAAATTAAACTATTACGCAAATAATAATAAAGTAGGCAAATTCCTAGCCAATCGACTTAAAGAACGTAGGTCCAAAACAGTAGTTCTGCACCTATACTACCCTGATACCTCAATGAAAGTAGAGAACCCGCAGGCAATTGCAAATGCTTTTGCAGATTATTTTTCATCCCTATACAATTTAAAAGATGACCCCAAGACCACTCAACCATGCAGAGAAGATATTGACAGCTTCATGACTAAACTGAAACTGCTCTCACTTTCAGAAACCCAACTTCAATCACTAAATGACCCCTTTTCAGCAGTAGAATTGGAAAGAGCTATAAAATCTCTGCCCCTCAACAAAGCCCCGGGACCGGATGGCTTATCCAATGGATATTATAAAGCCTTCAGTCATATATTAACACCTAACCTTTTACCATTATTCAACAAGGCCAGGATAAAAGGCACTTTTCCACCAGAAATGCTCAAAGTGTATGTGATTACCCTGCCCAAACCAGGTAAATCCCTGGATGTCCCAGCTAATTTTCGCCCCATATCTCTATTAAATGGAGACGTCAAGCTTTATGCTAAAATGCTTGCTACCAGGTTATATGACCTTATACCAGATCTGGTGAAACCGGACCAAATGGGTTTCACCAAAGGACGTCAGGCATCAGACGCCACCAGACGTATTTTAAATATAATTCACCAAGCAGAGACTCGGAAAACGCCTTCTCTGCTTCTATCTATAGATGCAGAGAAGGCGATTGATAGAGTCCATTGGGGATATATGGAAGCGGTCTTACAGAAATTCGGGTTCCAGGGGGAGTCGTTATCTGCCATACTGGCCCTATACTCAAACCCATCAGCACAAGTTTACATTTCAGGACTATTGTCAAAAGAATTCATGATCACAAATGGGACCCGCCAGGGATGCCCGTTATCGCCATTTATTTTCAACTTAATGATGAAACCCCTGGCGGAGACCATTAGAACACACCCCCATATCTCAGGCTTTAAATTTCATCAGACCACTCACGTAATTAATCTCTTTGCAGATGACGTGATCCTCCTTCTGACAAACCCTACCGTTTCATTACAATTCACACATGATATCCTTAGTCGATTCAGCACCCTGTCCTATTATAAAGTAAACTTTAACAAGTCTTTAATATTAGACCTTGGCGTTAATCATCATGCTAGAGAGCATTTAAAACAAACCCTCCCATATGTATGGGCAGAGAAAGAGATCCCCTATCTGGGCATTTACCTGACGGCAAAACTATCACAGATAGTCGAGACGAATATTAAGTTCTTACTTTTAGACATACGGAAAACACTGAACAACATGGCCAAAACTGAACTATCCTGGACAGGCAAAATTGCATCCTTTAAAATGGTTATTCTTCCTAAAATATTGTATATATTCATTACGCTCCCCATCCCATTTAAGGTATCCCATCCTCATACAACACAGAAAGGTGTGCGGGATGGGCCTCACAGACATAAAGGAATATTATTGGGCAACCATCTTAGCACAAGCTAAACACTGGTTCAGTACTTATCCTGCTCCTCTATGGGTGAATATAGAGGCCGCAGTCAACAAAATACACCCTTTAAGTCTATTACTACTTGCAGACTCCTGGAAACCTTTATCCTTAGCATCCCTTATCCCTTTCCCCGACAACTAAAACCACGCTTTTAGCGTGGAGATACTTATTGACTCAACCAAAAAACGAAAACTCGCACACCACAATAAAAATTCCACTTCAAACGCTTGGGGTATTACTCCTATACAGCCATATCACCAAATGGGTGGACCAAGGTATAGAATGTGTAGAAGATCTCCTAGATAAGGGCATTCCCCAAATCTTCCAGTCCTTACAAGCCAAATATGATTTACCTGCATCAAATATCATGCTATACAGACAAGTCTCCTCATTCTTAGTCCAAAACCCCTTGCCGAGAATTGAAATAAACGCCCCCGCATGGCATTTTTTTTAAGACCGACCAGGACAGGTGTAAAGGTATATCTCTTATTTATAACATACTCCAGTCCAAACAAGAATTTACTAAATCCCCAGTCATACTATCATGGGGAAAAGAATTGGATAAAACGTACGAGGCAGAACACTGGAGTACAGTGTTCCGATATAATTACAAAGCCACAAGCTGTATTAATCATTTGGAACTAACCCAAAAAATATTAACAAAATGGTACAGAACTCCCTTTCAACTGGCCAGACTGTTCCCCACTCACTCCATGTTATGCTGGAGAGATTGCGGTGCCCCTCGGACGATCCTACATATATTCTGGCAATGCAAAAACCTAACTAGTTACTGGAGGAAAATATTTACTATCCTCGCTGACATTACTGGGATAATACAAGAGCCGGATCCAGCACTGGCAATCCTCCACCTAGGCATAAACATATACCCTAACCAATTTAGGATAGTGGTTATTCATATATTAATTACTGCAAAACTATTCATAGCCAGGCACTGGAAAAACATCCTCTCCCCGAACCCCTCGGAAGTAACGGCACAGGTGAATCTTAACTATCACTATGAAAGATTATTAGCAATCAGAAAAACCTCTTGCAAAACTTTTGACAACAATTGGAAATGTTGGAAAGAATGGTACGGGCGTTAAAGGCTTCCCCCCTTCCTTTCCCCCCTTTATTTTCCCTCCCTTTTCCCCTGGTTATCCTTACAATTGCACCATCAACAGGAATAGTGCTAGAGAGACAAAGTCTATCCAAAATACAGGCAGCCAAGATTTTACTGAGAATGTGAATTAACAGCTGTAATCCAGACTGTTTAACTTTCCTTTCCCATGTCAAACCCCTCTGGCGCAGCGTGTTCCCAGATGGGGCGTTGGAGGAGGCTAGATGGGGTCACACGACGTGTTGATCAGTGGGTTTATGCCAACGATACTATCCTTAACAATGTATATTAGGCTATCTCAACAAGATTGTCATTTGCCAAGAAATGTACGATGTTGAATGTTGTCTTATAGTAACTGTTACTAACTGTATTCAACGATACTATATTGTATTTGTTAAATTCCAATAAAAACTATAAAAAAAAATTGTAGTAAAAGAAAGTACAGGAAAAGAATTATCTTCTTGCTTACTCGATTGCCATAGAGGTATCTTGTTAGAACAGCTGTTTAGGAGTTAGGCTGAATATAGTAAACAAAATGTCAACTTCAGTGTATGAAAGTGTGTGTAATGTGTCTCCTTCTGTGTGTGTGTGTGTGTGTGTGTGTGTGTGTGTGTGTGTGTGTGTGTGAAGAAGTGTCCTTAGCCTTGTGTAACACAGTTCTTTATACTATTTCAAATCTACCAGTCAGCAAAATGCAGCTATAACCATATATAGTTAGCTAAATGAGATCTTATTAGTAATTATTATAAATATTCACTTTGCTAATAGCTGACACGTCTTTTAAACTTCTTTGAGTGACAGAAACACATAACAGTATTCTATAAAAAAAACTGTAGTGTTGACCTTCTGCTAAATGATCACTTCTTGTAAAAGATACATTCTTTAAGTAACAGAAATTAAATGTATCAAAACGTACAATTAAAAATTCATAATAAACTATAATTGAATATATGTATATATATATATATATATATATATATATATATATATATATATATATATATATATATATATATATATATATAATATTATAATTTCACACAAATTCTAACTAGCTAACTAATTAAGTAACTATATCAGATAACTAACTATATTATGGATGATCTATGATTTACTTTTTAAAGGATCTCTACAAACATTTTTTTTTCTCAATTCTATGACACATTACTCTATGTGTATTCGTATCTGTGAAACTACTGACCTTAAGTTATAAACTCTGGACATGGAGAACAACTGGTACAAAAATGACATTCACATCTATTTCAAGATCTGGCTTATGCTGAGCTAAGTGAGCTTTTTCATAGTCAAAGTTTAAAAGGGGACACAAACGGCATAAATACAGATCTTGGTTATAAAGCCAAATGAATAAAATTATTCTACAATGTATCTGATTATAATTTATTATATTACCTAATGTTAACCTTTAAAATCTATATTTCTGATTTATTAATCAGAAGATATGATATGGGTTTAAAAGAGAATCCTATTGACCAGGAAAAGAAAGGTTTAACATAACACCATTTATTAGAGTAAGTTACAAGTCTATCGGATATACAGAAAATATCTATAGTCTAAGGTCTTACATCAAGGAAGAAAATACTAGGTTGTAATATAATATTTACATGCAGGAATACAAAGTATATTCTCTAAGACAGTATATTTAGTCACAAGCATACAAGCATATTTAGTTACAAGCCACACCTTAACCACAATTACCCATCCTTACAGAGTTCCACTCGTGACCACTGCTTCCCAAAAAGAGACTGTTCCCTCCCCTTGGCTTTGGGTAAATCCCTTCATGCTGATTCCCCATTGGCTGCCTTAGCTTGGATCATGATTGGATGGCTCACTACATAAGTCGGCCCCCTTTCATGCAAATCCTTGTGACTAGGAAGAAGATTTAATTGGCTTTCCCCAGGAACTTAGCAATTGATTATGGTTGCCTCCCTTCATTGCATACCCCAGCATGGGGTCCTTTGAAGTGAGTAGGTGCAGAACAATGGGAGTGGCTCTCCATATGGTGTATACAAATCTCGGCCCCGCATTGTCTGCTCTTATCAAGCCCCTGGGGGGGGAGGCATGTTACCTGGCTTTCATAGATGAAAGCCAAATGAGATCTATTTCTAATTACAATATTTTACAGATATTAATGAAGATTTCACATAAACTCATAAGGCAACAGATGGCCCCTTGTGGCCAGTTGAGAATATGAGACTCGGCCACACATAGAATAATGGTTTAGGTGCAATCTTCTTTAATATTTGGAACGTTTGGCTTTGCCCTCTGAAATGAAATAAAACTCTTTGAGAAGAAGGGAAAAAAAAAAAAAAACGTTTAAACTCTCCATCTCTACAGTTCACATTTCTGGATCCTAGTATCGGTAGTCCTCACTTGTTCTGAATGTAATAAGTCCATAATAAAAATCATAGGATACAAAATACAATAAAAAAACAAGAGGGTTAAAAAAAACATGAGGATCCTTGTTCTCAACCGTCCAATAATGTTAGTGCGAAAGTCAATAATGTCAATCTGGTCATGTTGCCCTTGCTTCTGGGACAGCCTTCCATGGTGATTCCCGTTGGATACCGCATACAGTAATGGCCTTTGGATCAGCTTTCCCGGCTAAGATTATACTTTGTTAATGTGGACAGAGGTAGAGAAAGAACACCACAAGTACATTTGAGACACATGCATTCAAATTAATGCTCGTCTGGTAAGTCTGAGCAGTTAGGACCTTTTATTAGAATTACCATAGATATACTGCGACATACTACTGCGACCCCTTTCTTAGTGACATGTGTAACAATTTGGTAACGCCCTTCAGCCAGGTGTCTGATTTCCATCCCCCATCTTTCTTCCTCCGTGGTCATATGCCTGCAAGTAACTTCTGCTGTATACCACTGTGTGTCTGTGTATGACCCTTCAAGTGTGCAGGGGGTTCTTGTTGCCATCGCAACTCACCACTAACTCCTGTTACTGAAGCTATGTTCAGTGCTGGTCCCAAACCTTGGGCACCGTCCTTGGCTACCATGTGTAGCTACTGCACGAGCCCTGCCTTTAGCAGGCTACGGAAGAGGTCATCACTTTAAGAGTTCTCATTGCAGATTAGGCAGTGTCGCCTACGCAGACAAACATGACTGGATTTCAGAATACAGATAGGTGTGATGTCACCAGTCACTAGTGGCTTCTGGAAAAATCTAAATAAAATACTCTTAAGTACAAATGTACTATACTCCCTGCTATTTGCCAATCACTATGAGTCTCACCAGTCCCAGTATATCTATATGATATTGACGCAATGCTCTTTGAACTTATTATGGCACAAAAAGAAAGAAATGAAAAAGAAAAATATATATCAATGACCACATCTGATGACTGCCCAACATTAGAACTGTAGAGAGGATTGTATGTCACATATACACAGAAAATAGTCACATGGCTGTTGCTAAAGCCTTATGTTACTATTGTCATGATAATAGCTACAATGACCTAAAATTATATAAAACAATTATCCAATGTCATAAGAGAAAAACAAAAACTGTTGGATACTCGACCCATCCCCAAAATGCTAAAGGGAAGCTTTTAATATTCTATATCAACATTTGTAATTGCTTTAAATGTTCTCCATATAATGTTCCCCATACTCCCCTCTTTTTTTTTTTTTTTATTTCACCATAGGCAAGCCAAACTGAAGAATCACCCAAAAAATTAAAATAAGGTGATATAGGAAGTAAAGAAAAAAAAAAATAGTTTTCTTTAAGAGAAAAAGTCGAAGGAGAAAAAAACAATAAAGAAAAAAAAACTATTCAGATTGAATGCTGCCTCAACCTTTAATTTGTTAAAGAGCCTTGAATCTGTAATTGTGTTAAACAAAATGATTGAATCTGCTTTCAAACATTGCGCAACACCCTCTCTCGGTGGTGATTAACATATTAATTGACTCTTAGTGCAAAACAATTTGCAAGTCAAGCAGGCCACAAAAATTTGTATTAGAGAGAGCAGGACCTCTGTTTATTGAAACAGACCGCCCTAAAGAAGTTAGAATTTAGTAAGGCCTGACTGTAATTAATTCCATTCAAGGCTTCTCCTTAAAACCAACATAAAATTGTTTTAAGGTCCTCATCTGTGTTTCACAATACTTTGCCCCATCTGCGTCCGATCATCCATCCTTGTTTGGGCAATTACCCTAAAATACAAAACTTAAAAATCATTAATAACACCTCACTGTACCTCTCTGAGAGGTTCATAATGGTCTACATACTAGTGGATTCTTGGAACCGACTTCCAGCCAAGGTAATGAGTCTATACTTTGACAGACCAAATATGGAAAAACTGGGAGGGTTTGTAAATACTTAAATTCTAAAATGACAACATGTAGATCTATAACCTTCACACATGTTAGCATCACATGAGTTAATTTGGAAGGAAAAACAAAACAAAACATAAGACCTACTGAATCCATAAGATGTCACACGGTGCAAAGTAATGTATCATTTAGTTTCCGAGTGTCAGAGTGAAAGAACTTTCACTCTAAGGCACAGGAAAGGAGAAAACAAAGATATACACCACATCCCTACAGTTCCTCATAGTTATAAGGATTGAGATTTCATACAATAGGTTATTTATTCGCAAGTACATTTGAACTTGTAAAAAAAAAATTATAAATTTAAACTGGTACCAGTATTGAGCTCATTTCCAATGAAAAAAAAAAATATAAAATAATCATAAACAGTACAACGCATGCGCATTAGTGTGATCACACATATTTATGGCCATAAAGCAATGTTGAGTACACCCCCTAAGAGAAAAAAAAAAAAAAAAAAATCTTTGTTTACACATGGACAGTTCATACCCATGCATTCCATCACTCACACATACACATTCATTTCGATTGCATCCCATACATCCTGGATAGCACTTTGGTATTTGCAAATGAATTGTTAGGCGTTTCTGGCCTCTGGGAGAATACAAAGGAAAGTGAGAGGAAGAGAGAAAAAACAAAAACAATGGACTGTTATACCATACCTTTGTTAGGCGTGTATTTACGCATATGTACAGCCAATTTGTATGGACATATACTTTCCTGAATTCACTTAAACCTGAAAACAGATTACTTTGTAGAAGACAGTTATTAATCTTTCCCCCTTTTTTATTTATTTAACCTATTTAAAGCAAAACAAAAAATTTAAAATACATCATTCTTATGTGTACATTGGTAAATGGACAATGCCATTCCCACTTTGATCTAATGAAACTAAAATGCCATAGACCTCTAAAACGAATTTATATGTTGTATTTCATCTCCGCTTTTAGTGTACTGTTTTGGTTTGCGGTGGACGAGTTACTCCCTCCATTTCTCAAATTCAGGGAGTCAATGACGTTTCTTTTAAAAGATTGGAATTCTTTCACAAATTCATCCCTTTCCTGTTTAATTTGCCTAATCTCCTGCTGTAAGGTCTCATTCTCAGCCTTAATAGTTGAGGAAGGGATGTATGATTTTGTATTTTCATATTTATTACTCCTGGGCCCTTCCCCCCAGCGTGGTGAGTACACTTCTATGTCCCGCCTCCTTGTTGTATATTGCTTCTGTTTAAATATCATTTCACCAGAAGACACACAAAATTGAGAAATGTGGCCTAATAACCCACAGGTATAGCACTTTATCTTTTGTAAAGTATTAAAGCGTCTCTTAACAACTGGTGTGGTTTTGGGCTGAGAATTTTCAATGGCTAAAACCTGATGAACTGCTTTTCCTGTCTTCATAATAGATCTAGGGGTACTTACAAAAGAACTCTCACCTTTCAATGAGTTGTTGAAATTAACGCCTACTCTAGGCGGAGCTAGTTTTCTGTTGTCTGTAGGAATACTAAAAATGGTTGCATTACAATCTATGTTATGTGTAGATTGCCCCCACTGCCCTGGGCTGGGAGATGCCTTAACCTGATCACTATGCCATCTCACATCTGAGAGCTCCCCCCTCTGTTGCACATTGGTTGCGTGTGAAATAATGAGTTCATTATTTTTAATTTTGCCAATGTTGGGGAACTTATCTTGCTTCTCATTTGTGGATATCTGGTCCCCATTGTCTGGTGGGTATGTGACCATGGTGCATTCTCGATTTTCTTGTGGCTCTGCGATTTCTCCCATCGCCGTAGGAAAAGTAGAATTAGGATCGATATCCTCCTTTCCCTTATACTTTTCATATTCTTTAATGTCCCCAATTTCATAGGCACAAATAGGTGCCATAGTATTACCATGTTCGCATCTGCTGGCCATAGCTGCCTGTCCTTTAAGGATAGAAATTGTTTGTAGCAACTGTGACATTGTAATATTGTTATTGTAGATTGTAGCTTCAAATTGCTGTATTTTAGCATTCATAGCCATGCATGCTGCATACATGCCTGCCAAGGCTAGACCTTTGAGCTTTTTCTTGTTGTTTGTTTTAGCTTGTTCCTCAAATAACTCCTGGACATAAGTCCAAGGAGATGCTTTTAACTTAGCATCACAGGCAAATTTATTGCTCTTGTGTTTAAAAGTATAAGTTGCTACAAAATTTCCTAGACAAGACATGGCAGACATTATCAAGCTATACAATGCACAATTTGTAAGCTAAATTAAGTTAACTGTTGCCCTGTACTATACAATCACTTTGAGATTACCGTAAAGAAGTAGGGAAAACAAACAGAAACTCCCATTGAATAAAATTCAGAAAATGCAGTAAAGTGGAGAGGATAAATAAAAAAAAAAAAAAAAAAAAAAATATATATATATATTTTCAGCTCTCACTACAACAATCCTGTTAGATTACTGGAGACACCCCAAATCTACTCACAATAGTTTGTAGTTTACCTTATCTGAGCCTACGCCCGCAGAACAATAGACCCGGGGAACAATAGGAACAATACTAAGGCCACAGGTATCAACTAGGGTGAATAACGCTTTCAGTTTACAATAGAAAGGTACACACAGCCGTGTTTACACCAAAGTTAAACCCAATTCAGTTTAAAATAAGAGAAAAAAAAAAATGAATCTACCACAAACTCGGATTACCAAATTTGTGGTAAGGTTTCATCCTTAAAAGAAATTTCAAGGTATAATACAGTATGCTAGATGCATCTTATTTACCCTATACTAATAATGTTTCTCAGATATTAGCTTCAGCATTCAGCAACAAGACTTCCACAGTTCTGTACTGTAACTGAAAAGCATGAGAATATTACTGCTTGTAAAATTCCACAGCTAAAATAAACAAACTACTCACTTGTAGCTATTTTCACTGTCCTATACACAAATATTATGCCTTTAGTGGACAGACCATGAAAAAAAAAAAAAAAAAAAAATCTGTTGAACCTTTTCAACAAAACCAAGACCGCACTCCAATTGGCGTCTTTCCAATGAAACCCATGTGCTCCCCATGCAGCACACTCAAACAATTGTTAGAGAGAGCAATGAACCTCGGCGAGCACCAAGGAATACAATAGAATAAAAATTAAAAATAATAACAAAAACTTTTCCCGCTAAGTTACTTCCTCCCCCTGACATGGACCGGAAATGTCAAGGTACATCCAAATAACTTTTTCAATTATAATTACGGGATATGAAGCAAAACAAAATATGTGGAGTATCCTCCCTCCTTTTTAGAGTTCATCTAATACCCACTGATACAAAAAAACATTTACCTGTATTTTTCCCTATATAGATTGGATAAGCTGACTCAGCTTAAATTCCCCCTAATAACCTTAATCTCTAATACACAAATTGTGGTATTATATTAAATACTTTCAGTCCTGTACTCAACTTCGTGGTCGCCACTGTTAACCTTTAAAATCTATATTTCTGATTTATTAATCAGAAGATATGATATGGGTTTAAAAGAGAATCCTATTGACCAGGAAAAGAAAGGTTTAACATAACACCATTTATTAGAGTAAGTTACAAGTCTATCGGATATACAGAAAATATCTATAGTCTAAGGTCTTACATCAAGGAAGAAAATACTAGGTTGTAATATAATATTTACATGCAGGAATACAAAGTATATTCTCTAAGACAGTATATTTAGTCACAAGCATACAAGCATATTTAGTTACAAGCCACACCTTAACCATAATTACCCATCCTTACAGAGTTCCACTCGTGACCACTGCTTCCCAAAAAGAGACTGTTCCCTCCCCTTGGCTTTGGGTAAATCCCTTCATGCTGATTCCCCATTGGCTGCCTTAGCTTGGATCATGATTGGATGGCTCACTACATAAGTCGGCCCCCTTTCATGCAAATCCTTGTGACTAGGAAGAAGATTTAATTGGCTTTCCCCAGGAACTTAGCAATTGATTATGGTTGCCTCCCTTCATTGCATACCCCAGCATGGGGTCCTTTGAAGTGAGTAGGTGCAGAACAATGGGAGTGGCTCTCCATATGGTGTATACAAATCTCGGCCCCGCATTGTCTGCTCTTATCAAGCCCCTGGGGGGGGAGGCATGTTACCTGGCTTTCATAGATGAAAGCCAAATGAGATCTATTTCTAATTACAATATTTTACAGATATTAATGAAGATTTCACATAAACTCATAAGGCAACACTAAATCACACACACTCCATTTATGGCCCTTTCATACACATTTTGAATCAGTTGCTCCAGCTGTACCACAGCTAATCTTTGGATCAGATTAGCCAGAAGTAATTTTCTGATTAAAAATACCTGTCATATTTTTTCACTTTTTTTCATTTTTTCCTTAATTAATTTATACAATTGTTTAATTCTAACAATAATACAGATTTGAAAAAAAAAAACATAACAAATATAATAACTATTAGATGCAATAATATATTTCCTGCAGCAGTTGTTACTGAGGTATTTCCCCAAACTGATACAGTTTTTTTAAACTTTGACCGCCATGAATTTGCTGACATTTCAGACCATCCATGCTCTATCACTTGTAGATTTCCCTGTTCATGCTTATTATCTCTGCTTTTTGAAGTTCTTCAGATAAAGCAATTAATAAACCCTTATCCTTTTGTATGATCTTTCCATGGGAATCCATCTACTTGAGATATATTATATTGTATAGGAAGAACACCTACATTTCTCATAAGCCTATTGGATAAATTTACATTAACTCCATTAATACTGATTCCTGTAAGGTATTCTATACAACACAAACCTCAACTCAGGATTTCTGTTTGTGTGCAGGATAGGAAAAAAGCTTTAACTGTTACAGTGCTAGTCATAATTTGAAAACAGACCTTCCTTTTTCCTACTGAAGTTACTAAGTCAAAGGAAGTTTTTACTTTTTTACTATTCTTGCTGTACATAATGAATGATTATGTAAACAAGAATGAAAAATTCCTTTGTCCTGCTTAGGCAAACAGATTATTTGTGATTGAAAATGTAAACAGGAAGATAGATCAAGTTGTTCTGGTTCTGAATAATTACTATCCAAAGCAAAATCTGTAAACTGCAATTGATAGTATAACAATTGAGTTTTACTTACTGGTAATCCTAAGACTGTAAATAGAACCGATATTTGTTCTCTTCCAGCTATAGGAATCGGCAAGGTACTAAAGCATTCATACTGATTACATCTTACCCATTTATTCACCCATAAATCTGTATGATTTTTTGCAAATACATATTCATCAGGTAAACTTTGTAAATTACCTAGAGGAGTGTTTCCACTTTGGAATGCTTGAGCTGTTATTTTAAAATTGGTAGAATACTCTGTATCTCTAGACATGTCCTGGCTACATGGGAATGTTGTTCACTGTTCATTAAATTTAAAGTAACATTTTGTATATGGACTATAGATGGTCCTATAACCGTTGCTGTCTTATCATATTTTTTAATATTTGATTAAAATTTCTCTGAACATTTAATACTTTTACTTTCCACTAAACCTGTTGTTTCTAGATCAGACGTTAACGTATTGTGGGATCTCCTTTTCTGAATGACAGTCAGAAAACAGGCAATTTCTTAAAAATCTGGAGGATGCCAGGTTTGTTTGAAGGAGGTTTGCAAAGTAAAAACAAACAGTAAATTAAATCCTTGCCATCCGGCGTTAACTAAACAAATAGTCTCCTCTCTATACAGTGTGAGGCTGGTTGTCACGTACCTAGTAGGCGAGCCCGGAATGCAGGAAGCGGCCCCTCGTAGCCCCTGGGTAAAGAACCCCTGGAGATGGTAACAGAAGCTCAAAAGTTCAGGGGGCACAAGTGCCTGGCGGGTAGATGCTGGTCCGGATGGGCAGCAGGACACCAACAGCGAGCAGATGAAGCTGAAGACAAGAGACTGGTGTAGGCAGGCACAAGTGGTAGACTGGCTGGCAGACGGACGTCAGCGGGTACAGCAGTCACAGGATATCCAACCAGGTAGGTAGGAACCGCAGAGTCGGGTACAGGCCGGGTCAGCAGGTAACGGTCAACGTGGTACAAGAGGGATGAGGCAGAGGCGTAGTCAGACAAGCAGGAGGTCGTAGGCAGGCAGCAACGGATCAGGGTCAAGGTCAAGCCGGGTAACAGGAACTAAGGTAGCAGATACAGGTATAGGGTAGTAGGATCTCCGAACGCGCTGTAGACTGTTCAGCACGAGTGGAAGGGAGCAAGTGCCTTAAGAAGACTGTAGGGCGCCAAACGGTCGCACGACGAGTCAGCGTGCGCGAGTGGACGTGCGCCCGTTCGTGCCCCCACGTGCACGCGTGCGTTCGTTCAAGCCGACGCGAGTGCGTCCGATCGCTCTAGCGCGCGTTAACGGAGCACGACGGGTCCTTGACAACAAACTTCTGTGGGTAAGTCTCTCGTGCGCAAACGAGACGCCAGGACGATCGTGACACTGGTCTTCGTCACCCACAAAACATACGTAAAAGCAAACCTTTTTTAGTCCAACAGCCAGAGCTCCTCTCACTCAGGTTCCTTCCTGAATCTCAAAACCAGAGCCCTGCTGTGCTCTCTTTCTGGATACTTAAAGTCCAGCTGACTATGGACTCCAGTGGACCTGAAAATCTGGACCGGAACCCAGCCTGCCACAAAGACTGGAAAAACCGGCCCACATTTTGGTTTAGTCTCTTACAATGGAATGAATGCGAGGTGAATGTACCTATTATCGTGTATCCCACCTCGCATACCATCACACATCCTCCCCCTCTGCTCAAGCCCCTGTGACTGAGCACTTGACCCAACCGTACAGTGCACATCTGCATTATTTTGGAACTTTCCCAGCCTGTGCTCCACCATAAACTGAAAGGGATGTAAAGCCAGGAACCACCTTGTCACACGGCCATTTTTCTCCCTGTTGTCACACATCCACTTTAAAGCCCCGTACACACGAGAGGACTTATGTCCGACAGACTTCCAAAGGAGTTCCGCCGGAGTTCCGCTGGAGTTCCGCCGGAGTTCTGACAGACTTTTCGGCCGAATGGACTTGGCCACACACGATCACACTAAACTCCGACGGATTCGAGCGTGATGACGTACGACCCGACTCGAATAAGGAAGTTCATAGCCAGTAGCCAATAGCTGCCCTAGCGTCGGTTTTAGTCCGTCGGAGTAGCATACACACGAGCGGATTTTTCGAAGGGGACCGGGTCCGGCGGAGTTCCGTCGGGAAAATTTGAAGCATGCTTCATTTCTAAAGTCCGTCAGACTTTTGCGAAGCTAAAGTCCGTTGCAGCCCACACACGATCGGATAGTCTGACGGACTCGGTCTGACGGACTTTGGATGTTGAAAAGTCCGCTCGTGTGTACGGGGCTTAAGGGAGCATGGTCAGTGACCAGTTTAAATGACCTCCCCAGTAGGTAATACCTCGGGGAGTCTAAGGCCCATTTAATGGCAAGACACTCCTTTTCTACAGTGGCATAGTTCTTTTCATGCTTGTTCAGCTTCGAGCCCAGGTATACAACTGGGTGCTCCTCATCGTCCCTGTTCTGTGAAAGTACAGCCCCTGGGCCCACCTCAGAGGCATCCATCTGTATGACAAACTCCTTGCTGAAGTCCAGTGCCACTAGTACTGGTAACCCACAATGGGCCTGCTTTAAATTCTGAAATGCCTCTTCGGCTTCGCGATTCCACTTGACCATGACCGACCCTCTACCCTTCGTCAGGTCAGTCAGAGGGGCGGCCATGGTGGCAATGTTGGATATGAATCATCTTTAATCACCTGCTTTCCTTTTCTTAAATCATTTCTATTCATACTTCTTACTAATGACAATGTTTATTAAGCTCACGCGGAGTGTACCCTTTTTCCACAAATCTATCAAGCAGGATTTTCAACTGTATATTAAAGCATTTGGCGCAATTGCGCCTATCATGAATTTGCTTTTTGGGAATTGAGCTAAGCCATCAGGGGTGGTGGCAACTCCCCAGGGGAATATAGCCATTACGGTCTCCCTCTTTCAAATAAGTCTTTGTAGACAATTGGTGGTTATCTTTAAAAATGACAAGATCAAGAAAGTTAGTATTCTGATAGAGACTCCCAAGAAAGAGATGCCAAATCTGTTCTTACCAATTTTTGACAGAAAACGTAGAAACAACTCATTTGATCCTGCCCAAATGATGACAATATAAAGCTTGTAAAACTTAAGCTGAGGTATGTTGGCACCAAAAATAGCATCTTTTTCCCAGTGGCTCATGAATAAATTGACCACTGAGGGGGCATATTTGGCCCCCATGGTCACCACTCTTTTTTG
This sequence comes from Lithobates pipiens, assembly GCF_037356315.1. NCBI lineage: Eukaryota > Metazoa > Chordata > Amphibia > Anura > Ranidae > Lithobates > Lithobates pipiens. Next base: position 378,069,055 of record NW_027507903.1, on the reverse strand, counting down.
CCTAAAAAACTGTCATGCCAGAAAAAGTTATGACTCATGGCCAGATCTAACGCATGCACCATAAAGTCCTTTTGGTTTTCATTTTAGTATTATTCAAAGCCCATACTATCTTATCAGGTTATAATGGACCAAGTCCACAGTCATCACTACAGGGTAACAACTCTGTTAGGTCCTATGTTGACCCCGATTCTTATGGAGTTCCCATTTATAACAGATACAAATCCCCACCACAGGAGGATTACTATTCTCGTGAGGGTTATAGCCAGCCTGATTATCATAATCGTGGCTGGAGTAGCCCAAGTTAGGCTCCATCCCAATCCAGGGTTGGACCTAAAAGAGCACAGAGAGGACACCTTGGTACCAACTATAGGGGGGATTTTCAAAAAAGGGGGTATGGTGGCCCCCTTGGTAGGGGGAGAGGCCAATATCCCAGAGGGGGGAGAGGCCAATATCCACAATCAAACGGAGGAGGGGATTGGAAACATTGGTACCCCATGGCACCCCCCAGACCGCACAGGGCAGAACCAAGCACGGCAAATGGAGAGGCAAAAGGAAAAAGAAAGAGTGACCTAATGCAGGGCATTTTCAATTTAAGTGATGATACTTTTACATTAGATGAACTTAAAGTGTTAGTGCTGGGCCTTAAGTTTGCTCTAACAAGGAACTCAACAAATTTGCTATCTTCATTGACTTTCAGAAGTCCATGAGGAAAATAAATATTAAGAAACATTTTACTAAGAATTCACCCCAGGCAGGACAGGAAGTCCCGTATTATAGTCATATCAATTTGAGAAATAACTCAGTGTTAAACTCTACAAATCCTAATAATCACTTTTCTAAGGTCTTTAGGTCTCTGGTTCAACAGGACCTAGAAGACCTACCCATCAAATCTAGTAGACACAAAACAGATCTTGAAAGGGTATCAAATCTCTAGAAAAAAATAAACAGGTTGTGATTAGGAGTGCAGACAAAGGGGGCGTCTGGTTATCCTTTATAAATCTGATTACCTAGCATAATTTAATAGACTTGTCTATGATGCCGAAACCTATGAAAAATTGGAGGGTCAATCCCACCAATAAATTCAAAGCTAAGCTGAGACGTTTGTTAAAAAATGCTCAGGATGAGGTTATTGTTACCAAGAAAGAGGCCAGATATTTGGTGCCTGATGCTCTGAGAGTACCGGTAATCTACTAGTTATCGAAAATTCATTAAACTCTGTCCAAACCACCCGGGAGACCCATCATGAGTGGGGTGAACTTTTTTTGCTAGGATTGGTGAATACCTAGACAGCTTTTTAAAACCATTGGCACAGAGCTGTCCAGCCTATCTTAAAGATAGCAGGGATCTCATGCAGTTATTGCGGGGGGTCAAGGTCGATGATGGGCATATTTTGGCTAGTATTGACGTTGACTCCCTGTATACTAATATCCAGCAGAAACATGCGATTGAGGTGGTAGTATGGGCTTTGAATAATACTAAAATGAAAAACAAAATGACTTCCTGGTGCATGCGTTAGATATGGGCATGAGTCATAACTTTTTCTGGCACGACAAACTGTTTTTTTAGGCAAAAAAGAGGGGTGGCCATGGGGGCCAAATATGCCCCCTCAGTGGCCAATTTATTCATGAGCCACTGGGAAAAAGATGCTATTTTTGGTGCCAACATACCTCAGCTTAAGTTTTACAAGCATTATATTGATGACATTGTCATTATTTGGGCAGGGTCAAATGAATAGGTTCTATGTTTTTTGTTAAAAATTGGTAAGAACAGTTTTGGCATCTCTTTCTTGGCAGTCTCTGAGTATCAGACTATTAACTTTCTTGAGCTTGTCATTTTTAAAGATAACCACCAATTGTCTACAAAGACTTATTTCAAAGAGGTGGGCCGTAATGGCTATATTCCCCTGGGGAGTTGTCACCACCCTGATGGCTTAGCTCAATTCCCAAAAGCCAATTCATGAGAGTTCGGCATAATTGCGCCAAAAGTGATAACTTTGATATACAGGTGAAAATCCCGTTTGATCGATTTGGGGAAAAAGGGTACACTCCGCGTGAGCTTAATAAAACTTTGTCATTAGTAAGAAGTATGAGTAGAGATGATTTATTTAAGAAAAGGGAAGCAGGAGAGCAAAATTAGGGCATTGCTTTCATGTCAGGTTTCACTTGGCAATATAGACAAGTCGAAAAAATTATTTGTAAGTATTGGCATTTGTTGTGGAAGGACAGCGACCTTGATAAAACTTTACATAGTAAACCATTGTTTATTTACACCTTACACTTTACGGCTAAAACTCGCACTTAATGTGGTCAACCCCCCCCAAGAGGACATGCACCTTTTTAGACCAAGTTGGCTTTTTTAGCTGTGGGAGGTGCGTAATGTGTAAAACATCCAAATGAAGAGTGAGAAAGACATTGAACTTTACTTCCCACTCCTCTGGGGAGTCCTTTAAAATGAACAAATTCAGTATATGTGGCACTACCCACGTCATCTACCTTTTATCTTGCTCGTGTGGGCTTCAATACGTGGGTAGGACTACCAGAGAATCGGGTGTTCATTCACGTGAGCATGTTAACCCGATAAAAAAGGGTTTTAAACATAACAGCCTGTTAGGGATGAGCTCGGTGTTCGAGTCAAATACATGTTCAACTTGAACACCAGGTGTTCGCCCATTCGGCGAAGCCAGAGCTTTGTGGGCCATCCGTGCCATATTCGTGTGGTGCTCACGCCCCACAGTGCACTGCGGCATCGCAGTGCATTGCTGGCTGATGATTGGCCAAGCATGCACTGTGACCAGCATGCTTGGCCAATCACAGCACCGGCAGCGAGGAGAGCCTGTGGCCAATAATAACTCAGGGGGTTTAGTACACGCCCCACACTATATAAGGCCGCCTGCGCGGTGGCCTTGTGTAGTGTGCTGCGGTGTTCATAGAGAGACAGGCAGGGACAGTGTCTTCATTTCTTGTGAACCTAGCGCAATTACAGTCAGTGTATTGTGCCCCCTGCACAGTGTACACCTGAAGCTATCCCCAATTGCTCATGTTGTTCTAATTCTATACCACAGGCAGCTGCAGCAGTTGCAGTCGGTGTATTGTGCCCCCTACACAGTGTACACCTGAAGCTACCCCAGTTCCTCGTGTTTTTCTATTCCTATACCACAAGCAGCTGCAGCAGTTACAATCAGTGTATTGTGCCACCTGCACAGTGTACGCCTGAAGTTACCCCAATTGCTCATGTTCTTCAGATCCTATACCACAGGCAGACAGCTGCAGTAATTATGTCAGAGAGGTTACCTAACTGGATGGATGGTTGGCCGCTCTGGCTCGTGCCAGTGTGCGCGTTCCTGTGCGTGCGGCTGTGCGCGCTCCTGTGGGCACTCATGTGCGCGTGCCGGCTGACCCTGATTCACATGTTGCTGCGCAATGCCACGCGCCTTTCTTTGGGCATCGGCTCGCGTGCTTCTGAGGGCACCGGTGCGCGTGTGGGTTTTCGCACGCCTGTGCGCTGTTTAGTGCCGACTGGTCTATTTAGTCTGGCTGAGCCCATTGATCGGTGCTGCCTGATCAACAGCTCCCCGTGACCTTGCTCCCTGAACCTGAATTCCGGCTTGACCACCTATTGACTTGGCTTGCCCTTCGGACCTTCCTGGATATCTGCACGCATCTGACCTCTGGCACATTTTTGACCTTGCTTTTGCCTGCTCCCTTGTACTTCACTGACCGCATGTTGCTGAACCTGGCCTGTACCTGGACTTACCCAACCTGCTCCTGCTCAGTATCCACTGCCTGCATTCCTGCTCACCACCTTACTTCTGAAGACCCTTCACTTCCAGCATCACGACTTACCTCTCATACTCCTCCGCCCTCCAGAGCCACCTGTCTTCTCTACCAGGGGCCGCAAGTCGGATAAGTAAGGGAGACCACCCTCTGCCCAAGTGGACTCCCCGGTCAGGTACGTGGGGTTCTGATAAATTACAGTTGGTGTACTGTGTCATCTACTCAGTGTGCACCTAAATCGACCCCAATTGATGGTGTTCTCCTCTCCCTGCAGGCCATTAGTATGTTTGGAAGGCCAGCAAGGAGAGGCAGACAGTCGCAAGCCAATAAAAGAGGACAAGCAGTTTGAGCACAGTGTTGGGTACATCCTCCAGGATGTACCCAACACGGGCAATCTGCTAGCAGTACACCGATGTCAGATTGTACCAGGCAAATTTCCCTGCCCCAGCTGCAGCACCGTCAAAAGAAGTTCACTCCCAGCCATCCACATGCCCAGCGGTTAAATGCTAGCTTGGCTAAATTGCTAGCGCTTCAACTGCTGCCTTTTCAATTGGTAGACTCGGCCGTAAGTTTGTGCAATGTGTGGTTCCTCAGTGGCAGGTTCCCAAACGCCATTTTTTCTCACGGAAGGTGATTCCGGCTCTCTGCTGGCATGTGGAAGGCAATGTCCATGCCTCGCTGGACAGGGCGGTCAGCTGTAAGGTGCATATTGCCACTGAATCATGGTCCAGCACACATGGACAGGGACGTTACCTATCTTTCACAGCACATTGGGTGACTCTTCTGAAAGCTGGGAAGGATGCAGGACAAGGTGCAGTAGTGTTGGAGGTTGTTCTGCCACCATGCCTCCAAAATGCTACTACTGGTTGTGACACACCTCTCTCCTCCACCCCTTCCTCTTCTTCTTCCTCCATGTCCTCTTCCTGTGCTTTGTCCTCGGAACCAGCGGTCCTCCGCAGGCATTCAAGGGGCTACGCAAGTACCCAGGCAAAAATATGCCATGCCCTGTTTGTGCTGGTGTGCTTGTGGGACAGGAGCCACACTGGCGCAGATATTCTGTCAGCTCTGCAGGGCAGGCTGAGAGGTGGTTGACACCATGCCAGCTTAAGCCAGGAATGGTGGTTTGCGACAATGGCACCAACCTCCTCTCCGCCCTCCGACAGGGACAACTGACCCATGTGCCCTGTGTGGCTCACGTCCTTAACTTGGTGGTGCAGCAGTTCTTTGGCAGGTATCTGGGCTTACAGGATGTCCTGAGGCAGGCCAGGAAAGTCTGTGTGCATTTCCTCCGATCATATAATGCCAGTGTTTGGCTGGGTGAGCTCCAAAAGGAATTGAACCTGCCCAAGACCCGCCTTATCTGTGACATGCCCACCAGGTGGAACTCAACATTGGCCATGCTTTCCCCATGCCAGTGGGCCATGATCAGGGATGCATGCACTGTCCTGTCACCTTTTGAGGAGGCCACGAGGATGGTGAACAGTGACAGTGCATGCATCAGTGACACTGTACCTCTTGTTCACCTGTTGGAGCACACGCTGCATGGAATAATGGATAGGGCACTTGAGGCAGAACAGAGGCAGGTAGAGGAGGACTTCCTTGCCTCTCAAGGCCCCCTTTATCCAGACAGTGTTCCTGCTGTGCTGCCGATCACACAGGAAGAGGATTGTGTCAGCATGGAGGAAGAGCTTGGCACTCAACATCAGCAGCAGTCTTTTAGGGATGATTTACAGTCCCACGACACCCGGGGACTGTACGTGGCTGGGAGGAGTGTCAGAAACCATGAAACAGACTGAGACAGAAGTACAATCAAATCACACTTGTTTATTAATAATAAAAATAAAAAGGTAGATAGAAAAAAGCGTAGCCAAGCATAGCCAGAGTCCAGTAGCCAGAAAGGGTAGTCAGCCAGTCCAAAGTTCATAAACCAGATCGGGTAATCAGCCAGTTTAGAAGTCAGGGATCCAAGGAGAGCAACTGCAAGCAGCATAAGAAGCCAGGAGGGATGTCAGCAAGCCAATCTTGAAACAAACAGCAGGAGATGGTTCCTTGTGATGTGACCAAACGTGAAGGCAATGGAGAAATGAGCTGGAAGACTTTAAATAGGCAGGTCAGACAAGCATCATCGGGAACAGCTGGTAACTGTGGAGAGAGAAGAGAGCTGGCAATTAGCCAAAAGCTGAGCGGCCAGCCCAGAGGAGGAAGGGCTAAGCCAGCCCTGACAGTACCCCCCTCAATGACCCCTCTCCCTCGGAGGGCCACCGGGCTTGAGGGGAAACCGTCTATGGAACTTGCAGAGGAGGACAGTGGCATGTACGTCAGAGGATGAAACCCAGGAGCGTTCCTCCAGACCGTACCCCTTCCAATGCACCAGGTACTGTATGCGCCCTCGGAACCCACGGGAGTCAACAATGGATTGTACCTCATACTCCTCATGGTTCTCAACCTGAATAGGGTGAGGACGTGGCACCGAGGTGGTAAATCGGTTACAGACCATCTGTTTCAATAAGGAGACATGAAACACATTTGATATGTGCATACTAGGAGGAAGTTCCAACGCGTAAGCTACTGGGTTAATCCTGCGAAGGATACGGAAAGGCCCAATAAACCGAGGTGCAAACTTCAGTGAGGGAACACAAAGCCGGAGGTTGCGAGATGACAGCCAGACCCTGTCCCCAACCTGGTAGGAAGGCGCTGCCAGGCGTCTCTGGTCAGCATGGAGTCTGTACCTATCATTAGCATGACGCAAAGCCTCCTGGACTTGTACCAAAGTGGAATGAAGACCACTGAGATGCTCCTCTAATGCAGCAATACTCTGCGGAACAAATGAGTCAGGCAACATGGAAGGTTGGAAACCATAATTCGCCATAAATGGAGACAATCGGGAGGCAGAATTCAAGGCACTGTTGTGCACAAACTCTGCCCAAGGTAATAGGTCAGACCAGTTGTTATGGTCAGAAATATAGCAACGTAGGAATTGCTCCAAGGACTGATTGGCTCATTCTGTGGCCCTATTAGACTGCAGGTAATACGCAGAAGAGAACGCAAGCTGGATTCCCAACTGTGCACAAAAGGCTCGCCAGAACCGGGAGACAAACTGTCCTTATCCGAGACTATCACCTTGGGTAGCCCATGTAAGCAAAAGATCTCCCGAGCAAAAATGGAAGCCAGTTCCTTAGAGGTGGGCAACTTAAGTGGAATACAATGACACATCTTTGAGAACCGGTCAACCACCATAAGGATAACAGTGTTGCCTTGGGAGTTGGGCAATTCCACAATGAAATCCATAGACAGGTGAGTCCAGGGCCTCTCTCCATTGGGTATGGGTTGTAGGAGGCCCACTGGCCCACACTCCAAAGACATGCAGGTAGGTTAATTGGCTTCTGTACCAAATTGGCCCTAGTATATGAATGGGGACCTTGGATTGTTGGATCCTTGAGGGTAGGGACCAATGTGAGTGTGCAATGTACAGGGATAGGGACAATTGTAGACACTCACTCAGGTTAAACTGGATGGACTGGTGTCTTTATTCAACCTTACTAACTATATGTAACTATGTGTTGTGGAGTCTTACTCTGAGCACACACGGGACAGGCAGCTACGAAAGCAGTAACATCAGCCCTTAGACTAGGCCACCAGAATTGTTGGGAGATGGCCCAAATGAGTTGATTCTTCCCAGGATGGCCAGCTGCCTTGGGAGAATAATAAGTCTGGAGCACTGCAGTACGGAGACTCTCTGGGACAAAGCAGCGGTCACAAGGTTTATCAGGAGGAGCATGGACCTGAGCAGCAAGAATTGTGTCACCCAAAGGAGAAGTAAGACTGGTGCGAACCGTAGCTAAGAGAGAGTACGGAATTCAATGGCGTAGTCGGCAACAGTTCTTGTACTCTGTTTGATGGACATAAGGCACTTGGCAGCAGAAGCGGAGCGTGCGGGGACGTCAAAAAACCTTTTAAAGAAGGCCACAAACTGAGGGTAACTCAAGACAACAGGTTTTTGCGTCTCCCATAGAGGGTTAGCCCAGTCCAAGGCTTTATCAGAAAGCAAAGATATCACAAAACCTATTTTGGTTCTGTCCGTGGGTAACGCCTGGGGCAGCATTTCGAAGTATATCTCAACCTTATTAAGAAACACTCACATTGAAATGGATCACCCCCATTTCGCTGGGGAAGCGGAGCAGAACCAGACATACCTCTTATAGAGGTAATACTTGAGGCGGGTGCCTGCACAGAGACTGGCGTAGCAGCAGGGATGGCCTGCGACACAGGTTGTACTGGAGCAGCCACTGTGGGGGATTCCAGGTGAGCCATGCGATTCAGGAGCGTTTGTAGCGCCAAGGCAAAATGATCCATGCGGTGATCTTGCTTATCCAATCTGGAAAAAAATATTACCAACAAGTGGATTGACTGTATTTTCAGAATTCATGGCCTTCACGTACTATCAGAAACCATGAAACAGACTGAGACAGAAGTACAATCAAATCACACTGGTTTATTAATAATAAAAATAAAAAGGTAAATAGAAAAAAGCGTAGTCAAGCATAGCTAGAGTCCAGTAGCCAGATCGGGTAGTCAGCCAGTTCAAAGTTCATAAACTAGATCGGGTAATCAGCCAGTCCAGAAGTCAGGGATCCAAAGAGAGCAACTGCAAGCCGGATAAGAAGCCAGGAGGGATGTCAGCAAGCCAGTCTTGAAACAAACAGCAGGAGATGTTTCCTTGTGATGTGACCAAACATGAAGGCAATGGAGAAATGAGCTGGAAGACTTTAAATAGGCAGGTCAGACAAGCATCATCGGGAACAGCTGGTAACTGTGGAGAGAGAAGAGAACTGGCAATTAGCCAAAAGCTGAGCGGCCAGCCCAGAGGAGGAAGGGCTAAGCCAGCCCTGACAGTACCCCCCCTCAATGACCCCTCTCCCTCGGAGGGCCACCGGGCTTGAGGGGAAACCGTCTATGGAACTCGCATAGGAGGACAGTGGCATGTACGTCAGAGGATGAAACCCAGGAGCGTTCCTCCGGACCGTACCCCTTCCAATGCACCAGGTACTGTATGCGCCCTCGGAACCCACGGGAATCAACAATGGATTGTACCTCATACTCCTCATGGTTCAGGTCAGGTGAGCATCATCGGGAACAGCTGGTAACTGTGGAGAGAGAAGAGAGCTGGCAATTAGCCAACAGCTGAGCGGCCAGCCCAGAGGAGGAAGGGCTAAGCCAGCCCTGACAAGGAGGTGGCTGCGGATCATGTCATCCTTAGTGACCCAGAGGACTCCAGCGCGAATGCCTCAGCTAACCTACGCTGCATGGCCTCCCTGATCCTGTAAAGCGTATGGAAGGATCCTCATATTCAGCGGATCAAGGAGAGGGATCATTACTGGCTGGCAACTCTCCATAAAGCATGTTACAAGGGTAAGGTTGCAGACCTTATCTTGCCGTGGCAAAGGGAGCAGAGGATGAGACATCTCTGGGAGGCCTTGCAGAAAGGTCTGTGCAACACGTTCCCAGAGACTGGGAGGTTACAAATTTCTGGTCCTGGACAACATGTTGCTGATGCTTTGGTCAGTCACAGAAGGAGTGGTGGAGAAGGTGGCCGTCTGATGCATTCAGACAATTTTTTTGTCCCCAGACCCAAGGTATGATCAGTTCCAACAACCATCGCCAGCGTCTGATTTACATGGTGCAGGAATACCTAGGGGCAAGGTCAGACTTGGACACCTTTCCCACTTAAAATCCTCTGGGTTACTGGGTCCTGAGGATGGATCACTGGCCAGAGCTTGCACATTATGCAATTGAGCTACTGGCCTGCCCTGCATCCAGCGTTCTTTTGGAACACACATTCAGTGCTGCTGGAGCCTTTGTAACCAATCACAGGGTGCACCTGTCCACCGACTCGGTTGATCGACTGACCTTAATAAAGATGAATCAGTCTTGGATCACCACCAGCTACCAAACACCTGAAGGTGATGTAACCGAATATTTTTTTTTTTTTAAATGTCACATGCCTTCAAGACTGCCTATGCTGATGCTGAGTGACTATCCTGTTATGCTGACTGACTATCCTCTTCAATGATCCTGCTGATAGCTTGGAAGAACATTTTTTGGTTTTGGGCGCCGCCACCAGTGCCTAAGGCCCAATTTTTCAGCCCTGTTTAACAGGGGCGTGTAATTACAATTTTTGATGCAATACTTTGTAGCAGGGCTCATCCCTGCACTCCAACTAGAGTATCTGTGAGGAGTTGCAGTGTCATGGCACCAGCACCAGTGGCTAAGGTCCAATTTTTCAGCCCCTGTTGGGGCGTGTAATTACAATTTTTGATGCCATACTTTGCAGCACGGCTCATTCCTGCTCTCCAACTAGAGTTTATGTGAGGTGTTGCAGTGTTGTGGCACCATTGCCTAAGGCCCAATTTTTCAGCCCCTGTTTAACAGGTGCATGTAATTACAATTCTTGATATAATATTTCACAGCAGGGTCCGTTTCAGCGCCCACCGAGAGTAACTGTGAGGACTTACAGTGTTGTGGCATCAGCACCACCAAAGGCCCAATTTTTCTACCACTGTTCAACAATGGCATGTAATTACAATTGTTGATATAATAGTTCACAACAGGGCGTTCCAGCGCCAACAAAGAGTCCCTTTGAGGACTTAGTGTTGTGGCAACACCTTAGACCCAAATTTCTTCAGAGCATATAGGGCAGGCACCTACATCCAACTTACAAACGTCTCCTACTTGCAAACGGAAGGAGACAACAGGAAGTGAAATGAAAAAAGACGGACAGCAAAAAAAAATATACAGGGGTGATAACCCTATGTTTTCCAAAAAGCTTAAAATAGATTTTTTGACTGGAGCTACACTTTAAAAATGTACCAGTTCAAAATTACAAATAGATTCTACTTAAAGAGGGATTCCACTGGAAACAAAAATATCAAAAGCCAGCAGCTATAAATACTACAGCTGCTGACTTTTGATAAATGGACACTCATCTGTCCCAGGGTCCAGTGATGTCAGCAGCCGAGACCGATCGATCACTCGGCTCTCGGGTGCTGCCGTTGCCATTCTCGGTTAGGGAATCAGGAAGTGAAGTGTTGTGGCTTCACTTCCCGGTTCCCTACTGCGTATGTGCGAGTCGCGCAGCACAATAGGAATGGTCTGTGCTGTCTCTGGGACCCGTGTGTGTCCCAGCAGACAGCGCGGCGGGACAGGAAGAGGCATAGAATTCCGTGGGAGTCTATGCCCAGAAGTGGATGCAAATACCTGTCTTAGACAGGTATCCTGCACCCCTCCCCCCTTAAAGGTGCCAACTGTGACACCGGAGGGGTGGAGGGTTCCGATGAGCAGAAGTTCCACTTTAGCGTGGAACCCCGCTTTAACACAACAAACCTACACAGTATCTGTCTTGTTTGCACCGCCTGTATACTGCTGTTCTGAGTATATAGGGCCTGGGGGCCACACACATTTCCTTTTTTTAATTTGGGTACGGGGTTCCCCTTAATATGCGTACAGGACCCAAAGGGGCTGGTAATGGGCAGGGGGGCTACCCATGCCATTTTTCTCAATGTTTTTCATCCGTATTGCCGAAACCAGACATTACATTAAAACCACAACCAGTTTTAAATTACTTTTTTTTCCATTAGAAATGTAATTTTGGGAAACACGTGTCACTTCACAGGCATACTATAGACACCCCCCAAGCACGATATTTAAAGGAATATTTCATTTTTTTTCTTCATTTTAAGCGTCATTAAAATCAGTGCTCCTGAAAAAACTTCAGTTTTTAAAACTTTTTTTTTGAACTGATACATGTCCCCTGGGACAGGAGCCGGGTTCCCATACCCTTTTTAGGACAATAACATGCATATTAGACTTTAAAATGAGCACTTTTGATTTCAAACGTTCGAGTCCCATAGACTTTAATGGGGTTCTAAAATTCGCACAAATTTTCGGTCTGTTCGCAGGTTCTGGTGCAAACCGAATCGGGGGTTGTTCAGTTCATCCCTACTGGTGAAGAGTAGATAATTGGAGGGCAAATAAAGTGTCAGGTTTATTGGCTTTTACATAGTGTGATTGGAGAGACATATCGCTTTCTCTGCAAGTTCCACTGATAATAAATCTAGTTTCATTCACACCTTTTCATATAACAGTCAATTCACTGTTCTCGAGTTAGATTTGAATTCAGTAGTGAACAGCAGTGAAAATTACGTTCAAGTTACTATAGGTGGGTAAGTTTACCATGTTTAAGTTGCATTGCCACACTGATACATTTTCCCCTAATGACAGACTTATGGGCTTCTCATAAAGTGATAGGGGAGATATTGGGAGTATTGTTGAATTATAGCTACTCTTTAAGGCTGCAGATATTAAGACAGTAGCTTGAGTTGGACGGTAAAGATGGATTCAGTATCCAAATGAGATCCATCGACTGGGGCGTTAGAGCTGAAATGGTGATGACCACAGCGCAATGATCAGTCCACGTTATCAGATAAATAGCGGAGTTTAGCACCAGGGGAATAGCAGAAACTGAAAGGAACACATGATCGATATGTGAAAATGTAAGTGTAGAAGGTATATTTATGTCATTCTGGGTTAAATTGAGGTGTGCTCGGGGCGTAGTATGAAACTGTTGTTACCGTGGTCTAGTAGGTGGTCCTTAAGTAGAAGCCCCCTGGGTCCTTAAGCTCAGGGAAAACCATAAACAGAGCTGACTGGTGGAAGGCAATTAGGACCCCTCTATTCTTCACACATGGGTTAACTGTGTACACATAAATATTGAGAACCAGCAGATTTAGGAGTGATAGAGAAGTGGAAGTGATACAGAAGTGGGTCTCCTGTAAACAAGAAACAGCCACCTTAAGATGAGTAAAAGTTTTAAAAGCCTTAACTCTCTTTCTTGGGGAGTTTAACCCATTTACATTAAGAGTAAGTAAGGGTAAGGGAACCTTAATAACTATTTGCAATTACTATGGTCCTATCCTCAGAACCAGGGAGGAGAGAGAGAGAAAGAAGACAGGGAAGAGCAAGAAACATAATCGGCCAAAATATAACGATGATAAATGTCATTGGTAAAATAGCTACGGGGAGGGGGAAACTAATATTGATTCGAGCCCGGAAGGATACTATGTCAAAGCCAACTGAGCGGAAGGACTCTGAGGGGAGTACTGGCGGTTCAGTGTGAGGCATCCAGAAAAAAACAACGGACAATGTTTAAACCCTTGCATGCCTTGCATGTTGAAAACCTAGCTGCACGCCCGAAACCACAAGACTAGTTGCACCAAAGGAGATTTGATCAATACATTTGCCTGGGACACAGGTTGTGGTGGAAAAAGCAGTTATAGATAGCCATCATGAACTAATTGGTGATAGGCTGGCCACTCAATTAAAGCGATAAGCATATTGGCACAAGCTTCAACAGGCCTTCTCAAGGGTCCACTAAGCTTTATAGACTCATTGGACTATCAATAGGGACTTTGGAAGTGGTTTTATTACAGTGGTCTGAGAGTGGGAGGGGGACTAATCCCCCTATGGTGAACAGGAGCATTAGTGGGAGAGATCAGAACCAGGCTGTAATCATGGTAAAACAGCTTTGACAAACCCATGCCAGTGGATGCAGTAGGGGTACGCAAGGACTGCAATTTCAAAAGTTTATAGCATGGGCGGTGTGGAGCCTGTCTTAAGTAATTAAAAACAAGAAACAAAACAAAGCAGAACTACAATACAACTTGGGAGACCTGGCAACCTAGGGCGAGAGGTGTATGTGCCCTACTATAAAGCAAATGTAAAAATATAAAGCAATATAGAAAAAAAATAGGCGTTGTCCTGGTAAACAGAATAGTAAACTGTGAGCTCAGTATTAGGTTTTCAATCCTTGGGAGCATTTAGAGATCCCACTTCTGGTGAGCACTGTGTCACGGTCCCTACCGTGTCTTTTAGATGGCCAGGCCTGGTCGCACCCCAAGTGGCTCTAAGTGGTATTGAACAAATTACTGTTTGTTCCCTTGGCTTTTCCTGTCAAGCCCCCGTGCACAGATTCACAGCCCAGGTAGCTTATCTGTTTGTTACTGTGGGCTGTGTCTATTTGCAAGGGTGAGTGTACATCTCTGCACCATGGACTCCAACCTAGGTAAGCCCTCACACACTGGCCTTCGCCAAGCCCCCACTTCTCTCAAGTTGAAGGCTCATGGAGAGCACAAGGCCATAGGGCCATGTAAGGCTGTGATGGGGACCTCCTGGGAGAGTAAGCTGCTGGTTGTTCATGATGCTTAGTGGGATCCACAAGCTGAAGATTTTCCAAAATGGCTTGTAGAGCTTCAAGGGTTTAGCAGGAGTACAATTTGCCACTATAGGAGAATTGGAGGTCAAATGGGAACTTTCAGTGATATTTCACCTGATTGCATTGTAAAGTTTGTAGCTGGGGTTTCTTCGCCTGCCTCTTTGCAACGTAGGTGGTGCCAGGTCAGAAAAAAGTTGCTAAATATATCGCCGTAAAGAGAGTTCTAATTTGTCTTGAGCTGCTTGGAGCAATTGTTCTTAGTGCGATAATAGTGTAACTGCATGATGATGTCCCATGGGGGGCCATCGGGTTGTCTTCTCCACGGTGCCCTAAGAACACGGTCCATCTCGAGACGTTCCATAGGTATGGATAGCATCAACTCCTGCAGCAGAGCCATAACCATAGCTTGCAGGTCTATGTCAGTTTCTAAAACACCACGAAAAAAAACACAGATCAAATCATCTGAAGTGATTTTCAACATCTTCCAAATGTGACAAGAGGGTCTTATTTTCATCACTTAGACCCTCCAGTTTCTGATCATGATCTCTCACATCTCACTCCAGGTCATCCATTCATGGTTCAAGATTAGATGTGTGTGGCCCCAGCTCCCTAATTTCCCTCATTGATCCAGTCTAAAACTACTTCAATCTGCATGATGGGGTCCCTTCAGGAGTGCTGTGAATTTGGAATAACTGGACTGTTGGTGAGGTTAAACTCATCTCCTCATCCTCACTGAAGCAGATTGGCAGTGGTCTTGTATGCAGAGGAGAGAGAGCTGTTCTTGGCTTAGCAGCTATTTTAGAGGCTGTTCCCACTCTATTACGGTTGTTTTTTTTTTTTTTCTAGTGTCCCTAGATGATAGACCTCTTCTCTCTACGGAGAGAAGCTCATATCTTTGCTATGGAAATTTTCACACTCTGATGATTTTCCTATCGATTTTCCTGGCTCCAGGACCACTGCTGTTTTTGGATCGGTTGACTCTATGCTTGGACCTCACCAGATTGAAGAAGCAGGGCTGGCTTGTTTTATTGCTGAGGCACTGGATTCTGCTGAGGTGGTCTTCTTAGCACACAGTGCAATGTGTGGAGTGAGCTGCAGGGTGCTTTACAGGCCTGAAGCCATAGTCCTCTAACAGAAGATACCTGTTCTTAAAGACCCCTCTGGGGGTATGCCCATACTGCTCGGCCAAACTGGGATGAGGTTTGACCCCTTCTATCCTGTCTGCATGAAGACTTCATCAGCAAGTGCAGGGTGAATTTCCTGTAAACATTCATGCCCGGGTTGCCTAAACCTTTTTTGTGCAGTGGTGCGTGGGTTATGTTCTGCAACAATTCTCCCGTTGGCTGCTGCTTAGGCCTGGAGTGTGGGTTCATTAAAAAAAAAGTGCTATTTGCCAACTGGATGCAAGTTAATGCAGTGTTATGCCCTGTACACGCGACCAGTTTTCCCATCGGAACAAACTCTGAAGGTTTTTCTGACTGAGTTTCGACGCAATTCCCCTGAAACTGTCTTGTGTACACACCAAAGTCTGACCATACAACTCGTACGCTGGGACTAGAAAAAGGAAGTTCAATAGCCAGTAGCCAATAGCTTCCATCTCATACTTGCTTCACGGCATGCATTGTTTTTGGTCCATCGGAACAGCATACAGATGAGCAGTTTTCCTGATAGGAATTGGTTCCGTTGGAAATATTTAGAACATGTTCTATTTCTAGGTCCGTCAGAATGTTCGACTTAAAAATTCCGATGGGGCATACACACGATTGGAATATATGATGAAACGCTCACGTCTGACTTTTTCTGTCGGGCATTTGGCTCGTGTGTATGCAGCATTAGTGCACCTATGTGAAATCCCTTTGTGGTTCCCCAGTGTCTAAGACTGTGCCTCTTAATTTATCTGTATGCATAACCCAACCTTGCAACAAATTCTGTCCCAGAAAGCTTAGCACAGCTTGGCGGTCTCACCTTGATACCTGAGTTTTCCACATCAGTGCAGTTCATGAGTACCCTCTGAGGACAAACTTTTACTGCACATGGCAGATCAAAAGCACGCAAGACAAGGGTCAGATAACTTCTCTAGCTCAGGCTTAGCACCCAGTTCCAACAGGGGTGGTAGTTTATCAACACAAGGCCTTAGCCTTGTTCAGATGGTTGCCCCCATTCTAACTCCCTGCCCTGCTCTGGCCATTCTGCTGGCCCATTAGCCACACATTCTTCCTTTTTTTTATGTAGAGAGGGATTTTCTACCACAATGTGATCTTTTCATGAGCAGAATTTCAGGTCTTATAGGGACCAATAATAGCAGGAGTGTGCCCCTTCAGCCTCCCTTCCTAAGTCGGTCTTTGACATTGACTTACTCTTTGAGACAGAGACACTCCCTAAGGAGAAGGTAATAGTTGAGGATTTTTCTTTTTCTCCTCTAAAAAATCCAATGCTGAATCTAAGACAGAAACCTACTTTCATAAGAACACATGACCTTCCAAATTGGCTAAGGCTGGCTCAGTGGCCTCTTTCCAGTGATAGGGCGCCCCACTTGTCAGAGTAGGGGGACATCTGTAGACCTACTCATACTTCTAGTCACAGGAAATCTCAAGTGTCTTGGTTCAGAGTATTATTTTTAGGGGCTACAAACTTGACTTTTGCACTGTGCCTCCTTCCTGCTTCTTGCTTCCAAACTTGCCTCTGTCCCTGAACAGGTAGGTCATTCTTCTTGCTGTTAAGCGACTCCTGTCTCAATTGTCTATTATCTCTCTAATCTAGTAGGATTATTTCAAAGCTTCTACTTGAACATCTTTACAATTCTTAAAGCAAATGGAGGAGTCAGACCTATTCTGGAGCTAAAAAAAAGGAGTCAAAAGCACCAAACTGCCAGGTTTGTCAATGCCAATAGACATGTGGTATGCTTACTTGCATGGGTCCATCTTTCCTCCTCATAAATGCTATTTGTGTTTTGCAGTGAGCAATCGGCATTAACAATTTGTTTACCTTCTATTTGGCTTGTCCATGTTCCCCAAATTTTAACTGAGGTGATTGTGCCAGTCTAGTTCTGCTTTGTGCACAAGGAATTCATGTGTTGGGGTACCTGGAGGATTTCTTTTTATAGAATCAATCTCTTCCTACCCCTGTCAGTCATCTTTTAGTTGGATCCTCAACTCATCAATGGATCCTTTATACTGGTTAGAGTACCTGGGCCTTTCTCATTGCTATCACCTTTACTGGGATGGTCTCTAAGAAAGTGGTCTTAACCTGTGACATGATACATGCTGTGAGAGTCTACCTCTCAGCTACTGCCTCTTTTATGATTCCTACTGGTGGCTCCCTGCTTCTCATCACTCCCATTGCTAGGTGGATTATACAGGTTATCATTTTGAGTTTCTGGTTTAAGGAAAAGGGGGACTGAGGTTGGTGGCTGGATGTGATTTGTGTAAGACGTGATTCTCAGTTTATCCTCCTGAAAATACTCCGGTAGAGCCCTTTAAACCGACTCTTCCTTGCCAAGATACATAGCACCAGGTTGGGGAAGCTCTCGGGTGCAAGAAGATGCCGTTCTCCTCCTCAAAAAAGCCTAAGGAGAGCCGCCTGCCGCCGCCAAAGGATCCAAGGCGGCTCCGCTCGTACCGTGGTGGAGAGACTGGCCTCGCCTCTGCCATCTTGGCTTCAGTGTCGTCCACACAGCGCGCCAAACAGCAGAGTGCGAGGATGGAGCAGGAGTCAAGCTCCGGATGCATGAGCGATGCACCAGAGCCTGCCTCCCGACATGGATGTAGACATGGCGGCGATCACGGGCCCAATGCTGGAGGCAATAGCGGCCTCAAAAACTGATGGGGAACATAGACTACCTGGCCTCTGAATGCAACCTGATCAGACACGACCTGGACAAGATTAGGGGCAGACTAACAACTGCAGAAGATCGCATCTCTGAGGTGGAGGCTTCCACACACTCACAAGGAGCCCAGTTGTCTGAAATAAAGGACATAGTAAGATCCCTCCAGCATCGTGCCGATGATGCTGAAGATAGACAAAGGAGGAATAATGTAAGGGTGGTGGGCTTGCCTGAGGGTGCTGAGGGAGCTAAGCTGGTCCGCTTTGCCGAGCAATTCTTTAAGAACCTGCTTTCTCTGGAAGACCTCCCACCTACATATGTGGTGGAAAGTGCACACCGGGTTCCTACAGGTGTCAGACCTCCTGGTTCCCCACCTAGGCCTTTCCTGGTCAGGCTCCTAAATTACAGAGATCATGACATGCTCCTGGCTGAAGCAAGGAAACATCAAGATTTGAGATTTGAAAATGCCTGCATTATGCTGTTTCCAGATTTTTCTGCAGAGACACAGAGGAAACGTTACTCCTTTACTGAAATATGCAGACGATTCAGAGATAAAGAAATAAAGTACAACATATTATACCCCAGCCGCCTACAAGTGCAGTACAGAGGCTTGGTCAAGTTTTTCGATACTCTGCAAGATGCATCAGATTGGCTAGTTGAAGTCTCACAAGAATCGAATCACCTCTGGTAATAACATGCAGTGATGTTTAGCTCCATTTTGGTTTTTCTTTCCCCTGAGAGGGATTATTTTATTTTGTTTCCTTCTTTTTTTTTTTTTTTTCATTCTCTATACCTCCTGACATATCTGAGGATTCGCAACAAAAGATGTGTCCCGGGGGCGTGGCTTGGCGCCGTGAGGAGATGGACGCCTGAACCAGAGCTCCCGGTCCTCGAGGTCCAGCGTTATTCAGCCAGGCAGGTTTCTTTCGCCGCAGCATGGGAAGCACGAAGCCGAAAGCACCGCCGCTCCGTTCCGGTTCCCCTCGGGCTGTTGAACGCCCCCCTTCCCAGCACATTCCGGACATTTTTCGCTCCAGGTCTCGAGGTGCGTCCCAGGAAGTGCAGGCCGCAGCGCTCGAGGCCTCCTCACAAGGTAAAGCGATGCCTCGCTCTAGGAGCCGCAGCCCTCAACATCCCCCCTCTGCCTCTGAGACGCAACAGACTCTCTGCCTTGCTGATCTAAGAGCGGTTGCTGCTGACATAAAATCAGCTATGTCAGCAGCCATATCAGAATTAAGGGAGGACTTTCACAGTATGGCCCTCAGAATGGAAGAGGTGGAAGAGACACAGGCCCGCCAGGATGCGTCCCTGTGTCATGTGCAACAGCTTACTGAGTCTCATGCCGTTCACCTGAGAGACATGAACCGTCATTTAGAGGACCTCGACAATCGAGGGCGCAGACGGAACCTGAGATTGAGAGGTCTCTCGGAAGCTATAGACTCCTCACAATTAATGCGGGAAGTTACCGCCATTTTTAATGGCCTTCTAGAACGCCCTCCTGATACAATCATACAAATGGAAAGGATCCACAGAGCTTTGCGCCCCAGGGGCAGGGAAACTGATCCTCCTAGAGATGTCATCTGCTGTCTCTCTGACTTTATTATCAAGGAAGAAATTATGCGTAAGGCCAGATCCACTGACAGACTCATGCACCTAGGCTCAGAAATCAGGATTTTCCAGGACCTTTCTGCCATCACGCTACAAAGATGGAGGGAGCTTAAGCCCTTGCTAGAGGTCTTGAGAACCAGGGGGATCCCTTACAGATGGAAGTTCCCCTTCTGTCTGTCGGCTACGGTCAATGGTCACATTTTCCACCTCAAAGTCCCTGAAGACATGGAACATTTCTGTGACTCTCTTCACATCCCTCTGGTAGAGGTGCCAGATTGGTACAGCGACTTTCGCATCTCCCCGCTGCACAGAGAAGACCCTATGGATGGAGTCGCTGAAGCAGGGAACTTCAGTATGAGTCGGCGCAGGAGACTGCATCACCCAGCCTCTCCGACGAGACCAGCCAGTATGCCAAGGAATTCGAGCCCTACCGCATCGCCAGTCCACAGACGGCAAAGGAGAACCTGAAGATGGACCACTCTACATTTCCAACACACTTCTAATTAGGTTCCAGATAAGTACTGTCCCTATACCATTGTTGCTTGTTCTGTTGCTTCCTTTGCATTTCTCTACCTTCTTCGTGACAACACCTTGTATGGAGACTTTGCTCTTCTCTCCCACTTATTGGAGCAATCCCGTTGGAAGTTGGAGCCAGCCTCACTAACTTTTCCCGGTTTAGAATACCATGACTACAGTTGGCTCTTAAGCTGTTTATAAACCGTGTCAGTTTTTCTACATAACTGTTCCCTGAGTGACTTTCTCTGTCAACCTACACTGGACTGTGAGATTCCTGTTCAACTTCTCACGCTTTGACCTCCCTGATTATTCGGTAGTTTGGTTTCCCCTTTCACGCTAAAAGTTGGTTTTATTTAGTTCCGTTATTTTCTGAGCTAAATGCAACACAAGCTTTATATGAGTAGCTGTACACGTTTTGTTGATTTTATGCTATACAGTACTATATATGGCTCGCGGGAGACTTCAAGGTTCATTCTCTCATAGGTGGCTGTGGCTTCCACGGCGGGTAGACCCAGATATGACTTGTTATCGACCTTATTATATATGGTGGTACCTTTACATGCCTCATTACCAGGGAGGTGAATGCTATCTGCCTGTTTTAGGTATAAATCTTTAGTCTCTAGACTGTTTTTGGTTTTTTCTATTTTTTTTTTTTTTTTTATATAATGGTCGCTTGTGTTCCGCCTGCCTCTTTTACCTTGGTGTTCGTCATTTAACTGATTTGTTCATATCACAGTCTGGTTCACTATTACTAGACTGGTTCTATACGTACTTTTCTCCACTCTTGCCTGAAAGGTGATATTCTCCTTCGGTAATACAGTGGTAATGTCCGCTCTCCTTCTCCATCTGACCACCGGTATTGATTTCAGTTGAACACAACCGACCATATTTCTTATTGATCTTTGGGATAATACTCTGATATCCAGAGATTGGCTTACTGGCTCATTTAGAATACTGAGGCCGCGTACACACGCGCGGACTGTTCGCCCAACCTTGTCCGCTGAACAGTGTTTGGGCGGACAGTCCGCTCGTGTGTGGGGCTTCAGTGGACAGTTTCAGCGGACAGTTGGACGAACAAGGTCTTACGGAAATTCCGAAAAACTGTCCGCTGAAACAAGATTTCAGCGGACTGTTCGCTCGTGTGTAGGCTTGTTCGGCCAACTAAGTCTCGCGCATGCTCAGAAAGGATTTCCACGTCGGAAGGTTGCATTGCAGTGTATAGGACGTCGTATTTTTCGTCCCGTCGTACGTGCCGTTCACGTCATCGCGCACGGTTTCAGCAAACTGTTCGTCCGTCGTGTGTGGCCATGTCCGTCCATGCTAAGTTTGAGCGGACTGTTTGCCGAAACTGTTGGGCGGACAAAGTTGGGCGAACAGTCCGCGCGTGTGTACGCGGCCTAAGTGTGCTTTATTCTAAGGTTTTACTTAATCGCACCAATACTGAACTCCCTTTGTTTGCAACAGTTTTTTTTTCTGTTCTGAATGTTTTCTCTGTCCTATTGAAAACTCACTTTTTCACTAGATTAACAATACAGTTTTGTTACCCCTCTCTGCTGGGCTCTTTTAGAATTTTTTGGGCAGGGCTCTAGATTTTGAATTATATTTTCTGAGTTTGATTTTTAGTATGCCCTTCCCTTTTCTACCCCCCCCCCCCTGTTAGTTTACATATCACCACCTCGGTTGCGATTGCCTTCCTGATAAACATCTTGCCCCCCTCGCTTCCCAACAATCACTCATGTTATAATATTACCTTCCACGTTCATCCGCTCTTTTGACCTCACCGGACCTCAGACTCGTCACTTATTAAAAACTTTCTCCTCTCTGACTGCCAATCACGCCCACACTCAGAGATCTCGTTGGAGACTCTCTTGACACCTTACTGGATCATACATTCGGTCCTACCTAATAGTAGTTACCGACTCCAGTGCCGAACCCCCCCCCCCTTCCCCTCCAGGGAATATTCTCTACATATCTGACGGATACTTGAGGGTTAGAAACGCGTTATCTCCTACCCCTCCCCTCCCGTTCGTGTCTCTCTTTCCCACCAGAACTCCTTCCATTCCACTCTACTCCCCCCCCCCGTTCCTTCCCTTCCCTGTCCCATTTAGCTTCACATTCGGATTTGCACCATTTACCTGACTAAACCTACGACTGATAAGTGTTAGCCACATCTAATTGCCTATCTCTCCCAGGACTATAGCTAATTGACTAAGATGACTTCCTCCAAGACTGTTCCTGTGCCCATCACTTTGAAACTCGTCTCTTTAAACGCAAAGGGATTGAATATCCCAGAAAAAAGATCTCAGGTTTTGAGCAGCTTGAGAGGGTCTCGTGCAGATGTAATTTTTCTGCAGGAGACTCACTTTAAATCCCAGGCCGTTCCAAAACTCACAAATTATTACTACCCGACCTGTTATCATTCGACCTCGCCAGACTCCAAGACCAAAGGGGTATCTATATTATTCTCTAAACATGTCCCTATACAAATTACGGACTCTCTGATCGACCCCCAAGGGAGATTCCTTTTTCTGAAGGGCACATGGCAGAATAAACCTATTACTTTTGCCAATATATACAGTCCTAATTCAGGTCAAGTCACCTTTTTTAGAGAAATTACTGCCCTACTCACCACTTTTCAATCTGGACTGGTTTTAATGGGCGGAGACTTTAATGTCCCATTGGAACCTCTCCTTGATACTTCGACGGGATCTTCCCACTTGCCATATAAAGCCCTTCGACAGATCCGATTGTCTCTGCAATCTCTAATGCTGCACGACACTTGGCGCACCCTGAACCCTACTGGAAAAGACTTTACCTTTTTCTCATCCCCTCACAACCGTTATTCCAGGCTAGACTATATCTTTCTGTCTCAGACTGATCTTCCCCTTCTATCTTCATCCACAATTGAACCCATGACCCTTTCTGATCATCATCCTGTTTCTATCACTCTAACTCTTCCTAAATTGCAGGAACGTACACAAGTATGGTCAATGGATTCTCAAATCTTAACGGATTCACTATATGTGTCTGAAGTACAACAATGCCTTACTGAATATTTTGCACACAACGATACTCCTGATACGTCCCACATGACGCAATGGGCGGTCCACAAGTGTGTGGTGAGAGGCAAACTTATCGCCATTTCCGCAAAGATTGCGAAAGTTCTTTCCAATCTCTATGCTAAACTCAAAAAACTGGAATCTGTCCACAAACGTACTTTAGCCTCTCACACTCTTTTAGAATTGCAGGAGACTCGATCATCCATCCAGACAGAATTAAACAAGAGAGTGAAAAAACGGTTTCTTCTAACTAAAAGACAATTTTATGAATTTGGCAATAAGAGCGGTCGGTTACTAGCTAGAGCGTTGCAATCCCACAATTCCAGAGTATCTGTGCATTGCTTACACTCCCCAACGGGCTCAAAATTAACGGCTAATAAAGAAATAGCGACAGAATTTAAAAATTTCTACTCTTGTTTATATAATTTACACAATGATAATGGGTCGACTAAATCCTGCGCGAAGCGTTCCCAACTAATTCACAAATTTTTGGAACAATTCTGCCCCAAATTACACAATGCAGACCTGGCAGACAGTTTAGAGGGACCCATCACCCAACAAGAATGGGACTTAGTTCTTAAACAAATCAAAGTAGGCAAAAGTCCTGGTCCGGACGGGCTCCCGACGGCTTACTATAAAACATTCTCGGACATTTTGAAAAACCCCTTCCTGAAAGCGTTTAACTCTCTGTCTACACATGACCACATCGCTCCTGAAATGCTCCAAGCTCACATTGTGGTAATACCTAAAGGTGATAAAGACCCCACACAAACGGCCAATTACAGACCAATCTCTCTACTCAACGTGGACATAAAAATTTTCTCTAAAATACTGGCGAACAGATTATTAACTATTATTCCCAATATTATTTCACTGGATCAAGTTGGCTTTGTCCCAGGTAGGGAGGCCCGGGACAACACTATAAAGGCAGTCAATATCCATCATCTTATTAACATAACCAAACAAAAAAGTTTTTTCCTGTCCCTGGATGCTGAGAAGGCGTTCGACAGGGTTGCTTGGGACTATATGCAGGCTGTTCTTGGTCATATTGGCCTGGGACCTCAGCTGCTCAACTTCATTCAATCCTTATATCATAATCCAACAGCCAGGGTTAGAGTTAACCGTACCCTGTCGAGCGCCTTCTCCATCCGAAACGGAACTAGACAGGGCTGCCCCTTATCCCCTATTTTATTTATACTGACCCTTGAACCCCTGCTGAACAGCATCAAACAAAACCCTGACATCACTGGGATACGCACAAGAACTAAAATTAGCAAACTTGCCGCGTACGCGGATGATATTTTATTATTCCTCTCTGACCCGCACACCTCGCTCCCTGTCCTCTTAAAAACTTTTCGCCACTTTGCATTACTCTCTAATTTCAAAATTAACTTTGACAAATCTTATGCACTTAATATTTCCCTTGACTCAGATTCGGTTGCCCGTTGTAAAGCGAATTTTCCTTTCCATTGGAATGAAAAGGAAATTACATATTTAGGAATCAAAATACCCAGTGATTTATCAAAACTATATCAAAGCAATTTCCCGCCTATACTTAAAAAACTCAAGGAGGATCTCAAACATTGGCATAACCTCCCCGTTTCCTGGTTTGGCAGAGCTGCCATTATTAAAATGAATGTCCTACCTCGCATTCTGTATGTCCTTCAAGCCATCCCGATCCGCCTCCCCTCGGCTTTCTTTAAGGAATATAAGTCCATATGTGTTAAGTTCTTGTGGGAATCGCACAGACCCAGAGTTAAGTATACTCAACTCACCTTTCCTAAACACTCAGGTGGGATTGGTTTACCTGATCTCTTTAACTATTACCTAGCTACACATTTGACTAGAATTGTGGATTGGAACGTACATGGGAGCTACAAGGATTGGGTTTCCTTAGAGGCCTCCTTCACCAAGTCCCCTTTAGGCTCCCTCCCATGGTTGCAGCATATCCATTACAAATCTGAAGTTGATTCGCACCCACTTATTGTACCGACGCTACATTGTTTTCGCACCGCATGCTCGAGATATTCTATCTCTTCTGTACCTGGACCACTCACGCCTCTGAAACTAAACCCGGATTTCCCCCCGGGAATGTATGTAAACTTCCTCCAAGACTGTTGGACGGATGATCGCGTCCTTTTGCACCACTTTTACTCGAATCAAAGGGCACTGACGGCTGCTCAAATAGCAATGATACAGGGTAAACCTCCCATTTCCAATTGGACATTCCAACAAATTACCCATTTTTTAAAATCTACTGCCAAAATCAAAAATTGCTCCAGAAGGTTGACGCCTTTCGAATCTCTTTGTACTTCCTCAAATCCTCACTCCCATTTAATATCCCAAACCCACTCTCTTCTCTTCCATGACCAAAATCCAAAATCTCTTAAAGCTTGTATCTCTTGGGAGAGGGAGTTGGGGGTTACCTTGACGCAGGAAGATTGGGAAAATATATTTCTCCACATTCATAAGGGTTCTCTTAATGTATTTACCCAGGAAAATGGTTATAAACTTTTTACACGTTGGTATAGAACACCAGTACTTTTGCATAAATGGAATCCCAGTTTCCTTGATACATGTTGGCGTTGTCAATTGTCCCAAGGTACGTTGCTTCATTTATGGTGGGTTTGCCCCCGCATTTAGCCCTTCTGGAAGCAGGTTCACAAATTAATACTCGACATCTCATCGTATGACTTGCCCTTCACCCCTGCACAATTTTTACTGCACCACACTAATATAGGTAATACCTCTTACCGAAAGTCCCTCCTTATTCACTTAATTAATGCAGCGAAGCATTGTATTCCTAGACACTGGAAATCTCAAGATTGCCCATCCATAAAAGAATGGGTACGGCGAGTCCAGGGGATAGCTGAGATGGAAGAATTAATTAATATTGCCAAAGATACCCCTCACAAATATACCCAGAAATGGGCCTGTTGGAAAGAATTTGAGACCACACAGACCTTCAAAGTCATCCTCTCAAATCCTGACTGATTTTTGTTGATACCCCCTCTTTCTTTCTTTAAATATTTGTTTATTGATAACTGATAATTGACTGTAACCCTATGTAGTTTACTGACATATTCTTGCCATTGGTAAAGTGAATACTGTTTCCACAGGTGTCACACTTGCTTAACGTTTGCGCTACCATAGTCTACTTCTGAAGTTGTCTTAATCTACTGCCTCCTTTACTTATACTGATTACTAGCGCTATTGCTGTTCTGGGAGAAATCTGATTTAGTAATCAAATGTTATTTTATGGTGCATAATTGGATCCCCTTCCCCCCATATTCCTCCCCACCCTTCCTCAGACCCCTTTCCCCCCCCCCTCTCCCCCCCCCTTATTTTCCACTCTCACTTCCCCTGTGTATGACCTGCTTCGTCTCCCCCTCCTCCCTCTCCCCTTACCCGCTCGACATTAGGGTATTTTGTTTTTTACATAAATGTGTCACCTCTACGGTGCGTATCTAGGACCAAGGGGCTATTATAGCACTGGGAAAACAGACCATAATAGGATGGTGCATGAACTCGTCCAGTCCTTCATTACTCCAGGCCAGTTGTTCTTACTTCAGTGCCTAGGTTCTCAGGTTTCCCATGGCTTGGCCTTCAACCCTACACCCTTCTTCTCGGTGCCCCGAACCGAACCTATTAGGAATTTGTCTTCCCCACAAGGGTCAATCAATTTCCTTCTTTTCCGCATGTGTAATGATAATTACTGTTACTGTTTCCGTAACTTTTTGAGTTTATGTCTCTTTTCATATAGGTTTTGTTCCCCTTGCGGTCAATGTTGCCTGTTTGTATACTAATAATTGTACCGTTGGTCTTTCCGCAATGCTGGCAATTCTACCTGTTCTTGTATGTATACTACCCTGTTTATTAAAATAAAATATTTTGAAAAAAAAAAAAAAAAAGATGTGTCCCCTGTACTGTGCAGTTGTGGGAACCCCTGTTCTTTTATATTCCGTTTACATTTTGGCAATTTCACTTAATGGTACACCAACCTGCGGTTTGTATGAGGCTTCACCCATACACTTGGTGGACTGGGAGTTCTGTGAGAAGAGTTTTTTCATCCAATAATGCCGAACTATCGACACCAACGGTCGGACCTCTTCAATTTTTTTTGTTAATAGTGTACAAGCTGCATACTGGACTTTTTGTATTTTTTGGTTCTAAGTTTCTGGTATAACAGCGGGGGGGGGGGGGGGGATGGGGGGGTTTACCGTCTAGAATATTTATTAGCTATTCCTTTAGATGCTTAGCACCTAACTTTGTTCTAACTCTACAAATGTATCCCGTGAAATGTGTGCTGCTGGGTTCACATATAATGATTATCTGTTTGTTTCCTACCAATGGATAGCAGCCTTAAAATAATGTCCTGGAATGTTAGGGGTTTGAATAGTAAATTTAAAAGGGCAGCCGTCTTTCAGTACTTTAAACAGGTAAAGCCACATGTTGTCCTCCAGCAAGAGACCCACCTGCAGGGAAGCAAAATTCTTACCCTACGCAAGGCCTGGATCCAACGAGCATTTCACTCTACGTATTCCACATACGCCAGAGGTACCTCCATAATGATTAGTAAAGCTGTTCCTTGCACCATCCACCAGTTCTTCTTTGACCCCAGGGGTGGATATGTGGCTGTGGTACTGGACATACTGTACAGAAAAATGGTAATAGTAAATGTATATTTGCCCCCGCCTATGCAACCACAAGTGCTTTATGATCTTATGGTGAAAATGGCTCCTTTCCTTAACTTGCCCGCCATGGTTATGGGAGACTTTAACGCCATTTTGGACCCGCTGCTGGATTCATCCAACCCCAGTAGACCGGCCTCAATTGACGTGGGTATTGGGTGTCCGGAATGGGTCTCACTGAGCTATGGCGCTGGAAGCATCCTGCAGTTAATGCCCACTCCCACCTGGCTACTACGCACAGGTCATCCGGCAGAATTGATCTGGCATTTGGCAACCCCGCAATGCTAAGTTACATCAAGGAGATAGAATACTTGCCAGGGGAGACCTCAGACCACTGCCCGCTCTTGGTCACGTTGACAGCTCCAATTGGGGGAAAGAGAGGTGGCTAGATGTTGCCTCCAGATACAAGAGGAACAGGTTACCAGCCCAAGACTCCATTGTTGCCTACTGGTCATCAGGCCGAATGGTTGTATGGGATGCTTTTAAGGCAGTGGCTAGAGGTGAATGCATTTCTGCGATTAAAGCAGTCAGGAAAGACCAAAATTCACAAGGGGAACTACTCCCCAGTAAGGAGAGGGAAACTGCTGATGCTCATGCTGACTCTGCGACAGAAACAAATTATGTATCTCTGCTGGAGACTCAGAGACTGGTGGCTTTACATTTTTCCAAACTGGGCCGAACAGGGGGACAAAAATGGAAAACTTTTAGCCCTTTTGGCAGCAGACCAAACAACACCAGTTGGTATCCCGGTCATTAAAAACATAGCGGGGAATGTAATTACAGACCCATCTGAGATACTGAAAGAATTTGTAAGGTACTATACTAAGTTGTATTCCCCCATACCACTTTATGATGTCGGCGAGTTGGAGGGGCTATTGAATGACCTTTCTCTCCCTACTTTGTCAGAGACTGATGTTGACTTTTTAGATTCTGACATCTCTGCCCAAGAAATAGAAAAGGCAATGCTAGAATTCCTGCCTCACAAATCACCGGGCACAGACGGCTTCCCAGAAGACTTTTACAAACACTTTAAAACACACCTTGCCCCAAGACTCGGTAACCTCTTTGACCATTGTCTTAAAAATAACACCCTTCCCGATTCAATGATGGAAGCTTATATGGTTCTCCTCTTGAAACCGGGTAAGGATCCGCAGGAATACTCATCCTACCACCCCATTGCATTATTAAATGTAGATTTAAAGATATTAACTAAGGTACTGGCATCACGTCTGGCTAAGGTAATTTCCTCGTTGGTGGACATTGACCAGACAGGATTTATGCCGGGAAATCTACAGACACCAATCTCAGGAGATTATTTACGTATCTGCAATTAGACAATGCAGAAGTCCCAGAAAAAGTGATCCATTGACATTGAAAAAGCATTTGACTCAGTTGACTGGCTCTATATGCACAGAGTACAAGAGAAAATGGGTTCTGGGTCCAGTTTCCGATAGTGGGTCACTCTCCTGTATAGTGCTCCTCGGACGGCAATTCGGCTGGGGTTCCTTACATCAGAGTCCTTTGCGGTGGGAAGGGGCACGAGGCAAGGTTTTCGTCTTTCTCCCTTTCTCTTTGCCCTGATGATGGAGCCTATGGCAAGAGCTCTCCATCGTTCACAGGACATGGGGGCCATCCAGGTAGGTTCTATACGGGAAAATCTCACACTCTATGCGGATGACTTGCTTCTGTTCCTCAGGGACCCGAGAACCTCCTTACAGGCAGCCTTGCGAATATTGAATAGATTTGCCCCCTTCTTGGGTCTCCAGGTGAATTAGTGAGTTGCCAATACTGCCGGTTGGGCCTGGGGCGCGAAAAGAGGATAGTGATAATCTTCCACTGCAATGGGTTTCTGTCATTACCTATCTGGGGGTTAAAGTCACGGCAAAGTTCTAGGATTATATACCACAGAATCTCCTCCCATTAATAACCCGGCTAACACAAAAAATACAGGCTTGGAGAAGGCTTCCCCTATATCTAATAGGACGTATAAGTCTCTTGAAAATTAAGTTCTTGCCAGTAATACTATATTTTTTAAGACCCTCTCCAATATGGATTCCCAAGTCTTTTTTTCCACAAAAAAAAATAGCATCATAGATTCCTTTCTCTGGTCACCACAATCACCCCGTATAAGTATAAAGGTACTTCAGGAACCTTGGGGGGGAAGGAGGACTAGCACTTCCAGATTGCCCGAAGTACTATCTAGCTGGTCAGATGGTCTTTGTAAGACGCTGGCTGCTGGCGGAAGTTGGGGACTCAGCTACAGTTCAGGAGGCAGCCCAATTAGGCTCCTATGAAAGCCTTAAACTAATTGGCCCCAAGTCCAATCTACCGTTAACGGAATCAGTGAAAGCAACCATTAAAGCCTTGGAAGTGGCCACAACCCAAATGTCCCCGAGCTACATTGGTACCACACCGTCTGCCCCGCTATGGATGAACCCTAACTTGTCCAATATCTACTCCCTGCCTGACCCCAAGCTCTGGGCTAGTGGGGGGGGGGGGGTTAAAACATTGGGTGATATTACGAGAGAGGGAGAACTCCTAACATTTGACCAACTGAAAGCAAGACATGGCCTACCTAATACCCATTTCTTCAGATATCTACAATTACACCATGCGTTTCAGTCACAATTCTCTACTCAGAGGGTGGAAATATTACCATCTGCCCTGGAGGACCTATTGATGGGGGAAGAGTTGTCCAAACCTCTATCAGCAACATACAAATCCTTGTTTAAAAAACCTCCACAGGTGGTAGATAGATGTAAGGAAAAATGGGTGGCAGATTTCCCTGAAATGGGAGGACTGGGGGGACATGTGGGACTACCCCTTCAAACACCTGGTATCAGCTACGGGTCGCCTTATTTACTTTAACCACTTGACCGCTGGGCACTTAAA
Organism: Lithobates pipiens; assembly: GCF_037356315.1. Lineage (NCBI taxonomy): Eukaryota > Metazoa > Chordata > Amphibia > Anura > Ranidae > Lithobates > Lithobates pipiens. The sequence continues at coordinate 378,038,426 of NW_027507903.1, read as the reverse complement.
CCCCCTTAATAGCCAGACCAATTTTCAGCTTTCAGCACTCCCACATTTTGAATGACAATTACTCACTCATGCAACACTGTACCTATATGAAATTTGTGTCCTTTTTTTCACACAAATAGAGCTTTCTTTTAGTGGTATTTAATCACCACTGGGTTTTTTATTTTTTGTGCTATAAAAGAAAAAAGACCAAAAATTATGTAAAAAAAGAATTTTTCTTCGTTTCTGTTATAAAATTTAGCAAATTAGTAATTTTTCTTCATACATTTTGGCCAAAATGTATACTACTACACATCTTTGGTAAAAATAAGTACAAATTGGTGTATATTATTTGGTCTGCGTGAAAGTTATAGAGTCCACAAGATATGGTGCCAATATCTGAAAATTGATCACAACTGATGTACTCATGGCCTAACTTCTTTCTTGAGATCCTAACATGCCAGAAAAGTACAAATACCCCCAAAATTACCCCTTTTTGGAAAGAAGACATTCCAAGGTATTTAGTAAGAGGCATGGTGAGTATTTTGAAGTTGTAATTTTTCCCACAATTCTTTGCACAATCAAGATTTTTTTTTTCTCAAAATTGTCATATTTGCAGGTTATTTCTCAGGCCGCGTACACACGGGCGGACTGTTCGTCCAACTTTGTCCGCTGAACAGTGTTTCAGCGGACAGTCCGCTCGTGTGTGGGCTTCAGCGGACAGTTTCAGCGGACAGTCTGACGAACAAAGTTTTTCGGAATTTCCATAAGACTGTCCGCTGAAACTCGTGTGTAGGCTTGTTCGGCAAACTAAGTCTCGCGCATGCTCAGAAAGAATTTACACGGCGAAGGTTGCATTGCAGTGTATCGGACGCCGAATTTCTCGTCCCGTCGTACGTGCCGTTCACGTCATCATGCAAGTTTTCAGCGGACTGTTCGTTCGTCGTGTGTGGTCAAGTCCGTTCATGCTAATTTTGAACGGACTGTTTGTCAAACTGTTTGACGAACCTAGTTGGGCAGACAGTCCGCCCGTGTGTACGCGGCCTCACACACAGCATATGCATACCACAAATTACACCCAAAAACACATTCTGCTATTACTCCCGAGTATGGTGATACCACTTGTGTGAGACTTTTACAGTGTAGCCACATACAGAGGCCCAACATGCAGGGAGCACCATCAGGCGTTCTGGAGCACCCAGGTCAATTCTGACATTTCTCTCCTACATATAAAAATCATCATTTATTTGCTAGAAAATTACATAAAACCCCAAAATTCAAAATTATATATTTTTTTAAGCAAAGACCCTAGAGAATGCAATGGCGGTCATTGCAACTTTTTATCTTGCACGCTATTTGCGCAGCAATTTTTGGAATGTTTTGTGTTTTAAAAAAAAAAAAAACAGTAAAGTTAGCTCAATGTTTTTGCATAATGTGAAAGATGAAGTTATGCCGAGTAAATAGATACCTAAATGTCACCCTTCAAAATTGCACACACTTGTGGAATGGCGCCAAACTTCGCTACTTAAAAATCCCCATAGGCAACGGGTACATGTTTTGAGTTACAGAGGAGGTCTAGGGCCAAAATGATTGCTCTCGCTCTAACATTTGCAGCGATGTCTCATGTGTGTGCTTTGAACACCGTTTTCATATGTGGGTGGGACGTACGTATGCATTCACTTCTGCATGTGAGCACACGGGGACAGGGGCGCTTTAAAAAAAAAAACATGTTTTTTATTGTTTATTTTACTTTATTTTAGTTTGACACTTTTTTCCCCAAAAATACATTTTTTGATCACTTTTAGTCCTATTACAAGGAATATAAACAACCTTTGTAATAGGATTATGGCATGACAGGTCCTCTTTACAGTGAGATATAGGGTCAATAAGACCCCACATCTCACCTCTAAACTAGGAAGCCTGAAATAAAAAAAAAAGATTATGGTTTCGATCATAGCAGTGAGTCAGTAGAAGCACCGGAGGGCAGCGGGAGGGGGGGATATCCCCTCTCGCCTCCCGTAAGAATGATCAAGCAGCAGACCAGCCGCTATGGTCACTCTTATGGTATAGGGAATTGCCGGCTGAAAAAGCTGATATCTGAACGATACTTGTAGCTGCAGGCATCATTCAGATATCCCTGCACAAATTCAAGGACATCATATAACGACCGGGGGGTGGGAAGTGGTTAAAATGCATTTTTTTTAAACACAAAGCTGTCCATTTATACTAACACCCCTATTTCTAAGACATAGCATGTACATACCAAAAATGACACCCCAAAATAAATTCTCCTACTCCTCTTGAGTAAGGCAATACCACATGTGTGAGACTTCCACAGCCTGGCCACATACAGAGGCCGAGCATGGCTGGGTATGGCCGAGCATGGCAGGGTATCACCAAGTATTGCAGGGTATAACCGAGTATGGCTGGGTATTACAGGGTATCACCAAGTATGGCTGAGCATGGCCGAGTATGGTTGGGTATTGCAGAATATGGCTGGGTATTGCAGAGTATCACCGAGTGTGGCTGGGTATCACCAAGTATGGCTGGGTATTGCAGGGTATCACCGAGTATGGCTGGGTATTGCAGGGTATCACCGAGTATGGCAGGGTATGACAGGGTATTGCTGGGTATGGCAGAGTATTGGCAGGGCATTGCTGGGTATTGTGAGAGCAATAGAGTGCAATTCTGGGAGGATGTCATAGTATGTCCTCCCAGACTTAAGCAACCACCTGTAGCTGTCATTCGGCTATGGGCTGGTTGTTAAGTGGTTAAATATCTACACAGCAGAATTTTGAAAACATTTACGGATTTAAAAAAGGAATATGACCTACCGCAACAGACATTCTTTCAATATCTACAGCTCCGGCATGCTCTGAAAGCGCAGTTTGGACCACAGATCCCTGAGTGGGATAAGATATCCTTACCCCAGGAGATAATTAAAGTAGATAAATTTAGGGGAGTTATATCCACCCTTTATGGGTTACTAGGTAGGGGTCTCAAAATAGAACCTGGTTTAGCCAAGCAAAGGAAGAAGTGGGAAGAGGACATAGGAGAGATCACGGAGGAACAGTGGAAGAGAATACTGGAACTGGGGCCTCTATTATCAGTTTCTCCATCACAGAAAGTGTCACACTTGATGCTGATATACAGGGCCTACTATACTCCCAAGAGACTGTTTCTGTTCGGAAGGAGGACGGACGCCAACTGTCCTAGATGCCGAGGCTATGGGGACCTTCTGCATATGATGTGGAAGTGCCCAAAGCTGTTTCGATACTGGGAAGGAATAGCAGAAACTATAAATAAAACATTTGGGATTAATCTGGATCTAGATCCTAAAACCTGTATACTAGGACACAGGAAAGTGCCGGGCGAACAGAAAAGTACTACGCTTGCAGTTATACGCTGCTTATTTCAAGCGCGGAAACTGATAGCACAGAAATGGCAGTCCGAGAGTGCACCTCTTGTGAGTGAGTGGTCCCGGGTTATCAACGATTTAATTTGGAAGGAGAAAACTGTATATATACGTAGAGGAAACCTCATAGGGTTTGAGAAAATCTGGAGGCCGTGGCTGAATGAAATAGGGTACCCACCTAATCAACAATAGTGGTAGAAAGAAAAGAAGGGAGGAAGAAAAGGAAGGAAGGAAAAGAAGAAGGATAAGGGTAAATGAAGTACAAAGCAGCTTGAAAACCATGAAATACAGGCTTAAAAATTAGTCTAGAGATAACAAAGATAAATCTAGAAAAGAGGGATACTAGGAGAGGGAGGGTGAGGGGGAGGATGGGGTAAGGGAGGAGGGATGGGATGGGAGAAGAGGGGGGGGGGTAATAGAATGTGGGATAAATTGATACCAAAGGAAGTGTGAATATGTATAGTGGATAAGCTTAATTGTTGTGTATATAAGCTGTTTGTTATGATATTTTGTATAACGAGGAAAAAATAAATAAATAAAGAGAATTTAAAGTAAAAAAAAAAATATCTACACAGGATTTATTATACGCCAGTCAGGCTGGCACATATACACTACTGCTACTGATGAATGCCTCATAGGTTTGGTTGAGGAGGTGGTCCCTTCTCGGGCGCACCGCACCTTACTCAATATAGGATTGTTCTATGGAAGGAAAGCTATCCTACTACACTGGAAAAAGGCAAGTGCTCCTAAAGTAATATATTGGAAAGGTCAAATGAATGTGGTCATTCACCTCTATAAAGCCACACATATCTAAAGGGGTTGTAAGAAAAAATCTTTAAGGTCTGGCTTCCATGGTTGGATTCCTCAGCAACAGTAGGCTGACGCAACTTAGCTACCAGTCTTACTCTACCATATTGATACTTTAATTTCCCTGGTAGCCAGATATTGAAATACGTTATCTCATGATAGGAGTTGGGTATTATGTAAACTAGATGTTGTCACTAAAAGGCATGCTCTGTATAAATGAGTGATTGGCTGGCCACCCCCCTATATTCAAAAGGACAAGAGATACAACAGACCTTGGTTTGCAATCTATTGGTGCTACTATTCCCCGGAACTGGTGTTGACGGTTGAGTTTTTGGGGGGTGGGGGAGGGGGTTTATATAGTTTAGATGTTACATAAGTGTTATTGATCTATGTTAGTTCTGAACCATGGCCGTGCAAGGCCAAAGAGTGAGGGTGCGTTGCCCTCACGGACTCCAAGCGTAAGTTGTGTACTTTTTATGTTGTATGTCACAAAATGAATAAAAAGAAGTTTTTAAAAAAAAAGGACTAGGGGAATCCGTTCCCTGTTAAGGCACACTCCAGCAGATCTGTTATCATTTCATTGACCTTTCAGCATTCGGCTTCTGTTTCTAAGATTTGCAAGGTTGCCACCTGATTTCCTGTTCGCATATTTGTTAAAGGAGAAGTATAGACAAAGCTGCATGGGAGTGCAGTGTATTCTACACTCTTTTAACCTGTTTTCAGCAAACAGTCCACTGTCAGCTGACCAGCAGCAGGCTCAGCCTCTCAGCGAGCTGCTGAGATCCTGAGCCACCCCCTCCCCTGGAGGGCCCTGGAGGGACAGAGCAGAGAGATGGTGACTGACAGCAAGCTGAAGACTGAGAACTGAGCGATCAACTGCCTTTGATCACTCGCGTCTCTGTCTTAGAGGAGGCGTGATATAGCTGCAACCGGGATCAGTTCTGCAGTCATCTAAGGGAATATGATTTTTTTTTTTTTTTTAAAACCATACTTCTCTTCTATGTTTTACCAGGTGAGTGTTCAGACCTTCTCTGCTGCTAATTTTGAGCATTAGGTACAACAAACTTCTCTTTGAGTCTGTGGAGCCATTTTCGATTAATTTGTTATGTGAGCCTGTTGGCATTTATTGGCTTGTTGGCCACCCCTCAGTTGAACTGCTTTTGGATGTGTCAAGGTAATGACTAAAGATCCTGTGTCCTATACTGTATGACTAATAAATAGTATTTTTGACTTACTAGTAAAATTAGTTTCATGGAGTTCAGTACTTAATACAGCTCCTTTCTCTCGGTTCTTATGACCTCGCTATTGCTTGCTACCAAGCTGAGGCTAGCTGAGAAACAAATGTTTTAGCCCACATACACACGGTCGGAGATTTTGCCAACCAAATCCGTCGGATTTTGCCCGTCGGATTTAGTCCGACGGATTGTGTCCGAAACTGTTGCATACACACGGTCGGGCCAAGTTGGCGAAAAATCCGATCTTTCAGAACGTGATGACGTAATTTCGTTACGATGGGACTACATTCAGGCTAGTAGCCAATAGCTTTGATGTAGGAATTTGATCTGAGCATGCGTGGCACTTGGTCCGAAGAAAATGCTCTACACATGATTGGATTAGGTCCGTCCGGCCCAGTTTGTTGGGAAATATTTCCAACATGTTGGAAAATTGGGTCGGACGGAGATTCGGACGGAATCAGTCTGATGCATAACACACACAGTCGGATTATCTGACGACACGGTCCGATAAGACTCATTCCGACAGATTCTCCGACTGTGTGTACAAGGGCTTACAGGGGGTTGTCCCCACAGCTTTCTCATTTTTGGCAGTGTCTAATCATTCGACTATAGCTGCCTATAACCCATACCTAAAGAGCCAGTGTCCTGTACTCAAAGAAACAATCATTGTTGGGTAGTCAAAATTTATATTTTTACATATTTACCTATCTACAGTCTAATGTAATTATGTAAAACTTCAAATGTACTGTGTCGTTTACAAATCACATTTTTCTGCTTTGGTTTCAGAAAGTTGGTTGTGACAAAGTTATTGACTCAACTAAAAAAGAAGACAAATGTGGAGTGTGTGGTGGTGACAACTCACATTGCAAAATTGTAAAAGGAACTTTCACAAGAACACCAAGGAAACAAGGTAAACTAAGTAAGGGATATCTGTAGTTATAATATTTGAAAAGCACACCTGTCTTTTAAATGTCACATTAGTACAAAAAAGGACAAAGACTTTGGAACAATATATGGGGTGATTTAATTTGGGAAAATACTTTCTTATTGTTTGTTTATGCTTTTATGTTTACACACAAATTGTACTGTCTCGATTTGTAGCGTTTCTCTTATGAAAACTTGTGAAATGTAGTAAGAATATTATCATTTGTCATTTAACAAATGCAAATAGTATAATATATAGCTTATATCTTCAGAGTAATTTATTCATCAGGTACAAAGGTAAGTACAACACAAGCATCCCCCGTCTTTTACAGGTGTAGTGTAATTAACAAGTTATTAAAGAGGAACTGCAGTCTGCTCACTTAATTTGTAATAAAAACATATTTGCCATTCTTTAACCACTTTGCATATTATTCTATATATATACTGTGATTGTATACTTGCCAAATATGCTGCATAAATATCGCTCAGCTGAGACTGGCTGCAACCACTTTAACTGTGGGCAGCTGAAGCTGCTGCCTGTTCACTTCCTGGATTCACACAGACACACACCTCCAGCTAGGGTTGCCACCTGTATGGGAATGACCCGGACAGTCCAGGTTTTGATAGTTGTGCCTGGGTTTCTGACCTCCTGAAACCCGGACACAGTAGCATACCTGGGAACTCAGTGGGGGGTTCATACATCCAGTACACTTCCCCCCCTCATATCCTTTAAATGGAGTGCTGCTAATTAATCCTGAAGGCTGTGGCTTCAGTGCTCTCTCCCTCCCCATATCCTTCAATGCAGGCTGATGAATAGTGCTGGCGGACAAGGACACAGACAGGTACAGTGGAGATGTGTGGCTGTCATAGCCAGGATATGAGGACAGAGCGGAGCAGGGCATTGCAGGAGACAAATGCTTGGTCTGTGTTGAGGGTGCTCAGTACAGGTGGGAGCAGTGGGGTGGGGAGAGTGTAAGGGCAGGGAATACAGGTACTTCATGGGGCTCCAGCAACAGTTTCTGCCTCTGCCCCAGTGGTTGGTTCCAGACAGGATTGGTGGGTTGTTTTCAGCTTCCTCCTCCATCTGTTCCCTGGGCTTTCCCATGGTTCTAGCAGTGGGTAAGTGGGTGTTCCCAGCGGCTCCCTGGAAGGTCTGTGTGGCTTGCTCCTTCTCACTACATAAGAAGCTTTGTGTGTCTGTCAGCCCTATGTCCTCTCTACCTCTCAGGCAGTGTGACCTAACTATCTAGCACTTTTTTACGCAGTTTCAGACAACTGAGGAACATAGGGCCCATCATAGATTTGCTGTGTGTACAGTTATATATGTGCTGGGATAGATACTTGCCACAGGATAAGCCATTACTGGCCACATCACACCTCACAGGGAGAACCCCAAAACCCCTTTAAGTCCCTTTCACTGTTAATGCAATTGGCCACACCTACTTTTCGCAGTGGCACACTGGGTGTGCCGCATTTCTACTTCCCTGGGGCACACAGAGGTGTCCCAGGTATTTTATAGTCCCATAGTACATAAGGCAATTAAAAAACAATGTCATGCACCGCAGAAGTGTTTGGGTTTGGCTCAACGAAAATGTGGCAACCCTACCTCCAGCTCTGCATCTCTCATTGGCCCTCTTATAACTTATCCCCCCCCCCCCTTGTCAAACTCTCGGCTAATGAGTATACAAGAAATAGGAAGTGGAATGTATATGGTGTTTACTGGCAGAAAAAAAAAAGTTTTACTAGCCAAAGTTAAAACAATAGATGGGAAGTTGAAAAAAAAACTTAAGGTCCACTTTAAGACACATTTGGCTACAAGGAACAAAAGAAGGTACAAGAAATTCACTCACTATCGCCACCTGCAGTTTATCCCTCTGAATACCAATGAGTCAGCAAAGTTAACCACTTCAATACAGGACATTCATACACCCTTCCTTCCCAGACCAATTTTTAGCTTTCAGTGTTCTCACACTTTGAATGCCAATTACTCAGTCATGCAACACTGTACCCAAACAAATTTTTTATTTTTTTATTTTCATACAAATAGCGCTTTCTTTTGGTGGTATTTAGTTTTTTCTTTTCTTTATTTCTTTTCTTACATCAGGGGACACAGAGCCATAGTAATAACTATATGGGTTATATCGGAGCATCAGGTGCTGGACACTGGCACGCCCCTTAAGGCGTGTACTTCCCCCATATAACCCCTTCCCATTACTGGGAGTCTTCAGTTTTTTCGCCAGTGTCTAAGGTGTTGGGCATGAGTAAGGATGTGTTACGCTGAACTCCATGGGCAGTAATCCTTTGATGAGAGCCAGCCACCCTGACTGGATCCATTCTGATGTCTTTTAATGGGCTAAATGAATGGTACCTGGGCCTCATAATCCAAAGAAACAAGGCTTTGCTTGCAAATGCTTCTCTTTGAGAGCTGGGCCCTGGGATCCAGTACTTTTTGGTAGTAAGGCCAATAAAATTTTACTTGCAGGGTCCTGTCGCAGGTCCAGGATTGTGGGTCAACCTGAGAGTAGGGATGAGCTTCGTGTTCGAGTCGAACACATGTTCGACTCGAACATCGGTCGTTCGTGCGTTCGCCGAATTCCGAACGTTTGGGCCGTTCGCGGCAAAATTCGTGTGGCCCACAATGCATTGCGATGGCGCAATGCATTGCTGTCTCACGATTGGCCAAGCATGCACTGTGACCCCGCATGCTTGGCCAATCGCAGCGCCAGTAGCGGGAAGAGCAATGGTTGGCCACAGGCATCCTGCCTGTGGCCAATCATAGCTCAGACAGTGTAGTGCACGCCCCACACTATATAAAGCTGCCTTTCAGGCGGCCTCGTGTAGTGTTTGTTAGCATCTGAAGCAGTGGGTGTTCTGTGTACCTTCAACACAGTTACACACCAATCGTTTTTGGCTGATTTACTATTTTGCTCTTGTGTAGTGGTTACTGTCTGTGCCCTGACCGCAGTATACACCACTATATTCACCTCACCTATATAGCTAGTGATCTAGCTTTAATAATAGAGCTTGCAGTCAGTAGTGTTAGTGCGTGCTGTCTCCGTGCTCTGTACCCAGTACATACCACTATATACACCTACATAGCTGTTCTCTATTTGAGCCCGATTGTCATTTGCTGGAGTTATTGGAAGTTGTGTGTGCCTCCAGCACAGCACAGTATACAGCTGTATATACCCCTTTAACTCTGCTGTTTTCTTGTTATTGTCTGCGTGCCCTGACCGCAGTATACACCGTGATATTCACCTCACCTATATAGCTAGTGGTCCATCTTTAACAATAGAGCTTGCAGTCAGCAGTGTCACTCAGGAGATAGTGCGTGCTGTGTGCCTGCTCTGTACCCAGTACATACCGCTATTATCCACCTACATAGCTGTTCTCTATTTGGGCCCGATTGACATCTGCTGGAGTTATTGGAAGTTGTGTGTGCTTCCAGCACAGCACAGTATACATCTGTATATACCCCTTTAACTCTGCTGTTTTCTGGTTATTGTCTGCGTGCCCTGACCGCAGTATACACCGTGATATTCACCTCACCTATATAGCTAGTGATCTAGCTTTAATAATAGAGCTTGCAGTCAGCAGTGTCACTCAGGAGATAGTGCGTGCTGTGTGCCTGCTCTGTACCCAGTACATACCGCTATTATCCACCTACATAGCTGTTCTCTATTTGGGCCCGATTGACATCTGCTGGAGTTATTGGAAGTTGTGTGTGCTTCCAGCACAGCACAGTATACATCTGTATATACCCCTTTAACTGCTGTTTTCTGGTTATTGTCTGCGTGCCCTGACCGCAGTATACACCGTGATATTCACCTCACCTATATAGCTAGTGATCTAGCTTTAATAATAGAGCTTGCAGTCAGCAGTGTCACTCAGGAGATAGTGCGTGCTGTGTGCCTGCTCTGTACCCAGTACATACCGCTATTATCCACCTACATAGCTGTTCTCTATTTGGGCCCGATTGACATCTGCTGGAGTTATTGGAAGTTGTGTGTGCTTCCAGCACAGCACAGTATACATCTGTATATACCCCTTTAACTCTGCTGTTTTCTGGTTATTGTCTGCGTGCCCTGACCGCAGTATACACCGTGATATTCACCTCACCTATATAGATAGTGGTCCATCTTTAACAATAGAGCTTGCAGTCAGCAGTGTCACTCAGGAGATAGTGCGTGCTGTGTGCCTGCTCTGTACCCAGTACATACCGCTATTATCCACCTACATAGCTGTTCTCTATTTGGGCCCGATTGACATCTGCTGGAGTTATTGGAAGTTGTGTGTGCATCCAGCACAGCACAGTATACATCTGTATATACCCCTTTAACTCTGCTGTTCTATAAAAAAGGCATCTGCAGGAGTTAGTGGGTGTTGTGTGCCTCCAGCACAATATAAACTACCCAACTACTGTTTTACCCAACTCCCTTCAGGCCATTACCATGTCTGGAAGGCCAGCAAGGAGAGGCAGACAGGCGCGAGCCGATAAAAGAGGGCAAGCAGGCTCTGTGTCTAGAGACAACAGTGCTGGTCGGGGACGCGGTGCATTGTCATCAGCACGTGGCCATGGGACATGCTTGTCCTTCTTTTCTGCAGCTGGACATGTTGAACCGCAACATGCCAACGACTTGGTAGAGTGGATGACCAAGCCCTCTTCATCCTCCTCATCCTCTCTCACCCAGTCTCAGGGTAGTAGAAAAGCAGCTGCCAACACATCGTCGTCCCTCCTCTCAATGTCATCATCAGTGACTCCTTCCCTAGACCCACCACGTCCTCCTGAGGAGTCTCCTGAACTCTTTGAGCACAGTGTTGGGTACATGCTCCAGGAGGATGCCCAGTGTTTGGTGGGCTCTGATGATGACACTCAGCTAGAGGAAGGCAGTAGCGTGAGCACAGAGAGAGGGGATGCTCAAGAAGGACAGCAATCTGGCAGTAATGTTCCACAAGCTGCAGCATACTGCCAGGTTTGCTACAGCGATGAAGAGGGAGGGGATGATGAGGGCACTGACTCCACGTGGGTGCCTGGAAGGAGGGAGGAGGAGGAGGAGGAGGAGGAGGAGGCACATGTCCAACGAGGCAGGATGCCCTCCGGGGGCCAGCTTAGGGGCAGCACACCGACTGAATCACACCGCAGAGCTCCGCCTGCGCAGAGCGCTTCCTCTGCGCGTTATTCTAAAAGTTCTTTGGTGTGGGCCTTTTTTGAGACGAGTGCATCAGATCGCACCGCTGCTATTTGCAACATATGTCTCAAGCGTATCTCACGTGGCCAAAACATCAGCCGCTTGGGCACCACATGCTTGACCAGACATATGTTGACCTGCCATGCAGCTCGTTGGCAAGCATACCTCAAAGACCCACACCAAAGAACAAAGCGGACCTCTCCTTGCTCCTCATCAGCTGGCATCTCCAACCCCACTAGACCTTCAGTCCTCTCTGAAACCTGCTCTGAGAGGAATGAAGGTGTAGAATTAGGTGTGTCACAGCCAAGTGCTTCCGGGAACTCTGCTAGTGGTACATCCACGTCCGATTATAGCAGACAAATGTCCCTGCCCCAGCTGCTGGACCGGCGGAAGAAATTTACTCCCAGCCATCCACATGCCCAGCGGTTGAATGCTAGCTTGGCTAAATTGCTAGCACTTCAACTGCTGCCTTTTCAGTTGGTAGATTCGGCCCCCTTCCGTGAGTTTGTACAATGTGCGGTTCCTCAGTGGCAGGTCCCCAAACGCCACTTTTTCTCACGGAAGGCAATTCCGGCTCTCTACCGGCATGTGGAAGGCAATGTCCTTGCCTCGCTGGACAGGGCGGTCAGCGGTAAGGTGCATATTACCGCTGACTCATGGTCCAGCAGGCATGGACAGGGACGTTACCTGTCTTTCACGGCCCATTGGGTCACTCTTCTGGCTGCTGGGAAGGATGCAGGACAAGGTGCAGTAGTATTGGAGGTTGTTCCGCCACCACGCCTCCAAAATGCTACTATTGGTTGTGACACACCTCTCTCCTCCACCCCCTCCTCTTCTTCTTCCTCCACGGCCTCTTCCAGTGCTCTGTCCTCAGAACCAGCGGTGCTCCGTAGGCGTTGCAGGGGCTACGCAAGTACGCAGGCAAAACGATGCCATGCCGTGCTTGCGCTGGTTTGTTTGGGGGACAGGAGCCACACTGGGGCGGATGTTTTGTCAGCTCTGCAGGGGCAGGCCGAGAGGTGGTTGACGCCACGCCAGCTTAAGCCAGGAATGGTGGTTTGCGACAATGGCACCAACCTCCTCTCCGCCCTCCGACAGGGACAACTGACCCATGTGCCCTGTGTAGCTCACGTCCTTAACCTGGTGGTGCAGCGGTTCTTGGGCAGGTACCCCGGCTTACAGGATGTCCTGAAACAGGCCAGGAGAGTCTGTGTGCATTTCCGCCGATCATTTAATGCCTGTGCTCGGCTGGCTGAGCTCCAAAAGGAGTTGAACCTGCCCAAGAACCGCCTTATATGTGACATGCCCACCAGATGGAACTCAACATTGGCCATGCTGCAGCGGCTGCACACGCAGCAGAGGGCCATCAATGAGTACCTGTGCGACTACGGCACCAGGACAGGGTCAGGAGAGCTTGGTTTTTTCTCACCACGCCAGTGGGGCATGATCAGGGATGCATGCACTGTCCTGTCACCGTTTGAGGAGGCCACAAGGATGGTGAGCAGTGACAGTGCATGCATCAGTGACACTATACCTCTTGTCCACCTCTTGGAGCATACGCTGCGTGGAATAATGGACAGGGCACTTGAGGCAGAACAGAGGCAGGAAGAGGAGGACTTCCTTGCCTCTCAAGGCCCCCTTTATCCAGACAGTGTTCCTGCTGTGCCACCCATCACACAGGAAGAGGGTGAGGAAGAGGAGGAGGAGGATGATTGTGTCAGCATGGAGGTGGAGGCTGGCACTCAGCATCAGCAGCAGCAGTCTTATAGGGATGATTTACAGTCCCAAGAAACACGTGGACTTGTACGTGGCTGGGAGGAGGTAGCTGCGGATCATGTTGTCCTTAGTGACCCAGAGGACTCCGGACCGAATGCCTCAGCTAACCTACGCTGCATGGCCTCCCTGATCCTGCAAAGCCTGCGGAAGGATCCTCGTATTCTTCGGATCAAGGAGAGGGACCATTACTGGCTGGCCACTCTCCTTGATCCACGGTACAAGGGTAAGGTTGCCGACCTTATCTTGCCATCGCAGAGGGAGCAGAGGATGAGACATCTCCGGGAGGCCTTGCAGAAAGCTCTGTGCAACGCGTTCCCAGAGACTGGGAGGTCACAAACTCCTGGTCCTGGACAACGTGTTGCTGAGGCATCAGTCAGAAGGAGCGGTGGAGAAGGTGGCCGTCTGACTGATGCGTTCAGACAATTTTTTAGTCCGCAGCCCCAAGGTATGATTGGTTCCAGCACCCATCGCCAGCGTCTAATTTACATGGTGCAGGAATACCTAGGGGCAAGGTCAGACTTGGACACCTTTCCCACTGAAAATCCTCTGGCTTACTGGGTCTTGAGGATGGATCACTGGCCAGAGCTTGCACAGTATGCAATTGAGCTACTGGCCTGTCCTGCATCCAGTGTTCTTTCGGAACGCACCTTCAGTGCTGCTGGTGGCTTCGTTACCGATCACAGGGTGCGCCTGTCCACCGAATCAGTTGATCGACTGACCTTCATCAAGATGAATCAGTCTTGGATCACCCACAGCTACCAAGCACCTGAAGCTGATGTAACCGAATAATTTTTTTTGAAATACCACATCCCTTCAAGACTGCCTATGCTGATGCTGAGTGACTGTCCTGTTATGTTGATTGTCTATCCTCTTCCTCCTCCGCTGATATGTTGGAAGAACATTTTTGGTTCTGGGTGATGCCAGCAGCCCAATTTTTCTGCCCCTGTTTAACAGGGGCGTTTAAGTACAATTTTTGATGCAATGCTTTGCAGCAGGGCTAATTCCTGCAAAAAAACTAGAGTATATGGCAGAGGTTGCAGTGTGATGGCACCAGTGCCTAAGGCCCAATTTTTCTGCCCCTGTTTAACAGGGGCGTTTAAGTACAATTTTTGATGCAATGCTTTGCAGCAGGGCTAATTCCTGCAAAAAAACTAGAGTGTATGGCAGAGGTTGCAGTGTGATGGCACCAGTGCCTAAAGCCCAATTTTTCTGCCCCTGTTTAACAGGGGCATTTAAGTACAATTTTTGATGCAATGCTTTGCAGCAGGGCAAATTCCTGCAAAAAAACTAGAGTATATGGCAGAGGTTGCAGTGTGATGGCACCAGTGCCTAAGGCCCAATTTTTCTGCCCCTGTTTAACAGGGGCGTTTAAGTACAATTTTTGATGCAATGCTTTGCAGCAGGGCTAATTCCTGCAAAAAAACTAGAGTGTATGGCAGAGGTTGCAGTGTGATGGCACCAGTGCCTAAGGCCCAATTTTTCTGCCCCTGTTTAACAGGGGCATTTAAGTACAATTTTTGATGCAATGCTTTGCAGCAGGGCTAATTCCTGCAAAAAAACTAGAGTGTATGGCAGAGGTTGCAGTGTGATGGCACCAGTGCCTAAAGCCCAATTTTTCTGCCCCTGTTTAACAGGGGCGTTTAAGTACAATTTTTGATGCAATGCTTTGCAGCAGGGCTAATTCCTGCAAAAAAACTAGAGTGTATGGCAGAGGTTGCAGTGTGATGGCACCAGTGCCTAAGGCCCAATTTTTCTGCCCCTGTTTAACAGGGGCATTTAAGTACAATTTTTGATGCAATGCTTTGCAGCAGGGCAAATTCCTGCAAAAAAACTAGAGTATATGGCAGAGGTTGCAGTGTGATGGCACCAGTGCCTAAGGCCCAATTTTTCTGCCCCTGTTTAACAGGGACATGTAATTACAATTCTTGATATAATATTTCACAGGAGGGCCCCTTCCTGTGCCCACCCAGAGTAACTGTGAGGACTTATAGTGTTGTGGCACCAGCACCACAACCACCAAAGGTCAATTTTTCTACCACTGTTCAACAATGGCATGTAATTACAATTCTTGATATAATCGTTCACAGCAGGGCGCTCCAGCGGCCACCAAGAGTCACTTTGAGGGCTTACAATGTTGTTGCAAAACCAACACCTTGTTCCGCCATTTCTGCAGAGCATATAGGGCAGGCCCCTACTTTCAAACATCCAATTTACAAACATCTCCTACTTGCAAACGGAAGGAGACAACAGCAAGTGAGATGAAAAAAGATGGACGACAAAACAAATTATACAGGGGTGATAACCCTTCCCTATGTTTTCCAAAAAGCTTAAAGATATTTTTTTTGACTGGAGCTACACTTTAAAAATGTACCGGTTGAAAATGACAAACAGATTCAACTTAACACAACAAACCTACACAGTCCCTGTCTTGTTTGCACCGCCTGTATACTGCTGTTCTGAGTATATAGGGCCTGGGGGCCACACGCATTTCCTTTTTTTAATATGGGTACGGGGTTCCCCTTAATATGCGTACAAGACCCAAATAGGCTGGTAATGGGCAGGGAGGGCTACCCATGCCATTTTTCTGAATGATTTTCAACCATATTGCAGGAACCAGATATAACATTAAAACCGCAAGCAGTTTTAAATGGTGTTATTTCCGTTTAATGTCATTTTGTGCAGGGACTGTTCTAAACACGGGAAACACGTGGCACTTCACAGGCATACTATAGACACCCCCCAGGCACCATATTTAAAGGAATATTTCACTTTTTTTTTTTCACTTTAATCGTCATTAAAATCAGTGCTCCCGCCAAAACGGTAGTTTTTAAAACTTTTTCTTGCAGTGACCCATGTCCCCTGAGGCAGGAGGCAGGTCGCCAAACCCTTTTTAGCACACTATCTTGCATATTAGCCGTTAAAATTAGCACTTTCCAATTCGAACGTTCGAGTCCCATAGACTTCAATGGGGTTCTAACGTTCGTGCCGAACGCGGGGGTCGTTCGCAAGTTCTGGTGCGAACCGAACCGGGGGGTGTTCGGCTCATCCCTACCTGAGAGTTCCCCTACCGTGAAGGGCGAAGATTGTTTTTTTTTTATATCTGATAAAACCCTGCTGCGAGGATAAGGTAGGTTAAAGTATCCAGCAAGTTAAGGTTGGATTTTCCTTTTAAAGACGAGATGTCTTTTGCAGTTCTTGCTGCAATTGGTGTATCTCAGTCCATTAACCCTTTAACGTCTGCTCCACTAGTTTGGTGGAGCACATTTTAAGTCACGCTAATTCATTGAAAAATGTGGACTTCTAAAGGTTAAGGAACAGTTTTGTGAGATACCTGAAATTCTACCTGATCAGCAGGCCCGGCAATGGGCTGGTGTATCTGACGCACTATGTCTCGCAGATGCTATGAAAGACTCTACCGTTTAAGCCTTATGGCATATACTTGAACTAGTGCATTCTCGCAGAGTTCCGTGGCTGAAATATTGATCAGCCAAAGCACCATGTGAAAACTCTTAGCCAGTTTGTGTCCCTTCAGTTTTCTCTGATCTATGCATTTCCTCCAGTTCTGCTACTTTTGTGCCTTCTCCGCAGGATTAAGCAGGAACAAAAGGAGGTGATTCTGGCAGCTCCAGCGGGTCCCAGAAGATCTTAATTTACCAAGATCATAAAGATGGCAGTAGGACTCCTTTGGACTCTGCCATGATAGCCAGACCTTCTTGAACAAGGTCCTGTATTTCATCCTACCTTATGGACAAAAAGTTTAACAGGTTTGACTGTTGAATCCCACTCTATAAAAGATCATGGGTGATCTCCTTCGGCAGTGTCTACTTTGACTAATGCCAGGAATCCGGCTTCCAGAATCACTTACTTTAGAGGCTGGAAGGCATAGGTTTCTTGGTGTGGATCCGGGGGTTGGCACCCCAGGAAGTATGTCAATAGGCAGGATTCCTGATTCCTGCATAGGTGATCTGAAATGAAGCTGGCCTTGAATTCTATCAAGAGCCAGATCCAGGCCTTGTTGGTGTCTTTACCTATGGCCTCTTGCTTCCCACTCTTGGTGCATAGCTTATTCTGGGGTTAACACGGTTTATTCCCCCTATCAAGGCACCTCTAAATCTTTGGGATTTAAGATTGGTCTTGTCGGCTTTGTTGAATCAGCCGTTTGAACCTTATGAGAATTCCCCTTGGTTCTTTGACAAGAAAGATAATCTTTTATGAGCCATATTTCATCATGCATAAGGATGAGGTGGTTTTATGTCCTCATCCTGAGTTCTTACCAAAAGTGGTAACAGGTTTTCATTTAAGCCAAGATATTATTCTTCCTTTCTTTTCTCCAGAGCCTTAATCTGGGGAAGAGAAAGCACTACATTCTTTTGATGTAGTAAGAACGATCATAGTCTATTTAAGGACGACTGCTCAGGTTTGCAAAACAGAGGTATTGTTTGTACTGCCAGAGGGTCCAAGATGTGGACAAGCAGCGTCAAGATCCACTATTTTCCAAATGGATTTGTCAAGTGATTATTTAAGCTTCAGCTTAAAGAAGAAAATTATTCCTTCTCAGATTAGGAGCTCACTCTTAATATTAGGCGATAAGGCGATTATTGCCTCTTGGGTGGTGCATCATCGGGCCTCTATGGCTCAGATCTGTAAGGCCGCGACTTGGTCTTCAGTTCATACGTTTATCCGATTTTATCAAATCGATATTAACGGTCATGAGGATATTGCCTTTGGGCACAGCTTATACTGCAGACTGCAGTATGAATCCTCTGGCTTCCTGTTTTTTTGTTCTGTCTGCCCCCTTCAGTTGCCATTGTTATGGGACATCCCATATAGTTATTACTATGGCTCTGTGTCCCCTGATGTAAGAAAAAAAAAAAAAAAAATAGGATTTTTAAAACGGCTTACCTGTAAAATCCTTTTCTTTGATGTAAATCAGTGGACACAGAGGTCCCTCCCTTCTTCTTATATACTTATATTGCTTGGCTACAAAACTGAGGACTCACATCAATGGGAGGGGTTATATGGAGGAAGTACACGCCTTAAGGGGCGTGCCAGTGTCCAGCACCTGATGGTCTGATATAACCCATATAGTTATTACTAGGGCTCTGTCTCATTTTTGTAGCCAAGCAATATAAGTATATAAGAAGAAGGGAGGGACCTCTGTGTCCACTGATGTACATCAAAGTAAAGGATTTTACAGGTAAGCTGTTTTAAAAAGCCTATTTTTTGCGACATAAGTGAAAAAAGAGTGAACATTTTGAAAATAAAACACTTTTTTTTTAGTTTCTACGATAAAATTTTGCAAATAAGTCATTTTTTTGTTCATAAATTTGGGCCAAAATTTATACTGCAACATCTCTTTGGAAAAAAATAACCCAAATTTGTGGATATTATTTGGTCTCTAGTTATTTATTCTACAAGCTGTGGTGCAAATCATTGAAAATTGATCACACCTGATGCACCGACGGCCTATTTTATTTCTTGAGGCCCTGAAATGTCAGGAAACTAAAAATACCCCCTACATGACCCCTTTTTGAAAAGTAGACAGTTAAAGATATTTAGTAAGAGGCATGGTGAGTTTTTGAAGTTGTAATTTTTTCCCACAATTCTTGGGAAAATTACGATTTTATTTTTCCCCATAAATTTGTCATTATAACAAGTTATTTCTCACACACAGGAAATGCATACTTCTAATTACACCCCAAAATACATTCTGCTACTCCTCCTGAGTATGGCAATACCACATGTGTGTGGCTTTTACACGGCCTGGCCACACAGAGGTCCAACATACAGTGAGCACCATCAGGGGTTCTAGGAGCATGAATTACACCTCGAACGACTTATTACATTTGTGAAGGCCCTGGAGCAGCAGAATTACCCACAAAATGACCCCATTTTGGAAAGCAGACACCCCAACATCTATTCTATGAGGCATAATGAGTCTTTTGAATGGATCATTTTTTTGCACAAGTCTTTGGAAAACTTGGAAAGAAAATTAACTTTTTTTTTTTACACAAAGTGGTCAGTTTATATGATATTTCTAACTCAAAGCATGTATATAGCAAAAATGACACCCCAAAACACATTCTGCTACTCCTCCTGAGAATGGCGATACCACGTGTGTGAGACTTTTACACAGCCTGGCCACATACAGAGGCCCATAATGCAGGGAGCACCATCAGGCGTTTTTCGGAGCATAAATGACACCTCTAACGACCTATTACACTTTTGAAGGCCCTGGAGCACCAGGACAGTGGAATTGTCCACAAAATTACCCCATTTTGGAAAGCAGACACCCCAATGTCTATTCTATGAGGCAACACAAGTCTTCAGAAAACATGGAAAGAAAATGAAAAACTTTTTTTTCAATTTATAAGATATTTCTAACACAGCATGTATATAGCAAAAATTACACCCAAATACATTCTGCTACTCCTCCTGAGTATGGTGATACCACATGTGTGAGACTTTTACACAGCCTGGCCACAAACAGAGGTCCAACATTGAAGTAGTACCTTCAGGCGTTCTAGGAACATAAATGACACATCTCATTTCATTCCTACCCATCACACTTTTGAAGAGCACCAGGACAGTGGAATTACCCCTTTTTGGAAAGCAAACACCCCAACTTATATTCTATGAGTCATGGCAGGGTCCCCAGTGATTCCCCTCACAGCAGGGTCCCCAGAAATCATACTTACATTATGGTCCGAATCTTCTTAGGGCAGCCACAGGACATACACCAAGAAGCTGGGTCACTGAGACCAGGCAAGTCTGGAGGAGAAAGTTCCGTTCTCCTCCTACAATGAAGGACCATGGCCTGGGGGCAGGGCAAACACCTGATTGGTTGATGGGACGCCGGTGGTCCTACCAACCAGACACAAGCACTGCCAGGGTGAGCAGCGGCGCTGGAGGTGGATTTGCACAGACAAGGACACTGTTGATTAGGAATCGGCCGCAGCAGCAGAGATAATGAGTGGGCATTTGTAAATGGAAGCCCCAAATCTACGCTGATGGTAGCAGAGGCGGAGTCGGGCACTGTGACAGCAGGGATTTGGTGAAACTTGCAATCTGGCACCCCCCTTCAGCCTCAAAAGACCCCGCCCAGGGAAAGTGCCTTGTACTGGCCCTGAGCTTCAGTATTAAATGACAGGCTGGAAGAGGAGAGGGCTGCCAGAGGTCCCGGAACGCAGTTCCGGTGAGTTCCGGCTGAAAAAAAGCCCTGAACAATGTAGTTGTAAAAAAAAACAATATGTAAAAATAAAAACTACCAATATCGTCAACTGCCCTGTCCTACTGACACCATCACCGCTACACATTCCCCACCCCTTTCCCAGAAGCCCTGTGAAAAAAAATGTAAATAAAATAATAAACAACAAAAATAATAGAGAAAAATTATAAAAATAAAAAACTACTGACACACTGCTCTACTGATACTGTCCACTATCCCCATCCCCCATCATTGTGAAAAACAAAAAAATAAAAAAATAATAATAAAAATGAAGAACTACTGACACCATCCTGTACACACTACTCACCGCTGTACACCTGTACACGCCACACTCCTCACATGCACATTATACCCACCTTAATACAATCCGCACTCCTCTCCTGCACATACTACCCACTGCCATACACTCCGCACTGTACATTCCCTATTTAACATTACTACATTCCGCCCTATGTAAGTCATATCAGACTCTATAAAGCCACACCCCATTTAAGCCACGCACAATATTTAACATGGTTTAAGCCATGCCCACCTCCCTGAAAACGATTTGCCCAGCTTCCTGAAATTCGTTTTTGCAGGCTGGGATGTCTGGCTCTTTATCATCACAGCAAGATTTGAAGCATGTTATATGGACTTTAATGCAATTTTTGGTTTATTTTATTGTATTAATTGATTCTGTCACTTAACACTTTGGCATTTTATTTTATATTGATTTGATCGATTTGTCACATTATTGATTTTTTTGGCACTATATTTAGCACAGTTAATACTGTTCATTTTTATTTTTTATTTGTTATTGCTTAATGACACTAGCTTAGCGCGGTATTTTCATATATTTAAATTGTTTAGCATGGATGTATGGAACGTTCCCAATTCCAGCAGTTGAATATCTAGTCTCAGATTTAATACTTTTTGGTAGCTTGCAAGATTTTTAGTTTATACATAGAGCACTAAAGTTGTTCTTAGATTAAAGCTGGATTCACACCATTGTGAATTGGATAAGGGATCTCCGCATCCAATTCGCAGTAGCAAAAGATTTAAAATGGCTCTCTATGGAGCCGGTTCACATATGTCTGCAGCGGGTCCGGTTCGTTTTGCACAAAAACGCTGTGTGTCTTTTGGTCCATTGCAGGTCCGAATCCAGCCCAAAATTTGGGCTATAATCAGATCTGAAATGGTGAACCAGCATGACCCAGACCCCCCGCTGTGCGCCACGTGCAGCTCAAATTTGAACCGAGCCTAAAGAATAACTTCACCTTTTTTTATTAAATAAATAAATGTACCCATTTTTGTAGATAATCAAAATGTGCATTTGTTATTTTTTTTACACTGAGGCCTGTAAAGCCAATGCAATCAACATCTCTCAGTATACTGTCTGCCCATACCTCCAATCTGGGCAGGCAGTTACTGGATTGCAGGAAGAATCAATGAACTATGAGAGCGCTCACCAGCCCCCCAATCATTGAGAACTAAAAGCCATCAGTCGAGGTGTCCAAAGATGATTGTAGGTCATTCACTCTTATGCCACGTACACATGATCAAACAATCTGGCGGAAAAGTCCGATGGACTTAAGTCCGCCGGACAATCCCCCGTGTGTGGGCTCCAGTGGACTTTTTTTTACCCAAAAGTCCGGCGGACTTAGAAAGTAGTTTTGCATCAAAATTTGACCCCCGAAGTCAGAAGAAGAGGGCGGCGACGAAGAAGAAAGCCGGGCTCCTCCACTAGTAAAAGAGCTAGCAGAAGATAGCGGAGGAGTCCGGTGAGAAGACCCCCCAAGACGGAAGAAGACCCCCAGAGCTGTGCAATAAATTATTTTAACCCTTGTGTGTTGTGTTTTATTTAAAAAAAAATTTCACAAGTGAATGGGTTGGGGTACATTGTACCCCATACTCATTCACATAGGGTGGGGGGCTGGTATCCAGGGGCCCCCTTATTAAAGGGGGTTCCCGGATTCCGATAAGCGCCCCGCCCGCAGACCCCGACAACCTACGGCCAGGGTTGTCTGGAAGAGGCCCTTGTCCTTATCAACATGGGGACAAGGTGCTTTGGGGTGGGAGGCCGTGCACCCCCTTCCTCAAAGCACCCCCCCATGTTGAGGGCACGCAGCTTGGTACGGCTCGGGGGGGGGGGCTCGCTCGTCCCCACCCCCTTTCCTGACCAGCCGGGTAGCGTGCTTGGGTAAAGGTCTGGTATGGACCTAGGGGGGGACCCCCACGCCGTTTTTTTTGGCGTAGGGCTTCCCCTTTAACTCCATACCAGGTGACGGTCCCAGCGACGTGTCAATCTCGCCGCCTAAGGTAGCGACGTTGACTTCCTTCGCTAGTCCCGGCTACCTGGAGTCGCGTTCATAACTAACACTTTCCTCAGTGTGTGGGCAAGTCCGTTCATTTCAAAAGTACGGCAGATAGTCCGGCGGACTATACGGCGGATAGTCCGGCGGACTATACGGCGGTTAGTCCGGCGGACTATACGGCGGATAGTCCAGTGGACCTAGTCCGCCGGAAAAGTCCCGTGTGTGCCCGTGAGGTCCGCTCGTTCGGACAGTCCGGCGGTTTGTCTGCCAGACTAAGTCCGCCGGATAGTCTGATCGTGTGTACGCGGCATTAGATCTCTGTGAATGAATAATTTTGAGCGTAGGATGGAGCCCCTCAGGGCCATGCTGTTTTTAATTTGTGACAGCAGGTGCAGTGAGAGCATCCCCACCCACTGTTTCAGGGAGGGGGAGGGGAATTGCAGGGACAGGAGCTGGAACATGTTACATGTTCCATCCTAAATGCAGGTGGAACATGTAACATGTTCGAAAGGTAAACTTAGCCTTTAGCCACCTCAAGACTGGACTGTCTCACCCCCTTTCTGCCTGGGCAATTTTTCAGATTTCAGCACTGTCACACTTTGAATGGTAATTACTCAGTCGTGCAACATTTTAACCAAATTACATTTTTTGTATATATATATTTTTTTTTGGACAAACCAAACTTTCTTTTGGTGGTATTTTTTTATTTTTGACTACATAAATGAAAAATGACCAAAAATGTTGAAAAAAACGTTTTTCCGAGTTTCTTGTAAAATTTAGCAAATAAGTAACTTCATAAATTTAGCCCAAAATGTATTCTGCTACATTTTTTTTTTTTTGGTAAATAATAATACAAACAAGTGTATATTGTTTAGTCTGTGTCAAACTTATCGAGTCTACAAACAATGCTATACATATTTGAAAATTCATCAGTCCCGATGTACTGACTGCCTATCTGATTTCTTGAGACCCTAAAATGGCAGGACATTAGAAATATCCCCCAAATTACCTCTTTTTGAAAAGTAGACAGTCTAAGGTATTTAGTAAGAGGCATGATTAGTTTTTTGATGTTGTAATTTTTTTACCACAATTTTTTTTTAAACATTAAGTAATAAACTACTTCAATACAGGGCACTTTCACCCCTTCCTGCCCAGGCCATTTTTCAGTTTTCATCGATGTCGCATTTTGAATGACAATTGCACAGTCATGCAACACTGTTCCCAAATAAATTTTTTATCATTTTCTTCACACAAATATATCTTTATATTTGGTGGTATTTAATCGCCACTAAAACTGCTAACTGCTAAAAAAAACTAACAAAATACCAAAAATTTGGAAAAAAAATGTTTTTTTCTGTATGAAAATATTGTAAATAAGTAATTTTTCTTCCTTCACTGATGTATGCTGATAAGGCAGTGCTGATGGGCACCGATAGGCTGCACTGATGAGATGGCACTGATGGGGTGGCACTGATGAGGAGGCACTACTATGCAGCACTGATAGCACTGCTAGGTGGCACTGATGAACACTGACAGGCGACACTGATGGGCAGCAATGATGGGAACTGATGGGTGGCACTGAAAGGCAGCACTGATTGGCATAACTGGGCACAGATTGGCCTCAATGATGGGCACAGACTGGTGTCATTGATGGCCACAGAATGGCATCACTAATGGGCACTGCTGGGGCTGCATTGTAATCAGGGCACTGATGATCAGTGCCCTGATTACCTTTCCAAATCTCCCCTGTGAGGAGATGCTGCTAATTGGCTCTCATCACCTCACACTCTGTCAGTTTAAGGCTAGGAGAGCTGATTAACGCCACTTCCTTGTTTACATGTATTCGGCTGTGATTGGATGCTGTGTACCAGGAACGCAGCACACCCCAGCGGGCGCGATAGCGGCTAACCTGGACGCCATTATGACATCGTCCCAGAACGAGAGCTGCACTGTTCTGCCGTCATTTGATGGTGGGCAGACGGCAAGTGGTTAAATAAAATTTATTTTCTCACAAAGTTGTAATTTTCTCACACACAGCATAGGCATACTCAAACTACAAGGAGGACCTTTGGACTTTCCATCATAAATTAGGAGTTTAATTTCCTGACTATCATACTTCTTGAACTCCTGAAGTGCCAGGACAGGAGAAACACCCACAAAATTACCCCATTTAGGAAAGCAATGAAAGGCAAAGTGAGTCTTGAAACTGTATTTTTTTTTGCCACAAGTTTTTGGAAAATGCACTTAATGAGATATTTCTAACAAACATCGGCCATACTTAGAATTACACCCCAAAACACTCTGCTACTCCTTCCGAATATGGCGACACCACGTATGAGACTTTTTCACAGCCTAGCCACATAGAGGGGGCCCGAAATCCAAGGAGCACCTTCAGATGTTCATGTAGCGCAAATTATGCATCCAATTTCCTGACATTCTGTTACTCCTCCAAAGTATGGTGATACCACATGTATGGGACTTTTTCAATGTTTGGACTGTTTATGAACTGGTCATTGTATCTTGTGTTCCACACAAAACAAGCAATTGTATCAAAACCAGTGAAATGTAATGTTTGCTTGTGTGCGATTGGTCAGAGAATATAGCTTAGTGTGGTGTCGCCTATAGCAGTCCACATTCCTATAAGCTAAGCAAGCCTAGCCTACTGGTATGTGCCTGCTCCCAAGAATGCCATGTACATAAGGCTGAAGAAAAGAAGAACAAAAGAGCTTCTGTGGTTCCAGGAGTGGTGCTGTCTTCAGGGGGTGACTGGGACAAGTGTCTCACAGGAACATAGTTAGTAAGGTTGAATAAAGACACCAGTCCATCCAGTTCAACCTGAGTGAGTGTCTGCAATCATCCCTATCCCTGTGCATTGCACACTCACATCAGTCCCTACCCTCAAGGAGCCCACAATCCAAGGTCCCCATTCATATACTAGGGCCAATTTTGGACAGAAGCCAATTAATCTACCTGCATGTCTTTGGAGTGTGGGAGGAAACCAGAGTACCCAGAGGAAGTCCATGTAGGCACAGGGAGAACATGCAAACTCCAGGCAGGTAGTGTTGTGGTTGGGATTTGTACCAGCGACTCCTTTTACTGCTAGGTGAGAGTGCTAACAACTACACCACTGTGCTGCCCATTAAATGATGTGTCAGTTCAGATGATAGGCAGAGACATGGTCAGCAAACAAGCAAAGGAAAAGTCCAGGCAGCAGGCAGAAGTGTGGTCAATAAAGAGGTCAGGGTTAATACAGGCAGCAGGCAACACTGCACTGGTGTGACGGTGATCAGACTGTACTGTCCAGTGGCTACATTGTTCTGATGACAGTGAAACTTGTATAGTGATGATCAGAAACATTTTTGCTGGCTTACACTGGACTGGTGACACTGGGGACTAGTGTGACAGCAATCAGGAACACTGCTGCTGACTTACACTGGTCTAGTGAGACTGGGACTGGTGTGGCAACAATCAGAAACACTGTTGCTGGCTTACACTGGTGTGGCAGTGATAAACACTGTTGCTGCTCTCTAAGTGATCCAAGCTCATTGCACATGTCCTTATGGTAACACTATGGCCAGCCATAGATAAAGCAAATTTCTTTCCTGCAACCATGGGGGCGGGGGTGGGGGAAAGTGATTATTGCTTAGCAGCTATACCAGCCACTTGCAATAATCACATGTAAAATCTTGCAGGCTGGTTGTATCCAAGTTGACCGATCGATCAACTTTGGTACATTCTGCCTGCCCATACACAGTTCAAACAAGGGCATAACTAGAAATCACAGGGCCCCATAGCAAAATGTTGTATGCCCCCTCCTCCGCAAAAAATGGCGGGGCTTAAATTAAATAGTGGCCATGGCTTAAAGGGCGTGGCTCCAACGGGGTGCGGTTCGAGTCTGAGATGAATGAGGGATGAAGGAAGGAAGGAAAGAAAGAAAGAAAGAAAGAAAGAAAGAAAGAAAGAAAGAAAGAAAGATAGGGAAGGAAGCAGAGAGAAGGGATGGAGGGACAACAGACCCAGACCCTACACCACAATAGCAATATATGTATTCCAGAAACTTTAACAATCAACAATCATCCTCACTTGTACCCAATTGTCAGGGCTGGCTTAGCCCTTCCTCCTCTGGGCTGGCCGCTCAGCTGTCGGCTAATTGCCAGCTCTTTTCTCTCTCCACAGTTACCAGCTGTTCCCGATGATGCTTGTCTAACCTGCCTATTTAAAGCCTTCCGGCTCACTTCTCCTTTGCCTCTGCATTGGTCACATCACAAGGAACCATCTCCTGCTGTTTGTTTCAAAACTGGCTTGCTGACATCCCTCCTGGCTCCTTATCCTGCTTGCAGTTGCTCTCCTTGGATCCCTGACTTCAGGCCTGGCTGATTACCAGATCTTGTTAATGAACTTTGGACTGGCTGACTACCCTATCTGGCTACTGGACTCTGGCTATGCTTGACTACGCTTTTTCTATTTACCTTTTTCTTTTTATTAATAAACAAATGTGATTTAATTGTACTTCTGTCTCAGTCTGATTCATGGTTTCTGACAGTACGCGAGGGCCATGAATTCAGAAGATACAGTCAATCCACTTGTTGGTAATATTTTTTTCCAGATTGGATGAGCAAGATTACCGCATGGATCAGTTTGCCTTGGCGTTAGAAACGCTCCTGAATCACACGGTTCACCTGGAATCCCACACGGTGGCTGCTCTGGTACAACCTGAGTCACAGGCCGTCCCTGCTGCTGCACCAGTCTTTGTGCAGGCACCGGCCTCGAGTATTACCTCTATAAGAGTTATGTCTGGTTCTGCTCCGCTTCCCCAGTGATTTGGGGGTGATCCAGTTCAATGCAGAGGTTTTCTCAATCAGGTTGAGATTAGGTACTTCGAAATGCTGCCCCAGGCATTTCCCACGGACAGAAGCAAAGTAGGTTTTGTGATATCTTTGCTTTCTGAGATATCTTTGCCTGGGCTAACCCTCTATGGGAGATGCAAAAACCTGTTGTTTTGAGTTAGCCTCAGTTTGTGGCCTCCTTTAAAAGGGTTTTTGAAGTTCCTGCACGCTCCGCTTCTGCTGCCACGTGCCTCATGTCCATCAAACAGAGTACGAGAACTGTTGCCGACTACACCATTGAATTCCGTACTCTGGCAGCAGAGGTTGCTTGGAACAATGAGGCCCTCGTGGCTGCTTTTTCTCATGGTCTCTCAGGTTCCATCAAGGATGAGATAGCAGTCCGAGATATACCCACTGAGCTGGAGAGCTTGATCTCGTTCGCCATCCTCATTGACTCCAGACTCAGAGAAAGACTTTCTCTTAAGGAGCACTTGCGGAAGCCTCCTGCACGTTTGCCTCCGAGCTTTGCAGTCCCACCCATGCCTCCCTCACCTCCCATGCCTCCTGGTACCGAGTTGGTCAGTGCAGATGAACCCATGCACCTGGGCTTCACACGTCTCTCTGCAGATGAGAGAGCCTTTAGGAGCAGGGAGAGATTGTGCCTTTATTGTGGCCAGGCAGGTCACTTTTTGAAGTCTTATCCTACCTGTCCAGGGAACGCCCAAACCTTCAGGTCCTGTCATGGACAGACCTTAGGTGGCGTTGTTTCATCCCCAGTTATCCAGAAGGATAAGCACCTGGTTTTGGTCACCCTTGCTTGGGCTGAGTCGTCCATCGAGATACAGGCTCTAATCGACTCTGGGGCTTCAGGCCTGTTCATTGATGCTGCATTTGTTTTGCAGCACTCGATTCCGCTGCAGCTGCGTGACACTCCACTTGCCATTGAGGCTCTTGACGGGAGACCTTTACAGCCTGCCCATGTGACTCATAAGACAGTTCCATTGTCCATGGCCGTAGGGGCTCTTCACCATGAGATAATCCAATTGCAAGTTATTTCCTCACCCAGGTTTCCGCTGGTTATTGGTTATCCTTGGTTACAGAGGCACATCCCCTCTTTTGATTGGCTCTGTGCTGAGGTTCTCTCCTGGTCACCACAATGCAGTGAAATATGCTTCCTGAAGGTATCCAAGGTCCTGTGCACTGCTTCACTCCCCTCCCTGCCAGAGGAGTACCGTGATTTGGGAGATGTCTTTGATAAAGGTCAAGCCGGTAGTTTGCCTCCACACCGCCCTTATGCTTGCACAATTGGCCTTCAACCTGGTGCCATACCTCCTCATAGCCCGGTTTACCCTTTGTCGGTCTTGGAGGATAAGGCCATGGAGAAGTATGTTGCTGACGCACTTTCTCAAGGTTTCATCTGCAAATCTTCGTCTCCTGCTGGTGCTGGCTTCTTCTTTGTGAAAAAGAAGAGCGGTGAACTAAGACCTTGTATAGATTATAGGGGTCTCAATCGTGTCACGATTAAGATTGCCTACCCGATTCCATTGATTACAGAGTTATTTTACCGCCTCAAGGGAGCAACGGTTTTCACAAAGCTTGACTTGAGAAGGGCGTACAATCTCTTGCGCATTAAGGAGGGCGATGAGTGGAAAACTGCTTTTAATACCATAACAGGCCATTATGAATACCTGGTAATGCCTTTTGGCCTTTGTAACGCCCTGGCAGTTTTCCAGGAATTTATTAACAATGTCCTCCGAGATTTGTTGCAATTGTGTGTGGTGGTTTATCTCGATGATATCCTCATATTTTCCAAGTCCCTGGAGAGCCACCACACAGATGTCTGTCGTGCACTTCAGAAACTAAGAGAGAACAATCTCTATTTTAAACTGGAGAAGTGTGAGTTCCATCGTGAACAGGTTACATTCCTGGGCTATAATTACCACTGATGGTTTTTCGATGTACCCAGAGAAACTTTCGGCAGTCCTACAGTGGCCTCGACACGTGGGTTTACGTCCTCTGCAGCGTTTCCTGGGCTTTGCCAACTACTATCGGAAGTTTATTCATAACTTCTCATCTCTGGTCAAGCCTCTGACTGATATGACCAGAAAGGACGGTAACCCACAGAGTTGGTCTCCGGAGTCCATTAAGGCCTTTGAAACTCTCAAGGCTGCCTTTGTTTCTGCTCCTGTGTTGGCACATCCTGATCCTATGTTGCCTTTTATCCTAGAAGTTTCATAGTTTCATAGTTAGTTTCATAGTTAGTAATGTTGAATAAAGACACCAGTCCATCCAGTTCAACCTGAGCGTCTACAATTGTCCCCATCCCTGTACATTACACACTCACATTGGTCCCTACCCTCAAGGAGCCCACAATCCAAAGTCCCCATTCATTTACTAGGGCCAATTTTGGACAGAAGCCAATTAACCTACCTGCATGTCTTTGGTTTGTCAAGTTTGTCAAGTTGATGCTTCTGAGACTGGAGTTGGTACCCTTCTGTCTCAACGTCCTAACTCTGAGAACGATATGCACCTGTGTGCCTACTTTTCCAAGAAATTGTCACCTGCTGAGTGCAATTATGAGATTGGTGACAGAGAGCTGTTGGCGATCATTTTAGCCCTGAAAGAATGGAGACATCTCCTTGAAGGTACCACTGTGCCCGTTCTTATTCTTACTGACCATAAGAATCTTAAATTCTTGTCTGAGGCTAAGCGACTCTCTCCCAGAAGGGCGCGATGGGCTCTTTTCTTGTCGAGCTTTAATTACATTGTCTCATTCTTACCCGTTACTAAGAATGTAAGGGCTGATGCCTTATCACAACAATTTTCCTCCACTTCCAAGTCGGTAGTCAGTTCCGGTTCCTAGGATTCCTCCTGATCGTATCTTGGCTACGGTTTGCACCAATCTTACTTCTCCTTTGGGTGACAAAATTCTTGCTGCTCAGGTCCATGCTCCTCCTGATAAACCTTGTGACCGCTGCTTTGTCCCAGAGAGTCTCCGTACTGCAGTGCTCCAGACTTACCATTCTCCCAAGGCAGCTGGCCATCCTGGGAAGAATCAACTCATTTGGGCCATCTCCCAACAATTCTGGTGGCCTAGTCTACGGGCTGATGTTACTGCCTTCGTAGCTGCCTGTCCCATGTGTGCTCAGAGTAAGACTCCGTGACACCTTCCAGTGGGCCTCCTACAACCCATACCCAATGGAGAGAGGCCCTGGACTCACCTGTCTATGGATTTCATTGTGGAATTGCCCAACTCCCAAGGCAACACTGTTATCCTTATGGTGGTTGACCGGTTCTCAAAGATGTGTCATTGTATTCCACTTAAGAAGTTGCCCATCTCTAAGGAACTGGCTTTCATTTTTGCTTGGGAGATCTTTCGCTTACATGGGCTACCCAAGGTGATTGTCTCGGACAGGGGCAGTCAGTTTGTGTCCCGGTTCTGGCGAGCCTTTTGTGCACAGTTGGGAATCCAGCTTGCGTTCTCTTCTGCGTATCACCCGCAGTCTAATGGGGCCACAGATCAAGCCAATCAGTCCTTGGAGCAATTCCTACATTGCTATATTTCTGACCATCATAACTGGTCTGACCTATTACCTTGGGCAGAGTTTGCTCACAACAGTGCCTTGAATTGTGCCTCCCGATTGTCTCCATTTATGGTGAATTATGGTTTCCAACCTTCCATTTTGCCTGACTCGTTTGTTTCGCACAATATTCCTGCGATAGAGGAGCATCTCTGTGGTCTTCGTTCCACTTGGGTAGAAGTTCAGGAGGCTTTGCGTCATGCTAATGATAGGTACAGACTCCATGCTGACCCCAGACGCCTGCCTGCGCCTTCCTACCAGGTTGGGGACAGGGGCTGGCTGTCATCTCGCAACCTCCGGCTTCGTGTTCCCTCACTGAAGTTTGCACCTCGGTTTATTGGGCCTTTCCGTATCCTTCGCGGGATTAAGCCAGTACTTGCGCGTTGGACCTTCCTCCTAGTATGCGCATCTCAAATGGGTTTCATGTCTCCTTATTGAAACCATTGGTCTGTAACCGATTTATCACCTCGGTGCCACATCCTTACCCTATTCAGGTTGAGAACCATGAGGAGTATGAGGTACAATCCATTGTTGACTCCCGTAGGTTCCGTGGGCGCATACAGTACCTGGTGCATTGGAAGGGGTACAGTCTGGAGGAACGCTCTTGGGTTTCATCCTCGGAAGTACATGCCTCTGTCCTCCTCCGTGAGTCCCATAGATGGTTTCCCCTCAAGCCCGGTTACCCTCCGAAGAAGAGGAGTCATTGAAAGAGGGGGTACTGTCAGGGCTGGCTTAGCCCTTCCTCCTCTGGGCTGGCCGCTCAGCTGTTGGCTAATTGCTAGCTCTCTTCTCTCTCCAGTTACCAGCTGTTCCCGATGATGCTCGTCTGACCTGCCTATTTAAAGCCTTCCAGCTCACCTCTCCTTTGTCTTTGCGTTGGTCACATCACAAGGAGCCATCTCCTGCTGTTTGGTTCAAGACTGGCTTGCTGACATCCCACCTGGCTCCTTATCCTGCTTGCAGTTTCTCTCCTTGGATCCCTGACTTCTAAACTGGCTGATTACCCTGATCTGGTTAATGAACTTTGGACTGGCTGACTACCCGATCTGGCTACTGGACTCTGGCTATGCTTGACTACACTTGTTCTATTTACCTTTTTATTTTTATTAATAAACAAGTGTGATTTCATTGTACTTCTGTCTCTGTCTGATTCATGGTTTCTGACACCAATGCACTGTGACCAGTGCCCAATGCGGCCTGCCTGTTCCCAATGCAGCGTGGCGTGCCCGTGCCCAATACAGCCTCACCTGTGCCCAATACTGCCTCACCTGTGCCCACTTGTGCCCAATGCAGCGAGGCCAGTGCCCAATGCAGCGTGTCCAGTACCCAATTCAGACTCACCTGTGCCCAATGCAGCGTGACCTGTGCCCAATGCAGCGTGACCTGCCCGTTCCCAATGCAGGCTCACCTGTGCCCAATGCAACCTTGTCTGTGCCCAATGTGGCCTGCCTGTTCCCAATGCAACTTTGCCTACCCGTGCCCAATACAGCCTCACCCCTCACCTGTGCGCAATATTGCCTCACCTGTGCCCAATGCAGAATGACCTTTACCCAATGCAGTGAGACCTGCCTGTGCCCATTGCAGCATGTCCAGTGCCCAATGCAGCCTCACTTGTGCCCAATGTGGCCTGCCTGTTCCCAATGCAGCGTACCCTACCTGTGCCCAATACAACCTCACCTGTGCCTACCTGTGCCCAATGCAGCCCCACCTGTGCCCAATGCAGCCTCACATGTGCCCACCTGGGCCCAATACTGCCTCACCTGTGCCCAATGCAGCCTCACCTGTGCCCAATACTGCCTCACCTGTGCCCAATACTGCCTCACCTGTGCCCAATGCAGCATGACCTGTGCAAAAAGCAGCCTCACCTGTGCAGAGGAAGAGGCGAGCCAGTGGCGGAACTACCGGGGAGGATGAGGAATGCATACTGCAGCCTTCAAATGGCTGTTGGCGAGCGTGGGGCTGCCTCAGAGTGGGGGAGGGCGAGCACCATCTGCACGGTCCCCCAGCCAGGGGAAGTGAGGAGAGGAAGAGGCAAGCTGTCCATACGAACAGAGAGTTGTAATAGCTTTCATTTGAATTTCCTGTGTTCCTGGGGCACACTGTCACATAGCCCCACCTCTTGGCCCGGCACCTTTGATGGCGTCACATCTCCCGCATTGGACTAGTGGCCGGACCAAGAGGTGGGGCTATGTGACGATGAACCCCGGGAACACAGGGAATTCTAATGAAAGCTATTACAGCGGAGCATCTCACTCTCTGCTCATAGACAGCTTCCTCTCCTCACTTCCCCTGGCTGGGGGACAGTGCGGGCGTTGCTCGCCCCCCACAGTATGCATTACTCATCCTCCCCATGGGCCCCACTTGGCTGCTGGCTCCATAGTACCCGTGTGGGTCACTATGGTGGTAGTCCTGCCACTGGGTTCAATTCTAACTATGGTCAGCTAAAGCTTGTGTGGCTGTGATCAGGGACACTGGGAGTGGTTTAGTGGTGATCAGGGAAAAACTGACTGGTGTGGCGGTGATCAGGGACACTGTAACTGTTGTGGAGTTGATAAAGGACAATATGACTGGTGTGATGATCGGGGCCACTGTAACTAGTTTGGAGGTGATCAGGAACACTGTGACTGTTGTGGCGTTGATCAGGGACACTGTGACTGGTGTGACATTGGTAAGGAACAATATGACTGATGTGGCGGTGATTAGGGATAATATGACTGGTGTGGTGATCAAGGACACTGTAACTAGTGTGGGGGTGATTAGGAATGCTGTGACTGGTGTGGGCATGATTAGGAACAACATGACTTGGGTAGTAGTGATCAAGGACACTGAGACTGGTGTGGTGATGATCAGAGATGCTGTGACTGGTGTGGTGGTGATCAGGAACACTGTGATTGGTATGATGGTGACTAAGGGCAATATGACTGGTGTGACAATGATTAGAGACACTGAGTGGGTGGCAGTAGTTGGAAACATTGACTGGTGCGGTGATGATTAGGAATACTGACTTGAAGCGCTGGTCTGGTGACTGAACTCTGCTACAAGAATTCAAAGTCACTATAGTAACACTGCACTTCCTTTAGTGATAGTATATAGCAAAAAATAAATAAAAATGTGACACTGTATTTCTCTGGGGATTGAGATTTTTTTTAAATTAACACTATCATTTTTGTTTAATACAATTATGGTCACTGTCGCAATTTGATGATTGGAACACCTGGGACTGTAAAACTCTGGGTCTAGCGGGGCAGTAGGAAAGACTACACGGGTGTGCCAGGGTACTGATCCTAGAAGATCCATAAGCAGTGTGACTGCACGCAAACAGAGGTGTGTCAGAGTTGCAGGATTTAAGGAGCCTCCTGGTCTTCTGTGAATGTTGCACTGCGAGGCAGCCCCCAGGTTGCGGCTCTCCAACGCACCCATGCAGCACAGTGCTAGAAAATAGCACACTGGAAGAACTCCGGGTATACGCTGGATACAAGGTACCAAGGATAGACTACAGTAACAAGAAGAGACACTGGGGGGAATGAAGGGAACAGGCACAGGAGAGAGAGAGAGAAAGATGGGCATGGCAAGCAATAATGAGGGGAAGGAGACAAAATGAAGAAGCAATGCTATAGACTGAGGCAGAATCCCCCCCCCCCCCCCCCCAATTGGATCCACCCTCACTGAGATTTTTGCGGCGCCTCTTCACCTATTTCTTCTGCTGTATCCATAGGCCTGCACCTGTGCCTCTGGACCTGGCCTGAAAACAAATAGTGAATGGCACCAGCTCGCTTCCTCGCACCAGCTGTAGTCCACAGGCTAGGGCAGTATACAGACAGACTAACTGTGTAACTGCCTGTCTGTACGAGCATACAGATACAATGACAATGTTTTACAGACTCTTAGTAAAAAAATTATAATAAATCCACATTTTTTACCTGCAAAAAGATCTGCATTTATTTTTATTTTTTTTACAAGGGTGAACTTGAACCTTCACGCCTCAGATCACCCCAATTCCTGTATTTTCAGGTCTCAGATCACTACAATTCTTCTACCTTCACACCTCGGATCATCCGATCACTGTATTACCCGAAATGGCTGTTCCCCTTTGCACCCCCCTCCGTACCTATGTTCCCCTCTGTACCCCCCCCCACACATATATCTATTCCCCCTCTGTACCCCCCTGGACAACTGTCTCCCCTCCACACACACACACACACACACACACACACACACACACACACACACACACATATATCTATTCACCTTCTGTAGCCCCCTGCACATCTGCCCCCCCCACACACACACATCTCTTCCCCCTCTGTACCCCTGCACACTTGCCCTCCACACACACATATCTATTCCCCCTCTGTACCCCCTGCACATCTGCCCCCCCCCCTCCACACACACACACTCACACACACACACACACTATCTATTCCCCCTCTGTAGTCCCTGCACACCTGTCCCCCTTCCCCCCCCACACACACATTTATTCCCCCTTTGTAACCCCCTGCACATCTGTGCCCCCTCCCCACACACACATGTATCTATTCCCCCTCTGTACCCCCTGCACATTTGTCTCCCCCATACTCCCCCGCAACTTCTGTTCCCCGTCTGTACCCCCTGCACATCTGCCCCCCTCCAAACACACACACCTGTCCCCCCTCTGTACCCCCTGCACATCTGCCCCCCTCACCCCCCCACACACACACCTGTTTTCCCTCTGTAGCCCCTTGCACATCTGTTCCCCCTCTGTATCCCCCTGCACACCTGTCCCCCCCTCTGTATCCCCCTGCACATCTGTCCCCTCCTACACACACATATCTATCCCCCCTCTGTACCCCCTATACATATATCTGTTCCCCTTCTGTACCCCCTGCATGTCTGTTCCCCCTCTGTACTCCCCACAACTTCTGTTCCCCCTCTGTACCCCCCTGCACATCTGTGCCCCCTTTGTACCCTCTTGCACATCTCCCCCCCACACACACACATATCTGTTCCCCCTCTGTATCCCCCTGCGCATCTGTTCCCCCTCTGTATCCCTCTGCGCATCTGTTCCCCCTCTGTATCCCCCTGCACATCTGTTCCCCCTCTGTACCCCCCTGCACATATGTTCCCCCTCTGTACTCCCCCTACACATCTGTTCCCGCTCTATACCCCCCTGCACAATGAGCGTGCTGCCTGTGCTTTTACTATACCTGAACCAGTGGCGGGTGATGGCTTTACTGCATGAGAGCGGCACTGCTGCCTGCTGGTTCTCACAACAGATCCCTAAGCGACCAGGAGGAGGGGGAGCAGATATTGCGGCAAGCCCATATGCAGGGCTTCCATCTCATCCACCCCAGCTGGTTCCATCGATCATTCAGCACTTCCGGTTGGCTGCTTCTTGTCCAGGCTCTCTCCCCTCATCTTCTCACTGCTAGGGCGGCACTGCAGGCTGGGGACAGAGTGGTCCGGAATATCTTCCCAGGCGCAACCTCCTCCTAGCCTGGCGGCTGGCGCCATAAGGCAGCATGTATTTAAAAAATGTCAGTCCTGGAGGTATTTTAATAATCTGAATCCCCAGCAAGTAGCTGGACATCCAGATTTTTCCGCACCCCTTACCCTGGCACCCTAGGCAGCCTCCTGACCCACCTATTGCTAGCGACGGCCCTGTATAGAAGGCATCCGCCTAGATTATGATCCTTTTAGCAGCTAAAAACATCACCCCTGAAAAAAACAGTTCTTGACCTTGGAGCAGTTTCTGATTGGCTCATCAAACACTTTTGATCTGGTTGTTGATCAAGATGAAAAGACCATTTAGGACCAGCTGTGGTATTTACAACCCCTGTTGCTTACAACCATCAACAGCTGCCCATTTGACCAATTAACATTTTTAGAATTAGCATGGGAATAGCCTACCATATAATAAAGTGCCACTTGAAACTCGCATACAAACGCTAGTACGAGGTGTGGCAGTGTGACAGTTCTGCCTAATGTGTTTCCAACCAAAGCTCACCTTCCGGGGGGCCTCTACTATTCAAGATTTGTGGCCATTTATATGTAGCCCAGAGCTGGTTGCATGCAATTTTACTGTGGATCACAGGATAATAGGTGTCATAATAATAACGGTCAGCAGATGTGTTTTCCCAAGCAAAGATATTACTAAGTGTATCCCTTAAATGAATAAGGAACAGCTCATCAATGACCAGAGCTGTCAAAACATTATCAATCCAAAAAGGAGGAAAGAAGGGGGCGATTATCAAACAGGTCAGAGGACAGAGAGTCACTCTGAAAACGCCCACCCAGAAGCACTACTGGTGCCAAGGGATCCTCAACAAACTGTACAAAAAAAAAGACAAAAATATTAAAATATTTAACCTAAATAAGCACCTCATAAATATATATATGTGTGTGTGTATATATGTATATATATATATATATATATATATATATATATATATACACACACACACACACACACACACACACTCCTCCATGACGACATCACTGAGCTGGTGGATGTTAGAGACCTTGCGTTCCTCTACCTTCCATTTCAGGATGCCCCAAAGATGCTCAATAGGGTTTAGGTCTGGCCTGTCCATCAGCTTTACCCTCAGCTTTTTTTAGCAAGGCAGTGGTCATCTTGGAGGTGTGTTTGGGGTCGTTATCATGTTGGAATACCGCCCTGTGCCCAGTCTCCGAAGGGAGGGGGGATCATGCTCTGCTTCAGTATGTCACAGTACATGTTGGCATTCATGGTTCCCTCAATGAATTGTAGCTCCCCAATGCCGTCATAGCGTTCGGTCCAGCATTTCCGTCATAGCGTTCGGTCCAGCATTTCCATCATAGCGTTCGGTCCGGCATTTCCGTCATAGCGTTCTGTCCAGCATTTCCGGCATAGCTTTTCTGTCCAGCATTTCTGTCGTAGTGTTCTGTCCAGCATTGCTGTCATAGCGTTCTGCCCAGCATTTCTGTCACAGCATTCTGTCCAGGATTTCTGTCACAGCGTTCTGTCCAGGATTTCTGTCACAGCATTCTGCCCAGCATTTCTGTCACATCGTTCTGTCCAGCATTTCTGTCACAACGTTCTGTCCAGC
Source organism: Lithobates pipiens (assembly GCF_037356315.1). NCBI lineage: Eukaryota > Metazoa > Chordata > Amphibia > Anura > Ranidae > Lithobates > Lithobates pipiens. Next base: position 378,000,111 of record NW_027507903.1, on the reverse strand, counting down.
ATTTCTGTCACAACGTTCTGTCCAGAATTTATGTCACAGCGTTCTTTCCTGCATTTCTGTCCAGTATTTCTGTCACAGCGTTCTGTTCAGCATCACGTTTGGCACAGCATTTCTGTCATAGCATTCAGTCCAGCATTTCTGTCACAGCGTTCTGCCCAGCATTTCTGTAACAGCGTTCTGCCCAGCATTTCTGTCACAGCGTTCTGCCCAGCATTCCAGCATTTCTGTCAGCGTTCTGCCCAGCATTTCTGTCACAGCATTCTGTCCAGCATTTCTGTCATAGCGTTCTGTCCAGCTTTGCTGTCATAGCGTTCTGTCCAGCATTTCTGTCATAGCGTTCTGTCCAGGTTTAGGTCATAGCATTAGTCCAGCTTTTTTCATAGCGTTCGGTCCAGTATTTCTGTCATAGCATTCTGCCCAGCACATGTCGTAGTGCTCTGTCCAGCATGGCGGTCATAGTGTTTCTGCCCCTGGGTTCCTGTCATAGCATTCTGCCCCTGGATTTCTGTCATAGCGTTTCTGCCCCTGGATTTCTGTCATAGCGTTCTGCCCCTGGATTTCTGTCATAGCGGTCTGCCCCTGGATTTCTGTCATATCGTTTCTGCCCCTGGATTTCTGTCATATCGTTTCTGTCCCTGGATTTCTGTCATAGTGATTCTGCCCCAGGTATTCTGTCATAGCGGTTCTGCCCCTGGAGTTCTGTCATAGCATTCTGCCCCGGGACTTCAGTCATAGCGTTCTACCAAGGTTTTTAGTCATAGCTTTCTGCCCCAGGATTTCTGTCAGTGTTCTGCCAAGCTTTTTCTGACTCTGCGTTTCAGTCTCAGTGTTCTGGCTCGGCATTCAGTCTTAGCATTTCTGTCATAGCATTTCTGCCCCAGGATTTCTGTCATTGTATTTCAGTCTCAACGTGGTTTGTCATTACATTTCTGGCCAGGATTTCTGCCGTTACATTGCTGTCTCAGCTTTCTGTCATAGTGTTTCTGCCCCAGGATTTCTGGCATTATGTTTCTGCCTCAGCTTTTTGGTCTTAGTATTGCTGTCATTGCGTTTCTGCCCTGGATTTCTGTCACCTAGTTTCTGCATCAGCATTAACTTTTAGCATTTCTGTCATGGCGTTTCTGTCATGACATTTTTTCTGTCAGTATCTCTGCCATAGCGTTTTTGTCATAGCGTTTCTGCCAAGCATTTCTGTCATAGCATTTCAGCCTCTGTGTTTAGCCTCAGAGTTCTCAGAGGGTCGTTGTTCACTTATGACATACTCTGGTAGGTCTGTCTTCATTGATTGCCATGTCTCATCGTATCTGTGTTCATGTTTGTACCTGGGTCAGTTAGCTAGGGCTCGCACATCGGGATCTGTCACGTCTACAGATCCATACGGGCTGAAATTTTGTTTGTTAACTGATTGTTGTCCACAATCTTCTCGCCCATATACCATACGTCATACGATGCATGTTCATTCACCACATCCATATGACTACCCACCATGGCTTGTGGGTACACTAGCCCTGAGTTTTCAGTTAATTACCTGTCTGCGCTGCAGGCTACTGGGGCTCTCCTGCCACTCACACAAGGGTTGGGGCGGGGGTCTGTCGTCAGGTTCATATACGCGCAGTGGTCTTGACATTTCTGCTCATGTTTCATTCTTAGGTAGGCTGAGGGGCGTTGTTCTCATGTCTGATTGTCTGTCATTTATCTGGTTTGTGTTTTTTAGGTTGGGCCAGCTTTGCATCCATACCAATATCGACCATGCTTGCACTCACTTCCTTCAGCCCGGCCGTTGTTGGGGGGCTAGCTGATTGGTGCTGATATAATTTCACCACTGGGCTCACCCTTGGGTCAGAAGCAGTCGTCAATTTTCTTCAGTTGATGTCCTGTTGTGTTGAGGCCCTGGTTACCACCCAGGGATGTATAGTCAGGGTATGTCCTAGCCACGGTCCTTAGGTGATAGGTTTGGGTGACGTCGTCATGATTCTGGATTCCAGTCTCAGGGACGTCGGTCCAGTCATCTTTGCTGATCCCCGGTCTGTTCCAGGTGGGGGGGCTTCAGTCACTTGGGCATGGCTGTACCATGCCATGGGACTTATTTCCCTGGGTTGGAGTCTGACTCTCCTTCCTCGGTTAAGGATTCGGTCTTGGTTGGTAGGTCTCAAGCTGAAGCACGACCTGTTTGTATCCGGTGGGACCAGTGTCCTGTGTCTGGCATGGTGTCTCCCGGTCGACGATGCTCTTTGCCATGGCGCCCACTCGATCACATCCATCAGGCAGCCAGTTTTTCCTCTCCTGTCACTGGTCTTTTTTCACTCTCCCTCTCACTTCCTTTACCAGGCATGGGTAGGCAAGGGGTTGGGGGGTTTTTCACTGTGCTACTTCACTGGTGTCCGTTGAGGTATTTCAGGCTTCTTGGCCATCTTCTTGCAGGGGTTCTTCGGGTCAGCCCTTGCTCCCTTTCCCCCACGTATCCTCTCATTCACAAGCAGCTCTTTCTCATGTCTGGGTTACGTAGGGCATCAGGCTCATCCTATCCTTCATGGGACATTCAGTTGGGTTCTGCGTAGCTTTGCGGGCTCTAAAGGGCATTCCTTCTCACCAGGTCAGGAGTCGGTGGGTTCTCCTGTCACAGCAGATACTTACTGGTTACTTACTGTTGCCATCCGGGCATGCGTCATTCTATGGGTTGGATCTTTACCTTCCCTTTTCCACCTAAAATTGTGTCTTTTTGCCCTCTTTTCAGGCATACTGACCAGCCAGGCCATGGCACACCTCAGGCCTTGTTTCTTAAGTATATCGCTTTTCCCACTTGAAGACTGAGATTACATATATATATATATATATATATATATATATATATATATATATATATATATATATATATATATATATATATACACCCCTCACATTTTTGTAAATATTTTTATACCTTTTCATGTGACAACACTGAAGAAATTACACTTTGCTACAATGTAAATTAGTGAGTGTATAGCTTATATAACAATGCAAATTTGCTGTTCGGTCAAAATAACTCAACACACAGCCATTAATGTCTAAAACGCTGGCAACAAAATTGAGTACACCTCTAAGTGAAAATTTCCAAATTGGGCCCAAAGTGTCAATATTTTGTGTGGCCACCATTATTTTACAGCACTGCCTTAACCTTCTTGGGCATAGAGTAAACCAGAGCTTCACAGGTTGCCACTGGAGTCCTCTTCCACTCCTCCATGACGACATCACTGAGCTGGTGGATGTTATAGACCTTGCGCTCCTCTAACTTCCATTTGAGGATGCCCCAAAGATGCTCAATAGGGTTTAGGTCTGGAGACATGCTTGCCCAATCCATCACCTTTACCCTCAGCTTTTTTAGCAAGGCAGTAGTCATCTTGGGGGTGTGTTGGGGTCGTTATCATGTTGGAATACTGCCCTGTGCCCAGTCTCCGAAGGGAAGGGATCATGCTCTGCTTCAGTATGTCACAGTACATGTTGGCATTCATGGTTCCCTCAATGAATTGTAGCTCTCCAATGCCGGCAGCACTCTTGCAGCCCCAGACCATGAAACTCTCATCAGTATGCTTGACTGTAGCCAAGACACACTTGTCTTTGCACTCCTCACCTGGTTGTCACCACACATGCTTGATACCATCTGAACCAAATAAGTTTATCTTGGTCTCATCAGTCCACAGGACATGGTTCAAGTAATCCATGCCCTTAGTCTGCTTTTTTTCAGCAAACTGTTTGCAGTCTTTCTTGTGCATCATCTTTAGAAGAGGCTTCCTTCTGGAATGACAGCCATGCAGACCAATTTGCAGTGTGTGGCGTATGGTCTGACAAACTGACCCCCCCACCTCTTCAACCTCTGAGCAATGCTGGCAGCACTCATACGTCTATTTTCCAAAGACAACCTCTGGACATGAAGCTGAGCATGTGCACTCAACTTCTTTGGTCGACCATGTTCCTGCACCTGTTCTGAGTGGAAGCTGTCCTGTTAAACTGCTGTATGGTCTTCGCCACTGTGCTGCAGCTAAGTTTCATGTAGTGCAACAATTCTTTTTTTTCAGATCCTCAGAAAGTTCTTTCCCACGAGGTGCCATGTTGAACTTCCAGTGACCAGTATTAGAGAGTGAGAGCGATAACACCGAATTTAACACACCTGCTACCCTTTCATACCTGAGACCTTGTAACATTAATGGGTCACATGACATCAGGGAGGGGAAATGGCTAATTGGGCCCAATTTGGACATTTTAACTTAGGGGTGTACTCACTTTTGTTGCCAGCGGTTTAGACATTAATGGCTGTGTCTTGAGCTATTTTGAGGGGACAGAAAATGTACACTGTTATGCAAGCTGCACACTCACTACTTTTTTTTACTAATTTTTACTAATTGTAGCAAAGTGTCACGATCAGGGGTCAGGCTCGAAGACCAATTGCTATAGCAGTTGCATGATTACCACTAACCAGCAGGATAAGAACACAGGCAGTCACCCTGGCAGATGACACAGGCTCACCTGAGGTGCGGAGTCTAAGTACTAACCGGTTTTCACCAGAGCTCCAGATGGTAGAGATGGATTTAGCTGCGTGTTAGTACCAGGTCGCGGTCCCCAGGATCGCCCCACCAGGAGGTGAGTAAGCCGGGGTTCAGTAGCGGATGAGCAGGTAAGGATCAAACAGAAGCGTGGTCAGTAAGCAAGCCAAAAGGTCGGTAACGAGTTGTTGCAGATTGGGATCAGGCAGAAGCGTAGTCGTGGAACAGGCCAAGGGTCGATAACGAGCAGTAGTAAATATAAGCGGCAGCAGAGAAGACGGGAGCGAGATACAGGCTGGAGATGGCACAATATTCTGGCAAGGAGGAAGTGAAGAGACATGGCTTATATCAGGAAGTTCATGGGAGGAGCAAAGAGTTCAAGGTTCAGCTGAAATCAAGGTACAAGGCAGGGTTGTCAAAAGGATCTGGCAAGGAGCTGTCCAGCATCTCAGATAGCTCAGAGAGAAGTTTCATTGCCAGACACAGCTGAGGTCCCAGGTTCAAGTCCAGGTCCTGACACAAAGTGTAATGTCACATGAAAAGATATAATAAAATAGTTACAAAAATGTGAGGGGTGTACTAACTTTTGTGAGATACTATATCTATATATATATATATATATATATATATATATATATATATATATATATATATATATACATACCGTATTTATTGGCGTATAACACACACCCTTTTTCCCTTAAAATCAGGGTAAAATTGTGGGTGCGTGTTATACACCGACCCCCCACTGATTGTGAGCAGAGGAGCGAGCGCCACCAATATAAATACAGTGTACTCGGCTAGGCTTGGCTCCTCTCGGCTCCGCTCATAGTCATGTCCAGTCCCGCCCTATGATGGACATAACACACGGACTGGGCGAGAGGAGCCAAGCCTAGGCTATGTGTATATCGGCGGTGCTGCTGCTCTCGGCTAAGTTCAAAGTCACGCCCAGTCCCGCCATTGGACCTGTAGTATGTCCATCATTGGGCGGGACTGCGAGAGGAGCCGAGATAAACAGGAGCGGCTCTGTGTATCGTGGCACCGCCCTATTTAAAGATGAAGTGACACTGACAAGGCATCAATGTCACTGGACAAGGCTACAAATACACTGATGAGGCTGCAGTGACACTGGACAAGGCTGCAAATGACACTGGACAAGGCTGCAGATAGACAATGATAAGGCTGCATTGATGGGCATTTAAATGTTATTTTTTTTTTCCTTATAAAGTTTTCTCTTATGTTCACCAACCGACACAGCTCCTCTCTTAGCCATTGGGTTGTTTGCCCTATTACTAGGAGATATTAGGCATTAGTTGTAACACAACACTCAGAACTCTCAGTTTCGCCCAGGGGGCGGTCCCTTGGGCAACAACCCTCCAGCCTGCCAGACAGACCTCAGTTTTATTTTGCTTAGTGAAGGAGAAGGACCTAGGAACCCTGCGGTTCCTAGGTCCATGCTTTTTTTTATGCAGAAGCGTGACTTTTTGTTCAAGATGAACGATCCTGTGATCTACTATCAACAGCCAGCTGGGTAACAGGCTGGATACCCTTATCTTTGTAGTCTCCCCAGTCTGGCCATCGAGTGTGTGCAGGCCGCAGCTACGCATTTGGCAGGTCATGACAAAACCTCAGCTCCAGAGGTGGTCGGTGAGGATTTATGCTCCGGGGCATACATATGACCGGACTACTGATGTCTGTGTCACAGTATGCTGGGCCAGCAGCCACCCTGTACTGAACAGGGCTGAGCAGCTGGGCTTTCCCTGGGAGGTTGATTCGGGGGTCCCTCACCTCCCTCTCTTCTCTCCCCTTTCCCTATCTCCCCCCCTCTCTGGGGAGATGCTGCATGTGGCTGCTGAACAGTGTGTGTGTGACTATGCGGGGGCTCTCACCTGGGGGGCTGCACTGGCTAGCAGTGTCCCGGTGTCCTGGGTCCATTGCCATCGTTTTCTCCCTGTACCTCATGGAGCTGTCTGGTGGCCATTTTAGGTGTGGGTAAGGGCAGCATGCTTTCCTGGGCTTCAGCTGCCATTTTCCTAGTGAATTCCTGTACAGGACACTGGCGGCCATTTCTGGAAGCCTGCACAGGTTTTTTCAGTGTTCTCTAGCAGCAGCATGTGCTCATGTGCTCTCATAGCCATTTTCCCTGTGCTTTATGTCTTTGCACTGGACGCTGGGAGGCCATTTTATTGAAGCCTGAGCACAGTTTAGAGTGGTTTGGCACTTGGGAGCCCATAGGGACTACACACACTGCTTGTGGGATAGTGCAGAACTCCTCAAGGTGGTGAGTTCCAGCGGGAAAGAACCTCTCAGCCAGAGGCAGCAAGGAGAGTGGGACTGTCACTGTCCTAAGTCCCCTTCCGGAGGCAGACAGGGTAGGGTCAGCATGGCTTCAAAAACTGGTGTTTCTTCCACCGAAATCCAGGCAATTGCAACCAGGTCAGCTGCAGACAGCACAGTGTCCATGGACACCCTGATGGCGGTCCTCAATTCGTTCATTGCCAAGATGGAGGCGGTGCGTGGGAAGAAAGGTGCACTAAAGCGGCCCCTGCCCCCCATCCTCTGGGGAAATCTCTGACACAGACTTGGGTCTTCCTGAGGCTGGTGACCCCTGCTCTGTTTTGTCAGACGATGCTGACCAGGACCGTTCAGACAGTGAGGATGAGTCCCCGTCCGGGTCTGTGCGCGACAAAGCACTTATTGGAGCACTTATAACAACTGTGTGTGATAGCCTGAAGATTCAGGAGCCAGCAGATCCCTCTGCTGATGTACCGGTCCCTTTTGGGTCCTGCAAGCCAGCACGTTCACCTAAGGTGTTCCCGTATCTGACTTATTTTGACAAGTTCATTTACAAGGAATGGGGTTGCCCGCACCGGACCTTTTCGGTCCCCAAATACATGGCGGTGCATTACCCTTTTGAGGAGAGCTTTCTCAAAAAATGATCAGCTCCTCCGGTCGTGGACCCCCCAGTATCCAGGTTAAGCAGAGTAACCACGATCCTGGTAGAGGGAACTCCTGCATTCAAGGATCCCATGGACAGGAAGGCATAGGCAGTGGCTCATTCCTTGCTTACGGTTGTGGGGTCAGCTGTGCGACCAGTACTGGCATCCGTACTTGTGTCGCAGACACTGACTGAGTCGGCAAAATGTGTGCACCGCAAATTGGGAGAGCAACAGGCTTCTCCTGTATGCATGGAACTAGCAGACCAACTAGTGCAAGGCCTTAAGTACGTCTGTGCCGTGGCCCTGGATACTCTCCCTCTGTTATCCAGGGCTTCAGTGTCAGCTGTGGTGCTGAGACACCTGATTTGGCTAAAATGCTGGTCTGCTGACCGGGCATCCAAAAAAGCCCTGATGGATCTTTCCTTCCTTGGCAACCGGCTCTTTGGAGCCTCCTTGGATGACATTATTAAAAATGCCACCGGTGGTAAGAGTACCCTACTCCCACAGGCCAAGAAAGCTAAGGAGCCACGCCGTAGGCAAGGGCCCTCTTTTTCTGCTCACAAACTGCTTTTTCGTCCGCCCGGAGCTTCGAACGTCCCCAGCCCGACAGAATGACCACGGACGGACAAAAACATCCCTGGAACCACAAGCCTACCAAGCCTGCGAACAAAAGTGCCACCGCATGAAGGTTTGCCCCCCCCCATGTCTCGGGTGGGGGGTCGCCTTTCGGGAGTTTGCAGCACGGTGGTCCTCTCGGTTATCCGACCAATGGGTCTGCAATCTGATTTCCACAGGCTACAAGATATAGTTTCTCTCTTGGCCGCCAAACAGATTCTTCCCCTCCAGCATACCCGTATCCCCGGCTCGCCGAGAGGCCCTCTTGGGGGCATTAAGGGACCTGCTGAATGGCGGGGTGGTTGTACCGGTTCCGGAATCGGAACGTTTCCAGGGATTCTACTCAAATCTGTTTGTAGTTCCCAAGAAGAAAGGGGTAAGTCCAATCTTGGACCTAAAAGCCCTCAATCACTTTGTAAAAGTGCAGAGATTCAGAATAGAATCAGTTTGCTCAGTAGTCACTGCACTCCATCAAGGGGACTCCCTGGCGTCCTTAGACATCCAGGATGCGTACCTGCACATACCCATATGCCCATTTACAGTTGGGGGAGCCCGCTAGCAGTTTGTGGCTCTTCGTTTTGGTCTGGCATCAGCCCCCTGAATCTTTACCAAGGTATTGGCTCCTATTTTGCTGTTGCTGCGGCAACATTGGATAGCGATTGTCCTCCTCCTCAGAGTTAGAGGAGGATGTGGTGATCACCATGCAGACCCTGCAAGAATTTGGGTGGCTGTTGAACCTAAAGAAGTCAGTGATTGTACTGACCCAGCATCTGGAGTACCTAGGCTTGCTGCTGGACTCCATGGAAGCGAGAGTTTTTCTCCCTTCAGACAAACTGCAGACTCTCAGATCCGCGGTAAAACTGCTTATGAACCGCAAGTGGTCATCGCTCCGCTTTTGCATGCGAGTCCTGGGTCCCATGGTAGCCTCCTTCAAGGCAGTACCTTATGCCCAGTTCCACACCAGAGTCCTGCAGAAGGAGATTTGGACAAAATGGGACAAATTTCAGTTGTCCCTGGATTGTCAGATCCAGGTGAGCCAGTCAGTCAGAGACTCCCTGATCTGGTGGCTGAGGTCCCTGGTGATTCAGTCTTGGAAATCGTTCCTGCCTCTGAAGTGGACAGTGATCACAATGGATGCCAGCCTATCCGGCTGGGGTGGAGTGATGGCGGTTCAGTTGGCTCAGGGCCTCTGGTCGAAGGAAGAATCCAAGTTGCAGATCAATCTGCTCGAGTTGAGAGCGATCAGGCTTTGCCTCTCCACATGGTCGATGAGAATTCAGGGGCATCCGATCAGGATCCAGTCAGACAATGCCACGGCTGTGGCAAACGTCAATCACCAAGAGGGAACAAGAAGCTCAGTCACTGCACGGGAGGTCGCTCACATACTTTGGTGGGCAGAGCGGCACATAACGGCCCTCTGTCAGCCATTTACATCTCGGGAGTGGAAAACTGGCAGGCAGACTATCTGAGTCGCCAGATGCTGGACCCAGGAGAATGGGCGTTTCATCCGGAGATATTCAGGTTACTGAGCCTGAAGTGGGGCACACCAGACGTGGATCTTCTGGCCTCCCGTCTCAATCAGAATCGCCAAGATTCGTGTCCAGGACAAGAGATCCATGGGCAGACGTGTCAGATGTTCTGGTGGCTCCGTGGGATCAGTACCAGCTGATCTATGCCTGTCCTCCACTGAAACTATTACCACGCCTGCTTCGCAGAGTGGAAGCCGAGGGGATCCCAGTAATACTGGTTGCCCCAGACTGGCCTCAGAGTCCTTGGTATGCAGACCTGGTGTGTCTGGTGGCAGACGCTCCTTGGCGACTGCCGTTGCGAGAGGACCTTCTGTCTCAAGGTCCGATTCTCCATCCTGCTTTACCATCGCTGGCTTTAACGATGGCTATTGAGAGCCAGGTGGTGAGGAACTGGGGTCTGTCGGACTCGTTGATCCCAACTGTGTTAAGGGCACGAAAATCTTCTTCCCGGAAGATATAGCATCGTACCTGGAAGGCCTACATCTCCATGTGTGAGGAGAAAGGATGGCATCCGCGCTTCTTTTCTATCTCCAGGATCCTGCTTTTTTTTCGGCAAGGAGTAGACCAAAAATTGGTGTTAAGCACCATTAAGGGGCAGATTTCAGCCTTGGCTGTCTTTTTTCAGCGACCCCTGGCATCTCACTCATTAGTGAGTACCTTCGTTCAGGGGGTACGGCATGTAGTCCCTCCAGTGCGTCCACCGTTACCCCTATGGTATTTGAACCTGGTGTTGTCGGCGCTTCAAAAACCGTTGTTTGAAAATATCAGGGAGATTCCCCTGTTGACTCTTTCCCAGAAAGTGTTTTTTCTAGTGGCCATCACATCGGCCAGGAGGGTTTCGGAATTGGCAGCCTTGTCTTGCAAGTCGCCCTATCTGGTTGTTTTGCGTCCGCAACCAAAGGTGGTCTTGGCTTTTCATATCAATGAGGACATTGTATTACCATCTCTGTGTCTTAAGCCGAATCACCCTAAGGAGGTGGCTCTTCACCCTCTGGATGTGGTTCGGGCTCTGAAGGTGTATTTGTCTGCCACTGCTCCCTTTCAGAAGTCAAACTCGCTGTTTGTTTCGGTGGCTGGTCCCAAGAAAGGCAGGTCTCGTCGGCCACCATTTGCAGGTGGATCAAACAGATTGAAGTACAAACCTACGCCTTGAAGGGACAGGTGCCCCCCTTTTCGGTCACGACCCACTCCACAAGGGCAATCAAAACGTCTCGGGCCTTCCGACACCAAAGCGTCTGTCGCTCAGGTGTGTAAGGCGGCGACCTGGTCGTCTGTCCACACATTTACCAAGTTCTAAACGTCAGTGCATCGGCTGATGCCTGTTTTGGTCGCAAAGTTTTGCAGGCGGCCGTATAGTTGCAATTGAATATGCAATATATATTTCCTTTTATTCCTGTTTTTTTTTTGGAAAAAACACAGTACCGTTAAGTTAATGCGCTGTTGCATTACATTCTGCAGTTTTTTTTATGGTGTTATGGGTAGTCACTCCTATTGAGGGTACCCTGTTTTTTTTGTGGTGTTTTTTTCTACGCACTGTTGTGTTTTGTGGGTAAAGTTTCACTAATTCCCACTTGCCATGGTGGATGAAGTTTCTATGCTGTTTTTCCCACCCCTAGTTTGGCACTGCTTGGGGATGTCCCAATGGCGAAGAGAGGAGCTGTGTCGGTTGGTGAATATAAGAGAAAATAGGATTTTTGTTCTCACTGTAAAATCCTTTTCTCTGTGATTCACCCACCGACACAACACCCGCCCCTCCTTTTTATCTTTACGTTATACTGCTTGTTGACATACTGAGGTCTGTCTGGCAGGCTGGAGGGTTGTTGCCCAAGGGACCGCCCCCTGGGCGGAACTGAGAGTTCTGAGTGTTGTGTTTCAACTAATGCCTAGTATCTCCTAGTAATAGGGCAAACAGCCCAATAGCTAAGAGAGGAGCTGTGTCGGTCGGTGAATCACAGAGAAAAGGATTTTACGGTGAGTACAAAAATCCTATTTTTTTTCCTTAAAATTCCCTCCTAAACTTGGGGTGCGTGTTATACGCCGATAAATGTGGGCTACATACAGTATATGCATTAATAACATCACTTTGCAGTATCCCCTAAAATTCATAGTATATAGATAGAATCTCATTATAAATTAAATTAATAATAGGATAAAATAATAAAAATAGGAATTTAATGTCTATATAAAAATAAGGTGATAACAATTTTGCAGAGATAATAAAACTCGACTCTGAGGATGAAATAAATATAGAGACAGAGGAGAGATCAACTATTATACAAAAAACAATTAATGTCCCATGCTAGATTATGGCCGAATGGAAAATATGTTTTTAGCTCATAAAGCCAATACGGGTCACTTTTGGAAATTTCCATTTTATTCCCCGCTGACAGCTGAATAAAAAAACAAAAAACATTAAGAAAAAATGTGTAGCGCCAAAAGTAAATGAACAGCAATAAAATGTGAGCACTGTGTTATAAATAAACAGCACATTGGAATAAAGTCCAAAAAAAGTGCTAAAGGGAAAAAAATACTGAAGTGAAAAAATAAAAAATAAAAATATATATATATATACACAAGGGGGCGTGGCCTGGTGATGTGCTAGAGCAGACGTGTGCTCTGTGAGCTCCGAGGCCGACACCGAGAAAAATCCATAAAATCATCCAAAAATTCATATTTTTGCTACCTGAGTGATGGGTCGGCGGACGGGCAAGTCTCTGCCCAAGAAAGGAGCCTCGACGGGGTCGATTAAGCGATTCCTTTCCGTGGAACCGGACGAGGTGGAAGAGCAGGACGACCTAGGCCGCAAGCCGCGGAGTAGAGTAGATTCCGCATCCCGCGATGGGCCGGACCGGAGGTCGCGCTCGCCCGAGTCCTCGGCGGGCTCGGGGGCTGAGGGTGAGTTACATCCTTCCGCCGAAGCGGCGCCGAGAGTGAGCGGTCTCCCTACCACCTCCGATCTCGCCGCCATGCTTCTGAACCTCGAGCGGGTCATCAGGAAGGAGGTCTCCGCAGTTCGTTCGGATCTCTCTCAAGTATTGGTTCGTGTTGAAGAGTCGGAGCAACGTCTCGATCGCCACGCGAACGCTATCCGATCCCTCCAGGCGACTACACGTCAACTTGCCATTTCGCATCGTACGACCGTTTACAAGATCGAAGATCAAGAGAATCGTAACAGACGTAATAACGTTCGGATTAGGGGACTTCCCGAAGCGACTGGAGACGACGATCTGTTACCATCCGTTCGGGGCATTTTTAATAGTCTTCTGGGACGAGCACCTGACGCCCCTTTGAAGATTGACCGGGTGCACAGGGCACTCCGCCCACGCAATCTTGCTACAGATGTCCCACGGGACATCATTTGCCGGGTCCACCATTATCCTGAAAAGGAACTGATTATGCAGAAAGCTAGGGGAGCTAATCCGTTTGATTTTCATGGGGCGATGCTATCCTTTTTCCCGGATCTCGCTAAGGAAACCTTGGATCGACGCAGGGCCCTAAGGCCCCTCACGGAACTGCTCCGGGCGGCGTCCATTAAATATAGGTGGGGCTTCCCTGCGGCCTTGATCGCATCTAGAGATGGCAAAACCGCAATACTTCGATTTCCGGAGGAGCTGTCCAAATTCTGCACGGATATGTCCGTTCCTATCCCGGAACTACCTGGATGGCAAGAAGGCATCCCGCCCCTGCCCGCTGGGACCGACCAGGGCTGGCAGAGAGTGAGCCGTGCCCGCCGTACTTCTGCACCTGACTACCGCCCTTGAAAGGGCATCCTGCCCGTCAACTTGTTCAACTTGGTTACCTGTTCAGGACGTCTACTTGCATTTGTGGGACATACCGCCTGAACGTGACTGGGGGGGCTCCTTTTACTAAGTTTGTGCGAGGAAGCTGACCGCCTCTGGCGACAACGTGTTTTTGCAGGCCAGGGCTGAGTCACCCTTGGCCGTGTGGCCAGTAACCCGGTACCCCTAAGGGGCCCTCAGTCTGGATATGAACATCGCTGCTCTTTTGCCTTTTTTTTTTATTGGCGTGACATTTCTTCATTTTCCTCGCTGTGCCTTTGGAGCGTAGCTGACTCACGGTACCCCTCTCCCCCCCCCCCCCCATTGGGTATCCTACCGCCTTAGCTTCATACCAATATTGTTCTGTACAGGCGCTTTAGGTTTTGGATGATGTTATTTCTAGATTTTTATGCCTAGGTGTCGGCACCGGACCGCGGGGCGCTGACTTGGACCTTTATGGTGTGGTTTGCGCCCGGCTGCCTGCGTCCCGCCTCCCCCTTTTTGAGCGGGGGCTGCCCGGCGCGGGGCCTCGGCGTCCGTTCCCCTGTTGGGGTGGCGGGCGTGGGGGCCCTGTGGCGGTTACGCAGCCCGCTCTTGCACGGCATGGTAATGCGTGCACTAATGGCTGTTCTTCGACAGCACCTTTTTTGGTTCATTTTGTTTTTCCCACTAAGGTGGGGCCTTGCATTTTCTTGTTGCCTTTCTTTCTCCTTTCCTTTTCTCTTTCACCTTTTCTGTCTACTGCCTACACCTCCTCTGTTCCCCTCCCCCCTCTTTGGCGGCAGACCGCCTTGGTATTGCATTGATAATGTTGTGGTGATCGCGGTTCCTCCTCCTGAGACCCCATGGCTACTGTGAATATTGTATCTTTTAATGTACGGGGCCTTTACGCCCCAGGGAAGAGACACAATTTATATAGGGAACTGGACCGTTTGCGGGGGGACGTGGTCTTCCTCCAGGAGACCCACCTCACACAGACGACTCAAGTTAGGTTGCACTCACCACAGTACCCTACGTGGTACTACAGCCTCTCCGACATCTCTAAAGCCAAAGGTGTGGCCATCGGGATTCGTAGGGGAACCGCGTTCACGTTTGAGGAAATGTTGTGTGATCCTGCGGGACGTTTCTTGTTTCTGCGGGGCACCTTGGGCAGCATGCAGTGTACTTTGGCCACCTTATACTCCCCTAACAAAAACCAGGTGCGTTTCTTGGCTTCCACACTTAGCTCCCTGCGGAACTTTGCACGTGGATGCATTCTCCTAGCGGGCGATTTTAATGTTCCCTTGGAACCTACTCTGGACACCTCTAGGGGTGGTTCCTCGCTTTCCGGCAGGGAAATAAGGTTTATACGTTCTCGACTCCATGACCTACAATTGATGGATGTCTGGAGAATTGCTCACCCGCGGGAAAGGGACTTTACCTACTTTTCCCCGGTGCACCAAACCTACTCTAGAATAGATTTATGCTTCATTGATCACCAACACCTTCCGCTCATAGTGAAGTCAAGCATTGACTCATCCCCCATTTCGGACCATGCTCCGATTTCCTTAACCATTAGCGTGGCGCCCATACCCCTGAAGGCCACTAACTGGAAGTTGAACGAGGACCTCATAGCCGAAGAGGCGGATAAAAAGGTGATGGGTGACAGTTTGGAGTTTTATTTTAAGACTAATGTCAGTCCTGAAGTTTCACCGGGAGTGCTCTGGGAGGCCCACAAGGTGTATATTAGGGGAAAGTTCATAGAATTGGGTTCTAGGAAAAAGAGGGAGCGCTTAACTCAACAGTCCAACTTGTTGCGTGACATTACTGACTTAGAACGCCGACATAAGTTGAACCAGACTCCGGCCCTTTTCCACGCCTTAACGGAAAAACGGGAGACCTTGAAGTCTCTCCTTCATTTAGATCACAAACGTCGCGCGCGGTTGGTAGCTCACCGTTTTTATGAGTGGGGCGATAGGCCCAGTAGACTGTTGGCTAATTCGGTGCGACAGCGGAAGAATGCGGCGTTTATTGCCAAAGTTAAGACCCCCTCGGGAGACTTGGTGTTCGAGACACCCCGTATAGCCAAGACATTCAGGGACTTTTACCAGCGCCTGTATCGGGTGCACCAGGGGGACCATGATAGAGAGGCTCGGGGACGCCTTATTGGGGACTATCTGGCCCGTGCCGCCCTCCCGAAACTCTCCGGGGAGGTTTTGGCTTCCTTGGAGGGGGAGTTGACGACTGCGGAGCTTCTGGGCGCCATGAAAGCTATGGCGCGCGGTAAGGCACCGGGTCCAGACGGCCTCGCGGTATCGTATTATAGAGCGTACGCTGACATACTGTTGCCGTACTTGACCAGATATGCTAACGTGACCTCGGACGGCGGGGACCTTCGCCCGGAGACCACTCATGCACACATCACGGTATTACCCAAGGAGGGCAAGGACCCTAGTGACTGCGCGAGCTACCGTCCTATTTCGCTCTTGAATATAGATGCGAAGATTTATGCTAAAGCCATAGCGAATAGGCTGCTCCCCCTGGTGCCACAGTGGATTTCACGGGATCAGACAGGATTCATCCCCGGGAGGGAAGCGCGGGATAATTCTCTCCGCACACTCTCCTTAATGGCTTATGTGCGGCGGACTGCCCAGCCCACCCTGTTACTCTCCACGGATGCTGAGAAGGCGTTTGACAGGGTGGACTGGGACTTCCTTATGGCTACGCTGGCGCACCTGGGCATAGGTCCCACTTTGCGCTCCCAAATAGCGGCGTTGTACCACTGCCCCACAGCTCAGATACGGATTAACGGAACCCTTAGTGACCCCTTCACCCTATACAACGGCACTCGCCAGGGGTGCCCGCTCTCGCCGATTTTATTCGCGATATCCCTAGAACCATTTTTATCCCTTATTAGACAAAATCCGAATATACGTGGCGTCACCATAGGTACGACGGAACACAAATACGCGGCTTACGCGGACGATATTTTGTTCTACGTGCAACAGCCTCTGATCACCCTTCCAAATCTTATGTCCGAGTTTTCGGCCTACGGCGCGGTGTCAAACTTTAAAATCAATATGTCCAAATCGGAAATGTTAAACATCTCTGTCCCCGCCAAACAGGTATCCCACCTGAAAAAGAACTATCCCTTTAAATGGCAGCTGAGTTCCATAAAATATTTGGGCATTCACCTCACGCCCTCACTATCGTCCCTTTTCCGCGCTAACTTTCTGCCTTTGCTCAACACTCTTAGGTCCGATATCCAAAAGTGGTCCCAGCTACGACATTCTTGGCTGGGCAGAATTGGTCTGGTTAAGATGAACTTGCTGCCCAGGGTGCTCTTCATGTTGCAGATGGTCCCGTTTGGGATACCGGTGGGGTTTTTTACAATTTTGACATCTATGGTATACCGGTACATATGGAATAGGAGAAGGCCCAGGCTGAATAGAACACTCCTCATCCGCCCTAAGTGTAGCGGGGGTTTAGCTGTGCCAGACTTCAAGCTCTACTATAGGGCCGTTGTGCTGACCAGGCTCTCTGACTTGAAGTATTGCAAGGACATGAAACTCTGGGTAAATGTGGAAACAGACCTTTGTGGAGCTGAACCTTCCACGCTGATGTGGATACCGAGGAAGTTCCGGACCCTTTTGCCTACCACGTCACCACTTACACACTCCTCCTTGCTGGTATGGGACTCTATCTGTAAGAGGTATGGCTGGCTGTATAACTCCCCCCTGATGCCCTTGGTGGGTCACAACTTTTTCCCACCGGGTAACATGGACCCTCAGATTCACCCGTGGCGGCTGGGCACTAACACCTATCTACATCAGTTCACCGGCCCATCCGGGGTGCTACCTCTTTCTTCCATCATGGGTGACTCCTCCATTTCCTACATGGATCGCTGGAAACATCATCAACTGTTGAACTTTGTTCGCATGCTCCCAAAGCCCCTGCGCACCTTGGCGGAGCTTACACCTGTGGAAACCGCATTTGCTGAACCTGACCCGATTGAGCGGCCTGTTTCGTACTTCTATCAGGCCTTGCTGTCCCTCACTTCTACGGGTACCCCCTCCTTCCTACGGTACTGGGAAAGGGAACTACAAATGGCGCTGTCTCCGTCCCAGCAGTCACAAATCCTAACACTGGCTCATGCCTCCTCTGGATCCTCTAAGACATCAGAAATGGCGTATAAACTTTTGACCAGATGGCACTACACACCGGTTGTTTTACATAGGTTTTCTCCCCAGTCCTCCCCACTCTGTTGGCGGGAGTGCGGGGAGGTAGCCACTCATGCCCATATTTGGTGGTACTGCCCGAGGATCCGCCCATTCTGGCTGGCGATCTTATACACAATTAAAGAAATCCAGGGGTGGGAGGTACCTAATGACCCGTGGTATGTTCTGTTCCATTGCATGGGGAGGCCGACAGGCCCCTACAAGAGGTCGATTACACCACATCTCTTAAACGCTGCTAAAACCCTCATTCCTCAGTTTTGGAAGCTGAAGACGATCCCCACGCTCCGGCGTTGGTTGCTCAACGTGGATACCACATATTACATGGAGGATATGACTCTTTCCCTCCGGGGTAAATCTGAGTTGTCAACAAAGATCTGGGCCTGTTGGGTTGCCTTTAAATATTCCTCGAGTTATGCAGCCATAATGTCTCAACCAGAGTGAGGTGAACATGACGCTTGTTCTTACTATGTCTACTGTTATTTTGCAATAGGTTGTCTGACGGTGGTCTGCCCCCTCCCCCCCCCTTCTCCCCTCCCCGCCCCCCCCCCACATCCCCCCCCCCTCCCTTCTTTCTCTTTCTCTCTCTCTTTCTGCTTATTTTCCCTTTCCTTTACTCTCCTTCTAATTCTGTCTACTATATTTCCTCTTTTATAATAGAAGAGGTGGGTGTATATTTCTGTGCCCATGTAACTAACGTTATAATGTTGTTGATCTTGCTATTGGTTTCTATATTGATCGTTATGCTCTGTACACGCTTCTCTTCTTTAATAAACATTAATTATAAAAAAAAAAAAATATATATATATACACAAGTCCAATCTTGAATGAAAATCAACATTAAAAAATAAATCTAATAAAAAATATCAATTTAAATGCACAGTCCCATGATAGAATCAGCAATATAATCTTATTGGTGAAAGCACAAAGTTCATTGCAAAGTTGTGCCCAAACAAACTGGTGGTATCTTGAAAAGTGAAGAGGCGGTCCAGTACAGTGTTCCAGAATCACCCCCAGCACCTCTGAGCTGGCCGCTAATTGCCAGCTCCCATCTCTCTCCAGGTTACCCAGCTGTTGTTGATTGTGCCCGTCAGTCCTGCCTACTTAAAGCCGTCCAGCTCACTTGATCTCTGCTTCGCCTTTGTCAACATCACAGACACTTTCTCCTGCATTCCTGTTTGAAGACTTGCTCGGCTGATGTCCCTTCTGGCTCCTGATCCTGCTTGCTGTACTACTGCGATTATCTCTGGCTCTCAGAAATTGGCTTGGCTGACTACCCAATCCAGTTACTGAACTCTGGCTTGTTTTGACTACGCATACTCTGTTTACCTTATTATTAATAAACAAGTGTGATTTAACTATACTTCTGTCTCGGTCTGATTCATGGTTCCTGATAGAAAGGGACACTCACGGGAAAAGATGGCTGCTGTTACAGCAACAGACACTAATGTCCCGTACACATTTTGTTGGAAATTCTGACCGTGTGTAGGGTCTATTGGACGTTTTCCATCAGAATTTCCGTTGCACTAAATTTGAGATCTGGTTCTCACGTTTTTCGACAACAAAATCTGTTTGCATAAATTCTGATCATGTGTAGACAATTCCGACGCACAAAGTGCCACGCATGCTCAGAATAAATTAGGAGATGGAAGCGATCATTCTGATAAAACTACAGTTCGTAATGGAAATAGCACATTTGTCATGCTGAGATTTTTTAAATAGTTTAATGCAGTGCATTCTTTTCCTCTTTATAATACTACAATAATGAGTTCTGACAAACTGATTTCTTTATTATTTCTCATAATCTCATGAATAATATTTTTTTTTTCTTCTTTTTTTGTAATAAATTGTTTATTTGAAAGAGAATAAAGATACAAAAACAGACATACGGTGTACAGGAAGCACAGCAGTATTGTTTGTACTGAAGGTTCATCACAACCATATAAGATTATCAACATGGTGCAACTGGTGGTAGCCAGAACAAGAGGTCCAAAAAAAAAACACACACTAAGCAGATCTATGTTCTTATAAATTGGGTGACATACCAATAGATTAAGGAGCTCGCTGTACCCCACATGAGGATAGTCGTTAAACAACAATTTATATATAAGGGACAGGGGCGAAGGGTATGACCCGTGGGTCGTCAGTTCAATGAAGGGACTGAGGAAGATAGCTAAAGTTGATGAGAATAAAAGAAGAATGAAAGAAAGAGAAAAAAAAGGGGGGTGGGGGAAAGGAGGGGTTAGGTGGGAGGAGTTATGGAATGGGGGGAGCAGTCTTGCCCCCGGTCTCCGCACCGGTTCCCCTGCACTCACCTCAATCTGCTCAGAATTGCTGGCCTATCAGACCAACTGCCTTGCATACTCCTCAGAGTAGTAGTACTTGAGCCAATAGTACCAGTTTTTGAGGAACTGTTCTCTATGTCCCCTGTCTGTTGCCACCAGATCCTCCATTTTGTTGATTTCTGCCACTTTCTTCAACCAGACCCCCACCCCCGGAGGCTCGGTCTGCTTCCAATATAGGGGAATGCAACTTTTAGCTGCCAGGATCAGGAAGGGTAGGATAGATCTCCTATGTCCTGTTCGGTATTCCGTGGTGGTGTAAGAGGAAGAACTCAGGGGTCCTGGGCAGCTCTTGGTCCACAAACTTCTGTATAATACAGTGGACCTCTGTCCAAAATGAGGACAGGGACTGGCAGGACCAGAAGATGTGTAGGAGAGAGCCAGATTCCTCCCCACATCTCCAACACCTGTCCGAACTCCGAGGGAACATCCAGTGTATCTTTGTAGGGGTGTAGTACCATGTAGATAACACCTTAAACCCTGATTCCTGCTGTGTGGCACACACCGAAGTCTTGCATGAGAAGAGAAGCATTCTCTCCACTTGTCTCTCAGTTAGTTGTAATCCCAGATCCCATTCCCACTTGGCTATGTAAGGAAGTCTGTAGTCCTTTGGGGGGTGCAATGAGAATTTGATATGTTAACGAGATCGTATGGCAGATTGGCTCTTGCTCCGAGCATAGTAGCTCAAATGGCGTCAAGGCTCTCTCAAAGAGCACTGGGCTGGGCTGTGATCCTATAAAGTAGGCCAACTGAAGTTTTTGCCAAAATGTGAGGTTCGCTAGAAGGGGGTCTGTCATGATGTATTCCCTGGTCATCCACTTTCCATTGCTGGTGAAGTGGCAGAGGTGAGACCTGCCGACCTCTTTCAGATTCTGGAATCTGGGATCACTGAGTCACGGTCTAAAGGCCTGGTTCCCAATTATTGGTGTAAGTGGAGAAGGGCTTGATGCAACCGATTGCTCTCGAAAAGATTTTTGAGCTAACCTCCATGTCTTGCCCACCATAGGGTGGTTCAGAGCATGGCTTGTAAGATTCTTCTGGCATTAAGGTAACCCTTCCAGCTCTGCTCAAGAAAGGAGCCGCTCCATCTGGACCCATTGCTTTAGCATCCCGTGCCAACACCAGTTGATGATTCTCATCATGTGACAGGCCATATGGTACATATGGACATCTGGGAGAGCCATACCTCTCTGCAGCTTTGGTAGACGTAGAATGGATTGTGCCAGTCGTGGGGGTTTTTGAGCCCAGATGAACGTAACTATCGCTTGGTTCGCCGCTCTGAGGAAGATGCTCAGAATCCTAACTGGAAGGGCCTGCAGGTGTTATAGTATTCTAGGCATAATGTTCATTTTTATAATACTTCAGCGTCCAAACCAGCAAAACATGCTCTTCTGCCATGTCTGAAGGTCCTTTTTAATGTCTGTCAGCAGGTGTCACGGTCTGGAGTCAGGCTCAGAGGCCAGTAGCTATAGCAGCAGAGCAGGTATTCACACAGGTCACCCTGGCTGATGACACGGGTTCACCTGAGGTGCGGGGTCTAAGCACTAACTGGTATTCACCAGAGCTCCTGATGGTGGAGATGGGCTTTGCTGCGTGTTAGTGCCAGGTTGTGGTCCTCAGGATAGCCCCACCAGGAGGTGAGCAAGCCGGGGTCTGGTAACAGATATAGCAGGTAGGGATCAAGCAGAAGCGTAGTTGAGAAACAAGCCAAAAGTCGGTAACAAATAGTTGCAGGTTGGGATTCAGCAGAAGCGTAGTCGAGGAACAAGCCAAATGTCGGTAACGAATGGTAGCGAAGATACGGTCGGCAGCAGGAGAGACAAGAGCAAGATATTGGCTGGTGAAGGCACAATATTCTGGCAACCAGCAAGTGCAGAGACATGGCTTAAATCAGGAAGATCATGGGAGGAGCAAAGGGTTCAAGGCAAACAAGATTCAAGACAAGATCATTCAAGGAATTGTCCAAGGAGCTGTCCAGCATTCCAGGTGGCTGAGTCACTGCCAGACACACCAGAGGTCCCAGGTTCAAGCCCAGGTCCTAACAGCAGGGGAGGAAAGTTGAGAGGGAAGATATCCTCCATCTTACTTTAAAGGGGAAATCTGCCCATAGCAGAGTTGCCAGTGAAATTGGCAAGGAGGCATTTAACGCCTCTGATTTCTGGTAGTTGACTTTGAAGAAGGATAGCGCTCCATATCTCTTCAGTTCCATCAACAGATTTGGTATTGATATGAAGGGGTTGGTTATGAAAAAAAGTAAGTCGTCAGCAAAGGCTGCTATTTTTGTAGATAGAGTATCACTGAGATGTAGTCCGGTTATGTTAGGGATATCTCTCACTGTATGAAGGAAAGGCTCGAGGGTCAAGATGAATATCAATGGTGACGGGGGCAACCCTGCCTCGTCCCATTAGATATCCCCAGGGAGGAAGACAGTTGGCCATTAACCTTCACTTGATCTGAAGGTCTAGAGTAAATAGCCAGTATCCAATTCATCATCCGCTGGCCTAGACCCACATGACGAAGAGTCTCAAACAGAAAGGGCCAATGCACCCTATCAAATGCCTTTTTGGCATCGGTTGACAGACGCAGCATTGGAACACCCCTTGTTTTGGCCGCGTGAATAAGGTTGATTGCCTTTGTGGTGTTGTCCCTCGCCTCTCTTGAGGTCACAAACCCGACCTGATCCAAGTGGATAAGTGATGGGATCCATTGCGTCAAACACATTGAAAGAACTTTATTGAAGATCTTCAGGTCCACATTGAGGAGGGAGGTCATTCTGTATTTTTGGCAGTGTAGAGGTTCTTTGCCTTCTTTGGGGATCACTGTGATGAATGCCCGAAGGGTGTCCTCTGGGGGAATCACTCCCTCTCCGGCATCAATAATGGCTGCTAGAAAATGTGGTATCAGAAGGCCACCAAAGGTCTTGTAGTAAGGGAGTGAGCACCCATCAGGACCCGGAGCCATACCGCTTTGCATTTGGGCTATGGCCTGTGACACCTCTTCCCCAGTAAGAGGCACCTCCAGTGCCATCAGATCCTCATCAGTTAACCAGGGTAGACCAGATTTTTGAATATAGTCCCAAATGGCTTCTCGTTCCAGGGATTTGACTCTCTCAGAGGAATGCCGTGACAAGTTGTACAGCAAAAAGGGGGAGGGGTGTGTTGCGCTTCCTAAATACCAACAAAAACGAATACAATAACTATAAATCACATAGTACTGAAAAACGTGTAAATAATTCTTAAAGTGTTCTGTGAGCAGCACTTAAAGCTTAAAAAGGTGTATTACATTGAACATCTAATATATAGTGTTCTTATGTATTATTCCTGTGTCTTAGAAAATAAGCAAAACAGTGCTTGAGACCATAAAGTGCATAGACTAAATAAATTAAGAATAAATAGACATCTGTGATATCAACTGTTGAAGTCCACACGTGACGTAACGCGTAGGAGACCGGAAGTGACGTCTGTACCTGAGGAAATCGCTCAGATCTGTTAAGCTGTGTGCCTGTTTATTTGCTCCTCTGTGTGACATTGTTACATTGGCCATAACTACAAGGGAGAACGGCACCGTCAGAAGCCCCCATCCACAGCCCCGCTGACCCCCCTGAGTTTTCCCTGCAACATCAGCTGTTCTGCTGCATACCTTGCAGCTGTGAGGTAATTGTTTAATATAACCAGCACTGGCACGGAACACCGTTGGAGGGGAGTTGCCCTGGCACATTGCACCTTTTTTTGCGGTTGTGAAATCACATCTGAAAGTTGCATGATTGAACTGTGTATGGGACACTTTATTGAAATCCACGTTTATGCTGCTATTTTGTTCTTTTTTTATTAAGGAATGTAATTGGGACATTCCTCTGTTTTCTCTGCACGTTTTAGATCACCGATTTTATGCGTTTATAGTTTTTTTTATACGATTTTGACCACTTAGATTATTATATATACTTTTTTCTAATACTTTGTTTGCAGTGATATCACAGATGTCTATTTATTCTTAATTTATTTAGTCTATGCACTTTATGGTCTCAAGCACTGTTTTGCTTATTTTCTAAGACACAGGAATAATACATAAGAACACTATATATTAGATGTTCAATGTAATACACCTTTTTAAGCTTTAAGTGCTGCTCACAGAACACTTTAAGAATTATTTACACGTTTTTCAGTACTATGTGATTTATAGTTATTGTATTGGTTTTTGTTGGTATTTAGGAAGCGCAACACACCCCTCCCCCTTTTGTCTTTAATATTGAGAGTTCACTCATAGAGTGCTTGCTGCTCCTGCTAGAACATTCCTCTTGCTTTCTTCCAATTTTTTTGTCATAGAGCGCAGGAGCCCCTTTTATACACAAGTTGTACAGCAAGGTACAGTTAGGGCCATAAATATTTGGACAGTGACACAAGTTTTGTTATTTTAGCTGTTTACAAAAACATGTTCAGAAATACAATTATATATATAATATGGGCTGAAAGTGCACACTCCCAGCTGCAATATGAGAGTTTCCACATCCAAATCGGAGAAAGGGTTTAGGAATCATAGCTCTGTAATGCATAGCCTCCTCTTTTTCAAGGGACCAAAAGTAATTGGACAATGGACTCTAAGGGCTGCAATTAACTCTGAAGGCGTCTCCCTCGTTAACCTGTAATCAATGAAGTAGTTAAAAGGTCTGGGGTTGATTCCAGGTGTGTGGTTTTGCATTTGGAAGCTGTTGCTGTGACCAGACAACATGCGGTCAAAGGAACTCTCAATTGAGGTGAAGCAGAACATCCTGAGGCTGAAAAAAATGAAAAAATCCATCAGAGAGATAGCAGACATGCTTGGAGTAGCAAAATCAACAGTCGGGTACATTCTGAGAAAAAAGGAATTGACTGGTGAGCTTGGGAACTCAAAAAGGGCTGGGCGTCCACGGAAGACAACAGTGGTGGACGATCGCCGCATACTTTCTTTGGTGAAGAAGAACCCGTTCACAACATCAACTGAAGTCCAGAACACTCTCAGGGAAGTAGGTGTATCTGTCTCTAAGTCAACAGTAAAGAGAAGACTCCATGAAAGTAAATACAAAGGGTTGACATGTAGATGCAAACCATTCATCAATTCCAAAAATAGACAGGCCAGAGTTAAATTTGCCCAAAAACACCTCAAGAAGCCAGCTCAGTTCTGGAAAAGTATTCTATGGACAGATGAGACAAAGATCAACCTGTACCAGAATGATGGGAAGAAAAAAGTTTGGAGAAGAAAGGGAACGGCACATGATCCAAGGCACACCACATCCTCTGTAAAACATGGTGGAGGCAACGTGATGGCATGGGCATGCATGGCTTTCAATGGCACTGGGTCACTTGTGTTTATTGATGACATAACAGCAGACAAGAGTAGCCGGATGAATTCTGAAGTGTACCGGGATATACTTTCAGCCCAGATTCAGCCAAATGATGCAAAGTTGATCGGACGGCGCTTCATAGTACAGATGGACAATGACCCCAAGCATACAGCCAAAGCTACCCAGGAGTTCATGAGTGCAAAAAAGTGGAACATTCTGCAATGGCTAAGTCAATCACCAGATCTTAACCCAATTGAGCATGCATTTCACTTGCTCAAATCCAGACTTAAGACGGAAAGACCCACAAACAAGCAAGACCTGAAGGCTGCGGCTGGAAAGGCCTGGCAAAGCATTAAGAAGGAGGAAACCCAGCGTTTGGTGATGTCCATGGGTTCCAGACTTAAGGCAGTGATTGCCTCCAAAGGATTTGCAACAAAATATTGAATAAATAAATATTTTGTTTGGGTTATGTTTATTTGTCCAATTACTTTTGAGCTCCTAAAATGTGGAGTGTTTGTAAAGAAATGTGTACAATTCCTACATTTTCTATCAGGTATTTTTGTTCAACCCTTCAAATTAAACGTTACAATCTGCACTTGAATTCTGTTGTAGAGGTTTCATTTCAAATCCAATGCGGTGGCATGCAGAGCCCAACTTGCGAAAATTGTGTCACTGTCCAAATATTTATGGCCCTAACTGTATAATACCTGCGAAACTGCTCTGCTATTTCCTCTGTGGTGTGCACCTTGGAGTTCCCTTTCCCCATTAATTCAGGGACAAAGGCCCATGCACGTTGAGCTCTCAGGGCCCTCGCCAAAATTTGACCTCTTTTGTTAGTGTTTGAAAAAGGTACGTTTACATTTCGCAATAACGGCCTTAGCCCTGACCAGTGCCAGCACTCTCAGTTGGTTTCTCAAGGAAGTGAGATCCATCAGCGCCTGAGTGGCTAAGGATTGTTTATGGGTGGCCTTCAAGGTCCTGATTCTTTCCAGTAGGTCAAGGGTTTGCTAGGCTCTCGCCTTCTTGAGGCGTGTACCAATCTTTATCAGGAGACCCCTAATGGTGCATTTATGGGCCTCCCAGACCATCAGCGGGGTACTGCCTAAATCCGCATTGGAGGTGAAAAAACTCCTCAGTTCCCTGGAGACCTCTTCCATGACCTCTGGAGTCTGGATCAAGGTTTCATTAAGTTTCCATTGCCATTGTTTAGGCACAGGGGGTAGGATATCTATATCCACAAAGACCGGGACGTGGTCTGAAGTGATTGAGCCTATAGAAGCGGTTCTAACCCTTGACAGGAGAGATTGGGGCAACATGAAAAGATCAATTCTGGTGTAGGAATCATGAGGGTGCGAGTAGAACGTATAATCTCTGTGGGTGAAGAACCCTCCATATGTCCACCAGGTAAAAAGAATAAAAATTCTTCTCTAGTCGCTTAAGTGCCACATAGGGAACCTGGGAGGTTTGCCGAAATGTGTCTAAGGAAGGGCCCATGGTAAAGTTCATGTCACCCCTCAGAATCACCGCCCCTTCTGCAAAGTTCTGTAGTTTTGTCAGAGTGGATTCTAAAAATCTGATCTGGTTAGTGTTGGGGAAGTATAAGTTCACCAATGTTACCAGGGAGCTGCCCAAGGTCCCCTTCACTAAGAGGGCCCATCCCTCAGCATCGCTCCACTGGTCCCGCAGCGTCTACGGGGTCGCAGAGCATATCAGTATGCTGACCCCCTTAGACTTGGACTCGGAGGAGCATCCGTGGTAGGCCGTCGAGAAGCAGCGATCATGGAGTCTTTGTGGTCTATCGTCTAGGAAATGGGTCTCCTGAAGGAAACATATGTGAGCTTTCATATGTCTTTTTTTTCTTTCAAAGTATTTATTGGTTTTGAACAGTAAAATAAACAGCAAGTACAAACATTGCAAAATGATAGTTACATTTCTTTATGGCCACAAAGATGTGGGGGTGTTATGGATCAAAATATTCGACCAGGCGCTGACACTGTCAATTTAAAGATCCCAACCCTTAACCACTTCAATACAGGGCACTTTCACCCCCTTCCTTCCCAGCCCAATTTTCAGCTTTCAGCGCTCTAGCGCTTTCAGTGACAATTGCGCGGTCATGCTACACTGTACCCAAATGAAATTGTTATCATTTTGTTCGCACAAATAGAGCTTTATTTTGGTGTTATTTATTCACGACTCCGTTTTTTTTTTTTTTGCGATATAAGCGCAAAAAAAGCGGAAATTTGGGAAAAAAACAATATTTTCTTTTTTCTATTTGAAAAGAAATCCAATAAAATCTAATTTTGTCATAAATTTAAGCCAAAATGTATTCTGCTACATGTTTTTGGTAAAAAAAATTCCGTTAAGTGTATAATAATTGGTTTGTGTGATCACGGACATATGTACGCAAATGATCATGTACATATGTGTGCAGGTGATCACGTACATATGTGTGCAGATAATCATTGGGACATGTGATTTTAGTGGGACATATGTGGGGGACAAGTTTTTATTATTAGGGACATGTGTTTTTATTATTTGGGGACATGTATGTTTTGGGGACATGTGTGTTTTGGGGACATATGTGGGGACTGTGTTTTCACTGTGTGGTGTGTTGTGTGTTTACACTACACTGATGATCAGTGAGTAAAAAGCTGTGAAAAGCAGCCCATACTCACTGATCATCAGCCGGCTGCAGCGATCTGCTCTCCTCTCCTCAGCGGTGACTTCCGTGTGAGGAGAGGAGAGCCGATTGCCTAGCAACCGGCTGTTTGTTTACATCACATGACGGCCGTGATTGGACACGGCCGTCATGTGATCAGGAGGGCCAATCACAGAGCCCTCCTGCCGATCTGAGATGTGCCGTGTCCGGGTGACACGAGCACATCGGGATCGCGCCGCTGCGCGCGCGCGCGCGCGATCCCGCTACTCCTGAAGGACGTTCCTGAACGTCCTATCAGGAGCAGGCGGCTCCCACCCGGCCGTATATATACATTGGCCGGGTGGGAAGTGGTTAACTCAGGAGCTTGAACTGGATCATGGGGAGAAGGCCTCTGGCACCCCAATTGGGAACTATCTGTGCCTGGAGGCTTCCTCCCCGAACCCAAAAAAAATACAAAAAATCTTGTGGGCAGTAATAAACTGTTGATGAGGTGCCATATTGCTCGGCAGGGGAGGCTAAGTGTCAGACTATCATTCCTGGTGCTGACCAGGCTGGACGGCCATATTAAGTCAGAAGGTACTTATGAAGGGAGGAGAAAGGGAGAAGATGGTGAAAAGAAATAGACACAAAGAGACAGAGAAGAAGAGTGAGATCTGATCTTACCGGGGGTGATCGGGAGGATCTTGGTCGGGCCTGGAAACCTGGGCACAGTGGAACCCCCACAAACAGGGACCAGAGTTTCCAGATGGCTTTGAACTTTGGAACTGTGTCCGTTAATATGCTGACTAGTTTCTCCTGTGACATAATCCAGGAGATCTTACGTTTGCCTGCTAAAAAGGGGTACCATGGGTTGTTTCCATGCTTTAGCAATGGTCATCTTGGCTCCTAGCAGCATGAAGTGTATTAATTTACAGCTTGCTTTAGGAATGCCAGGTAGATTAGCATTCAGGAGAGCTATTAATGGGGTCATCGGGAGCTGGTGAGTAGTTACTCTCTGGATCATGGTGAACACCCTGCTCCAGAATGCCCTGATTCTAGGGAATTCATACAAAATACGGACCATGGATCCTGTGAGCTGGCATCCACGGAAGCATAGTGGACTAGATGTGGGGAAAAGGAGGCTAACTTTGAGGGGGTGAGGTACCATCTAGTTAAGACCTTGATGTTTGATTAAATTACTGAAATGTTTCTCACCCCCCTGAATGCTCTGCAAAATGCAGACTGCCACCTCTCAAGGTCCCAGTTAATTTGGAGATCATTTTCGCATGCTAGAATGTACAAGGATTTGGAGGATGGGAGAGTGAGTGATTGGTAAATAATGGAGATTACGCCCCTCTGATCCCCTGCCTGTCCACACCACATTTTGTATGGTGTAAATCAATGGATTTGTTTTTCCGCTTTCGCCGTGAGGGCGAGATTGAGCCCTAAACGCGCAGCATCTAGCTGTTCAATTGAGGTTTTAGAGGGGGAAAGCTTGTGTTTGGTCTTTAGGGTCTAAAAGGCCCTCTCTAGTTTCTCTATGTCTAATAGTCTCTCCCTTTTCGCCCGGGAGGCCAAGCTAATTAATTTGCCACTCACAGTTGTTTTGTGGGCCATCCACAGGAGTTCTGAGGAGATATCATTTACGTCACTTAGGGCAAAGTATTCCTTTAGGGAGTCAGTTATTTCCTTAACTTTGATGGGATTGCTGAGAAGCGATTCGTTAAGTCTCCAGTATGTGTGGTGTGATGAGGTTGTGAAGGGAGAGGATCACCAGGGAATGGTCAGACCATGCAATGTCCTTGATGGAGAAGGTCTGTGCAGTTGGGATGAGGTTCAGATAGACCAGGACATGGTCGATCCTGGCATATGTCTGGTATAGGTAGGAGTAGTGGGTGTAGTCCCTCTTGCTTGGGTTCATCTCCCTCCAGATATCTGTCACAAGTGGATGAGTTTCGCTATTTTGAGACTAGCTTTAGTGGGGCGTGTCAGTTGAGCCCCAGGAGGTCTTGATCTGTCCAGGTCCTGGTCGAAGGCTACATTTGAGTCCCCACCTTGCCCTCCAGGAGCAGTACAAGGGTTTTGAAGAGAAAATGGAAAAATTGACCTGTGTTGGGGGCATAATATGACACCACAGAGTATAATGATCCTTCTATGGTACCCTTGACCAGTATGAATCTACCCTCCGGGTCTCTGTGAACAGCTGTCATAGCAAATTTGCTATGTTTCAAGAATAGAATTGCTACCCCTTTTGTCTTGTTTACCACATTTGCCATGTAGAATGTAGGGTATTGGGCATCGGGAAATGGGTTTCCTGAAGCATAACTATGTCCAGTTTTAGGGAGTGATAATAATCAAAAGCCTTTCTTCTCTTTAGGGGAGAATTCAAACCCTGGGTATTGTGTGTGGCTATCCTGAGAAGAGATCCTGGGGATCGTGCGCTAGCCATGGGGACAGAGGTGCGGAATGCTGTCACCAATACCATCACTTACCCCCTGCCATCTTGTTTGGTTTTGAGCGGGTGCGTGGGTGTGGAATGGTACCGACCAGTGCTGAATGTAGTCCCGGATCCTCCCCGACAGAACAGCTGGAAAAAATAGAAAAGTTAGAGAAAGAATGAAAGAGAGCAATAGGAAAAAACAAGATAGGACAAAGGGACTTTTAAGAAGACCTAATGGGTTTGGCATAATACAGATCTGCCAAACTCCAACCAAATAAAATTGGTTACCCCCCAATGGGGTGCGACTACCCATCCTGCAGCTACAGGGGAACTGCAGCAGTGGGAGAGGTGGAGGCACATGTGGGTCACCCCGGACTCCAACACTCTATGAAAAAGAGATACAAGAAATAACAAAAATAGTATCAATAACCACCCACAACCCCATGAAACCCAACCCATGGGCTGCCCGGGCACTAAGGTCCTCAAGGGCTCCTGGGAGGATCCCCCCTGCGGTCAGAGGAGGGGGGTTCCCCCGGGTCCCCTGTGACAGCCCCCGGAACCATCAACGACTGTGCTCGGGTCACTTGAGTCTCATACAGTGTCCACAAAATTTCGAGCACCTGATAATTTGAGACATCCCTGGACCCTCCCATGGGAAGATGCAGAGAGTCACCAGGAGCATGGTTTTTTTGAGGCCCAAGAGACTAGAAAAAAAAGGGAGAGGGGAAGGGTCTCCAAGAAACTGAGAGCTACTAGGGCCATGGGCTGTAACAGGTAGGAATAAGTTGGGACTGAAGCTATCCGGTGGCCACGACTTGCTTGGAGCAAAGAGTCTGCATAAGGTCCAGACTTCTGGAGTCGCTGGTTATGGGCAACTGCATGAGGCTGGACACACAGCAAACAAAAAACAAAATCAACACAAAAACTGCACAAAAACCAGGTGCCACTAGGGCTAGGAGCTTCCAGCTCCATCAGTTGTTAAAGTCTCCCTCAATATTGAGGGGAAATAAGGAGAAGAGGGAGAAGGTAGCTCTTGCTCGTTGTCTTAAGGGGGTTTGCCGTCCTTCGATCGTTTGTGCATGCCTTTGTTCCAAACCCGGAGAGACCGGAGAAATCGGGCTTGTTGGAGGGGGACGAACTAGCTGCTGCATTGGAGAAATCCATGGGTACTTCTTGAGAGATGAGTTTGAGGTTGAGGAAAATCTTCTCGCCGTCTAGTAAGCTTGAGAAGGAATGCGTTTTGCCATTCAAAGTAAATTTTACAGGAAACGAGAAGGCCCATTTGTATTTAATGGCCCATTGTGATAGGACCGTCAGGAGTGGTTTAAGTGTCCCCCGCTTCTGAATCATTGAAGGGAAAGGTCAGCGAATACTTGAACTTGATGGCCCTGGCAGGTTACCTTAGGCAAAGAACGTGATTGTCGTATGACCTCCTCCTTCACTACATAAAAATGAGGCTTCACGACAATGTCCCTGGGGGAGCCTGGTCCCAGGGCTCTGTGGGCTCTGTCTAATTCTAGGCGATGAGGAGAGATATTAAGGATTAGGGCCTTGATAAGGTCATGGACTGCGGCGGTCATATCCGTGACATTTTCTGGCAGGCCATGTAGTCTGAAGTTACATCTTCTGGACCTATTTTCCAGGTCATCGATTCTGGATAGGGCTGTATCAAGCTGATCTTGTAGGACCTGTATGTGGTCTGAATTTGGATTGGTTCTGGATACCGTGAAGTCTAGTTTACTTTCTATGGCCTCCATTCTGGATCCAAGATTTTGAAAGTCTGATTTGATGTCGCTAGTTATTTGGGAAACTGTGCTGGCCAGACCCCTCTCCAGGAGATCTGAGAGCCTTAGGAACAGGTCTGGAGGTGGTGAGGCAGGGTATCGCGTACTTGGTAGAAGAGCCTGAATGGACGAGCAAGGCCTCCCTTACCACTCTGGCTCAGGGCCCCTGATAGAGTAAACAGAAGGCGCCGGAGAGCAGAGTCGCACAAGTGCCAGGAAGTCTTTGGTGGCAGCTGAGCGAAAGTCCCAGAAGTGCTGGTGGAGACACCGGAGAGCTTCAGCAGGAGACCAACAGGTGGCAGCAGGTGCAGATGGCAGCAGCAAGGAGCAGGGTCAAACAGGCAGGGTCATACACAGCAGGCAGAATCGGGTACAAGGTTCAGGCAGGATCGTTGTCAGGAAGCAAGCCAAGTCAAACCGGATCAGAGGGTCAGGTGCTGGGGGGAGACAGGAGATAGGTCACAGGACAAGCCGAGGTCGGTACAGGCAGAGTTCAAAGGATGGTCAGATGAGCCAGGTAAGTAACAGGTAATCAGGACACAGGTTCACAGAGGACAGGATACTCAGGAGCTGAAAACAAAGCAGCACCAGGCAAAGTGTTAGCTGAACTTAAATAGGCTAGTTTCGCACCAGCGCGGGTGCGCGTAGGTGCTGGAGCATGCAAGCATCAGGGTGCGTGTGGGTGCGTGGAAGCGCCGTCGCACATGGGGGTGCGCGACGGCTTCTGATTGTGCTCCTGTTCGTGCTTGCACGCATCTATGCACCGCAGCCCGGTTTCTATGCACAACAGGAATGCGCATTCTTCTGCGTCTCAAATGTCTTCTGGGAGGATGCGACTGTCTGCTGGTGGGAGAATCCTGACACAGGGTCTCGGTCCAGGTATCCCGGGGATGGGGTAGCCATCAGGTGTGTGTGGGTAGGTCCGAGCGGAGATAGAGCAAAATCCTCCATGGTGGATTCCGTGGAGGCCGGTGAGGGGGCCAAAGGAGGCTGGTGAGCCCCCTGTGTCACCTGAAAGTAGGCGAGGGTGGCTGGGGCTATGACTTGCCTTTGTTTTACTGCATCCTCTGTGTGGCTGAGGGCTTGTGGAGACGGCAGGCCATCTTGGTACACCCTCCCCTCGCCGCTGAGTCAAATTGCGGGCCGAGGTCTCACCTGGCAAGCGGGGCTGACATCCAGGGTTGTGCGGTGCACCCATTATAGTGCTCCTATCTGGCTGTGGGGGCTTCTGTTCGTGCCGGTGGTCCGGGGTGGTGCAGAGCTCCTGGCTTATGCGGCTATCTTGGAGCTCTGGCGTATGCGCACTAGTATATATATTTTTTTTTATCAAAATCTGCATTTTTTTTTTTTTCTAGTGTGCTCCATAATAGTATTTTTCATTTTATGTGTCAAGTTACCACAACACCATTATTATCTTGTATTTTTTAACCTCAAGGAGATTGGTTGGTGTTGGTGTCCCTTGTATTTTTTTAAATGTACCTGCCTACTCGCAAACAAACTGCCCTTTTTGAAGTAAAACACATAGCCAAGTATTTCTGAAAAAGAGATTTATTCTGGGTCATAACAAAATAAAGAGGAAGTCCTTATAATTGTGAGCACAATCAGGTCCAAGACTACAAGAGATCAGGGACAGCAGCAGATGACATATCTGTCCCCAGGCTGTGGTCATACAACAGCTTGCATCTTTTGTCAGACCACACTGAACCCAGGCCATCATTCTCTGGTTTTCCTTACATGCTTCCTTCAAGACTGTGGCTCTGGTGTTGGAGTTGTGGCAGGAGGTGGAGAAGGAGGAGGAGGACCTGGAGGAGGAGGAGGAGAACCATGGTTCAACTCAGAAACATGGCTTTGGCTTGTGAGTTCGCCCCTCAACCCTTTATTTAGGGCTTGTAAGATCACTTCCTCATTTAATAGCCGTTGGTCCCCCTCCATTTCCAGCATTTTGCAAGCTGCCATGTAGGCATAGTCCTCTTGAAGACTGGGCGGGTTTCTGAGGGCCGCAGTAGCCTACATAAATAAGTCAAGTGCTGCCTCCTCCAGCTTATTCCTCTTCCTGGCACTTTTTTGTGGAAGGCTGAGGGGAGGGACCTGGGATTCGGGCAGACTACTGGGCTTGGCCACCTCCTGGCTGCCACTTTTATCAATGAATATTCCTAGAAATTCCCTATCATTGAAGGGATCCATTTTCTCTGCAAGACACAACACAAGACAAACCCTAATGTCAAGCAAAACTCTCCTAATCTTGACCCAATATAGGCCTCAATCTATAAGCTGTATAGACCACTGATGCACCAAGTTAAAATTGCATCTTCGTTATAAGGATCGTCGCTTCTGTTACTCCGTCCTCCGCACACAGATTGTACGTAGGACGCACGTGTGTTACGCTTTATATACACTGCGCATGCGTGAAACTCTGACGTTCTTTCTAGTCTATTCCCAGTCTCTTCTCCTTTGGCGTAGTGGGAGAGCACATGGCAGAGAGACAACAGGTGCATGCAGAGGAGAGCAGCAATGACAAAAGGCTGGAGCCACAAACGTCCCGATCCTGGGGGAGATTTAAGGCCTCAAATAAGTCCTTTATAGAGATGGTGGACATCTTGACGAAGGCCGACTATGACAGGAAGCATGGACCTTACCCAAACCCAAATGTGAGAAAGGCAAAGATCATGCCTAAAGTTGTGAAAAGTCTGCACAGGAATTTTGGGGTACGGTGATTCAAGGAGCAATTGAGGAAACGACAGTCAGACCTCAAATCGAGGGAGCATGATCAGTACAGAAAGATCAGGAAACTGCTTCTAAAAAGTAAGTACTTGTCATGTGTTCCTATTATTATTACTTGCATGCTGCTCAATGTGCTTTTCTTTACTGTTGTACAGTTTAAAATGGCAAATTTCATGTTCATGGGCACAGTAATCGGTCGTAGGAAACAACATTCGTTCACCCACTTATAAGATGTTTTCGGCAGACTACATTTGTTAACTACATTTGTTCAGGCCTATTTGTATTAAAATACGTTTGTTGTCTAGATGGGTTTGTAACTAGAATGAAATGTAAACTTGATTCAGTGTAAGGAGAGGACACTCAGCAGCTGTTTACATATCTGGACCCAGGAGCACTAGTGTGGGCACCAGAACAAATTTGTAGGGTGTCCAACACAGGTGCTCCAGTGGATACTAGGAGTCTCTACATGTGTGATACTTTATCAAAAAAGGGAAGTATTCCAGCTTTAGAAAGGAAATAAAATGTTCTTTGGCTTAGAACTCTGCCAAAACATACAATTGGATGACACTTCCAAGCAATGTTTCATTTTCTATTTCTGGCCTCAAATATATAGGGGAGAAAAGACTTGGGACATCTGAGGACACCATGAACCCCCCCACCTCCTAAAGAAGGGGAAATCTCAAAACCACAAGCGGAGGATGAGGAGGGAGAAATTTATGAAGTGGGCGAAATTGTAACCACAACAGGTGAGTGTCTGAGACCACAACTTCAGGTAATAAATGTATGCCTGCATATTTATAATGGTGTGTTTTTTTTATTTTATTTTAGGTGATGTGGATGTTGTGGAAAAAGAATCTCATTTCACCAGTGAAAGTGCCCAGATCCTCATTGGGGAGAGAATGGGCTGCAATTGTAATTTTGAAAATATAAAGGAAAACATCAATGATGTTCAACAAAAAATAAAGAACATCATTGATGTTTTAGGCAGAATATGAAACACACAAAAATTGCAATGTTTTATTTTGTGTTTTTTGCTTTGAAAAAAAAGTTTTAAAGTATTATAAAAGCCAAATTTTGAAGATGCGCATGGTGTGTCAACATGTGCTATCTGCCATCACGGGATATCAATGTACGCATTTTGTAAGTGCAACCCCTTCCTGGGAAGTCAATTAGGTGAGAGGAAGGGGTTGCACCCCCAAAACACGTCCATTGATCCCCCATGATGGAAGCTAGCACATGTTGACATTATGCATGGGAAATCCCCAGTTTGAAACCTAATTTATATATATATATTTATATATATATATATATATATATATATATATATATATATAAAACTTTTCTAATGCACATGTGAATGTGCTTTGAGTAAAAAATGTTGTACTCAACAATGTGTGACTTCTTCTTTCAATGCTCAATAATAATTTTTGGAGTAAGTTGGTTTTTACAGTGACAATGGGGGTTATTTACTAAAGGCAAATCCACTTTGCACTACAAGTGCACTTTCAGTGTAGTTGCAAGTGTACTTTTGCAGTGCACTTGGAGTGCAAAGTGGATTTTCCTTTAGTAAATAACACTCACAGTGCTTTATAATTTTCCACAATCACGCCATTTCCATGACTCCCCAAAATTCATTCATGGTGCTGAAAATGAATACATACATACATTAACAACAAAAACAAGGTGTGTGTAGTAGACCCACAACATAATATTTTGCTGAAGAAGAGATTGTCACCTCATGGATCAAATAACATTTGCACTATTGAAGAAAATGTCCAATAAGAAAAGCCCATTGGAGAACCTAGCAGACAGCTAAAATAAACCCAGGCAGTAAATCAAAGGAAATCTTCTTTTAGTTTATGTAAAAAAATGTAGGATAAAATGTTTCTTAAACAGTTTCTGGCATATCAATGGCCCCCCTACCCGCAAAGTACTCAACATAATTCTGTCTTACTTTGCGGGCGCTTTGGGGGAGCAAGCCAGGGTGGCCAGCTTCAAGCGCCATCAGAGTTTCTTCTTGAAGTCCAGCCTCAGGCCCAACTTGAGGCCACATAGTTCATTGAATTTCTCCTTAAAAAGTTGTGTAGAATGCAGCATGCAGGGATTATATGGTTACATTTATATTCTGCCATGTTGATTGACGTAAGTAATAAGCGGAACTGACTGGCCATTATCCCAAAAGCATTCTCCACCACCCTTCTGGCTCTGGCCAAACGGTTGTTATAAACCCTCTGGTCCGGTGTGAGGATCCTCATGGCTTCAAAACGGTCGGCTGGTCAGGACAAACCAACAGAAAGAACTGAAAAACACAAAAGCTGGAGCTGAAAATCAGAAATGAGCAGACAAGAAGGCACTGAAATCAAATAAGTAATATAAATACAAACCCACAAGCACAAACTGAAGAGCAGTAATGATCGGAAAAGCACGAGGCTGATAAGCGCAAATCGTCTGTCACCAAACTTCTACTAACACGAGATTAGCGGAAGGAGCCCAAAGGGTGGCACACTTGGTATTGAAATTCCTCTTTCTAGTGCCATCGTGCGTGTTGTATGTCAACTTTACACTTTACATGCAGACCAAGGGGACCCCAATCCCCCCCCCCCCCCCCATGCACTATGTTTAAAGGGATTTTTCTTTTTCTTTATTTTGCACTTTAAGCATCATTAAAAAAATCACTGCTCCAGTAAAAACAATCGTATTTAAAAACTTTTCTGCAATAATACATGTCCCCCAGGGCAGCACCCAGACCCCTTTTTTATGGACACTTACTTGCACATAAGCCTTCAAAATGAGGACTTTTGATTTTTCAAGTTCGGGTCCCATAGACTTCAATAGGGTCCATCGTTCAGGTCAAAACTTTTTCTCTGTTCTGTGTTTTGGTGTTAACAGAGGGGTGTTTTGCCCATCTCTACTCATGAGGCTGGATAGGAGTCCTGGATGCCTTCTCAGTACAGGGGACTTAGCTGACCAAGGAAGCCCATCTTCTCATCAACATCCTGAAATTTGGTCCT
The DNA here is from genome assembly GCF_037356315.1 of Lithobates pipiens. NCBI lineage: Eukaryota > Metazoa > Chordata > Amphibia > Anura > Ranidae > Lithobates > Lithobates pipiens. The sequence continues at coordinate 377,962,265 of NW_027507903.1, read as the reverse complement.
GCTCTTGATTGCGAGAGCACCTGATGAGAATCCAGTCAGTCAAAGCCACAAAGTCGTGCCTTCCAAAAGGAAGCAGATTTGATCATCTTTTGAGCAGAACTACTGTACATGTTTCAAGCCTGTATGGAAAATTGTCAGGCAGATTTTTTTTTCTCCATTAATCAGGGTTTAGGGATCAAGGGAAATGGATTGTACATCGGTAGGTATTCTAAGCTCTTTGCCGCAGGTGGGGGATGATTTTCATTGCACTGAATTTACCCAGGAGGATGTTGCATTTTGGTGTACTCAACTGTTTGTTGATCCTCCCAAATCATTAAGATCTTCTGTCCCAAGGGTACGCCATCCTGCTTCCCAGTCACCGGCTTTGACATCATGGCTGTTGAAGCCCAGGTTTTGAGAGATGGGGTCTGTCAGATTCTATCAACCCTAACCTCTGAAGGGTAGGAAGTTGACTTATTGGAAAATCTACCATTGTGCCTGGAAGACCTATTTTTCTTGGTGTAAGGCAAGGAAATGTCATTCTAGGAAGTACTCTGTTGCATGTATCCTTATACTTTAGTTTCTCTGAATCGTGGCATGCTGGAGTTGTGGTTTTTATGTGTTTTGTGTACCTACCGTAATAAGATTTTGAAAAGATCATAAGGCTCTCTCGGCAGAAAAGCATATAACTAGTAAAAAAGGTATACCTAAGTATAGGATCTTGGAAACTCTGTCTGCGACTCAGAAGATAAGAGTGCTTCCTGAAAAATTGAGTGGTGTTTTCAGAATTACGTGCTTAGTGACAATTGTGACAGAGCATCACATCAGAGTAAAGTTAAAATATAATCGGGTACTTGAAGCTAAGAGAAAAGCCATTTTAGAGCAGTAGCAGATATTGTTGGCCCTTTGTTGGTCCCATAATACTCCCTAAATCTGTTGGCATCCTGAGATTCTGCAGTCACTTCAGGAAACTAAAAGTATCCAAATTCAATGTTTATCCCATGCCCTAGGTAAAGGAGTTGACAGAAAGTTTGGATACTGACAGGTACATTACCAGCATTTATTTCCAAGAGCTATTACAAGAAGTGAGGAAAGAGTCCTGCTGATGGGCAAATCAAAGCTGACTTTTTCACATTTCTAAGCAAACTAGTGAAAATGATTTAGCTAGTCGGGATGCATTATATGTTTTTGCTTAGTTTTTGAACATAGTTCTACATTATGTCTAATATTTGTTTTTACCCTGCGTATTATAGTTTACTTTTTTATTCCTGAAAGGTTACATTCGGGTATTTGAAATTCCAGCTTCTGCCCGCCATTTGCTTATTCAAGAAACTGATTCATCCACTCACAACTTTGGTAAGTAGAAGGGGATTTTTTTTTTCTTTTAGCAGATATCTAATGGCAGAATGGTTTAAGTTTTGAATAGAGTTAAAAGAAATTTGAATTTTTATCAAAGTATTATTGCATTTTATGCCCCCCTGTCCTATCTGGTGAAGATGTGTCCAGGAGGCAGTTGCTATTTGTTGGTGGGGGGCTGGAGACTCGCTGAAGACTAGATTGGTAACTAGACTGACTTGTTTTCAGTCTAATGATGGGCACAATTAAGCCTTGAATATACACCACTCTGATCACTTTTGGGTTCAGAGCTGTCAAAATTCCTGCACATCTGCCAAGTGTAGGAGCAGGTCTGAGGATTCTCTGTCCTTGATCTGTTTGGGTTAGTAGCAAGGGAGACCCCTGATGTTTCCATAAAGAAGACTTATCTCTACCATCTTTTTAGTTATTGCCCCCCTTGTGATACTAATTATTAGAGAAAACAAGTAAAAATATACAAAAATTTGAAAAATGTCAAAGAAAATAAATAATGGGCTCCCCTTCCCACAAACTTGCATATATACATGTATACATACAGTACACATGCAGTCAGGATGCAAGTATGTATACAAACAGCTATTATGTATTAAAGATCCCTGCACATCAGAGGTAGAAAATGTATTTTAGGGCTGTTATTTTAGTTTAATTTTGAATTATTGGAATAGTTTTTCATGTGTCACCTATTTACAATTTGTGGTAATTTTTTTTTTTCCGTTTTGCAATTGCATGCATTTTGAGCCTAGAAATTATTGTCTTTTTAATACTGTATGGTGCTTTCTCACTTTTCTGTGATTCAAATAATCAAAATGTTAAATATATCTCTAATGCTTCACGTCATTTTAGAGATTCTCATTGCAGAGACATTTCTTGGGGATTGAAAAAACGGAGTTACGTACCGGTAACATCCTTTTCCGGGAGTCTTTCAGGACAGCCACCTTAGAGAGACCCTGGCTCCTCCCCTCTCAGGAAACACCGCCTTCAATTTCAAGATTTAAGCCTCGTCCTCCCTCTGTTCCTCAGTTCTTCCAGAGTACCTCCGGCCAACTGGGGAGACACAAGAACACGTCAAACAAACAAACTTTCAATCTTACCTGACGGTCTCGTGTGACGAGTTCCCGACGATCTCCAAAAACCTGGGTGGGAACCGGGGCTGTCCTGAAAGACTCCCGGAAAAGGATGTTACCGGTACGTAACTCAGTTTTTCCCAAGTTCGTCTTTCAGGACAGCCACCTTAGAGAGGATAAGCGAGCACATTACCTTAGGGTGGGACCACTGCTTGCAGCACTTTACGACCAAAGGCCTGGTCTTTGGCTGACAGAAGATCCAGTCTATAGTGTTTCACGAACGTAGCAAAACTGGACCACGTTGCAGCTCTACAGATCTGTTCAGGAGATGCACCAGCCCACTCTGCCTGAGAAGTTGCCACTGCCCTGGTTGAGTGTGCTCTAATCCCAACTGGGGGTTCTAACCCCCCTGCCACATAAGCCTGCTCAATGGCTAACCTTAACCATCTGGCTATCGTACGTCTAGAGGCTCTGGAACCCTTCCTAGCCCCTGAAAATAACACAAAAAGTGAATCAGACTTCCTGAACTGACTTGTGCAATCTAAATAATGAAGGACACATCTTCTAACATCCAATCTATGAAAGATGTGTTCCTGTTCTCTTACTGGATTTGAACAGAAAGTAGGTAGCACAATCTCCTGGGCTCTATGAAAACTAGAGGCTACCTTAGGCAAAAAGGCCGGATCCGTCTTAAAAACCAAACGGTCCGGAAAAGCCTGAAAAAAAGGTGCCCTAACGGAAAGGGCTTCGAGTTCACTCACTCTCCTTGCTGTAGTGATCGCCACCAAAAACACAGTTTTGAGAGTGATCAGTTTTAATGAGCAACATTCCAATGGCTCAAAAGGTTCTCCTGTGAGAAAATGTAAAACTAAAGAAAGATCCCAAACTGGGAAGGGGGAACTTGAAACAGGTCTCTGCCTACTTAGGGCTTTGAAGAATCTCATTATCCAAGGGTCTGAAGCTAGCTGCCTTTCTAGAAACACGCTTAAAGCGGATACCTGACCCTTCAGAGTTCCAAGGGCTAAACCTTTATCTGCCCCAGCCTGTAGGAACTCTAGAACGGCTACAGAGCTGTGCACATTGAAGGAGCTCTCTGAGCACCAGCTATTGAACCGCCTCCATACCTTTAAGTAAATGGTCCTGGTTTCCTTTTTCCTGCAGTTTAGGAGCGTGGCTACTAAGCGATCTGAGAAGCCCTTGCCCTTCAACAGTTCTTCCTCAGAAGCCAAGCTGCAAGGTTCCACCGCTCTACCTGAGGACAGCAGATTGGACCCTGAGAAAGGAGATCCTCCTGGACTGGGAGAATCCAGGGGGGTTCTACAGACAGGCCCTTCAGAATGGAGAACCACGGCCTCCTGGGCCAGTGAGGTGCGATTAGAATAAGGGTAGTGTTCTCCACCTGAAACTTCCTTAACACTGCCGGAATCAGTACGGGAGGGGGGAAAGCATAGCACCTGGAGAAACCCCAATTCTGTGCTAGTGCGTCCACCGCCAACGCCCCGTCCCCCTTGTTTATAGAAAAGAAGCTGGCTACCTTCGCGTTTTCCCTCGAGGCAAAGAGGTCTATTGAAGGAATCCCCCACCTCTGGGTGATCATTTCGAAAACCTCCTGTTTGAGAACCCAGTTGCCTTCTCTCAATGTTCTCCTGCTGAGGAAATCTGCCACCTGATTTTGCTCCCCCTTCAAGTGGACTGCTGACAGGGACAGGACATTTGCTTCGGCCCACCCGAGGATGGCTTTTGTTAGGGCCCATAAGGATTCGCTCCTGGTGCCCCCCTGTCTGTTGATGTAGGCTACCACTGAGGAATTGTCCGACCTGACTTTTACGTGATGCCCCCTGAGTTCTCTCTGAAAGGTCCTGAGAGCCAGATCTACTGCCCTCAGCTCCCTCCAATTCGAGGATCTCTTCGACTCCCTCCTCTCCCAGGTACCCTGTATCAGGCGGGAGTCTAGGTGTGCACCCCAACCTGAGCTGCTTGCATCGGTTGTGACCACCCTGGATATTGGTAAAACCCACTCTAGGCCCTGGGACAAATTTGCTCCCTTTCTCGACCACCAGAGGGACCTCTTTACCTGGTCCGGAACCGACACCAAAGAATCCAGGGATCCCTGGCTGTGATCCCAAACCTTCAGTATAAATAATTGCAGGGGACGGTAATGTAATCCCGCCCACTGGACCGCCGGGAGCGTGGACGTCAGCAAACCCAATGCCGACATGACCCTCCTTACTGAGATCTGGTGGCTGCCCTGGAGAAACAACAGTGCCTTGTCTACCTTTTGAATTTTTTCTGAAGGGAGGAAGACTTTCTGTACTGTTGAGTCCAACACATATCCCAGGAAGGTGACCCTCTGGGAAGGATCTAAGTTGGACTTCTCCAGGTTCAGAAGCCAACCCAAGTTTACTAACAGGTCTCTTGTTGTCTGTAAATCTCGAGTCAACTGTGTCGGAAAAGGGGCAAACAGGAGAAGATCGTCGAGATACGCGATCACCGAGATTCCCCTGAGACGCAGATAAGCCAGAACTTCTGCCATTACTTTGGTGAAGATCCGGGGGGAAGAGGATAGCCCGAAGGGAAGTGCCTTGAACTGTAGGTGTAGCACCCCTACCGAGGTTTTTACTGCCAGTCTGAGGAAACGCTGGTGGGTCTCTGCGATGGGAATAAGCAGGTATGCATCTTTTAAATCTATCGATGCCATGAAACAGTTTGGTGGAAGAAGTGCTTTCACCGAGTAAACTGAATCCATCCGAAACCTTTTGTAGGTGACTGAGACATTCAGAGGCTTCAGGTTCAGGATAAGCCTGAACTTTCCCGAAGGCTTGCGAACCACAAACACGTGGGAATAGAAGCCCCTGCCTGTCTCTCCTGCTGGGACCCGTACTACCACTTCTTGTTCCTCTAACTCCTGCAGAGAGGAAAGAAGGGCAGACGATTTTTCTGCACATTTTGGCAGCTCGGTGACAAGGAGTCTCAGAGGGGGGAGTTCTGAAAACTCCAAACGGTAACCTCTTCTGATGACCCCCAACACGAACTGATTGGAAGTGATCATCTCCCACTGTGGGAGGAAGGCCCCCAACCTTCCTCCCACTGTGACCCTGTCACTGAGACTTTTTGGGCTGTTCAGGAGGGCGAAAAATTGCTCCCCCGCGCCCTTTGCCCTTGAGCCCCCAACTTTTCCTCTGCCGATTAGTTCTAGGGGCTTCAAACTTCTTCTGAGGAAGAGTCTTTTTCTTTGACTGCTCCCCAATTTTCCTCTTAACGGGAAAGGCCTTTTTCTTATCCGCCGTGCGATCAAGCACTGCTTCAAGACCTGGCCCAAACAGCAAGTCTCCTGTAAAGGGGATCCCACAAAGCTTTGCTTTGGACACATTGTCCCCCTGCCAGGTCTTCAGCCATAAAGCCCTCCTAGCTGAGTTGGTCAGAGCCGAGGACCTTGCAGACATTCGCATGGATTCAGCTGAAGCATCCGCAATGTATGCTATCCCCTTAAGCAGCATGGGAAAGGAGGATAGAATGGTCTCCTTTGCCGTCCCTGCTTCAATGTGCGCGTTAATTTGGGTAAGCCAATACTCCATATTACGAGCCACCACTGTGGCTGCCATGGCCGGTTTAAGATTCCCCTGTGATGAGTCCCAGGCTTTCTTTAGGAGTGAATCCATCCTTCGATCCATAGGGTTTGAAAGTACCCCCATGTCCTCGAAGGCCAGATCAGTGTGTCTGGACACCTGGGAAAAAGCAGCATCTAATCTGGGAGATTTATTCCAGACGAGAGCCTCCTCTTCCGAAAAAGGAAACCTTCGTTTTAATGCCCCAGAAAAGAAAGGTTTCCTCTCAGGATCCTGCCATTCCTTCTTGATGGCATCGATCAAGATGTCATGCACCGGGAACACCCGTTTTTTCTGTTCTCCCATGCCCTTGTACATCTGATCATGGAGTGACAATGCCTTCTTTTCCTCTTGTATGCCTAAAGTGGTATGAATAGCTCCTAAGAGCTCATCCACTTCCTCCAGGGAAAGCTTATACCGTGAGGTTCTACTGGATTCCCCATCCAACCCCTCATCGTCAGATTCCCCTTGGGAGTCTGAGCCGACACTGTCAACCTCTTCCTCAGCTTCCTCTCTGGGACCCCCTGGATTCTCTCCACCTGCAGGAGGAACATCTACAGGGCTAGATGGTACACTCTGCTGCGCTGGTGTAGGAGTGCTCTGGGGCTGAGGCCACTATAAACTAGAAAAAAGTGTCTTGAAGGACTGGAAAGTATTAGAGAGTTCCTTCACAGAAGCCGCCAGATCTGCCCCCTGTTCTGCTGCCTGCTCTCTAACCAATCCCTCAATACACTCTCTGCAAAGTGCCTTGGACCAGGAATCCCCCATAGAGGCTCTACATGAAGGACACTTCTTCCTAGAACCATGGGGGGACTTGCTTGTGGCTTTCTGAAAGACAGAAATAAAAGAGAGAGCAGCATAAAATTAAAAAGGAAAAAGAAACACCAGCGCTACATAGAGGACCACCGGGAGTGCCCCCCCCAGGATCAACCACCACCAGGATCCCAGACGCACTGCCCTTCCCCCCGACCACCAAGGGGGAAAAAACACCAGTGGAGCTACTGGTTATAATGTAAGGGAACACCTCCCCAGGGTTCCCCTTACCTTTGAGTGGCTGGTGCTGTTATCTCCAGGAGCTCTTGGAGCCTCTGCTTCAGACATTCTCCTGTTGAGGAAGAGTGGTGCGAACGTGCCTCCTACAGCTGCCTGTACAACTTTAGAAAGAGAGGCTGCACCAGCCGAACGCTTGGTCCCCTTTCACGTGCCGCGTCCGGAACCGGAAGACGCGGATACAACGAAGAAGTCCGCCCCCACCGGAACTGACGTCGCTCGTCATCCGGTCCGGCCTCCAGCTCCAAGCCGACTGCTAACACAGGGGGACCTTGGACGTCTCGTTGCAGCGCCCCCTGGGCGAACGAAGGGATGGACCGCCCCAAACTTCCTGCTTTCCCCAAGCGAAGTTTAGAGTGCGTGTAAAAAAGGTCAGTACGAGGGTCCAGCTCCCCAGCCGACCGGACTGCCTACCCTGTTGCAGCACCCTCCTGGGTGAACGAACAGGAGAACCTCTAAAACCTCCTGCTTTCCCCAAGCGAAGATTAGGGTACATGTAAAAAGACGGTCAGTCAAAAACCAGCTCTCTGGCCGCCCAGACTGCCGAACCCGTCGTAACACCCGCCTGGGTGAACGAACGGATGAACCTCTAAAACTTCCTGCTTTCACCAAGCGAAGATAGAGTACATGTAAGACGGTCAGTACGACAGAATCGGACTGCCGAACGGAGTCAGAGCTCCATTTCAGATACGTAGCCTCAGTTTCGCCAACTGATTTAGCTAAGGTTCCTTAGCGGTGTCTCCCCGCCGGAGGAAACACCATAACTGAGGAACAGAGGGAGGACGAGGCTTAAATCTTGAAATTGAAGGCGGTGTTTCCTGAGAGGGGAGGAGCCAGGGTCTCTCTAAGGTGGCTGTCCTGAAAGACGAACTTGGGAAAGTTGGCTCATTTGCCAGGGGCAGGTGTCAGAGAAAGACAGCTTTTGGGAAGAGAGGCTTGGTGAATCTTTAAATCAAGAACTAGGGTCTTGCAAAGGTTATATATAAGATGGGACCTGGATCTACATTTTTGCTGATTTTCTACTTTCTCTCCCTTATCTTCTCCTGTATACACCTTTTTATTGTGCACTCCCCTAAATATACAGATAATAGATTATATTTATAGTTTTATACTTTATTTTTTTGTTTTTTTGTGTGTGTCTTTTTTACTGTGACATATGATTATCTGTCTAGTGGTTTATGTTTAGGTTGTTTGGGTAACTGAGTGACATAATTCTAATTAATCGCTTGATAAAATGATTACTGGGTGGAGCCTAATTGTATCACTATTTATTGTGTAGTTTCATGTTATGTCATTTGTTATGACTAAAGCTGTGCAGGCTTTCCGTATTTAGATGTATACACTGTGGAATTACTATTAAATTGAAGGTTTTAGAAGCAAAAATGGTGGTGAGGATACTTTGAAGCTTACGCACAGCTGTGCTACTGTTGATCGAGCACCCATAAACTTACAGGTGTCTGATCAACAGTAGCACAGCTCTGATACTTCACATGATTTGAATGGGTAGCAGCACCTGTTCTCTTTCTATGATAATTTTTCACTTAACCCATTTGCTATATTTACACCTAGGCCAGTCTGCAAATGACAGCTTTTTCATTGGAAAAAAATGCCTAATATCCAGAAATCCATGTCGACAAAAAACCTACACCAGGGGTGGTCAACCCTCAAGAGATGGAGATATACTTAAACAACACAGATGAGGTCAATATCCCCATCCACAGTTCCCCCCCCCCCCCCCAAAAAATAAAAGACAGTAAGACCGACCGACCACCTTCTTCCTTTTTCGTTTTTATAAAATATTTTTATTTACAACAAAAATAAAATAAGTATTTCAAAAGAGTTCAGGGTTTAGGAGTACGTTATGCAGAAAATGCAGGGTTCACCAGTGCATTATGCTCAGAATGCAGGGACCGGGAGTGTTCTGTGCTCAGAATGCAGGGATTGGGAGTGCGTTGCCCTCAGAATGCAGGGTTCGGGAGTGTGTTGTGCTCAGAATGCAGAGATCAGGAGTGTGTTGCAATCAGAATGCAGGGTTTGGTAGTCTCCTACCTGTTTCAAAAGCAGAGATCAGGAGGCAGCACAGTTCTGGACAGAGGGCAGGAGCTGTCAAAGTACATTTTCATGATAGCAAGCTGATTATTGGTTGCTTAAGACCACCCTGTGTCCTAGCAACCAAACTTAAAAAGTTAATTTGGCCGACTCCTCCTGCCTCAGTCCTGAGCTCTGCTTTTTCCCAGTCTCTGCTGTTCACTAATGACAGTGACAGAGAAGGTTGGGGGCAGGAGGGAGACACTGGGACATATAAGGTGCGGTGGAGCCACGGAGGAGGCTTGAGGCTGGGAAGAGAGAGAGGACCGGCACCTAGAAGGCGGGGGGGGGGGGTCAGCAGCGCAGGAACCTGTTTGCAGTCTACCTGTCACTTGCAGGCGGTTAACGGGTTGCCAAACCCCAACCTACACATTTGTGCTTTCTGTATTCTGGATAAATAGGAGAAAATATTTAGTAAAAAATGTGTAGTACCCTCGAGTGTACAGAGTAAAAATATTTAGTTTTACCTTCTCTGAAGGCAGAGGAGCAGGGGTTTAGATCCCTTTCACACTGGGGTGGTGCTGGCATTAGTGGTAAAGTCTCGCTAGGTTTATTGGCACTTTACCACTGTTATAGCGCCACTTTTCGACTGCTAGTGGGCACTTTTGACCCCGTTAGCGGACATATAAAGGGTTAATAGCACCCATGTTGTGGTGCTGCCAAAGCGCTTTGCAGGTGCTTCTGCGCCGCTGCCCATTCATTTTAGTTTCAATCGTTTTTTATTAAAGTTTTTCAGAGAAAATACATTCTTTACATTGATACATTCTTTTACATAGTGGAATAATAAATCCATAGTAATGCAACGTATAAGAGAACACATTTCAAATAGATATATTTAGAAACAACTGAGGTTAGTGGGCGCAGGTACATCAATCAAATATAGGAGGGGAAAGCCGCCCCAAATGGGTACAAGCTGCGTCATGGAAAGGCAAGCGGCACATCCAACCCACAGATCAAATGCTATTTAAACTAGCGGGGATGTTACCTTTTAAATCCTGCTACTCACCTAACCAGGTAATATTTTAGTAAAGGTGGTATTAAGGAATAAAAAATAAAGAGAGAGAGAAATGAAAAAGGGGATAGATGTCCTTCCGGAATGTTCTACCAAGATTGTTTTATTCAGTTCCCACGAAGATGTTAAGGGAATGTGCATGTAATCTGTTCAGGGTTCCCAAATGGCCTCAAATTTTTGAACAGTATCTTGTAGGATACTAACCTTTTTTTCCTGAGCCATGATCCAAGATATTTTTCATTTGGCCTGGTCACTGGAAACCGTGGACTGCTTCCATGCTTTTGCTATCGTAATTTTAGCTCCTAGAACAGTGGTGGTGAACCTTGGCACCCCAGATGTTTTGGAACTACATTTCCCATGATGCTCATGCACTCTGCAGTGTAGTTAAGCATCATGGGAAATGTAGTTCCAAAACCTCTGGGGTGCCGAGGTTCGCCATCACTGTCCTAGAAGGATGAAGTGAACAAGGCACCTTTTACTTTTAGAGGATTTTTCTATTAGGAAGTTCAGCAGTGCTATGCGGGGGGACATAGGGACACACAAATCTGTCGTCTTTCTGATGATTGCAAAGATCCTATTCCAGAACCCTCTTAGTTTTAGACATTCCCACCAAACATGGATCATGGTGCCTGTGTGATTGCATCCTCTAAAACAAAGAGGGGGGGAGCATTCATTTTTTCCCATCCTGCAAGCTCACTGCCCCAGTGTAAAAACACTCTGTCTTTTACACTGGGGTGGCTTGAGAGCCGCTTTTCAGGCACTTCACAGGACCTATTTTTAGTTCTAAAATCCCTGAAAAGTGTTGCAGTATGAAAGGGGTCTAATAATTGTTGTGCTATTAAGAGCTTCAAGGGCTGAGCCTCGATTACTTCCATGCTTCCACCTGGCTTCTGGAACTTCTGAAGGTTTCTAGAACTTAGAGGGAGGAGGAGCACAGACTAGGCCTGAATATTTCTGGAGTCTTCTCCAGTCCCTGGATGGGTATGGCCCAGAAGGTGGGGAGGTTGGCTATAAATATTCCAGAACCTGGCAACAGAGTCCAGTATTAAATCAGGTTAAGACTCCTTCAGCCAATGGACCCCAGACACTGACTAATTACTCGCCACAGAGAGCAGAATAAGTAAGAATAACAGTTTCTTACTGTGGCCAATTATTCTGCTCACAGAGAGCAGAATAAGTAAGAATAACAGTTTCTTACCATGGCCACTTCTCTGCTCAATGTGAGTTTCTTGTCTCTCTGGCTGGGAGCCCACTGGACTGTATCCGAGTCGACGGCACTATTCTGCTAAATCAACTTAGGGAGTCTCTAAACAAGACATTTAGATGATGAGATAGTGAGTCCACATCTTAAGATAAGATAAGTAGGTGCTTTATTGTCTCTCCACACTGCAGTGGAGAGACACAACACACGCTGATATTCAGCACTACCTGGCCGAATGAAGAAGGAAGTGTCTCTGACTTAAAAACATCAAGTTTAACAATGTATACTTTATGAATATGCATAAGCACTAGGCGTGTTATAGGTGTGATTGTATAGTTTAGTCCAATCAGCTTTCATATCTTCTTAGTAGCAAGGGGACAGTTAAATGGATGGTTACATCATGTGACTGGCAAAAAAAAATAGTTTTCAGCAGTATCAGCAGTTTTCTGGGTTCTTATCAGTAGTTGGTGTCCTCACATATCCAACAGTTTAGAATTCTCAGGAATTGAAACAAGCCATCTAAGAAGGGAAACAACAAAACAAATCAAGCATAATATAAATTCTTAAAGCGTGTCTCTCTCTCTCTTCTTAGGGTGTATGTGGATACATATCGTTACTCATTCCCATCGCCCATCTCGGCATCATACGAATCTGCTAATCTGACTATTTGATAACACTCTATCTCTTCCTTGGGGTCATCTTCCTCAGTTCTAACTGCCATTATAGTATTTCCTGTATTTCACATTTAGCACAACTGAAAAAACAAATAAACAAGCAATCCCTATGAGGACAAAAAAAGATGTTGAATCCATGAAAATTTACCATTTCTAAACAAAGTGTAATCTGGGTTCATCATATTTTCTATCATATTGTCACATTGTATACCTCTTTCCCTTACTAAACAAGGGGATATTCTCAAAGGCATTAAAGAGGAAATAAACCCTGATGAGTTTACTTCCTCTTTCATTCCCTGCAAAGGCAAAGCATAATGGACTACTATGCATCATTACCTGACACAGGAGCCAGCGAAGTCACCGCTGTCCCCTGTAGTCCGCCGCATCCATCTTCTCGGTGGGGTCTCGCAGCTGCGCCGCCGTCATTCGGCGAAGCCGTGATGACGTCACTCCCACGCATGCGCACAGGAGCCGAGACGCGTGGCATTGCGCGGCATTTTCGTTATCGAGGATGCCACGCTCAGTGCGCCTGCGCGCCGCTGTCTACGTCGCATGCGCCGTAGACAGCAGTGCCCGTTTTCGGGCAAATATCTCCTAAACCGTATAGGTTTGGGAGATATTTCTTGGACCTACAGGTAAGCCTTAATCTAGGCTTACCTGTAGGTCAAAGTGGTTTGTAAGGGTTTACAACTTTAAGTTATATTTAGCAAAAAATGGATTTTCACAATGATAGAACATTTGTGGTATTTCTAGACTAATGCCTCATACACACGATCAAACAATCCGGTGAAAAAGTCTGGCGGACTCAAGTCTGCCGGACAATCCGCCCGTGTGTGGGCTCCGGCGGACTTTTTTTTACCCAAAAGTCCGGTGGACTAAAGCTGCGTACACACGGGCGGACTGTCTGGCCAACTAAGTCCGTCAGACAATCCGACAGACAGTCCGTCCTACTTTTGAATGAACGGACTTGACCACACACGATGAACAGACAGTCCGCTGAAAGCTTGCGCGATGACGTGTACAGCACGTACGACGGGACTAGAAATACGACGTCCAATACACTGCAATGCAACCTTCGGCCGTGTAAATCCTTTCTGAGCATGCGCCATACTTAGTCCGTCCAACTAGCCTACTCACGAGCGGACTGTCCGCTGAAACCAAAGTTGGACAGACTGTATTACGGAAATTCCGAAAGACTTAGTCCGCCAGACTGTCCGCTGAAAAAGTCCGCTGAAGCCCACACACGAGTGGACTGTCCGCTGAAATGTGTTTCAGCGGACTAAGTTGGACAGACAGTCCGCCCGTGTGTACGCGGCCTAAGAAAGTATTTTTGCACTCCAATCTGTCCGCTGGACTCGCATTTCGGCGGACAGTATGGCTGTGTGTGTGCCAGTCCGCCGTACTTTTGAAGTGAACGGAATCGCCCACACACACGGAGGAAAGTCCACTAATTTTGAGCGCGTCTCCAGGTAGCCGGGGCCAGCGAAGGAGGTGTCGCTGGCCCCGTCACCTGGTATGGACTTAAAGGGGAAGCCCTACGCCGAAAAATCGGTGTGGGGGTCCCCCCAGGTCCATACCAGACCCTTATCTGAGCACGCTACCCGGCCGGCCAGGAAAGGGGGTGGGGACGAGCGAGAGCTCTCCCTTCTGAGCCGTAGCAGGCGGCGTGCCCTCAACATGGGGGGTGCCTTGGGGAAGGGGAGGCTGCATGGCCCCCCACCCCAAAGCACCTTGTCCCCATGTTGATGAGGACAAGGGGCTCTTCCCAACAACCCTGGCCATTTGTTGTCGGGGTCTGCAGGCGGGGGGCTTATCGGAATCCGGGAGCCACCTTTAATAAGGGGGCCCCCCGGATCCCGGCACTCCACCCTATGTGAATGAGTATGGGGTACAATGTACCCCTACCCATTGACCTGTGAAAAAAAGTAAAAAAAAAACACAGAAGGGTTAAAATAGTTTATTGCACAGCTCCGGAGGTCTTCTTCTGTCTTCGGAGGTCTTCTCGCCAGACTCCTCCGCTATCTTCTGCTCTTTTGCTAGCTCTTTCACTAGCGGAGGAGCCCGGCTTTCTTCGCCGCCGCCGCCGCCCTCTTCTTCCGACTTCGGGGGTCTTGTCCCCCTTTTTAGTTCTGCTGTCACCGTCGCCGTCTTCTGTTCTTCTCTTCTTCTCTTCTGGAGATGTTGCCTCGTCGCTGTCTCCGGTCACAATGGCAGGGACGTGGTGCGTGGCGACTTATATAGGGACATCGCCGGATGATGTCCCCACCCATTATGATGTCACAGTCCCAGCATCCTCCGGCCAGGGTTGTCGGGAAGAGGCCCTTGTCCTCATCAACATGGGGACAAGGTGCTTTATGGTGGAGGGGCCGAGTGCCCCCCCCTTCCCCAAGGCACCTCCCCATGTTGAGGTCCTAGTACAGCTCACGGGGGGGGGGCTCGCTCATCCCCACCCCCTTTCCTGGTCGGCCGGGTAGCGCGCTCGGATAAGGGTCTGATATGTACCTGGGGGGGACCCCCACGCCGATTTTTCAGCGTAGGGCTTTCCCTTTAAGTTTATACCAGGTGACGGGGCCAGCGACACCTCCTTCGCTAGCCCCGGCTACCTGAAGACGCACTCAAAATGAGCAGACTTTCCTCCGCGTGTGTGGGCGAGTCCGTTCACTTCAAAAGTACGGCGGATAGTCCAGCGGACTTAGTACGCCGTATTAGTCCGCCGCAAAAGTGCCGTGTGTGGGCAGGTAGCTCGTTCGGAAAGTCCAGCGGACAGCCCTGCAGAAAGTCCGCCGGATAGTCTGCTACGTGTGTACACGGCAATACTGGTATTTTGGGCAGCTTCATATGGGTTAAACTCAAAATGAAAGTAAATGGGTACCAGATGTGTGCCTTTTTTTGTAACTGTCTGCCCTGTGAACATATCTAGCAATTCAATTACTCCTTATGCCTGTTAGCTTGTGTAATGTGTACAGGCGATTTTCCTCTATAGTCTAGACTGCTAAGATCAAGCTAAGACATAACAGTTGTTTACTCATCTCTTTAAATTACCTGTACTTTATTGCAATGGCTGGCATATATCCACGTTACTTTACAGCTGTAACAGTTGTCAGGAACACTTGGTAGGGTCCTTGAAACTTTGGTCCCAAACATACTTTCACATGTTCTTTTACTAGGATCCAATCACCTCGCTGTAAATCATGTGTCCCAGCTACTTGATCTGGATCTAGAATTGAATCAAAACAAACTTGTGCATCGCAGTTAGTTGCTTGTATTAGATAATTACATAACAAAACATAATCATTATACATTTCTGCAGTCTGATGTGGAAAATACAACCCTGTCTTAGGTGGGCCCCAAAACAAAATTTCATAAGGGCGCAAGTTCTCTGACCCATAAGTAGGGGTAATCCCAATGTTATAAAGAACCAGAGGCAACAGTTCTGGCCACTGTTTCTTTACTGACCCTTCCTCCCATTCCTGAATTAACTTAGTTAGCCTTTCTTTAATGATTCCACTATATTTTTCTACCTTCCCTGAACTCTGAGGATGATAGGGGCATGGAAGGCGTGCTTAATTGCCAAATCCTTGCATATAATTTGCATGATCTGTCCAGTGAAATGTGTTCCTCTGTCACTCTCCATGGTTTTAGGGACTCCAAAGCGGCATATTAATTCGGAAAGGAACTTCTTTGCTGTTCTCTTGGCATCTGCTTTAGCCACCAGGCAGGCTTCCATTCAGTTTTAAAACATGTCTACTCACAACAAAACATATTGATATTGGCCTGATTTGGGAAATTGTATGTAATCAATCTGAAGTATTTGGAAAAGGAAAAGTGACTTGGCCAAAGGTTTACTTTTAGCACAGATTATGCATCCCTCAACAAAGTCTTGACATAAATTTCCGGAGTATCGAATAAACTATCCAGTCTTGCTTGTGTTTCTCTCCATTGCCTTAGGGCCTACATGACTTGGGCCATGGGCTAGTTGCATGATCATCTTCTCTGTTTGAGGTGGGACACATATTCCATTTTCCTTGTACATAAGTCCTTCTTGGCTCTTCTTTGCTCTGTCCCTTTCCATGATTTCATTCCAATCGTCAGGTGGCGATTCTTGCAAATTCTTAATCAGTTCTTTTACTTTGAGTATTTGTTCTCTTCTTCTCTTCTTTTTCTTCAGTCTGTTATGGGCGTCTTCTTATTCCATTGCAAAATCAATGATTAGGGGCATGATTGCTTCCATTGGTGTTTCAGCAGTCTTTCTGGCAGTATATGCCTTGACCTTCAGGATGGCTACTTCCTTTGGGGGGGATGACTGCTTCAAAAAGTTCTTGAACATTTTTCCAGCTTTGAATATAACTATATAATACTAATAAAATAATAATAATAATAATAATCATGGCTACCTTTTAGGAATGTGAAGGGGAGGGTGGACGGGGGCACCTCTCTCTTTTCTTACACAGAAACACAAAGGGTGGGTGGTGGGGAAACTGCAAGCAGGCTTCTCTCATAAAAATCTTACAATCATACATACGTAGCATTATTTTACTGCTTCTCAAACATTTACATAACACTTGCATAGCTTGGTCTAATTCTCTTTTGCTAGACCCATCAATGATATGCATATAAAGACAGGCTCATAACTAGTTAAAGTTTCATCATGTTTCATACTTTCAAAAACCCAATATTGTGCACATTTAATTGCCTTCTCCAACTCTTTCAATTTGCCCTAAAATTTTACATACACAGAAACTCAAATTGATCATAACTCCTTCTGGTCAGTCATGTCAGTCATAGGTGTCACGGTACTACTTACAGTGAGCCCACAGGCGAGCAGGCGACACGGGATCCCCCAGGGCGTGGAGTTTAAGGGCCAGCCGGAATTAACCAGGGACCCCCTCAAAGGGGTTTGGGCTTAGCTGCATGCTTGACCCCAGGTTCACCGTGCTCGCTAGGGAAGTACCAGAAGACACTATTAGACAAGGATGGGTGGATGGATGAAGCAAAGGAGAGCCGGATAGTGAGACAAGTTCAGGGCGGGCTGCAGACAACGTAATCAGAACAATCTGGGTCGGTACACAAGAGATGAGTTCACAAGAGGTCAGGTAAAACAGGTGACACGAAGGGAGCTCAGAAACAAATGTTGCTCAAGTAACCAGTAGGTGGTTTGAAAGGGGTTTAAATAGAGAAGCACATGAGGGGCTGGACAGGAAGTAGCAGGAAGGAAACATATATTAGGCAACAGTTGAGGGGCGGCGACAGCAGAGTGCACAGAGCTGAACACCAGTTAGTGGAACAACAGGTGCCAGCTGACCTACAGCAGTAAAGGTGAGACACGGATCAGCTCCGCAGCTGATCTGTGACAGTACTCCCCCTCGTACGAGGTCCCCCAGCATGTCTGGGGGCTGGCTTGGAGGGAAACCAAACGTAGGGCGGAGACATCAGTGGCAGGAACCCAAGACCTTTCCTCCGGATCATAGCCCTTCCAATCAATGAGATAGAGTAGCCTCCCCCGGGAGTACTTGGAGTCCAATTTTTCTTTAATCTCATACTGATCCGAGGTATCAGCCACAGGAGCGGGGTGAGAAGAAGGGTGAGAGAAGCGATTGAGGACCAGTGGCCTGAGCAGGGAGAAATGGAAGGCATTGGGTATCCATGAGAGGGCAGACGGAGCTTAAAAGCAACTGGATTGATCTGACGGAGAATAGGAAATGGACCAATGAAGCGAGGGGCAAATTTCATTGAGGGCACCCGGAGTCGGATGTGCTTGGTAGAGAGCCAAACTCTATCACCAGGCAGGAACTTAGGAGCTGGACCGCGATGACGATCTGCTGCCGTTTTATGCCTGGAAGCGGCTAGATGAAGATTCCCAGAGACTTCTTTCCAGATTGAGTTGAAGGACCTTTGGGTCTCAGCTGCTGCTGGTACAAGAGGAGAAATGGGAACAGGAAAGGGAACAGATGGATGCTGCCCATTAACAGCGAAGAAAGGAGATTTTCCAGAACTGGCATTGGAGTGATGGTTTAAGGTAAACTCTGCCCAGGGCAAAAGGTCCACCCAGTCATCTTGGTGTGCTGAGATGAAGGCACAGAGAAAATGTTCTACATTTTGATTGATACATTCTGTTTGCCCATTGAAATGGGGATGAAAGGCAGAGGAAAACTCCAATTTAATCCCAAAGGAGCTGGCCAGGGCTCTCCAAAACCAAGCAGTAAATTGAACTCCTCTGTCAGACGGTATGAGAAGGCATCCCATGAAGACAAAAGATCTCCTTAATGAAACTTGTGGCAAGACTGGGAGCAGAAGGTAGGCCTGGGAGAGGAATCAAGTGACACATTTTGGAGAACCGATCCACCACTACCCAGATTACTGTAGAACCTGTTGGAGGCAGATCTGAGATAAAATCCATGGAAATACAAAGCCAAGGTATATCGAGCACTGGTAAGGGCAAAAGCAACCCAGTCGGGGCAGACGTGGAAGATTTGGATAGTACACAAACCGTACAAGCTTGATCGTATTCCTTGACATCCTTACGAAGAGAAGGCCACCAATAATGACGCTGAAGAAGATCACAAGTACGAGGTATGCCAGGATATCCAGAGAGCTTGGAGTCATGTGCCCAAGCAAGCAGTTTGGGACGAAGTGCGGGAACTACAAAAGTTTTGCCTGGAGGAGGCTGCGTAGACTGGAGCTGAGTAGTGGCTGGAATACGATGCGGAAGGATGATGGGACCAGGATCTAGGTGATTCTCAGAATCATTGACATTAAATGACCTGGACAAGGCATTGGCTCAAAGGTTTTTGGCACCTGGACGAAAAGTAATGTTAAAATTGAAGCGGGCGAAAAAGAGGACTCGGCGAGCTTGACGTTTTGGATTGTAAATACTGCAGATTTTCATGATCAGTATAGATGGTAATACAATGGGGAGAACCCTCTAGAAGATGTTGCCATTCTTGAAGAGCTAGTTTAATAGTGAGTAGCTCATGGTCCCCAATGGTATAGTTCTTTGCATCAGAAAACTTCTTGGAAAATACTCCACAAGGCTGAGACTTGCCCTGCTGAGTTTGGAGTAGGACGGCACCGACTCCTACTGAAGAGGCATCTACCTCCAAAGAAAAGGGTTTAGTAATGTCCGGACGTAGAAGAATTGGAGAGGAGAGGAAGGCTGCCTTGAGTTTGAGGAAAGTATCAATGGCTTCAGGGGACCAGAGCCGAGCATTGACCCCTTTGCGTGTGAGAGATGTAATAGGGGCCACCAAGGTGGAGTCGTTACGAATGAATTGGCAATAGTAATTGGTGAAGCCTAAAAAGGGTCCATGAGGAGGCCTTGTGATGAGATTATGTAGCCCAGAAATGGAACTTGTGTTTGTTCAAATAGACATTTCTCCAATTTTGCATATAGACAATTGTCCCGGAGATGCTGTAGCACAGCTTTCACAAGAAGACAATGGGTAAGTAAGTCTGGTGAGAAAATAAGAATGTCATCTAGATATACAATAACACAGACATACAGAAGGACGCAAAAGATCTCATTAACAAAATTTTGGAAGACCGCTGGAGCATTTCATAACCCAATTACAAGATACTCATAATGTCTGTCCCTGGTGTTAAAGATGGTCATCCATTCGTCTCCTTCCCAGATTCTTATTAAATTGTAGGCCCCTCTAAGATCCAGTTTAGTAAAAACATGAGTTTGAGAACCTTGCAGTCCGTCAAAGAGTTCTGAAATGAAAGGAAGAGGGTATCGGTTCTTCGCAGTGATGGCGTTAAGACCCCTGTAGTCGATGCATGGACGGAGTGAATCATCTTTTTTCCCTACAAAGAAGAACCCGGCTCCGGCAGGTGAGTTAGATTTCCTGATGAAACCCTTTGCAGGTTTTCCTGAATGTATTCAGACATGTGTCTCGGGGATAGATGGAGGGTAGATTCGGCCCCGGGGAGGAGAGGTCCCAGGTAAAAGATCAATGGAGCAGTCAAAGTCTCTGTGAGGAGGAAGGCGATCAGCTGACTTTTTGCAGAAAACATCTCGGAAGGACTGATATTGGGCAGACAACATGGGAGTTGTGGAGGTCTCAGCAAGAGGAATGGAAGGAGGAGGTAGCACCTTGAAAATACATTGTTGCTGACATTGAGGACCCCAAGCCAATACTTGTCCAGAATTTCAGTCAAGATGTGGGGAGTGCTTCTGCTACCATGGAAGGCCCAGGATGATGGGACTGGAGGATATAGGAAAAATTAGGAACGAGATCTCCTCACCATGCAAAACCCCAATGTGTAACTCAATAGGAGGGGTTTTAAACCTGATGGGACTCATAGGCAAGAAGGAGCCATCAACTGCGGTCATGGAGAGGGGTATAGCTAAGGCAACAAAGGCGTTGCCCAACTCGGAAGCTAAAGATTGTTTAATGAAATTCCCGGCAGCACCAGAGTCCACGTATGCAGAGAGTTGGTAGGCAGTTTGAGCCCAGTGGATGGCCACGGGAAGGGTGAAATGAGGGAAGCAGAGACAAAATTAGTGATCGGTCTAGATCACCTCCCTCCGAGTGACCTAGACCCTGGAGTTTCCCAAATGGACTGGACAGTTCAAAAGATGTCCTTTATCGCCACAGTAAAGGCACAAGCCCAATCCCATGCGTCGGGCACATTCCTTGGGAATGAGGTGGGTTCGCCCAAGCTGCATAGGTTCTTCCAATGCATGAGAGGTTGAAGACGGAGAGGATTGCACAGGTCTTACCTGGACTACCTATGCTGGAACGGCCAGCAGGGGGATGACTGGATCTCAATTTCTCCAGGGCCTGCTCCTGGAAGCAAATGTCTATTTGAATGCTCAATGCGATTAAGTCATCCAATGTGGTAGGAATGGTGAGTCCAGTGAGTTCATCCTTGACACGGTCAGATAGGCCTTGCCAGAAAGTAGCAGTAAGGTCCTCATTATTCCATTTGAGTTCAGCGGCCAGCGTACGAAATTGAACTGTGTATTGGCTGACTGTCATTCCTTGCTGTCAAAGACAGAGGGCCCCAGCAGCCGAAGACACTCTGCCGGGCTCATCAAAAGTTTTCCGGAATGCATCCAAAAAGAGCTGGAGGTCGTAGGTGATAGAATTGTGTGATTCACAGAGTGGAGAGGCCCAAGCTAGAGCATCATCAGAGAGGAGAGAGATGATATATGTGACTTTGGTGCGATCAGTTGGAAAATGGTGGCTGGAAAGTTCAAAGTGGATGGAACACATTTACCTTTATCTCACCATCTCATTAACAGCATAAGACTCCTTCAGCCAATGGACCCCAGACACCGACTAATTACTCCCTACAGAGAGCAGAATAAGTAAGGATAACAGTTTCTTACAGTGGCCACTTATCTGCTCAACGTGAGTTTTCTGTCTCTCTGGCCGGGAGCCCACTGGACTGTATCCGAGTCGACTACATCATTCTGTTAAATCAGGTTAAGGAGTCTCTAAACAAGACTCAACATTATCAGACCCCTATAATTCTACTCACCAGGGTCCAGTTGGAGGGGACCCCTGTTCTTGGGGCTTGACATGTGCATGAAGAAAAAAATTGTTGTGTTTCATTTAGATTAGTTAATCAATTTATTTAGTTTTGGTAAATTTGGTCAATTCATTGAATTTGTTTGCGGAATTTGTTTCCTTTATTATTAATTATTAAGAAGAAGAAGAAGAAGAAAGAAGAAGGCGGTGACAGTGACAGAAGCCCGGGCCAACACTAGTAAAAGAGCTGGAAGAAGATAGCGGAGGCCCGGCAGAAGAAACGAAGAGCGGGACAAGACCCCCGAAGTTGGAAGAAGACCCCCGGATGGTGGCGGCGACGAAGAAGAAAGCTGGGCTCCTCTGCTAGAAAAAGAGTAGTTAAAGAGCAGAAGATAGCGGAAGAGCCTGGTGAGAAGACCCCCGAAGTCATCAGTAGACCCCCCGGAGCTGTCTAATAAACTACTTTAAAAACCTGTGTTGTGTTTTTTTATTAACACTTTTTCCCTCAGGTGAATGGGTAGGGGTACATCATACCCCATACTCATTCACATAGGGTGGAGGGTGGGGGGCCAGGATCTGGGGTCCCCTTATTAAAGGGGGCTCCTGGATTCTGATAAGCCCCCCGCCCGCAGACGCCAAAACCAATGACCAGGGTTGTCGGGAAGAGGTCCTTGTCCTCACCAACATGGGGACAAGGTGCTTTGGGGTGTGGGGGGCCACAGCACCCCCTTCCCCAAAGCACCCCCCATGTTGAGGGCACACGGCCGGTATGGCTCAGGAGGGGGGGGCGCTCGCTTATCCCCACCCCTTTTCCTGACCGACTGGGCTGCGTGCTCGGATAAGGGTCTGGTATGGACTTTGGGGGGGCCCCCGAGCCGTTTTTTCAGCGTAAGGGTTCCCCTTTAAATCCATACCAGGCGACGGGGCTAGCAAGGTGTCAATCTCGCCGATGAAAGCAGTGACATTGACTTCCTTCGTTAGTCCCCTCTACCTGGAGTCACATTCAAAATGAACAGACTTTACTCCATGTGTGGGCAAGTCCGTTCATTTGAAAAGTCCAGCGGACCTCTGCCAAAAGTCCGGCGGATTGTCTGCTGGACCTAGTCCGCCGGAAAAGTCCGGTTGTGTGTGGGCAAGTCCGCTCGTTCGGAAAGTCCAGTGGACCTCTGCTGGAAAGTCTGGCGGATTGTCCGCCGGATAGTCTGATCATATGTAACGTAGTGCCGTATCACAAAAAATGGCCTGTCGTGACAGAAGCCAATTAACCTACCTGCATGTCTTTGGAGTGTGGGAGGAAACTGGAGTACCCGGAGGAAACCCACGCAGGCACAGGGAGAACATGCAAACTCCAGGCAGGTAGTGTCATGGTTGGGATTTGAACCAGTGACCCTTCTTACTGCTAGGTGAGAGTGCTAATCACTACACCACTGTGCTGCCCACTAATGCTATTATTGAGTTAAATGATCTTCCAAAGCCCCCAGATCCTTCTCCACTATTTATTGATTCCCCCAGTTGTACTCCCCCCTAGCATGTATGGTGCATGCATATGTTTTGCCCCAAGTGTATAACTTTACATTTATCAACGTTTAAACCTCATTTGCCACATAGTTGCTCAGTTAAACAATACATTGAGGTTAGCTTGTCTGTCATCTGCAAAGACCAAAATAGTACTTTTAATCCCAGATCCTATATCATTTATAAATATGTTAAAGAGTAAGGGTCCCGTTGGACCACTGCCCCCTCCTTCTTACCATCCGGTCCCCCGCTTTCCGGACCCCTGCCCTCTGGCGCCTGGGAACCCACTGGCTTTCCCATACTGACTTGACTGACTCTATCCCGCCTCGCCTTACAGAATACTGGGAACTTAATTCAGGGTCCTCCTCCCCGCAGATTACCTGGGACGCCTTCAAGGCTTTTACTAGGGGCCAGTATATCTCCTCAATAGCGGGGGTCCGTAGGGAACAGGCTGCTGCCAGGACTGAGCTACAGCATGCAGTGAACACCCAGACCGAGGCCTATGTGACTGACCCCACTGACTCTAGCTTTGACGCCCATAATGCAGCAAAACGGGAACTAAACCTCCATCTAGCAGAACTCACCAGACTGGATCTCTATCGTAACAAACAAAGGTTTTTTGAACAGGGGGACCGGAACGGTCGTCTCCTGGCAATGTTAGCGCAGCATGATCTACCTCTGACGGTGATACCCAACATCACATCTCCCTCGGGTGACTCGGTCTCTTCCCTTCCAGACATATTGGCCGTATTTCGGCAATACTATAGCTTTACCAGACTTTAGGGCGCAAGACCTGGCACCTTGGCTGGACCCCCTGGCACTCGGCTGGCTTTCAGACGCTGAGAGGGAAGCCTTGGTGAGCCCCATTACCCCAGAGGAGGTTCTGAGGGCCATTAGATCCTTTCCCACCGGCAAATCCCCAGGTCCAGACGGTCTCCCCATAGAGTTCTATAAAACCCACGGAGACCTACTTGCCCCCAAACTGGCCCAGTTAAAGTCCCATTGTCTGACGGAAGACGCTCTTCCCGATTCCATGAGTCATGCACACATCATACTAATTCACAAAGCCCCTAAGGACCCCACATTATGCGCCTCCTATAGACCTATAGCCCTACTTAACACAGACTTCAAAATTCTTACCAAACTGCTTACTATGAGACTACAGCCCCTATTGCCGTCTATCATAGAGACTGACCAAACCGGTTTTATGGCTAATAGAGCCACAGATGTCAACCTACGACGCCTATTCACCAACATTCATGCGCAACACCTCAATGAGGGTTCACGGGTAGTGGCCTCCCTAGATATAGAGAAGGCCTTTGATACCGTAGAGTGGCCTTTTCTGTGGCAGGTTCTCCGCAGAATGGGATTCCCTTTGATTTTTATTGGGTGGATACAGACGCTCTACAGACACCCCACGTCGGCCATTAAGCTGGGGGGGAGTCTGTCTCGGCCCTTCCCTCTTTTCAGGGGCACGCGGCAGGGCTGCCCTCTCTCTCCGGCCCTTTTCGCCATTGCCATGGAACCTCTGGCGGAGGCCCTGCGCACTTCCCCGCACATTAGGGGCCTGCCCGTGGGCTGGCTGGAGGAGAGGGTTGCCCTGTATGCGGACGACCTCCTTCTCTTCCTCAACGATGCAGACTCCTCACTCACAGGGGCTCTGCAGATTCTAAACTCATTCTCCACTGTTACGGGCCTTAGAGTTAATTGGTCGAAGTCTCTTTTGTTTCCTATAGACCCTGCTGCGCGCACCAACGCCCCTCCCGATATACCCCTGCAATGGGTAGATAGTTTCAAATACCATGGGGTGGAGATCTCAAGGCAGGCTTCAGACTTCTTGCCTCTGAATCTGTCCCCAATAGTGCAGGAGACGCGACTGCGACTGAGGGCGTGGGAGTCGCTGCCTTTATCACTGCTAGGCCGGATAAATCTGCTAAAAATGAAAATCCTGCCCAAATTTACCTACTTGCTTCGCCAATCTCCGCAATGGATTCCCAAATCCTTTTTCACTCGGCTACATAGTCTCTTTGCCTCCTTTGTCTGGGGGACCCAGTCCCCCAGATATAGTTGGTCAACATTAGTGCGCCCGGCTTCTCAGGGAGGACTTGCATGCCCTGACCTGCACAAATATTTCCTGGCCACCCAACTAGTTACAGTGGTCTGGTGGCTCAATCCAGATAGGACGAACCCTGCCACCTTGGTTGAGGCGGCCGTGTTGAAATCGTTGGAAGCGCTGAAATTTTTACTTTTTCGTGGCCCAAAAGCCCCATACCAGTTGACCCCCTCCATGCGCACCACACTTCGTGCATGGGCGGTGGGACTTCAACTTGAAAAATACCCTAAAACTGCATTCTCCCCGGCTGCCCCCTTGTGGTTAAACCCTACCCTAGGACATTTTTACAAACTACCTGAACCCCACGCTTGGACTAAACTCGGCATAAAAACGGTGGTCCAGGTGATCTCCACTCAGTCGCTGGTTCCATTTTCTAAATTGATCTCTGACTTCAATGCCCCGCCAAGCAATTTTTTTAGGTACCTCCAACTCTCCCACGCCTTTAGTCACCAATTCCCAAACCCCCCCATCCAGATCATTCAATCCGCCCTGGAGGACCTCCTCAGGTCCGGATGCACACATAAGCCCACCTCACGACTCTATTCCCACTTAGTATTGACCTCCCTTCCCACTTTGGAAAAACTTAGGAATAAATGGTTGCACGACATCCCGGACTTTGACAATGACGATTGGGATGATGTGTGGGACTTTCCTTTTAGATCCCTGGTCTCCCTGAGAGATCAACTAGTACAATTCAAGATGGTCCACCGTGCATATTTTACCCCACATAGGCTACACAAAATGAACCCCACCTCCCCCCAGCTGCTGGTGGTGTGGGGAGATACCGGGTGACTTCACCCACATTTTCTGGACCTGCCCACCCATTACCGAATACTGGAAGGAGATACTAAAGGTCATTACACAGGTCACCACCATATCGATCCAACCCTCCATAGCAATTTGCATACTGGGCCTGATAGAGGAACTGATTCCCACTGTGGCTAACCATACTCTGGTCGGGTTGCTTCTCTTTTACGCCCGCAAAGCCATAGCCCTTAGCTGGCGTAAGCCCACTCCTCCTCCTCTCCCTCTGTGGAAACGACTAGTCAACGACAGCCTGCCCCTATACAAAGACTGTTATGCCAATAGGGGTTGCCCCCAAAAATATAGTAAGGTCTGGTCCAAATGGCTGGCAGATCCCTCCACGGCTTCTGACTTCCCCCCTTCATAAATCTTAAACCTGACACCCTCACCCTATGAATAAGAATTTGTGATAGTAAATGTGCTCTCTGTTTGGTGATCGACGTTCTAGCCCCATGGTGCCATATTACCCTTGCATGTCACAGGCTGGGACCATCGTGAGATCTCGAGCTCACTGATATATTACTAGTAATTGATTGCCTCATCTTATGTCTTTGCGGGCTCCAAAGCCCATTATTGTCATGACCAATGTGTGCTGCCTCTATTTTTTTTTTTTTTTCTCTTTCTCTTTTTTTATTAGTTTTGGTTTTGTTAGTTGTCTTTGTGTTTTGCTGTTAAATGTTACGAAACTCAATAAACAGATTTTCAAAAAAAAAAAAAAAAAAAAGAGTAGGGTCCCAAAACTGAACCTTGGGGTACACCACTGATAACCTTAGACCATTCAGAGTATGAATCATTAACCACAACTCTCTGAATATGGTCTTTCTTTATCATACATCACAGGACACAGAGTTTGCTATCATTCCTTACTTACTGGGTTATATGCTATCTCTAGGTGAATGGACACTGGTAAACAAAGTCTTAGACAGGAAGTCCTCCCCTATATAACCCCTCCCATACAGGAAGTACTTCAGTTTTTTTACCAGTGTCTGCAAGTTGGATGGGCACACTTGTTTGTGCGCTCTCGAGCTTCTGGTCTTAAGTTCCAAAACGGCTCTTAAATTAATCAAGGGATTGACCTATTGGATCCATTTGAGAAAAGATTATATGCTTAAATAGATGGTACCCAAGCCTCGCAAAGAAGATGCAAGGATCCTGCAAGGTATTGCCTGTAATGCGACCTTCGGGCGCTGGACCCTGCATAGTGGAATTGGCACTACAGAGCTAAGGCATTCCTGCATTGTGCTGTACAGGTCCAAGGAAGTGGACTCTAAAAAAATTAAAGGGTACCCAGTCCTTGAAGGTCCCCAAGTTACAGAACTCGTCACGATGGGTGAAGATTGGGCTCTTAGTTTCTAAGGTTGCTCTGCGCCTGGACAGGGAAATTAACACCCCTTATTGTACTTATTGTGGGGTTCCTCATGTGTGTAACAATCTCTAGCAAGAGCCTGAACACTTGTGTAGCGGTGACCACAGGGGCAGTTTGGGCAAGCTGCTGGTGTTTTGGACAAGAGTACCTTTTCTTGTTGACCAGGCTGTTTTCTGGTATATAGTCCATGCACAAAGGTTTTCCATTGTGCAGGATGGTTCTGTACAATGCACATGAGTTTGCAGCTGTGTTGGCGGCCATGGCTTTGCCGCACAGAACGTTATTTGCACGCAAAGTGCATGTGCTGTAGTGCTAAGGGTGGCGCACAAAGATTTGTTTCATGCGTGTACGCAGCTGTGCACATCCCCCTTGATTGTCCATGTGTGTCCAGTGCACAGCCATCTTATTTGAGCTTCCAAGGGACAGCTGTGGGACACAGAGCAGACTCTGAACCATTCGCTTTCAGCAGTTCATTCCTTCTTACCTGGGTCATGTGATTCACCAGATATTGGTTGGCAGTCTAAGGTCCTTAGCAGGATTGTTGCATAGGGGCTTTGTGAGCCCTATTAAAAGTTCTCCCTTCTGGGATGGTGTGAATACTAAACCCAGGCACTCCCTCTTTGTGACTTGCAATGTCTTCAAAAACAAGGAGCAGGGCTAACACTACAGGGAAGAGCACATCTATATCGTCTGTAGCTCCTGAGGAGCCTAGTCGTAACCTGAGAGACCAGAGGCTTCCGGGCAATCTGAGCCACTGAGCCTGTCTGGTATTGTGCCTATTGTCAACACTGCTACTTCAGCCTGTGTCACCAGGTATGATCTGTCCTCAGCTCTAGCTAGGTTAGAGGACAGGATTTCTGGTATGATTGACTCTATCTTGCAGGGTGGCAAGAAGCATTACAGATCCTCCTCCCCTGATCCTCCTAACTTGGAGCAGGAATGGGTTAATGAAGGGGAAGCGCTAAATGCTAAGAATTTTGTGGAGGGCCAGGCAGATGAGTCTGTTTCTGAGGAATCTGGGCTAAAAGATGTCCAGTTGGTATCAGCTTCTCAGTTGCAGAGGATTTTGATCCAGACTCTTACCGTGATGGTTTGTTCTGCCTTTAATTTACCTCCTGCAGAGGTTTCTAAGCCCCCCTGGTCCTCTTTGGGATCCCTGAGGCTGCACAGGCTTCCCCCTTGCACCCACTGCTGGTGCAGATGGTGTATGCTGATTGGGAACATCCTTACAGGATTTTCGTTCCTCCTAAGAGGTTTTCCCTTTTATATCCCATGGAGGAAAACTTTGTTAAGAAATGGAGCATGCCAACGGTAGATGTGGCAGTCTCTTCCTTAACCGCTTCCCGCCCACGCAACGTTGTCAGGTTTGAGTGGTGATAACTGAAAGATGCCTGCAGTTACTGGCATCATTCGGATATCTTCTTTTTCAGACGGTGATTCCCTCCACCATAGGTGACAATGATAGAGGCTGTTTAGCTGCTTGACCGTTCTTATAGGTGGTACATTCCCCCTCCCCTTCGGTGCTTCTCTTGGCTCGCCGCTGCCATCAGCAAACCGGAGAAATAACCGCCTGGTGGTGGATGTTGACCATAGAGATTTCCGGTGGGACAGTTTGTGGCCCGAACAAGGTATCCCCTAGAAATTGGAGCAGATGTTCTCATAATTCCATGGAGCCAGTTCTCCTTGGTTTATGCTTTCGCCTCGATCCCTCTTCTTCTACATATGTTGCGCAGGATTTGGAAGAGGGAGTTCCAGTCATCCTGGTGGCAACAGCCTGGCCCAGAAGGTCCTGGTTCCCAGAGATCGTGAGATTAAAAATAGACTGTCCATGGATGCTTCTGTGCCGCCCTGACCTACTCTCTCAAGGTCCTATGTACTACCCCTATTTACAGTCTTTAAATTTGATGGCATGGCTATTGAAGCCAGGTTTTGAAGGATCATGGCATCATGGGACTGGTGGTGTCTACCCTAGTGAATTCTAGGAAAGTGGTTACTAGGAAGATCTAGCATATTCTGGAATTGGCAGCCCTTTCATGTAGGGAACTGCACTTAATCCTTCACCACGACAAGGTAGTATATCATCCTATTCCATCCTTCTTGCCAAAGATGGCATCTGCCTTTGATTTGAATCAGTACATTGTTTGCCTTCATTTTTCTCTCAGCCTTTTTTGGCAGAAGAGAGAGGACTGTCGCCGTCAGAGTTTATTTGTCTAGATCTGCGGAAATCCGAGGATCAGACTCCTTTTTTGTTTTACCAGAAGGACTGAAGAGGAGGTGGGCAGCTTCCAAAGCTTCCATTTCCCATTGGGTCCACCAATTGGTCGTGAAACGTAAGGCTCCTAACTTTAGGGTGATAAAACAAGAAGGAAGTTGGGACTTTAAATGAGGTTGTTAACAGGTTAGGTCAAGATAAGCTGGAAAATGTTTATTAACATTTCAAATATAAATGCATAACATTCATTACAGTGGTGCATATTGTGTATAGACACATAATATAAATGCACACATGACAAATAAGTCATAAATTGATGAAGGTACATGACATAATCAATAAAATTATAAAAATTGTTTTACATAGCCGTATATACATATATGGATTTGGCAGCACAAAAAGACTATTGGATAAAGAATATTGAAAATATTGTAATGTGATGGAACTGAGTAGACAATAATCTAGATGTAGTCCTATTTGGGCGTATAGCATATCCTGAATGTCCGACATGTTTTGTGTATAAAAACACTTCCTCGGGGGCGAATGCTATAGGATTATAGGATATCTATAAAAAACAATGTACAATTAGGTCTAGTGTTGGAATTGGCACAACAGAAAAATTTAGTAAGTCCTGAGTACTTGCATATAACAGAATACAGGAGTATATAGTATGGGTAAAGTCAGGGCCAGCAGGATAGTCTATCCCAGGAACTGAGGTAGTTATAAGTCCCAAAGCAAAAAGGTTGCAAATGCAACATCCCCGGACCATGGGTGTCCAATCTCCACAATGATCGTAAAATGTCATCGGCAAAAAGGATGGTTGTCAGTGAGGTCTGTATTGGATGAAAAATTATATCCATTGTAAGAAGTGTATCAATAGTTAACCATCCTTCAGCCCTGGTTAAGGGTGGGGGGATCTGCTGTGAGGATTGGGCGGTCACCACCAGTGCATCAGCGCCACGCACTGTGCTCTGTGTGTGACACCATCACTGAGCATTCTAGCTGGTGCATGAGGTTTCTTCAGACTTAGTGGTACCCATGTAGCGCCAGTTACAGGCAGCAATCACCGTCCGGCCTAGTGGCTCGTCCCCGCAATTTGTTGTGCGCGACGTTGGTAGCGGCTCCTGAGCATGCTGGGTGTATATAAGGTGCCTCCCTGGACATGGTTTCCTCTGCTTCACACTAATGGACACAGCACATTATGGAAACACTGTGCTCCAATGTGCATGCATTCAAGGTAATCACCATATTATCTGAACACACTGTTTTTCAGTCGGCTACCTCCTCTTCTCTTTTTCACTCTTTATTTTTCAGTTTGTTATGATTCCCTGGTGATTGATTGCTCTTCATATGATGATCCTACAAACCCTTTTTTCTCTAGTCGTCTGTCCAGGACAGCACTAGAGAGATAGGCTCCACCTCCAGAGGCAGGAAACACAAACCAGATCTTTAAAGGGCAGTCTCCGTCCCTTCCCCTTCAATCTTTGTGTTTCCTCCACCGGAGGAGGAGACTGGATCAGGAGCTCTCCTTCCCCTGACGGTGGGATTGCCCATAAGTTCTGGGTACCTGTTGTTGGTAACAGACATCTGAAGTCGTCCGGTCGGGTTGACAGCAGCTACGAACCGGCGTTCTCCTTCTGAAGCCCGGGGAGGGCTGTCGTTTCCCCGTCTGACGATAGGTTCAAAATTGGGCGCAAAGTCAGGCGGGGGGCGGGCACAGGCATCGAGTTCCGGCCTGTGGAACGCAGGAGGAGGATAGAGGACTTCCGGCAATCCACTACCGGTTCCGGGTCGCGCGGCTAGCGTGGACGTTCGGAACCTTGGCGGCTATTTTAAAAAGCCTCGGCCACATAGCGTTTGTGCTGCATCGCTTACGAAGGGAAAAGCCTCCAGGCGGTTAGGCAAGATTCCGAGCGAATATGGATGCAGTGGAGTGTGGCAGTGGAGCCGAACCAGCTCAGGTAGGCAAACACAGAGGTGTCTTGTACCTACAGGGCTGGTAGAGAGGGGGGGGGGAGTGATGGACTAATCAATGAAAAGGCATTTTGAAATGGTCCAGGTGTGTTTTTCCTCCCTCCCTCTCTCAAACAGGATCCGGACTAAAGAGTCTTGCGAATCCTGTTAGTGGTTGGTGGGGTGCACATAGGTGTTTGGTGAAGGCGTCCTATTTTTGCTAAGGTTTCGCTGACGTTGGCTTGTCTGTTTTTCCCTTCCTTCTTCTCTCCTTCTCTTGCCTTAGGCTCTGCCCAAAGAACCAGAGAGGTCAGGGGGGAAGAAGAGATGTCCTTCATGTATGAGTAAATTAAAAGAAGGATGGTCTAAGCCCCTTTGTAAACCATGCATAGACAAATTGGTCTATAAGGAAGCTACAGGAGCTTGTAAGGATTTGATTTCTGGAGTACAGAAAGAAATAGAGTCCATCCAAGCGATGTTAGCGAACCTTGAAACCCCCAAAACCAACCGCAGTTCCCCCTGCTTCCACCCCAGTGGAAGGTGACGAATCAGGGGAAGAGGAATTTGATTCTCTGGATGGCCTAAGTGAGGCGGCATCATCCAGAGATGTTCCTGTTCAAGGGTCAAGCTCTCCCAGATACAGGCTCTCACTCGAGGAGGTTGATGCCTTATTGGGGGTGATCTATGAGACGCTCGAAATTAGAGAAGAGCCAGTCTCCCTGTCCTTGCATGACCGGATGTATCAGACCCTAAAGGCAGATTCAGTTAGGGTCTTTCCGGTTCATAGCACACTGATAGATTTGATCAAGAAAGAGTGGGAGGAGCCAGAGAAAAAGCTATTTTTTCCTAAAAGTATGAAGCGGAGATTCCCCTTCAGCGAGGACCCCTCTCGTGTTTGGAACAAAGTGCCCAAGGTAGACGCAGCTTTTTCCCAGTGTGAAAAATCAACAGACCTCGCCTTTGAGGACATGGGTGTTCTTAAGGAACCCATGGATAAAAGGATGGAGGTACTGCTGAAGAGGTCATGGGAAGTAACCATGACTAATTTAAAACCTGCAATGGCCACGACAATAGTGGCTCGCAACTTGGAGGTCTGGCTGGAACAATTACAAGGCCATTTGGAAGGGGGGACCTCCAGAAAGGAAATTCTGGATTCCCTTCCTATGCTACATAAAGCAGCAGGTTATATAGCAGATGCCTCTGCAGAGTCTGTTAAATTGTCAGCCAGGACCGTTGCCCTTGTAAATTCATCTCGCAGGGCACTTTGGTTGAAGTCTTGGTCAGGCGACTCGGCCTCAAAAGTGAGGTTATGTGGCATCCCCTTTGAGGGAGACCTCTTGTTCGGACAGGATCTTGAGAAAGTCCTGGACCGTACTGCGGACAAAAAGAAGGCCTTTCCTATCAAACCCAAAAAGACTACAGGTAAACGCTTTTTTCGTCCTCAAAGGCAGGGACAGTCACAAGGACAGACCCCTAAAGAGTCAACCCCTAAGAAACAGTGGGTGGGAGGAAAACAGAAAGGCAATCTCTTTTCCTCTTCTAAAAAAACCACTAAATCCCAGTGACTTGGTTCCTGTGGGGGGAAGACTGGGGCAGTTCCTCCCACAGTGGCAAAAGACTACCCCAAATTCTTTTATTCTGAGGATCATCAGGGAGGGTTACAAAATACAGTTCAAGCACATCCCACCTACAAGGATGTGTCTGACCAAGCCTCCCAAGGATCCCCAGAAAGCGACAGCTTTGCTGTCGCAAATTGGCGATTTAATAGACCAGAGGGTTCTTGTACCAGTCCCGTCACAAGAAATAAACCACGGTTTCTATTCACACGTGTTTGTAGTGAAGAAACCATCAGGCAAATTCCGGTTGATTTTGAATCTGAAGTTACTGAACAAGTGGGTAACTTACAAGAATTTCCGGATGGAAACAATTTTTACAGTGAGAACAGTACTCCTTCCAAATTGTTTCATGGCCTCTCTCGATCTAAGGGACGCGTATCTACACATCCCGATCCGAGAAGACTCTCAAAAGTATTTGAGGATAGCGATTCTTTGGGGAGGACAGATTCGATACCTCCAATTCAGGGCTCTGCCATTCGGTCTGTCTTCTTCTCCCAGGATATTTACCAAGGTCCTGGCAGAAGCGTTGGTCCCCCTAAGATTGAAAGGGATCGCTGTCATACCATACTTGGACGACCTTTTATTCTTCGCCCCCTCAAAGCTCCAACTGCAGGGAGATCTGAGGGTAGCCATTTCTTGCCTAAAAAGGCTGGGGTGGTTGGTAAACGAAGAAAAGTCGCACTTGATACCAACACAGGCCATACAGTATCTAGGTTTTCTGGTAGATTCAGTGTCACAGAAATTCTTCCTCACAGGGGAAAAAGTAGAAAAGGTGAAAGAGACGGTAACCTTTTTGCAGTCCAATCGGACAATTTCCATCCGATCAGCTATGGCAGGGTTGGGCCTGTTAGTAGCAACAATCCCTGCAGTTCCCTGGGCAAGAGCTAATTTCAGGTGCCTTCAGGCCAATATCCTGAACAGCTGGGACGGGACACAAGAATCCCTGGATGGGACTATCCATCTATCCTCAAAGACCAGAAGGTCTCTTTGGTGGTGGAAGAGGGAGGAGAACCTAGTACGGGGTCTATGGTGGTCTCCTCCAGTGTCTGTTCGCATTACCACGGATGCCAGTGCTTGGGGCTGGGGGGCCCACTTGGGGTCGAAAGTGGCCCAAGGCTGCTGGGGGAAGACACAGTCCCAGAGGTCGGCCAATTGGAGGGAGTTGCAGGCAATCTGGGAAGCCTTAAGGGTGTTTGCCAGGGATCTGAAGGACCACCATGTACAGGTCCTCTCGGACAGTATAGTGGCGGTTTCCTACCTAAACAAGCAGGGAGGAACAAGATGCCCGTCCTTGATCAAGCTAACAAGTATGATCATGCATTGGGCAGAAGAAAACCTAAAATCGGTTTCAGCGGTCCATCTAAAGGGGGTGGACAACCACCTGGCAGACTTTCTGAGTCGACACCTGGTGTACGAATCAGAATGGTCACTGAACAGGGAGAGTTTCCAGCTGATAGTGCGCAAATGGGGTCTTCCGGAGGTGGACTTGTTCGCCAGGAAAGCGAACACCCAGGTCCCAGTATACTTCTCTCTAGAGAGGGAGGCAGAGGCAAAAGGGATAGACGCCTTGGCACAAAACTGGGCGTTTTGCACTTGCTACGCCTTCCCCCCATTCAAGCTAATTCCTCTAGTCCTGAGGAAGTTTTTGCAGGAACAGACCACATTGATACTGGTGGTTCCGTATTGGCTGAAGAGACCATGGTTCTCAATGCTGCTGGGTCTGACAGACGAGCCTCCCCTCATACTGCCCGAGAGAGAGGATCTGCTGTCCCAGGGTCCAGTTCTGTTGCCAGAACTACAGACCCTAAAGTTATCGGCCTGGCGTCTGAAGAGAGTCTCTTGAAGTCTAAGGGCCGGTTCACACTGCAGGCGCGGCGAGGCGTCTCCGACTTGCCTCGCTGCGACCTGCGGCGACCTCAGCGGC
The DNA here is from genome assembly GCF_037356315.1 of Lithobates pipiens. Taxonomy (NCBI): domain Eukaryota; kingdom Metazoa; phylum Chordata; class Amphibia; order Anura; family Ranidae; genus Lithobates; species Lithobates pipiens. The sequence goes on along the minus strand of NW_027507903.1, from coordinate 377,927,239 downwards.
GACTTGCAGAGGACTTCTGTATAGAAGTCAATGCAAGTCGCCCCCGAAGTCGCCCAGAAGTAGTACAGGAACCTTTTTTCTGAGTCGGAGCGACTCGAGTCGCTCCTCTCAGAACGGTTCCATTGTACAGAACGGGGGCGACTTGCGGGAGCGAGGCGAGTCGTGTCGCCTCGCATCGCCCGCTGTGTGAACCGGCCCTAAGGGGCTCTCGGATAGGGTAATTAAAACACTCCTTTCTAGTAGAAAGAAAGTAACCCAAGCAATTTATGTTAAGTATTGGAAGGTTTTTTGTTCATGGTTGGACACTAAAAAGGTGTCTAAGTATCCAGACGGTCTTGGAGTTTTTACAAGACGGGGTAGATAAGGGACTGGCCATCAGTACCTTAAAGGTACAAATTGGGGCCCTGTCTGTTTTTTTGGATCAACCCCTGGCGGCAGACCCACTAGTCAGCAGGTTTTTTAACCACCTTCAGACCGGACCATTTTGCTGGTAAATGACCAGAGGTCTTTTTACAATTTGGCACTGCGCTGCTTTAACTGGTAATTGAGCGGTCATGCAATGGTGTACCCAAACAAAATTTGCGTCCTTTTCTTCCCACAAATAGAGCTTTCTTTTGATGGTATGTGATTGCCTCTGCGATTTTTATTTTTTGCGATATAAACGTAAAAAGACCGCAAATTTTGAAAAAAAATGATATTTTCTACTTTTTGTTATTAGAAAAATCCAATAAACTCAATTTTAGTCATACATTTAGGCCAAAATGTATTCAGCCACATGTCTTTGGTAAAAAAAAAGTCAATAATTGTATATTTATTGGTTTGCGCAAAAGTTGTCACATCTACAAACTAAGGTACGTTTTCTGGAATTTACGCAGCTTTTAGTTTACGACTGCCTATCTCATTTCTTGAGGTGCTAAAATGGCAGGGCAGTACAAACCCCCCCCCAAATGACCCCATTTTGGAAAGTAGACACCCTAAGGAAATTGATAAGTGGCATGTTGAGCCCATTGAATATTTTATTTTTTTGCCTCAAGCGATTGAATAATGACAAAAAAATTTTTATTTTTTTTTTTTTACACAAAGTTGTCACTAAATGATATATTGCTCACACATGCTATGGGCAATTTTTGATTTCACTTCTCACTACCTATTACAGTTTTGAAGGCCATAAAATGCCAAGATGGCACAAAACCCCCACAAATGACCCCATTTTAGAAAGTAGACACCCCAAGCTATTTGCTGAGAGGCATTTTGAGTCCATGGAATATTTTATATTTTGCCACAAGTTGCGGGAAAATTACAAACTTTAATTTTTTTTAATTTTTTTTTCACAAAGTTGTCACTAAATGATATATTGCTCACACATGCTATGGGCATATGTGAAATGACACCCCAAAATAAATTCTGCTGCTTCTCCTGAGTACGGGGATACCACATATGTGGGACTTTTTGGGAGCCTAGCCGCGTACGGGGCCCCGAAAGCCAAGAACCGCCTTCAGGTTTTCTAAGGGCGTAAATATTTGACTTCACTCCTCACTACCTATTACAGTTTTGAAGGCCATAAAATGCCAAGATGGCACAAAACCCCCACAAATGACCCCATTTTAGAAAGTAGACACCCCAAGCTATTTGCTGAGAGGCATGTTGAGTCCATGGAATATTTTATATTTTGCCACAAGTTGCGGGAAAATTACAAACTTTTTTTTTTTATTTTTTTTTTCACAAAGTTGTCACTAAATGATATATTGCTCACGCATGCCATGGGCATATGTGAAATGACACCCCAAAATAAATTCTGCTGCTTCTCCTGAGTACGGGGATACCACATATGTGGGACTTTTTGGGAGCCTAGCCACGTACGGGGCCCCGAAAACCAAGCACCGCCTTCAGGCTTTCTAAGGGCGTTACAGTTTTGAAGGCCATAAAATGCCAAGATGGCACAACCCCCCCCCAAATGACCCCATTTTGGAAAGTAGACACCCCTAAATTTAGGGGTACACTAGTGAGACTAGGTAATAAATGGCGGGTGCCCTGAAACTATAAAAAAAATAACTAACCAACCAGCGTCACCTGTAACAGTTATATGGTGATCACTGGTGAAAGGGTTAACTAGGGGGCAATCAGGGGGCTTTATGCGGTAGTATATGGGGGTCCCTGGCGCTATAAAAAGCTGCGGCGAACCTAAATACCTACCTGCCTAACTAGCGTCACCTGTGACACTAATACAATGATCAGAAAAACGATCGCTTATTAGGCTGGGTTCACACTGGAGCGATGCGGGAACGCCACGAATCCGCGGCGGGTTCCTGCATCACATGCCTCCCGGCGGCAGTTCACACTGCCCTATGCGAACTGCTGGGAGTGTCAGTGAAATGTTAATGACACCCCCAGATCAGTTCGCATATCGCAGTGCGATCTGCAAACTCGGATCGCATGGTGTGAACACCCATGCGATCCGATTCTGCTGCGGACCAAAAAAAGGGTCCCGTGCGAGTTTGCGGCGGGTGCGACACGAATTCAGCCATACTATCTGTATGGCTGAACTCGAATCGCACAGAGATCGGATGTGATTTGCACTGCAGTGCGGTGCGAATCACATCCGTTCTCATAAACCGCTGCAATGTGAACCCAGCCTTAGTGACACTGGCGACGGGGGGTGATCACAGGGTTAAACCTTTATTGGGGGGGTTAGGGGGGTACCTTAGAACTAAAGGGGGCTAACCTTAACTGCCCTAACAGTTATTACAGTCACAAATGACACCCGCCGGGTGATCAGGGGGTTAAACCTTTATTAGGTAATAAATGGCGGGTGCCCTGAAACTATAAAAAAATAACTAACCAACCAGCGTCACCTGTAACAGTTATATGGTGATCACTGGTGAAAGGGTTAACTAGGGGGCAATCAGGGGGCTTTATGCGGTAGTATATGGGGGTCCCTGGCGCTATAAAAAGCTGCGGCGAACCTAAATACCTACCTGCCTAACTAGCGTCACCTGTGACACTAATACAGCGATCAGAAAAACTATCGCTTATTAGGCTGGGTTCACACTGGAGCGATGCGGGAACGCCATGAATCCGCGGCGGGTTCCCGCATCGCATGCCTCCCGGCGGCAGTTCACACTGCCCTATGCGAACTGCTGGGAGTGTCAGTGAAATGTTAATGACACCCCCAGATCAGTTCGCATATCGCAGTGCGATCTGCAAACTCGGATCGCATGGTGTGAACACCCATGCGATCCGATTCTGCTGCGGGCCAAAAAAAGGGTCCCGTGCGAATTTGCGGCGGGTGCGGCAGGTGCGACACAAATTCAGCCATACTATCTGTATGGCTGAACTCGAATCGCACAGAGATCGGATGTGATTTGCACTGCAGTGCGGTGCGAATCACATTCGTTCTCATAAACCGCTGCAATGTGAACCCAGCCTTAGTGACACTGGCGACGGGGGGTGATCACGGGGTTAAACCTTTATTGGGGGGGTTAGGGGGGCACATTAGAACTAAAGGGGGCTAACCCTAACTGCCCTAACAGTTACTACAGTCACAAATGACACCAATGCAAAAAAAAAAAAAAAAGCAATTGGTGTCACTGTGACTGGGGGGGCAGGGGTAATTGGGGGGTGATCGGGGGGTAAAGGGGGGGTGTGAGTGTGCCTGGCATGTTCTACTGTATGTGGGGTGTGTTGGTGCAACTCACCGAACCTCTCTCCTCGGTGCCGGAACGAAAACTACCGACACGGAGGAGAGAATACATCACTTCCTCTCCTGTGTTTACATTACAGGAGAGGAAGTGATGTCACCGGACATTTTCATTCGCCGGGAGCGATCGCGAGGGGGTGGCCATGAATGAATGGCCGTCCCCTCGTCCGGGATCGCTCCCGAACGAATACCGACCGCCGCAGGCACCGGGCGGGGGCCCGATCGGGCCCCCGACCGGCGGGCAGGCAAGGACGTACATGTAAGCCCTTATGCCTGCCCGTGCCATTCTGCCGACGTACATCGGCGTGCGGCGGTCGGCAAGTGGTTAAGGGGTTGACCAGGATTAAACCTGTTCCTTTCAAAATTTTACCCAAATGGGACCTGTCAATTGTGTTACAGGGATGGGTGAAAAAGTCTCGGGAAGAAGAACTTTCCTTGAAATGGATCACGCTTAAAACAGTGTTCCTAGTGGCTATTTCCACAGCCAGACGCATTAGCGAGCTTCAGGCACTTTCGGTGAAAGAGCCGTTTTTACAAATTTTTGAGGATAGGCTGGTGTTGCGCACGGACCCTGGGTTTTTGCCCAAAGTAGTGACAAAGTTCCATAGAACACAGGAAATTGTTTTACCTTCGTTCTGTGGGTCCCCCACTAACCCTAAGGAGTTAGAGTTTAACCAACTGGATGTGAGAGCCTGTGTCTTACAGTATCTGGAGATGTCAAAAAGCATCAGAAAATCAGATGCATTATTTGTTTTACATGCGGGTAAAAAATTGGGGTCACAAGCTTCAAAAAATACAATTGCAAGGTGGATCAAACAAGCTATTGTAGAAGCCTACAAAGGAATGAAAATGGAATGTCCTTTTTCCCCCATGGCTCACTCCACACGGGCACTATCGACCTCATGGGCAGAGCGAGCTGGAGCAACACCAGAGCAAATTTGTCGAGCAGCAACTTGGTCAAGCTACTCGACGTTTATGAAGCATTACAGATTGGACCTTATCTCAGTGCAAGACCAGGCGTTTGGGAGAAAGGTCCTTCAAGCGGTAGCCCCCCCCTAATCTGGTAAGTTCTCGTTGATCCTCTCTAGTGCTGTCCTGGACAGACGACTAGAGAAAACGAGAGTTAGACTTACCGGTAACTCTGTTTCTAGGAGTCGTCCAGGACAGCATGGATCCTGCCGTGTGTGTGCCAGTCCGCCGTACTTTTGAAATGAGCGGACTTTTCCCGCCCGGAGAAAAGTCTGCTCATTTCGAGCGGGTCTCCAGGTAGGCGGGGCCCGCGAAGGAGACGTCGCTGGCCCCGCCGCCTGGTATGGACTTAAAGGGGAACCCCAACGCCGGAAAAAATTGGCGTGGGGGTCCCCCCCCAAGTCCACAACAGACCCTTGTCCGAGCACGCTACCCGGCCGGCCAGGAAAGGGGGGGGGCGAGCGAGCGCCCCCCCTCCTGAGCCGTACCAGGCAGCGTGCCCTCAACATGGGGGGTGCCCCCCACCCCAAAGCACCTTGTCCCCATGTTGATGAGGACAAGGGCCTCTTCCCGACAACCCTGGCTGTTGGTTGTCGGGGTCTGCGGGCGGGGGGCTTATCGGAATCCGGGAGCCCCCTTTAATAAGGGGGCCCCCGGATACCGGCCCCCCACCCTATGTGAATGAGTATGGGGTACAATGTACCCCTACCCATTCATCTGTAAAATAAAGTACAAAAAAAAACACAACACACAAGATAAAATAATTTATTGCACAGCTCCGGGGGTCTTCCGTCTTCGGGGGTCTTCTCGCTGGACTCCTCCGCTATCTTCTTGTAGCTCTTTTACTAGTGGAGGAGCCCGGCATTCTTCTTCGTCGCCGTGGCCTCTTCTTCCGACTTCGGGGGTCTTGTCCCCCTCTTCGGTTTTTCTGCCGGGCCACCGCGCCTTCTTATAGCTCTTTTACAGGCGGTGGCCCGGTCTTCTGTCGCCGCCGCCGCCGCCTTCCGTTCTTCTTCTTCTTCTTCTTCTTCTCCAGGAGATGTTGACTCGACGTTCTCTCCGGCCGCAATGCCAGGGATGTGCTGCGCTGCCACTTATATAGGGACAAGGGGCGGTGTCACATGGGTTGGTCACATGGGTTGATGTCACATGGCGACAATCCCAGCATCCTCCGGGACTGTGACATCGTAAGGGGGCGGGGTCACCATGTGACACCAACCCATGTGACATCAACCCATGTGACACAGCCCCTTGTCCCTATATAAGTGGCATGCAAGGCAATCCCTGGCATTGCGGCCGGAGAGAACGTCGAGTCAACATCTCCTGGAGAAGAAGAAGAAGAAGAAGAACGGAAGGCGGCAGCGACAGAAGAACCGAAGAGGGGGACAAGACCCCCGAAGTCGGAAGAAGAGGCCGCGGCGACGAAGAAGAATGCCGGGCTCCTCCGCTAGCAAAAGAGCTACAAGAAGATAGCGGAGGAGTCCGGCGAGAAGACCCCCGAAGACGGAAGACCCCCGGAGCTGTGCAATAAAGTATTTTATCTCGTGTGTTGTGTTTTTTTTGTACTTTTATTTTACAGGTGAATGGGTAGGGGTACATTGTACCCCATACTCATTCACATAGGGTGGGGGGCCGGTATCCGGGGGCCCCCTTATTAAAGGGGGCTCCCGGATTCCGATAAGCCCCCCGCCCGCAGACCCCGACAACCAACGGCCAGGGTTGTCGGGAAGAGGCCCTTGTCCTCATCAACATGGGGACAAGGTGCTTTGGGGTGGGGGGGCCGCGTGGCCCCCCTTCCCCAAGGCACCCCCCATGTTGAGGGCACGCGGCCTGGTACGGCTCAGGAGGGGGGCGCTCGCTCGCCCCCCTTTCCTGGCCGGCCGGGTAGTGTGCTCGGACAAGGGTCTGTTGTGGACTTGGGGGGAACCCCCATGCCGATTTTTTTTCAGCGTTGGGGTTCCCCTTTAAGTTCATACCAGGCGGCGGGGCCAGCGACGTCTCCTTCGCGGGCCCCGCCTACCTGAAGACGCGCTCGAAATGAGCGGACTTTCCTCCGCGTGTGTGGGCGAGTCTGTTCATTTCAAAAGTAGGGCGGATAGTACGGCGGACTTAGTATGCCGTATTAGTCCGCTCAAAAAGTGCCGTGTGTGGACAAGTAGCCCGTTCGGAAAGTCCGACGGACAGTCTGGCGGGAAGTCCGCCAGGCTAAGTACGTCGGACAGACGGCTACGTGTGTACGCGGCTTAACTCTCGTTTTTCACCTTTACTTCTCATATTCTGGATTGGTGCTTTTTCATTATCACCTTTCTAACCTATCCTCCACCATTCTTATGCCTTTATATGGCATTTACCCCTTTAGCATTTTCACTATTGATACACTTCTTACAATGGATATAATTTTCCATCCATTACAGACCTCACTGACAACCATCCTTTTTGCCTATTACATGTTACGATTATTGTGGAGATTGGATACCCATGGTCGGGGATGTTGCGTGTGTGCCCTTTTTGCTTTGGGGCTTATAATTACCTTAGTTTCTGGGATAGACTATCCTGCTGGTCCTGGCCTTATCCATACCATACACTTATTCTGTTATATTCTGTTATATATTCTGTATTCTGTTATATGTAAGTACTCAGGACTAGTGATGGACGAACTTCCGACGGGACGTTTCGCGAACGCGAAACGCGAACGGACACAAACGTTCGCGAAAACGACCGTTCGCCGCGGGCTCCATTGACTTCAATGGGAGGCGAATTTCGCAAACCTTTAGGTCGAATTTGCGGCCACGGGGTAATTATTAGGGGGTAGCACGTAGTCCCACCACCTGGACAATAGCATAATACATGTATGAGGTGAATTTGGGATCGATAACTACAAGCATTTTTTTTTTATTTGGGAAATTGTTCTGACAATTCAGGACTATGGAGCTAATGAAGGCAATGGAGGAGAGGGAAGGTCAGGGACCAGGGTAGGCAAACAAGAGGGTGCAGGAGATACAGAGCACTGACAGCAGCACCGTAATACAGAGCACTGACATCAGCACCGTGACATACAGCGCTGACAGCAGCTCCGTGACATACAGCGCTGACAGCAGCTCCGTGACATACAGCGCTGACAGCAGCTCCGTGACATACAGCGCTGACAGCAGCTCCGTGACATACAGCGCTGACAGCAGCTCCGTGACATACAGCGCTGACAGCAGCACCGTGACATACAGCGCTGACAGCAGCTCCGTGACATACAGCGCTGACAGCAGCTCCGTGACATACAGCGCTGACAGCAGCTCCGTGACATACAGCACTGACAGCAGCTCCGTGACATACAGCGCTGACAGCAGCTCCGTGACATACAGCGCTGACAGCAGCACCGTGACATACAGCGCTGACAGCAGCTCCGTGACATACAGCGCTGACAGCAGCTCCGTGACATACAGCGCTGACAGCAGCTCCGTGACATACAGCGCTGACAGCAGCTCCGTGACATACAGCGCTGACAGCAGCTCCGTGACATACAGCGCTGACAGCAGCACCGTGACATACAGCGCTGACAGCAGCTCCGTGACATACAGCGCTGACAGCAGCTCCGTGACATACAGCGCTGACAGCAGCTCCGTGACATACAGCACTGACAGCAGCTCCGTGACATACAGCGCTGACAGCAGCTCCGTGACATACAGCGCTGACAGCAGCACCGTGACATACAGCGCTGACAGCAGCTCCGTGACATACAGCGCTGACAGCAGCTCCGTGACATACAGCGCTGACAGCAGCTCCGTGACATACAGCGCTGACAGCAGCTCCGTGACATACAGCGCTGACAGCAGCTCCGTGACATACAGCGCTGACAGCAGCTCCGTGACATACAGCGCTGACAGCAGCTCCGTGACATACAGCGCTGACAGCAGCACCGTGACATACAGCGCTGACAGCAGCTCCGTGACATACAGCGCTGACAGCAGCTCCGTGACATACAGCGCTGACAGCAGCTCCGTGACATACAGCGCTGACAGCAGCTCCGTGACATACAGCGCTGACAGCAGCTCCGTGACATACAGCGCTGACAGCAGCTCCGTGACATACAGCGCTGACAGCAGCTCCGTGACATACAGCGCTGACATCAGCACCGTGACATACAGCGCTGACAGCAGCTCCGTGACATACAGCGCTGACAGCAGCTCCGTGACATACAGCGCTGACAGCAGCTCCGTGACATACAGCGCTGACAGCAGCTCCGTGACATACAGCGCTGACAGCAGCTCCGTGACATACAGCGCTGACAGCAGCACCGTGACATACAGCGCTGACAGCAGCTCCGTGACATACAGCGCTGACAGCAGCTCCGTGACATACAGCGCTGACAGCAGCTCCGTGACATACAGCACTGACAGCAGCTCCGTGACATACAGCGCTGACAGCAGCTCCGTGACATACAGCGCTGACAGCAGCACCGTGACATACAGCGCTGACAGCAGCTCCGTGACATACAGCGCTGACAGCAGCTCCGTGACATACAGCGCTGACAGCAGCTCCGTGACATACAGCGCTGACAGCAGCTCCGTGACATACAGCGCTGACAGCAGCTCCGTGACATACAGCGCTGACAGCAGCTCCGTGACATACAGCGCTGACAGCAGCTCCGTGACATACAGCGCTGACAGCAGCTCCGTGACATACAGCGCTGACAGCAGCTCCGTGACATACAGCGCTGACAGCAGCTCCGTGACATACAGCGCTGACAGCAGCTCCGTGACATACAGCGCTGACAGCAGCACCGTAAGCAGCCCCAGGAGGAAGTCAGCACAGCACAGGGATGGTGTGATCCCCTCATAATAAGAACCCCCAGGAGGAAGTCAGCACAGCACAGGGATGGTGGGAGCCCCTCATAATAAGAACACCCAGGAGGAAGTCAGCACAGCACAGGGATGGTGGGAACCCCTCATAATAAGCAGCCCCAGTAGAAATATGACACCGCTCAACCTCTTCAAAGAGGAGGGTAGGGGCATATAGTACGGTGTGCTTTTTTGGGTCAGGGAAGTGAGCCAAATGAATTAAGAAGGTCTGTGTGCTTGATTCCAAAAATTGTTTATAGACATATACATGGTCTACTGATCACATGTGTTGAATTCCTCCGAGATCCATGCCTCATTCATTTTTAGAAATGTGAGGTAGTTAACACTGTGGTGAGCTAGGCGAGTACGCTTATCGGTCACAATCCCCCCTGCTGCGCTGAACGTCCTTTCGGACAGGACACTGGATGAGGGGCAAGCCAACAGTTCGATTGCAAATTGGGCAAGCTCTGGCCAGAGGTCAAGCCTGCCCACCCAGTAGTCTAGGGGTTCATCACTCCTCAGAGCGTCCACATCGGCCGTTAACCCAATGTAGTCGGACACCTGACGGTCTAGGCGTTCCCTGATGCTGGATCCGGATGACACCTGTCGATGGGTCGGCTGAAAGAATGACCTCATATCCGAAGTCACCAACACATCTTCAAACCGGCCTCTTCTTGCAGGCGCTGTTGGATTGGTACCCGCAAATCCTTCTCTGGGAGTGGGAATTGCTCCTCTGCCAGCGCACGCAAAAGCAGAATGCAGCATTTCTCGAAGCAAGGCCTGGAAGTGCTGCATTCTGACAGCCCTCTGCGACGGCGGTAACATTTCCGCCATTTTGTGTTTGTACCGGGGGTCTAAGTACGTTGCCACCCAGTACTGGTCCTTGACCCTCATGCTTTTTATACGGGGGTCCCTATTAAAACACTGGAGCATGAAGGCCCCCATTTGCACTAAAGTGGAAGCGGTGTGGTGGCCTGGCTCCTGCTCATCATCCAGGATAATGTCGTCCTCTTCATTCTCCTCTCCCCATCCTCGCACAACAGGGATCCCAGAAAGGTTTAAAGCATGCTCTTCTTGCTCCTGCTCATCCGCCCCGGCACCATCCTCCTCTGACTCCTCATCAGACTCCTGTTGTTGACTTGTCTCAGATAGAGTAGCCCCCCCTGGGAATTCATCCAGCATTGCGACTTCCTCATCTTCCCGCTCCTGCTCCTCCACAGCCTGATCAATGACACGACGCAATGCACGCTCCAGAAAGAAGGCATAAGGTACCATGTCACTGATGGCGCCATGGCTGCGACTGACCAGTTTGGTGATCTCCTCAAATGGCCGCAGAAGTCTGCATGTGTCGCGCATGAGCAGCCACTGGCGCGGTGAAAAAAAACCCAGCTCCCCAGAACCGTTTCTTTCGCAGAGTTCATACAGGTAGACGTTAACTGCACGTTTCTGCTGGAGCAGCCTATCAAGCATATAGAAGGTTGAGTTCCATCGCGTCGGGCAATCGCAAATAAGACGTCTGACCGGCAGATGGTGTCGCCGCTGAATGTCAGCAAGGCGAGCCATGGCCGTGTAAGATCTTCTGAAATGGGCCGAGATTTTCCTTGCCTGCCGCAAGATGTCCTGGACCCCAGGGTATTTGACAAGGAATCGCTGCACGACCAAGTTTAAGACGTGTGCCATGCACGGCACGTGCGTGATTTTGCCCTGTTTCAATGCGCTAAGCAGATTGGCACCGTTGTCACACACCACTTTACCAACTGTCAAATTGAGCGGTGTTAGCCACTCATCTGCCTGTGAACGCAAAGCTGAAAGGAGTGCCGGGCCAGTGTGGCTCTTTGCTTCCAGGCACAACAGACGCAGCACGGCATGGCAACGTCTCACCTGGCATGTGGAATAGGTTCTGGGGAGCTTGGGCGGTGCAGTGGAAGAGACGCTAGCAGCGGAAAAGGAGGAGGCAGCTGAGGAGGAGAGGGAGGAGGATGGAGTAGGAGGAGGAGAAGAAGAGTCAGGCCTGCATGCAATCCGTGGCGGTAAAACCAAATCTACACGGGTGCCACGGGTTACATGCTTGACGGCCGTCAGAAGGTTCACCCAGTGGGCAGTAAAACTGATATACCTTCCCTGCCCGTGTTTGCTAGACCACGTGTCTGTGGTCAGATGTATCTTGGCACCGACACTGTGTGCCAGAGATACATTCACTTGCCGCTGAACATGGCCATATAGCTCTGGGATGCCCTTCTCTGAGAAATACTTCCTTCCTGGGACCTTCCATTGTGGTGTTCCAATGGCCACAAATTTGCGAAAGGCCTCCGAGTCCACCAGTTTATATGGCAGTAGTTGGCGGGCTATGAGTTCTGACAAGCCAGCCGCCAACCGTTGGGCAAGAGGGTTATCCGGCGTCATCATTTTTTTACGCTCAAACATTAGGCCCACGGAAGCCTGCCTTTTTGCAGAAAAATGTGAGCTTGGCGTGATGGAAGGTGGAGTGGAGGACAATTGTGAGGAGAGAGGAGAAGGAGAAGTAGAAGACGAGGCTGGACGGTGAGAGCCTGCAGTGTGGCTTTGTGTGTTCCGTTGCTCCCACTGGGCTCGGTGATGGCTGCTCATGTGCCTTCTTAAGGCGGTCGTCCCTAGGTGAGTATTGGGCTTACCGCGACTAACGCGTTGACTGCAAAGATTGCAGATGGCAACGCTATTGTCAGCAGCGGACACGTTAAAAAAAGCCCACACTGCGGAGCCATGTGCCGGTGTCCTGGGAGCGCCAGATGTGACCGTACATGGTCGATGACTCGCTCCTGATACATTTGCAGTCTGCTTTGTCCCTGCTGTGCAATGTAAGTCATTGCTGCTTCTCCTCCCTATCTGCTGGTCCATATCTCCCTCTGAACTCCCCTCCTCTTCCTCTCTTGTGGGCACCCACGTGACATCACTAGACACGTCATCATCAACGTCACCTTCCCCACCGCTATAAGTAGAGTAGGCAGCAACACCGGGGACCAACCTCCTCCTTGGGCTGATCTGGGTACTGGCGTCAGACTGCTGAGTAGCGCTTGTTGCTACCTCCTCTTCCTGATCCAATACCAAGAGTGGCTGCGCATCAGAAATGTCCTCTTGATATGGATCGGAAAATAATTCCAGTGACTCAAGCGGAAGGTATGTGGTGGTGGTGGTGGTGGTCGTGTTGTTGGTGGTAGTGTCTTTGGGGGTGCACATAGCAGAGAGTGAAGAAGAGGGTGCAGATCGAGAGGATGAGGAGGGTGCAGAAGAGTAAGGCTGAGCGAGCCACTCAACCAAGTCTGGTGCATCCTTTAAAGTAATTGAACGCACCTTCTGCAACTTCCCACTTTGGCTCAAGCCTGTTGCTCCTGCCCTACCCCTACCACCCCTGCGGAAGGGCCTGCCTCTTCCTCTGCATGTCATTTTTTAAATGACCCTGTGACAAAACTCTTAGTCCCTATACCGCTGAAGGACTGCTGCAGTATAGGTGAGCGGTCAGCAGTGGTGCACGTCAACCCTATCTATTGTGGACCTATAGCGGTCCTTACAGAACAGCAGACTGTACCGCACTCAAGCCTATGTACCGTAGCACCCTATACCAAGTTACCAGTCCTTATAAGAACTTTTGTGGACCAAGCAGGTTGTGTATTAGTGTTTAGCAGACTGTACGTCAGTCCCTATACCGCTGAAGGACTGCTGCAGTATAGGGCAGCGGTCAGCAGTGGTGCACGTCAACCCTATCTATTGTGGACCGATAGCGGTCCTTACAGAACAGCAGACTGTACCGCACTCAAGCCTATGTACCGTAGCACCCTATACCAAGTTACCAGTCCTTATAAGAACTTTTGTGGACCAAGCAGGTTGTGTATTAGTGTTTAGCAGACTGTACGTCAGTCCCTATACCGCTGAAGGACTGCTGCAGTATAGGGCAGCGGTCAGCAGTGGTGCACGTCAACCCTATCTATTGTGGACCGATAGCGGTCCTTACAGAACAGCAGACTGTACCGCACTCAAGCCTATGTACCGTAGCACCCTATACCAAGTTACCAGTCCTTATAAGAACTTTTGTGGAACAAGCAGGTTGTGTGTTAGTGATTAGCAGACTGTACGTCAGTCCCTATACCAATGAAGGACTGCTGCAGTATAGGGCAGCGGTCAGCAGTAGTGCACGGCAACCCTATGTATTGTGGACCGATAGCGGTCCTTACAGAACAGCAGACTGTACTGCACTCAGGCCTATGTACCGTAGCACCCTATACCAAGTTACCAGTCCTTATAAGAACTTTTGTGGACCAAGCAGGTTGTGTGTTAGTGTTTAGCAGACTGTGCGTCAGTCCCTATACCGCTGAAGGACTGCTGCAGTATAGGGCAGCGGTCAGCAGTAGTGCACGGCAACCCTATGTATTGTGGACCGATAGCGGTCCTTACAGAACAGCAGACTGTAACGCACTCAGGCCTATGTACCGTAGCACCCTATACCAAGTTACCAGTCCTTATAAGAACTTTTGTGGACCAAGCAGGTTGTGTGTTAGTGATTAGCAGACTGTACGTCAGTCCCTATACCAATGAAGGACTGCTGCAGTATAGGGCAGCGGTCAGCAGTGGTGCACGTCAACCCTATGTATTGTGGACCGATAGCGGTCCTTACAGAACAGCAGACTGTAACGCACTCAGGCCTATGTACCGTAGCACCCTATACCAAGTTACCAGTCCTTATAAGAACTTTTGTGGACCAAGCAGGTTGTGTGTTAGTGATTAGCAGACTGTACGTCAGTCCCTATACCAATGAAGGACTGCTGCAGTATAGGGCAGCGGTCAGCAGTAGTGCACGGCAACCCTATGTATTGTGGACCGATAGCGGTCCTTACAGAACAGCAGACTGTACTGCACTCAGGCCTATGTACCGTAGCACCCTATACCAAGTTACCAGTCCTTATAAAAACTTTTGTGGACCAAGCAGGTTGTGTGTTAGTGTTTAGCAGACTGTGCGTCAGTCCCTATACCGCTGAAGGACTGCTGCAGTATAGGGCAGCGGTCAGCAGTAGTGCACGGCAACCCTATGTATTGTGGACCGATAGCGGTCCTTACAGAACAGCAGACTGTAACGCACTCAGGCCTATGTACCGTAGCACCCTATACCAAGTTACCAGTCCTTATAAGAACTTTTGTGGACCAAGCAGGTTGTGTGTTAGTGATTAGCAGACTGTACGTCAGTCCCTATACCAATGAAGGACTGCTGCAGTATAGGGCAGCGGTCAGCAGTAGTGCACGGCAACCCTATGTATTGTGGACCGATAGCGGTCCTTACAGAACAGCAGACTGTACCGCACCCAAGCCTATGTACCGTAGCACCCTAGACAGACCAAGTTACCAGTCCTGATAAAGAGCTTTGTGGAACAAGTGAGTTGTGAATGATTAGCAGACTGCAGCAGAAGGGCAGCAGTCAAGTATAATATTCTTTCTATATTTGGAAGAAAGAATATTATACGTGTACAAGCCTATTACCGTACCACTGATACCAGTCCTGAAAAGAACCTTTGTGGAACTAATAGTAACAGCAAGTCTTTAAAATTATCCTCACTGCCTGACACACTGCTTCCTGCCTGTCCCTATACAAATTGGCAAAAAAGAGTAGGCTGGAACGATTAGCTGGAACAGCTCTTTTGTGGACCTGATAGTAACAGCTAATGATGATGATGATGATGATGATGAAGAAAGACTAATCTGGCTGAGCTGTCCCTAAAATAGCAGCATACAGCGCTCTGTCCCTTTATCTAAACTGACAAAAGAAACTCAGGCTGCTGACCTAACACCTATACCAGTCCTGAAAAGAACTTTTGTGTACCAAATAGCTAGCGTTTTCTCTGTCCCTACTCCACACAGGATCCTTTCCCTACAGTGACAGAAGAAAGAATGTAAAATGGCCACCGGATCGGGTGTATTTATAGGTTAGGGGGAATGTCCAAGTGTCCATGAGCTGTCATGTCTCAATTGGTTGTCCTGTAACACATGATAAACGTGTCACGAAAGGTTAAAGTTCTTGTATACATTAAACACGTAAGTCCGCCGGGGCGAACGACGGAAAAAGGCGTTCGAACCCGCGGACGGCGAAAGTCGGAAATTCGCCGCGAAACGACCGCCGGGCGAACCGTTCGGCCATCACTACTCAGGACTGCCGAAATTGTCCTTTTCTGTTGTGCCCATTCCAACACTAGCCCTGATTGTACGTTGTTTTTATAGATATCCTATAATCCTATAGCATCTGCCCTTGATGAAGTGTTTTTATACACAAAATGCTTCGGATATTCAGGATGTGCTATTTGCCCAAATTGGTCTTCATCTAGATTAATGTCTACCCAGTTCCACCATATTACAATATTTTCAATATTCTTTATCCGATAGTCTTTTTGTACCGCCAAGTCCATATATGTATATATGTGAATTCATAAGGCTATATAAAACTGAAACAATTTTTTATAATTTTATTGATTATGTCATGTATCTTCATCAATTTATGACTTATTTGTCATGTGTGTGCAGCGCTAGTATCCTTGCCTATTAAATTATATTAGCATTTACAATGAAAGTCTATGGACGTTTCTATGGTTTAGTGTTTGGCGCCATCTAGCGGGTAAACACTGATAGTGGACTTAAATGATTTTTGCTTTAATCAAAGCATTGAACTTAGTACAGGAAGTGACTGTTATTTACACTGGAGAGTTGACCTTTTTACCCAGAATACCAGGTGACCTACCCATGGACACTTTCTCTGACAGTGCATGCTGGGTAAGACATAAAAGGAACCCAAGCGGCCATCTTAGGTCTCTTGGGAACACATGCCATGCCTGTGAGGACTTTTGAGGAGGCCTCCCGGAGGAAGCATGAGGAGGTCTTGCGGAGAGCAACCCTGCTCGGTTGTGTGGGTGACTTGAAGTGCCAGAGACACAGTGATCGGATTGGGAAGATCAGACCAGACCCACCTATCAGAATGGAACGGAGTGCCAGAGTCGGCTGACATGGAAGCAAGCTGCAAACACTGGACCAAAGTTACCATACCGAACTTCCGATCCAGTTGGTGAGCAGGTTGCGGCCCATAGTTTATTAACTTTTGCACCTAGTCAGACTTATATACGGGCCTCGCTGGGATCCATAGTCCTACGGAGGAGGAGTATAGCAACTGACACTAGGCAGGCATAAGGCCTACTTACTATCGCATCTCAAGTATTGTATTATAGTTACGGAAGCAACACTAAGATCATCCTTAACTCAACTTTAATTACTTTAACCATTGGATTACAAATTAGTTATCATTGCTAACGAAGACAAGAAGACCAAAAAGACTGAGTACTTTAAGTGAGATCTCACACATAGCTATAAAAGTAGGGGGGGCTCCCTTGTAATTATATGGTTTCTAATTGTTATGTCAAAAGTCATTGTTCTGTCATTCTATGTTGGGATGGCAGCACAATTATTGTAACCACCTGTTTGCCAATGCGTACTTTCGTTAAGTACACCATTGTGTGGAGTATTGTTTTCCCTCAGCAGGTGGAGCCATTGGATGATGAAATGTCAATACAGGTATATTGTGTTATATTATATTATACTGTATTGTATTGCGCCACAGCTCAAGGGCACTGAGTCAAGTTAGTGGGGTTTATTAGCAGAGTGCGGGCCCAAATAAAACCAGCAGCTCCTTCGGGGGTCAGTGCTACATGTGCATTTATATTATGTGTCGTTACTCTATACACAATATGCACCACTGTAATGAATGTTATGCATTTATAATTGAAATGTTAATAAACATTTTCCAGCTTATCTTGACCTAACCTGTCAACAACCTCATTTAAAGTCCCAACTTCATTCTTGTTTTATCCAAATCAGGGATGGAGGCACAGCTGTGCTTTATTTAAAGTCCCAAAACTGGGGGGGCGTGGCGACCGCGCAGCGTGATGGCCGCTATCTAAAAGAGCTCCGCTCAGCGCTCGGGGAATCAGGCCGCAATCGCCCGCTTTAGGCTCGATACAGCCGAAAGAACGACCGACCCACATCTCAGAGACACCCGCCGTGCAATCCACCATGCCGCGGAAATCTCAGAAGCCGCCGAATGAGATGAAATTGCCGGACTTCTTCCCGGCCATAGACCGCGGGCCACGGAAAGATGGTGGAGGGAGACAGCACGCGCCGCAGCTCCAGCAGCCTCAAGTACGCACGGAGCTACTAGCCAGAGCGGAAGGCATAGCGCAGATGGAGGAAGACACAGGCACTCCGTCTTCAGACTCAGACTCTCCAAATACATCTCCGTCGTCCAGGTGCCATGCCAAATCTAAACCCAGGATGGATCCAGCCACCCACCCGCAACCCAGAGCAACAGACAGGGACATGGAGGTGAGTGGCCCGCTCAGCGGTCGATCTGCCCTTCACTGTACACAAGACCCCATTGCACAGTTCCCGACCACAGGGCAGCCCATCTCAGATACTACGCTGAAAGAATTATTAATGTTACTAAGATCCTCGTTGCAAACAGACATGACGACATGCCTACGCCAATGCAAAGTTGAAATAAATGAACTGGGTGAAAGAGTGCAACAGGTAGAATCCAAAATGAGTGATGTCACCTCCTAATTTAATACACTGGTGGACTCGCACTCAGTACACCATGAGGCGATAGATAAACTCCAACGGAAAATGGCGGACCTTGAGGACCGTTCCCGTAGGAACAATCTCAAAATTCGGGGGGTCCCAGAAGTGATCACAACACAACAACTCTTGCCCTATGCCCAAGACCTCTTTCGCACACTAGTACCGTCATTGTCACCACTGGATCTGACAATCGACAGAATCCACAGAGTCCCTAAACCGTCTTTCCTGCCTCAAGAAATTCCTAGGGACGTTCTGCTTCGACTCCACTTCTTTACCACTAAAGAAAAAATCATGGAGGCACTGCGTAAAGGTGATAATATCCCTGAGATGATATCCACTCTCAAGATTCTGCCTGACCTGTCGCAATACACTTTGCAACTCTGCCGCAATATGGCAACGTTAACTAAGGCCATGAGAGATCACAAGATTTTATATAAATGGAAATATCCCGCTACCCTGCAGGTAACCCATAATGGTTCCACCCACATCATCCGCTCTTTGGAGGAAGGTCTCCCCCTTCTGAGGCAATGGCAAATAGTGCTTCCCGACTCAACACCTTCTGTTCAGCAACAGGTAGGACACCTTCCAGCCAAGCTTCATGACGATTGGCAAGTAGTACAGCCAAGAAGGTCGAAAATACGTCGCACCTGAACTGTTCACAAGATCTCCCCCCGTTAATGGATCTATCAGGATTCCCCGAGTGCAACTGGTACCTGTCATCGTACCATTACCCCCCCCACACTGGGCATCTCAGTGCCCGGCCCTTAGAGGCCTTACTTTTTACTATGGTTATATCGTTTTGTTTTACTTTGTTTTAGGTTATTTATACCTTTTTTTCCAACAATTGCGTTCACGGTTTGCTATCTCTTGGCGCTCATCCTCGTTTAACAGTTTAACAGACTACAGATGGAACTATTCCTTCACAGGTTGCCTTCCTTTGTTACCCACCTTGCAAAATTTCTACTACGTTTTACATCTGTTTGGTCACGGGTGTTCACTGCCCACAAGTTGATGCCAAATTTCTGCTGCCCTGCAATGTGCCATACCTTTTTGGCCCTGCTCTCAGGTCCATACCTCTCCAAGAGATCCTTTCTAAGGCCCCACTGTTAATCCGATCTTTCTGCTATTCCATTGCTTACCGCTGGGAGTACTCTCTAGGACAACACTTCGGAGTCTATTTCATTGTAGCACATACCACTTTATGCTAATGACTTATGAGTGTTAATATACTGTCGCTTAATGCGCGAGGACTCAACCACCCTGCCAAGAGACGATCTCTATGGCAAGAAGCAACGAAACTGAAGGTAGATATACTGGCAGTACAAGAAACGCATTTCCACAAGTTGTCTATGCCTACTTGTACCCATAAAAACTTTCCATTCATCATGCACTCCTCGATCGCAGCAAAAAAAAAGGGGTGTCATGATTGCGGTAAGAGACTCAGTTGATTTTGAACTTAACGATTCCTTTATTGACCCTGAAGGAAGATTCCTTATTCTAGTGTGTAAAGTGAACAAAGTCCCTATTACTTTTACAGTGGTGTGAAAAAGTGTTTGCCCCTTCCTCATTTCCTGTTCCTTTGCATGTTTGTCACACTTAAGTGTTTCGGAACATCAAACCAATTTAAACAATAGTCAAGGACAACACAAGTAAACACAAAATGCAATTTGTAAATGAAGGTGTTTATTATTAAAGGTGAAAAAAAATCCAAACCATCATGGCCCTGTGTGAAAAAGTGATTGCCCCCCTTGTTAAAACATACTATAACTGTGGTTGTCCACACCTGAGTTCAATTTCTCTAGCCACACCCAGGCCTGATTATTGCCACACCTGTTCACAATCAAGGCATCACTTAAATAGGAGCTGCTTGACACAGTAAGGTCCACCAGAAGATCCTTAAAAGCTACACATCATGCCGAGACACAAAGAAATTCAGGAACAATTGAGAAAGAAAGTAATTGAGATCTATCAGTCTGGAAAGGGTTATAAAGCCATTTCCAAAGCTTTGGGAATCCAGCGAACCACAGTGAGAGCCATTATCCACAAATGGCGAAGACATGGAACAGTGGTGAACCTTCCCAGGAGTGGCCGGCCGCCCAAAATTACCCCAAGAGCGCAGCGACGACTCATCCAAGAGGTCACAAAAGACCCCACAACAACGTCCAAGGAACTGCAGGCCTCACTTGCCTCAGTTAAGGTCAGCGTTCATGCCTCCACCATCAGGAAAAGACTGGGCAAAAATGGCCTGCATGGCAGAGTTCCAAGGAGAAAACCACTGCTGAGCAAAAAGAACATCAAAGCTCGTCTCAATTTCTCCACAACACATCTTGATGATCCCCAAGACTTTTGGGACAACATTCTGTGGACCGATGAGACAAAAGTGGAACTCTTTGGAAGGTGTGTGTCCAAGTATATCTGGCGTAGAAGGAACACTGCATTTCATAAAAAGAACATTATACCAACAGTAAAATATGGTGGTGGTAGTGTGATGGTCTGGGGCTGTTTTGCTGCTTCAGGACCTGGAAGACTTGCCGTGATAAAAGGAACTATGAATTCTGCTGTCTACCAAGAGATCCTGAAGGAGAATGTCCGACCATCTGTTCGTGTACTCAAGCTGAAACGAACTTGGGTTCTGCAGCAGGACAATGATCCTAAACACACCAGCAAGTCCACCACCGAATGGCTGAAGAAAAACAAAATGAAGACTTTGGAGTGGCCTAGCCAAAGTCCTGACCTGAATCCTATTGAGATGTTGTGGTATGACCTTAAAAAGGCCGTTCATGCTCGAAAACCCTCTAATGTAACTGAATTAGGACAATTCTGCAAAGATGAGTGGGCCAAAATTCCTCCAGGACGCTGTAAAAGCCTCATTGCACGTTATCGCAAATGCTTGGTTGCAGTTGTTGCTGCTAAGGGTGGCCCAACCAGTTATTAGGTTTAGGGGGCAATCACTTTTTCACACAGGGCCATGATGGTTTGGATTTTTTTTCACCTTTTTTTCACCTTCACAAATTGCATTTTGTGTTTACTTGTGTTGTCCTTGACTATTGTTTAAATTGGTTTGATGTTCCGAAACACTTAAGTGTGACAAACATGCAAAGGAACAGGAAATGAGGAAGGGGGCAAACACTTTTTCACACCACTGTACATGTATTTATGCTCCTAACTCGCATCAGTTAAGGTTCTTGAAAAAAGTTCTCAATCGCATAGAGCTGATGCGGGTTGGCAGCATTTTGATTTGTGGGGATTTCAACATGATCTTGGATAAAGATCTAGACACATCCTCTGGAGTCCGGAATCATCTCCCCAAATTTAAAGATCTCTTGATTAAAGAGGAACTATTTGATGCCTGGCGTTGTCTCAACGCCAGTGAAAGATCTTATACGTACTACTCCCCTAGATTTAATTCCTACTCCAGATTGGATATGTTTATTACTGATAAGACTATGTTACATAGGATTACGAAATCCTCTATTTTTGATATTACTTGGTCAGATCATGCCCCCGTTCTAATTCATTTTGAATGTGGTAGAACCCATGTCCCAGTACGCATTTGGAGAAACGATGAAACCATTCTACAAGACCCGAAAATTACACAAAGAATTTGCCCAACAGCTCGAAGAATACTTTATTCTTAATGACCCTAACAGTACTAGCCCTTTCAATAATTGGAATGCCCATAAAGCATTTGTAAGGGGAGTCCTAATTAAAATCAAATCCAAGATTCAAAAAATCCGAGCCTCCACATTAAATGACCTATTAGCTGACTTACGTAATTTAGAAATCCGTAATCAATTAGATCCGTCTGCTGATCTAGCAAACCAACTATTTAACGTACGTTACAAAATTAGAGAATGGTATTGCGCAGTACATGACCGAGCCATGAAAAGGCTTCGTCTTAACTACTACGGGAATAATAATAGAGTAGGTAAGTTCTTAGCCAATCGCCTGAAGGAAAAACGAATCAAAACAGCAATCCCCTTCTTATTCCACTCTAAAACTGCAAATAGACTAGAACACCCTCAAGAAATCGCAAATGCCTTTGCGGACTACTATGCATCCTTATACAACCTGCACACTGATCCTAACACCTCCAGACCATCTAAGGAACAAATTAATTCCTTTTTAGATAAAATCCAACTACCTTCTCTATCCAGTACCCAACTTCATGACCTTAATGACCCATTCACACTTAGTGAACTAGGGAAAGCTATACGGTCCCTACCTTCAGGGAAGTCCCCTGGCCCTGACGGACTCTCAAATACATATTACAAAACTTTTTCCAACATACTGTCCCCTCACCTTCTTTCTATCTTTAATACAGCCAGGACGACGGGTTCGTTCCCAGCAGAAATGCTCAAAGCATATGTTGTTACCTTACCCAAGCCAGGCAAATCTCCCGATACACCGGCTAATTTTCGCCCCATTTCCCTCCTCAATGGAGACATTAAATTATATGCCAAGATAGTAGCCAATAGAATTTTTGAACTTATGCCAACCTTAATAAGTCCGGATCAAACTGGCTTCACGAAGGGGAGGCAGGCGTCGGACGCCACACGGCGCTTGCTTAATATCATCCACCAGGCGGAGATTCGAAGAACGCCTTCTCTGCTTCTCTCTATAGATGCAGAGAAGGCGTTCGATAGAGTCCAGTGGGACTACATGGCGGCGGCATTGCGGAAATTCGGTTTTCGGGAGGAGGCCCTTTCGGCTATCCTTGCATTATACTCCAACCCCTCAGCTCAGGTGTTTACTATGGGACACTTGTCTAAATCCTTCCACATATCGAACGGCACCCGCCAGGGATGCCCCCTGTCACCTCTTATATTTAATCTGATGATAGAACCCCTGGCGGAGGCCATTAGGTCACATCCACACATATCGGGTCTCAAGGTCCAACGTAAAGCTCATATAGTTAATTTGTTCGCAGACGATCTCATTCTATACTTAACCAACCCAGCTGTATCACTACCATTCACACATGAAATCTTAGAAACATTCGGTCAGATATCGTACTATAAAGTGAATTTTAACAAGTCTCTAATATTAAACTTAGGTATAAACCAACACACGAGCTCGCATCTCAAACAAACATTTCCATACGTATGGACCTCCAAACAAATCCCCTACTTAGGTATCCAACTAACGACTAAATTATCTCATATAGCAGAGGTCAATATCAAAAACCTTCTACAAGACGTGAAGAAAGCTGTATCACATTTCTCTAAAACAGAGTTGTCATGGGCAGGGAGAATAGCGTCCTACAAAATGATGATTCTGCCGAAAATATTATACATATTCAGGACCCTCCCGATAGTATATAAACAGTCGCACTTCCAAGACCTAAATAAGCTCCTTAAACAATACATATGGCAGGGCAAGAGGGCCCGATGCCCTTCTAACAAGCTCATACTGCATAGGAATGCGGGAGGTATGGGCCTCCCCGATCTTAAGGATTACTACTGGGCAGCTGTTCTAGCGCAAGCCAAGCATTGGTTCCTACAAAGCCCTGATCCTCTGTGGGCTAACCTAGAAGCTTATATAGCGAAAACCTCTCACTTAAGTCTTTTTCTACTGGCAGACGCTTGGAAGCCTAGAGCCTTAACATATCTATCCCCTACGATCATGGCGACTATCTTGGCTTGGAGACATCTACGCCTGCAACAACCGAGAGAAAACCTTGGTGCTACCATCAGGTTCCCAATTCAGACACTGGAAATTCTACTCCCGTATAGTAAAGTTACTTTATGGAAGGAGAATGGGTTAGAGTGGGTTGACGACTTATACTCCAATTCAAAGCTACTGCCTTTTCACTCCTTGAAATCTACTTATGACATTCCCCAATCAAGTGAATTTCTATACAACCAGGTTTCATCCTTTCTCCTGAAGACCCCCCCACCAGTCATTGAAATAGACTGTTCGGCATGGAAGTTCCTTTTCTCCTCCACCATGGTGGGCAAAGGTATTTCATTGTTCTATAACATCCTTCAACATAAAAAGGAAGTGGTGAAGTCCCCGTCCATGCTTACGTGGGAAAGGGACTTGAACAAATCCTATGATGTTACACAATGGAGTAGAGCCCTTAAATGTACTTATATTGCTACTCGCTGTGTCAGTCACTGGGAGCTTACCCAAAAGATTTTACATAAATGGTATAGGACTCCCCGTCAATTAGCTAGGATGTTCAACACACAATCTCCTCTCTGCTGGAGAGACTGTGGTAACGTAGGGACTACATTACATATCTTTTGGCATTGCAAGGGTATTTCTAGTTACTGGAGGAAGATGTTCAGTATCCTCGCTGAAATCACTGGAGTGCTACAATCTCCAGACCCCGCCTTAGCAATTTTACACCTTGGAATTGATAATTATCCGATCCAATTCCGTACAGTAGTAATTCAAATTCTGAACACAGCCAAATTGATTATAGCACGCCACTGGAAAAGCACACTGTCCCCTAACCTGTCAAAAGTCTTAACTCAAGTGAACCTCAATTTTCAATATGAAAGGTTGTTGGCCCTTAGGAATGCTTGTGGTGTAAACATAGACACGCAGTGGAAATGTTGGACGGAATGGTATAGAAAATAGCCTCTTCCCCACTATCCAGTGCACTACCATACTTTTTGTGAGGTACAGTCGTATTAGTCAACTCTACCCAACAAAGCTCTGGATGGCCCCTCTGTCACAGCGTGATCCCAGTAGGGGTGCGGAGGAGTCATACAGATATCGCTTCCTCATAAGAGTATACGTTTCATTTTAAAGCACTGGTCTCCTTTGTTGCGCCAGAGGTAAATGTTAGAGATAAGCTTATTGCACTTTGATGTGTATTTAATCCAAGTGAGAAGAACCGGTCTTACGCTTTCAATCGTAATGCAATATCTTTTTTTTCTTTTTCCTTTTGATTCCCCGTTTCTTTTTTTCGTTTTTTTTTTTTTTTTTTATGTTTTTTTGTATCTCCCTTTCTATTTTATTTGATGTAAGCCATGTACTTGTAACACATTTACACCTGAAATGATTGCATTATACCTGTAATGTATACCGATTTTTTTCAATAAAAACAATTTAAATAAAAAGAGTGACAAGGGAGGTAGCGTGGTACTGATGGGTGAGGAGTATAAGGAGGTAAAAAGACAATTAGGTAATTCAGCTGTATATTTGAGACTTTCAAGATCTTTTTTCTCCACTTTGGTAGAAAAAAATACAAGTTGATTCTAGAACAAGAAGAGGGTCTTATTACTAAAAAAGAACTGAATCATTTACAGGTATCTGATTATAACATTCCAGTTCTCTATACTATTCCAAAACTATATAAGGACGTAATAAACACTCCAGGAAGATCTATAGTTTCTGCAACCAATGGACCCCTGGAAAGGGTGGGTCAATACATTGATAGCCTTCTAAAAACAATGGTTCTAGCTCTAGAATCATATGTGAGAGATACTAAGTATGGTCTTAACAAACTTAGTGACATCAAGGTCCATGGTTTATGGTCAGTATCAATATTGAGTCGTTATATACCTCTATACCCCATCATTGGGGAAAAAAAGCTGTGGAATGTTTTTTTTTTTATTATTTTTGTTTTTACACTTTTATTGTAACTATAAAAGTTCCAGCTTAGGGTCTCTCGAAATGCGATAGCCATCTAACATAGTTCGCACGGTGCCAAATGTGCCACTTCCTGATTGAAAAAGGTGTAAAAAAAGTGGCACACTTGAATAAAAATTGTCCACGTTTGAATGGTACCCCTATCCAAATAAGGGTGACACCAAGTCCCAAGCAATCTTGGAGCATGCATAGTATGCATAGTATGCATTAAAGGGGGTTAAAGGGGTTAATGTATATTGATTCCTTGAGAGTTCCGCTGCCCCACTGTCAGAGCGCTAACCCAATAATCCCCACACAATAAAATAAACACAGTAAAGTAGATTATTTATAATACTAAGAGATGCATATACAACTAAACAATTATAATAAAGTGTGAAAGGGAAGCGCTCTGACAGAGAGTAGTAGACACCCTAGTTTAATAACTGAGTATAAATTCCTCAGAATCAATCATGTATTAACGAATCTCCAAAATCAACATGTAACAGACGTATTGAATCAAAGTTGAAACATTAACAACCAAAACCCAACATGTTAAACCTTAACCATCCATGAGATACAATGTAAATCTATTGCACCATAACACTATCAAACCTCAGTCCGCTAATAAACACACACACACACACACACACACACACACACACACACACACACACACACGTAAATTAAATTAATGTCGCACCGCATATATAGATGTTACCCATTCAACTCTATAAAGCCCCATAAAAGGGAAAAAGTTTTCATTTTTTATGTAGAATTCTCTTTTTATTTATTTTTAAAATACTCAAAGCGTACACAATATGTAAATATGTAAAATGTAACTTAAACATAGTGTGGATGCAAATTCAAATCTCAACAGCAGAACCCCTGGTGACCTAAATATTATAGACCTAAACTTAAACATAAACAACCCTGAAAGCTGGTATAAGTTTTAATAAAAAATTATTATTATACAAAGCTTCATAACTGAATGAAAACAGAACCAGTAAAGCGCACGTATAATCTTAGTTAATCCTTAGTGAGTACTGGCAATAGCCAGAGACAGAATCAAAAAAGTCCAAAGATCAACGACTAGTATGCCAATGAGCATGTAGAATGCTGCAAGGTAGAGTAAGGGATCTGTGAAATGAACCCCACAATCCAGGGCACTAATGACAAAAGGTAAATTAAGACATAGTCCACATACGGTGCGACTGAAAGTCACCTGTCGGGCCAAGAATCAAACTAAAATCAATGATTAAATAGTGCACTGTTATAAGGGGTGAATCATGCATATGCAGCGTCACTCAAAATCGCTCGTCAAAAAAATATAATGTAAGGAAAGCTATAAAAAAAAGATATAAAAAAGATGGTATAAACCAAACAGTAAAGTAAACTGGCATAACTCCATTAGCATAAATGTATTTCATTTTTAATCTCTAACAAAAAATAAAAGTAATAATTATAATGATGCATAAATAAATAATAAATTCCCAAGCGGATGGCTCGCTCACTCGACTCCTAATGGATTAGATGGCACCAATGTATTGGCGTCTTCCATATATAGTTTGATAGTAGCCTGCAGCTATTAACTATAGGACACTATAGCTGGACCTAAAGCTACTCATATATATATATATATATATATTATATATATATATATATATATATATATATATATATATATATATATATATATATATATATATTGTGACAGAGCGAGGCTCTGTCCCTGTGAAATTGGAGGAAAGAGGGATCTCCAACCCTGTGTCCAGGTCTTGGTGATAACGAGCAGGGTGTGTGCCCAGCTGCACACAGCCATATAACAAAGGGGCTGTTGGGAGTAGAGTGTGAGGGGTGGTGGAGTGGAGTAGCTTGAAGCTGTGTGCATGTCCAAAGAGCCCAAAGCTGTGTGCGTTGAAGGGTTGAAGCTGTGTGCGTCCAAAGAGCCCAAAGCTGTGTGCGTTGAAGGGTTGAAGCTGTGTGCGTCCAAGGAGTCCAAAGCTGTGTGTTAAAGGGCTTGAAGCTGTGTGCGTCCAAGGAGCCTAAGACTGTGTGCGTCCAAGCAGTTTGGTGGACAGAGCAAGTACCTATAGCAGCACTACTGCTGAAGAGTAGCCAGGTGGGCTAGCATTTTCATTTGGATTTTTTGTGTATTTAATGTAAGCTTGGACCCCTGCGTGGGATTTCTGGATGGACTAATATTTTGTTTTCTTATAATAAACGTGGGCTACCAGGCCCTTAACCATAAACGCCTGCCTGATGTGAACTAAAATTGAATCTACCAATTGAGCTAAACACCCCAATGTTACAATATATATATATATATATATATATATATATATATATATGTATATGTGACAAATTGCAAACAACAGATCTAAACCAAAGTGTGCCATAGTATATATATATATATATATATATATATGTATATATATATATATATATATATATGTGCTACAGAGTACTAGAAGTTGCCACAACCAACAAATCTATTAACTGTTCTACGGTTATCCAGTGCGCAGTTAATAAAGACAGCTAGCCCAGTACTATAGTGCTCGTGATTATGCATTAACATTGGTAACCACCAACTTCAACCGTTTTGATCAAACAAACAGACTGGGTTGAAACTAACCAAACTCAGCACTGTTCCCGTATAAACACAACAATATATGTATAACTAAGAACACATGTGATAATGTATTAAGGTCACTCAGAACTATATATAACTTGCTCACACGCCTACATATCCCAAGAAATGTAACAGTGAACACATGACCAAACCACTATTCAATATAATGATGGAAACCAACTGGGATAGCCATACACCATACGATTTCAAAATCAACAGATCCTGATTATCAAAGCACTCATTTAAGTAATTTAATTATTCGTTAATTTATTTATTTAATCATTAGTTCATTGTCAGAAACCATGAAACACAGAGAAAGAAGTACAATCAAATCACTCTTGTTTATTAATAAAAATAAAAGGTAAATAGAAAAAAACATAGTAAAGCATAGCCAGAGTCCAGTAGCCAGATCGGGTAGTCAGCCAGTCCAAAGTTCATAAACCAGATCGGGTAATCAGCCAGTCCAGACGTCAGGGATCCAAGGAGAGCAACTGCAAGCAGGATAAGAAGCCAGGAGGGATGCCAGCAAGCCAGTCTTGAAACAAACAGCAGGAGATTGTTCCTTGTGATGTGACCAGCGCGAAGGCAAAGGAAAGAGTGAGCTGGAAGGCTTTAAATAGGCAGGTCAGACGAGCATCATCGGGAACAGCTGATAACTGTGGAAAGAGAAGAGAGCTGGCAATTAGCCGACAGCTGTGCGGCCAGCCCAGAGGAGGAAGGGCTAAGCCAGCCCTGACATTCATTCACTTATGATTAACATTTGACTATTATATGTTGAAATCTGTCTTTTTCCATAGTAAGCTAAGCCATGAAGTTTTATTCTTTTTGATTTATTTAATAATTTACTGGATTAGAGATTTCTATTTTTCATATTTTCTTATCACTCATATATTTTCATTTCTCACACAATCACATCTGTTCACGCGTTATCATACATTGTTTGGTGATACATGATTTATTATTGATAACATACCTGATTTATATTTTCACTTATTCACATTTGCATTTTAACCACTTTCCGACTGGCGCACGCCCCGATGTACGTTCGCAGAATGGCACGGGCAGGCATATTGGCGTACAGGTACGTCCATTTTTATATGCCGCCCTGCCATCTCGTGCACGCTCGCGGTCCGGTCGGGACCCCCGTGAGTCCAGTCATGGATCCCGCGGACTTGATTGCGGCGAGGATACCCGTGATTGTCTCACGGGCGGCTGAACGGGGAGATGCCATTGTAAACAGCGTCTCCCCGTTCTGCCTAGCAACAAGTGACACTGATCTCTGCTCCATGTGATTGGAGCAGAGATCAGTGTTCACTAACACAAAGCCATGCCCCCCACAGTTAGTAACACGCCCCAAGGAACACTTAATCCCATACAATGCCACCCCCTGGTTAACCCCTTCACTGCCAGTGTCATTTACACAGGAATCGCTGCATTTGTATAGCACTAATTGCTGTATAAATGACAATGGTCCCAAAAATGTGTCAAAAATGTCCGATGTGTCCGCCATAATGTCGCAGTCACAATGAAAATCACCATAAAATTATCCCCTATTTTGTAAACGCTATAACTTTTGCGCAAACCAATCAGTAATCACTTATTGTGATTTTTTTTTTACCAAAAATAATTAGAAGAATGCGTATCGGCCTAAACTGAGGGAAAAATTTTTTTTATGTATTTTTGGGGGATATTTATTATAACAAAAAGTAAAAAATAATGCGTTAATTTCAAAATTGGCGCTCTATTTTTGTTTATAGTGCAAAAAATAAAAACCGCAGGGATGATCAAATACCACCAAAAGAAAGCTCTATTTGTGGGAAACAAAGGACGTCAATTTTGTTTGGGAGCCATGTCGCATGACCGCGCAATTGTCAGTTAAAGCGATGCAGTGCCGAATCGCAAAAAGTGGTCGGGTCTTAAGCCAGCAAAATGGTCCTGTCTGAAAGTGGTTAAGATGATATTCATTAAATTCTCAAAAAAATTATGTTTTTTAAAAAATTATGCTTTTTTACTTATTCGCTTATTCATTGACTATTGCATTTGTGTGGGTTTTAATTATTTAACTATTTAAATTGTTTAATTAGTTACGGTATTTAATTAATTTTCTGAGTTGTGATTGCTATGATTAAGCACTACAGCTAGTGCGAAACGTCAGCATGTTCCTTATTTTCTGTGCTTGTTGAGCTGTGATGTGATCTTTCAATAAAGTAAGATGTTTTTTCTGAGGAGTGCAGCAGTCCAGAGCTTGTTTTTCGGCTGTTCCCTATGTAGTCTGGGCAGTTGGGGGGGCTCCATGCTTTTGAAGGAGAATGTATGCTCCAAACGCAAGCTCAACCATGTCTCCCGTTCATTACCGTTGACCTACTTGCTGTGTGACCGTCTTCAGCCTTCGGAGCCTCTGGAACCACCGGAGCTGCTGGGAACTGTTGACCACAACCACTGCCCAGCTGGACTACAAAATACAAAGCTACTTATTCCATGCACACTATACCTCACCAAAATTTGAGTTGATCATACTTTTATTAAACTTTTATCAACATTTTAACTGACATGCTGCACTCAGAATGGTGCCGATCCTCTCTCTCTCTCACCCATATCCACAGAGTCGCTTCTGCTCTCTACAGCTGGCTGTCCACACTGGTACAGACCAGAACCCCTAAACCCTGGTCTGGCAGGCAGGCAAGTGATTCAGTGATCTGCAGTGCATAAAATATGTATGCTGTCTCCTACATATATATATATCCACTGTATTCTAGTCTAGCCAAGCCTATACCTGACTACAGGCCATTCCTGGTATACGTTTTCAAATACACTTTCAGGCAGGCAGGTGATTCAGTGATCCGCAGTGCATAAAATATATATACAGTCTCCTACATATATATGTATCCACTGCATTCTAGTTTAGCCAAGTGTCGGGCTGGCTTAGCCTTTCCTCCTCTGGGTTGGCTGCTCAGCTGTCGGCTAATTGCCATCTCTCTTCTCTTTCCACAGTTACCAGCTGTTCCCGATGATGCTCGGCTGACCTGCCTATTTAAAGCCTTCCAGCTCATTTTTCCATTGCCTTCACGTTGGTCACATCACTAGGAACCATCTCCTGCTGTTTGCTTCAAGACTGGCTTGCTGACATCCCTCCTGGCTTCTATCCTGCTTGCAGTTGCTCTCCTTGGATCTCTGACATCTGGACTGGCTGATTACCCAATCTGATTTATGAAGTTTGGACTGGCTGACTACCCGATCTGGCTACTGGACTCTGGCTATGCTTGACTACGCTTTTTTTCTATTTACCTTTTTATTTTTATTAATAAACAAGTGTGATTTGATTGTACTTCTGTCTCTGTCTGTTTCATGGTTCCTGACAGTATGCGAAGGCCATGAATTCAGAAGATACAGTCAATCCACTTGTTGGTAATATTTTTTCCAGATTGGGTGAGCAAGATCCCCGCATGGATCAGTTTGCCTTGGCGTTACAAATGCTCCTGAATTGCACGGCTCACCTGAAATCCCCCACGGTGGCTGCTCCGGTACAACCTGAGTTGCAGGCCGTCCCTGCTTCTGCGTCAGTCTCTGTGCAGGCACCTGCCTCGAGTATTACCTCTATAAGAGGTATGTCTGGTTCTGCTCTGCTTCCCCAGCGATTTGGGGGTGATCCAGTTCAATGTGGAGGGTTTCTCAATCAGGTTGAGATATACTTCGAAATGCTGCCCCAGGCGTTTCCCACGGACAGAAGCAAAGTAGGTTTTGTGATATCTTTGCTTTCTGAGAGAGCCTTGGCCTGGGCTAACCCTCTATGGGAGATGCAAAAACCCGTTGTCTTGAGTTACCCTCAGTTTGTGGCCTCCTTTAAAAGGGTTTTTGACGTTCCAGCACGCTCCACTTCTGCTGTCAAGTGCCTCATGTCCATCAGAGTACGAGAACTTTTGCTGACTACGCCATTGAATTTCATACGCTGGCAGCCGACGTTGCTTTGAACAATGAGGCCCTCATGGCTGCTTTTTCTCATGGTCTCTCGGATTCCATCAAGGATGAGATAGCAGTCCGAGATATACCCACTGAGCTGGAGAGCTTGATCTCATTTGCCATCCTCATTGACTCCAGACTCAGAGAAAGACTTTCGGAAGCCTCCTGTACGTTTGCCTCTGAGGTTTGTAGTCCCACCCATGCCTCCTGGTACCGTGTTGGTCAGTGAAGATGAACCCATGCACCTGGGCTTAATGCGTCTCTGCAGATGAGAGAGCCTTTAGGAGGAGGGAGAGATTGTGCCTTTATTGTGGCCAGGCAGGTCACTTTTTGAAGTCTTGTACTACCCGTCCAGGGAATGCCCGAACCTTGAGGTCCTGTCTTGGACAGACCTTAGGTGGCATTTCATCCCCAGTTATCCAGAAGTATAAGCCCCTGGTTTTGGTCACCCTTTCTTGGGCTGAGTCATCCATCGAGATACAGGCTCTAATCGACTCTGGGGCTTCAGGGCTGTTCATTGAGGCTGCATTTGTTTCGCAGCACTCGATTCTGCTGCAGCTGTGTGACACTCCACTTGCTATTGAGGCTCTTGACGGGAGACCTTTACAGCCTGCTCATGTGACTCATGAGACGGTTCCGTTGTCCATGGCCGTAGGGGCTCTTCACCATGAGATAATCCAATTCCAAGTTATTTCCTCGCCCAGATTTCCACTGGTTATTGGTTATCCTTGGTTACAGAGGCACAACCCCTCTTTTGATTGGCTCTGTGCTGAGGTTCTCTCCTGGTCACCACAATGCAGTGAGACATGCTTCCTGAAGGTATCCAAGGTCTTGTGCACCGCTTCACTCCCCTCCCTGCCGGAGGAGTACCATGATTATGGCGATGTCTTTGATAAAGGTCAAGCCGGTAGTTTGTCACCACACCATCCTTATGATTGTGCAATTGACCTTCAACCTGGTGCCATACCTTCTCGTGGCCGGGTTTACCCTTTGTCGGTCTTGGAGGATAAGGCCATGGAGGAGTATGTTGCTGATGCACTTTCTCGAGGTTTCATCCGCAAATCCTCGTCTCCGGCTAGTGCTGGTTGCTTCTTTGTGAAAAAGAAGAGCGGTGAACTGATACCTTATATAGATTATAGGGGTCTCAATCGTGTCACGATTAAGAATGCCTACCCGATTCCATTGATTACTTGTTATTTGACCGCCTCGAGCAACGGTTTTCACAAAGCTTGACCTGAGAGGCGCATACAATCTCATGCGCATTAAGGAGGGCGACGAGTGGAAAACTGTGTTTAATACCAGAACAGGCCATTATGAATACCTGGTAATGCCTTTTGGCCTTTGTAACGCCCCCGCCATTTTCCAGGAATTTATTAATGATGTCCTCCGAGATTTGTTGCAATTGTGTGTGGTGGTTTATCTCAATGATATCCTCATATTTTCCAAGTCCCTGGAGAGCCATCACACAGATGTCTGTCGTGTACTTCAGAAACTAAGAGAGAACAATCTCTATTGTAAACTGGAGAAGTGCGAGTTCCATCGTGAACAGGTTACATTCCTGGGCTATAATTTCCACTGATGGTTTTTCGATGTACCCAGAGAAACTTTCGGCAGTCCTACAGTGGCCTCGACCCGTGGGTTTACGTCCTCTGCAGCGTTTCCTGGGCTTTGCCAACTACTATCAGAAGTTTATTCGTAACTTCTCGTCTCTGGTCAAGCCTCTGACTGATATGACCAGAAAGGACGGTAACCCACAGAGTTGGTCTCCGGAGTCCATTAAGGCCTTTGAGACTCTCAAGGCTGCCTTTGTTTCTGCTCCTGTGTTGGCACATCCTGATCCTACATTGCCTTTTATCCTAGAAGTTGATGCTTCTGCTTCTGATTCTGGAGTTGGCGCCCTTCTGTCTCAACAGCTCTATGCATCTGTGTGGCTACTTTTCCAAGAAATTGTCACCTGCTGAGTGCAATTATGAGATTGGTGACAAAGAGCTGTTGGCGATTATTTTAGCCCTGAAAGAATGGAGACATCTCCTTGAAGGTACCACTGTGCCCGTTCTTATTCTTACTGACCATAAGAATCTTACATTCTTGTCTGAGGCTAAGCGACTCTCTCCCAGAAGGGCACGATGGGCTCTTTTCTTGTCGAGCTTTAATTACATTGTCTCATTCTTACCCGGTACTAAGAATGTAAGGGCTGATGCCTTGTCACGCCAATTTTCCTCCACTTCCAAGTCAGAGTCGGTTCTGGTTCCTATGATTCCTCCTGATCATATCTTGGCTACGGTTTGCACCAGTCTTACTTCTCCTTTGGGTGACAAAATTCTTGCTGCTCAGGTCCATGCGCCTCCTGATAAACCTTGTGACTGCTGCTTTGTCCCAGAGAGTCTCTGTACTGCAGTGCTCCAGACTTATCATTCTCCCAAGGCAGCTGGCCATCCTGGGAAGAATCAACTCATTTGGACCATCTCCCAACAATTCTGGTGGCCTAGTCTACGGGCTAATGTCACTGCTTTTGTAGCTGCCTGTCCCATTTGTGCTCAGAGTAAGACTCCACGACACCTTCCAGTGGGCCTCCTACAACCCATACCCAATGGAGAGAGGCCCTGGACTCACCTGTCTATAGATTTCATTGTGGAATTGCCCAACTCCCAAGGCAACACTGTTATCCTTATGGTGGTTGACCGGTTCTCAAAGATGTGTCATTGTATTCCACTTAAGAAGTTGTTCACCTCTAAGGAACTGGCTTCCATTCATGCTCGGGAGATCTTTCGCTTACATGGGCTATCCAAGGTGATTGTCTCGGACAGGGGCAGTCAGTTTGTCTCGCGGTTCTGGCGAGCCTTTTGTGCACAGTTGGGAATCCAACTTGCGTTCTCTTCTGCGTATCACCCACAGTCTAATTGGGCCGCAGAATGAGCCAATCAGTCCTTGGAGCAATTCCTACGTTGCTATATTTCTGACCATCATAACAACTGGTCTGACCTATTACCTTGGGCAAAGTTTGCTCACAAGCCTATATCTGACTTCAGGCCATTGCTGGTGTACATTTCCAGAAACATTTTCAGGCAGGCAGGAAAGTGATTCAGTGATCTGCAGTGCATAAAATATATTAACTTTCTCTCTCTATATATATTATATATATATATATATATATATATATATATATATATATATATATATATATATATATATATATATATATATATACACACAGACACACTGTATTCTAGTCTAGCCAAGCCTATACCAGACTACAGGCCATTCCTGGTGTACGTTTTCAATGACACTTTCAGGCAGACAGGCCAGGTGGGTGATTCACTGATCTGCAGTGCATAAAGATATATATGCAGTCTCCTACATATATATCCACTGTATTCTAGTCTAGCCAAGCCTATATCTGACTGCAGGTAGTTCCTGGTGTACGTTTCCATATACACTTGCAGGCAGGCAGGCCATGCAGGTGATTCCTTGATCTGCAGTGCATAAAGATATATATACTGTCTCCTAAATATATATCCACTGCATTCTAGTCTAGCCAAGCCTATACCTGACTAGGCCATTCCTGGTGTAATTTTTCTAGTAAACTTCAGGAGGTGTTTTGCTAATCCAATTTTACAGCATGTCTGGAAGGCCACCAAGGAAAGGCAGATGCTCACAGGCCACTAACAGAGGGCAAGCAGGCTTTGTGTCTACAGCTAACGTTGCTGGTCATGGATACGGTGCATCCTCAGCACGTGGCCGTGGGGCATGGTTGTCCTTTTTTTTGGCAGCTGGCCATGTTGAGCCACAACATGCAGAAGAGTCCTAATCCTCCTCATCCTGTCACCCAGGCTAAGAGAAGTTTGGCTGCCAATGTAGCTGCCAAAGCGGCCTATTCCATCGGCTCAATGGCATCATTCACTTCTTCCCTAGCCCCACCATAATGTCCTGAGGAGTCCCCCGAACTGTTCAACCACAGTGTCGGGTACATGCTGCAGGAGGATGCACAGCATTTCGAAGGCTCCGGTGATGGTACCCGGGTTGAGGATGAAGGCAGTAACATGAGCCCAGAGAAAGGGGGTGCCCAAGAAGGACAAGAAACTGGCAGCCATGTTCCCCCAGTTGCAGCATACTGCCAGGTTTGCTCCAGTGGCGAGGAGGGAGGGGATGATGAGGTCACCGACTCTACCTGGGTGCCTGATAGAAGAGAGGAGGAGGCACATTTCCAACGAGGCAGGATGCCCTACAGGGGCCAGCTTAGGGACAGCCAATCGACTGCATCACACCACAGAGCTCTGCATGTGCAGGGCTCTGCTGATTCAGCCTGTTTTTTTCTAAAATTCTTTGGTGTGGGCCTTTTTTGAGATGTGTGCAGCAGATTGCATCATTGCTGTTTGCAACATATGTTTGAAGTGTTTCAAGCTTGGCCAAAACAGCAGCCGCTTTGTCACCACATGCTTGACCAAACATATTTCGAGCTCCCATGCAGTCTGTTGGCAACAGTACTTAAAAGACGCACACCAAAGAACAAGGCAGACCTCTCCTGGCTCCTCATCAGCTGGGATCTCCAACCCCAGTATACCTTCAGTCCTCTCAGAGACCTGCACTGAGAGGAATGAAGGTGTAAAATTAGGTGCCCCAAGCACTTGAGGGCAATCTGCTAGCTGTACACTTAAATCCTATTGTAACAGGCAAATTTCCCTACACCAGTTGCTAAACCATCAAAAGAAATTTGGTCCCAGCCATCCACATGCTCAGCGGCTGAATGCTAGTTTGGCTAAATTGCTAGCACTCCAACTGCTGCCTTTTCAGCTGGTAGACTCTGCCCCCTTTCGAGAAATGGTGGAATGTGCGGTACCTCAGTGGCAGGTTCCCAAATGCCTTTTTTTTTCTCAGAAGGCCATTCCGGCTCTCTACCGGCATGTGGAAGGCAATGTATTGGCTTTGTTGGACAGGGTGGCCCACGGTAAGTTGCATATTACCGCTGACTCATGGTCCAGCAGTCATGGACAGGGGCATTACCTTTCTTTCACAGGGCACTGGGTAACCGTGCTGGCAGCTTGGAAGGATGCAAGAGAGGGTGCAGTAATGTTGGAGTTTATTCCACCACCAAAATTCTGGTAGTGATGATTCAACCACACCTCTCTCCTCCACCCTCTTCCCTTCTTCTTCCTCTATGGCCTCTTCCTGTGCAGATTTGTCCTTTGAACCAGCGGTGCTCCATAGGCATTCTAGAGGCTACGCAAGCACTCACACAAAAGATGCCAAGCAGTGCTAGAGTTGGTCTGCTTAGGGGACATGAGCCACACTGGGGCAGAGATTCTGGCAGCTCTACAGGGGCAGGTTCAGAGGTGGTTGATGTCACACCAGCTTCAGGCAGGAATGGTGGTTTGTGACAATGGCACCAACCTCGCCTGCACCCTCCAACAGGGATAATTGACTCATGTTCTCTGTTTGGCTCAAGTCCTTAATTTGTTGGTGCAGCAGTTCTTGTGCAGGCACCTGGACTTACAGGATCTCCTGAGGCAGGCCAGGAAAGTCTGTGGGCATTTCCGCCGGTCATATAATGCCAGTGCTCGGCTGGCTGACCTTCAAACGGAATGCAACCTGCCCAAGAACTGTCTCATCTGTGACATGCCCTCCAGGTGGAACTCAACGTTGGCCATGCTGCAGCGGCTGCACACGCAGCAGAGGGCCATCAGTACACACATATCACAGAGGAGGGGTACACAGTTTGGCATCTTTGCCTTAGGTGCTGGTTGACCTAGTCCTTGCACTGGTTACATCAATCTCTAGTGATAGGGTAGCATTTGGAAGATTTAATTCTGTTCTATATGAAGTAGATAATATAAGCTTGGCATTGAAGGAAAAATCAAACAATTACCGTATTTATCGGCGTATAACACGTGCCAGCGTATATAACACGCACCCCAAGTTTAGGAGGGAATTTAAAAGAAAAAAACTTTTAGGAGGGAAGTTTAAGGGAAAAACTTACATTTAAATGCCCATCAATGCAGACTTATCAGTGTCATTTGAAGCCTTGTATTGTAGCCTTGTCAGTCATTTGCAGCCTTGTCAGTCATTTGCAGCCTTGTCAGTCATTTTCAGCCTTGTCAGTCATTTTCAGCCTTATCAGTCATTTGCAGCCTTGTCAGTCCATTGCAGCCATGTCAGTCCATTGCAGCCTTGTCAGTCCATTGCAGCCTTGTCAGTTCATTGCAGCCTTGTCAGTTCATTGCAGCCATGTCAGTCATTTGCAGCCTTGATACAGTGCGGATGTCCTGTGTATCTCGGCGGCACTCGGTAGTTCTCAGCGGCTTTTGGGTATTTTCGGCCGCACTCTGCCATTCTCAGCTATTTTCAGCTGTTCTCGGCTATTTTCGGCCACACTCTGTCGTTGTCGGCGGCTTTTGGCTTTCCGAAAGCCACCGAGAATGGCCGAGTGTGGCCGAAAATAGCCGAGAACAGCCGAATGTTGCGGCCGAAAATACCCGGAAGCCGCAGAGAACAGCAGAAACTGGTAGCAACAGCGGGGGATCGGCGAATAACACGCACCCCCGATTTCCTCCTGACTTTAGAGGGAAAAAAGTGCGTGTTATACACCGATAAATACGGTATGTTATTTCTGTTTTCAGTAGGGCGCTAACCCAATCAGGATGCATTCATATGTGCTTAGCTTGCCCCTGTAGGTACACAGGTTGCTGGAGATTATAAAATGAATACTCATTCTCGCATTTGCAGTAGTGTGGGAGGGCCCAGCAGAGGACTGCCCCATGAGAAGAGGAGATTAAGGGGGGATATGATCAACATGTTCAAATACATTAGGGGTCCATATAGTGAACTTGGTGTTGAGTTGTTCTCTGTACGGTCAACCCAGAGGACACGGGGGCACTCTTTACGTCTAGAGGAAAAGAGATTTCATCTTCAAGTACGGAAAGGTTTCTTCACAGTTAGAGCTGTGAAAATGTGGAATAGACTCCCGCCAGAGGTGGTTCTGGCCAGTTCAGTAGATTGCTTTAAGAAAGGCTTGGATACTTTCCTGATGGTACATAATATAACTAGGTACTAACATAGGTAAAGTTGATCCAGGGAAAATCCGATCGCCTATTGGGGGATCAGGAAGGAATTTTTTTCCCCTGCTGTAGCAAATTGGAGCATGCTCTGCTGGGGTTTTTTTTCGCCTTCCTCTGGATCAATTGTGGGCATAAAATTGGGTATCTGGATTGTACGATTATTTTTTATTTTATTTATTTGTTTTTAAGGTTGAACTGGATGGACTTGTGTCTTTTTTCAACCTGACTAACTATGTAACTATGTAACTATGATACTGACAGATACATCTCCCTGGCTCGATCAGGGCCCTGCGGGTTAGCATCTGATAGAAGTCAGCAGTGGCGGCCCTATATTTTTT
This sequence comes from Lithobates pipiens, assembly GCF_037356315.1. NCBI lineage: Eukaryota > Metazoa > Chordata > Amphibia > Anura > Ranidae > Lithobates > Lithobates pipiens. The sequence continues at coordinate 377,887,544 of NW_027507903.1, read as the reverse complement.
CAGTATGCAATTTATTTAAATAAAATCCAAACAAAACCTAGAGACCATATGTATCATGTCTACATTTCTAATGTATCTAAAAGGTGGAAAGAACCTAACTTAAGCTTATGAAACAATGTTATGCTTTATAGCCAAAATATATTTAAAAAAAAAAAAAGATTGTTTAACATAGAATACATTTAAACTGTTTTGCAAAGAATGTAGGCACCCACTTGTGTGGTATTACCATGAACCCCTTCATTATATTTTTGCATTATACTATTTTATGAATTAAGGCATCTAAAGCTACTGGCTAGATATTTATGCATTATTAATATTTAAAATGTCAAATCAAAGTCTCAAAAAAAATCAAATAAACAGACAGGTGGTGATGAAGCTCCGATATACCTCCAACATAAATACAATATGATTACATATACAATTGAATCAAACTAAACCCAATTAACAACCTTTTATAAGAAAGTAAATAGTAGTAGCAAATGAAAGTTCCAAAAAACCTTATACTTCAGTGCATAATATGAATCACCAGTAGTGTCCACATACAGTTGTGCTCATAAGTTTACATACCCTGGCTGAATTTATGATTTCTTGGCCATTTTTTGAAGAATATGAATGATAACACAAAAACTTTTCTTTCACTCATGGTTAGTGTTTGTCTGAAGCCAATCATTATCAATCAACTTTGTTTACTCTTTTTAAATCATAATGGCAACAGAAACTACCCAAATGACCCTGATCAGAAGTTAACATACCTTAAAGTGGTTGTAAACCCTTAAAAACCACTTTGACCTACAGGTAAGCCTAGATTCAGGCCGCGTACACACGCGCGGACTGTTCGCCCAACTTTGTCCGTCAAACAGTTTCGGCAAACAGTCCGCTCAAACTTAGCATGGACGGACATGGCCACACACGACGGACGAACAGTTTGCTGAAACCGTGCGCGATGACGTGAACGGCACGTACGACGGGACGAAAAATACGACGTCCTATACACTGCATTATAACTTTCGGCGTGAAAATCCTTTCTGAGCATGCGCGCAACTTTGTTTGACGAACAAGCCTACACACGAGCGGACTGTTCGCTGAAACAAGGTTTCAGCGGACAGTTTTTCGGAAATTCCGAAAAACCTTGTCCGTCAAACTGTCCGCTGAAACTGTCCGCTGAAAGCCCACACACGAGCGGACTGTCCGCCCAAACACTGTTCAGCGGACAAAGTTGGGCAAACAGTCCGCCCGTGTGTACGCGGCCTAAGGCTTACCTGTAGGTCCAAGAAATATCTCGTAAACCTACACGGTTTAGGAGATATTTACTAAAAGACAGTCACTGCTGTCTACGGCGCATGCCGCTGCTAACGACGATATGCCGTCAGCGGTGGCTCCCGTGCGCATGCGCGTGAGTGATGTCATCGCTGCTCCGGTGCTGTGAGTGGCCGGAGCAGCGATACCCGGAAGAAGATGGATGCTCCGGACTATAGGGGACAGCGGTGACATCACTGGCTCCTGTGTCAGGTAAGTGACACATAATGGGCTACTATGCGATGCATAGTAGCCCATTATGCTTTACCTTTGCAGGGAGACAAAGAGGAAGTAAACCCATCAGGGTTTACTTCCTCTTTAATACCATATATTGCCCCCTTTAACATCAATGACTGCTTGAAGTCTTTTGTGGTAATTGTTGATGAGGCTCTTTATCTTCTCAGATGGTAAAGCTGCCCATTTCTCTTGGCAAAAAGCCTCCAGTGCCTGTAAATTCTTGGGCTGCCTTGCATGAACTGCACATTTGAGATCTCCCCAGAGTGGCTCAATGATATTGAGGTCAGGAGATTGAGATGGCCACTCCAGAACCTTCACTTTATTCTGCTGTAGCCAATGACAGTTTGACTTGGCCTTGTGTTTTGGATCATTGTCATGTTGGAATGTCCAAGTACGTCCCATGCGCAGCTACCTGGCTGATGCAGTATTTTTTGATAATATACTGCATCTTGCCAATATTTTTTTCAAAATTTCCTGTGCCTTTGTCGCTCCCACATTCCCAAAAAATCAGCAATCCACCTCTGTACCTTTCATCATAGGCCTTGTTGACTCCTCTCCAAATGTAGTGTTTATGGTTGTGACCAAAAAGCTAAATGTTGGTCTCATCACTCCAAATGACTTCGTGCCAGAAGGCTTGAGGCTTGTCTCTGTGCTGCTTGGCATATTGTAAGCGGGATACTTTGTGGCATTTGCATAGTAATGGCTTTCTTCTGGCGACTCGACCATGCAGCCCATCTTTCTTCAAGTGCCTCCTTATTGTGCATCTTGAAACTGCCACACCATGTTTTCAGAGAGTCCTGTATTTCATCTGAAGTTATTTGTGTTTTTTTCCATGGCAGTTTCCTGGCAGTTGTGGCTGAAATTTTATTTGGTCTACCTGACTATGGTTTGGTTTCAACAGAACCCCTTATTTTGCACTTCTTGATTAGGATTTGAACACTGCTGATTGGCATTCTCAATTCCTTGGATATCTTTTTATATCCCTTTCCTTTTTTATACATTGTAACTACCTTTTCCCACAGATCCTTTGACAATTATTTTGCTTTCCACAGGACTCAGAATCCAGAAACATCAGTGCAGCACTGGATGAAAGATGCAAGGGTCTGTCAGGAGTCCAGAAACACATTGACCTTTTATACACACACACACACACACACACTAATTACAAGCAAACAGATCACAGGTGAGGATGGTTACCCTTACTAGCCATTCACACCCCTATCTTGTGTCAACTTGTGTGCATGTTATCAGGCCAAAATCACCAGGGTATGTAAACTTTTAATAAGAGTCATTGGGGTAGTTTCTGTTGTGATTATGATTTAAAAAGAGTAAATGCAGTTGACTGATAATAAATGGCTTCAGCCAAACACTAAACATGAGGGAAAGAAATGTTTTTGTGTTATAATTCGTATTCTCTGAAAAATGGCCAAGAAATCATAAATTCTACCAGCGCATGTAAACGTATGAGCACAATTGTATATTCAAATAATTTCATTCTTTATGTAGTGCTTGTGACCACTACTCCCTCAATGTGAATTCAATAACTCACCAAAACTTAATGCCTCACATCTATAATGATCAGCATGCAGACCTGAAATGGTTATGACACCTCCATATCTCATGGTTCTCTTGCTCCATAAAGAAAGATCTTGTGAAAGTGAAACTTCAGTAATTTTTTCATCTTTCCATCTATTAAATCTTTTGCCCTTGTTGTGTTCACATTGGATACTAAAACATTTTTTTTTTCTGCCAGTAAATAACTTATACAGCCCACTGCCTGTTTCTTGTCCGGAAAAAATCCTAGGCTGATGACATCATACACAGTGCTCACTCTCATGAGAGTTTGCCAGGAAAGGAGGGGGAGGGTGGGATGAATCATAATCATAATATTTGGCAAGTACAGAATCACATGTAAAGTGGTTGGAGGGAAGCTTCAGAATGGCAAAGATTTTTATTTTTTACAAATTATGTGAGCAGACTGTAGTTCCTCTTGAATGTTCAACAACATCTTTCTTTTTGGAGCAAGAGAATCACGAGATATGTGTGGCAGTGTCATTAACCATTTCAGCTCTGCATGTCGATCATTATAGATGCGAGGCATTGAGTTTTAGTGAGTCATTGAATTCACATTGAGTGATGATCATGAGCACTGCCTCAAGAAGGAAATTATTTATATATACTGTATGTGGACACTATTGGTGATTCATAATACACACTGTTATGGCCAATTTTTTGGGACTTTCATTTGCTACTACTACTGTATTTACTTATAAAAGGTTGTTTATTGGGTACAGTTTGATTCAACTGTATATGTATTCATATTGTTTTTATATTGGAGCTATGAGGATTTGCTGCACCACCTAATTTCTGTTTATTTGATATTTTTTCAGACATTGATTTGATTTGTTTGATTTTTAAAGGGGTGGCAGCACTACACATTAATTTTGTTTAATATTGATGTTTTAGTGTTTACTATTTACACATAGTAGGGAATTTAATCGCAAACGATATTTTTACACATTTGCACATTTAAAGGGTAATTAAAGGTTGTTTTTTTTATTTATTTTTTACAAACATGTTATACTTACCTCCTCTGTGCAGATGGTTTTGCACAGATGGTCCTGATCCTCCTCTTCTGGGGTCCCTCAGCTGCACTCCTGGCTTCTCCTATTCTTGGGTGCCCAAATCCTCTCTGGTGGGGCTAGAATAGTTTCTCGATGTGTGACCTCTATAGGCAACTCCCTATCCACTAGTTTACATCTAGTAATAAGCGGGGGACCACTTGGCTTGAGTTTAAGGGGAACTACAAGTGTAGCACAAAAGATTGCCCTTGTTGTCCATGTTTGATTAAGGGAGAAGGATTTAAGTCTACAGTTAGTGGCGGAAATTACAGTGTCAAGGATTTCATAAACTGTAACACCAGATATTTGATATACTTGATTACATGTAAAATCTGCCACATACAATATGTGGGCAGAACAACAAGGAGATTGCGGGATCGCCTCCATGATCATGTGTATGATATACAGAAGAACCACTCTGTTCTTCTGTTCAAATGTTTCTAATCATTTTAATTGATCACATGATGGTGATCTCCCAACTCTACAAATACAGGGGGTTGAAAAAGTTAAAAGACCACCTAGGGGAGGTGATGTCTTTAGGTTTCTGTGCAAGCGGGAGGACTTTTGGATTTTCCATTTGAAAACAATCGATCATGCCCTCTGGCTACACGCATCAGGTCACCCGCCATGCATTTTTTTTGCCATTGACATTCATTCAAGACTATGCACATACTTTGTTCTTAAAATCGACTTCATTTTGTGTATACATGGTTACATAGTAAGGTTGAATTAAGACACTAGTCCATCCAGTTCAACCGGAGTGAGTGTGGGTGTGTGTCCACAATTGTCCCTATCCCTGCACTTTGCGTCTCATCAAGATGCTCCTGCATTATATATTATTTATTTAAGGTACCCATATAGCGCCGTTAATTTACGCAGAGCTCCATACACACATCGCACACTCAAATCAGTCCCCACCTCCAAGGAGCGCACAATCCTAGGTCCTTAACTCACATTCATATACTAGGGCCAATTTTAGACAGAAGCCAATTAACCTACCAGCATGTCTTTGGAGTGTGGGAGGAAACCGGAGTACCTGGATTCATGCAAACTCCAGGCAGGCCCTTTTTACTGCTAGGCGAGAGTGCTACTCACTACACCACTGTGCTGCCTACATATTTTCTATTATTTAGTGTATGTTGTTGTAACTATATGATGATTTTGACTGATATGTCAAGTTTGCTCCAAGTTCAATTGGTGAATCCGATTTTTTCTGGCAGTGGATTTGGACCAAACTCTTTACATCAGTTTTGAGTGTAAGTACCATGTATTCTAGCCAGATTTTATTTGTAACACCAGCTGAGTACTAATTTTAATTGGTTAGTTCACCTGTAACCTAATGAAGACACATTAGAGTAGTATATAGGTGATTGTGGTGACTAGTTCCAATAGGTAATTACTAAGCGCTAACTTTTGCGTGAAAAACATCTACCTCTCTGTCTATTGCTCCATCTATCAACCACATGTCATATGAAGTTTCAATAAAAGGATTTTTGGAAGAACAGTTGTCCGTAATCATTTTCTTATGCCCTGTTGGGGAGCCCCTCTCCCTCGGGGCACTTGTGCGGGCACCCTCCCATGTCCTGCTGCGTCTATTGATGCAGACAGCAGGACTTGGCCCTGCCTCCTGGCTCCCACGTCATTGGATTTAATTGATAGCAGCGAGAGTCAATGGCTGCACTGCTATTAATCTATCCAATCAGGACCCGAGACACCGGCTGGAGCTGGTGTGCTTGTCCCCACTGCTGGAAAGACTGGGTTCAAGTAAGTAAAAGGGGGGCTCTGGGGGGCAGCTGCAGCACAGGAGGTTTTTCACCTTAATACATAGAATGCATTAAGGTGAAAAACCTTGGGGGTAAACAACCCCTTTAAGTGTTTAGTCTGTGCCACAGTGTAATTGTGATATATATATATATATATATATATATATATATATATATATATATATATATATGTGTGTGTATGTGTATATGAACATTTTCACAGTGCAGGGTTTTTTCACACTTACATGCAGGGCTTTAATCCTGCGTGGGAACGGCGTCCATGCACTTTTTTCACAGCAGGAATGCTGTTTCCTTTGCAGGACTAGAGCCGCCCGAGCCAAATGTTGAGATGCATGCAGAGTAGTGCAGGAAGTGCCTGTTTGTAGTAAGTTTTCTCTCATATCATGCAGCGCTGTTCAGGCCCGGACTGGGACAAAAAATAGGCCCAGGCATTTTGGAATGAGCAGCCCATGACACAATAACCGGCCCCTTTCCCACTTTCCATCCTGATGAATGCCCCGGGAGAGGGGAGGGGGAAACCCATCAAAGGTGCGGGGGGCGAGGGGGACAGGGAAAGAGTGGGGGGGGGAGAGAGCACAGGGAAGAACCTTGAGAACATGGGGTGGGGTGAGAGTACAGGGGGGCTGGAGAGCACTGTGGGGGGAAGCAGAGAGCATGGGGGCAGAGAGCACAGGGGAGAGGCAGAGAACACAAGGAGGAAGAGGAGAGCACAAGAGGACAGCAGAGGATGGGGGACTGGAGAGCATAGGGATTGGGGGGTTGGAGAGCACAGGGGGAAGCAAAAACATAGGGTGGGGCGGACAGCACTGGGGGGAGGTGGAGAGCACAGGGGGGAGGTGGAGATCACTGGGGGGCTGTAGAGCACTGGGGGAGGTGGAGGGCAGCAGAGAGCATGAGAGAAGGTGGCGAGAACAGGGGAGAGGTGGAGATCACAGGGGGGGCTGGAGAGCACTGGGGGAGAGGCAGAGGGCACAGGCGGGCACCATAGAGCATGGGGGGGCTAGAGAGCACTGTGGAGGCAGCGTAGAGCACAGGGAGAGAGATGGAGGGCACGGGGGGCAGCGTAGAGCATGGGGGGAGGTGGAGAGCACAGGAGGGAGATGGCGAGCACAGGGGGTGAGGTGCAGGGCACAGGGGGCAGCGTAGAGCATGGGGGGAGGTGGAGAGCACAGGAGGGAGATGGAGAGCACAGGGGGTGAGGCGCAGGGCACAGGTGGGCAGCATAGAGCATGGGGGGAGGTGGAGATCACAGGGGAAGGTGAAAAGCACAGGGGGAGAGACGGAGGGCACAGGGGGCCAGCGTAGAGCATGGGGGAGGGGGGAGCACGGGAGGAAAGACGGAGGGCACAGGGGGGGCAGCATAGAGCATGGGGAGGTGGAGAACACAGGAGGGAGGTGGGGAGAACAGGTTGGCTGGAGAGCACTTGGGGGTGCTAGAGAGTATTGGGGGAGGTGAAGTGCACAGGGGGGCAGCGTAGAACATGGGAGGAGGTGGAGAGCACAGGAGGGAGGTGGAGAGCACAGGGGGAGAGTCAGAGGGCACAGTGGGGCAGCATAGAGCATGGTGGAGGTGGAGAGCACAGGGCGGGCTGGAGAGCACTGGGGGAGAAGTGGAGGGCACGGGGGGGCAGCGGAGAGCATAGGGGGAGGTGGAGAGCACAGGGAGAGAGACGGAGAGCACAAGGGGGCAGCGGAGAGCATGGGGGGGGTGAAGAGCACAGGGAGAGAGACGGAGAGCAGAGGGGGGCAGCGGAGAGCATGGGGGAAGGTGGAGAGCACAGAAGGGAGGTGGAGAGCACTGGGGGGGCTGGAGAGCACTGGGGGAGGTGAAGAGCACAGGGGGAGAGCGTAGAGCATGGGGGGAGGTAAAAAAACACAGGGGGGAGAGGCGGAGGGCACAGGGGGAGAGCGTAGAGCATGGGGGGAGGTGGCGAGCACAGGGGGAGGTAAAAAAGCACGGGGGAGAGGTGGAGGGCACAGGGGGACAGTGTAGAGCATGGGGTTTGGTGGAGAGCCCAGGAGGGAGGAGGAGATCACCGGGGGCTGGATAGCACTGGGGGAGAAGTGGAAGATAAAGGAGAAAAAGGAGATAAAGGGGCGCCTCTGGGTGCAGATTTTTTTAAAAGGTTTTATTTTCAGTGTAAAAAACATAAAATTTTGCACTCACATTTAGTAGGCAAAAAGTAAGCAATAAACACCAGGGGTCATCTGGTATATCTGATTTTTGGGACGTCAGCCAGTGGTCCGGTCCACATCTGTCATCTCATCGCGTTGTTCCTGTTCCTCTCACATGCTGTCCACTGCAGGTGTTTTGTATGAAGCAGCCGGCTTGTGGTGGACACGAGATGTGCGGTCTTCAAAACGAGGCTTGGGAGGCAGAGACGACCAGGGCGCGGGGCTGTGACGTCAGCTGGTATGCGACGCGTTTCATGAACGTGCGGGTCGAGATTGTCGGACGACCGCGCTCTTTCATCAGGCAGATGAAACCTGATTCTGCCTGATGAAAGAGCGCAGTCGTCCGACAATCTCGACCCGCACGCTCAAGAAACGCGTCGCATACCAGCTGACGTCACAGCCCCGCGCCCTGGTCGTCTCTGCCTCCCAAGCCTCGTTTTGAAGACCGCACATCTCGTGTCCACCACAAGCCGGCTGCTTCATACAAAACACCTGCAGTGGACAGCATGTGAGAGGAACAGGAACAACGCGATGAGATGACAGATGTGGACCGGACCACTGGCTGACGTCCCAAAAATCAGATATACCAGATGACCCCTGGTGTTTAATGCTTACTTTTTGCCTACTAAATGTGAGTGCAAAATTTTATGTTTTTTACACTGAAAATAAAACCTTTTAAAAAAATCTGCACCCAGAGGCGCCCCTTTCTCTCCTTTTTCTCCTTTATCTACAGCAATCCAGGAGCTCAAGTTTCAGCTCTTTTAAGGTGGCAGCCCTGCATGCGGATCCATCCCCCCCTCCCCATCCCTTTTCCCCTCCCCCTCTCCATGAACTAAAGAACATTTATTCCCTCCTTTTTTTGGTCTGGACAAAGTAGTGCATTCCCTGCACTCACCATATGTAACCTTATAGACTCCCCTTTTTTTCAAGTGGGAACCTAATATCTTTGATTTGCACCAAATACTTGTCTTAGGAGAAGTGGAAGGCACAGGGGGCAGCGTAGAGCATGGGGGGAGGTGGAGAGCACAGGAGGGAGATGGAGAGCACAGGGGGTGAGGCGCAGGGCACAGGTGAGCTGCCTAGAGCATGGGGGGAGGTGGAGATCACAGGGGAAGGTGAAAAGCACAGGGGGAGAGATGGAGGGCACAGGGGGCCAGCATAGAGCATGGGGGCGGTGGAGAGCACGGGAGGAAAGACAGAGGGCACAGGGGGGCAGCATAGAGCATGGGGAGGTGGAGAACACAGGAGGGAGGTGGCGAGAACAGGGCAGCTGGAGAGCACTTGGGGGTGCTAGAGAGCATTGGGGGAGGTGAAGTGCACAGGGGGAGAGTCAGAGGGCACAGTGGGGCAGCATAGAGCATGGGGCAGGTGGAGAGTACTGGGTGGAGGTGGAGAGTACAGGGGGGGCTGGAGAGCACTGGGGGAGAATTGGAGGGCACGGGGGGGCAGCGGAGAGCATGGGGAGAGGTGAAGAGCACAGGGAGAGAGACGGAGAGCAGAGGGGGGCAGCGGAGAGCATGGGGGAAGGTGGAGAGCACAGAAGGGAGGTGGAGAGCACTGTGGGGGCTGGAGAGCACTGGGGGAGGTGAAGAGCACAGGGGGAGAGCGTAGAGCATGGGGGGAGGTGGCGAGCACAGGGGAGGTAAAAAAGCAAAGGGGGGAGAGGCGGAGGGCACAGGGGGAGAGCGTAGAGCATAGGGGGAGGTGGCGAGCACAGGGGGAGGTAAAAAGGCACAGGGGGAGAGGTGGAGGGCACAGGGGGATAGTGTAGAGCATGGGGTTTGGTGGAGAGCCCAGGAGGGAGGAGGAGAGCACGGAGGCTGGATAGCACTGGGGGAGAAGTGGAAGGCACAGGGGGCAGCGAAGAGCATGGGGGAGGTGGATATCACAGGGAGAGAGAGGCAGAGGGCACAGCAGAGAGAGAGGCAGAGGGCACAGCAGAGAGCATGGGGGAGGCGGAGAGCACTGGGTGGGTTAGAGAGCACTTTGCGGGGGGTGAAGAGCCCTGTGGGGGGTAGAGATAAGCAGGATAGGAGGAGCAGTGGGGCGGCTGCATATAGAAGAATTATTCTCTCCCTCTTCCTCCCGCAGTACCTGAAAGCCTACGAGAGGGAGAGGAGCAGAAGCAGGCATTCAGAGACTGCGGGAGGAAGAGGGAGAGAATGATTCTTCTATATGCAGCCGCCCCCACCCCTCCTCCTATACAGGTTACAGGTGGCCACACTTACTTTCTCTCTGATCCAGGGCTGCATCAGGCTCCTCTCCCCTTCGTGGTCACGCCCCCAGGCTCCAACGGCTTAATTCTACTGGCGGCCATGGACAGGTCTCTCCTCTAGCTCCTCCCCCTTCATGCCTCAGGCCGATGGCTGAGCCTGAGCTGAACTGGCAGCCGGGCGGCCGCGGAAAGGTTAGGGGACTTGCGCGGGCTTAAAGAGCCTGCCTTTGCCCCACAAGCAAGGACATGCAGCCCGGCCGCCCCGGCCCACCGGGCAAGTGCCCGGTTTGCCCTATGGCCAATCCGGGCCTGGCGCTGTTAGCTCCCCGGTGGCCCCTCCTCTCTTCTCGTCTATCCCAGATGATGTCCCAAGCCAATGGGGATAGACAAGAAGAGGGGCCACCGGGGAGCGAGCAGCGCATACTGGCTAGTAAGAGCCTCTGATGTACCCTGTAATGTGCCCCCTGATGTGCTATGTGCCCCATAATGTGCCCTGATGTGTTATGTGCCCCATAATGTGCCCTGATTTGCCCCGAGCCCTGATGTGCCCCATGCCCTGATGTGCCATGTGCCCTGATGTGCCATGTGGCCTGATGTGCCTCATGCCCTGATGTGCCCCATGCCCTTATGTGCTATGTGCCCTGATGTGCTCCAAATGTGCCCTGATGTGCCATGTGCCCCGATGTGCCATGTGGCCTGATGTGCCCCATGCCCTGATGTGCCCCGTGACCTTAGGTGCTATGTGCCCTGATGTGCTATGTGCCCTCATGTGCCCCATAATGTGCCCTGATGTGCCTCGATGTGCCATGCGCCCCATACCCTGATGTGCCATGTGGCACATGCCCTAATGTGCTATGGGCCCCAATGTGCCCTGATGTGCAATGTGCCCTATAATGTGACATGAGGTGCCCGAGCCCTGATGTGCCCCATGCCCTGATGTGCTATGTCCCCATGCCCTGATTTGCCATGTACCCTTATGTGCCATGTGCCCATGCCTTGATGTGCCATGTGGCCTGATGTGCCCCATGCCCTGATGTGCCCCGTTCCCTTATGTGCTATGTGCCCTGATGTGCTATGTGCCTCATAATGTGCCCTGATGTGCCATAATGTGCCCCAGTGTGCCATGTAGCCTGATGTGCCTGGTGCCCTGATGTGCTCCATGCCCTGATGTGCCCCAATGTCCTATTTATGTTAATTTTTTTGGTGGGGGAGTGGATCTTGCGTGGGAGTTCCCACACTTTTTTTCCCCAGGACTTGACCTCTGCTTACATATATAATATCAATAATATTTAAAAATGTATGGTCATATATTTGGACTTTCTTTTTCTAGCTATCCGAAATCAAGCAACTGGAAAGTTCATATTAAATGAAGAAAATGAGAATCTTCAAGACTCAAAAGTATTTGTGAAAATGGGTATTGAATGGGATTATCGGAATGATGACAACCGGGAAACACTTCAGACCATTGGGCCATTGCGATATCCAATTGTCGTCCTTGTAAGTTTTTAGAAAGTTAATATGTAGTATATACAGTGTCCATAAAAAGTATTTACTGTCTTGGAAGTTTTCATCTTTTATCTTTTTTTTTTATCTTTTATTATCATAGACATATAGACATAGAACTTGAATCACAGTGCATTTACTTTTGTTTTTGCAGTTTAACAGAAATATATACTTTTTTTTTATAGTAATCTTTATTTTATAAAACATTTTTTACACATTTTTATAAATACATTTACATATACACAAAAGATATTACTCTATATGGATTATTTTCTATTGTCTTCTGCATATAGGGGGGGGGGGGGGGGGGGGGTGAAGAAAAAAGAGGGGAAGACCATCTCTTCTCCTCTTTCCCATCGCCTCTCTTAGTTCTATATCTCTCACCACAGTACCTGTGAGGTTTTAAACTCCTTCCAGCTCTGCAACACTGTTGTTATCTGCTTTTTAGGTCCTTTTTCTGTCTCCATCCTCTCCTCCAGGGCACACATCTAGCCCATCTCAGACTCACATTCCTCTATATTGGGTATTGTTTTAGTTTTCCATTTCCTGACTATAATGGTTTGTGCTGCTTTTAAAAAATATTTAAGGATACCCTTTTTTATATTCTTCACCAAGCCCGGTATCATTGATAATATTGATATTAATATGTTGGGCTGTATCTGAATTCCTGTCATTGCAGTATATATTTTGAATACTTTTTTCCAAAAAATCTGGACCCCATGGCAGTAATACCAGATATCTGACAGTGTGCCTCTAGCTCCTTGGCATCTCCAACATACTTTTTGATTCTCTGGGCTGATTTTATGCATATCCACTGGGCATCTATACCATTTGGCTAATATTTTGTAATTCCTCTCTTGATGTCTATTGGATATTGATAATTTATGTGTTGCTATTATAGCCTTTTCCCATTTCGCCCTGGGGATATCGACGCCTAGTTCTTCCTCCCATTTTTTTATATACGTTCTCTCTTGCACATTATCTCTTGCATTTAAGTAATTATATACATTAGATAAGGTATGTGTTGGTCTCTGGTCTTTTACCAGTATTTTTTCAAGGTCAGTAAGCGCTCTATTAATTGTCTCTTCCTTCATTAGAGAGAGGATATATTTCTGAAGATGGCAGTATTGCATCCATTTAGCTTTATATTCTGTACCCAAGGAATCCAATGGGAAAAGTCTATTTTGGTCCATTGTCTCCACCAACCTGGTGTCTTCTTTTCTCTGCCATTTCCAAAAAGAACCTCTCTCCAATGCTGGTGGGAACTCTGGGTTGCCGAAGAGAGGGGTCATTGGGCCTATATATGATGACCCTGTCTCAGCAATCCATCCCAAACTTTCATTGTTGCTACCACCAGGAAAGGCATCTCCCGATTAGGGGGACGCTTCTCTCTCCTTATCCTTGGTAGTGATTTTAATTTAATGGCTGTAACCTTCTCCTCAAGTTTCACCCACTGTTTACATTCTGCATTATGGAACCAGTCCACTATCCTTGTTATAGACACTTGTCTGAGATGTGCCAATAAATCTGGGAGGGCCAGGTCACCGTCCTCTTTTGGCCGAATGAATGTCTCTCTGCTAATTCTAGCTGGCTTACACACCCAGATGAAACTCCCTATCGCCTTCGGTAATTGGTTCAATATATTTGTTTAAGGAAATATTGGGATAGTTTGAAATATATATAAAATTTTGGGCAATATGTCAATTTTTATAATATTTATCCTGCCCGTCCATGAAAAAATACCCTTATCATTGTTGAAGTGTCTTTATAATTTTTTGCGTGATTGGGAGATAATTAAGTTCTTGGAGCTTTTCCTTTATCTGGGGATAAATGTTCCCAAATATTTAATTGTGTTTACTTTGAGAAGTTCCACTGTAATGTTTTCTAATGTTATATTCAGCGCCTCTGATTTACTGTAATTCACTTTATAATTACTTACTTTAGCGAAACGTTTAAATTCCTGTATTAAATTTGGTAATGTCACAAGTGGATTTGTGATATATACCAGCAGATCATCTGCATATATGGACATTTTATATTCTTTTTCTCCCACTTGTATTCCTTGTATATCTCTGTTGTTTCGAATGGCTGTCGCTAGATGCTCCATGGCTAATGCATACAGCAATGGAGACAACGTGCAACCCTGCCGGGTTCCGTTGGCTATGGTGATTGTTTCGGATATATCTCCAATTGCCCTTATCCTAGTGGTGGGATTATGATACAGAACCATTATCTTTTCCAAAAGACTTGGGCCCATTCCCCATTGCCTTAAGGTTTCCTGGAGAAAAACACCACCCCACCCTGTCAAAAGCTTTCTCAGCATCGATTGTAAGCAAACAAGATGGGATGGTGATTCGAAGATTGACATGTGTCAAGGAAATTGGACGATAATTTCCACAATTAGTATGATGCTTTTTGGGCTTCGGTATTAGAGAGATATATGCTTGAATTCTCTGTGGAACGAAAGTTTGGGAAGCGGATACTGCATTAAACACTTGCTTCATTATAGGGATTAACTGATCTTTACATTTCTTATAAAATCGAGGGGTAAAACCATCCGGACCCGGACTTTTCCCCAGCGCTAATGAGTCAATTACTCTATGTATTTCTGCCTTTGAGAATTCCTGTTCTAGATATTCCATTTATACTGTTGTTAGTGCTGGTATAGGGGTATCCTTTATATATTGATCTATATTTTGCTGATATAGTTCAGGGTCCTTCTCGGCTAATGGGTTTGGTATATCATACAGCCTAGAATAAAAGGTATGAAATGTTTTCAATATCCCTTTTTGGATCATATACCATTTCACCTAATTAATTTTAACCTTAACTATTGATGCTCCATTTATTCGTTGGTGGAGTGCTCTAGCTAGGTGTTTACTCGGTTTATTTCCTTATTGATAGTATAAGGACCGGTTTTGTCTCTAATCCATAATTTTTGTTCATTTAATAGAGTTTGTAGCTCTGTTCTTTTTGTTGTTAACTCTACAATTTTCTCCTGTAGTGGATTTTGTTTATGTTGTTTTTCTAATTTAGTTATATCTTTCGATAGCTGTATTACGCTAGTCCCCTTTATATATTTTAATCTCGCACCATGCTTTAGAAATAACCCACATATTATACATTTCAATGTTTCCCATTGGATCGATAGAGAGGTTGTATCTTTCTAATGGTCCCCCATAAAGTTAGTTATTGCTAGTCCAATCTCTTGATGTACATACCTCATCAAATAATAAGTTGTCATTTAGCTTCCAAAAGCCTCTTGCCCTGGTCCCCTCTGACATGGTCATCCTGAGAAATATCGGCATATGGTCAGACCATACCATACTACCTATCTTGGTGGAGGAGGCTACAGCCATTCCTATTTGGTTTATCAAGAAATAATCAAGCCTATGGTATGTTCCATGTACTTTCGAATGGAATGTATAATCCCTTTCTAATGGGTGGGAAGCCCTCCATATATCCACCAATTGATATTTACTCATCATATCCTTAAATTTCCTTTTCTCATTATTTATCTGCGATGTTAGGGGTGCTGTAGTGTCCATATCCTGATCCAGGACGAAATTAAAATTCCCACCTATTAATGTAACCCCTTCTGCCTTTTCCATTAAGCCTACTAAGAGTTGCCTACCTGTTTTAATTTGATCCTGATTAGGGAGGTATATATTGAGGAAAGTGTATTTACCGTATATGGATACTTTTATTAATATTGCTCTACCGTCTCTTTTCCTCCAAATTTCAATGAATTTATGGGGTATTGATTTATGTAATGCTATGGAAACTCCCCTGAATTTGGAATAGGCAAAGGAGTCGTGATACCATGTTGAATAGTATCCATTTTGTATATTGGGTATATGATCTGACCGAAAATGTGTCTCCTGAAAGAAGACAACACCAACATTTTGTTTGTGTAGCGAGTACAGAACCTGTGATCTCTTGGCTGCTGAATTTAATCCTCTAATATTATAGGAACATATCTTTACTGTACCCATAGGATTTTGGAGCAGAGGAGAGAGGGGAGAAGAGGGGGGGAACAATCTCTCACTATATAACAACCCTCAGACATTTCTCATTCAATACACTCACACCACACTCTCATGCACACCACTCGCTTCCTATTTGACTCCTTCGAGTCTACCCTTACAAGTAAGTTCCCTAGCTTGGAGATAATGAAGTGGTCTCTCCTAGAGAGGACATGCCCGACCCAGGCTTAATTCCATAATATGATATTTCCTCTTTGTTGGGGCCCCATAGGTGCAGAGGCAAAGGGAAGGAGAAAGATAGGGGACAAGGGAGAGGGACCAGGGAATGGTGCAGGGGGTGAAGGGAGGCGAGGAAGACCAAAATGGACCAGACAAAAAAAGAGGGTGGGGAAGAAGGAAAAGAGGGGAGAGAGGGGGGAAAGTTCTCCCTTCCCGCATCTCCCCCCCCCCCGTTCCCCTCCACCCCACCATCCACAATCTCTGTCTCCTCCTGCATATTCTATCTTTAAAAATGTATCCCTCATTATACAGTGCTAATAACGCCATCTGTGATCAAAAAAAAAAAAAAACTAGTGGGGAAGGAGGAAAAGAGGAGGGGAGAGGTAGGGAAATTCTCCCTTCCCACATCCCCCCCCCCCGTTCCCCTCCATCCGCAATCTCCGTCTGCCCCTGCATGTTCTATCTTTAAAAATGCATCCCTCTTTATACAGAGCTAATACAATATATCATTACATGCATAATTGTGATATAGTTATCTCTTCTAATCATCATAACGCCATCTGTGATCGAAAAAAAAACAACCCACCCATCCCTTATGACATTGTGCCCTTTCCCTCCCTCCTTACCCCCAATTTTGGGATAGGATCCTCCCCAGAGTGTTCTAAGCGAACCAGCCGAGTTGGCTAGGTGGTGTGCTCAAACTATATTTTGTGTTGATGCACCCTGTGCCTTTAGGCGCTTCCTACTGTATAAATGTAGTGATGATATTCTAGTGCATACAGGGGGTCACCTACTTACAAACATCCGACTTACAAACGACTCCTACTTACAAACGGAGGGAGTTAACAGGAAGTGAGAGGAAATCTACCTCTAGGAAGGGAAATTCTCTCCTGTAAGAGTTAATATGGGGAAAAAGGTGTCTCCACTGATGCTTTCTCACCAATCCTTGTTTCCCTAACAGCCCAACATTTTCAAAATCCAATTATCATTGGGACAGAAAGTGAGGTGAAATCTTCTGTACAGGGGCACAGATATCTAAACAAATGTTACAGGGGTGATAACCCTTCCCTATGTTATCCAAAAAGCTTAAAAATAGTTTTTTTGGCTGGAGCTACACTTAAAAAATTTACCTGTTCCGACTTACAGATTCAACTTAAGAACAAACCTACAGTCCCTATGTTGTTTGTAACCCGGGGACCCCCTGTATCTATTTTGTGGGTGTGTTTCCCCCTCCCTTCTTCAACATGTAGTGCAATATACATAACAAAAGACCCCTAATTTCCTATATGTGGGTTATGTGAAATGTACCCCTATCGGCCTCCTATATAAAAGAAAAAAAAATATTTACCACCCATGAACCAAAGTCTTCCTCCCTCCTCCCCCCCATCTAATCCACCCTCTATCTCCCCCCATGGTACCCTCCCAACACATCAAAATATGATTGCGGCCAGGTTGGCAATTCAATCAGAGGCAGTTGGAGCTTTTTCAAAAAATCAGGGAGATCTCTTTTGTCCCGAAAATCTGAATCTGAAAGGGAAAACCCCATTTATATAGGATCTACCTCTCCCTCAATGCCTCCAATATTGGCTTCACTGCTTTCCTTCTAATCAGTGTAAATTTGGACAAGTCCTGTAAAAAAAAAAAACTGTGGAGTGCCTTCAAATACAAAATCTCTCTCTGTGGCCATGCGGTTGCCATAATGCTGTCCTTGATATGATAAAAGTGCATCCTGCAGATCTTTATCCCTTGATCCCTGTGCTTTATGAGCAATATTGTTTTTAGACCTTCCAGTTTGTTTCTGGCAGGCCTCTGACTCTTATATTATTTTGTCTACTTCTGTTTTCCAAATCATTGGTTACTTCTATTATATGCTTTAAATATTTCACAGCTTCCAGTTTTTTTTTCTTCCAGAAATAATATTTTTTGGTTGATATTTACCATTTGAGTGTCAATAATATCGCCCCTATCTTTTGTGTCCGCTACTAATAATTTCAATGTCTGTATTTCAGTTTTATAGGAGGTTTCTAGTCTGTATACATATTTGTATCCTCTCGTGTAGGTAGATATTTTATATATGCCTGCATATCCCAAGTTACACCCCCCTCTGCTCCTGCAGATGCCATTATTGGTCTGTTTTCCATATCACCTGTAGGGGATGCAAAGTCTAGCTCAGTTACTAGTGAGCCTTCTGATTGTATTTGTGGTTGCAGATTTTTTTTAAAAACGTTTATGTCAGTTTTTTGGGCTGAAGGAGGATTTGGGGGATTAGAGGGGTTCTTCACTGTCCCACTGACTGACCCCCTCTTTGCTTTCTGTGCATGAGTGCTCTTGGGTGGCATGTTGTATACCCACCAAAAAAAGGAGAAAAAAAAATGTAATGAGCCTGGGTCCGTGTTCTTTCCCTTTTCTCTTTCTCCTCCTCTCTTATGCACCACACATTTACTACAGTCCAGGGTCTATGCAGATTATCTAAAAGAGAGAGGAAAAGTTCAGTTTTATCCCCTATCAAGCAATCCTCCTTTATATAACTGGATTTAGTTTTATTCCTGCGTATATATTTAGTATATATGACTATATAAACGACACCGGGAAATCAAAATCAAAAGCCAGACCTGTCTCCTCTGATTTAATTAGGAATACCTCAGTTTATAGATCCCTGGCTCTCCAGCAGCCCTCGGGATCACAGCGGCGCCGTCCACGCAGAATTGTCCCCGATCCTGGCGGGATCTCTGCGACTGGTCTAGTATCTCCGGAGGAGGCAGCCGCTCCTCTCAGTTCCTCCTTCCTGACTCTTGTCCTCGGTGCCCTTGATTGAAATTAGCTCCGTGTGTGCAAGTCCTGGTGAGTTCAACTAGACTCGGCTGCAGTCAGTTGTATTTTGGCAAAGCTCGAGGGGAGTTCCTTGTGCTTTTCGGCTAGGCTCGACTGAACTCGGCCATGATCGATAATATTTGGCAAGGCTTAAGGGGAATTCCGTGAGTTCCTTATGTTTACGGCTGGGCTTGGTTAAACTCGGTTAGGAATGGAGGAACCTCTTCAGTAGCCCTCGACTACACCCCCGCTGCTCCGTTGTCTCTACTCTCTGTGTTATATTCATCCGAATCTCGGGAATTATTCGAAGCTCTCGCTGATATCCAGTGGAGCTTAATGCTTCTGGAAGGGTATAGATGACAGTCTGAAAGCTGACAGGTACTTTAAACTGATCCGTAGCTCATAGCCAGGGTTTGATCAGAGAAAGTCCATCAGATCATTTCGCTAAGAGATTGTTGCAACTGATTACCTGGGCCGGGAGGAGCGAGCTCACAGTATGTCTGCTCCGATCAGTTTATCCCCCATCTCTCTCTAGAAATATATACTTTAATGTCAAAGAGAAAACAAGAAAATTGATTTACAGTCATGTAAAAAAAAGTAATTATCCCCATGGAAATTCTTGAGCGGGCAACCATTAGAATTTTATTCAAACAATGCTTACAGATAAAGGAGAAAGGGACTTTATGATTGTGCTGTTCTGGAGATTCTAAAACCAACACTGCTATAGTATAGACTAATAAAGAGCAGCTGGTGTCTAACTGCCCTCCATTCACTAGAGGGTTGTCAAGGTCTAGCCTGCAGATTTCTGTTGTGCATTCTTATGCTGGCCATACACTATATGAAAAATCGGACGAACCCAATTTTGAAAAACGAACGTTCGGCCGTGAGTGCAAACAATGGTGCCATCATGTAATGACCGATAAATCGTTCAGTGGACATAAATAAATACATTTTATGTTTGTTTTTTTACATATACCTAGTGCAGACAGGTTGGATGGGAAACGCATTCAATTTAATTTCAATTTATCATTCGTTCGGCAGAAAATTTCCAAATGTGTCCTTTGTTTTTTTGTCTCAAAAACGTCCAAACGATTATCAATTTTGTGCCCATTAACTGGCCGAAAAAAAGAATGAACGGTCTAATGACCGAATTTCGGCCGATTTTTCGTATAGTGTATGGCCAGTAAGGATTTTCTCAGGCGTGTTTGCATACTCTACGTGCAGAGCCTGTCAGGAAGTTGGCGCAGCGCTGTGCTAATCACAGGCAGTGAGACATTGCCCCGATGCGTGGCTGCAGAGATCAGGTAATGTCTCACTGCCTGTGATTAGCGCAGCGCTGTGCCGACTTCCTGGCAGGCTCTGCACGTGGAGTATGCAAACACGCCTGAGCTCATCCTTAATGGCCAGCATTACCTTCTTGCTGCAGTGGTTCTGCTAGATCTGGGGAGAGGAGCCTATGACACTACACGATAGAGCTTGGCAGCACAGTGGCTGCAGACTCCAGCGGTGTGATCCAATCTGACCAGTCGTTCTGTGAGAAGCGCACTATATATTTCAAACACGTGAGTGTTTTCTTTCGCTGATCCTTCTTGTCAGTATGAGAAACATTGTGCAATGATCTTTTTCCTTTGTTTTTTATGATTAAATATATATCCTGGAGCGGAGGAAGCAGGATTAGCCCTTTGATTCACTATCCACCTGGAGTCTGATGACAAGTTTTTGAGATATCCCTATTAAACTGAAGTACTCCATGTGCCCAGGATTGGTTACCCTTTTTCTTATTGTGGACTCTATTGAATATGTACCTTTTAATCCATCTGCACATATAATTCACTTAGCCCAGTGGCCTTGGTTTGTTTGCACCGAGTCTGATTTAAACTTATTAAATTATGCAGCCCAGTGGCTTGGTCTATCTGCACTTTTTCTAATTTATTTAATATTTCATTTAGCCCAGGGGCTTTGTTTTTTTGCACTGAGGTAAATTTGAATTTATTCATTTATTTAGCCCAGTGGCTTGATCTATCTGCACTTTATCTAATGAATTTTTTTACACTTTGGGATGTTTTCATTTATGAATTGTGTTCATTTGTTAATTTCTGAATGATCCTATTTTTGGACAGTTATTCGTAATTTATATATATCATTTTTAGGGTGTTGATAAATGAATTATCTTATTTAATATACAATTCGTGCACTATTTATATATACATACATACATACATATATATATATATATATATATATATATATATATATATATATATATATATATATATATAATTTTTATTTATTTTTTTGCACTTTGTTCACCTGTGATACTTATGTGATTGCAATCACATAACATGTTGTTATAACAAACATGTTATAATTTGATGGAGTATTGGAATACCTTTTGGAGGTGTATTTTTCTTTTTTTTTGTAATATATTAGAACTTTATTTGCAATTTTGGCACTTAGCACTTTTTTTTTTTTTTTTTTTACTTCAAGTTTTTATTATTATCAAAAGAAAGGTTAGGTAGAAACAGTACATTGCCAAACGGGCATACCCTGGCATGAAACATGTCGTTGAAATAGAATACAGACAAATACAGGTATGCAGGTATGAGTACATGTCAGGGAAGATTGTAAGTTTCCTATCAAAATGTATGACCTCTAAGAAAAGAGAGGTAAGCACCAAAGGAAAAAAGAACATAAAAGAAAGAAAAAACAGTAGGTATAACAAGAAATTGGACCAAGCACTTGCAGTAGTCAATAACTGAGTGTGGAAGAGAAATAAGGGGAGATGGGTCAGTGCATAAGTTGTTCATAGGTAATGTAGAGTACCCCAAAGTTTTAGGCTCAAGTTACATATGAGTGCAGAGAAAGAACAAAAGAGGTAACCGGGATTGGTCAATTCAATGGGCTGCTCCTAGGGTCTGCGACCCACTTTTCCCAGGCTGTATGGAACTTTTGAGTTTTCTGGTTCGCTTTAGCGAAGGCATATTCTAATTGAAAGTGAGCGCTCAGCAGTACCAGAACTTCTATCAAGGATGGTGGTTGCATAGATTTCCATTTTTTTGCAATAGCTAGCCGGGCAGCGATAAGGATGTGGGTCAGAAGGGTGTACAGGTGGTACGGCCAAGAGATCACAGACACTCCTAGTAATAAGTCAATGGGTGAGAGTGGGATGGAAATTCGACATACCTGAAGTATTAGGGATTTTATTTTTTTCCAGTATGGTTTTATCTGAGGGCAACCCTACCAAATATGGAACAGGGTGCCTCTATCCCCGCATCCTCTCCAGCAGTTAGGTGAGGAAGAAGGGAAGATTTTAGCGAGTCTGGTCGGGGTGTAATACCAGCCGTGGTAAAGTTTCATGAGTGATTCCCAATGTGAGATGCAGTGGGAGAATCGTGCGGGGGCATTTAGGGCTTTCTGCCACGTTTCCGGTTGTACGGGTTGTTGCGCTCTGGATGACCAGTAGTCGCTGGGTGTGGGAACAACTTCAGGGTCTGGTGAGGTAAGTATTCTATAAATGAGTGAGATACCTCCTGTTTTTTGATTTTTGTCGCCAAAGAACTTTATTAGGGGGTCCATCAGGGAGTTCGTGGTGGAGAGAGGTAGATTTGCCAGAATAGATCTTATCCGAAGATAGAGGAAAAACGTTGTTGAAGGAATACGAAATTGGTGTTGTATTTGGGAGAAGGATAAGAGAGTTGTGGAGGAAAATAAGGCACCCATGTTGGTAATACCAGCTTTTACCCATCCATCTATGGGAAGATCAGGGAAGAAAATTCGGAGGGTTTCGAGGGGGACCAGCGGAAGGACTGCTGGAGAGATCTCTTTGGTGCTTTGAAAGTATGCCTGCCATATTCTGAGGGAGGCATTAATTGAGTCCAAGGGATAACGTGGGGGTTTAAAATGAACCCACATTGCTGTCAGGATTTTAATTGGTTCAAGTGCTAAAATGGTGAGTTCTATCTGTTTCCAAGTAGGTTGTAGGTCCAAAGACCACCATGCTTTGAGTTGGTCTAGTAACGTGGCTCGGTAATATGCTTTGATGTCTGGGGCACTTAGTCCACCAGAGCGAGTGGGGGTTAAGAGAGTGTTCATTCTAATCCTGGGGTGTTTGTGTTGCCAGATAAAAGCATTAACTATCCCTTGGAGTTTTTTGAGTTGGGCTTGAAGGAGTGGCAGGGGGATTGAGCGGAAGAGGTATAGGATGTGTGGGAGTAGGTACATTTTAGTTTGGGTAATTCTACCTGCCCAGGAGGTTGGCGTGGATAATAGGTCCTTAGAGAGGTGGGTAAGCTTGCCTACGAGGTTTTCAAGATTAGTTTGCACTAGAATTGAGCTGGGGTATGTTAATTGAACGCCTAAATAAGGAAGAAAAGAATTGGTGGCCCACGTAAAAGAGATCCTCGCCGAGATCGTAGAAACGGTTTGGTGGTCTAGGCCAACATTAAGCATGAGAGATTTAGAATGATTTATCTTATACATGGAGACAGCACTGAAGGAATCTAATGTATGTTGAACCTCGGGGAGTGAATTTAACGGGTCTGTAAGTGCATAAATGACATCATCAGCGTAAATGCCAATCTTGTGTTCCGTGTCTCCAACTGTAATACCATAGATTTGGGAGTTTCGTCCTGATGGTCTGTGCTAGGGGTTCCATTGCTAGGGCAAAAATTAAAGGGGACAAGGGGCAGCCTTGCCTTGTTCCGTTGGTAATTTGGAAAGGGTTCGAGATAATTCCCGAGGTCCATACACGTGCACTAGGCTGTGAGTATAGTCCCAGGACGGCCGACAGGAAGGTGCCTGATATCCCGACATTCCGGAGGACTGCCTCCATATATGGCCAGGAGACTCTGTTGAACGCCTTCTCTGCGTCCAGGGAAAGGAAGAGAGAAGGCGTTCGCTCACGTTCGACCCATTGAATAAGGTCAATAAATCGCCTAGTGCCATCTGCCGTCCTGGGACGAAGCCCACTTGGTCGCGGTGGATTAGGTCAGGGAGAACCGTGGCGAGTCGTTGAGCTAGAAGTTTGGCATACAGTTTGGTGTCTGTGTTGAGAAGCGAGATGGGGCGGTAATTAGCTGTGTTATCTGGAGACTTCCCGGGTTTAGGAATAGTAACTACGAGTGCTTCTAGAGACTCCTTCGGGACATGTCCTGTGGCTGTAAATTGGTTATAAGTTCTGCAGAGATAAGGGACAATGATATCAGCATAGCGTTTATAATATTCATTGGTGATACCGTCTGGGCCCGGGGCTTTATGTAGGGGAAGCTTCCTAATGAGTTGATGTATCTCCTCAGGGAGGAAGGGAGCCGACAAAAGGTCAAGTTGTTCAGGGGTTATCGTAGGGAGCGAGATGGGTGCTAAGAACTTGGTGATATCTGCTTGGGTGGGGGGGGGGGGAGGAGTCAGTGTCCGTGAGGTTGTAGAGAGCGTGATAGAAGTTACTAAATTCTTTTGCAATATCAAGAGGGTTGGAAATGCGTGTTTTTTGAGAGGTTGTCAAGAAGGAGATTTTTTTGTTGGTCAATTGTCGTTTTAGTTGTTTGGCCATGTAGGCAGTCGGTTTGTTGGCTGAGGAGTACGATTGCAGTTTGAGGCGCTTTATATAGTAGTCGAATTTTAGGTGGAGGTGCTCGCTGAGTTTAGACCTGAGAATTTTTAATTCTGTGTAAATTTTATCTGAGGGGGATGTTTTATTAATGTTTTCTAGTGCACATATTTGTTGGAGCATGGATACCATAGTGGCTGCACGGGTCTTTTTCTGATGCGCCCCGAGTTTTATAAAGAGACCTCGTAGGCAGGCTTTGTGAGCATTCCAGATGATGGCATGGTCATTAACGGAGTTCTCATTAGTCTGGAAATACGACAGAATTTCTGAGTGTATTTGTGAGGCAAGCTTAGGGTCATTAAGGAGAGAGGAGTTCAATCTCCAGAGAGTATGTCTGGGTGTCTGTGACAAAGGGGCTAGTTTGATGGTGACTGGGGCGTGGTCGGACGACAAAATAGTTCCTATACAGGAGTCAGTTATTGACTGTAGTAGATGTTTATCCGTGATAATTAAGTCTATTCTGGAATAGGACTGGTGGGGGGAGGAAAAGAAGGTGTATTTCTGAGCTGTGTACATCTCCACGAGTCCTAGAGGTCCTCGCGTGCAAGCATGTTGGCCAAGGCGGGGGGTCTGCGTTTAGTGGGGGAGGTTGAGTCCAATAAGGGATCTGATAGCCCATTAAAGTCCCCACACATGACTAGAGCTGAGGATCTGTAAGAGGTTAGGTTGGCCATGAGGGTTGTAAAGAATTTCTTTTGTGCTACATGAGGGGCATATAAATTAACAATGGTTAGGGGGCGGGCATTCACTGTGGCCGATAAAATTTTGTACCTTCCCTCTTCATCTATTTCAGATTGATGTAGAACAAAGTCGACCGAGGCACTGACAGCTATCATCACCCCTCTTTGTTTGCATAGGGCATTCGCAAAAAAGGTGTGAGGGTAGCATTTATTGGAACAGGAGGGGGGTTAGACTTGGAGAAGTGAGTCTCCTGGACGCAGAGAATGTCAGCGCGGAGGGTGAACACCTCCTTCAAGAGAAGGCTACGTTTAAAAGGGGAGTTGAGGCCTTTTGCGTTTATAGTAGATATTGTGAGAGCCATACCTGCAGGGAAGACAATGGGGGGGGGGGGGGGGGGATGCTCAGAAAGAGACTACTCCTGCAAACACAAACAAGAAAAATAAAACAGTAACTTTCAAATACATTCTCTGATCAATGGTGTGTAAATATAATACACAGTAAGGGGTCAACAATATCAACCGAGTAGGGGTTATGGGGGGTAAAACCGTAATAGTATGGGTATCTCATTGTATGCTTAGCACACTCTAACCTGGGGGGTGTAAAAAGGTGTATAAACAATACCGTTATTTAAGTTCAAGTAAACAAAGGCAAATAGAAGTAAGCGTGTATACTTGCAGAGGTCATTCCAACCAAGGCAGAGAGAACATTGTAAGGACTGGGTCCATCAGAAATCTAAGCGTCGCGGTCTTGATGAGAAGATGCCTCCTTTCCAGCAGGGAGTGATGAGAGATGTTCATTAGTGCGGCCAGCGTCTCTGGGGGGTAGTGGGAGGAAACCCCAGTTGGTTAACTTCTTGTAGCCATCTTTAGGATTGAGAATGGGGATCACTTGCTGTTGGTAGTTCACCAAAAGTATCTTGGGGAAACCCCACCTGTAGGTAATCTTCTTCTGTTGCATAATGGAAGTGACTGGAGAGAAGGCTTTACGTAGCTCCATTGTCGCAGGGGAAAGGTCCGTAAATAGCTTGACATTTGCATAGGGGGGAGGCAGAGATTTTGAGAGTCTGGATGTAGCCAGAATTTGTTCCTTGATGTGGAAGAAGTGAATTCGGGCCAGGATGTCTCTGGGGACGTCATCAGGTAGGTGAGTGGGTTTGGAAATCCTGTGGGCTCGATCAATTAAGACGTCGTTGTTGCTTAGATGTGGCATCAGCGTTGTGAATAGTTGTTGCAGGTACGGGACAATATCAGGTGTCTTAATGGATTCTGGGATCCCTCTAAATTTCATATTGTTTCGCCTGGCGCGGTCTTCCAAAGCCGCCATTTTTAACTTTAGGCAAAGAATTTCTGCGGAATGGTGGTCATGTGCATCTAGCTTTTCATTGTGGGCTTTGGAGTAATCATGTAATGTTTCTTCTATGGCGTCTGTTCTCTCCTCCAGACAGTCCACTCTGTCATGGAATTGTGACATTGAGAATTGAAGCTTTCTGTGGAGGTCTTTCTGGAGTGTTAACAACATGGCTTTTAGCATAGCCTCAGACACTGGGTTGTCTGACACTGGGACTGCAGCTAATGAGGGGGTCTGGTCAGCGATCTGTCCTCCTGCTACTACTGCAGACCACAGCTGCTTCTTAGCATGGGGCTCTTTACATGGGGATTGAGCTGGAGATGAAGCCAGTCTCTTACCTCTATCTGAGTGAGGTGTCTCCAGAGGTGCTGGTGGCGGTGGCAGGGTGTCCATCTCGTTCCCATGAGCAGTGGAGCATCCCTCCGCTGAGCGCTGGGAGTGTGGCGGCCTGGTAGAGCAAGGGGGGCTGGGCGAGACTCGGCGAGGGATCCCTGTGCCGGCGCCATCTTGGGCTGCCTGCATAGCGGCGGCCGAATAATAGTGTGTCAGGCGGCGCGGTGCAGGGGGCTTCTGCCGCTTCTTCGACATGCCCCGGAGTCCTTGAGGTGTCACCAAGGTGTTGCCTAGGTGGGGGAAATAGTTGCCTTGAGTAGCCCTTCTCCCCGCCGTGGAACGGAGCTGCAGAGCTAAGCGGCCATCTCATTCGGCCGTAAGCCATGCCCCTCCACTTAGCACTTTTTTAGCTGTACAGGCAGGGTTTTTTTGAAGATAGGGCAACACTATTCACTTTTAATAATCTGCTAGATCTGTGATTTCATTCACATGTGCTTCTGGCTTCTCTGTTCACTTATGGGTGTTGCATGCTCTACTGTGGATTTATATCCTTTTTTCTTCTTTTACTTCCTGGCTCGCCTCCCCATTTGCTTCCCTATATATATATATAGTGCTCAGAGCAGCGCTCCTTGCCTGAGCAATTTCACAGTTCTCTGAGAGTCTGTTCCCTTTTTATCATGTGTTCTGTATATGATTCCCGTGTACTGACTCCAGCTTTGTCTATTGTTTATGCTTGTCTGCCACCTTCCCTGACCTCAGCTTGTTCCTGGATCCTCTCTTGTCTCCTGTCAACTGTACTCTGTACACACAAGTTATCTCCGTATCAGGGGTACCTGTGGGCTGCGACCTTGTTCCAGCTTGCTGCAAGTCCATCCCCACCATCAGGGGCCCTGGTGAAGAAGCAGGCTGGGGCTTAGACGCTAATCCCTGTGGAACCGCAGTTTGGCATTCTACATGGGCACACTACCACAGAAACCTGACAGTTTCCTTGGGCCTCTAAGAGAGAAGCCTCAGCCTCTACATGAGCAACTTCTGTGTTTGGTCCAGAGAGTTGACCTCTAGCATCCCCATCAAGAGCGGATCATGCATCGTTTAAAGGAATTTACATCCCATTTGGACCGGTTGCAAGTTGTGACCACTTCTCCTTCTGTTCCCACTGCTGCTCCTGCTCCTGCTCCTGCTGCTCCGGCTTCCATTGTTCCTTGCATGTCAAGCAGTCCCTCAGAACTCCAGCTGCCTCCGTCACCTCATTTTTCTAGTGCATTGCTACCCCCACAGGACCTGCTGGTGAATATAGGTATTTCCCACCCTGCACAGTCAGGCACACACAATTCTCCACACACGATGGTGTCAGGAATCAGTCCTTGCAGCTTTATTTATTTTTTTGTTTTTTTTTTTGTTTTTTGTGGAGTTGAACTTGGATAGGGGATAGAGTATTCTGGGATGCCCACTTGATCAGCACACAAATACTGTAATTCTTCAGGGACATAAACTATATGCACACAGTATATTTACTTCTACCTTCAGCACAATATTGCTTGTAGAACTACATCTCCCAGGACTAGCTAGCACTGTAAGGATAATCCAACAGAGTCACAGATCTGTAGCAAATGCCCTTTTGCAGGCAGAAACCACGTGCCCCTTTGGTATGGTAGCAGAAAAGAAGTCCCAGTGCTTAGCTGTCCTATTCCTGTGGCTACTGATCCCAGCACCACCTCTTCAGGCACTACCAGCCCACCTGGCTACATCTGCCCCTTTCACTAGCCCTCCTGGCTAAGACTCCACATTCCTCCCAGACCGACTTTACACCCAGTTCCTTCAGGCATGCCTCTCAGTCCTCTGACTGTGCACTCAGCAGCCCTCCTGGCTTTCTTCCTCCTTGGAGTTTTTCCCAGCAGTGTCCTCCTGTTCTCTCCTTACTCCCATGCCTTTTGGTCGGGATCCCCCTGTGTGTCTTGAAGAGGGGTCCCTTCCGCACCCTAGCACAGGCTTGAGTTTGCCCCCCCAGATCAGGGAGTTACTCTCAAAGGCCTCCGACAGCCAACACTCCATTCTCCAGCTTCTACCCAAACTCCCCAACTGGCCTGACCCTGAATATTTGAGGGGGCCTGCCCCCTACCAGCCCATCTGTTGGGGATTGATCTGCCCTTTGCTGCCAGCTGAGCCTGCACAAATGTACCTATTCTAGTAAGAACCTAACTCTAGCAATGCTAGGGGGTGCTGAAATCACCCACCACCCCCCCCCCCCAACCTGTAGCCTGTCCCCACGGCTGAGAATGTACAAAAAAGAATGCTTCTGGGCCCAGGAGCAAGGGAATCCCATATAAAACAGTTTTAGAAGGGGAAGAGGGAACAAACTGAAACAGGGCTGTAATACAAATAAATAGTCCTTGCAGCCAACATATACAGAAAATGCCAGAGCACCTTACTCTTTAGGGAAGTCCTCCACCGGCTGGAACATGTTGAACATTGATAGCAGGGTGAGCAGCTGCCTACAGCGAAATCTGCAAAACAAGAAAAGCACAATATACAAAATCCTACTACTATTATCTGACTAACTGTACACAGGTTCTGTCAGCAGGGGGTTATGATCCCACTGACAGAACAAATAGCAAAGCACACATTTGTTTTTTCTATAAGCAGGGGTTATGATCCTTCTGGCAGAAACATAAACAGGTGCAGCAAAAGTCCTCTTTAGGGAAAAAAAAGTCTCTAGTGGGAGTGGCCTCTCCCTTGGTCATCAGGCTCTTCTCAAAGGGGTTAGTGTCCAGATCTAGGCCTCCCCCGAGTCCATCAGAGGGGACAGTCCATCCATCTGGTGTGGGTCAGGGTGGCAGGCTGAAAAAACTAACAGAAAAGCAAAGCACAGGCAGCAATCGCCCAGCTGTCCATTTAGTGATCTCCGCCTGTGAGCTGTACACTTCAGCAGTCCTTTACACATTGAGATTTGAATCCAGTAGTCTTCTCATACTGAGATTGAAACAGAGTGGTTCCTAGAAGGCTATCCTGTCTTCAGGACCACCACTCTGTCTTTGTGGATTTCGCTCCCCAGCCGCCATTCCTTTTGAATATGCTGAAACCGGGGTGGCTGGGTGGTTGAGGATCTGTTAAAAAAGATCTTTTCCAAAACAACTTTCAGGACAGCCACCCAAGAGATCATGGCTCCACCTCCCACAGGAAACATCTCCTCCATCAGAGCTTTTTAAGGGAAGTCTCCACGCAGCCTCCTCGGTTTCTTGTGTTTCCTCCAACCTGGAGGAACACCTCTGGTGGGGGTCATGATCTCTGGGGTGGTCCTGGAGGTTTTTTTTTCTCTCACCTACATTTTTTTTTCTTTTCAGGAGCTGGTCCTCCCATTTGTCTCCTGGTGTGGATGGTCCCAAGGGCTCTCTCTCTCCCTTCTGTGCTCGGGGAGAGCCAGGATGTCGGAGGTTCTGTTCCCTGGTCAGAGTGACGGCTGCATCAGTTTGAATCTCTCGCGTGCAGCGTGTGCTGCATTGCGGGAGATCGGTCGTTCGTCTTGGGCGACCAAGAGAGCTCGGCCACATCCTTCAGGAATGGGGGCGGGACTTCCAGCGGGCTTCCACATTTCCTGGTGCTGGAACGCAGGAGGAGAGAGGAGGACCAACTGGAGCCTTATTTCCGGTTCTGTCGGGGGCAGCAGTGTTTTTTAATCCGGGACCGGCGGCGGTGGTTCTGTGCGATGGAGAGCAATACAGACAAGGGGGCAAGCCAAGGCACCAGCAAGGTGAAGATAGGAGCTGTGCTCTGATGCTCTGGATCCTGTGCTCCTGTGTGTGGGGGGGGTGTGTTCACCCTTTGTCAGGAACCATGAAACAGACAGAGACAGAAGTACAATCAAATCACACTTGTTTATTAATAAAAATAAAAAGGTAAATAGGAAAAAGCGTAGTCAAGCATAGCCAGATCGGGTAGTCAGCCAGTCCAAAGTTTATAAACCAGATCGGGTAATCAGCCACTCCAGACATCAGGGATCCAAGGAGAGCAACTGCAAGCAGGATAGAAGCCAGGAGGGATGTCAGCAAGCCAGTCTTGAAACAAACAGCAGGAGATGGTTTCTAGTGATGTGACCAACGCGAAGGCAAAGGAAAGAGTGAGCTGGAAGGCTTTAAATAGGTAGGTCAGATGAGCATCATTGGGAACAGCTGGCAACTGTGGAAAGATAAGAGAGCTGGCAATTAGCCGACAGCTGTGCGGCCAGCTCAGAGGAGGAAGGGCTAAGCCAGCCCTGACAGTACCACCCCCCCCCCAATGTCCCCTCTCCCTCGGAGGTCCACCGGGCTTGAGGGGAAACTGCCTATGGAACTCACGGAGGAGGACAGGGGCATGTACGTCAGAGGATGAAACCCAGGAGCGTTCCTCCGGACCGTACCCCTTCCAATGCACCAGGTACTGTATGCGCCCACGGAACCTACAGGAGTCAACAATGGATTGTACCTCATACTCCTCATGATTCTCAACCTGAATAGGGTGAGGACGTGGCACCGAGGTGTTAAATTGGTTACAGACCAACGGTTTCAATAAGGAGACATGAAATACATTTGAGATGCGCATACTAGGAGGAAGGTCCAATAAACCGAAGTGCAAACTTCAGTGAGGGAACACGAAGCCAGAGGTTGCAAGATGACAGCCAGACCCTGTCGCCAACCTGGTAGAAAGGCGCAGGCAGGCGTCTGCGGTCAGCATGGAGATTGTGCCTATCATTAGCATGACACAAAGCCTCCTGGACTTGTACCCAAGTGGAACGAAGACCACGGAGATGCTCCTCTAACGCAGGAATACTCTGCAGACAAAAGATTCAGGCAACAAGGAAGGTTGGAAACCATAATTCGCCATAAATGGAGACAAGCGGGAGGCATAATTCAAGGCACTGTTGTGAGCAAACTCTGCCCAAGGTAATAGGTCAGACCAGTTGTCATGATGGTCAGAGATATAGCAACGTAGGAATTGCTCCAAGGACTGATTGGCTCGTTCTGCAGCCCCATTAGATTGCGGGTGATATGCAGAAGAGAACACAAGCTGGATTCCCAACTGTGCACAAAAGGCTCGCCAGAACCTGGAGACAAACTGACTGCCCCTGTCCGAGACAATCACCTTGGGTAGCCCATGTAAGCGAAAGATCTCCCGAGCAAAAATGGAAGCCAGTTCCTTAGAGGTGGGCAACTTCTTAAGTGGAATACAA
Organism: Lithobates pipiens; assembly: GCF_037356315.1. Lineage (NCBI taxonomy): Eukaryota > Metazoa > Chordata > Amphibia > Anura > Ranidae > Lithobates > Lithobates pipiens. Next base: position 377,855,528 of record NW_027507903.1, on the reverse strand, counting down.
TGACACATCTTTGAGAACCGGTCAACCACCATAAGGATAATAGTGTTGCCTTGGGAGTTGGGCAATTCCACAATGAAATCCATAGACAGGTGAGTCCAGGGCCTCTCTCCATTGGGTATGGGTTGTAGGAGGCTCACTGGAAGGTGTCACGGAGTCTTACTCTGAGCACACATGGGACAGGCAGCTACGAAGGCAGTAACATCAGCCCGTAGACTAGGCCACCAGAATTGTTGGGAGATGGCCCAAATTAGTTGATTCTTCCCAGAATGGCCAGCTGCCTTGGGAGAATGGTAAGTCTGGAGTTCTGCAGTACGGAGACTCTCTGGGACAAAGCAGCGGTCACAAGGTATATCAGGAGAAGCATGGACCTGAGCAGCAAAAATGTTGTCACCCAAAGGAGAAGTAAGACTGGTGCGAACCATAGCCAAGATACGATCAGGAGGAATCATAGGAACCGGAACCGACTCCGACTTGGAAGTGGAGGAAAATTGTCGTGACAAGGCATCAGCCCTTACATTCTTAGTACCGGGTAAGAATGAGACAATGTAATTAAAGCTCAACAAGAAAAGAGCCCATCGCGCCCTTCTGGGAGAGAGTCTCAGACAAGAATGTAAGATTCTTATGGTCAGTAAGAATAAGAACAGGCACAGTGGTACCTTCAAGGAGATGTCTCCATTCTTTCAGGGCTAAAATGATCGCCAACAGCTCTCGGTCACCAATCTCATAATTGCAACAATTTCTTGGAAAAGTAACCACACTGATGCATATCGCTCTCAGAGTTAGGACGTTGAGACAGAAGGGCGCCAACTCCAGTCTCAGAAGCATCAACTTCTAGGATAAAAGGCAATGTAGGATCAGGATGTGCCAACACAAGAGCAGAAACAAAGGCAGCCTTGAGAGTCTCAAAGGCCTTAATGGACTCCGTAGACCAACTCTGTGGGTTACCGTCCTTTCTGGTCATATCAGTCAGAGGCTTGACCAGAGACAAAAAGTTACGAATAAACTTCGGATAGTAGTTGGCAAAGCCCAGGAAACGCTGCAGAGGACATAAACCCATGGGTCGAGGCCACTGGGCCATCCGCTCCATAGACCAAAAGATCTTCCTGCCATAAGTAAAGAAGGAGAAGCTGGTACAGGGGGTAGCCCATCTACAATGCAATCAGCCCCGATTCTTCACGAGGGTCATGTCGGTTCTGGGGACTCTGACTTCCTCTATTCCGGCGGTCCAATGGGCAAGGCATCACTTCAGGCCTCTTCAGGCCTTCCTACTAAGGGTCTGGGATCGTCAACAGAGTTCTCTAGACGATTTGGTAAGGATTCCCACCTCGGTAAGAAGAGGTCTTTGGTGCTGGAGAGCGCAAGGGGTGCTTTCGGAAGGCCTGTTGTGGTCCTTCCCAGTCCAGGTGCGGCTGACAACCGACGCCAGCGCCTGGTGTTGGGGGGCCCATGAGGACACCCAGTGGGTCCAGGGCACATGGTCAGTGGAAGAGGCAGAGAGGTCTTCAAATTGGAGGGAGCTGAAGGCAGTAGAAAGGGCAATGTTGGCCTTCTCAGACGTTGTGCAGAAGCAACACATCCAGATCCTTTCAGACAATGCCACAGCGGGGGCATATTTGAACAGACAGGAAGGAACAAGAAGCAGGGCACTTCAGGGTCTAGCATGAAGTATCCTGGGCTGGGCAGAGCAGTTTACTCGATCCGTGTCAGCGATCCACCTTAAAGGGTATTTAAATGAAAAAGCAGACTTCCTCAGCAGGAACCAGGTCCTAGAGGCAGAGTGGCAGTTGAATCCGGAGGTCTTCAGACTGATCGTGGAGAGATGCGGTCAGCCAGAGGTAGATCTCTTTGCCACTCAGGAAAATGCCCAGGTCCCTCTTTTCTTCTCCCTGAACAGGCACGAGAGGTCGTTTGGAGTTGATGCCTTAGCTCACAGCTGGAATTTTTGCCTTTGCTATGCCTTTCCCCCGTTTTAGTTCCCCGGGTGTTAGGCAAAATCCCCGGGTGTTAGGCAAAATCAGAAGACAAGAAGCAGGGGTAATTCTGATCTCCCCCTTTTGGCCCAAAAGAATGTAGTTCTCGCCCATTCTGCAGATGCAGCAAAGACCGTTCTGGCATCTGCCCCTAAGAGAAGATCGCCTCCGGCAGGGCCCTCTCGTCCATCAAGATCTGGCAAAACTAAGACTCACGGCTTGGTTTCTGAAGAGCAACTTTTGAAGAAGGGGTTCTCAGATAAGTTGGTTGCTACCCTGTTGTCCAGTAGGAAGAAGGTCACCAGGGCAATATACTTCAAATACTGGAAAGTGTTTAATTCCTGGTGCAGGACTTCAGCTAGGTCACCAAGACAGATTGCTTCAGTTCTGGAATTCCTACAGGAAGGACCAGATAATAAATTAGCAATCAGCACCCTAAAAGTGCAGGTAGCTGCTCTAGGTGTCTTTTTGGAGAAATCTTTGGCATCAGACCCTCTAGTAGTCAGGTTCTTTAGAGCTCTGTCTCGTTCTAGGCCTGTCGTATCTAGAAACTGCCCAGGCTGGGACCTGTCTACTGTCCTGCAGGCCCTGACCAAGGGTCCTTCCGAACCTATTGTTTCAGCCTCCCTGAGATGGATTACTTTGAAAACCGTTTTCACAAGTCCATGAGTTGCAGGCACTATCAATCGGGGAGCCGTTTTTTTTGTTTTTCCGGACAGAATAATCCTTAAAACAGACCCTCATTTTTTAGCCAAAGTGGCATCATTTCAAAATCGTTTCCAGGAGATGATTCTACCTACATTCTGCTCTGATCAATCGGGTAAGAAAGAAAAGGATTTCCATACCTTGGATGTTAAGTTATGTAGAAGCCACTAAAGACTTTAGACAGTCGGATGCACTTTTTGTTTCATTTTCCGGTACTAGAAAGGGAAAGCAGGTGTCCAAAGGGACCATAGCCAAATGGCTGAGAATGGCGATTTCGGAAGCATATTCCTGTGCGGGTCAGAGGAGTCCAGTGAGCACTCGGGCTCATTCCACAAGGGCTACGGCGGTGAGTTGGGCAGAGAAGGCTGGCGCCACCCCTGAACAGATATGTAAGGCTGCTACCCGGTCAAGTCTAATGACCTTTGCCCGCCATTACAGATTAGATCTTTTATCGGCTGGGTATCAGGCTTTTGGAAGGAAAGTCTAAGAGGCTGTTGTCCCGCCCTGAATAGAGTAAGTCTCGGTAATCCTCTCGGGTGGCTGTCCTGAAAGTTATTTTGGAAAATTCAAGTTAGACTTACCGGTAACTTGTTTTCCAGTAGACTTTCAGGACAGCAATAACCCACCCTGTGGTATATGTGATTTGCTGTAATACTATGATATAACTGTCGCTTGTGTGTTGTAGCAGGGGTTGGAGAGTCTCTACAAACAACTGAGGAGGCTGCGTGGAGACTTCCCTTAAAAAGCTCTGATGGAGGAGGTGTTTCCTGTGGGAGGTGGAGCCATGATCTCTCGGGTGGCTGTCCTCAAAGTCCACTGGAAAACAAGTTACCGGTAAGTCTAACTTGAATTTTTAACGCTGACAAGGGTTCCTGCAGCTTCTCCGGTCCCCCCAGGAGGATATGGTACATCTAACACCTCGGACTTGACTTCTTCCTGGACCATGGAGCCTCCCAAATCCCAGTCTTCCTCTGAGCTACAGTGTGACGACCAGTACGCTATCTCATCTTCCAGGGGCCAGAATTCTGCCTACAGAACCTCAATCTATGGCCCTGTCTCTACCTTCTCTCTCCTTTTGGCTCACCTAAGGGCACATCTCCCTCCTTCACTGGCTCCTTTCTGGTGGGGTTGGCAGAGCACATAGGCGCAGCTCGCATTTCAGGGACATTCTATGGTTCCTGCTGGGCAGTACTCAGTTACCAGGTCCCCGACTGGGCTGCAGGCCACTGCAGAACTCCAACTCTCTTCCCCGATGTCACTGATTAGGGAAGTCACCAGACTCCAACTCAACCCTACCTTGCTCGAATGATCCAAGGCCCTTACCGTGACTTCCAATAGTATAGTAGAAACAATCCTGATTGCAGCTTCACTTGATAGTACTGTGGCCCCTGCTCGCTGTATACTAGCTGGGTAAACCGCTCATCACAATTCCCACACTGGACCCAGGCACTGACCACCAAGTTCGTATCTGGCTGTTAGAGAACTATTAATTCCTGTCCGGTGTGCACTTGTGTGAATGCACGCGTGGGCATCTGCAGATGCCTGGGTGCATCAATGCGCATGCGCCGCAGACTGCATGCACGTACAGGAGCGCACCCCTAAATACCAATTGGTGCCAGACGGCCTATTTAAGGAATTGCTCTGACCCCAGACCATTGCTGACTGGTCTTCAGCTGTTCCCTAATACCTGAATCCTGCTATTTATCCTGCTATTATCCTGCTTGATACCTGTTGACGAACCTGGCTTGCCTAGAAACTGCTTCTGGATCCTGTTCTTGCTCTGATTACTGGTTTCTGATACTAGCTTCCCATCTGACTCTGCTTCTGCCTACTGCCTTGTACCGTGCTGTCCGCCTTTTACCAGATCCGGCTATCCTTGTGACCTTGCTTCTGTCTGCTGCCGTGTACCTCGCTGCCCACCTGTTACTGGACCCGGCTATCCCTGGGACCCTACTCTTACCTTCTGTGCTACTCCTCATTCTCAGAGCATCTGCATCTGCAATCAAGGTCCTGTGACCCGCTGCGACTTCTTGCTGCAAGTCTACCAGGAACCTTATATCGCCTAACATTTCACCACTGTTTCTGTGGAGTGCTTCGCTCATTCCAGCTGATCCTTGGCGCATGAGTACCTATCCTGACCTGACGGTTCTCCTGCCCTTCCAAGATCACACCCTCTGCTGCTAGTCTTTGGGTCCACATCTACAGGCACTTGTGTTCCTCCTGGCCTTTGGTTCCCTCTGTTCCACTTCCAGCAGGACCAGGGCTGGAGGTACAAGAGAGGCCGACCTCATCATTTCAGTTTCCACACAGGTATGTAACAGTACCAGTCAGCCAGTAATGGAGTCTGAAAGGGTGGCTATGAAGGACATTTTCTTTGATGTTTCCCCCAAAGACATCTTATGAGATACTGTCTCAGTGACAGGGGAAAAAATCCCTACTTCACCCTGTCTTCTTTTCCAGAAAACTAACTGTCCCAGATAGAAACTATGACGTTGGTGACTGGGAGTTACTTGTTATCAAATCTGCCCTTTTTGAAGGAGCGGCACATCCTATTCTTGTGTTCACCGATCACAAGAACCTATCTAAGATCAGCCAAGAGACTAAGACCCCGCCAGGCCAGATGGACCCTCTCTTTTGCAAGATTCTGATTCCACATTACCTATCAGCCTGGATCTAAGAGCAGGAAGCCTGACACCCTTTCCCATATGTTCCAAGACACTGAGGTTCCCCCTGAGCCTGATACCATTTTACCTGCTAAAAATTTTCTTCTGTTACAGAGTGATCTCATCTCTCAAATCAAAACAGCAGTTCAGAACCATCTCAGGAACTCCACCTTCCGCCGAAAGAGGGTCTCTGTTTTCTTGGCAAGCAGATCTTCGTTCCTGAGCATCTACGGACAGCAGTTCTTTAGGTGTGCCATGATCACCCCTTGGCAGGGCATTTTGGATCTCATGAGACTTCAAATTTGGGTCTTTGCTCCTTCTGGTGGCCAGACTTCGTACAAAATTGCAGGGACTACATTAAGCCTTGCACAACATGTCTTCAAAATAAGACTGATAGGGCCAAGAATTGGGGTATGTTGGAGCCTCTTCCTGTTCCTGATAAATTATGGACTATGATCACCATGGATTGTTGAACTACCCCCATTCGAAGGCTTCACCGCCATTTTTGTGATTGTGGATCGATTATCCAAAATGGTCCACTTTGTGCCCCTGAAAGGCACCCCTTCTGCTGCAGAGACTGATGCTTCTTTTTATCAAGGAAGTTGTACTCCTACACGGTATTCCTGCCAACATTACCTCAGACCGAGGGGTACATAAGGAAATCCTTATGTGAAGTTCTGGGCATCTGCATACCATCCTCAGACTAACTGTCAAACAGAGCAGACAAACCAGACCCTGGAATTTCCGTTGCTTTTCCTCGTTTGCACAAGATGACTGGGCCTCTCTTTTGCCATTAGCAGAGTTTGCCTACAATAACTCTATTCATTCTGCAATCAAACTCCCTTTTTTGCAAACTATGGGCTAGGATGGGAAGGATAGGTGAACTATCCTTCTTGCCTGATGTTCACAGGAATCTTCAGTTCTGGCAGTACAGGCTCGTCGGGTGTTCTGGAGATCCAACAACCAACTCTTGCAAGAAACCATCACTAAATCCCAGGAAAGTAATAAAAGGTTCTATGATAAGAGGAGAAGGGGTAATCTAGACCTTAAATCGGGGGATAAAGTATGGCTTTCCACTACGAACCTAAAGTTGGTTTGTCCTTCTAATGTCGCGTACACACGACCGGACTTTCCATCGGAATGAACTCGGACGGACTTTTTGACTGACTTTTCGACGGAGTTCCACTGGAGTTCCGCTGAAACGGACTTGCCTACACACGATCAAACCAAAGTCCGATCATTTAACGCAATGAAGTATGATGGGACTGGAAAAAGGAAATTCAATAGCCAGTAGCTAATAGCTGCCTTTGTGTCCTTGTTGGTCCGTCAGACCTGCATAAGATGAGCAGTTTTCTCAATAGGAACTGGTTCCAGCGGAAAGATTTGAAACATGTTCTATTTCTAAAGTCCGTCCGATTTTTCGACAGAAAAGGTCAGATGAAGCCCACACACGATTGAATTGTCCATTGGATTCGTTCGGTCAGAACTTTGCGGTCAAAAAGTGCAGTTGTGTGTACAAAGCATAAGAAATTAGGACCAAGGTACATTGGTCCATTACCAGTAAAGTAGAGGACCAATGCTGTTGCCTTTGAGCTCAAACTGCCGGCAAGTTTGAGGATTCACCCGGTGTTTCATGTATCTCTCTTAAAACGATCCGTGGCTAACTCCTTCCCTGATCAAGAACCTGAGATTCCTCCCTCATTGTATGTTGAAGGAAACAAGGAATTTGAGGTTGAAGCCGTTCTGGATTGCCGGAAGAGAAGGGGTCAAACCCAGTTTTTGATTAAATGGAGGGGTTATGGCCCTGAAGATAACTCATGGGTGCCTTTTCCCAATGTACATGCCCCACAGTTGATTTGGGCCTATCTTCAGCTTCACTCTGAGAAAAGTTCCCCGGTGGGCATCTGAAGGCTGCCCGTAAGGGGGGGGGGCAATATAAGAGGGGATATATAAGCCGCTGAGGGGAGAAGAGCTGACCGGCAGCTAGGTGGACGGGCAGGTGGAAGTGCCCAAGCGTGACAGGTCCTGCTCACTGCATATGAGGAATTCAGCTCAATCACCGCTGCACCGTCCCATAGAGCTGGACTGCACCCTATCGCTTGCCCAGTATTACTTACACAGTGTTGCTTACGCTGTTTAGCATTCCATCTGCTTGAGGAGAGTTTTGCATCCATTGGCTTTTATCAATTTACATCATTGTTTTAATAAACTTCCCTGTGTGTTTTTAATCATATTGGCATTATCAGAGACTGTTTCGAATGACACAGCGATCATTCACTCTCTTCCTAAAGAAGTTTCCATTCAGCGTTTCTGGTAGTGGCTGTGGCTGTGTGTTGTTCTTGTCTATTTCCAGCCCCGTTCCTGGTTCATTGCAGAGGGTTTCTTAACCAGGTTGGGATAAACTTTGATATTATTATACAGGATTTATATATCGCCAACAGTTTGTGCAGCACTTTACAATGTAGGGAGACACTACACCAACAGTAAAATTTAAACAAGAGGGTTATAGAAGCCCTGCTCCTGCAAGCTTACAATACAAGAGGGAGGGTCTGGTGAACAAAAGGTAGGGACAGTGGAAGACGAACTGATGGGGGAGTAGAAGATTTGGTTGTTAGCTGGAGGCAGGATAGGCCACCCTGAAGAAATTAGTTTTCGGGTATCACCTAAAAGTGGACAGAGTAGGAGATAGCTGGACAGAATGGGGTAGTGAGTTCCAGAGGATGGGAGAGACTCTAGAGAAGTCCTGGAGACAAGCATTGGGGGAGGAGACAGGGAAGCTATAGAGCAGAAGGTCTTGAGAGGAGCAGAGAGGATGGTTTGGGTGATATTTGGAGATAAGATTGGTGATGTAGCTCGGGGCAGAACTTTGAATGGCTTTGTATGTTATTGTTTTGAATGTTATTCATTGGGCAATGGGAAGCCAGTGGAGAAATTAGCAGAGAGGATTGGCGAAAACTAAACAGTTGGTAAGGTGGATGGGTCTGGTAGAGGCATTCATGATAGACTGAAGAGGGGATAGCTTACGGAGAAGTAGGCCAAGGAGGAGGGAGTTACAATAGTCAAGGCAATAGATAACAAGGGAGTAAATAAGTTGCTTAGTGGTCTCAGCGGTTAGAAAGGGGCGTATTTTGGAGATGTTTTGGAGGTGAATTCTGGACGATTTTGACAGTGATTGGATCTGTGGCTGAAAGGACACGTCAGGGTCTAGGATTACACCTAGTACCTTGGCATGAGGGGAGGGACTGATGGTTGTATTATTGATCTTGATGGAGAAGTCAGGGGGAGGGGCAGGGCTGGAGGAAAAATTATGAGCTTGGTTTTAGAAAGATTGAGTTTGATGAGGTGGTGTGACATCCATGCTGATATGTCAGTTAGTAATGCAAGAAGAGACTGAAGGAGTGAGGTGAGGAGTAGAGAGATAGATTTTTATGTCGTCAGCATAGAGGTGCTACTGGAAGCCATGGAAGTTTATTAACAGACCAAGGGAGGAGATGTAAATGGAAAGAGAAGAGGTCTGAGGACAGAACCTTGAGGTACCCCTACAGAAAGAGGAAATGGAGAGGAGGAAACAGAGTTATAGGTCACACTGAAAGAGCGCTGTGATAGGTAGAAGGAGAGCCAGGAGTGAGCAGTCTCGAAGGCCAAGAGTGGAGTTTGAGGAGGAGCGAATGGTCAACAGTATCAAAGGCTGCATAGAGGTCGAGTATGGAGGCCATTGGTTTTAGCCGTTAGGTCATTCGTGAGTTTCAGTAGGGCAGTTTAACCACTTCAACCCCGGACCAATTAACAGCCTAAGGACCAGAGGTCTTTTTACAATTTCGCACTGCACTGCTTTAACTGGTAATTGCGTGCTCATGCAATGTTGTACCCAAACGAAATTTGCGTCCTTTTCTTCCCACAAATAGAGCTTTCTTTTGGTGGTATTTGATTGCCTCTGCGATTTTTATTTTTTGCGATATAAATGGAAAAAGACCGAAAATTTGGAGAAAAAATGATATTTTCTATTTTTTGTTATAAGAAAAATCGAATAAACTAAATTTTAGTCATACATTTAGGGCAAAATTTATTCAGCCACATGTCTTTAGTAAAAAAAATGTCAATAAGCGTATATTTTTTGGTTTGCGCAAAAGTTAGTTTGGTTTGCGCAAACTAGAGTACATTTTCTGGAATTTACACAGCTTTTAATTTATGACTGCCTATCTCATTTCTTGAGGTGCTAAAATGGCAGGGCAGTACAAACCCCCCCAAATGACCCCATTTTGGAAAGTAGACACCCCAAGGAAATTTCTGAGAGGCATGTTGAGCCCATTGAATATTTTTTTTTGTCCCAAGTAATTAAATAATGACACAAAAAAAAAAAAAGTTTACAAAAAGTTGTCACTAAATGATATATTGCTCACACATCCCATAGTTATATGTGGAATTGCACCCCAAAATATATTCTGCTGCTTCTCCTGAGTACAGGGATACCACATATGTGGGACTTTTCGGGGTGCCGTATGCGGCTAGACTCTCAAAAACCAATTACTGCCTTCAGGGTTTTTAAGGGTGCAAATTTTTGATTTCACTCCTCACTACCTATCACAGTTTCGAAGGCCATAAAATGCCAAAATAACACAAACCCCCCCCCCCAAATGACCCCATTTTGAAACGTAGACACCCCAAGCTATTTACTGAGAGGCATGTTGAGTCCATGAAATATTTTATATTTTGCCACAAGTTGCAGGAATATTACAATTTTTTTTTTTTTTTTTGCACAAAGTTGTCACTAAATGATATATTGCTCACACATGCTATGGGCATAAGTCAAATTACACCCCAAAATAAATTCTACTGCTTCTCCCGAGTACGAATACTACATGTGGGGGACTTTTTGGGAGCCTAGCCACGTACTGGACCCCGAAAAGCAAGCACTGCCTTCCGGATTTAAATATAAAACGCTACCAAAAAAAACTGTTTGCGATCGCAGGGATCAGGCCTGACTCTGCGAACGCTGCAGTTATGTGTTTAGTGTTTTGTAAGTGACAGCGATCGATCAATACTGCACTTGGGTGGGCTGGGCAGAGGGACAAAACGCAGGTGCTAGCAGGTATCTGGGCTGATCCCGCTAACAATGCGTTTTTTTGGAACCCTAAACTGCTGGGGACGCTAGTATAGATCTGATCAGATCAGATATTTATCTGTTCAGATTCTATACCACTACGGGAGGTTTATGCTTTGCACGTGGGTGTTAGCGGTACTGGCACTAACCTAGCGCTGCCTGGGGCGACGCAGACCCTGACCCTAAAACCTAATTGATATCACCCGCCGGGTGATCAGGGGGTTAAACCTTTATTGGGTAATAAATGGTGGGTGCCCTGATGCTATAAAAAGCAAACTAACTAACCAGAGTCACCCGTAACACTTATACGGTGATCACTGGTGAAAGGGTTAACTAGGGGCAATCAGGGCGTTCAAATTTTTATTAGGTAGTATATGGGGGTCCCTGGCGCTATATAAAAACCTGACGGGGAACCTAAATAACTAACTGGCTAACCAGCGTCACCAGTGACACTTATACTGTGATCGATGGTGAAAGGGTTAACTAGGGGCAATCAGGGGGTTAAAACCATTATTGGGTAGTAAATGGGGGTACCTAGCGCTATAAAAACCTGGCGGTGAACCTAAAAAAATAACTAGCTACCTAGCGACACTAGTGACACTAATGCAGCGATCAGAAAAATGATCGCTTAGTGACACTGGCAAAAGGGGGTGAAAGGGTTAATTAGGGGCAATCAGGGGGTTAAAACCATTATTGGGTAGTATATTGGGGTACCTAGCGCTATAAAAACCTGGCGGTGAACCTAAAAAAATAACTAGCTACCTAGCGACACTAGCGACACTAATGCAGCGATCAGAAAAATGATCGCTTAGTGACAGTGGCAAAAGGGGGTGAAAGGGTTAACTCTAAGGGAAATTAGGGGGTTAAATCTTTATTGGGGGGTGGTAGGGGGCTACCCTGGACCTAAAACTAACTGCCCTGACAGTTTTTACTTTTACAACTGACACTGAATGCAGTGATCAGTAAATAAATGATCACTGCAATCAGTGACACTGTGACTGAGGGGGGGCGGGGGGACATCGGGGGGGGGGGGGGGGGTTTGTGTGCCTGTGTGTTATTTAGTGTCAGTGTAGTGTTTGGTGCAGACTTACTGTGACCTCTCCTCGTAGTCTGGTCGATAAGACCGCCCCGAGGAGAATGACATCACTTCCTCCCTGCCTGTGTATACAATACACAGTGGGAGGAAGCTTCTCATTCGCCAGGAGCGATCGAGAGGGGATGGCCAGAAACCAACGGCCATCCCCTCATCCCGGATCGCTCCTGAAGCGAACCGGACCGCCGCATCCAGCGGGAGGGGGTCCGATCGGACCCCCCACCCGCTGGAAGGCAAGCACGTACATGTACGTGCTTGTGCCTGTACATGCCATTGTAATGACGTACAATGGCATGCGGCGGTCGTTAAGTGGTTAAGTGGAGTGTAGCAAGCGGAAGCCAGACTGTAAGGGGCCAAGAAGGTTGTTGTCAGTGAGGTAGGAGCTAAGACCGTTGTAGACTAAGCATTTTGTTTGCATCAAAACTAGGGATGCACCGATACCACTTTTTTGACAAGGAGTACGAGTACTGATACTTGACATCATGTACTCGCCGATACCAATTACCGATACCTGATTTTGGTCATGTGACCATTTTTTTTTTTAAATAATGAAAAATTACACATTTTCGCCATAATATGAGGAATTGAAAAGCAGTCAAAAGACATATGAAAGAAAGCATGTTTATTTGCTGGTCGCAAAGCTGTTAAAGTGCAAATTGCATGGAACATGTTATATATTAAAAAAAAAATAATGTCAAATGTCATCAATGACATGTACATTGCAAGTTCACAATTTAGGCATGAGGAGAAGCAAGAACAGTACAGTACCTCAGTCAACTCACAACACAAGGCATTATAGAATTGAAAAAACAAAAAATTAACACACAGCATGTTTGTTTCCAGTTCAACTTCTTACACATGTGTAAGAGAAACACCTTTCACAGGCACAACATTCCAGGATGGCAAGGAAGAATGTGTGTTAGGTTGGCATGTAGGCTGCAGTAAGGCATCATGCACAATTCAAAGCAGCTGCTTCTGGTGTTTAGCTCTTTGATCTTTTTTTTTTCTCTACTTGTTACCTCTTCCCCGCCATGTTAGCCTATGTGTTCATTCATGGCCATTGGCCAAGGAAAGGAACACTATGCGGTTTCAGAAGTTTAGTGGCAGGGCAGCTTACAGGAAGCAGACAGAAAAAAAATCCAAAGGAATTGGAAATGTAAATCTTTGGATTTTTTTTGTGCATGTAAACTTTTCTGCCACTAAGCTCCTGAAACTAGTTTGCAATGGGCTGACATGGAGGCGAGGCATTAACACGCAGGAAAAAAGCTCAAACTCCTTGAGGAGCAGATGCTTTTAGCTACATTGTACAGGCATTATGCCTTGAAAATGAAAAGCTCACACAGAACATGAAATATCATCATTGTTGATGACGCCACGTATAAAACAAGTTCACGTCATCACATCAATCAACCCAAGTGCAATACTGTTAAATACTGTTAAATAATGTTAGGCCTGTTCAGGCAACTGAACAGTACCTCCAAACTAACATTATTTTCATTTTTTGCTTCTTTTTTTTTATTTATTTATTTATTTATTTATTTTTTTTACTACTTCAGCGAATTTTCATGAGGTCCAATCAGTTTAACGTTCATTTACGTTGTCCTCATCTTCACATCATTGTAGCATTAATTTTTCTAATTTATATCACAAAAATTTCCTCTCTTTTTTTTTTTTTTTTTCCAAGGCAAGTATAATGCAGGGAAAAGAGCACAAAGAAAATATCAAATCAACCCCTACGAATTTCTCCCTCTCTCCTCCCCCTTGCCCCCCCCCCGTCTCCCACCCATCCCTCCCTCTACCTAACTATGCGTGGAGGTTTAGACCTTCTCATATTCTTATATGCTCGGCGTAGCTCCATGATTTTTTTAATTTTTTCCACTCTTGCCATTTATCTACTACTACCAATCCCTTATCATCATGGCTTTCCCTTCGCCTAGTCATACGGTAAGTCTCTTCCACTGTATCGATCCATTCCCAGATTGCTGGACTTTCCTCTTTTTGCCAATTTTTTGGTATTAATCTTTTGGCTGCGTTTAGAAGATGCGGGACCAACGATTCCTGATACTTTTTTATTTCCTCTCTAGTATCATGAAATAATACTGTCCATGGATCCTCTGAGATTGTAATGTTTGTAATTTTTTTTACATAATGTAAGATCCTTTTCCAGTATTTATTTATTTTAGGACAACTCCACCATAGGTGGGTCATTGTTCCCAATTCCCCACACCCTCTCCAACAATCCCTTGACTTACTTGATTGAAATTTGTGAATTTTGTCTGGGGTGTAGCGTACCATCTAGAGATACATTTGTAATTCATTTCTACTGTTCTGCTATTGGCTGCTGACCTGTGTATGAGTTTATATAAATTTTCCCCTGGGTGCTTTTATCGCATTGTGTGCCCAATTCCATTTCCCACTTCTGTATATAAGGCGGACTCTCCAGCTCCCCTTTCTCGGTCAGTAGCCTATACAGCTTAGAGATTATCCCCTTGGGATTATCTGCTAAACAAAGCTTCTCAAGGGGTGACCACTCCTCTTCCGTTTTTAATGGCTGTGGTAGGCTTCTCACAAAGTGGGCCAACTGAAGGTACCGCCACTCATCTATTCTTCCTAAATCCCCTTTGTGTTTTAACTCGTGTAGTGACAAAATCCTTCCTCCTTTTATAAGATCCCTAACCTGTGCCTTCTCTTTTTTCAACCAATTCCCGCTATTAATTTTTAGCCCTGGAGGGAAGTATTCATTTTCTTTTAACTCTATAAGTGGAGAGTTATATTGGCCATTCAATTGCTTGTATACCCTATCCCAAATCCTAAGTGTATTACGTGTCAAAATATTTGTGTCTGCATCAAGTGTCCTGTGTTTTGGCGGATTCCATACTATCTTATTCAACTGTGTTTTACTCAAAACATTTTCTATATTTACCCATCTTTTCTCCTTATTATTTTCCCTTACCCACTCTACTAATCTCGACAACACGATAGCGTTATAATACTTTTGTATATCAGGTACAGCTAACCCCCCTTGACTTTTGCTTCGTTTCAGGGTAGTGAAGGAGACTCTAGTTTTTCTTTTGTTCCATATGAACCCCCCTAACAGTGTCTTAATCTTCGTAAAATAATACTTCGGTATCACTATGGGGATCATCTGGAATTTATATAAAAATTTTGGTACAATGAACATCTTAAGTGTATTAATACGTCCCATCCAGGTCAGTGGTCTATTTACCAGTCTATTACTTTCTTTCTTGATTTCGTCTAGTAATGGGATAAAATTTAATTTAAACAATTTCTCTACTGAGGTTGTAAGTTTTATTCCAAGGTAATTTAATTCCTTCCGCCAAGGAAACCCAAATTCTTTTTGAAGCCAACACTTTTCCGATTTGCCCGTATTAATATTGAGTACCTCTGATTTAACTTGGTTGATTTTAAAATTCGAAAGTTGGCCATACTGTGCTATTGCTTCTATCAGCTTGGGCATCGTATTACTTGGCTCCCTGATATAGAATAACACATCATCGGCAAAGGAGGCCAATTTATGTTCTTCTTTTCCTATTTTAATTCCCTTAATCTGTGGATCATTGCGAATCGAGGCAAGCAGTGGTTCTAAGGACAGCACAAACAGCAGGGGTGATAGAGGACACCCCTGCCTTGTGCCGTTTTTCATCTCAAAGGGTGGGGATAGCATACCATTGATCTTAATCCTTGAAGTTGGATGATAGTAGAGTGTCCTAATCCTCTGGACCATTTTGGGTCCCACTCCCATTGCCTCCAGGGTTCGGAACATAAATCCCCAGTCTACCCTGTTGAAGGCCTTCTGGGCATCAATCGACAGGAGTAGACTCGGGCTCTCCCTCTCACCCTCTTGGGATAGAAGGAGCAATGTTCTCACTCCATTGTCCCTTCCCTCCCTTCCGCATATAAAGCCCACTTGGTCAGGATGGACTAATGTGTTCATCAGGGCCATCATTCTACTAGCCAGAACTTTAGCAAACAGCTTTGTATCAGCATTCAGTAGAGATATGGGCCTATAATTAGAACACAATGTCTCATCCTTCCCATCCTTCTGAATAACCGTTATAGATGCGGACCTTGCCTCCTCACTCATTTCATACTCTGTCCCTAATCCATTTAAATAATTACATAGATGAGGTATTAATATTTTCTTAAATTTCTTAAAATAATATACAGTAAACCCATCTGGGCCCGGACTTTTACCAGAGGCTGAGTCCATAAGTGCCTTTTGTAATTCTTCCTCTGAAATGGGTCTCTAGTAATTCCATTTCTAATTCAGTGATTTTTGTTAATTGAGCTTTTTCCAGATACTCCCCCACTTTTAGGTCCTTTTCCTCTGCCTTTAGTCCTATGGGCTGATCCACTGCATACACTTTCTCATAATAACTCTTAAATATTTCCGCTATCTCTCTTGTTCCGTAGACCATACCCCCTTTACCTGTCTGAATTTTTTCTTTGTAATTTCTGGACTTTTTCTTTTGTAATCTTCTTGCTATATATTTAGTAGGTTTGTTGTCTCCATAGTACCTGTCCCTAGCTATTTGGTTGAACGTTTTTTGAGTTTCCTGTTCCATCAGGGTTTTTAATTCATCCCGTTTGATTAATAATTTTTGGAAGATTGCCTTATCCTGATTCGGGTGTTTTTTGTGTTGCTGTTCTATTCTAAATATTTCCTCTATTAGAGTTTTGATTTTTTCCGATCTCTCTTTTTTTTTTCTAGATCCCAATGATATCAGGATCCCCCTAATATAGGCTTTATGGGCCTCCCATAAATTTTGACTTGATATATTCTCGGTGTTATTGATCGCAAAATATTGTTCTAATTCTTTATTAATCCTTTCTTCCCCCTCTACATCCTGAATTAATCCTTCATTTAGCCTCCAAGTAAAGGTTTTACATTCCCCTCCCCTTAATCGCAGCTTCATCCTAGCCGGGGCATGATCAGAGAGTGTAGCTACCTCTATCGAGGTCTCTTCAACCATTTCCAAGATTCTATGATCTACAAAAATGTAATCGATCCGGGAGTACATCCTGTGCACAGGGGAATAGAACGTGAAATCTTTCTCGTTTGGATGCTGGACTCTCCACACGTCTACTAGTTGACAAGTATGTAGTTTTTGTTTTATTCTTTTTAATTGCACCTTACCAGTCCCCTGTGCCCCGGATGTACTATCCAATCCCGGATCGACGGAAAAATTCAAATCCCCCATCAGAATCGCTGGTCCTCTCCCAAAATCTGTTAATTTCCCCAGGAGATCCCCTAAGTATTTTGTAGGGTCGCGATTAGGGGCATATATATTGATCAGGGTACATTCCATTTCTCTCAGTTTACCTCTTAGGGCTAGGTACCTTCCCTCCGGATCTACTAATCTTTCTTCTAAATTGAACTGTATCTTCTTTGAAAATCCTATAGCCACTCCCCTTCCTCTACTTGTTATCGCATCTCCATAGTACCACACTGGGAACTCCTTTGAATATAACTTAATATTTGCCTCGTGAGAAAAATGAGTTTCCTGTAAGAAAATTACCTCCGCTTTGTAGTGACTAAGTTCCTTCAATATCTTATGCCTCTTACTAGGCGTGTTTAGACCTTTGACATTATACGTCATAAAATTTATGGCTTGCATCTTAGATCTCTTGGGTAACTATATAGAATCTCCTTCTTACTTCTACCCCGGGCAATAACCTCTCCAGCATAGATTTCCCCCCCCCCTCCCCTCCCCCCCTTCCCCTCCCCCTCCCCAAACTACCCTTCACCCCTCGCCATCCCATTCCTCCCCTCCTCCCCCCCCCTCCCGGCCTAGATCTGGCCCTTGACTCACTGAGTGGTCCGGTACTCCCGACCATCAATAAGTCTTGTAGGTTCTAAGGTGAGGGACAGTATTCGGCCTCCCCCTCCTCTCCCCCAAGATTATACCAAGAAGAGGAGGGGGGAGGACCGGCCCCCCGCATCCACACACGTACCATGGTGTAGCTTCACATAACTCCCTCCCTCCCTCCCAGGGACCCCCCCCTCTCCCCCAGGACCCCCAAATCTTCATCCGTCCACCCCGGCAAGGCCGGGGCCTGAATCCCCAGTCTCTCACAGAATCCCGCCAGCTCTTCTGGGAATCGCAACCTAGTTGTCCTGCCATCTTTAGATCCTACGAGACAAGCCGGGAATCCCCAACTGTATCGTATGTTCTGCGTTTTCATCTGGTCTAACAGAGGTTTCAAAAGCCGCTTTCTGGTCAATGTCTCTGAGGCTAGATCTGGAAAAACTTGCAGGTCTGCCCCTGCGTATTTCAATACATCTCTCCCCTTTAATTTTGACCATATCTCATCTTTATCTTCACAGAATCTAAATCTGACAATAATATCTCGTGGCTTATTGGTTCCCTCATTCCTTATTCTACCTATACGGTGGACCCGTTCAATCTTTGGGAATCCATCCTCTCCTCTGTCCAGGAGTGGATTGAATATGTTTTTGATAATTTCCTTTAGGTTTTCTTGTTTTTTTTCAGGTACTGAGCGTATTCTTAAATTTTGTCTGCGATTTCTATTTTCTTGATCCTCCAGTTGGTACAAGATTTTTCTCTGGTTCTGATTTGTTGTTTTAATTTGGTCCTTCACGCGCCCCAATTCCTGGGCTTGCCTTTCCATATTAGACTCCACTTCTTCCACTCTGTTTAACAGGTGTCCCAGATCCACTCGCAGCAAACCAATTTCTGATTTTATTGCGACTTCGAGGTTTGAGAGCATTTCTCTCAATACTTGCTGTGTTATAGGCAAATCTACTCCCCGGTGCTCTCCATCTCTGCTCAGCTCCATTTCACTTTCGGTTGTAAGATCCTCCCTGGAATAGTCCCTGATTTTTTCATGTTTTTTATCTTGTCCCTTCTTCTTCTCTGGTTTCGGAGGTACTCCTTCCGCTCCTTCTCCTCTTGGGCTTCCCCCTTGGGTCAGATATTGTTTGATTGTGCTATCTGTTGCGTTTTTTGGGGTTTTAAGACCCCCCCGCCCCCCCCTGCCATTTTGTTTGGAGGATTTACTCATTTTGTTTTCCTCCCCCTTATCCTCGCACTCTCTCCACCCCGCAAGGCTGGTTCGCCCGTCATTGTCTTAGCGCTTTCCCTGGTGCGGCGGAGCAGAATATGTAAACTCCTATCAAGATTCTCCTTTATTGATTTTTTTTTTTTTTTTTTTTTTTTTTTTTTTGCACGGTTAGGGTTTATACTTTTATTTTTTCTACCAGGCCACTTTTTTATTTTTATGGTATCCTTATTTATTTAATTTGCACCTTTCCCATGGGAGCATTAGGGGAGAATAAATCACTCACTCTGGGGCGTTGTACCATGTAGATATTATGATGTTAACCCCCTACCAGTATAATAATGGTCCATTAAATCTTTGAATTATAGGACGTCAGGGATATTCTCAAAAAGAACCCTGGAGTTAGTTTGGATTATCTCACAGTTAATGGGTTCCTGGGTGTAATCCTGTTTCTTTTGTCTAAACTTATATAGTTCACCGTCTCAATTTAGGCCTTCTTCTCAGATTGGGGCCTTTAACCATAGCGCATATTTTCAGTATTAAGGAAGTCTCGAAGTAGAAACAAAAGGAGGGTAATGGCCTCTCTGATACTGTTTATATATATGTGCTTAGTACATTTAACACTTTATCAGCACCCAGTAAGATAAAGAAAACAAAAAGAGAACAACAAAGACCAGCAGTACCACATGGCCTCAATATTTCAGAGCCACATGTCCGAGCCAAAAATTTAACAACCTGATGGAATAAAATTATATAACGCCCAGCTTTTTTTTTTTTTCTTTTTTTTTTTTATCGTCACGGCCTTGCTCTTTCAGGTTCCAGAGAGCTGGTTGCGCCACATAGTCCAATATAACCCAGTGCTGTGTTGCTTGACCAAGATTAAAATACCAATTTAACCGTCAGGTAGAGCAGTTTTACTATAGCAGTTTTACCATAGAGCCCAAACTCTTATCTTATATGATATTACTCCTCCTGATTTCGGTATGCTAGTTGCACCACCTGACCCAGCAGAACCCAGCACTGCACATCTGGCCCAAGTCAAAACAACCAAACAGCAATATCACAGATCACAGACACTTAATTTCTTATCTGTTCCACGTTGCTTCTTGGATCTAATCCTTGGTCCGTCTTCCTGCATCAGTCCTCTCACTCATATACCGGTGTTATGGTCCCGGCTCTTGTGCAGCTCTATGCAGCGCTGGACGCTGAGGAGATCCAACCAGAGAGAGGGGGGGGCAGCGGAAGGGTAGGAAGCACACAGCGATACCGCTGTTATATTCGTCTCTCGTGTGGCATCCGACGGGCGGGCGGTCTCCGGAGCGGCGGCAGGTGGAAGAGCTGTTTCATCCTGCTGGAGCCTCTCACTCTCCAGCTGTATTCCACGTGACGCGCCGTCCTCTCGCTCCGGCCAGCCTCGTACTATTTCCTCCCTCAGATCCTGCGTCCTACGTCATGACGCCGCCCCTGTGTGTGCTTGCTGTTGAGAAAAGTTCATTTTTTGCTTCTAGATCAACTTCTTATGAAACTCGTGAAAAAACATTTTTCACAGATCAGAATTAGGTTTATTCCAGGATGGCAAAGCCAAGGAGCCTAAGGCCACATGCACTATAAAGCTGAAAGTAGCTGCTCCTACAGGCGTTTGAGCTCCCTGTTTTTGAGCCTTTAGTTTGCCTGTAGGGTTAACGTTATGCCACTCCATATTAGGCTATGTGTCCTCCATGCATTGCACATTGAATCACCTATAGTGTGCAATGTGCACACCATAGGTGATTCACTTTTTCACTTCAGGAAAAAGTATGTGGCATGGAGTTAAAAAAGATAATTTTTTTTTGGCCAACATGGAGGGTAGTTAACAGGCAGAGGAAACGCAAAAAACCCCCACTCAAATGCCAAGTGGAGCAGTTGCTTTGAGCTGAAGCGGGCAACTGTGCATGATGCCTTACAGTTGGACAGTAACAGGCGGTAGATTACTTTTCCAATTCAAACATAAGTGGCAATTTTTTTTTTAAGAAACAGAATAATCTCTGCATGTTCAGTTAGAAGTCGGTTTCTGGTGTCAGTCAGAATGTGTGACACTGCACTGAACAATCTCTCTCTTTCCACACTACTGCAAGGAGCTGAAAGATATTTTTGTGCCATTTGGACTAGAGTGGGAAATCGCAGTTAATTGACTGCCCAATACTCAAGAGGTTTTTCCGAACGAGGCACAGTGACCTCTCCAAGATATGCTTCTATTTGTATGGTAACAGCTGTGGGAGCACTGTTCTCAAATGTAGATGAATAAGCAATTTCTTGGAAAACACTGTCCACAGTCACACTGGTACCTGGCTATTGCTCAGTGTGAGGCCTTTTGGTAGCTGTTTTCTCAAGCACCTCAGGTGTAGCTGCCTGTGCCTGTCGTACCTGTACAGAAGATATTTCTTGCATTTCCAGCACGAACATCTCTTTGGCCTGCCTGTCAGCATCTACATTTGACAAGAACCTAGAAGAAAAATACAAGATATTAGACAACGTCATGCAAGCAAAGCAACAACTGTGGAAGCTTGCTGTGGGGGCACTGCTAGAAGGAAAGGTGACGGCGGGGGACACGGCAAAAACAGTTGTCTGGCCTGCTCTGAGCAAAACCATTACACAGAGACAGAGTAGGTAAGTGTGTTTGTCAAATTGTCATTATTGATTTTGTTTTGTGTTTTATTTGATGAAGGTGAGATTAAGGGCCGGTTCACACAGGGGGCGACACGAGGCGACACAACTTGCCGTGCCGCGACCTGACAAGTCGCCCCCGTTCTGTACAATGGAACCGTTCTAAGAGGAGCGACTTGAGTCGCTCTGACTCAGAAAAAAGGTTCCTGTACTACTTTTGGGCGACCTCGGGGCGACTTGCATTGACTTCTATACAGAAGTCATTTGCAAGTCGCCGCTGAGGTCGCGGCAGGTCGCGGCGAGGCAAGTCGTGTCCCCTCGCATCGCCCCCTGTCTGCCTGGCGGATTAATATAGAAGGGATTGTCACATACTTGTCACACAATAGATCACTGTGCAGTGGTACCCGAAAGTGGAGAAAGAGTCCGCTTGACAGGGGAAAGTTTTTTTTTTTCTTTTAATTGCTACAGCCTGCAGATCACAGTCTTATCTCTGCCTCTGCCCACCGCCTTCCTTCCCTGTTGAATCAGCTGGACTGACCCCCCAAAAAAGTACCCATGCAGCAAAAGCAAGCTGGGAACAGCAGTATGGGATGTCCCCCCAGTGCCTTTCATCCGCCTGTCATTCAGCCATAGACAGAACAGCAGTCCTCCTCCTGTCTGTCTTACCTTGGGCGGAGTTTGCTCACAGTAGTGCTGTCAATACCACTTCCTGATGGTTTCAGTTTATGGCAAATTATGGTTTACAACATTCCATGTTGCCTGACTCTTTTGTTGCTCAAAGAATTCCTGCGTTAGAGGAGCATCTCCTTGATATTCGTTCCACTTTGGTGCAGGTCCAAGAGTCCTTACGATGTGCCAGTGAGAGGTACAGACTCCGTGCTGACCACAAACGCCTACTTGTGCCTTCCTACAAGGTTAGGGAGAGGGTCTGGCTGTCATCTTGTAACCTCCAAATCTGTGTTCCCTCACTGAAACTGGCACCACAGTTTATTGGGCCTTTCCGTATTCTCTGTAAGATCAGCCCAGTGGCTTGCCCATTAGACCTTCCTTCTAAAATGCGTGTTTTGAATGCATTCCATGTCTCTTTATTACAACCTTCGGTGTGCAACCATTTCATCACCTTGGTACCACGTCCTCACCCAGTTCAGCTTGAAAACCATGAAGAGTATAAGATACAATCGATCATTGACTCCTGTAGGTTCCGTGAGCGCATATAGTACCTGGTTCACTGGAAAGGGTACGGTCCAGAGGAATGCTCTTGGGTCTCATCCTCGGACATACATGTTTCTGTCCTCCTCAGTGCTTTCTATAGACTTTTTTCCCCCCAAACCTGGTGGCCCTCCGACTGGGAGGGGTCATTGAGGAGGGGGTACTGTCAAGGCTGGGTTCTCAGTCCTCCCTTCTCAGTGCTTAGGTTGCTTAGCTGTCAGTTAATTGTCAGCACTCAACGTTCCACAGAGGCTCACCTGGTGATCATTTCCTGCTCGTCAGTCCAGCCTACAGCCAGCCCCATCTGGATATTGAAACTGCCTGGTTCATTCCTTCCATGCTGTTGCCTTGGTCAAACATATCTGGAGACTCTCTGCTGTGTTCCTGTTAAAGACTTGCCTGGCTGACGTCCCTTCTGGTTCCTTATCCTGTCTGCTGCCTCTGATTACGCTGATCTCTGGCTTCCTGATTTACTGGCTTGTTCTCACTACCCGCTTTGGCTACCCTGGCTATGTTTTGACTACGTTTACTATCTGTACCATTTTTACCAATTATATTAAAATGTGTGATTTTAATTGCATTTTCTGTTTCCGTTTGATTCATGGTTCCTGACAGTACCTTCATCGTGTATTTTGTGACACCTCTGTTAAAGTCATTATCTTCATACCACAAGAAGCTCAGGAAGTCTATGTGATCTTTGCGGACAAGGAAACTGTTACTTTGCTCTAAGACCGCATATGTTCTGTTTGCCCTCTCTCTGAGGCCTGCAGGATACACCTTGATTAAAAACATATCTTGGAGCATAATCCAGAGCTAAATGTCTGTGTGCAGATCTCAATGCACTTGAGGTTATTGCTGGTGTTGCACTCTTTTTGCTCCTCACCATGATCTTCTTGGGTTTTCTGTTCTCCACGGTACTGGTCCTGGGTGCAGTGCAGACAGATGCTTGTCATTATTGCATTCTTTAATCGGATTGCTTTCACACAGTCTTTTGCAAGATGTTGAGTTGAACCACAGCATCTGAAACAAATGCGCTTGTCCTTAAGATAAGACTTGCGCTCCTCTATTGTCTTGCTTCTAAAACTGCAACATTTTCTCAGTGGATGAGGCTTGTTATGTAGCGGACACTACTTGTCTGGGTCCTCAACTTTCATTCCTGAGCTTTTATCCTGGTTGGCTTCTGACCCTGACGGTAGGTCTGTCTTCCATACAGACACAGTTGCTCTGCATTCTTTATTATGTGCTGATGGTTGTTTCTCTGTCTTTAAAAAACTAAAACCTCCCATGTTCAGAAAGGCGAAGTTTGGGTCATTGCGCATTTTCGCTTGATTCACAATCAAATAGGCGAGGAAGGAGAAAGGTGGAAATGTCACCCGATGATCTTCCTTGTATTTTGATGCTTGCGTAATCCATCTTTCTTTGCAATTTGCAAATTGTAAGGAAGCTTCTCGAATACCGAGTTGATTCCATGTGCTGTACCCAAATATCAGAGGCCTGGCAGGTATCTACCAGCTTTTGCTGCCTCCAGCTCTAAAAGTATGTCTCTAAGCTCTCTTCTGATTGTCTTTGTTTGTTACTTTTGGACAATGTTCAGTCTTCTTCAAGCCGCGTACACACGGGCAGACTGTCTGTCCAACTTAGTCCGCTGAAACACATTTCAGCGGACAGTTCGCTCGTGTGTGGGCTTCAGCGGACTTTTTCAGCGGACAGTCTGGCGGACTAAGTATTTCGGAATTTCCGTAATATTGTCCGTCCAACTTTGGTTTCAGCGAACAGTCCGCTCGTGAGTAGGCAAGTTGGACGGACTAAGTATGGCGCATGCTCAGAAAGGATTTACACGGCCGAAGGTTGAATTGCAGTGTATTGGACGTCGTATTTCTAGTCCCGTCGTACGTGCTGTACACGTCATCGCGCAAGCTTTCAGCGGACTGTTTGTTCATCGTGTGTGGTCAAGTCCGTTCATTCGAAAGTAGGACGGACTGTCTGTCGGATTGTCTGACGGACTTAGTTGGCCAGACAGTCCGCCCGTGTGTACGCGGCTTTAGAAGTGCATCTTCTAGCAGTCTTTCAATCTCTGACATAACGTTGTAAGCCCTGCCATCACATCATGAACATGTACTGACCTGATTCTTTTGGCTTGCTCAGAGGACTCTAGTCCGAGCCATTTGGAGAGTAGGTCAAGCATTTCCCTGTCTGTCAGGTACAGTACCTATAGGTAAGCCTTATTCTAGGCTTACCTATAGGTACAACTTCCCCACGGAGGTTTACAACCTCTTTGAGGCTGGACTCACACCTATGTGAATTGGATGCCGGTTTCCCCGCATCTAATTCGCATAGCAGTTGACTGTAACCGGCTCCCATGTCTCCGGGGCGGCTGCATCTTTGGCTCAGTTTCAGGGCCAAATTCAGGCACACATTCGTGTCCCTGAACTGGAGAATGGGGACGCACAGCATTCCTGTGCAATCCGCAGCTGGTTCCAGTGTGAACCGAGCCTAAGTCTTCAGTCCTGCTGCTTAGGAAAGATGACTTCCAGGCCCAATAGTGTTCTGGGCGGTCGTCAAACTTCAGAAGACTAGAGCTCCCGATTTCACGTTAATGAAAGTAATCAAGTAATTAGTCAGATCTGTGGCTCCTGCTGTCCCAGATGAGCATCTTCTGGGAACAGAATCACAGCACCAGCATCAGCTTCAGCTTTACTTTTAGCTCTATTCATATAATGCTCTTCATCTATGCAGCTCTATTCTCTTATCATATCAGCTTCATGTATTGCATAGGAAACCAGTGAACGTGCGGCTTCTGCTTTTGCATGGGCCCTGGCAGCTGCCTAAATCTAGTTCGCACTAGTTAATGTCCAATCTGATTGACTAGATACCCTACAGCAGGGATATGCAATTAGCGGACCTCCAGCTGTTGTAGAACTATATGTCCCATGAGGTAAAGCAAGACTCTGACAGCCACACGCATGACACCCAGAGGCAGAGGCATGATAGGACTTGTAGTTTTGCAACAGCCGGAGGTCCACTAATTGCATATCCCTGCTCTAGAGCTTGTGGTCCTTGGCATACTTTATGTGCTTTCCTCTGCGTGTGTATGCTAAAGGATGACTGGTGTAGTATATTGGTCTGTGTGCTGCATGAGGAAACTGATTACTTCTCTGTAGTGCCTGTGGCTGTGGAGGTTAGCTGCTGATGATTAGAATTAATCCACTCTTCCTAAGACTAGGCCTGCTGTGTTGTAAGTCTTTTTACTGTTCTGCCCTCACTATGTGCAAAAAGGTAGGGGGGGGGGGGGGGGGGGGGGGGCGGGGGTAGAAGTGGCTTTGTTCTGGGGTGAGGTATGACAAGTTTGAAAAGTTTGAAAAAAACACATATATTTTTAACTTTTTGCTATAATAAATATCCCAATTTTTAAAAAAAACAGACAATTTTTTTCCCAGTTTAGGCAGATATGTATTGTTCTACATATTTCTGGTAAAACAAAAAAATAAATTGCAATAAGTGTATATTGATTGGTTTGCACAAAAGTTATAGCGTCTACTATAATATACTGCCGTAAAACTGCACTAAGGCACGTCAGTATATTGCCATAAAAGTGTACTAACGCACTTCAATATACTGCAGTAAAAGTGCACTAACATACTTCAGTATACTGCAGTAAAAGTGCACCAACGCTCTTCAATAAACTGCAGTAAACATGCACTAACACACGTCAATATACTACATTAAACGCGCACTAACGCATGTCAATATACTGTAGTAAACGTTCACTAACACACATCAATATACTGCAGAAAACTTGCACTAACGCACATTAATATACTGCCAAAAAACTTGCACTAACACACCTCATTGTACTGCAGTAAACATGCATTAATGCACGGAAATATACTGCAGCAAATGTGCACTAACACACCTCATTATACTGCAGTAAACGTGTACTAACACACATCAATATACTGCAGTAAACATACACTAACGCACCTCAATATACTGCAGTAAGCCTACCCTGAAACACTAAACTGACACTAAAGTAAAAATGAATGGTCGCACGACAATCACATTATATTCACACTACACTTACACTCCCAATAGAATCACAATAGTACATTATAGCACACTCACTAGTAGCAATGAACAGAGCCCTTTTCTATCTATCTCTACTCCAATATCACACAAAAAATGACTGCTCTGGGAAGGATGAGCAAGGAGCCATGATTGGGCACAGTCATCATTACTTTCTCCAATCATGGCTCTGAGTGTGTTCTGTGCCCTGATTGGGCAAATCCTTCATTGCTTCAGCCAATCAGGGCTTCCAATGCATTGCAAGGTGCACAATGCATTGTGGGTGCATCGGTATCTATCCATGGATACAGAGCTAAAGCTAGGACATTTGCAAGGTTGAGGAAGAGGAGCCTATTCTTCTGCTTGACCACAATCTTCTGGAGGGTTCAGTCAGTTTGGAACCATTATAGGGTCACTTTGATGCTGAGGGGGTGGCTCCAGGTGTAAGTAGCATCCACTTGGTGAATCTAGTTGAGCAGGGACCACGCCACTTATGTAAAGTGTTCTGAGCAAGGTCTGGGAAGAGATAGATAGAGGAGCCATCTAAGTCCACTGGGCCTAGGCGCCATGTTTTGTGCATGATTTCCTCCTTTCAGGTGTAGTAGTGGACCCAGCAAAGCACATCCCTGGGGTAATTAGCACGGTCACCCCTGGTACCCCCTACATGATGCACTCTGTCCAGTGCAATAGGAGATGTGGCCTCCCTTTCCAGAACCTGGTTAAGAATAGCAATTATTGTAGGCTTCAAGTCAATACCTGCTGTAGCTTCCGGTATGCCTTTAAACCGAATATTATTTGTGCGGCTTTGGTTCTCACTATCCTCAATGCAGAGTTGATGTTGGCAGAGATGAGAAAGCTGTGCTGAGGACGCAGTTCCCAAGGTGAGCCACATGGTCCTCTTGAGTGTGAGCAAGGGCTAAAATGGTAGCTTCTGAGACTGATACTTGTCTTCACAGGGCATCCAGCTCAGTATGGAGAGAAGACTCCATCTTGGTGGCCCAGGATTCGATGTCCGCCCCGAAAAGCAGAAAGGAGAGCTTCAGTTTCGGATCCTGGAGGTCCCCTTCAACATAGCAGTTGGCATTGTAGACTTTCTGTCCCCAGATCAAGCAGCTAGAAGTAAGGCAGCCATGTCTGGGAGGACAGGTTCCCCTGGAGCAGCCTCGAATATTGTGCTAGTCTTGTGGGAAGAAGATGTGGACCGGAGCTTTGCTGGAGTCCTGCTCGGCACCATATTGTCCTTCTGGGAGCGGGACTCTGGTGGGGCTGTATGAAGGAGATACGGCAGAAAAGAGCCCTTTGGATGCACAGCGGATTCTGCTGAGTAAGAGCTGTGTCTTGACATGAAGATCACAGGCTTTAGTGAGCTGGAAGACATCCTGTATACATCAGGACACAGAGCTCTGTGGTGTGCATCCTCAGCCTTCCATCGTCGGCCACAACCCCCTGATCAGCTTATTTTTTAGGTTCACACAGACTGAAAAGATTGCCAAATGGTATTTCTGCCCCTAGAATTCAATAGGACAATCATAAAGATGAAGAGGTAATTGATTTGCATTCTTTTTAATCACAGACATCAGGAACTCATGGTATTACTATTACTATTACCAACTTGGTTGGTGAAAAACTTGTTTAACAAGGTTCTCTACAATGTTCCTCGTAATGTGGGGGGGGGGGGGGGGGGGATGTAAAATGTATAGTCCGTGCACTCCAGTTGATGGAAGGATTATTGGTAGAACACTGTGGGATACCCAGCATGACAGGTTAGTTTGATGTAATTAGCTATTAGCTGATAATCTACCGATGGCCAGCCTCAAATTGGTGTACCAGAGGAACTGTTTCATGGGTAACAGATCCTGACGATAGAGGTGAGCCATCAATCGTCTCCATATCAGTAGAGGCAGATCTATCTCTTGTTTAAATAATATTGCTTTGGGTGAACTCTGTTAAGTTCCCCGTGGCCCTGGAATCCAGCATAGCAGAGCAAGGAATTTCACAACCCTCAGTGATAAGTTTTTTAGGGATGCCAAAATTTGACAGTAGAGAATTTACTTTATTTTCTTCATAGAGCAATGGGGATATATTTTGGGTAATAGAGTTTATTTGTATCAGTCGCAGCAACTGTCCTTTTGACTTTGTTGGGACATTTTACTGCATAATGCCCAGAGCCCCCACAATAAAGGCAAAAATTATCAGAATGTCCTTTTGTGATCTCCTAAGGAAACATGGATGATGGATAATTGGATGAATGCCTCAAGATGATTAGGAGGATTGAAATAGTAGGAGGATTATTCTACAAGGTCGTGCTGGTTAGAGAAGTTTGTCGCCGGGAACCAGCGCGACAGGATCGCGCTGGAAATACAATATCGGCAGCACCTACTGTACCGTTATTTCCACATATGGACTTTCCTCCATCTACTCACTAATATGATCAAGCAACAGTAGTTGGATTATTCTACAAGGTCGTGCTGGTTAGAGAAGTTTGTCGCCGGGAACCAGCGCGACAGGATCGCGCTGGAAATACAATATCGGCAGCACCTACTGTACCGTTATTTCCACATATGGACTTTCCTCCATCTACTCACTAATATGATCAAGCAACAGTAGTTGGTCTATACTCTGCAATACTAGTGTGTGAGTTCCCTCCTCCCTGTCTGCTATGTACAGATGATTCACAGTTTCAATTAGTAGGAGACAGTCACAAAGGGGGCTAGTAGTATTGGGCTCTCTTATAATAAAAAAAAAAGTTGAATGCTTTTGCAAAATCTTTCATCCTCTGTGCTTCCCTTATTAAATATTTAATTATTAAATAGAACATTTTATATACAGCTAAATGAAAAAAAAAACAACAACATTAGTTTAACAACAAACTTAATAAGATAAAACACACTCCAAATCATGATAATGTAGTGCTTACCCCTGCAGGAGCCACTGGATATGATGGGTTTTCTGTTCTGCCATGATTCTTTAGGTTGCTTGGTCCCAATTGATACACTTATGTAGCTTAAAAGTTAGTATGGTACTGCTGTATAATAATGCACAGAAAATTGACCACATGGAACTGGATGGTAGATTAAATAGTTTTATTATGTTGAGCCAGTTAAACAATGCCACAAGACACAGCAATACTTTGTGGCTTGATCCCCATACACACTATCAGATTGTCTGCTGATTTTTTCCATCAGATTTACCAAAACCATATAATATGAGGTCAAACCTTAGAGGTTTCAATGTGTATGCAATCAGGCAGGCCCTTGTACTACATGGTTTTGGTAAACCTGAAGGAAAAAATCAGCAGACAATCTGATAGTGTGTATGGGGCTTTAGTCTCTGGGTCTGGTCCTCAAAGGCTCTGTCCTCTGGCTCTAAAGACACAGCAAGGATACCCAGCTCAGTTCCTCACACATGCGCCTCTGCTCTCTGTGTAGGCATGAACAGCAACAGGTCCATACACACTGGTCTCCCTGAACTGTCTGCCCAGACCTTCAGTAGATTGCCCAGGAAAAAGTTGTCCTTTCTTCTTCTGTGGTGCACAGGTTTCTGTCACTTGTATTCCACAGCCCCATTCATCTACTTGCAGTGCTCCCCTAAAGACCACAGATCCTTTTATCCTTAGCTGCCACTGCATAGCAAGTCATTTTTCCACTGATTGGCTGAAAGAAAGGGGGGGGGGCAAGAGTGAGCGGAGAGAGTGCACCCAGCCGCTCCAGCAACAGTGCAGGAAAGCAAGTGGAGAGAATGCTGACTAGACTAACACTGCTCGCTCAGAGTTGGATGAGGGAAGAGTGGGCAGAGGATAACACAGCAAAAATATTTTCACATTAAACTTGTTATTTAATACAAAGCAAAGGCAAATGCTTCAAGTATGGAAAGGAAAGTTTTTGAGCAATCTTTAAAGCAGAGCAAAAGTTCACTGGGTGTGAGAATTTATTGCCATAATGTGCACGCTTTCCTATGAGTGTGCCCTCCTCCAGCCTCTTCCTGACCAATCAAAGCCTTCAGTTGTCCCTACATTCCCCTCCATTATCTTGTCCATAATCTTTGTCTATTAGATGGCTACTGATAATTTAACTCCTGTGCATAAGCACAAAGGTTACATCATCCCCTCCACCCAGCTATAGTCCCAGCATTTGACAGATGCTGGAAAAAGGCCACGTGTACACAGAAAATGCTAAATTTCTAGGGAAAGAGGAAAAAATATTCTTGGAAGAAGAGACTTTGCATGTCTAGCCAAAAAAAAAAAAAAAAACGACCTACTTGAATATTTGCGTTCGTTTTGAGTTTCACTTTAAGGAGCTGTCCAAAGCTAGAGAAGGAAAACAAGTAAAAAGAACAGATACACATTCTATAGAAGGCTAAGGTGCTTTCATAGGCCTTGTTGTTTTTAATCTGTTTAATAATTGTTTAACAATTGTGGTCAATTCTATTTTCTAGGTAATTCCCAATGGAAATGCCAAAATATCTTTGTCATACAAATATATGATACATGAAGATTCCTTAAATGTGGGTAATAACTATGTTCCTGAAGAAGACATGGTTGCATATGAGTGGGCATTAAAGAAATGGTCTCCTTGTTCCAAGCCGTGTGGTGGAGGTAATTGTATTTTTCTTGAAATTTCTGATAATGCGGATGGAAAAAAGCTAAATAAGAAATGATCCACTCTGAAATGTATAAGTGTTTTAAAGAGAGCAAATTATAGTCTGATTTCATTTTGGAGTTGAACTTCTAAAGATTTATTCCATTTGGAGATTTGAACTTGGTCTCTTGCACGGTTGTGCTTGGTCTCACTTTAATATCAGAAAATATGGACTTTTTTCGCTCATTTGCATTTAGTACTCCTGTTCATGCAGTAATTTGATGAGTACAGCTGATGAGAGAATATATAACTGCAGAACCTCTTATAATATTGTGAATTCTGTGATCTTAATATAGCTGCAAAGTGTGCCATTACGTGGCTTTTAAGAAAATAATGAAAGACAAAATAGCAGTGGAGAAGGTGAAGGTTAGGAATTAATATTCTTTTTGATGTGGTCACTACTGCAACGTTGCAGGCCTCACCATGTGAAATGTAGTGCAATCCTTTCTTAAATCCCCAATACAGTTATCTAGCTGTTCTGATTTGTATTTGTTATTTCTAGTAATATTAATTGTGTGTGTGCATTTACTTCATATGATTGGAACATTCAAATAAACTACACACAACAGTATGAGTCTTATTCTCTCTTTTTGTTAGTAGCATTTTTTTTTTAATATTACCCATGTAATAAGTATTCCCCCTTAACCCCAGCAGCATTTCTTTCCCCAGTTACCTTTTCACTTGCTTTTTTGACACACAAGAACCATAAACCAATGTGCACTCTGACTTGGTTAAATTCAACACAGGGAATGACATAATGCACATATACAGTTAAATGCAAAAGTTTAGGAACCCCTGACAATTTCCATGATTGTCATTTATAAATAGTTGGGTGTTTGGATCATCAATTTCATTTTTTTTTCTTCAAATAGTTTATTTTTTATTTTTTTTGCCAAAAGTTTTTATTAAAGATTTTTGAACATACACTCATAACATCAATAATAACATGCAATCTGTTAGTGAAAAACCAAGTAATACATGTATAATGAGGTACAAGAGAATAATATCTTTTATAGCTTTTAAAACTATAAGGATGGAGCTGCCCACCACTATTTAAAAGGAGTGACCAAATACAACAACATCAATTGTGTGTACAACCCCTTAACTGAATGGGGGGAGGAGGCCATGGCCTCTATCATACTCGAATTTCTGAGGATCATCCTGTGGAGTAAAGTCTATCGCTATGGGGGGTCTAACTCCAACCCTGGGGATAGCTCAGGTCACGTGAGTGTCTAAAGCAGAAGGATGGGTGAACAAAAGAATAAAGGTCTGTAGGTTGGTGGAGAAGGAAAGGAGAACAGAAGGAGAAATAGTGGGGTCATTCCATTAGCTCCGTACCCCCGACTGATCTGGATGGGAAAGCAACTTATATTCAGGGGTAGAAAGAAAGTGAAACCAGCACGCCCAAAGGGAGGTGAATTTTTCAGATGGGTCATGGGCTTGATGGATAAGATCTTCCATTTCTGAAGTTTTTCTGATTCTCTCCAGCCATTCTACAATGGTTGGAGGCTCAGAAGCACGCCATTTGGTCGGGATACATAACTTGGCCGCATTCACCATATGCATGGCAAGGGAGCGAAAATATGTTTTTTTGGGAATTGAGGGTAAGTTCAGTAAGAATTGCGAAGGAAGGAAGGCTAAGTCAAAAGATGTGACCTGTTTAATCACTCTATGTACCTCTCTCCAAAACGGTTGCAATTTGGGACAGGTCCACTAGACATGTAAAAAGGAACCCACTCCGTCTAAACAGCGCCAACAATGGGGGGAAAGGTGTGGAACAAATCGCTGTAACTTAAGAGGTGTCCTATACCATTGTGATATTATCTTGTATGCATTTTCCTGCGTGTGGATGTTTAGGGACCCCTTGTGTGCAAGCCTGAAGAGTGTCCCAATCTTCTTTGGACAAAGGTTGGGACAGGTCCCGTTGCCACTTCTTATCTTGCAAGCGCAAAAGTTTGCAAGATAAGGTGTCGTTGTGGTTCTGCTAATGCACAGAGCTGTTCGAAGTGGGTGAGGGGGCGTGACCATTGGGATTGTGCTTGAGCTGCATGAAGGAAATGTCTTAGTTGGACATACGACCAAAAGGGAAACTACTGCGTTCGTGATGTATGGACCAATGATTCATATGAGCACAATCTGTTTCCCTCATAGAAATGCCGAGCTTGTATTGATTCATGTGGCCAGACATCTAATAAGATGTTTTTATCCATGCTCGGGGCAAAGTCAGGGTTCATTCTTAAAGGCGTTAAGGGACCTAGAGAAGAAGAGATAGCGTGTTTCGTAAAACATTCTCGGGATGCACATAAAGTTGGTTATATTAAAGGATGATTTTTCACGAGAAGCGTTGTGTGCTTTACAGATATCCATGGGGTTAGAGCTAATGGGGATGGGACCAAAGCGTTTTCAAGTCGTACCCAGTCTTTAGTCTTGGAATGTAGATTCCAATCAAGGATCCTAGTGAGGTGGCTGGCGAGGTAATATTTATGAATGTCCGGTAGGCCTAGTCCTCCCTCTCCCTTAGGCATAGTGAACTTTAAGTAACTGAGTCGAGGGGTTGTCTTTCCCCAAATGAAAGACACACAGAGTCTACGCAAAGAGGCAAAGAAGGTCTTTGGGATGGCAGTGGGGAGAGCCTGCAAGAGGTATAGGATCCTCGGTAGGACGTTCATCTTAACTATTGCAACTCGTCCGAACCATGAAAAAAGACCTTCCGACCATTTGGTGAGATCTTTGGTGATGTTTTGCAGGAGTGGCAAATAGTTAGTGGCGTACCAATCTTGTACGGATGTCGTGAGTTGTATACCGAGGTACGTAATACCATGCGTACTCCAGGTAAATGGAAATTTAACTTTACACTGGTCGCAAACTTCTTTTGGGAGGGTTATGTTGAGGGCGTTAGATTTCGTGAAGTTAATTTGGAGATTAGATAGTAATTGGCAGTGCTGAAGTGTTCGGAGAAGGGCAGGAATGGTGGTCAGTGGGTCAGATAGAAACAAAAGAATGCCGTCGGCAAAGGCTGCTGCTTTATATTGATGCTGTTTGATTGTGATCCCTTTTATGTCTTGGTTTGCTCTAATGCAGTTGAGGAGGGGTTCAAGAGTAAATATGAAAATAAGCGTGGAGAGCAGACATCCCTGACGGGTTCCATTTTTTTTTTATGGGGAAGGCGTTTGACAGGTGGCCATTCACTCTCACTATTGCTGTGGGGGCGGCATAAAGTGTCATGATAAGGTTTTACATCGAGGGCGGAAGGCCCAGGAACTGTAGTGTCTGGAACATGTAGTCCCAGGCCACCCTATCAAACGCCTTCTCCGCATCAAGGGACAAGAAAAAACCTGGTTGTCTCTGGGAGTGAAGCCAGTGATGGATGTTCTGGGCTTTAGTGGTATTATCCCTCGCTTCCCTGCCGGGGATGAAACCTACTCGATCTAAGTTAATGGAGTGAGGGAGCAAAGGAAGAAGTCGATTGGCCAAAATTTTTGCACACCATTTCAAGTCAACGTTGAGTAAGGATATCGGTCGATAGTTGGAAACTTTCGTCGCATCCTTTCCTGGTTTGGGTATGACTACAACGTGGGCAGCCAGCAAATCACGTGGGGGATTCTGGGGGGTCATACAGGAATTATACGCCAAGAGAAAGTGCTCCATGAGTTGCTCTTGTAACGCCTTATAATATCCTGTAGTCAATCCGTCAGGACCCGGACTTTTGCCCGGTTTCATTTGCTTTAAAGCTTTTGCTGCTTCCGCAGCCATCAGCGGGTCTTGGAGTCTCTGACACTCTTCGTCTGAGATTCTTGTGGGGGCGTATTGATGTAAGAACTCTGTAATCATACCCTTCCTATCTTGCTCCAGCTGAGCCTGGTCAGTAGGAGATAGGTTGTACAGTTTTTCGTAAAATGAAACAAACTGGGAAGCTACATCTGGGTTAGAAGTTATTTTACGTCCCGACGCATCCGTTAGAGTGTGAATTGTCATTTCCATATTCATAAAAATATTTTTGAGAGAGGATATATTTAAGCTTAATTTGTTTACCAAGAAGATCTAACATTTCTTGTCTAGCCTGGGTGAGAGCGGTTAGGGACCGAAGGGCCTGATTTTGCTTGTGGGCCTTCTCTAAGATTGGAGATTTTGGTCAACAGTTCGCGAAACTGTTTTTGCCTTACTTTTCTGCGTTGGGTCATTTCTGCTATAAGAATGCCTCGGATCACGCATTTATGGGCTTCCCAATTTATCAGGATGGATGTGTCCATGGATTTATTTTCCGAAAAGAATTGTTGGATACAAGTCTTGATTTTGTCAAGGATTGATAAGTCAGTGAGTAGGGAGGGGTCAAGACGCCAAATCGGTGTCTTTGCAGCTTTGTCGGGCATAGAGATGGACATGGAGATTGGGTGATGGTCCAAGATAATCTGTGGGCCAATTGAGGGGTTTTGAAGGAGATGCAGGTCTTTTTGGGAGAGGAAGAAGTAGTCTAAACGGGAATATTTATTGTGTGGGGGGTAAAAGAATGTATAGTCCTTGGTTACGGGGTGGAGGGTCCGCCAAGAATCATGCAACAGGAGGTTTTGCAACTGAGTCTTTATGGCGCATAATGCTGCGTAGGGAATCGCTGATTTCCCATTCGATGTGTCCAATAGTGGGTTTAGCAGTACGTTAAAGTCACCCCCGAGGATCAGCATCCCTTCAGCAAAGGGGGTCAATGCTTGGTTAACCGATCGGAAGAAGGATACTTGCCGGGAGTTTGGTGCATATATGTTAGCTAAAGTGAATGTTTTACAACCTATTTTCCCTTTCAGGAAGAGATATCTGCCTCTGGGGTCCATCAGTTTGTCCTGGAGTAGGAATGTGCAATGTTTGGCTAAAAGGATAGAGACCCCCTTTGATTTAGCTTCTGGATTCGTGGCATGAAAAGCCACAGGGAAGTAACGGGATTGTAGCTTCGGAACAGTATCTGTCCTGAAATGCGTTTCTTGTATCAATAGGATGTCAGGCCTAGCTTTTTGCATCTGTACTAGTAATTGCCTCCTTTTCTCAGGCGAGTTAAAGCGGAGGTCCACCCTAAAGTGGACCTTCTGCTCATTGGAATCCTCCCCCCCCCTCCAGCGCCACAATTGGCACCTTTCAGGGGGGAGGGGGGTGCAGGTACCTGCACAGTACAGGTATCTGCACCCACTTCCGGCATAGATATCTGCGGAAAGGGGCGTAGATTACGCCCCTTTCCAAAAGTCCCCCGCTGCCTGCTGGGAAACACACGGATCCCAGAGGCAGCGGGACCATCCTTATTGCACAGCGCGACTCGCGCATGCACAGTAGGGAACCGGGAAATGAAGCCGAAAGGCTCCACTTCCTGATTGCCATACCCAAGATGGCGGCGGCAGCAACCGAGAGACGATCGAGAGATCGGCTTTGGGGGCCGACATCGCGGGTGCGCTGGGCGGGTAAGTGTCCTTATTTTAAAAGTCAGCAGCTGCAGTATTTGTAGCTGCTGGCTTTTAAAAAAAAGAAAAATGGCGGAACTCCCGGCGGACTCCCGCTTTAAGTCCTCGTACATTAAGTGACGTGAGAGTGAGTTTGGGCATGCTGGATTTCGACTGTGAATGTGCCATTAAACCTAATCGGGGGTAAATCGAGAGAACGGAGTATAGGGAGTGTTCCGGAGTACGGAGCCAACGTAAGGAAGAGCGATGGAGGTAGCGAAATGAAGACAGAGTAGAGGGGAGGGGGGGGCTTGAATTAAAGAGGGAATAGGGTAGGAAGGAACAACCAAACAAGTACCGACTTCGAGGGCGCACCTACAGTGGTGTGAAAAAGTGTTACCTCATTTTCATTTCCTGTTCCTTTGCATGTTTGTCACACTTAAGTGTTTCGGA
Organism: Lithobates pipiens; assembly: GCF_037356315.1. Taxonomy (NCBI): domain Eukaryota; kingdom Metazoa; phylum Chordata; class Amphibia; order Anura; family Ranidae; genus Lithobates; species Lithobates pipiens. The sequence continues at coordinate 377,818,531 of NW_027507903.1, read as the reverse complement.
ACATCAAACCAATTTAAACAATAGTCAAGGACAACACAAGTAAACACAAAATGCAATTTGTAAATGAAGGTGTTTATTATTAAAGGTGAAAAAAAATCCAAACCATCATGGCCCTGTGTGAAAAAGTGATTGCCCCCTAAACCTAATAACTGGTTGGGCCACCCTTAGCAGCAACAACTGCAACCAAGACCTCTCTTACAACGCTGGTTCAGGAGCCGCTGGAATGGGAACAGCGGTCTCGAGAGCACAGTGGGTAGGAGTGCCTGCTGGATAGGGCCGCTGGAACTGATAGCAGAGCGGAGATTCCTCTGGAAAGCTGAGCGACTGGAGATTGCTGGAAGGCTGAGAAATGCAAGTAGTAGCTTCAGAAGCCGAGGGCTGAACAGGCAGCAGGCTGGAGCAGGGTCAGACGGTCCGGGTCAGCAGGCAAGCAGACAGGTAAAATCAGTAGGCAAAAGAGGTGTCGGTAAAACTGGCAGAGGTCGGCAACGGAATCACAGGCAGGAGAAGTAGCGAGGTCAGGCAGGCCGGGTCGGGTTTGGAGAAGGCAGAGAAGTCAAGCGAAGCCGGGTCGGTAACGGTAGCAGGTAATCAGGTTCAGGATCAGGTATTCAGGTACACAGGAGCTGAGACGAAACAGCGCCGCACCAGCGCACTTGGGGAACTTTTAAGTGTTCAGTGGCGGCAAGTAGCGCACGCACACCACTCACGACCGCGCAAACGAGCGCGCGCACGAACGCTTGCACGAACGTGCACACTAACGCGTAAACGAACGCGTACGCGAACGCGCAGGAAACACGCGCCGACGCCTGTGTGCACGCAGCTGTGCCTGTCCATTGCTGGTAAGTTCCTGACATTGCCCCCTCCCAAGGGGCAGCCTCCGGATGCCCAACAAGTCCCACTTTTCTGGATGGGCAGATAAGTATGCACGAATTAACCGCCTGGCATGGATATTGCTGTCAGGTTCCCAGGAATTGTTTTCCGGCCCAAACCCCTTCCATTTAATCAAAAACTGAATACGTCCCTGCCTTCTTCTGCAATCGAGGATGGCCTCCACCTCATACTCTTCGTTTCCATCCACTAAGATGGGCTCTGGAGGTCTAGTTCCTCTATCAGGAAAAGGGTCAGGGACGGCAGGTTTCAGCAGTGACACATGAAACACCGGGTGAATCCTAAGTGACTCGGGCAGGGTTAACTCATAGGAAACTTCATTGATCTTCCTCTTTACCGGGAATGGTCCCATAAATTTAGGTGCAAGTTTCCTGGAAGGACAAGCCAATTTAATGTTATTAGTAGAAAGCCATACCTGGTCGCCAGGTTGTAGGGTCAGTTCCCCTCTTCTTCTCCGGTCAAAGGCTCTCTTGCTGTCTGCCTGGGCTTTAGCCACTGCCTCCTGCAACACCCGGTTATTGTGGCTGAGGAAGACCACTGTCTCCTGGACCGCTGGAACTGAGGTTTCTGAAAGAAAGTCAGGCAGAAAAGTTAAATGAAAGCCATAATTGGCGAAAAAAGGGGACTGACCGGTGGCCGAATGACAAGCATTGTTGTAGGCAAATTCTGCCAAAGGCAGCAGGGACACCCAATCATTCTGTACGAATGATGTGAAGCACCTAATGTACTGTTCAAGAGTCTGGTTGGTCCTTTCTGTCTGCCCGTTAGTTTGGGGATGATAGGCCGAGGACAGGGCCAGCTCAATTTTCAGGATCTCACACAGGGCCCTCCAGAAACGTGAGGTGAACTGCACTCCTCTGTCGGACACTATATTTGCTGGAATTCCATGTAACCTCACAATCTCCTTAATGAATACGCGGGCAGTCTCCACAGCAGATGGGGTCCCTTTTAGGGGTAAAAAATGGGCCATTTTGGACAGCCGGTCTACAACCACAAAGATAGTCGAGCACCCCTCAGAACATGGGAGCTCGACGATAAAGTCCATGCTAATCATTCTCCAGGGTCTATCGGGCACAGGTAAGGGTTTCAGCAGTCCCCAAGCCCGATTTCTTGGCGTCTTGTTCTGAATACAAACAGGACAGGAGCTGACGTACTTCTCGCAAAAGTCCTTCAAATTGGGCCACCAGAACGTGCGTTGTACAAGCTCAAGGGTCTTGTGGACCCCAAAGTGGCCTGCCAGCGGGTGGTCGTGAAGAAGGGACAACACTTTGACTCGAGCATTCTCGGGGACAAAGATTTGACTTCCCCTCCAGAACAAGCCATCTCTGGACATTAAAGTGATCCCGGGGGGTTTTGAGGAGTCAGAGGATGCTTCTTTGATCACAGAGAGAAGGTCTGACTGTAAAAGTAAAAAATTTCCGGCAGGCAGGATGGTGTCAGGAACAGATGAGTCCTTTGGATTGTCATACATACGTGACAGCGCATCCGGTTTCACGTTCTTCGATCCGGGCCGGTACGTGATATGAAAGGAGAAACGTGAGAAGAACAGAGCCCAGCGGGCTTGTCGGGGTCTCAGTCGTTTGGCAGACCTTAGGTACTCTAAGTTCTTATGATCGGTATATATTAGTACCGAGCAGCGCCCTCCAATAGATATCTCCACTCCTCCAAGGCAGCTTTGATAGCGAGCAATTCTCGGTCGCCCACGTCATAATTTCTCTCTGCTGAAGAGAGTTTCCTGGAGAAGAACCCCACAGGGTGCATTAGGTCCTTGTTGCCTCGACGTTGGGAGATGACTGCTCCTACAGCCACTTCAGAAGCGTCTACTTCGAGGATGAAGGGTAGAGACGGGTCCGGATGACTGAGAATTGGGGCAGACGTGAAAAGTCGCTTCAGTTCTTCAAAGGCACTCTGGGCCTCCTGAGTCCAGCAGAAGCGAGAGTTTTGTTTGGTCAGTTGCGTGATGGGCGCAATTATAGCTGAAAAGCCTCTAATGAATTTCCTATAGAAGTTTGCGAAGCCGATGAAGCGTTGTACGCCCTTCTTATCCAGAGGCGCTGGCCAGTCTAGCACAGCAGACACTTTCTGGGGATCCATCTTGATGCCCGTTGGGGAGATCACTAGTCCCAAGAATCGGATGCTCTGTAACTCGAATAAGCATTTCTCAGCCTTTGCGTAGAGTCGATGTTGACGAAGACGGTTTAGGACCCTGCGGACATGTTCCCGATGCTGATCGAGAGAACTGGAAAATATTAAGATGTCGTCCAGGTAGACAATTACGAATACATCAAGAAAATCCCTGAATACGTCGTTAATTAGGTGTTGGAACGTGGCCGAATCGGGTCCGGAAGGCTGTCTTCCATTCATGCCCGGCCTGAATGCGAACTAGGTTATGCGCTCCCCTTAGATCAAGCTTAGTGAATATAATAGCGGACCTCAGTCTCTGGAAGAGTTCGGGTATCAAAGGTAAGGGGTAGCGGTTCTTAACCGTAATCTTGTTTAACTCCCTATAGTCCACACACGGTCGGAGGGTCTGATCTTTTTTAGTGACGAAGAAGATTCCGGCTCCTGCTGGGGAAGTTGAAGGGCGAATGAACCCCTTCTCTAGGTTCTCATCCAAGTAGGTCTTAAGTGCCCCCTGCTCCTTTTCTGATAGAGGAAAAATACGTCCGAAAGGAATCTCGGCCCCAGGGAGTAGTTCAATCGGACAATCATAGGGGCGGTGAGGAGGTAGAGTGTCTGCTCCCTTCTTACTGAACACATCAATAAATTTGTGGTAGTGCTTGGGTACAGTCTGAAGTAGATCTTGATCAGAGTCTACACATAAAAGGGTGGCAGAAGGCTTGGTGGAGTCTGTTAGGCAGTGCTTCAAACAATAGGAAGAAGGAAACGTGACTTCTCTAGTAACCCAACTGATGTAGGGGTTATGGGCTTGGAGCCAGGGTATGCCCAGAATGATCGGAAACATTGGAGAGGAAATTGCATCAAGGGTCAGGAATTCCTTATGCTGAGAGGAGATGATGGCAGGCAGAGGAAGAGTCTCTTGAATTACCTTCCCAGAACTGATGCTAGATCCATCAGCCAGAAAAACTGAAAGTCCGTGAGCCTTGTCTCGTAACGGGATGCCCTGTTGGCCCGCAAAGGTGGAATCAATAAAGCAGCTGCACGCCCCGGAGTCAATGATAGTGTTGACTGTCACCGTCCTTCCTTGGAGCTGTAGTAAAAGAGGAACAGCAAGGTGGGTTGAATTGGCAGACAATGCAGAGAGACTAGTAGAGGCAGAAGATAGACACTTACTTGTCTTAACAGGGCAGTTAAAGACATAGTGACCCGAACCACCAAGGTAGAGGCAGAGATTCTGCTGCCGGTGTCTTGTCAATTAGGGTCCTCCATCAGATGCTGTCCTCTGCGTACTGCGCATGCGCAGTACACAGGAGCACAGATTCCGAAAATTGCCGAGGACGAACGGCGCCTGCGCCGTGAGTCCAGGTTCTATCCCCACTATCCAAGTGGACATAGAGTTAGAATAAAAAAGAGCCGAGCGCAGCGAGGCCGAGCCCGAAGCGTGGCGAGCGAAGCTCGCCCGCGAGGGGCCCTCTAAAATTCTAAACCCTATGTCCGCTTGGATAGTGGGGCTACCTCCTCCACTCACGGCGCAGGCGCCGTTCAGCTTCGGAGATTTTCCGAAGCTTCGTCTGCTCCGTACTGCGCATGCGCAGTACGGAACGGACACATATCGATGGCCGGACTCTATTAGGCAGAACACCGGCGACGTGCACGTTCTTCTGGAGGTAAAGCAGGCCGCATTAGACCCAATTGCATGGGCTCAGAGGTGTCAGGAGCCGAGCAGGGCGGAATAGAGCTGGGCGGAGGTAAGTAACGGGAAGCAGGCATTGGGGCTTTCGCTGTCATCCAAACTGGGCGGGCTTGCTGGGCGGAGCGCTCTGATCTTCGCTCCCGGAGACGACGGTCAATCTGGATTGCCAAGGAGATCAGGGCCTCCAGGGTTTCTGGTATGCCGACTCGAGCAAGTTCGTCCTTAAGCCCCTCGGATAATCCCATGCGGAATTGATGCCTCAAAGCCGCATCATTCCATTCCGTGTCTGCGCTCCAGCGTCGAAAGTCCGTGACGTAGTCCTCGGCCGGTCTACGGCCCTGCTGGAGCGCAAACAGGGCAGATTCAGCTGTGGCAGTCCTTTGGGGGTACTCGTAAAGCTGGGCCATGGCCTCAAAAAAGGATTGCAGAGAGAAAGTCGAGACTGAATCTCCTTCAAGTAGACGGTGGGCCCAGGTCTGGGGTTCTCCTTGTAAGAGGGAGATTACAAATCCTACTTTAGTGACTTCCAGGGAGAAAGTCCGTGGTTGTAGGGCAAAGTAGAGCTGACAGGCGTTCCGAAAAGCCCGAAATTTGGTTCGATCCCCAGAGAACCTCTCTGGGATGGGCACCCTTGGTTCAGGTGGAAGCATGACAACGGATGGTGAGGCGGCAGGCTCTACTGGTGGGGGTGAAGGAGCAGAAGCCGCGTGACCCGTATCAGTAAGGTTCTGGACCTGTCCTTCAAGTCTGGCGTAGCCATCCTGCAGCGATTTTACGGCTTGGGTAAGGGCCGTCAGATGCGTGCAAATCTCCTTCATGGGAGAGGTCTCTCCTGCGGGCTCAGTCATGGCTGTTTCGTACTGTTAGGGTCCTGGTGTTGAAGCCCGACTTGTAGGAGGAGACCTCTCTTACAACGCTGGTTCAGGAGCCGCTGGAATGGGAACAGCGGTCTCGAGAGCACAGTGGGTAGGAGTGCCTGCTGGATAGGGCCGCTGGAACTGATAGCAGAGCGGAGATTCCTCTGGAAAGCTGAGCGACTGGAGATTGCTGGAAGGCTGATAAATGCAAGTAGTAGCTTCAGAAGCCGAGGGCTGAACAGGCAGCAGGCTGGAGCAGGGTCAGACGGTCCGGGTCAGCAGGCAAGCAGACAGGTGAAATCAGTAGGCAAAAGAGGTGTCGGTAAAACTGGCAGAGGTCGGCAATGGAATCACAGGCAGGATAAGTAGCGAGGTCAGGCAGGCCGGGTCGGGTTTGGAGAAGGCAGAGAAGTCAAGCGAAGCCGGGTTGGTAACGGTAGCAGGTAATCAGGTTCAGGATCAGGTATTCAGGTACACAGGAGCTGAGACGAAACAGCGCCGCACCAGCGCACTTGGGGAACTTTTAAGTGTTCAGTGGCGGCAAGTAGCGCACGCACACCACTCACGACCGCGCAAACGAGCGCGCGCATGAACGCTTGCACGAACGTGCACACTAACGCGTAAACGAACGCGTACGCGAACGCGCAGGAAACGCGCGCCGACGCCTGTGTGCACGCAGCTGTGCCTGTCCATTGCTGGTAAGTTCCTGACACCTTAACTGAGGCAAGTGAGGCCTGCAGTTCCTTGGACGTTGTTGTGGGGTCTTTTGTGACCTCTTGGATGAGTCGTCGCTGCGCTCTTGGGGTAATTTTGGGCGGCCGGCCACTCCTGGGAAGGTTCACCACTGTTCCATGTCTTCGCCATTTGTGGATAATGGCTCTTACTGTGGTTCGCTGGATTCCCAAAGCTTTGGAAATGGCTTTATAACCCTTTCCAGACTGATAGATCTCAATTACTTTCTTTCTCAATTGTTCCTGAATTTCTTTGGGTCTCGGCATGATGTGTAGCTTTTAAGGATCTTCTGGTGGACCTTACTGTGTCAAGCAGCTCTTATTTAAGTGATGCCTTGATTGTGAACAGGTGTGGCAATAATCAGGCCTGGGTGTGGCTAGAGAAATTGAACTCAGGTGTGGACAACCACAGTTATAGTATGTTTTAACAAGGGGGGCAATCACTTTTTCACACAGGGCCATGATGGGGTTTTTTTTTCACCTTTTAATAATAAACACCTTCATTTACAAATTGCATTTTGTGTTTACTTGTGTTGTCCTTGACTATTGTTTAAATTGGTTTGATTTTCCGAAACACTTAAGCGTGACAAACATGCAAAGGAACAGGAAATGAGGAAGGGGGCAAACACTTTTTCACACCACTGTACGTCCCCTCTGAAATATTTACAATTAGTTGGTATGAGTCGGTTGGACTGCACGGAGGATGTGGAGATCCAGTGTCAGTAAATTTGTGTCAGTCCACCGTGTGGGTGGCGAGAATACCTCGAGGATAGTGTCTCGGATACCAGCCGTCGGACCTACGACCCAGAGATTTAATAGAGGTGGGACAATTGAGTTCATGGGGCACCGCTAATATGAGGGGGGGAACCCGGGAGAGCAAACTGGGATATAACATTGAGTGGGGTAACTTGACCTCTATGGAGATAGGTACGTAAGAAGGTGCGTATCGTGTTGTATTCAACCGGAGGACGGAGGCCTAATTATGGTGGCATCTGTTCACCGAAATTCTAATGCGTGGGATCTGATATGGACCTAGGAAGGAGGTACCCCATATGGCCGTGGGCGTGACTTTCCCCTAGGTTACAAATCATGAGGCTAGGGTAGCATAATTTTAATCCACCATGTGGATTCAAGTGTCCGGGATAAAATATTCCAAGGCACCAAAGATTATAACCTAATTAAAAAAAAAAAAAAAAAAAGTACACAGTACAGGAGAGCCAGGTTTGTGGGGTGGGCTGCTAACTACGTTCCCAAATCAACTCCATTGCCAAGATAAGGGGCCGTTATTCTGCAGGATGCTCATACAAAGATAACGTATTCTCTCCTTTTAGAGAGAACTGAAGTGCCCCCTCGGGTAGTGGGGGGCACTACATCCTGGTGGGACTGGCCACAAATCCCCAGAATTCTTATAGCACCTAGTGACCTTGGCAATAGGAGTGGGTTCTTACATACATGCTGAAGGAGAGAAGTGAGAAAAATACCAACAATATTGAGAAATAACCCTAGATGCTGACACTTCCTCTGAACCTTAACCATATGCATGGAGTCCAGTTGCTGTATGCTTGCAAAAGTCTGTCCATACTCACGGAGTCTCATGTCTCTGTCCAAGTATCCCAGTGTTGACACCAATCGGACCTCAATGAAGTCCTATGCAACCGGGTTTCCGACCCATTCGTGTGGTATGACGCTGCTGCATCCGGGCATGCAAAGTCAAATCGGTAGGTGTCTGGTGTGTTGGTGTTCCTTCCAGATGAGAGATGGTAGCAGCAGCAGTTCAGATGTAACGCTGTTACGCAAAGGGACCCGGATGTTGACATGACTGCTGACGAATTTCCCGGTCGCTGTTGGAGTCTTCCTGCTTCGATCGGCTGCGGCTTGAAATTATTAAAGTGGTTTCCTGTGTTAGACCCTCCCCCTGCTGGGTGGTCCTCTGAACTGTTATTCAGCGGGCAAAAAAAAATGTCTTAATCAATACAGCACTGCCTCATAGTAACTGTGAATCTAGGAAAGCTCTTTTCCCGATCGCCAGGTAGGAGAGCGTGTAAACAAAAGGAGAAAAAAACACCTCTATTGCCAAACCCTTAAACGAATGAAACCATATTAAAACTGAAATCCACTATGGTCTGGGGGGAGCTAATCATGTGTCAATTATGCTCCGGGAGTATAACGCTGGTCCAGCATTTAGCGGTCTCTGCGTGTACGCCGCAGGACCGGGCCAGTAGGTGAGATGCGGTGGTGTTGCTGGTATGGGGCCAATCCTTTGTTACCCATAAGCGGAGAAGGGGAGCGATGGCGTCTGGAGGAGGCATCAGGAATTTCCATCGGTTCTGCCCTATCTCGTTGCGGAGGCTTGTGACGGGCGAAGTCAGCATACCAGTTGGGCAGGTCGACATACGGTATATCGAGCGCATGGCAAAAGCTATCCAACTCCTCCGGAACCCTCAATAGGGCGGTACGAGCATTGTGGGTGGCCTGGAGTCCGAACGGAAACTTCCACTTGTAAGGTATGCCTTTCCGTCTGAGTATGTCCAGGAGCGGACGGAGGTCCCTGCGGTTTTTCAGGGTGACGGCTGATAAGTCTTGAAATATGTGGATAGGCTGTCCCTCATGGGTGATGTCGTCTTTTAATCTGGCTCGCTGCAAAATTTCTTCCTTCAGGGCGTAATCCACAAGACAGCATATTACATCCCTGGGCGGATTGGTGTCTCTTCCCCTGGGCCTGAGAGCCCTGTGGATGCGCTCCATGACTATTGGTGCTTGTGGGGGTTTCTCCAAAAGATTGTTAAAGATGGCTGTGACTGTCTGCGAAAGTCGTTCTCAGGCAATCCTCGTACTCTTAGATTGTGCCTCCTGCTAAACTCAACTGTTGAGAGGAGTGTTGGTTGGATGCTGGGGTCGGTTGTGCGGACGGCTGATCGGTGGGGGAGAGAACAATATTGCCATTGTTCCGCACTGTGTGTGAGGCGCCATCCGCCATATTGGGCCTCTGTGTACGGAACATCTCCGGAATATTATAGGCAGCGCGGTTATCCGGTCCTCTCGGGGAACGGGAACGGGACTCCGATGTGCCGTGGGATGAAGTCCCCATGTCAGGTTGGTGGGTAGTCACCTCGGTTCAAGGTATGCTCAAGATCTAGGCCGTGGTCCGACAGAGCTGTAGATTTAGGCTGCCATCTTCCTCAGACGGCAAGCCACGCCCCCAAAAGATTTGGGAAATAGTTTTTATTAAGCATTTTTTCAAATAACAAACGTGAACATTATTTGACAGATTTGACAGAGGTGTACAGATATATAATTGACACATAGATTTAAATACTTTAGGTGTCTCTCGAGGACCCAGTGTTCTCTGCTGGTCACCCCAATGGGAACATGCTGTGACCAGAGGGTTGGTGTAATTTTTGCAGTAGCTATCCTCTATGAAAAAAATAAAACAGGGTTCAACAAAACAATTTTATTAGCCTACATTCACCACAAGCAATCAGTTCTGAACTAAACAAACATATAACCTATAACCTGGATCAACATAGAGGCTACCCCTGGAAGATGTTAGGAATCTAAAGCGTTATTGGTATGAACCATTAATTATATGACTATTAATGGGTTTGGTTTCAGTCTAGTTAACTTTCTGGGATTTGTACCATTGTATCCATGGCTGCCAGTGTGTTGTGTGTTTCCCAGCTATATGTGCCAGCATATTCTCGTAATGTGCGTGGATAGTGTACATATGCGTTTAATGTGTTGGGATTTCCAAATTCTGAGAATCACTAGCTTGGCTGCTAAAAATAAGTGAGTGATACATTTTCGAAAGTTTGGAGGTATCTCGTCGATCCCTACGTTTAAGCCCCTGTACACACGGTCGGAGATTTTGGCAACCAAATCCGTCGGATTTTGCCCGTCGGATTTAGTCCGACGGATTGTGTCCGAAACTGTTGCATACACACGGTCAGGAAAAGTTGTCTGATTTTGCGGTTGCCAAGAATGCGGTGACGTAAGCCGTGTACAGCGGGACTAGAAAAAGGAAGTTCAGCTCCACGTCCAGCACCCTTTGGGCTTCCTTCTGCTGATCTCGTGTCTATCGCGTGTTAGTAGAAGTTTGGTGAGAGACGATTTGCGCTTTTCAGATTTGTGATTCAGATCGCTACAGCTCTTCAGTTTCTGCTTGTCGGTGCGTATCTGATAATCAGTGCGTGCAGTCAGTAAGTATTTGTTGATCATTGTGGACTATATCTTGGTATAGTACGCTTTGAAAGGCAATTCTTATTGTCAGCTTGCTTCTGCTATTCAGGTCGTTCTTTCAGGCTTTGCTGTTTATCTGTGCTTTCTGGTGTCCGCTCTGACCAGCCGACCGTTTTCAAACCATGTTTCCTCTACGTACTCATCGAAGAGTTTCTGCTGTGCAGGGGCTTCATGTTGGGGTTGCTACTTTGACACAAGCCCGGTCCATGAACAGGGAGGGGAGGCGTTTGTGGACCAAGAATTGGTTGCGCCAGCGTGACCAGTTCTCGCACATGCCTTTGCCCCGTGAGATCCAGGAGAATAATCCTGATGATTTCAGGAATTATCTTTGGATGACGGACCCCGTTTTTCACCGTCTGCTGGCTTTGCTGACCCCTTATATCACCAGGCAGGATACCTGCATGCGGCAAGCCATCACTCCGGAGCAGAGGCTTATCGCCACGTTGCGCTACTTGGCGACAGGGAGAAGCCTTCAGGACCTCAAGTTCTATACAGGCATCTCCCCCCAGGCTCTGGGGATCATTATTCCAGAGACCTGTTCTGCCATCATTCAGGTCCTGCAGAAGGACTATATGAAGGTAAGTTTTATCCTTTAACATCACATTCTATGTATTTCATGATTGCTAATGTCTTGAATTTCTTTCCTCATTCCCTAATTACCATCATATATGCTCTAATTTAGATGCTCTGCCCCTTTGTCCTCAGGCATATTTGCCTCACTAACTTCACCACCATGCTCTTCTTGGCCCATAAAACTATAGTCTAGTCACTTAACAATGTCTTTTGGCATCTCCATAGTATTGCTTTCCCCTAAACACCCCCTAAAATCTCTACAAATGTGATGTGTGTGCTTCAATTCATGCAGAGTGTTTTTTTTTTTTTTCGTTTTTTTTTTGGGGGGGGGGGGGGTTGTGCCAAACTCATTAGGAACCCCCCTCCCCCCAACTGCTAGGCCAGCTGATAAATCCTCTATCTGTTGACTTTACCAAACCCAATACACACTATACCTACCTTTTTGATGCTCACATTTATGGATGAATTCACCAGCATGTAGTGTAAGGGCCTGCCTCAATACTTTAACCTTTTTTTTTTTTGCTTTGAACCTATTAATTATCTGGATATGTAATAGCAGAATGTCAAAAAGTGCTTACATTTTGATAATTTTTTTGTATTCTGACACTTCTTACCTGTCCGGAGGGCTGCCAATAGCCGGAGGGCTGCCAATAGTGTAACTAAGGAGGGGCTTCCCAAAGTATTTAGCCATTCAGCTCTCAATCAAGTGGAGAGGGTTGCCTGTCCTAAACATCCCCCCCTCATTTTCAAGGGCCCATCAGATTGGGGGGGGGGGGGGGGGGGTGATGACTCTCATAAGGGGACATTAGACTTTAGGCTTTAAATACTCAGTTCCCAAAATGTTTAACTAATTTTGTGTCTAATCTGCTTGGAATGTTGATTGGTCAAATTAATAATTTTTGTTCTTGTTTCACTCCACAGTGTCCTTCAACGCCACAGGAATGGCAGACAGTGGCCTCCCACTTTGCCAGTCGTTGGGACTTTCCCAATTGTGGAGGAGCAATAGATGGGAAGCATGTCCGCATCGTCCCACCACCCAACTCGGGGTCATACTATTTTAACTATAAGGAGTTTCATAGTGTCATGATGTTGGCGGTGGTGTCTGCGACATATGAGTTTTTGTATGTGGACGTGGGGCAAAATGGACGGATGTCGGATGGTGGAGTGTTCTCATGGACGGAGTTCTACTGGCGTCTCCAGAGTGGCAGTCTGGGCTTGCCACCCCCAGAGGAGAATCAGGAAGGACTCCCGTTCGTCTTCGTCGCGGATGAGGCGTTTGCCCTGACGAACCATCTGATGAGGCCTTTCCCCACGAGGACCCTCACCCCAGAGCAGAGGATTTTTAATTTCCACCTGTCCAGAGCCCGAAGAGTGGTGGAGAACACTTTTGGTATACTGGCCAGCCGGTTCCGCCTTTTTCTTACGCCTATTCACATGGCAGAATACAAACGGAATCACATAGTGCTGGCGTGCTGTGTTCTGCACAATTATTTGAAAAAAGTTTCTGCGAACTATGCGGTCTCAGTTGGCCAACAAGAAGCAGACTTGATGGACAATGCAGATAACCTCACAGGCCTTCAACATGCTCATCCTGGCTTGCCCCCCCAAAGTGCCCGTGAGGTTAGAACACAATACATGGACTACTTTGTGGGTAGGGGGACCATTGATATGCCAGACAATGTCTGAGCGGTATTTTAAAATTAAATTTTTATCTGAAACTCCTTCATTGGCTTGGTTTTATGTGTCTCCTAGCTATAATTAGGTTTGATCAAGTTGTGCCTTTTTCACCAACAGTGCAAACCCAAGTTCAGAGCGAGATGAGGGGACAGTCTCTTCTTCCGATAATGTTATTATGTTGTGGGTCTGCTACACACACACCTTCTTTTTTGTTAACTTATGTATGTAGTGCATTACTGACCCAAATCGTGCTCATTTTCAGCACCATGGCAGGAAAATGGCATTATTGACCAAATTTACACATCACTGTGGGTGTTTTTTTAGTAAAGGCACATCCACTATGCACTACAAGTGCACTGCAAAAGTACACCTGAAACTGCCCTGGGAGTGCAAAGTGGAGTTGCCTTTAGTAAATCACACTCCTTCTCAGCACAGACTTAAATTGTACTCCAAATAAATTTTTGGTGCCATGAAAAAAAAAGCCACACATTGTTGCTAATTGAACTGTTTAATCCAACCACATTCACATGTGCGTTTTGAAAAGGTTTGTACAACCAACCTCGAAATTTTGTTTTTCCAAAACTGAGTTTATTCAAAATTTGGTTTAATTATTGTTTTGGTGTAAACAGGCATATATCTAACTGTAAAATACAGAACACAGGAACTTACAAAGTTCCACTTTGAAAAGTGAAGACAATATCAGACATGAGTATGTACAAACTGGCCTGATCTTGCCTTCATCACATGGGGTGTCACCCCTGAAAAATCCAAATTTGGAAGATGCACACAGTGTGTCAACATGTGCTAGCTGCCATCATGGGGGATCAATGTACATGCTTTGGGGCTGCAACCCCTTCATCTCAGACACTAAACACAAAACACATACATTGATCCCCCATGATGGAAGATAATGTATGTTTCCACACTCTGTGCATCTTCCAAATGTCGAATTTGGAGAACTACAACATTTTGATATTAAAATTCAAAAAATAAGACCCTATCTAGTTTGGGGTGTTTCACACTCTCCCCAAAACATCAATGATGTTTTTCAAATTTAAATTAACATCATTGAAGTTTTGCACGATATGTTCCCAATACCCATTGCACCCCATTATCTCCCCGATCTGGGCACTTTCACTGGTAAAACAGAAATCTTCTTCCACATCACCTATAAAACAAAACAAAAAAACATGCAATTTAAATATGGTGACATACATTGATGAGCTTACCGGAAGCTGTGCTCTCCGACACTCACCTGTTGTGGTGACAATTTGCACAACCTGCACGATCTCTCCTTCCTCCTCCTCCTGCTCCTCTGTTTGTTCTTTTGGAAGTTGTCCTTCTTTGTGAGGGGTGGGGTCCCTGGTGTCCTCATACTTGCTGAGTCTTCTCTCCCCTATGAGATTTGAAAAAATGAAATAATTATCACACAGAGGGCAGAATTAACAATATGAGACATTGTTTGGAAGTGTTGTTCAATTGTTTATTTTGGCCGAGCTTCAAGGACATAACATTATTGGGGACACTGTGTTAAGCTGGAATACTTATCTGCAGAACGATGTTTCCTACGAATGAATGAAGCCATGAACTTGAAAGTGGCCATTTTAACCACTTCAGCCCCGGACCAATAAACATCCTAAGGACCAGAGGTCTTTTTCCAATTTCGCACTGCGCTGCTTTAACTGGTAATTGCGTGGTCATGCAATATTGCACCCAAATGAAATTTGCGTCCTTTTCTTCCCACAAATAGAGCTTTCTTTTGATGGTATTTGATTGCCTCTGCGATTTTTTTTTTTTTTTTTTTTGCGATATAAATGGAAAAAGAGCGAAAATTTTGAAAAAAAAAGATATTTTCTTCTTTTTGTTATAAGAAAATCGAATAAACTAAATTTTAGTCATACATTGAGGGCAAAATTTATTCAGCCACATGTCTTTAGTAAAAAAAATGTCAATAAGCGTATATTTTTTGGTTTGCGCAAAAGTTATAGCGTCTACAAACTAGAGTACATTTTCTGGAATTTACACAGCTTTTAATTTATGACTGCCTATCTCATTTCTTGAGGTGCTAAAATGGCAGGGCAGTACAACCCCCCCCCCCCAAATGACCCCATTTTGGAAAGTAGACACCCCAAGGAAATTGCTGATGGGTATGTTGAGCCCATTGAATATTTATTTTTTTTGTCCTAAGGGATTGAATAATGACAAAAAAAAAAAAAAATTCACTAAATGATATATTGCTCACATATGCCATGGTTATATGTGGAATTGCACCCCAAAATATATTCCGCTACTTCTCCCGAGTATGGGGATACCACATGTGTGGGACTTTTTGGGAGTCTAGTCGTGCACGGCACCCCAAAAACCAATCACCACCTTCAGGATTTCTAAGGGTGCAAATTTTTGATTTAACTCCTCACTACCTATCACAGTTTCGAAGGCCATAAAATGCCAAAATAGCACAAAACCCCCCAAAATGACCCCATTTTGGAAAGAAGACACCCCAAGCTATTTACTGAGAGGCATGTTGAGTCCATGGAATATTTTATATTTTGCCAAAAGTTGCGGGAATATTACAAACTTTTTTTTTTTTGCACAAAGTTGTCACTAAATGATATATTGCTCACACATGCTATGGGCAGAAGTCAAATTACATCCCAAAATACATTCTGCTGCTTCTCCTGAGTACGGGGATACCACATGTGTGGGACTTTTTGGGAGCCTAGCCACGTACGGGACCCCGAAATCCAAGCACTGCCTTCCGGATTTAAATATAAAATGCTACCAAAAAAACTGTTAGCGATCGCAGGGATCAGGCCTGACTCTGCGATCGCTGCAGTTATGTGTTTAGTGTTTTGTAAGTGACAGTGATCGATCGATACTGCACTTGGGTGGGCTGGGCAGAGGGGCAAAACGCAGGTGCTAGCAGGTATCTGGGCTGATCCCGCTAACAATGCGTTTTTTTGGAACCCTGAACTGCTGGGGACGCTAGTATAGATCTGATCAGATCAGATATTGATCTGTTCAGATTCTATACCACTACGGGAGGTGTATGCTTTGCGTGTGGGTGTTAGCGGTACTGGCACTAACCTAGCGCTGCCTGGGGCGACGCAGACCCTGACCCTAAAACCTAATTGATATCACCCGCCGGGTGATCAGGGGGTTAAACCTTTATTGGGTAATAAATGGTGGGTGCCCTGATGCTATAAAAAGCAAACTAACCAGAGTCACCCGTAACACTTATACGGTGATCAGTGGTGAAAGGGTTAACTAGGGGCAATCAGGGGGTTCAAATTTTTATTAGGTAGTATATGGGGGTCCCTGGCGCTATATAAAAACCTGACGGGGAACCTAAATAACTAACTGGCTAACCAGCGTCACCAGTGACACTTATACTGTGATCGCTGGTGAAAGGGTTAACTAGGGGCAATCAGGGGGTTAAAACCATTATTGGGTAGTATATCGGGGTACCTAGCGCTATAAAAACCTGGCGGTGAACCTAAAAAAATAACTAGCTACCTAGCGACAGTAGCGACACTGATGCAGCGATCAGAAAAATTATCGCTTAGTGACACTGGCAAAAGGGGGTGAAAGGGTTAACTAGGGGCAATCAGGATGTTAAAACCATTATTGGGTAGTATATCGGGGTACCTAGCGATATAAAAACCTGGCGGTGAATCTAAAAAAATAACTAGCTACCTAGCGACAGTAGTGACACTAATGCAGCGATCAGAAAAATGATCGCTTAGTGACAGTGGCAAAAAGGGGGTGAAAGGGTTAACTAGGGGCAATCAGGGGGTTAAAAACATTATTGGGTAGTATATCGGGGTACCTAGCGCTATAAAAACCTGGCGGTGAACCTAAAAAAATAACTAGCTATCTAGCGACAGTAGCGACACTGATGCAGCGATCAGAAAAATGATCGCTTAGTGACACTGGCAAAAGGGGGTGAAAGGGTTAACTAGGGGCAATCAGGATGTTAAAACCATTATTGGGTAGTATATCGGGGTACCTAGCGCTATAAAAACCTGGCGGTGAACCTAAAAAAATAACTAGCTACCTAGGGACAGTAGCGACACTGATGCAGCGATCAGAAAAATGATCGCTTAGTGACACTGGCAAAAGGGGGTGAAAGGGTTAACTAGGGGCAATCAGGATGTTAAAACCATTATTGGGTAGTATATCGGGGTACCTAGCAATATAAAAACCTGGCGGTGAACCTAAAAAAATAGCTACCTAGCGACAGTAGCGACACTAATGCAGCGATCAGAAAAATGATCGCTTAGTGACAGTGGCAAAAGGGGGTGAAAGGGTTAACTAGGGGCAATCAGGATGTTAAAACCATTATTGGGTAGTATATCGGGGTACCTAGCGCTATAAAAACCTGGCGGTGAACCTAAAAAAATAACTAGCTACCTAGCGACACTAGCGACACTGATGCAGCGATCAGAAAAATTATCGCTTAGTGACACTGGCAAAAGGGGGTGAAAGGGTTAACTCTAGGGGCAATCAGGGGGTTAAATCTTTATTGGGGGGTGATAGGGGGCTACTCTGGACCTAACACTAACTGCCCTGACAGTTTTTACTTTTACAACTGACACTGAATGCATTGATCAGTAAAGAAATGATCAATGCAATCAGTGACACTGTGACTGGGGGGTGGGGATCGGGAGGGGGGGTTTGTGTACCTATACCTATGTGTCAGTGTAGTGTTTTGGTGCACTTACTTTTAGTCTTCTCCTCGTAGTCCGGTCAAAAAGACCGCCCCGAGGAGAATGACATCACTTCCTCCTTCCTGTGTAAACAATACACAGTGGGAGGAAGTTCGTCATTGGCCAGGAGCGATCGAGAGGGGGTGGCCAGAAACCAACGGCCATCCCCTCATCACGGATCGCTCCCGGAGGGAAACGGACCGCCGTATCCAGCGGGAGGGGGTCCGATCGGACCCCCCACCCGCTGGAAGGCAGGCACGTACATGTACGTGCTTGTGCCTGCCTGTGCCATTGTGATGACGTACAATGGCAATACGGCGGTCATTAAGTGGTTAAAATGCACAACATGAACTCAAAGCACATGGAGCAGTATGCAAGCAATAATAATCATATGAACACACAACAACTACTTACTTTTGTCAAGAACACGCTTGATCCTTATGTACTGCTCGTGCTCCCTCAGTTTCAGGTCTGACCAGCGTTTTCTCAGTTGATCCATGGATCGATGTACCCCAAAATTAGGCAGAAGACACTTCACAACTGTATTCATGATCTTGGCCTTTCTGATATTTGTGTTTGGGTAATGTCCATATTTCCCATCATAGTCGGTCATGTTCAATATGTCGACCATCTCCAACATCTCTCCAAAAGACATATTTGCAGCCTTAAATCTTGTCTTCCTGGATCGGGACGTTTCAGGCTCCGGCCTTTCCTCACCCTCCTCCTCGTTTAGTGTAATTATTAGTGTGCACCTGTGTTCTCTCCGCCATGTGCTCTTCTCACTGCGCTAGAAGCGAAGGGGCGGGGAATAGTCTGGACTCTGGAAAGAACGTCGGGGGCGGGCGGAAGTTGCAGGCATGCGCACTGTATATAAAACGTAACACGCGTGTGTCGTCCGTACGATCTGTGAACAGAGGGAGAAGCTGAGGCGACGAACGCGCAAACTAAGGTAAAATTTTGAACTTGGCACATCACTAGGCTACACTGCTTCTAGATTGAGGCCTGCATTAGTGGAGTTTAGCCTGACATTAGGGTTTGTCTTGTGTTGTGTCTTGCAGACATGGACGGGTTTAATGACTACAGCTTCCTCCCTCTATTCATCGATAAATATCGAGACCTGCCAGTCCTGTGGCAAAACACCCATCCTTTCTACAGTAGCAGACCAAAGAGGCAGGCAGCAATAATGGAACTGGTTGAGTTTGTGAAGCCGGTGGTCCCCAGGGCAGATGAGAAATATATCAAAAAGAAAATTGGGAACCTCAGGAGTACATATCTGAAGGAGAGGAATAAGGTGGTGAAGTCCATGAAATCAGGAAATTCAGCAGCTGACGTTTATGTTCCCACCCTGTGGTATTATGACAGGATGAATTTTCTGTCAGACCAGGCTGAGGCCGGACAATCCCTCTCTACTCTTCCTTCCACGCGTCCTATGCTCCATTCCACACCCGCTGAGTCTTCTGATGCCCAACCTGGGCCTTCCACTCAGGAAGAACTGGAGGAGCCCAGCTTGAGCCAGGTATAGTATTGTTGTACATATTTGTGTAGTCAAAATGAATGATATTAGCTTGATTTCTGCTCCCTAATTGGTGAGTTTTGAAAGTGTTTCACATATCAATAGACAGTAGTGGCCAAAACCTTTGGGACAAGAAAGAAAAATGCTGGGCTCAGAATGATAGTATTTTCTATTGGTTAACAATTTGTGTTTGATGAACCAAAAACTCAAACTATGTCCCTTTTTCATACACAGGAAGAATTCAGCCAGGACCAGGAGGGTGTGGAATGCAGCAGCCAGGAGGTGGCTGTGGAAAGTGGCAGCCAGGAGGAGGCAGGGGTAAGCGGCAGCCAGGCGGTGGGCAGCCAAAGGAGCCTCACCGAATGCCAGGTCCCTCCCCTCCGCCTTCCACGCAAAAGGGCGAGAAAGGGGGGGAATGTTGAGGAGTCTGCACTGAGGCTGATTGGTGAGGCTTCTGCGGCACTACAAGCAAAACCAACACACCAAGAGGCCTTGGCCGCCTTGTTTGTGTGCAAGCTTGAGAAAATGGAGCAGGGGCAACAGATCTTGTGTGAGCAGGTTATTCTCCAAACCCTCAACACGGGTCTGTTGGGCCAAATGACACCAGAATTACACTTGTGTCATTTGGCCCATGCCCCTGCTCCTCCTCCTCCTCCTCCTCCTCCTTCTGCCACACCTCCAGCACCACAGCCACAGCCTGGAAGGAAGCGTGTAAGGAAGACCAGAGTGTGATGACCTGGGTTCAGTCTGGTCTGCCAGAAGATGCATCCTGTTGTAGTACCACAGCCTGGGAACGTAGATGTCATCTGCTGCTGTTCCGGGTTTCATGGACTTCAGGACCAGACTTCTCTCCCTCAGATATGTACTCCTCAGGCCACCAATTTTTGCGTTGAAATATTTGATGTGTGCCCTGGGGGCCAAAGGCTTCACAAATCTCCCCAGTTTCAACATTGCTGCCTCCCTCTTTATCTGTTACTGACACCGAAATAAAGATATTTTTTGTTTGGATGAAATACTTGCGTATGTGTTTTCCTTCCAAAAGGCAAGTTTATTTGTGAGCAGGAGGGTACATTTCCAAAAAACAAAGTGAAATAAATAACAAGGGGTGTTAACACTAAACAACCTCCTGTAGATTAAAAAAGAAAAACAAAATCTCAAAAATCAAATAATGTTGTTGTTGTAAGTTTACCCAAAAAGAAAAAAAATATAAGGAGAAATGAGCAAAGTGTCTTTAAAGGAGATTTTTAGGGAATCCCCCCCCCCCCAAAAAAAAACATCCCAAAAATCATCCCAAAAAAAAAAAAAAAACAAATCAAACATTGTGTAGATGTGACGCAAACTAAAATTGTAGTGCTGAAATGGTTAAAAAAGAGTAATGAAATCTGTTCGGGAGAAGTGTGTGTGACTATGAGCATCAAAAGAAGTTGGTTCTTGCAGCATTGTAAAGAACAAGAGAATGCGCTTGATGAATGATTTTTGAACATTGCAGCGTGACGAATGTGTTTTATATCGCTTACGAGCAGTAGTTTTACCTGGACGAGCGCTTCTGTGTCGGAATTTGAATGTGAGCATGCGTGGCACTTGGTCCGATGAAAATGCTCTACACATGATCGGATTAGGTCCGTCCGGCCCATTTGTTCAGGAAAGATTTCCAAAATGTTGGAAAATTGGGTCGGACGGAGATTCGGACGGAATCAGTCCGATGCATACCACACACAGTCGGATTATCTGACGACACAGTCCGATAAGGCGCATTCCGACAGATTCTTCGACCGTGTGTACAGGGGCTAAGAGGACTAGTGAGGGTGATAGTTGGATATTCAGTCCTGTTACTTGGTGGAGAATGGAGAATATCTCAAGCCAAAATTTGTTCAATCTCTCGCACTTCCACAATATATGGAAGAGAGTGTCTGGTTGTGAACAGTTCCTCCAGCATAGAGAAGATGCGGAGTGTGCAAATTTGGCTATTCTGTACGGTGTCATGTACCATCTCTGTATGATCTTGTGGAAGAGTTCCCAGAGGTTGGTGCATTTGGTGGAGGAGTGGGAGTATTGAATTGCTTTGAGCCATTGTTCATTTGAGAAGGTGTTTTTTTTTTTTTTTTTTTAAACAACAACAAGTTTATAATAAAATACAAAAAGCATACAGGCTCAGTACATGTGTTACATAACAGAAATAAATCACTTTACGTACATGCGTGTATCTATTCTCCTGTGTATATGGTAATATATGCCAGAATTGTCATACACAGGTCTAAGTTCCTTAAGTCCTGACATGTCACTCGCCATCTTTCGGCCGCATACATTTCTACTATGTTCATTCCAGCCAGATTGTATACTGTTGTTACCGACTATATCCACAAATACCAGGGATTATATCAATCTATTCCGTACAGGTATCTGGTGTGTCTAGCCATTTATCCCAGATCTTGTGATACTTATCAGGACATCCCCTGTGTTGGTATATAACCTTGTTAGGTAATGTTGAATTTATTTCCCTAATCCATGTTTGGACCGTGGGGGGGTATTGCGCACCCAGAGCTGGGCTATAATTTTCCTGGCGCAAAATAGGGATTCATATAAAAAGATTGCTTGAAACTTACCAATTGATGCGTCAGGAAGTAGGCCCAGCAAGCAGGTTTTGGGGTGCAGCTGTAGGGGTGAACCCATGCAGTCGTGTAGAAAACGCATTACATGTGTCCAATAGGTCTGAATGTCTGGACATGTCCACATTAGATGATAAAATGTGCCGGACCGATCATAATATCTTGGGCACCATGGATCCCGATTTAGCCTGGTACTTGACAATTCTTACAGGGGTGAGATAGGATTTGTGTACAATGTACAGTTGGGTTAGTCTGTCGGATAATCTAGGGGAAACTTTTTTGGTATTTTCGAAGGATCTCCTCCCAGTCCTCATCCCCTATGGGGCCTACCTCCTCTTCCCATCTATGCTTAGCCACATCTATAGATCGAGCTACTGAGCGGTTTCCTAGCACATTATAAAGCGTGGAGATCAGTTTAGAGGGATCTGCACCTGTTATCACTTCCCTCATGGGTAGGGTTTGGGGGTTGGGGAAACCGTCTCTGAATTGGACCAGGAGAGCATGGCACAATTGTGCATGCCCAAATGCCATGTGTGAGGGCAGTTCAAACTCACTCTTTAGACTTTGAAAGTTGTGTACTCCCTGCGGCGTTATCACCTGTTATAGGTAGACCATGCCCCTAGATGCCCACATATGGGCGCAGGGGAGTGTCCTCAGTTCGCTCAATTGGGGGTTATTCCACAGAGGCGTATGAGAGTGCACAAAGTCGGCACCAGTCATTTTGAGTGCAGCCTTCCATACTCGTCTATGGTGTGCGAGTAGTGAATTACAACCCTCTCCACCCCTCCAATCCTCCCCTCCTCCAAATAGCACCTGTAAAGTGGAATACGTACAGCTATTCACTTTCTTGCATGTCAGGACTTGGTATCTAGATCTGTCCACCTTAAGTAGATGGTAGAAGTGGGATAGCTGGGCCGTGATATAGTACGCTCGAATATCCGGGAGGGCAACACCCCCTAAGGAAGTCGGGTTCTTGAGGACGTTCCACGCCAGTTTATGTCTTCTGGGGCCCTATATAAAAGTGGGTAGGTGGGTATCAATTGCTTTAAAGATTTTTGTGGGGATTATGGTTGGTGACTGACAGAGCTTATATAGAAGTTTAGGCATTAGGATCATTTTAACCAAGTTGATTCTGCCCATTACCCCTAGCGGGAGTCTGGCCCAGGGGTGTGTTCTTGCTTTGATGTAGGAGAACAGGGGCTCTAAATTATTTGCCAGGTACTCTGATGGGTCCCTAGTGATATGAATTCCTAGATATTGTATAGAGGAAACCCTGTGTAATAGAAGAGATGCAGTGTCCTGTGTCTGCGGGAACACATCGAGGGGCAGAATCTGTGATTTGGACCAATTTATGCGCAGACCCGAGTGTTGACCAAAGTCTTCAATGACCTGGAGAGCAGCCCGGAGGGATGGGCTCATGTCCTCAAGGTACAGGAGCATGTCATCAGCATACATGCTTACCGTCTCTACAACTGAACCCACTCGAAGCCCTCGGACGGTTGGGTTGCTCCTGATGGAAATGGCAAGTGGTTCTGCAGCCAGGGCATACAGTAACGGGGACAGGGGCCAGCCCTGCCGAATCCCCCGCTTTAATGGTAATGGGTCAGATAACCTCCCATTCACCGCCACCTGGGCCTCAGGAGAAAAGTACAAGAGCCTGACCCATTTAATGAAGTTGGGGCCGAAACCATATCTCCTAAGGCATTCCCATAAGTACCTCCATTCCACCGAGTCAAACGCCTTGGCGGCGTCTAATGCTACCACTGCTCGCGCACCCGCCCTCTCATGTTGCGCCTGAATGTTCATGTGCAGTCTACGGATATTCATGGTTGTGTTTTTGCCGGGCATGAACCCTGTTTGGTCAGGGTGAATTAAAGTTAGGATAAGTGGGTTAAGATGGGACACTAAAATTTTTGCCAATATTTTAATATCTGCCTGGAGCAGGGAGATTGGGTGGTAGGAATCCGTGTGGTGCGGCTCCTTCCCAGGCTTTGGCAGTACAATAATTATGGCCTGACAAAGAGAATCCTGTAGGGTTTCAGACTCAAAAATATAATTGTATAACCTAAGGAGTTCGGGAACTAGTACCTCGGCATACGCCGCATAAAAATCTACTGGTAGGCCATCTTGTCCAGTGGCCTTGGTCACCGCCAGGGACAATATAGTTGTGGAAACCTCGTGACTGATAATGGGCGCCTCCAAGCCCTCCATTTGGGTTTCTGACAGTTGGGGGAATTGTATATGTTGTAAGAAAGTTTGTGTTTCCTGTATCGGGACCTCTACTTGAGATGCGTACAGTTCCGCATAGTAAGAGCGGAACATTTCCGCCACCAGTGTCGGGTCCGCAACGAGGGTACCCTCTGTATCCAGTAAGGACACCACCACTGGTGGCCTAGCATCCTGGTGGGCCAGGTAGGCAAGGAGTCAGCCTGCCCTCTCTGCCTGCTCCCGTTGTCTGGAGAAAAAGTGGCTTGCTCGTAGTATAAGTGGTCTACTATCCGTGTATGGAGCTTGAGGGTTAATGCGTTTTGCGGTGTGGGGTCTAATGTGAATGCGTTAGTGGCGGACTCCAGTTGTTCATAGGCCTGTTTAAGTTGAATGGTGGCGGAGGCTTTCAACCTATTTATGCATTGGGACAGAACAGATCGAGCATGCAACTTAAATGTCTCCCAAACCGCACCCACCGGTGCCGTGTCCCTGTTGGTGTTAAAGTAAAAATGCCACTTCTCAACTATGTCCTTCTGTCCCCCTAGGGCCGTCAGCTAGGAGTGGAGACGCCACACACGCTGGCCCATCTGGGGGGCGAGACGAAAAGTGACCCAGCATGGGGCATGATCTGACAGTGATCTGGTGTGGCATCCTGCATCCTCTACCAGGGGGACTAGTATGTTCGACACCATAATATAGTCTATTCGGGACATAGTAGAGTATGATGCAGAGAAGCATAAAAATGCCTGGACGTCAGGGTATTTATGTCGCCAAGCAGCAGTCAGGGAAAAGTCTGTAAAGGTGCAGCCTAGTCGGGAAGCACTCTGGAGTGTCGTGGTAGGCTGCGGGTGTAGCCTATATATGGTTGGGTTTAGCCTAGGGAGTGCTGGGTATTGGGCCATAAAGGATAGGCCCACATTTATGAGGCCGATGTTATAAGGTGGTGGTATGTAGCATGCCAGGATAAGGTATTGTTTCCATATAAAGTACAATGCATAAAAATGAACCGGTCTGCTGGTACTGAAAAATAACCTCCCCCAAAAATTGTTCAATACCTCCACCGCGCCAAAAAAAGCAATAACATACAACAAAATGTCAGTGAAAAAAAGCTGCTACTTTAATGAAACCATATTGAAACAAAATAAATTATACCTAAACACTGTGTACTGCAAATAATAGAAAATAATTTAAGTAACGCAAGATATCATTAATGAGTAATCTAAAAAAATAAATCAACATTAAACATATAACACCCCGTGATGACATGCTATATAAATAAAGTCCATTGATAAAGTGCAAGAAAACAATAGAAGTGAATATTCATCCAATCCTTCAATCTTCCACCACACTGATGTGTCTGTGATTCCTCTCCCAATGAAAACGCACTTACCAGCTGATGTTGCCTCCCACTCTCGTGTTTGGCAAAAGGGCAAGTACACCCCACCTGGGTAAGTACCACGATTACTTCCAGCCAAGCATATCCAGATGTGAAAAATAAACAAAAAAAGTGCTCCACATAGCGTGATACTGTAAACTGATTTATTAAAAAAATTCCACAATCACACTTCAATGTTTCCACTCACATGTTTTAAAACTTGGTGCCAGCAAAACAAAATCTATCACAGCAAACTGTGTATAAACAACTTGTGATTGTGCACTACGGTCACAGTGGATCTGAAGTGTGCCTCAATTCTCACCCACTCCGTGATCACCATTCGTTGGGAAGGTATATGAGTACCGAGCAATCAAACTTCCACTCCAACAAGTTATGACCTGCTCCGACTGTTTCCGAACCACTCTGATCGGTACCATTCGATATCAATGAAATCTATGTCCGTGAGGTCATGCCCCGACATGTTTTGTCATACCGACTTCATCCTAGGGATTGGCCACACGGACACCAATTCTCCCTTATATACATTTCATCCCGGAAGTCGTGGTTAGCCTGCATGCATTCCTACCAACCGTTCGCTTCTGCCCAAACTTTTTTGCCCTCACTAGTTGGTCCGCCTCAATGATGTACACCTACGGTCACCGGTCACGATAGTTGAATAGCTTTGCAATGAAAGTATGTGGCAGACAGGGCCACTCTGCCATATGTCTCTATTAGGAGCTTTTCCAGAAACGTGGCTGGGTCCGATCCCTCAGCCCCCTCCGGTAAGCCAATGAAGCACAGGTTCGACCGGCGGGCCCTATTTTCCAGGTCGTCATATTTTTGGGCTAATTGTTGGATCTGACACTGCATTTCCTCTTGTGTGTGCTGCAGGGGATAGAGCACATCCTCTGCCTGGCTGATGCTGGTTTCCGTTTCCTTAACCCTGTCCGGGATCTTAGTCATGTCCTGTCTAATGAGGGAGATATCATCCCTTATCGCCTCAATCTTCATAGTCAGGGATGACTGTCAGAGCAAGATGGCCTCCAGTAGCTTGGTGGTGTCGGTTCCCATGTGCTCCGGAGGTGGAGACGAGGGTGCGCCATCTTGCTCTGCATGGTCCTTCTACACTCGTCTGTATTTGTCCAGCGACGAGGCGGGCGCAGCGTTCCGCTTTGGAGGCGACATTGCAGGTATATTGCGGGATTCTCAAGTGAGGATATGTTGTTTTTAGGCCGTTATGGGCACTCAGGATAGCAGGTCAGTATCTTTCAAGAGTGGGTCATCTCTCACACGCATCCTACACCATCACCGTCCAGGCCACGCCCCCCCTCATTTGAGAAGGTTTGAACCAAATCTCATTTCCCAAGCCAACATTGAGTTTGTTTTGATAAATATGGATTTGTCGTTAAGGTATTGATAGAATAATGCAATCCCCCCTCTCTGATATTGTTTGGCGGTGAGGTATGTTTGGATTTTCCAAAATAGTTGGCAATTAAATGAGTGATTGCTCTTAAGGTAGGCTGTAACTTGGGTGTGGTTGAACTGTTCAGAGAAGGGTAGGTTGAATTCCTTTTGTAGCTCATGGAACGATTTCACCCTGTCATTAATGTATAGGTCTTTTAACCAAGTTATTCCTTTCTTCTTCCAGCTTTTTAAATTTAATTCAGGAATAATCAATGTTAAAGTGGATAGGGGTATTGGGATAGAAATGGTGGGGAGTGACTTAGACTCGGAAGTCGCTATGGTCTTCCATGCTTTTAAGGAAGCTATGATTGGTAGGGAGAAGTTTGTTAATTTGGTTTTAAGTTGAGTATGGGCTAGCATGTAATCATATAGGTTCCCTCCTGGTATTAGATCCTGCTCTATGCTCCCCCATAATGTCATCGGATCTTTGAGGAACCATTTTTTGAGTTGTGCTAAGATGGCAGCTAGGTGATAATCCGTTAGGTCAGGTAGACCCACTCCTCCCACATGCACATCTGGCTTTTTTACCTTCCCAAAGATACTTGAAAAGTATATTTTGTAATTTTTGAAAGAAAGTTTTCATGGCTGGAATTGGTACGGTACGAAATATGTATAGGAGTTTAGGCAAAATTTGCATTTTGAATGCAGCCGTCCATGATAAAATATGTTTGCTTAGGCTGTGGAGTTCTTGTTTAAGTGTGGATTCCAATGGTTGGATGTTTGTCTGGAATAGAAGGTCAAGTTGTGCCATGAGTTTAATTCCTAGATATGTGATGTTAGGGTTATTCCACACAAATGGGAAAGTGCTTTATATTTCTGTTTTGTCTTGTGGTTTTACACCCAGGTCTAGGATATAAGATTTGAATTCGTTAACCTTGTATTCTGATACCATTCCATAGTTGTGTAGCAACTTGGCAACCTTATTTAGGGAAGACACCGGATTTGTTAGCATTAATATTACATCATCTGCGAAAAGACTTATGGCGTGTTTGTGGTCTCTAATCATGAATCCATGGATGTCGGGTTTGTCTAACACTGGCGGCTAAAGGTTCCATTAACAAGTTGAATATGAGGGGGATAAAGGACATCCTTGGCGTGTTCCATTAGTTATTGAAAAGGGTTTGGACAACATGCCTGATTGAAACACTCTAGCTGATGGGGAGGTATAAAGAGCTAGGATTGCTGATAGCAGATGTCCCTTGAATCCAAATTTTTCCAGAGTTTTTGTGATATATGCCCAGTGGACTCTGTCGAATGCCTTCTCCGCATCCGGAGCAAGAACCAGAGAAGGCGTTTAACGTCGTCTGGTGATATGGATTATATTGATCAACCTTCTAGTGGCATCAGATGTTTGTCTGACTTTAGTGAATCCGGATTAGCCCTGATTAATTATAGTGGGTAAGATGTCCATTAATCTGATTGCAATGAGTTTAGCGTATATTTTTAGGTCGTTGTTTAATAAAGATATTGGCCTAAAATTTTGAGGAACATCCGGTGTCTTCCCTGGTTTGGGCAAAGCGACTGTCAATGCTTCAAGCATTTCAGAGGGAAAGGATGCAGAGGCAGCAGCTTTTTCAAATACTTTAAGTAGGTGTGGTCCTAGTATTAGTTTAAAATGTTTGTAGTATTCCCCTGTGAGCCCATCTGGTCCTGGAGATTTATTATTAGGGAGGGTGTCTATGACCTTTATGACTTCTGCTAAGGAGTGTGAGGGCTTACCTAGGTTGGAGTCCATGGTGCAGAGATGTAGGCTCACCCTTGCAAATAGACACAGCCCACGGTAACAAAGAGATAAGCTATCTGGGCTGTGAATCTGTGCACGGGGCTTGACAGGAATTTGCCAAAGGATTGTCCAGGTAAAGCCGTAGGCAGGGATTCCAGAAGTTAGAATAAACAAGCCAGGGTCAGAAGCCGGGGTCAGTCTAGGAACACTGGAACACAAGACAGGAGCACAAGAACACTTGGCCAACATGACAAAATGAACTGCCAAAGCCCTCAGAGTGAGACAGGATTTTATACCCAGCTAATTAGGTAACCTGCCTCAGCTGATCCAGGACTGACAGTTACAAACAGAATTGCCCACAGTACTTTATGCTAAACTGGCCATGGCTGGAAAGCAGGCATAATAGAACTGAGGTGTGGCTCAGAGGTAAAGAAACAGGAGCAACATCTGGCAGTCATGAGTTCAATACCACCCAGAGCCACTTGGGGCACGGCCATGCCTGGCCGTCTAAAAGACATGGTAGGGAGGGACCGCGATAAGGAGAAGGGGGCGTTTAATGTTTCAAGCTGTGATGCGGAAATTTGGGGCAGGTTAATGTCCAACAAGAACTTTGTTATTTCCAGGTGGGAGGGTTGTTTGGTATTGCTGTCTTGGTTTAAATTATAGAGCGCGCCGTAATATTCACTAAATAGATCTGCAATACTTTGAGGGTCAATTACTCGTAGGTGGGATTTGGAGTCAGTTAGGTGGGGTATTTTAGTTTTGAGTCATTGGCCTTGTAATTTGCATGCTAGTGCTTTCCCTGCTTTATTATTGGATAGAAGGACATTTTCAGTTGTCTTTCTTTCTGTTCAAAAGAATGGAGTAACTCTGTTCTAAGATCATGTCTTAGGGAGTCGAGTTTTTTTACCAAGGATAGGGGTAGGGTTGTTTTTATGTTGGATTTCAAGGGTTTTCATTTCTGCTAGAAGAGAGTCAAGTTTCTGCTGCCTCTGTTTCCTAAGCCTCGTATATAATTGTATAAAAATTCCTCTTATGTATGCCTTATGAGCATTCCATATAGTAAACGGATTATCCTCATCTGAAGAATTGATCTGAAAGTATTCAGACAGGTGGCTCTCCAAGGTTTGTTTGGTGGATGGATGTTGAATTACCTGAGGGTTAGCACGCCAGACGAAGACATTATTGTTAGGGTATGTGTCTCACAGAGTTAGTAGGACGGATGCATGATCCGACCAAGTGATGCTATTAATTTTAATGTGTTGTATCTTAGGGAGTAGCCACCTGTCCGTTAGGAACAGATCAATCCTTGTATATATGCAATGACTATGAGAGTAAAACGAAAAGTCTTTTTCATTGGCATGCATACATCGCCAAATGTCATATAATTCCTGAGTTCATAAGGAGGGAGCCATGGATGGTGTTTTCTTAGAGAGTTTAGACGTAGAATCCATCCTGGGGTCTGGGATAATGTTAAAATCCCTGCATATTATGAGGGAACCTTATCAAACTTTTTAAATTTTTCCCATCAGTTTGTTCAGAAATTGGATGTGGTGCCTATTGGGAACATAAATGTTCACTAAGGTATATTTGGTATTGTTGAAGCAGCAGAGTATGATGATATCTTTCCGAGGGATCAGAAATGATGGAGTGTAGTTGAAATGAGACAGAGTCTTTTACTGCTATGAAAACTCCTCTTTTTTTTTTTTTGCTTTCATGTTGGAGAAAAAGTAATGTTTAAAGCTTTTATGGGTACATTTGGGAGGAGCATCTTGGTGGAAATGGGTCTCTTGAATACAAACAATGTCGCAGCGAGCAGAGATATCGCTTCTTTCCAAAGTGAAGTCCTTTTTGCTGGATGATTTAAGCCATTCTCATTGATAGATAGTATATTAAGTGGCATTAATTATTGTGGGAATGTCAAAGTGTGGAAGTCGATGGTCATACTCACAGATAAAAGAAAAGTCCGGGGTGATCCTTATTGCCGCTGATGTAGTTGGGCATTCCTGTGGGGTGGGTAGCTATTCTTGCATCTGTGCATGTAGATGGTTGAGATGCGATGTCATCATTCGGTCCCCCGGTAGTTAAATGTTCATGCTTTTTGTTAAGGAGCCCTCTGTTGGGTGTTAATATTTCTCCTTGCCCTATATTTCCTGGCCACCACCTGCCATTCCTCCTGGATGTGAGAGGGGCCCTCAGAGTGTGATGGGGTTCATGGTGGGTCCATAATGATGCCCCATTGGCATAGAGTTGTCAGACCTTCCTCTAGTGTGGCGACGGTGATAGTGATCCCATTATGTGTAATGGAAAGTGTGGCTGGGTATTTTCATTTATGCATAATGTGGTGGTTAGGTAATGCCTTAGTGATGGTGGCTAGGTTGCGTCTACGTTGCAGAGTGTATCTAGACAGGTCAGGTAGCAGGGGTATGGAGGCGTATTGGTCCGGACGTTGGTCAGATTTGCGGTATGCACCCTTTGGCTTTGTAAAAATGTAGTCTCAGCTGTACATCTCGTGGTATGTCATCAGCGAGAAAGGATGGCTTTGGAATTCTATGAATTCTCTCAATTGTTAGCTCTAGTGCAGACATATTTGGTAGAATGGTGGAGAATAATTTTTGGGCATTTTGCAGGAGCTGTGTCGGTGGTACTGATTCTGGAATACCCCTTATCTTTAGGTTGTTCCTCCTAGATCTATCTTCGAGGTCTGACAATTTATCTTTGATCCAGGAGATATCTTCGCTATGTGCCTCATGTGCATCCACCATTCCGTTAAAGGAACAGGTGTACTCTCCCATGACCTTTTGTACTTGATTCACTCTTTCACCTATTATGTGGACCTCTGCCTGGCATTTATTTACTGCATACAGCATATCATTATGAAGTGAGGATCTAAGAGACATTAACATGTCCTTTAGAACTGTATTGGGCACTGGTTGTCCTGTAGTGGGGAATCTTGATATAGGATCTTGTGCCGCCGGTGCGATGGCCTCTGTGAGGGGTTATTTTCACTCACCTCCATGTCCTGGCTTTGTAGGCCTTCATGTGGCAGATCTATGCGCTGCCTGCTTTTTGCTGGACTTCGGGTGATAGGAGTGGAGGCAGCAGAGGAAGATCCGCTGCTGGGGTTATCTTCCCCGTTGTCCCCGCAGTCAGGTGGCGGGGCTGTCACTGAGGTGTGGCCTCTCCGTTCCGCCGCACGGGCTCCACCGCCATGCTGTTTTGGCCGCGTTGTGTGGGAGAAGAAGCCCGGCAGCTTACAGAGCTATGGCGGTGGCTCTTTCCTCCTCCTCTGCATCCCTGGTGTGTCGATCTCTCCGTGCTTGTATGGCTCCTATATCTGAGCGTTCCCCCAGGAGTGTGGCGGAGCTCTCAGACTAAGCGGCCATTTTCTGGCTCGGACGCCAGGCCCCCGTCTATCAATTTTATTTTGATCTATCAAATAACTGAAGGACACAGTAATATTTCTGTAGTGAAATGAGGTTTATTGGATTAAAAGAAAATACTCAATATGCATTAAAACAAAGTTATACAGGTGCATACATTTGGCCACCCTTGTCATTTTGTTGATTTGAATATTTGTAATTACTTAGCACTTATTAATTGGAACACACAATTGGTATGGTGAGCTTATTAATCCTTGAACTTCATAGACAGGTGCATCCAATCATGAGAAAAGGTATTTAAGGTAGCCAATTGCAAGTATAGTGGCAACATGGGGGCCTCAAAACAACTCTCAAATGACCTGAAAACAAAGATTGTTGTGCATTATAGTTTGGGGGGAGGCTACAAAAAGTTATCGCAGAGATATAAGCTGTCAGTGTCCACTGTAAGGAACATAGTGAGGAAATGGAAGACTACAGGCACAGTTCTTGTTAAGGCCAGAAGTGGCAGGCCACATAAAATATTGGAGAGGCAAAGGTGAAGGATGGTGAGAACGGTCAAAAACAGCCCACGGACCATCTCCAAAGACCTACAACATCAACTTGCTGCTGGTGGTGTCACTGTGCATCGTTCACCAAATCAGCTCAGAGAGAAGCTGTATGGGAGAGTGATGCGAAAGAAGCCTTTTCTGCACACACGCTACAAACGGAGTTGCTTGAGGTATGCAAACGCACATTTGGACAAGCCAGCTTAATTTTGGAATTAGGTGCTGTGGACTGATGAAACAAAGGTAAGGCTGCCTGCATAAAGCCTGCCCTCCTCTGCCTCCTCCTCTCGTGGATGCTGGCTCTCGTGTCGGCTCGTCCGGCTCCACGAGAGGACATCAGCTTGTTTCTCCCTCTCCTGGCGTGCTGCCGGGGGAGGGGGAGGTTCGTCCGGCTCCACGAGAGGGCTTTCGTTTGGTTCTGCTGGGTTTTGATCGGCGGCGGGGGTCGCTTCTCCCGCCCTCCTCCTTTCTCCCGGTGGTCTGCTTCTGCCAGGGGAGGAGGGTCGTCCGCTGGGTGACTGCGGAGAGCCGCTTCTCCCGCCTGCCCCCTTCTCCCGGTGTTCCGCCAGGGGAAGGGGAAGGACGCGCTAGCTTGCCGAGGGGGGAGGGTTTGTCTGCGGGGGCTGCGGGTGAGCCGCTTCTCCCGCCTGCCCCCTTCTCCCGGTGTTCCGCCAGGGGGAGGGGGGAGTATGCTTCGCCTGCTGAGGGGGGGGGGGGGGTTTGTCTGCGGGTGGATGCGGGGGAGCCGTCTGAAGGCGTTAAGAATGATTTGCTTTTTCAATGACAGTGAAACTTTTATTATTCGAGCAAATACAAAGTTGCCATGTTCCACTTTCCAGGTGGGGGGGAGGGCACGCCCCCGCCTGAACTCCACGTGGTGTGCCTCCCCCCGCCTGAGCTCCACGTAGCGGGCCTCCCCCCGCCTGAGCTCCACGTACTATGTGCAATTTGCGTTCTTGTGCAATTTGCGTTCTTGTGCTATTAATATTCTCGTGCCATTCAGGTTCTCGTGCTATTCGCGGTTTTCTCATGCAGTTTTACGTTCTTGTGCATTTTATGGTTTTGTCATGCGATTTCGGTCTCGTGCGATTTCGGTCTCATGCGATTTCGGTCTCAGGCCATTCACGTTCTCAAGCAATTACGTTCTCAAAGCGATTATGTCTTCATGCATTTGCGTCTTCATGCAGTTGCGTCTTCATGCATTTGCGTTTCAAGCAGTTGCGTTTCAAGCAGTTGCGTTTTCATCCAGTTATGTTCTTGTTGCACTTTCATGCAGTTATGTTCTCGTTGCGTTTTACTGCAGTTATGTTCTCGTTTCATTTTACGTTCTCATGCAGTTATGTTCTCGTTTCGTTTTACGTTCTCATGCAGTTATGTTCTCGTTTCGTTTTACGTTCTCATGCAGTTATGTTCTCGTTTCGTTTTACATTCTCATATGATTTGACGTTCTCATGCTTTATGTTTTCACGCACGTTTCTTACTCATTTTTCACGGTTTCACATGCAATTTCTGTTTCTCATGCAATTCACAGTTTATGCAATTCACGGTTTTTCATGCAGTTGATGTTTTTCATGAAAGTTACGGTTCTTACGCAATTTTATTTTTCATGTGATTTGGGTCTCTCATGTGATTTACTTTTCTTATGAAGTTGGTGTTTCTCATACAATTGACGGTTTTCCATGCAATTTTACGGTTTCTCATACAAATTGCGTTTCTCGTGCGTTTTGCAGGCAGTCAACAGTTTTTAATCGATTTACAGTTCTTACGCATTTATGGTTCTCATGAATTTATGGTTCTCAGGCATTTTACGTTTCTTATGCAATTTGCGTATCAGATGTAATGTACGTGTCTGTTGTAATTTACGTATCTCATGCAACTAATTGCGTTTCCCATGTTTCTGACGTTGCACCATGTTTTTCTAGTGTTTTCGGACGTATTCCCATGGTTCTGACGTATTCACGTGTTTCCTGTGTTTCCTTATGTGTTTCCCATGTGCCGCAGGTTTTATGTCTTATGCCTTTCATGTCATTGCCCTTGTGTAATTTCATGGTTCTCAGGCATTTTACGTTCCTCATGGTTTTTACGTGTCGGATGTATTGTACGTGTCTGATGCTATTTGCGTGTCTCATGCATCTTCTCGCGTTTCCCATGTTTCTTTTGTTTCTCGTGTTTTCTTGCCTTTTCTCGTGTTTTTCTTGCCTTTTCTCGTGTTTCTTACGTGTTGCCATATGCCGCACGTTTCATGTCTTATGCTTTTCTTGTCGTTGCCCTTCGTTGGCTGCTTTTCTGTTAGCTGGTGCTTGCCTCCAGGGTCTATCACGTTTACAGGTCCTTTTCGGGCTGAGGTTTCGTTATTGATTGATTGTCGTCCCACAATCTTCTCGCCTGTAGTCCGTACGTCATACTTTACATTCACCTTTATACCTCTTCTACTACCCACCACAGTCTGTGGGCACTTTAGTCCTGAGTGTTCGTTTTAAATTTCCTGTTTTTGCACTGCAGGTTGCTCGGGCTCACTTCTGCATACACTAGGGTGGTGTCATTAGGGTCACATTCATGTGCTGTTGGTCCTGTCACTTCAACACCCACGTCCTTATATTTAGCAGATACCAGGGGGCTGGTTATGTCATGAGGTGGTGGTCTATCATGTCCTCTGGTTGTTTCACACAGCTGGGCTGTCCATGTACTTCCACCGCGGGTTACCCATCACGCTTATGGGTTTAACAGATTGAGGTGATCATTTTAATTGGCTTGTTCGGTGGCAAGTCTCCTCATCTGTTCTTTCACCACTCACATTTCTTTTTAACTCACATATCTCATGCGGTTTGTTCTAATGCAGGTAAGTTTCATGCAAATTGTTTCTCATGCTATGTTGCGTTTCTCATGCTATGTTGCGTTTCTCATGCTATGTTGCGTTTCTCATGCTATGTTATGTTTCTCTTGCTATGTTACGTTTCCCTCTCATGTCCCCAGTGTCCCTAGGTTTCTCTCATTTTTCCTAGGTTTTTCTCGTTGTTTCATCAATTCACGTTTTCGTGCAAACTGCGTTTCTTTTAACATATTTTATTAACATGCAATAGTGCGGGTACACAGTACAAAAATACATGTTGGTGTGCAATGTTTTAAACAGACTAGTGATAAAACAGCAAATGCGGTACATCAGTAACGAGTGTCAGAACCCGAACAGCAAAACAAAGCAACAACATAGAGGTTTGGCTTAGAGCAAGTGCACAACATATATCTTATAGAGAAGGTCTTAGGCGTAGAGTTGCTCGGAGAAGAGTATCGATGCCTTCCCCAATGGGGGATTTAGTCCCGAATAGGGACTCTGGTACTGCGTAGAGAGTGGTTTTAAGCGAGAGTAGGTGGGGAAGAGAGAAGAGAAAAAGTAAGAGAGGAAGGGAAAGAGTAGGGGGGGTAGAGAGAAAGGAAAAGGTTATGCAGGGGGAGGGGAAGGAGTCGGCAAGCCCGCACGGGTCCGAGGGCCGGAGCCCTGTGGTGGTTTAGGTAATAGTGGTCAGTCTGTCTCAATATTCTAGTGAAGCTAGGTCTAGGTCAGGAGGTAGGAAGTGGTCTACCCACGGCTGCCAGATCCTATTGTGATGGGGGAGGCGGTCCAGGGTTTTGGCTTCGATCCTGCAGTGTATCATAGCCTGTGTTACCCTACTCTTGACAGTGTCTTCCAGGCCTGTGCAATGGTTTGTTTGGCCGCCGTGGTGAGTTGGAGGAAGAGTCTCAGTTGATTGCGAGTACAGTGTTTGGGTGTCATGTTAAGTATAGCAAGAGTAGGGTCCGGTTTTAGTGTGAACTTTAATAATGTCGATGCCATTTGGAACACTGCGACCCAGAAGTGCTGAGCTATCGGGCATGTCCACCAGATGTGTAGGTGGGTGCCTGCCTCAGTGCAGCCCCTAAAACAGAGTGCCGAGTAGCCCGGAACGTACTTGGCTATTCTGGCAGGGACTAGGTACCATCGCATTAGAACCTTAAGGTTAGCCTCGGAAGCTACAACATTTTGGGTGGCGTTCTTAGTATTGGTCCAGATCTCCTTCCAGGCCTCAGTGTCCAAATCCACAACAAGGTCCGCCGACCATCGTGCAGCGTATGCCGGTAGAGAGGGTGGAGGGGATGTAAAGTGGGCATATAATTGTGAAATAATGCCTGGGGTGTGTGGATCTGAATCACATATACTTTCATAAAATGACATATGGTCCAGGTCAGGATTGGGCTTAGGCAGTGATTGTAGAAAGTGTAGAATTTGGAGGTAGCGAAAGCATTCCTTGTATGGGTTATGGTATTGAGTGTGGAGGTCTGGGAAGGACTTTGGCAAACCACCTTTCAGAAGATCAGAGACCTTGTCTACGCCTGCTTGAGACCAGGCAGCAAATAGGCCCGGCTCCGAGAAAGCAGGGGGGAAAAGCGGGTTACCAAGAAGAGAGAGTAGGGGGGTATGCACGGATTTAAGTGTAAAGGATTTTCGGGCCAGGTCCCAAATTTTCAGGGAATGAAGTGTGACAGGGTTAGTGAGTGTGCCTCTCAGAGGGGGCGACAACCAAAGGAGATTCAAAACAGTAACCGGGTGAGCATCCATAGCCTCAAGACTAACCCACAGGGGCACTTCAGATTTCACATGGTAGAGGGCAATTTGGGCTAACTGAGCCGCTCGGAAATAGTGAGAGAAGTTAGGTACGCTTAAGCCGCCTTGTGTCCTGTGGCGAAAAAGTATAGTTTTAGAAATTCTGGGTCTAGTGGGTCCCCAAATATATTTGAGTGCTTTATTTTGTATAATACGATGAAAGTATGGAGGGACCGCAATAGGCAGGACCCTATAGAGGTAAAGTAATTTTGGTAACATGGACATCTTAATTGCTGTGATTCTGCCCAGCCACAACACACAAAGCGGTTAGTAGGGGAAGGTAGTTGGACTGGAAGAGTGAGGCCGGGTCACTTGTCAGTTGGATTCCCAAGTAAGGTATGGAGGTTGTAGATCATTAAAAAAGGGTAGTTAACTTGCAGATGTTTAAGGTCATCCGTTGGCAGGGAAACATTGAGAGCTCTAGATTTAGCGTGATTAACTTCTTAAACCGAGGCTTTGGCAAACCTATCCAGTAGCTTACAGAGATTAGGTAGTGTAGTGTGGGGGGCAGTAATGAAAAGCAGGGCATCATCTGCGAACAGACATAGTTTATGCGGGATCGAGGCTACATCAAGGCCTCGTATATCGGGGTGTGCTCTAATCAGCGCAGCTAGGGGTTCGATTGCCAATGCAAATAATATGGGGGAGAGGGGGCATCCCTGCCTCGTCCCCCGTTGGATGGGAAAGGCTACCGAGCGTGAACCAGCATATCTGACATAGGCTTGGGGTTGAGCATACAGGGCATCTATCCAGCGGAGGAAATGGGGGCTGAAACCCCAGCGTTGCAGAATGTAATGGAGGTAGGGCCAGGATACTGTATCAAACGCTTTGCGTATATCAAGGGAGAGTAGGTGCATGGGGATGTTTCTGGTTTTCGCTATATGTTGGAGAAGAATCACTCACCTAATATTGTCGCTAGCCTGCCTCTGGGGGATAAACCCAACTTGGACTTTATGAACAAGCCTACCAATGAGCGGGTTTAAACGAAGCACCAGGACCTTGGCTAAGATCTTGATGGCAGCGTTGAGTAATGAAATAGGTCTGAAATTGGACCAGATCGTGTTGTCAGTGTTGGGTTTAGGAATCATTGTGATAATGGCTGTCAGGGCATCCCTGCCAAGGGAGTGGCTCTGTAATATGGAGTTAAATGAATTAGTAAGGAGGGGGGCTAGTGTATCAGCAAATTTCTTATAGTAGAGTGCCGGTAATCCGTCAGGTCCCGGTCGTTTGTGTGGTTTAAGGGATTTGATAGCTGCAAGAACTTCAGTCGAAGTAATTGGAGCTTCAATTAAATTGCGACTTGCTGGGGATAGCTGGGGGAGTTGCAATGGTTGAAATAGGGTGTCAGCTTGGGAGCTAGAAAAGGAGGCTTTGGCTTCATATAGTCTGGAGAGTTGGGTGCCAAACTCAGTAAGTATTTTGGTGGGATTACTGGTGAGTCCCTCTTTCGCTAATCGAAGTCTAATAGGTTTGTAGGATTTCTCGGGGTTTCTTAAGCGCATAGCCAAGAAATTGTCAGGCTTGTTGGCCTTGGTATAGATGGTATGAGAAGATTTGCGGACATGCTTGTCAGCCTCTTCAGTTAAGAGCAGATCCAACTCCAATCTCGTCTTTTCAAGGGTCAGCCTGTTTGTCTCTGTGGGGTTAGATTGGAACCTAAGGAAGTGTTGTTGGAGGGATGCTTCTAGTTGACGGGACTTCATCTGTCTGTCCTTTTTAAGATGTGAGGCGACGGAGATACAGGTGCCCCTAATGACAGATTTGTGCGCCTCCCAAAGAAGGGTTGTAGTTATGCCTGGGGTATTGTTGTGGGTAAGGTAGTCAGCAAGGGCTACCTGAATATCTAGGCAGTAAGACTGGTTGGAGAGGAGAGTTTAGTTCATACTCCACTCCCTATCTGTGGTCAGTGGTAGGATGGAGGATACAGTTGTGATTGTTGCACAGTGGTCGGACCATGTGATAGGATGTATACGCGAGTATAAGAGAGTGGGGGAAGAGGTTACAGGTATGAAAATGTGGTCAATTCTAGAGAAAGGCTTATGGGGGTTGGAATAGAAAGTGTAGTTTCTTTTGAGGGGGTTACATTCCCTCCAGGTGTCAACCAAGGCTGCCTGCTGGAGTTGTGTGTGGAGTTTTACTGAAGGGGCAAGGTGTTCTGGAGAGTAGGGTGATTTATCTTAATGTGGGTGGAGAACTAAATTAGAATCCCCGCACATAAAAAGAGTGCCCACACGATGCGATTGGATGGTCTGGAGGAGGTGAGAGAAAAATGGATTAGGGTTAGTGTTGGGTGCGTAGTAGGAGACAAATGTGGCTTCTGTGTCTTGGATTAGGCCTGTAACTATGAGGTACCGGCCTTCCGGATCCCGGTTTTAGGGGTAAAAAAGAGAGTGTGATGGAAAGCAAGAAGGACTCCTCTGTGCTTCGTGGACGGGGAGGCTGTAAAGATTGTGTGTTTGGGAGTGGAGTGAGAGGTAAAATGGGTTTCCTGTAGAACTACTATTCCGGCTTTCAGTGAAAGAAAGGTGCGGAATGCTTTGACCCACTTTTGTGGCGAATTGAGTCCCTTAACTTTTAAGGACAAAATATTCAGGGGGGCCATTGCAAACGAGGAGGGAGAAGCCTAGGAGACCACTTGAGACCCGGGCGAGCCAGCCGACCATAGGGGTAAAGGAGGGTAGAAGGGAGAGGGCAAAAAGATGGAAGAGATGGAGAGAGAAAAGGTTGGTAGGGGAGAAGAAAAGAGAGTGTGAGGCGATACGGATAAAACCAGACCGCCCAACAAGTGTGTGTTGCAGTCCGCCTAACTGTCACCCAGCCAGGCGGAAAATGCATCAACAGAGGGGGGGGGCAGTGACTGCTCACCGCCGTGAACCCGTTCAATATTCTCGTAGTAGTACTAAGGAAGTGTAAACAATAACATTATAGATCTCTACCAGGTAAAAGAGATAATTAAAGCATATAAAAACCAGCAAGAGTTAGTTACATAGAGACCAAAAAAAAGAGGCAGTTCTGGCACACAAACAATAATCAAGTACAGAAACATCTTAGGTATTCATAGGGATGGGAACACAGCAGGGGACATGAGGAGGGGGTTGAATTGGGGGGGATCCTGGGAGGGAGGGGAAGGGATGGGGAGTTGGAAGGGGGTAAGGGTAGAGGGGGGAGAGAGTAGGTAGGGATAGAGGGCAGGAATAAAAAAAAGGGGAAAAAAAAGGGGGGGTATGGGGGAGATAAAGGGTCAGGACTCAATAAAGGCAGGCTGGAGAGAGAGGATAGGGGGCGGAGTGAGTCTGACAGTTCAAAGACCATGTATTGGTCAGGGTGGAATCAGGGGTGTGTCCACTAGGGTCAAGCAGGTGCGAAGGTGCAAAACATGGAGGAGTGCAGTTCGTAGGAGTTGTCCGTGGGTGAACTGTGTAGCAACTACTCCGAAGAGTGGGCGATACATGGTCTCTGGGTCGAATAAAAGGGGATAAGTGAAAAAATATATCAGGAGCAAAAAGGTGGACTCAGAGAAAAAATATAAAAAAAGGGGGGGGGGGGGGGGAACTGCTGTGGCTAGTCCTTTGAGGAACTGTCAAAGAAACTCAGGGTGGATAGAGATGTGTGGTGCGTTTCGAGAGGGGTGTCCATTAGGGACATGAGGACATGTCAGGTCCTGGTGTCTGGCGGCTCAAATCCTAAGAACAGCCAGGACAAAGGAATGCCAAAAGTCAACAGGGGATAAAGTTCAGCGGGGGATAAATACTTTAGGGCTAGGGAAGCCCGTACTAGGAGGGCACTTGGGTGTACCCCATCTGATGGAAGAGGGGCCCGGTGGAGCTTGTTGATTCCTCCTCGGCATGGCCACATATGAGTAGGGGGCAGATTGGGCTGGCATTCGGGGGAGTGCTGTTTCCTGTTGCTCCGATGGGGCGAGGTGGAGGTTTTCCAAGAGACTTTGCAATGCTTCAGGCGAGGAGCAGGTGTGCTGCTGGCCTTGATAGGAGAAATGGAGCGCGAATGGGAAGCGCCATGCGTATTTAATCTGATGCTGCATCAAGATTTGGAGCTGTGGTTCCATGGCTCGCCGCTTAGCAATAGTTGTGGGTGCCAAATCAGTGAAGAGCTGATAAGAGTGGCCTTGAAACTGCAATTCCTGTTTGTTGCGAGCTGCGGTGATCAGCTGCTCTTTCGTGCGAAAGAAGTGGAGCTTCACTATTATGTCACGTGGAGGGCCCTCAGGTAGGCGTCGCGTTAGCGCCCTGTGGATCCGGTCAAATTCGAGTCGCTCTATCGGTATCGCCGGGGTTAGTTCCTGGAAAAGGGCTGTGGTGAAAGACTGGAGGTCATCCACGGTCTCAGGGATGCCCCTGAGGCATAAGTTCGACCTACGTGAGCGGTTTTTCACATCTTCTAAACGTGACAGCAAGATGGCATTTTCGTCACGGAGGTTTGCCTGGTCTCGGGCAAGCTCTTGCAGAGTGAGCTCAGTGTCATCAGCTCTAGTCTCAAGGTCAACGGTGTGCTGGCCCAGGTCGCGAATCTCACGAGTAAGTCTGTCAGTGATCTGATCTGACGTGGCTTTAAGGGCCTTGTTCAGCATTGTCTCCATGTGAGTCAGAAAGTCAGCCTGAGACATACCTGATAATGGGAAGGACAAGGATGCGGCCGGGCGTTCAGCCTGTTCTTCCTCCTCTGCACTACTCTCTTGGTGATGCGGGCTGGTGGTGTGCTGGAGAGCAGCGGAGGCCTTCAACGCCATCTTGGAAGAAGCACGCGCCAGTGCTTCTTTTATCGGTTTAGGCTTGGATTTCCCCCGATGGCCCGTCAAAACCATGCCGGGAGGTGCGCGAGGGGTTCAGCTACGATTGCCCGTGTCGATTGGGTTGCTAGCCGCCAGAGAAGAGAAGCTTATGGTTCGGGATCGCGGCGGTGGGTGCGGAGCTCTAACCAATGCGTCCGTCATGGAGAGCTTCGCGCATGCGCCCCCCGCAAACTGCGTTTCTTATGCAGATGGTGTTTTCTTGCAGCCTCAGTTCTTTTGCTGCTCTCGGTTGTATCAGCTCACGCTACTCATGTTTCCTGTTCAGTCATGTTTCCTTCACACAGGTTACATTTTGTCACAGGTTAGGGTTGTCTCATGTCACTGCTTGGCATGTTTTTCCGGTCTAGGTTTCCAGTCCTGATGGTTACATCCAGTTCCTACTTGCTTTTCTGTTTCTTTTTGGCCCCTTCCAGCTTGTATCAGGCCACAGCACTTTCAGGTCGGATCGAGTTGAGTCTCACCATTTCAGGTTGGGTAACCGATCAGGTTGGTTTTTCGGCACTTCCGGTTGAAGCCATCCTCAGGGGATCCAGCAGAGTAGTCCCCCATCTGTGCTCAGCCGACTCCCCATTGTGGGTCTTATTTTCGTGACATATCTGTCATACTCTCAGGTCTCCTTGTGCGTTGGTTACCAGCCTGGTGCTCAAGGCAGGGCTATAGCTGTTTTGTTGTTCCTAGGGCCAGGGGGAGTGGTGCTTCTGGCCCAAGGTCTCGCTTACTTTAGTCAATCAACTGATTTGCACCCTGGCTTTCGGTTACATTTGTATGTTCGAGATTCAGCTTTCGGGGGTGGCTCTGTTATCAGGTTCTTGGAGCCTAGTAAGGTGTGGTGCTCAGGTTGGTTTATACCAGCTTGTGTTACATTTGCAAAACCCTAGGATGGTCCTCTGCTGTCTTTCCTAGCGCTCCCCCTTTCTGCAGCTAGGTTCATACTTTTGTTGCCGCCACCCCAGGTTAAATGTCAATTCACAGTGTAATCTGGTTGTTAAAGCTTTCATCCTACTGTATTTTTTTGCCCCCTTTTAGGCATACTGACCACGTGACCCCGGCACACTTCAGGTCTATGTTCTTTGTTGCTCTTTGTTCCTTGCCATACTATCCACAGATTGACTCTGAGTACAAAGGTAAGGCTGACCGCAGGGCAGCCTGTGTTTGTAGGAGGAGTCAGGCTGCATAAAGCCTGCCCTCCTCTGCCTCCTCCTCTCGTGGACGCTGGCTCTCGTGAATCCACCCACCCATTTTTCATTTCATGCATTATATTTCATACTTGGGTATTCCCCCTTTTAGGCATACTGACCACGTGACCCCGGCACACTTCAGGTCTATGTTCTTTGTTGCTCTTTGTTCCTTGCCATACTATCCACAGATTGACTCCGAGTACAAAGATTGAGTTATTTGGTCATAACAAGGGGCATTATGCATGGTGGCAAAAGAACACAGCATTGCAAGAAAAACACTTGCTACCCACAGTGCAAATTGGTGGAGGTTCCATCATGCTGTGGGGCTGGGTGGCCAGTGCCGGTACTGGGAATCTGGTTAAAGTTGAGGGTCGCATGAATTCCACTGAATATCAGAAGATTTGTGAGAATAATTTTGAGGAATCAGTCACAAAGTTGAAGTTACACCGGGGCTGGATATTTCAACAAGACAACGACCCAAAACACTGCTCAAAATCTACTCTGGCATTTATGCAGAGGAACAAGTACAATGTTCTGGAATGGCCATCCCAGTCCCCAGACCTGAATATCATTGAACATATGTGGGGTGATTTGAAGCGGCCTGTCCATGCTCGGCAACCATCAAACTTAACTGAACTGGAGATATTTTGTAAGGAGGAATGGTCCAAAATACATTCATCCAGAATCCAGACACTCATTACAGGCTATACAAAGCATCTAGAGACTGTTAAGGAGGCTCTACTAAATATTGATGTGATTTTTCTGTTGGGGTGCCCACATTTATGCACCTGTCTAATTTTATTTTGATGCATATTGCCATTCTCTGTTAATCCAATAAACCTCATTTCACTACTGAAATATTACTGTGTCCTGCAGTTATTTGATAGATTGAAATGAAATTACTGATCCAAACACCCAAATATTTATAAATGATAATCA
Source organism: Lithobates pipiens (assembly GCF_037356315.1). NCBI lineage: Eukaryota > Metazoa > Chordata > Amphibia > Anura > Ranidae > Lithobates > Lithobates pipiens. The sequence goes on along the minus strand of NW_027507903.1, from coordinate 377,774,663 downwards.
TGGAAATTGTTAGGGGTTCCTAAACGTTTGCGTACAACTGTAGTCAATATGAGAGGTTCACATCCTGTTCTGCTAAAAAAAAAAACAGGATGAAAACTTATAGCAGACATCTTTCTTTTAGGGCTGTTATGCCTACCGTTACTTCAAACTATCCCCCACGTCTCAAATAGCAATGCTATATTCATAGGACCAGGACAATCTTCAGCAATCTTCAAAGAGAGATTTTTTTTTCTTTTTTTTTTTATATTTTATTTAAATCTCAACAGGTGATTCCAGGTTATCACATTACCAATTTGTAGTCTGCAACACAACAGATACATCAAAATGTTAGATCATGCATATCATACTCAGTATACAATCTGTGTGGATATAATTCCTGTAGTGTGGCAACTAAAAGATAACATTGTTAAGATTGGTCCCGGGACCACCTATTTAATTTTCCATTTTCTAAATTTCAAAGAAGAGAGAAGAGTAAAAGATCCCAGCATATAGTAGCTAGGGATAAAGAAAGAGTGAGAGGGAAAGGGGGGGGGAATAAGGTGGTACCCTGGAAGGGATGAGGGTGCCCAGTCTTTGGGCAGCTAGGCAGGATAAAATATGCTCAACGATCATGTTCTGAGTAGGTTTAGGCCTTCTTCAGAGAGGATAAATATATTCCATAATCTCCACAATTTTGAGTATTTATCATATTTATTTTGTGCTGAAAGTGTGAGATTTTCCAACTTATTGATCTCTTCCACTTTATGGAGCCAGCAGCCAACTGTTGGGGGTGAAACGTTTTTCCACTTAAGGGGGATACATGCCTTAGCGGTGTTTATCGAGTGTTGTAGAATTGATTCCTTGTATTTTTTAGCTGGACTAGTCGCAGCGTGCAGTAAGAAGAAGGCTGGCTCATTGGGTATCTTATAGTCAGTGAATTTTTGATCAATGTTCTGCACTTACTGCCAGTATGGTGCCATCAACGGACAGGACCAAAAAATGTGTAGCTTCGTACCTCCCTCCTCCTGGCATCTCCAGCAACGATCAGGCACCTCGGGATAAAATTTATGTAGCATCTGCCGGGTATGGTACCATCTTGTCACTATTGTGTGATTGGTTTCTTGGATTTTGGTGCAGATGAATTATTTCAATGAGAACCTAATCATATTTTGTCTTTGACTTATCGTAAATTTAGGGTTCATCTCTTTCTCCCATTTCTCTATCCATGGTAGGTGCAGTTGTTCCGGGGGGCTATCAGTAGACCATACATTTTCAAGAGTACTTGCGCCAAAGACCCGTTGTCTGAGCAGTACTCTTCAAATGTGGAAAGTTGACGACCAAATCTTCCTGGGGTCTATAGAGAGTGAAGGAAGTGGTCAAGCTGTAGGGCATTCCAAAATGGCAGATGAAAGGAGCCTGAGGATTCCATTAATGCCGAGATGGAAGGCCAGTCTTCTGACCGTGGAAAGTGTGATGCTTCTAAACCAGTCATTCTGTTGTAGGGTAGAGAATTGACTGTCTCTCAGGCCTGGTGGAAAATGCAGATTCCCGAGAATGGGCATCAGGGGAGAGTCTGTGGTTGAGAGAAAGGTGTTTCCAACTACTTGTGTGCAAAATTTTACTGTAGGGCCTATCAGGGGGTGTTCCTTTAGATTAGATGGAAGGTCATAGCACCACGGTGCTCCCTTTAATAAAACATTTGTTTGGGCCTGTTCAATTTGAACCCAGAGTTCACTGGATGAGTTATGGTTCCAATCTATGAGTCTTCCTAGATGTACTGCTTGGTAGTATTTCAAAACATCAGGGAGGGCAATATCGCTGCAATGTTTAGGCAAGGACAGCCGGAGTCGAGCAGTGCGTGGTCTCTTGTGTCAAAGAGAGAGATTTCATGCATTGTATCAAATGGGTACTGCGACGCCAAGCATACAGTGCTTAAGACTGGCTTGCAGCAGACAAGAAAAGTTCTAGTGGGTGCTCATAAAATTGCCTCCCCTTTTCCTTCCAAAAGAGGGTCCTTCAGGTCCAAAGGAACATGCTTATCAGGATAAAGGAAATGAAAATACCTTACCAGACAATGAGCATAAACGGAGGAGGTCAGGACCCAACAGCGCTCTAAATTCATCCTGTAGTTTAAGATGGCGTCCACCTTCAACTTCAGACCATTGACAATAAATTGAGGCTTGGAGGAGACAATAGTATCTAGGTATTCTCATGGAGGGTGAAAATTTCAGATGGAAGCAGAGTTAGTCTGTGTAATGATTTTGAAATATCCAATAAATCTTGCTACTAGTTTCTGAGTGGACTTTGGGAGAGATATTGTGGGTAGATAGCGAAACTAAATTGCCAAAATTAAACGAGGGGTAAGCAGAATGTAAGTTATCAGCATAGGCTTTTTGAGGGGCAGAAGCATGGATAAGATTCTTGTGATTACTAAATGTCAAAAAAATTGTCCACAGCTTTATTGACCTAAAAAAAAATCAAAACTGCATGAAGAAAAGGTGCAGATCTGGCAATGGACACAACAGAAGAGTGAAAACCCACATAGTGTCGAGTTGTTATTGCCAAACTCGGCCAATGGGGAGAAAGAGGCCAATTTCGTTTTCTTGTCAGAGATGAAGCAGTAAAGGAGATTGCAGGTCATATGTTAAAGAGACAGTTCAAAATGATATTTTTTACTGAAGTTTTAGTGAGATTAAACAAAAATATAGAATGTAATATATTCATTACAAATACAAACGTATTTACTATTAGTTGTTCCATCAAATGTTACAGAAGACACGAGAAATCAAGATGTATGATATGTAAAGAGTAAATAACCCTCTATAAGCCCTTGTACACACGGTCGGAGATTCCGACGGAATGTGTCCTATCGGACCGTTTTGTCGGATATTCCGAGTGTGTGTGGTCTGCATCGGACTGTTTCCATCGGAATATCCGACGGACCAAGTTTTCCAACTTGCCGGTAAAATTTTCCGACAAAATGCTCCTATCGGACATACTCCGATCATGTGTAGCCTACTCCGACTGACAAAATGCCACGCATGCTCAGATCAAATTCCTAGACCAAAGCTATTGGCTACTAGCCTGAATGTAGTCTCGTTGTAACGAAATAACGTCATCACGTTATGTACAATCGGATTTTCCGACAATTTAGTCCGACCCTGTGTATGCAACATCACTTCCGGACCTCTTCCGGAATTAATCCGTCGGAATTACTCAGACGGATTTGGTTGTTGGAATCTCCGACCGTGTGTACAAGGGCTTAGAATATAAAATTCCTCTGATCGATATAATGAGGAGGGGCAACATTTAAAGTAATAAAAAAATGTATTGCACATAGTGGCCCCTGATACTCCTCTTCTGGGGTCCCCAGTGGCGATATTGGCTCCTCCTCTTTTTTTCATGACCACCAAAGCCAGCCGATTGCTGTCGGTAGAAATGCTGTCCGCGTGCTCCCGACCTAAGCGAATGCTTAAAGTGAAACAATAAAAATTTAAATTTCCTTGAAATATCGTGTCTGGGGGTCCCTTTAGATTTACACAACGGGACTTAAGCCCGCCCCCATTTCCTCTTCACTGGATTTTATTGATAGCAGCAAGAGCCAATGGCTCCTGCTGCTTCTCAAATGCTGTGTGAAGAGGAAGATGGGAGAAAAGATGCAGCTGTGCCGGCGCACAGGTAAATTGAAACTTTTTTTACCTTAATGCAAACAATGTATTAAGGTAAAAAAGGTTTTTACGTTTGGTAACACTTTAAGGTGAGAAGCTTTAACTTTAAGGTGGAAACTTCCACTTTAAGGCCGCCTCCCCGGCTCCTGTTTGTGAAACTGAGCTTTTGAGGAGGGGGGGAGCAGGCACCCAATTGTGACAGGTATGCTCCCACTTGCATTCTGGTTGTCTTAGGGGATCAGAAGTGGAAGTTCTCCTTCCCGACGGTCACATACATTGTACATTCTGATTGTGCAATCTCCTTCAGTGCTGTCAACAATTATGTAGTGCAAGGGCCTGCCTGGTTTAAAACAAATTGAATAGATTGTTCAGGTGGGTCCTCCTATTACACAGTTTTCGTAACTCTAAAGGAACTATGTCTTGGACTCTCTGTCCAGTTGCTAGCGCTTCAGCTGGAGAAGTTTGTTGTAACTCCACAGATTGCTGGCAGGAAATCCCATGTCCCAGTCAGTGGTGTGGGTGAAAGACCAGCTGCCTCTTCTCTCAGGAAGGCTAAAGCTGCTGTTGCTGCTGGGCAAATCTCAGTGATATTCAACCCTGATTCCAGCTCTTCTGCTGGAGGCTCACTAGGTTGTTCTTCCTTGGAAAAAAAGTCTATTAAATCCCCAGTCTCTGGAGCTGGTGGCGGAGAATAAAGGTTCACCATCTCTTCTCCTTGGAATCCTGGAGCCATTGAAGGTGCTGGGCAAAGGTTGGCAAAGCTCTGACCCGATGTCTGTAATTCGGTTGAAATTTCAGTAAATGTTCAGATCCTCAGATGAAAAGCCAATCAAATCCATGCTTTCTGGGATCTTTGGCTGGGGAGTGAGAACTGCTTCCTCTCCTCCCTGATCTTTCAGCTGTAGCCAGGGAGATAAGTCGGCTGCTCCATCTCCCGTACCCTTATCCGGCTGCTGGATGGAGGTATTCTCCCATCCAAGCTAATCCTGTGCAGAAACAGGTTCATCAAGGTGAGTCAGCACTTGCTGCATCCACCATACGAGCTCTGATTCCATAGCTGGAGGTGGGCAAAGCACACTGTTACTCTGCCCCATTGCCAACACTTCAGCCAGAATTTCATAGCTGTCAGCTGGTACTTCCCGATAGTCCCAGGCAAAGGGAGCCAAGCCCTGCTGCTGAGCAGAGTCTAGCAGCCTGTCAGACTTCTACTTACCTGACCGGTGAGTCCGCTTGGGCAGTGGGTGGTCTCCCTTACGTGTCTGACCCTTTGCCCCTGGTAAAATAGACAGGAGGCACCGGAGTGCAGAAATTATATGAAAGCCTGGTAGTAAGCTTCCAGATGCAGGAAGGTAGATAATCTTCAAGCAAAATGTAGGCTGGCTGGAACACAGGCAACGGGTGCTGAGCAGGACTAGGACAGGCAGGTCTGGATACAAGCAGGGTTCGGCAACAGAGGGGCAGTGAGGTACAGAGGAGCAGACAGTAGTGGAGTCAAGACAGGCCAAGATCAGGTGCAGGCAGAAGTCAGGGGTATCCGAGTGGCAAGCCGGGTCATCAGGAGAACAGTAACACAGGTACAGATAACAGGAGCAAGGACACTGGGAGATGATGATTAGGCAGCACTGAGCAGAGTCTGCAGGCCACCTAAATAGGCCAATTGGCGACAAACACCGCACAGGCATGCGCACACCCACACGCGCCTGAACACAGGCACGCACATCAGTGCCCACAGAGCCATGCACACCAGCGCGCACAGGAAGCCACGTACCAGCGCACCCCCCGGCACGAACCAGAGTGGCCAGCACTGCATCCATCAAGGTAACCTTTCTGACACAGCCTTCTGTAGGCAATCTCTGGAGGCCCAGGGTGAGAAGGTGGCGGTCACTCCGCAGCATCAGACGACACCCCAGAACGGTAAAAAAACACCCAGCTGAAGTTCTGGCAGCCGAACCTCTGTCCCACATCTACTGATGACAACTATTCCCTGCAGCCAAGAATGGAAATCGTGTGGATCAATTATGTGAGTTCAGTCTGCCCGACTAACACATGTCCAGATCAGGTGGACGTCTGGAATCTTGTTAGTCGACTTTGGATGGGGGAGAAATATGACAGACCCAGCCAGGGCAGAGGCTTTTGGAGAGGACTAGGGGCAAGCCTCCTACTCACTGATGACCCATGGAAAGAGCAGATCATTCTCTTAATGGATGCTGAGAGCAAGGCTTGGATTACTTCTCTTATAAAGGACAATAAAGCTTCCCTTCTGGAGTGGAATGGAAAGGTTTAATAAGAATCTTTTACAGGGTAAAGGTCAGAGAAAATATGGTGCACCTCCTGCAGACTGGGTTAGAGAGGCTCCTTCACTTGGGACAAAAATAATTATCAACAATATCCCTTAAGAAATCTATGAAGATAAATTAATTCCACTTTTTCAGACTGCTGAAATATTGTAGGAGTTTTGTCGCGTACACACGTAGCGGACTTTCCGACGGACTTAGTCTGGCGGACTTCCCGCCAGACTGTCCGTCAGACTTTCCGAACGGGCTACTTGCCCACACACGGCACTTTTTCAGAGGACTAATACGGCGTACTAAGTCCGCCGTACTATCCGCCCTACTTTTGAAATGAACGGACTCGCCCGCACACGCGGAGGAAAGTCCGCTCATTTCGAGCGCATCTCCAGGTAGGCGGGGCCTGCGAAAGAGATGTCACTGGCCCCGCCACCTGGTATGGACTTAAAGGGGAACCCCAACGCCGAAAAAAATCGGCGTGGGGGTTCCCCCCAGGTCCACATCAGACCCTTGCTACCCGGCCGGCCAGGAAAGGGGGAACAAGCGAGCTCCCCCCTCCTGAGCCGTACCAGGCCGCATGCCCTCAACATGGGGGGTGCCTTGGGGAAGGCGGGGCCGCGGCCCCCCCACCCCAAAGCACCTTGTCCCCATATTGATGAGGACAAGGGCCTCTTCCCGACAACCCTGGCCGTTGGTTGTCGGGGTCTGCGGGCGGGGGGCTTATCGGAATCCGGGAGCCCCCTTTAATAAGGCCCCCAACCCTATGTGAATGAGTATGGGGTACAATGTACTCCTACCCATTCACCTGTAAAATAAAGTACAAAAAAAAAACACAACACACAAGATAAAATAGTTTATTGCACAGCTCCGGGGGTCTTCCGTCTTCGGGGGTCTTCTCACCGGACTCCTCCGCTATCTTCTTGTAGCTCTTTTGCTAGTGGAGGAGCCCGGCTTTCTTCCTCGCCACCGGCCTCTTCTTCCGACTTCGGGGGTCTTGTCCCCCTCTTCGGTTCTTCTGCCGAGCCATACTCATTCACATAGGGTGGGGGGCCGGTATCCGGAGGCCCCCTTATTAAAGGGGGCTCCCGGATTCCGATAAGCCCCCCGCCCGCAGACCCCGACAACCAACGGCCAGGGTTGTCGGGAAGAGGCCCTTGTCCTCATCAACATGGGGACAAGGTGCTTTGGGGTGGGGGGGCCGCGCGGCCCCCCCTTCCCCAAGGCACCCCCCATGTTGAGGGCACGCAGCCTGCTATGGCTCAGGGGCGCTCGCTCATTCCCCCCTTTCCTGGTTGGCCGGGTAACGTGCTCGGACAAGGGTCTGATGTGGACCTGGGGGGAACCCCCACGACGATTTTGTTCGGCGTTGGGGTTCCCCTTTAAGTCCATACCAGGTCTCCTTTGCGGGCCCCGCCTACCTGGAGACCCGCTCAAAATGAGCGGACTTTTCTCCGGGCAGGAAAAGTCCGCTCATTTCAAAAGTACGGCGGACTGGCACACACACGGCCGGATTGTCCGCCGAAATGCGAGTCCGGCGGGAAGATTGGAGTGCAAAACTACTTTCTAAGTCCGCCGTACTTTCGGGTCAAAAAAAGTATGCCGGAGGCTACATACGGGGGGATTGTCCGGCGGACTTCAGTTTGCCGGACTTTTCCACCCGCTTGTTTGATCGTGTGTACACGGCATTTGTCTTATAGACTGTTGTAGACTTTTTGCTGGAGAATCTGAGGTGGGGTGGGGTTTGTTGTGTTTATTGTTACCGTGCCTTGTATTCATACCCCTTGAAATTGTTCACATTTTGTCATGTTACAACCAAAAACATTCATGTATTTTATTGGGATTTTATGTGATAGACCAACACAAAGTGGCACATTATTGTGAAGCTGAAGGGAAATGATAAATGGTTTTAAATTTTTTTACAAATCAATATCTGAAAAGTGTGTTGTGCATTTGTATTCAGCCCCCCTGGGTCAATACTTTGTAGAACTACCTTTTGCTGCAATTACAGCTGCGAGTCTTTTTGCATATGCCTCTACCAGCCTTGCACATCTAGAGAGTGACATTTTTGCCCATTCTTCATTGCAAAATAGCTCAAGCTCTGTCAGATTGGATGGAGAGCATCTGGGAACAACAGTTTGAGTCTTTCCACAGATTCTCAATTGGATTTATGTCTGGATTTTGACTGGGCCACATGAATATGATTTGATCTATACCATTCCGTTGTAGCTCTGGCTATATGTTTAGGGTCGTTGCCCTGCTGGAAGGTGGTCCTGCTCCCCAGGCTCAAGTCTTTTAAGTTTTCTTCTAAGATTGCCCTGTATTTTGCTCCATCCATCTTCCCATCCAGTCTGAGCAGGTTCCCTGTCCCTGCTGAAGAAAAGCATCCACAAAACATGATGCCGCCACCACTATGTTTCATGGTGGGGGTGGTGTGTTCATGGTAATGTGCAGTGTTAGTTTTCCACCACACACAGGGGATCATTTACAATAGCACGAATATGCGATCGCGCAGCACATGAAAATAGCACCCAATTAAGCCAATTAAGACTTCAACTGGGCGGACATACAAATGAAAAATCACGCTATTGGCGGCGAACATGCTTGTCACATTGGTATATGCAAGAATAGTTGAAGTCAAGGGGGCACAAACCTGCAAAATCCAAAGTCCTAATTGAAGGCTTGTATGCACGTTATTTCACAAAAAAAAGTATATGGGGACCTGGGTACTGCCCTAGGGGACATCTATCAATGCAAAAAAAAGTTTTTAAAATGATCATTTTATTTTCAGGAGCGGTGATTTTATCCACTTCAATGCCAGGCACTTTCGCCCCTTCATGCCCAGGACAATTTTCAGCTTTCAGCATTGTCACACTTTGACAATTGTGCAGTCATGCAACACTGTACCTAAACTACATTTTTATAATTTTCTTCCCACAAATAGAGCTTTCTTTTGGTGGTATTCGATCACCTCTGTGGTTTTTATTTTTTGCTAAACAAACAAAAAAGGACCAATTAAAAAAAAAAAAAGTTTTTCTGAGTTTCTTTCATAAAATGTTGTTTTCTCCTTCAATGACGAGTGCTGATGAGGTGGCACTGATAAGGTGGCACTGATGGGCACTGGCAGGCGGCACTGATGGACACTGACAGGCGGCACTGATGGACACTGACAGGCAGCACTGATGGACACTGACAGGCAGCACTGATGGACACTGACAGGCGGCACTGATGGACACTGACCGGCAGCACTGATGGGCAGTGATAGGCGGCATTGAAGGGCACTGATGGACACTAATAGATGGCACTGATGGGCAGTACTGATGATGAGGTACTGACAGGTGTTACTGCTTGGCACTGATTGGTACTGTGATGGGTACTGATTGGCACTGTGATGAGCTCTGATTGGCACTGGGAGACTTTGAGGGGCACTGATTGGCAGCTTATTGGCACATCTGATGGGGGCTGTGCTTATAATCAATGTGCTGATTATCAGCACAGACCGACTCTCCCTGTCAGCGCGAATCAAGGAATGCCGTTTACCAGCACTTCCTGGTTCACGCGATCCGCTGTGATTGATCACAGCTGATCACGTGGTAAGAAGCCTCTGCCAGAGGCTCCTTACCATAACCCGGAGATGCGGTGTGTCAGACTGACACGTTGCAATCGCCATGCTGCGCGCCCCTGTCATATGACGCCCAGTCAGGATAACAGAACCACTTCCAGGCCATCAATCTGCTATAGGATTGGCAGAAAGTGGTTAAGAATGCTTAAAGTGAAACAATAAAAATTTCAATTTCCTTTAAATATCATCCCCTTATTCTGCCTGCAAAGGCAGCATCTGTGTGATGTGTAGAACAGTGCCACAGCAGTAATGACATTTCTAAAGGAAAAAATGTAATTCAAACTTGCTCACAGCTGGAATGTAGTTTTGGCTCCCAGCAATATAGACAAAAGATCAAGGAAAAAACAGTGTGCGTCCCCCCCCCCCCCACCCCCCAGTCCATATCAGGCCCTCTGGGTCTTGTATGGATTTTAAGGGGAACCTCATGCCAAAATTTTTTAAAAAATCAACGTATGATCCTCCCCAAAATCCATACCAGGCCCTTATCCGAGCATGCAGCCTGATGTGGCCTGGTCACGATGGGGGGGGGGGGACGAGCGAGCCCCTTTGGGGAGGTTTCTTTGGGGTCCACCCAAAGCACCTTGTCCCCATGTTGATGGGGACAAGAGCCTCTTCCCGACAAACCTGATCATTGGAATCCGGAAGCTTTCTTTAACAAGGGGGCCCCCAGATCCCGCCCCCACCCTATGTGAATGAGTATTTGGTAGTTGTACCCCTACCCATTTACCAAAAAAGTAGTGTAATGTGACAAAAGACACTAGCCAGTTTTTAACAAGCCCTTTATTAAAAATGTCTTCTTCTTCCCCCCCTTTTTCCCCATGGTCTTCTCCTCCCCCACTTCTTCCTCTGGTCATCTTCTTCTTCCTTCAGTCTTCCCCTGCTTCGTTTTTGGATCTTGGGTCGCTGTCGGGAGCGGCGGTGGAAGAGGAAGAAGCGGGGAAGAAGAAGCCAGAGGAAGACCGACGGAAGAAGGAGAAAACCTGAGGAAGAAGCGGGGAGAGAGAAGGCAGGGGGAAGAAGAATAAAATTTAAAAAATTCACAATAATTTTTATTGAATATTTTAAAAGATTTACAGAGTATACAGTATGTCAAAGGCACAATATTAGAAAGATATTGTCCAGAGATCCATGTATCTGTGGACGTCATTTCACAAACAAGGCATAAACATCAACAATTTCCCCTGCATAGTATAAGTAACGAAGAGGAAACAAACAATACTAACATGGATTGACACATAGTGTATTACGAAGGGTGAAACATATTCCAAGTGTAAGCCCTTGTACACATGGTCTGACATTCTGACAACCAAATCCGTTGGATTTTGTCCGACGGATTTTGTCCGAAACTGTTGCATACACACAGTCGGACAAAGTTGACGGAAAATCAGATCGTTCAGAACGTGGTGACGTTATTTCGTTACGATGGGACTACGTCCAGGCTAGTAGCCAATAGCTTTGGTCTAGGAATTTGATCTGAGCATGCGTGGTACTTTGTCCGTTCGGAATTCTCTACACACAATCGGACAAAGTCCGATCGGATCATGTTGTCGGAAAATTTTATAGCCCAGCTGGAAAACTTGGTCCGTCGGATATTCCCATCGGAATATCCGACTATGTGTACAAGGGCTAATACACCTTAATAGCATAACCTGGTAGGTAGCAAACAGAGAACAGTATACTAGATGATCCACTGTCGCAACAAAGCAGAGTGGAGTTTAAGTTGGAGTGAAAGTTTAGAACAGATTTAGAGTAAGTTAGAGACAGAGTTGGAGTTAAAGTTAAGATAAAGATAAAGCTAGCGCTGAAGTTAGAACTCAAAACAAAGATGGACATTGCTTGAGTCGACAGTCCCTGACATAAAGTCTTTGATGTTATAATAGTAATCAAAAGGATCTATATCAAGGTACGCACGCAATCACTGAAACCTTAGCCTCCATACCCTCCATTGCCCATCACACCTTCTCCTGGAGCCTAATCTGTTAGCCAGTAAGGATTCGTAAGTGTAATGAGTTTATATGATGGGGATCAAATATGATACATTAGGTACCAAATTTGTTTTCCAATTTTTAATAAGCAATCTAGCTGCCAGGAAAACGTGCGTGACAACTGTCCGAAAGCGTGAGGGAAAAGCTTCTATTCCAAGATTTAATATCGCTAACTCAGGTCTTGGGGATATGAGAATACCAGTAATAGAAGAAAGTAAGTGGAAGATACCATGCCAAAAGCTAGTTAAATGCCTACAAGACAGAGGTGTAGCCTAACGAGGCATGTGAACAGACCACGGAGCTCCCACTGGTGATCCGAATACCGATCCTTCCCTCGCCACCACAGACACCCAAATCTGACCGGAACCGGAGCCTGCTGACCCACTGACACCCCAGGACCAAACAACAGCCTAAAAAAGCAGCATGATGACCCGCGGAAACCGAGGATAAGCTGCGGCTTCACAGGATATCCAAGATGGCGCCAAGCAGTCTCAGCCTCCAAAGACACCACGACGCCCAGACAAGAAAATGAAGCAGGGGGTGAGTTTGACAAAACCCCCTAAGTCTAACGAACAGCCCAGGGACATGTTATACTATACAAAGAAGCTGACAGCCCCTGTAGAAACATCACAGGGCAAAGCACAGCACTCTGCACATCACACAGAACAGGCAGACAGGGATAATGCTGCCGGGGGGATGATCCTGAGCCCATGGAGTCGGTCCCTGATCCTATGCCTGATTTGTTTGATATACAAACGGAGGATAGCCCCCAATCCACGTTGAGTGAAATACTGCATGCAGAAATTTGGGGGGCTAAAGGAGACAGTGTCCCTTCTCCGCCAGGACATTCAGAAAATCCAAGAGAGAACTACTGCAGTGGGGGGGAAGAGTGAGCAACATGGAAGACCAGTTGCCACACATGTCCCGGGAGGTGAGTATAGCTGCCAAGCATGCACGTCAGGCTTTTGATAAAACTGATGACATCCAGAACCGCCTAATATGCAATAATGTAAGAGAAAGTGGAGGGCAGAGACCTCATAGAATTTGTTGAAAGCTGGCTGCAGGAAATATTTGGGAAGGAGGCCTTTTCACCTCTATACGCAGTGGAGAGGGTACACAGTGTGCCCCCACGTCCTCTCCCACCAGGCAATCCTCCAAGATCAATGTTGGCCAGGCTCCTGAACTATAAAGACTGGGAGGTTGTGCTGCGACTGGCCAGGGAAAAAGGCGATGTGCACCAAACGGCACCAAAATATAATTTTACCCGTATTTTTTGGCAGAAGTACAACGCAGAAGGTTGAAAAGATGTTAAAAAGAGATTGCAAAGGCTACAGCTAAAATATGCCATGCTGTTCCCAGCTAAATTGAGAATAACAGCCAGAGACCAGAACCACTTTTTTAAAAATTCACAGGATGCCGCAGGGTGGCTGGATCAGAATGAACAAGCTATTCGCCGGGGTCAAGAAAACAGACGGTTGATGCTGCTTTTATCTTTCAGGCCGGGCGATGAGGGCTCCTGTCTACAATCATAAATGTTGTTGTGGCCAAAGGAGGGCATATACCCATTATTGAGTATCAGCGAGTACAACTCCTCACACATTCCTTCCTGCATTCCAGTGTATGGGTACAGGTGGAAGCTGACGGAGCACAATACCACTTGTTTATCTGTTGCCATGGTTGAAGTGGCTCAAGTTTCTGTGCCCTGTTGGCACAATGAGAGCATACAAAGTTATGACCACGCACTTGGCGGAGGGCCCCTGTTGTGCACAGCTGTCAGAAAGCGGGTCTACGGCTGAATGCTACCCCTATACTTGCTTCTATACTGGTTCTGATGCGCAGTTGCGCAAGATGCTCTACCTTGGTTATATGATGACTCTTCAATGTGCATGTTACTTCATTGCTACCTCAAACATGTTACACTACCGAAGGATTCCTCCAATCTGTTTGCGGGCCGGCCCCTGCCGTTTTGTGAGAACACTCTCTATTTCAATGACAATGATTTATACTATTGAGTGGATATGCGTAAGTCTACCATGTCATCTACAACTATAGTGCCATGGAATGTAAGGGGGGTGAATGACCCACTAAAGAGGACTATGATTTCTGCGGGCATGCAGAAATTTCATCCGCCCATAATTGGCTTACAAGAGACTCATCTGCAGGGGGATAAGGTGGGGCTTTTACAGTATGCATGGGTTGGGAAGGCCTATCACTCCACCTACTCCGCCTTTTCCCGTGGAGTGAGTGTACTGATACACAAAGCCCTGGCCTACCAGGAACTGGATTCCCTTATTGACATATCCGGTAGATTTGTGTTTCTGCATTGTAAACTGTATACACTTACCATAATTTTAGCCTTTGTGTATGTCCCCCCCCCCCTCGTTTTCTCAAGAGGTGCTGCAGTTACTGCTGTCCTACCTATCTAACAACAAGCCTGATATCCCAGTCTTGATTATGGGCGACTTCAACAAATATTTAGATCCCAGACTGGACAGACACCCCCCGTTTCCCCCCCGGGGGTGGCCGGGGAACTGCTCTTAGCCGGCTGATGGTGGAGGTGGGCTGGACTGACTTGTGGTGCATGCGCAATCCAGACAGTTAACAATTTTAATGCTTTTCCAAGACCCACGGCTCACTGTCCCGCATTAACCTATGTATAGGTACCCCTGACCTGGTCAGTTATACCAATGAGGCGGAGTACTTCCCCCGGGGAGTATCAGACCACTCTCCACTGGCTATATGGTTAACCACCCAACCGCCAAGCTCCATACCCAGTGCCCCATGGAAGCTAAATTCATTTTGGCTCAAACTGTTTACCTCCCAGGACCGAATGACTGTACAGATGCAGGACTTTTTCCCATCACACAGACAGCACACAGACAGCCTGATGAAATGGAAAACCTTTAAAGCATTTCTAAGGGGAATGTTTATACAGGAAATACAAATTGTTAAACTAAATTCCTCAGAGTTGTTGGAGAGGGCGGGGAGTCTGGTGAGATGGCTGGAACTGACATATGTGACCGATCCTAGTGATTCTGCAAGGGAGGCATGGATGCTGGCCCAAGACTCATTGGATTGCCTGAGATCCTCCACTGCAGAGCGCAAAAGATTCTTTACAAAAATTGCATTTTATGAAGAGTGGGAAAAGACGGGCCACCTTCTAGCCAAAATAGCAAAATCCCTGCCATTGGTGCCTGTTATGGTTAGGCAGTGATCTTCCTGTGTTTGCTTACCTTCCCTCATGTCTTCAGACTAAGAGGTCAGCCACTTCCACCTGGTGGTTTTTCTAACCTCTCTTCTAAGCATGGCTCCACCCCAGGCCCTATCAGGGAGCCCTATATTAACCTGTGCACTGCAGGCCATCAGTGCTGATCAACCATTGTGTATTCCTTTGTGTGTTAGCTTCCTGTTTCCTGCCGTGTGCTCTGCTTCTGTTTTCCGTTACCGACTTTGGCGTGTCTTGACTATCCCTGTTTGCCTGTGATCCTGACCTTTTGGCGTGTACCCGACTATTCTTGTCTGCTTGTGACCCCGACCTTGGCTTTGTCCCTCACCATCCCTATCCTCCTGTTGCCTACTGTGGGTGTGAGCTGGGGGACCCTGGGGGTCGCGACCTGGAGCCAGTTGCAGCCAAGTCCATCCTCACCACCAGAGGCGCTGGTGAACACCTGCTGGCTCTTAGACTCCGCACCCCAGGGAATCTTACGCTCTAACCCCAGTGGGATCTGTCCCCCGTCTGCAGCAGTCAGCCGTAGGGTCCACAACCTTGCGGTGCACTCCTGATCCCTACGGTGTGCACCTGTCACCTCGCCTCAAGGTGACCTGACAGTTTGATCAGCCATGGACCCGGCTGACGTGCCGCTTCCTGCAGATGATCCATTGCAGAGCTTAGTTCGGCGACTTGAGACCCAAAAATCGCATCAGACCCAGGTGATGCGACTCCTTCAGAATTTGGCATCCCGTGTTGAACAGGTTCAGGCCTCATTAGGATCCCCGGTTCAACAACCTCAACCGCTATCTGCACCTATCGCATCAGTCGCAGCCACACATTCATTACAACTACCAGCTCCGGTCCGTTTCTCTGGGGACTCCAAGGCTTGCACAATTCATTTTGAACTTCTGCCCCAAAACTTCCTGTCCGATCAGGCAAAAGTTGCATATATCATATCCCTCCTGTCCGGCGAGGCGTTAGCTTGGGCCGCCCCTCTGTGGGAACTGAATGATCCAGTGGTTTCTAGCCTGTCTGATTTCTTGAAACTTTTTCGGAATATCTTCGAGGAACCGGGTCGTGTTTCCTCAGTGGCTAGCGCTCTTTTACGTCTCCGTCAAGAGTCTGCGTCTGTGGGACAGTATGCTCTTCAGTTCCGTATCCTCACAGCTGAATTGAGCTGGAATAATGAGGCCCTAGTTGCAACCTTTTTACATGGCCTCGCTGATAGAGTGAAGGATGAATTAGCAAGAAGATCCCTTCCTGCTGATCTGGACAGTGTCATCACCTTGTGTAACCAGATCGATATTCACCTTCAGGAGAGGGCCCTGGAAAAAAGACGCCAGCATTCCCCGTTCTTTAGGCAGCCTGATCCCCCAGTCCCTTCTCTTCGATCCAAGGAGCAACCCCTGCCTGCTGAGGAACCTATGCAGTTGGGCCGGACAAAGTTATCTTCCGAAGAACGTGCTAGGTGCAGAACTCTGGGCCTTTGCCTCTATTGTGGGGCCAAAGGTAATTTCCGTGATACTTGTTCTCTTCATCCGGAAAAACGCTCAGGGCTAATACATCTGGAAGGTGAAGTATTAGACCCTGAAATATCACCTTCACCTTCTTGTCTTCTCCTTTCTGTGTTGCTTCATGTCGGTGCTTCCTCTCATTCGGTCTCAGCATATCTGGATTCCGGAGCCGCTGCCAATTTCATGGATTGGGAAACTGCATCCTCCATGAGACTTACCCTTTTGCCCCTTACCACGCCATTGGTGGTCTTGGCTATTGATGGCACTGTTCTCCCAGGGGGCCCTATCCTCTTTCAGACTCTTCCTGTTAAGATGTCAGTAGGGACACTCCACCAGGAGTGGATATCCTTCCTTGTCTTACCTAAGGCTTCATCTCCTATCATATTAGGTCTTCCTTGGTTACGGTTCCATTCTCCACACGCTGACTGGTCTGCTGGTCAGATCCTGGCTTGGGGTTCCTCCTGTTCCTCTTCCTGCTTACTCAAGGGTACCCCAAAAGAGAAACTTCCTGTTACCACCATCCCAGTATCTTCTGCTATTCCCGCTGTATATAGCGATCTCTGGGACGCGTCCTGCAATAGTTGGACTGATGCACTCTCTAGGTCATGTGGTACTCTGGATGAGGAGCCCACCTATGAACCTGAGTCGATCATTCACTCCAGTTTGCATGGCCATTTACCTTTGCCTGTCCCTAATCTCCCTTGGACGCACAGCCAGGCTAACTTGTCTGCAAGTTCCACAGTTGTTATGCCCTGTGATGCGATTGAGATGGTCGCTACACCTGACAATACTATTCAGCCCACCTCTGCACCAGTTATGCCAGTCCAGCCCATGCCCAATGAGCTTCCTGCTTCTTGTTCAGGACCTTCTGTGACCTGGCCTCACCCTACTGCTACTATGTCCGTTCAAACCCGTTTAAGAGGTTCAATCCATCCTTTGGATAGACTGCCTCATTCGGCCAGGTGGGGTTTTCAATCTTTTTCTCAGGGTTCTCTGCATTCTGTTTGTGTTGCAGCTATCCAGCTTGACTCTTGTGACATGTCACTTTCTAACCAACCTGACCTCAGGGATCCACTGACCTCTGCCCAGTCTGGTGGTCCTGTTATGGATGCCCAGCTCATCTTTAAGGGTGTGGGGGACCCTGCTCAGGCTCCTGATCTTCTCATGCCCTTACCCATTCCTAAAAAGCCTTTAGTCCTCTCGTCCTCTCCCTACCTCTGTTTCGGTCTCTGAGGATAATCTAAAATATGAGGTAAGTCAAGTTTTGGATTCCCGGCTCCGTAAAGGCATTCTTCAGTACCTCGTACTTTGGAAAGGGTTGGGTCCTGAGGAGAGGTATTGGATCACTGCATCTGAGGTCTTTGCTCCCTGTCTGTTAAGGAGGTTCCATCTGGAGTTTCCCTTTAAGCCTGGACCCAGGCGGGGGAGGGGGAGGCCTCGTAAGAGGGAGGGTACTGTCATGGTTATGCAGTGATCTTCCTGTGTTTGCTTACCTTCCCTCATGTCTTCAGACTAAGAGGTCAGCCACTTCCACCTGGTGGTTTTTATAACCTCTCCTCTAAGCATGGCTCCACCCCAGGCCCTATCAGGGAGCCCTATATTAACCTGTGCACTGCAGGCCATCAGTGCTGATCAACCATTGTGTATTCCTTTGTGTGTTAGCTTCCTGTTTCCTACCGTGTGCTCTGCTTCTGTTTTCCGTTACCGACTTTGGCGTGTCTTGACTATCCCTGTTTGCCTGTGATCCTGACCTTTTGGCGTGTACCCGACTATTCTTGTCTGCTTGTGGCCCCGACCTTGGCTTTTTCCCTCACCATCCCTATCCTCCTGTTGCCTACTGTGGGTGTGAGCTGGGGGATCCTGGGGGTCGCGACCTGGAGCCAGTTGCAGCCAAGTCCATCCTCACCACCAAAGGCGCTGGTGAACACCTGCTGGCTCTTAGACTCCACGCCCCAGGGAATCTTAGGCTCTAACCCCAGTGGGATCTGTCCCCCATCTGCAGCAGTCAGCCGTAGGGTCCACAACCTTGCGGTGCACTCCTGATCCCTACGGTGTGCACCTGTCACCTCGCCTCAAGGTGACCTGACAGTGCCATTCGTGATTCAACTGGCAAGGTGGTTAATACCCCAGAAACCATTGTAAAGGAGCTGGCTTCCTTCTATGCCGACCTATACAGGTCAAGAGAGGCCTACACGAACGAGGGCTTAAATACATACATATCCAACATAGACCTACCCTCGTCTGATGAGGCCATAAAACAATTAGAGGCCCCTATTACCTTAGAAGAGCTCCACTTGGCGGCCCACTCTTTTCCTACCTGTAAAGCACCTGGGGAGGATGGCCTCCCCATGGAGGTGTATACCCAATTTGGCAAAAAAATATTACCAGAACTGTTAAAGGTATTTAATGCATGTATAGATGAAGGTAAGCTTTCAGATTCTATGGCCAGAGAAAATGTGATCCTGTTATTAAAACCAGGGAAATATCCAGTTGACCCTGGTTCCTACAGGCCTATTTCATTGCTGCAAAGTGATATAAAAATCTTGGCCAAGGTCCTGGCGCTTCGGGTCAATGGGATAGTGTCATCTATTATCCGCCAGGCTGGCTTTATGCCACAAAAATCCACAGCCATGAACTTAAGGAGGCTGTTCATAAACATGCAAATGCAAGCGGATAAAGGGGGACACAGAGTCCTCCTATCCCTAGATGTCAACAAGGTATTTGACAGTGTCAGCTGGAGGTACCTGTGGGCAGTACTAGGGAAATTTGGCTTCTTAGAATGGTTTATGATTACCGTTAGCATGCTGAGAGCTAAACAGCTGTATTTTTTGGGGGGTTTTGGCTTGGTAAGAGGCTGCAATTAGTGCTGGTGGGGAAATGTTAAAGTTGATTAGAGTCCTTGCCCATGGAAAACTGTCAGAAACCATGAAATCAGGCAGAGACAGAAGTACAGTTAAATCATATTTGTTTAATAATAAAAGTAAAGAGAGAGGGGAGGGGGTGTGTGAGAGAGGGGGTGGGTGTGTGGAGGTGGGAGAGAGGGGCCTGGGTGTGGGAGATGGGGTGTGTGGCAGAGAGAGAGGGGGGTGGGTGTGTGGGGGTGGGAGAGAGAGGGGTGTGAGAGGGAGGGGGTAGGGGTGTGAGAGAGAGGGGGTGTGAGAGGGAGGGGGTAGGGGTGTGAGAGAGAGGGAGTGGTGGGAAAGAGAGGGTGGGAGAGAAAGAGATGGGGTGAGAGAGAGGGTGTGAAGGAGGGAGAGAGAGAAGGTGTGTGTGAGAGAGAGAGGGTGTGTGAGAGAGAGAGGGGAGAGAGAGAGAGGGGAGAGAGAGAGGGGGTGGGGGAGAGGGGGGGGGGGTGTGGAAGGCAGAGAGAGGGGGGTGGGAGAGAGAGGGGGTGGTGGGTGTGTGGGGGTGGGAGAGAGAGAATGGGGTTGGGAAAGAGGGGGTGGGTGTTTGGGGGTGGGAGAGAGAGAGAATGGGGTTTGGAGAGAGGGGGTGGATGTGTGGGGTGGGAGAGAGGGGGTGAAAGAGGGTGGGTTTGAGAGAGAGAGGGGTGGGAGAGAGAGGGGTGAGTGTAAGAGGAGGGGAGAGAGATAGAGGGGGTGGGGGTGGGAGAGTGGATGGCGGGGGTGGGAGAGAGAGAGAGGGGGGAAAGAGGGGGATGTGTGGGGGGGGGGGTTGGGAGGGAGAGAGGGTGGGGTAGAGAGGGGAAGTGGATGTGTGAAGTTGGGAGAGACGGGGATGGGTGTGTGGGGGTGGGAGGGACAGAGAGGGGGTGGGAGGGAGAGAAAGGGGGTCGGGAGAGAGAGGGGGTGGGAGGGAGAGAAAGGGGGTCGGTGTGTGGGGTGGAAGAGAGAGGGGGATGTGATAAAGGGGGAGGGAGAGAGGGGGTGAGGGGAGGCGGCTGGGGGAGAGAGGGGGTGTGGGAGAGAGGGGCAGGGGTGTGGTGGTGGGAGAGAGGGTGTGGGGTGTAAGAGAGAAGGGGGTGGGAGAGAGGGGGTGGGTGTGTTGGGTGGGGGGGCGTGAGAGAGGGGGTGTGACAGAGGGTGGGGTGGGAGAGAGAGGGGTGGTGGGTGTGTGGGGGTGGGAGAGAGAGAATGGGGTTGGGAAAGAGGGGGTGGGTGTTTGGGGTTGGGAGAGAGAGAGAATGGGGTTTGGAGAGAGGGGGGTGGGTGTGTGAGGTGGGAGAGAGGGGGTGAAAGAAGGTGCGTTTGTGAGAGAGAGGGGTGGGAGAGAGAGGGGTGAGTGTAAGAGGAGGGGGTGGGTGTGTGGGGGTGGGAGAGAGGATGGCGGGTGTGGGAGAGAGAGGGGGGGAAGGAGGGGGTGTGTGTGGGGGGATTTGGGAGGGAAAGAGGGTTGTGTAGAGAGGGGAAATAGGTGTGTGAGGTAGGGAGAGACAAGGGGATGGGGGTGTGGGGGTGGGAGGGAGAGAGAGGGGGTGGGTGTGAGGGGTATGAGAGAGAGATGAGAGAGGGGTGGGTGAGAGAGAGAGGGGGTGGGAGATAGGGGGGAGGGTGTGTGGGGGTGGGGGAGAGAGGGAGTGGGTGTAAGAGGAGGGGAGAGAGAGAGGGGGGTGGGGGTGGGAGAGAGGATAGTGGGTGTGGGAGAGAGAGAGGGGATGAGAGGGAGGGTGGGTGTATGTGTGGGGGCGGGAGGGAGGGGGTGGGAGAGAGAGGGGTGGGTGTAAGAGGAGGGGGGAGAGATAGAGGGGGTGGGTGTGTGGGGTGGGAGAGAGGATGGCAGGTGTAGGAGAGAGAGGGGGGGTGAGAGGGAGGGTGTGTGTGGGATTGGGAGGGAGAGAGAAAGGGTGGGGTAGAGAGAGGAAGTGGGTGTGTGGGGGTGGGAGAGGCAGGGGGGATGGGTGTGTGGGGGTGGGAGGGAGAGAGAGAGGGGGTGGGGGTGGGAGGGAGAGAGAGAGGGGGTGGGGGTGGGAGGGAGAGAAAGGGGTGTGTGTGTGCGGTGGGAAAGAGAGGGGGATGTGAGAAAAGGGGCTGGGAGGGAGAGAGGGGGTGAGGGGAGGGGGCTGGGGGAGAGTGGGGGGTGTGGGATGACAACGAGAGGGGGTGGGAGAAAGGGAGGGGTGTGGGTGTGGGAGAGAGGGAGTGGGGGTGTGAGAGAGGGGGCTGAGAGAGAGAGGTTGGGTGTGAGAGAGGTGTGAGAGAGAGGGGGTGTATGGGGATGGGAGAGAGAGAAAGGGGTGGGTGTGTGGGGTGGGAGAGAGAGGGGGATGTGAGAGAGAGGGGTATGGGGGTGGGGTAAGAGGGGGAGGGGTGAGAAAGAGGGGGTGGGTTTGTGGAGGTTGGGGAGAGGGAGGGGGTGGGTGTGTGGGAGTGTGTGTGAGAGAGGGGGTGGGTGTGTAGGGGTGGGAGAGAGAGGGGGTGTGAGAGAGGGGGTGTTTGAGAGGGTGGGTGTGAGAAAGAGAGGGGGTAAGAGAAAGAGGGGGTGGAAGATAGGGGGTGGGTGTGTGGGGATGGGAGAGAGAGGGGTGGGTGTAAGAGGTGGGGAAAGAGAGAGGGGGTAGGTGGGGGAGAGAGAGAGTGGATGAGGGAGGGGTGTGTGTGAGGGTGGGGTATAGAGGGGAAGTGGGGGTGTGTGTGAGGGTGGGGTATAGAGGGGAAGTGGGGGTGTGGGAGGGAGAGAGATGGGTGTGTAGGGGTGGGAGAGAGAGAAAGGGGGTGAGAGGGAGAGAAAGGGGGTAAGGGGAAGGTGGGTGGGGGGTTGAGAAAGAGGGGGGTGGGTGTGTGGAGGTGGGAGAAAGAGAGGGGGTGGTGTATGGGGGTGGAAAAGAGGGGCGTGGGAGTGTAAGAGGGGGTGTAAGGGGAGTTTTTGGTAGTGGGAGAGAGAGGGGGTATGAGGGGGGGTAAGAGAGAAGGTGGGTGTGAGAGAGAGGGGGTGGTTGAGAAGGGGTGTGAGATAGAGGGGTGGGTGTATGGGGGTGGGGGAGAGAGGAGAGTGGGTATTGGAGGGAGAGATGGGGGGTGGGGGTGTGAGAGAGGGGGGTGGGTGTGTGGGAGTGTGTGAGAAAGGAGGGTGGGAGAGAGGGGGGTGGGTGTGTGGGAGTGGGAGAGAGAAGGGGTGTGAGAGAGGGGTGAGATAGAGGGGGTGGGTGGTTGAGAGGGGTGTGAGATAGGGGGTTGGGTGTATGGGGTGGGGGAGAGAGGGGAGGTGGGTGTGGCCGAGAGAATAGGGGAGTCGGGTGTGTGGTGGTGGAAGAGAGAGGGGGGGGGGGAGAGAGGGGGTGTGAGAGGGAGGGGAAGTGGGTGTGAGAGGGTGGGAGAGAGGGGTGTGGGATAGAGAGAGTGGGTGCGAGAGGGGGGTGTTGAGAGAGGGGGTGGGTGTGTGAGCATTGGAGAGAGAGCGAGGGGGTGGGTGTGTGGGGGTGGCAGAGAGAGCGGATGGGGGAGAGAGGGGGGGGGCTTGGGGGTGGGAGAGAGGGTGTGTGTGTGTGGTGAGAGAGAAGGGAGTGGGGGTTGGAGAGAGAGAGAGGGGTGGCAGAAAGAGGGGTGAGTGTGTAGGGGGTGGGGAGAGAGAGGGTGTGAGAGAAAGGGGGTGGGTGTGTGGGGGTGAGAGAGAGGTTGGTGGGTACGTGGGGGTGGGAGAGAGAGAGGGGGTGGGAGGGAGAGGCGTGGGGGTTGGAGAGAGAGAGGGGGGTATGCGAGAGAGAGTGTGGTGGGGATGGGGGAGAGAGGATGTGTAGGGGTGGGAGAGAGAGAGAATGGGTTGGAAGAGGGGGTGGGGTGAGAAAGAGGGAGTGGGTGTGTGGGGTGGGAGAGAGAGGGGTGGGTGTGTGGGGTGGGAGAGAGAGGGGGTGGGTTTGCGTCTCTTATTTAAATCTTTGGGTGGTGGTGTGGGGTGGGAGAGAGAGAGAATGTTTAATTGGGTGTGTAGGGTTGTGAGATTAATGAATGAATGTATAACTTGTATAGTGCTACATATGCAAACTAAATCACTTCAGGGTGCTTTTGCCGCCAGTGTCCGTCTGGGTTTTCAGAAGAGATGGGTCTTGAGCTTCTTCTTGAAGGCCAGATAGTTTTCTTCCAAGCGGATGTTCGCAAATACAGCATTCCATAGCCGTGGTCCTTGGACTGCGAACATTTGTTCGCTTTTTAATTATATAATGGGTCTTGGGGATGTGGAGGACGTTCTGGTTAGTTTGCCGGAGAGTGCGCCCTTTGGTGTAGTTTTTTTTTTTGTAGCAGAGGTATTGCGGGGCTTTTCCTTGTGTACATTTGTGAGTGAGGCAGAGGGTCTTGAATGTAACTCGATCCTTCACAGCTAGCCAATGGTGGGTCCTCAGGGATGGGGTGATTGATTCCCATGGTTTTTTTCCAGTTACCAGTCTGGCTGCCGTGTTCTGGTAAGTTTGTAGACGTGAAATTTTGTATTTTGGAAGTCCTAGGTAGAGGGAATTTGAGTAGTCGAGTCGGGAATTCATGATTGTTCCAACTACTGCTGTTGTATCTCCTTCTGGGATGAAGGGGATGAGTCAATGCAGTAGACGAAGAAGGTAGTGGGTTCCACTGACTACTGATCCTATTTGTGCATCCATCGTCATGTTTGAGTCAAAGATCACTCAGAGGCTTTTGGCTGATGGGTTGTCTGAGGATGGTGAGTTGTGTGGACATTGTGCCAGGGTTTTTGTTTTCGGTTTGCGTGGAGGAAGAGGAGTTCTGTTTCGGATCTCTTGAGTTTAAGGGAGCTCTCCATCAGCCAATCGTCGATTGAGAGACAGTTTTCCAGTGCCTGGTATTGGTCTTTTTTGTTGGTGATGCGTAAGTAGAGTTGGATGTCATCCGCATAGGAGTGATAAAGTAGATCCTGGTTGCTGATGATTTTGAGGAGTGGGCGAAGATAGATGTTAAAGAGCACGGGCGACAGGGGTGATCCTTGAGGGACTCCGTGTTTCCGAAGTGAACGTTCCTAGTTTCACTTTCTGAGATCGGTTCTCTAGGAAGGATGCGAACCAGTAAGTCTGAGTCTGCAACTCCAGCTACTTCTGTGAGATGAGGGAGCAGGGTTTTGCGGTCTACTCTCGAACACTGCACTAAGGTCCAGCAGCACCAGGAGACACGATTCTCCTTCATCTGCTGCTTTGAGGGTGTCATTCCAGATTTTGAGGAGCGCAGTTTCTGTCCTGTGGCCAGGGAGGAAACCGGATTGCAGTGGGTCCAAGAGTTTATGGGTGTCCAGATGGAGTTGTACAGTAGGTGCCTCCGATATTGTGCTTCCAGCGCGATACTGTCGCGCTGGTTTCCGGCGACAGGCTTCTCTAACCAGCGCAATCCCGTTGCGCTGGTACTCGCGCTGGCTGCAATAGGAAAATGTCATTTTCCTATAGTAGTGAGAGCGAGAGAGCGGCGATAATTTCGCCTCACTCATGAAGCCTGCATGCCCTCTCGGGGGCATACCAGGCCCTTAGGTCCGGTAGGGATTTTAAGGCGAATCCCCTACGCCGAAAAAACGGCGTGGGTCCCCCTTCAAAATTCATACCAGACCCCTATTTGAGCACGCAGCCCGGCTGGTCAGGAAAGGGGGTGGGGATGAGCGAGTGCCCCCCCTCCTGAGCCGTACCAGGCCACGTGTCCTCAACATGGGGGGTGCCTTGGGGAAGGGGGGTCGCGCAGCCCCCCACCCCAAAGCACCTTGTCCCCATGTTGATGTGGACAAGGGCCTCTTCCCGACAACCCTGGCCGTTGGTTGTCAGGGTCTGCGGGCGGGGGAGCCTCCTTTAATAAGGGGGCCCCCGGATAGCGGCCCCCCCACCCTATGTGTATGAGTATGGGGTACAATGTACCCCTACCCATTCACCTGTGAAAAAAATGTAAAAAAAAAAAAAACACAACACACAAGGGTTGAAATAGTTTATTGCACAGCTCCAGGGGTCTTCTTCCGTCTTCGGGGGTCTTCTCGCCGGACTCCTCTGCTATCTTCTGCTAGCTCTTTTACTAGCGGAGGAGCCCGGCTTTCTTCTTCATCGCCGCCCTCTTCTTCCGACTTCGGGGGTCTTGTCCCCCTCTTCGGTTCTTATCTTGCCGGGCCTCCGCTTCTTCTTCCAGCTCTTTTACTAGCGGTGGCCCGGTCTTCTGTCGCCACCGCCGCTACCACCACCGACTTCTTTAGGAGGGGTTTGATTGTGTCTTGCTTGAGGGAGGTCGGGACGATTCCTTCTTTAAATGACTGGTTTATGAGGTATGTTATGATAGGTGCCAAGATGTCAGTACATTCTTTCAGAAGTTTTGCGGGAATAATGTCGTTTAGCGATGTGCTGTCTCAGAGGTTTCTGATGGTTTTGGTGGTGTCAAGGGTGATTGGGACCAGAGTAAATCTTGGTAGTTGTAGAAACTTTGTGTGTTTTTTTTCTTCTTGTTCTGGCCGAGTAGGGTTACTTGCTATGTTCTGCTGAATTATTTCCCGAATGGTTGAGATTTTGTCAATGAAAAAATCAGATAACTCATTGCAGAATTTTTGTGTTTCATTTTCTCGAGACTCTAAACAGGTGGGGTTCATAGTTTGGGTTTGAAGAGTGCTCGAGGGCAGTTTATGGCTTTTGAGAGGGTTTTGGAGAAATGTTCTTTTTTTGCTATGAAGATGGGTTTGTGGTACCTTGTGGTGAGTGATTTGTAATTTGTGTGGTTTTCTATTGTTTGGTTCCTTCTCCATGCTCCTTCAGCTCTTCTGCGTTCTTGTTACAGTGATGTAAGAGAGTCATTGAACCAGCCCCAATTGGTTTTGCGGGTGGGTGCTCTGTGTATTGGTGCGACTATGTCTGTACTCTCCAATAATGCTGTGTTAAGGAAGTTGAGTGTGTCTTCAGTTAAGTAGTTTTGGGTTAACACCACATGTGGCATGTTATCAAGTGTGTTAATATCAATGTTGAAGATGAGGTTGAGGATATGGTCTGCCCAGAGATTAAAGTCCCCAAGTAGCAGGAGATTTTTGGTTTTCAAGGTGTATGTAGAGTTGAATTCGATAAAACATGCAAGGAAGTGTGTCTTTGGTCCCGGTGGTCTGTAGCACAGTAGAATGTGAAAGGTCTCCTGGAGTGTTGTTTGACATTGAAGTGTGAGTGTTTCCATGAATGGCAGTGAGCTCTGTAAAGTTGGTTTTGTGAATGTGAGGTGAGATTTGTAGATCACTGCTAGGCCGCCTCCTCTTTGACCGATTCTGTGCTCAGTTAGGATGCAGTAGTTCTCAGGCAGTAACTCTACTAGAATGGTGTTACAGTCAGGTGTTAGCCAGCTTTCCATGATGAAGAGATAGTCTGCGTTGTGTTGAGTGATAAAGTCATGAATTTTGTGTTTTTGCTTGACTGCTGATCTAGTGTTGATCAGGGCGCATGATAGCTGTTGTCCTGGATGTGGTGTATTCCTGTTTTGAATGTTTGGTTTCAAATTTGTTCTTAAAAGTTGTTCTTTTCGTAGTATTGTTTGGGTGGTGGTTGGTAATGTTATAACGGTATTCCTTAGGCTGCAGAGGGTGTCGAATGATTGATGATGCACCTGATGGGAGAGTGCTCTGGGGTGCGTGTTATGAAGTGAGTGGCTCGAGGTGCCATGGTGCCGCTCAGGCTCTGTAGCAGAGTTGGTGTGGCAGTGTCACGATCTGGAGTCAGGCTCAGAGACCAGTAGCTATAGCAGCAGAGCAGATATTCACACAGGTCACCCTGGCTGATGGCACAGGTTCACCTGAGGTGCGGGGTCTAAGCACTAACCGGTATTCACCAGAGCTCCCAAAGGTGGAGATGGGCTTGGCTGCGTGTTAGTGCCAGGTCGCGGTCCTCAGTATAGCCCCACCAGGAGGTGAGCAAGCCGGGGGTCTGGTAGCAGATATAGCAGGTAGAGATCAAGCAGAAGCGTAGTTGAGAAACAAGCCAAAAGTCGGTAACCAATAGTTGCAGGTTGGGATTCAGCAGAAGCGTAGTCCAGGAGCAAGCCAAATTTCGGTAACGAAAGGTAGCGAGGATACGGTCGGCAGCAGGAGAGATAGAAGCAAGATATTGGCTGGTAAAGGCACAATATTCTGACAAGGAGGAAGTGCAGAGACATGGCTAGCTCCCACAGCAGAATTAGAAGCATCAACTTCTACGATGAAAGGTAGTTCTGGATCTGGATGTACCTGTATTGGTGCAGAAGTGAAGAGAGTTTTCAGTTTACTAAAGGCAGCCTGTGCCTCAGGTGACCACAAAAAGGGCACCCCTTTCTTTGTCAACTGTGTGATTGGAGCAATTACCCTAGAGAAATTCCTTATAAATCTTCTGTAAAAGTTGGCAAATCCAACAAATCGCTGTATCTCTTTAACATTCTTAGGGGCGGGCCAATCCACCACAGCTTTGATCTTATCGGGATCCATGCTTACCCCTTCAGAAGAGATTATGTATCCCAAGAACTGGATCTGAGTTTGTTCAAACTCGCATTTCTCTAATTTTATGTAAAGTTGATTTCGCCTTAATCTCTCGAAAACAATACAGACATGCTTGCGGTGTTCTTCCAAAGTATCAGAGAAAATTAGAATGTCATCCAAATATGCTATTACAAACTGATCAAGCAAATCTCGAAAAGCATCATTAATAAAATGTTGAAAAGTTGCAGGAGCATTGCAAAGCCCAAAGGGCATGACCAAAGACTCAAAATGTCCATATCTGGTTCTGAAAGCAGTTTTCCATTCATCACCGGAACGAATGCGGACAAGGTTGTATGCCCCCCGTAAATCTAATTTGGTAAAGAGCTTGGCAGAGCGGAGTCTCTCAAGCATTTCTGGAATCAGTGGGAGTGGATAGCGATTCCTAATTGTGATCTTATTTAAATCTCTGTAGTCAATACACGGACGCAGGGTGGTGTCCTTTTTTAACCACGAAGAATAAGGCTGCGCCAGCAGGAGAGGTTGAGTGTCTGATAAAACCCTTCTCAAGATTCTCATTAATCCACTCCCTGAGCACTTTGAGTTCAGGTTCTGATAAAGAATAAAGGCGACCAAATGGTATTTCTGCCCCTGGAAGCAATTCAATGGGACAATCATAAGAGCGATGAGGAGGCAGCTGATCTGCGTTCTTTTTATCACAAACGTCCCGAAACTCAAGATATTGTGGAGGTAGCTTGTCGTATGACTGGATAGTTGCCAAAACTGCTTGTAAATCTTGGGTTGGTTGAGGGCTTATTTGATAAGATTCTTTGCAATGTTTCTTGCAATGGTCAGATGTAAAGCTTAACCACTACAGATCCGCGCTATTGCCAAATGACGGCAACAGCGCGGACCTACATTTCCGGGACTACGTCTATTGACGTCGTCCCGGATACGAGCGGCCTGCGCGCCCCCTGAGGGGCGCGCGCGGCGCGCTCTGTGATCGGCGAGTCCGTGAGACTCGCCTGATCACCGATCCGTGCAAGGGGTCGATCCCGACCCCTTATCACGTGATCAGCTGTCAGCCAATGACAGCTGATCATGTGATAGAACGGAGCCGGTAATCGGCTATTATTCCTCCTCGCGCTGACAGTGCGAGGAGAGAAAAAAAAAGCCGATCACCGGCGGCCGTGATCGGGACATCAGTCCCGATCACGGCCAGCAATACAGCTGACCACCTGCCCCCTGCCAGTGCCCACCTGCCCACCGTCGTGCCATCCTGAATAAAAGTAAGTGCCCCCCATCAGTGCCCATAGTGCCCACAGTGCCACCTACAGTGCCACCCACAATGCCACCCACAGTGCCATCCAGCAGTGCCACCCACAGTGCCCACAATCTGCCTCAAAGGTGCTGCGACCCAGTGCCGCCCAGCAGTGCCGCCCATCAGTGCCCAGCAGTGCCGCCCATCAGTGCCCAGCAGTGCCACCTATCAGAGCCACCTATCAGTGCCACCTATCAGTGCCCATCAGTCCCATCTATCAGTGGTACCTATCAGTGCCCATCCGTGCCACCCATCCGTGCCACTTATCCGTGCCACCCATCCATGCCATCTTATCTGTGCCCATCTTTGCCCATCGGTGCCGCCTTATCTGTGCCTATTAGTGCCGCCTTAACTATGCCTATCAGTGCCCACCAGTGCAGCCCATCAGTGCCCACCAATGCAGCCCATCAGTGCCCACCAATGCAGCCCATCAGTGCCCACCAATGCAGCCATCAGTGCCGCCTAATCAGCGCACTTCAATGAAGGAGAAAAATGACCCGTTTGCAAAATTTTATAACAAACTATTAAAACATGATTTATTTATTTTTATTTTTTTGCATCTTTTTTTGTTTGTTTAGCAAAAAATAAAACTCCGAGCTGTAACTAAATACCACCAAAAGAAAGCTCTATTTGTGGGAAAAAAATGATAAAAATTTCATTTGGGTACAGTGTTGTATGCCCGCGCAATTGTCATTCAAAGTGCATCAGCGCTGAAAGCTGAAAATTGGTCTGGGACTGAGGGGGGTTTAAGTGCCCAGTAAGCAAGTGGTTAAAGAACGTGTCTCCCAGTTGATGGAGGGATTATGGATAGAGAACCAAGGAATGCCCAGGATAATAGGGAACTTGGGTGATGTAATCAGCTCAAAGCTGATAGTCTCCTGATGGTCAGTTTCAATTAGGAGTTTAAGTGGGATTGTCTCGTGGGTAACAGGGCCTGAAGTCAAAGGTGAGCCATCCACAGTTTCCATATAAATTGGGGCAAGTTTATTTCTTATTTGAATGTTATTACTTTGGGCAAATTCGATGTCGATGAAGTTTCCCCCAGCCCCTGAGTCCAGCATAGCAGAGCAAGGTATTTCATTGCTTTCAACAATAAGCTTTATAGGGATGACAAAATGAGTTGATAAAGAATTAACTTTATTTGCTTCCTGAATCAAAGGAGAGATGGACTGAGAAATTGAGTTTATTTGTTCAGATACTGAATCAGTGGGAGTGGATAGCGATTCCTAATTGTGATCTTATTTAAATCTCTGTAGTCAATACACGGACGCAGGGTGGTGTCCTTTTTTAACCACGAAGAATAAGGCTGCGCCAGCAGGAGAGGTTGAGTGTCTGATAAAACCCTTCTCAAGATTCTCATTAATCCACTCCCTGAGCACTTTGAGTTCAGGTTCTGATAAAGAATAAAGGCGACCAAATGGTATTTCTGCCCCTGGAAGCAATTCAATGGGACAATCATAAGAGCGATGAGGAGGCAGCTGATCTGCGTTCTTTTTATCACAAACGTCCCGAAACTCAAGATATTGTGGAGGTAGCTTGTCGTATGACTGGATAGTTGCCAAAACTGCTTGTAAATCTTGGGTTGGTTGAGGGCTTATTTGATAAGATTCTTTGCAATGTTTCTTGCAATGGTCAGATGTAAAGCTTAACCACTACAGATCCGCGCTATTGCCAAATGACGGCAACAGCGCGGACCTACATTTCCGGGACTACGTCTATTGACGTCGTCCCGGATACGAGCGGCCTGCGCGCCCCCTGAGGGGCGCGCGCGGCGCGCTCTGTGATCGGCGAGTCCGTGAGACTCGCCTGATCACCGATCCGTGCAAGGGGTCGATCCCGACCCCTTATCACGTGATCAGCTGTCAGCCAATGACAGCTGATCATGTGATAGAACGGAGCCGGTAATCGGCTATTATTCCTCCTCGCGCTGACAGTGCGAGGAGAGAAAAAAAAAGCCGATCACCGGCGGCCGTGATCGGGACATCAGTCCCGATCACGGCCAGCAATACAGCTGACCACCTGCCCCCTGCCAGTGCCCACCTGCCCACCGCCGTGCCATCCTGAATAAAAGTAAGTGCCCCCCATCAGTGCCCATAGTGCCCACAGTGCCACCTACAGTGCCACCCACAATGCCACCCACAGTGCCATCCAGCAGTGCCACCCACAGTGCCCACAATCTGCCTCAAAGGTGCTGCGACCCAGTGCCGCCCAGCAGTGCCGCCCATCAGTGCCCAGCAGTGCCGCCCATCAGTGCCCAGCAGTGCCACCTATCAGAGCCACCTATCAGTGCCACCTATCAGTGCCCATCAGTCCCATCTATCAGTGGTACCTATCAGTGCCCATCCGTGCCACCCATCCGTGCCACTTATCCGTGCCACCCATCCATGCCATCTTATCTGTGCCCATCTTTGCCCATCGGTGCCGCCTTATCTGTGCCTATTAGTGCCGCCTTAACTATGCCTATCAGTGCCCACCAGTGCAGCCCATCAGTGCCCACCAATGCAGCCCATCAGTGCCCACCAATGCAGCCCATCAGTGCCCACCAATGCAGCCATCAGTGCCGCCTAATCAGCGCACTTCAATGAAGGAGAAAAATGACCCGTTTGCAAAATTTTATAACAAACTATTAAAACATGATTTATTTATTTTTATTTTTTTGCATCTTTTTTTGTTTGTTTAGCAAAAAATAAAACTCCGAGCTGTAACTAAATACCACCAAAAGAAAGCTCTATTTGTGGGAAAAAAATGATAAAAATTTCATTTGGGTACAGTGTTGTATGCCCGCGCAATTGTCATTCAAAGTGCATCAGCGCTGAAAGCTGAAAATTGGTCTGGGACTGAGGGGGGTTTAAGTGCCCAGTAAGCAAGTGGTTAAAGAACGTGTCTCCCAGTTGATGGAGGGATTATGGATAGAGAACCAAGGAATGCCCAGGATAATAGGGAACTTGGGTGATGTAATCAGCTCAAAGCTGATAGTCTCCTGATGGTCAGTTTCAATTAGGAGTTTAAGTGGGATTGTCTCGTGGGTAACAGGGCCTGAAGTCAAAGGTGAGCCATCCACAGTTTCCATATAAATTGGGGCAAGTTTATTTCTTATTTGAATGTTATTACTTTGGGCAAATTCGATGTCGATGAAGTTTCCCCCAGCCCCTGAGTCCAGCATAGCAGAGCAAGGTATTTCATTGCTTTCAACAATAAGCTTTATAGGGATGACAAAATGAGTTGATAAAGAATTAACTTTATTTGCTTCCTGAATCAAAGGAGAGATGGACTGAGAAATTGAGTTTATTTGTTCAGATACTGTAACATCCATTGCTGCAATTGTTCTTTTAAATTTATTGGGACAATTAACTGTGTAATGTCCAGAGTCTCCACAATAAAGACATACGTTTTCTGAACGTCGTCTTTCTTTCTCCTGAGTAGTAATAGATCTTTTAATAGCATCCACCTGCATAGGTTCAGGAGTGTCAAAATTTAGGAAAAACTCTTGGACCCTTAGGAGGATACTGAGTAGTAGAAAAACGCATGCCACCATTACTGCCTAGGATTCCCAGTCTCTCCTTTCAGTAAGTCTCTGATCAATTCGAATACATAATTTAATAAAAGCTTCAAGGTCATCAGGACTTTCTACTCTGGCAAGCTCATCTTTTACTTGTTCCGAGAGTCCTTGACAGAACTGACTCTTCTGTGCTGCTGGATTCCAATTGGTATCTGAGATCCAACGTCGGAATTCAGTTGTGTACTCTGCAACAGAGCATCTTCCCCGCCGTAAATTGTGCAATTTTGCCTCAGCAGTAGCACAGCGGTTAGGATCATCGAAAACTTGGTTCATCGCAGTCACAAAAGAATCAAAATTATCCAGGGTGACATCATCTTTCTCCACATAAGGGGAGGCCCAGGCTAAGGCTTCCTCAGTCAGGAGGTTGATAATAAACAGCACCTTTTTCCTGTCAGAAGTGAATGCAGCAGGTTGCATCTGAAAGTATATACGACATTGATTAAGGAATCCTCTATAATGGCGGCGGTCTCCGCTAAACTTGAGTGGTAGGGGCATTCGTGCATTAGTTTCTATGGCAGCAGTATCTCGGGCATGAAAATCCTGCAATTGTTTGTGTAGATCAAGGATTTCCTCTTGTAGACCTTTCACTTCAATTTGTAACTCAGAAATTTTTTCCTGGTAGTCAACACCAAATGCCTGTAACTCAGCGATTTGAACCCTGAGAGGAGCCACAGCAGCTGCTACAATGGCCTCCATGTTTTTGGCCAGAATATTCTGTCACGATCTGGAGTCAGGCTCAGAGACCAGTAGCTATAGCAGCAGAGCAGATATTCACACAGGTCACCCTGGCTGATGGCACGGGTTCACCTGAGGTGCGGGGTCTAAGCACTAACCGGTATTCACCAGAGCTCCCAAAGGTGGAGATGGGCTTGGCTGCGTGTTAGTGCCAGGTCGCGGTCCTCAGGATAGCCCCACCAGGAGGTGAGCAAGCCGGGGGTCTGGTAGCAGATATAGCAGGTAGAGATCAAGCAGAAGCGTAGTTGAGAAACAAGCCAAAAGTCGGTAACCGATAGTTGCAGGTTGGGATTCAGCAGAAGCGTAATCCAGGAGCAAGCCAAATGTCGGTAACGAAAGGTAGCGAGGATACGGTCGGCAGCAGGAGAGATAGACGCAAGATATTGGCTGGTAAAGGCACAATATTCTGGCAAGGAGGAAGTGCAGAGACATGGCTTATATCAGGAAGTTCATGGGAGGAGCACAGGGTTCAAGGTTCAAGGCAAACAAGATTCAAGACAAGATCATTAAAGGAATTGTCCAAGGAGCTGTCCAAGGAGCTGTCCAAGGAGCTGTCAAGCATTCCAGGTGGCTCAGCACGCAGAGTCACTGCCAGACACACCAGAGGTCCCAGGTTCAAGCCCAGGTCCCAACAGGCAGTGATCAATTGTGTGTTGGTGGAAGGGGTAGCGGCGGTGGGTGCTGCAGGCTGGGGCAACCCGGGTAACGTCGTGAGGAGATGTCCGTTGAAAAGCTAAAGAGCTAAAGAGTTAAAGTTAAAAAAAGTTTAGACAAAAGTTAAAAAGTTTAAAAATCTTAGATTTAGTAGAATGCTGTCCTTTTTTCTATCCAGGGTGTAGCAAGATGGCCGCTGACACTTTATATGTCCTTTTGGCTGGTCCTCTTGCTACAGATGGCTGCCATCAGCACAGGAAGCCGTAAAATGGCAAACAGCCAGATTTATTTATCCAGCAATCAGTCAGGCAGACTCAAAAATACAGAGCAGGACCAAAGCAGGGGATGCTGATGTACCATCTATGTAAGCAGGAATACTCTCCAGGCCAGCAGGTGTAAGGATGGGGCTAGATTGAGGCACAGGAGGCAGACAGACCACTATTGAGGGGAGCTGATGGCAGCCAGGTAATCCAGTAGGCAGGCTGGATTTCTTGGCATGAGAGAGAGGGTGGGTGTGAGAGAAAGAGGGGTGTGTGAGACAGAGAAGATGAGAGAAAGAAAGTGGGTGTGAGAGAGGAGGGTGGGTGTGTGGGGGTGGGAGAGAGAGGGAGGTTAGTGTAAGAGGAGGTGAGAGAGGGGGTTGGGGGTGGGGGAGAGGATAGTGGGTGTGGGAGAGGGAGAGGGGGTGGGAGAGAGGGGTGGTGGGGGTAGGAGATAAAGGGGAGGTGAGAGAGAGGGGTGTGAGAGGGAGAGAAAGTGGGTGTGTGGGGGTGGTAGAGACAGGGGGGATGGGTGTGTGGGGTTGGGAGGGAGAGAAAGGGGGTGGGTGTGTGGGGTGGGAGAGAGAGGGGGTGTAAGAGAGGGAGGTGGTGTGAGAGAGAGAAGTAATGTAGGAGAGAGAGGATGTTGGGTGGGGTGGGTGAGAGAGAGAGACAAGGGTGTGGGATAGGGGGATGGGTGTGTGGGGATAGGAGAGAGGGGGGAGGGCGATAAAAGAGAGACCCCCTAGCCCTGCCTGCAGTCCCTACTGTCGCCCCCGTGACTGTCCCAGGCAGCCTCTGTCTCTGTTGGTAGGCCTGTGTGATGCATCTACCTCATGCCTGTCCTCATTCTGTTCCAGGACAGGCACAGCTGGGAGAGGAGTTGGAGAAGGAGTGCAGGCTCTGCCACTCTGGGAGAAGCTGGGGATGCTGCTCAAGTCAGGGTGGTGGTGAGGCGTAGTCTTCTCTCACTCCCTCCTGGGCTCATGGTTAGGGCAAGCTGTTAGCCTCTTCCCAGCTGCTGGGGCTTCCCTCTTGCTATTAGAAAATGCTGCCTCCCTGTACCCCACCATCACGGGACCAATGGCAGGCTATCCAGAAGTATGACAAAGGGGTGGGCTCAGCTCAAGGGGCCGAGAAGCTGCTTTAAGCCCCTCCACGCTGGAGGAGGAGGAAGTTAAGTCCTCCTCCGCTTTGATTGCTGGGCAGGGAGGGAGTCGCGTGCATGACATCACTGGTTGCTAGATGCCAGGCGGCTCTAGCAACCAGTGGCCAGGAATCGGGTGGAAGCAGAGCTGAGCCAGCGCTACTGCGGCTCAGATCACCCCTGTCCCCTGCATTCTGGACTGCTTCCAGTGTCACTTTTCTTCCATGCGGGACTCGGGAGGACGGGTCAGGGAGGGGGCTTTTCCCATGCAGGGGGGTGGCTTTTTTGCCGTCCCCCGCAGAGTGCTGCCCTAAGCCTGGGCCTTGTTGGCCTAGGCCAAGAGACAGCACTGCTCATGTTACTGGACGTACAGTTTACCCCACCCTGTGTCATTACACAAAGAAGGGGGGATTGTCCCAGAGTGTATATCTTTTTGTGCTTGTATTTCAATTAACACTCTTTTGTTTTTCACCACCCTATGTTGTGTCCCGACTAGTGACTGGATGGGATGCGGGATCTGGTATCATTCTGATAGCGGACAAAGGAAGCTTATACGATGGACATACTTTTCTTGAGTACCAGGGTCCATCTCAAACAGCCACTCCCGTGGTTCCAGGAATGTAGTTGCTCACAGGGGGATGCCTGGGACTAGTGTCTCACAGGAACGTCATTAGTCGGACATGCAGATGAGTCATTTCAGGCAGTGTCAGCAAACAGGCAAAGAATCAGTCCAGACTCCTGGCAGAAATGTGGTTAATAAACAGACCAAGGCAAGTACAGGCCATGTACCCTGATATGTGATCTTGCAAATTGGCCCTGTACCCTGATCTGTGATCCGAGAGCGACACAGCAGTCATAGACCGCACTGCTGCTGCATATAGATACGTCCACCCGCATAAGCAATGCTCCTGTTCAGCTGTTTATCTACATAGGCCAAGTGGAAAGCTGCAAGTGTACAAAGTTCAACTATGTTATCTGCCTCTGTTAAAGAGGAAGTAAACCCTGGCTGGTTGATCTTTGGCTCCTCCAGTTTGTTATCTCAATGAAATTCCTGTTCATGTGTCTCCTGTTACCGACCCGGCTTGTCCTTGACCTATCTCCTGTTTGCTTCCTGTGTTTGACCCCGGATATCTCCCTAACCACGTCTGCTCTCTTTGCTATCCACCCAGCTCATCACCTAGGCTTTCTTCTGACCACACTCCTTTCTCAGCATTTTCCGAATCCTGCAACAGCTCTCGGGTGCCACCTGCTGATTTTACACCAGCACACCAGCTGTACTCTGGAACCTCCCATTCTACTTTGAGCCTGACCTCTCCCGTTTCCACCCTCAGGTGGGTCTGGAACTTAGGGAAGGCCTCCCTCTCCATTGGCCTCTAGCACCAGCCCGGTGTCCCATCATATAAGGTCCCCCATCAGATAGTGTCCGCTGTGTACTGCGCATGCGCAGTACACAGCAACAACAGCTCTCGGGTGCCACCTGCGGATTTTACGCCAGCACACCAGCTGTACTCTGGAACCTCCCATTCTACTTTGAGCCTGACCTCTCCCGTTTCCACCCTCAGGTGGGTCTGGAACTTAGGGAAGGCCTCCCTCTCCATTGGCCTCTAGCACCAGCCCAGTGTCCCTTCATATAAGGTCCCCCATCAGATAGTGTCCGCTGTGTACTGCGCATGCGCAGTACACAGCAACACAGATTACGAAAATAGCCGAGGATGAACGGCGCCTGCGCCGTGAGTCCAGGTTCTAGCCCCACCATCCAAGTGGACATAGAGTCAAAATAAAAAGAGCCGAGCGCAGTGAGGCCGAGCCTGAAGCGTGGTGAGCGACCGTCTAATTTTCATAACCCGATGTCCGCTTGGATGGTGGGGCTACCACCTCCACTCACGGGCAGGCGCCATTCAGCTTCGGAGATTTTCCGAAGCTTCTTCGGGGCGGATGCTATATGATGGCAGGACACTATCTGCCAGAACACCTGGAACACAGCTGCATGAGAAATCAGCTGAGCGGTGAGAGGTAGACACAAAACAGTGACACGATACTTTGATGTTTACATTGCCTGTTACATGCTATTTTTACTTTTTAACATTGTAAGGGGAATATTTTTTATTAAATAAATGTTGCTGGATTATGCTATGTGCACCCTTTTCTTTTGCTTGCGGTGAGCAATACCTTAGATGGAGAGACGCAGTGCCTGCTGACAGTGATTGTTAAAATACAAGCGTAACATCTATTGTATGGTAAGTTCATTACCTTGGGGGAGTATTTCACACCAGGTGTGGTGACGGTTTTCAACTGGATTTAACCTCGTATGAACTTGGCTTGATGGACACATGATTATTCACATTATATCCACAAATGGGACTTTATTTTTACAATTATTATTTATATTGTAACTGATTAGTAGAGATGGACGAACTTCCGACGGGACGTTTCGC
Organism: Lithobates pipiens; assembly: GCF_037356315.1. NCBI lineage: Eukaryota > Metazoa > Chordata > Amphibia > Anura > Ranidae > Lithobates > Lithobates pipiens. Next base: position 377,736,954 of record NW_027507903.1, on the reverse strand, counting down.
GAACCGCGAATGCGGCCAAAAGTTTGCGAACCGCAAAGTTTGTGGTGGGCCCCATTGACTTCAATGGCAAGCGGACCTTAAAAACCTACAGGTCATATTTTCAGCCACAAAATACTTACTAGCTGTGCACACATAGTCCCACCGCATGGCCACTAACATAACAAAAGTATAGAATCTGGGATCGACAACGACAAGCATTCTTTTTTTATCTGTGAAATTTTGGCAATTCAAGACTCAGGAGCGCATGAAGGCAATGGAGGAGAGGAAAGGTCAGGGTAGGCTATGAAGAGGGTGCAGGAGATGATCACCAGCACCATGATAGAGAGCACTGACACCAGCACCGTGATGGAGAGCACTGACACCAGCACCGTGATGGAGAGCACTGACACCAGCACCGTGATGGAGATCACTGACACCAGCACCGTGATGGAGATCACTGACACCAGCACCGAGATAGAGAGCACTGGCACCAGCACCGAGATAGAGAGCACCGACACCAGCACCGAAATAGAGAGCACTGACACCAGCACCGAGATAGAGAGCACTGAGCGGAGAGTGCAGAAGAGTAAGACTGAGTGAGCCACTCAACCAAGTCTGGTGCATCCTTTGACATAATCGCATGCACCTTCTGCAATTTGCCACTTTGGCTCAAGCCAGTTGCTCCTGCCCTACTCCTAGCACCCCTGCGGAAGGGCCTGCCTCTTCCTCTGCCTGTCATTTTTTAAATGACCCTGTGACAAAAGTCTCTAGAGAAGTGCAGTATGTATGTGGAAAAAGGTATATAACACCCCGCTTCAATCTGTCGTTTTTTGGGGGCCACTGGTCTATCACACCAGTTATAATACTTTTTTTTTTTATTGCGTTTGTCACTCTTTGTAGTATCGCTGCAGAACCACTCAGCAGTCACAATACTGCACAGTGCAAATGCACTATACTATGCTTTCTATATGTTCAAGTATTTTATACGTGTATTACACACCTATATAATACACACCAAATAGTACACCTATACCAGTCCTTACAAGGACCTTTGTGGACCTAGTAGCTAGGGATTTGCAGACTGTCCCTCAGTCCCTACACTGATAAAAGACAGCTGCAGAAATGAGCAGTAATCTGCAGCACAGCAGTGCACCAGCACCCTCCCTATATATTGTACACCTATACCAGTCCTTACAAGGACCTTTGTGGACCTAGTAGCTAGTGATTTGCAGACTGTCCCTCAGTCCCTACACTGATAAAAGACTGCTGCAGAATCGGGCAGCAGTCAGCAGCAGTGCACCAGAACCCTATATACTGTACACCTATACCAGTCCTTAAAAGGACCTTTGTGGACCTAGTAGTAATAGCTAGCTAGTGATTAAACTGACTGTCCCTGCTCCACACAGCGTCCTGTCCCTACACTGACAAAAGACACCTGCAATCACCAGCACAGCAGTGCACTGACCCCTATATACTGTACTACACCTATACCAGTCGTTAAAAGGACTTTTGTGGACCTAATAGCTAGTGATTTGTGTCACTACAGTCTCTCCCTGCTCAACACAGCGTCCTGTCCCTACACTTACATAAGATAGAATGTAAAATGTCCGCCAGATCAGGCCTATTTATAAGTTAGGGAGAATGTCCAATTGTCCATGCGCTGAAATGTCTCAATTAGCTGTCCTGTACCCCATGATGGATGTGTCATCATGGGTCAAAGTTCTTTCACACTGAAAACGCATAGAGGCCATCCCTACTGATTAGTGCTACTAATGTTATAGTGTATTCTGTAACACATTTTTGGGATTATTTTGTAAACCTATTTGTATGTTTTACTAGTACATTCATGTACTGTAGTAGTAGTAATGTGAAATTTTGCAATTGTTTTGTTCAATGTTGGGAGAAAATTTGGCCTTTATATACCTTTTCCACAATCACACATTTTTTCCCCCGGCTTCTTTGTACTTTTAGTGTTAATTTATACCTTGCCATGTTCTCAATATACACAAGTTCTGTAAGTAAAAATTATGCTGTTTTGTAGGCTATCAATTCACAAAATATGGCTGTCGAAGGAAATCGGACCACAAAATGGTGAATAAGAAGATGTGTGAATCTATTCCTAAACTAAAACCTATTCGCAGAACATGTAATCTTCAAGAGTGTTCACAACCCATGTGAGTCTTTGTCTGAACCTAATTTCATATTTCTTCCTATCCGCATCCTTTTAAATTTGTGACTGTATATTTATTTTATTGTTTGTATTGGATTCAGATTTTTCATATTATTGAAGCAAAACTCTAGTTTACGGAAATCCATATATCCTAAACATACAGAACAGGAAACTGGATTTGATAATCAGACTATGGGTTATATGATGCTACTTTCACATAATGCCTACTATGATGACTGGACACAGGTAAACTTTTGCTGGCGCCACCCCCACTATGGTTATAACTAAGGCCTTATAGGCTGAAGCGTGTCAAACTTTCGTATTTGCATTTGGTCACTGTGGCTTGTTAATAAATACAAAATTTTTTAAGAGCAATCACTGGAGTGCGGATCATCTTTTCTTCACCACCCCCACTGTATCTCCATAACTACGCACACTCCATAAGGCTCCGGTTGCTAGTGTCCTTAGATAATGGATCCCTTCACACGTTGGAGATTTTTTTCCTTTTTATTTTTTAACTGACACTTTTTTCAAAATACAACTGAAAGTTACCAGTTATCCTTAGCTTTTACCTTGGGAGCCGCACCCTGGTTCAAGATAGCAGGCCAATCGGTAATGTTTGATTGGACCATGGAATTTTGAGTTCAGCACTCACATTGGCAAGCGGGGCAATGAGTGAGTTACCAGCAAGATGCTATACAGGTCCAGTGCCATGGTGCTTTCTTATGGCACCCAGACCACGTAGACACCTTCCAGGAGTATGCTCACTGTGATGGTGAAGCCTGCCCTATATGGGACTAGTGCAATGGACAAAGTGGGAAGGATTTTCCCTATACCTTTGCATACCATTTCCTGGCTATACAAACCTTGTTGGATCATTACTTGGATCTGTAGTACACACTACATTATATTATTTTATCTTACAAGATACACCGCAGTGCTACGCAAGTGGTTTTGAATTCACAAGTTATGAAGTACTCTTTGTGTTTTTTTTCCCCTAGCTGCTATTGTTTTGCTTAATTCAGCCTCATAGATAAAACTATTATAGCATTTAACTATTTAAGCACCTGCCACCAAATTACTAGCCTGTAGCTCATTTGAGTTCAAGTGGTTGTACCGGAGTGATGCCTGCAGCTGGAGGCATCGACCAGGTACCATTGTTTAGAGACGACGATCGGCTTGTTGATATAAGCAGTGTGAGGGGACTATCCCCCCTTCTGCTGCCACTCGCCCAGGCTCTCCCATCCAGAGTGACCAGCCGGCATGTCCGCTGGCTGGCTGGAGACCCAAAGAAAGCTAGAAGAGGTAACCTGCAAACGATGTCATGACATCACTTCTGATTTACTGGAATCTTAAAGGCGTTAGTTTAAAAAAAAATTTAAAGTATTCAAAAATACAGATCTTGGTGTTTTGAATGCATTCAAGTGCAAAGGAGGGATTTGGGGTCTTATAGACCCTAGATCACCCCATAAAGAGTACCTGTTAGCCCTTGTACACACGGTCGGAAAATCTGATGGAAAATGTCTGATCGGACCGTGCTGTCCGATAATCTGACAGTGTGTGGGCTCCATCGGACTTTTTCTGTCGGAATATCCGACGGACAAAGTTTTGAGAGCTGGCTATAAAATTTTCCGACAACATGATCCGATGTGCGTCAGTCACGATCGTGTGTAGCCTAGTCCGACGGACAAGGTGCCACGCAAGCTCAGAATAATTTCTGAGACTGAAGCGCTCGGTCAGGTAAAACTACTGCTTGTAATTGATATAAACACATTCATCACTCTGCAATGTTAAAAATTCTTTAATGCAGCGCATTCTCTTTTTCTTTAGAATGCTAAGAAGGAAGTTGTTTTGCTGCTCATATTCACACACACTTCTCCCAAACTTATTTCTTTATTCTTTTTCCTCATTTCATGAATACAATATTTTAATTCGTCACTAGTGATGGACGAACTTCCGACGGGACGTTTCGCGAACGCGAACCGCGAACGCGGCCGATAGTTCGCGAACCGTAACGTTCGCGGTGGGCCCCATTGACTTCAATGGGAGGCGAACTTTACAACCTTACAGGTCATATTTGCAGCCACAAAATAATTACTAGCTGTGCACACATAGTCCCACCACATGGCCAATGACATAACACATGTATGAGGTGAATCTGGGATCGACAACTACAAACATTTTTTTTTTATATGTGAAATTGTGACAATTCAGGACTGTGGAGCGCATGAAGGCAATGGAGGAGAGGGAAGGTCAGGGTAGGCAAAGAAGAGGGTGCAGGAGATGATCACCTGCACCGTGATATAGAGCATTTACACCTGCACCATGATAGAGTCATCTGACACCAGCACTGTGATAGAGAGCACTGACATCAGCAGCGTGACATACAGCAATGACACCTGCACCGTGATAGAGTGATCTGACACCAGCACCGTGATAGAGAGCACTGACATCAGCAGCGTGACATAAAGCACTGACACCAGCACCGTGATAGAGTGATCTGACACCAGCACCGTGATAGAGATCACTGACATCAGCAGTGTGATATACAGCAATGACACCTGCACCGTGATAGAGTGATCTGACACCATCACCGTGATAGAGAGCACTGACATTAGCAGCGTGACATACAGCAATGACACCTGCACCGTGATAGAGTGATCTGACACCAGCACCGTGATAGAGAGCACTGACATTAGCAGCGTGACATACAACAATGACACCTGCACCATGATAGAGTGGTCTGACACCAGCACCCCGTGATAGAGAGCACTGACATCAGCAGCGTGACATAAAGCACTGACACCAGCACCGTGTTATACAGCACTGACACCTGCACCGTAAGCAGCCCCAGGAGGAAGTCAGCATAGCACAGGGATGGTGGGAGCCCCTCATAATGAGCATAGCACAGGGGTGGTAGGAGCTTCTTATAATATGCACAGCAGAGGTACAGCCCCAGGAGGAAGTCAGCACAGCACAGGGATGGTGGGAGTCCCTCATAATAAGCAAACCCAGGAGGAAGTCAGCACAGCACAGGGATGGTGGGATCCCCTCATAATAAGCAGCCCCAGGAGGAAGTCAGCACAGGGATGGTGGGAGCCCCTTATAATGAGCATAGCACAGGGATGGTGGGAGCCCCTCATAATATGCACAGCAGAGGTACAGCCCCAGGAGGAAGTCAGCACAGCACAGGGATGGTGGGAGCCCCTCATAATAAGCAGCCCCAGGAGGATGTCAGCATAGCACAGGGATGGTGGGAGCCCCTCATAATAAGCAGCCCCAGGAGAAATATGACACCGCTCAAACTCTTCAAACAGGAGGGTACGGGCATATATTGTACGGTGTGCTTTTTTTGTACAAGGAAGTGAGCCAAATGAAGAAAGAAGGTCTGTGTGCTCGATTAAAAAAATCGTTTATAGACATATACATGGTCTACTGGTCACAGGTGTTGAATTCCTCCGAGATCCATGCCTCATTCATTTTTAGAAATGTGAGGTAGTTAACACTGTCGTGAGCTAGGCGAGTACGCTTCGGTCACGATCCCCCCTGCTGCGCTGAACGTCCTTTCGGACAGGACACTGGACGAGGGGCAAGCCAACAGTTCGATTGCAAATTGGGCAAGCTCTGGCCAGAGGTCAAGCCTGCCCACCCAGTAGTCCAGGGGTTCATCACTTCTCAGAGCGTCCACATCGGCCGTTAACCCGATGTAGTCGGACACCTGACGGTCTAGGCGTTCCCTGATGCTGGATCCGGATGACACCTGTCGATGGGTCGGCTGAAAGAATGACCTCATATCAGAAGTCACCAACACATCTTCAAACCGGCCTCTTCTTGCAGGCGCTGTTGGATTGGTACCCGCAACTCCTTCTCTGGGAGTGGGAATTGCTCCTCTGCCAGCGCACGCAAAAGCAGAATGCAGCATTTCTCAAAGCAAGGCCTGGAAGTGCTCCATTCTGACAGCCCTCTGTGACGGCGGTAACATTTCCACCATTTTGTGTTTGTACCGGGGGTCTAAGTACGTTGCAACCCAGTACTGGTCCTTGACCCTTATGCTTTTTATACGGGGGTCCCTATTAAAACACTGGAGCATGAAGGCCCCCATTTGCACTAAACTGGAAGCGGTGTGGTGGCCTGGCTCCTGCTCATCATCCAGGATAATGTCATCCTCTTCATTCTCCTCTCCCCATCCATGCACAACAGGGATCCCAGAAAGGTTTAAAGCATGCTCTTCTTGCTCCTCCTCATCCGCCCCGGCACCATCCTCCTCTGACTCCTCTTCAGACTCCTGTTGTTCACTTGTCTCAGATAGAGTAGACCCCCCTGGGAATTCATCCAGCATTGCGACTTCCTCATCTTCCCGCTCCTGCTCCTGCACAGCTTGATCAATGACACGACGCAATGCATGCTCCATAAAGAAGGCATACGGTACCATGTCACATGGCGCCATGGCTGCGACTGACCAGTTTGGTGATCTCCTCAAATGGCCGCAGAAGTCTGCATGCGTCGCGCATGAGCAGCCACTGGCGCGGTGAAAAAAACCCCAGCTCCCCAGAACCTGTTCTGCCGCAGAGTTCATACAGGTAGACGTTAACTGCACGTTTCTGCTGGAGCAGCCTATCAAGCATATAGAAAGTTGAGTTCCATCGCGTCGGGCAATCGCAAATAAGACGTCTGACCGGCAGATTGTGTCGCCGCTGAATGTCAGCAAAGCGAGCCATGGCCGTGTAAGATCTTCTGAAATGGGCCGAGATTTTCCTTGCCTGCCGCAAGATGTCCTGGACCCCAGGGTATTTGACAAGGAATCGCTGCACGACCAAGTTTAAGACGTGTGCCATGCATGGCACGTGCGTGATTTTGCCCTGTTTCAATGCGCTAAGCAGATTAGCACCGTTGTCAAACACCACTTTACCAACTGTCAAATTGAGCGGTGTTAGCCACTGATCTGCCTGTGAATGCAAAGCTGAAAGTTGTGCCGGGCCAGTGTGGCTCTTCCAGGCACAACAGACGCAGCACAGCATGGCAACGTCTCACCTGGCATGCCGAATAGGTTCTGGGGAGCTTGGGCGGCGCAGCGGAAGAGACGCTAGCAGCGGTAAAGGAGGAGTCAGCCGAGGAGGAGAGGGAGGAGGATGGAGTAGGAGGAGGAGGAGAAGAAGAGCCAGGTCTGCATGCAATCCGTGGCGGTAAAACCAAATCTACACAGGTGCCACGGGTTACATGCTTGACGGCCGTCAGAAGGTTCACCCAGTGGGCAGTAAAAGTGATATACCTTCCCTGCCCGTGTTTGCTAGACCACGTGTCTGTGGTCAGATGTATCTTGGCACCGACACTGTGTGCCAGAGATACATTCACTTGCCGCTGAACATGGCCATATAACTCTGGGATGCCCTTCTGTGAGAAATACTTCCTTCCTGGGACCTTCCATTGTGGTGTTCCAATGGCCACAAATTTGCGAAAGGCCTCCGAGTCCACCAGTTTATATGGCAGTAGTTGGCGGGCTATGAGTTCTGACAAGCCAGCCGTCAATCGTTGGGCAAGAGGGTTATCCGGCGTCATAATTTTTTTACGCTCGAACATTAGGCCCACGGAAGCCTGCCTTTTTGCAGAAAAACATGAGCTTGGCGTGATGGAAGGTGGAGTGGAGGACAATTGTGAGGAGAGAGGAGAAGGAGAAGTAGAAGACGAGGCTGGACGGTGAGAGCCTGGAGTGTGGCTTTGTGTGTTCCGTTGCTCCCACTGGGCTCGGTGATGGCTGCTCATGTGCCTTCTTAAGGCGGTCGTCCCTAGGTGAGTGTTGGGCTTACCGCGACTAATGCGTTGACTGCAAAGATTGCGAATGGCAACACTATTGTCAGCAGCAGACACGTTAAAAAAAGCCCACACTGCGGAGCCATGTGGCGGCGTCCTGTGAGCGCCAGATGTGACCGTACATGGTTGTTGACTCGCTCCTGATACATTATCAGTCTGCTTTGTCCCTCCTGTGCAATGTAAGTTATTCCTGCTTCTCCTCCCTATCTGCTGGTCCATATCTCCCTCTGAACTCCCCTCCTCTTCCTCTCTTGTGGGCACCCACGTGACATCACTAAACACGTCATCATCGACGTCACCTTCCCCACCGCTATAAGTAGAAATCTCGGAGTAGGCAGCAACACCGGGGACCAACCTCCTCCTTGGGCTGATCTGGGTACTGCCGTCAGACTGCTGAGTGGCGGTTGTTGCTACCTCCTCTTCCTGATCCAATGCCAAGAGTGGCTGCGCATCAGAAATGTCTTGATATGGATCAGAAAATAATTCCTGTGACTCAAGCGGAAGGTATGTGGTGGTGGTGGTGGTGGTGGTGTTGTTGGTGGTAGTGTCTTTGGGGGTGCATATAGCAGAAAGTGAAGAAGAGGGTGCAGATCGAGAGGATGAGGAGGGTGCAGAAGAGTAAGGCTGAGTGAGCCACTCAACCAAGTCTGGTGCATCCTTTAAAGTAATTGAACGCACCTTTTGCAACTTCCCACTTTGGCTCAAGCCTGTTGCTCCTGCCCTACCCCTACCACCCCTGCGGAAGGGCCTGCCTCTTCCTCTGTCTGTCATTTTTTAAATGACCCTGTGACAAAACTCTCAGTCCCTATACTGATAAAGGACTTCTGCAGAATAGGGCAGCAGTCAGCAGTAGTGCACCTCAACCCTATATATTGTGAACCTATACCAGTCCTTAAGGAATAGCAGACTGTACCTCACTCAACCCTATGTACTGTAGTACACTATACCTTACCAGTCCTTATAAGGACCTTTGTGGAACTAGTAGGTTGTGAACGATTAGCAGACTGTACCTCAGTCCCTATACTGATAAAGGACTGCTGCAGTATAGGGCAGCAGTCAGCAGTAGTGCACCTCAACCCTATATATTGTGGACCTATACCAGTCCTTAAGGAATAGCAGACTGTACCTCACTAAACCCTATGTACTGTAGTACACTATACCTTACCAGTCCTTATAAGGACCTTTGTGGAACTAGTAGGTTGAGATTAGCAGACTGTACCTCAGTCCCTATACTGATAAAGGACTGCTGCAGTATAGGGCAGCAGTCAGCAGTAGTGCACCTCAACCCTATATATTGTGGACCTATACCAGTCCTTAAGGAATAGCAGACTTTACCTCACTCAACCCTATGTACTGTAGTACACTATACTTTACCAGTCCTTATAAGGACCTTTGTGGAACTAGTAGGTTGTGAATGATTAGCAGACTGTACCTCAGTCCCTATACTGATAAAGGACTGCTGCAGTATAGGGCAGCAGTCAGCAGTAGTGCACCTCAACCCTATATATTGTGGACCTATACCAGTCCTTAAGGAATAGCAGACTGTACCTCACTCAACCCTATGTACTGTATTACACTATACCTTACCAGTCCTTATAAGGACCTTTGTGGAACTAGTAGGTTGTGAATGATTAGCAGACTGTACCTCAGTCCCTATACTGATAAAGGACTGCTGCAGTATAGGGCAGCAGTCAGCAGTAGTGCACCTCAACCCTATATATTGTGGACCTATACCAGTCCTTAAGGAATAGCAGACTGTACCTCACTCAACCCTATGTACTGTAGTACGCTATACCTTACCAGTGCTTATAAGGACCTTTGTGGAACTAGTAGGTTGTGATTAGCAGACTGTACCTCAGTCCCTATACTCATAAAGGACTACTGCAGCAGAAGGGCAGCAGTCAAGTATAATATTCTTTCTATATTTGGAAGAAAGAATATTATACGTGTACAAGCCTATTACCATACCAGTCCTGAAAATAACCTTTGTGGACCTAATAGTAACAGCTACTGATTAAACTGACTGTCCCTCACTGCCAAACAAAGCTTCCTGCCTGTCCCTATTTAAACTGACAAAACACAGGCTGCTGGAACAATAACTTGAATAGCACTCAAAACTATATCCTGTACTACTTTACCATACCAGTCCTGTAAAGGACTTTTGTGGACCTAATAGTAACAGCTAATGATTAAACTGACTGTCCCTGCTGCACACAGCTTCCTGTCCCTCTCTCTACACTGACAAAAGACAGGCTGTTGCAACAATCACTAGCACAGCAGTGCCTCAAACCTATATCCTGAACTACACCTAACACCTATACCATACCAGTCCTTAAAATAACTTTTGTGGACCTAATAGCTAGCGATTTGGGTCACTGCAGTCTCTCCCTGCTCCACACAGCAACCTCTCCCTATAATGACATATGAAAGAATCTAAAATGGCCGCCGGATCGGGTCTATTTATAAGTTAGGGGGAATGTCCAAGTGTCCATGTGCTGTAATGTCTCAATTGGCTGTCCTGTACCCCATGATGGATGTGTCATCATAGGTCAAAGTTCTTTTACACAGTAAACAAGGAAGTCCGCCGGGCGAACAGCGGCAATAGTCCGCCGATCGGGCGGACCGCGAACAGCTGAAATTCGCCGCGAAGCGACCTCCGGGCGAACCGTTCGGCCATCCCTACTATTGATAGTGGCTGATCATCAAGAACAATGAATTGAGTAACTACTTCAGAAATTTTTTGAGCCCTTGGGTTATCCATGGAAAATTTTTCACATCTGGCTGCAGTGTCAGCTGCTGAGTGCAAGAGCTAGTGACAGCTGTAAATTCACCAAACTCCTGGACCCGCTGCAATCAGGCTTCCGCCCGGGTCATGGAACAGAAACAGCTCTCCTCAAGATTTGGGATGACGCCCTCGAAGCAGCAGATGACGGAGAGCCGTGTCTCCTCGTACTGCTAGACCTAAGTGCAGCGTTTGATACAGTAGATCACAATACTCTACTCGTCCGCCTCACAGAAGTAGCCGGAGTCCAAGACATAGATCTCCAATGGTTCGCGTCCTTCCTAGGAAATCGGTCACAGACAGTGAAACTAGGAAACTTCCTCTCCGAAACTCGGGCAGTCACCTGCGGAGTCCCTCAAGGCTCTCCGTTGTCACCCGTTCTCTTCAACATTTACATTCGCCCACTCCTTCAAATCATCAGATGCTCAGATCTCTGCTTCCACTCTTACGCTGACGACACGCAACTTTATTTCCGGATCAATGGAAAAAAAGATCACCAACAACAACTTGAAAACTGCCTCAAATCAATAGAGGACTGGATGACCACCAACTCCCTCCAGCTGAACCAATCAAAGACAGAGCTTCTTATCTTACACCCAAATCATAAGCACGCAACCAAAACCTCCTGGTCTCCACCAACCGTCTTTGGGCAGACTATCTCCCCAAAGACCAAAGCGAAGAGTCTCGGGGTTATTTTAGACGCACAAATGTCAATGGATGCGCAAATAGGATCTGTAGTCAGTCGATCTCACCATCTGCTGCGCATGCTTCGCAGACTCATCCCTTTTATCCCAAAGAATGACAAAGCAGTGGTAGTTGGAACAATCATTAATTCACGACTGGACTACGCAAACTCGCTTTACATAGGATTACCACAATATCAACTTGCGCGATTACAACTGATCCAAAACACGGCGGCAAGGCTGATAACAGGAAAAAAACCCTGGGAATCCATTTCTCCTTCACTGAGGAGCTTACATTGGCTAACCGTAAAAAATCGGATCACGTTCAAGACCCTTTGCCTCACCCACAAATGCGTGCATAGAGAAGCTCCGCAATACCTAATGGAGAAAATAAATCATTACACACCAAACCGCAGTCTTCGATCAGCCAACAAAAACCTCCTCCTCGTGCCCAAAGCCCGGTATAAATCCAAGGGTGATCGGAGATTCGCTGTCCAAGGGCCTCGGCTATGGAATGCTCTACCAATCAACATCCGCCTGGAAGAAAATCACCTGGCTTTTAGGAAAAAACTCAAGACCTTCCTCTTTTAGCAGATGATCAAAGCTCGCCACAGCGCCTAGAGGCGATTCAGTTCGCATTGTGCGCTATACAAGTATTTCATTCATTCATTCATTCATTCACCATGCTCAGTATTGTGTTTCATTTTGAGGTGTTTTATTACTGGTATTATAAGAACTAACTTTTGAACCTCCTCTGGATATTTTGGCAGAACAGAATTTGCAGTCTGCAAAGCGTTTGTTGGTTTCATCAATTTTTAAGATCTTCCAGACAGAAATTTTTTGAGCCCAAATGATTTGTTTTCTTATTTTTTTTTTCACACATGATGACAGTGACATCTACTACAGTATTTTTTTGAAAAATGAAGCTGCTCTCACCAGTGCTTGTTGTTTTTTCCTGCTGCATCCAGCATCTTGGTGTGGCCAAGTATACCAGTGGCAGTGGGGATTATGAAATCTATCTGTCGGGTACAACGGTCGCGGTCGGTATCTCTACAATACAAAAAGCAGAGGATGGTCTCAGAAAGGCACATGCAGGAAAATGTTAGGCAAGATACATTGATGATTTATGTAACAGCAGCAGTCATTTGCCGCCATGATGGACATGTTAGGCAACAGAGACAATGTGGGACACTAAGTTATGTAACACACACAAACACAGGCCGGCCACCATGCTGGACAGTGGACATTATGTTAGGCAAGAGAGAGAGAGAGACAATGTGCGACAAACTAAGTGTAACACAGGGTGGCCACCATCTTGGGAAAGAGAGAGACAATGTGGGACAAACTAAGTGTTACACAGGCAAGCCGCCATGTTAGGCAGGAGAGAGAGAGACAATGTGCGACAAACTAAGTAACACAGGCTGGCCACCATGTTAGGCAAGAGAGAGACACAATGTGGGACAAACTAAGTAACACAGGCTGGCCGCCATGTTAGGCAAGGGATGTAAGACACATAACAAAAGTAAGCAAGCAACAGTTATAAAGAAGAGCACTCACCGGCCTCCATGAGGAGACATGGTGTAAGGAGGACGCTCGCCATGTGGGGCAGCCATTTCGCAGACGCAGCAGCAGACGCAGCAGCAAAACACGTCATGAGGGAAACAGCACTCACCGCTGTGTGGAGAGGCCGCAACCTTATCCGGGTCCCGAGCTCCGCCCAAGCTGACATCACTTCCAGTATCGGTTTCTGGTATCAGTGAATTTTCCCGAGTACCGATATCCCCAAAAAGGCCAAGTATTGGTACTGATACTGGTATCAGTATCGGTATCGGTGCATCCCTAGGTCTAACATAAAGTCCTGCATCTGGTATCCACTGCAGAAAACTAGACAATTGGTAGGCCGACCAGGCGCTCAAAGGGGGCTGGGTAAAAGCATAAATATCTTGATTGGTGGGCCATCCTGGAGGAGTGGCAAAATGCATACATCTGGTTTTGTGATCAGCTTTTTTTTATGCTATAAACAAAAATAAAGCGTAGATTTAAAAAAAAAATACATTATTTTTTACTTTTTTCTATAATAAATATCCCCCAAAAATGTATTAAAAAACATTTTTTCCTCAGTTTAGGCCGATACGTATTCTTCTACATATTTTTGGTAAAAAAAAAAATCACAATAAGCGATTATTGATTGGTTTGTGCAAAATGTATAGCACTTACAAATTAGGGGATAGTTTTATGGCATTTTTATTAATAATTTTTTTTTTTTTTACTAGTAATGGGGCCATCAGTGATTTTTATTGTAACTGTGACATTATGGCAGACATGATGGCAATCAGTGCTATACAAATGCACTGATTTCTGTGTAAATTACACTGGCAGTTAAGGGGTTAACCAGGTGATGGCAATGTAGGGGTTAAGTGTGTCCTAGGGGCGTGTTAGTAACTGTGGGAGGCTGGGCTGTGTGTTAGTGAACACTGATCTCTGCTCTAATCACATGGAGCAGAGATCAGTGTCACTTGTTGCTAGGCAGAATGGGGAGATGCTGTTTACATCGGCATCTCCCCGTTCAGCCTCCCCGTGAGACGATCGTGGGTATCCCCACGGCGGTGGAGTCCGCGGGACCGTGACCAGACTCACGGGGGTCCCGACCGGCAAGCACGCATGCCGCCAAATACAGATGGACGTACCTGTACGCCAATTTGTCTGCCCATGCCATTCTGCTGATGTACATTGTCGTGCGCCGGTCGGGAAGTGATTAAATAATTCTAACACTATACCATTCCATGTAGAAAAACAATAGTGTGTAGGCACTCTAATAATCGTGTGTTGCTGCCTAGGTCACCAGGTGAAAAGAGCCTAAAAAAATAAAACGAATGAAGCTAGCACATCTAATGACTGGTAAGCTGAAATACATTACACTATTGGTTTTAGGGTTATTACCACTTTAAGAGCAGCAAAACCCAATAATTTCAAGCAGTACAACCCCTACATCGTGTGTCATCATTCTCAGACACCATGGAAGATCTAAATAACAAAACCCAATATATTCAAGTAATCATAACTTGGATAGATGATAACTAATCAAAAAGCATATCAAATATTACTGATCCCAGGGGACTGGTTTCTCTTGGACTCCGCCTATGTGCCTGACCTTCATGTGTCCCCCAGGTGTCTGTCCCTGTCAGATCTCTCCCATTGTTGCTTTTCTCTCATATTCCTACTATAGTTACTTCTGTTCGCTATTATTGAGGAATCTCTGATGGCTCCAAAGTGTACAATAACATCTTTCTCATGAAACTGATTGGATGGTAACTCAAACCCACCTTCATTTGATCACTGTTTTATATATTGATTGCAGTCTCTCATTGGTGTCCGGACCTTGTTGTCACTTATGACAAATATTAGTTCCACAGAGTGGAAATTACTTTCCAGACATAAGAAAAAAATTGTGAATGAAAATGAATGTCAAACTTCACACTAAGCCCTTGTACACAATCAGGCATGTACTGGCCATCGGGACTACAGGGAGTTTCCCGGTGGGCCGATGGCTCAGTGGGCCACTCTGATGTAAGGGGGCTGGTGATGGGACACTCTGATGTAAGGGAGGTGCTGATGGGACACTCTGATGTAAGGGGGCTGCTGATGGGACACTCTGATGTAAGGGGGTGCTGATGGGACACTCTCATGTAAGGGGGTGCTGATGGGACACTCTCATGTAAGGGGGTGCTGATGGGACACTCTCATGTAAGGGGGTGCTGATGGGACACTTTCATGTAAGGGGGTGCTGATGGGACACTCTCATGTAAGGGGGTGCTGATGGGACACTTTCATGTAAGGGGGTGCTGATGGGACACTCTGATGTAAGGGGGCTGGTAATGGGACACTCTCATGTAAGTGGGCTGCTGATGGGACACTCAAAATGTAAGTGGGCCGGTCTGGATGAAGTCCAGGGCCAAATTTCTGTCCCAGTCCAGCCCTGTACACAATCCGTCAGATTTTGTCCTACGGATTTTGTCCGAAACTGGTGTTGCATACACACGGTCGGACAAAGTTGTCGGAAAATCCGATTGTTTGGAACATGATGACGTTATTTAGTTACGACGGGACTATGTTCAGGCTAGTAGCCAATAGCTTTGGTCTAGGATTTTGACCTGAGCATGTGTGACACTTTGTCCAATCGTAATTCTCTAGAAACGATCGGACAGAGTCCGATCGGATCATGTTGTCGGAAAATTTTATAGCCCAGTTCTAAAACGTTGTCGGTCAGATATTCCGACGGAAACAGTCCGATGTAGCCCACACATGGTTATCCGACAACACGGTCCGATCGGACATTTTCTGTCGGAATGTCCGACCGTCTGTTCAAGAGTCCATTCACACAGGGGCAACTTTGAAAGTCGTCCCAAGTTGCCTCAAGTCGCGCAACATGATAAAATCAACATAAGTGAATGGACACGTTTATATTTTTAGAGTATTTGGCAAATTATTTTACTCTAAGTACTTTTGAAAAATGGCAATAAACAAAAAATAAAAAAAGGTGTTTTGAAGGTTTGGTATAGTTGTAAATAAACTGATATATATGATAAATATCATTGATTTCATACTTTTTTTCATACTTTTTTTCATTTTTTTAAACAGTTGGATTGCAGGAGACTGGGAACCTTGCACTGTGACCTGTGGAAAAAATGGCTACCAGAGTCGCATAGTACGGTGTATTCAGCCTCTCAGTGACAACACCAATCGATCTGTACATAGTAAATACTGCAGTGAGAATCGCCCAGAAACCAAAAAGCCTTGCAATCGTCAACCATGCCCTCCCCAGTGGCGATTAGGCCCATGGTCAGAGGTACGTACAGAAATTAAATGTTGTATTTTTAGGTCCAGATCCTCTGTTTTTTTTAGGTATGTTCTTGTTGTTTTGAACAGGCCTTGTATCATTAACTAATGCAGTCAAAGAACCACTCAGTAGCAGTTCAGAAAAAAATAGCGTGCTTCAGGATTGCTGTATAATTCTTTTTTTTTAAATGTTTATAAAAGTTATAAACAGACTGTGGAGACCAATTAGTTTTGTGCGCAACAGCACTTTCACAGAAAATAATATGAATTAATTATAACTCATCAAGAAAGTGATATATTAAAGGAGGATTTTGATAAAGATGGAAACGGGGACCATTCAAATTCAAACATAACTTAACCACTTCAGCCTCTGAAGATTTGGCTGCTCAATGACCAGGCCATTTTTTGCGATACGGTACTGCGTCGCTTTAACTGACAATTGCGCGGACGTGTGAAGCTGTACCCAAACAAAATTGATGTCCTTTTTTCCCCACAAATAGAGCTTTCTTTTGGTGGTATTTCATCGCCTCTGTGGTTTTTATTTTTTGAGCTATAAACAAAAGAAGAGCGACAATTTTGAAAAAAACACTATCTTTTACTTTTTGCTAAAATAAATATCCCACATTTTTTTTCAAAAAAAATTATTTTTTCTCATTTTAGACCGATATTTATTCTTCTACATATTTTTGGTAAAATCGCAATAAGCATATATTGATTGGTTTGCGCAAAAGTTATAGTGTCTACAAAATAGGGGATAGATTTATGGCATTTTTATTGTTTTTTTTTTTTTTTTACTAGTAATGGCGGTGATCTGCAATTTTTAACAGGACTGCAATATTGTGGCGGACAGATCAGACATTTTTTGACACATTTTTGGGACCATTGACAATTACACAGCGGTCAGTGCTATAAGAATGTATAAATATCACTGGCAGTGAAGGGGTTAACACTGGGGGGCAATCAAGGTGTTAACTGTTTTCCCTCACTGTGGGGGGATGGGACTGTCTAGGAGGAGAGAGAGACAAGGGTTCATACATAGTATGAACACACGATCTGTCTCTGCTCCCCTGAAAGAACCGGGATCAGTGTGTTTTCACACACAGATCCCAGTTCTCACTCTGTCACAAGCGATCGTGGGAGCTCGGCGGTCTTTACACCCACTTGGACCCCAGTGGCCAAAAGGCGAAGCGCCGTAAGGTAACGTTGTTTCGTCCAGCCGTGACATTCTGCGGCAGCTGGTCGGCAAGCAGTAATCTTTGCCCACCCCCCTCTTCCCCACTTCTTACCAGGTGGTCTGTTGTGTAGGTTTTTAAGGGCGGCACAGTGCTGTAGTGGTTAGCACTCTCACCTAGCAGTAAAAAGGATCGCTGGTTCGAATCCCAACCACCACACTACCTGCCTGGAGTATGCATGTTCTCCTTGTGCCTGCGTGGGTTGCCTCCGGGTACTCCGGTTTCCTCCCACACTCCAAAGGTAGGTTAATTGGCTTCTGTCCAAAACTGGCCCTAGTATATGAATGAGGACCTTGGATTGTGGGCTCCTTGAGGGTAGGGACCAATGTGAGTGTGCAATGTACAGGGATAGGGGTAGACACTCACTCAGGTTGAACTGGATGGACTAGTGTCTTTATTCAACCTTACTAACTATGAAACTATGATACGCACCCACCCAGAGGATATAGCGTTGTTCCACTGAGGTACTCTTGTTCTTGGCCATCCCTTGTCGCCATAATGATTATATCATCAAGTGGTCTGCTGGCTCTTCCAGTTTCAGCTAGCATGGCTCCTGATGATGTGCTAGGCACCCCCCCCCCCCCCCTTCGTTTCTGAATAAGATGCTTTGCCTCCTGAGATATCTGACATGCATATCCCAGGAGGAGGCAAAGGGAGGAAAGTGCACGCTATTCGCCTAGGGGAATGACATGCAGGGGGTGGGCAGGGAAACACACAAAAAAAAGCCCTATTGTGGCAGCAGAGGTGTGGAGAGAAGGGAAGTCTCTCCTGAGGGTGTAGATTCACTAAAAAGTAGATGTGAACCCTAACAAAAAAAAAAAACTTTAGTTTGCTAAATCGATATCTGAACACAAAGGAATGGGGTTTTGCAGGTGCCAAAAGAGTCAACCGAAATAAATAGTTAAAATACACACCTTTTTATTATTATGATCCATGTTAAAAATAAATATAAAAACATAATAGGGATGAGCTTGATGTTTGAACCTAAAGTAAGTTTAACTTGAACATCGGTTGTTCCTCCGTTCACCGAATAGCGAATATTATGGGGCGATTTCGGGAAATTAGAGCACCGCGGAACGCACCATAATGCACTGCGAGATCACAGTGCATTGCTACATGATAATTGGCCAAAGCATTCACCTGACCTGCATGTTTTGGCCAATCACAGCGCCCTCTGCTGAGAGAATCATAATTGGCCAAAGGCAGGATGCCCTTTGCCGATCATGGCTCAGGGGGACTAAGTCCACATTATATAAGGCTGCTTACATAGCGGCTGTGTATAGTGTGTGGATGGAGATATTTTGAGCTGGATTAGGCAGGCAGGTTAATTAGTGGCAGTGTATTTGATATATACAGTCTAGTATATTTATATATACTCTGCATTTAGCGTAGACTAGATATGTAGTGTAGACCCTATATTCATGTCAGTGCAGACAGTGTATTTAATATACTGTATATGTGTATATATATATATATATATAATATATATATATAAAACAAAAAAATAGAAATGGAAGGCGTGCACACCTAGTGCATTACCAAAGATAATTTAATAATAAGAATCTAGCCTAGCTCTGAGGGAGGGGGTGCGCCCCCGAAACGTGTTAGTGTATCCTGTGTTCTGTGCATGTCCATGCACTGTGTTTATGGCCTTTTTTCAGTTGCATTTTGTGAGTACCCACTTTTATATAAAAAAATGTCTTATTAAATTATCTTTGGTAATGCACTAGGTGTGTGCGCCTTCCATTTCTGTTTTTCTTGTAGTTCCTTTCACATTATCCCATCTGAGGAAGGCAGCATCCACCCAGTTTTGCACACTATATATATACCTTCTATGCCACCATTTTATCTGATATCTGTTACTCCACACCTTGGAGAGCTGGAAGTGACTGTGTTTATATATATATATATATATACTCTGCATTCAGTGAAAAAATGTTGGGGGGGGTCCACCCCAAAATCCATACCAGGCCCTTCAGGTCTGGTATGGATTTTAAGGGGAAACCTGCACCAAAATGTTTTAATAAATGGTGTGAGGACAAGGGCCTCATCCTCACAACCCTTGCCTGATGGTTGTGGGGGTCTGTGGGCAGGGGGGCTTATCAGAACATGGAAGCCCCCTTTAACAAGAGGGCCTTCAGATCCTGCCCCCCACGTGAATGTGTAGGGGTACATTGTACCCCTACCCATTCACCAAAAAAGTGTCAAAGTAAAAACAGCAGCAGACAGTTTTTGACGATGCCTTTATTTAACAAAAAAAAAGTGCCCATCCATCTTCAATCACCACGCAGACGGTCCCAAGAATTATTATTTATAGATGGTATCACTGTGCATCCTTCAACAATTCAGAGCACTTTGCACAAGGAGAAGCTGTATGGCAGATTGATGCGAAAGAAGCCTTTTCTGCACACGCCACAAACGGAGTCGCTTGAGGTATGCAAATGCACATTTGGACAAGCCAGCTTAATTTTGGAATAAGGTGCTGTGGACTGATGAAACAAAGATTGAGTTATTTGGTCATAACAAGGGGCGTTATGCATGGTGGCAAATGAACACAGAATTGCAAGAAAAACACTTGCTACCAACAGTAAAATTTGGTGGAGGTTCCATCATGTTGTGGGGCTGTGTGGCCAGTGCCGGTACTGGGAATCTGGTTAAGTTTAAGTTGAATTCCACTCAATATCAGCAGATTCTTGAGAATAACGTTGAGGAATCAGTCACAAAGTTGAAGTTACACCGGGTCTGGATATTTCAACAAGACAATGACCCAAAACACTGCTCAAAATCTACTCGGGCATTTATGCAGAGGAACAAGTACAATGTACAATGTTCTGGAATGGCCATCCCAGTCCCAGTCCCCAGACATGAATATCATTGAACATCTGTGGGGTGATTTGAAGAGGGCTGTCCATGCTCGGCAATCATCAAACCTAACTGAACTGGAGATGTTGTAAGGAGGAATGGTCCAAAATACATTCATCCAGACACTCATTATAGGCTATAGGAAGCATCTAAAGGCTGTTATTTATGCTAAAGGAGGGCAGAGGCGTACCTAGGTTCTCCAGCGTCCTTGGCGAGAATCGGTATTGGTGCCCCCCCCCCATTAAAGCGGGAGTCCGCCGGGACTCCGCGTTTTGTTTTTTTTTTAAAGTCAGCAGCTACAAATACTGCAGCTGCTGACTTTTAAAATGGTGACACTTACCTGTCCAGCGCGCCCGCGATGTCGGCACCCGAAGCCGATCTCTAGATCGACACTCGGGTGCTGCCGCCGCCATCTTGGGTATGGGAATCAGGAAATGGAGCATTTCGGCTTCATTTCCCGGTTCCCTACTGCGCATGCGCGAGCCGCGCGGCGCAATCCGGACGGTCCCCCGCTGCCTCTGGGAACTGTGTGTTTCCCAGCAGGCAGCGGGGCACTTGCGCAAAGGGGCGGGCAGTTGCGGAAAGGGGCGTAATCTACGCCCCTTTCCGCAGACAGCTATCCCGGAAGTGGGTGCAGTTACCTGGATTATCCAGGTAACTGCACCCCCCTCCCCCTTGAAAGGTGCCAATTGTGGCGGCGGAGGGGGGGGGGGATTCCGATGAGCGGAGGTCCATTTTAGGGTGGACCTCCGCTTTACAGAGTTCAAATTTTCAGTGGTTTGTTTTTTTACATCAATTTCCTTTCATTCTTAATTATCTGCATATCCATTAAAGATAATGTTTAGGCTATAAAGTCCATTTTCATTGGTTTTGACTTTTGAAATAAGTGCATATAAACATAGTAGTCAGATGAGAGTTAGGATAAACACGTGGTATTACATTCACAAGAAATATAATGCCTTATAAACCTTTTTTTTTTTTTTTTTTATATAACTTATTTTACATTTTTAAAGGTGCTAAATAATAATAAAAGATAAGAATCTGTATTCATATTATGCTTATGCTTCATATTGTGCTTAGCTTGGCTAGCTACAATTTTAAAATGACCTCATATCAGAAGAGGTCCCTGGTGTGCGCTGGGAAGGGAACAGAGTGATGTGCTTATTACAATGCATCACACTATTCAAGTTTTTATTTTTTTCATTTTGCAGCTTTTTGAAATGTCACAAACTGACATATCATTCCTACATGGTGTTGTAGTGCGCCAAAAACAGTATAGTAATAAAGAATATCCTACTTGTTTTCTCTTCAGTGGTGTGAACTGAACGCATGGCACACAAAGCAAATTACCCCGTCTATCCGCTACACATCACTGCTCAATGCAGGGTGGTGTGAATGGGCTTGGTTGGCACTATTGCTTACGTGGGTGCCTCTCTGCATGCTCTTGTGTATAGGAGAGCCCATTAATTTTAATGCCCTCCCCTACATGTGAAAAACATGGAAAAGAAGTCCCTGGCTCTTTTCTAAAAACATGCTGCATAGAACCACATTCAGTTTAGGATGTGTGTTTGCAGATGCATGGGGGGTGCCATTGACAATTTGTGGCACCCTCACTCAAGTGCAGTGCATTTCCCTGTGTGTTGGGAAAGCATGCAATTTTGTGGGCTTTCCCAGCACACGTAGATGTCGATCTAGAATGAATGGTCTATTTAAACCAATAGGTTCCTGGGAATGTCCTGTGTTCTATACAAGCAGCAGCACCATAAAACCTGCCACTGTTATTGAACCATCACCTGTTCATATTCTCCTGATAGGGTATGAGTATTAGTGTCACGGTTGCCAAACAATCCAGAATAGGTTGTCTGTAAAAAAAAAAGAGAAAAAAAAACTGTAAAAATATAAAAAACAAATCTTATTTACCCAAATTAAATAAAAAGTGGAAAGCTTTTAGATTGTAAGCTCTTCTGATCCTCTGGTATGTTATTGTATTAGAACGTTATAACTTTATTGTCTCCCTTTTATTTTCGAAAGTGTTGCGTAAACTATTGGCGCTATAAAAATTCTGTATAATAATAAATGTTCTAGTACAGGGGTAGGCAAAGTTTTGAGCACAGTGTGCCAATTTTTTTTTTCAAAGAAACCGAGCGCACCGATTTTATAACAAAAAAATTTAAACTTCACTCTCTAAATCACTAAAAGTATTTTTTATATAGTAAATGCTGTAAAGTACTTTAGTAGTGAGAAATTAACATCCTGCACTCTCACGCCTCAGATCAACCCCAATTCATGCATCTCCACACCTCAGATCACTGAAAATCTGCCACACCACTGTAACCCCCTGCTCATCTGCCCAACCACTGTACCCCCCTGCTCATGTGTTCCACCAATGTACCTGTTTTCTCCTCTGCCCCACCACTGTAACCCCTGCTTTTCTGTCCCACCGCTAAAACCCCCTTCTCATCCCTTCCACCACTGTACCTCCTGCACATCTGCCCCACCACTGTACCCTCTTGCTCTTCTGTCCAACCACTGTAACCCCTCCTGCTCATCTGCCCCATCAATGTACCCCTTTTCTCATCTGCCCCACCACTTTACCTCCCTGCACATCTGCTCCACCTCCAATACATCTCCTTTCACATCTGCCCCACTGCTTTACGCCCCCTGCTTTTCTTCCCCAACACTGTACCTCCTGCACATCTGTCTCACCTCTGTACTCAGCTGGTCTTCAGCCCAACCTCTGTACCCCCCTGGTCTTCAGCCCCAATTCTGTACCACCCTGGTCTTCTGTGCCACCTCTGTAAAGCATGCTGGGACTTGTAGCCCTATCACAGGCTGTAATGCTCCTGCAGAGCATAGTGGGACTTTTAGTTCTATCATAGGCTGCAATGAAAGTGCAGAGAAAGCTGGGACTTGTAGTTCTATTACAGGCTGCAAGAGATATGCAGAGCATGCTGGGAATTGTAGTTCTAGCCCAACCACCCAGTAACCTATACTACAATGAAAGTGCGGAGCATTCATGCTGGGACCTGTAGTTCTATCACAGGCTGCAATAGAGGAGCAAGGCATGCTGGAGCTTCTAGTCCTATCACAGGCTGCAATGATCCTGCAGAGCATAGTGGAACTATTAGTTCTATCACAGGCTGCACGAGAGGTGCACAGCATTCTGGGACTTGTAGTTCTAGCCCAGTCACGCAGGAACTTAGGCTACAATGAAATTGCAGATCATTCATGCTGGGACCTGTAGTTCTACCACAGGCTGCAATAGAGGAGCAAGGCATGCTGAAACTTCTAGTCCTATCACAGGCTGCAATGGAGTTGCACAACATGGTGGGACCTGTAGTCCTGTTACAGGTTGCCATGGAGGTGCAGAACATGCTGGGACCTGTAGTTCTATCCCAGGGTGCGCTGTATGTACAGGCTGTACATAGTTTTAGTTTCCTCCTTCCCAATCCTAGCCACTCCCTCCCCTCCTCCCTGTCTATCTATAAAGCATGGAAAGGTTTGTACAGACCTGAAGTCTGTTCCTGCTCCCCCTCCTCTGGTGTGTATACAGAGCTGAATGAGAAGGGGGAGGGGGAAGAAATAGCTTTGATCTGCTGTGTGTGTGAGACAGGCTGCAGGGACAGGAGACATGCATCTGCATCTGAAGCGTGTGAGGTGATGTAAAGGGGGGGTTATGTGTGTGAGAACAAGTTAGAAGAGCAGTAGAAAACTGCCAATATGTGCCCCCCCTCAGCCTGCGCCCCTGGTCGGGCGCCAGTCTGGCCAACCTCTTGGTACGCCCTTGAAGGAGGCTCTACTAAATATTGATGTGATTTTTCTGTTGGGGTGCCTAAATTTATGCACCTGTCTAATTTTATTTTGATGCATATTGCGCATTTTCTGTTAATCCAATAAATCTTATTTCACTACTGAAATATTACTGTGTTCTTCAGTTATTTGATAGATCAAAATGAAATTGCTGATCCAAACACCCATATATTTATAAATGACAATCATGGAAATTGTCGGGGGTTCCTAAACTTTTGCATGCAACTGTAACTATGATTTGTGTACATATTTATTGATTGATCTCTTTTTCTTTATGTAGCTGTACTCTTGCACTCTAAGCCCTTGTACACACGGTCGGAGATTCCGACGGAATGTGTCCGATCGGACCGATTTGTCGAATATTCGGACTGTGTGTGGTCTACACCGGACTGTTTCCGTCAGAGTATCCGATGGACCAAGTTTTCCAACTTGTTGGTAAAATTTTCAGACAAAATGCTCCGATCAAACATACTCCGATCATGTGTAGAGAATTCCGATCGGACAAAGTGCCACGCATGCTCATATCAAATTCCTACACCAAAGCTATTGGCTACTAGCGTGAACGTAGTCCTGTCGTAACAAAATAACGTCATCACGTCGGATTTTCCGACAACTTTGTCCGACTGTGTGTATGCAACAGTTTCGGACAAAATCCGACGGATTTGGTTGTCGGAATCTCCGACCGTGTGTACAAGGGCTAACACTTCCAGTAAAAGCCAAGATTGACAAAACATTTAGAATCAAAAGCATTAAGAAATTGGAATTTCAATACATTGTATCAATACCTACTGTCTATCATAATAAATATCGTATATTTTAACTGTATTTACTTCGGTTGACTCTTTTGGCACCTGTACATTCCATTCCTTAATGTTCAAATATTCCCAAATACAATAATTCTTTGCTTAATCGCTGTACATTATGAACATTTTCCAAGTAAAGAAAATACTTGTTTTTACCTTTTTTTTGCCCTACTTGCTTCACATTGCTGATGATTTCCCCCAGCCCCTGCTTGCTGTCTACATGTATACAGTCCACCAGTAGCTGCATAGCATGTCCAAGAACAGGTTTCCTGATGAAAACAAGTGTGCTTGTCTGCTCGATGTGTGTTGAAAGCTAATTTCTAGCCTCTAGACACATGAACAATAGGGAGACACAACCTCCATGGAAGTCTCACCAGGTATCATTTTAGGCCAAGCTGCAGAATTAAAAAGATTTAAACTTATTTTTGAAATTGTTCACTCAGTTCCCAGTCCTAGAGCCGACGGGGGACAGATGCTGCATCCACCTAGGTAAGTATGATTCTAAAATGTAAAACAAAAACATACTTCTCAGTTAAAGTTTTCAAGCAGGGGGCACAGGCGTGGCGCAATGCAGGACAGCAGCTACCATTCGAAGATCCGCCGCTCTCAGGGACAATCAGCACAATCTGCAGGGCTTAAACACCGTTTTCATGCCCAATTTACATCAGTACTCCTGCAGGACACCCTCATGCATGCTGTCATGCAAGATGGCGCACAGTCAGAAGTTTCAACACAGTTTAACAAATGATTTACTCCGCAGCAAGAGGAAGTACAGGATGTCCCAAGATGTCGTCTGCTCTCCTGAAACACCTCAGTCTCCTGCTGACACGCTAGACATGCTAGAGAAAACCTCTACACAGCATGACAGAAAGTACTCACCTCAGCTCAAAAAAGCTGATCTTGATACCAGCTTGTCAGCCATATATGATAAACTTGCTAACAAAATACAATCTGAGCTGCACAAAACAACTAGCACCCTTAAGCAAGAAATAGCATCTCTAGGATGGCGCACAGATATCCTGGAGACCAAACATGACCAAACATGATGAACTCTCATGATGAATAGCTCATAATGATCTCAGGAAAGATTTTTAGCTTCTAGCCGAAAAACTACACTTATTTACAATCTTAGGTAGAGGACTTAGAAAACAGAAATCACAGAAATAACCTGTGGATCCGTGGAATCCCTGAATCAGTTATTGATCTGATACCTGCTGTGTCTAAGTTGTTCCATAACCTGCTCCCAGAGACCCCACCATCTTTATTCACAGATGACAGAATCCACAGTATCCTGTGCCCTAAACCACCCCCAGAAAAACCTCCTTGTGACATGCACTGTGCTTAAAATATTTTATTACCAAAGAAAATATACTAAGAAACACGCAGAGCATTGATTTGGATGGCACAAAAATCGAAATATTCCCTGACACATCACAAGCAACCCCTGAAAGAAGACGCTAAATGAAAGAAATAACATCAGCCTTGCAATCCACTCATATAAGTTACAGATGGGGATTTCTATTCAAGCTAGTGGTTCCTCATAATGGCACTACATACACAGTCTTTAGTGTTATGGAAGGCAAGGATTTGCTTGTCAAACTGGGACTGTTGAATCCAGAAGCAATACCAAGACCTCCATAAACTCCACAGCCATCACCCATTTGGACTACTCCCTCCCCAAGGAGTGATCAAAGAAGATGGAGGCAGTCTTTCAAGAATTTGGCCCCATAAAAGAACTTTCTGCACAACTACAGCTATATCCTGAAATTTCCTGGATGAGAAATATAATTTTGCTTCATGATAGAAGGAAATTTAAGTACAATTCGTGATGAAAATCTGAGAGAATTAAAAGGAAACTTTTTTTCCTACCCTATATTTTCCTCTCTCAAATCGAACTATATCATTGCCTGTTACACTTGTTTTCTATGTGTTCTTAGAAAAAATATAAAGTTACATGCACGCTTATTTTTTCTAAAAGTTTAATATAAATGCTGAGTCTCTCCACCTCTCCTGGTTTGACCCCCAACTCACTTCTGGAACTATGGATCAGACAGCATTGATTTTTGTGCTGCTGATCTTAGTTTCTTGTCTTTTCTGACAGAGTTCTGCATGTGAGTAATGGACTATATAGTCCAATTTCAATTGTTTTATGGTCAAATGGGTGTTCTCATTTTGACCTTCTGTTTCTATGGAATTCATTTCAAATTCTTTGTCTAAGATATATAACATATCTTACTGTTTTAGGTTTATCATAGTTAATCACTCATTTATACTGATCATTCTGTTTGCACTTTTTTTGCACACTTATGGCAAATTTACATTCAATACTTGTTGGGATCATTTTCTCAGAATTGTTTTAACGGTTCTATTTCATACAAATAACTGTCAGTTTTTTTCAATTTAAATAGCACTGCTCAGAGACTTTTCTGCAAATTATTTGATGTCTCCCTTGGCATGGTGGACACCACCCACCTCTTTTTAAGCGCTATATCATCCATTCACCTTTATGATGGGACTTAGGGTGATTTCACACAATGCCCAGGGTTTCAATTCCCCTCAAAAACATAGAAATGCTTTCTGACATTATAAAAGATTAGGGGCTGATATAATTCTACTACAAGAGCCCCTTTTTTCTACATCCCTGATATTTTGATAAGTCATATAGTCAATTCTATTGTACTACTTATAACTCTAAATCTTGTGGAGTGGCTATTTTCATAAGAAATTCTTTAATCTTTGAAACATAGCATATATTCAAAGACCCAGAAAGTCGCTTTTTGATACTAAAGGGATCACTTAAGGGCCGGAAAAATCACTATTGCTTCCATTTATGCTCCAAATGACTCTCAATCCACATAAAAAAAAAATGTATATCTTGGATAAATACCAATCTCTAAACCTAATAGTAGGAGGAGATTTTTTTTTTTTTCAAATAATTTTTATTCAGAAAAAAATAAGAACATACAGAGGCTTACGTAAAGGCACAATCAGTGATAAAAAGAGAAAATATACATATCCAGGGCAAATCCTGGGGCAGAGGAAACCGTGAGACACAGAAGAGTTCAGCGAACAGTAATACTATAGTAGCCTAGGGCAATAGGGACCAAACTGGATGGATCGGGGACTGTTTTGAACCCTAATCAGAGCAGGCGCTAAGACCGGCTCCCCAAAGGATCAAGTGCCTGATTACAAACTTATAAATCCAAGTAATTAAGGAGGCGGGGAGGAGAAGGGGAGGAGAGGGGTAGGGAAGGACAAGGGGAGGGTAAGGGACTGGGGGGGGAGAGTAAGCAGATTAAGAACACAGAAATATCGTAAGGAGGGGTTCATAAGTAATGGCCACCTGGGGAAGGAAAGATATCCATGGCAATCTGGGCAATGAAGTAAGTCATGGAGGAATATTAGGAGTGAAACGAGTCGTTGTAGGTAAAAGAAAGTTGATCCAATGCACGTTGATCAGGTAGTGACATGGTTGCGGTTATGAACAACCGCCACTTAGCAAAGAAGGCTGCTTTTTGGTAGACATGGGAGAAGTCAGTCATGAGCCTCTCCTTGTACGAGAGGGATAGAGGGTCCTTGAGAAGTTGGGAGGCTGGAGGGCCAGGAGGCGAAAGCCAAAAACGGAGTATGAGGCGACGGGCCAGAAGTAGACATAGTAGGATCCAGTCGACTGTAGCATGCTGGGAGTGGGGCCCTAGAATGGGTCCAGCACCTGACGAAGTAGACCATGGCAGCAGCAAGGGGTCCCAATATCCGAAAATTAGGAGCAGAGATTCCTTGGGTAATTTCAGCAAAGTGATATCAAAAATGAAAGCCAAGACCTGGTCCCAGAAGGTAGATATAGTCTGGCAAGACCAGAAGCGATGAGAGAGGGGTGGCTTCAAACATTGACAGTGGGGGCAGGATGCCCCTTCTTGCTTGGACTTGGGAGACAGAAACGGGACGTAGGCCCTGTGGGCGATCTTGAGCTAGGTTTCCTTCCAGATTTCGTTGGGCGTGAGTCTCAGTACTTTGTTTAGACCAAGCAGAATCTTGTGGACGATGTCGGGGTCAGGGAAGGCAGAGGACCAGTTTGCGATGGAGGTAGTGGAGGCCGGTGGCGTTGAGCGTTCCAGAAGAGGTCTGTAGACATCAGAGATCCTAAAGCATTTGTCCCGTATCAGCTGATCCATGAAGCTGGATTGGAAACTAAGAGGATCTTCCTTGCAATTCTGGGTAATAAAGCTGATACACTGTTGGTAGTGGAGAAAGTGCGAGGCGGGGATTGAGAATGAGTCCATCACCGTCTGAAAGGGTAGAGGTCTGCCAGTAATCGGGTCGCAAAGGGAGGAGAAAAGGGACAGGCCCCGTGCAGACCAATCCGAGAAAGCTTTGCATTGAAGGCCTGGAGTGAAGCAAGGATTTCCTTGAATAGGCAGGTGGATGGATATGAAGGGTGGAAGTCTAGCCAGCTTCCTGGACTCCCTCCATCCTATCGCTGTGTCTCTGAGTACAAGGTTGTGTTGGTGGGGGGGGGGGTACCGACTTCCAGTGGCAATGCAGCAGGGCAGTTAAGGAGAAAGGGTGAGCCATAGCGGATTCCAATTCAAAATTAGAGTACCTGGATGAGTGGGTGATCCAATCTAGGCTGGTTCTAAGTAGACAAGCTAAGTTATACAGTCTAACATTAGGTAAACTAATACCTCCTTTGCCCCTGGGAAGGTGTAATTTTTTGTAGGCAATACGTGGTCTTTTGCCGTGCCATAGAAATTTTGAGATAGCAGAATCCAATGAAGTAACATCTTTGTGTTTGAGCAATAGTGGGAGAGTTTGCATAGGGTATAAGAGTCTGGCAAAGCTGACCATTTTCACAAGGGGACACCCTCCCAGGAGCGAAAGGGGCAGATACATCCAGTTGGTCAATTCTTGGGATATCTTAGAGAGCAGGGGTGGATAATTCAGCTGGTACAATGAGGATGGCAATTTCCCAATTTTTATTCCCAGGTATGTGATGAAGGAAGGGGCAACCGAAAATAGAGAGCCAACAGCACAGGACGGGGTGGAATGGGAGCCAATGGGTAAAATCTCGCTTTTGGAGTAATTAATACGGAGCCCTGAGCATAGCCTAAATTCATCGAAAACTCCTTTAATGGAGTGTATGTCAGCTGCAGGATTGGACGTGAAGATAAGTATATCATCGGCGAACAGGGATGTGCGGAGTTCCTTGCCTCCTATTTTTATGCCGTGGAGGGGTGCCGTATGGGATAGGTATCTAGAGAGAGGTTCGAGGGCAATGTCAAAGAGTAGAGGGGATAGAGGGCAGTCCTGTCTGGTGCCTTTGTGTAGGGGAAAGCTTGGTGAGAGGAGGCCAGCCGCTACCAGACTGGCGGTAGGGGAGGAGTACATAGAGTTAATGAGGTGATTGAAGGGGCCTGAGAAACCTAATTTGGAGAGGGTCAAGGAGAGCCAGTCAAAGCTGACATTATCGAAGGCTTTCTCAGCATCTAAAGTGATGATGGCATAGGTACCCTTGGGGTTTTGTTTGGCTGCTTCGAGAGCTAGTAAAACTTTACGGATGTTTAAAGTGGCCGTTCGACCCTTGATGAATCCCGATTGGGCTGGGTGGATTAGGTGGGGTAGGATATCGGCCAATCTCGTAGCAACGATCTTTGAGAGGATTTTCACTTCTAAATTAAGAAGGGAGATGGGCCTGTACGAGCCGGGCTGTAACGGGTCCTTTCCTTTTTTAGAGAGGAGTTTAATGACAGCTTGATTCCCGGAATGGAGATACGGACCTCCCGTCCAGATAGAGGAATAAACGGAGAGAAGTGTGGGTGCCGCAATGTGTATATGGTTTTTGTAAAAATCACTATTGAAGCCGTCAGGGCCTGGTGCCTTGTGTGAGTGGAGATGGCGGATGGTGTTCTCTATTTCAGGGAGAGTGATGGGGGCATTGAGAGTCTCCATTTGCTCCGTCGAGACGGAGGGGAGTGATAGAGTGTCTAAAAAGGACTGAGCCTTTTGTTGTACGATGGGGTCTGGGGCATATAGATTCGTGTAATACCGCAACATTGTCTCATTAATGGCTTGAGGGGAGGAGTGTGTGCTACCCGTGTGGTCGCAGAGGGAGGTGATGTGTGTAGGGCGATGGCCACCTTTACACAATCTGGAGAGAAGTTTCCCAGCTTTATTACCGTACCTGTGAAGGGTAGCATCCAAGTGAGCCTTCTTAGTACGTTCAAGGGTGTCTGCCCAATTGTCAAAAGCTGACTTGGCTGATACCCATTCATCGTGATGCTTAGAGGAACTAGTGGAGGATAGCTGCTGTTGGGCAGCGTGCAGTCTGGTACTGGCCGATTTGTAGTGTTGGAGAGCGTTGCGTTTAAAGGATGTGGCATAACTAATAATGCGCCCCCTAAAATACGCTTTCCCGGCATCCCAGAATAGGTTAGGGTTAGCAGAATGGAGGGCATTCGTGGATGAGTACTCTGCCCAGGCCTTGTCTAAATATGTGATGAAATCTGAATTGTTGGCCAGGAAAGCTGGGAAGCGCCAGAGATTAGGGTGAGAAGGGAGATCCAGCCTGTCTAGGGAGATTGCTACTGGAGCATGGTCTGAGATCGCAATGTCGTGTATTTCGGAATCTGAAGTTAAGGTTATGATATCGTCTGACCCAAAAAAATGATCAAGCCTCGCTAGAGATCTATGAGGATTAGAGTAAAACGTGAACTCCCTGTCGACAGGGAGTGAAAGACGCCATAGATCTGTCATGTGTAGGGAGTCCATGGTGGATGCGAATAGGGTAGGGTTCGATATAGCTGTGCCTGGTGTCTGATTTTTTGGAGAGGATCTGTCTATCGAGGGGTGCATGACATCGTTGAAGTCACCCCCTACCAAATGAGGTAGGTGGGTGAAGCCAAGTAGCCATGTAGAGAGTTCTGTATAAAATTGCTTAGTGGGGTTGTTAGGGGCATATACGTTGGAGATGAACAGCTCTTTAGTGCCTATCCGAACCGTGGCGGTGAAAAAACCACCTTTATCACCTGAGAGGGTGGATAGGATTGTGCATGGAAGATTTTTGTGGATTAGAAGTAGTACAACAGCCTTCCGTCCCAATGATTCAGCTCCATGGACTGAACCCACCCACATTTTTTGCATGCGCGGAAAATCGGATGCAAGTAAATGGGTTTCCTGTAGAAGGGCAATATCTGCCTTGAGACGTTTAAGGTGCCGAAGGATCTTCACCCTCTTTTGAGGAGAGCGGAGGCCCTTGACGTTCCAGGAGACTACTCTAAGAGGGGCAGTAGCTGTGGACTTGGAAGGCTGGGATCCTGATTTAAAAGGGCATGGAAGGTTAGGTGGCCTAGGTTGGACTTAATAAAGATATGAGACGAGGGGCCTTGTCCAGGGATCCTGTACGGATAAAGGGGTGAACCCAAGTGAGTAGGGGGGGGAGAACGGGGGGCTGGTAAGTTTAGAGGGGGCATGGGGGGAAAACGGTGGTGAAAGAAGAATAACCAAAAAAATAAACAAAAGCACATACTTCTCTTTTTTCCGCATGAGTTCACTGTGTAGGAGGGGAAGCTCCTCAAGCAGAGCCCCGGGGATGAGATGGAGTGACAGTGGGCAGTCCCGATGATGCTCAGTAAGCACGTGATTCTGGGACAAGTGTCGCAGCGTGGCGGCAGAACTGTAATGGTGGGGAATGATACACAGTGGAGTCATGCTAGAACCTGACATGTTGTAGTAACTACAGTAATGCATGGCATGGCAATACAACATATAAACAACAGCAAAGAGCATAGTGGAGAATGAGAGAAAATACAGTAATAAAAGTAACCTGAACAGTCCTACGTGTACTCGGGGAAAACAAAATAAGTGGGGCAAAGGCAGGAGGCCTGTAGTGCCCAGCGCCCAATTCCTCCGTGGTCGGCAGAAAAGCAGCTCCCGGTACTGGAGAGTAACGAACCTGGGATCAGGAATGATGGAGGGAGGGAGAGATAAAAGTCAGGGTAACAAAAGTAGTGAGGAGCCGCTACTTAACACAACTTGCCTTGTGACCCGGGCGGAGGAAGGAAATAGGAGAAACTGTCATATGGAGACAGAAGAGGCTTCAGCGCAGAAAATTACGGTGTCGGTGATCTGGGGCCGAAGCTCTAAAGCGCTTTGGTGAGTCCTTCCTGGGGCTTCTCTGATCCAACGCTCGGACTGATGAGGCAGGTTTGGAGGGCCTGACTGGCAGTGTGTCCGAACGAAGAGAACGTAGGAACGCTTCTGCTTCAGAGGGGTCCTGGAAAGAGAGTTGTTCCCCTTTAGGGGATTTGAGACGGAGCACTGCAGGGAATGCCAGAGAGAATTTGATTTGCAGTTTAAACAGTTCAGAGCAGATCAGTTGAAAGGCTTTGCGTTTCTTTGACACTTCAATAGAATAGTCCGCAAAAATTAGTATCTTGACACCATCAATATGCAAGGATGGGGATTGCCGGAATGCTTGAAGAATAACGGCCTTATCTGCATAATTGAGATACTTGGCAATAATGGGGCGAGGGTTCTTGTGGTCAGCGTTGAATGAACCCATGCGGTGCGACCTTTCCACTGTGAAGGAACCCGAGAGTCCCATGGCCTCTGGCACGCGTTTAGAGCAGAAGTCGTTCAGTTCGGCTGTAGGGAGCGACTCGGGGACACCGACGAATCGCAAATTGGATCGTCTGGATCTGTTCTCCAAATCATCTAATTTTTGGATGACATATTGAATTGTTTTTTCCTGAGACTGCTCTGCGGCCTGGGACTGATAGAGATCGTCTTCCACCTCAGAAACTCGGTGCTCAAGTTCATTAAGCCTAGTACTATGCTCTGTGAGCTGGGCCTTGATTTGCTTCATACCAGCCTGAATAGCTTTTTCCACTGAGGCGGTGATCATTGGAGACAGCAGGGCCGCCACCGCTTGTGCTATGCGGTTGGTATGGCCATCCTCTCCGGGGGATGGCGAATTAGCATCCCCAGACAGATTGTGAGGGGTCCCTGTGGCTTGCCCACGGGGGTGGGGGGGTCCGGTGAAGGCAGGGGATGTAGGTGAGGTGACCCCACTTACCTCCATAGCCGCATCCGTGAGTTCCGCAGCCGAGGCCTGTGAAGCTGGAGCGGAGTAGGCCAAAGCCGGGGGCTCGATTTGCGGCCGTTCGGATGGCGCCGCCGCGGCCGCGTACGACCGGGCTCCCGTTTTCTCCACAAAGCGATCCATGGCAGCGGGGATCATGGGGGGGACGCTCGGGTCCAAGATAGGGCACTGTGTCTGCTGAGACTGGCTTTTCAAGCCGATTTGTGAGGCTCTGTTGTGGGAGCTAGGCTGAGGCGCAGCTAGCTCATGCGGCGCCGGAACCGGAAGTTAGGAGGAGATTTTAATTTGGCAGCTCATTCAGTGCTGGGAAGGAGTAGAGTTGTACCATCTTCTAAGGCATTTCCCAAATCCCAAACAGGTGCATCAAGTAATCTTAAATTAGTAGATACATGGAGAGCACATAATGTGGGAATTAGAGCCTACACATTCTACTCACATTCTTTACAGCTTCACATATAGGCCTTGCTCCTACACCTTATAATTGGCGAATCAACAATTCCTTATTATCAGACCCAATCATTATACAACTATCGACACACTTGGAGGATTATTTCTCTCATAACATTTCCCAAATATGCCCTCTACATCTACATGAATAGCACATAATGCTGTTATGAGGGGACATTTAATTAATATAGCATCTACAAAAAAAACGAATCTAAGCTAGCCATCCTAAAGAGGTACTAGATATGATTTCTGAATTTTATAAAAAAAAACTTCTCTCTACTCCACAAACATCTCCCAAACAATCTTCTATGAATTGGCTTGAGAATACTCTACTCCTAACTCTATCAATTCAACATACAGTATATGATCCTTGTACAGACACCAAAATAACCTGCATTATCAAATCCCTTAAATCTTCCATAACCCCTGAGGCAGACGGTTATTCTACGATATATTATTAAAAAAAAACTCACATATTGACTTCTCACCTCTCTAAATTATATAACTACATTTTACAAGGAAACTACTTCCCAAGTGAAATGCTTTTGGCCAATATATTGCTTTTACCAAAACCCCATAAAGATCACTCTCTTCTCCAAAATTAGCCTCCTTTTTCAGTCATTAAAAACGACTTGGAAATATTTGGCCGCTTGTTGGCAGATAGACTTGCTACAGTTATCACCCCATTAATTCATCCAAAACGGACTGGATTTATCCCTGGAAGATTAATCACAGATAATATACGCTTAGTTACCAATGTAATTCAAGACGCTAATCTGCACTCACACCAGATGCTTATACTTGGCCTTGACATACATTTCGATAGCACCAGCTGGTCTTATTTAGACCTATTACTCCCTAAATATGGCATACTGTATGTAATTATTTTTTACATGGTTTCAAAGCATTATATCAAAATCCACAAACAAGAATTAATGTCCCCGGATTTTTTCTTACTGGGCAGGGGCAATAGGCAGGAGTGACCATTATCTCCACTCCTAATTGCTTTAGCCATGGAATCCCTCACCTGTGCTATCCGAAATAACTTAAGCATTAAAAGTTACATTAAAGGCCCCAGAGAATTTAAGCTAAGTCTATATGCTGACGATGTCCTATTGTTTCTCACTGATCCATTAATCTCTCTACCAAACCTCATTAAAGAACTAGATATATTCCATAACCTCACTGGTTTAGGTGTAAATCTTTCCAAATGTTCTGCTATGCCTATAAATGTACCAGCCCAAATGACATGCCTACTAAAGAAAACATTCCCATTTGAATGGTGTTCTAGCTCCTTTAAATATTTGGGAATTCACCTCACTCCCTCCTACAAAACCCTTTTCTAGGCTAATTATCCACCACTCTTTAACACTATAAAATCCTTGCTCAAGCTATGGTCGACTTATCACATTGCTTTTACAGGTAGAATAGTTGCCAGTAAAATGGTTGTTTTACCTAAACTCCTATGTATTTTTTTTGAGCCCACCCACTATTAATCCATAAAAACACCCTAGACTTTCTCCAAAGTGAAATTAAGGTCCAGTTATTTTCCAGTTATTCTCTGTTCAGACCTCAATCTAATGGTGGACTTGGCCTCCTTAATATTTGGTTTATTACCTCTCAGCAAGATTGACTAAATTAGCCCAATGGTTTGTTCCAATCAACCACATTTCTTGGCTGCATTTTGAACAATCTCTTTGCCCTGAGCCCAACCTTTTTTGGGCCAATTAGAGCCTCAGGCTCTAATCATGTGGCTTGAAAAAAAAATGTAAATGCCCCTGTGCCCCTAATTGACCGGCTGCTCCTGTTAAGACCCCTTTCACATGGAGCAGACTATGTTAAGCAGATCTGCTGCTGAGTGGGGGATCTGTCCGCTGATCCCTGCTGAGCAAGAGGATGACTGGTCTGTGTCCGCTCCACTGATGCAGAGTGGACACAGACACAGTCTGCTATTGGCTATGAGGCAGTAGGATGGAAATGGACAATCTGTGGGAAAAAGTTTGGCCCCCTGAGGGTAAAAATGGAGCACAGGGCCTGGCAGCAAAAGGGTTAAACAAAGAATTTTGATCTTTTTCTGACTTACAATAAGAATTTAACCTTACACCATCAGAGCAGACACACTTTTTACAAATTACTTTTTCCAAAAAACGTTACTCTCTTAACCACTTCAATACAGGGCATTTATACAGCTTCCTTACCAGACCAATTTTTAGCTTTCAGCGCTCTCACATTTTGAATGCCAGTTACTCTTTTGGTGGCATTTAATCACCACAGGGTTTTTTATTTTTTGCAGCATACGTGAAAAAAGAGCGAAAATTTTGAAAAAAAATACTTTTTTTTAGTTTCTATGATAAAATTTGATTGGACACAGCCAGTCACGTGGTAAAGAGCCAATTTCATTGGCTCTTTACTGCGATCGGGGTTGGGCTGTGTCAGGGTGACAAGCTGCATCCCCGATCGGCGCTCTGCACGCGCCCTAGGCACGTGCCCTAGGCACGTGCACGAGCCCTGTAACGGCACAGTACATGTGACCGGCTGTGATTGGACACGGTCGGTCACATGTATCGGGGGGGGGGCGATGGGGAGGAAAATCCCACAGATCGGGGATGGGCTGT
This sequence comes from Lithobates pipiens, assembly GCF_037356315.1. Lineage (NCBI taxonomy): Eukaryota > Metazoa > Chordata > Amphibia > Anura > Ranidae > Lithobates > Lithobates pipiens. The sequence goes on along the minus strand of NW_027507903.1, from coordinate 377,699,830 downwards.
GTCCGAGGGACACAGCTCATCCACGATCGCCGCGCTGCGGGCCCCCGGGGGCCCGCTGGAGCGGCGCAATACCGAGGCCATCATATGAAGTCCACCCAGGATGGGAGATCCCATCTGTGGCTGTCATATGACTATGGTCGGGTATTGAAGTGGTTAAACTACCAACTCCTTTTTCACAATTTGCACAAATATGTATATCATCACAAAGAGCTAAAGTAATCATCTCTGGGTTATATCCTTCTCTAAACAAATTTTCTATGTCAGAAAAATCTAAACCTATGCTCTAAAAGGAGTCGGATTTCGACAAATCTTTCTCAAGAGAATGAGTAGTTGCAAAACCTACGCAGTGAGTATTACGAAACCTACATAAAAGCAACATAACATTATTTACATTATTTGTCAGAGAATCAGCTATTAAGCTACATACTAGATGGTATTTAATCTCTGAAAGAATACATTTTTTCTATCCATAATTATCCCCCCTATGCTTTAGGGGCTGCTCGTCTCAGGGTACTTTTTTTACACATTTTTTGGAACTTGAAACTCTGAACATCTGCCTATATGGCAACTAACCTTGAGCAAAATAAAGCAATTGACAGGTAAAACAATCCAATTATCACCGCAAATGTATCTTTTCTTCACACCTATACCAGATATGTCCATATCTTTTACTAGACTTATCCATACCTTATTTAGCTCTATGCATTTGACAATAGCGTTTAATTGGCGCTCTACCCATATACCTTGGCACCAGTTAATAAACAGAATGAAAAAAATTAAACTTTATGAATGCATTCATCATGTTCTTTCAGGAAACCATGCATATTTTTGATAATACATTTACAATCTCCTTGACAAATAATACTAAATGTCATATAGATTACTTTTGTATTATTGAACTTTTAATATATAATATATATATATATATATATATATATATATATATATATATATATATATATATATATATATATAGGATTACGGTCTTTTCACATAATAAAGTAGTTTGTAAACAAAATGTTTTCAAGCAATACATTACAAAAAGAAATGCTCAAGACTGTTTAATTTAAGAACCAGTTAATACAAGCAGGGGGTAGCACTAGACTATATCGACGAGCCGAACACCCCCCGATTCAGTTCACACCAGAACATGCGAAAGGACCGAAAGTTTGCGCAAAATTTAGAACCCTGTTAAAGTCTGAGACTCGAACGCTCAAAATCAAAAGTTCTAATTTTAAAGGCTAATATGCAAGTTATTGTCCTAAAAAGGGTTTGGGGACCCAGGTCCTGCCCAGGCGACATGTATCAATGCAAAAAATAGTTTTAAAAACTGATGTTTTTTTGGGAGCAGTGATTTTAATGATACTTAAAGTGAAAGAAAAAGTGAAATATTTGTTTAAATATCGTACCTGGGGGGTGTCTAGCACTGTCTATAGTATGCCTGTAAGGTGGCGCATGTTTCCCGTGCTTAGAACAGTCCCTGCACAAAAGGACATTTTTAAAGGAATAAGTCATTTAAAACTGCTTGTGGCTTTAATGTAATGTCTGGTCCCGGCAATATGGATGAAAATCAGTGAGACAAATGGCATGGGTACCCCAGTCCATTACCAGGCCCTTTGGGTCTTGTATGGATATTAAGGGGAACCCGCAGCCAAATAAAAAACAGGAAAGGCCCTATATACTCAGCAGTATACAGACGGTGCAAACAAGACATGGATTGTAGGTTTGTTATTAAGTAGAATCTGTTTTTAATTTTGAACTGGTACATTTTTTAAGTGTAGCTCCAGGCAAAAAATCTATTTTTAAGCTTTTTGGAAAACATAGGGAAGGGTTATCACCCCTCTAACATTTGTTTTGCTGTCTGTGCACTTCTTTAGAAGATTTCACCTCACTTTCTGTCCCAATGACAAATGTTTTTTGAAAATGTGGGTTTTTTAGTGAAACAAGGATTGGTGATAAAGCATCAGTGGAAAGGAAACACGTTTTTCCCATATCAACTATTACAGGAGAGAATTTCCCTTCCTAGGGGTAGATTTCATCTCACTTCCTGTTGTCTCCTTCCGTTTGCAAGTAGGAGTCATTTGTAAGTTGGATGTTTGAAAGTAGGGGCAGAAAAGCTGGGCCTTTGGTGGTGGTGGTGGTGTTGCCACAACACTGTAAGCCCTCACAGTTACTGTTGATGGGTGCAGGAATGGGCCCTGCTGTGAAATATTAGATCAGGAATTGTAATTACATGTCCCTGTTGAACAGTGGCAGAAAAATTGGGCCTTTGGCACTGGTGCCACAACACTGCAACACCTCACAGAAACTCTAGTTGGAGCGCAGGAATGAGCCCTGCTGCAAAGTATTGCATCAAAAATTGTAATTACACGCCCCTGTTAAACAGGGGCTGAAAAATTGGGCCTTAGGCACTGGTGCTGGTGCCACAACACTGCAACCCCTCACAGATATTGTCATTGAGCGCAGCAACGAACCCTCCTGCAAAATTGCATAAAAAACTGTAATTACATGCCTCTGTTAAACAGGGGCTGAAAAATTGGCCTTAGCCACTCGTGGCGGCGCCCAGAACCAAAAATGTTCTTACAAGCTATCAGCATGATCATTGTGGAGGAAAAGGATAGTCACTCAGCATAACAGGATAGTCACTCAGCATCGGCATAGGCAGTCTTGAAGGGATCTGACATTTTTAAAAAAATTATTCGGTTACATCAGCATCAGGTGCTTGGTAGCTGGTGGTGATCCAAGACTGATTCATTTTTATGAAGGTCAGTCGATCAACCAAGTCAGTGGACAGGCACACCCTGTGATTGGTTACAAAGCCTCCAGCAGCACTAAATGTGCGTTCCGAAAGAACGCCGGATACAGGACAGGCCAGTAGCTCAATTGCATACTGTGCAAGCCCTGGCCAGTGATCCATCCTCAAAACCCAGTAACCCAGAGGATTTTCGGTGGGAAAGGTGTTCAAGTCTGATCTTGCCACTAAGTATTCCTGCACCATGTAAATCAGACACTGGCGATGGTTGCTGGAACTGATCATACCTTGGGGCTGTGGACTAAACAGTTGTCTGTCTGAACACATTGGTCAGACAGCCACCTTCTCCACCGCTCTTTCTGTGACTGACCGAAGCCTCAGCAACACGTTGTCCAGGACCAGGAATTTGTAACCTCCCAGTCCCTGGGAACACGTTGCACAGACCTTTCTGCAAGGCCTCCTGAAGTTGTTTCATCTTCTGCCCCCACTGCGACAGCAAGATAAGGTCCGCAACCTTATCTTTCTAATGTGGATCAAGGAGGGTTGCCAGCCATTTTTGATCCATCTCCTTGATCCGACGAATACAAGGATCCTTCCACAGGCTTTGCAGGATCAGAGAGGTCATGCAGCGTAGGTTAGCTGAGGCATTCGGTCCGGAGTCCTCTGAGTCACTAAGGATGACATGATCCGCAGCCACCTCCTCCCAGCCACGTACAAGTCCATGGGTTTTTTGGAACTGTAAATGATCCCTTAAAGAATGCTGCTGATGCTGAGTGCTAGGCTCCACCTCTATGCTGACACCATCCGCCTCCTCCTCCTCATCCTCTTCCTGTGTGATCAGAAGGCCAACAGGAACACTGTCTGGATAAAGGGGTCTTGAGAGGTAAGGAATTCCTCCTCTTCCTCCCTCTGTTCTGTCTCAAGTGCCCTGTCCATTATTCCAACAGGTGCACAAGAGGGACATTGTCACTGATGCATGCACTGTCACTGCTCACCATCCTCGTGGCCTCCTCAAATGGTGACAGGACAGTACATGCATCCCTGATAATGGCCCACTGGCATGGGGAAAAAACCAAGCTCCCCTGACCCTGTCCTGGATCCATAGTCGCACAGGTACTCATTGATGGCCCTCTGCTGCATGTGCAGCTGCTGCAGCATGGCCAACGTTGAGTTCCGCCTGGTGGGCATGTCACAGATTAGGCGGTTCTTGGGCAGGTTAAATTCCTTTTGGAGGTCAGCCAGCATTGGCATTATATGACCGGCGGAAATGCACACAGACTTTCCTGGCCTGCCTCAGGACATCCTGTAAGCCCGGGTACCTGCCCAAGAACCACTGCACCAAGTTAAGGACATGAGCCAAACAGGGCACATGGGTCAGTTGTCCCTTTCGGAGGGCGGAGAGGAGGTTGGTGCCATTGCCGCAAACCACCATTCCTGGCTTAAGCTGGCGTGGCGTCAACCACCCCTCAGCCTGCCCCTGCAGAGCTGACAGAATCTCTGCCCCAGTGTGGCTCCTGTCCCCCAAGCACACCAGCGCAAGCACCGCATGGCATCTTTTTGCCTGCGTACTTGCATAGCCCTTTGAACAACTATGTAGTACCGCTGGTTCCAACGACAAAGCACAGGAAGAGGCCATGGAGGAAGAAGAAGAGGAGGGGGTGGAGGAGAGAGGTGTGTCAAAATCACCAGTAGTAGCATTTTGGAGGCGTGGTGGTGGAACAACCTCCAACACTACTGCACCTTGTCCTGCATCCTTCCCACATGCCAGCAGAGTCACCCAATGCGCCGTGAAAGATAGGTAACATCCCTGTCCATGCCTGCTAGACCATGAGTCAGCAGTAATATGCACCTTACCGCTGACTGCCCCTCCCAGCACGGCCAAGACATTGCCTTCCACATGCCAGTAGAGAGCCGGAATTGCCTTCCGTGAGCAAAAGTGGCGTTTGGGAACCTGCCACTGAGGAACTGCACATTCCACAAACTCACGGAAGGGGGCAGAGTCTACTAACTGAAAAGGCAGCAGTTGGAGTGTTAGAAATTTAGCCAAGCTAGCATTCAACCGCTGGGCATGTGGATGGCTGGGAGTGAACTTCTTTCTGCAGTGCAGCAGCTGGGGCAGAGAAATTTGCCTTGTACAATCTGACGTTGGTGTACCAATAGCAGATTGCCTGCAAGTACTTGGCTGTGACACATCTAATTCCACGCCTTCATTCCTCTCAGTGCAGGTTCCAGAGAGGACTGAAGGTATAGTGGGGTTGGGGATCCCAGCTGATGAGGAGCAAGGAGAGGTCCGATTTGTTCTTTGTGTGGATCTTTTAGGTACGCTTGCCAATGAACTGCATGGCAAGTCGACATATGTCTGGCTGATGTTTTGGCCACGCGAGAAACACTTGAGACATATGTTGCAAATAGCAGTGGTGCGATCTGATGCACTCACCTCCCACACCAAAGACAGCAGTGCCCTGCATATGCCGAGCTCTGCGGTGTGCTACCCTTAAGCTGGTCCCTGGAGGGCATCCTGCCTCATTGGAGATGTGCCTCCTCCTCTCTTATCGGGCACCCACGTGGAGTCAGTGGCCGCATCATCCCCTCCCTCCTCATCACTGGAGCAAACCTGGCAGTATGCTGCAGCTGGGGGAACATGACTGCCAGATTGCTGTCCTTTTTGGGCACCCCCATTCATGAAGATCCTACCAGAAATCTGCACCCCAGGCTCTCTGGTGCACATTTGCATGCGCCATTGAGCATGCGCGGGAGCGCGCGCCTCTGTTGGCGCCAGACAGTCCTGTCTGTCACAGACAGTTCCCGCTGTATGCTTTACAGCATTATGTGCCAAAAAAAACCTGATCTGAAGACTTACCTGTGACTTACCTGTTATCTGCCTGCACCCGACCCCGGCCTGTTTGTGACTACTCTCCTGCCTCTCTGTACCTCTGCTGCCAGCCTGATACCTGACCCCGGCCTGTTTGTGACTACTCACCTGCCTGCCTCTCTGTACCTCTGCTGCCAGCCTGATACCTGTCCCGGCCTGTTTGACTGATCCTGTCTGCTGAGCTGATCCAGTCTGCACTAATCCTGTCTGCTGAACTGATCCAGTCTGAACTGATCCTGTCTGCTGAGCTGATCCAGTCTGCACTGATCCTGCCTGCTGAGCTGATCCAGTCTGCACTGATCCCGTCTGCTGAGCTCATCTAGTCTGCACTGATCCTGTCTGCTGAGCTGACCCAGTCTGTTTATCCAGTCCGGTCTGTTGATACTGCCCGGAACCCATGCCCCTCCTTACTCCTGTGTCTTCTGTTACCTTACCGGGGGACCAAGAGTGGGAGCCATAAGGGAGGCCTTTCTCTTCAATTCGGGCTCAAAACCATCAGGTACGTGACAGTAGCAGACAGCCATGTCTGAGCCCGAGCAGGAAACCTCCCCTATGGAAGAACTGTGTCCACTTCTGGCAGGACTGACTGAGGCAGTTAAGAATCTCTAGCAAGGCTACACCCGGCTTGAAGAACGGGTGTTAGTTCTGTCTAATCCCACCAGTACCCTGGGAGCTCCTCACCCATCAACCTTCACATAAAGGAACACCTGGGTAGCAGTGACCATAACATGATTTCATTTGATGTTAGCTGTAAGCAAAAATCACATACAGGAAAGATAAAAACACTTAAATTCAATAGAGCAAATTTTCCAAGGATGGGGGCTGCTCTCCAGGACCTAGACTGGGAGAGAATATTGGCATCAATGGGCACAGAACAGAAATGAGAATTCTTCAAAAAGACTGTTTGTGATCTCACTGCAAAGTATATTCCCATGGGCAATAAGTTTAAAAGGCTAAAAATAAAACCTATGTGGCTCACGGCCAAGGTTAAAAAAGCTATAAACTATAAAAAAAAAAAGAGCCTTTAAAATATATAAAAATGAAGGAACGCTAGTGTCATTTAAATGTTACAAAGAATATAACAGAACATGTAAAAAGGAAATCAAGGATGAAAAAATTCAAAATGAAAGACAGATTGCAAAAGATAGTAGGACAAACCCCAAAAAATTCTTCAAATATATTAATAGTAAAAAAGGTCAAGTCTGAGTATGAAGGGCCTTTACAAAATAATCTGGAGTGGGTGACTGGCGAAAAAGAGAAGGCTAACTTATTAAATACTTTCTTCAGCTCTGTGTATACAAAGGAGCATGGGGGAGCTCATGTCCATAATGGTGGTGGTAGTGACACAGCCACAAATCCACAATGACTCAAAAGTGATATGGTCCAGAAATGTTTGGACAGAATAAAGGTTGATAAAGCACCTGGATCTGATGGCATCCACCCATGGATCCTAAAAGAATTGAGCTCTGTAATTTCAAAGCCATTGTATCAAATTTTTAGGGACTCATTAATGACGGGAATAGTACCACTGGATTGGCACAAGGACAATGTGGTGCCTATATTTAAAAAGGGAACAAAGTCTTTACCAAGTAACTATAGACCTGTTAGTTTAACTTCTATAGTTGGGAAGATACTGGAGAGATTAATAAAACACCACATAGACGAGTTCTTGCAGGAAAAAAATATGGATTCATGAAAGACAGAAGTTGTCAGACAAACCTGATTTATTTTTATGAGGTGGTAAGTAAAACCTTGGTCAGAGGGGTGGTGGTGGACGTGGTATACTTGGATTTTGCAAAAGCATTCGATACAGTTCCGCACACATGGCTCATGTGTAAGGTAAAGTCTACAGGTTTGGAAATATCAGTTTGTAAATGGATAGAAAACTGGCTAAAAGACAGAATTCAGAGAGTAGTGGTTAATGATTCTAAGCCCTTGTACACACGGTCGGACATTCTGCCAACCAAATCCGTTGGATTTTGTCTGACGGATTTTGTCCGACGGATTGTGTCCGAAACTGTTGCATACACACAGTCGGACCAAGTTGTCGGAAAATCCGATCGTTCAGAACGTGATGACGTTATTTCGTTACGACGGGACTAAGTTCACGCTAGTAGCCAATAGCTTTGGTGTAGGAATTTGATCTGAGCATGCGTGGCACTTTGTCCGATCGGAATTCTCTACATATGATCGGAGTATGTCCGATCGGAGCATTTTGTCGGAAAATATTTCCAACAAGTTGGAAAATTGGGTCCGACGGATATTCCGATGGAAACAGTCCGATGCATACCACACACAGTCGGATTATCCGACAACACGGTCCGATAGGACACATTCCGACGGATTCTCCGACCGTGTGTACAAGGGCTTACTCTTACTCTAACCTTAGAATGGTCTAAGGTTATCAGTGATGTACTCTGAGGTTCAGTGCTGGGACCCTTACTTTTTAATATCTTTATAAATGATATTGGGTCTGGGATCAAAAGTAAAATTTCCGTCTTTGCAGATGACACCAAGCTATGCAGTGGAATAACGTCCTTACAGGATGTCTCCAATTTACAAGCCGACCTCAGTGCTCTGTCTAATTGGACTATGTGGCAGATGAGGTTTAATGTTCAGAAATGTAAAGTTATGCACTTGGGGGCTAAGAATATGCATGCATCATACATTTTAGGGGGAGTACAACTGGGGGAATCCATAGTGGAGAAGGATCTGGGGGTTTTGGTAGATCATAAGCTCAATAATAGCATGCAATGCCAAGCTGCAGTTTCCAAAGCGAGCAAAGTCCTTTCCTGTATTAAGAGAGGTATGGACTCCAGAGAGAGATATATCATTTTGCCCCTGTACAAATCATTAGTAAGACCTCATCTGGAATATGCAGTTCAGTTTTGGGCACCAGTTCTCAAAAAAGATATCGAGGAACTGGAGAAAGTGCAGAGAAGGGCAACCAAACTGATAAGAGGCATGAAGGAACTCAGCTTTGAGGAAAGATTAGAGGAACTGAATTTATTCACTCTTGATAAGAGGAGATTAAGGGGGGTATGATCAACATGTACAAATATATAAGGTGTCCATATAGTGAACTTGGTGTCGAGTTATTCACTTTACAGTCAACAAAGAGGACAAGGGGGCACTCTTTACGTCTAGAGGAAAAGAGCTTTCATCTCCAAATATGGAAAGGTTTCTTCACAGTAAGAGCTGGGAAAATGTGGAATAGACTCTCTGCAGAGGTGGTTCTGGCCTGTTCAGTGTATTGTTTTAAGAAGGGCCTGGATTATTTCCAAAGTGTACATAATATAACTGGGTACTAACATTTATAGGTAAAGTTGATCCGGGGAAATCCGATTGCCTCTCGGGGGATCAGGAAGAAATTTTTTCCCCTGCTTTAACAAATTGGATCATGCTCTGCTGTTTTTTTTTGCCTTCCTCTGGATCAACTGTGGGTAAAGAATTGGGTATATGGGATTGTATATTATTTTTATTTTTTTTGTGGTTGAACCTGTGTCTTTTTTCAACCTGACTAACTATGTAACTATGTATCAACCTCTTCAGCCGCAACAGGACCAGCACCAACGGTCGTGATGCTCCCCCCGGAACCTAGAGTCCCTACACCTGAGAAATTCTCAGAGGTTCGCAGCAGCTTTAGGGCATTCCGCAACTCCTGCGAATTGTATTTTGCCCTTCAACCACGGACTTTCTCTTTGGAAGCCACCAAGGTGGGCTTTGTGGTGTCCTTACTTACCGGAGACCCCCAGACATGGGCCCACCACCTCTTAGAATAGAAGGATGCAGCCTTAACCAACCTCACTACCTTCTTTGACGCAATGGCCCAATTGTACGTAGATCCCCAGCTTTCGGCGACTGCAGAAACCGCCTTGCGTACCCTCCAGCAGCAACGAAGGGCGGTAGTGGATTATGTGGCTGAATTCAGGCAGTGGGGTGTGGATACGAACTGGAATGTCGCTGCCCTCCATCATCAGTTCCGCATGTTACTCTCTGATTCCCTGAAAGATGAACTCGCTAGAGTTGGTGTACCACAGACTTTGAATGCACTGATCGATTTAGCTATACAGATTGATTGATGCCTGAGAGAACGGGTTTCTCTCGTCCAACCTGGATGCTTCCAAGGGTTCCTAGCCACCTACATCCAGCACCAACTGCCCAACCAGCCTCCACTTCTGATGCACCTGAGCCCATACAGCTTGGGGTCCTGCGGCCGTCTCTTACCCCAGAAGAATGTCAACGGCTTCAAAATAATAACCTGTGTCTCTATTGTGGAGAACCTGGACATTATGTCAGGAACTGCCCTATAAAGCTCCGTAAGTGTCTGTCTATGCCTTCTGGTTACACGGATCCTCTAGCCAAGGTTTCATCTCACCTTGCCCTCTCTGTTTCCTTTCAGCTCCCAGGAAATACTTTGCAAACACCCGCCATTATTGATTCCGGAGCATGCAGCAGTTTTATGGATTCATCTTTCGCTGCCAAACACCAGATCCCTCTCCTTCCCAAGACCCATGGACTCTCTGTTAAACTGGGACTGCCATCAAATCTGGCCCTGTAGTCCAAGAGAATGTTCCCCTACCTGCTTTCATCTCCAGTTCTCACGAGAACTTCTACGTATGGACATAATCTCCTCTCCACTATTTCCCGTAATCCTCAATATGCCGTGGCTGCAAGCCCACAATCCGGCCATCAACTGGGCCACAGGGGAGATTGCATTCTCCTCACCTTATTGCCAGAAGTTCTGTGGCTTTCCCGACCCTCTGAGGCCATCTACCTTGCTATGCCTGGACTCGGAAGCCGAATTACATCAGGCCATTCCTGAAGTTTACCATGAATTTCTTGACGTATTCAGTAAACAAAGGGCAGAGGTGCTCCCACCCCACCGAGCCTATGACTGCCCCATTGAACTGTTTCCCGGAGCCGAAATTCCATTTGGAAGGATTTTTCCCTTAACAGAGCTAGAGCAAGGAAAGCTAAAGGAATATATTGATGAAAACCTGAAGTAAGGGTTTATTCGCCCATCCAAGTCCCCAGCAGGCACGGGTATTTTCTTCGTTGAGAAGAAGGACCATACCCGTCAACCCTGCGTGGACTACCGCAAATTGAATAAAATTACAGTAAAAAAAGTTACCCTCTCCCTTTAGTTCCAGAGTTATTTCAGAGACTGGGAACCGCTATTATCTTCACCAAACTCGATCTCTGTGGGGCCTATAATCTGGTCTGTATCAAAGACGGGACGAGTTGAAGACTGCCTTTCGTACCCGATTTGGGCACTTCGAGTACTTGGTGATGCCCTTCGGGTTGTGCAACGCCCCTTCCACCTTTCAATACTTTATTAACGATGTGCTCCTGGACTTTTTAGACTAATTTTCTGTTTATTTAGGGACATTTTAATCTTCTCTTCCTCCCTTGAATCCCATCACAGGCATGCCAAGAGTGTGTTGGCCAGACTCCGACAACACAGCTGATATGCGAAAGCCAACAAGTGCCAATTTGAGCAGGAAAGTATACCAAATTCATCAAAGGGTTCTCGGCTATTGTTGCACCAGTCATGCAGCTAACTAAACAAGGAACCCATTTCCGTTGGTCCCCTGAGGCCCAAGAAGCTTTTGAGATCTTCAAAGGGCTCTTCACCTCTGCTCCTGTTTTGAGACATCCGGATTCCTCTTTGCCATTTGTTCTAGAAGCGGGTGCATCTGAAATTGTTGTAGGGGCAATATTATCCCAAAGACAAGGAGCCAGGGCCCTGTTCCATCCTGTAGCCTTCTTCTCACGCTCAACTATCAACAGCAGAGAAGAACTACAACGTAGGGGATCAGGAATTGTTAGCAATTAAATCCACATTGGAAGAATGGCTCTATTTACTGGAGGGAGCTTCTCACCCAATTCTAATATTCAATGACCACAAAAACCTGGAGTACTTGAGATCCGCAAAAAGACTGAAGCCACAACAAGCCAGGTGGGCGCTCTTTTTCTCCCGGTTTGCCTTCCATGTTACATATTGTATAGGTTCCAAGGACATAAAGCCTGACGCTCTGTCACGGATGTTCCACAAGTCCAAAGAAATTTCTCCTCCGGACACCATTCTCACTCCTGGGAATTTCCTTCTGCTTCAGGAAGACTTACTTTCCCAACACCTCCTGAACCCGAATTGCAGGCCAGAGACGGGTTATTTTGGCACAAAGACAATATCTACATCCCTGAGGGCCTATGGGTAACCGTTTTAGAATTATGTCACGACCACGCAGTAGCCTGGCACTTTGGCATCACCAAAACCACCGACTTGGACTGTAAGAGATTCGTGGATACCTGCACTACGTGTATCAGGAGTAAGAGCCATAGAACCAAGGCTTGGGGCCTACTCAAACCTTTGCCTGTTCCGGACAGGCCTTGGAGAATGCTATCCCTAGACTTCATTGTTGAACTTGGGTGAGAGAGGGTGAGGAGGATGAGGATGGCTTGGTCATCCACTCTACCAAGTCTTCGGCATGTTGCGGCTCAACGCGGCCAGCTGCTAAAAAACAGTACAAGTGTTTCCCACGGCCACGTGCTGATGAGTATGCACCATGTCCACGACCAGCACTGTTGCCTCTAGACAAAGAGCCTGCTTGCCCTCTTTTATTGGCTCGTGACTGTCTGCCTTTCCTTGTTGGCCTTCCAGACATACTAATGGCATGCAGGTAGATGTACCTGCACAAAGCTGGGCTGTGTATATATATATATATATATATATATATATATATACTGATTATCCTGCAGCTAGCAGAATCAACAGCCTGCCTGTAGTATTATTAGTATGAGAACACCGGCAATTGTATTCAGGTAAGCTTTAGGTGCACACTGTGCAAAAAACACTAAAACAAAATACTGCAACTCCCTGCCTGTATTTATATGAGAATGAGGACACTAAAATAAAATACTGCACCCTGGCTTTGGCCAGTCATGGCTCTCCATTTTTTCTGCACTGTGATTGGCCAAAGCATGCGAGTAAGAGTGCATGCTTGGCCAATCAGCAGCCAGCAATGCATTCTGGGTGCTGATTAGCCATGGGTTTGACTCGAACACGGGTTCGACTCGAACACGAAGCTCATCCCTACTAGACAAGTATAGTTATACATTAAGGCTATGATACTAGCATTTCCCCAATACTTTAATTGAGTGTGGTTGGGCAAAACAGAGGTTGAAGGGGACAGTAGAAAAAGTATTACAAGTAAGCTTTATTGGGCGGCACAGTGGTGTAGTGGTTAGCACTCTCACCTAGCAGTAAAAAGGGTCACTGGTTCGAATCTCAAGCACGACACTACCTGCCTGGTGTTTGCATGTTCTCCCTCTGCCTGCGTTGATTTCCTCCGGTTACCCCGGTTTCCCCCCACACTCCAAAAACATGCAGGTAGCTTAATTGGCTTCTGTCCAAAATTGGCCCTAGTATATGAATGGGGACCTTGGACTGTGTGCTCTTTGAGGGTGGGGACCAATGTGAGTGTGCAATGGATAGGGACAATTTTAGACACTCACTCAGGTTGAACTGGATGGACTGGTGTCTTTATTCTGGTAAAAAAAGGGGGGAGGGGGTAAGGTTTGCGCTATGGAGACAAATACTTGTTGGAAGAGGTAATGAAAATTAGAAGAAGCAATGAAAATTAGAAATGATAAAGTATATATAATATATATTGTATATTGGATAGAAAGGAGACCAGACTGGCTCCAGACGACGTCCAATGACGAAACACGTAGGGTGTGGCCAAACGTGTACACACTCTCTCTCACAAGGCGGCGGTGGTGATTCTATTTTATAGCGTTCTTTTACCTCTGATCTATGTGAGTAGCCACTTTTGAATTACAATAAAGGCAATAAGTTTGAAAAATACTACACTATGGATATTTTATTTTCTTATATAACACGAGGGAACGAGGAGTAACTGAATACTAACCAGACCAGCTTTACAGAGCGACACAGGGGCTTACACTGTGGAGGAGAGTTAACCCCTGCAGGGGCAGGGGAGCTGGTGAGTGCGGCAATTTGTCTTATGCAAGGAAAACGCACCGGTTGCAATTCAGGATACACCAGACACTGAGCACAAGTCACTTTGATTGAATTTTTGTGGAACTTTTCAAAGTCATTTTGCTTTTTCAATGGACCTTATTGTGTGAAGATGACATAAGCTTTATAAGTTTCCTATGCACTTTTTTTGCACTAAAAGCACAAAAGCACTTTTGATCACACATAGCTGTAGAATATAGAGCATACTTGCTGTTTGTATTTTTTCAGCATTGTTTGTTTGCAACCTGCAATTTGCACTGTAGTAATTATATAGGAGTTTATCTGTTGCATTAGCACTAGCACTTTAATAAGGTTGTTCGCTTATATTGATCATTTTCATGGTGTATTTAATATATACAATTTGCTGTCACAGGAGAGCGCCATAGCTACCACCACACTATTTACATTCCCCCCAACCTATTAGGCTGGTATTATCTGGTAGTGGCAGCCTCCTTTCTATTCAATATCCAATATATATTATATATATTTTATAATTTCTATGGTGTCTTTATTCAACCTTACTAACTATGTAAGCTAAACAGCACCTCTTAATACCAAATAGCAGCAAAAGCAAACAAAATGTTAGTCTATAGAAAGGGAGGTAAAACATTTTATGCTATTACATGTTGTTTATTTGTTAAGTTCTGTGTATTGCCTTTTTAGCCACTTCAGTACAGGGCACTTTTACCCCCTTCTTGCCCAGACCAATATTCAGCTTCCAGTGCTCTCACACATTGAAGGACAATTACTCAATCGTGCTACACTGTACCCAAATAAAATTTTTTATCATTATTTTTCACACAAATAGAATTTTCTTTTGGTGGTTTTTAATCACCACTAGGTTTTTCATTTTTTTTCCATATAAGCAAAAAATGTGCGACAATTTTGAAAGTTTATATTCAAAAATTTAGCAAATAAGTAATTTTTGTTCATGAACTTGGGCCAAAATTTTTATTGCTACTAATATTTGGTAAAAATAACCCAACTTAGTGTATATTATTTAGTCTTATTTAGTCTGTGCTACATATCATTGAAAATTAATCAATCCTGATGTACTGTCTGTCTCCTTTCTTGAGGCCCTGAAATGCCAGGACTGTACAAATACCCCTCAAATTAACCCTTTTTTGGAAAGTAGACGGTCAAATGTATTTCATAAGAGGCATGGTATGTTTTTTAAAGTTGTAATTTTCCCCCACAATTCTTGGGAATACTAAGAAATTGGGCCGTTCAGCTGTCAGCTAATTGTCTCTCCACAGTTACCCAGCTGTTGTTGATTTTGCTCATCAGTCCTGCCTACTTAAAGCCATCCAGCTCACTTCATCTCCTCTTTTGCCTTTGTCAACATCACAAGAGACTTTCTCCTGCGTTCCTGTTTGAAGACTTGCTCGGCTGATGTCCCTTCTGGCTCCAGATCCTGCTTGCTGTACTACTACATTTACCTCTGGCACTCTGACATTGGCTTGGCTGGCTACCCGATCCGGTTACTGAACTCTGACTTGTTTTCACTGCGCTTTCTCTGTTTACTTTTTTATTATTATTATTAAACAAGTGTGATTTAACTATACTTCTGTCTCGGTCTGACTCATGGTTCCTGATAGTAGGCGAAGGCCATGAATTCAGAAGATACAGTCAATCGACTTGTTGGTAATATTTTTTTCTAGATGATGATCAGTTTGCCTTAGTGTTACAAACGCTCCTGAGTCATGCGGCTCACTTGGAATCTCCCACTGTGGCTTCTCCGGTACAACCTGAGTTGCAGGGCGTCTCTGCTGCTGCGCCAGTCTCTGTGCAGGCACCCGCCTCTAGTATTACCTCTATAACAGGTATGTCTGATTCCGCTCCACTTCCCAAGCGATTTGGGGGCAATCCAGTTCAATGCAGAGGGTTTCTCAACCAGGTTGAGATATACTTTGTGATGCTGCCCCAGGCGTTTCCCACAGACAGAAGCAAAGTAGATTTGTAATATCTTTGCTTTCTGAGAGGCCTTGGCCTGGGCGAACCCTCTATGGGAGATGCAAAAACCCGTTGTCTTGCGTTACCCTGAGTTTGTTGCCTCTTTTAAAAGGGTATTTGACATTCCTGCACGCTCCGCTTCTGCTGCCATGTGCCTCATGTCCATGAAACAGAGTACGAGAACTGTTGCTGACTACGCCATTAAATTCCATACTCTGGCAGAGGTTGCTTGGAACAAGGAGGCCCTAGTGGCTGCCTTTTCTCATGGTCTCTCGGATTCCATCAAGGATGAGATAGCAGCCCATGATATAACCACTGAGCTGGAGAAGTTGATCGCGTTGCCACCCTCATTGACTCCATACTCAGAGAACAACTCTGAGTAAGGAGTGTTGCCTCCGAGTTGTGCGGTCCCACCCGTGCCTCCCTCACCTCCCATGCCTCCTGGTACTGAGTCATTCAGTGAAGATGAAGAAATGCATTTGGGCTTCACGTATCTCTCTGCGGATGAAAGAGCCTTCAGGGGGAGGGAGAGATTGTGCCTTTATTGTGGCCAGGCAGGCCACTTTTTGATGTCTTGTCCTACCCATCCAGAGAACGCCCGAACCTTGAGATCCTGTCACAGACGGACCTTAGGTGGTGTTTCGTCCCCAGTTATCCAGGAGGATAAGCCCCTGGTTTTGGTCACCATTTCTTGGGCTGAGTTGTCCATCAAGATATAGGCTCTAATGAACTCATTGATGTTGCCATTGTATCGTAGCACTCGATTCCATTGCAGCTGCATGACACTCCACTTGCCATTGAGGCTCTTGACAGGAGACCTCTACAGCCTGCCCATGTGACTCATGTTCCGTTATCCATGGCTGTAGGGGCTCTTCACCATGAGATAATCCAATTCTATTGGTTATCCTTGGTTAGAGAGACACAACCCCTCTTTTGATTGGCTCTGTGCTGAGGTTCTCTCCTGGTCACCACAATACAGTGAGACATGCTTCCAGAAGGTAGCCAAGGTCCTATGCACCTCTTAACTCTCCTCCCTGCCGGAGGAATACCGTGATTTTAGTGGTATCTTTGACAAAGGTCAAGCTGGTAGTTTGCCTCCACACTGGCCTTATGATTGCGCAATTGACCTTCAGCCTGGTGCCATACCCCCTTGTGGCCGGGTTTACCCTTTGTCAGTCTTAGAGGATAAGGCCATGGAGGAGTATGTTGCAGATGCACTTTCTCGAGGTTTCATCCGCAAATCCTCGTCTCCTGCCGGTGCTGGTTTCTTCTTTGTGAAGAAGAGCGGTGAGCTGAGACCTTGTATTGATTATAGGGGGTCTCAATCGTTTCACGATTAAGAATGCCTACCCAATTCCATTGATTACAGAGTTATTTGACCACCTCAAGGGAGCAACAGTTTTCACAAAGCTTGATTTGAGAGGGGCATACAATCTTGTGCGTATTAAGGAGGGAGACGAGTGGAAATACCAGAACAGGCTATTATGAGTACCTCGTAATGCCTTTTGGCCTTTGTAACGCCCAGGCAGTTTTCCAGGAATTTATTAACGATGTTCTCCGAGATTTGTTGCAGTTATGTGTGGTGGTTTATCTCAATGATATCCTCATATTTTCCAAATTCCTGGAGAGCCACCACACAGATGTCTGTCATGTGCTTCAGAAACTAATAGAAAACAATCTCTATTGTAAACTGCAGAAGTGCGAGTTCCATCACGAACAGGTTAAATTCCTGGGCTATGTCATTTTCACTGCTAGTATTTTTATGGACCCAGAGAAACTTTCGGCGGTCTTACAGTGGCCCCTACCCATGGGTTTACATCCTCTGCAGCGTTTTCTGAGCTTTGTCAACTATTATCGAAAGTTTATTCGTAAGTTCTCAACTCTGGTCAAGCCTCTGACTGATATGACCAGAAAGGACAGTAACCCACATGGTTGGTCTCTGGAGTCCATTAAGGCCTTTGAGACTCTCAAGGCTGCCTTTGTTTCTGCTCCTGTGTTGGCACATCCTGATCCTACGTTGCCTTTTATTCTAGAAGTTGATGCTTCTGAGACTGGAGTTGGCTCCCTTCTGTCTCAACATCCTAATCCTCAGAGAACTATCCATCCATGTGGCTACTTTTCCAAGAAATTGTCACCTGC
This sequence comes from Lithobates pipiens, assembly GCF_037356315.1. NCBI lineage: Eukaryota > Metazoa > Chordata > Amphibia > Anura > Ranidae > Lithobates > Lithobates pipiens. The sequence goes on along the minus strand of NW_027507903.1, from coordinate 377,682,070 downwards.
TGAGTGCAATTACGAGATTGGTGACAGAGAGCTGTTGGCGATCATTTTAGCCCTGAAAGAATGGAGACATCTTCTTGAAGTTACCACTGTGCCGGTTCTCATTCTTAATAATCATAAGACTCTTACATTCTTGTCTGAGGCCCAGAAGGGCGCAATGGGCTCTTTTCTTGTCAAGTTTTAATTACATTGTCTCATTCTTACCCGGTACTAAGAATGTAAGGGCTGACGCCTTGTCACGACAATTTTCCTCCACTTCCAAGTTGGAGTCCATTCTGGTCCTTGTAATTCCTCCTGACCGTATTCTGGCTACGGTTCGCACCAGTCTTACTTCTCCTTTGGGTGTCAAAATTCTTGCTGCTCAGGTCCATGCTCCTCCTGAGAAACCTTGTGACTGCTGCTTTGTCCCAGAGAGTCTCTGTAGAGTTTGCTCACAACAGTGCCTTGAATTCTGCTTCCAGATTGTCCCTGTGTATGGGGAATTATGGTTTCCAACCTTCCACGTTGCCTGACTCGTTAGTTCCACAGAGAGTTCATGCATTAGAAGAGCATCTCCGTGGTCTTCGTTCCACTTGGGCACAAGTTCAGGAGGCTTTGCAACATGCTATCTATAGGTACAGACTCCATGCTGACCACAGACGCCTGTCTGCACCGTCCTACCAGGTTGGGGACAGAGTCTGGCTGTCATCTCGCAATCTCCGACTTTGTGTTCCTTCTTTGAAGTTCGCACCTCGGTTTATTGGGCCTTTCTGTATCCTTTGCAGGATTAACCCAGTGGCTTCTTCTTCCTCGTATGCGCATCTCAAATGTGTTTCATGTCTCCTTATTGAAACCTTTGGTCTGCAACCGCTTTACCACCTCGGTGCCACGTGCTCACACTATACAGGTTGGTTCTCATGAGGAGTATGAAGTACAATCCATTGTTGACTACCGTAGGTTCCGTGGGTGCATACAGTGCCTGGTGCATTGTAAGCGGTACGGTCCAGAGGAACGCTCTTGGGTCTCATCCTTGAATGTACATGCCCCTGCCCTCCTCTATGATTCCCATAGATGTTTTGGCCTCAAGTCCAGTGGTCCTCTGAGGGGGAGGGGTCATGGAGGAGGGGGTACTGTCAGGGCTAGGCTTCTCTGAGCTGGCCACTCAGCTGTCGGATAATTTCCAGCTCCCATCTCTCTCCACAGTTATCCAGCTGTTGTTGATTTGTCAGTCCTGCCTAATTAAAGCTGTCCAGCTCACTTGATCTCTGCCTTGGCCTTTGCCAACATCACAAGAGACTTTCTCCTGCATCCTTGTTTGAAGACTTGCTTGGCTGACGTTCCTTCTGGCTCTTGATCCTGCTTGCTGTACTTCTACCTTTTTTATTAAACAAGTTTGATTTAACTATATTTCTGTCTCAGTCTGATTCATGGTTCCTGATAATTACCCACAAAATGACCCAATTTTGGAAAGCTAACACCCCAATGTATATTCTATGAGGTATTATGAGTCTTTGGAACATTCCTTTTGTTTCCACAAGTTTTTGTAAAATGTGGAAAGAAAATTAAAACGTATTTGTTTTTATACAAAGATGTCAATTTATAAGCTATTTTTAACACATAGCATGTACATATCAATAATTACACCCCAAAATACATTCTATACTTCTCCTGAGTATGGCAATACCACATGTGTGAGACTTTTACACAGTCTGTCCAAATACAGAGACCTAACATCCAAGTAGCACCTTCAGGCGTTCTAGGAGCATAAATTGCACTTCTAATTTCCTGATTACCTATCACTTTTTTGATACTGATGACCTGCACGGAAGGTACTAATGGGCTGCACGACAAGTACTAATGGGCTGTTCAACAGGCACTGATTGGCTGCACGACAGGTACTAATGGACTGCATGATAGGTACTGAGGGCTGCACAGCAGGTACGACTGTGCTGCATGACAGGTACTGATGGGCTACATGACAGGTACTCTGATGGGCTGCATGACAGGTACTCTGATGGGCTGCACGACAGGTACTCTGATGGGCTGCACGACAGGTACTCTGATGCTCTGATGGGCTGCAGACAGGTACTCTGGGCTGCAGACAGGTACTCTGATGCTCTGATGGGCTACAGGCTGGTACTCTTTATTACTGGGGCAATCAGGGAACAGTACTGAAAAGGGTTAACTGTTAACTCACTGTTCCCGCAATCTCCTCCTCACACTAGATCAGTGTGTGAGAAGGAGAACTCGGTGATAGCCAGTTACCGTGGTTTGGTAACATTTGGGATCGGCTGTGATTGGACTAAGCTGGTTATGTGGTAAAGAGCCAATTTCATTGGCTCTTAACCCTGGTCTGGGATGAGCTATGTCGCCTGATCCCCATGCTGCGCACCCCTGGGGATGTGCATGAGTACGTGACCGGCAGGAAGTCATATGACGTCTACCTAGGATGAAAGGTTCCCGCCAGCATCATCTTGCCATAGGCCAGGTAGGAACCGGTTAAGAAAATGCTATGACATTTCCACTTTAAGAGATAGTAGAAGGAGGAGGACAATTTTATGGGTCAGATGGTAGACACACCAACTAGAAATAAAGTTGGAAGCTAATATTACTTTAATACTTAAAGAGAGAAAGGACCAACAGGAAGTATCCTCGTATCGCCCAATTTCTTTGCTATGTTCTGATGTTAAAATATTGGCCAAAGTCTTGGTGACCCGTTTAAATAAATGTATACACAAGTTAATACAGCCTGACCAGCCACGTTTTATTTCCAACAGATCAATTAGCATCAGCATTAGAAGAGTCTTTCTAAACATGCAAATTCCAACTGACAATGTAAGCTCCAAGGCCATTTTGGGACTATCTATGGTTGGTGCTGGAGCGAATTGGTTTTGGTCCCTTTTTTATTAAATGGGTAAAATTGCTCTATAATGAACCTAGAGCAAAAATTAGGATTGGCAGTAAATATTCTGAGACATTCCAGTTGGAGAGAGGGACGAGACAGGGATGTCCCCTGTCTCCCCTCTTGTTTGTTCTGGCAATGGAACCCCTGGCGATCATGACAAGTTCATGTGCGGATATCCAGGGATTCCGGCGCCAGTTAACTACTTAACAACCGGCCCATAGCCCAATGACGGCTACAGGGCAGTTGTTTAACTCCGTGATGTCACTTGAATTCCGCTCTCACGCGCCCCCTGTGGCGCGCACTTGCGAGCATCCGTGACCGCCACAGGTCTGCGCATCACGGATCATGGTAAACGGCCACTCATCGTGGCCGTTTACCACGTGATCGCTCCGTCAAATGACGGAGTGATCACTTGTAAACAAACCGGCGTCATGTTATGACGCTGGTTCCTCCCTCCCCTCTCTGTACCGATCGGTACAGCGGAGGGGGAAGAGATCGGTGTCAGCAGCGCTGTGGGCTGCATCTGCAGTGCCCACATCGCTGCTCACCGAAATGTAACCCCTCAATTCCCTCCCATTACTCTGCAATACCCTGCAACACTCTGCAATACCCTGCAACACTCTGCAATACCGTGCAACACTCTGCACACTCTGCAATACCCTGCAACACACTGCAATACCCTGCAACACTCTGCAATATGCTGCAACACTCTGCAATGCTCTGCAACACCTGCCAATACCCTGCAACACTCTGCAATGCTCTGCAACACCCGCCAATACCCTGCAACACTCTGCAACACTCTGCAATGCTCTGCAACACCCGCCAATACCCTGCAATGCTCTGCAACGCAATACTCTGCAACGCTATACTCTGAGATACCCAGCCATACTCGGAGATACCCAGCCATAGACATCCTGCTTCTACCAAATCGCCAATACGATCAAAGCCAGAATCTTTTTTTTTTTTTTTTCAGGCTTCCCAGCTTAGAGGTGAGATGCGGGGTCTTATTGACCCCATATCTCACTGTAAAGAGGACCTGTCATGCCATATTCCTATTACAAGGGATGTCTACATTCCTTGTAATAGGAATAAAAGTGATCAAAAAAATTATTTTTGGGGAAAAAAATGTCAAACTAAAATAAATAAAGTAAAATGAACAATAATTTTTTAATTTTTTTTAAAGCGCCCCTGTCCCCATGTGCTCGCATGCAGAAGCAAACACATACGTAAGTCCCACCCACATATGAAAATGGTGTTCAAACCACACATGTGAGGTATCGCTGCAAACGTTAGAGCGAGAGCAATAATTCTAGCCCTAGACAGTAAAAAAAAAATCGTCGCCTTTGGGGATTTTTAAGTAGCGACGTTTGGCGCCATTCCACGAGCGTGTGCAATTTTGAAGAGTGACATGTTAGGTATCTATTTACTCAGCGTAACTTCATCTTTCACTTTATGCAAAAATTGGGCTAACTTTACTGTGTTTTTTTTTTTTTTAAGCACAAAACTGTTTTTTTCCAAAAAAAAGCATTCGAAAAATTGCTGCGCAAATACCGTGCGAGATAAAAAGTTGCAACGAGCACCATTGAATTCTCCAGGGTGTTTACTAAAAAAACATATATCATGTTTTGGGATTCTATGTAATTTTCTAGCAAATAAATGATGATTTTTACATGTAGGAGAGAAATGTCAGTATTGTCCTGGGTGCTCCAGAACGCCTGATGGCGCTCTCTGCATGTTAGGCCTCTGTATGTAGCCACACTGTATAAAAGTCCCACACATGTGGTATCGCCGTACTCGGGAGTAATAGCAGAATGTGTTTTGGGGTGTAATTTGTGGTATGCATATGCTGTGTGTGAGAAATGAGAAATAAGAAATGAGAAATAACTGATAATATGACAATTTTGTGAAAAAAAAAAAAGTTAAAAAATCTTGATTTTGCAAAGAATTGTGGGAAAAAATGACAACTTCAAAAAACTCATCATGTCTCTTACTAAATACCTTGGAATGTCTTCTTTCCAAAAAGGGGTCATTTGGGGGGTATTTGTACTTTTCTGGCATGTTAGGGTCCCCATAATTGAAATAGGCCATCAGTACTTCAGGTGTGATCAATTTTCAGATATTGGCACCATAGCTTGTGGACTCTATAACTTTCACAAAGACCAAATAATATCCACCAATTTGTACTTATTTTTACCAAAGATATGTAGTAGTATAAATTTTGGCCAAAATTTATGAAGAAAAAATTACTAATCTGCTAAATTTTATAACAGAAATGAAGAAAAATTCATTTTTTTACAGAATTTTCTGTATTTTTTCTTTTATAGCACAAAAAATAAAAAAACGAGCGGTGATTAAATACCACCAAAAGAAAGCTCTATTTGTGTGAAAAAAGGACAAAAATTTCATATAGGTCCAGTGTTGCATGACTGAGTAATTGTCATTCAAAATGTGAGAGCTGAAAATTGGTCTGGTTATTAAGGGTGTTTAAGTGCCCAGTGGTTAAAAGAGGGTAAAATTGCCTCGTTTGCTGACAAAGTCCTGTTCTTTATTGGCGATGTTAATTCCTCACTTAATACTGTGATACGTATGGTGGGCGAGTTTGGTCAACACTCTGGCCTGGTTATTAACCACTTAATAACCGGCCCATAGCCGAATGATGGCTACAGGGCGGTTTGTTAACTCTGGGAGGGCCTACAGTGACGTCCTCCCAGAATTCCGCTCTCGGCGCATCACGGATCACGCTGATTGTGGCCGTTTACCACGTGATCGCTCCATCATTACATGTAACATGTAAACAAATCGGAGTGATTTCCGGTTCCTCCCTCCCCTCTCCGCCCAGTGTGAGCGAAGAGGGGTGAGATCAGTGGCAGCAGCGCTGTGGGCTGCTTGTGTAGTGCCCACAGCTCTGCTTAGTGAGAGATCCATCGATCCATCCATCCATGCTCACCCAGCCATACTCTGCATACCCAGCCATAGTCTGCATACCCAGCAAAACCCAGCCATACTCTGCATACCCAGCCATACTCTGCATACCCATCTATACTCTGCATACCCATCCATACTCTGCATACCCATCCATCCATCCTCAGCAATACTCATCCATCCATCCATGCTCAGCCACCCCATCCACCCCAATCCATAATTAGCCATACCCATGCATACCCAGCCGTACTCAGCCATACCCAGCCATATCTAGCGGTACTCAGCCATATCCAGCCATACTCAGCCATATCCAGCCGTACTCAGCCATATCCAGCCGTACTTAGCCATACCCAGCCGTACTCAGCTATACTCAGCCATACCCAGCCATAGGGATGGGCGAACTTCCGACGGGACGTTTCGCGAACGCGGACCGCGAACGCGGCCGATAGTTCGCAAAACGGAAAGTTTGCGGCGGGCCCCATTGACTTCAATGGGAGGTGAACTTCGCAAACCTTTAGGTCAAATTTGCAGCCACAAAATAATTATTAGCTGGGCAAACATAGTCCCACCACATGGCCAATGACATAATACATGTATGAGGTGAATTTGGGATCAATAACTACAAGCATTCTTTTTTTATATGGGAAATTGTTCTGACAATTCAGGACTGTGGAGCGCATGAAGGCAATGGAGGAGACGGAAGGTCAGGGACCAGAGTAGGCAAAGAAGAGGGTGCAGGAGATGATCACCAGCAGCGTGACATACAGCAATGACACCTGCACCGTGATAGAGTCATCTGACAGCAGCACCGTGATACAGAGCACTGACATCAGCAGCGTGACATACAGCAATGACACCTGCACCGTGATAGAGTCATCTGACAACAGCACCGTGATAGAGAGCACTGACATCAGCAGCGTGACATAAAGCACTGACATCAGCACCGTGATATACAGCACTGACAGTAGCACCGGGATAGAGAGCACTGACATCAGAAGCGTGACATTAAGCACTGACATCAGCACCGTGATATACAGCACTGACAGCAGCAGCGTGATAGAGAGCACTGACATCAGAAGCGTGACATTAAGCACTGACATCAGCACCGTGATATACAGCACTGACAGCAGCAGCGTGACATTAAGCACTCACACCAGCACAGTGATATACAGCACTGACAGCAGCACCGTAAGCAGCCCCAGGAGGAAGTCAGCACAGCACAGGGATGGTGTGATCCCCTCATAATAAGCAGGCCCAGGAGAAAATCAGCACAGCACAGGGATGGTGTGATCCCCTCATAATAAGAACCCCCAGGAGGAAGTCAGCACAGCACAGGGATGGTGTGATCCCCTCATAATAAGAACCCCCAGGAGGAAGTCAGCACAGCACAGGGATGGTGTGATCCCCTCATAATAAGAACCCCCAGGAGTAAGTCAGCACAGGACAGGGATGGTGTGATCCCCTCATAATAAGCAGGCCCAGGAGTAAATCAGCACAGGACAGGGATGGTGTGATCCCCTCATAATAAGAACCCCCAGGAGTAAGTCAGCACAGCACAGGGATGGTGTGATCCCCTCATAATAAGAACCCCCAGGAGAAACTCAGCACAGCACAGGGATGGTGTGAGCCCCTCATAATAAGAACCCCCAGGAGTAAGTCAGCACAGCACAGGGATGGTGTGATCCCCTCATAATAAGCAGGCCCAGGAGAAATTCAGCACAGCACAGGGATGGTGTGATCCCCTCATAATAAGAACCCCCAGGAGTAAGTCAACACAGCACAGGGATGGTGTGATCCCCTCATAATAAGCAGGCCCAGGAGAAACTCAGCACAGCACAGGGATGGTGTGATCCCCTCATAATAAGAACCCCCAGGAGTAAATCAGCACAGGACAGGGATGGTGTGATCCCCTCATAATAAGAACCCCCAGGAGTAAGTCAGCACAGCACAGGGATGGTGTGATCCCCTCATAATAAGCAGGCCCAGGAGAAACTCAGCACAGCACAGGGATGGTGTGATCCCCTCATAATAAGAACCCCCAGGAGTAAGTCAGCACAGCACAGGGATGGTGTGATCCCCTCATAATAAGAACCCCCAGGAGGAAGTCAGCACAGCACAGGGATGGTGTGATCCCCTCATAAGCAGCCCCAGTAGAAATATGACACCGCTCAACCTCTTCAAATAGGAGGGTAGGGGCATATAGTACGGTGTGCTTTTTTGGGACAAGGAAGTGAGCCAAATGAAGAAAGAAGGTCTGTGTGCTTGATTAAAAAAATTGTTTATAGACATATACATGGTCTACTGGTCACATGTGTTGAATTCCTCCGAGATCCATGCCTCATTCATTTTTAGAAATGTGAGGTAGTTAACACTGTCGTGAGCTAGGCGAGTACGCTTATCGGTCACGATCCCCCCTGCTGCGCTGAACGTCCTTTCGGACAGGACACTGGATGAGGGGCAAGCCAACAGTTTGATTGCAAATTGGGCAAGCTCTGGCCAGAGGTCAAGCCTGCCCACCCAGTAGTCCAGGGGTTCATCACTCCTCAGAGCGTTCACATCGGCCGTTAACCCAATGTAGTCGGACACCTGATGGTCTAGGCGTTCCCTGATGCTGGATCCGGATGACACCTGTCGATGGGTCAGCTGAAAGAATGACCTCATATCCGAAGTCACCAACACATCTTCAAACCGGCCTCTTCTTGCAGGCGCTGTTGGATTGGTACCCGCAAATCCTTCTCTGGGAGTGGGAATTGCTCCTCTGCCAGCGCACGCAAAAGCAGAATGCAGCATTTCTCGAAGCAAGGCCTGGAAGTGCTGCATTCTGACAGCCCTCTGCGACGGCGGTAACATTTCCGCCATTTTGTGTTTGTACCGGGGGTCTAAGTACGTTGCCAGCCAGTACTGGTCCTTGACCCTTATGCTTTTTAGACGGGGGTCCCTATTAAAACACTGGAGCATGAAGGCCCCCATTTGCACTAAAGTGGAAGCGGTGTGGTGGCCTCGCTCCTGCTCATCATCCAGGATAATGTCGTCCTCTTCATTCTCCTCTCCCCATCCACGCACAACAGGGATCCCAGAAAGGTTTAAAGCATGCTCTTCTTGCTCCTCCTCATCCGCCCCGGCACCATCCTCCTCTGACTCCTCTTCAGACTCCTGTTGTTGACTTGTCTCAGATAGAGTAGCTCCCCCTGGGAATTCATCCAGCATTGCGACTTCCTCATCTTCCCGCTCCTGCTCCTCCACAGCCTGATCAATGACACAACGCAATGCACGCTCCATAAAGAAGGCATAAGGTACCATGTCACTGATGGCGCCATGGCTTCGACTGACCAGTTTGGTGATCTCCTCAAATGGCCGCAAAAGTCTGCATGCGTCGCGCATGAGCAGCCACTGACGCGGTGAAAAAAAAACCAGCTCCCCAGAACCGTTTCTGCCGCAGAGTTCATACAGGTAGACGTTAACTGCACGTTTCTGCTGGAGCAGCCTATCAAGCATATAGAAGGTTGAGTTCCATTGCGTCGGGCAATCGCAAATAAGACGTCTGACCGGCAGATTGTGTCGCCGCTGAATGTCAGCAAGGCGAGCCATGGCCGTGTAAGATCTTCTGAAATGGGCCGAGATTTTCCTTGCCTGCCGCAAGATGTCCTGGACCCCAGGGTATTTGACAAGGAATCGCTGCACGACCAAGTTTAAGACGTGTGCCATGCATGGCACGTGCGTGATTTTGCCCTTTTTCAATGCGCTAAGCAGATTGGCACTGTTGTCACACACCACTTTACCAACTGTCAAATTGAGCGGTGTTAGCCACTGATCTGCCTGTGAACGCAAAGCTGAAAGGAGTGCCGGGCCAGTGTGGCTCTTGGCTTCCAGGCACAACAGACGCAGCACGGCATGGCAACGTCTCACCTGGAATGTGGAAGAGGTTCTGGGGAGCTTGGGCGGTACAGCGGAAGAGACGCTAGCAGCAGAAAAGGAGGAGGCAGCTGAGGAGGAGAGAGAGGAGGATGGAGTAGGAGGAGGAGGAGAAGAAGAGTCAGGCCTGCATGCAATCCGTGGCGGTAAAACCAAATCTACACGGGTGCCACGGGTTACATGCTTGACGGCCGTCAGAAGGTTCACCCAGTGGGCAGTAAAAGTGATATACCTTCCCTGCCCGTGTTTGCTAGACCACGTGTCTGTGGTCAGATGTATCTTGGCACCGACACTGTGTGCCAGAGATACATTCACTTGCCGCTGAACATGGCCATATAGCTCTGGGATGCCCTTCTGTGAGAAATACTTCCTTCCTGGGACCTTCCATTGTGGTGTTCCAATGGCCACAAATTTGCGAAAGGCCTCCGAGTCCACCAGTTTATATGGCAGTAGTTGGCGGGCTATGAGTTCTGACAAGCCAGCCGTCAATCGTTGGGCAAGAGGGTTATCCGGCGTCATCATTTTTTTACGCTCGAACATTAGGCCCACGGAAGCCTGCCTTTTTGCAGAAAAATGTGAGCTTGGCGTGATGGAAGGTGGAGTGGAGGACAATTGTGAGGAGAGAGGAGAAGGAGAAGTAGAAGACGAGGCTGGACGGTGAGAGCCTGCAGTGTGGCTTTGTGTGTTCCGTTGCTCCCACTCGGCTTGGTGATGGCTGCCCATGTGCCTTCTTAAGGCGGTCGTCCCTAGGTGAGTGTTGGGCTTACCGCGACTAATGCGTTGACTGCAAAGATTGCAGATGGCAACGCTATTGTCAGCAGCGGACACATTAAAAAAAGCCCACACTGCGGAGCCATGTGCCGTTGTCCTGGGAGCGCCAGATGTGACCGTACATGGTCGATGACTCGCTCCTGATACATTTGCAGTCTGCTTTGTCCCTCCTGTGCAATGTAAGTTATTCCTGCTTCTCCTCCCTATCTGCTGGTCCATATCTCCCTCTAAACTCCCCTCCTCTTCCTCTCTTGTGGGCACCCACGTGACATCACTAGACACGTCATCATCAACGTTACCTTCCCCACCGCTATAAGTAGAGATCTCGGAGTAGGCAGCAACACCGGGGACCAACCTCCTCCTTGGGCTGATCTGGGTACTGTCGTCAGACTGCTGAGTGGCGGTTGTTGCTACCTCCTCTTCCTGATCCAATACCAAGAGTGGCTGCGCATCAGAAATGTCCTCTTGATATGGATCGGAAAATAATTCCTGTGACTCAAGCGGAAGGTATGTGGTGGTGGTGGTGGTGGTGGTGGTGTTGTTGGTGGTAGTGTCTTTGGGGGTGCACATAGCAGAGAGTGAAGAAGAGGGTGCAGATCGAGAGGATGAGGAGGGTGCAGAAGAGTAAGGCTGAGTGAGCCACTCAACCAAGTCTGGTGCGTCCTTTAAAGTAATTGAACGCACCTTCTGCAACTTCCCACTTTGGCTCAAGGCTGGTGCTCCTGCCCTACCCCTACCACCCCTGCGGAAGGGCCTGCCTCTTCCTCTGCCTGTCATTTTTTAAATCACCCTGTGACAAAACTCTTAGTCCCTATACCGATGAAGGACTGCTGCAGTATAGGGCAGCGGTCAGCAGTGGTGCACCTCAACCCTATCTATTGTGGACCGATAGCGGTCCTGACAGAACAGCAGACTGTACCGCACTCAACCCTATGTACTGTAGCACCCTTCACCAAGTTACCAGTCCTTATAAGGACCTTTGTGGACCAAGTAGGTTGTGTGTGACTGATTAGCAGACTGTACGTCAGTCCCTATACTGCTGAAGGACTGCTGCAGTATAGGGCAGCGGTCAGCAGTGGTGCACCTCAACCCTATGTATTGTGGACCGATACCAGTCCTTACAGAACAGCAGACTGTACCTCACTCAACCCTATGTACTGTAGCACCCTTCACCAAGTTACCAGTCCTTATAAGGACCTTTGTGGACCAAGTAGGTTGTGTGTGACTGATTAGCAGACTGTACGTCGGTCCCTATACTGCTGAAGGACTGCTGCAGTATAGGGCAGCGGTCAGCAGTGGTGCACCTCAACCCTATCTATTGTGGACCGATAGCGGTCCTTACAGAACAGCAGACTGTACCGCACTCAACCCTATGTACTGTAGCACCCTTCACCAAGTTACCAGTCCTTATAAGGACCTTTGTGGACCAAGTAGGTTGTGTGTGACTGATTAGCAGACTGTATGTCAGTCCCTATACTGCTGAAGGACTGCTGCAGTATAGGGCAGCGGTCAGCAGTGGTGCACCTCAACCCTATGTATTGTGGACCGATACCGGTCCTTACAGAACAGCAGACTGTACCTCACTCAACCCTATGTACTGTAGCACCCTTCACCAAGTTACCAGTCCTTATAAGGACCTTTTTGGACCAAGTAGGTTGTGTGTGACTGATTAGCAGACTGTACGTCAGTCCCTATACTGCTGAAGGACTGCTGCAGTATAGGGCAGCGGTCAGCAGTGGTGCACCTCAACCCTATGTATTGTGGACCGATACCGGTCCTTACAGAACAGCAGACTGTACCTCACTCAACCCTATGTACTGTAGCACCCTTCACCAAGTTACCAGTCCTTATAAGGACCTTTGTGGACCAAGTAGGTTGTGTGTGACTGATTAGCAGACTGTACGTCAGTCCCTATACTGCTGAAGAACTGCTGCAGTATAGGGCAGCGGTCAGCAGTGGTGCACCTCAACCCTATCTATTGTGGACCGATAGCGGTCCTTACAGAACAGCAGACTGTACCGCACTCAACCCTATGTACTGTAGCACCCTTCACCAAGTTACCAGTCCTTATAAGGACCTTTGTGGACCAAGTAGGTTGTGTGTGACTGATTAGCAGACTGTACTTCAGTCCCTATACTGCTGAAGGACTGCTGCAGTATAGGGCAGCGGTCAGCAGTGGTGCACCTCAACCCTATCTATTGTGGACCGATAGCGGTCCTTACAGAACAGCAGACTGTACCGCACTCAACCCTATGTACTGTAGCACCCTTCACCAAGTTACCAGTCCTTATAAGGACCTTTGTGGACCAAGTAGGTTGTTTGTGACTGATTAGCAGACTGTACGTCAGTCCCTATACTGCTGAAGGACTGCTGCAGTATAGGGCAGCGGTCAGCAGTGGTGCACCTCAACCCTATCTATTGTGGACCGATATCGGTCCTTACAGAACAGCAGACTGTACCGCACTCAACCCTATGTACTGTAGCACCCTACACAGACCAAGTTACCAGTCCTGATAAAGAGCTTTGTGGAACAAGTGAGTTGTGAATGATTAGCAGACTGCAGCAGAAGGGCAGCAGTCAAGTATAATATTCTTTCTATATTTGGAAGAAAGAATATTATACGTGTACAAGCCTATTACCATACCACTGATACCAGTCCTGAAAAGAACCTTTGTGGAACTAATAGTAACAGCAACTGTTTAAACTGACCCTCACTGCCTGACACACTGCTTCCTTCCTGTCCCTATACAAACTGGCAAAAAAGAGGAGACTGGAACAATTACTGGTTACTCGAATAGCTTTTTTGTGGACCTGATAGTAACAGCTAATGATGATGATGATGATGACTAATCTGGCTGTCCCTAAAATAGCAGCAGACACAGCGCTCTGTCCCTTTCTCTAAACTGACAAAAGACACTCAGGCTGCTGCAACAATCAGTAGCACAGCAAACCTATATACACCTAACACCTATACCAGTCCTGAAAATAACTTTTGTGTACCAAATAGCTAGCGTTTTATCTGTCCCTGCTCCAAACAGCAACCTTTCCCTATAGTGACAGAAGAAAGAATGTAAAATGGCCGCCGGATCGGGTGTATTTATAAGTTAGGGGGAATGTCCAAGTGTCCATGTGCTGTCATGTCTCAATTGGCTGTCCTGTACCCCATGATGGATGTGTCATAAGGTCAAAGTTCCTTTACACAGTAAAAACACGGAAGTCCGCCGGGCGAACGACGCCAATAGTCCGCCGAACTGGCGGACCGCGAACAGCCGAAATTCGCCGCGAAACGACCGCCGGGCGAACTGTTCGGCCATCACTACCCAGCCATACTCAGCCATACCCAGCCATCCCATCTATACCCATCCATACTCATTCATGCTCATCCATCCCCATTAATGCTCCTCTATCCCCACTCATGCTCATCCATGCCACATCCATGCCACTACAGTGCCTCACAAAAGTGTAATAGATAGTTAAATTAGATTTGAAACTTATGTCCATAGAACAACTGACGGTGCTCCCTGCATGTTGGTCCTCTGTATGTGACCACGCTGTGGAAAAGTCTCACACATGTGGTATCGCCGTACTCAGGAGGAGTAGGAGAATCTATTTTGGGGTGTAATTTGTGCCATGTACATGTTATGTGTAAAAATAAAATGTGTTTTCATTTTCTTTACACATTTTCCAAAAACTTGTAGAAAAAAATGACACGTTCAAAAGACTCAATATGCCTCATAGATTATACATTGGGTTGTTTTCTTTCCAAAATGGGGTAATATTTGGGGCGTTTCCATTGTCCTGGTACTCCAGGGCCTTCAAAAGTGTAATGCCGCGTAAACACGATCGGACTATCTGTGAGACCAGAGTCCGCCGGACAATCCGCCTGTTTGTGGGCTCCGGCGGACTTTTTCTTTCCAAATGTCCGGCAGACTTAGAAGTTTTTACTTAAAATTGTCTGGTGGACAATCCACCTGTCTGTGTGCTAGTCCGCCGGACTTTTGAAATGAATGGACTTGCCCACACACGGAGTAAAGTCCGTTCATTTTGAACGCTACTCCAGGTAGACGGGACTAGCGCAGGAAGTCAATGTCACTGCCTCCATCGGCGAAATTGATACCTCTCGAGCACTGTCACCTGGTATGGACTTAAAGGGGAAGCCCTATGCCATACCAGGCCACGTGCCCTCAACATGGGGTGCTTTGGGGAAGGGGGCCCTGCGGCCCCCCACCCCAAAGAGCCGCAGAGCCCCCTTCCCCAAAGCACCCCCCATGTTGAGGGCATGCGGCCTGGTACGGCGCTGGGGTGGGCACTCGCTCGTCCCCACAACTTTTCCTGAACGGCCAGGGTATGTGCTCGGATAAGGGTCTGATATGGACTTTGGGGGTGACCCCCACACAGTTTTTTTGGCGTAGGGCTTCCCCCTTAAATCCATACCAGGTGACGGGGCTCGTGAGGTGTCAATCTCGCCGATGGAGGCGGCGACATTGAATTCCTTAGCTAGTTCGGTCTACCTGGAGCCGTGTTCAAAATTAACAGACTTTTCTCCATGTGTGGGCAAGTCCATTCATTTCAAAAGTCCGGTCATGTGTGGGCAGGTCCGCTCATTCTGAAAGTCCGGCGGACCTCCGCTGCAAAGTCCGGCGGTTTGTCCGCTGAACTAAGTCTGCCAGATAGTCCGATCGTGTGTAAGAGGTAGTCAAGAAATTATGTGTAATTTATGCTCAAAGAATGCCTGATGGCGCTCCTTGCATGTTGGGCCTCTGTATATGGCCACGCTGTGTAAAAGTCTCACATATGTGGTATCGCCATACTCAGGAGGAGTAGTAGAATGTGTTTTGGGGTCTAATTTGTACTATGCGTATGCTGTGTGTGAGAAATAACCTGCTAATATAACAATTTTGTGAACAAAAAAATAGAAAAGAAAATCTTGATTGTGCAAAGAATTGTGTGAAAAAATTACAACTTTAAAAAACTCACCATGCATCTTACTAAATACCTTGGAATGTCTAATTTCCAAAAATGGGTCATTTGGGGGCTATTTGTACTTTCCTGGCTTGTTAGGGTCTCAAGAAATGAGATAGGCCGTCAGTACTTCAGGTGTGATCAATTTTCAGAGATTGGCACCATAGCTTGTGGACTCTCTAACTTTCACAAAGACCAAATAATATACACCGATTTGTGTTATTTTTACCAAAGATATGTAGTGGTATAAATTTTGGCCAAAATGTATGAAGAAAAATTACTAATTTGTAAAATTTTATAACAGAAACATGAAGAAGAATGCATTTTTTTACAGAATTTTTTCTTTTATAGCGCAAAAAAAAAACAAAAACCCAGCAGTGATTAAATACCACCAAAAGAAAGCTCTATTTGTGTGAAAAAAAGGACAACAATTTCAAATAGGTACAGTGTTGCGTGACTGACTAATTGTCATTCAAAATGTGAGAGCACTGAAAGCTTAAAATTGGTCTGGTTATTAAGGGGGTTTAAGTGCCCAGTGATCAAGTGGTTAATTGGAACAGATCAGTTCTGCTGCCATTGGCCTCACCTGGTGATCAACCTTTGCCTAGAATCCCCTCCCTCGATATAGTAACCAAGTTAAAATACTTGGGTGTTTGGATTGCCAGTGATGTAAATCACTATATCAATGATAATCTAGTACCATTATTGTTTAAACTGAAACAAAAGGTGGATATTTGGTGTCGCCTCCCTCCCTCCGTGGCAGGGTGCTGTAAATTAATCAAGATGATATGGCTCCCGTAGATACTGTATATTCTCCATACTCTCCCATTTAGATTAGCCAGAAATGATTTAAGAAGATTGAATCCCTATTTAGAGATTTAATCTGGAAGAAGGGCCAAGCCTGGATCAGTCTGCAGACATTGCAGCTCCCTGTTAGGGAGGGAGGGATGGCAATACCACATCCGAGACTATATTTTCTGTCAGCTCAGCTCCAGCACTTGGTGGGTGGTGGAACTCTTGGGGGAGAGAGCTCCAGCAATAGAATGTTGTCAATGGGAGCCTCTCATAACTTATTGGTAGAGGTGTTGTAAGTAGACTCATTTATTTATAGGTGTCCGACGGTTGACTTAGTGAGTAAAGTGTGGCAGGCAACAAAAGTGCTAATGGGATATAATGGGTTTACTGAATATACCCCTTTATGGTATAACAAAAACCTAGCTGAAATAACAGGTATAGAGAGACCTTGAGAATGGGAAAGGCAGAGTATTAGCCGACTAATTCAGCTATATGAGGGTAACCTTATGAAGCCATTTGAAGATTTAAGACAAGAGTTTAATATCTCAAGTAAGGCGTTCTATAAATATCTACAAATTAGACATGGAATTCAAGCCCAATTTAGGTCTCTGACCATTGAATGGTTAGACTCCTATACTCCAAAAAAATAATTAAACTTGGCTCAACTAAAGGTTTAATATCCAAGCTATATGCTAATTTTGGTTATAGAATTATGAGTGGAATGGGACCTTATAACAGTAGAGTGGGGTGGGTGAGAGATATAGGGCCAATAATCTCAGAACAATGGGACAAGATTCTAGAACAAGCAAGCCTGGTTTTGATATCCCCCTCGCAAAGTGTCTCCCACTTGTTTCTTATTTATAGAGCTTATTACACCCCCCAAAAAAAATTAAATTTGGGTGGAAGCCAAACGATGAATGGGCTAGATGTAGGGCGACAGGAGATGTTATCCATATGGTATGGAAATGTCCAAAGTTATTTAGATACTGGATAGAAATAGTGGAGAGGGTAAATAGAATCTTTAAGACCATATTGAAACCTGAGGCTAAGACTTGCCTTTTAGGAAGTCTGGAGGTAAACAGAATGTCGCACCACATTAAGGTATCGGTGCTGAGATGCTTGTACCAGGCGAGGAGACTATAGCGCAGAATTGGCAGGCTAAGACTCCCCCCTCCCTGATGTCATGGACTGAGTCTATTAACTCTATGGTATAGAGTGAGAGAGCGCTGTATATTAGGCAAAACAACTTAAAGAAGTTCGCAAGCTTATGGAGTCCCTGGTTGAGATGGACTGGCCCTTGCGGAGAGATGGAAACAGAGTGGACAGAGTCTCCCCCTTGTCGTCATCCCATCCGCGAAACTTTGTGGTATAATTCCTTTCTCGCTCATGTTCTGATCTTTGTCGGGGGCTTCCTCTTTCTCTTTCTCTGCTCTTCTTTTTTTTTTTATCTTCCTTTTTTTTTACTTATTTTCTTCTGTCTCAGTTTCTTCCTTTTCCTTTTTTTTTTAGATACTTACCAAACGAATAAGTTGTAATTTGTACTACCTATTGTAGAATATTTTGATAATGTTGAACTTGAAACCCAATAAAAAGTAAAAAAGGGGAAAAAAAAAGAAATAAAGCGTCACTGGATCTACTGACTACCAACAATACAGACCTGATCACGGATGTGGAAATACGGGCCAATTTAGGGAACAGCGATCACAGGTCACTTGCCTTCCGTATAAATCGCACAAATAGGAAACACAAGGGGTATGCAAAGACACTGAATTTCAAAAGAGCCAACTTCCCTAAACTATGAACCTTACTAGAAGGCATAAATTGGGATAAAAACTTAGGAACAAAGAACGCGAAGGAGAGATGGGTTTGCTTTAAGAGCATATTAAATAAGGGCATTAGCTAATGCATCCCATTGGGTAATAAATTTAAAAGAGCGAACAAAAGTCCTGGATGGCTTAAATCCAATGTAAAAATGCATATAAAAGCAAAGGAAAAGGCTTTAAAAAAATACAAGGTTGGGGGATCATCATCAGCATTCAGACTATAAAGAATGCAACAAGAAATGTAAGGGTGCAATAAGGACAGCTAAGATAGAACATGAAAAACACATAGCAAAGGAGGGCAAAAAAAAATCCCAAGAAATTCTTTAAGTATGTAAACAGTAAAAAAGGGAGGACAGATCATATTGGCCCCATAAAGAATGAGGAAGGACATCTGGTTACAAAGGATGGGGAGATGGTGAAGGCATTGAATTTCTTCTCCTCAATCTTCACAAGGGAATTGAGGGGGCTTCAGTAACTAAAACTCCAGTGTTTATCCTCATGACACATCAGAGGAATCACCTCCATGGTTAACAGAGGACAGAATTAAAATTAGACTTGGGAAACTTAACATTAATAAATCACCAGGACCAGATGGCTTGCACCTGAGGGTACTTGGGGAACTCGGTCAAGTAATTGCCAGACCATTGTTCCTAATTTTTACTGACAGTCTACTGACTGGAATGGTACCAGCTGATTGGAAAAAAAGCCAATGTAGCACCAATATTTAAAAAGGGCCCAAAATACATCCCTGGCTTTTACAGACCAGTTAGCCTAACAGCAATAGTACGTGAACTCTTGGAGGGGATGATAAGGGACTATATACAAGATTTTAGTAATGAGAACGGTATCATTAGCAGTAATCACCATGGATTCATGAAGAATCGTTCTTGCCAAACCTATCTACTAACCTTCTATGAGGAGGTGAGTTGCCAGCTAGATAAAGGAAGGTCCGTATCTGGATTTTGCAAAAGCATTTGACACAGTTCCCCATAAACGTTTACTGTACAAAATAAGGTCCACTGGCATGGACCATAGGGTGAGTACATGGATTAAAAATTGGTTACAAGGGCGAGTTCAGAGGCATACTATACCATGAGAGCTGGTTTTTCTCCCTTTTGAGGAACTATCGCACCGGGCCTAGATCGTTTTGCTGCACGACGAACCAAACCCTGTGGCAGAGTGTGGAGGATATAGCTGGCCGGTGGAACCCTCAACAGTGCACAGTGGAGCAGAACCTACATGCTTGTAACCCCCTAGGGGGTACGTGGATCTGATGAGTGGGGACCTAAAAGGGGGAACGAGCATGGAAGTCACCAAAATATATATGATCACGAAAGTCACCTTCTTTGTTTCTCCTGAGCTGGAATTTTGCACATTGCTGGACACTTATCAGAAGAATAATTGTGGACTACCTTGATATTTCATTTAGTTCTATTTCAACATTTTTTCTGTTTCTTTTTTCTTTTTTTGCACTTTTCATGCGGATGGGAAGGTCTTATATATAACTCTTAGTATAATTTTCACTACCTATATATGGTTTATATATAATTTGCACATATATATATATTTTTCTCACGTTTCTAAAATAACGGGTTAAAAAACTCCTTTTTTTTCATATATATTTTTTGCTGATGTCTGTATAAGAATCACGTATTTGTGGGTTGATGATTTATGCACTTATTGGTTTAGCTTACACTAGCTGGCATTTGCTGTGATATGTTCACATAGGTTCTGCACTGCACTACCATTTATTTGAGAGCCATAAGGGGAATAAGTATAAGTACTAATAACATGGATAACTAATGCTGCCTTTTGGGATCTTGTACTGTGTAACATTTTTGAGGGGAATACCTTTTTTATCCTAGTGGAACTAATCACATGTATTTATAAGGTACCTTACACTACGTTCTATTTCTTCTATTTTTTATTTTTTATAACCCTTGACCTCAGGCTCTCTTTATATATATATATTTTCCCATCCACTTGTAGAGGCTATTGCATGTATGGACAGGTGTACACTATTGGTGTCACCAGCACATATATATAGACAATAGGGAAGGTGTTGCACTAATATTATAGATCTAGTCTAGGTGTGTGAAGTGGTGAGGGTCACTAATTGAAGTTTTAACAGCACAATTATAATCATTTGAGGTAGCGCCAATAGCCCATATTAACAACTTATATAAATCCTATTTAGTTTGTTCATAAACAACCTGGAGGATGGGGTAAACAGTTCAATCTCTGTATTTGCGGACCATACTAAGCTAAGCAGTGCAATAACTTCTCCACAGGATGTGTAAACCTTGCAAAATGATCTGAATAAATTAATGGGTTGGGCAACTACATGGCAAATGAGGTTCAATGTAGAAAAATGTAAAATAATGCATTTGGGTGGAAAAAATATGAATACAATCTATACACTGGGGGGGAGAAGCTCTGGGGGAATCTAGGATGGAAAAGGTCCTGGGGGTCCTAGTAAATGATAGGCTCAGTAATGGCATGCAATGCCAAGCTGCTGCTAACAAAGCAAACAGAATATTGGCATGCATTAAAAAGGGGATCAACTCCAGAGATAAAACGATAATTCTCCTGCTCTACAAGACTCTGGTCCGGCCGCACCTGGACAAAGCTGTCCAGTTCTGGGCACCAGTCCTCAGGAAGGATGTACTGGAAATGGAGCGAGTACAAAGAAGGGCGACAAAGCTAATAAAGGGTCTGGAGGATATTAGTTATGAGGAAAGCTTGCAAGCACTGAACTTGTTCTCTCTGGAGAAGAGACGCTTAAGAGGGGATATGATTTCAATATACAAATACCATACTGGTGACCCCACATATAACTTTTTCGCAAAAGGGAATTTAACAAGACTCGTGGCCACTCATTAAAAATAGAAGAAAAGAAGTTTAACCTTTAATCCACGTAGAGGGTTCTTTACTGTAAGAGCAGCAAGGATGTGGAATTCCTTTCCACAGGCGTTGGTCTCAGCGGGAGTTATTGATAGTTTCAAGAAACTATTAGATAAGCACCTGAATGATTGCAACATACAGGGATATACAATGTAATACAGACATATAATCACACACATAGGATGGTGTCTTTTTTCAACCTCACCTACTATGTAACTATGTAACTATGAATTGAAGCATAAGGTTGGCGTGATTAATTAAGATGGTGACCCAGTAAGTGTCCTTCTGCACCGCTGAGATGCAACACTGGCAACAAGGACACTTGAACTCTGTGTTCAGACCCTAGAGAAAGTTTTGAAGCATCCAAGACTGCCAGCAGTGCCCTGGTATCTCTGATATGAACAATTGTTATTGTGCTTACTAACATCTGGCCTGGATGAGGTCTCACCTAAAACACTGGCTGACACTATATACATACAGTACTGTGGAAGTGAAGAAATGCTGTAAAGTAGTAATGCTTTCAAAAATACTTATTTCCCAAGTTCGTCTTTCAGGACAGCCACCTTAGAGAGACACTGGCTCCTCCCTTCTTAGGAAACACTGCCTTCAATTTCACAATTTAAGCCTCCTCCTCTCTCCGTCCCTCAGTTATGGTGTTTCCTCCGGTGGGGAGACACCGCTAAGGAACCTTAGCTAAATCAGTTGGCGAGACTGAAGCTATCCGAGCGGAGCTCCGGCCCCACTCGGCAGTCCGATTGTCTATCGGTCTACTTTTGGCAGTCCGGTCAGCCGGGGAGCTGAATTTTCGTACTGACCGTTTTACATGTGCTCTAAACTTCGCTTGGGGTAAGCAGGAAGTTTGTGAGGTCCATCCGTTTGTTCACCCAGTCGGGTGTTACACCGGGATCGGCAGTCCGGTCGGCTGGGGAGCTGGACTTTCGTACTGACCGTCTTACACGCACTCTAAACTTCGCTTGGGGAAAGCAGGAAGTTTGGGGAGGTCCATCCTTTCGTTTCGCCCAGTGGGGCGCTGCAACAGGACGTCCTAGGTCTCCCTGTGTTTGCAGTCGGCTTGGAGCTGGAGGCCGGACCAGATGACGGGCGACGTCAGTTCTGGTGGGGGCGGACATCTTCGTTGGACCTGTGTCTTCCGGTTCCGGACGCGGTCGTGAAGGGGGACCAAGCGTTCGGCTGGTGCAGCCTCTCTTCTAAGTTGTACAGGCAGCTGTTGGAGGCACGTTCGTACCACTCTTTCTCAACAGGAGAATGTCCGAAGCAGTGGCTTCAAGTGCTCCTGGAGTTAACGGCACCAGCCACTCAAAGGTAAGGAAAACCCTGGGGAGGTGTTCCCTTACTTTATAACCAGTAGCTCCACTGGTGTTTTTCCCCCTAGGTGGTCGGGGGGAAGGGCAGTGTGTCTGGGATCCAGGTGGAGATTGATCCTAGGGGGGGGGCAATCCCGGTGGTCCTCTTAAGTAGTGCTGGTGTTTCTTTTAAAATTTTATGCTGCCCTCTCTTTTATTTCTGTGTCTCAGAAAGACTTGAGCATGTCCCCCCTTGGTTCTAGGAGGGAGTGTCCTTCATGTTAGAGCCTCTTTGGGGAATTCCTGGTTCAAGGCACTTTGTAAGGAGTGTATTGAAGGTCCGGATAGCTCAGTCGGTAGAGCATCAGACCTTTAATCTGAGGGTCCAGGGTTCAGGTCCCTGTTTTTGCGCCATTAGGGAGCAGGCAGCAGAACAGGGTGCAGATCTGGCGGCTTCTGTGAAGGTTCCAGTGGCCTCAGCTCCAGAGCACTCTTGCACCAGCGCAGCAGAGTGTTCCACCTAACCCAATGGATGTTCCTCCCGCACGATAGGGAGAATCCAGGGGGTTCCAGAGAGGAAGTTGAGGAAGAAGTTGACAGTGCCATCTCAGACTCCCAAGGGGAATCTGATGGTGAGGGCTTGGATGGGGAACCCAAAAGAACCTCACGGTATAAACTTCCCCTGGATGAAGTGGATAAGCTCTTGGGAGCTATTCATACCACTGTAGGCATACAAGAGAAAAAGAAGGCACTGTCACCCCACGATCAGATGTACTAGGGCCTAGGGGAAGCGGGTGTTCCCGGTTCATGACGTCTTGATCAATGCCATCAGGAATGGCAGGATCCCGAAAGAAAACCTTTCTTTTCTGGTGCATTAAAACAAAGGTTTCCTTGGGCGGAAGAGGAGGCTCTTGTCTGGAATAAAATCTCCCAGGTTAGATGCTGCCTTTTTTCAGATGTCCAGGCGTACTGACCTGTCCTTGGGGACATGGGGGTACTTTCAGACCCTATGGTTTGAAGGATGGATTCACTTCTGAAGGATGCCTGGGATTTATCATAAGAAAATCTTTAAGCCTGCCATAGCAGCCACAGTGGTGGCTCGTAATATGAAGTATTGGCTTATCCAGATTAATGCATGAAGCAATGACGGCAGAGGAGACTTTTCTATCCTCCTTTCCCATGCTGCTTAAGGAGTCAGCATACACTGCGGATGCTTCGGCTCAATCCATGCGAATGTATGCAAGGTCCTCGGCTCTGACCAACTCAGCCGGGAGGGCCTTAAGGCTGAAGACATGGCAGGGGGACAAGGTGTCCAAAGCAAAGCTCTGTGGAATCCTTTTTACAGGAGACCTGCTGTTTGGGCCAGGTCTTGAAGCAGTGCTAGATCGCACGGCTGATAAGAAAAAGGCCTTTCCCCTTAAGAAGAAATATGGGGAGCAGTAAAAAAGGGGCCTTCCTCCCCTAGTGGGAGATGATCACCTCCAATCAGTTTGTGTTGGGGATCATCATAAGAGGTTACCGTTTGGAGTTTTCAGAGCTCTCCTCTTTTGAGACTCCTTGTCACTGAGCTGCCAAAATGTGCCCTTCTTTCCTCTTCAGGAGTTAGAGGAACAGGAAGTGGTAATACAGGTCCCAGCAGGATAGACAGGCAGGGCTTCTATTCTCACATTTTTGTGGTTCACAAGCCTTCGGAATAGTTCAGGCTCATCCTGAACCTGAAGCGTCTGTGTGTCTTGGTCACCTACAGAAGGTTTTGGTTGGTTTTAGTCACTGGGTGAGGGCACCTCTTCCGCCAAAACTGTTTCTGGGCATCGATAGTAAGGATGCATACCTGCATATTCCCATCGCAGAGAGCCACCAGTGTTTCCTTAGGCTGGCAGTGATAACCTCTGTAGGGGTGCTACACCTTCAGTTCAAAGCACTTCCCTTTGGGCTATCCCCTTCCCCCTCGTATCCTCACCAGAGTAATGGTAGAGGTTCTGGCATTCCTGCGTCTCAGGGAAGTCTCGGTGATCGTGTATCTTGACGATCTTCTCCTGTTTGTCCCTTCTCCGGCGCAGTTGATTTGGGATCCACAGGTAACAAAAGACCCGTTTGTGAGCCTGGGTTGGCCTCTGAACCTAGAGAAACCCAACTTAAATTCCTTCCCAAGGGGTCACCTTCCTGGGGTAGGTGCTGGGCTCAACAGAACAAAAGGGTCTTCCCTCCTTGGAGAAAATCCAGAAGGTAGACAAAGCACTGTTGTTTCTCCAGGGCAACCGTCAGAACTCAGTGAGGAAGGTCAGGTTGCGCCTACTGACATCCACGCTCCCAGCAGTTCATTGGACGGGGTTACATTACCGTCCTCTGCAAACTATTCATCTTGAAGGTTTGGGACCACAGTCAGGGGTCTTGGGACTCTTTGCTTTCGGTTCCAACCCAGGTAAAGAGGTCCCCTTGGTGGGAAAGGGAGCAAGTCTGTCATAAGGCCTAGAATGGATTTTGCCAATATCCAGGGTGGTTACAACCGATACGAACGGCTCAGGTTGGGGTGCACACCTAGACTCCCGTTTGGTACAGGGTACCTGGGAGAGGAAGGAATCAAAGAGATCCTCAAATTGGAGGGAGTTGAGAGCAGTAGATCTGGTTCTCAGGACCTTTCAGAGAGTGCTCTGGGGACATCATGTAAGAGTCAGGTCAGACAATCCCTTGGCAGTGGCTTACGTCAACAAGACGGGGGCTCCTGGAGCAGATCCTTATGGGCCCTAGCAAAAGCCATCCTCAGATGGGCCGAATGTTAAATTCCTGTCCTTCCAGTGATCCGTTTGAAAGGAGAGCAAATTCAGGTATTAGATTTCCTCAGCAGGAGAACACGTGGAGAAAGCAACCAGGTTCTCAAGCAGGACGTTTTCGAAATAATCACCCAGAGGTGGGGGATTCCTTCGATAGACCTCTTTTTGCCTCAAGGGAAAACGCGAAAGAAGCCATCTCCTGTTCCATGAACAGGGGAGATGGGATGTCGGGAGCGGACGCACTAACCACAGAGTTAGGGTTTCTCTAGGTGCTATTCTTTCCCCCCTCCCGTTCTGATTCCTGCAGGGTTAAGGAAGTTTCAAGTGGAGATTACTACCTTTTTCTAATCGCACCTCATTGGCCCAGGAGGCCGTGGTTCCCCATTCTGAAGGGCCTGTCTGTGGAACCCCCCTGGGTTTTCCCGGTCTAGGAGTGTCTCCTTTCCCAGGGTCCAATCTGCTGTCCCCAGGTGGAACCTTGCAGCTTGGCTACTGAGGAGGAATTGCCGAAGGGCAAAGGGGTCTCAGATCGTTTAGTAGCCACTCTTCTGAATTGCAGGTGAATGGAAACTCAGACCATTTTCTTGAAGGTTTGGAGGCGGTTCAATAGCTGGTGCTCAGAGAACTCCTTCAATGTGCACAGCTCGGTGGCCGTTCTAGAGTTCCTGCAGTCAGGGGCAGATAGAGTTTTAGCCCCTGAAACATTGAAGAGTCAGGTATCTGCTTCAAGCGTATTTCTGGAGTAGTCGTGGCCGAGTGGTTAAGGCTATGGGCTGGAAATCCATTGGGGTCTCCCCGCGCAGGTTCAGATCCTGCCGACTACGCCAAAGGCATCTAATATCAGACCTTGGGATAGTAAGGTTCTTTAGAGCCTTAAGTAGGCAAAGACCAAGCCTTTGGTCGCTCCCTTCCCAGTCGGGATCTTTCATTCGTTTTACAGGTTCTTACAAAGGAACCTTTTTGAGCCAGTGGAATCTTGCTCGTTATGTTTGATCACTCTCAAAACTATGTTTTTTGTGGCGGTCACTACGGCAAGGAGAGTGAGTAAACTCAAAGCCCTTTTTTTTAGGGCACTCCTTTTCCGGACCATTCAGTTTTTAAGACAGATCCGGCCTTTTTACCTAAGGTAGCCTCTAGTCTTCAGAGAGTCCAAGAGATTGTGCTGCCTGTTTTTCGTTCAAAGCCAGTGAGAGAACAGGAACACATCTTAATAAATTGGATGTTACAAGATGTGTCCTTCATTATTTAGATTGCACAAGTCAAGTTCAGGAAGTCTGATTCACTTTTAGTGTTATTTTCAGGGGCTAGGAAGGGTTCCAAAGCCTTTACACGTATGATGGCCAGATGGTTAAGGTCAGCCATTGGGCAGACTTACGTGGTTGGGGTGTTAGAGCCTCCAGTTGGAATTAGAGCACACTCAACCAGGGTAGTGACAACTTCGCAGGCAAAGTGGGCTGGTGCGTCTCCTGAACAGTTCTGTAGAGCTGCAACGTGGTTCAGTATTTCTATCTGTATGTTGCCCTTTAAGAGGCAGTCAGCTCCGTGAGTCGGGTTGCGGGTACCCGGGAACCGATCACCGTGGGGATACCCGTGATCGCCTCACAGAGAGGCACAACGGGGAGATGCTAATATAAACAAGCATCTCCCCATTCTGCCTAGTGACAGTGCCGCTTATCTCTGCTCGCTGTGATCAGGAGCAGAGATCAGTGGTGTGTCACACATAGCCATGCCGCCCACAGTTAGAAACACTCCCCAGGACACACTTAACCCCTTAACTGCCCCCTATTGGTTAACCCCTTCACTGCCAATGTAATTTACACAGGAATCAGTGCATTTATATAGCACTGATTGTTGCATAAATGACAATGGTCCCAAAAATGTCCGATGTGTCCGCCATAATGTCACAGTCACGATAAAAAATTGCTGATCGGCGCCGTTATTAGTAAAAAAAAAAATTATTAATAAAAATGCCATAAAACTATCCCCTATTTTGTAAACGCTATAACTTTTGCGCAAACCGATCAATAAACGCTTATTGCAATTTTTTTTTTACCAAAAATATGTAGAAGAATACATATCGGCCTAAACTGAGGAAAAAAAATGTAAAGAAATATGTAAATATGATGCTCACAAGTAAGAAAATATGTGCAAATAAGTAAATATAAATGGGTGAAAATTATAATATACAAAGTCCAAATGAAGAGACCAAAAGTGTTTAAATCCATGGTAAAGCGGAACCACAGATGCTGCAAAACTTTTGCGGTGAGAAAACCACAAATGCTCCAAAGCTTTTCAGGTGCAACTCAACACACCCTTATGTGTCCCCACTCACCAAATCACATGACCCCTAGCTTTGCAGTCTGGGGTTCGCTTCAGGCTTAGTAATGGTATCCAAAGATGTTCAGGAGTGGTGATATACACATCAGATCAAGAGGATTCTTAATGAAGGTTCTCAGCACCAGGCACCCCAAAAAGATAATAAAATGGAACTGATAGTGAAAGTACCATTTAAAAATGTTTTATTCTACAAGAGAATAGGTACTTACAAAGTTTCAGGTTAAAACAGGCACATAAAATTTGGTTGTGGATGTGTTGGAACAGCGCCCACGGCATGCGTTCCACGGAGCCGGAAATTATGTCAGTGCTGCCGGAAATGCATCAATGCGTTTCACCCTCCTACAGGGTGTCATCAAAGACCTGATTGCTGGACAACTGAACCATTTTAAAAAGAGTAGAGATGGGAACCTCCACCAAGGCAAAACCAATCAGTATTGACATGGCAGCCATATGGGATAAAAAGGTCGCTCTCAGCACAACTGCAGGGAGAGACCAAAATATATTTTAATAATTTGTTAGCAACAATGGTTCCAGAGACTTAGGACGTCAGTTCTAGCTAGATTGTGGGACTAGTAACATAAAAATAAATCTGCATACAAATGTAAATAAGAGTGAATAAAAAAAATTAACATGATGAAAATAAAAATAAATGGAAAAATAAAAGCAAATAAAAATAAATATAAAAAAATAAAAAAATGTAATAATGACAATAAAAAAAATAAAAAATAAAAATGAAAATAAAAATATAAAAATGAGAATAAAACATAAACCAAGAAAAAAATTCATGGCACCATATTATTCTAAAAGTTCGACAGGAAACTATTCAGATCCAATTCAATGTTTAACCCTTTAGGGCTCATCGTTTTCAAACGATGGATCCACTGGGTCCCATTGCTAGAGATGGCTCACTTAAGGTTACCTCCTCTCCAATGTCCCTCAACTCTATCTATGCCACAAAAGGTGAGGCAACTAGGGTCCCTTCCGTGAACTAGTCTGAAATGATTGGATAAACTATGTTTGAAACCCTTCTTGATCCTATTGACATGTTGCCGTAATCTAACTCCCAATGCCCTGGTGGTCCTACCTACGTATTGTAACCCACATGGACAGGACAATAACTGAAATAAACTTGTTAATTTTAAAGGACTGACCAGTGGAGTGTGCTGTGAACCCAGTTGTTTTCCTCACCCTGTATTTGGATGTTTTACACACAACTAAAAAAAACCGCCTGATCTAAAAAAGTGCATAGCTTCTTAGGGGTGTCTACAACATTGGGTGCCAGTTTAAGTTTTAGCATGGGGGGCTTGGTATAAATAAACTGTGGTTTATTGGTTAGCAATCTGGCTAAATCATCGTGTTTCAACAGGAGAGGCCAATATTTGCGATATAATATATTCCACTTTTTTGTGTTGGTGAGTAAAACCTGACATGAAAGCGATGCCAAAATCTCTTTTGACAGCTTCCCTTTCAAACAGATCATCCCTATTCATACCTCTTATTAAAGCGGGATTCCTCCCTAAAGTGGAACCTCCGCTGATCGGAACCCCCCCCCCCCTCCGGTGTCACAATTGACACCTTTCAGGGGGGAGGGGGGTGGAGATACCTGTCAAAGACAGGTATTTTCACCCACTTCCGGGCATAGACTCCCATGGGAGTCTACGCCATTTCCTGCCCTGCCGCGCTGTCTGCTGGGACACACACGGGTCCCAGTGACAGCGCAGAGATTTCGTATTGCGCGGCGCGGTTCGCGCATGCGCAGTAGGGAACCGGGAAGTGAAGCCGATTCGCTTCACTTCCTGATTCCCTCACCTAGAATGGCGGCGGCAGCAGCCGAGGCCCGAGCGGTCGATGGGCCTCGGCTGCCGGCATCGCTGGAACCCAGGACAGGTGAGTGTCCATTTATTAAAAGTCAGCAGCTGTAGTATTTATAGCTGCTGGCTTTTAATTTTTTTTTTTTTGGCGGAATCCCTCTTTAAGGATAAGGTTTTATTTACCTCACACGGAGTATACCCCTTTTCCAAAAACCGAACAGAACTTGTGCTTGTAAGTCAAAATCCTTGATTCTTGTGCATATGCGACTGACTCTCAGAAATTGGCTTTTGGGAATGGAACTAAGCCACCAGGGGTGATGGCAACTCCCCAAAGGAATATACCCATTTTTGTCCACTTCCTTAAAATAGGTTTTAGTGGACAGCAAATGGTTATCCTTGAAAATAACAAAATCAAGGAAATTGATGTTGTGATTGTCAGAAGTTGCTTAGAACAATATACCAAACCTGTTCTCACCAATTTTTGACAAAAACTGAGACTCGTTTGATCCTGCCCAAATAATGATGATATCGTCAGTGTAACATTTGTAAAACTTTAGCTGAGGAATTTTGGCACCAAAAATGGCATCTTTCTCCCAAAAACTCATGAATAAGTTCGCCACTGAGGGTCCATACTTTGCCCCATAGCCACACCCTTCTTCTGTCTGAAATATTGCTTATCATGCCAGAAAAAGTTGTGGCTCATGGCCAAATCCAAGGCATAAACAACAAAATTCTTTTGTTTGTTTTTTATTTTGGTATTATTTAAGGCCCAAACCACAGCTTCAACTGCATGTCTCTGTTGAATGTTGGTGTACAAAGAATTGATGTCAATACTAGCTAGTATATGGTCATCACCAACTGCTACCTGCTGTAATAATTCTATAAGATGTTTGCTATCCCTGAGGTAGGCTGGACAACTTTGTGCCAGCGGCTGTAGAAAACAATCTAACTATTCACCAATTCTGGCAAACAAAGAATCCACCCCACTCACAATGGGTCTGCCAGGAGGTTTAGCTGGGTTCTTATGGATTTTGGGTAATTGGTAGGTAACTGGCACCCGTGGAGCATCTGGTACCAGATATCTCGCCTCTTTCTTTTGTGACAATACCTTCATCTTGGACATCCTTTACCAGATGTCTCAGCTTGGCTTTAAATTTGTTGGTAGGGTTACCTCACAGTTTTTCATATGTTTCAGCATCATAGACAAGTCTGGTTAGCTCAGCTAGATAGTCAGATTTATTAAGGATAACAATCCCCCCTTTTATCCGCGCTTTGGATGACAATCTGTTTATTATCTTCAAGGGATTTGATACCCCTTTCTAAGTCTGTTTAACTCCTACTGGGTTTGATTGACAATCTTTCTAGATCCTCCTGGACCAAGGATCTAAAAACCTCTATAAAATGGCTATTAAGATTTCTAGGATTAAAAACTGTATTGTTCCTCAAATCAGTATGACTGTAGTCAGATGGTTCCTGTCCTGTTTTGGGTGCTATTTTACTAAAATGTTTCTTAATATTAACTTTTCTCATAAATTTCTGAAAATCAATAAAAATGTCAAAGTTCTTAATGTCCTTATCAGGGGCAAATTTGAGGCCCAACTATAAACTTTTAACTCATCCAATGTAAAAGTCTCATCACTTAAATTAAAGATGCCCTGCATTAGGTTTCTCTTTTTCTTTTTCCTTTTGCCTCCCCTGCAGCCTCTCTGTTTGTTGTGCCTGGTTCTACCACATATGGTCTGGGGGGCCCATGGGATACCACAGTTTCCATTCCCCCCAACCATTCTCCTGAGGGTGTGCACATCCCTCTGGGATGTGTGGATCCCCTCCCCCTCCATGGGGGGGTCACCATTTCCCCTTTTGTGAAAATCCCCCTTATAGTTGTCACCAGGGTGTCCTCTCTGTGCTCTTGAGGGTGGACCCCCTGAGGAAAAAAAGTTTTTTTTTTTTTTTTTAAATGGAGATATTTATTATAGCAAAAAGTAATAAATATTGTGGGTTTTTTTTCAAAATTGTTGCTCTTTTTTTGTTTATAGCGCAAAAAATAAAAAGCTCAGAGGTGATCAAATACCACCAAAAGAAAGCTCTATTTGTGGGGGGAAAAAAAGGGGGGGGGGAATTATCAAAATTAATTTGGGTACAATGTCACTAAATTTTACAAGACCTGAACAAAATAATGGAGTGGGCAACTAATGGAGTGGGCCAAACTGCTGGTTGTAAGGTGAACAGTGGAGCCTTGAGTGGAGTGTGAATAAGTATTGCTTTTTGACTGCTGGTGACTGCTGGGTTGCATTTTTAGGTTCTTTTGGGGCTTTTCCTTGTAGCTTTTTAATACCCTTTTATGACACTTTTCAAATAGTTTTTTTTTTCTTTTCTTTCCTTCCTTCAGCCTACTAATTAAGGGGAGGGTTTAATTGGGCACAGGTGCTTGAGGTCTATATAAATTTGTGTAGAACTCATTGTGAGCCTGCTCATCTTGAGTCTGTGAGAACTCTGTCCAAGTGGAACTGGTCCAAGTGGTGAGTCAAAAACCAGAGTTTAAAACAGGAGGTTATAACAGGGGTCATATTAGCTGTGTAGTGTGAGTACCTGAGTGTTGTCTGAGTAGTGTGTGTGTGTGTGTGTGTGTATCGTTAGTACTTGTGTATTGGGGGTGCATGCTGTTCTGAGTACCGGTGTACTGTCTTGTTGAGTATTAGTGTCAGGAAGCTAGTTGTTAGGTAATTTGGACTGGGTGTAATCTCTAATCCTCATTAAATTAATTGGTACGATGACTGGTGGGTGTGGAGAGGTGACTCAGTATACATCTTGCGGCATGTATGCGTTCCTTGATCATCCGATGGAGGGTGAATACTGCTGTGCAAAATGTAAGCACATTGTTTCCCCGGAAGCCCAGGTTCTGAATCTGGGGAAGCAACTGTCAGGACTTAGAGGACCCTCCACCCTAAACGAGAGCCAGGAACATACACGGCAGGGGCCAGCACAGAGGTGGGTGGAGACAAAGAGGTGCAGGCACTAGCAGAGAGTAGATGGGTGACAGTCAGGAAGGGTAGAGGGGCAAGTGCCCGGGAGGCCAAACCAGGGCTGGAGCATCCCAATAAGTACGCTCCATTGAGTGACATTGGTGATCCCAGTCAGGGACCAGCACTGCTGGAGCTGAGGGATTCTCCTAGTTGCCAGGAGAAGAACTCCTCCAGCAAGAGTGGGGGGGGGATCGAAGGGAAAGGAAAGACAGATTCTGGTGGTAGGGGACTCAATTCTTATGAGGACAGAGAGGCCAATCTGTAACAACAACCTGAAGCACCGAACTGTAGGTTGTCTGCCGGGCGCTCGGGTTCGGCACATCACGGATCTGGTGGACAGATTACTGGGAGGGGCTGGGGAAGACCTGGCTGTCATGGTGCATGTTGGCACTAATGACAAAGTCAGAGGCAGATGGAGTGTCCTAAAGAATGATTTTAGGGACTTAGGAGCTAAATTGAGGAAAAGGACCTCCAAGGTAGTATTCTCAGGAATACTACCAGTACAACGAGCCACACCAGAAAGGAAGAGGGAGATTAGGGAAGTAAACAAGTGGCTCAATAGCTGGTGTAGTAAGGAGGGGTTTGGGTTCCTGGAGGACTGGGATGACTTCTCAGTCCATAACCGGTACTATAGAAGGGACGGACTGCACCTAAATGAGGAGGGTGCAGATCAGCTGGGATTAAGGATGGCCAAAAAGTTAGAGGGGGAGGGTTCAGAGATAGAGATAGTCAGCGTGGAGCATATTCCAGAGGGTAATATTAGGGGCATTAGTGGTAGAGTAACCAAAGCACATAAACCCAAGGTAAATAGAGTAGCAAGTCCTAGTTGTAATCTTGGAACACCCAAGAGGATAGTATGTGACCGGTCAAAATATATTAATACATTAAAATGTTTGTTCACCAATGCCAGAAGTCTGCCAAGCAAAATAGGCGAGTTGGAAGCTCTGGTGCATCAGGAGAGCTATGATGTAATCGGTATTGCTGAAACTTGGCTTCATTCCTCACATGACTGGGCTATTAATATTCCTGGCTATGCACTCTTTTGGAAAGACAGAGTAAAAAGGAAAGGTGGAGGGGTCTGTCTGTATGTGAGAAGTGATCTCAAAGCGAGTGAGAAAGAGGACCTGGTGGACGGAGAATGTGAGTCCAAAGCATTATGGGTGGAACTGCATATAGATGTGCGTAGTTCAAAGTTAATCATTGGAGTTTGTTATAGACCACCCAATGTTAATGAGGGGGTGGAGACTCGGCTCCTTGCACAGATAGAAAGGGCTGCAAGGGCTGGGACAGTGATAATAATAATAATTAACTACCCAGAAATTGACTGGGGTAATGGCACTGCTGGGACAGTTAAAGGGCAAAAATGTATAAACCTATTACAGGACAATTTTATGGTCCAGTTTATTGAGGCCCCAACTAGGAATGATGCTCTGTTGGACCTGGTAATCTCAAACCATGCAGAACGTATTACTAATGTTCAGATAAAGGAACATCTGGGTAGCAGTGATCATAACATGATTTCATTTGATGTTAGCTGTAAGCAAAAATCACATACGGGAAAGATAAAAACACTTAATTTCAAGAGAGCAAATTTTCCAAGGATGAGGGCTGCTCTCCAGGACTTAGACTGGGAGAGAATATTTGCATCAATGGGGACAGAACAGAAATGGGAATTCTTCAAAAAGTCTGTTAGTGATCTCACGGCAAAGTATATTCCCATGGGCAATACGTTTAAAAGGCTAAAAATAAAACCGATGTGGCTCACGGTCAAAGTTAAAAAAGCTATAAACTATAAAAAAAGAGCTTTTAAAAAATATAAAAATGAAAGTGTCATTTAAATGTTACAAGGAATATAACAGAATATGTAAAAAGGAAATCAAGGATGCAAAGATTCAAAATGAAAGACAGATTGCAAAAGATAGTAGGACAAACCCCAAAAAATTCTTCAAATATATTAATAGTAAAAAGGTTAAGTCTGAGCATGTAGGTCCTTTGCAAAATAATCTGGAGTGGGTGACTGGGGACAAAGAGAAGGCTAATTTATTAAATACTTTCTTCAGCTCTGTGTATACAAAGGAGCATGGGGGAGCTAAGGTCCATAATGGGGGTGATACTGACGCAGCCCCAAATCCACAATGGCTCAAAAGTGATATGGTCCAGAAATATTTGGACAGAATAAAGCACCTGGACCTGATGGCATCCACCCACGGATCCTAAAAGAATTGAGCTCTGTAATTTCAAAGCCATTGTATCTAATTTTCAGGGGCTCATTAATGACAGGAATAGTACCACTTGATTGGTGCAGGGCCAATGTGGTGCCTATATTTAAAAAGGGAACAAAGTCTTTACCAAATAACTATAGACCCATTAGTTTAACTTCTATAGTTGGGAAGATACTGGAGGGATTAATAAAAGACCACAGAGACAAGTTCTTGTAGGAAAAAAATATTTTAACCAACAGACAGCATGGATTCATGAAAGACAGAAGTTGTCAGACAAACCTGATTTCTTTTTATGTGGTGGTAAGTAAAACCTTGGACAGAGGGGTGGCAGTGGACGTGACATACTTGGATTTTGCAAAAGCGTTCGATACAGTTCCGCTCACACGGCTCATGTGTAAGGTAAAGTCTACAGGTTTGGAAATATCAGTTTGTAAATGGATAGAAAACTGGCTAAAAGACAAAATTCACAGAGTAGTGGTTAATGATTCTTACTCGGAATGGTCTAAGGTTATCAGTGGTGTACCCCAAGGTTCAGTGTTGGGACCCTTACTTTTTAATATCTTTATAAATGATATTGGGTCTGGGATCAAAAGTAACATTTCCGTCTTTGCAGATGACACCAAGCTATGCAGTGGAATAACGTCCTTACAGGATGTCTCCAATTTACAAGTCAACTTCAATGCTCTGTCTAATTGGGCTACTATGTGGCAGATGAGGTTTAATGTTGATAAATGCAAAGTTATGCACTTGGGGGCTAAGAATATGCATGCATCATACATGCTAGGGGGAGTGCAACTGGGGGAATCCATAGTGGAGAAGGATCTGGGGGTTTTGGTAGATCATAAGCTCAATAATAGCATGCAATGCCAAGCTGCGGTTTCCAAAGCAAGCAAAGTCCTTTCCTGTATTAAGAGAGGTATGTACTCCAGAGAGAGAGAGATATCATTTTGCCCCTGTTCAAATCATTAGTAAGACCTCATCTGGAATATGCAGTTCAGTTTTGGGCACCAGTTCTCAAAAAGGATATCGGGGAACTGGAGAAAGTGCAGAGAAGGGCAACCAAACTGATAAGAGGCGGGGGAGGAACTCCGCTATAAGGAAAGATTAGAGGAACTGAATTTATTCACTCTCGATAAGAGGAGATTAAGAGGGGATATGATCAACATGTACAAATATATAAGGGGTCCATATAGTGAACTTGGTGTCGGGTTATTCACTTTACAGTCAACAAAGAGGACAAGGGGGCACTCTTTACGTCTAGAGGAAAAGAGATTTCATCTCCAAATACGGAAAGGTTTCTTCACTGTAAGAGCTGTGAAAATGTGGAATAGACTCCCTGCAGAGGTGGTTATGGCTAGCTCAGTGGATTGCTTTAAGAAAGGCCTGGATTATTTCCCAAGTGTACATAATATAACTGGGTACTGACATTTATAGGGAAAGTTGATCCGGGGAAAATCCGATTGCCTCTTGGGGGATCAGGAAGAAATTTTTCCCCTGCTTTAGCAAATTGGATCATGCTCTGCTGGGGTTTTTTGCCTTCCTCTGGATCAACTGTGGGTATAGAATTGGGTATATGGGCTGGTATGATATTATTATATATATATATTTTTTTGTGGTTGAACTGGATCGACTTGTGTCTTTTTTCAACCTGACTAACTATGTAACTATGTAACTACATGGCAAATGAGGTTTAATGTGGAAAAATATAAGGTAATGCACTTGGCAAAGAACATAAATGCAAACTACTCACTAGGAGGAGTACCGATGGGGGAATCAAGGATGGAGAAAGAGCTGGGGGCCCTGGTAGATGACAGATTGAGCAATAGCATGCAATGTCAAGCTGTATCTATCAAAGCCAGCAGAATATTAGCATGCATAAAAAAAGGGATATACTCCAGAGATAGATCAATAATCCTACCACAAAAATTGATTAGACCACATCTGGAGTACTCTGTCCAGTTCTGGTCACCATCCCCAGAAGGGATGTGTTGGAACTGGAGAGAGTCCAAAGAAGGGCAACAAAACTGACAAGGGGACTGGAGGATCTCAATTATGAGGAAAGACTGCAAACACTAAATTTATTCCCACTGAAGAAAAGTGGCTTGAGAGTAGATATGATAGCGATTTACAAATATCTCAATGGCGATCCCAGCATAGGAAAAAACGATTCAGTTTTTGAGGAGTGTAAGAAGACATGGGGACACACTTAACCATTTGCTACCCAAGCCAATTCCGACACTTCACTCCTACATGTAAAAATCATATTTGTTTTGCTATAAAATTACTCAGACCCCTCAAATATGTTTTTTTTAGCAGAGACCCTAGGAAATAAAATGGTGGTTGTTGCTTTTTATCTCACACAGTATTTGCGCAGTCATTTTTTTTAACTTTTTCATGCGTTAAAAAAAAAAAAAACAGTAAAGTTAGCCCCTTTTATTTGCATAATATCAAAGGTGATGTTATGGCAAGTAAATAGATACCTAACATGTCACGCTTTGAAATTGTGCATACTCGTAGAATGGCAACAAACTTTGGTACTTTAAAATCCCCATAGACGTCGCTTGAATTTTTTTTACAGGTTACCTGTTTAGAGTACAGAGGAGGTCTAGCACTAGAATTATTGCTCTCACTCCCTCTCACTCTCATTAACATTTGTGGCAATACCTCTCATGTGTGGTTTAAACAACGTTTACATTTGTGGCCACGATCCATGTAAGCATTCTCTTCTGCACACAAGCACATGCAGGACAGGGCAGCTTTAAAAATAAAAATAAAAAAATGTATTGTTTATTTTACTTTTATTTTTATTTTTTGGCACTTTCTTTTTACTTTTTTATCACTTTTATTCCTATTGCAAGGAATGTAAGCATCCCTTGTAATAGGAATAGTGAGTGACAGGTCCTCTTTACAGATCTGGAGTCAATAAGATGAATGGATTTACATTGTATATCCTATATTAATGAGTGGCCACGAGTCTTGTTAAACTCCCTTTTGTGAAAAAGTTATATACCTATTGTGGGGTCATCGGTATGGTATTTGTATATTGAAATCATATCCCCTCTTAAGCGTCTCTTCTCCAGAGAGAACAAGTTCAGTGCTCGCAACATTTCCTCATAACTAATATCCTCCAGACCCTTTATTAGCTTTGTTGCCCTTCTTTGTACTCGTTTCATTTCCTGTACATCCTTCCTGAGGACCTCGTGCCCAGAACTGGACAGAATTCTCCAGGTGCGGCCGGACCAGAGTCTTGTAGAGCGGGAGAATTATTTTATCTCTGGAGTTGATCCCCCTTTTAATGCATGCCAATATTCTGTTTGCTTTGTTAGCAGCAGCTTGGCATTGCATGCCATTAATGAGCCTATTATCTACTAGGAACCCCAGGTCCTTTTCCATCCTAGATTTCCCCAGAGGTTTTCCCCCCAGTGTATAGCGTGGATTTGTGGACATGCTACAGGAGATGGTCGGAGAGTGTGCGGACATGATACAGGAGAAGGTCAGAGAGTGTTCAGACATGATGCAGGAGAAGGTCAGAGTGTGAGGATATGATACAAGAGATGGTCAGAGAATGTGTGGACATGCTACAGCAGATGGTCACAGAATGTGCAGACATTCTACAGGGGATGGTCAGAGAGTGCGCAGACATGATACAGGAGATGGTCAGAGAGTGTGCAAACATGATAAAGGAGATGGTTAGATAGTGTGTGAACGTTCTACAGGAGATGGTCAGAGAGAGTGTGGAAATGATACAGGAGATGGTCAGAATGTGCGTACATGCTACAGGAGATTGTCAGAGAGTGTGCGGACATGCTACCAGAGACTGCAGACCCACTACAAAAGATGGGGTTATAGATTGTAGACATGATAGAGATGGTGTCAGGAAATGTTCCATCCGCTGATAATATCTGTCTTTTGGCGTGCAGTACTGAGGTCCACCAGCAGGTGTCTCCTGGCAGTTTCGAACTGTCAGGAGAGCTTTTCCCTGCTGATGTTATGTCATCTTTGGGCTACAGTACTGGCGTCTACCAGCGGATGGATCCTCGCAGTGTGAAGCAGACAGCACCTCCTGCAATCAGGTGTCACTTGAGGCCAATCACAGGCCTATAAATAGCTGGCAAGCATTCACATGTTTGCCTTGGTATTGTCCTTGTGCCCTGACCTGCTGCTTGTGATCTTGAGCCTGATTCTGATTCTGAACCTGTTCCTGTGCCTGTTCCCTTTGTTTCTGATCCTGTTTTCCTGTCCTGGTCCCTACCCTGTCCCACCTGTTACCATCATCCCTGCCCTGCAGTCTGATCTGTCCATCCTCTCCCTGTCCTGTGTTCCTACCCCATCTGCTGATCTCCCCATGTATGACCTTGGCCTGGCTTGTGTCTCTGATTCTGGACTGCCCTGTTTTTATCTACTGATCCTCTGTGCATGACCCTGGCCTGCCTATCGTTTATGATCCTGGTATTTCCCATGTATTGTACATATCTGTCTGTTGTTATTCGGGGGTCTCTGTTGGTTGATTTATTGCACTGTGTGGTACACATTTGAGTTTCCTCTGTTGCAGTCCACACAGTTCTGGTTTTATCTGATACATGACAGAATACCAAGGCCATCCCTGACCAGAAGTGGCTACACAGAGGAACCATCTTGGTCCAGGTTGCTTACTGAAATGAATTTAGAGGTGATTCATTATTATGCTTTGCTGGCGTCGGAGAGTAGTGACTATCTCCGCCAGACACTGAAAGAGTGGACCAGTGATCAGCTGTTGGAAACCATTCGTTTAGCTCACTCCTGGGTTGATCAGGGCTGTATGCTGTTTGGGGATGTTCAGCCATTAATTCAAATCTGCACAGAGCTGGCCCTGCTCTGCATTCCAGAGGGCCGTGAGGATTTTTCTCCCCCTTTCAGTATTAATCAAGTCACATCACTGGTATGGCTTCTGGAACATGATTCCATTTACTTTTTTGAGCATTACACAGCCTGTTCCCAACAGATGATAATAGAATGTGTTGATTCTGTACAATCCCTTGTCAGACAGGCAGTATATAACACGCAGTTTGTACAACCACTACTTTTAGCATGGTCTGGTATTTTGCAATCAGCCACAGCCAGCCCACAACAAACCATCTCTGCTACCAAACGCCTACCTGCCCAGAGTCTCTTCCTCCATCACCTATGGCAACCTCAGTTTCAGCCCAATATACTCTACGCCCCACCAAATATCAATACTCTGTTTCTTCCTGCTGCACATACCCTGCCTTTAATCCAACTGCCTCTTTCCTGTTGCCTACTATGCCTCAAGAACTTCCCCCAGCCACTGTTACCTCATCCCAGCCCTTCGTTTCAGTATGCCTCACCTCCTACCTACAGTCCTACAGCCACCTACAGATCTCCATCAGTTAAGCCAAAGAAGAAATGAAAGTTCTTCCCCACTCACACGATCCTGCCAGTAACCCAACTTGCTTCCACACCAACCAACCTGCTCCAGTCTGATGCCTTCCAGTCTGATGTCCTGGTCTTCCAGTCTGATGCCTTCCAGTCTTATGTCCCGGCCTTCCAGTCTGATGCCTTCCAGTCTGATGTCCCGGCCTTTCAGTCTGAGGCCTTCCAGTCTGATGTCCCGGCCTTCCAGTCTGAGGCCTTCCAGTCTGATGTCCCGACCTTCCAGTCTGAGGCCTTCCAGTCTGATGTCCCGGCCTTCCAGTCTGAGGCCTTCCAGTCTGATGTCCCGGCCTTCCAGTCTGAGGTCTTCCAGTCTGATTTGCCTGACGTCTCAGTGCCTGCTTTCCAACCTAACGTCTCAGTGCCTGCTGTCCAGTGTGACGTCCCTGCCTTCCAGCCTGATGTGCCGCTGCCTGCCTTCCAGCCTGATGTGCCGCTGCCTGCCTTCCAGTCCGATGTGCCAGCTTCCCAGTCCGATGTGCTTCTGTCTGCTGCCCAGCCTGAGGTGTTCCTGTCTGCTATCCAGCCTGAGGTGTTCCTGTCTGCTGTCCAGCCTGAGGTGCCAGTGCCCGCTGCCCAGCCTGAAGTTCCCACTGCTCAGCCTGAAGTGCCTGTGCCCACTGCCCAGCCTGAAGTGCCTGCTGCTCAGCCTGAAGTGCCTGTGCCCGCTGCCCAGCTTGAAGTGCCTGCGCCTGCTTCCCAGCTTGAAGTGCCTGCGCCTGCTTCCCAGCTTGAAGTGCCTGCGCCCGCTGCCCAGCTTGAAGTGCCTGCGCCCGCTGCCCAGCTTGAAGTGCCTGCGCCCGCTGCCCAGCTTGAAGTGCCTGCGCCCGCTGCCCAGCTTGAAGTGCCTGCGCCCGCT
The DNA here is from genome assembly GCF_037356315.1 of Lithobates pipiens. Taxonomy (NCBI): domain Eukaryota; kingdom Metazoa; phylum Chordata; class Amphibia; order Anura; family Ranidae; genus Lithobates; species Lithobates pipiens. The sequence goes on along the minus strand of NW_027507903.1, from coordinate 377,641,343 downwards.
GCCCAGCTTGAAGTGCCTGCGCCCGCTGCCCAGCTTGAAGTGCCTGCGCCCGCTGCCCAGCTTGAAGTGCCTGCGCCCGCTGCCCAGCTTGAAGTTCCTGCGCCCGCTGCCCAGCTTGAAGTGCCTGCGCCCGCTGCCCAGCTTGCGGTGCCCTCTGCCTAGCTTGATGTACCCACTGCCCCGCTTGATGTGCCTGTGCCAGCTGCCCAGCCTGATGTGCCTGTTGCCCAGTTCAAGGTGACTGCTGCCCAGTCCGACAACCCAAACCCTGCCGATGACCTGGAGCCTGCCACCCAACCCAACGACCCGAAGCCTGCCGCCCAGTTCAATGTGCCTGCTGCTAAGCCTATGTCTTCACCTGCTGTCCAGCTTGAGATGCCCATCGCCTGGTTTAATATTTTAGACTGTGTTCATATCCAGCTTAATGTGACTCCACCTGCTGCCCAGCTTGATGCCATGACTTGTCCCAGCAGCAGCTAGTTTGAGCATCTAGAGGCCGCTCTTTTGAGGGGGGGTACTGTCAGAAAATGTTCCATCCGCTGATAATATCTGTCTTTTGGCTTGCAGTACTGAGGTGTCTCCTGGCAGTTTCGAACTGTCAGGAGAGCTTTTCCCTGCTGATGTTATGTCATCTTTGGGCTGCAGTACTGACGTCCACCAGCGGATGGATCCTGGCAGTGTGGAGCAGACAGCGCCTCCTGCAATCAGGTGTCACTTGAGGCCAATCACAGGCCTATAAATAGCTGGCAAGCATTCACATGTTTGCCTTGGTATTGTCCTTGTGCCCTGACCCGCTGCTTGTGATCCTGAGCCTGATTCTGAACCTGTTTGTGTGCTCTGAACCTGTGACCCGTGTTTCTAATCCTGTTTCCCTGTCCTGGTCCCTATTCTGTCCCACCTGTTACCATCATCCCTGCCCTGCAGTCTGATCCGTCCATCCTCTCCCTGTCCTGTGTTCCTACCCCATCTGCTGATCTCCCCGTGTATGACCTTGGCCTGGCTTGTGTCTCTGATTCTGGACTGCCTGTGTTTATCTACTGATCCTCTGTGCATGACCCTGGCCTGCCTATCGTTTACGATCCTGGTATTTCCCATTTATTGTACATATCTGTCTGTTGTTATTTGGGAGTCTCTGTTGGTTGATTTATTGCACTGTGTGGTTGTATTTATAATATTCACTTTCCTAATAAATCATTATATTTCACTTATACACATTTGGGTTTCCTCTGTTGCAGTCCACACAGTTCTGGTCTTATCTGATACATGACAGATAGTCAGAGACTAAGGCCACAGCTGACAGCACAGGGTGATGAGGAGGACTTATATGCAGAGAAGATTGGGGTGATAATCACCTTCACTCCTGTCGGGTGTCCCAGTCAGTCCTCCATTCAAAGCCTGGCCACTGTATTCACCGGTGTCTCCAGGGGGCGTGTCCACTTCATTCAGGGCGGCACCATAACATCATTGTGCATATGACGCCCGCCCAATCCCGAACAGCCGAGCTTGCCCGAGCCCGAACGGCCAAGCTTGTCCGAGCCCGAACGGCCAAGCTTGCCCAAGCAGCGCATGTACAGTTTTAAAGTCGGCCTGCAGCCATGTTTTTACACAGGTGGAAGCTTGCGGTCATCTGGGACAAAGCCAATTTTTGGGGATTCTGGGAAAATCTGGACTGTTGGCAACACTGAGTTATGGGTGAGACATTTGAATCAGAAGATTGGTGTAAGGTGGTGCAGTCATGTCATGTCATGTCAGACATGTCAATATCCAATTAATAGAAGCGAACTATAAAGTGTTTTTGAGGTGATATATGGTTCCATAGTGTATACCTGGTGCCTGCCCAGAATGTTTTAAATGTTGTGGTCAGGAGCGTACAGCTTTCCACACATGGTGGATTAAATATCTCACTAAAGCCTCATAATACACCTGCGATAGTACGTATCTGGGACGAAAGGGTTGCACTTCCCTATGTGTTCTTACTTTCTTTTTTCTTCTCACCTCTTACCTTACTGTGACCATTCCCTCAACACTTTGGGATGATAGCCTGAAGGGCACACAACACACGCAGGTCTGTGACCCTAGGGCTTAGACCATAGCCAAAAAGGGCACTCCGAATGACATCCGTAGCTAAAGTGTGCCCTGCCTCTGAAATATAATTCACCTAGCTAGCATTTAAGAGGGACTAAGTAACAATGTTGTACTACATTTGTGGCATGACCTACTCAGCCTGCATGTGGGAGAACCTTTCGCCATGCAAATGCTGAGCCTATGCCCCCTCCACTAGTCCAGCATACCTCTGCCACCTCACTCCCAGTGACAGAACGTGGTCCCACCGAGCACCTGGTGTGGACCTCATGTGTGCTCTAATTTAAATTATTCTCTCCCATACCATAAGGTCAGGTACTTGAGGTCATCTGTAACCCAGTTACTTTTTTTATATCAGATTTTTTTCATACAAATACCTGTAAATACACAATGTAAATGCAAAGTAAATGAGTCCACCAGCAGACTCACAGCTCTTCAAGACAAGCATATTCACCAACTCCTCCTCACCAACCATATCATACAGTATTTAGGCTTTCCCTTAAATGAAAGGAATTATACTTTTTTATATTATAAGGTCTCTTACTCTGTGTAAGTTGCTATTTACATACACTCAGTAAGGTGACTTTGCATTTACATTTCTATTTTTATTATTTCCATTTTAGTAACTTTTGGGTTATATAAAGCGCTGCTAGTGTCTTAGTAATGTTTACCATTGGTGATCTTCTTTGGCACCAAATTTAAGGATTTTGTATTAATATAGCAGCAGCTATAGTTTAGTATTTGGCGCGAACGCTGAGGGAGTGGGATTTTAGTTCTCTAAATATCTTGCTCATTTGCCTTTACCTGCAAATACACATATACAAATGACAACAAAAAGACATAATTATTAAACACCATCCCATCTCAGCACAGATCTATATGAAAAGTGAAATTTTTGGGGGTAATTTAGCTTAAAGAGGAGGGCCGGTTTTAAAAAAATTTTTTTAAAAGTCAGCAGCTGCAAACACTGTAGCTGCTGACTTTTAATAAGCATACTTACCTATCCAGGGCGCCCGCGATGTCGGCTGCCCGAGGCTGACCCGTCCCTTGGCTCTCAGGTCCCGGTGCCGCCATTTTGGCTAAGGGAAACAGGCAGTGGAGCCTTGCGGCTTCACTGCCCGTTTCCTACTGCGCATACGCGAGTTGCGCAGTGCTTTGTGAATGGGGTGCGCTGTGTTCTGGGACACACAGTTCCCAGAACACAGCGTGACCCATTACCCAGAAGACGCCGCACGGAGGAGAGAAGAGAGAAGATCACCACGGAGGAGGAAGAGGCAGATTAGGACAATGTGCCTAGCAACGGGCATTTCTGGTAAGTTAAAAAAAAAAAAATAATTTTTAATTTTTTTCTAAATTTTAATGTATTTTTTTTTTCAGGATGGCCCTCCACTTTAAGTTAGAGCTCGCCAGTGAGTAGAGTAGGGATGAGCCCGATGTTCGAGTTGAGCGTAAGTTCGACTCGAACATCAGGTGTTCGCCAAACAGCAAACATTATGCGTTGTTCAAGGCAAATTTAAAAGCTGCGAAACACAGTTAAAGTATATGGGAGTGCCTTACCTTCACATTGTATTATGCCAGACGCAAGATTTTATTGAGATGGAAACTTACCCTTGCCTCGTGGAGGAGATCGGTAAACATGGTGCTCCTCCTGTATAAATTGACCTATGAAAATAGACAATGTCCAGGGAAGTTTGATAAAATTTGGTCCTCCTGGATAGATGCATCTGCTGACATTGGTTCCCCCTCCCTCTAAATTTGAGTCGGACCAAAACAGTTGGGAATCTCCCCCTCCGGTTGACTGTCATATTCTCTCTCTCCTGACCATTTCCACCCTGACCTCCCTGGTCCCCAAACCCCCCCCCCGCAGGCTCGTACGAATGTCAAGTACCTGCATGACTGTGAAGTTTCACTGAAGATAACATGCATTTATGATAGAGTGTAATGGCTACTTATGTTATCTGTACTGCTGGATCATTAATTTAAGAATGACTGCTGGATGAAGGTGGTTTCTCCTTTCTATAAATGAGTAATACCGGACTTACTGTACTTTGCAATGTAATGCTGATTTGTCTAATAAAATCTTCTGTTAAAGAAAAAAAAAAGTCTATGGGACCATAACATGAAAATCCAAAAGTGTTCATTCTAAAGGCTTATATGAAATGTGTTGCCATAAAAAGTGTTTGAGGACCCGGGTCCTGCCCCTGAGGACATGTATCAATGCAAAAAAAAGTTTTAAAAAATGTGTTTTTTCCGGAAGCAATGATTTTAATAATGCTTAAAGTGAAACAATAAAAATGAAATATTCCTTTAAATATTGTGCCTGCGGGGTGTCTTTAGTATGCCTGTAAAGTGCCACAGTTTTCCCATGTTTTCCCATGTTTAGAACAGTACCGCAGCAAAATTAAATTTCTAAAGGGAAAAAAAAGTAATTTAAAACTGATCGTGGCTATAATGAATTGTCAGGTCTTGGCAATATAGATAAAAATCATTGAAAAAAAAACAGTCCATTACCGGGCCCTTTGGCTCTGCTATAAATATTAAGGGGAACTCCGAACCAAGAATGTAAAATAAAAATTGTGTGAGGGTCCCCCCAAATTCATACCAGGCCCATTAGGTCTGGTATGGATTTTTTTTGTTTACAAACTTTTTTATTAGGTACAAAATAATGGTACAAAACATTATAACATAAGTCCAGTGAAGTACAGTATATAATAATCATTGAAATGTATATTTGAAAAGTAAAAACATAGAAAAATAATAAATTCTTATATTTAATACAGGTGGTAAACAAATAATTAGGTAGTAATTTAAAGTATGGTTGTATTATTTATTGAGTGGTATTGGTTGAAGGTGGAGTCTCTAAATAGTAAAATATGGTCTTTCCTCAATAACCATGCCACCTCACAGAAAGGAGTAGCTACAATATACCCAATTCTAGGGGAAAAAAACATACCCAGCAAACTACCTTCCTTCCTTAAATGGGAACAAGATTTGGGGCAAGACTTTTCAATTAAACAATGGATGGCTTCCCTACGAAGCATATATAGGGCCACTGCATGTGTTACACTATGGGAACTGGCACAAAAAATTGCTCAAAGACAATACCTGACTCCACATATCCTAGCAAAATTCAAGGGGAACTCGTCACCTAATTGCTGGAGAAATTGTACCCAATTGGGGACCCTATTTCATATTATGTGGGACTGCCCAAGCTTACATAACTACTGGCAGGCAATCTCCCATTTACTCACTTCCGTAACAGGTATTGTCCTTCAACTTTCACCAGAACTAGCCATTCTGAATATGAATTTACATACGATTCCCAAACAATATCGTAAAGTAGTAACACATATACTTTTAGCTGCAAGACTATCCATAACTAGAAAATGGAAAACTGACTCTCTTCCTACTATGACAGAAGTTATAGAATTAACCCAACTCCACCACTCCTATGAATTGTTATTTCCTAATGACAAATCCCTATATATTAAGGAACAACAACTATGGGAACCTTGGAGTACATGGTACAAAAATTATACTTCCACAATTTAGATAATGCTGATTCTTTAATCATATAGAAGAAAGAACTCCTATGCGTTTTAATATTTTTTTTTTGGATGGCTTTAAAAAGAATTTTATAGCAAAGTGACAAATATATCACATGTTTGTTTATCTGAATTGAGTAAGAATAGATCTTTATTTTCCTTCATAAAAGATAACTACTATGTTTGAATTTCCTTTAGGATGTTGGCCTAGGTACTCCAAGACACAGATAGATCCCTGTGAGGGGTGTCTTGGGGTCCAGAAGTGGCCATTATCCATATCGCTATTTATAAATCTTACAATAATTATATTACGGACTTTATTATACAAATTCTAAGAGACTTACTCTTGTTCGAGTCCCTTTATGACTATGAATATTAGATACTTGGGAATACTACTTTATTCTTTATTGTGGATTATTTGTTTCTATGCTATATTGTGCTGAGAAAACCCTGTCACTACATTATACTGTGTTATGTTACTTTTATTACTATATATTATTTTTTTTTGTTTTGTAACCCTTGTTGTAACTAACTCTGTTAAAAATCTCAATAAAAACATTTGAAAAGAGTCTCTAAATAGGAATTAAAAAGATGGTCTGAGTATGTAAACCAAGGCCTCCATTTCTTCTCAAGTAAATGAGTGGTATTGTGTAAAGTGTGGAATTTTTTTTTCCATTAAATAAATATTAATTCTAGTTTTCAGTTGGGTTATTGGTAGCTCTGAGGATTTCCAATGGTAAGCTACAAGCCAGTAAATGGAAACACAGATTGTGTGAACTAGTCTTAGGTGGTGAGTAGTTAAACCTGTAATTGGTGTGAATAGAAGGCAGTTGGGGACAGTAAGGTTTATGTTTTTTCTACAAATTCAAGAGGAAAATTTTTCAAGTTGTTTCCATATCAGAGAAACTTTTTCACATTCCCAAAAAATGTGTGAGAACGAGCCTATGGAATTGCAATCTCATGCCGTGTACACACGACCGGACTTTCTGGCAGACTAGGTCCGACAGAATCAGTCCCTCGGACAATCTGATCGCGTGTGGGCTAATCCGATGTTTTTCATAAAAAATCAGACAGATCTAGAAATAGAACATGTTTCAAATCTGTCTGATGGACTCAAGTCCTATCAGGAAAACCGTTCGTCTGTATGCTGGTCCGACGGATCAAGTACGACGCAAGAGAAGCTATTGGCTACTGGCTATTGAACTTCCTTTTTTAGTCCTGTCTTACGTCATCACGTTCAAAATGAACGGACTTTCAAATTGACTTAGTCTGTTCATGTGTGGCGAAGTCTGTTCGTTCGGAAGGTCCGTCGGAACTCTGTCAAAAGTCCGCCGGGAAGACCGTCGGACCTAATCTGCCGGAAAGTCCAGTTGTGTGTATGCGGCATCAGAAGCATGTTTGGGGAACTGATGGAAAAATAGAATGGAGTTTTGCTGGTGTGTAATACCATCTTGTACCTTTGTTGCAGTTTCCTTAATAGTGATTGATCTAGTATATCTAAGTAGGTTGTTGATGCAGTCAGAGCATTTTTCTGGGGGCGTGAGATATCACATTCTTGTTCCCATTTGAGCATGTAGGGTTGTTTAGTTAGTGTTTATGTTAATCAGGTTTGAATATATCTCAGATATTAATCTGATACCTCTTGGTGATCTGGAACATATATTTTCTTAAAATGTGGGGTCTTCCATATCGGAAATTGAAAAGTGTGAGTCGTAGAAGGATTTAATTTGGAGGAATCTTCTGAGTTCAATATTGGGTATGTTATATTTAGATTTTAATGACTAGAAGGAGGTAAATGAGGCATTTTCAATATTTCTTTTGAGGGTGGTTAGGTTTTTATTAATCCACCATGAGAATTAATTTATATCTTGATGGTATGCTAAGAATTTCGGGTCCCCTACAAAAGAGGCATGGGGAGAAGTGGTAGAAGCCATTTTGAATTTTTTGTTATGTAGTTTCCACAACTGATATGAGTGAGCTACTAATTGATTAAGCTTTTCTAGGGTGTGATTGGAAACTTTATTACCCCATAATAACCCGGATATAGAATAAGGTAGTACCGAGTCTTTCTCAAATATAACCCATGAGATTTTTGGGTTGTGTATGTGCCATTGGGCTGTCTGGGACCATCGTGCGGCTAAATAATATGACCAAAAGTCTGGGAGTCCTAAACAGCCTTTTTTGGGGATTTGTATAATACTGATTTAGCTACACAAGCTAACATCAGATTGAAATTTGGTAATCATCAGCTTATTTAATCTAATTGGGAGGGCCCTAAATAAGTATAATAACTTTGGTAAAATAGACATTTTAATGGCTGTTATTTTACCTAAAAATGATATATTGAATGATTTCCATATTTTTAAGGTCGATCTTAATTTTTGTAGCATGGGGGAATAATTTGTAGAGGATAAGTTATTGGTGTCTGGGGTGAGGTGAATACCTATGTAGTGCAGGCTCCTGAAGAGCACGCGCTATGTGTTTTGAAATTTAATGTTACACCTAAACTGCAGTTTGGTTTGGGTTTAATCACTCCAAATTTTGACCTCAGCATCAGTCTGACTAGACTACAGGATGTTCTGCCTAGCCACAGGGGGCGCTGTCACTTCTGGCAGGTATGGAAACACAGTCTGGTTGTGTGCTTTTATGGTTACTTTCTCTCGGATCCAGCCCAGTGGGAGTGTCACTCTTGCTGTGCTTTCTGGCAGAGGGTACTTAAGATGCGGATGTCACGTGTTTCGGGGTTTCCGGTCCAGAAGTATGTTCTGACTGCATGATCCTGGTCCTCCTGACCAGCCCCCAGGATGTCTATGGCCTGGGGTGCGGATCCACCCAATTTTATGTCTCAGGGCTGGCTAGACTAAGGCGAGGAAACTAAAGAAAGGATTCAGAGGTGGTCCGGTGCCATCTCAGGTTGTGGAGAGGCCCAGCATTTTATTGCACAGCTCCGGGGGTCTTCTTCCTTTTTGGGGGTCTTCTCGATGGACTCCTCCGCTATCTTCTGCTCTTTTGCTAGCTCTTTTACTAGCGGAGGAGCCCGGTTTTCTTCTTTGTCACCGCCGGGGGTCTTCTTCCGACTTCCGACTTCTTCGGGGGTCTTGTCCCCCTCTTCGGTTCTTCTTGCCGGGCCTCCACTTTCTTCCTTTAGCTCTTTTACTAGCGGTGGCCGGTCTTCTGTCGCCGCCTCTTCTTCCAACTTCAGGGGTCTTGCCCCCCTCTTCGGTTCTTCTTGCCAGGCCTCCGCTCCTTCTTCCAGCTCTTTTACCGGTCTTCTGTTGCCGCTGTCGCCGCCTTCTCTTCTTCTTCCTTGAGATGTTGACGCTGTCTCTGGCCATAATGACAGGGATGTGTTGCACGGCGACTTATATAGGGACAATGGGCAGGGTCACCTGGGTGATGTCCCCGCCCATTATGATGTCACAGTCCCAGAGGATGCTTGCTCGTCCCCACCCCCTTTCCTGACTGGCCGCGCTGCGTGCTCAGATAAGAGTCTGATATGGACTCTGGGGGGACCCCCACGCCTTTTTTTCAGCGTAGGGCTTCCCCTTTAAGTCCATACCAGGTGATGGGGCCAGCGACGTGCCAATCTCGTCGCCAAAGGTGGCGACATTGACTTCCCTCGCTAGTCCCGTCTACCTGGAGCCGCATTCAAAATGAATGGACTTTCCTCTGTGTGTGGACAAGTCCGTTCATTTTCAAAAGTACAGCGGACTCCCACCAAAAGTCTGGTTGTGTGTGGGCAGGTCCGGTCGTTCGGACACTCCGGCAGACCTCCGCTTCAAAGTCCAGCGGTTTGTCTGCCGGGCAGTCTGATCGTGTGTACGTGGCATAAGAGTACCTGGACTTTCCACCTAAACCCTCTGATCCTATACTGATAGACTGTTGTTTAACTACGTTCTTTGCAAATAAAAATCCCTTTAAGTGGATCTGTCGTCAGTCTCTATAGTTTTTAGGCATCTACCACGGGAAAACCCTAGATACATACGAGGAGCAGAAGGTAACGGTAAGCCCTTTAAAACCAGCTTCTCCTTCGGGGGTCAGTGCTACACCTAGATAAGGTAGAGTGTCTTTGGACCATGTGAAGTTGAATGAAGTGCGAATGGTGTCTAATTGAGATGGTGGAATGTTTATTGGCATGCCAGTGGATTTTGAAACATTTATTGACAGTCCTGATAGTGCAGAGAAGTCTTTAAGAGTTTTCAATAGGTTTGGTAATGCTATGTTAGGTTGGGTGAGGAATAATATCATATCGTCAGCATACATACTGAGTTTATACGTTTTATTGTTAGAACTATATCCTTTTATGTCTGGGTGTTGTAAAATTGCTGCTGCTAAAGGTTCAATTGCTAGGGCAAATAATAAAGGTCAAAGGGGTCTTTGTTGTCGGGTTCCCCTTCCCACTTTAAAAAAATCTGAGTTACAGCCTGGTAGTTTTATTATAGTGGAGGGGTTGTGATAGCATGGAATGCTTGAATAAATTCCCCTTTAAAGCCATATTTTTGTTATTCTAAATCAAGGTATCTCCGGGTTACGCTATAAAAAGCTTTATTGATGTCAAGACTTAATAATAGAACTGATTGAGATTTGATATTTGCTTCTTGGATTATATTTGTTACTAAACAAATGTTGTCTGTGATCTGCCTGCCTGGTATAAATCCGGATTGGTAAGGGGATATCAGAGAGGGGATTATTGTTGCTAATCTGTTGGCTAATAATCTAGAGGAAATTTTGAGGTCATTATTAATTACTGATATGGGTCTATAGTTTTGAGGTAGTGCATGGTCTATGTTTGGTTTAGAAATTAAGGACATGTTGGCCAACAACATCTCTTCAGGGAACGAATCTCCTTCCAGGATTCCATTGTATAGTTTTGTTAGTGTTGAGCTAAGAAATTGTGGAAATTGTTTATAATAAAAGGAGGAAAATCCATCTGGGCGAGGAGCTGAATTTCTTGTAAGGGATTTGATAATTAGAAGAATTTCCTCCTCCATGCAAGGAGTATTTAATGTGTCAATCTGAGTGGTGGTCAGTGAAGGTATAGGAATTTTTGTTTAGCCATTTTAGATTCATGGGTGGGATTGTAGAGGTTGGTTTAGAAACAAGGTCTGAGTAAAATTTGGTGAATATGGAGAGTATTTGTTGTGGATGAATGAACAGTTGGTTGGTATTATTCTTGAGTTTGTGGACGTGAGTTGGTTTAATTGTTTGATTTAATTTACAGGCAAACATTGTCAAGTATGTGTTACTTGATAAGAAAAATTTTGCTTTTGACCAGCGGAGAGCCTTTTCCGCTTTGAAAGTGAGTAAAAAGTCTAAGCCAGTGCGTTTTTGGGAGATTAAGACGTAGATTCCCGGGTCATGTGTTAGTGTATTCCTTATATAATTTGTGAAGTTCTTTTGTTAGGCAGAAGATCTTGTCCCATCTCTGAGAAGCAGATCGCATGAAATCTCTAATCCAAATTGCTATTTATTCAAAAATATGATGTAAGTATGAAGGTACAAAGAATCACAAGAACACGCATGTGGGCGGAATCAAGCAACTACTGTCTAGATCACACATATAAAATAGTCTTTGATAGCAGAGCCTATCTCATGTTGGTGTTTAGGGTCAGTAAGTAAAGCTTCATTGAGTCTCCAAGAGTATGGAGTTTAAGAAATTTCTATGAATTGGGTGACAAGTGTAGTGATGATCTGACCATGTGCATGTGTGTATTGAAGCTTCATATGTGTTGGCCAGGATAATGGGAGTGCAAAAAATGTAATCCAGGTGTGAAAAAGAATTATGGGGGTGTGAATAGAAGGTGTATTCTCTTGCCCCTATATTAAGTTCTCTCCATGAGTCTAAATTTTTGTGAAAAATGTGGTTTCTGCGTCATTTGGTGTGTAAACATTGGCAATTGTTAGTTCTCTACCTGATAGTAAACCTTTGATAATATCTACTGTCTGGATCCTTGTAAACCTGTTATACATCGAGGGGAAATGATTGATGGATAAAAATAGCAACTCATTTAGTTTTGTTGGAAGATAAGGTATAGAAAGGTTGGTTATGTTTTGTGAAAAAAGGTTGGGTGGTTGTCCTTCATGAAACGTGTTTCAGGTAATAGAATCATTTTGCCATTTAATTTCTTGTACTGTATGAATGCTTTTTTCCTTTTATTGGAGGAGTTGAATCCTTGCACATTTTTAGGGTTTGGACCAGCGTACAAGGAAACAGACAGAAGTGCATATCTATTAGTTGACTTGAGAAAAAGAAAGATCAGAGACACTGTACCATAATTGTTATTACATGTAGGAGCAGATGTTTTCATTATAGCATATTTTGAAGTAAAAAAATTAATAAAAGGGGGTTGAGAGAGAGGTAATTCTCCAACCGATGGTGAATACTCAAGAGACAAATATGTCTCAATCTCAGTCGATTGTATTTAAAGTCTATGAGACTAACAGAAAAAAAAAATGAAAAAAGAAAACCGATTGGATTGAATCCAAAATCGTAATAAATGGTGAGCGACTGAGTGGGGGTGATTCATGTCGGCATGTGGACAGGAAGCTGCAACAATTGTAGACATACTTTAAACTGTGCAATTGTTATTTCAAACAATAAATTGGCTTTAAAGTGGATGTAAACCCACTCTGATCAATTCTAAACTAATCCTATAGTGATGATCTGTAAGGATATATCGTATGTATATATGCACCGGCGTATAACACGCACCCCAAGTTTAGGAGGGAATTTAAAAGGAAAAAACTTAAATTTAAATGTCCTTCAATGCAGCCTTGTCAGTCATTTGCTGCTTTCCATTGCAGCCTTGTCATTCATTTGCAGCCTTCTATTCCAGCCTTGCCAGTCATTTGCCTTATCAGTCATTTGCAGCCTTGCCAGTCATTTGCAGCTTCGTTAGTGTGTTTGCCGTTTAAAAATGGCGCCGCCGAGATACAGAGCGGATGTCCTGTGTATCTTGGCGGCGCTCGGTAGTTCTTGGCCGCTCTCGGCGGCCTTCGGGTATTTTCGGCCGCAATCAGCCTTTCTCGGCTATTTTCGGCCACACTCTGCCGTTCTCTGAGGCTTTCGGCTTTCCGAAAGCCGTGAGAATGGCTGAAAATAGCCGAGAACGGCCGAAAATACCCAGAAGCCACAGAGAGCAGCAGTAGGGTATAGAAACAGCGGGGGATCGGCGTATAACACGCACCCCTGCTTTCCCCCTGATTTTAGGGGGAAAAAGTGCGTGTTATACGCCGATAAATACGGTACATGCCTCCTGCATGTATCCTTACCTGTCAAATGTCCCCCCTTTAGCTGTTTGAAACCCCCAAAAAGTCCAGATTCAGTGGGCAGGTCTGTTGTTCGGCGCTCGGTGGGCGGAGTCATGATGTCAGCAGACACCCCGCCCACCTCTACACTCCCCATGGCCAGAGCATGCAGGAGAGGCAGAGCGCATTCTGGGTAAAATCAGAGCGCACTCACGGCCCCCTGTTACTCATTCCCCCCACCATCCGTTCATCCTCTGCCCCCCCTCATTCTCCCTGCCATGCATTCATCCTCTCCCCCCCCTTGTTCCCCCTGCCATGCATTCATCCTCTGCCCCCCCTCATTCCCCATGCCATGCATTCATCCTCTGCCCCCCCTCGTTCCCCCTGCCGTGCATTCATCCTCTGCCCCCCCTCGTTCCCCCCACCGTGCATTCATCCTCCCCCCTCGTCCCCCGCAGCCACTGGCTTTTCTCTCCTCTCCTGCGGGCTGCAAGGTGGGGGGGGGGGGCGGTCAGGATGGAGAGCGGAGAAAAGGGTCGGTTCTGAATGGGACACAGTGTTTGTTACTGAGCAGAGTAACCTGTGTGTTACTCTGCTCAGTGTATGAATGGAGAGGAGCCGCTTGTCTCCCCTCCATTCACCTTCTGCGCAGAGAAAGGACTGGCGAATCTGTGTCCTCTGTCCTTTCTCTGTCTCAAATGGGAGATGTCAGGGGTCTCTGTTTGGACCCCTGACATGTCACCAAAGCCCCCAACAGGGCTGATAAAAAAATAAAATTAAATATTCCAAAATAAAATTGTAAAAAAAAAAAGAGAAGAAAATTTAAATTGAAAAATAAAAAACAACTGACACCACAACCGCCCCCCCTCCATACTGACACGGTCCAGAGCCCCAGGACCACTGACACCAGCCACTGCCCCACTGACACTGGCCACTGCCCCACTGACAGCGATCGCTGCCCCACTGACACCATCCACTGACACTGACCACTGCCCCACTGACACCGACCACTGACACCATCCACTGACACCGACCACTGCCCCACTGACACTATTCACTGACACCGACCACTGCCCCACTGACACTGACCGCTGCCCCACTGACACTGACCGCTGCCCCACTGACACCATCCACTGCCCCACTGACACCATCCACTGACACCGACCACTGCCCCACTGACACCGACCACTGCCCCACTGACACCGACCACTGCCCCACCGACACCGACCACTGCCCCACTGACACCATCCACTGCCACTGACACCAACGACTACCCCACTGACACCGTCCACTGACACCGACCAATGACACCACCCACTACCCCACTGAGACCGACCACTGACACCAGCCACTACCCCACTGACACTGACTCCGTCCACTGCCCTGCTGACACAGACACCATCCACTGCCCCACTGACACCATCCACTGCCCCACTGACACCATCCACTGCCCCACTGACACCAACCACTGCCCCACTGACACCGACCACTGCCCCACTGACACCATCCACTGCCCCACTGACACCATCCACTGCCCCACTGACACCGACCACTGCCCCACTGACACCATCCACTGCCCCACTGACACCGTCCACTGCCCCACTGACACCATCCACTGACACCGACCACTGCCCCACTGACATCGTCCACTGACATCCCTGTGCTTTGCACCGCATTGCTGTTCAGATCACATGCAATGTCTGTGTGATGCGATTTCAGCCATACAAACTGTATCACATTCAGACCAAACTCGCACAGGAATCTTTTTTTATTTTTTGCGCTATAAATGAAAAAAGACCGATTTTTTTTTTTTTTTTAAAACAGCAACATGCACAAAATTGCAGGAAACTAATTATAAAATTATTGCACAGTGGTACAGAACACCAGAAAAACGTCAAAAATATTTCCCTCATATATCAAATAAGTGTTGGAGGTGCCAGAAAGAAGTGGGAAATTTTTTACACATATTTTGGTCATGTCCAAAAATTAAGGAATACTGGAAAGATGTACGAGAGATCGTTCAAAAATTCAGTGAAGTAGAGATACGGGAGGATCCAGCAGTATTCCTCTTGAATTTGTCAGAGACCTCAGGGAATATAGGTGGGAACTCCATTATGTGTCACTTGGTAAATACAGCCAAGTCATGTATAACACTTAGGTGGAAACAAATACAACCCCCCAGTGTGAGCATGTGGTTGAAGAAAGTCGAGGAGGTGAACAGGATGGAAGACCTAATATGGACAGCTAGGAAAAGAAGGAAAACTTATTTGGAAATATGGACACTAGGGATGAGCCAAACACCCCCCGGTTCGGTTCGCACCAGAACTTGCGAACGACCCCCGCGTTCGGTACGAACGTTAGAACCCCATTGAAGTCTATGGGACTCGAACGTTCGAATTGGAAAGTGCTAATTTTAACGGCTAATATGCAAGATAGTGTCCTAAAAAGGGTTTGGCGACCTGCCTCCTGCCTCAGGGGACATGGGTCACTGCAAAAAAAAGTTTTAAAAACTACCGTTTTGGTGGGAGCACTGATTTTAATGACGATTAAAGTGAAAAAAAAAAAGTGAAATATTCCTTTAAATATGGTGCCTGGTGGGTGTCTGTAGTATGCCTGTGAAGTGCCACGTGTTTCCCGTGTTTAGAACAGTCCCTGCACAAAATGACATTAAGCGGAAATAACACCATTTAAAACTGCTTGCGGTTTTAATGTTATATCTGGTTCCTGCAATATGGTTGAAAATCATTCAGAAAAATGGCATGGGTAGCCCTCCCTACCCATTACCAGCCTATTTGGGTCTTGTACGCATATTAAGGGGAACCCTGTACCCATATTAAAAAAAGGAAATGCGTGTGGCCCCCAGGCCCTATATACTCAGAACAGAAGTATACAGGCGGTGCAAACAAGACAGGGACTGTGTAGGTTTGTTGTGTTAAGTTGAATCTGTTTGTAATTTTCAACTGGTACATTTTTAAAGTGTAGCTCCAGTCAAAAAAACTATTTTTAAGCTTTTTGGAAAACATAGGGAAGGGTTATCACCCCTGTATAATTTGTTTTGTCGTCCATCTTTTTTCATCTCACTTGCTGTTGTCTCCTTCCGTTTGCAAGTAGGAGATGTTTGTAAATTGGATGTTTGAAAGTAGGGGCCTGCCCTATATGCTCTGCAGAAATGGCGGAACAAGGTGTTGGTTTTGCAACAACATTGTAAGCCCTCAAAGTGACTCTTGGTGGGCGCTGGAGCGCCCTGCTGTGAACGATTATATCAAGAATTGTAATTACATGCCATTGTTGAACAGTGGTAGAAAAATTGACCTTTGGTGGTTGTGGTGCTGGTGCCACAACACTATAAGTCCTCACAGTTACTCTGGGTGGGCCCAGGAAGGGGCCCTCCTGTGAAATATTATATCAAGAATTGTAATTACATGTCCCTGTTAAACAGGGGCAGAAAAATTGGGCCTTAGGCACTGGTGCCATCACACTGCAACCTCTGCCATACACTCTAGTTTTATTGCAGGAATTAGCCCTGCTGCAAAGCATTGCATCAAAAATTGTACTTAAACGCCCCTGTTAAACAGGGGCAGAAAAATTGGGCCTTAGGCACTGGTGCCATCACACTGCAACCTCTGCCATACACTCTAGTTTTATTGCAGGAATTAGCCCTGCTGCAAAGCATTGCATCAAAAATTGTACTTAAACGCCCCTGTTAAACAGGGGCAGAAAAATTGGGCCTTAGGCACTGGTGCCATCACACTGCAACCTCTGCCATATACTCTAGTTTTATTGCAGGAATTAGCCCTGCTGCAAAGCATTGCATCAAAAATTGTACTTAAACGCCCCTGTTAAACAGGGGCAGAAAAATTGGGCTGCTGGCATCACCCAGAACCAAAAATGTTCTTCCAACATATCAGCGGAGGAGGAAGAGGATAGACAATCAACATAACAGGACAGTCACTCAGCATCAGCATAGGCAGTCTTGAAGGGATGTGGTATTTCAAAAAAAATTATTCGGTTACATCAGCTTCAGGTGCTTGGTAGCTGTGGGTGATCCAAGACTGATTCATCTTGATGAAGGTCAGTCGATCAACTGATTCGGTGGACAGGCGCACCCTGTGATCGGTAACGAAGCCACCAGCAGCACTGAAGGTGCGTTCCGAAAGAACGCTGGATGCAGGACAGGCCAGTAGCTCAATTGCATACTGTGCAAGCTCTGGCCAGTGATCCATCCTCAAGACCCAGTAAGCCAGAGGATTTTCAGTGGGAAAGGTGTCCAAGTCTGACCTTGCCCCTAGGTATTCCTGCACCATGTAAATTAGACGCTGGCGATGGGTGCTGGAACCAATCATACCTTGGGGCTGCGGACTAAAAAATTGTCTGAAAGCATCAGTCAGACGGCCACCTTCTCCACCGCTCCTTCTGACTGATGCCTCAGCAACACGTTGTCCAGGACCAGGAGTTTGTGACCTCCCAGTCTCTGGGAACGCGTTGCACAGAGCTTTCTGCAAGGCCTCCCGGAGATGTCTCATCCTCTGCTCCCTCTGCGATGGCAAGATAAGGTCGGCAACCTTACACTTGTACCGTGGATCAAGGAGAGTGGCCAGCCAGTAATGGTCCCTCTCCTTGATCCGAAGAATACGAGGATCCTTCCGCAGGCTTTGCAGGATCAGGGAGGCCATGCAGCGTAGGTTAGCTGAGGCATTCGGTCCGGAGTCCTCTGGGTCACTAAGGACAACATGATCCGCAGCTACCTCCTCCCAGCCACGTACAAGTCCACGTGTTTCTTGGGACTGTAAATCATCCCTATAAGACTGCTGCTGCTGATGCTGAGTGCCAGCCTCCACCTCCATGCTGACACAATCATCCTCCTCCTCCTCTTCCTCCTCACCCTCTTCCTGTGTGATGGGTGGCACAGCAGGAACACTGTCTGGATAAAGGGGGCCTTGAGAGGCAAGGAAGTCCTCCTCTTCCTGCCTCTGTTCTGCCTCAAGTGCCCTGTCCATTATTCCACGCAGCGTATGCTCCAAGAGGTGGACAAGAGGTATAGTGTCACTGATGCATGCACTGTCACTGCTCACCATCCTTGTGGCCTCCTCAAACTGTGACAGGACAGTGCATGCATCCCTGATCATGCCCCACTGGCGTGGTGAGAAAAAACCAAGCTCCCCTGACCCTGTCCTGGTGCCGTAGTCGCACAGGTACTCATTGATGGCCCTCTGCTGCGTGTGCAGCCGCTGCAGCATGGCCAATGTTGAGTTCCATCTGGTGGGCATGTCACATATAAGGCGGTTCTTGGGCAGGTTCAACTCCTTTTGGAGCTCAGCCAGCCGAGCACAGGCATTAAATGATCGGCGGAAATGCACACAGACTCTCCTGGCCTGTTTCAGGACATCCTGTAAGCCGGGGTACCTGCCCAAGAACCGCTGCACCACCAGGTTAAGGACGTGAGCTACACAGGGCACATGGGTCAGTTGTCCCTGTCGGAGGGCGGAGAGGAGGTTGGTGCCATTGTCGCAAACCACCATTCCTGGCTTAAGCTGGCGTGGCGTCAACCACCTCTCGGCCTGCCCCTGCAGAGCTGACAAAACATCCACCCCAGTGTGGCTCCTGTCCCCCAAACAAACCAGCGCAAGCACGGCATGGCATCGTTTTGCCTGCGTACTTGCGTAGCCCCTGCAACGCCTACGGAGCACCGCTGGTTCTGAGGACAGAGCACTGGAAGAGGCCATGGAGGAAGAAGAAGAGGAGGGGGTGGAGGAGAGAGGTGTGTCACAACCAATAGTAGCATTTTGGAGGCGTGGTGGCGGAACAACCTCCAACACTACTGCACCTTGTCCTGCATCCTTCCCAGCAGCCAGGAGAGTGACCCAATGGGCCGTGAAAGACAGGTAATGTCCCTGTCCATGCCTGCTGGACCATGAGTCAGCGGTAATATGCACCTTACCGCTGACCGCCCTGTCCAGCGAGGCAAGGACATTGCCTTCCACATGCCGGTAGAGAGCCGGAATCGCCTTCCGTGAGAAAAAGTGGCGTTTGGGGACCTGCCACTGAGGAACCGCACATTGTACAAACTCACGGAAGGGGGCCGAGTCTACCAACTGAAAAGGCAGCAGTTGAAGTGCTAGCAATTTAGCCAAGCTAGCATTCAACCGCTGGGCATGTGGAGGGCTGGGAGTAAATTTCTTCCGCCGGTCCAGCAGCTGGGGCAGGGACATTTGTCTGCTATAATCGGACGTGGATGTACCACTAGCAGAGTTCCCGGAAGCACTTGGCTGTGACACACCTAATTCTACACCTTCATTCCTCTCAGAGCAGGTTTCAGAGAGGACTGAAGGTCTAGTGGGGTTGGAGATGCCAGCTGATGAGGAGCAAGGAGAGGTCCGCTTTGTTCTTTGGTGTGGGTCTTTGAGGTATGCTTGCCAACGAGCTGCATGGCAGGTCAACATATGTCTGGTCAAGCATGTGGTGCCCAAGCGGCTGATGTTTTGGCCACGTGAGATACGCTTGAGACATATGTTGCAAATAGCAGCGGTGCGATCTGATGCACTCGTCTCAAAAAAGGCCCACACCAAAGAACTTTTAGAATAACGCGCAGAGGAAGCGCTCTGCGCAGAGGAAGCGCTCTGCGCAGGCGGAGCTCTGCGGTGTGATTCAGTCGGTGTGCTGCCCCTAAGCTGGCCCCCGGAGGGCATCCTGCCTCGTTGGACATGTGCCTCCTCCTCCTCCTCCTCCCTCCTTCCAGGCACCCACGTGGAGTCAGTGCCCTCATCATCCCCTCCCTCTTCATCGCTGTAGCAAACCTGGCAGTATGCTGCAGCTTGTGGAACATGACTGCCAGATTGCTGTCCTTCTTGAGCATCCCCTCTCTCTGTGCTCACGCTACTGCCTTCCTCTAGCTGAGTGTCATCATCAGAGCCCACCAAACACTGGGCATCCTCCTGGAGCATGTACCCAACACTGTGCTCAAAGAGTTCAGGAGACTCCTCAGGAGGACGTGGTGGGTCTAGGGAAGGAGTCACTGATGATGACATTGAGAGGAGGGACGACGATGTGTTGGCAGCTGCTTTTCTACTACCCTGAGACTGGGTGAGAGAGGATGAGGAGGATGAAGAGGGCTTGGTCATCCACTCTACCAAGTCGTTGGCATGTTGCGGTTCAACATGTCCAGCTGCAGAAAAGAAGGACAAGCATGTCCCATGGCCACGTGCTGATGACAATGCACCGCGTCCACGACCAGCACTGTTGTCTCTAGACACAGAGCCTGCTTGCCCTCTTTTATCGGCTCGCGCCTGTCTGCCTCTCCTTGCTGGCCTTCCAGACATGGTAATGGCCTGAAGGGAGTTGGGTAAAACAGTAGTTGGGTAGTTTATATTGTGCTGGAGGCACACAACACCCACTAACTCCTGCAGATGCCTTTTTTATAGAACAGCAGAGTTAAAGGGGTATATACAGATGTATACTGTGCTGTGCTGGAGGCACACACAACTTCCAATAACTCCCGCAGATGCCAATCGGGCCCAAATAGAGAACAGCTATGTAGGTGGATAATAGCGGTATGTACTGGGTACAGAGCAGGCACACAGCACGCACTATCTCCTGAGTGACACTACTGAGTGCAAGCTCTATTGTTAAAGATGGACCACTAGCTATATAGGTGAGGTGAATATCACGGTGTATACTGCGGTCAGGGCACGCAGACAATAACCAGAAAACAGCAGAGTTAAAGGGGTATATACAGATGTATACTGTGCTGTGCTGGAGGCACACACAACTTCCAATAACTCCAGCAAATGACAATCGGGCTCAAATAGAGAACAGCTATGTAGGTGTATATAGTGGTATGTACTGGGTACAGAGCACGCAGACAGCACGCACTAACACTACTGACTGCAAGCTCTATTATTAAAGCTAGATCACTAGCTATATAGGTGAGGTGAATATAGTGGTGTATACTGCGGTCAGGGCACAGACAGTAACCACTACACAAGAGCAAAATAGTAAATCAGCCAAAAACGATTGGTGTGTAACTGTGTTGAAGGTACACAGAACACCCACTGCTTCAGATGCTAACAAACACTACACGAGGCCGCCTGAAAGGCAGCTTTATATAGTGTGGGGCGTGCACTACACAGCCTGAGCTATGATTGGCCACAGGCAGGATGCCTGTGGCCAACCATTGCTCTCCTCGCTACTGGCGCTGCGATTGGCCAAGCATGCGGGGTCACAGTGCATGCTTGGCCAATCGTGAGACAGCAATGCATTGCGCCATCGCAATGCATTGTGGGCCACACGAATTTTGCCGCGAACGGCCCAAACGTTCGGAATTCGGCGAACGCACGAACGACCGATGTTCGAGTCGAACATGCGTTCGACTCGAACACGAAGCTCATCCCTAATGGACACCATGGAACCTCTATATCTCCTCGGGGGATGGAAGGAGACGGATCGACGCAGTTTAGGGGGGTGGGGGGGGAGACTCGGGGGGAGGAGATGAGAACTCCCCCTCTCTCCCCCCCTCTCCCCCTCTCTCTGGCTTGGTTCGGGTTTTTATTTTTTTATTTTCGGGGGGGGGCTTCGGAGGGCTGAAGAATAGGGGGGAAAATAGTAAGAGGGGTAGATGAGTAAAAAGGAGATAACAATACAACTCTAATCTGATTGGGAACAGTACCAATCTAGGATTAGACATGGTGTATGTGGGACTGAGAGAGAAGTTTCCATGTTATTGTCCCGATATGTTATATATATTACCATTAACTTTGCGTGTTTTCTTTGTGGTTTTATATATTATACTATAAGGGGAGTAAGAAGCGAACGGAATGGAATGAACTGTTATGCTATTTCTATTTATTATGTATGAACATGGAAACTCGATGTATGACTCTTAGATTGTTTATGTAAAACTCTGTTTTTGCTTACCTATGGAAAGGGAAAAAATAAATAAATAAAGAAATTGGAAAAAAAGAAAAATAAAAAACAACTGACACCACAACCGCCCCCCCTCCATACTGACACGGTCCAGAGCCCCAGGACCACTGACACCAGCCACTGCCCCACTGACACTGGCCACTGCCCCACTGACAGCGATCGCTGCCCCACTGACACCATCCACTGACACCGACCACTGCCCCACTGACACTATTCACTGACACCGACCACTGCCCCACTGACACTGACCGCTGCCCTACTGACACTGACCGCTGCCCCACTGACACCATCCACTGCCCCACTGCCACCATCCACTGACACCGACCACTGCCCCACTGACACCGACCACTGCCCCACTGACACCGACCACTGCCCCACTGACACCGACCACTGCCCCACCGACACCGACCACTGCCCCACTGACACCATCCACTGCCACTGACACCAACGACTACCCCACTGACACCGTCCACTGACACCGACCAATGACACCAACCACTACCCCACTGAGACCGACCACTGACACCAGCCACTACCCCACTGACACTGACTCCGTCCACTGCCCTGCTGACACAGACACCATCCACTGCCCCACTGACACCATCCACTGCCCCACTGACACCAACCACTGCCCCACTGACACCGACCACTGCCCCACTGACACCATCCACTGCCCCACTGACACCATCCACTGCCCCACTGACACCATCCACTGCCCCACTGACACCGTCCACTGCCCCACTGACACCATCCACTGACACCGACCACTGCCCCACTGACATTGTCCACTGACATCCCTGTGCTTTGCACCGCATTGCTGTTCAGATCACATGCAATGTCTGTGTGATGCGATTTCAGCCATACAAACTGTATCACATTCAGACCAAACTCGCACAGGAATCTTTTTTTATTTTTTGCGCTATAAATGAAAAAAGACAGATTTTTATTTATTTTTTTAAACACATTTTTCTTTGTTTCTGTGATACAATTTTGCAAATTATTAATTTTTCTTCATAAATTTTGGCCACAATTTATACTGCTACATCTCTGTGGTAAAAATAACCCAAATTAGTGGACATTATTTGTTCTTTGTGAAAGTTAGAGAGTTTACAAGCTGTGGTGCAAATCATAAAAAAATGATCACACCTGATGTACTGGTGGTCTAATTTCTTGCGACCCGAACAAGCCAGAAAAGTACAAATACCCCCCAAATTACCCCTTTTCTGAAAGTAGACATTTCAAGGTATTTAGTAAGATGCATGGTGAGGTTTTTGATGATGTAATTTTTTCCCACAATTCTTTGCAAAATGAAGATTTTTTTTCCCACAAAATTGTCAATGTAATAGGTTATTTATCTCACAAAACATACCACTACTCCTCCCGAGTATTACGATACCACACGTGTGGGACTTTCACTGTTTCACAGCCTAACCACTTAGAGAGGCCCAACATGCAGGGGACACTGTCACGTGTTCTAGGAGCATAGATTACACATGTAACTTCTTGACTACCTATTACACTTTTGAAGGCCCTGGAGCACCAGAACAATGACACGTGACACTGATGTGGCACTGATGACAGATGACACTGATACATGGCACTGATGACACGTGACGCTGATGTGGCACTGATGAAAGATGGAACTAATACGTGGCACTGATGACATGTGACACTGATGACAGATGGCACTAATATGTGGCACTGATGACACGTGGCACTGATGACAGATGACACTAATATGTGGCACTGGTGACATGTGGCACTGATGACAGATGACACTAATACATGGCACTGATGACATGGGGCACTGATAACAGATGGCACTGATACGTGGCACTGATGACACATGACACTGATAACAGATGGCATGTGACACTGACAGGTGGCACTGATGTCAGATGGCACTGATACGTGGCACTGATGACAGGTGACACTGATGACAGATAGCACTAATATGTGGCACTGATGACACATGGCACTGATGTGGCACTGATGACAGATGGCACTAATATGTGGCACTGATGACAGATGGCACTAATACATGGCACTGATGACACGTGACACTGATGTGGCATTGATGAAGATGGCACTCATAGGTGGCACTGATGACACATGGCACTGATGACAGATGGCACTTATACGTGGCACTGGGGACAGATTGCACTGGGGACAGATGGCACTGACAGGTGGCACTCGGGACAGATGGCACTGACAGGTACTATGGGCACTTTATTTTCCTTTTTTTTTTAACACTCATAAGCTGCAGCCATTCGCTCAACCTCGTCACACGCTGTCTCTTTGTGAGGAGGGAGAGCCGGCAATGAAAGATGATCTCATATGTTTACATTTGAGATCATCTCTCATTGGACACTCAGATCGAGTGCTAAATGGCTAATGTGATTGGCCATTTAGCACGATCTGTGATTGGCTGTGTCCAAGGAACACAGCCAACACAGAATTTCCCCGTTGTGCGTGTCCATGGCGGCGCGCATCGAGGAAGTAAACAAGAGGGCGTCCAGGGATGCCCTCCCAGCAATTGGAGTCCGAGCTGTAGCCGTCTTTCGGCTATAGCACGGATGCCTAGTGATTAAACACCGTTTATTGTGTGTGAGTGATTAATGAATACAGAAGTGGTCAGTTCTGATTGCTGTCTGTCAGGAATAAGGATGAGCTCAGGCGTGTTTGCAAACAGTGCCTGCAGAGCCCGCCAGGAAGTCGACACTGCGGAGAGCTAATTACAAGCAGTGAGACGTTGTCCCGATGCCTGGCTGCAGAGATTGGAAATGTCTCACTGCCTGTGGTTAGTGCTGTGCCAACTTCCTGGCGGGCTCTGTTTGTGCCATTTGCAAACACGCCTGAGCTCATCCTTAGTCAGGAACTGTTTCATTACTGGTTTCACCTGCTGGTGGCACTGTTACGCTCAGCACCAAGAGGTGTAGTTCTGGTGGCCACCAGCGGGTGTCTCCCTGCCAAGACTATCAACCAGCTATCAAGCACACCTGTTGGGGTTTACTGGACTATATAAGCCCACCCTTAAACAAGGCTGAAATTCTTCATAATTCCATCTGCTAGCCTTGTCCCTGCCTGAACCTATTTCAGTGGCTAAAACCAAAAAGATGCTTTTGTCCTGGACTCCTTTCCATGTACCTGCTCCCTGCTTCCATTAGGTCTGTTTCCTCTTACCTGGCTTCTGTTCTGTTGCTTTTGTCCCTGCCTGGGTTATTTAAATTTGTTTCCTGTGCTTATGCATATATAATCATTAGTTAGATAGTTAGGTGTTTAGGTTAGGTGTCTCACACTTATTACTGGTTTATGGTTTGTTGTTTGGTTTGCACATGTGTCTTTATCTTAAATAAACATACTTTCTCAAGTCATCTTCCCAGGACAGCACACCTGAGAGAGATGACGGGTCTCACCTGACAGGAAACACAATCAACAACAAGTTTAAAAGTCCCCATCCCTCCCTCTGACCCTCAGTTTCCTGCAGGTCACAGCAAAATATTTTTTTTTTTAGTTTTTTTTACTAAGGGGGAGAGGTCTGGGACCTTAGTTACCCCCCCCCCCCCCCCAGGTGATAGACCCAGAACAGGCAGGGGTGACTGTGGGGTCAGTCTGGGCTTAGTCCCTTTTCGGGGGGATCGTTCCAGTACTGGAAAGCCTCAGGGCAGTAGAAGCATAAGCGGAGATCTCCTCTGAGACTGTGCATGGGACAGGTGAGGTGTTCCCTTTCACAGTGCCCCAAAAGCATTCTGTTTTTCTCCTCCTACCTGACGGTGGTGGATGGTAAGAAGGGGCCAAATAGTCCCAACAATTCCGCTCGGAAAGGCTCTGGCTCTGGGATAGGCTCTCAGAAGGGGAGCTGTGAGCTCCGACGGATGGTAAGGTTTTGAGCTTCTGGGGATTTGAGCTGCCCCAAAATGGCACAGAGCGGACGCCGGTTGAGCAGACATTCAATGGCACAGGTCATGAAGACACGCTGTGAGGGTGGACAGGGCGGCGAAAGCGGCAAGACGGGAGGGGCCAGAGGTCCAGGACCCCCTTCGAGCCACTCGTGCAGCAGTCCTGCTGGGCAGACTGGAGGAGATGGAGAAGGAGGGCAGACCAGAGCAGGCAGCTGTTGAAGTCACCACAGGGAGTGAGTGATCTTGCTGCATGGGGGGAAGGGATTTGTAGTTTCCCTCTTTCCCTTAGGACACTGGGTGGCTTACTGGGGTTTCTTGTTATTTCATTCATAGGTTCTGAATGCCCTGCCCAGGGGATGACCAGTAGGTCTAGAGGCATAGCCACTTCTAAGTCTAAGCGCTGTGGGTACTGTAACGATAAACTTTCGCAAGACCACAGCAAGCCCTTTTGTGACAAATGCATCTTTAAACTGGCAGGCATGGAGACAGCACAGGTTGTGAAGGAATGCCGGGGCGTTGCAGTCAGAGATGCTAGCTACCCTTCAGTCCTTTAGGACAACGTTTGAAAAACGTCAGACCCCGTCAGGGAGGGACAGCCCCTTCTCACAGGAGGATATGTCCACCAGTTTTACGGGGGGGGGGGGGGGGTCCCAGGAGCATAACTCATACCATTCAGATGAGGAGGAGGGTCAGGCCTCTAATAGGAGTTCACGTGAGGAGGGGGAAAACTCTGATCAGGACAGCCAGGTAGAGGCTAGCCCAGGGCAACACCTCTTCTCAGCGGAGGACATGGAGGGTATTCTTAAGGTGATTTATGCATCAGAGGACATTCAGATGCCCTGTGCCCAGGTATCCACTCAGGATAGAGTGTATAGGGGGTTGTTTAAGTTGTAAGCTAGAGCCTTCCCGGTACACCAGTCCCTTAAAGACGTAATCCTAAGGAAATGGAAGGAACCTGAGTGCAAGCTTCTTAGACTAAAGACCTGGAAGTGTAGATGTCCCTTCAAGGAGTAGGAGGAGCTTGAAGTGCCTCTGCCTGCTGCCCAAGCTTAAAGTGCCTCTGCCCGCTGGCCAAGCTTGCCACTGATGTTGATGACCTGGAGCCTGCTGCCCAGCCAGATGACCCAGTGCCCTTTTCCTAGTCTGATGACCTGGTCCCTGCTAAACCTGTTCCTGATGCCCAGCTTGCCGCTAATGTTTTCCTGACGGATGCCCATTTTGCCATTGTTTCAATCCTGCTTGTCACCCAGCCTGAATATAATGGCCATGTGTGGTCTGCCTCCGATGAGTTTTTGCCTATTGCCCTGCTAATTTTCATTTCCAGATCTAAACTTCCTGACCCTGGTGGTGGGGTGCGTGTCCTATTTTCATACACTGGTGGCACGTCCCTCTTTTTTAGGGTGTTTCCCCACTCACTCGGACTGTCAAACCAAGGGCTGAATGGAGCGTCAGGAGGCCACTCCTTAAGGAGGGGGAACTGTCAGGAACGGTGTCATTACTGGTTTCACCTGCTGGTGGCACTGTTATACTCAGCACCAAACGGTGTAGTTCTGGTTGCCACCAGTGGGTGTCTCCCTTCCAAGACTATCAACCAGCTATCAAGCACATCTGTTGTGGTTTGCTGGACTATATAAGCCCGACCTTAACCAAGGCTCAAATTCTTAAGAATTCCATCTGCTAGCCTTGTCCCTGCTTGAACCTGCTTTTGTTCCTGCTTTTGTCTTGGACTCCGTTCCATATACCCTGTCCTTGAGACCTGCTCCCATTATGGTCTGTTTCCTCTTACCTGGCTTCTGTTCTGTTCCTTCTGTTGCTTTTGTCCCTGCCAGGGTTATTTAAGTTTGTTTCCTGTGCTTATGCATGTATAATTATTAGTTAGATATGTGTTTTTGGTGTTTTTGCTGTGTCTTGCACTTATTACTGGTTTATGGTTTGTTGTTTGGTTTGCATCTGTGTCTTTATCTTAAATAAACTTCCTTTTTTCACTTACATGTTCATTCCCGATTCCTTGGTGCAGCCCAATGATCTGTTCACCTGTATTGGATGTCTGTGTATGACATACCCTGACACTGTCTGTATTCTTTCAGGAAAGGAAGGTGGCTGGTAAATACATGTTTACCAGCCCCCCACTCTCCATTCATCCAGTGATCTTCAGCACTAGCTGCAGCTGGTGGGAGGGGGCAGAGGGAGAGCCAGCCGTTGCAGGGAGGGGGCGCTCAGCACTCTCTGAGGTGGGGAGCACCGAACGGTGGTCAGATCAGCAGGTGGGGGGGGGGGGGGGTTCTGTTTGGCCAAATTCAGTGTTCAGTGGGAGGGCATAGGAGGGAAGCTAAAAGCTGCAGGGGATTGGCTTTGCGAGGCGGGGCAGCAGGAATCAGTGAGGGGGAGTGAGGGTGAAGTGGCAGGAAGAGGGAGCATTAGAGTAGGCAGAGGGGGAAATTTAAGATGTAGGAAAAGGCGCACTTTAGATGGGTGAAGGGGCGGCAGTCACTGGGCGGAGAGGCGGGGGCTACATTTTAGGTAAATAGCTCTGATCAGTGACTAATCAGCCACTTATCAGAGCTATCAGTTTGTTCAGTAATGTCTGCTAAACAGTTTGATTACAAACTCATGGTCATGAAAGTGACCAAGAGCTTATAGCTGAAGGAGGAATCCGGTCAGGACTGATCAGCTGGAAGCAGGGCTGTAGGTCCATACACAGTACGGACCTGGCAGGGAAAGGGTTAAAGGACTAAGTTCAGCTTTCGAAAAAAAAAAAAAAAATGCAATACTTTTTTGCAGGTAAAAAAATGTGCATTTATTTGTATTTTTTTTAAGGAGCCTGCAGAGCATTGCACCTGCGATCAGCAGATCATGGGCACAGTGAGTTATGCAGATGGGCACAGTGGAGATGAGCATTGTTGACCCTCTCTTCCACTAACTGCTGCATTTCTCACCCTAGGCTTATACTCCAGTCAATACATTTTCCCATTTTTTTGTGGTAAAATTAGGTGCCTCGGCTTACCTATATTCAGGTAGACTTATAGTCGCGTATATACAGTATAATGTTTGGGGGTACTAAGTCATTTTCTAGCAAACAAATGCTGTTTTTTTTTTTTTTTTTTTGCATGTGTGTGAAAATTTTCAAAATTGCCCCGGATGACAAGTGGTTAAACACTGGGACTGGGAGATTTGAACACTAATCTTTCCCTGACTTGCTTTAAAAATGAATGGTGACACTTACCACATATTGCTGTGTCCCATTCATTTCTCCGCCAGCACATTTTCCTTTTATCACATGACTATGTTTTTTATTTGTGTCCCTGGTCACTTATGATCCCCATGCACCGTAACCTTTCTTTACTGTCAAATGAAAGTTGCATGCAATGTAAACATCATATACAGTATATCTAGTCCTTGACTAGAGTAACCCAGATAAACTTCCTTCAAAACTGTTACAGCCCATCATACCCCCTTTTACCTTCTTAGAATAAGAGACCACACCGTTCTTATGGAGTATAAATGGCCATAACAGCCTTTTATTAACCAAATAACATAAAACTCCAAAATAACTTTATAAAACAAAGTAATAACAACCATGAGAAACAACATGTTTCAACCCCCGTTTATTGGTCAGTGACGTAGCTATCTCTTCTTTTCACCGGATATATATATATATATCCCTATAAATCACACCAGTACACTGTGGGACCTTTATCAACCATCATAGGCCTCCAGCTGTGCCGCTCGGAGACACCCCCTTTTCCCGCAGTGCAACCACCGGTATTCACCAACCATTTGATGAATACACCGGAGGGGCCATACTACCGATGAGCCCCCCACCCCATTTTGTCACCTCCGTTACCGCTCCCGTCACTGACCAACAAACAAAAAACACTGCCACAGCCTGATAGGATGACACCTCAACCTAGAGGGCCCCTCCACACCCGCAGGGCCTGCTGTATCCCCCCTTGTAACCCCAAGGACCACAAATCAAGTCCCACATCAGTAAGGTGCACTCCATCCCTCTGTAGGTAAAGCCCGACATTCGTCTCTAGTTCCCTGTGACCAAACCCCCCTCACGGACCATAAACCTCCCGACCACCTTGTTAACCCGAATCCTGGCATTGTTGAGCCTGTCCACTGACCTGGCCATGCGCCACGCGGTCCTAGCCACCATATCAGACCACACCAGCAATGTGTTTGGAAATGCCGCACGCAGATACCCCAGATCCGACTTTACGTCCGCGATCAGATCCCTGACTGTCCTCACCCCCAAGTCATTACCCCCTGCGTGAATCACCAACACATCTGGCGGCCCGCCGAACCTCACATACTTTTTAACCTCCGGGACAACCCCTCCCCACATCATCCCAGGCCTACCCAGCCACCGTATCTGAGCTTCCATCCGTGATATCCCCAACTGTCTCCCCTCAGGTCTGGCGTCCCCTCTCCTGGCTCCCCAGGAGACATAAGAATGTCCCACGATCCAGGCAAGGCGTGGGTAACCTCCACGAAACGAAACGAAAAGACCAAACAAAATAACGGACTACCCAAAATTACAAGGCAATTCCCCCACCACAGCAAATGTCCCCCTTTATTTTTTTTATTTTTTGTTTTATATTTAAACAGAAAAAATCATTCCCAAACCAAACCTGGCCTAACGTAACTGCGGAATCGTTTCGAATTCCCATCTCCCCAACTTACGCTCTGCCGCCTCGTCCAACCCGCACCTGGCAGCCTCCGTGGCTGCCCCGATCCGGAAGGAGTGCGAGGCGTATGCCGAACCATCCATCCCCAGGTTACCAAGACATTTTCTCAAGACCGCTACGAATTGAAATCTAGACACATAAGACCCATCCCCGTGTATCAACAACGGCCCTCCACCACTCACCCTCCGTTTGAGAAAACACCCCACCACCTCCACCGGGCACGCTGCACACCCAGGCAATGCAAACAAACACACCTGTACCCCCTTCCCTTGTTGATCCGTTTTCGATTTCCACAGCGTAACCGACAACCTATCTTCCCAGAGGTGTACATCCTCCATCAAAACACCCCCCGCCACAGTCCTAGATGGGCTAACCAGTTCCCCTACCCGAAACGCCCCAAAAAACACTAATGAAAAAGCCGCCGAAAACAGCGACACCTCATAAGAGGATGAACACACCGACCCCAGATGTTGCATCAAGGCCAGCAAATTAGCAAAAGTAATAGGCCTGCGCGTATCCTGCCGCCGATGCACCTTCCGGTAACCCTTGAGCGCTTGTCATACCCAAAAACACTTCGTCCAATCCTCCTGTCCGCTCAATTTAAACAAAAACGCCAAACCTGCCATCTTCTTCTCACTGAGCGCCCCTCTTCCATGTTTCTGGACACGAAATACAAAACCAACAACTGCGCGGCTGACCCATCCTGCTCCACTCCCGCCTCCTGTACCAAATCCGACCATTCCTTCCACACCTTCGCATAGGCCCCCCACATCACGCCACTAACCGACCTCCTGATCCATCCTGCGGCGATTCCAATACCAGTTCCCACATCCAGCCCGGGCAAGACCTGCCTTCTTCGTCTGCCTCCGGAGCCAAGGCCCTGAACTTGTCCCACTGAAAGCGAGACAAAGCGTCAGCCAGAGTGTTATCCACCCCCGGGATGTGTACAGCGTAAAGACACACATTCAATTGCATGCAACGCAACACCAACTGCCGAATCAGCCGAACGACAGGTTGTGAAGACGCCGACATACTATTGATGACCTGCACCACACCCATATTGTCACAATTCAGTCGCAGCTTAAGGTTCCGACACGCCTCCCCCCACAGTTCCAGAGCCAGCACCACCGGAAACAGTTCCAGCAGTACCAGATTCCGCACGAGGCCTGCTGCGACTCAGGAGCGTGGCCAGGGCTCAGCACTCCACCGTCCCTGGAAAAAGACCCCGTACCCCGTGGACCCCGCTGCATCGGTGACCAATTCCACCTCGAAATTGCTCACCGGGCCCGACATCCACATTGCCCTGCCATTGTACTCTGCTAGGAACTGATACCACACCTTCAGATCCTCCCGTGTTCCTTGGTGAGGCGAATTAAGTGAGTTGGGGAAGCAACCCCCGCCGTCGCCGCAGACATCCGCCTACAAAAAACCCTCCCCATGGGAATAATCCGGCAAGCAAAATTAAGCTTGCCCAACAACGATTGCAACGAACGCAACCGAACCTTTTTCATACCGTGAATCTCCCTGATGTCCCTCCGCAAGTCCATCAACTTAGCTTCTGGCAACCGGCATTCCATAGCCATGGAATCGATCACGATGCCAAGAAAGCTCAGTTCAGTCCTAGGACCCTCTGTTCTATCAGCGGCCAATGGCACGCCGAACCTCTCCGCCATGTGCTGCAACGTGGAAAGCAAAATCGCACACACATTCGAAGAGGGAGGGCCCACGCACAAGAAATCGTCCAGGTAATGGATGAGTGACTCCACACCCGACACGTCCCGTACCACCCACTCCAGAAACAAGCTAAACACCTCAAACATCGCGCATGAAATGGAGCAACCCGTGGGCAGGCACTTGTCGACATAAAACCGGTCCTGCCAGCAACATCCCAACAATTGAAAACTCTCGGGGTGCACGGGCAGCAACCGAAATGCCGCCTCCACGTCCGACTTTGCCATCAATGCCCCCTTACCGTAACGCCGTACCCAACGCACCGCAGCATCAAACGACATGTAGGATACCGCGCACGCCTCTGGGTCAATGAAATCATTCACCGACCCCCTTTTGGGAAGAACAGATGGTGTATCAGCCAAAACTTGTTGGGCTCTTTTTTCGGGACCACCCCCAATGGTGATACAACCAAATCCCCAATGGGCTTGCTTGTGAATGGCCCTGCCACGCGCCCCAACGCCACCTCCTTAGCCAATTTGTCCGACACCACCCCAGGATGTTGTAACGCCGACCGCAAGTTCCCGGACTGTAAGGGCACCACCTTCAACCCACAAGGAATCCTAAAACCGTGACGGAAGCCCGCCCCCAGCAACCCCGCCACAGCCCGGTCCGGGTATCTATTTAGGAAAGGCTGCATCCTTTCCCACATCACTGGTGTCGTCCCTCTTGTGAGCAGGATCTCCGGCACGTCTCCCCTTCTTAAAACACCTGGCGAAGGTGTGGGTTCCCCCACACCCCGAGCACTCATGCTTAAACTTGCATGTTCCCCCAAATTTGCACGAGCCTTCATTAAATTGCCAGCACACTCCCCATTTCTTTCCGGCCGGCGATCCTGAGGAGTGGCTACCCCCGGCCCCCCCTGGAAATAACTGTGTAGGCGCCCTCGCTGAAGCCATGAGCCTCATCCAGAGGCTAATGTCTTTATGGTCCCACCGCAGCGTGGGTCGGACCGCCCTACGTTGGCGGAACTGCTCGTCGTACCTCAACCAAGCAGTACCCCCATAAACCCTGTAAGCCTCCCCGATAGCGTCCATATAACAAAACAATGCCGAGCAATGCTCGGGGTTCTTTTCTCCTATGACACTGGCCATGATCGCGAACGCTTGCAACCAGTTGGCAAACGTTCGCGGAATCAATCTATATCGCCTCTTCTCCTCATCTTCTTTCTTGGAATCGTCCGGCTTCACCCTATCCAAGTTAAACTTCTCAAGGGGCAATAGTGAAAAGATCTCCACATATTTCCCCTTGACAATTTTGTCCCTGACCTCCTGCTTCAAATGTGCTCCCAATGGCCCCTCGAAGCACACATACATCTCACATTTGGCCGCGTCCGCGATCCGCACGATGTCCAACCTGGCGGTCGTCTCCGCAGCCCCCTTCGAACCAGCCCCCACTTCAGCCACCGCCGACGCCCCCAGGGGAGCAGCTGTCGCCCCCAGTTGGGACGAAACCCCCGCTTCCCCAGAGGGGGCCCCCCCACACCCAAAACCGCCCCACCCCCAGGCACCACCCCCACGGACTGCCCCGTACCCCCAACAAAGCGACCCACCAGCGTCCTCGGCCCCTCCAGCAACTCCTGCAACTGACCCCCAGATCCCGTGGCCCCCATCCCAGTCCCAAACCACGGTTGGCACGTGGCGGCCACCTGCGAAGCAGGGGGGACTCCCTGGCCCCCACCCCCCGACACTACACCTAACAAACATTGTAATGCATCAGTAAAAGCAGCGTTGTCACAAGACTTACCGGGCTGACTGGGAGCCGTCCCCACAGCCGTTCCGCCGACCGCCTGCGCAGGAACCGACCGTCCGGACACTTCGCCTTCCTCCGACAGCTCTCCTTCAGAACGTCCCTCCTCCTCCGGACCGCTTGCCGACTGCAGCCCCCCAGGTGATGGAGACCTGGACGCCGTGCTACCTCTCTCGATTCCGTGGCTCACCGACAGTGCACCATGCCTTGCAGGGGTCCCTCCGCTCCTGGGTTGCCACACAGAAGGGCCGTCCACGGCACCACTCTGGACACGTGACCCCCGTCGGCTACAGCCCAGGGGCGTCCGCCTCCCTGCCGCGACTCCCGTGAGGCCGGAGGCGCTGACATCCTTCTGTCTGCCCCCCCCCCCGCCTGTGCAGGGCAGCAGGGGAGCCCGAGCCATGTGGTAGTCCCCCCAAAGCGCCCTCCGGGCCCTCCACCCCATGCGCCCGCTGTTTTCCCAAACCCCCACCCCCCCGCCTGCGCAGACCCCCCAGTCACAACCCCCCATGCATGCTGCCGCATTCCTCTGCCCCCCCGGACCTTCCCAGCGCCGGATCCTTTGCCCTTGTGTTTCCCACCAATCCTCCCCCTCAGCCCGTGCAGAGCTGCTGGGGGACCGTCCGGACCTTGCTGACCACCATGCGGTTGGGAAGCGGCGCCATCTTGGCCCGTGGCCCCTCCCCCGAACCAGGAGGCCGGCGAGCAGGCCTCCGCTGTCCTTCTGTGGGCGAATATAAGCCCCTCTTCGCCGGTGGAGGGGAATCCTCCCTGCCTGGGCTCTCTGCCATCCTCGCGGGCCCCCCGCCCCCCCCGGGGAATACCGGAGCGGCGGCCTTGACACCCGGCCGCGCACGGCCTCCCGCCGGCTATGCCCGACCTCGCCACCCCCAGCCAGCGCCACCGCGACCTGTGCCTGGAGCCATGCCGGTCCCCTCGTCTCCACTGCCGCCCGCAACTGTTCCAAGAGTCCCGCTACGTCTTGGAGGGTCCACAGCGGGTCCACAGCGAGGAGCGGCGTGTAAAAAACTGCCTCCTCGCACACTGTCTTTCCGACTGGCTTCTTCCGGCTCCTCCCCCTCTCTTATATGGCCACTCCCCCCAAGCACCTCCCGGAACTCCTCCCCTGTGCGTCACTTGTCATGCCCAGCCCTGCACTAGGTTTCCCCTGCGTGTCACCACGCTCCGGGCTTCCCTTTCACCCTCATTGCTTGTCTCTTGTTTTATTTAGCCTCAGGTTATTTGACATGCACTATTACCATTTTAGGCAGTATAGGACTAGCACATTATGGCAGACTTGCCTACAGAATAGATGTCTCCTGCAGCAAGCTGCAATTAGGTCAATCCTGCGCATGCATGTCGGACTCACAATCATGGCACAGCACTCTCAAATGATGGCACACTCGAGTGTACCATCTATTCAGAGTGAAGTGAACATGTGCCTGTGATGTCACCGGCTGCTACACATGTAAATACCTCCTAAACAGAGCATGTTTAGGAGATAGTAACTGTACGTACAGGTAAGTAAATGGGGTGAATGGCTATGCAGCTAGTCGATCTTGCTATTTTTTTTACCTTAAACCGGGAGTCCGCCGTTTTTTTTTTTTTTTAAAGCCAGCAGCTACAAATACTGCAGCTGCTGACTTTTAAAATAATGACACTTACCCGCCCAGCGCGCCCGCGATGTCGGCACCTGAAGCCGATCTCTCGATCGTCTCTCGGGTGCTGCCGCCGCCATCTTGGGTATGGGAATAGGGAAGTGGAGCCTGAAAGGTGCCAATTGTGGCGCCGGAGGGGGGGAGGGTTCCAATGAGCGGAAGGTCCACTTTAGGGTGGACCTCTGCTTTAAATGATATTTGTGCACATGTGCTAGGTAACTCTGCAAGTGCACGTGTGTTCACTAAGCCTATGTGTGGTGGCTTTTTAGTGTACACGTTTTGGCTATGGCAACCACGAAGCCTCATACCACTAATTCTATTCAATACTTGGCCCATCTTTATCATGTTTTGTGTTTATTTTTAGTTTTTTGGTGAAATTCATGTCATGGGTTACTGGATGCCTATGGCTGGATATCTATATACATTTTGGCACAATTGCACTCTTCTTGCTACATGTCTTGATAGAGTCATCACTGTGCATGAAACATTCACACTACATCTGTGTTACCTTTTTATTTTTTTGCTCTTTTTTTTTAAATTTTTTTTTACTTGGTGGTGTGGACAACGTATCTCTACAGTATGCCGTTTTCTGACAAATGCCAAACCTTCAAACTGCACCTACAAACAGGATTATTTCTGTATGGTGTGCGATATAGTACAAAAGATTGCTGTTGTCTACTAAAAATGTTGCCTGATTGCCATGCACATCTAATGACTGTGTGCATATTTGACACTTGGGGATATTTTTTATTTATTTTTTTAACACCTTCTTCCTCTAAAAGTCACATGGAAACATGCCCCCTCATATTAATGGTCATGAAAAAGTACTCCATTATATTGTTGGTCAGTGTATTGTATTTTAAAACATCTTTAATATACAAGCATTTTTTACTCACTGAGTTTTCTGCTTTTCAGTGATGGTGTCACTTGAAGTACTATGTCTTAATAATTGACTATCAGTGTTGATTTAGCTAATGTGTGGACCAAGTTACCCAAATAGCAGTGTGTAGATATCTGATACCTCCAAAATGGTATAATTTATGCCCTGGACTTCAATTGATATCCATATTTTGGGAAGGTCTACATTGCTCTTATGGGAACAATCATGCACACTGCAGACTGCCTTTCCCCTTGAAAACTTAGTACAGAGGTGCTCTCTATATCCACCCATTGAGGTTCAGGGTATAGAGCTCTCAGGGATTGGTTCATAGGGATACATGGCTCTGGTCCATTAATCTAGCTGGCCTAAGTGGTTTAGTGTAGGTCCATCACACAAAGAGGCAACATCTGGGGAGTCTGTTCTGCGGTAGTGATCTCAGCCATGCTGTCCCAGCTCCTAGGGGAGGTTTTTAGGTAGGATCACTGGACGTTAGGAATTAGTGAACTTGGGCTCTTATTTTTTGGAGGATATTGTTTTAGAAGCGAGAAGTCCTGCAATCATGAAGTGCAATGCAAGATTGAGGGACATTGCCCTTTATTGGAGATGGGCATAATGTACTGCATACACATCGCTATGCTGTTTCTTTTTTTTTGAAAAATATGTTTATTAAAAGTTTCATAACAAACAACACTTATAACAACAGTGCTCACAGTATACAAGAGCCGTTCAATGACACAGAAATATTCAATGCAACATAATATTTCAGCAGTTCACAGTAAAAATCAAACAAGGGTGCAACGCTGGCGGCCCCAATGCCCTCTGCCAGTACAAACGATCCCCCATCTGGTTCCATAAAAGCAAGGGACAGCTCCTAAGGGCACGAAGGGGGGAGGGGAGCAGAAATATAGCTTAACAGAGCGAGCGTACCAATTCTCCCCCGCAACCACAGTCACCATCCCCATCTAAGCTGTTTCGGGGTCAGCTACCCAAGCATGCCAGACCTTATCATACTTCTTTGGACATCCCCGATGGAGGTAAGTATCTTTGTAAAGGGGAAGACTGTTATTCACCAGGCGCTTCCATTGCACCACGGATGGGGGTTCTGCCTTTTTCCAGTGCATAGCAATATTCTTACGAGCATAAAAGAGCAGCAGGCCGGTCATCGTGCGTTTGGCGGTGGACTGCACCACGGGCTCAATGAGTCCCAATATGCAGACCTCCATGGCCAAAGGCATGCAGACCTCCATGGCCAAAGGCGCTATGCTGTTTCTTAAACCCCTTGCCGACTGCCGCATATAAATTTACATCGGCAGAATGGCACGGACAGGCAAATGGGTGTACAGATACATCCCTTTAAATTTGCCGCCGTGTGGTCACGTACATAGCGCCGGTTGCGAGCTCCATGAGTGTGATTGCAGGTCCCGCAGACTTGATGTCCACGGGGATACCCGCAATTGTCTTAAGGAGAGAAAGAACAGGGAAATTATGTAAACAAGCATTTCCCTGTTCTGCCTAGTGACACTGACACTGATCACAGCTCCCTGTGATCATGAGCGGTGATCAGTGTCGTGTCACAAGTAGCCCCTCACCCCTACAGTTAGAATCACTCCCTAGGACACACTTAACCCCTGCAGCCCTCTCCTTCTGGTTAACCCCTTCACTGCCAGTCACATTTTAATTTTAGCATTTTTAATCGCACCAATCGCTGTATAAATATGAATGGACACTTTTGATGCTAATTTAAAAACCATTCTGTCCAACATAATTTCGCAGTCACAATAAAAATCAGATCGCCACCATTACTAATAATAAAAAAAAAATAATAATAAAAATGCCATGAAGTTATCCCCTATTTTGTAGACACTTTTTTTTTTTTACCAAAAATATGTAGAAGAATCTGTATCGGCCTAAACTAAGGAAGAAAAAAAATGTAAAATATTTTTTGGGGATATATATTATATATTTTTTTGTTTATAGCGCAAAAATTAAAAAACACAGAGGTAATCAAATACCACCAAAAGAAAGGTCCATTTATGGGGGGAAAAAAGGACATCAATTTTGTTTGGGAGCCACGTTGCATGACCACGCAATTGTCAGTTAAACTACGCAGTGCCGAATCGCAAAAAACGCTCTGGTCTTTGGCCAGCCAAATGGTCCGGTGCTTAAGTGGTTAATAAATTCATTTTGAGAGTAAGCCTGTGGGTGTTAAGGTTTTTCTTTTCATTTTTTTATTTTCTGAATAATATGTTTTGTGAATACACCCTGCCCAAAAGATGGTTGGCACTCCAACAATATCAGACTCCCAGTTACATTTTTATTTTTATATGGTCAGTGTATTGCACTCTTACATTGGTGGCCAGTCGGAAAAGGGCTTTCTTACAGTGCTGGTCAAATGGGAGGAGCAAAGCATCTTACAATGGTGGTCAGTGGAAGGATGGTCCCACTCATCACCTTATATTGGTGGTCATTGATAAGTAGGATGCCCCTTACAATGGCGATCAATAGAAGAAAGCATATTCCTTACACTGGCAGTCACTACAAATGACCCTTACATTTTGGTCAGTGGAAAGAACTGCATACATGCTAACAATGAGAAAGCACAGAACTGAATTTCATAGTAGTTCTACAAAGAAACACCTTTATATGAATTGTGTGCAGAAGTATTTAGTATTGTAATCTATTATTTTTATTTCTAGTGTTCTGTGACCTGTGGCAATGGAACCCAAGAAAGGCAAGTTCTTTGTGGTTCAAGCGATAATACAGCAATGAACTGCAGTAGTGAAAAAACAGAAACCACACGAATTTGTAAACTA
Source organism: Lithobates pipiens (assembly GCF_037356315.1). Taxonomy (NCBI): domain Eukaryota; kingdom Metazoa; phylum Chordata; class Amphibia; order Anura; family Ranidae; genus Lithobates; species Lithobates pipiens. Next base: position 377,602,128 of record NW_027507903.1, on the reverse strand, counting down.
CCACCTTGTTCTAGTAAGTTATAACCTTTTCAGTTTTAATTTCTTTCAAGCATTTATTATAAGGAGAATGTAGAAATCTGATTGAACCCTATTTTAAGCAGGGATACAATAGTCTTTATGCATGTGGTACCTTTTTTCATTTACTGTAGCACTATAACCCTGTTTCCGTGCACTCCTTATAAGTGCTCTAATCTGTAGATGGACACACATAAGTATAAGCAAAGTATCCTCAAAGGCTTCTTTGCAAATGTTTACTAGTATGCCACATCAATTCCACCAGTGAGCACACAAATCTTCATTCACATGTGATATAACTGCCACCTGCAGCCTCTCACTTCCAGATATTGACCTACTCGATTTTGGGTCATATAGCCTTTAACCCTTTCACTGCCAGGTCCTTATGGTGTATAGACCTACAACACTGCTTTCAGCTGGCCTACATTCCTCCTGTGCTATAAGCTTCTGGTCACTCCATTGACCAGGAACCTATAGCAGAATTGTTCAGCAGATACTGATGAACAAAACAATAGCTCTGATCAGCAGATTACAATATAGGCATCCCCCCCTCCACCACCGTTGCTGCCTGCCTTTCTACTGCTCTCTGTCCCTCCCCAACCTGTGCCCTGGCCACTAAAATCCCCCCCCCCTTCCTCTGCCACTGACAGCCCCAGCATATTTCTTACCCCCTCCACCAGCACTGATCTCCATGACTCGATTCAATTGCCTCTCCCGCTGACATGCAGATAAATTATTCTTTGGGTGTTGGTGGTGCCTTCACACTGTAACTCTATTGAGGTACTCTTGATGAAAGCAATAATTGGCCTTGCTGTCAAAAATTGCAATGATATGCACCTGTCAAACAGGTGCGGAAAATTGGTCCTTGGGTGTTAATTGGGCCAATGAATCCTACACCAATATATGCCTTCCAGATGAAATCAACACCCACATAGCTAGACAGCCTAGATAGTCTTTCAGAGATCCTAGAAAGAAAGCACTTAATCAGCAATATCGGGTCTTGATAGCTGCTACTAATCCAGGACTGATTCATTTTGATAAATGTCAGCTGGTCCACAGAGTCTGTGGACAGATGCGCTCTCATCTGTCACAAAACCTCCAGCAGCACTGAATGCTTGTTCAGAAAGTACGGCATATGCAGGGTAGCCCAGCAGCTTTATTGCATAGTGGGCAAATTCTGGCCAGTGGTCTATTCTCATGACCCAGTAACCCAGTGGATGCTCAACTAGAATGCTCTTCATATCTGTTTTCACCCCTAGATAATCTCCCACCATATGATGAAGACACTGCCGATGGGATGCGGAAGCTGACAGCCCTGGGCACCGGGGACTAAATTTTTTTTTTGAAAGGTATCACTGAGGCACCCCCCTTCTCCACTGCTCCTCTCTTGACCAACAGAAGCCTCAAAACTAAATTTTCCACCAGACTGTAACATACCAGAGTTGGAAAAGGCATTACATAAACTCCTCTTCAAGGTGTCCTCAAGAGATTTTATCTTCTGCTCCCTCTGTGAGGATGGGATAAGTTCTAAGCCTTTCCCCTTGTAACGGTGGTCAAGTAGGGTTACCAACCAATAGTGATCCTTCTCCCTGATGCCACATATTCTCTGGTCCTTTTGCAAGCTTTGAAGAATGAGGGAGACATGAGAAGCAGACTCCTCGGGGTCACTGAATATTACAGTATCTGGAACTGCCTACTCCTAGCCACGTACTACTTCCAAGGGTTTTCTTGGTTTTGCTCTGCTTCAATGTCTCCAAAGCTGACAGAATCCTCCTCCCTCTCCTCTTGTGTGTTCTGACATAGGAAGAATGGTGTCTGCATAAAGCGGGCTTGAGAGGAAAGGAAGGCCTCCTCTTCCTCCCTCTGCTCTGCCTCAAGTGCCCTGTCCATAATGCCATGCAGAGTCTGCTCCAGCAGGAACACAACTGGGATTGTGTCACTGATGCATGCATTGTTACGGCTCACCATCCTTGTGGCCTCCCCAAATGGTGACCGTACACTGCATGTATCCTTTATCAGCAGCCATTGGCGTGGGGGGAAAAAAAGCTGAGCCAGCCTCAGACTTTCCCTGTCTAAGGACAGACAGGAGGTTTGTGCCATTATCACATACCATCATTCCTGGCTTCAGCTGGTCATGGCGTGAAACACCTCTGGACCTGCCCCTGCAGAGCTGCCAGAATGTCTGCTCAGGTGTGGCTTCTGTGCCCTAGACAGACCAGCTGAAGCACTGCGTGGCACCTTTCAGCCTGACTCATTGAATAGCCTTTTGAATGCTTAGGAGGTACTTGTAGTTCATGGGACAATTCAGCAGAAGAGGGCATGGAGAAGGAGAGGGGGGGGGGGGAGCTGACAGATCCTGCATCATCACCACTAGCTGTATGGAGACTAGGGATGGGCGAACGGTTCGGCCCGTCGGCCCGAGCATAAGTTCTGCGAACACTGAACAATATGTTCGGTGCAAATTCAAGCCGCCGGAACATCGTTAGTCTATGGGACACGAACATGAAAAATCAAAAGTGCTCATTTTGAAGGCTTATATGCAAGTTATTGTCATAAAAAGTGTTTGAGGACCCGGGTCTTGCCCCAGGGGACATGTATCAATGCAAAATTTGTTTTTTTTTAAACGGCCGTTTTCTCGGGAGCAGTGATTGATTTATTTATTTATTTTTTAAGTGCTTAAAGTGAAAAAAAAAAGTAATATTCCTTTAACTATCGTGCCTGGGGGTGTCTATAGTATGCCTGTAAAGGGGCACATTTTTCCTGTGTTTAGAACAGTACCACAGCAAAATTATTTTTCCAAAGGAAAAATTGTCATTTAAAACTGAGACCCTGTAATGAATTGTCGGGTCTCGGCAATATAGATAAAACTCATTAAAAAAGAGCATGGAATCCCCCCAGTCCATTACCAAGTCCTTTGGGTTGGGTCTGGTATGAATATTAAGGGGAACCCCGAACCAATTTAAAAAAAAAAAAAATTGCGTGGGCATCCCCCTAAAATCCATACTAGGCCCTTTGGGTCTGATATGTAAATTTAGGGGAACCCTGTGCCAATTAAAAAAAAAAAATGGTGTAGGCCCCCCTCCAAAATCCGTACCAGACCCTTCAGGTCTAGTATGGATTTAAAGGGGAACCCTGCACCAAAATAAAAAAAGGCATAGGGGTCCCCCCAAAATCCATACCAGACCCTTATCCAAGCACGCAAATTGGCAGGCCGCAGGAAAAGAGGGGGGGAGGAGAGAGTGGTCCTCCCCTCCTTAACCATACCAGGCCACATGCCCTCAACATGGGTAGGTTGCTTTGATGTAGCCCCCCACAGCACCTTGTCCCCATGTTGATGGGGACAAGGGCCTCATCCCCACAACCCTTGCCCGGTGGTTGTGGGGGTCTGCGGGCAGGGGGGCTCATTGGAATCTGGAAGCCCCTTTAACAAGGGAACCCCCAGATCCTGGCCTCCCCCCATGTGAATTGGTAACGGGGTACAAATCCCCCTACCATTTCACAAAAGTTTCAAAATGTTAAAAACGACAAGACACAGCTTGGGGATAAATCCTTTATTAAAAAATACAAATTTCCCACGCTGTCCATTCATCTTCTTATATCGCTCCACCGACGGACTGAAAAAGGAAAAAAAATCCACCTCCATGGGAGGCTCCCACCATGTGACACTTCATCGCCTTTGACAGTTCATTTATAACTGAGGGCAGGCCAGTTATAAATGTACTCGGGTGGCCCCACCCCCTCTGACGCCACTGGGACTTTCCCATGGCTTTCCCGTGTTGTCAGAGGGGCGGAGTCACTTGTTTACATAACTGGGTGGCCCCACCCCCCTCTGAAATCAGTGGAGGCTGCTGAGAGGCCATAGTGTATAGCTGGGGTAGTGCAAGAAATGTAGCGCTAACAAAATATATACACTAACAAAAAATTTATGGAAAGTCCAAAGTCCAACATAATAGAATGAACAAATGTGTGGAATGAAGAATCTTTACACAAATCTCATAGTCCCAATAAAATAAACTAGGTTGAGATCCACAACGAAGTGATAATCTTCAAACGTGCTGGGTGCAATGTGAAACATCCACAATAGGTGAATCCGAAAAGTGAATAAGGTGAAACACGCTTACCAGGTGCAATGCACAGGACACATCATGCTGCACTGTGGTGCATTGCATTTTTCGTTGGTGTATATATTTTGTTAGCACTACATTTTTTGCACTTCCTTGATTTGAATTTTTGTCACATTCTTGTGTAGCAGCTATTATATTCATTTTTATTTCACCTTTTTTTGCTATTTTGCACAGTATTATTTCTATTCACAACCATATAGCTGGGGTAGACTGGAAAGGTGAGGAGGAGCAGAATTGGATATGGTGGAGTGAAGTCGCTCATTGCTAGAGCTCCTGACTCCAGACCCTCTTATCAAGGCTCAGTGCGGCACAGTGGTGTAGTGGTTAGCACTCTCTCGCCTAGCAGTAAGAAGGGTCGCTGGTTCAAATCCCAACCACGACTCTACCTGCCTGGAGTTTGCATGTTCTCCCTGTGCCTGCGTGGGTTTCCTCCGGGTACTCCGGTTTCCTCCCACAAACCAAAGACATGCAGGTAGGTTAATTGGCTTCTATCAAAAATTGGCCCTAGTATATGAATGGGTACCTTGGATTGTGGGCTCCTTGAGGGTAGGGACCAATGTGAGTGTGTAATCTACAGGGATAGGGACAATTGTAGACACTCAGGTTGAACTGGATGGACTGGTGTCTTTATTCAACCTTACTAACTATGAAACTATGAAACTATGAAGGCTAATATGCCCATTTCCAGCCCTTCTATCTCCAGCCATGAGCTATCGTAGGAGGTTCAAGTGCAGGGGATCTTCTAAAGCAGCACCAGGGACCCAGATTGACAGTTTTTTTCCAAAAACGAGCCAGAGCAGACTCTGAGACCTGCACTGAAGTGACACGTGACACCGCCTTCATCCCCGCCCTCATCATTAATGGTGACCTCACTTAACTCAGTGCTCCACTCACTAACGGGAATCCTGGCTCTCCTGGACTCCCCATCCAGCAACCAGTCCAGTCCTGGGCTTTCCACACAGCCACCAGGGGATGATGCTGATATTTGAGCCCTGCTGCGGGCTCTCCCCATCAAGTCAGACATGGAAGCTCTAGTGCTGAGGGTGGAGGTACAACACCGCCGAGACCTCCAGGAGATTCGCTCGGAGGTGCACGGCTTAGATGACAGCCTGACCAGAGATGAGTCAGCAGTGAGCACACTGGAGACCTGTGTTACCCAGCTAAGATGGGCACACTGAAGACAGGAAAAAGAGAAATTGGTCCTGTGCTGGTGAAGCCGTTGTTATTGTGAAGTTGTAGTACTATTTTAAACAATAAGCAAACAAATGATCGTGCATGTCCCGCTGCCTAGACTAGTGATGGACGAACTTCCGACGGGACGTTTCGCGAACGCGGACCGCGAACGAGGCCGACCGTTCGCGAAACCGAACGTTCGCAGCGGGCCCCATTGACTTCAATTGGAGGCGAACTTCGCAAACCTTTAGGTCAAATTTGCAGCCACAAGATAATTATTAGCTGGGCAAACATAGTCCCACCACATGGCCAATGACATAACACATGTATGAGGTGAATTTGGGATCGATAACTACAAGCATTCTTTTTTTATATGGGAAATTGTTCTGACAATTCAGGACTGTGGAGCGCATGAAGGCAATGGAGGAGAGGGAAGGTCAGGGACCAGGGTAGGCAAAGAAGAGGGTGCAGGAGATGATCATCAGCAGCGTGACATACAGCAATGACACATGCACTGTGATAGAGGCATCTGACAACAGCACCGTGATAGAGGGCACTGACGTCAGCAGCGTGACATACAGCATTGACAGCAACACCGTGATAGAGAGCACTGACATCAGCAGCGTGACATAAAGCACTCACATCAGCACCGTGATATACAGCACTGACAGCAGCACCGTGATAGAGAGCACTGACATCAGAAGCGTGACATACAGCAATGACACCTGCACCGTGATAGTCATCTGACAACAGCACCGCGATAGAGGGCACTGACATCAGCAGCGTGACATAAAGCATTAACACCAGCACTGTGACATACAGCATTGACAGCAACACCGTGATAGAGAGCACTGACATCAGAAGCGTGACATACAGCACTGACATCAGCACCGTGATATACAGCACTGACAGCAGCACCGTGATAGAGAGCACTGACATCAGAAGCGTGACATACAGCACTGACATCAGCACCGTGATATACAGCACTGACAGCAGCACCGTGACCGAGAGCACTGACATCAGCAGCGTGACATTAAGCACTCACACCAGCACCGTGATATACAGCACTGACAGCAGCACCGTAAGCAGCCCCAGGAGGAAGTCAGCACAGCACAGGGATTGTGTGATCCCCTCATAATAAGAACCCCCAGGAGGAAGTCAGCACAGCACAGGGATGGTGTGATCCCCTCATAATAAGAACCCCCAGGAGGAAGTCAGCACAGCACAGGGATGGTGTGATCCCCTCATAATAAGCAGGCCCAGGAGAAACTCAGCACAGGACAGGGATGGTGTGATCCCCTCATAATAAGAACCCCCAGGACGAAGTCAGCACAGCACAGGGATGGTGTGATCCCCTCATAATAAGCAGGCCCAGGAGTAAGTCAGCACAGCACAGGGATGGTGTGATCCCCTCATAATAAGCAGTCCCAGGAGAAACTCGGCACAGCACAGGCATGGTGTGATCCCCTCATAATAAGAACCCCCAGGAGGAAGTCAGCACAGCACAGGGATGGTGTGATCCCCTCATAAGCAGCCCCAGTAGAAATATGACACCGCTCAACCTCTTCAAAGAGGAGGGTAGGGGCATATAGTACGGTGTGCTTTTTTGGGACAAGGAAGTGAGCCAAATGAAGAAAGAAGGTCTGTGTGCTTGGTTAAAAAAATTGTTTATAGACATATACATGGTCTACTGGTCACATGTGTTGAATTCCTCCGAGATCCATGCCTCATTCATTTTTAGAAATGTGAGGTAATTAACACTGTCGTGAGCTAGGCGAGTACGCTTATCGGTCACGATCCCCCCTGCTGCGCTGAACGTCCTTTCGGACAGGACACTGGATGAGGGGCAAGCCAACAGTTCGATTGCAAATTGGGCAAGCTCTGGCCAGAGGTCAAGCCTGCCCACCCAGTAGTCCAGGGGTTCATCACTCCTCAGAGCGTCCACATCGGCCGTTAACCCAATGTAGTCGGACACCTGATGGTCTAGCGTTCCCTGATGCTGGATCCGGATGACACCTGTCGATGGGTCGGCTGAAAGAATTACCTCATATCCGAAGTCACCAACACATCTTCAAACCGGCCTCTTCTTGCAGGCGCTGTTGGATTGGTACCCGCAACTCCTCCTCTGGGAGTGGGAATTGCTCCTCTGCCAGCGCACGCAAAAGCAGAATGCAGCATTTCTCGAAGCAAGGCCTGGAAGTGCTGCATTCTGACAGCCCTCTGCGACGGCGGTAACATTTCCGCCATTTTGTGTTTGTACCGGGGGTCTAAGTACGTTGCCACCCAGTACTGGTCCTTGACCCTTATGCTTTTTATACGGGGGTCCCTATTAAAACACTGGAGCATGAAGGCCCCCATTTGCACTAAAGTGGAAGCGGTGTGGTGGCCTGGCTCCTGCTCATCATCCAGGATAATGTCGTCCTCTTCATTCTCCTCTCCCCATCCACGCACAACAGGGATCCCAGAAAGGTTTAAAGCATGCTCTTCTTGCTCCTCCTCATCTGCCCCGGCACCATCCTCCTCTGACTCCTCATCAGACTCCTGTTGTTGACTTGTCTCAGATAGAGTAGCCCCCCCTGGGAATTCATCCAGCATTGCGACTTCCTCATCTTCCCGCTCCTGCTCCTCCACAGCTTGATCAATGACACGACGCAATGCACGCTCCATAAAGAAGGCATAAGGTACCATGTCACTGATGGCGCCATGGCTGCGACTGACCAGTTTGGTGATCTCCTCAAATGGCCGCAGAAGTCTGCATGCGTCGCGCATGAGCAGCCACTGGCGCGGTGAAAAAAAACCCAGCTCCCCAGAACTGTTTCTTTCGCAGAGTTCATACAGGTAGATGTTAACTGCACGTTTCTGCTGGAGCAGCCTATCAAGCATATAGAAGGTTGAGTTCCATCGCGTCGGGCAATCGCAAATAAGACGTCTGACCGGCAGATGGTGTCGCCGCTGAATGTCAGCAAGGCGAGCCATGGCCGTGTAAGATCTTCTGAAATGGGCCGAGATTTTCCTTGCCTGCCGCAAGATATCCTGGACCCCAGGGTATTTGACAAGGAATCGCTGCACGACCAAGTTCAAGACGTGTGCCATGCATGGCACGTGCGTGATTTTGCCCTGTTTCAATGCGCTAAGCAGATTGGCACCGTTGTCACACACCACTTTACCAACTGTCAAATTGAGCGGTGTTAGCCACTGATCTGCCTGTGAACGCAAAGCTGAAAGGAGTGCCGGGCCAGTGTGGCTCTTGGCTTCCAGGCACAACAGACGCAGCACGGCATGGCAACGTCTCACCTGGCATGTGGAATAGGTTCTGGGGAGCTTGGGCGGTGCAGCAGAAGAGACGCTAGCAGCGGAAAAGGAGGAGGCAGCTGAGGAGGAGAGGGAGGAGGATGGAGTAGGAGGAGGAGGAGAAGAAGAGTCAGGCCTGCATGCAATCCGTGGCGGTAAAACCAAATCTACGCGGGTGCCACGGGTTACATGCTTGACGGCCGTCAGAAGGTTCACCCAGTGGGCAGTAAAAGTGATATACCTTCCCTGCCCGTGTTTGCTAGACCACGTGTCTGTGGTCAGATGTATCTTGGCACCGACACTGTGTGCCAGAGATACATTCACTTGCCGCTGAACATGGCCATATAGCTCTGGGATGCCCTTCTCTGAGAAATACTTCCTTCCTGGGACCTTCCATTGTGGAGTTCCAATGGCCACAAATTTGCGAAAGGCCTCCGAGTCCACCAGTTTATATGGCAGTAGTTGGCGGGCTATGAGTTCTGACAAGCCAGCCGTCAATCGTTGGGCAAGAGGGTTATCCGGCATCATCATTTTTTTACGCTCGAACATTAGGCCCACGGAAGCCTGCCTTTTTGCAGGAAAATGTGAGCTTGGCGTGATGGAAGGTGGAGTGGAGGACAATTGTGAGGAGAGAGGAGAAGGAGAAGTAGAAGACGAGGCTGGACGGTGAGAGCCTGCAGTGTGGCTTTGTGTGTTCCGTTGCTCCCACTCGGCTCGGGGATGGCTGCCCATGTGCCTTCTTAAGGCGGTCGTCCCTAGGTGAGTGTTGGGCTTACCGCGACTAATGCGTTGACTGCAAAGATTGCAGATGGCAACACTATTGTCAGCAGCGGACACGTTAAAAAAAGCCCACACTGCGGAGCCATGTGCCAGTGTCCTGGGATGAGATGTGACCGTACATGGTCGATGACTCGCTTCTGATACATTTGCAGTCTGCTTTGTCCCTCCTGTGCAATGTAAGTTAGTCCTGCTTCTCCTCCCTATCTGCTGGTCCATATCTCCCTCTGAACTCCCCTCCTCTTCCTCTCTTGTGGGCACCCACGTGACATCACTAGACACGTCATCATCAACGTCACCTTCCCCACCGCTATATCTGGGTACTGTCGTCAGACTGCTCAGTAGCGGTTGTTGCTACCTCCTCTTCCTCATCCAATACCAAGAGTGGCTGCGCATCAGAAATGTCCTCTTGATATGGATCGGAAAATAATTCCTGTGACTCAAGCGGAAGGTATGTGGTGGTGGTGGTGGGGGTGTTGTTGGTGGTAGTGTCTTTGGGGGTGCACATAGCAGAGAGTGAAGAAGAGGGTGCAGATCGAGAGGATGAGGAGGGTGCAGAAGAGTAAGGCTGAGTGAGCCACTCAACCAAGTCTGGTGCGTCCTTTTAAAGTAATTGAACGCACCTTCTGCAACTTCCCACTTTGGCTCAAGGCTGGTGCTCCTGCCCTACCCCTACCACCCCTGCGGAAGGGCCTGCCTCTTCCTCTGCCTGTCATTTTTTAAATCACTCTGTGACAAAACTCTTAGTCCCTATACCGATGAAGGACTGCTGCAGTATAGGGCAGCGGTCAGCAGTGGTGCACCTCAACCCTATGTATTGTGGACCGATAGCGGTCCTTACAGAACAGCAGACTGTACCGCACTCAACCCTATGTACTGTAGCACCCTACACCAAGTTACCAGTCCTTATAAGGACCTTTGTGGACCAAGTAGGTTGTGTGTGACTGATTAGCAGACTGTACGTCAGTCCCTATACTGCTGAAGGACTGCTGCAGTATAGGGCAGTGGTCAGCAGTGGTGCACCTCAACCCTATGTATTGTGGACCGATAGCGGTCCTTACAGAACAGCAGACTGTACCGCACTCAACCCTATGTACTGTAGCACCCTACACAGACCAAGTTACCAGTCCTGATAAAGAGCTTTGTGGAACAAGTGAGTTGTGAATGATTAGCAGACTGCAGCAGAAGGGCAGCAGTCAAGTATAATATTCTTTCTATATTTGGAAGAAAGAATATTATACGTGTACAAGCCTATTACCGTACCACTGATACCAGTCCTGAAAAGAACCTTTGTGGAACTAATAGTAACAGCAAGTCTTTAAACTGACCCTCACTGCCTGACACACTGCTTCCTTCCTGTCCCTATACAAACTGGCAAAACAGAGGAGACTGGAACAATTACTGGTCACTCGAATAGCTCTTTTGTGGACCTGATAGTAACAGCTAATGATGATGATGATGATGACTAATCTGGCTGTCCCTAAAATAGCAGCAGACACAGCGCTCTGTCCCTTTCTCTAAACTGACAAAAGACACTCAGGCTGCTGCAAGAATCAGTAGCACAGCAAACCTATATACACCTAACACCTATACCAGTCCTGAAAAGAACTTTTGTGTACCAAATAGCTAGCATTTTATCTGTCCCTGCTCCAAACAGCAACCTTTCCCTATAGTGACAGTAGAAAGAATGTAAAATGGCCGCCGGATCGGGTGTATTTATAAGTTAGGGGGAATGTCCAAGTGTCCATGTGCTGTCATGTCTCAATTGGCTGTCCTGTACCCCATGATGGATGTGTCATCATAGGTCAAAGTTCTTTTACACATTAAACACGTAAATCCGCCGGGGCGAACGACGCCAATAGTCGAGCGAACGAGCGGACCGCGAACGACCGAAATTCGCCACGAAACGACCGCCGGGCGAACCGTTCGGCCATCACTAGCCTAGACTGACCAGGGGTGGTCTGGAGAAAATTGTGTAGGAGAGATGGATGGAAGGCGTGTGATCAACCGCTTGTATCAAATTCATACAGTTTATTCATGTATACTGGACTACATACATTAAAATCCATATATGTATATGTGTATATGTGTATATGTATATATGTATATATATATATGTATATGTATATATATGTATATGTGTGTGTATATATGTATATATATATATATATATATATATATATATATATATACAGTGGTGTGAAAAAGTGTTTGCCCCCTTCCTCATTTCCTGTTCCTTTGCATGTTTGTCACACTTAAGTGTTTCGGGGAACATCAAACCAATTTAAACAATAGTCAAGGACAACACAAGTAAACACAAAATGCAATTTGTAAATGAAGGTGTTTATTATTAAAGGTGAAAAAAAATCCAAACCATCATGGCCCTGTGTGAAAAAGTGATTGCCCCCCTTGTTAAAACATACTATAACTGTGGTTGTCCACACCTGAGTTCAATTTCTCTAGCCACACCCAGGCCTGATTATTGCCACACCTGTTCACAATCAAGGCATCACTTAAATAGGAGCTGCTTGACACAGTAAGGTCCACCAGAAGATCCTTAAAAGCTACACATCATGCCGAGACCCAAAGAAATTCAGGAACAATTGAGAAAGAAAGTAATTGAGATCTATCAGTCTGGAAAGGGTTATAAAGCCATTTCCAAAGCTTTGGGAATCCAGCGAACCACAGTGAGAGCCATTATCCACAAATGGCGAAGACATGGAACAGTGGTGAACCTTCCCAGGAGTGGCCGGCCGCCCAAAATTACCCCAAGAGCGCAGCGACGACTCATCCAAGAGGTCACAAAAGACCCCACAACAACGTCCAAGGAACTGCAGGCCTCACTTGCCTCAGTTAAGGTCAGCGTTCATGCCTCCACCATCAGGAAAAGACTGGGCAAAAATGGCCTGCATGGCAGAGTTCCAAGGAGAAAACCACTGCTGAGCAAAAAGAACATCAAAGCTCGTCTCAATTTCTCCACAACACATCTTGATGATCCCCAAGACTTTTGGGACAACATTCTGTGGACCGATGAGACAAAAGTGGAACTCTTTGGAAGGTGTGTGTCCAAGTATATCTGGCGTAGAAGGAACACTGCATTTCATAAAAAGAACATTATACCAACAGTAAAATATGGTGGTGGTAGTGTGATGGTCTGAGGCTGTTTTGCTGCTTCAGGACCTGGAAGACTTGCCGTGATAAAAGGAACTATGAATTCTGCTGTCTACCAAGAGATCCTGAAGGAGAATGTCCGACCATCTGTTCGTGTACTCAAGCTGAAACGAACTTGGGTTCTGCAGCAGGACAATGATCCTAAACACACCAGCAAGTCCACCACCGAATGGCTGAAGAAAAACAAACAGCATCGTCATGGCTTAAAAGAACAGATGGAGAGTGACACAGCTTAAGGGACCGGTTGAATTTGATGGGGCACATATCTCTATTTTTCTGGATGTATCCTGGGCGACCCTGCTGAGGAGAGTGATGCAGAAGCCCTTTCTAGAAGAGCTTTGCCATATCGGTGGGGGTTCCCTATACAGCTGGGCATCCGTAAAGGAACCAAATCATTCACCCTACGGCACCATGCGGAGCTCCCTGACTTTGCATTCCTGGAGATTGAACCGATCCCACTGCAGGACTGGCGGTGGCCTTTGCCTTGCAGAGAATCCCGATTGGCACTCCTGGCGGCCCTCTCGGGTCTCCTACAGCGCTCATCTAGACGGAAACAGAGAGGACCTACCCCGATTGGGAGGAGTTACCCGGAGCCATGATACCAACAAGATCTTCATGTTAGTGGCTCACATTTTAGGCTATCAGCAATATGAGAGCAAGTTTAGTTTTACCTGCCTGTTGGAACTGGGACATCCACATAGCCCCCCCCCCCCCATTTCACCTCACCCCCCCTGTCCCACTCAGAGGTCCCTGTTGATCCCTCTCCTACCTTAGGGGTAGCACAGTGGTGTAGTGGTTAGCACTCTCACCTAGCAGTAAGAAGGGTCGCTGGTTCGAATCCCAACCACAACACTACCTGCCTGGAGTTTGCATGTTCTCCCTGTGCCTGCATGGGTTTCCTCTGGGTACTCTGGTTTCCCCCCACACTCCAAAGACATGCAGGTAGGTTAATTGGCTTCTGCCCAAAATTGGTATTGAATATGAATGGGGACCTTGGATTGTGGGCTCCTTGAGGGTAGGGACTGATGTGAGTGTGCAATGTACAGGGATAGGGACAATTGTAGACACTCACTCAGGTTGAACTGGATGGGCTGGTGTCTTTATTCAGTCTTAGCAACTATGAAACCATACCTACCCCCTGTCCTACTGCCTAGCTATCCTGATGAAAAGACAGACTGTATCTTGATCTGTATGCTGTACTTTCTGACAGAAGCCTGCCGTTTTGGTGTTATCGGCCAATCAATATGTGGAATTGTATGCAAAAAAACAATGCCACCGTTCAGAGGAAAGCTGAAGCTGTTACTTGTGCAATGGATTAGAAAGGGGATGTGGAACTGGTACCTTTAGCTTATTAGCCAATAATCTGTATTGCAAGACCACCCACTCCCTGTTTTCAAGCAGCACTGGGAAATTCATCTATTTTTCAGGGGTCACTCCACCTATAACATATGACATAGGTTTGGGGAGGATGAAATTATCTGCATGCTGGCCCTGGCCTGAGGACATTAGTGATGAGGTGCCATTTGTTAGGACAGCTCACAGCAATCCCTTGCTCTGGTCTCCTGCAGGTCATCTTAGATGCAGACAGAGTATCTCAGTGGTACATGATCTAAGTAACTCAAATTCCCTCAATCGATCCAGAAACTGAAATAGCTGTTGTGGGTGGACTGACCATGAACTACCACTGAATACATTCTGGTGGGGCTAGTCCTGCCGGAGTGAATGGGATACCACGTGCCTATCATCCTAAGAGGACATTGCTATAGCAGACTTCAGTAACCTAAAGTAATGTAACAACGTGGTGGGCGGGGGAGGGGACTGGTGGATTATTATGTTGGGATGGGACATGTGTTTCTTGTGGGACAAGTGTATATGGCTTCATGACGCTGCCGTCCAGCCCAGCCCTCCGGCTGTCCATGGACTGGGAAGAATTTGAGTTCACCATATACCCAATATAGACCCTCTGTCCTAGCCGATATCCCAGGCATACCCTCCACACAATGTTTTTCAAATATTCAGAAATATTTGACTGTATGCCTGATAAAGTTGTTTTATTCTGCTACTCAAGAGGGGGCTATCCCCCGCCTCCCAACAGTTCACTCCACTAGACTAATGTTGGAGGTTCCTATTGGGGGACCCTCCAGTGCTGATGTCTTCTGGGTGAGGAGGTTACCATCCGCAGGCCGTGCCAGTTATTCTTTGGCAGAGTATGCTAGCCATTAGAGTTACATGGTGGTTATACCTTAAATTAAAGATTTTAAGCATTTGGGTCAGGATAGGGAGCTCCTGATCCCTACAATATCTACCTACTTTCCCCACATAAGTCCGCACCCCATTGGAGGTTCAGCTTTTGGAGCCATTGGGGTGCACTGAGACTGGGTCTCCTCCATGGCAGTGGCGTACTAGCTTTCAGCGTTTTCCAACTCCTGTGTAACCCGACTCCTCTCCACTATCTTTCACACCCAATCCCCCCCCCCCCCCCCCAAAATTTCCTTTTTTTTGTTTTCCTCCAGTCTCTGCACAGACCATGGGCTCACCTGAGCCTCTTCGGCTCATGTCTATTAATGTGAATGGGTTAAACACCCCATAGTAACACACCATGGTGCTATCCAACTTGAGACATATAAAGGCTCACGTCTGCTTCCTCCAGGAGACAAATTTTTGCACCAAAAAGATACAGAGACTCCATGATCCCTTCTTCCCGATGAGCTACTATGGATGCTCTTCTGATTCTAAGCCCAGAGGGGTAAGTATTTTGGTACCTTCCATGGGTGTTGCGGGACCAGTGGAACAACACTGAGGGGCGAGCCCAGTACGTAAAGGCGACCCTTGGCTGTTCCCTGATGACCCTGGTAAACCTATACCTCCCCAACTCGGGCCAGATCAGCTTCCTGGAACCTCTCTGACCAAGGTACATGACTTTGCTGAGGGAACAGTGATCCTGGGGTGGCGATATGAACTTCACTATGGACCCTCCCTTGATGCGTCCAGGACTATATCCCAGATTTCTTATGTAGCGCTCAAGCGTTTGAAGAAGAACTTCTATGCCTTTCATCTGGTGGACGTCTGGAGGGTGTTGAACCCAAGCATCCCCATGACTCCTACACTAGAACTGACCTCTTTATGTTACCTCAATCACTATGTCTCTATAGGCTCCATTATTTTCTCAGACCATGCTCCGGTCTTCTTGGACGTCAACTTTGTTGCCTCCCTTGTCCAAACAATGGTTGTGCTTAATGACTCCTTGATCCAGACTCTCGGGGTCATGGGGGAAGTGTTAAGGAAATTGAGAAACTCTTCTCTTCCAATATGGACTCAGGCAGTGCTCCCCTGATGGTATGGGAGGCTCACAAGAACTTCATCAGAAGAATCCTGATTAAGATTGGATCCCGCCTCAAGAAGATTAGAACTCAGCAAACTCTTGACCTTTTAGACAAGATCAGGGCCTTGGAGGCCACTCATAAAAAATCCCTAGCTAACCAGGTACTAGTGGACCTTACTATTCTGAGAACCCAACTGTGATCCCTGGCCCTAGTCAGGGCCAAGACCGTTATTACAAAATGTAAACAAACGTTCTACGAACACATCAACAAATGCGGAAAACCACTAGCGCAAGCTTTTATTCCTGAACTTCTGTGGGACAGCAATTCCAAGGTGCATACCACAGATGAGATCGCAGACTGGTTTCACGAATACTACACATCACTGTACAACCTGCGGTGCCAGTCTTCTGAGCAAGAGAGGTCCCTAGAACTTGAGGCCATACGGGGCTACATTAAAAAGTCAGGCCTGCCCCGTCTGTCTGACGAGGCATTGATGGCTTTGAAAGCACCTCTCTCTTTCTGGGGATGAGGTGACCCTGGCAATAGCCTGAATGGAAAATGGCAAGGCCTCGGGCCCTGATGAATACACCCTCCTATACTACAAGACTTTTGGGGATCTCCTGATTCCACATTTTCTAGCAGCATATAGCGATGCTGGAGAGGGAGTGATTCCCCCCTCCCCCCAGGGACACCCTACAGGCTTTCATTATGGTAATCCCTAAAGAGGGCAAATACCCTCTCCATTGTCAAAACTACCGACCAATATCCCTCCTCAATGTGGACCTAAAGATGTTCACCAAAGTCCTCCTCAATGTGTTTAACAGAGTCGATCCCACTACTGATCCATTTGGACCAAGTGGGTTTTGTACCCTCAAGGGAAGCGTGGGACAACACCACGAAGGCAATTAACCTTGTCCATGCTGCTAAGACATGGGGGACCCCAATGCTGCTCCTCTAGACCAATGCCGAAAAGGCATTTTGATGGGGTGCATTTGCCCATTTTGCTTGAGACTCTTCGCCATGTGGGACTAGGTCTTTGGATGATGAACTGGGTACAAGCCATCTACTCCCGTCCATCAGCTCAAGTAAAGGTGAATGGCCAGCTCTCTTCTCCCTTTGGAATAACAAATGGAATGAGGCAGGGATGCCCCTTGTCCCCTATGATATTTATTCTGACTCTTGAATCCTTCCTTTGTGTGGTTAGAGGTAACCCCTGACATCTCAGGCCTTCACCTAGGTGATACGCTATCCCCAAAAATTGCAGAATTTGCTGATGACCTATTTTTCATAACCAATCCCCTGATATCTATACCAAACCTGCTGTTAGAACTGAGGAAGTATGGAGTGCTGTCCTTCTTCAAGGTTAACTACCAGAAATCGGAGGCACTGAACTTTCCATGCCGGCTTCTCTAGAAACTTTGCTCTGGGCAGATTCCCCTTTCAAATGAGCAGGGACCTACATCAAATACCTGGGCATTCTTCTGTCCAGTAGGATGGAAGATATTTTTTCCCTCAACTCCTCCCCCCTTTTGACAGTCATCAAAAAAGACCTACAGTCCTGGCAGCAGGGTATTTATTTTTTTCCTGGTTTGGATGATGATGGCATAATAAAAATGAACATTATGCCTAGGCTATTATACCATCTGCAGGCCCTCCCAGTACAGATCCTGAGTTCCCTCCTTAGAGCGGCCAATCAAGCTCTTGTCACCTTAATTTGGGCCCAGAAACCTTCACGGCGTGCCCAGTCGATCTTGCGACTGCCAAAACTGTTGGGCAGAATGGCTTTATCAGACATGAATCTTTATGGCATGGCTTGTCACCTGATGCGAATTCTAAACTGGTGTCACCACGACCCACTTAAACAGTGGGTTCAAGTGGAACAGCTCCTGAGGCGCTACCTTGGTGTCAAACGAATCTGCCTGCCGGGTCTCAGACGACCCTACTGTGGGAGAAACATGGCAGGCCATCCCAAAAAGCATTTCATGGCTTCATTTGTGCCCACCCCCTCACCCCTGTAGTTTGAAATACAGCTTTCAGGACCGGACTCAGTTATCCAAGACTCCAGGACTTGAAAGAGATTGGAAGATCTCAGATCCGCCACTTCATCTTCAATGGACAATGGTTGTCCAGGAAAAGCCTCATGGAAGACCCTCTCTTAGTGGGTCTGTTCTTCTGGCAAAAGCTTCTGCTAGCCACTTCATAGGATCACAGCCTCCCCCAGCACCCTTTGGAAGGACCCTGACTATCTTAAAGCAATTATGCTTGGAACACCGTTTGCCATACAGTGCCGCTGACTTATCAACTGCTCATATCGCCCCCCCAGGGGGTCCAGACCCCCCTATGTCTCCAAGTGGAAGCAAGATTTGGGACTTCAATTCACTAAGCGGCAAGTGGAGAGACTACTTCTCTGCTCATGCAAAACCTCCATCTGTGCTAACAACCAGGAGACAGGGTTTAAAGTGCTGAATCGGTGGTACTACACACCAGTTAGGATCCATCAGATGTTCCCTCAGTGTTATGATTTATGCTGGTGGTGCGGAGAGGAACCGGGAACCCTCCTCCACGTTTTCTGGTTCTGTTGTTTCTTGCTTGCCTATTGGACAGAGGTCCAATGCATTGTCCAGAAGTTTACGTATCGATAACTCCCCTGGACTCCCGTTTTTCTTTCTCTTGCACCATCATGAAACACTGAGTAAGATTTACAGGAGATCCATCCTACTTCTGATCACAGCAGCGAAAAGTTGTATTCCCCTGTTTTGGAAGCGGACACAACCGACAGAGGTGGCCGTCTGGTTAAAAAAAAAAGTAGCCAAAATTAACAAAATGGAGCACCTGGTCCAGGCCACAGACAGGGGATTCAGAGAGCAGTTCCTTAAATGGTCCTACTGGGATGAGTTTGTTTATTCGGAGAGGCATGCAGAATTGATTATGGGTGAGCTTCGAGTTTGAGTCAAACTCATGTTTGACTCGAACATTGCTTGTTTGCCTGTTCACCGAATAGCGAACAATTTGGGGTGTTCGCAGCAAATTTGAAACGCCACGGAACACACTGTAAAAGTCTATGGGAGGAATCTAAAGTGCTAATTTTAAAGGCTTATATGCAAGTCATTGTCTTAAAAAGTTTTTTCGGGAGCAGTGATTTTAATAATGCTTAAAGTGAAACAATAAAAGTGTATTATTCCTTTAAATTTCGTACCTAGGGGTGTGTATAGTATGCCTGTAAAGGAGCGCTTGTTTCTCGAACTTAGAACTGTCCCTGCACAAAGTGTAATTTCTGCAGGAAACAAAGTACTTTTGGACCCCCTTACCATTTCAAATGGGGGGGCAGGATCTGGGGTTCCCCTTGTTAAAGGGGGCTTCCAGATTCTGATAAGCCCCCCGCCCGCAGACCCCCACAACCACCGGCCAGGGTTGTGGGGATGAGGCCCTTGTCCTCATCAATATGGGGACAAGGTGCTTTGGGGGGACCCCAAAGCATCCTCCCAATGTTGAGGACATGTGGCTTGATACGGTTCAGGAGGGGGGGGGCGTTCTTTCGTACCGCCCTCATTTCCTGCGGCCTGCCAGGTTGCGTGCTCAGATAAAGGATCTGGTATGGATTTCCACGCCATTTTTTATTTTTTATTTGGTGTGGCGTTGCCCTTAAAATCCATACCAGACCTGAAGGGCCTGGTAATTGAATTTGGGGGAACCCCACACTTTTTTAAACTTTTTTTTTTATCAATGACTTTCAATGACTGTTCTCTGTATTACGGGGAGCCGACAATTCATTATAGCCGTGAGTGCTTTTAAATTACTTTTTTTACCTGCAGAAATGACACTTTGTGCAGGGACAGTTCTAAGCAGGGAAACATGCACACCTTTATAGGCATACTATAGACACCCCCCAAGTACAAAATTTAAAGGAATATTACACTTTTATTGTTTCACTTTAAGCATTATTAAAATCACTGCTCCCAAAAGAATGGCTGTTTTTTAAAACTTTTTTTGCATTGATACATGTCCCCTGGGGCAGGACCCAGGTCCCCAAACACTTTTTAGGACAATAACTTGTATATTAGCCTTTCAAATTAGCACTTTTGATTTTGAACATTCGAGTCCTATAGACTTTAATAGGGTTCTAAAGTTCACGCGAAGTTTAGGGCTGTTTGCAGGTTCTGGCGCGAACTGAATCGGGGGGAGGGGGGGGGGGCGTTCGGCTCATCCTTAGAATTGATGATCTAACTCCGTTGGTAGTGGAGGCATCTGTGATGAGCACATGGACATTGATGGAGGGACTGGAAGAAGGTCCCTCATGCCTCCCCTTTTTTTTTCTTTCCTCTTTCTCCCCTCACTCCCCCCCCTTCTCCCCCCCCCCCCCCCCTTACTAGTCATTCTTTCTCTGGATTTTCTTCGCTGTTTGACCCCAGGGTCACATTCACCTCCCCTTTTCTTTATGAATAAATTGGTGTAAACTATTAAAAATTTATATGGAATACAGTTAGCATCTCGACCCCGAAATCTGCCATCTAGATGCACGTGGTCTGACCCGTTGAGGTGAACTACAGTATATACAATGATGTTGTGATCTCTGTATCACCATATGCCTTTTCTAAATGAAGAATTAAAAAAAAAAAAAAAAAAAAGAATTTGGTCCCTTTTGTGTGGATTTTGCCAATGGGCTGAGTAGTGGGAGGTTAAATGCCTTGTCAATCATGTTGTATCCAAATAGCAGCTGTTTTTGCCATGCTTGATGTGCTTGAGGCAAAGTTTGCTAATTGCAACAGTGTGTTTGGCTGCACATGTGATAAAAAAAAATCCCCAAACAGCTGAGCTGTCAAAAGTGGGCCGGGAGATAACAGGTCCACAATCTGGTGGAAGTAATGCACGGATATATAATGCATTAAATTGAGCAGTGATACATGGATATATACCATGTTAAATGTGCAGTAATGCACAGATATATACTACGTTAAACATGCAGTAATGCACTGATATGCTGTATACTGCAGGAAACCTGCCCTGACAAAATAAACTGACACTAAAGTAAAAATGAATGGTCACACTACACTTACACTGAACTATCACTAGATTCACATTAAACTGATATTCTACGCTGACGACAGAAGCACAGTATCAGCACTGAACAAAGCCCTAATCTATCTCTCTCTACGCCAATATCACACTGCAAATGGCCACTATGGGGAGAATATTTTTATAGTGTGGGGTGGGACTAAGAGCAATGAGCCATGATTGGATAAAGTCATCATTAGTTTCTCCAATCATGGCTCTGACAGTGCTCTGTGCCATGATTGGACAAAGCTTATATTGCCTCAAATGCACTGTGTGGCAGCGCAGTGCATTGTGGTCATTTGGCAGGCCGAACAAATGGTCAAACGCCCCGGAAATTTGAGTGTTTGTTCAAACGGGCAAACAGCCAATGTTTGGCCCAAACTGTTCGTCCATCTCTATTTATTAGTCTTGTTTCTCCCACACTGAAGAGGTTGCATGGTGGATATTAAACCCCCCTCCTGTCCAGACCAATTTTCAGTTTTCAGCGCTGTCACACTTTGAATGACAATTGAGTGGTCATATAATGCTGTACCCAAATTAAATCTTTAGCCTTTTTTCCCACAAATAGAGCTTTCTTTTGATGGTATTTAATCACTTCTGCGGTTTATATTTTTTGATATATATATATATATATATATATATATATATAATTTATATTTATATATTTTTTGTTTTGTTTATACTTTATTATAAAATTTTGCAAACAGGTAATTTTTCTCCATTGATGTACGCTGATGAGGCTGCTCTGGTGGGCACCAATGGGCTACACTGATATGCGGCACTGATAAGTGGCACTAATAGGGGGTACTGATAGGAGGCAGTGATGGGCACTGATGGGTGGTAACAATGAGCACTGATCGGCACTGGTAGGTTACACGATAGGCAGCACTGATGAGGCACTGATTGGCACCACTGGTGGGCATTGAAAGGTGGCAATCATGGGAATGGATAGGTAGCACTGGTGGGTAGTGGCAGGTGTCACGGCAGGGGGTACTGATTGGCACAGATGAGCCTCCTTCCTCTTCGGGACCTATGTCCCTTGCACATAAGCGGGTTATTGGCTTTTTTTCTCTTCACGCTGTCATCGTGATGAGGAAGGAAAAAACGATTACCAAGCTTTTGTTTACACATGTGATCAGCTGTTATTGGCTGACAGCTGATCACGTGGTAAGGGAACGGGACTGGTCCCTTACTTTGATCTGTGATCACCTGAGTCTTGGTGACTCGTGATCACAGAGTGCGCCCTGCAGGGGGCACGTGGGGAGCGTGCAAAAGGGAGGCCTCCTTGAAATTCAGGTCTGCGCTGTAGCCGTCATTCGGCTATAGCGCGGACGCCAAGTGGTTAAAAAGAGGATGCCGATGATCATGTGGCATTATGATTATGGACCTGAAGTCAGAGCCGTAATGACTGTGTGCAGTTTCTCTTTTGTTCAGAAGGCCCATTGTGACTGCTCTGATGCAGGGCTTTTACAAGAACTTAGTTTGAGCTACCTTTCCTGCCCTTTGTTCAAAGACTGTTTAGAGCCCGGGTCAGCAACCCGTGGACCACAATCTACCAGTCGTATAAATGGTAGAGAGCTGTGAGAGTGCCAACATCCCAATATAAATAGAACAAAAGGAATACACCCCAATGGGAAGGGAGTTTAAAGGCACATCAGACAACAATACTCCAGGGACGTGCATAAAAAAAACATACATTTTATTGAACAACCAGTTAAAAATGTTGTTAGTAATAATATAGGTAATTGAAAGAAAAGGCATATACATATGTTCAGATAGCACAGGAAAATGCTGCCAAGAGCCTTGGACATGGGTTAGATATGCAGTGAGATAGCCAGCGTGTTTAAAAAATTACAGGTTTACAATCTTCTTCAGGAAAACTCATATGGCACATGTATAGGCATTCTATGATACAAAAACAGCCATAAGTATACAGTACACATGTACATACATATATAAAGCCAACATGCAAGTGCATACATTGTATGAGTACTGCCTTTTAAATGGATGTAGCGTCAAAAGTATGTGCCCGAGTTTTTGTTCGCTGATGCTGCAGGCAGTACGGAGGCCACTGGGGCAATGGAAAAGGGGGCACAAATAGCCACCTATAGATCATCCCAGTGAAACAATATCAGAAGTCACTGTGAAAATGGATAAATATAGGCATATGTATACAAAAAATGGGTGAGACGGAGGTATTCAGATTGAAAAGAAAAAGAAATTTCCCTTACATTTGACATGTGAAGCATGCTGTATTTGGGAGTTCGAGGCTACCAAGGCCCCAGGCCTAAATGATAGCCTGAACTTTGTCCCATTTCTCAAATAATTCTATAGGAAATCTCTTACCTGGCAGGTAACAATATTTTCTAACTATCACATTTAAATTTTTGCTTTTATTTTTTATTTTTTTTTAAGTACTGTGTGGTTTGTGGTATACATTTTCTAATTCAGATATCAAGTTTAAGTAGTGATCCCTATCACTGTATTCCTGTAGCCTCTTGACTTCATGGATTCATGTGGATTCAACCTGTGTTGCTACAATGATCATCGCCCACACCCCCGTGAGGATAGGGGAAGACACTGCTCAATGTGAGATGCGGTGACGCCACGACTCACGTAAAGTACAACATGACGTTGGTGTGACGCACATGTGCAAGTGTGCTCTCAGCCATTTAAAGCCTGGATGCCCCCTACGGTGACAGGACTGCAACTGCAATGAGCCCCTGAAACAGCCAACTGAGATCTGCGAAACCAGTCGGGCTATTTAGGTCCACCTCTGGACTATGACCTTCTTCAAACGTTTACAAGGTTGATAATATCAATTGGATGGGAGGATCACACCTCAGAACATTGGTGTTCTATGGACTTGAACTAATCTAATAAGTATCTTTACATTCAGAATACAACAATACACCTTTGATTTTGCTGGATTGTTTAATCGCTTGTGATTAGCAACTTGAGAAATCTTCATAGAAGACTTTACATACAGTGAGAGGGAGGCTATGGAGGACTGTCTATGTATTTCACTGGTCAAGTGACCTTGTTTACTATATCTTGTTACTTATACAGACCCTGCACATTATACCTTCTCTGGACCATTGCTACCAATCTTTATCACAGCTGCCTCACTACAATTAGCCATCTACCAACCTGTTTATCAACATGCTTTTTAGCATGGACTGAGAGATTATCAGTTCACATTTGCCAATATACCATACCGTGGAGTACTGTTGATCTAGATATCTCACCATTAGGGATGGGCCGACCATCCCCCGGTTTGGTTTGCATCCAGAACATGCGAACGGACCGAAAGTTTTCACGAACATTCGAACACCATTAAAGACTATGGGACATTGAACGTGAGAAACCAAAAGTGTGAATTTTAAAGGCTAATATGCAGGTTATTGTCCGAAAAAGGGTTTGGGGACTTGGGTGCTGCCCAGGGGACATGTATTAATGGAAAAAAAGTTTTAAAAACGTCAGTTTTTTTGGAAGCATTGATTTTAATGATGCTTAACAACTTAAGCCCCGGACCATTTTGCTATCCAAAAACCAGAGCATTTTTTGCGATTCACCACTGCGTGGTTGTGCGGCATGGCTCCCAAACTAAATTGTCATACTTTTTTTTCCCCCCCACAAATAGAGCTTTCTTTTAGTGGTATTTGATCACCTGTGGTTTTTATTTTTTAAGCTATAAACAAAAAAAGAATGACTATTTTGAAAAAAAACGCATTATTTTTTACTTTTTGCTATAATAAATATCCCCCAAAAATATAAAAAAAAACAAATTTTTTTCCTCAGTTTAGGCCGATACAAATTCTTCAACATATTTTTGGTAAAAAAAAAAAAAAAAAAAATCGCAATAAGTGTTTGGTTTGCGCAAAAGTTATAGCATCTACAAAATAGGTGATAGATTTATGGCATTTGTATTAATATTTTTTTTTTAATAGTAATGGCAGCGATCAGCTTTTTTTTTTTTTTTTATCGTGACTGCAAAATTATGGCGGAAACATCAGACAATTTTGACACATTTTTGGGACCATTGGCATTAATACAGTGATCAATGCTATAAACTTGCATTGATTACTGTAAAAATGTCACTGGGGAGTGATTCTAACTGTAGTGGGGATAGCAGTGATACGACACTGATCGCTGCTCCTGATGACAGGGAGCAGACGATCATTGTCCTGTCACTAGTCAGAATGGGGAGATGCTGTGTTTACATCGGCATCTCCCTGTTCTTGTAGCTCTGTGACACGATCGCGGGTACCCGGCAGACATCGAGTCCGCTGGTCCTGTGGACATGGAGCTCGCGGCAGGCGCACATGTAGGGAAATTCAAATTAACGTACAGGTACATTACTTTACCCAGCCATACCATTCTGCCAACGTATAAGAACAGGAGCTGGCCGGCAAGCGGTTAAAGTGAAAAAATAAAAGTGAAATATTCCTTTAAATATCGTACCTTGGGGGTGTCAATTGCATGCCTGTAAAGTGGCAAGTGTTTCCCTTGCTTTGAACAGTCCCTGCACAAAACGACATTTCTAAAGGGATAAACGTCATTTAAACAGCTTGAGGCTTTAATGTAATGTCGGGTCCCATCAATATGGATGAAAATCAGTGAGACAAACGGAAAGGGAAACAAGGATTGGTGATCAGTGGAGGAGACACCTTTTTCACATATTAACCCTTACAGGACAGAATTTCCCTTCCTAGGGGTAGATTTCCTCTCACTTCCTGTTGTCTCCCTCCGTCTGTAAGTAGGAGTCGTTTGTAAGTCAGATTTTTGAAAATCGGGGACCACCTGTATATACTATATGGCTTGCCCTATACACTCTGTGGAAAATTGGGCCTTAGGTGTTGGTGGTACCAGAACACTGTAAGCCCTCACAGTTACTCTTGGTGGACGCTGGAACGGGCCCTGCTGTGAAATATTATATCAAGAATTGTAATTACATGTCCCTGTTATACAGGAGCAGAATAATTGGGCCTTAGGCGGTGGTGATACAACACTGTAAAGCCTCATAGATACTTTTGTTGAGCGCAGCAACAGGCCCTGCTGTGAAATATTAGATCGAAAATTGTAATTACACATCCCTGTTAAACAGGCAGAAAAATTGGCCCTTAGCCACTGGTTGTGGTGCCCAGAACCAAAAATGTTCTTAGAAGCTATCAACATGAACATTGAGGAATAGGATAGTAACTCAGCATAACAGGATAGTCATACAGCAGCAGCATGAGCAGTGTTGAAGGGATCTCACATTCATAAAAAAATTAATCGGTTACATCAGTATCAGGTGCTTGGTAACTGGTGATCCAAGACTGATTCATTTTTATGAAGGTGAGCCGATCAAATGAGTCGGTGAACAGGCGCACTCTGATCGGTTACAAAGCCTCCAGCATCACTGAAAGTGCGTTCTGAAAGAACACTGGCTGCAGGACAGGCCAGTAGCTCAATTGCATACTGTGCAAGCTCTGGCCAGTGATTCATCCTCAAGACCCAGTAACCCAGTGGATTTTCGGTTGGAAAGATCTCTTGATCTTGCCCCTAGGTATTCCTGCACCATGTACAACATACGGTGGGGATGGTTGCTGGAACCGATCAGACCTTGGGGCTGCGGACTAAAAAATTGTCTGAATGCATCGGTCACGTACTAGATAAGACCAGAACCGTGTGGACTGCAACAGAGGAAACCCAAACGTGTATAAGTGAAATATGAAGATTTATTAAGGGAGGTGAATAATATAAATACAATCACACAGTGCAATAAACCAACCAACAGACCGAGACCCCCAAATAACAACAGATGTGCAATAAATGGGAAATACCAGGATCGTAAACGATAGCCAGGCCAGGGTCATGAACAGAGGATCAGCAGATAAACAAAGGGCAGTTCCAGAATCAAGGTCATACACGGGGAGATCAGCAGATAGGGTAAGGAACACAGGACAGGGAGAGGATGGATGGATCAGACTGCAGCGCAGGGATGACGGTAACAGGTGGGACAGGATAGGGACCAGGACAGGGAAACAGGATCAGAAACACGGGTCACAGGTTCAGGGCACAGGAACAGGTTCAGAATCAGGATCAGATCACACAGCAGGTCAGGGCGCAAGGACAATACCAATGCAAACATGTGAGTGTTTGCCGGGTATTTATATGCCTGTAATTGGTTTCAAATGACACCTGATTGCAAGAGGTGCTGACTTCTCCACACTGCCAGGATCCATCCACTGGTGGACACCAGTATTGCGGCCCAAAGATGACATACTATCAACAGGGAAAAGCTCCTCTGGCTGATCCAACGATTCCTTGAATACTGCTGCTCATGCTTAGTGCTAGGCTCCACCTCCATGTTGACACAATCCTCATCCTCGTCCTTCTCCTCCTCCTCCTCCTCCTCCTCCTCCTCCTCCTCTTCCTCCTCTTCCTGTGAGATCGATGGACCCGCAGGAATACTGTCTGGATAAAGGGGGCCTTGAGATCTAAGGAAGTCCTCTTCTTCCTCCCTCTGATCTGCTTCAAGTGCCCTGTCCATTATTCCACGCAGTGTTTGCTCCAACAGGTAGACAAGAGGGACAGTATTACTGATGCATGCACTGTCACTGCTCACCATCCTCGTGGCCTCCTCAAATGGTGACAGGACAGTGCATGCATCCTTGATCATGAGCCACTAGCGTGGCGAAAAAAAGCCAAGCTCCCCTGACCCTGTCCTGGTGCCATACTCACACAGGTAGCCATTGATGGCCCGCTGCAGCATTGCCAATGTTGAGTTCCACCTGGTGGGATTGCCACAGATGAGGCGGTTCTTGGGCAGGTTGCATTCCTTTTGGAGGTCAGCCAGCTGGCCTGCCTCAGGAGATCCTGTAAGCCCAGGTACCTGCACAAGAACCGCTGCACCACTAAATTAAGGACGTGAGCCAAACAGGGAACATGGGTCAAGTGTCGTTGGAGGGTGGAGAGGAGGTTGATGCCATTGTTGCAAACCACCATTCCTGGCTGAAGTTGGCGTGGCATCAACCACCTCTGAGCCTGCCCCTGCAGAGCTGCCAGAATCTCTGCCCCAATGTGGCGCCTGTCCCCTAAGCAAACCAACACAAGCACCGCATGGCATCTTTTTGCCTGAGTGCTTGCATAGCCCCTTGAACGCCTATGGAGCACCACTGGTTCTGAAGACAAATCTGCACACGAAGAGGCCATAGAGGAAGAAGAGGAGGGGAGGAGGGGTGGAGGAGAGAGGTGTGGCAGAATCACCACTACCAGCATTTTGGAGGCATAGTGGTGGAACAAGCTCCAACAATACTGCACCCTGTCCTGCATCATTCCCAGCTGCCAGCAGGGTTACCCAGTGCGCCGTGAAAGAAAGGTAATGTGCCTGTCCATGCCTGCTGGACCATGAGTCAGCGGTAATATGCACCTTACCGCTGACCGCCCTGTCCAACGAGGCCAAGACATTGCCTTCCACATGTCGGTAGAGAGCCGGAGTGGCCTTCCGAGAAAAAAATTGGCGTTTGGGAACCTGCCACTGAGGTACCGCACATCCCATAAATTCTCGAAAGGGGGAAGAGTCTACCAGCTGAAAAGGCAGCAGTTGGAGTGCTAGCAGTTTAGCCAAAGTAGCATTCAGGTGCTGAGCATGTGGATGGCTGGTACCAAATTTATTTTGCCGGTTTAGCAACAGGGGTAGGGAAATTTGCCCGGAAGTGCTTGGGACACCTAATTCTACATCTTCATTCCTCTCAGTGCAGGTCTCTGAGAGGACTGAAATTATAGTGGAGTTGGACATCCCAGCTGATGAGGAGCAAGGAGAGGTCCGCCTGGTTCTTTGGTGTGGGTCTTTTAAGTACCGTTGCCAATGGAGTGCATGGGAGCTCAACATATGTCTGGTCAAGCATGTGGTGCCCCCTGTGGGGAGGGGGTGGAAATTAAACCCGGGGTGGTTGGAGGTGGAAGAGGTGTCCTCTCAAGTGGCACCACTTTTGGTGCAGTACTGGGAAGACAACGAGGGCTCTGCGGACGCAGATGTTGTGTGGGACGCCTTTAAAGCTTGTATGCGGGGGCACTATATTTCTGCCATTAAACAGGCCCGTAGGTCCCATAATCAGGTTGAGCAAGAACTACAGGACAGGGAGAGGGTGTGTGCCGTGGACTACGCGACTAATCAGTCTGATGCCACTTATGGTGGCCTGTTGGAGGCAAGGCGTGCATTAGCACTCCATTATTCTGACCTGACACACGTCTAGGACGAAAATGGCGGAATCAATTTTTGAACAAGGGGACAAGAATGGTAAACTGTTAGCCATGCTGGTGGCGGAGCAAAGGGTCCCGACTAATATCCCTTGTATAAAGAATGCTCAGGGTGACCTGCTGACGACCCCAACAGACATACTGGACGCATTTGTGGAATACTACAAGACGTTATATGCACCCATACCGACCTATGACGTAGCGGAGTTGGACGGGGTGTTGACATCTTTGCAGATCCCGAGGCTGACGGAGACGGATAGGGATTATCTGGAGGCTGATATTACGACGGAAGAAATTAAAAGGGCTATTAGGTCCTTTCCTGCCCGTAAATCCCCTGGGTCGGACGGCTTTTGCATCGAGTGGTATAGACAGCATATGGAAGCATTAGTTCCTAGACTTAAACAATTATATGACTACTGCTTGGAACACAGGTGTCTACCAGCATCTCTGCTGGAGGCGCAGGTGATCCTGCTGCCAAAGCCGGGCAAGGACCCTCTTGAGTGCTCTTCGTATAGACCAATTTCATTACTGAACCAAGATTTAAAAATTCTCACGAAGATGCTGGCTACGAGACTCTCTAAGGTTATCACGACTTTGGTGGATATTGACCAGACGGGGTTTATACCGCAGAAGTCTACTGACACTAATTTACGCAGATTATTTACCCACCTACAAATTGCACCCACTGAAAAAGGATCTAGAGTACTGGTTTCCCTGGATATGGCCAAGGCCTTTGATTCGGTGGACTGGCAATACCTGTTGAGGGTTCTGCGGAGCATGGGCTTTGGGGAGATATATGTCACCTGGATTACTTTGTTGTATAGTTCGCCACAGGCCGGTATTAAAATAGCTAATTCAATCTCGCCTCAGTTTAGCGTCCATAGGGGCACGCGTCAGGGGTGTCCACTATCCCCATTTTTGTTTGCATTGGCTATAGAACCACTGGCTATAGCCTTGAGGCAATCGCCTGGGGTGGGTGCTCTGGAGGTGGGGGGTATTAGGGAGTGCATTGCGCTCTATGCAGATGACATGCTCCTCTTCTTGAAGGACGCAGGGCCCTCCTTGGAGGCAGTGTTCGGGGTGCTCGACAAATTTGCCGAGTTCTCTGGACTCCGGGTTAATTGGGAGAAGTCCAACTTGATGGATATAGATGGGGGGGCGCGAGAGCTGGCAACCACGAGAGTTCCCATTGCCTGGGTGCAGGAATTTAAGTACTTGGGAGTGAAAGTTTCACCGAGAGTGGGCGATTATATGTCTCTGAATCTCTCCCCCTTGTTGGCCAGGGCTAAGGTTCAGTTAGAAGCTTGGAAGCATCTGCCACTGTCCCTCATTGGTAGGGTTAATTTGCTAAAAATGAAGGTTCTGCCAGTATTTCTCTATTTTTTGCGTAATTCTCCAATTTGGGTTCCCTGTTCGTTTTTTCGGCGGGTCAATAGTCTTTTTGGCTCCTTTTTATGGGCCGCTACACACCCCAGAATAAGCCTTAGGGTTTTGCAGGAGTCATGGGGTCAGGGTGGTTTGGCACTGCCGGATCTTTTTAAATATTATCTAGCTGGGCAAATGGTGGTTGCTGGCCGCTGGCTGACGCGGGAGGACGGGGATTCGGCGAATGTACTGGAGGCGGCTCTGTTGGGCTCGTACGAAAGCTTGTCTTATTTGGTGTATAGAGGTCCGAAGGCTTCGTTGGAGCTGACGGCCTCGATGCGAGCAACAATACGGGCCTGGGACAAGGTGCAGGCCTTGCTGAAACAACCAGAGGGGAGTTGGTCTCCTGACACTCCTCTGTGGTTTAATCCTAAATTGCCGCACTTTGGAGAAATCCCAGATCCGGTTATATGGGCCAAAGTTGGTGTTAAACAATTGAAACATGTGGTAGGACGGGGGAGACTTTTAACGTTTGATCAGCTTAAGGTTCAATATGATCTTCCAAATGGGTATTTCTTTCGATACCTGCAGTTGCGGCACGCTTTTCTCTCTCAGTTCGGTACTGGGGCTGTGGAGATGGGAGTGTCGCCTCTGGAGAAGACGCTGCGGACGGAGGACCTGAAAAAGCCTCTTTCCGTAGTGTACAGACTGTTGTTCCATGACAGACCAAAGCCTATCCAAAAATGTAGAGACATCTGGAGTGCCTTGGTACCTGACTTTGACGGGGAGGATTGGGATGACATGTGGGGCTACCCGTTTCAGACACTAGTCTCGGCCAGAGACAGACTTATTCAGTTTAAATTACTCCATAGAATATATTACACCCCGGCTAGACTGGCCAGAATTTATGGTACGGGTGCGGAGGGATGCTGGCGTTGCACAGCTGACCGAGCTGACTTTGACCATGTGTTTTGGCTGTGTCCGCAGATTGTTGAGTTCTGGAAGGGTTTAGCGCAGGTCTTACAGTCTGTACTTTCGGTGCCGATTCCGGTCACGGTCGCGACGTGTTTGCTCGGGCTGGTGGAGGAGTTGGCACCTCGAAAGGCGCAGAGGACTCTGATTTCTCTGGCGTTATTTTATGCACGTAAAGCTATCCTGTTATGCTGGAAGAAACCTGCACCTCCAACGATTTCCTACTGGAAGGGTTTAATTAATAAAGCTTTGCCGTTATACAAAGCCACTTATCTCAGTAGAGGGTGTCCTACTAAGTTTGAGAGGGTGTGGAGATGCTGGCTTGATACTGCAGATACTGTGAATTAATTGCTAGGCCGGAGATGCACCCCCTGAGGGGTGGGGGTGGGGCGGGGAGGGTGCTGCTATATTTGGGTTGGTCTACATCTTCATTCTGGGTATTCAAATCATCAGTTACGGTATGAGGCATTTTTGTGGTATGGGAGATACGGTTGTGTTCATAGAATGAGCTAAGAAGTTGAGCGGAGGGCTGCACAAGGAGGAGTTTGTTGGGTGGGGGGTGGGGGTTTGGGGTTTTGTTTTGGGGTCACTTTTGTACGTTTGTATGTTATATGTATGTTAAAAAATTTTCAATAAACATACATTTTCAAAAAAAAAAGCATGTGGTGCCCAAGCGACTGCTGTTTTGGCCACGCTTGATACGCTTCAGACATATGTTGCAAACGGCAACGGTGCAATCTGCTGCACACGTCTCAAAATAGGCCCACACCAAAGAACTTTTGGAAAGATGCACGTCAGCAGCGCCATGCACATGTGGATCTCTGCGGTGTGATGCAGTCGGTTGCCTGCCCTTAAGCTGGCCCCTGGAGGGCACCCTGCCTCATTGGAGATGTGCCTCTTCCTCCTCCTCCTCCTCTCTTCTATCTGGTAGCCACGTAGAGTCAGTGACCTCATCATCCCCTCCCTCCTTGCCACTGGAGCAAACCTGGCAGTATGCTGCAGCTGGGGGAACATGACTGCCAGTTTTTTGTCCTTGGGCACCCCCTCTCTTTGGGCTCATGTTAATTGCTTCATCCTCAACCTGGGTACCATCATCAGATCCTTCAAAACGCTGCGCATCCTCCTGCAGCATGTACCCTACACTGTGGTTGAACAGTTCAGGGGGCTCCTCAGGGCATGATGGTAGGGTTAGGGAAGGAGTGACTGATGACATGGATCCGATTGAAGAGGCCGCTTTGGCAGCTGCATTGGCAGACAAAATTCCCTGAGCCTGGGTGACAGAGGATGAAGAGGATATTGATGTCATGGTTATGCAATAGAGTTGGTCTGCTTACCTGTTTCCATGTGTTCATCTCTAGAGACCAGCCGACCCTCACCTGACTGCTTTTGTAATCCATCCTCTGGCATGACTCCACCCTAGCTCCTATCAGAGAACTCTATATTAACCTGTGCACTGCAGGCCATCCCTGCTGATCAACCATTGTGTATTCCTTTGTGTTTTTAGCTTCCTGTTACCTGCCGTGTGCTCTTCTGTTGTTCCGTTACCAACTTTGGCGTGTCCTTGACTATCCCTGTTTGCCTGTGATCCTGACCTATTGGCATGCCCCTGACTATTCCTGTCTGCTTGTGGCCCCAACCTTGGCTTTATCCTTCTCTATCCCTATCCCCCTGTTGCCTACTGTGGGTGTGAGCTGGGGGACCCTGGGGGTCGTGACCTGGAGCCAGTTGCAGGCAAGTCCATCCTCACCACTAGAGGCGCTGGTGAACACCTGCTGGCTCTTAGACTCCGCGCCCCAGGGAATCTTACGCTCTAACCCCAGTGGGATCTGTCTCCCGTCTGCAGCAGTCAACCGTAGCGTCCACAACCTTGCGGTGCACTCCTGATCCCTACGGTGTGCATCTGTCACCTCGCCTCAAGGTGACCTGACAGTTTGATCAGCCATGGACCCGGCTGACGTGCCGCTTCCTGCAGATGATCCATTGCAGAGCTTAGTTCGCAGACTTGAGACCCAAGAAGCGCTTCAGACCCAGGTGATGCGATTCCTTCAGGATTTGGCATCCAGTGTTGAACAGGTTCAGTCCTCATTAGGACCCCCGTTTCAACAACCTCAACCGATATCTGCCGCTGCCCCTATTGCATCAGTCGCAGCCACACATTCATTACAACTACCAGCTCCGGCCCGTTTCTTTGGGGACACCAAGGCTTGCAGGGGGTTCCTTAGCCAGTGCACAATTCATTTTGAACTTCAGCCCCAAAACTTCCTGTCCGATCGGGCGAAAGTAGCATATATTATATCCCTCCTGTCCGGTGAGGCACTAGCTTGGGCTGTCCCTCTGTGGGAACTGAATGATCCAGTGGTTTCTAGCCTGTCTGATTTCCTGAAACTTTTTCGGAATATCTTCGAGGAACCGGGTTACGTCTCCTCAGCGCCTAGCGCTCTTTTATGTCTTTGTCAAGAGTCCGCCTCTGTGGGACAGTATGCTCTTCAGTTCCATATCCTCACAGCTGAATTGAGCTGGAATAATGAGGCCCTAGTTGCAACCTTTTTACATGGCCTCTCTGATAGAGTGAAGGACGAATTAGCAGGAAGATCCCTTCCTGCTGATCTGGACAGTGTCATCACTTTGTGTAACCAGATCGATATTCGCTTTCAGGAGAGGGTCTTGGAAAAAAGATGCCAGCAGTCTCCGTTCTTTAGGCAGCCTGAGCTCCCAGTCCCTTCTCTTCGATCCGAGGAGCACCCCCTGCCTGCTGAGGAACCTATGCAGTTGGGCTGGACAAGGTTATCTCCCGAAGAACACGCTAGGCGCAGAACTCTGGGCCTATGGCTCTATTGTGGGGCCAAAGGTCATTTCCGTGACACTTGTTCTCTTCGTCCGGAAAAACGCTCAGGGTTAATACAACTGGAAGGTGGAGTATTAGACCCTGAAATGTCACCTTTACCTTCTTGTCTTCTCCTTTCTGTGTTGCTTCATGTCAGTGCTTCCTCTCGTTCGGTCTCAGCACATCTGGATTCCGGAGCCGCTGCCAATTTCATGGATTGGGAAACTGCATCCTCCATGAGACTTACCCTTTTGCCCCTTACAACGCCATTGGTGGTCTTGGCGATTGGTGGCACTGTTCTCCCAGGGGGCCCTATCCGCTTCCAGACTCTTCCTGTTAGGATTTTGGTAGGGATACTCCACCAGGAGTGGATATCCTTCCTTGTCTTACCTAAGGCTTCATCTCCTATCATATTAGGTTTTCCTTGGTTACGGCTCCATTCTCCACACGTTGACTGGTCTGCTGGACAGATCCTGGCTTGGGGTCCCTCCTGTTCCTCTTCCTGCCTACTCAAGGGTACCTCAAAAGAGAAACTTCCTGTTACCACCATCCCAGTATCTTCTGCTCTTCCCGCTGTATATAGCAATCTCTGGGATGTGTCCTGCAATAGTCGGACCGATGCACTCTCTAGGTCATGTGGTGCTCTGGATGAAGGGCCCACCTATGAG
Source organism: Lithobates pipiens (assembly GCF_037356315.1). Lineage (NCBI taxonomy): Eukaryota > Metazoa > Chordata > Amphibia > Anura > Ranidae > Lithobates > Lithobates pipiens. The sequence continues at coordinate 377,567,126 of NW_027507903.1, read as the reverse complement.
CCTGAGTCAATCATTTACTCCAGTTTGCATAACCATTTACCTTTGCCTGTCCCTAATCTCCCTTGGACGCACAGCCAGGCTAACTTGTCTGCAAGTTCCACAGTTGCTATGCCCTGTGATGCGATTAAGATGGTCGCTACACCTGACAATATTAGTCAGTCGGCCTCTGCACCAGTTATGCCAGTCCAGCCCATGCCCAATGATCTTCCTGCTTCTTGTTCAGGACCTTCGGTGACCCGGCCTCACCCTACTGCTACTATGTCCATTCAAACCCGTTTAAGAGGATCAATCCATCCTTTGGATAGACTGCCACATTCGGCCAGGTGGGGTTTTCAATCTTTTTCTCAGGGTTCTCTGCATTCTGTTTGTGTTTCAGCTATCCAGCTTGACTCTTGTGACATGTCACTTTCTAACCAACCTGACCTCTGGGTTCCACTGACCTCTGCCCAATCTGGTGGTCCTGTTATGGATGCCCAGCTCATCTTTAAGGGTCTGGGGGACCCTGCTCAGGCTCCTGATCTTCTCATGCCCTTACCCATTCCTAAAAAGTCTTTAGTCCTCAAGTCCTCTCGTCCTCTTCCTACCTCGGTTCCAGTCTCTGAGGATAATCTAAAATACGAGGTTAGTCAAGTTTTGGATTCCCGGCTCCGTAAAGGCATTCTTCAGTACCTCGTACATTGGAAAGGGTTTGGCCCTGAGGAGAGGTCTTGGATCACTGCATCTGAGGTCTTTGCTCCTAGTCTGTTGAGGAGGTTCCATCTGGAGTTTCCCTTTAAGCCTGGACCCAGGCGGGGGAGGGGGAGGCCTCGTAAGAGGGAGGGTACTGTCATAGTTATGCAATAGAGTTGGTCTGCTTACCTGTTTCCATGTGTTCATCTCTAGAGACCAGCCGACCCTCACCTGACTGCTTTTGTAATCCATCCTCTGGCATGACTCCACCCTAGCTCCTATCAGAGAACTCTATATTAACCTGTGCACTGCAGGCCATCCCTGCTGATCAACCATTGTGTATTCCTTTGTGTGTTTAGCTTCTTGTTACCTGCCGTGTGCTCTTCTGTTGTTCCATTACCGACTTTGGCATGTCCTTGACTATCCCTGTTTGCCTGTGATGCTGACCTATTGGCATGCCCCTGACTATTCCTGTCTGCTTGTGGCCCCGACCTTGGCTTTATCCCTCTCTATCCCTATCCTCCTGTTGCCTACTGTGGGTGTGAGCTGGGGGACCCTGGGGGTCGCGACCTGGAGCCAGTTGCAGCCAAGTCCATCCTCACCACTAGAGGCGCTGGTGAACACCTGCTGGCTCTTAGACTCTGCACCCCAGGGAATCTTACGCTCTAACCCCAGTGGGATCTGTCTCCCGTCAGCCGTAGGGTCCACAACCTTGCGATGCACTCCTGATCCCTACGGTGTGCATCTGTCACCTCGCCTCAAGGTGACCTGATATATATATATATATATATATATATATATATATATATATATATATATATATAATGCACTGCAGCTAGCTGAATCAACTGAAGTATATTAGCAACAATACACCAGGAATGGTCTACAGGGAGATCTAGCTAAACTGTGTGTGTGTGTGTGTGTGTGTGTATACTAGACTGACGTGTATATATATATATATATATATATATATATATATATAATATAATTATATATAATATATATATATATATATATGTGAAAGAAAAAAGCTAGGTAAGGCAAGGGATTAACAACGCACCTCATCCCAATTGTAACAGATAAGGAAAAACGGAAGGAGAAGGGCGGGACTGTTACGGTGCTGATAATAGTCAGAAAGAGGTATATAAATGTTTAGATAAAAAAGAATGTTTTATTAAATGTAGTAAAAACGATCAAGAAAATACAAAAAAATCAAAATTAACAATATACATATATTGGCTGCCATACAGAACAATATATAAAAAATCCAACAATTAGTTTGAATAACCATATTCTTGGCTGTTCAGATGGAAAATTCCCGACATGTTTCGCCTATTGTTAGGCTTCTTCAGGGGAGCCAATAATTGGTGGAAGAAAAATTGTTTTGTTTAAAATACAAAAAGGGTTCACTATAAATAGAGAAAAACAAAACAGAATTAATGGAGCCGGTCATATACAGAAAAGCACACTCTTAGTCCTCAACATCGCCCAACTGTCTCAAGGGATTGGTCAATATGAAATAGAACAAATGGTATGTGTATATCATTGGAAAGTATAAGCAAATAATACCTACCAATCTAAGACAAATGCGTCTAGTCCCTAGGAAGAAGACCCCACCCGGGATTGGAGAGCGAACCGATCAAAGATAACCGCCAGTACGGTGACTGCAGGAGACAAATTAAGCGAACAGACAAATCTAATATTCTATCATTTTCACAAGGAGCTTAAAAAAGCTTCCATAGACATTGTGGTTAATTAATAAGTTTAGAGAGTCCATTACAATGAGGAATAGATTCAAAACATACCTGTGCTGAATTAAGTGTATCATATGTTACACATAGAAAGCTGGAGATTGCACAGAGAGGGGTCCTTGAAATTATTTCTAGAAGCCCGTGAGGTGATCTTGATTGTAATGGGGTAATTTGGAAAAGAACACAAAAAGAAAAAATATTCAGATGTATAAAAAGAGCCCTAGAGCAGAGCAAAAGAAAAGAGGGAATTGGCTAGGCATTGTGCTCAAAAAGTAGCTTTTAATCAATTAGAATAGTTTTTGCTTACCAAAAGCACATAAGAAATGCAGTCTCAATTGTTGCTGTATCATGCAAACAAGCAGCAGCCCAAGCGTACCGCACAGCTGACAGCAATGGAGCCACACCAATCAGGCTCTGAGCGGAGCCGCCAAGAAAAGGGGCGAGTTTAGGGTATAAGAATGACCAAATCAAGTTTAAATGAATTAAATAGGAAGGGAGGGAGAGAGGGTTGGAACAGCAATGTGGTCTGTGTGGACAGACCACGCACCTGTTCTATAAACTAACCTTGCGGCGATGTCATCTCACATGGGCTCGGCAGGGCGGACAGACCTGCAGTGTTAGCGAAGGCCTCTTTATCTCCCTCATCATCCGGCGTCTAATTGGCGACGCCGGATGTGAGCGGACAGTGAATGCGGAACTGTGCATGCGCGCGCACCCGCGTCACACAGGAGGCCTACAGTCCCCATAATGCTCCGCGGCGGCGTCTCCGTGACCAAGGAGACCGGGACGCCGCGACAGGCAGTAACGGGGAACACGGGAGAGACACTCAAGAGGGCTCAGAAGAGCCCTACAGAGACTGTCAATCCAAGGACCCAGTGAAGCGAATGCGCACGCCCAACAGCCCGCATGTTAACAGGTCCAGCTTCCACATAGCTGGACCTGTGTGTCCATACAGGCACCCATAATTAGGCGGAAACAGAGTGACCGGACGCGCCCCCCCAAGGAGGGGGCCTTCCCGAAGGGAGGCAACTTAGAGACAAATGACTAAGAGGAAATATGAGAATAATGTATCATATTAGAACCAGTATAGATTGGTCTAAATGAATAATAGCCAAAAATGGCTTTTTAATCTGAGTTCGACTAAATCCCTTGAGACATATGGACAAAAATAAGGAGGAAGAGCTGTGCCTGTCGGCCGACTCCATACGGATTCATAGATATACAATAAAACAATAAGCAAGTTATAATGAATTTGAAATATAAATTAAGCTTTGGCGCTAAAACCTTTTTGTGCACTGTGAATACTAAAATCATATATAAGTGTGAGATGATCTATTATCTCTGCTGGTGCTCTAGAGAATTTAAAACAAATTGCGGTGGAAACCTCTGTAAACCACTATATACGTGATATTAAAATGCGTGAAAAAAGAAAAGAGGATGTATGTCTGTTGATTACACCTCAAAAATGCACATATGTATTGGAAAAGTGGTGAATCAATCACATAAAAAAATTAAGAATACTACTGTGCTCGATAAACATACATAAACCAATATCTGAAAAATCATATGCAATATGTTCAAAGTGATAATCAAAAAGCGTTTTGTGAAAGTACCCAGAAAAAATAATAATAATAGTGACTAAAAATCTTATAATGTCCAACGGAAATTTTCAAAGTCGCATCAACTAGTTGCTGGAAAAACGCATGGAACTTTCATCAAATGAGGAAGGTAGAGTAAAGTGACTAGTGCAGAAGGGTTAGATGCATTCCTCTCCGGTGCGCCACTCTGTGTTAGGCAAAAGGTATATATATGTGCTCACCAGACAAAAAACCCTCAATGGGTTAATCGAGCAGCCACAGTATGAGCCACTGTGCAGCTTTCTTTGGGCTCTGCTTCTGCTATGCTGGGGAGATGCTTTACACTTTTCCTTCCACAAGTAGTCCGTTTAGCAATTATGCAGCAACGCCGGCGCGGCTAATTTGAAAGCGATTTTGTCTCTTTGGATATTGTGAGTAACCTGACTTCTTAATAAACAAAAAAAACGTTCAAACAACAGTATTGCACTATGTTTGTACTTCTGTTTCCCTTCATGCATAATTGCTAAACGGACTACTTGTGGAAGGAAAAGTGTAAAGCATCTCCCCAGCATAGCAGAAGCAGAGCCCAAAGAAAGCTGCACAGTGGCTCATACTGTGGCTGCTCGATTAACCCATTGAGGGTTTTTTGTCTGGTGAGCACATATATATACCTTTTGCCTAACACAGAGTGGCGCACCGGAGAGGAATGCATCTAACCCTTCTGCACTAGTCACTTTACTCTACCTTCCTCATTTGATGAAAGTTCCATGCGTTTTTCCAGCAACTAGTTGATGCGACTTTGAAAATTTCCGTTGGACATTATAAGATTTTTAGTCACTATTATTATTATTTTTTCTGGGTACTTTCACAAAACGCTTTTTGATTATCACTTTGAACATATTGCATATGATTTTTCAGATATTGGTTTATGTATGTTTATCGAGCACAGTAGTATTCTTAATTTTTTTATGTGATTGATTCACCACTTTTCCAATACATATGTGCATTTTTGAGGTGTAATCAACAGACATACATCCTCTTTTCTTTTTTCACGCATTTTAATATCACGTATATAGTGGTTTACAGAGGTTTCCACCGCAATTTGTTTTAAATTCTCTAGAGCACCAGCAGAGATAATAGATCATCTCACACTTATATATGATTTTAGTATTCACAGTGCACAAAAAGGTTTTAGCGCCAAAGCTTAATTTATATTTTAGATTTCTAACCTATTCCTATTCTTAGGGACAGGTCTCAAGCACAGGCAGCTTTAACCCCTTAAGTTCATTTTTTAATTTATTTTTAATTTATCTTTATTTCACTATATATATATTCTTTTTTCCCCTTGCCTGTGTGGCGAACGGGTGGAATTTGTCCATAGCGCAATCTTATCTATTTTTTGCTATAATGAATTTGAACAGATGTATACCACTACAGAGCGTCAATGAGGATAGCTGCGCTATTTAAGGAACATAAACAAAAAGTCAGTAATGTTTAAAGTATTATATAAAAAAAAATATAGGAATGAATCAAATGGGTTAATGCATAAACTAGAATGAAAGAATAAAAATTTAAAGATGGAAAAAACAACAGTTGTTAAATAGGTCTGTGGGGTTATTGTTTTAGACTGTGAGAACAAAAAGTAAGGTGTAGCCGGGATAAGTAACACATAACAACAGAAAAACAAAAAAAAAACAAAAAAAAAAAAAAAAAAACAAAAAAAAAAAACAGAAAACAAAAACAAACACAAACACAAACACAAAAACAAAAACAAAAAGGGGGAAAAATTTGAAATGTGAAAATGCTGACAATTTGGCAGAAAGTGGGTAGCCCTATTTCCAAAGGAGCAGGCCCCCCATGGGAAATTCCATGGGTTCAGAATTAATTATTGAATGGTATGAAGAAATAATGATTTTTAAAGGAAATGTTTGAATGTAATGTATTCATTTAAACCTGGATACTTAGTGGCTTCTAGGGTATATATCCATTGGGTTTCCAGTTGAAGTAAACGCGTGTCTATTTCACCACCCCGGGCATGAATAGGCACATGCTCCAGAGCTGCGAAATGTACACCGTTAGAATCAAAATTGTGGGAATTGCCTATATGTCTGTTTAATGCTGTGGTGCATAATCGTTTAGATAAGGGCAACATGTGATCTCTGATTCTTTTATAGAATGGGCGCTTGGTTTTTCCAATGTAGAAACATCCACAAGGGCAATTGGCAATGTAAACAATCCCCACAGTTTTACAAGTAACATTATATCCAATGGTGCGGATAGAACCATTGGGTAGTGTGACTTGTGGTGATCCTAAAATAAAGCGACAAATATCGCAGTGGCCACATGGATAGGTGCCAGTACGATTGGGTTTGGCAGGTCGATGGGTATTAAAGTGACTTGTGACTAGTCGGTCTCTCATGGACTGGGATCTGCGGTATGTCAATTGAGGAAAAGGCTTGATATATTTATGAATTATTGGATCGGCCGTTAATAAAGGCCAATATTTGTCAAGAATTGCTCTCATTTGATGATGTTGACGTGAATACTGTGTTATGATACGTATGGGTGTATAAGAGGTAGGTCTAGGTTTAGGGTAAATTAAATGACTTCTGTTCAATTTTAATACTTTATTGTAGGTACGTTTTAGTAATGATTTACTGTATCCACGTTGACAAAGTCGTGTGGTAAGATCCCGTGCAGCTAATTCGAAATCTATGTCTTGAGAACAGTTGCGACGTAAACGGAGGTATTGGCTGTAAGGAATGCTGTCTAGAAGTGATCTAGGGTGAGCACTTTCCGCATGAAGAATAGTATTGCCCGCAGAGGGTTTACGATACAAAGCTGAGTCAATAATACCATTTTTATCCAATTTAATGTGTAAATCCAGAAAATTAATCTGTGTCTGACTGAATTCCATCGTGAATTTGAGATTAAATTGATTGATAGACAGATTGTCAAAGAATTCATGTAATTCATCAAGGGAACCAGTCCATAATAACAAAATGTCATCAATATAACGGTGCCAACCCAAGATGAACTGGCACCAGTCCCGGGATTGGTCACCTGAAAAGATATGTCGCTCCCACCCCCCCAGGTACTGATTGGCGTAGGTAGGGGCACACTTAGTGCCCATAGCTACGCCCTGCACCTGGAGGTAGTGGGAGCGATCGAACATGAAATAATTGTGCGTAAGAATGAACTCTAAAAGTTGAAGCACAAATTTATCATAGTTCTGCGAAATAGAACCCCGTTCCCGAAGGAAGGAATACATGACTTGGATGCCTATTGAGTGTGGGATGGAATTATAAAGACACTCAACATCTAGGGCCACTAGCCATGTGCCTGGGGGAAGTTGTTTACCATCTAAAATCCGTAATAGATCGATGGTGTCCTTTACATAGGATGGCAAGGATAGTACATGTGGGAAAAGGTGTTTGTCAATGAGAGCGCTGGCGTTCTCAGTCAGACATTGGCAACCTGATACTATGGGTCGACCCGGTGGATTAACTAAGGATTTATGCAATTTCGGTAACGAATAGAATGTGGGGGTTTGTGGGTTTTTTACATTTAAGTACTTCCATGTATTGAGATCTATGGTGCCGTGTCGGTACGCCTGAAAAATAAGATGGTAATACTTGGTGGTAGAATTCTCAATGATGAGTTGGGATATTGGACGATACCAGTCCCTATTGTTAAGGATGTCTAGGCACATTTTTCTATATGCCCCTACATCCATAATGCATACATTGCCTCCCTTGTCAGCAGGTTTGATGATTATATCAGAGTTATTTTGAAGGTTTTGAAGTGCCTGTCGATATTTAAAAGGTAGATTGTGGGGTTCTTGTGTTTTCAAATTAAGATGCTTGATTTCAAGAGTTAATTGGCTCACAAAAGCCCAAATGTTTGGGTTGCTTTGAAGCAAAGGAAATGTTTTTGATTTGGGTTTAAACATAGCCGGAGCAGGGAATAATACTCCCGGAACTGATACACGAGGAGTGATTAACTCTGAAGACTGTTCAACATCTGTGTTTCCCTCGTCCCATAGTGACATCAGGTCTTCCATGGCCCGAAGTTCACTGGACGATGGTTCTACAGAGATGGTACTGGAATCAGTTGTGTGTTCAGTTTTGTCGTAAAGTACCTTGTAAAGAAGACGTCTGGCAAAAAGATGTATATCTTTTACAAATTGGAATTTGTCTAAATCATTTATATACCTCTTTCTGACTATTATCAGCACCGTAACAGTCCCGCCCTTCTCCTTCCGTTTTTCCTTATCTGTTACAATTGGGATGAGGTGCGTTGTTAATCCCTTGCCTTACCTAGCTTAGCCCTTGTACACACGATCGGAGATTCCGACGGAAGGTGTCCGATCAGAGCGTTTTGTCGGATATTCCAACTGTGTGTGGTCTGCATCGGACTGTTTCCGTCAGACCAAATTTTCCAACTTACCGGAAATATTTTCCGACAAAATGCTCCGATCGGACATACTCCGATCATGTGTAGAGAATTCCGATCGGACAAAGTGCCACGCATGCTCAGATCAAATTCCTACATCAAAGCTATTGTCTACTAGCCTGAACGTAGTCCCGTCGTAACGAAATAACGTCATCACGTTCTGAACGATCGGATTTTCTGACAACTTCGTCCGACCGTGTGTATGCAACAGTTTCGGACAAAATCCATCGGACAAAATCTGACGGACAAAATCCGATGGATTTGGTTGTCGGAATCCCCGATCGTGTGTACAAGGGCTTAGAATTTTTTGGAAATATCACTACCAAAAGTTTTGAAGATAATACAAAGAAAAAACAGTGCAGAGTGTGTTACATAAAGAATGCAGGGCTCAGGAGTGCGTTACATAAAGAATGCAGGGCTCAGGGGTGCGCTACATAAAGAATGCAGGGCTCAGCAGTAGGCTACATCAGTGGCATAGCATGTTGGGGCCTGGGGGGGGGGCATTGCCCTGGGTGCAACATTTGGAGGGGCGCAGTGACAGGCGGCAGATTAATCCAGGACACTGTGAGCTGTTCGTTATAATGAAAAATACGTTGTGGTGAGGTCCCGACTGAGGCTCCAGCGCCACGTTAACACTGACACCGCAGTGAGTGACTGAACAGTGAAGATGACGATGCCAAGGAATGTGACTGTGCAGCATGCATGGAATTTAGAGCAGCCGAGTCATCCTCTGTCTCCATTTCACATGACTCCAGGATCCCCACTTGCTCTGCCTGCCCCACAGCCTGGACTTCCACCACTGCATCTCCTGAGTGATGAGTCTGACTCCTGCTTGTCAATGTGCTGCTACAGGGCCCTGGAACTCTGACTCTGCACTGACCAGCCCAGGACTGTCTGGAAGAAACCCAGGCCAGGAGAAAGAGGATGTGGAGCTGAGGGGAACAGCGTATTTGGGAGATGTAACCCCTCAACCCTGCAGGCCGCACACAGCGCACCCCCTCAACCCCGCAGACAGCGCACCCCTCAACCCTGCACGCCACACACAGAGCATCGCCTCAACCCTGCACGCCACACACAGAGCATCGCCTCAACCCTGCACGCCACACACAGTGCACCCCCTCAACCCTGCAAGCTGCACACAGCACACTTCCTCAACCTTGCACTCCACACACAGTGCATCCCCTCAACCCTGCACGCCGCACACAGTGCACCCCCTCAACTCTGCACATCACACATACAGGACTGTTCTCAACCCTGCACGCTGTACATAGTGCACCCCCCCTCAACCCGGCATGCCATACACAGCGCACCTCGCTCAACCCTGCATGCTGTACACAGAGCACCCCCTCAACTCTGTATGCCGCACACAGCGCACCCCCTCAACCTTGCACACAGCGCACTCCCTTAGCCCTGCACGCCGCACACAGTGCACTCCACTCAACCCTGCAAGCCGCACACAGTGCATCCCATCAACCCTGCAAGCCACACACAGTGCACCCCCTTTACCCTGCATGCTGCACAAAGCACACCCCCTTTACCCTGCACTCCGTACACAGCACACCTCTGAACCCTGCACTCAGTACAAAGCACACTTCTGAACCCTACACAACGCACCTCTGAATCCCGCACTCCACCACCTCCACAGTCTGTGGTGTACAGGCAGGGAGATGTGCTGTAACCTTAAGCAACCAATCAGTGTGTTGTAATTATGTGCTGTAACCTCTAGCAACCAATTAGTGAGCATTAATATTGTGCAATGGTGGTGATGTGCAGTAACCTTCAACAACCAATCAGTGAACAGTAATGATCTGCTGTAATCTCTAGCAAGCAATCAGTGAGAAATAATAATAATTTGTATTAACCTCTAGCAACTAATCAGTTAGTAGTAACGAAGTGCAGTAACCTCTAGCAATCAATGGGTAAGCTGTAATTATGTGCATAATCATCTAGCAACCAATCAGTGAGCAATAATCATGTGTAAAGGACTAGGAATCGGCGTGCGTAGAGTGTAGTTATCAGCTAGGTTAGTGTAGTGGTCAGATAGGTCAGTGCATTGTTCCGTATAGGAATCAGGTAGGTTAGTGTAGAGGTCAGGTAGGTCGGTGTAGGAATTAGGTTGGTCAGTACTACTGTACTAGTGGAAGGGACTTGGAGTTCTAAAAGTCAGCGGATTAGGGGGCGCATATTTCTTGCCTTGCCCTGGGCGATGACAACCCATGCTATGCCACTGGGCTACAAAAAGAATCAGCTGTGCCCAGCCAATTCAGCCTCACTGGTGCCCATCCAATGCAGCCTTGCCAGTGCCCAGCAATGCAGCCTCTCCTGTGCCCAGGAATACAGCCTCACCAGTGCCCAGGATGCAGCCTCACCCGTGCAGAAGATCAAAGAAGAGAGCTGGCCGGATCATCACACAGATCCTGGGCGGGTGCTGGGATCAGGGGGGGTGGTCCACCCCAGGTACCACACACTGGGGAGTATGTCAGGCCAGCACCCCCCGCTGTGAGCTGTGTGAAGTTGGCACCTCATGTTTGTAAAACCTGAATAAAAATATACCATTCGTTTGTGCCGCAGAAATGAGCGTTTGTGCCGGTTCGGTTTCTGAGATATTAAACATTCAATGTAATGCAAGCCCCACCCACTTTGCACCCCATATTGCTGAATTTTAAAAATGAACGCGCTATTCGTCTGTGCTGCGTTTGTGCTGGTTTGTGCCGCAAAAATAAACGTTTGTGCTGCTTTGGTTGCAGAAATATTGTGTGTTATAGTTGCTGAAACCCCGCCCACTTTGCACCCCATATTGCTGAATTTTAAAAACAAATGCGCCATTTGTTTGTGCTGCGTTTGTGCTGCAAAAATAAATGTTTGTGCCGCTTTTGTTTCGGAGATATTGAGGGGTATATGTTGTCAAACCACACTGACTTTACACCTCATTATTAAATCTTACATACAACTAGACTTTTTTTTGTTTGCGGTTTGTGCAGATTTGGTGGATATTGTACATGATGTTTTACTTCACATACATAGTTTTTCCACCCCCACAGGGACCCCCCTTCCGATTCTCTTGCGCTGACTGGAAGAACAGACAGAGGAGGAAATCTGGGGAGGGGGCAGTTACAGCTAGCTCTGGCTCTAGTGAGGCAGAGCCAGCTGTCAATCAGACGGCAGGATGGATCTCGACAGTATTGTCGGGATCTGTCCCGGCTGCATCGCAGCTCTGCGCTGTCAGGATATAGTGGGAAATAGCCCGCCACATGCACATGAGTTTTTTGTCACAGGAGAACATACTATATGTCATCTTTTGAGCAAAAAGAGAACTAAGACCGAAAAAGGTTGGGCCATAGTTCTCTTTTAACAAAAGTTTAAACCAGGTGTTAACCAAGCAAAACAGCACTCCAGCAAATTCTCTTATATAAGTCACTTAATTTTTTTAATTGCTTTTTTTGAAAAACATCTATGTCAGTTAACATTATTTTCCTGACAGACTTCATGGCAGAATACGTGTGGGTTAACCCTGTCTCCTCTCCAATGCTATAGGACCCCACTCCCATAAAATTTGAGCTCGCCACTAGAGATTGTGTTCCTTTTTTGTCCTCCTCATTGAACCTCCTTACATTTACGGATGTCCAAAATTGATTGTGGAAGTTGATGCCGGCCAGTTTCAAGATAGCCCAGGGCCCAGCTATGGGTGGGTGTGTGGCTCCAAGCCCCTGTGTCCTGTGGTGGGGATGGCCTTCGTATGCCCAGGCTCAGTGGAACGGCTGGCAGGTCTGAAAATTCTCCTTGGCAGCAGTTCTTGTATGTAAACGCTCCCTGTTTGTTTTTCCCTCATGTGCCTTGCTGTCTTCTTTTTTTTTGCTTCTATGGCACCTGGAACTCAAGTGCATTTTCCAAGGCACGGTTCGCTACTGCGTATGTGCGATCCTCGGACGAAGCCAAGGCTTGGTTTTGCGCATGCGCAGTGTGGCAGGGGACCCGGCGGCCATGCAGGCGCTCTACGACAGGTCACCACTGCGCAGGCGCAGTCCGGGCAGGACGGTGACATCATTCCGGCAGGGATGTTTGAATCCCTGAGAGCCCTGTCATTCTAAGGATTACTACAGGCAGCTTGCATCAGCTCCTCAGGCCCCAGGTTCCCAGATCATGGTTAGCTTCAGCCTGGGGCTATGGCAAAAGAGGGAAGGGGGCTAAGATGCCTTTTAAAGGGGAAGCTGCACTGCTATTTGTACTCCTTTGTTCCAGGATGTGTGAGTGTTGCTACAAAGCTGCAGGCTCACCTCCTATTCATCCGCCAGGGTGCCATGGACAGATCACCGCCTCAGTACGGCCAGCCCTCATGCTCTAGGTATGTGGGGCATGAGAAGGGGAGGGCCAGGTCCACATGCAGATGGACTGATTCCCTAAACGTCACGTTCTCCTTTCTCCCTTTTTTAGCCCTTCCAGGTCCGACTATCAGCTTACTGCCCAAGATGACAGGGACCTTGCCAGGCCGCAATGCCCACCTTCTTCATCAAGGTCCAGACGTGACTCTCCGTCTAGGACCCAACATCAGAGGAGATGTTCCCATTCCTCCTCCCAACAGAGGAGATGTTCCCATTCCTTCTCCAAATACCGCACCCACTGCCACGACAGCCGTTTTCATCACAGATCCTGCTGGGGTTGTCAAGTCCTTATGTGACCCTTGTTATGCCAAGGCAGTCGGGAAAAAGATGCTGAAAGCCGGCAAATGGAGACACAGGTCAAACGAGTGGTGAAACAATACCCCAAAGAGTGGGATACATCTTACACGCAGAGCCAGTCCACCACATTATCTGGCTGACTAGGCCCAGGAGGATCTGGGCCCATTCCAGCCTTATGATTCCTCCCCTGATTCCTCACATAGCGAGATGGAGGGAGATGAGTTTGTTGTTGGAGGCTTCGACTTCACCCTGGTTTCTCCACTAATTCAAGCGGTCAAAGAGGCCCTTAAGTGGCAAGACTCTTTTACTCCCACGGCTAAACAGAAGAAATTCTTTAAGCTTCTGGAGAAAGAACATTCCAATTTTCCACTCATTTCTGAATTAATGGATATTATTGACGAGGAATGGAGCAAGGTAGATAATAAGACTTCTATGTCAAGTAGAACCTCCAGGTTATACCTCTTCAAGGCTGAGGAAGTGAAATATCTGGAAAACGCCCTCGTAGACGCAGCTCTGATGTGACTAGCTAAATGCACCACTCTTCCTCTTGAAGATGCAGTATCCTTCAAAGATGGGCTTGAGAGAAGAATATATCAAGATTTTAAAAGGATTTACGGGTCAACCGGGAGGGCTTGCAAACTCGCCTTGGCCCCTGCGGGTCCTGTGGTTGCGCTCCTGGCATGCTGACCCAGCATCCGAGCTCTTCACACCTAAAAGCCTCGCAATGCTTAAAGATTATCGGCAAAATGGTCAAATGGTCTCTGGGGAGATTACTCCCTTTTCAGATAGGGTTTTTTCAACAATGGAAATTGGGGGACGACAATCAGTCCATTCACATAACTTCAGTGATGCCAGTGGTACTGGTTGGGGAGCCCTTTGCGGGTCAGAAGTTGCTCAAGGCAAGTGGGGTGCCCCTCTTCACATCCCGGGCTCGAATGTCCTGGAGTTATGGGCAGCCTGGTCTGCCCTCCAATCTTTCACTCATCTCCTGAAGGAGAAATCAGTTTTACTGAAGATGGACAACACCACAGCGGTCTCATATGTGAAGAGACAGGGGGCATTTGGAGTTCTACTCTGCTCCAAGAGGTCGATCCCATCATGTCCTGGGCTCAGAAAAATCTTGCCAATATTTCAGCAGTCTTCGTCCCTGGAGTCTAGAATGTCCAAGCGGACTTTGAGCCACGCACTCAGCTGGACAACAATGAGTGAGTGGTCACTGCATGCGCAGACGTTCGAGTGGATTCTGTCCTTGGGAGTCAATCCCAAAGTAGATTTATTTGCATCCCCCTGCAACTTCAAAATCAAGAAGTTATACACTTGTGGCCGTTACAGCCAGGCCTTCGGAATAGATGCCCTGACAGATCAGTGGAAGCTCCAACAGGGCGTATTTCTTTTCCCCGTTCCCGATCATCCTCAGATTCTTACAGAGGCTTCAATTGGAGGCGGTCGAGGTTGTGATGATGGCACCTTACTGGCCAAACAGGCCATGGTTTCCCCTCTTGACCCAGCTCAGTTTCTGGGATTCACTACCTCTTCCTCTCAGGCTGGACCTTCTTTCTCAGAGGGACAGTCCTGCACCCTTGTCCGGCATTACTGAGACTGATGGTCTGGTTCTTGAGAGTAGACATGTGCATTTGTTTTCGTCCGAATGCATTTTCGTCCGAATTTCAGCTATTTTCGTTTTCGTTTTTGACAAACGATAATGAAAGCACAAAATCCGAAAAACGAAAGATCCGACATAAATAAATGCTTTATTTTCGTTTTCATTGTTACAACAGTTCGATTCGACATGACTCTGACAATAACAATCTGTCTATAGAACCTGTGGTCGAATGTGCCTAACCTTACCTCTATTAGTCCAAGATTATATAGAGAAAATATTCGACAGAGAAAAAAGATTTGGCAGAGGGAATAGATTCTGCAAGTTACTGTCCTAAAAAGTGTTTGGGGACCCGGGTCCTGCCCCAGGGGACATGTATCAATGGAAAAAAAAGTTTTAAAAACGGCCGTTTTTTCGGGAGCAGTGATTTTAATAATGATTAAAGTGAAACAATAAAAGTGTAATATTCCTTTAAATTTCGTAGGGGGGGGGGGGGGGGGGGTTGTCTATAGTATGCCTGTGAAGGGGCTCATGTTTCTGGTGCTTAGAACTGTCCCTGCACAAAGTGTCATTTATGCAGGAAAAAAAGTCCTTTAAAATCACTCGCAGCTATTATGAATTGTCGGCTCCGTAATACAGAGATATTAATAATAATACCCCTACCATTTCACAAAGAAAGTGTAAAAAATAGTTAAATAAGACAAACACACTTTTGAAAAATTCCTTTATTAAAAATAAAAAAAATAAAAAAAAGATTCCAGCGGTGGTAATCCACTCTTGCTATCCAGCGACGGACGATCATCTCTCCAGCGATGGCTCATCTCATCCAGCGCAGCGAGTCCATCCTTCTTCTGTCTCCGCAGAGGAGACACTGCAAGGATTCCGGCGGCCTGACGTTTCTTATATACGGAGGGCGGGGCCACCCGTCACCTGACCCCGCCCCCCTCTGACGCAAGGGGAAACTCGGGGTTCCCTGTGACGTATGGGTGACCCCACCCCCTCTGATGTAACGGAAACCTGCCTGTGTTACATCAGAGGGGTGCGCTGGATAGCAAGCGTGGATTAGCACCGCTGGAATCTTTTTTTTTTTTTTTTTTTTTTTTTTTTAATAAAGGAATTTTTCAAAAGTGTTTTTGTCTTATTTAACCATTTTGACACTTTCTTTGTGAAATGGTAGGGATACTTTTGTACCCCCTTACCATTTCAAACAGGGGGGGCCGGGATCTGGGGGTCCCCTTGTTAAAGGGGGCTTCCAGATTCTGATAAGCCCCCCGCCCGCAGACCCTCACAACCACCGGCCAGGGTTGTGAGGATGAGGCCCTTGTCCTCATCAACATGGGGACAAGGTGCTTTGAGGGGTCACAGACCCCCAAAGCATCCTCCCAATGTTGAGGGTATGTGGCCTGGTACGGTTCAGGAGGGAGGAGGGGCCGCTCTCTCGTCCCCCCCTTATTTCCTGCGGCCTGCCAGGTTGCGTGCTCGGATAAAGGGTCTGGTATGGATTTTTAGGGGGACCCCTACTTCAATTTTTTTTAAATTTGACGCGGGGTTCCCCTTAATATCCATACCAGACCTGAAGGGTCTGGTTATGGATATTTAGGGGGAACCCCACGTCAAATTTTTTCTTAAATTTGAGGCAGGGTTCCCCTTAATATCCATACCAGACCTGAAGGGCCTGGTAATTGAATTTGGGGGACCCCCACGCTTTTTTTTTTATTTATTTATTTTTTATCAATGACTTTCAATGAGTGTTCTCTGTATTACGGGGAGCCGACAATTCATAATAGCTGCGAGTGATTTTAAAGGACTTTTTTTTCCTGCATAAATGACACTTTGTGCAGGGACAGTTCTAAGCACCAGAAACATGAGCCCCTTCACAGGCATACTATAGACAACCCCCCCTACGAAATTTAAAGGAATATTACACTTTTATTGTTTCACTTTAATCATTATTAAAATCACTGCTCCCGAAAAAACGTCCGTTTTTAAAACTTTTTTTTGCATTGATACATGTCCCCTGGGGCAGGACCCGGGTCCCCAAACACTTTTTAGGATAGTAACTTGCAAATTAGTCTTTAAAATTAGCACTTTAGATTTTGAATGTTGGAGTCCCATAGACTTTAACAGGGGTTCTAAAGTATGCTATATACTTGCTCCGTCGAATCTTCTTTATACTTTCGACAAACACCATAAGCCTTCAAAGACAGATTCGACCGTAATTCATGTGGATTTTCGGACGAATGCAATTTTTGAACGAAAAACTAAATAAATAAAAACAAATTTCGGGAGTAACTAAATAAATTTAGTTTTCGGACGAAAACGAAATTCCGAAACAAAATATTTTAATCTGCACATGTCTACTTGAGAGAGAAAGGCTGGAATCTCTTGGGTGTGCTTCAGTAGTAATTTCCACCCTCATGGGCTCGAGAAAGGCAATCACGAATAAAGTATATGAGAGAATTTGGGCCATGTTTGTCAAATTCTCATCCTCTGTGGGCAGATCATTCAGGGATCCAGGAATCCCAGGATATTCTCAGCTTTCCTCAATCCGTTCTAGATCTGTCTCTGTCCATCAGCTCTCTCAGGCTCCAAGTCTCTGCCTTGTGGGCCTTCTCTGGTACATTGTGGGCTGTTCACCCTTTAACTCTGCAGTTTTTCTGTGGGGCAACAAGCTTCAAAGATTCCCCTAGTCCTCTGGACTAAGCACCACAGGATCTGTGCCGCTTTCTATTAAGGACTTTTCTGCAAGAGTCGCCTTTCTAGTAGCCATCCACTTCGGCTAAAAGGGTTTCTGAGATTGGGTCCTTGGGTCATTTAGAACCATTCCTGACTTTCTTCCCGGACCGAGTGGTCCTCACTCCTATGCTCGGCTCAAATCCAAAGTCTTTCAGTGTTCCATGAGGACCAAGAAATTGTCCTACCTACATTCAGGTTCCTCTGAAGTTCATGCTCTGGATGTAGGCGAAATGCTGAAGGAGTTACTTCCTCCTTTAGACACTTATATTGTTAAGGGCCTGGCTCCTCCAGAGGCGGTGACAGCACACCCTACCAGGGGTATGGCGGCTTCATGGACAACAGCCCGGCATGTGGCTCCTGATCTCATCTACTAGGCGGCCTCATGGGCCTCCATTAATACCTTTATGTCCCACTATTGCATAGAACCTGCTTCTCTATCCTCTTCGATCTTTGGTTTAAGAATCCAGTCAGAATTAAACTTCTTTTTATCAGCATACCCACCCATGTGGTTTGGCTAGTCTGCCATGAAGTCTGTCAGGAAAACGGAAAATGTATTATCAAATACTTACCGTAATTTTCCTTTGTTGACTAACTCCATGGCAGACGGAGTTCCCACCCTTTAGTCATGAGTTGGCTAATTACGGAATGCAGTCTCTAGTGGTGAGCTCAAATTTATAGGAGTGGGGTCCTATAGCATTGGAGAGGAGGCGGGGTTAACCCACACATAATCTGCCATGGAGTCTGTCAGGAAAATAATGTTTACTGACATAGATGTTTTTCAAAAAAGCAATTAAAAAAAGAAGGGACTTATTTAAGAGAATTTGCTGGAGTGTTGTTTTGCTTGGTTAACACCTGGTTTAAAAGAGAACTATGGCCAAAACTTTTTTGGCCTCAGTTCTTTTTTTGTTCACAAGATGACATATAGTATGTTCTCCTGTGACAAAAAAACTTGTGTGCATGTGGCGGTCTATTGCCCACTATATCCTGACAGCGCAGAGCTGCGATGCAGCTGGGACAGATCTTGACAATATTGTTGAGATCCACCCTGCCGCCTGATTGACAGCTGGCTCTGCCTCACTAGAGCCAGAGCCAGCTGTGCCCGCCATCTCCCCAGATTTCCACCTCAGTCTTCCATTCAGCACTAGAGAATCGGAAGGAGGGGGGTCCCTGTGGGGGTGGCAAAACTATGCTTGTGCAGTAAAACATGTACAATATCCACCAAATCTGCACAAACAAACCAGCACAAACGAATGGCGCGTTTGTTTTTAAAATTCAGCAACATGGGGTGCAAAGTGGGTGGGGTTGCAGCAACTATAATGCACAATATCTCTGCAACCAAGCTGCACAAATAGTTACATAGTTACATAGTTACATAGTTAGTAAGGTTGAATAAAGACACCAGTCCATCCAGTTCAACCTGAGTGTGTGTCTACAATTGCCCCTATCCCTGTACATTGTACACTCACATCGGTCCCTACTCTCAAGGAGCCCACAATCCAAGGTCCCCATTCATATACTAGGGCCAATTTTGGACAGAAGCCAATTAACCTACCTGCATGTCTTTGGAGTGTGGGAGGAAACCGGAGTACCCGGAGGAAACCTACGCAGGCACAGGGAGAACATGCAAACTCCAGGCAGGTAGTGTCGTGGTTGGGATTCGAACCAGCGACCCTTCTTACTGCTAGGTGAGAGTGCTAACCACTACACCACTGTGCCGCAAAATGTTTATTTTTGCAGCACAAACATAGCACAAACAAATGGCGCCAAATATCCCCCAAATCTGCACAAACCACAAACAAACCAGCACAAATGCGGCACAAACGAATAGCGCGTTTGTTTTTAAAATTCAGCAACTTGGGGTGCAAAGTGGGCAGGGTTGCAGCAACTATAATGCACAATATCTCTGCAACCAAAGTGGCACAAATGTTTATTTTTGCAGCACAAACCAGCACAAATGAATGGCACATTTGTTTTTTAAAATTCAGTAACATGGGGTGCAAAGTGG
Source organism: Lithobates pipiens (assembly GCF_037356315.1). Taxonomy (NCBI): domain Eukaryota; kingdom Metazoa; phylum Chordata; class Amphibia; order Anura; family Ranidae; genus Lithobates; species Lithobates pipiens. Next base: position 377,547,657 of record NW_027507903.1, on the reverse strand, counting down.
GTGGGGCTTGCATTAAACTCAATGTTTAACCACTTAAGGACCAGGCCTCTTTTTCGGACTTGGTGTTTCCATGTTTAAAACAGTTTTTTTTGCTAGAAAATTACTTAGAACCCCCAAACATTTTATATTGTTTTTTTTCTAACACCCTAGAGAATAAAATGGCGGTCATTGAAATACTTTTTTTCACACCGTATTTGCTCAGCGGTCTTAGAAGCGCATTTTTTTTGGAAAAAATTCACTTTTTTGAATAAAAAAATAAGACAACAGTAAAATTAGCCCAATTTTTTTTTATACTGTGAAAGATAATGGTATGCCGAGTAAATTGATACCCAACATGTCACGCTTCAAAATTGCGCCCGCTCGTGGAATGGCGTCAAACTTTTAGCCTCAAAAATCTCCATAAGCGACATTTAAAAAATTCTACAGGTTGCATTTTTTGCATTACAGAGGAGGTCTAGGGCTAGAATTATTGCTCTCGCTCTACCGATCGCGGCGATACCTCACATATGTGGTTTGACCACCGTTTTCATATGCGGGCGCTACTCACGTATGCGCTCGCTTCTGTGCGCAAGCTCGTCGTAACGGGGTGTTTTTAAAAAAAAAATTTTTTTTTCTTATTTATTTTAATTTATTTTATTTATTTTTACACTTTTTTTAAAAAATAAAAATAAAATGGATCACTTTTATTCCTATTACAAGGAATGTAAACATCCCTTGTAATAGAAAAAAGCATGACAGGTCCTCTTAAATATGAGATCTGGGGTCAAAAGGTCCTCAGATCTCATATTTGGGCTAAAATGCAAAAAAAAAAAAAAAAAAAAAAAGAAAATCTGACATTTAAAAAAAAATATATACCTTTAAGAGGTATGGGCGGAAGTGACGTTTTGACGTCGCTTCCGCCCTCCTATGGTATAGAGACGAGTGGGGGCCATCTTAGCCTCACTCGTCTCTATACCCAGCAGACTGAAGGACCCGATCGCCTCCGCCGCTACCGACGGCTCCGGTAAGCGGCGGGAGGGGGGGTGGCACCTCTCCCGCCGCCGATAGCGGTGATCTCGCGGCGAATCCGCCGCGGAGACCACCGTTATCGTACAGCCGACCGCCGCCTGAAGAGATGGATATCTCGGTTGTGGCAGCAGCTGCTGCCGTTACCGAGATATCCCTCTTCAAAAAATGGACGTACATCGTCGTGCGGCGGTCGGCAAGTGGTTAATATCTCAGAAACCGAACTGGCACAAACGCAAATTTTTGTGGCACAAATCGGTACAAACGTGGCACAAACGAATGGTATATATTCAGGTTTTACAAACATGGGGTGCCAACTTCACACAGCTCCCACTGTGCCAGCTTTCATTTGAATCGCCGGGTGCCCACCATTACACAAATCCTGCCTCCTGGACCAGCTCCTACCTGTGTCCCGGCATTGGACAAGTGTGCTGTCTGTCAAAACCAGGAGGCAGGACTCGTATGACAGCGGGCACCAAGTGTTTCAAATTAAAGCTGACACAGCAGGCAAACGTCGGCCTGACACATGCCCCAGTGTCTGGTACCTGAGGCAGACTGCTAGCCCCCCCCCCCCCCCCCCCCTCTGCCTCAGCACCCACCCACGATCTGTGGGATAATCCAGCTGGCTCTCCTCTCTGATCTCCTGCACAGTAATTTAAATAAAAGTTGACACACCCCTCCAGTGTGTAGGCCCCAAGGCGGACCACCCCCCTCTGCCTCAGCAAATGCCCAAGATCGGCCTGCAACTGGCTCTGCCCCTGCAATACGGGGACAGATCTGGGGATAGTGTCCTCAGTCTTGGGACTGACCCTGGAAACCGGCAGACTGGTCAGCCTAGTCTAAAGGTAGCCATTGCCACTAGCAGAAAGTGGTCCTGACATGCCCCCCTGACCCGTGGGTGCTGCATGCTGCCACACCCTAAATGGGCATGACGTTGCGCCACATCATCAGCCAACTGATGTATGTAAGAGGCCACGGGCAGGACATGGGCTGGGCATGCCTGGGTTGCCAACCAATCGGAGGTGGCGAGGTAGAGACTGGACACCAAGCCTGGACCAGAGCCAGGACAGCTGAACTGGAGATGGAAGCCGTTCGCCGATGGCCAAGGATGGATGCTGTGTCTGTCCCAATCCCTTGAGGGGTGAGGCGAACCCAAGCAGCCTATGTGTCTCGGACAGAAACGGGGAGAGAGACCACCAATGCTGGAGTACAAGACAAAACTGAGAGGGGAAAAAATATATATTTCAAACGTAGTTTACCTACAGTAAGGGTTATATTGAAACAATGTATAAATATACAGTATCTCACAAAAGTGAGTACACCCCTCACATTTTTGTAAATATTTTATTATATCTATTCATGTGACAACACTGAAGAAATTACACTTTGCTACAATGTAAAGTAGTGAGGGTACAGCTTGTATAACAGTGTAAATTGTCTGCCCCCCTCAAAATAACTCAACACCGCCATTAATGTCTAAACCGTTGTCAAAAAAAGTGAGAATTTCCAAATTGGGCCCAAAGTGTCAATATTTTGTGTGGCCACCATTATTTTCCAGCACTGCCTTAACCTGCTTTGGGCGTGGAGTTCGTCAGAGCTTCGCAGGTTGCCAACGGAGTCTTCTTCCACTCTTCCATGATGACATCACGGAGCTGGAGGATGTTCGAGACCTTTCACTCCTCCACCTTCCATTTGAGGATGCCCCACAGATGCTCAATAGGGTTTAGATATGGAGACATGCTTGGCCAGTCCATCCCCTTTACCCTCAGCTTCTTTAGCAAGGCAGTGGTCATCTTGGGGGTGTGTTTTGGCGTCATTATGTTGGAACCCTGCCCTGTGGCCCAGTCTCTGAAGGGAGGGGATCATACTCTGCTTCAGTATGTCACAGTACATGTTGGCCTTCATGGTTCCCTCAATGAACTGTAGCTTCCCAGTGCCGGCAGCACTCATGCAGCCCCAGACCATGATATTCCCACCAGGAGAAGTCTGTACAATATGGTAGACCAACAAAAGAGAATGGCTAGCTGGGTGGTATATAACATAAGAGATGGATTCTCCTTAGCTTTAAAGCTGTCCAAATCCCAGCACTCTTTATAACGTAGAGAAATGTGGTTCATAAGTTTTATATATATATATGTCGATTGTACCTGCATCCGAGTGTGGAAAGATGTTGCAGCCTGCATGCATCAATTCAATAACAGGAGGCAGTTGCTTCAGTGTGGGTTCTATATACCTCTTATCAGGGAGTTGCCTTGTGCAAGGTTGTCTCACACAGTTGGAGACAGGGACAATCCTTTGGACAGCAGAAGGCAACTCTCTGATAGGTATATAAAATCCACACTGAAGCAACTGCCTCCTGTTCTTGAATGGATGCATACAGGCTGCAACATCTTTACACACTCGGATGCAAGTACAATCGACAGACATATATGGAATCTCTTTTGCACTATACACACGGTCAGACATTCCGACCACAAAATCTGTCCGATTTTTTTTAACGAAACTGGTGTTGCATACACGGACAAAGTTGTCTGAAAATCTGATTGTTCAGAACGTGGTGACGTTCGTTGTGTACGACGGGACTACATAGAGGCTAGTAGCCAATAGCTTTGGTCTCGTAATTTGATCTGAGCATGCGTGGCACTTTGTCCATCGGAATTCTCTACAAATGATTGGAAAAAGTCCAATCGGATTTTTTTGTTGGAAAATTTTAGATCCTGCTCTCAAATATTTTCCATCGGAATTTCCAATGGAAAAAGTCCAATAGAGCCCACACATGATTGGATTTTCCGACAATATAATCCAATCGAACTTTTTCCATCCGAATTTCCAACCGTGTGTACAGGGCATTTCTTTCTCTCTTTCTTTCTCTCTCTTTCTCTTCATTTCTCTCTCTCCATTTCTCTCTCTCTCCATTTCTCTTTTCAAATGTTTTTATTGAGATTTTTAGCAGAGTTAGTTACAACAAGGGTTTCAAAACAAAAAAAAAAAATATATAGTAATAAAAGTAACATAACACAGTATAATGTAGTGACAGGGTTTTCTCAGCACAATATAGCATATAAACAAATAATCCACAATAAAGAATAAAGTAGTATTCCCAAGTATCTAATATTCATAGTCATAAAGGGACTCGAACAAGAGTAAGTCTCTTAGAATTTGTATAATAAAGTCCGTAATATAATTAAAATGTAAGATTTATAAATAGCGATATGGATAATGGCCACTTCTGGACCCCAAGACACCCCTCACAGAGATCTATCTGTGTCTTGGAGTACCTAGTCCAACATCCTAAAGGAAATTCAAACACAGTAGTTATCTTTTATGAAGGAAAATAAAGATCTATTCTTACTCCGCAGCTCAATTCAGATAAACAAACATGTGATATATTTGTCACTTTTTTATGAAATTATTTTTAAAGCCATCCAAAAAAAAATATTAAAACGCACAGGAGTTCTTTCTTCTATATGATTAAAGAATCAGCATTATCTAAATTGTGGAAGTATAATTTTTGTACCATGTACTCCAAGGTTCCCATAGTTGTTGTTCCTTAATATATAGGGATTTGTCATTAGGAAATAACAATTCATAGGAGTCTCTCTCCATTTCTCTTTCTCTCTCTCACACTCTCTCTCCCTATGTTATAAAGAGTGCTGGGATGTGGACAGCTTTAAAGCTAATGAGAATCCATCACTTACCATGTGATATATCTCCCAACTAGCCACTCTCTTTTATGTTGGTCTACCATATTGTACAGACTTCTCTGTTGCTCTTCAAGGCTATGATGAAGAGGGAACCCCTCAAAATGCGCCAGCCATCTTTTAGCACTTGCCCTTGCATGGGCATGTCCAATTTCTAAAATTTTAATGTGTATATTTTGTAACCCTGTTTTTATGAATGCGTAGCTATTTTTCTATATGCATTTATTTGTTTATATATAGAAACTGTATCAATTTGATCAAAGCATCAGATCACGCTCCTTCCACCACTTTCCTTCACCTGGCTCTCTTTGGACCACCCCTGGTCAGCTTAGGCAGTGGGACACACATGATCATCTTATAATTCCCTCCTTTTGAAAGTATTGCCACTCTATACTAGTAACGCCTTCAAAAGCGCAGGAGAAATTCTTTCTTTATTGATATTTTCTTTTTTTTTTTTCTTTTTTTTCTTTTTTTTTGTTTACAAACTTTTTTATTTGGTACAAAAGGTGGTACAAAATATATAGTACAGTAGTATAAAACAAATCACAGAGAGTTCAATATACATTTGAGCATATAATAATCATATGTGGTATAAATAACATTCCTTGACAGTAAAAAAAAAAAGGAAAAAAGGGTGAATTCTGTCATATTTTTGGGTATTTATATTTTCATGATACTCCCAGCACCATGCTCGACTGTAGCCAAGACACACTTGTCTTTGTATTCCTCACCTGGTTGCCACCACATTGATTATGAAGAGGCCTCAGACGATAGCTTTAGATAAGATACCATCGTCCCAATTAAGATATAGAGAACAAGGGAGAGCATAAAGCTCAACATTAGGAAAAAAACTCCTGAGATCAGTGGGAACAGTGGGGACTATTGCGGTATCGGATAGTATTCAAAAACGTAAATTGAGATTTAAAATGAGATGGGATTTTATTTTAAATAACTACACAAAAATGATAGAAAAAAAAAAATACAAACATAGATCAAAATAGACAACAAAATGATCAATCCATGAAATGGACAATATCATACAAGGGTAATTGAAAACCCCAAACAAGAGGGATTTTTTACATAAATGTAAGGTAGACGTTACCACCACACATGCTTAAAACCATCTGAACCAAAGAAGTTTATCTTGATGTCAGAAACCATGAAATCAGGCCAAGACAGAAGTACAGTTAAATCACACTTGTTTAATAATAAAAGTAAAAAGAACAAACTTAGTTAAAACATAGCCAAAGTTCAGTAACCAGAATGGATAGTCAGCCAAGTCAGAAGTCAGGGACCCATGTAGTGGTGATGTTGACTAAGGGTAAGGCAGAGAACTTCTGGACTGGATGGCTTAAGTAGGCAGGACTGACGAGCAGGATATCATCAACAGCTGAGTAACTGGAGAGCTAGGTGCAGGCAATTAGCAGACAGCTGAGCGGCCAGCTCAGGCAAGGAAGGGCTGAGCCCAGCCCTGACAGTACCCCCTCCTGAACAACCCCTCCCCCTCAGAGGACCACCAGGCTCGAGGGGAAAACATCTATGGAAATCACAGAGGAGGACAGGGGCACGTGCTTCTGAGGATGAGACCCAAGAGCGTTTCTCCAGACCCTACCCTTTTTAATGCACCAGGTACTGTATGTGATAATAAATAGACGGCGCTATGTGAAAACTAACAACAATAATAGGATAGTGAACAGTGGACCGAGTTGGGTACCAACAGATAGACAGACTCTGTGACTGTGCTAATTAACACAATTAACACAATAGGAACATGTGCGACATTAGTGATTGACACACTACAAAACAAAAAATATGAAGATGAGTAGAAAAGTCCCAATAAATAGCAACCACAATGGTGGTGTGAACACTGATCTTCTTGGTGTATAAATGTATGATTAGTAGGAATTCCTTCACAAGGAAGAGGAAACGACACCCCACAGTGCTGTATGTATAATCTGCTTACCAGATGTGGTGGACTTCTTTATTTAAAAAGAAAGTCATGAAGGCTTATGCGGATTGTGCCTGCTCACATGGGCAGACTGTATCTTAATGGGAAAAAAAACTCCTTCCCGGATGGTCAAGCAACGGTGCTTTATACTGGAATAAAGGGGCGAAATACGGGATGTGAGCTTGAACGCCGTCTGAACAGCCAGGACGCCCATCCATTGGCAACCAAGTCTACATAGTAATCAATAAGTGCAAGGTAAAGTATCAATAAAGGATAAAAAAACTTTTAAAACTAATGAAAAAAATGTAAAAAGACTTTAAATAAACTTTGTAAACAAGGGAAGAGTGGAATTATAATGATCCCACAATGAACGCAGAACCCAGGGGGACATTTTCACAGGTTGCAGCCGCAGTGCTGGTTTACATCATGCCTGATGGTTACTTACTATGTCCACTCCCATCACTGCATGACCTGACCCCCTCATATTTACATTAGATAATGCACAAAAGTACAGTGATAATACAGTTGTAGCTAGACAATACTAGAATAATACTAGGCTGGTAGTGTAAATATTATTTACACTACCAGCCTACCATTATATCTATCCTAAACTGCCTTTCCCATCTTGACTACTAGTATTAATTGGAATCCAAAAAACTCTAGCATCCTGGATGGACTTCGCTGATCACCCATAATGTAACTTAAAAAGAAAGGCAACAACCAGCAAACAATGGTTAAAGTGGAGGGCCACCCTGAAAACTTACCAGAGATGCCTGTTGCTAGGCACATCGTCCTAATCTGCCTCTTCCTCCTCCGCGGAGATCTTCTGTCTTCTCTCCTACGTGCGGCGTCTTCTGGGTAATGGGTCGCGCTGTGTTCTGGGAACCGTGTGTCCCACTGTGTGTCCCAGAACACAGCGCGCCCCATTCACAAAGCGCTGTGCGACTCGCGCATGCACAGTAGGAAACAGGCAGTGAAGCCGCAAGGGACCTGAGAGCCAAGGGACGGGTCAGCTTTGGCGGCCGACATTGCGGGACAGGTAAGTGTGCTTATTAAAAGTCAGCAGCTACAGTGTTTGCAGCTGACTTTTAATTTTTATTTTTTTTTAAAACCGGCCCTCCTCTTTAAGATGCCCCCTATGGGTGTGGGAGTAATTATAACAAATTTTATAAGGAAAATGGAGGCGAGGGGGGAAAAAAGGATTGTTAATCATTGGTCAGAAAACAATTTAAGTCAAGTTCGATATTCAACCCAGAGGGCTGCATCATATGTAATTTATACAACCAATATGTTTTATTTTGAGATATAGATCTCTTCATAGGAGTACCCCTCCAGTGTTTCAATATTTTGTCAATACCATAGAAGGTCAGAAGTGTTGGATCACTATCATGGTAGAATTTGAAATGCCTGGACACACTATGGTTTGGGTAGCATTTTTTAATGTTGGTTACATGTTCATTTATTCTGATTTTTAACTGTCCTGTGGTTCTGCCCACATATTGCAATGAACTCAAGAACATAACTCACATGATCAGAGTGACACGTAATGAAGGGTTTAATTTTGTATTCTTCTTTTGTCACCAGAGATTTCATATGAGATATCTTTTTATTTGTACCTGGTTTTCTCGTTGTTTTGCAGGCCTTGCATCTAGTGCAATAGTGGAACCCAGATCCATCCAGGAATGTTGGCATTTTCCTGGGTGGATCTAGTACATTCCATGCTATGAGGTTTCTCAGGCTCTGAGCTCTTCTGTAAATAAACATATTTATTTATTTGGAAGTACGGATTGTAAATCCCTATCTCTCAGCAAAATTGGCCAATCTTTTTTAAAAATAATTACTTGTTTGTACTGGCAGTGGAAGCCTGAAAGGAAGGCCACTACCCCCTTGGATTCCCTTTTTGGGTTTGGTCATCAAGAGTGACTGTCTATCCATTGCCGACACCTGTCCAACCACTTTCTTAAGTGTATTCATGGATAGCCCTTCTCCAGGAATCTGTCTGTTAGAACCTGTGCCTGTGAGATGAAATCAGTATCATTGTGGCAATTGCGCTGTATTCTCATATACTGTCCTTTGGGGACAGCACCTATCCACTGTGGATGGTGACAGCTGTGGGTAGGTACAAAAGAATTTCTATTGGTTTCTTTAGAATAGGTCCTCGTAATGATGGTATCTTGGAATTTGGTAAGTGTCAGATCCAGGTAATTAACAGTGGTAAAACTACCGTATTTTCCGGCGTATAAGACGACTTTTTACAAGTAAAAAAATTGGCCAAAAAGCAGGGGTCGTCTTATACGCCGGGTCAGCTCCTCGGATGCCGGCTGGGTGTTTGGTAATACTGTATGTAGCTTCGGCTACATACAGTATATACCGCTGAGCCAATCCTGGTGAGCGATGTATTCAAATGAATACAAAGCCTGCTCGGATTGGAGTAACGACCTCTGCCAATCCGAGCAGGCTACTCTGTAGCCTGCTATGATTGGCTTGGAGAGTCAGAGCGGCACGGGCTGATGATGTTACAGCCTCTGCTAATCCAAGCAGGCTTTGTATTCATTAATAGAATACATCGCTCGCCGTGATTGGCTCCAGCAAATGCAGGAAGAAGGAAGAAATATGAAGCCTCGGAAGCCTCGAAAGCCGGGCCGTCTTATACGGTAAGTACAGATTTAAAAGCATTTTTGTCCTGTAAGATTAGGGGGTCGTCTTATATGCCGGGTCGCCTTATACACCGGCAAATACGGTATGTTCTGCCGTATACTTTAGACCATATCTGTTATTGTTCATTTTTCTTAGAAAAGCCAAGAAGCTTGTATATGTTCCCTCCCAAAGCAATATAACATTGTCAATGTACCTCTTGTAAAATAACAGCTCTTTAGTTTGATTTGTAAGAATTGTTTCTATTTCCCATTTGTTTAATGTTATATTTGCTACACTTAGGGAATAACGTGCTCCCATATCTACACCACCTGTTTGGTTGTAGTAGCTATTCAACCCAAAAAATAGTTATTTCCTATTGCTTAGGATAATCCCTCCAACAAATGGTTTGTTTGGGATTTGGTCATCTTGGGCTCTTTTAACACAGTACATTTGACTGCCTCCAATGCATCCTTCTGACATATATTGGTATATAAAGAGTCATTGTCAATTGTTACCATTATAGTAATGTCAGTTACCGTAATATTTTGGAAAAGGATTGGCTCTGTGTCACTAAGGGCTGAAGGAACTTGTTGAGATATTCCCCCAACCTAGAGTACAGAGAGCCAATCCCACTCACTATAGGGTGGCCCGTTGGGTTCTCTATATTCTTATGTATTTTAGGTACTATATAAAGCATTGAATTTTTTGGTGCATGTATTTGGAGATAGTCTGCTTCTTTTTGGTTGAGTATTTTCTTGGCTAATCCTTTTTTTATATATTTTCCTAATTCTATTTTTAACTGTGTTGTTGGGTCTTTTATCATTTTGTTGTAGGTCACAGTATTATTAAGTAGGACCTATTTTAACCCTTTCCCGCCGAGCGCACGCAGATATGCGGCCCCAAATACCTGGGCTTTTTTCCGGGGGGCCGCATATCCGAGTACATGTGCTCTGGCCGGGATCGCGCCGGTTCCCGTGCAGGCAGCGATGAGAACCGAGTGTCAATTACACCTTCGGGTCTCTGACTAATGATTGACAGGTGGGAGAACCCACCCCCAGTCATGTGATCGCTGTGACAGCCAATCACAGCGAGCACATGAATGGGAAGCCTGTCAAACAGCTTCAGAGTATCTCTTTCTCCTCAGATCGTCTGTGAGGAGAAATTGATACAGTTCTTTCAGAGTGAAAAAAAAAAAAAAAAGTAAAATAAGTTCTAATCAGTCCACAGGTCTCAGAGTAGGCTCTGATCACCCCTGTTAGCATTAGTTAGGTTAGTGCAGTGACAGCTTCAGTTCAGTAATAGTGACAGTTTCAGTTTAGAGTATTTTGTATTGTCATTGTCACCACTAGTGTCAGTGTCAGTAGTCTCAGCGTTAGCGCTTGTCACAGTTCATCTCAGCGTCAGCGATTGTCACAGTTCATCTCAGCGTCAGCGATTGTCACAGTTCATCTCAGCGTCAGCGATTGTCACAGTTCATCTCAGCGTCAGCGCTTGTCACAGTTCATCTCAGCGTCAGCGCTTGTCACAGTTCATCTCAGCGTCAGCGCTTGTCACAGTTCATCTCAGCGTCAGCGCTTGTCACAGTTCATCTCAGCGTCAGCGCTTGTCACAGTTCATCTCAGCGTCAGCGCTTGTCACAGTTCATCTCAGCGTCAGCGCTTGTCACAGTTCATCTCAGCGTCAGCGCTTGTCACAGTTCATCTCAGCGTCAGCGCTTGTCACAGTTCATCTCAGCGTCAGCGCTTGTCACTGTTCATCTCAGCGTCAGCGCTTGTCACAGTTCATCTCAGCGTTAGCGTTTCGGTCAGCAGTGTTTTATTTAAAAAAAATAATATATATATGTATATATATATATATATATATATATAAAGTTTTACATTTATTACTGTTTTAGTGTGTGGGGTGTAGTTTGTGCCCACACTGCCATTTGTGTCTGCGCAAGTGTGAGTTAGTGCCTCGGCCAGTATCAGTGCTCCTGTCAGTGTCATTGATAAGGTCAGTGTTTTAGGAAAAAAGTTTTAGATTTTAGTAACAAAAAGGTTTACTTTTGCATAGTTTGGGGTCTGTAGAGTGCCTAAAAAAAATGGCAAGTAGGCAATATACTGTTGAAGAGGCATATGCCCTCCTGTGCTCGGACAGTGAAACTGAGTTGGGCTCAGCAGATGAGGATTTCATCTGTGACAGTGAAAGTGTCAATTCAGGCAGCTCTTCCGACTATGAAAGGCCTGTTACGAGCAGGCAGCAAGATGACGTACAGGGTAGCACCCCATCAATTGCACAGCAGTACACCTCTCAGTGGATACCAGAAAACTCTTTCACCCCTCAAATACCAACATTTACAGCTTCACCGGGCATAAATATCAATGTTGAAAATTTTGGCCCTGTGGATTTCTTCAAGATATTTGTGGATGACGAGCTCCTACAGCACATGGTTGATCAAACTAACCTTAATGCCACCCAGTTTATAGCACAAAACCCAACATCTTCTCACAGGAGGAGATGGGTGCCAACACACCTTACAGAAATCAAAATTGTACTGGCTGTTTTACTCAACATGGGCCTAGTCCGAAAGCCTACAATTCGGCAGTATTGGACCTTTAGTCCCATCCATGCCAGGCCAGCTTTTCCTGCAGTTATTTCAAGAGACCGCTTTGAAGCATTGCTGCGCTTTTTGCATTTTAACGATAATTTGCAGTGTCCCCCAAGCAGTGATGCCAGATATGACCGCCTGTTCAAACTGCGGCCCCTAATTTCTTCTCTGTCTAATAAATTTTCAACGGTTTATACCCCGGATCAAAATATCTCTATTGATGAATCCCTGATAAATTTTAAAGGCCGACTACATTTTAAGCAGTTCATACCATCCGGTGTGGCATAAAATTTTACAAACTGTGCGAAAGCACAACAGGATATACATTTGGATTTCTGATCTATGAAGGACGAGACAGACAACTCAACCCCCAGGGCTGTCCAGACAATCTTGGAGTCAGTGGGAAACTTGTCTGGTACCTGATCCAACCTCTGCTCCACCAAGGCTACCATCTCTACGTCGACAATTTCTACAGCAGTGTGCCACTTTTTAGATCTCTGCATGCTGCTGGCACAGGAGCATGTGGGACCATGCGGAAAAACCGAAAAGAGTTTCCGCAGCAGCTAGTGAGACAACGTTTGCAGAGAGGCACATCACTCAGTTACCAACAGGAGGAAATGATGGCTGTCAAATTCTCAGACAGAAAAGACGTCTATATGCTAACAACAATCCACCCAGAGGGCACAGTGACCGTAAAAGAACGGGGGTCAGCTACACAGAAAGAAAAGCCACTGTGCATTACGGAATACAACAAATACATGTGTGGAGTCAACCTCTCTGACCAGATCTTGCAGCCCTACCTGGTGCTGAGGAAATCTAAAACCTGGTATAAAAAAGTTGCAATATACCTTATCCAGGTGGCTATCCACAATTCATTTGTCCTTTATAAAAAATCTGGTGGTACTGACACCTTCCTACAGTACCAGGAAAAAAATATAGAACACCTGATGCTTCAAGCAGACCCCAGACAACCTGCAGAATCAGAGGATGTTAGAAGACTAACAGAGACACTTTTTGTGTCCTATCCCAATCACAGCAAGCACCAAATTCCCCAGGAAGAAGTGTCGTGTGTGTGGCAAAAATGGCAAAAGATGCGATACTCGTTACCACTGCCCGACGTGCCCTTCCAATCTAGGCCTGTGCATCCACCCTTGTTATGAAATTTACCACACCATCCCGCATTATTAGAAACCAGAAATATTGTGAGGGAGGAGGTTAACGTTTGCCTTATTTCTTTCCTTGCATAAAATGTCCGTAATTTACGCAGCATTTTACGCAGGGGTTCGGGTTAGCCTTAAAAGGAGAAATTCACCTTCACTAAAAAAATGCACATTTTTTGCAGGTAAAAAAATGCATTTTTTTTTGTTTTTGTTAGGAGCCTGTAAAGCATTGCACCCACGGTCAGCAGATCGTGGGTGTAATTACACATTTAGGTGGTCTGCCTGTGTAGCTGTCTGCCCGAACCTCCGATATGGCCAGACAGTTACACAATGACAGGAAGCATCAATGAACTACCTAGAGATCTCAACATCGCCCTGGTAGTTCATTGAGAACTACAAGCCAACAGCCACAAAGGCTGCCGGTACTTGTAGTTTTCACATTCGATCACATTAGATTGTGACAGTGAGCAGGGGATTTTCTCCCCCTGCTCACGGTCACAAAAAGGGGGGACCGGGGGGGTATGGGGGCAGATGTAACATGTTACACCCATATTGAGGGTGTAACATGTTACAAAAGGTGAACTTATCCTTTTAAAAAGTAGCATCACACTGAAGAGTGCCTGTAATGTATACATTGATGAATTGCCCTCTCTGAATGCAACATATTTTGCACATGTATATAGTATCCCCATGCACGTCAGAAGTTGGAGAATATATTTTGGGTTGATTTTTGGTGGTGGGTCAAAGTAATGGCACAAAATTTATAGCTAAATTGAAACATTTGTGAAAAAAAATGCAATTTATGTTTTTGCCTACCAAATTCAAAATTATTCCCATAAAAATTGAGAGGCTAAAAACCCAAGATTTACCCCTAGATAGATACCTTAGGGGGTCTTGATTGCAAAATGGAGGGATTTGAGGGGTAATTCCATTATTTGGATACCAAAAAGTGTCTGTAATGAATTCATAGTATCTGAAATGTTAACTTGGATTAATTGCCCTCCTAAAGGCAAAATGTGCACTATGGTTTCTGGGCCCAATTATGGGTACAAACAACATATGACACACACATATGTGGCATATTTATTCACAGAAGTAATAGAAGAAGTTATTTTGGGTTGTTTTTTGGTGGTGGGTCATGGTAGCAGCAAAAAATATTCAGCCGAAATGTAAAAACTGTTATTTTTTTTACCTTTTTGTGTAGTTTTCCTTTAATAACAAAACTAAATGTATGAGTTATGTAATAAAATGTACCACCAAAAGAAAGCCTAATGTGTCCTGAAAAAACAAGGTATAATTCACCTGGATACACTAAGCAGTTGTAAAGATACCGTATATACTCGAGTATAGGCCGACCCGAATATAAGCCGAGGCCCCCAATTTACCCCCAAAAAAACTGGCAAACTTATTGACTCGTGTATAAGCCGAGGGTGAGACATGCCTGTCCATCCCTGTGTGTCCGTCCATCCCTGTGTGTCCGTCCATCCCTGTGTGTCCGTCCATCCATCCCTGTGTGTCCGTCCATCCATCCCTGTGTGTGTGTGTGTCCATCCATCCATCCATCCCTGTGTGTGTGTGTCTCCATCCATCCATCCATCCATCCCTGTGTGTGTGTGTCTCCATCCATCCATCCATCCCTGTGTGTGTGTGTCTCCATCCATCCATCCATCCATCCCTGTGTGTGTCTCCATCCATGTGTGTGTGTGTGTGTGTGTGTGTGTGTGTGTGTGTGTGTCCAGCCTACCTTTGTCCCGAGCCTCCGTCCCGTGCCTTGCCTCCTTGCCTCCGTCCCGTGCCTTGCCGCCTTGCATCCGTCCCGTGTCGTGCCTTGCCTTGCCTTGCCTTGCCCCCGTCCCGTCCCGTCCCGTGCCGTGCCGTCCCGTGCCCTCTTCGTCGGCGGCCATTGTAAAGTTCAAAAGCTGCGCCGCCGCCTTCGCCTGTGATAGGCGGAACACTGAATTTCCCAGCAGCCTGTGTTCCGCCTATCACAGACGTCGTATCATCCTCGTCCGTAGTACGAGGATGATACGATGTCCGTGATAGGCGGAACACAGGCTGCTGGGAAATTCAGTGTTCCGCCTATCACAGGCGAAGGCGGCGCCGGAGGCGCGGCTTTTGAATAGAATGGCCGCTGTCTGTCTGCTCGACACGCTGATCGAGCGGGCAGACAGCGATGACTCGAGTATAAGCCGAGGGGGGCACTTTCAGCCTCAAAAAAGAGGCTGAAAATCTCGGCTTATACTCGAGTATATACGGTATGTACAGTTTAACTAACACATGTCAAAATGGCAAAACTGAGTTCAGGCATTAAGGTTCGTTTTACCCTTAGTCATGAAAGGGTTAAAGAAACCGATAGAAATGCTTTTGTACCTACCCACAGCCTTCACCATCTGCAGTAGATAGGTGCTGTCCCCAAAGAACAGTATATGAGAATACAGCACAGTTGCCACAATGATACTGATTTCATCTCACAGGCACAGGTTCTAACAGACAGATTCCTGGAGAAGGGCTATCCATGAATACACTTAAGAAAGTGGTTGGACAGGTGTCGGCAATGGATAGACAGTCACTCTTGATGACCAAACCCAAAAAGGGAATCCAAGGGGGAAGTGGCCTTTCTTTCAGGCTTCCACCACCTGTACAAACAAGTAGAAACTATTTTTAAAAAATATTGGCCAATTTTGCTGAAAGATAGGGATTTACAATCCGTACTTCCAAATAAATAAATACGTTTATTTACAGAAGATCTCAGAGCCTGAGAAACCTCATAGCACGGAATGTACCAGATCCACCCAGGAAAATGCCAACATTCCTGGATGGATCTGGGTTCCACCATTGCACTAGATGCAAGGCCTGCAAAACAACAAGAAAACCAGGTGCAAATAAAAAGATATCTCATTTGAAATCTCTGGTGACAAAAGAAGAATACAAAATTAAACCCCTCAGTACGTGTCACTTTGATCATGTGACTTATGTTCTTGAGTGCCTATGTTCATTACAATATGTGGGCAGAACCACGCAACAGCCAAAAATCTGAATAAATGAACATGTAACCAACATTTAAAAAGGCTACCCAAACCATAGTGTGTCCAGACATTTCAAAATCTACCATGATAGAGATTCAACTCTTCTGACCTCCTATGGGATTGACAAAATATCGAAACATTGGAAGAGTACCCATATGAAGAGATCTATATCTCAAAATGAAACCTATTGGCTGTATAAATTACATATGATGCAGCCCTTTGTGTTGAATATCGAACTTGACTTAAATTGTTTTCTGACCAATGATTAACAATCCTTTTTTCCCCCTCGCCTCCATTTTCCTTATAAAATTTGTTATAATTACTCCCACACGCATAGGAGGCATCTTAACCATTGCTTGCTGGTTGTTGCCTTTCTTTTTAAGTTGCATTATGGGTGATCAGCGAAGTCCATCCAGGAAGCTAGCGTTTTTTGGATTCCAATTAATACTAGTAGTCAATATGGGAAAGGCGGTTGAGGATAGATATAATATCTCAGTTTAAAACATAAATATTTACACTACCAGCCTAGTATTTTTCTAATATTGTCTAGCTACCACTGTATTATCACTGTACTTTTGTGCATTATCTAATGTAAATATGAGGGGGTCATGCAGTGATGGGAGTGGGCATAGTAAGTAACCACCATCAGGCATGATGTAAACCGACACTGCGGCTGCAAACTGTGAAAGTGCCCCCCCGGGTTCTGTGTTAATTGTGGGGTTATTATAATATCGCTCTTCCCTTGTTTACAAAGTTTTTTTAAAGCCTTTACATTTTCTTCATTAGTTTTAAATGTTTTTTATCCTTTATTGACACGTTTACCTTACACCTATTGATTACTATGTAGACTTGATTGCCAATGGATGGGCGTCCTGGCCGTTTTGGTGGCGTCCAAGCTCATGTCACATATCCCGCCCCTTTCCTCCAGTATAAAGCACCATTGCTTAGTGACCAAGGTATGAAGACGTTTATACGAAATGTACGCCGGAGCGTAACCACGTGTGCCTGGTCCCACTTCCGGTTTCCGGTCTCCTGGCTGTCTTGGTTTTCAGGTGGAAAGCACGCCGACCACAGAGGTGGTTCGCGGCCCATATGCCCTACACCACTACAGACAGACGAGCAGCCCCAGTGCCGGGTGGGCACCAACCAATGTAAAGGGCCATTTGGCTTTTGTTTATGTTTTTAAAATTTGTTTAAATAAATTGTATCACGCTATGGAAGCATGTATTGTGTCTTCTATGTCCCATGTCTGCCCATCCGGGAAGGAGGTTTTTTCTCATTAAGATACAGTCTCCCCATGTGAGCAGGCACAATCCTGCATAAGACTTAGTGACTTTCTTTTTAAATAAAGAAGTCCACCACATCTGGTAAGCAGATTATATATACAGCACTGTGGGGTGTCTTTTCCTCTTCCTGGTGAAGGAATTCCTACTAATCATATAGAAGGCTCTTTATATACCAAGAAAATCACAGTGTTCACACCACCATTGTGGTTGCTATTTATTGGGACTTTTCCACTCATCTTCATATTTTTTGTTTTGTTTTGTGTCAATCACTAATGTCACACATGTTCCTATTGTGTTAATTAGTATGGTCACAGAGTACTTATCTGTTGGTGCCCCACTCGATCCACTGTTCACTATCCTATTATTGTTGTTAGTTTTCACATAGTGCCCTCTATTTATTATCTCATGTTGTTGACCACTTTGTGCAACCAAGAGAGTAGCATTATATTATAGTTACACATCTTTTTTTGTAACTAACAAGTATTGTTTTTCGAGTGGTTCAATATTTCCACAATTTTTTTGCTTTATTGTAAATATTGTTTTGGCACAGAGTATACTTACACACTTCACAGGTATTGTATGTGCCCACGGAACCTATGGGAGTCAACAATGGACTGTAGTTCTTACTGCTCATGGTTCTCAACCTGTACAGGATGAGGACGTGGCAACGAGGTGGTAAAGTGGTTGCAGACCAAAGGTTTTAATAAGGAGACATGAAATCTATTAGAAATACGCATATTAGAAGGAAGGTCTAATGTGTAAGCCACTGGGTTAATCCTGCGAAGATTACGGAAAGGCCCAATAAACTAAGGTGCGAACTTCAGTGATGGAACACAGTCAGAGGTTGCAAGATGACAGCCAAACCCTGTCCCTAACCTGATAGGAAGGAGCAGGCAGGTGTCTGCAGTCAGCATAGAGTCTTTACATATCATTAGCATGTCGCAAAGCTTCCTGGACTTGTGCCCAAGTGGAACGAAGACCACAGAGATGCTCCTCTAATGCAGGAATATTCTGCGAAACAAATGAGTCAGGCAACATGGAAGGTTGGAAACCATAGTTCGGCATAAGCGGGGACAATTGGGAAGCAGAATTCAAGGCACTGTTGTGAGCAAACTCTGCCCATGATAATAGGTCTGACCAGTTATGTTGGTCAGAAATATAGCAATGTAGGAATTTCCCCAAGGACTGATTGGCTTGTTCTGTGGCCCCATTAGAATGTGGGTGATATGCAGAGGAGAAAGCAAGCTGAATTCTGAACTGTGCACAAAAGGTTCACCAGAAACTGGACACAAACTGACTACCCCTGTCCGAGACCATCACCTTGGGTAGCCCATGTAAGCAAAAGCTCTCCCGAGCAAAAATGGAAGCCAGTTCCTTAGAAGTGGACAACCTTCGAGGTGATGTCTCATTTCTTACAGGGCTAAAATGATTGCCAACAGCTCTCTGTCACCAATCTCATAATTGCACTCAGCAGGTGACACTTTCTTGGAAATGTAGCCACAGGGATGCATAGCGCTCTCAGAGGCAGGACGTTGAGACAGAAGGGTGCCAACACCAGTCCCAGAAGCATCAACCTCATGGATAAAAGATAAGGTAGGATCAGGATGTGCCAACACAGAAGCAGAAACAAAGGTAGCCTTGAGACTCACAAAGGTAGCCTTGAGACTCTCAAAGGCCTTAATGGACTCCGGAGACAATCTCTGTGAGTTATCGTCCTTTCTGGTCATATCAGTCAACTCATGGGTCGGGGCCACTGTAGGACCGCTGAAAGTTTCTCTGAGTCCATCAAAAACCATAACCTAGGAATTTAACCTGTTCACGATGGAACTCGCACTTCTCCAGTTTACAATAGAGATTGTTCTCTCTTAGTTTCTGAAGCACAGGACCGACATCTGTGTGGTGGCTCTCCAGGGACTTGGAAAATATGAGTGTAGCGGCAGGCTCCTGAAGAGCATGCGCTATGCGTTTTACAAAGTTAAATTTTACCCAAATTACAGTTTGGATTGGGTCTATTTGCCTAAATTAGACTTCTGTATCAGTCTGACTGCGCTGTGAGATGTTCAACCTGGCCACAGGGGGCACTGTCTCTTGTGGCAGGCATGGAACTATGGTCTGGTCAGGTGCTTAAGTTACTCTCTTTCGGAGCCAGGTCAGTGGGAGTGGGCCTCTCGCTGTGCCCTCTGGGAGAGGGTATTTAAGATATGGACGTCTCGTGGTTTGGAGTTCCAGTGCAATATGATGTGCTGATTACATGGTCCTGGTCCTCCTGACCAGTCCCCGGGAAGGCTATGGCCTGGGGTGCAGATCCACCCAACTTGGATGCCTCGGGGCTGGTTAGCCCAAGGCAAGGAAACTAAAGGAGTATTCTGAGGTGGATGGGTGCCGTCTCCGGTTCGGGAGAAACCCAGTGTACTTCAAGCATTCCAAGGGAGGACTCTTAAGAAAACCAACCCGTATGTGGTATTCTTCTAAACAAGAGCCTGGAAGGGCTGAAGTAACCGAGAGAATCCGGTCTTGTGGATATCGCCAAGCAGGCTGAAAGATCCAGGTATCCTACAAGTGTTGTACAGCTTAGTTTCCCTACGTGTTCTGCAACAACATCTGTGACAAAGACTTTGTTCCTGAGTAAGCACCTTGTTGGCTGCTAGGCCTTGTGAGAGAGGGACTGTCCAACCTGAGTGTTCATCCAGCTTGCGAATGGCTATTCTCTGGATGCAGTCAAAGTAAGCATGTTCTATATATGTATGTGTATAAACAATGTGTATGTGTACCAAAAGACACACTGCAACGCTACTACCGTGATAATTCAGTGCAATGTATACATACAGTAAAATTCAAATTAATAAAAATCATAATGTCCCATAAATCAATATCAATCTTGAAAGTAGTGCTCCAGTGTTATTATCATATCACCGTGCTTCTCAATAATTGTTATTGCTTGTGAAAACCACCACCAGCTATTGAATGAGTCATGAAGACTCAAATTAACTCTTAATTTTCACTCTCCAAACGTCTTTTCTTTCTCTCAGGACTCTGTTCTATTTCTCCCTTTCACGATCTCCACTCCACCCAATGTATCCCTCACAGGTATGGGGGTTGATCTCCGAGATTATTCAGCTGTTCCTCCACTTCAAGGGTCTGATGTGTCATGTAATCAGAAACACAGCTGACATGGTGCTCTCTGCTATAAAACTTTTATTTAAAACCACACTAAAAGAGGACACTTACTAAATATAAAAACAAAAGTCACTTGTTACATGTATTGAGGGGGTCTGCTTGCTCACCACCGTGACTGCGCAATGTCAAGTGCAGGAGAGGATCCGAGCCTATGTATCGACCTCTGAATGGTCTTCTTCAGCACATCATAATGGCCTTTTCTGGTACTAAACACAGTTTTCCACTCGTTGCCCTCCTTAATCCTCACGAGAGATTGTATGCCCCTCTCAAATCAAGCTTCGAGAAAACCGTTGCTACCTTCAGGAGGTCAAATAACTTTGTAATCAACAGAATTGGATAGGCATTCTTAATTGTGAAATGATTCAGACTCCTATAATCAATACGAGTTCTTAGTTTACCACTCTTCTTCTTCACAAACAAGAAACCAGCATTAGCAGGAGACGAGTATTTGTGGATGAAACCTCGAGAGAGTGCATCTGCAACATACTCCTCCATGGCCGTATCCTCCAAGACCGACAACGGGTAAACCCGACCACGAGGGGGTATGGCACCAGGTTGAAGGTCAATTGCCTAATCAAACTACCGACTTGACCTTTGTCAAAGACATTGCTAAAATTGTGGTACTCTTCCGGCGGGGAGGAGAGTGAAGAGATGCACTGGACCTTGGCTACCTTCTGGAAGCATGTCTCACTGTATTGTGGTGACCAGGAGAGAACCTCAGCACGGAGCTAATCAAAAGAGGGGTTGTGGCTGTGTAACCAAGAATAACCAATAACCAGCAGAAACTTAGGTGAGGAAATAACTTGGAATTGGATTATCTCATGGTGAAGAGCCCCTACGACCATGGACAAAGGAACCGTCTCATGAGTCCCATGGGCAGGCTGTAGAGGTCTCCCATCAAGAGCCTCAATGGCAAGTGGAGTGTCATGCAGCTGCAGCAGAATCGATTGCTTTGATACAAAGGCAGCATTAATGAACAGGCCTGCAGCCCCAGAGTCGATTAGAGTCTATATCTTGATGGACGACTCAGCCCAAGAAAGGGTTACCGGAACAGGGGGCTTAACCTTCTGGATAACTGGGGATGAAACAATGCCACCTAAGGACTGTCTGTGACAGGACTTCAAGGTTTGGGCTTTCCCTGGACGGGTAGGTCAAGACTTCAAAAAGTGACCTGCCTGGCCACAATAAAGGCACAATCTCTCCCTCCTCCTAAATGCTCTCTCATCTGCATGGGTTCACCTTCACTGACTGACTCGGTACCAGAAGGCACGGGTGGGACTGCAAAGCTCGGAGACAAACGTACAGAAAATTTACGCAAGAGAGTCTTTCTCTGAGTCTGGAGTCAATGAGGATGGCAAAGTGATCAACTTCTCCAGCTCAGTGGGTATATCTCAGACTGCTATCTCATCCTTTGCTGGTATCTGAGAGACCATGAGAAAAAGCAGCCACAAGGCCCTACTTATTCCACACAACCTCTGCTGCCAGATTGTGAAATTTGATGGTGTAGTTGGCAACAGTTCTCATACTCTGTTCGATGGACATGAGACACTTGGCAGCAGAAGCGGAGTGTGCGGGAACTTCAAATACCCTTTTAAACAAGGCCACAAATTTGGGGTAGCTCAAGACAACAGATTTTTGCGTCTACCATAGAGGATTTGCCCAGGCCAAGGCTCTCTCAGAAAGCAAAGATATCACAAAACCTACTTTGCTTCTGTCTGTGGGAAATGCCTTGGGCAGCATCTCAAAGTACATCTCAACCTGGTTGAGAAACCCTCTGCATTGGACTGGATCACCCCCAAATCGATGAGGAAGCGGAGCGAAACCAGACATACCTCTTAGAGGTAATAATCAAGGCAGGTGCCTGCACAGAGACTGGAGAAGCAGCAGGGTCTGCCTGCAACAAATGTTGTACTGGGGCGGCCACAGTGGGAGATTCCAGGTGAGCCATGTGACACAGGAGTGTTTGTAACGGCATCGCAAACTGATCCATGCGGTGATCCAGTTCATCCAATCTGGAAAAAATATTACAATCAAGTGGATTGACTGCATCTTCTGAATTCATGGCATTCGCCTACTGTCAGAAACCATGAAATCAGGCCAAGACAGAAGTACAGTTAAATTGCACTTGTTTAATAATAAAAGTAAAAAGAACAAACGTAGTCAAAACATAGCCAAAGTTCAGTAACTGGAACGGATGGTCAGCCAAGCCAGAAGTTACGGATCAATGTAATGGAACACCAAGCAGGATCTAGAGCCTAAAGGGATGTCAGAAAAGCAAGTCTTGAATGAGATGGCAGGAGATAGTATCTGTAATGTTGACCACTGCAAAGGCAGAGAACTTCTGGACTGGACGGCTTAAGTAGGCAGGACTGACGAGCAGGATATCATCAACAGCTGAGTAAGTGTGGAGAGATAGGAGCTGACAATTAGCCGACAGGAAGGGCTGAGCCCAGCCCTGACACTTGGTCTCATCAGACCACAGGACATGGTTTCAGTAATTAGGGATGAGCTGTTCGCCCGTTCGGCGAATTCCGAACATTATGGGCCGTTTGCACCAAATTTGAGTGGCGCGTCACGGCCCGTAATTCACTGCGGCATCGCAGTGCATTGATGGCTGATGATTGGCCAAGCATGCATTATGACCCGCATGCTTTGTCCAATCACAGCGCAGAAAAAATGGAGAGCCATGATTGGCCAAAGCCAGGGTGGGGTTTAGTACAGGCCCTACACTACAAAAGGTTGCCTGCGTGGCGGCCTTGCGTAGTGTGTTGCTTTGTGGAGAGAGATAGACGGAGAGACAATGCCTTTGAATTTCCTTTGAAGCTGTTGCAATTACAGTCGGTGTATTGTGCCACTTGCACAGTGTACACCTAAAGCTACCGCAATTGCTGGTGTTCTTCTGGTCCTATACCACAGGCAGCTGTAGCAATTACAGTCTGTGTATTGTGCCACCTGCACAGTGTACACCTAAAGCTACCCCAATTGCTTGTGTTATTCTGGTCCTATACCACGGGCAGCTGCTGCAGCAATTACAGTCAGTGTATTGTGCCACCTGCACAGTGTACAGCTAAAGCTACCCCAATTGTTGGTGTTCTGATGGTCCTATACCACAGGCAGCTGCTGCAGCAATAACAGTCGGTGTATTGTGTCATCTGCACAGTGTATGCCTAAAGCTACCCAGTTGCTGGTGTTCTGCTGATTCTATCCGCAGGCAGCTGCAGTAATTGTAGTCAGTGTACTGTGTCATCTGCAAATAAAGCTACCCCAATTGCTGGCGTTCTGCTGATCCTATACCGCAGGCAGCTCCAGTAATTAAAGTTGGTGTATTGTGTCATCTGCACAGTGAGCACCTAAAGCTACCCCAATTGCTGGTGTTCTTCAGATCCTATACCACAGGCAGGCAGCTGTAGCAATTACAATTGGTGTACTGTGTCATCTGCACAGTTTTCACCTAAAGCTAGCCCAATTTCTGGTGTTCTGTTGATCCTATACTGCAGGTAGCTCCAGTAATTACAGTTGGTGTATTGTGTCATCTGCACAGTGTGCACCTAAAGCTACCCCAATTGCTGGTGATCTTCAGATCATATAACACAGGCTACCCCAATTGCTGGTGTTTGTCTGATCCTATACCGCAGGCAGCTCCAGTGATTACAGTTGGTGTATTGTGTCATCTGCACAGTGTGTACCTAAAGCTACCCCAATTGCTGGTGTTCTCATAGTAATAATACTACAGGCAGGCGATTCTTCTAGCTGCAGTATAATCAGTATATACATCCCAGCTTTGTGCAGCTACATCTCCCTGCATGCCATTAGTATATCTGGAAGGCCAACTAGGAGAGGCAGACAGTCATGAGCCAATAAAAGAGGGCAAGCAGGCTCTGTGACTAGAGGCAACAGTGCTGGTCGTGGACACGGTGCATGCTTATCAGCACGTGGCCATGGGACTCGATTGTCCTTATTTTCGGCAGCTGAATGTGTTGAGTCGCAACATGCCGAAGACTTGGTAGAGTGGAAGATGAAGCCACGCTCATCCTCCTCATCCTCTCTCACCCAGGCTCAGGGTACTGGCAAAGCAGCTGCCAATGCGGCCTCTTCCCTTATCTCAACGGCAGCAGCCACTCCTTCCCTAGCCCCACCATATCCTCCTGAGGAGTCCCCCGAACTGTTTGAGCACGGTGTTGGGTACATGCTCCATGAGGATGCCCAGCGTTTTGAAGGCTCTGCTGATGATACCCAGCTAGAGGAAGGCAGTAACGTCAGCCCAGAGAGAGGGGATGCCCAAGAAGGGCAGCAATCTGGCAGTCATGTTCCTCCAGCTGCAGCATACTGCCAGGTTTGATCCAGTGATGAGGAGGGAGGGGATGATGAGGTCACTGACTCCACATGGGTGCCTGAGAGGAGGATGAGGAGGCACATCTCGGAGGCAGGATGCCCTCCAGGGGCCAGCTTAAGGGCAGCACATCGACTGCATCACACCACAGAGCTCCGCCTGTGCAGGGCACTGCCTCTGCGCATTATTCCAAAAGTTCTTTGGTGTGGGCCTTTTTTGGGACGAGTGCATCAGATCACATCGCTGCTATTTGCAACATGTCTGAAGCATATCTTGCGGGGCCAAAACATCAGCCACTTGGGCACCACATGCTTGACCAGACATATGTCAACCTGCCATGCAGTTCGTTGGCAAGCGTACCTAAGAGACCCACACCAAAGAACAAAGCGGACCTCTCCTTGCTCCTCATCAGCTGGGATCTCCAACCCCACTAGACCTTTAGTCCTCTCTGAAACCTGCTCTGAGAGGAATGAAGGTGTAGAATTAGGTGTGTCACAGCCAAGTGCTTCCGGGCATTCTGCTAGCAGTACACCCACGTCCGATTATAGCAGGCAAATGTCCCTGCCTCAGCTGCTGGACCGGCGAAAGAATTTCACTCCCAGCCATCCACATGCCCAGCGGTTGAATGCTAGCTTGGCTAAATTGCTAACACTTCAACTGCTGCCTTTTCAGTTGGTAGACTCGGCCCCCTTCCGTGAGTTTGTACAATGTGCAGTTCCTCCGTGGCAGGTCCCCAAACGCCACTTTTTTTCACGGAAGGCGATTCCAGCTCTCTACCGGCATGTGGAAGGCAATGTCCTTGCCTCGCTGGACAGGTCGGTCAGCGGTAAGGTGCATATTACCGCTGACTCATGGTCCAGCAGGCATGGACAGGGACGTTACCTGTCTTTCACGGCCCATTGGGTCACTCTTCTGGCAGCTGGGAAGGATGCAGGACAAGGTGCAGTAGTGTTGGAGGTTGTTCCAAAATGCTACTATTGGTTGTGACACACCTCTCTCCTCCACCCCCTCCTCTTCTTCTTCCTCCATGGCCTCTTCCAGTGCTCTGTCCTCAGAACCAGCGGTGCTCTGTAGGCGTTCCAGGGGCTACGCAAGTACGCAGGCAAAACAATGCCATGCCGTGCTTGCGCTGGTTTGTTTGGGGGACAGGAGCCACACTGGGGCTGATGTTTTGTCAGCTCTGCAGGGGCAGGCCGAGAGGTGGTTGACGCCATGCCAGCTTAAGCCAGGAATGGTGGTTTGCAACAATGGCACCAACCTCCTCTCCGCCCTCCGACAGGGACAACTGACCCATGTGCCCTGTGTAGCTCACGTCCTTAACCTGGTGGTGCAGCGGTTCTTGGGCAGGTACCCGGGCTTACAGGATGTCCTGAAGCAGGCCAGGAAAATCTGTGTGCATTTCCGCCGATCATTTAATGCCTGTGCTCGGCTGGCTCAGCTCCAAAAGGAGTTGAACCTGCCCAAGAACCGCCTTATATGTGACATGCCCACCAGGTGGAACTCAACGTTGGCCATGCTGCAGTGGCTGCACACGCAGCAGAGGGCCATCAGTGAGTACCTGTGCGACTACGGCACCAGGACAGGGTCAGGGGAGCTCAGTTTTTTCTCACCACTCCAGTGGGGCATGATCAGGGATGCATGCATTGTCCTGTCACCGTTTGAGGAGGCCACAAGGATGGTGAGCAGTGACAGTGCATGCATCAGTGACACTGTACCTCTTGTCCACCTCTTGGAGCATACGCTGCGTGGAATAATGGACAGGGCACTTGAGGCAGAACAGAGGCAGGAAGATTAGGACTTCCTTGCCTCTCAAGGCCCCCTTTATCCAGACAGTGTTCCTGCTGGGCCACCCATCACACAGGAAGAGGATGAGGAGGAGGAGGAGGAGGAGGAGGATGATTGTGTCAGCATGGAGGTGGAGGCTGGCACTCAGCATCAGCAGCAGCAGCAGTCTTGTAGGGATGATTTACAGTCCCAAGAAACCCATGGACTTGTACGTGGCTGGAAGGAGGTAGCTGCGGATCATGTTGTCCTTAGTGACCCAGAGGACTCCAGACCGAATGCCTCAGCTAACCTACGCTGCATGGCCTCACTGATCCTGCAAAGCCTGCGGAAGGATCCTCGTATTCTTCGGATCAAGGAGAGGGACCATTACTGGCTGGCCACTCTCCTTGATCCACGGTACAAGGGTAAGGTTGCCGACCTTATCTTGCCGTCGCAGAGGGAGCAGAGGATGAGACATCTCCTGGTCCTGGACAACGTGTTGCTGAGGCATCGGTCAGAAGGAGCGGTGGAGAAGGTGGCCGTCTGACCGATGCTTTCAGGCAATTTTTTAGTCCGCAGCCCCAAGGTATGATCGGTTCCAGCAACCATAGCCAGCGTCTGATTTACATGGTGCAGGAATACCTAGGGGCAAGGTCAGACTTGGACACCTTTCCCACCGAAAATCCTCTCGTTTACTGGGTCTTGAGGATGGATCACTGGCCAGAGCTTGCACAGTATGCAATTGAGCTACTGGCCTGTCCTGCATCCAGCGTTCTTTCAGAACGCACCTTCAGTGCTGCTGGTGGCTTTGTTACCGATCACAGGGTGCGCCTGTCCACCAAATCAGTTGATCGACTGACCTTCATCAAGATGAATCAGTCTTGGATCACCCACAGCTACCAAGCACCTGAAGCTGATGTAACCGAATAATTTTTTAGAAATATCACATCCCTTCAAGACTGCCTATGCTGATGCTGAGTGACTGTCCTGTTATGTTGATTGTCTATCCTCTTCCTCCCCTGCTGATATGTTGGAAGAACATTTTTGGTTCTGGGTGATGCCACCAGCCCAATTTTTCTGCCCCTGTTTAACAGGGGCGTTTAATTACAATTTTTGATGCAATGCTTTGCAGCAGGGCTAATTCCTGCAATAAAACTAGAGTATATGGGAGAGGTTGCAGTGTCGTGGCACCAGCACCAGTGCCTAAGGCCCAATTTTTCTGCCCCTGTTTAACAGGGACATGTAATTACAATTCTTGATATAATATTTCACAGGAGGGCCTGTTCCTCTGCCCACCCAGAGTAACTGTGAGGACTTATATTGTTGTGGCACCAGCAACACAACCACCAAAGGTCAATTTTCTACCACTGTTCAACAATGGCATGTAATTACAATTCTTGATATAATCGTTCACAGCAGGGCACTCCAGCGCCCACCAAGAGTCACTTTGAGGGCTTACAATGTTGTGGGAAAACCAACACCTTGTTCCGCCATTTCTGCAGAGCATATAGGGCAGGCCCCTACTTTCAAACATCCAACTTACAAACATCTCCTACTGCAAACGGAAGGAGACAACAGCAAGTGAGATGAAAAAAGACGGACGGCAAAACAAATTATACAGGGGTGATAACCCTTCCCTATGTTTTCCAAAAAGCTTAAAAATAGTTTTTTTGACTGGAGCTACACTTTAAAAATGTACCAGTTGAAAATTACAAACAGATTCAACTTAACACAACAAATCTACACTGTCCCTGTCTTGTTTGCACCGCCTGTATACTGCTGTTCTGAGTATATAGGGCCTGGGGGCCACACATATTTCCTTTTTTTAATATGGGTACGGGGTTCCCTTAATATCCGTACAAGACCCAAAGGGGCTGGTAATGGGCAGGGAGGGCTACCCTTGCCATTTTTCTCAATGATTTTCAACCATATTGCAGGAACCAGATATACCGTATATACTCGAGTATAAGCCGAGATTTTCAGCCCCTTTTTTTAGGCTGAAAGTGCCCCCCTCGGCTTATACTCGAGTCACCGCCGTCTGCCTACCCGATCAGCGTGTCGTGCAGACAGACAGCGGCCATTCCACTATTCAAAAGCCGCGCCTCCCTGTCTGTGATAGGCGGAACACTCAATTTCCCAGCAGTCAGTGGTCCGCCTATCACGGACATCCGCTCATCCTCATACTACAGACGAGGATGAGAGGATGTCCGTGATAGGCGGACCACTGACTGCTGGGAAATTGAGTGTTCCGCCTATCACAGACGGAGGCGCGGCTTTTGAACAGTAGAATGGCCGCCGTCTGTCACAGACGAGGAGAAGAGGTGCGGCGATCCTGGCATGGCCGCCGTATGTTTTTACATGCAGATCGCTGCAGAAGGACACAGGCTGCAGAAGGACAAAGAGGCACAGGACACAGGTAGGATGGACACAGGGATGGACACAGTGATGGACACAGTGATGGACACAGAGATGGACAGGCATGTCTCACCCTCGGCTTATACACGAGTCAATAAGTTTTCCCATTTTTTGTGGTAAATTAGGGGCCTCGGCTTATATTCGGATCGACCTATACTCGAGTATATACGGTAACATTAAAACCGCAAGCAGTTTAAAATGACGTTATTTCCGTTAAATGTCATTTTGTGCAGGGACTGTTCTAAACATGTGGCACTTCACAGGCATACTATAGACACCCCCCAGGCACGATATTTAAAGGAATATTTCACTTTTTTTTTTTCACTTTAATCGTCATTAAAATCAGTGCTCCCGCCAAAACGGCCATTTTTAAAACTTTTTTTTGCATTGACCCATGTCCCCTGGGGCAGAAGCCATGTCCCCAAACCCTTTTTAGGACAGTATCTTGCATATTAGCCGTTAAAATTAGCACTTTTAATTTCGAACGTTCGAGTCCCATAGACTTCAATGGGGTTCTAACATTCGTACGAATTTGGGGTCTGTTCGAAAGTTCTGGTGCGAATCGAACCGGGGGGTGTTCGGCTCATCCCTACTGCTGAGTGACTATCCTGTTATGCTGACTGACTATCCTCTTCCTCCTCAATGATCCTGCTGATAGCTTGGAACAACATTTTTGGTTCTGGGCGCTGCCACCAGTGGCTAAGGCCCAATTTTTCAGCCCCTGTTTAACAGAAGCGTGTAATTAAAATTTTTGATGCAAAACTTTGCAGCAGGGCTCATTCCTGCGCTCCAACTAGAGTATCTGTGAGGGGTTGCAGTGTCATGGCACCAGCACCAGTGCCTAAGGCCCAATTTTTCAGCCCCTGTTTAACAGGGGCATGTAATTACAATTTTTGGTGCAATATTTTGCAGGAGGGTTCGTTGCTGCGCTCAACTACGATATCTGTGAGGGTTTACAGTGTTGTGGCACCAGCACAAGTGCCTAAGGGGCAATTTTTCAGCCCCTGTTTAACGGGCGTTTAATTACAATTTTTGATCCAATACTTTGCAGCAGGGCTCATTCCTGCTCTCCAACTAGAGTTTCTGTGAGGCAGTGTTGTGGCACCAGTGCCTAAGGCCCAATTTTTGTGCCCCTGTTCATGTAATTACAATTTTGATATAATATTTCGCAACAGGGCCCGTTCCAGCACCCACCAAGAGTAACTGTGAGGACTTAAAGTGTTATGGCACCAGCACCACCACCAACAAAAGCCCAATTTTTCTACCACTGTTCAACAAAGGCATGTAATTACAATTCTTGATATAATAGTTCACAGCAGGGCGTTCCAGCACCCACCAAGAGTCACTTTGAGGGCTTACAGTATTGTGGCAACGCCAACACCTTGGGCCCAAATTTCTGCAGAGCATATAGGGCAGTCCCCTACTTTCAAACATCCAACTTACAAACGTTTCCTACTTGCAAACGGAAGGAGACAACAGGAAGTGAGATGAAATCTACCCCTAGGAGGGTAAATTCTCTCCTATAAGGGTTGATGTGGGAAGAACGTGTCTCCTCTCCACTGATGCTTTATCCCAATCCTTGTTTTACTAAAAAAAAAACACATTTTCAAAAAACATTGGTCATTGGGACAGAAAGTGAGGTGAAATCTTCTGAAGAGGTGCACAGACAGCAAAAAAATGTTACAAGGTTGATAACCCTTCCCTATGTTTTCCAAAAAGCTTAAAAATAGATTTTATGACTGGAACTACATTTTAAAAATGTAGCAGTTCAAAATTACAAACAGGTTCTACTTAACAACAAACCTACAGAGTCCCTGTCTTGTTCGCACTGCCTGTATACTGCTGCTTCTGAGTATATAGGGCCTGGGGGCCCCACCCCTTTCCTTTTTTTTATTTTTGGGCGGGGTTCCCCTTAACCACTTCAATACAGGGCACTTAAACACCTTCCTGCCCAGACCAATTTTGAGCTTTTGGCGCTGTTGCACTTTGAATGACAATTGCGCGGTCATGCTACACTGTACCCACAAATAGAGCTTTCTTTTGGTGGTATTTGATCACCTCTACGGTTTTTATTTTTTGCTAAACAAATAAAAAAATACCGAAAATTTTGAAAAAAAAAAGTTTTTTTTGTTTCAGTTTCAAAACTTTGTAAATAAGTAAGTTTTCTCCTTCACTGATGGGCACTGATGGGGCTACACTGATGGGCACTGATAAGGTGGCACCAATGAAGTGGCACTGATGAGGTAGCATTGATGGACACTGATATGTGGCACTGATAGGCGGCACTTATGGGCACTGATGGGCGGCACTGATGGGCGACACAGATGGGCACTGATAGGTAGCACAAATTGGCACTGATAGCTGGCACAGATTGGCATGGATAGGCGGTACGGATGGGCATGGATAGGTGACACAGATGGGCATGGATAGGCGGCACAGATGGGCATGGATAGGCGGCACAGATGGGCACGGATGGGCACTGATAGGTGGCATGGATGGGCACTGATAGGCGGCATTGTATTGTTTTATACTGTACTAATGGATGCCAATCAGTGCTAAACAATAATGCATGTCAATCAGTGATGCCCATTGTGGGCACTGATTGGAATCCATTGTGGGCACTGACTGGAATCCCTGGTGGTCTAGGGTGGCATACCTTGTGCTGGGTATCCCTGGTGGTCTGGTGGCGTCCCTGGTGGTCCAGTGTGGGCATCCTCGGGGGGGGGGGGGGGGGCTGTGCTGATAATCGATCAGCACAGACCCCCCCTGTCAGAGGAGCAGCCGATCGGCTCTCCTCTACTCGCGTCTGACAGACGCGAGTGAGGAAAAGCCGATCACCGGCTCTTCCTATTTACACTGTGACCAGCCGTGATTCGACACGGCTGATCACGTGGTAAAGAGTCTCCGTCGGAGACTCTTTACCAAGATCATAGTTGCGGGGTGTCAGACTGACACCCCGCAACCACGATCGCTGCGATGCGCGCCCCCGGGGAGCACAGTGGCTCAAAATCTGATCACTTCATATGACGTTCGTTCAGGATTTTGAAACCACTTTGCCGCCGTGCTTTTGTTCTAGGGCGGGCGGCAAGTGGTTAATATCCGTACAAGACCCAAAGGCACTTTAAAAATGTACCAGTTCAAAATTACAAACAGATTCTACTTAACATAACAAACCTACACAGTCCCTGTCTTGTTTTCACCGCCTGTATACTGCTGTTCTGAGTATATAGGGCCTGGGGGCCCCACGTCTTTCCTTTTTTTAATATGGGTACGGGGTTCACCTTAATATCCGTACAAGACCCAAAGGGGCTGGTAATGGGCAGGGGGGCTACCCATGCCATTTTTCTCAATGATTTTCATCCATATTGCCGGGACCAGACATTACATTAAAACCGCAAGCAGTTTAAAATGACTTTTTTTCCGTTAGAAATGTAATTTTGTGCAGGGACTGTTCTAAACATGGGAAACACGTGCCACTTCACAGGCATACTATAGACACCCCCCAGGCACAATATTTAAAGGAATATTTCACCTTTTTTTTCACTTTAAGCATCATTCAAATTAGTGCTCCCGAAAAAATGGCCGTTTTTAAAACTTTTTTTTGCATTGATACATGTCTCCTGGGGCAGGAGCCGGGTCCCCAAACCCTTTTTAGGACAATAACTTGCATTTTAGCCTTTAAAATTAGCACTTTTGATTTCGAACGTTTGAGTCCCATAGACTTTAATGGGGTTCTAAAGTTTGCGCAAATTTTCAGTCCATTCGCAGGAGGGTGTTCGGCTCATCTCTACCAGTAATCCATGTCCTTAGTCTCCTTGTCTTCAGCTTTCTTTCTTGGGCTTTCTTGTGCATCATCTTTAGAAGAGACTTCCTTCTGGGATTACAGCCATGCAGATCAATTTGATGCAGCGTGCAGCGTATGGTCTGAACACTGACAGGCTAACCCTACTATGGTGTTTACACAGATAGAATATTGGGGCACTGAAACAAAAAAAATCCTCCTAATTCACCTCTCCCATCCTCCCGAGGAAAAGCCCTCCAGGAAGGTGTCAGAGGGGTTACCTGACTGGACGGATGGCTGGCCGCCCTGGCTCGTGCCGGTGTGTGACGGCGCGTGTTGGCGCTCGTGTTCCTGTGCACGTGGCTGTGTGCGCTCCTGTGGGCACTCGTGCGCGTGTGCTGGCTGACCCTGGTGCGCATGTTGGTGCACGAACGCGCGTTCCTGTGGGCATAGACTCGTGTGCTTCTGGGGGTGCTGGTGCACGCGCGGGTGCTCGCGCGCGTGTGCTAGGGTTTGGTCACACATGCACGTGCACGCTGTTTGGCGCCGGCTGGCCTATTTAGTCTGGCTGAACCCATTGATCAGTGCTGCCTGATCAACAGCTCCCCGTGACCTTGTTCCCTGAACCTGAATTCCGGCTTGATTATCTTTTGACTCGGCTTGCTCTTCTGACCTTCCTGGATATCCGCCCACACCTGACTTCAGGCTCGTTTTTGACCTTGCTCCTGTCTGCTCCCTTGTACCTTGCTGCCTAAACGTTGCTGAACCCGGCCTGTACCTGGACTTACCTTACCGGCTCCTGCTCAGTATCCGCTGCCTGCATTCCTGCTCTCCACCTAGCTGTCTGAAGACCCTTCTCTTCCAGCATCAAGACTCACCTACCAGGCTCTCATACTCCTCTGCACTCCTGAGCCACCTGTCTTCTCTACCAAGGGCCACGAGTCGAACACGTAAGGGAGACCCCCCTCTGCCCAAGTGGACTCACCAGTCAGGTACGTAGGCTCTGATAAAAGGACTTTAAAGATATCACTTCATTCAAGCCTGGTGGAGTGGTTGCATTGAGTTTAAAAATCCATCGGAGCTCACACTGGAGGAGACACTTATTTCAGTCTCCCCCATGTAAACTCAGGTGGATTCAGTTAAGTACCTAAAATTGAATTTGGGGGAAATGCCCACCAGTGATGTTGGCTACAGGTCATCCTAGTGGAATTTCATCATTGCTGGACTTCATGCTAGAGATGGGCCGAAAGGCCCATCTCCATAATATTAATTTGGTGTTTCTAACATAGAATCCAGTACATTCACATGTGAGAAGATAGACTACCCCTTTCGTTTCACAGTTGGCATAATGTTTGGAGGTATATCTTTCTCCATTGGGTAGAATAATGTGCTTAGAGGTATTAATATATTGGCAATAGTTGCAGCCCCCACATCTGAATGTGCATAGATACTTGAATGTGTCTTTTTTGGCACTCTCCCTGTACTCGCTCAATAAATGCCAATATTTTTTACCAATTCTATTGATTTGTGTGTGTTGATTATTATCTTGTGATGATATGAGTAGGATTACTGGTATTTTTGATTGCAGCGTTGTGTATTTTTTATATGACGGAACTGGAGCTCCTGACGTTTTTATTAATGGCTTTTATTATTTTATTTAATCTTGACCTTTATTGAAGATTATTTTGATACAGGTAGTAACAGATGAAAAGACATACATTTCTGTAAGCTTAATACTAGCGTTTGGAGATTGGATGTGGCGAAGGGAGGCATTAATTTAACATTCTAGAAGTGAGAATATGTTTAACACAAAAATAAGTAACATTTGTACTGTAACTCATTGAAGTTCGTTACCTAAACTCGAAGGTAGAAAACGAATGAAAAACAGCTCTGTGTCATGAAACAAGAAGGCGCAAGTGATGTTGATTTGGGGAGGTTTGGTTTTTCCCCAGCAGACAGATTCAAATGGCTGTAAGTGATAAAGGTTTGAGCAGTGTTTGATCACAGCAGGATAGTTTTTCTATTGCCCATGGTCCAACATGCCCATTTTTGTTGGCATAAGGTATTTTGAAGTTTTGCAAAGATTTGTTCGAGGGTGCAGGAGGGAGGAATATCTGATCTCCAGATGTTCACTCTTCTAGCTGCTATACGAATATGGGTGATAACGATATGGAATTTGCTTGGCCTTTGTCTATGCCAATGCCAAAAAGCAATGTTTCGGGGGGTAACGGGTGGTTTATTCTGGTGATAGAGGAGATGAGGTAAGATATGTCTTTCCAAAAGGATGTAATTTTCAGGCAGTACCACCAAATGTGACTGATGGTGTGAGTTTCCACATATGGAAAATGTGCCTTTCTAGGTTGTTGAAGTACATGACAACATTGCTGCTTTGTGTATACAATTCCTAGGTTGTGTTCCCATGAGATCATGGCCGGAGTTTTTTTCAGGCATTCCTCTGGTACATAGAACATTGTATATTATGGCGATTCCTTTTTTAGTCAGATTATCTGATGAGAAGGAGGAGTAGATTTGTTTCATTAGAGTATCCTCCCTTAAGAGTAGGGGGGATAGAAGGTGTTGTATTTGTAAAAAATCCTTCTGTGGAATGCCATAGGTTCTAACTAGGTCTTGAAATGGGGGCATGTGTTGTTTCTCGTAAAGTTGGCCAACTAAATTGAGGCCACTTTTTTCCACATGGAGATGTCCAAGTCTGGAATCAGTAAGGGTAAACATGAAAGCAGGGTATTTAGATCAATCAATGTTTGTTTTCTTCATGGGGTTTTCAGAACGGATTTCCATGTCTTAAGAGTAGCCTGAACTGCTCCTAGGAAGGTTCTGTTAAATTTTATGGGTGAGCGTAGATGCTCCTAATAGTGCCCGGAGACCCAAGGAGAGGGACTGATGATCAATGTGTATCCAAAGTTTGTCTGCTGTTGGGAACCACCAGTATTTAGTTTGGTCAAGGATGGTAGCTGTGTAGTATTTGGCTAGGTCTGGGGCACCCAGGCCTGCTTGTGTGACCGGTGTTTACATGGACTCCCCTCTTACCCTTGCTTTTTTATTGGCTCATATAAAAGCGTTTATAGATTTCTGTAGGGTCTTGAGGGGGGTTGTTGATATCAGCAAGGGGATCGTCCTGAAGAAGTATAGCACATGTTCAAGGATGGACATTATAGCCAATGCAATTTTCCCTGTCCATGAGACTGTGGTTTTCGTACACTTTCCCCCCATCCCCTCTTTTTTTTCTCCCCCCCATCTTCCCTGTTTTTCCTCCCCATTTTAGCCTCACCTTCTCCTTGCTTCCCAACCACTTTTCCATTCTATCACTTTATTCTCATCATTTTTTTCCCTGTTTTTTCATTTCTCACTTGAGCCCCCTGATTCTCTCTTTAATTATTCCTATATCATCAACTTGGGGCTTTTTATCTCGTTCCACTTTCAGTTTTCACTGCTCTTCACCATTACTTTTTATCGCTATGGTAGATACCCTTTTGTTTGGTACCATTTCATTATTACTATCTGGCATGTGAATATGTTTTATTATTCTATCTAGATATTGGCCTGCTGGTTTTGTCTATATATTTTCTCTCCCCCAGTCCCTGAGGGAGGCTTTGACTGGGTGCCTAGTATGCCCCGCCTTTTGCTAGAGTGTGGGTAAGCAGTTTACAAATATGACTTTTTCAACTTTTTCTTCCCCACTATACCAATCTTTATTATCTTAACTAAATGTTACATTACCTTATTGTTATGGAATTTTTATATTTCTTGCAGATGTATTTCCTGATGAAGTGGTTAAACCGCAAAATTAGTTGAAATGCCACGCCATCTGTAAATTATATGGAATTATTCAAATTTTGTTTTTTGTATTAATAAAATGTTGATTTTTTTAAAAAAAAACTTTGTGCATAAATTCTTCTTGTAACTGTTTAAGTTGTACCTAGATAGTCCACTTGCCTTTTTGCTCTTGATGGGTCTGGGTTGGGGTCCAGGCTCTCAAACCTCTATTCCAGTTAGTAGGACAGAGTATGGTGACAATTAGCAGGGCAGTAGATGGTGACAGTGGGGCTGTGGGTTGTGCCAGTTGGTAGGGTATAGAGGGTGTTAGTAAGTGGGGTTTTGGATTGTGACAGTAAGTAGGGCATTGGATGGTGTTAATTAGTAGAACAGTAGATGGTGACAGATAGTGGGCTCTGGATGGTGTCAGCTAGTAGGGGTCCGGATTGTGTCAGTTAGCAGGACCATGTATTGGCAAAGTATTGACTCCAAAAAAGATGAATACACATCACTGGAGAAAAAAAATCTGTCCCACGCTTCAAGGTATAGATTTGCATGTGATGGAGCACGAAGGATAATAGTTTTAAGATAAATTCATTGAGTGGCCAAGATGTGTGTTCCTGTTCCATCAGGAACAGTCTAACTGTCGCGACTCACTTCTCGTGGGGGATGCTCGAGTATAAGGACTCAACATCAATAGCCACGAGGAGGGAGTCGCAAGGGACCTGAATCCCCTCAATGTGTCTGAGGAGATCAGAAGTATCACGGATATGTGATGGAAAACTCGATACATGAGGTAATAGAAAACTATCCACAAATTTACTAGCATTATCGTTTATGGACCCAATGCCGGAGACAATGGGTCTTCCCGGTGGCTGAGTAAGATTTTTGTGCATCTTTGGTAATGTATAAAAGGTAGGGGTGCGTGGATGTTTAGGGACCAAATAATTGAGGGTATCTCTATCAATCAGGCCTTGCCAGAAGGCCTCCATGCAAAGTTCTCTAAATTCATGAATGAAACAGATAATGCTAATAGATGAAATGGGTTGGTACCATGTGGAGTTGTCTAATACATTGTGACACATAATCTGATATTGAGTATGTGACATTATTTTGTCATATATTGCCCCCTTTGTCGGATGGCTTAATGACATTGTCACAACGTTTTTGTAGGTGTTTGAGGTCTTGTTGCTGGTTATCAGTCAAATTAGGTGAAAATTCCTGCCAATGTTTTTTTTTTTAGGTCTATTATAAACTGGTGGAGGAAGACCCATATAGCTGGGCAAGTCATAAGTTCAGGGAAATTATGTGATTTAGGTTTAAACTAGCTAATGGACTTAGAAGGTGTAGGCACAGTGGGAATCAGTATAGTAGTAGTATCGGAAGAGTTGATCAACGGCTCAGATTGTGAATTTGAAGTGTCCCCATGGCACTTTCATCATATAGAAGCATTAAATCGTGCAAAGCGTGGAATCCTTCCATTATAAAATGTCTCGTACTTTCCGTAAGTTCACGTTCTTAGTTGGCGTTCTGGCGATTTTTGTCGAATACCAATTCAAACGTTAAATTGCGTGCAAATAAATAGAGGTCTTACATAGTTTCAGTGATGTGTATAGAATCGAGGGGACAGAAACCTAAACCTAATTGTAAGACAGATTGCTCATCTGAAGATAAAGGGCAAGACGCCAAATTAATTACGTTCAAGTGTAATAAGTGGAAGTGCTGGGTAGAGGTGTGGAGGGTGGTTTGCGAACAAATGTGTCTAGTTTGGTTTGTTGATGTTTACTTAGATCTGGTGAAGTTAGGTCTAAAAAATCGATGTCAATCAGTGTTTTTTTGGAACTGCTGGAAACTGATCAAAGAACCTTGGGAATAACACCATGTAATGTGTAGGAACCAGCTCCGCCATCTAATTGTGAGGGTAGAGGGGAAGGGTCCCCCAACGCATGTGCTGATTTGTGATTAGAAGATGTCTTTTTACCTTTACTAGGTGCTGCAGGGGAGGTGCCCCCACTATAGTGAAATTGCTTACATGTAGATTTTGAAGCAGCTGGATCCATAGAACGAGCACCTGTTGAATGAGAAATAGATGATGAGAGTGATGAATAAGACTCAGTTTGTGGAGGGACTACACTAGGTGGGGGGGTGCCACGTGGCACCTATCTCCTATCTTTCATTCTACCGCGAACCCCTCAGAAAAAGCAAGTTTGTCCTTGACGAATTTAGACTGCTTATTTTTAATGATGTCTTCATTCATCTCCTCCAGACGCTCTTTAACCTCCTTCCATTGATTGGAGAAGGGTGGAATGTCCAAGAGGTGCTGGTATTGTGTATTAAGCCTATTGATTTCACTGTCAAGTGAGATCATATCAAGAGTATACTGGCTAAATAAAGTTTCCATCAGTTCTAAACTGCAAGGGGTTAATGTTTTTTCCCAAGAAAATTTAAAGGAGGGGGAGGGGTCCTTAATGGTGGGGAAAAAGCTGGATTCTCAGACCCAGAGGACAGGTCTCTTCCCTAATATACTGTTTGAAGTATTCCATGTGCCAGTGTAGGTGTGACTTGCATTTTAAGGAGATTAAACATACTGGAATGTTTTAATCTTGTCATTGGACCTAGTACTGGTGGTCAGACACACAGTCTGTATTTGGGTCACGAAACCCGTCCAGGTTGTGCCTAAAACATCCATCAGATGCCCTCTAGGCCACTAAAAATAGACTGAGAAAAAGAAAAATATATATCTCAATTTTACAAATAGATTAAATGAAGTAGAAATAAGAACGAGAGAGGCCCTCCCCGAATATCGGGGAGTTAAAAGGATTGCACGGGGTTGTGAATCTGAATATCCAGAGATGAGCTATAAATACCCCACGGGTTCAACCTCCAAGCCTCAACTGGTAATCTCCACCAACCCCAGGTGTATTATCCACCTAATTGATATTGAGAAAATAATGAGTGGCCTCACATTGTGCAATAGAACACATAACGAGTTGTGTGCCATCATCCGAATTGAATAGAATAGAGGTATGAGAGTCTGAATCCCAACCCAGATCCATCAAGAGCAAAAAGGCAAGCGGACTATCTCGGTACAACTTAAACAGTTACAAGAAGAATTTATGAACAAAGTTTAAAAAAATTCAACAACATTTTATTAATACAAAAAACAAAATTAGAATAATTCCATAAAATTTACAGATGGCATGATATTTCAGCTAGTTTCGCAGTTTAACTGCTTCATCAGGAAATACATCTGCAAGAAATATAAAAATTCCATAACAATAAGGTAAGGTAATATTTAGTTAAGACAATAAAGATTGGTATGGTGACGAAGAAAAAGTTGGAAAAAGTCACAGTTGCAAACTGCTTACCCACACTCCAGCAAAAGGTGGGGCATGCTAGGCACCCAGTCAAAGCCTCCCGCGGTGACTAGGGGAGAGAAAATATATAGACAAAACCAGCAGGCCAATATCTAGATAGAATAATAAAATATATTCACATGCCAGATAGTAATAATGAAACTGTACCAAAGAAAAGGGTATCTACCTTAGTGATAAAAGTAATGGTGAAAAGTAGTGAAAACTGAACGTGGAACGAGATAAAAAGCCCCAAGTTGATGATTTAGGAATAACTAAAGAGGGAAACAGGGGGCTCAAGTGAGAAATTAAAAAACAAACAAAAAAAATGATGAGAATAAAGCAACAGAATGGAAAAGTGGTTTGGAAGCAAGGAGCAGGGGAGTCTAAAATGGGGAGGGACAACAGGGAAGGGAGGGGAGAAAAAAAGAGGGGAGGGGGGAAAGGGGAAGGGGGGAAGGTAGCCTAACATTATATTTTTACAGTGAGATTAGTTTCATTATAATTTTTCTAAGTTGTCCCTGTGTCATCCTTATTATTTAGTTAGGCCTTGCTAGTCAATTTTTTTTTTTTAAAGGCTGTTGAACCCTGGTGATTTTTGAGCTCTTTGACCAAGATCACCTCGGTGATCTTCACATCTCAAAGGTCTAGAGAATTTAAAAGCAGCCCAGAGAGGATTTCATTTTCTTTCCTTTCACGGCAGGTGTTGATGGGGGAATGCCTCCCGCAGGGCTATTATCTGTCGTCAAGGGGATGTGGGGAGCCTTCTCGATTGGTAGAACGCAATGATTATGGCTTTGGCTGCTGGCAGTAATGGCATGTAAAAAATCTGACAGGCTGATTGAATCCAAGTCCACCAATGGATCGACTTGGGTATAATCAGCTTGCCCATAGATGGATCAAATCTCAGCCAGTCCTGGCTTTATTTCAATACCCGTATGACCAGCTAAAGTGTCCTCTTGTTATTTCGTGTTCCTGTGGTATTACATGGCACCCATCTCCCCATCCAAGTTCTTCAGCAATAAAAATACATAAAAAGGCACACCTTAGATTACTTATTGAACCAGAGAGTGTGGAAAATGTTGTGTGCCTGACTGCCTCTGCACAACATTCGAGAAAGAACCAATCAAAATCTACTACACTTGTGCAAAAAAATAATAATTTGGCAGAAGAAAGTCTGTAAGAAAAATATTGAGGGCTCCGTGCGGATATAACTATGGTTGCAGACTCCCCTAATAGCCTCCCACAAGGGGCTATAAGGTAAAAATAAAGCAGAGTGGGCTTGGTGGCACTACCTATAGGCTAGAAGGTGATTGATCAAACCCTCTAAGTGTAAAGGTGGGTATGTGTATGGTGCAACGACCAATAAAATAAATAAACTCCACTAATTATAAAAACCTCAAGTGCTTGATAAACATAAAAGCATCCTATAATGTGACACATAGTGAAGTGATTATATGTGAAAACAGCAGTGTGTAAAATACACCTACCCTCGCAGATACGTGATAATATTGGGGTTAGAGTTCCCACTCAACAGCTCCTATTGCCCCTATGTTGATAAACATAAAAGCATCCTATAATGTGACATATATGTAGTGATATATTATAATGGGCAGATAATTAATTATTAGTTATTATAATGATGATGTAAGTACTCTTC
Organism: Lithobates pipiens; assembly: GCF_037356315.1. Classification (NCBI taxonomy): domain Eukaryota; kingdom Metazoa; phylum Chordata; class Amphibia; order Anura; family Ranidae; genus Lithobates; species Lithobates pipiens. The sequence goes on along the minus strand of NW_027507903.1, from coordinate 377,506,050 downwards.
CGCAGCAACCCAATTCTTCCAGAGAGGTGCACTTTATTGACTTCCAACACAGAAAAAAGTCTTGCAACACATGACAAAATCCAACAGAGTAATATGGCAACGAATACCAGCCTTCAGAGTCCCACGTTTCCTTCATAATCACACACCCAGAATGAATAGACTAAACGCAAAGTTATATTCAGCTGCCCTAATGTGCATTCTTGAATATTAACATTAACAGAGAGAGAGTCACTATCTGTCCCCTGTGATATGGGGAGTAAATCTTGTTTGTCCACTTCCCCTTTGATCAACAAGTCCCCTTAGATATGCGTAATTCAGTTGGCTTCAGTTGACAACTCAACCATTGTCAACTGAAATCTGGCCTGGTCAATCTTGTACTACTTGTGCATATATATAATAATAATATAAAATCCCACATAAATCTACCAACATATTACAACATATACCCCCACTTGGGTCAGTTCTAACTACTAGAACTGACCCATAAATCAAACAACAAAAAATATCCTTATGATTTAAGGTACTGAATGCTTTACAATGGCTCATATAAAATATGAAGTTAAAACTGGTTACATCTCTCTTCACCAGCCTCTAAAATATCCTCATGAAACAGTGATGAGATTAAATAACTTTTAGACCATGACTGGAAAAGGATTTGGTAAACATCAGTGGCCCATATAGCTGTTAAGCCTTATTATATCACATCAAGATCTTGAATATTGCGCAAAGACGAGCTGATGTCACAGTCCATTCTTCGGTCTGACTTCATCACATCTCACTGAAAGTAAACTCGGTATGCTCTGGGAGCTCCAATCCACATAAGTCCAGGATTCTTTCATTTTCATGCTCAAGCTTTTCATTTTTAAAGATGCTTTTGCACAAACATTCTACTTTCAACTTTATAGTAAGAAGAACCATCAGTGTACCAGCACTCACTTTCAAGGTCAAAAGGTTTGGCTACAGCAGTAAAAACTCTGTGCTGCAAACTATTTCCTTGCACTTGACATTCATGTGCTTAAAGCTGTAGTCCATCTTGCAAGCATTTTACAATTCACATCTGCTTCTTTCCATTTAATATTTGAGCAATGGTGACCTGTTGTGTACCTGTCAAGTACCAGAATTTGTTGGTTGCCAGCCACAATTAGCTTTTTTATAAATTACCTTCAATAGAACAGTTACTTGAATCATGCAGTCCATAATTCCACCTGAATGGGACCACAAGATGGTTTTTATAGTATCAGCTTGACATCGTGTTTATCAGATCATGTGTCCAGACAAGGCGGTAGTGGAAATTCTTGCCAATATTTTTGCCATGAAAGGTAGAAAGTTATTTTTCATCTATATATGTCATAGCCTTCAGCATATTATAAACAATTGATTCAACAAATTTCAAATCATGACTAGAGTGATGAATTTCACTCGCCCCTCTTATAAATTTAGAAAAACCACCCAACATACTATTCTACTCAGTCTAAGTATACAAATACTCAGACACCCAGTAATTTATGCTATGCCAAGCCATTGTGCAGAATCTCACCTTAAATGTCAAATATATTGATCAATACGTATTATGTGATATGTACAGAAGTTATGAAAATTATTTTAGATTTAAATGATTATCTTTGGTTTTAAGATAAAGTTCAAGAAATAAAACATAATGAAAATAAAAAATGAAAAGCAAAATATATCATGAAAAGGGATAAAAAATTTAAATTAGGGCGTTGAAGAAAAGTAAAAACAAAAACGGGTCCATTGAAAAGAAAAGAAAAAAATTAAAAAAAGAAATTTGAATGTCCAAAAAAAAAGAAAAATCCATTGCTTGGTGAATATTGAGAGAGTCCATGAATTCTTTATAATTCCTTGTAAAGTGATATATTGTCTATTCAGGGTTTCTCACTCGCCAGCAATTTCAGATACTTCTAGTGCTTCTTCTATTCACATGCAAACAAGCATCTCAGGCAATATCTGAAAGATAAAAAACTCTCCAACAAAAGACTCATTAGCAAGGTCCTTAAACGTTGTTTAACCACTTGCTTACTGGGCACTTAAACCCCCTCCTGCCCAGACCAATTTTCAGCTTTCAGCGCTGATGCACTTTGAATGACAATTGCGCGGCCATACAACACTGTACCCAAATTAAATTTTTATCATTTTTTTCCCACAAATAGAGCTTTCTTTTGGTGATATTTAATTACAGTTGGGAGTTTTATTTTTTGCTAAACAAAAAAAGATGCAAAAAAAATCATGTTTAACCGATTGAGATCCGTGCTATAGCCGGCTACAGCGCGGACCTGCTTTGCCGGGACTACGTCTGTTGACGTTGTCCCATGCACGAGCGGCCTGCGCGCCCCCTGAGGGGCGCGCGTGGCGTGCTCTGTGATCAGCGAGTCTATGAGACTCGCCTGATCATAGATCGGAGCAACGGGTCGATCCCGACCCCTTACCACGTAATCAGCTGTCAGCCAATGACAGCTGATCATGTGATCACAACAGAGCCGGTAATCGGCTATTTTTCCTCCTCGCGCTGACAGCGTGAGGAGAAAAAAAAAAGCCGATCACCGGCGGCCGTGAGAGGGACTTCACGGCCAAGTCATCAGTGCCCACCTGCCCCCTGCCAGTGCAACCTAATTAAAGTAAATGGTGCCACCCATCAGTACCACCCCTTAGTGCCCATAATGCCACCTATCAGTGCCCACAGTGCCACCTATCAGTGCCCACAATCTGCCTCAACAGTGCTGCAGCTCATATGCCACATATCCGTGCCCATCAGTGTCATCTACCAGTGCCCATCAGTGCCACCTATCAGAGCCACCTATCAGTGCCACCTATCAGTGCCCATCAGTCCCATCTATCAGTGGTACCTATCCGTGCCCATCTGTGCCACCCATCCATGCCACCCATCCGTGCCATCTTATCTGTGCCCATCTTTGCCCATCAGTGCTGCCTTATCTGTGCCCATCAGTGCTGCCTTATCTGTGCCCATCAGTACCGACTTATATGTGCCTATCAGTACCGCCTTATCTGTGCCTATCGGTGCCACCTTAACCATGCCTATCAGTGCCCACCAGTGCAGCCTATCAGTGCCCACCAGTGCAGCCTATCAGTGCCCACCAGTGCCGCCTCATCAGCGCATTTCAATGAAGGAGAAAAATGACCTGTTTGCAAAATTTTATAACGAACTATTAAACATGATTTTATTTTTTTTTCATCTTTTTTGTTTGTTTAGCAAAAAATAAAACTCCCAGCTGTAATTAAATACCACCAAAAGAAATCTCTATTTGTGGGAAAAAAATGATAAAAATTTCATTTGGGTACGGTGTTGTATGACCGCGCAATTGTCATTCAAATTGCATCAGCGCTGAAAGCTGAAAATTGGTCTGGGCAGGAGGGGAGTTTAAGTGTCCAGTAAGCAAGTGGTTAATAGTTTGTTATAAAATTTTGCAAACAGGTAATTTTTCTCCTTCATTAAAATGCGCTGATGAGGCAGCACTGGTGGGCACTGATAGGCTGCACTGGTGGGCACTGATAGGCACAGTTAAGGTGGCACCGATAGGCACAGATAAGGCGGCACTGATGGGCAAAGATGGGCACAGATAAAATGGCACTGATGGGTGGCACGGATGGGTGACACTAATGGGCACTGATAGGTACCACTGATAGATGGGACTGATGGGCACTGATAGGTGGCACTGATAGGTGGCTCTGATAGGTGGCACTGCTGGGCACTGATGGGCGGTACTGATGGGCACTGGTAGATGACACTGATGGGCATGGATATGTGGCACTGAGGTGCAGCACTGTTGTTGAGGCAGATTGTGGGCACTGATAGGTGGCACTGTGGGCACTGATAAGTGGCACTGTGGGCACTGATGGGTGGCACTATGGGCACTAATGGGTGGCACTGATGGGTGGCACTTTTGCCTTTCCTTAGGTGGCACTGGCAGGGGGCAGGTGGGCACTGATGAGCTGGCGCCAGCTCGCCATGATCGGGACTGAAGTCCCTCTCACGGCCGCTGGTGATCGGCTTTTTTTTTCTGCTCGCGTTGACAGCAAAAATTACCGGCTCTGTTGTCATCACATAATCAGCTGTCATTAGCTGACAGCTGGTCACGTGGTAAGGGGTCCAGGTCGATCCCTTACTCCGATCTGTGATCAGGCGAGTCTCATAGACTCGCTGATCACAGAGCACACCGCGTGCGCCCCTCAGGGGGCGCGCAGGTTGCTCGTGCACGGGACGACGTCAATAGACGTCGTCCCGGCAAAGCAGGTCCGCGCTGTAGTCGTCATTCGGCTATAGCGCGGATCTCTAGCGGTTAAAGTTAAAACAAAGCACTATTTACACGTTTACAGTTTGAAACTAATTCACCCCCACTGCTAGAGAAGTGTCATTTGTATTTAAAAACAGATCTGGAGACACACCTCGGGTCCGCCGTGGCCACAGTCCAAAGTTTGTGCTGTTCAGGAGGGAGGCTTGCTGTGACTTTGATATCTATTTGCTGGCTTTTGAACTGTGAAATGTGAGTTTAAAGGTTGAAGTGTTTTTGTGTTTTAATAAATTGATTCATACAGTTTTACACTATTGAAGCAGCTTTATTATTTTACATGTGGAATATTTGAATTTGCACAATGGATGATTGGAGCAATGGTTCACTACTTGCTGTTTGGCTGATAAGCGCCTGATATGAAAGTGCAGGCATTGGGAGTTGGTGAGTGCATTTCTTAAGCGAGTGGAATCACTGATCAATTTGGTGTGGTGGATGGAATAAGAAGAGGCATTACTTCAAAGGATACTTTTGGACACTCTCATGAACTTTATCTTAATTGTGTTTGTTCTGTGACACATTTATTTGGTTCACTTATCATAGGGTGATACAATCGTTGTTCTCACACATGTTGTTCATACCATTTAATTGTTGTCACGTTTCTTGGAGTTAGTTATAAGTTATGGTTAAGCGCCACTATTTTTCCTTTTTTCTGATTCTAGATTTAAAAGGTAAAATACGATTTGCACTTTACACATTTTTTCAAGTGGCAGCTCTAGTTGAGTAGAGGTGGGTATTTAGGTAAAGGGTGGAAATTTTTGGACTACCTGCAGTTTTTGTAATAATTCCAAAATAGTTGCTATCCTGTGTGATAATTCATAGGGAGATTCACTTTACATTTGTTGGCTCTTCCCACGCATAGTAACATCAGAACGTACACCATACAAAACACACAAGTCCAGTAATATGTCCCTTGTCCTCAGAGGCTGAATTCAGATTTGTTTAATTCTCATCCAAAGACCACTTCCTATAGAATGTTGTATGACTCTTTCTAAATCAGATGGGTTTAGACTGTACATATCTCTGAAATTCTGCAAGTCACAAAACCATTTTAAAAATCTGTTTAAATCATGGCAGGGAATCATTCATATTTCTCTAATGCCACATACACACGTAGCGGACTATCCGACGGACTTAGTCTGGCGGACTTCCCGCCAGACTGTCCGTTCGACTTTCCGAATGGGCTACTTGCCCACACACGGCACTTTTTCAGCGGACTAATACGGCGTACTAAGTCCACCGTACTATCCGCCCTACTTTTGAAATGAACAGACTCGCCCACAAAAGTGGAGGAAAGTCCGCTCATTTCGAGCGGGTCTCCAGGTAGGCGGGACCCGTGAAGGAGACGTTGCTGGCCCCGCCACCTGGTATGGACTTAAAGGGGAACCCCCATGCCGAAAAAATCGGTGTGGGGGTTCCCCCCAGGTCCACATCAGACCCTTGTCCGAGCACACTACCCGGCCAGCCAGGAAAGGGGGGGACGAGCGAGCGCCCCCCCCCCTCCTGAGCAGTACCAGGCCGCCTGCCCTCAACATGGGGTGTTGATGAGGACAAGGGCCTCTTCCCGACAACCCTGGCCGTTGGTTGTCGGGGTCTGTGGGCGGGGGGGCTTATCGGAATCCGGGAGCCCCCTTTAATAAGGGGGCCCCCGATACCAGCCCCCCACCCTATTTGAATGAGTATAGGGTACAATGTACCCCTACCCATTCACCTGTGAAAAAAAGTACAAAAAAAACACAACACAGGGTAAAATAGTTTATTGCACAGCTCCGGGGGTCTTCCATCTTCAGGGGTCTTCTCGCTGGACTCCTCGGCTATCTTCTGCTAGCTCTTTTGCTAGCGGAGGAGCCCGGCTTTCTTCCTCGCCGCCCTCTTCTTCCGTCTTCGGGGGTCTTGTGCCTCTCTTCAGTTCTTCTGCCGGGCCACCGCGCCTTCTTATAGCTCTCTTACAGGCGGTGGTCCGTCTTCTGTCGCCGCTGTTGTTGTCGCCGCCACCTTCTGTTCTTCTGTTCTTCTCTTCAGATGTTGACTCGTCGCATCCTCCACTCACAATGGCTCCGACGCGATGCGCGGCGACTTATATAGGGACATCACCGGATGATGTCCCCGCCCATTATGGTGTCGCAGTCCCAGATAATAGGCGGGGACATCATCCGGTGATGTCCCTATATAAGTCGCCGCGCGCCCGGTCCCCGTCATTGTGAGCGGAGGGAGCGACGAGTCAACATCTGAATTGAAGAGAAGAACAGAAGGCGGCGGCGACGACGACGACGACGGCGGCGACAGAAGACCGGGCCACCGCCTGTAAAAGAGCTATAAGAAGGCGCGGTGTCCCGGCAGCAGAACCGAAGTGGGGGACAAGACCCCCGAAGTCGGAAGAAGAGGCCGGGCCGAGGAAGAATGCCGGGTTCCTCCACTAGTAAAAGAGCTAGAAGAAGATAGTGGAGGAGTCCGGCGAGAAGACCCCCGAAGACGTAAGACCCTCGGAGCTGTGCAATAAACTATTTTATCTTGTGTGTTGTGTTTTTTTTTACTGTATTTTACAGGTGAATGGGTAGGGGTACATTGTACCCCATACTCATTCACATAGGGTGGGGGGCCGGTATCCGGGGGCCCCCTTATTAAAGGGGGCTCTCGGATTCCGATAAGCCCCCCGCCCGCAGACCCCGACAACCAACGTCCAGGGTTGTCGGGAAGAGGCCCTTGTCCTCATCAACATGGGGACAAGGTGCTTTGGGGTGGGGGCCTGGTACGGCTCAGGAGGGGGGGGGGGGGCGCTCGCTCGTCCCCCCTTTCCTGGTCGGCCGGGTAGCGTGCTCATACAAGTGTCTGATGTGGACCTGGGGGGACCCCCACACCGATTTTTTTCGGCGTTGGGGTTCCCCTTTAAGTCCATACCAGGTGGCAGGGCCAGCGACGTCTTCTTCGCGGGCCCCGCCTACCTGGAGACCCGCTCGTAATGACCGGACTTTTCTCCGGGCGGGAAAAGTCCGTTCATTTCAAAAGTACGGCGGACTGGCATACGCACGGCCGGATTGTCCGCCGAAATGCAAGTCCGGCGGGAAGATTGGAGTGCAAAACTACTTTCTAAGTCCGCCGTACTTTTGGGCCAAAAAAGTACGCCGGAGGCTACACACGGGGGGGATTGTCCGGCGGACTTGAGTTTGCCGGACTTTTCCACCCGATTGTTTGTTTGATCGTGTGTACGCGGCATAAGAATCACATCTAATTCTTTTGCTTTCAAAGGCTTCATTGATATAAACTGCGGTGGTCACAATGGGTGCAGCTGGCAATGAATTATCAGATTTAATATGAGGTTCTGTTTCATTTGATAGAAAGTTTGTGTTTGTATTTTGCTGAAGATTTCTGAATCCAAGATTTGATGTATATCTGCATTCCTGAGATCTCTAATTCCATAATTCATAATTATTTGTCTCTCATTTTCCTCTGATAATTCATCACAACGTTTAGATTTCTCAAGCAAAGCTCCCCCAACGATAACTGCATGCAATTTTAAATTTACTGTCTCAATTGGTTTTGTAACCTCAAACATTGTTGCTATTATTAACTGCATTCTGTAAATGGGTAATTTCCCCAACCTTACCCTTCAAAGAACTTTCCATTCTTAAACAGCAAGATAATAAGCCCTGTAAAATACAACCTTTTCTTTTACTTTCTGAAATTTTGCTATCAGAAAACATTTTTCTCTGAAAATTCCTTCATCGTCGTCCACGTCTGCTTACATTTTTCTGGATTTCATAAGGACCACCATAGCGCTTAATATATTTTAATACCCATCTGTTAACTTTATCAGAACAGACACTAGCTTCACACTGAGTACCGTATATACTCGAGTATAGGCCGACCCGAATATAAGCCGAGGCCCCCAATTTACCCCCAAAAAACTGGAAAACTTATTGACTCGTGTATAAGCCGAGGGTGAGACATGGCTGTCCATCCCTGTGTGTGTGTCCGTCCATCCCTGTGTGTCCATCCATCCCTGTGTGTGTGTCCGTCCATCCATCCCTGTGTGTGTATCCATCCATCCATCCATCCATCCCTGTGTGTGTGTGTGTGTGTGTGTGTGTGTATTCATCCATCCATCCATCCCTGTGTGTGTGTGTGTGTGTGTGTGTGTGTATCCATCCATCCATCCATCCCTGTGTGTGTGTGTGTATCCATCCATCCATCCATCCCTGTGTGTGTGTGTGTGTGTGTGTGTGTCCGTGCAGCCTTGTGTGTGTGTGTCCGTGTGTGTGTGTGTGTGTGTGTGTGTGTGTGTGTGTGTGTGTGTGTGTGTGTGTGTGTGTGTGTGTGTCCGTGCAGCCTTGTGTGTGTGTCCAGCCTACCTGTGTCCCAAGCCTCCGTCCCGAGCCGCCGTCGTCCCGAGCCTCCTCCGACCCGTGCCGTGCCTCCTCCGTCCCGTGCCTCCTCCGTCCCGTGCCGTGCCTCCTCCTTCCCGTGCCTCCTCCGTCCCGTGCCGTGCCTCCTCCGTCCCGTGCCTCCTCCGTCCCGTGCCGTGCCGATGGATCGCCGCTCTTCTCGGCGGCCATTCTACAATTCAAAATTCCGCCTCCGCCTGTGATAGGCGGAACACTCAATTTCCCAGCAGCCTGTGTTCCGCCTATCACGGACATCCTCTCATACTCGTCCGTAGTATGAGAATGAGCGGATGTCCGTGATAGGTGGAACACTGACTGCTGGGAAATTCAGTGTTCCGCCTATCACAGGCGGAGGCGGAGAAGGAGGCGCGGCTTTTAAATTTTAATGTCCGCCGTCTGTCTGCTCGATACGCTGATCGAGCAGTCAGACAGCGGTGACTCGAGTATAAGCCGAGGGGGCACTTTCAGCCTCAAAAAAGAGGCTGAAAATCTCGGCTTATACTCGAGTATATACGGTAAGCATTTTGACTATATTACTAATAATAAAAAAAAAAAAGGAAATATTTTACTCACCGCATTAGTTACTCCGGCTTGCAGTTCAGATCTTCTGGTAAACGACACAGTCCCTTTTTTTGTTGTTGTTTCCAGTCTCCAGAGAATAATTCTGGGGTTCCCAACTAGTTGAACCACTTGCCAACTGCCTCACGCCGATATACGTCAGCAGAAGGGATCGTACAGGCAAACTAACGTGCTTGTACGTGGCCCTTTAAGAAACAGAAAGTCGGCGTGCCTGCGGGTCCCGCAGACTCAATCACCACGGGGATAGCCGAGATTGCCTCAAGGAGAGGAGGAACGGGGAGATGCTAATTTAAACAAGGATCTCCCCGTTCTGCCTAGTGACAGTGTCAATGATCTCTGCTCCCTGTGATCGGGAGCAGAGATCAGTGATGTGTCACATGTAGCCACACCCCCCACAGTTGGAAACATGCCCCGGGACACACTTAACCCTTACCCTGCTCCCTAGTGGTTAACTCCTTCACTGCCAGTGTCATTTACACAGGAATCAGTGCATTTGTATAGCACTGATTGCTATATAAAGTACAATGGTCCCAAAAACGTGTCAAAAATGTCTGATGTGTCTGCCATAATGTGTCAGTCATGATCAAAATTGCTGATCACCGCCATTACTAGTAAAAAAAAAAATGAATAAAAATGCTCTAAAACTCCCTATTTTGTAAATGCTATAACTTTTGTGCAAAGCAATCAATAAACGCTTATTGCGATTTTTTTTTTACCAAAAATATATAAAAGAATATGTATGGGCCTAAACTGAGAGAATTTTTTTTATATTTTTTGGGGATATTTATTACAGAAAAATGTAAAAAAACTTGTTTTTTTTCAAAATTTTCACTATTTTTTGGTTTATAGCGCAAAAAAATAAAAGCCTCAGAGGTGATCAAATACCACCAAAAGAATACTCTATTTGTGGGAATAAAGGGACGTCAATTTTGTTTAGGAGCCACGTCGCACGACCGCGCAATTGTCAGTTAAAGCGACGCAGTGCTCTGGTCAGGAACGGGGTAAATTCTTCCGGGGCTGAAGTGGTTAATTTTGTAGATCATAAACAAAATAATAGTGTAGCGCTAATTATATAGTGATATAAACACAAGAGAAAAAATCCGTGTGTAAGCAATCTTCGAATGCTAAAAAAAACTAGAAATGTAGCCTTCTATCATGTGATTAATCCGTATATAAGAGGATAATATACTTGAAATGGGATATCTGAGTGAAAACAATCATATATAAACAACAAAGAATAAAGTCCTCTATCATGTGACTGATACACGTGAAGTGAGATGAGAGGCCTTCTTCAGGTAAAATAGACGTTTCACTAATCAGGTGTAGCAAGATGTGTCAACTTGTCTGGAGTAATCAAGAAAGTAGATGGAATACTCTTACCAGATGCGGTGGACTCCCCAGTCTTACGACAGTAGAGTCAGGAACGCTTAGGGTCTGCACATGCGACCAGATGGTAGATTGGAAGCAGTCCAACGGGATTCCCAGAAGGCTCCGGGTGGTGAAACAACCGTGGCAAGCGTCTCTTCAGGGGGATCCCTCAAGTTGTCCGGATCAAGTGTGGCCCATTTACATTCCAGACCCCAAATGTAAAGGGGGTTGACAAGGATGGTAGGAACAAAAGAAAAAAGAAAGCTCCAAATGGTGCAGGTCAAAAAAAGTTTACCATGAGGTATTTATTAAAAAGTCATAAAAAAGGACATAAATTATGATAAGTGATCACAAAACGGAAGCGGCAATAAGAGCAATGTGGGGTGCTAGATGCAAGCCCGACGCGTTTCGACAAAGAGTGTCTTCAACAGGGGCATTATGTTATTGTTGTTTATATATGATTGTTTTCACTCAGATATCCCATTTCAAGTATATTATCCTCTTATATACGGATTAATCACATGATAGAAGGCTACATTTCTAGTTTTTTTTAGCATTCGAAGATTGCTTACACACGGATTTTTTCTCTTGTGTTTATATCACTATATAATTAGCGCTACACTATTATTTTGTTTATAACTTTGGACTTTGTTTGAAGTGTCAGCAGCTGTTTTTTTCACCTGTATTCCAATATAGCGCGGTGTTTTCCCCCTACCAATTTTGTAGATCAGACTCTCTTATGTCACAAGCAGACATTAGAGTCACAGCACAGCTCTTGGGTCTCCATCAGACTTCTGTCCACCTCACAGGATTGTTGTCACCACCGACTTCTGTTACTATGTTCCGAAAATGCTCTTCTGGTCACTTGAGCGGCACCGATGTAGTGATGTATCCTTCAAAGAACAGGTCACGGCACCAATGTAGCGATATATTATAGTGGGTAGATAATTTAATTAGTAGTAGTTATAATGATGTAAGTACTCTTCCGCAGCAACCCAATTCTTCTAGAGAGATGCACTTTATTGACTTTCAACACAGAACAAAGTCTTGCAACACATGACAAAATCCAACAAAGTAATATGACAATGAATACTAGCCTTCAGAGTCCCATGTTTCGTAGACCTGTGCCTTCATAATCACACGCCCAGAATGAATAGACTGAACGCAAAGTTATATTCAGCTGCAGTCATAAACTGCCCTAATTTGAATTCTTGCATATTAACATTAACGGAGCCCCGGAACACTATCTGTCCCCTTTGATATGGGGAGTAAATCTTGTTTGTCCACTTCCCCTTTGATCAACAATTCCCTTTTGATATGTGTAATTGAGTTGGCTTCCGTTGACAACTCAACCATCGTCAACTGAAATCTGGCCTTATCAATCTTGTACTGTATGTGTACATATACATAATATAAAATCCCACATAAATCTACCAACATATTTCAATATAGTGAAAAGATTATATGTGAAAGCATTAGTTTGGGAAATACACCTACCCTCACAGATACGTGATAAGATTGGGGTTGGAAAAAACCTAATCAACCCAAAAACTTTTTAACTGTGAAGTGGCACCAAATAGCATAATTATTTTTTTTTTTAAATGTGTAGCGTTAAAATATTTCAAAACACCATGATTAAACTCAAAAAATGAAGTATAACTAAAAGTTCATATATACACTTCAAAAATTAAATAGTCCAATCAAAAAAATTTAGTATTGCTGTGACAAATGCAGGAAATTCCAAGGTGACAATTGCTTAGATTATCAGGTGACTCTTGTTCTCCTCCTTATGGGTCCCCACTCACCAGTTCCTATTACCCCTGCAGGGGTAGTTGGCATATAGGAATAACCAGACGTCTCGTCCCTTGATAGCTCTTCCAGCTGGTTCACCAGGTCAAGATACCTTAGGCTCTCCTCTATTATATCCAGCGATTCCCAGGTACAGAGCAGTTCCAGAAATACTTCAATGACGTTCCAGTGATAAATCCTCATAAGGAAGTGATATGGGCTCCCATACTGTAAAAAGGTTATTTTATTAAAAAGGCAAATTAAAAACAAATGTCCCATGCAATGGGTAAAAGAAGTTCCAAAACGAAACTACAGTCTATGGTGAACACAAATGGTCAGGGGCCGTTAAGTAGCATTTGCTCCAACTGCGGACTGCCTCAGACAATGTCTACGATGAAACATGTAAGGCGGAGCCACACACCCACATCACTTCCGGTACACTATCAGAGAGCATGGAATGCAGTTGGAGCGCACGCTCTTTACCTGCCCCTGACCATTTGTGTTCACCATAGACTGTAGTTTAGTTTGGGAGTTTATTTTACCCATTGCATGGGACGTTTGTTTTTAATTTGATTTTTTATTAAAATAACCTTTGATACTACACTATGGGAGCCCATATCTCTTCCTTATGAGAATTTATCACTGGGACTTCATTGAAGTATTTCTGGAACTGCTCTGTACCTGGGAATTGCTGGATATAATAGAGGAGAGTCTAAGGTATATTGACCTGGTGAACCAGCTGGAGGAGCTATCAAGGGAACATCTGGTTATTCCTATATGCCAACTACCCCTGCAGGAATAATAGGAGCTGGTGAGTGGTGACCCATAAGGGGGAGCACAAGAGTCACCTAATGATCTGAGCACTTGTCACCTTGGAATTTCCACAGCAATACTGCATTTTTTTTTTTGATTGAACTATTAACTTTTTTGAAGTGTATATATGAACTTTTAATTATACTTATTTTTTTGAGTTTTATCATGGTGTTTTGAAATATTTTAATGCTACACATTTTTATTTTATTTTTTATGCTATTTGGTGCAACTTCACAGTTACAAAGTTTTTGGGTGGATTAGGTTTTTTCCAACCCCAATATTATCAAGTATCTGTGAGGGTAGGTGCATTTCACACATTGCTGCTTTCACATATAATCATTTCACTACATGTCACATTATAGGATGCTTTTATGTTTATCAAGCACTTGAGGTTTTTATAATTAGTGGAGTTTATAAATTTTATTGGTCATCGCACCAGGCACAAATCCACCTTTACACTTAGAGGGTTTGATCAATCACCTTCTGGCCTATAGGTAGAGCCACCAACCCCACTCTGCTTTATTTTTTTTTTTAAAGTATGTGGCTTTCCCCATAGGCTGATCTAAATATATGCGGATATGGGTCAGGGAAATATTTATCAATTTATGATCAATGAATTAATAAGAGACACTTGAAGTGAACTGTCAAAACCAGATAGGCCACAGACACAGGCTAAGGTCATAAAAGAGAATTGTTTCTTTCATCACAAAAGGCAAAAAGAGGTGAGAAAAATATTGTGAGAACATTTACTGTACCATGAAGAGTTGATTAAGAGTGTCAAGTTCTCAGCCATACTGTAGTATGGTTAGCATGGATGTTCAAAGCAGCAGTATTTACTGCAGAGCAAATTGTAGATCAGCAGTGTCATTTTTCTCAGTCACACATAGCATGGATATGGTTAGCATGAATATTCATAACAGCATTTACCTGTGAAGTAGCATGGAAGACTGAGAAAGAGAAAATGAAAAGAGCTATAGTAATCTGCTTTTATACTGTGAAATAAAAATTCTGAAAAGCTGTTTAATGTATATTTAACATGAAATTGTTAAATTGTTAATTGTTTTTTTTTGTTTGTTTGTTTTTTAGGAAATTCAACTGATCCATTAAAGAACAATTATGTAGTACAGTGGCTGTCTAAACCGGATGCAGATTACCCAACCCAAAAAAAGTCTTCAAGTAAAAGACCTATTTATAATTCTGCTTGTGGCATAAATTGCATGCTCTTGCAGCTATGGACTTTTGCTCTTTTCCTTTCACTTTTTGGAATGTTAAATTATCCTAATTGTGTACTTGCATTTAACCTGTCTTTTCAATTGACTCTCTATTGATTAGTTTATGCGGTAGTATATGCAGGAAGAAAAAAAAATGTAAAGTGGAAGATTCACACACCTGTGGGTGACATAGTTGTCATGCACCAGAAGTCTATTTAGCTATGAAAATTAATGTAGGGGTCTGTAAAGATATGGGAATCAAGTAGGGAAGTTTCAGTTTCATCAGGGTATCATTTATATAGCCTCAAAGTCGTTGCATACATTCTTTTATATATATATATATATATATATATATATATATATATATAAAAATAATGTATGCAACGACTTTGAGGCTATATAAATGATACCCTGGTGAAACTGAAACTTCCCTACTTGATTCCCATATCTTATATCATATCTATATATATATATATTGCCTTGAAAAAGTATCCATGCCCCTGGAAATTTTCCACATTTTGCCATGTTACAACCAAAAACGTAAATGTATTTTATTGGGATTTTATGTGATAGACCAACACAAAGTAGCACAAAATTGTGAAGTGGAAGGAAAATGATAAATGGTTTTAATTTTTTTTTTACAAATAAATACAGTGGTGCCTTGGATTACGAGCATAATTCGTTCCAGAAAAATGCTTGTAATCCAAAGCACTCGTATATCAAAGCAGGATTCCCCATAGGAGTCAATGGAAACTCAGATAATAAGTTCCACAGTGACTGCTGTTGTATGCTGTACTACATGTGGTCAGAGGTGGGGGAGCCGGAGACACTTGGAAACTGCTCAGAGCCGTTCGGATGCACTCAATGACACTTTGAGAGGTTCAGAGACACTCTGGAATGGAGTATTTTGGAGTGTCTCTAAACGGCTCCGAGTATCAATGGTGCCCCCCACACCTCTGGCCAAATGTGGTACTGCACATCCCATTGGCTTGAATCCTGCTCATCTTGCGAGACCACGCTCGCAAACCGAGTCAGGATTTTAAAAGAATAGCTCGTATTGTGCAACAATCGTAAACTGCGTTACTCGCAATCTGAGGTATTACTGTATGTGAAAAGTGTTGCATGCATTTGTATTCAGCCCCCTTGAGTCAATACTTTGTAGAACCACTTTTTACTGCAATTACAGCTGCAAGTCTTTTTGGGTAAGTCTCTACCAGCTATGCACATCTAGAGCAGGGGTAGGCAACCTGGGGCCCTCCAGCTGTTGCAGAATTACACGTCCCATCATGCCTCTGGGAGTAATTGTAACTGCCAGCCTTGCAATGCCTCATGAGAATTGTTGTTCCACAACAGCTGGAGGACCCTAGGTAGCCTACCCCTGATCTAGAGAGTGACATTATGAGCTATTTTGCAAAGAAAAATTGGCAAAAGTTCTGTCAGATGGATGGAGAGCATCTGTAAACAGCAATCACCCGGTGACCCCGCCCTTTGTCCCTATAAAAGTCGACGCACAACGCGTCCCTATCATTGCGGCCAGAGAGAGCGTTGAATCAACATCTCAAGGAAGAAGATAAGAACGCGGCGGCGACAGAAGACCGGGTCAACGCTAGTAAAAGAGCTGGAAGAAAAAAGCGGAGGCCTGGCAAGAAGAACCGAAGAGGGGGACAAGACCCCTGAAGTCGGAAGAAGAGAAGAAAGCCGTGGCGGCAGAAGACCGGGTCACCGTTAGTAAAAGAGTTATAAGAAGATAGTGGAGGCCCAGCAAGAAGAATCGAAGAGGGGGACAAGACCCCCGAAGTCGGAAGAAGACCCCTGGACGGCGGCGGCGATGAAGAAGAAAGCCGGGCTCCTCCGCTAGTAAAAGAGCTAGTAAAAGAGCAGAAGATAGCGGAGGAGTGCCGTGAGAAGACTCCCCAAGACGGAAGAAGAGAAGACCATCGGAGCTGTCCAATAAATTATTTTAAAAACTTGTGTTGTGTTTTTTATTTACACTTTTTTCACCAGGTGAATGGGTAGGGGTACATGGTACCCCATACTCATTTACATAGGGTGGGGGACCGGTGTCTGGGGGCCCCCTTATTAAAGGGGGCTCCCGGATTCCGATAAGCCCCCCGCCCGCAGACACCAACGGCCAGGGTTGTCGGGAAGAGGCCCTTGTCCCCATCAACATGCACCCCCCCATGTTGAAGGCACATGGCCTGGTACGGCTCAGGAGGGGGGCGCTCGCTCGTCTCCACCCCCTTTCCTGACCAGCCAGGCTACGTGGTTGGATAAGGGTCTGATATGGACTTTGGAGGACCCCCACACCGTTTTTTCGGTGTAGGGCTTCCCCTTTAAGTCCATACCCAGTGAATTCCTTCGCTAGTCCCATCTACCTGGAGCCGTGTTCAAAATGAACAGACTTTTCTGTGTGTATGGGCAAGTCCGTTCATTTAAAAAGTCCGGCGGACTATTGCGCAGATTACCCATCCGGCGGACAATTTTGAGTCAACTTCTTTCTAAGTCCGCCGGATTTTTTGGAAAAAAAAGTCCGCCGGATAGTCCGATCGTGTGTATGGGGCATAAGATTGTATTTGGCTCCATCCATCTTCCTATCAACTCTGGCCAGTTTTCCTGTCCCTGCTGAAGAAAAGCATAGCCACAACATGTGCTGCCACCACCATGCTTCACAGTGGGCATGGTTTGTTTAGGGTGATGTGCATTGTTCGTTTTCTGCCACATAGCGTTTTGCTTTTAGGCCAAAAAGTTCACTTTTGGTTTTATCTGACCAGAACACCTTCTTCCACGTTTGCTGTGTCCCCCACATGGTCAAACTGCAAATGGGACATCTTATGGCTTTTTTTTCATGAGTGCTTTCTTCTTGGACATCTATGTCTTGGTAGGTTTGCAGTTGTGCCATACTATTTCCATTTTTGGATAATGGATTGAACAGAGCTCCGTGAGATGTTCAAAGCTTGCAATTTTTTTTAGAACCTAACCCTGCTTTAAACTTCTCAACAACTTTATCCTTGACCTGTCTGGTGTGTTCCTTGGCCTTCGTGATGCTGTTTGTTCACTTAGGTTCTCTAATAAACCCTCTGAGGGCTTCACACAACGGCTGTATTTATACTGAGATTAAATTACACACAGGTGGACACTATTTAGGTGACTTCTGAAGGCAGTTGGTTTCCTTAGATTTTAGTTAGGGGAGTAAAGGGGCTGAATACAAATGCACGCCACACTTTTTAGATATTTTTTTGTAAAAAATGTTGAAAACCATTTATCATTTTCCTTCCACTTCACAATTATGTGCCACTTTGTGTTGGTCTATTACATAAAATCCCCAAAAAATACATTTCCGTTTTTGGTCACATAGTAGGTGAGGTTGAAAAAAGACACAAGTCCATCAAGTCCAACCTATGTGTTTGATTATATGACAGTATTACCTTGTCTATCCCTGTATGTTGTGTTCGTTCAGTTGCTTATCTCATAGTTTCTTGAAACTATTGATGTCCCCAGCTGAGACCACCGCCTGTGGAAGGGAATTCCACATTATTTACGCTCTTACAGTAAAGATACCCTCTATGTAGTTTAAGGTTAAACCTCTTTTCTCCTAATTTTAATGCGTGGCCACATGTATTAATAAACTCCCTTCCATGAAAAAGTTTTATCCTTATTATGGGGTCACCAGTACGGTATTTTTAAATTGAAATCACATATTCTCTCAAGTGTCTCTTCTCCAGAGAGAATAAGTTCAGTGCTCGCAACCTTTCTTCATAACCAATATCCTCCAGACCCTTTATTAGCTTTGTTGCCCTTCTTTGTACTCGCTCCATTTCCCGAGGACTGGTGCCCAGAACTGGACAGCATAATCTAGGTGCGACCGGACCAGAGTCTTGTAGAGGAAATTATTGTTTTATCTCTGGAGTTAATCCCATTTTTAATGCATGCCAATATTCTGTTTGCTTTGTTAGCAGCAGCTTGGCATTTCATGCCATTGCTGAGCATATCATCGACTCCTTGGTCCTTTTCCATCCTAGAGAGGTTTCATAGTTTCATAGTTTGTTAGGTTGAATAAAGACACCAGTTCATCCAGTTCAACCTGAGTGAGTGTCTACAATTGTCCCTATCCCTGTACACACTCATTTCTGTCCCTACCCTCAAGGAGCCCACAATCCTAGGTCCCCATTCATATACTAGGGCCAATTTTTTTTTTTTTGACAGAAGGCAATTAACCTACCTGCATGTCTTTGGATTGTGGGAGGAAACCGGAGTACCCGGAGGAAACCCACGCAGGCACAGGGAGAACATGCAAACTCCAGGCAGGTAGTGTCGTGGTTGGAATTTGAACCAGCGACCCTTCTTACTGCTAGGTGAGAGTGCTAACCACTACACCACTGTGCTGCTCGTTTATGAACAAATGAAATAGGATTGATCCCAGGACAGAACCCTGGGGGACCCCACTACCCACCCCTAACCATTCCAAGTGCTCCCCATTTATCACCATCCTCTGATCTCGTCCTTGTAGCCAATGTTCAATTCATGTACTCAACATATGGTCCATGCCAACGGACCTTATTTTGTACAGTAAACGTATATGGGGAACTGTGTCAAATGTTATTACAAAATCCAGATACACCACATCTGCAGGCCTTCCTTTATCTAGCTGGCAACTCACCTCCTCATAGAAGGTTAATAGATTGGTTTGGCAAGAAGGATTCTTCATGAATCCATGCTGATTACTGCTAATGTTACAGTTTTCATTACTAAAACCTTGCTAATTAGGGATGAGCTGAGTGTTCGAGTCGAACCCATGTTCGACTCGAACACTGGCTGTTCGCCCGTTCAGCGAAATCTGAACATTATGGGCCGTTCGCGCCAAATTTGAGTGGTGCTCATGGCCCATAATGCACTGCGGCATTGCAGTGCATTGCTGGCTGATGATTGGCCAAGCATGCACTATGACCCGCATGCTTGCCAATCACAGCGCCGTCAGCAAAGAGAGCCATAATTGGCCACAGGCAGCATGCCTGTGGCCAATTATGGCTCAGGGGGTTTAGTACACGCCCCACACTATATAAGGCCACCTTTTGGCCTTGCGTAGTGTGTTGCATCGCTGAGAGAGAGAGAAAGACGGAGAGACAGTATCTGAATTTCCTTTTAAGCTATTGCAATTACAGTCGGTGTATTGTGCCACCTGCACAGTGTACACCTGAAACTACCCCAATTGCTGGTGTTCTTCTGATCCTATACCACAGACAGCTGCTGCAGCAATTACAGCAATTACAGTTGGTGTATTGTGCCACCTGCACAGTGTACACCTGAAGCTACCCCAATTGCTGGAGTTCTTCTGGTCCTATACCACAGCCAGCTGTAGCAGTTACAGTCAGTGTATTGTGCCACCTGCACAGTGTACACCTGAAGCTACCCCAATTGCTGGTGTTCTTCCGGTCCTATACCACAGGCAGCTGTAGCAGTTACAGTTGGTGTATTGTGCCGCCTGCACAGTGTGCACCTAAAGCTACCCCAATTGCTGGTGTTCTGCTGATCCTATACCGTAGGCAGCTCCAGTAATTACAGTTGGTGTATTGTGTCATCTGCACAGTGTACGCCTCAAGCTACCCCAATTGCTGGTGTTCTGTTGATTCTATCTGAAGGTAGCTGTAGCAATTACAGTTGGTGTACCTTGTCATTTGTGTCACAGTACTACTTACAGTGAGCCCACAGGCGAGCAGGTGACACGGGATACCCCAGGGCATGGAATCTAAGAGCCAGCCGGTGTTCCGCCAGGGACCCTCTCACAAAGGTTTGGGCTTGGCTGTGTGCTGACCCCAGGTCACGACCCCCGGGTTCACCCTGCTCGCTAGGGAAGTACCAGAAGACACTGTTAGACAAGGATAGATGGATGAAGCAAAGGAGAGTCGGATTGTGAGTCAAGGTCAGGGCGGGCTGCAGCCATGTTAATCAGAACAAGCCGGTTCGGTACACAAGAGATCAGTTCACGAGAAGTCAGGTAAAACAGGTTACACGGGGAGCTTCAGAAACAAATGTTGCTCAAGCAATAGTAGCTGGTTAGAAAGGGATTTAAATAGAGAAGCACGAGGAGCTGGACAGGAAGTAGCAGGAAGGAAACATATATTAGGCAAGAGGTGAAGGGCGGTGACACCCATAGCTGCTGAGTGCACAGAGCTGAACACCCGCCAGTGGAACAACAGATGCCAGCCGACCCACTGCAGTAAAGGTGAGACATAGATCAGCTCCGCAGCTGATCTGTGACAGTACCCCCCCCCCCTCTTACAAGGTCCCCCTACATGTCTGGGGGCTGGCTTGGAGGGAAATTTCTGATGGAATCTGGTCACCAAACGTGGAGCAGAGACATTGGTGGCAGGGACCCAAGACCTCTCCTCCGGTTCATAGCCCTTCCAATAAATGAGATAGAATAGCCTCCCTCGGGAGTACTTGGAGTCCAATATTACTTGAATCTCATACTGATCCAAGGTATCGGCCACAGAAGCGTTGTGAGAAGAAGGGCGAGAGAAGCGATTGAGGACCAGTGGCCTGAGCAGGGAGATAGGGAAGGTGTGGGGTATCCTGAGATGAGAGGGTAGACGGAGCTTGAAAGCCACTGGATTGATCTGGCGGAGAATAGGAAATGGATCAATCAAGCGAGGGGCAAATTTCATTGAGGGTACCCGGAGTCGGATGTGCTTGGTAGAGAGCCAAACTCTATAGCCATGCAGGAACTTAGGAGCTGGACGGCGATGACGATCTGCCGCAGTTTTATGCCTGGAAGCAGCTAGATGTAGATTCCCAGAGACTTTTTTCCAGATTGAGTTGAAGGACCTTTGGGTCTCAGCTGCTGCTGGTACAACAGGAGAAATGGAAACAGAAAAGGGAACAGATGGATGCTGCCCATAAACTGTGAAGAAAGGAGATTTTCCAGAACTGGCATTGGCGTGATGGTTTAACGCAAACTCTGCCCAGGGCAAAAGGTCCACCCAGTCATCTTGGTGGGCTGAAATGAAGGCACGGAGAAAATGTTCTACATTTTGATTGACACATTCCGTTTGCCCATTGGACTGGAGATGTAAGGCAGATGAAAAATCCAATTTAATCCCAAAGGAGCTGGCCAAGGCTCTCCAAAACCGAGCAGTAAAGTGAACTCCTCTGTCAGAGACGATATGGGAAGGCATCCCATGAAGACGAAAGATCTCCTTAATGAAAGTTGTGGCAAGACTGGGAGCAGAGGGTAGGCCTGGGAGAGGAATCAAGTTACACATTTTGGAGAACCGATCCACCACTGCCCAGATGACTGTAGAACCTGTTGAGGGAGGCAGATCTGAGATAAAATCCATGGCAATACAATGCCAAGGTACATCGGGCACTGGTAAGGGTAAAAGCAACCCAGCAGGGGCAGACGTGGAAGATTGGCAAAGTACATAAACCGTACAAGCTTGAATGCATTCCTTGACATCCTTACAAAGAGAAGGCCACCAATAATGACGCTGAAGAAGATCACAAGTACAAGGTATGCCAGGATGTCCAGAGAACTTGGAGTCATGTGCCCAAGCAAAGAGTTTGGGACCAAGTGCAGGATCTACAAAAGTTTTACCAGGAGGAGGCTGCGTAGACTGGAGCTGAGTGGTGCTAGAATACGATGCGGAGGAATGATGGGACCAGGATCTAGGTGATTCACAGAATCATTGACATCAAATGACCTGGACAAGGCATTGGCTCAAAGGTTCTTGGCACCTGGATGGAAAGTAATGTTAAAATTGAAGCGGGTGAAAAAGAGGGCCCAGAGAGCTTGATGTGGGTTCAGGCTTTTGTGGAATGTAAATACTGCGGATTTTTATGATCAGTATAGATGATAATACAATGGGGAAAACCCTCTAGAACATGGGTCTTCAAACTATGGCCCTCCAGTTGTTCAGGAACTACAATTCCCATCATGCCTAGTCATGTCTGTGAATGTCAGAGTTTTACAATGCCTCATGGGATGTGTAGTTTCACAACAGATGGAGGGCCGTAGTTTGAGGATCCCTGCTCTAGAAGATGTCGCCATTCTTGAAGAGCTAGTTTAATAGTGAGGAGCTCACGATCTCCAATGGTATAGTTTTTCTCTGCATCAGGAAACTTCTTGGAAAAGAATCCGCAAGGTTGAGACTTGCCCTGCTGAGCTTGGAATAGGACGGCACCGACTCCTACAGAAGAGGCATCTACCTCCAAAGAAAAGGGTTTAGCAATGCCCGGGCGTAGAAGAATAGGGGCGGAGAGGAAGGCTGCCTTGAGTTTGTGGAAAGCTTCAATGGCTTCAGGGGACCAGAGCCGAGCATTGACACCTTTGCGGGTGAGAGATGTAATAGAAGCCACTAAGGTGGAGTAGTTATGAATGAATTGGCGATAGTAATTGGTGAAGCCCAAAAAGCGTTGGGTGGCTTTAAGACCAGAGGGCTGGGGCCACTCGGAAATGGCCCGAAGTTTGGCTGGGTTCATGAGGAGGCCTTGTGATGAGATTATATAGCCAAGAAATGGAACTTGTGTTTGCTCAAATAGACACTTCTCCAGTTTTGCATATAGATAATTGTCCCGTAGACGCTGTAGCACAGTTTTTACATGAAGACGATGGGTAGGTAAGTCTGGTGAGAAAATAAGAATATCATCTAGATAAACAATAACATAGACATACAGAAGGTCACGAATGATCTTGTTAACAAAATTTTGGAAGACCGCTGGGGCATTGCATAAGCCGAAGGGCATCACAAGATACTCATAATGTCCATCCCTGATGTTAAAGGCGGTCATCCATTTGTCTCCTTCCCGTATTCTTAATAAATTGTAGGCCCCTCTAAGATCCAATTTAGTAAAAACATGAGAACCTCAGTCTGTCAAAGAGTCCGCAAATTAAAGGAAGAGGGTATCGGTTCTTCACGGTGATATGTGTTAAGACCCCTGTAGTCGATGCATGGACGGAGTGAACCATTCTTTTTTGCTACAAAGAAGAACCCGGCTCCGGCAGGTGAGTTAGCTTTCCTGATGAAACCCTTATGCAGGTTTTCTCGAATGTATTCAGACATGGCTTGTGTCTCGGGGATAGATGGAGGGTAGACTCGGCCTCGGGGAGGAGAGGTCCCAGGTAAAAGCTCAATGGAGCAGTCAAAGTCTCTGTGAGGAGGAAGGCGATCAGCGGACTTTTTGCAGAAAACATCTCGGAAGGACTGATATTGGGCAGGCAACATGGGAGTTGTGGAGGTCTCAGCAAGAGGAATGGAAGGAGGAGTTAGCAACTTGGAAATACATTGTTGCTGGCATGGAGGACCCCAAGCCAATACTTGTTCAGAATTCCAGTTAAGATTCAGGGAGTGTTTCTGCAACCATGGAAGGCCCAGGATGATGGGACTGGAGGATTTAGGCAATATTAGGAAAGAGATCTCCTCACTATGCAAAGCCCCAATGCGTATAGGAGAGGTTTTAAACCGGATTGGACTCATAGGCAAGAAGGAGCCGTCTACTGCAGTTATGGAGAGGGGTATAGCCAAGGCAACAAAGGCGATGCCCAACTCGGAAGCTAAAGATTGTTCAATGAAATTCCCGGCAGCACCAGAATCCATGTATGCAGAGAGTTGATAGGCATTCTGAGCCCAGTGGTTAACCACGGGAAGGGTGAAATGAGGGAAGCGAGTAAAATTAACGGATCAGTCTAGATCACCTCCCTCTGAGTGACCTAGACCCTGGAGTTTCCCGGACGGACTGGACAGGAGTTCAAAAGATGTCCTTTATCACCACAGTAAAGGCACAAGTCCAATCCCATGCGTCGGGCACGTTCCTCTGGAGTGAGGCAGGTTCGCCCAAGCTGCATAGGTTCTTCCAACATGTGAAAGGTAGAAGACGGAGAGGATTGCACCGGTCTTTGGACTACCTGTGCTGGACGGCCAGCAGGGGGACGATTGGATCTGGATTTCTCCAGAGCCCGCTCCTGGAAACACATGTCAATTTGAATGCTCAATGCGAATAAGTCATCCAATGTGGTGGGAATGGTGCGTCCAGCGAGTTCAACCTTGACACGGTCAGATAGGCCTTGCCAGAAGGTAGCAGTAAGGGCCTCATTATTCCATTTGAGTTCAGCGGCCAGCGTATGGAATTGAACTGCGTACTGGCTGACTGTCATTTCTTGCTGACGAAGACCAAGGAGGGCCCCAGCAGACAAAGACACTCTGCCGGGCTCATCAAATGTTTTCTGAAATGCATCAAAAAAGAGCTGGAGGTCAGAGGTGATAGGAACGTGTGATTCCCAGAGTGGAGAAGCCCAAGTTAAAGCATCATCGGAGAGGAGAGAGATGATATATGCGACTTTGGTGCGATCAGTTGGAAAATGGTGGCTGGAAAGTTCAAAGTGGACGGAACACTGATTAATGAAGCCCCGACAAGCCTTAGGATCACCGGAAAAATGAGGTGGCGATGGCAGATGCAGGCAGGGATTGCCAGGTGCAGCAGGTAAGACAGGAGCAACTGAAGCAGGAGCCAGAACGGGAGGAGCTGAAGTTTCAGCGAGTTGCAGACGATCCAGACGAGAGGCAAGATCCTGGAGAACCAGCATTATTTGCTCTTGATTAGCTTGCTGGGAGTTAAGTCTCTGAACTAGATGTTGCATTTGATCCTCGGTCAGTGGCCGATTCTCAGAGACGCTCATGGCTTTAGCAAACTGTCACGGTACTACTTACAGTGAGCCCACAGGCGAGCAGGTGATGCGGGATTCCCCAGGACGTGGAATCTAAGAGCCAGTCGGTGTTCCGCCAGGGACCCTCTCACAAAGGTTTGGGCTTAACTGCGTGCTGACCCCAGGTCATGACCCCTGGGTTCACCCTGCTCGCTAGGGAAGTACCAGAAGACACTGTTAGACAAGGATGGATGGATGAAGCAAAGGAGAGCCGGATAGTGAGCCAAGGTCAGGGCGGGCTGCAGCCATGTTAATCAGAACAAGCCGGGTCGGTACACAAGAGATCAGTTCACGAGAGGTCAGGTAAAACAGGCTACACAGGAGAAAACAAATGTTGCTCAAGCAATAGTAGCTGGTTAGAAAGGGATTTAAATAGAGAAGCACATGAGGGGCTGGACAGGAAGTAGCAGGAAGGAAACCTATATTAGGCAACAGGTGAAGGGCAGCGACACCCATAGCTGCAGAGTGAAACAACACATGCCAGCCGACCCACTGCAGTAAAGGTGAGACACAGATCAGCTCTGCAGCTGATCTGTGACAATCTGCACAGTTTGCACCTAAAGCTACCCCAATTGTTGGCATTCTGCTGATCCTATACCGCAGGCAGCTCCAGTAATTACAGTTGGTGTATTGTGTCATCTGCACAGTGTACGCCTCAAGCTACCCCAATTGCTGGTGTTCTGTTGATTCTATCTGTAGGCAACTGTAGCAATTACAGTTGGTGTACTGTGTTATCTGCACAGTTTGCACCTAAAGCTACCCCAATTGTTGGCATTCTGCTGATCCTATACCGCAGGCAGCTCCAGTAATTACAGTTGGTGTATTGTGTCATCTGCACAGTGTGCGCCTAAAGCTACCCCAATTGCTGGTGGTCTGCTGATCCTATACTGCAGGCAACTCCAGTAATTCCAGTTGGTGTACTGTGCCATCTGCACAGTGTGTACCTAAAGCTACCAAAATTGCTGGTGTTCTGCTTATCCTATACCACAGGCAGGCAGCTGCAGTAATTACAGTCGGTGTATTGTGCCACCTGCACAGTGTACAGCTAAAGCTACTCCAATTGCTGGTGTTCTTCTGATCCTATACCACAGGCAGCTCCAGTAATTACAGTTGGTGTATTGTGTCATCTACACAGTGTACGCCTAAAGCAACCCCAATTTCTGGTGTACTGCTGATTCTATCCGCAGGCAGCTGTAGCAATTACAGTCGGTGTACTGTGTCATCTGCACAGTTTGCACCTAAAGCTACCCCAATTGCTAGTGTTCTGCTAATCCTATACTGCAGGCAAACAGCTCCAGTAATTACAGTCGGTGTATTGTGCTACCTGCACAGTGTACAGCTAAAGCTACTCCCAATTGCTGGTGTTCTTCTCATCCTATACCATAGGCAGGCAGCTCCAGTAATTACAGTCGGTGTACTGTGTCATCTGCACAGTGTGCACCTAAAGCTACCCCGATTGCCAGTGTTTTGCTGATCCTATACCGCAGGCAGCTACAGTAATTACAGTCGGTGTACTGTGTCATCTGCTCAGTGTGCACCTAAAGCTACCCCAATTGCTGGTGTTCTGCTGATCCTATACTGCAGGCAGCTGCACTAATTACAGTCAGTGTACTGTGTCATCTGCTCAGTGTGCACCTAAAGCTACCCAATTGCTGGTGTTCTCATAGTAATAATACTACAGGCAGGCAGTTGATTCTGCTAGCTGCAGTATAATCAGTATATACGTCCCAGCTTTGTGCAGCTACATCTCTCTGCAGGCCATTAGTATGTCTGGAAGGCCAACCAGGAGAAGCAGACAGTCACGAGCTAATAAAAGAGGGCAAGCAGGCTCTGTGTCTAGAGGCAACAGTGCTGGTCGTGGACGCGGTACATCCTCATCAGCACGTGGCCATGGGACACGCTTGTCCTTATTTTTGTCAGCTGGACGTGTTGAGCGTCAACATGACGAAGACTTGGTAGAGTGGATGACCAAACCCTCCTCATCCTCTCTTACCAGGCTCGGGGTACTGGCAAAGCATCTGCCAACGTGGCCTCTTCCCTCCTCTCAATGGCATCAGTCACTCCTTCCCTAGCCCCACCATGTCCTCCTGAGGAGTCCCCCGAACTGTTTAAGCACAGTGTTGGGTACATGCTTCAGGAGGATGCCCAGCATTTTGAAGGCTCTGGTGATGATACCCAGCTAGAGGAAGGCAGTAACGTGAGCCCAGAGAGAGGGGATGCCCAAGAAGGACAGCAATCTGGCAGTCATGTTCCTACAGCTGCAGCATACTGCCATGTTTGCTTCAGTGATGAGGAGGGAGGGAATGATGAGGTCACTGACTCTACGTGGGTGCCTGAGAGGAGGAGGAGGAGGGAGAGGCACATCTCCAACGTGACAGGATGTCCTCCAGGGGCTAGCTTAAGGGCAGCACACCGCCTGAATCACACCGCAGAGCTCAGCCTGTGCAGGGTGCTGCCTCTGCGCGTTATTCCAAAAGTTCTTTGGTGTGAGCCTTTTTTGAGACAAATACATCAGATCACACCACTGCTATTTGCAACATATGCCTCAAGCGTATCTCGCGTGGCCAAAACATTAGCCGCTTGGCACCACATGCTTGACCAGACATATGTCGACCTGCCATGCAGTTCATTGGCAAGCGTACCTAAAAGACCCACACCAAAGAACAAAGCGGACCTCTCCTTGCTCCTCATCAGCTGGGATTTCCAACCCCACTATACCTTCAGTCCTCTCTGAAACCTGCACTAAGAGGAATGAAGGTGTAAAATTAGGTGTGTCAAAGCCAAGTACTTGCGGGCAATCTGCTAGCGGTACACCGAAGTCTGATTGTACCAGGCAAATCTCCCTGTCCCAGCTGCTGGAACATCGAAAGAAGTTGACTCCCAGCCATCCACATGCCTAGCGGTTGAATGCTAGCTTGGCTAAATTGCTAGCACTTCAACTGCTGCCTTTTCAGTTGGTAGACTCGGCCCCCTTCCGTGAGTTTGTGCAATGTGCGGTTCCTCAGTGGCAGGTTCCCAAACACCATTTTTTTCCATTTTTTTCATGGAAGGCAATTCCGCCTCTCTACTGGCATGTGGAAGGCAATGTCCATGCCTCGCTGGTCAGGGCGGTCAGCAGTAAGGTGCATATTACTGCTGACTCATGGTCCAGCAGGCATGGACAGGGACGTTACCTATCTTTCACGGCGCATTGGGTGACTCTTCTGGCAGCTGGGAAGGCTGCAGGACAAGGTGCAGTAGTGTTGGAGGTTGTTCCACCACCACGCCTCCAAAATGCTACTACTGGTGATTGTGACACACCTCTCTCCTCCACCTCCTCCTCTTCTTCTTCCATGGCCTCTTCCTGTGCTTTGTCCTCGGAATCAGTGGTGCTCCATAGGCGTTCAAGGGGCTACGCAAGTACACAGGTGAAAAGACGCCATGCCGTGTTTTGCTGGTGTGCTTGGGGGACAGGAGCCACACTGGGGCAGATATTCTGTCAGCTCTGCAGGGGCAGGCTGAGAGGTGGTTGACCCACGCCAGCTTAAGCCTGGAATGGTGGTTTGTGACAATGGCACCAACCTTCTCTCCGCCCTCCAACAGGGACAACTGAACCATGGGCCCTGTGTGGCTCACGTCCTTAACTTGGTGGTGCAGCGGTTCTTGGGCAGGTATATCCTGAGGCAGGTCAGGAAAGTGTGCATTTCTGCTGGTCATATAATGCCAGTGCTCGGCTGACTGACCTCCATAAGGAATTTAACCTGCCCAAGAACCGCCTAATCTGTGACATGCTCAGCAGGTGGAACTCAACATTGGCCATGCTGCAGCGCCTGCACACGCAGCAGAGGGCCATCAATGACTGTGCGACTACGGCACCAGAACAGGGTCAGGGGAGCTCGTTTTTTTCCCCACGCCAGTGGGCCATGATCAGGGATACATGCACTGTCCTGTCACCATTTGGGGATGCTGCAAGGATGGTGAGCAGTGACAGTGCATGCATCAGTGACACTGTCACTCTTGTCCACCTGTTGGAGCACACACTGCGTGGAATAATGGACAGGGCACTTGAGTCAGAACAGAGGCAGGAAGATTAGGACTTTCTTGCCTCTCAAGGCCCCCTTTATCCAGACAGTGTTCCTGCTGGCCCGCCAATCACAAAGGAAGAGGAGGAGGAGGATTGTGTCAGCATGGAGGTGGAGCCTTGCACTCAGCATCAGCAGCAGTCTTTTAGGGATCATTTACAGTCCCAAGATACCTGTGGACTTGTACGTGGCTGGGAGGAGGTGGCTGCGGATCATGTCATCCTTAGTGACCCAGAGGACTCCGGACCGAATGCCTCAGATAACCTACGCTGCATGGCCTCCCTGATCCTGCAAAGCCTGGGAAAGGAGCCTCGTATTCAGCGGATCAAGGAGAGGGATCATTACTGGCTGGCAACTCTCCTTGATCCACTGTACAAGGGTAAGGTTGCGGACCTTATCTTGCCGTTGCAGAGGGAGCAGAGGATGAGACATCTCCGGGAGGCCTTGCAGAAAGGTTTGTGCAATGCGTTCCCAGAGACTGGGAGGTTACAAATTCCTGGTCCTGACAGAAGGAGCGGTGGAGAAGGTGGCCGTCTGACCGATGCATTCAGAATTTTTCTTAGTCTGCAGCCCCAAAGTATGATCGGTTCCAGCAGCCATGGCCAGCGTCTGATTTACATGGTGCAGGAATACCTAGGGGCAAGATCAGACTTGGACACCTTTCCCACCGAAAATCCTCTGGGTTACTGGGTCTTGAGGATTGATCACTGGCCAGAGCTTGCACAGTATGCAATTGAGCTACTAGCCTGTCCTGCATCCAGCGTTCTTTCAGAACACACATTCAGTGCTGCTGGAGGCTTTGTAAACAATGGCAGGGTGTGTCTGTCCACCTACTCGGTTAATCGATTGACCTTCATAAAGATGAATCAGTCTTGGATCACCCCCAGCTACCAAATACGTGAAGCTGATGTAACCAAATCATTTTTTTTTAAAGGTCACATCCCTTCAAGACTGCTTATGCTGATGCTGAGTGACTATCCTGTTATGCTGACTGACTATCCTCTTCCTCCTCAATGATCCTGCTGATAGCTTGGAAGAACATTTTTGGTTCTGGTCGCCGCCACCAGTGCCTAAGGCCCAATTTTTCAGCCCATGTTTAACAGGGGCTTGTAATTAAAAATTTTGATGCAATACTTTGCAGCAGGGCTCATTCCTGCTCTCCAACTAGATTTTTTGCTGCAGTGTTGTGGCACCAGCACTACCACCACCACCAAAGGCACAATTGTTCTGCCCCTGTTCAAAAGGTGCATGTAATTACAATTCTTGATATAATATTTCACAGCAGGGCCTGTTCCAGCACACCCACCAAGAGTAACTGTGAGGACTTACAGTGTTATGGCACCAGCACCACCACCAAAGGCTCGATTTTTTTTACCACTGCTCAACAATGACATGTAATTAAAATTCTTGATATAATAGTTCATAGCAGGGCATTCCAGTGCCCACCAAGAGTCACTTTGAGGACTTAGTGTTGTGGCAACACCAACACCTTAGGCCCAAATCTCTGCAGAGCATATAGGGCAGGCCCCTACTTTCAAACATCCAACTTACAAACGGAAGGAGACAACAGGAAATGAGATGAAAAAAGACGGGCAGAAAAAAAAATGTTACAGGGGTGATAATATGTTTTCCAAAAAGCTTAAAAATAGATTTTTTGACTGGAGCTACACTTTAAAAATGTACCAGTTACCGCAAGCAGTTTTAAATGACTTTTTTTTCCGTTAGAAATGTCATTTTGTGCAGGGCCTGTTCTAAACACAGGAAGGACATGCCACTTCGCAGGCATATTATAGACACCCCCCAGGCACGATATTTAAAGGAATATTTCACTTTTTTTTCACTTTAAGCATCATTAAAATAAGTGCTCCCGAAAAAACGGCTGTTTTTAAAACTTTTTTTTGCATAGATACAGGAGCCAGGTCCCCAAACCCTTTTTAGGACAATAACTTGCATATTAGCCTTTAAAATGAGCACTTTTGATTTTAAACATTCAAGTCCCATAGACTTTAATGGGGTTCTAAAGTTTGCGCAAATTTTCTGTCCGTTCGCAGGTTCTGGTACGAACCGAACTGGGGGGTGTTCGGCTCATCCCTATTGCTTATGATGATAATGCTGATGATGATGATTCCTCAACCTTGTATTTTTTGAAGGCCTTCTCCTTTGCTTTTATATGCATTTTTACATTGGAGTTAATCTATCCAGGACTTTTATTCCCTCTTTTAAATGTATTACCCAATGAGATGCATTGGCTAATGCCCTTATTTAATATGCTCTTAAAGCAAACCCATCTCTACTCCATGTTCTTTTTTCCTAAGATTTTATCCCAATTTATATCTTCTAGCAAGGTTCATAGTTTAACCTCCCTGGCAGTATGATTATGTCAGATTTTAGACGCTGAAAGCGGTACAATTATTTTGCATGGAAATTTTGCGTTTTATATTGTAGGTCTGTAATTCTTAGAAATAATTCACTTAAATCCATCCAAACAAGAGTCTAATAGACATCCCGGGTATGATAAAATTTGAAATATGAAATCATAAATTATAATATATATATATATATATATATATATATAAAATTAAATAACTATACATAATTATAATAAATAATCAAAAAATAATATAATAATAATAAAAAATATTCAATAATGTAATCAAATCAAAAACACTGAAATGTGCTGAGTTGCAGAATTGTCGCTGTCATTACTTTTAGTGTTTGATGTCAAATTTCCCCACATATTACTATCGCTCAATTCTGCGAGTGATTCTAATTTATTATCACTGTTTTCTAGCTGGTCTATAACCACTTTTGATGTAAATGGACATTTTTTGGTTGCTATGGACAATCTCCAGTTTGCTGGCATAAAGAACAGTATTTACAGTGGTGTGAAAAAGTGTTTGCCCCCTTCCTCATTTCCTGTTCCTTTGCATGTTTGTCACACTTAAGTGTTTCGGAACATCAAACCAATTTAAACAATAGTCAAGGACAACACAAGTAAACACAAAATGCAATTTGTAAATGAAGGTGTTTATTATTAAAGGTGAAAAAAAATCCAAACCATCATGGCCCTGTGTGAAAAAGTGATTGCCCCCCTTGTTAAAACATACTATAACTGTGGTTGTCCACACCTGAGTTCAATTTCTCTAGCCACACCCAGGCCTGATTATTGCCACACCTGTTCACAATCAAGGCATCACTTAAATAGGAGCTGCTTGACACAGTAAGGTCCACCAGAAGATCCTTAAAAGCTACACATCATGCCGAGACCCAAAGAAATTCAAGAACAATTGAGAAAGAAAGTAATTGAGATCTATCAGTCTGGAAAGGGTTATAAAGCCATTTCCAAAGCTTTGGGAATCCAGCGAACCAGAGTGAGAGCCCTTATCCACAAATGGCGAAGACATGGAACAGTGGTGAACCTTCCCAGGAGTGGCCGGCCGCCCAAAATTACCCCAAGAGCACAGCGACGACTCATCCAAGAGGTCACAAAAGACCCCACAACAACGTCCAAGGAACTGCAGGCCTCACTTGCCTCAGTTAAGGTCAGCGTTCATGCCTCCACCATCAGGAAAAGACTGGGCAAAAATGGCCTGCATGGCAGAGTTCCAAGGAGAAAACCACTGCTGAGCAAAAAGAACATCAAAGCTCGTCTCAATTTCTCCACAACACATCTTGATGATCCCCAAGACTTTTGGGACAACATTCTGTGGACCGATGAGACAAAAGTGGAACTCTTTGGAAGGTGTGTGTCCAAGTATATCTGGCGTAGAAGGAACACTGCATTTCATAAAAAGAACATTATACCAACAGTAAAATATGGTGGTGGTAGTGTGATGGTCTGGGGCTGTTTTGCTGCTTCAGGACCTGGAAGACTTGCCGTGATAAAAGGAACTATGAATTCTGCTGTCTACCAAGAGATCCTGAAGGAGAATGTCCGACCATCTGTTCGTGTACTCAAGCTGAAACGAACTTGGGTTCTGCAGCAGGACAATGATCCTAAACACACCAGCAAGTCCACCACCGAATGGCTGAAGAAAAACAAAATGAAGACTTTGGAGTGGCCTAGCCAAAGTCCTGACCTGAATCCTATTGAGATGTTGTGGTATGACCTTAAAAAGGCCGTTCATGCTCGAAAACCCTCTAATGTAACTGAATTAGGACAATTCTGCAAAGATGAGTGGGCCAAAATTCCTCCAGGA
Organism: Lithobates pipiens; assembly: GCF_037356315.1. NCBI lineage: Eukaryota > Metazoa > Chordata > Amphibia > Anura > Ranidae > Lithobates > Lithobates pipiens. The sequence goes on along the minus strand of NW_027507903.1, from coordinate 377,472,631 downwards.
CGCTGTAAAAGCCTCATTGCACGTTATCGCAAACGCTTGGTTGCAGTTGTTGCTGCTAAGGGTGGCCCAACCAGTTATTAGGTTTAGGGGGCAATCACTTTTTCACACAGGGCCATGATGGTTTGGATTTTTTTTCACCTTTAATAATAAACACCTTCATTTACAAATTGCATTTTGTGTTTACTTGTGTTGTCCTTGACTATTGTTTAAATTGGTTTGATGTTCCGAAACACTTAAGTGTGACAAACATGCAAAGGAACAGGAAATGAGGAAGGGGGCAAACACTTTTTCACACCACTGTATAATATAAAACTGCATGCAGGACACTGGACAAACCACTAGGAACAAAGGGGATGTGTAATTATTTGATACAGTACTGTAATCTGTAAGATTACAGTATACTGTATCTATACTGTGTTTTTTACTTTTTGAATTTGGCGCCGAACTCCATCCCCGTGCGTCGCAACACTCGCAGGGAACAAAGCTCGGCACTGTCACAGACCGAGCGAGGCACGGTGGCTCGCAGGTCACAGTGCGGGGAGACATCGCTGGATCCAGGGGACAAGGTAAATAACCCCCTCCATCCAGCGATGCGATCCCGAGTCTGGCTCGGGGTTACCGCTTATGGTAATGAAATCTTATCTTGTGATACGAGGTCTGTATCCTCCTCCTCCCTCAGGATAGGGGGCCTGTAGCATACTCCTAGTATTATTTTCCCCTTAGCTTCATCCCCTTTGGAGCTCTACCCATAAGGATTCCACCTCCTCCCTAGCTCCCTTAGTGATGTCATCTCTCACATTCACTTGCACGTTATTCTTGATATATAGGCATACCCCCCCCCCCCCCCTCTTTTTTACCCTCTCTGTTCTTGCGATACAGGGTATACCCTTGAATGGTTGCCAGCCAATCATTAGAGCTGTTGAAACAGGTCTCTGAAATTCCCACAAATTCCAAATCCTCTTCGTACAACAGTATCTCTAGTTCACCCATCTTGTCCGCCAGGCTATTGGCATTGGTGAACATGCCACGTAGTTTAGACCGGTTGCATACTATCCTCTTATTGGGTGTTCCGAGATTGCGACTAGGACTTGTTACTATACTTACCTTGGGTTTATGTGCTTTAGTCAACCTATCATTAATGGCCCCAATTTTACCCTCTGGAATATGTTCTACACTGACTATCTCTAGCTCTGGACCCTCCTCCTGTCGCTTAGTTTAAAACCCCTCTAACTTTTTGGCCATCTTCACTCCCAGAAGATCTGCACCCTCCTCATTTAGGTGCAGTCCGTCCCTTCTATAGTACTAGTGACCGACTGAGAAGTCGGCCCAGTCCAATGGGAACCCAAACCTCCAGGGACGTAAACCCCTCCTTACTACACCAGCTCCTCGCCACTTGTTTACTTCCCTCATCTCTCTCTACCTTTCTGGTGTGGCTTGAGGTACCGGTAGTATTCCTGAGAATACTACATTGGAGGTCCTTTTCCTCAATTTGGCTCCCAAGTCCAGGAGTTGTAATATGACAAAATGTGGAAAATTTCAAGGGGTATGAATACTTTTTCAAGGCACTGTATATATCGCACTGCACTTTCATGCCACCTCCTAGAACATGTGATGTGTCCTAGGAGATTGTGGGCTGAGAGGGCCAAACTTATGTAATTTTTGTCTAAAAAAAAAAAAGCTTTTTTTGGCTACTCATACGTATTACACTCTGCTTTCTTTCTGACTCCTCAGAACCTCTTTTGCAGTTTTAGTTGAACATGCCTTGCTGCCTCTTTATTTGTACAAAATTCATTGCTACTCAGCCTTTATTCTTTCAATATCCCTTTGAGCAGCAGAACATTTCTAGTAATTTTCTTGTGCAAGTGTGTCTCTGTGCCTTCTAGCACTATGCGTGTAGTGTCTTGGAAGCTGTGGACCCCATCCATCTAAGTCATATAATTAGGGAAGGGAAATTTTCCTTGGCCCACCCATATCCTTAAAATTGATGGAAAGCAACTAATTATCTTTGATTGGAATACACATACACTCACCGGCCACTTTTATTAGGTACACCTTGCTAGTACCAGGTTGGACCCCCTTTTGTCTTCAGAACTGCATTAATTCTTTGTGGCGTAGATTCAACTAGGTGTTGGAAACATTCCTAAGAGATTTTGGTCCATATTGACATGATAGCCTCAGGCAGTTGCTGCAGATTTGTCGGCTGCACATTCATGATGCAATCCTGTTCTACCACATCACAAAGGTGCTCTTTTGGATTGAGATGTGGTGACTGTAAAGGCCATTGGAGTACAGTGAATTCACTGTTATGTTCAAGAAACCAATTTAAGATGATTTGAGCCTTGTGACATGGTGCATTATCCTGCTGGAAGTAGACATGAGAAGATGGGTATACTGTAATCATAAAGGTATGGACATGGTCAGCAATAATATTCAGGTAGGCAACTGATCCCAGTAGATCAGTTATTGAAATACTCAGACCAGTGTGTCTGGCACCAACAACCATGCCTTGTTCAAAGTCACTTAAATCCCCTTTCTTCACCATTCTGATGCTCAGTTTGAACTTCAGCAAATTGTCTTCACCACATCTAGATGCCTAAATCAATAAATTGCTGCCATGTGATTTCCTGATTAGCTTTGTATTACCAAGCAATTGAACAGGTTTACCTAACAAACATGCAGTGCGGCCCCCCCACCCCAAAGCACCTTGTCCCCATGTTGATGAGGACAAGGGCCTCTTCCCGACAACCCTGGCCGTTGGTTGTCCTGGTCTGTGGACGGGGGGCTCATCGGAATCCGGGAGCCCCCTTTACATCCTCTGGGACTGGGACATCATAAGGGGCGGGGACATCACCCGATCACCTCGCCCATTGTCCCTATATAAGTTGCCGCACACCGCGTCCCTGTCATTGCGGCCAGAGAGAGCGTCGAGTCAACATCTCAAGGAAGAAGAAGAACAAGAAGAAGAAGATGAGAAGGCGGCGACAGAAGACCGGACCACCGCTAGTAAAAGAGCTAAAGGAAGAAAGCGGAGGCCCGGCAAGAAGAACCGAAGAGGGGGACAAGACCCCCGAAGTTGCAAGAAGACCCCCGGGCGGCGATGAGGAAGAAAGCCGGCCTACTCCGCTAGTAAAAGAGCTAGCAGAAGATTGCAGAGGAGTCCGGCGGGAAGACCCCCAAGACGGAAGAAGACCCCAGGAGCTGTGCAATAAATTATTTTGAAACCTTGTGTTGTGTTTCATTTAAATTTTTTTTCAACAGATGAATGGGTAGGGGTACATTGTACCCCAATACTCATTCACATAGGGTGGGGGTACGGTATCTGGGGGCCCCCTTATTAAAAGGGGCTCCCAGATTCCGATGAGCCCCCCACCCACAGACCCCAACAACCAACAGCCAGGGTTGTTGGGAAGAGGCCCTTGTCCTCATCAACATGGGGACAAGGTGCTTTGGGGTGGCGGGGCAGCAGGGCCCCTCCTTCCCCAAAGCACCCCCCCATGTTGAGGGCACGTGGCCTGGTATGACTCAGGAAGGGGGGGGGGGGCGCTCGCTCGTCCCCACCCCCTTTCCTGACCGGCTGAGCTGCGTGCTCGGATAAGGGTCTGATATGGATTTTGGGGGTGGACCCCCACGCCGTGTTTTCAGTGTAGGGCTTCCCCTTTAAGCCCATACCAGGTGACAGGGCCAGCGGCGTGTCAATCTTGTCCATGGAGGTGGCGACATTGACCTCCTGCCCTAGTCCCGTCTACCTGGTGCCTCGTTCAAAATTAATTGTACTTTCCTCTGTGTGTGGGCAAGTCCGTTCATTTCAAAAGTACGGCGGACTCCTGCCATAGTCCGGCGTACCTAGCCCACTGGAAAAGTCCGGTTGTGTGTGGGCAGGTCCGCTCGTTAGGAAAGTCCGGCAGACTTTCTGGCGGTTTGTCCGCCAGATAGTCTGATTGTGTGTATGCAGCATAAAAATCACTGATCACCGCCATTACTAGTAAAAAATGAACCACTTCAATACCAGGCACTTGAACACCTTCCTGCCCAGACCAATTTTGGGCTTTCTGCGCTGTCGCACTTTGACAATGGCACTTTGGCAATGACAATTGCGCTGTCATGCTACACTGTACCCAAAATAATTTTTTATAATTTTTTTCCCACAAATAGAGATTTCTTTTGGTGGTATTTGATCACCTCTACGGTTCTTATTTTTTGCTAAACAAGTAAAAAAATACTGAAAATTTTGAAAAAAAATATGTTTTTTTTGTTTCAGTTTCAATACTTTGTAAATAAGTAAGTTTTCTCCTTCACTGATGGGGCTACACTGATGGGCACTGATAAGGCGACACTGATGGGCACCAATGAGGTGGCACCAATGAAGTGGCACTGATGAGGTGGCATTGATGGACACTGATATGTGGCACTGATGGGTGGCACTGATAGGCGGCACTGATGGGTGGCACTGATGGGCGACACGGATGGGCACTGATAGGTGGCACAAATTGGCACTAATAGCTGGCACAGATTGGCATGGATGGGCGTCATGGATGGGTATGGATAGGCGGTACAGATGGGCATGGATAGGCAGCACAGATGGGCATGGATAGGCGGCACAGATGGGCATGGATGGGCACTGATAGGTGGCACGGATGGGCACTGATAGGCGGCATTGTATTACATTATACTGTACTAATAGATGCCAATCAGTGCCAAACAATAATGCATGCCAATCAGTGATGCCCATTGTGGGCACTGATTGGCATCCATTATGGGCACTGACTGGCATCCCTGGTGGTCTAGGGAGGATTACATTATGCTGGGCATCCCTGGTGGTCTGGTGGCGTCCCTGGCGGTCCAGTGTGGGCATCCTCGGGGGGGGGGGGGGCTGCACTGATAATCGATAAGCACAGACCCCCCCTGTCAGAGGAGCAGCCGATCGGCTCTCCTCTACTCGCTTCTGACAGACGCGAGTGAGGAAAAGCCGATCAACGGCTTTTCCTATTTACACTGTGATCAGCCTTGATTGGACACGGCTGCTCATGTGGTAAAGAGTCTCCGTTGGAGACTCTTTACCGAGATCGTAGTTGCAGGGTGTCAGACTGACACCCCGCAACAACGATCGCCGCGATGCGCGCCCCGGGGGCGCGCAGCGGCTCATAATCCTGATCACGTCATATGACGTCCGGTCTGGATTTTGAAACCACTATGCCGCCGTGTATCTGCTATAGGGCAGGCGGCAAGTGGTTAATTTAGAATAAAAATGCCATAAATATATCCCCTATTTTGTAGACGCTATAACTTTTGCGCAAACCAATCAATATACACTTTTTGCATTTTTTTTTACCAAAAAAATGTAGAAGAATATATATTGGTCTAAACTGCTGAAGAATTTTTTATTTTTTTGGATATCTATTATAGCAAAAAGTAAAAAATATTTTTTATTTTTCGAAATTGTCTGTTTTTATAGCACAAAAAATAAAAACTGCAGAGGTGATCAAATACCACTAAAAGAAAGTTTTATTACCCCATACTCATGTGTGCATATATAAAAAACAATAAACCTCAACGTTCCATACTATATATACCTAGATCAATGTTATGCTAAATATAAATTCTAAATACAATGTCATTAATAAGAAGTGTTCCAAATCATAATCATAGTGTCGTGTGATCTATAGGCCATTTTTTTTAAATACATCAACTCCCTTTAGATTAAAACAAGTGCCAATAGTAAAAACCATCCATGACTATTTATCAATGATGGTTTATCAAAAGTGCTATGCTTGCATGCTCCTATATACTGTATCCATATGCTTCCCTGAAATGGCGTTTAGGTGCTTCACACATATGCTCACAAAATACACTCTTACTCACCTGATGATAGTTGACCTTACATTTAAGTTTGGTCATATATCACGTTTTTAGTCCTTTCAGGACTGCAGTAGAGCAGCAGCTGTTATTTGCCCCTCTTTCCCACTGCTGCCTCTATGTTTCCTCAATACATACAGCATATCCTAAGTCCTGTGGTATGCTATCCTCAGTCTCTCTCTCTCTGAGAGAATTTTGCCTTCCCACAGCTCACTAGGCCCCAATCAGCCCACAGAGACGCCTGGAACAACCACTTTATTAACAGGACCACCTGCAGCTGTTAATCATCATGGGACTGCACTTTCATGAACTGTTATAAATGTACCTATATTTACTTATATTGTGTGGTTTCTATTTTTACTATTGCCACTTATTTTAATCTAGAGGGAGTTGATTTATTTGAAAAATTGGATTATAGATCGCATGACACTATGATTATGAGGTGGGGCACTTCTTATTAATGACATGGTATTTATAATTTATATTTAGCATAACATAGATCTAGGTATACTTAGTGCCACACGTTGACGTTTATTATTTTTTACCTCTAATCCTCTTGTTTGCCTGATCACTTCCTGGCTGAGGGTGATGTCATCACCACTCCTACACATTACATTACATCTTGTGACTTCCTTAAGGGTACAGATTTGGGTGACTGCTTCCCGATCTTAAACACCTAGTTGTTTGCAATTACCTAAATTACTAGTCTGCCATCTTGCTCTATTTTAAACATTTGTAGCGCTTACCCCTAAATGAGAAACTAATAATTGGGTTCCAACACCCAGCACAGCCAGGCAACAAGTATTCTCCACCCTTTATCCAGACACAAGGAACAGTCTTTGAGGTTTTTTTTATGTTTTATTAGGTGTAATAACTTGGATGGGGTATAGGAATTATGGGATGCCCAACTTGATGGCAACAAAACCAGGGACAGCTTCCACCCTATGTGCATGTGTCAGAACTGTCTTTCTTCCTGGACACTTATGCCGCGTACACACGACTGGACTTTTTCGGCAGACTAGGTCCGATGGGATCAATCTGTTGCACAATACGATCGTGTGTGGGTTAATCCGATCATTTTTCATTATAAATATCAGACGGCCCTAGAAATATAACATGTTTCAAATCTGGAAAACCGTTAGTCTGTATGCTGGTCCAACGGACCAAATACGACGCAAGGGAAGCTATTGGCTACTGGCTATTGAACTTCCTTTTTTAGTTCCGTTTTACGTCATCACGTTCAAAACGAACTGACTTTCAAACAGAATTAGTCCGTTCATGTGTGGCCAACTCCGTTTGTTCGGAAGTCCATCAGAACTCCACTGAAAAGTCCGTCGGGAAAACCGTCGGACCTAGTCTAGCGGAACTATTCAGCCGCTATCGGAGCACTTTTAACCTCTGCTAGAGGCCAAAAAAGGGTTAAAACTACCCGCAAAGCATCGCTGTTAGGCAGTGCTGCCCGTTGATTTCAGTGGGCAGGGGCGCTTTAGGAACAGTGTATACACCGCTCCTACAGCATTGCAAAGATGATGCTTGCAGGACTTTTTTTACCGTCCTGCAAGCACTCAGGCTTTCACACTTGAGTGAGAGGAGAGGCGCTTTACATGTGCTATTTTTAGTGCTATAGCACCTGCAAAGCGCCTCAGTGTGAAAGCAGCCTGTTTGTTTTAATGATTTTTAAGATTGCAGCTGCAGCCAGGATCCTGTTTTTTTTTTTTACAGCCTGGCGGCTTTAATGTAACAGTGATTAAAACAGCTTTACAGCCCCTTAATTACTTTTTACAGTACTCCAAAGTTGAACCTTCAAATGAAAGACATCCACACCAGTGCTTCAATGCAATCGGTATGAGATTTACTGGTATAATACGGTAACTGGTACAGTTGCCACAGATCAGTCAGGCAAAAGGCAATGGGGTGTGGCGTGCCCCGACAATTTTAATCTTCAGCATTAAGCTATATCTCAGACACACAGCCATGGTAAAGAGGAAACCCTAACTACCGATGATCAAGAGGCGAGGTGATCCTTAATCTGCAAAAGGGTATTTTCCAAAAACATATTCTCTTCCCAGAACTGATTAGAACATATGAACTGATAATCAGTTAGCACGAAGTTACACATGACATTTATGTAATAACATATCTGCATTTTCCACCACTAATGCTAACTACAGCTGAATGCAACGTAAGAACACAAAAACAAGTTAGTAAGTTCTCTAACTAGCAGAGCTTAACTAAATCTGACACCATTTTGTATAGCATGTGTAGAAGCTAAAGTTTTGTCTCCACAGTCCCTCCTGTTGTTTAAGTTCATTCCATATCCTGAGAGATGACAACAGCCTCTTGAGCTTGGATATGGTGGTTGGACAAACGCCATTCCCTGGTGATTCAGGAGAATAGGAAAAAAGTGAGCTAGTACTACATCTCATTATCTTTGGTGGGCACTGCAGAAAAACATAAAATATTATGCCAATAGCTATGATATATAAAATACTATGAAAAATACTCAGAAACCATTCTCCAACACCAGAGAACCAATTAAGAGGATTTAACCAACCCGGGAATTCTCCCAAATTGGTCCACGGCTTCTAAGTGTGTTGAATTCCTATTTCTATTTCTGCTGCATAGATGCGAGTAAAATTAATACATAGGGTACTTTTAAGTGAATGCTAGATTAGGAATAGGGATATAATTTAGTATTTACTTTTCTTACTTACATTATGGAAGTTAGCCAGTTCCTCTAATTCCTTGAGTGACACCGGAACCCTAATAAGGGGAGTGTTCTATGTGAAATAGGTGAGTGTGTACAGACCCACCAATTGGACAAGTTCAATTTTTTTGCAGCTTACATGCGCATGCATTCAAAGAAATTTTTGTATGGCACCATAAAATGGGTAGAAATCTCTCTAGTATCTCTCTTTTCAGTCTTCACCCATACATGAACTTCCTTTGTAATGTTCCATTGGCTCTCCTGGCCTACAGAAATGTCAATCAGCCAGGGCAAAACAAAAAAGATAAATATTACCAACATCCCTCCTCTAAGGATAACTCCCCACAGTTCTTTATCTGGTTAGGGACTTAACAACCCATATAGCCTCATCCTTCTACTTAGCTCATGCATGAGTACTCGGAGGGGATCTGTGGGATGAATGAACAGCAGTAGGCTCCTCAGGGTGAAACAGTTTATTAGTTACCCTTTGCTGGGGTTCTTCAGCTTTCTTGCAGTGCGATCCGTGCATCCAATGCTTGCATCCTTTGACTTTCACAGCACTGTGAGTAGTCAGGATGATATGAAAATGACTTTTGTGATAGTGAAGTTTTTGGTATATGATTCTTCACATACACCCAGTCTCCAGGTTTAAGTCCATTCGCTTGATCCTTTTCTTCTGTAGGTTGAGCTGTTTTGCCTCTGGAAAAGTGTCAGTGAATACAGTTGCCAATTTGGTTACATAGTCTATGACAGAATCCTGTCCAGTAATTAGAGTTACATTGTCTCTTGGTATAGCAGCTTCTACTGGAGCCCTTCCAAACACAATTTCAAAGGGTGACATACCATCCCTCTCCGTTTGAGTAATTCACAAAGCAGCAAGTGCTGTGGTCAACATGTCAACCCAAGTCCCCATTCCATTAGCTGTCAGTTTTGCGAGGTATTTTTTCAGGGTTTGGTTAGAACGTTCCACCATTCCACTTGCTTGGGGTTGGTGTATGCAATTGTTTCTTTAACGCTAAAGCATGTACTACTTGTGCCATTAGTTTGTTTTTAAATGTGTGCCTCTGTCTGAAGAAATCGCCTGTCCTATCCCAAATCTAGGTATTAGTTCCCTAGTGAGACACTTTACTACAGTTCTAGCGTAATTTATCACCGTGGGGTATCCTTCTACCCAGGATTAAAAAATGTCTACACACACACCAAAAATATTTGAATTTACCACACAAAGGCATCTTGGCAAAGTTTATCTCTATTATTTGAAAAGAAGCATCTGGTGCTGGGAGGTATCTAGTTGCAGTTGGTACCCTTTTCACCTATATTGTGTTCTTGACAGATAGCACTTGTCTCACTTGTCTACTTGCAAAATTTCTGAAGCCTGGTGCTCACCAGCATTGATTTACTTATCTGGCCACCCCCCTGTGGAGACATGGCAAAGCCCATGGCTCAAGAGAAAAAAGGGAAGGAAATAAGGTGCTGGGTACAATTGTCTTACCATTCATCAACCAGATTCCCTCAGAGGAGTGTGTGGCTCCCCTAGTTTGCAACACATCCATCTGGGAGGACGAATTCTGTAGGGCAATGGGGATTGTGTGGTCAATCACAAGTGACAAGATTTCCATACAGAATAGCTGAGGTGGTGTATCCAGGACAACAGCTTATACAGCTTCATTCGTGAAATTAGGTCATCTGCATTTGTATGTGCTTCACTTAAGTAAATGGACTTCTGTCAACAGTCTTGTGACTATATTCTTGTGTTGTACCTCTACGTAGTTTAAGGTTAAACCTCTTTTAAGTTTTATCCCTATTGTGGGGTTACCAGTATGTTATTTTTATATGGAAATCATATCCCCTCTCAAGCGTCTCTTCTTCAGAGAGAATAAGTTCAGTGCTCGTAACCTTTCCTCATAACTAATATCCTCCAGACCCTTTATCAGCTTTGTTGCCCTTCTTTGTAATCGCTCCATTTCCAGTACCCAGAACTGGACAGCATATTCCAGGTGCGTTTTATCTCTGGAGTTGATCCCTTTTTAATGCATGCCAATACTCTGTTTGCTTTGTTAGCAGCAGCTTGGCATTGCATGCCATTGCTGAGCCTTTGCTGAGCCTATCATCTACTAGGACCCTCAGGTCCCTTTCCATCCTAGATTCCCCCAGAGGTTCTCCCCCCCAGTGTATAGATTGCATTCCTATTTTTGCCACCCAAATGCATTATTTTACATTTTTCTACATTGAACCTCATTTGTCATGTAGTTGTCCAGCCCATTCATTTGTTCAGATCTTTTTGCAAGGTTTCCACATCCTGCAGAGAAGTTATTGCCCTGCTTAGCTTAGTATCGTCTGCAAATACGGAGATTGAACTATTTAACCCATCCTCCAGGTTATTTATGAACAAATTAAATAGGATTGGTCCCAGCACAGAACCCTGGGGGACCCCACTACCCACCCCTGACCATTCCAAATACTCCCCATTTATCACCACCCTCTGAACTAGCCCTTGTAGTACTTTTCCTTTTGGCACGGAGAAGGGTCAGAATGGATTCCACAGGGCAACCTAGAGCTTCGAGCCTTCCCCTCTCAAGAACCAAACCTGAGGTGTAGGTAGGATGGACAAGGGTGTAGAGTTGTGCCTTGAGATAATAGATCTGGCCTGAGAGGTAGGGGAACTGGGTCGGGATAGCTGAGGAGTGTTAACAGAGGGAACCAAGGCCTGTTGGGCCAGAAAGGAATAACCGCTATGATTTCCACCTTCTCTGTCCGGAGCCTCTGGAAAAATTAAAAAATCACTGGTACCAGAGGGAAGGCATAGGCTTTTTGAAAATCCGTGTGAACATCTATCCCATATGCCTGAGGGTCTCTGAACCTTAAATAGTATTTGGTAATTTTGTGATTGCATGGGGAAGCAAACAGATCGACCTCTGGAGACACTCCCGGAGTCAGAAGCCACTCGAACAACCCTCTGTGGAGAAACCACTTGTTGTTCATTTGAACACGAGAAAGGAAGTCCGACTGTACATTCTGAATCCCTGGAATGTGAACCGCAGAGATAGTGGACAAGTTCTTCTGAACTAAACTGATTATTGGGTCCACTTCCTGTATCAGGAACCAGCTGCAAGTTCCAACCTGCATCCTTATGTAAGCTACCGCGTTTTTATTGCCCAACCTGAGCATTACTGACAAATTCATTATTAGATGGTGAAATGACAGGCGTGCCTGAAAGGCGGCCCTCAGCTCCAGTATGTTGGAGACAATCCCCCAAGAAGGGGAATTCCATCTGCCCTGATCCACTTCTGAAAGGCAGTGAGCGCCCCCATCCCCAATTGCTGGCATCCCATGTTATCGTGACCCATGAAATGGGAATGATTGAATGGCACTTGCACAGATTTTTCCCTTGAAGCCACCAAAGGAGGTACGTTCTCATGGTTGGAGGAAGGTATATGCACTGGATTTGGCTGGAGGAATACCTTTGTTGAAGGAACCCTTTTTGGAAGGGTCTTGTATGCCATTGGACCCACTTTACCATAGGAATGGTGGCTGTCATCGTGCCAATTATCTTCAGGCATTGGAGAGAGGTGAGGTGATACAAGGGCTGCTTGTATTCTATCTTGAATCACTCCAATCTTCTCTTCTGGAAGGGAAATAGTGCCTTCCACCATATTGAAATGAGCCCCTAGAAACATAAGGGATTGTGTTGGTTCTAAATGGCTCTTCTCTAAATTCAGGAGCCACCCGAATTCTTGTAGGGTGGAAATGTCTAAGCTCTTGTGCTTTAAAAGTTGATCTTTGTTCTGAGCTAGGAGAAGTAGGTTGTATATATAGTGGTGGAGAGCGACAACTGATAATAGGACCTTGGAAAAGACCTGAAGTGACATTGTTAGACCAAAGGGGAGACACGTGAATTGCAGATGCTGATCACCTACCGCAAATTGCTGGAAGTCGTTTGCCATCGGCACGTAAGAGTAGGATCGATTGAAATCAACCAGTTTTCCAGATGTACTGACTGTTGAATTGTAAGTAAGGATTCCATTTTGAATGTTTCCTTCCGGATAAAGAAATTGAGATGGGTTAAGTCTATGACTGGTCTCCATGTGCCATGTTTCTTTTGTATCATGAACAGAGGAGAATACATTCCTTTGCCTCGTTCATCTTCTGGAACAGGGATGGCTGCGCCTTGATCCAATAAACAATTCACATAAGTTAACAGAACCTGCTTTTTCTCTTCTGAACCTGGAAGAGTTGTAGGAACAAATCTGAGTCTTGGAGTATTGTTGAAGACCCACGTGTGACCAGAGGTCACAATAATCCCGGATTGAGGCCAGATCCGATTCCCTGTCTGAGATAGGAGTAGAGTGTCAACTTGGCTGGGAAGATTCCCATGTCTCATGCACTAAACCTTCTCCCACTGGAGGGCATACTGGGTCTGATGGGGAATCACAGGGCTGTTGAGCCTCTTTTTCCTGCAGAGATTCTTTCACAACCCGCCTCACCATAGATTCCAGACCCTGGCCTGCACCATCCCTCTTATCTGCAGCTTTAGAGAAGCATCACAGAGAGATTTGTCTGTTGGAACAGGCATCCTACACCCCCAGCATGATTTTTCTGGTATCTTGCTAGAGTGAGATGGAGGAAGAGTACCAGTACCAGATCCACTTACTCTATGGATCAGACCTAGCAGGGATGTGAGGAAAGAAAAACAGAAAAGATAGAGACAGAAATCAACTAGTGTCCTAAAAGTCCTTCTCTCTCCCCTTGCACAGACAGAAAAGCATACCTGCAATCATACCTGTTAAAAGCAGGCTGGCCACTAGGGGGCAGTGAGGAATCGATGGTGTCAACACAACAGGGAACTGTAGAGATAAAATACACATCAGCTGGCTGCCAAAAAAAAAACATACCCCAGACAATAGAGCTTGTTTTACCTGAAACCACCAAGTTAGACGCCCTGGGAAGTCGCCGTAGAGCCCACGGTCATTCCCGGGGCTCTGTAAGCTTCCTACAGCTTTTAAAAGTGGCGCCCCTGGCGTAATCGTCAGTGTCAGACGTGAGACCCTCGCACACATGCACGAACCAAGCCTCATGTTCGTATTGGGTCTGCGCATGCGAAGAGCGCACACCAATACCCGGAAGTAAGAGAGAAAGTGGCTGCTGGAACGCAGGAAGCATCAGCACCAGGCACAGGACACCAGCGACACTAAAGACAAGGAAAAGGAAGGTACAAACCACAAACACTGCTGCCATGCATATATATAAACTTACCACTCCACCTACGATCACCTGAGCCGACGGAGCCACCACCCACACACACACACACACACACACACTGGACTCCTAGCAGATAATGGCTGCCTAATAGCAATAGGCAGATAGGCCGTGCACACTTAGATGAACATATTCCAATCCTTCTACGCTACTCTGCTGTACACTCCATACCCTGCTTAACATAGGGTGACCAGAATATTTCTTTAGTTTCAGGTGCATGCCCATTCCGCTCACATGTTCTTCTGCCTTGGCTCAAGTCCCAGACAGCTGCCTGCCTGCTTATCTCCTTGCCTTCCCTGGTGGAGTGATCTTCCTCCGCTCCCCACCCAGTAGTACTCGGGGCCTGAATAGTAATGCCTTGTACACACAGTCGGACGTTCCAACCACAAAATCTGTCTTTTTGTCCTAAACTGGTGTTGCATACACATGGTTGGACAAATTTGTTGGAAAATCGGATTGTTCGGAATGTAATGACTACGAGGCTAGTAGCCAATAGCTTTGGTCTCGTAATTTTGATCTGAGCATGCGTGGCACTTTGTCCGATCGGAATTCTTTACAAATGATCGGAAAAAGTTTGATCGGATTTTTTTTGACGGAAAATTTGAGATCCTGCTCTCAAATTTTTTCCGTCTGAATTTCCAAAGGAACAAGTCCCATAGAGACCACACACTGTCGGATTTTCCGACAATATAATCTGATCGGACGTTTTCCATCGGAATTTCCGACTGTGTGTACAAGGCATAAGACTTGACAGGCTGTGAGGCGAGAGGCGAGCAGCGATGAGCAGAGAGTCCCTGATTGCCGCCATTGCTAGTAAAAAAAAATCTGTCCCTGGATTTCATTTTAAAAATCTGGTCACCTTAGCTTAACAGTCAGGGCCTATTGGAGGAACAAAACTTGGCACTCGGCTGACTTTGATTGTAGGGAAGTCATCTTCAGGTAAGAGAACCAACCTAGTCCTATGGAGGAGGACACAAAAGTATGAGTACTTTGCTCGTTCGGGATTCTCCAAACCGGCGGACTTATGGTGCTGTTCGCGGCGGCCATATTCATTTATATTGTGAAGAAGTTTGACCCATGACACATCCATCATGGGGTACAGAACAGCCAATTGAGACATTTCCGCACATGGACATACCCCCTACCTTTTAAATAGACCTGATCTGGCACCCATTTTACATTCTGTCTTTTGTCAGTGTAGGGAAAGGATGCTGTGTGGAGCAGGGACAGTCAGTCTGTAATCACTATCTATTATTATTATGTCCACAAAAGTCCTTTTAAGGACTGGTATAGGTGTACAGTATATAGGGTTGTAATACACTTATAATATACTTTCAAATATAGAAAGCATATTATAGTGCACTGCAGTGCTGACTGATGCTGCAGCTGTCTTTTCTCAGTGTAGGGATAGAGTTTGCTGTTTGGAGCAGGGACAGTCTGTAATTCACTAGCTAGCTACTATTAGGTCCACAAACATCCTCTTAAGGACTGGTATAGGTGTATTATTTGGTGTGCAGTATATAGGGGTGTAATACACGTATAAAATATTTTCAAATATAGAAAGCATAGTATAGTGCATTTCTACTGTGCAGCATTGTGACTGCTGAGCGGTTCTGCAGCGATACTACAAAGAGTGACAAACGCAATTAGAAAAAAGTATTATAACTGGTGTGATAGACAAGTGGCCCCCCAAAATGACAGATTGAAGCGGGGTGTTATATACCTTCTTCCACATATACTGCACTTCTCTAGAGACTTTTGTCACAGGGTCATTTAAAAAATGAAAGGCAGAGGAAGAGGCAGGTCCTTCCGCAGGGGTGGTAGGGGTAGGGCAGGAGAAACAGCCTTGAGCCAAAGTGGGAAATTGCAGAAGGTGCGTTTGATTACGTCAAAAGAACGCACCAGACCAGGCTCACTCAGCCTTACTGTTCTGCACCCTCCTCATTCCCTCAATCTGCACCCTCTTCACTCTCTGCTGTGTGCACCCCCAAAGACACTACCACCAACACCACCATATACCCTCCGCTTGAGTCACAGGAATTATTTTCCGATCCATCACAAGACATTTCTGATGTGCAGCCATTCTAGGCATTGGATCAGGAAGAGGAGGTAGCATCAACCGCCACTCAGCAGTCTGACGACAGTACCCAGATCCGCCCAAGGAGGTTGGTCCCCGCTGTTGCTGCCCACTCTGGGATCTCTAATTATAGCGGTGGGGAGGGTGACGTCGATGATGACATGTCTAGGGAGGTCACGGGGGTACCCACAAGAGAGGAACAGGAGGGGAGTTCTGAGGGAGATATGGACCAGCAGATAGGGAGGAAAAGCAGGCAGAACTTACATTGCACAGGAGGGACAAACCAGACTGCTAGTGTATCAGGAGCGAGGCATCAACCATGTATGGTCACATCTGGCGCTCCCAGGATGCCGGCACATGGCTCCACAGTGTGGGCTTTTTTTAACGTGTCCGCTGCTGACAATAGTGTTGCCATCTGCAGTCTTTGCAGTCAACGCATAAGTCGTGGTAAGCCCAACACTCACCTAGGGACGACCTCCTTAAGAAGGCACATGAGATGCCATCACCGAGCCCAGTGGGAGCAACGGAACCCACAAAGCCACACTCCAGGCTCTCACCGTCCAGCCTCTTCTACTTCTCCTCTCTCCTCACAATTGTCCTCCACTCCACCTTCCATCGTGCCAAGCTCATGTTTTTCTGGAAAAAGGCAGGCTTCTGTGGGCAAAATGTTCGAGCGTAAAAAAATGATGACGCCGGATAACTCTCTTGCCCAACGGTTGACCGATGGCTTGTCAGAACTGATAGCCCACCAACTACTGCCATATAAACTGGTGGACTCTAAGGCCTTTCGAAAATTTGTGGCCATTGATACACCACAATGGAAGGTCCCAGGAAGGAAGTATTTCTCACAGAATGGTATCCCAGAGCTATATGGCCTTGTTCAGCAGCAAGTGAATGTATCTCTGGCACACAGTGTCGATGCCAAGATAAATCTGACCACAGACACGTGGTCTAGCAAACACAGGCAGGGAAGGTATATAACTTTTACTGCCCACTGGGTGAACCTTCTGATGGCCGTCAAGCATGTAACCTGTGGCACCTGTGTAGACTTGGTTTTACTGCCACGGATTGCATGCAGGCCTGCCTCTTCTTCTCCTCCTACTCCATCCTCCCTCTCCTCCTCAGCTGACTCCTCCTTTTCTGCTGCTAGCATCTGTTCTGCTGCGCCGCCCAAGATCCCCAGAACCTATTCGACATGCCAGGTGAGATGTTGCCATGCTGTGCTGCGTCTGTTGTGCCTGGAAGCCAAGAGCCACACTGGCCCTGCACTCCTTTCAGCTTTGCGTTCACAGGCAGATCAGTGGCTGACACTGCTCAATTTGACAGTTGGTAAAGTGGTGTGTGACAACGGTGCCAATCTGCTTAGCGCATTGAAACAGGACAAAATTACACATGTGCCATGCATGGCACATGTCTTAAACTTGGTCATGCAGCAATTCATTGACAAATACCTTGGGGTCCAGGACATCTCGGCCCATTTCAGAAGATCTTACACGGCCATGGCTCGCCTTTCTGACATTCAGCGGCGACACAATCTGCCGGTCAGACGTCTTATTTGTGATTGCCCGACGCAATGGAACTCAACCTTCTATATGCATGATAGGCTGCTCCAGCAGAAACGTGCTGTTAACGACTACCTGTACGAACTCTGCCGCAGAACTGGTTCTGGGGAGCTTTGTTTTTTTTCACAGCGCCAGAGGCTGCTCATGCGCGACGCATGCAGACTTCTGCGGCCATTTGATGAGATCACCAAACTGGTCAGTCGCAGCCATGGCGCCATCAGTGACATCGTACCTTACGCCTTCTTTATGGAGCGTGCATTGCGTCATGTCATTGATCAAGCCATGGAGGAGCAGGAAGATGAGGAAGTCGCAATGCTGGATGAATTCCCAGAGGGGGCTACTCTATCTGAGACAAGTCAACAACAGGAGTCTGAAGAGGAGTCAGAGGAGGATGGTGCTGGGGCGGATGAGGAGGACCAAGAAGAGTATGCTTTAAACCTTTCTGGGATCCTTTTTGTTGTCCGTGGATGGGGGAGGAGAACGAGGAGGATGACATTATCCTGGATGATGAGCAGGAGCCAGGCCACCACACCGCTTCCAGTTTAGTGCAAATGGGGGCCTTCATGCTCCAGTGTTTTAACAGGGACCCCCGTATAAAAAGCATAAAGGTCAAGGACCAGTACTGGGTGGCAACGTACTTAGACCCCCGGTACAAAAACAAAATGGCGGAAATGTTACCACCATCACAGAGGGCTGTCAGAATGGAGCACTTACAGGCCTTGCTTAGAGAAATGCTGCATTCTGCTTTTGCGTGCGCTGGCAGAGGAATTCCCACTCCCAGAGAAAGAGTTACGGGTACCAATCCAACAGCGCCTGCAAGAAGAGGGCGGTTTGAAGATGTGTTGGTCACTTCTGATATGAGATCATTCTTTCAGCCCGACCCATCGACAGGTGGCATCCGGGTCCAGCATCAGGGAACACCTACAACGACAGATGTCCGACTACATCGGGTTAACGACCGATGTGGACTCTCTGAGAAGTGATGAACCCCTGGACTACTGGGTGGGCAGGCTTGACCTCTGGCCAGAGCTTGCACAATTTGCAATGGAACTGTTGGCTTGCCCTCGTCCAGTGTCCTGTCCGAAAGGACGTTCAGCGCAGCAGGAGGGATCGTGACCGATAAGCGTACTCGCCTAGCTCAGGACAGTGTTGACTATCTCACATTTATAAAAATGAACGAGGCATGGATCTCTGAGAAATTCAACACATGTGACCAGTAGACCATGTATATGCATAACGCTATAAATGATTTATATAATCTAGCACACTGACCTTTTTTCTACCTTTGGCTCACTTGTACAAAAAAAGCACACCGTACTATATTCCCGTACCCTCCTGTTTGAAGAGGTTGAGCGGTGTCATATTTTTGGGTCCCGCAGCGAGTTGCTGGTGTCAGTGCTGGTGTCAGTGCTCTTTATCTCGGTGCTTGTGTCAGTGCTCTCTATCTCGGTGTTGGTGGCAGTGCTCCCGATCTCGGTGCTGGTGTCAGTGCTCTCTATCACGGTGCTGGTGTCAGTGCTCTCTATCATGGTGCTGGTGTCAGTGCTCTCTATCTCTGTGCTGGTGTCAGTGCTCTCTATCTAGTGTCTCAGTCCCAATATGTATATATACAAAGAAGGATGCCCAAGAGACTTGTGAGACACAAATCACAGGGTATAATATAGACACAATTTTTATTGAACATTTAACCACTCTTAACCATTTCAATACAGGGCATTTTCACCCCCTTCCTGCCCAGGCCAATTTTCACTTTTCAGCACTGTAACATTTTTAAAGACAATTGCGCAATCATGCAACACTGTACTCAAATTCAATTTTTATTTCCCCACAATTTTCCCACAATTTTATCATTTCCCCACAAATAGAGCTTTCTTTTGGTGGTATTTGATCACCTCTGCGGTTTTTATTTTTTACGCTATAAACAAAAATTGTGACAATTTTGAAAAATACACAATATTTTTAACTTTTTTCTATAATAAATATCCCATTTAAAAGAAAAAAAAAATTTCCGCAGTTTAAGCCGATATGTATTCTTCTACATATTTTTGGTAAAAAAGCGCAATAAGCATATATTGATTGGTTTGCGCAAAAGTTATAGCGCCTAGAAAATAGAGGATACATTTATGCTATTTTTATTATAATAGTTTTTTCACTAGTAATGGCGGCTATCTGTGATTTTTATTGTGACTGCGACATTGCGGTGGTCAATTCAGACACTTTTGACACTATTTTGGGACCAGTGACTCTTATACAGTGATCAGTGCTATAAATATACACTGATTTCTGTATAAATATCACTGGCAGGGAAGGAGCTAACGCTATGGTGCGATCAAGGGAGTGATTCTAACAGGGGGGAGGGGGCTTACGAGGGGAGGAGACTGGACCTGTCAGGATGTGGATCCACGTTCCTCTTCTGTCACCAGCAATCGCGGGTGCTCAGCATGCGCTTTGTTTTCTGAGTGATGCGGCGTGTGCTTTGTTTTCTGAGTGAGCTTCCCCTCCGGGAAGCTAAGAATTTCATAGGACACCCGCCCGGAGGGACAGAGTGTTCCTGTGGATGTCTTCTAACCTTCTATGAGGAGGTGAGTTGCCAGCTAGATAAAGGATGTGGTGTATCTTGATTTTGCAAAAGCATTTGACACAGTACCCCATAAACATTTACTGTACAAAATAAGGTCCCTTGGCATGGACCATAAGATGTGTAAATGGATTGAAAACTGACTACAAGGGTGAGTTCAGAGGGTGTTGATAAATGGGAAGTACTCGGAATGGTCAGGGTGGGTAGTGGGGTCCCCCAGGGTTTTGTGCTGGGACTAATCCTATTTAAAGTGGTTGTAAACCCTTACAAACCACTTTGACCTACAGGTAAGCCTAGATTAAGGCTTACCTGTAGGTCCAAGAAATATCTCCTAAACCTACACGGTTTAGGAGATATTTGCCCGAAGACAGGCACCACTGTCTATGGCGCATGCGCCGTAGACAGCGGCGCGCAGGCGCACTGAGAGCGGCATTTCCAACAACGGAGCTGCACGGGAGTGACGTCATCGCGGATCCGCCGAATGACAGCGGCGGAGCTGCGAGACCCCACCGAAAAGATGGATGCGCCGGACTACAAGGGACAGCGGTGACATCGCTGGCTCCTGTGTCAGGTAAGTGACACATAATGGGCTACTATGCGATGCATAGTAGTCCATTATGCTTTGCCTTTGCCTTTGCCTTTGCAGGGAATGAAAGAGGAATGCAGGGAATGAAAGAGGAAGTAAACCCATCAGGGTTTACTTCCTCTTTAATTTGTTCATAAATGACCTGGAGGACGGGGTAAATGGTTTAATCTCTGTATTTGCGTACGATACTAAGCTAAGCAGGGCTATATTCTCTGCAGGATGTGGAAACCTTGCAAAAAGATCTGAACAAATTAATGGGGTTGGCAACTACATGGCAAATGAGATTCAATGTAGAAAAATGTAAAATAATGCATTTGGGTGGCAAAAATAGGAATGCAATCTATACACTGAGGGGAGAATCTCTGGGGGAATCTAGGAGGGAAAAGGACCTAGTAGTAAATGATAGGCTCAGCAATGGCAAACAGAATATTGGCATGCATTAAAAAGGGGATCAACTCCAGAGATAAAACGATAATTCTCCCACTCTACAAGACTCTGGTCCGGCCGCACCTGGAATATGCTGTCCAGTTCTGGCACCAGTCCTCAGGAAGGATGTACTGGAAATGGTGCGAGTAAAAGAAGGGCAACAAAGCTGATAAAGGGTCTGGAGGATATTAGTTATGAGGAAAGGTTGCAAGCACTGAACGTATTCTCTCTGGAGAAGAGATGCTTGAGAGGGGATATGATTTCAATATACAAATACCATACTGGTGACCCCACAATAGGAATAAAACTTTTTTGAAAAAGGGAGTTTAACAAGACTTGTAGCCACTCATTAAAATTAGAAGAAACGAGGTTTAACCTTAAACTATGTAGAGGGTTCTTTACTGTAAGAGCGGCAAGGATGTAGAATTCCCTTCCGCAGGCAGTGGTCTCAGCAAGGGGCATTGATAGTTTCAAGAAACTATTAGATAATCACATGAACAACCACAACATAAATGGATATACAATGTAATACTGACATATAATCACACACATAGGTTGGACTTGTGTCTTTTTTCAACCTCACCTACTATATGCAACTATATGACAGTGGGTGGTAGGGAAGTGGTTAATACATAAATTAATACTAAATCTGGTAAACATAAGAACATACACATATGGATGGTTTTCCATAGTTACGTAACTCAAGGTATAACTGACAGTCCAAGGTGTAAATGTATATATGTAGACAATGCTCACTTCCTCAGGAGATACATATATAAACATGTGAAATTAGAGACAGGGCTGTTAAGAATCAGAGCAGAAATCAAGGGAAGGGAAAGGAAAGGAGAGGGGAGGGCGAAAAAGCAGGGGTTAAGGAAACAGGCAAAGAAGAGAGAGGGCAAACCAAAACTTACAATTGTGTATATTCATCCTAACGAGCTTCCAAAACAGGGGAAACGGTCAAGTGGATTCTTCATTCCCATAAGTCTCCCCATTAGAAATGAAGGTAAAGGGCCGGTTCACACAGCGAGGCGATGCGAGGCGACACGGCTCGCCTCGCCTCGCCTCGCTCCCGCAAGTCGCCCCCGTTCTGTACAATGGAACCGTTCTGAGAGGAGCGACTCGAGTCGCTCCGACTCAGAAAAAAGGTTCCTGTACTACTTCGGGGCGACTTCGGGGGCGACTTGCATTGACTTCTATACAGAAGTCCTCTGCAAGTCGCCGCTGAGGTCCCCGCAGGTCGCGGCGAGGCAAGTCGGAGACGCCTCGCCGCTCCTCGCTGTGTGAACCGGCCCAAAGGAAAACAAAACAAAACTATGTTTTTTTTATTTATACTCCTTGTAATAGGAATGAAAGTGTTGAAAAAAAAAACTATTCAAGGGACAGTATAAAAATAAAAATTGAAAATTCTTATTTATTTTAAGTGCCTCATCCCTCCGAGCTCACGTGTAGAAGCGAATGCATACCTCATACATGTGAGGTATCGCCACAATCGTTGGAGGGAGAGCAATAATTATAGTGCAAGACCTCCTCTGTAACTCGAAACAGGTAACCTGTAAAAATGTTTAAATCAACGCCAATAGAGATTTTTTAAGTACCATAGTTTGTTGCCATTCCACAAATGTGGGCAATTTCAAAGCATAACATGTTGGGTATCTATTTACACAACATAATATCATATTTCACATTATACAAAAAAAAAATGGACGAACTTTACTGTTTTTTTTTTAATTATTCATTTTTTAATTTTTTCCAAAAAATTTGCAATTGAAAGACTGCTGCACAAATATAGTGCAAAATGAAATATTGCAATGTCATTTTATTGTCTAGGGTCTCTGCTAAAAAAAAAATATATATATATATATATATATATATATATATATATATATATAATGTTTGAAAAAATACAGATTTTTACTCGTAAACAACAAATGTCAGGCTTGGTCTTAGACCCCTTTCACACCAGGGCGTTTTGCAGGCGCTATAGCGTTAGAAATAGCGCCTGCAATCTGCCCTAAAAAAGCTGCACCATTGTTTGTAGTGTGAAAGCCCTCGGGCTTTTACACTACAGCGGTGCGCTGGCAGGATGTCAGGGAAAAGTCCTGCCAGCAGCTTCGGTGAAGGAGCGGTGTGTTTACTGCTCCTCCACCGCTGCTCCCCATTGAAATCATTGGGGCAGCGCTGTAATACCGCCAGCAAAATGCCGCTATTGCAGCATATTGCCGGCGGTTTTAACCCTTTCTCTGCCGCAAATCCGGCGGTAAAAATAGCGGCGTTTTACCGCCCCACGCTATGGGTGGTGTGGTGTGAAAGGGGTCTTAAAGTGGTTAAATCAAGCAAGGAACATTCCTCAAAGATAAGCAATTCACATTTGTTCTTTTCCCATTTATTTACTTTTGCTTGCTTTTGTCATGCTTTATGTGAGTATGTTTTTGTGTGTTCTGTTTTTATTGTTTTTGTTTTTTGTATTGTATTAATACTACATATATAAATACTGCAAATAATCTACTTAATGATATAATAGATTAGTATGTATCGGTATTTTGTAATACAAGAATACCTCAGGTTATATGTGTTTTGATCATGTATGTAGTATACTATTATATTAATGCCTTAATACCGACAAACTCAGTGTCATCTACTTAAATGCTCTGTTACTAGAAGAATACCGTTTTTTTAAAACCTACCTATATTTAAAACATAAAATCTGAAATTTTTTTTTAAGGTAGAGTTTTAGGCTCTATTCACACTTTTGCTACTTGTCGTGCAACTTTTGACATCAAAGTCACATGACAAGTTGTTCCCTATGTCTTCCATTTATATATGTGCGAAGTTAAAGTTGCAGCGGTTTCAAGGTAGTTCATGCACTGCTTTGGTCTGACTTTCATGCAACTTGAAGGCCACAGACTTCAATGTTAACCCTCAAAAGTTGCATGAAAGTCATACCTGAATGTTATACAATGCAACAGTTGTGCAACAGTTCACCATTATCATTGTTCAAAGCCAAAGTTGTATCCAGGTCACACCCATCCAAAGTTGCGTCATAGTTTAACCAAAGTCGGCGCAAGTGTGAACCATACAGTCCAACTCCAATTAAAGCTGAACTTAAAGCAAACACAAAAGACATCAATTAATGCAATTCTGTATATAGCAAAACATTGTTAAATGCATTTTCATTCTTATCCAATAAGGGACACAGTGTTCAGTTACTCGGAGAAAATTTGGTTATACTGCTACCTTAAAGAGGAAGTAAACCCTGATGAGTTTACTTCCTCTTTTTTTCCCTGCAAAGGTAAAGCATAATGGACTACTATGCATCGCATAGTAGCCCATTATGTGTCACTTACCTGACACAGGAGCCAGCGAAGTCGCCGCTGTCCCCTGTAGTCCGCCGCATCCATCTTGCTGGTGGCGTCTCGCAGCTCCGCATGCGCACGGGAGTCGACAAATGCGGCAGCTCCATTCTTGGAACTGCCGCGCTCAGTGCACCTGTGCTCCGCTGTCTACGGCGCATGCGCCGTAGACAGCGGTGCCCGTTTTCGGGCAAATATCTCCTAAACCATATAGGTTTAGGAGATATTGCTTGGACCTACAGGTAAGCCTTAATCTAGGCTTACCTGTAGGTCAAAGTGGTTTGTAAGGGTTTACAACCACTTTAAGTAGGAACTGGACAGTGGCAAACAAAAAAGCTGTTGGTCAGCCAGGTATACCTTTTCCACTTCCATCATCCTTAATTTTTTTAACTACTGCCGTAAAGGGATGGATGACTTTTCTCTAGTCTTCTTACTAGTCATTTACACTGTTCAGTATTATTTTTTTCCTGTGTACTGTGTTAGCTGTAGGGTGACCACATTTCCAATCTGCCATCCAGGAAAAATTTGCTTAATTGATGCTTAATGTAGTGTCAGGGTTGACAGGGAATCCAGAAGCGGGGGTGATTTGTGGCATTAGCACGTAAATCATCCTGACAACATGCTTGATATGGTGTCAGAATAATCAAATCACAGTATTTCTATTACTACATTGTAATATGTAATGAAATATAACCATGATGCACAATCACTGGGAACCCTGAGTTTGTCACTTGCCACCAGATGCAGCGTGCCACTGTCGCCTGCCACCAGATGCAGCTTGTCATTTGCCACTGTCGCCTGCCACCAGATGCAGTGTGTCACTTGCCCCGATCACCTACCGCCAGATGCAGTGTGTCACTTTCCACCATCGCCTGGCACCAGATGCAGCGTGTCATTTGCCACCGTCACCTGCCACCAGGTTCAGTGTGTCACTTGCACACTGTCACCTGCCACTAGGCGTACAGTGTGCAAGGTTCAGAAGTGTATTACATACAGAGTGCAAGGCTTAGAAGCAGGTTACGTACAGCGTGCAGGGCTCAGAAGTGCGATACGTACAGAGTGAAGGGCTCAGAAGTCTGATACATACAGAGTGCAGGGTTTAGAAGTGTGTCATGTACAGCGTGCAGGGTTTAGAAGTGTGTCATGTACAGAGTGCATGGTTCAGAAGTATGTTACATACAGAGTGCAGGGTTTAGGTGTGTACACTCTGGAATGCAATATAGCGTGTGCATATGCAGTGCCTTGAAAAAGTATTCATACCTCTTAAAAAATTTCCACATTTTGTCATGTTACAACCAACAACGTAGATGTGTTTTATTGGGATTTTATGTGATAGACCAACACAAAGTGGCACATAACTGTGAAGTGGAAGCAAAAGTATAAATGGTTTTCAATTTTTTTTTTATAAATAAATATCTGAAAAGTGTGGCGTGTATTTGTATTCAGCCCCCTTTACTCTGATACCCCTAACTAAAATCTAGTGAAACCAATTGCCTTCACCTAATTAGTAAATAGAGTCCGCTTGTGTGTAATTTAATCTCAGTATAAATACAGCTGTTCTGTTAAGACCTCAGAGATTTGTTAGAGAACCTTAGTAAACAAACAGCATCATGAAGACCTAGGAACACACCAGACAGGTTAGGGATAAAGTTATGGAGAAGTGTGAAGCGGGATTAGGTCATAAAAAAAAAAAGCTTTAAACATATCACGGAGCGCTGTTCAATCCATCATCCAAAAAAGGAAGCGTATTGCACAACTGAAAACCTACCAAGACATGGCCCTACATCTAAACTGACAGGCCAATCAAGGAGAGCATTAATCAGAGAAGCAGCAAAGAGAACAATGGTAACTCTGGAGGAGCTGCAGAGATCCACAGCTCAGGTGGAAGAATCTGTCCACAGGACAACTATTAGTCATGCACTCCACAAATCTGGTCATTATGGAAGAGTGGCAAGAAGAAAGTCATTGTTGAAAGAAGCACAGGGCTGCCGCAAAAAAAAGCCTTGGCTACAGGAAAGCTGGATGGACTTTCTGAGGAAGCGATGTTGTCAGCAAGGTTTGGGCTGCTGTTGCTCTGTTTTTTGGGAAGGGGTCTGGAGCTGGAGCTGCAATAGTCCCTAAGTTAATCCATCCCTGGAGGTGGGTGGGACAATGTCCGGCATGGTGGAAAGCACTAGGCATGGAGGAGGAGAAAGTTCCTCCACTTTGAATGCTGGGCAAGGAGTCGTCGCCATGACATCACTGGTTGCTAGACACCAGGTGGCTCTAACAACCAGTGGCCAGAGTCTAAGGTGGAGGCTGAGCGAGTGCCAGCGCTATGACAGGTTTTGCTTGCTCTGAAATAAAGGTGCTCAGACCTGCAAAATACGGGACTGTCCCGGGCAATTAGGGACATGCGGTCATCCAAGTTGGCTGCAGACCCAGAGAAATGGCACAGCCTCTGATGTGAAGCAGTTTCTGAAATCTTTCTCTGTCAGCAAGCCAATGGACAAGGGTGAAGATAGCCTGGAATGTGGGCTCTGCGTTGTGGTGCTTTCCAGACCTGTGTGTACTGTTTCAGCCACATAGCACTTTCAAGTTTCAGAGCTATGGCACAGCTTCAGTTGTTACCCTGTTTCTGCAGTCTCACTCCCTGGGTCTAAACTGTATATTGGGATGATCGGATTATTAGCTGCAATGCTCAGATCTCTCATTAGGTGTCAGTATACTTTTTACACACATATATGGTAATGACTTTGTTATTACTCAAAATATGTTCTTCTTTTCTGCATTACTTGATACTCTTTTGCAAAAAGTAGTTGCCAATGTTCACTTGCTGATATATATGCAGCTCTACAATAGAATCAGCCCCATTCATATTGGAGCGACTTGTCATGCGATTTGAAGTAGCAGCCTATTGCTGGCAATTTCAGTGTATGACTTTGCGGTGGGACATGATTTCAATATACAAATATCATACTGGTGACCCCACAATAGGGATAAAACTATTTTGCAGAAGGGAGTTTAACAAGACTTGTGGCCACTCATTAAAATTAGAAAAAAAGAGGTTTAAACTACATAGAGGGTTCTTTACTGTAAGAGCAGCAAGGATGTGGAATTCCTTTCCATAGGCGGTGGTCTCAGCATGGGGCATTGATAGTTTAGAGAAACTATTAGATAAGCACCTGAACGACCGCAACATACAGGGATATACAATGTAATACTGACATATAATTATACACACAGGTTGGACTTGATGGACTGTCTTTTTTCAACCTCACCTACTATGTAACTATGTAATGTGTTCTTTGGCATGTGTGATCATAATATTCCACCCATAATCCCCATGTAGAAAAATTGTTATACCCATATTCTTATTAGAAACAGGTTAAATATGTTCCTTGGCACATTAAATCATAATATTTCACCCGTAATCCCCATGTGTAAAAAAAAATGTATTTCCATATTCTTATCAGAAACAGGTCAAATGTGTTTCTTGGTATGTGTAAAAAGGGCCTTTTTTTCTCAAAGAATAGGTGCAGGAACTGAACCACACCCCCACCTCCCCCCTGGATGGATAAGTCTGCAGCAACAAATAGGTATGGGGTGAGCCTAAAGGGGCATTAAATACCAGGAGGGTGCTGCATACAGAATGCAGAGTTGAGAGCGCTGCATACAGAGTGCAGCATTCAGGAGGGTGCTACATATAGAGTGCAGAGCTCTGGAGGGTGCTAAGTACAGAGTGCCGAGCTCTGGAGGGTGCTAAGTACAGAGTGCCGAGCTCTGGAGGGTGCTAAGTACAGAGGGCAGAGCTCTGGAGCGTGCTACTTAAAGAGCGCTGGGCTCAGGAGGGTGCTAGGTAAAAAGTGCTGGGCTCAGGAGGGTGCCAAGTACAGAGTGCAGGGCTCTGGAGGGTACTATATAGAGAGGGGGCAGGGCTGAGCCAGGTTCCATGTCTGAATGGACACACAGAGCAGCAGCTCGGTCAGGAGTGCCAGCAAAGGATCTGAAAAGAGGAGAATCTGGGCTGCTCTGTGCAAAACCACTGCACAGAGCAGGTAAATATGACATGTTTGTTTTTAAACTAAAAAACAAACAAGACTTTAATAATACTTTAGGTATGTTTCTTGAAATGTGTATTCATGATATTCCCTCATAATCCTCTTGTAGAAAAATAATTTTACCTATGTTCTTATCAGAAACAGGTTATCATGTTCCTTTTTAAGTGTAACCATGATATTCCATCCATAATCCCCTTGAAAAATAATAGTTATACCCATATTCCTATCAGAAACAGGTCAAATGCAATACTTAGGATGTGTATCTATGATATTCCACCCATAATCCCATATGTAGAAAAATAATTATACCCATGTTTTTATTAAAACCAGGACAAATGTGATCTGTAGTCACCTGTGAACCTGTAATTCCTAGGCATGTTGAACAATGATATTACACCCATAATCCCCATGTAGAAAACAAATTATACCCATGTTTTCACGCTTACTCCTAATGCAGGTGGTCAGACTCTATAGCTGGCTTCTGTGTTTTTCACCTATAGCAGCCTCTTTTGCCATAAGGCAAGCAAGCCTGCTGGTACTTGGTTGCACCCAGGACTTATACACACTAATCAAAGCAGTGAATAGTGATGCGGTCAGCAGGAGATGTACTCATATGGCAATTTTTTTAGCTGGTTGCCGCCCACCCACTGTCAAATGACATAGGGGTGGGGCAGTCTGGCTCTTGTTCTGGGATGCTGTCCCAGAACGGTTGCTCTCACACATTCACGGCCGTTCAATGTTGCTAGGACATGATGCAAGCACAATCTGTGGAAAGAGCCATGTCCGCGGCTCTTTAAACATGTAATCGGCTGTGTCCAATCACAGCCGGTCACATGTAAATAGGGAAGTGCCGGTAATCGGCGTTCCTCACCTCAAACTGACAGAGTTTGTGACAAGGAGAGCTGATCAGCGGCATCTCCATGCAGGGGGACATTTAGGAATATAATCAGGGCACTGATCATCAGTGCCCTGATTACAATAGTGAAAAATAGTGTCACCATACTGTGCCCACCAATACCAGCGATCAGTGCCCACAAGTGCCACCAATCAGTGCCCATTAGCGATGCCAGTCAGTGCTGGCAACCAGTGTCGCCTATCAGTGGTGCCCATCAATGCCCATTACTGCTGTCAATCAATGCCCATCAATGTCGCCCATCAGTGTCCATCAGTACCTCCTATCAGTGCCCACCAGTGCCGCCTAACCATGCCCATAAGTACCACCCCATCAGTGCCCATAAGTGCCACCTCATCAATGTCCACCAGTTCAGCCTATCAGTGCCCATCAGTGCTGCCTCATCAGCCCACATCAATGAAGGTGAAAAATTACTTAGTTACAAAATTTACTGACAGAAAAAAAGTGAAAAAACATTTTTTCTTTCAAAATTTTGGGTGTTTTTTTGTAAACAATAAATAACCCAGCAGTGATTTAATACCACCAAAAGAAAGCTCTATTTGTGAAAAGAAAATGATACAAATTGTGTTTGAGTACAGTGTAGCATGACCGCGCAATTGTCATTCAAAGTGTGACAGTGATGAAAACTGAAAAATGGCTTGGGCAGGGGGTATAAGTGCTTTGTAGGCAAGTGGTTAAAGTGATAGTCATCAATAAAGCCTAATCCTAGGTCCCTTTTATATAGTTCGATTGGCCAAAGTTGACCCAAACAAAATATTTACTGCATTAACAAGTGTGCTTGCTGGGCGTGCTGTGTTGCCTGTATGTAGCCTCAGCTTTAGTTTCCTGGCACACATCTTTACCCTCTTTTGCATAGTAGTACCACATTTACTTTATAAAAATCAATTGGTACCATTCTGCAGTAAGGTCCTAAAAAATCATAAACAATGGTTACCATTTCGTAAATATGGTACCTGCGTTCATTTTCTTTCTTATAGGCCTTTTCCCTCTATCTGCACCTGGTGATCCAGCCAGTGAATCTGTTATATTTCAGCTTCCTTATGCAGACCAAGCAATCCAGACAAAGTAGCTCATAGCGGAAGTGGGCAGAACTATTGGAAACTCGTCAGCATGATGGGGATGTCAGTGCTTCTACATACCATTTTGTTTTAAGCATACTGCTGTGTTATAACTGCCATATAAGAGATCGATTGCTTCTATACTTACCGCTGTGAAACCACTGTTTCATTTGAGATTGATATGCCAGATTTTAAGTTGTCTATTTTAAGTGTGATTCTTTGGTATAATAATAAATGGGATTTTAAATTGAGAGCACTAGGTGTTCCTGTCTATTTCTTTAGTATGAATATTGTTCTCTATTGAACGAAGATAGTGGAGTGGGGGTGCAGCTGCTGGATAAATGGTGGATAAATATTATATTACATTTCCATTTAATGCAGGGAATAAATGCTCTTTTAAATTGTGTTTGAGCTCTTGTAGTTTAAACCACTTCAGCCCAGGAAGGATTTACCCCCTTCCTGACCAAGCCCTTTTTGCGATACGGCACTGCGTCACTTTAACTGACTGACGTGGTCGTGCGATGTTGTTCCCAAACAAAATTGATGTCCTTTTTTCTTTATCGTACATCACGGGACAAAAAGCCACAGTAGTTACTATGTGGGTTATATAGGCCACCTTTAGGTGATGGACACTGGCACACCTTAAGACAGGAAGTTCACTCACTATATAACCCCTCCCATTACTGGGAGTACCTCAGTTTTTTTCACCAGTGTCTTAGGTGTTGGTCACGAGTAAAGATGTGCTGTGTTGAGCTCCGCTGGAGAAATCTTTGCTGGGGCAAGCCATGCAACCGGATCCATTCAAAGTGTCTTTACCAGGCTGAATTGAATGGTACCCGGGCCTTGTGTCCGAAGAAACAAAGTTATGCCTCTAAAGCCCCATACACACTATAAGTTTTTCTGCTGAGTTTTTCCTTCAGACTTACCAAAACCATATAATATGAGGTCAAACCTTAGGAGTTTCAATGTGTATGCAATCAGGCAGGCCCTTGTACTACATGGTTTTGGTAAACCTGATGGAAAAACTCAGCAGAAAAACTGATAGTGTGTATGGGGCTTAATGCTTCTCTTTTTAGAGAGCTGGACCCTGGGATCCAGTGTTTGGTTTTTTCATCCATATTTTCCTGGCGGGTTATTTACTTGCCCAGGAGAGTGGATCCCCCTATAACAAGGGGCCCTGGTTCCTAAAGGATTTTTAACAAAGCCCACCATGAGTGGTGCAGATTGGGCCTGTTTGGTTTACCACAGAACCCTGCAGCCAGATAAGTTAAGGGAGATTCCTAAGGAATTTTTCTAATTCTTGTGGGTTTTCTCCTTTAAGTAAATGTTGCTATGCCTAAAAGCCACCAGGGGCTATCAAGAGCACGTCCCTGTTCCATGCTTGTCAGTCTTGCTCAGTGTCGCAAGCTGCTCGCTTCCTCCAAGCCCAAGCTCCAGGTAGGATGTGGAAAGGGGGGTTTTCTCTTTTCAGGAATGTCCCCCCACAGCTTCTTTCCAGGCTAGAAGCCATGGGTCAGTTGACGATATGCCGCACCACTCCTACTGCCGCCGCCATTATGGTGGCTCTCCATCCACCTGCCCTCCTCTCTCCTCTGCCCCAGCCACCCCTCCACATCTGATCGGAGCCCCTGCTCATGCAGAAAAACTGGCTTTTTTGAAAAAAAGATTATGGGAAGCGTAAGGGGTGGTTGGAGGAGGGGGCGGAGCATCAATGCGGTGTTGGCGGGGTTCAACGCCCACAATGCGGGCAATGCATAGCTATAAAGGTGCACCTTTTGCAGGTGCACACAGCTAAAGGAGGAACACAGAGCAGATCAATGGCATGTGAGTGTCGGCGACACAAGCATTCCCAGGCATATTTACTTCAAATCAGACTGAGCCTTGATAGCAGTGGCAATTGCTGAACTATTTTGCTCAGCAGTGGGTGCATTTCTGGTAGTACCTCTGCATTTGTGCTTAGCACTATTGGCAGAAGGGGAGGTACAAATACCTAAAAAATAGGGGCTCTAATGAATCTCCCTCAGGCTCTGAGGACCCCCCTTTGCAATGGCATCTCCCTCTGAAAGACCTAGGGAGGCTGGTCAGAGTGAGCCTTCGGGGTTAGGGGCTGCAACTGCTTCTGGCATTTCAGCCCCTGTAGATATTACTCAGGGTTTTTTTTTCCTCAATCATAAGTGGATTAGAGGAAACATTAATGGCCTTAATTGCATCTTCACAAAGTAGAAGAAAACTCATTAGGTCCCCTTCTACCACCCAGGACCCTCAAACAGAGGAACTCTGGGGAAGGGGAGACGAATCCCCCCCAGGGGACCGGGAAGAGATTGATGACTCCTCTTCTGAGGAGGCTGAGAAATTGCTGCTGCATTCTCTTACTGAAATGGTCCATTCCACATTGAAAAGCCCACTTCTTCTTTGGGTTCACTGAAGCCTCCTCAAGTAGAATCTTATGGTTGAAAAATTTGTCAGCCAAAGCGTCATGCAAAAAGCTCCTGGATGGTTTTCCCTTTCGTGGTCTGAGGCTGTTTGAGGATGATTTGGACAATTATATCCAAAAGATTTCAAGTGGGAAAAGTACCCAGTTAAGAAAGAAGTACATGTCCCTCATTTAACGGGCTCTTTCTCCAGTGCCAGGGGCATCAGCCTCCAGGCAGTCGCTACAGCCTCCACTGTCAGGTTCAAGAGGTAAAACCCAGAGCCAACCCCAGGGACAAAAGAAGTCCTGGGGGAGGTAACCTACAAGACAGAACGCCAAAGCCTCTTTATGAAGGAGCGCCCCCACTTGTTCGAGTGGGAGGAAGACTGCTACAGTTCTCAAAGGTCTGGCAGGAGGATTTTCAGGACAAGATGGGTGGTCTCCACAATAACTCTAGGTTACAAACTAGAGTTCTGAGAATTCCCGTCTCCTCGTTTCCTCAGATCAAATGTTTCCAAAGACCCATTCGGGGGATCAGGAAGGAATTTTACCCCTGCTTTAGCAAATTGGATCATGCTCTGCTGGGGTTTTTTGCCTTCCTCTGGATCAACTGTGGGTATAGAATTGGGTATATGGGATTGTATGATATTATTACTTTTTTTTTTGTGGTTGAACTGGATGGACTTGTGTCTTTTTCAACCTAACTATGTAACCATTGGAGCGACTTTTGTCGCAAAAGGCAATCATGGTGATTCCCATGGAAGAGCAGGGGTTTGGGTTTTTCATGGTGCCAAAACCAAATGCAGATGTCAGACCCATTATAGATCTTAAAGATCTAAACCGGTTCCTAAAAATTCAATCTTTTTCACATGGAATCAATCCAATCCATGGTCTCCATCCTCAAAGGAGGAGAACTTCTGGAATCAATCGATATCAAGGATGCATACCTGCATGTATCTATTTACCCACTCATCAGAAATATCTGCGTTTCGAAGTGGAAAAACTCAATTTTCAGTTTGTAGCTCTAACTTTCAGGCTAGCTACTGCACCTTGGGTGTTTACAAAGGTCCTGGCCCCTCCTCTGGCCAGATTAAGGGCCCAAGGTATAACGATTATAGCTTACATAGACGACCTGCCCTTAATAGACCAGTCAGTAGCCCGCTTAGACCAAAGCTTGGTCTCCACAGTCAACTACCTGGACTACCTAGGTTGGGTCTTCAACCTAGAGAAGTCTTCTTTAAAACCAGTACGAATTCAAGAGTACTTGGGTCTGGTTAAAGATACAACCCAGAAGAGGGTGTTTTTACCCCAGGCAAAAATCAGTGCCATAAAGGAGCTGGTTCAGGTAGTCAGTGCGAAGAAGGGTCCTTCTATTCGCCTTTGTATGAGGTTTTTGGGAAAGATGGTGGCTTCATTTGAAGCAGTTCCCTTTGCTCAGTTTCATTCAAGACTGCTGCAAAACAGTATCCTATCTATCTGGAACAAAAAAGTCCAGGCGCTAGATTTCTGATGCGTTTATTGCCAATAGTGCGTCGGAGCCTCAGTTGATGTTTTATACCTGAGAATCTGCGGAAAGGGATATCCTCCTTACCAGTTACCTGAAAAGTGGTAACAACAGATGCCAGCCTTTCGGATTGGGAAGCAGTTCTGGAAGACACGACTGTCCAAGGGAAATGGTAGAGAACCGAGAGGACCTTACCCATCAACATTCTAGTGATTCGGGCAGCGTACCTAGCCCTAAAGGCCTGGACATTCAGGTTGCAGGGTTGTCCTGTCAGGATCCAATCCAACAATGCCACAACAGTGGCTTATATCAATCACCAAGGGGGCACCAGAAGTTGTGCAGCCCAGGGAGAGGTAAACCAGATCTTGTCCTGGGTAGAAAGGCATGTGCTGTGCATATGGGCAATCTTCATTCTAGGGGTAGAGAACTGGCAGTCAGACAACCTAAATCTCCAGTAGTTGTTCCTGTGGGAATAGTCTCTGCACCCCAACATTTTCCTGCCGTAGATCTGTTTGTGTCCAGGTTCAACAACAAGATCGACGACTTTGTGGAAGGGATCCACGTACATGTGGGGCAGATGCGTTGGTGACCCCGTGGGATCAGTTCTCACTGATTTATGCATTCCCTCCTATTTTGCTGTTACCTCAGCTTCTTCGCAGGATCATGCAGGAAAATAAGTCTGCGCTTCTGGTAGCCCCAGTGTGGCCCAGAAGATCTTGGTATGCAGAAATAGTAAAGATGGCGGTAGGGCCCCCATGGTCCCTACTACCACGTCCAGACCTGCTATAGCATGGCCCAGTGTTCCATCCTACCTTACAAGTGCTACATTTAACAGTTTGGCTATTGAAACACACATTCTGAAGAATCACAGACTTTCAGGCTCAGTGATATCTACCTTGATGAATGCAAGGAAGCCAGCTTCCAGAGTCATGGATTATAGAGTCTGGAAGGCATATGTTTTCTGATGTAGATCCAGGGGTTGGCATCATAGAAAGTATGTCATAGATAGAATCATTGCTTTTCTGCAAATGGGGTTAGAGATGAAGCTGACCTTGAGTATTATCAAGGGTCAGGTCTCAACCTTATCGGTATTGTTTCAACATCCGCTTGCTTTGCATTCTTTGGCCCAAAGCTTTATATGGGGGTAACACAGCTTAATCACCAGTTAGAGCACCCCTGAACTGTCGGGACTTGAATTTAATTCTGTCGGCATTACAGAAACAGCCTTTTGAGCCAATATGACATATTCCCTTGGTCCTTTTGACAAGGAAGCTAGTTTTTCTGGTAGCCATTTCCTCTGCAATAGGATATCAGAATTGGCGGCCCTTTCTTGTAAAGAGCCATACTTAATCATTGTAAGCAGGTAAATATCCACGCTCAATTAAACTTAAAGCGGGGTTCCACCCTAAAGTGGAACTTCCGCTGATCGGAACCCTCCCCCCCTCCGGTGTCACAATTGGCACCTTTCAGGGGGGAGGGGGGTGCGGATACCTGTCAAAGACAGGTATTTACACCCACTTCTGGGCATAGACTCCCATGGGAGTCTATGCCTCGGCCTGT
This sequence comes from Lithobates pipiens, assembly GCF_037356315.1. NCBI lineage: Eukaryota > Metazoa > Chordata > Amphibia > Anura > Ranidae > Lithobates > Lithobates pipiens. Next base: position 377,436,745 of record NW_027507903.1, on the reverse strand, counting down.
CCTGCCGCGCTGTCTGCTGGGACACACACGGGTCCCAGAGACAGCGCAGACAATTCCTATTGCGCTGCGCGACTCGCGCATGCGCAGTAGGGAACTGGGAAGTGAAGCCGATTCGCTTCACTTCCTGATTCCCTCACCTAGAATGGTGGCGGCAGCAGCCGAGAGACGAGTGAACGATCGGCCTCGGCTGCCGGCATCGCTGGACTCCGGGACAGGTGCGTGTCTATTTATTAAAAGTCAGCAGCTGTAGTATTTATAGCTGCTGGCCTTTAATATTTTTTTTCCCAGTACAGTCCCGCTTTAAACAACTAACAGCAGCTGAACACCATAACCCAGATACTGGGCACAGAAATGCAAAGAAACAAATAAAGTGCAGCGATTGCACCTGTGGTCCTACAGATCCACAAAGCATCAATGTGGGAAGTGTGAGGTTTATTGAGAATACCAGCTAAAAATAATACTTTTAAGGACTAACATACACCAACAACATTATCCTATTAGCCAAATGCTTGCAGAAGTCTATCCTGCATAGTTATCCTTACCTCCTCAAATAGCTGATTGGATACCATAATGGATCAAATACAGGATCAAATTCTCGTCTCTCAAGAGGTCTGGTAGCAATATCCATCCACCATTTCCCGGAGTCCTGGTGAAATTAATCCTGACATCTAGTGGAAAATGATGTGTCAAAGCTAGTGCTTTCAAGGTGTATTTTCTAATTGGGTCCGGTGAATGTACCCCCAAAAGGGGACTTATTTACCACACGTGGTGAATCGTGGTGGAAGCTACATAGATCACAAGAGACTCTTTTCTTCTGCACTGCATCTTTGATTGCATCATATGAATATGTTAAAAAGACAAGCGCTGCTGCAATTTTATTGAGACTTATTATCAGTGGGACTCTAGAGCCGTTGTTTCTATAAGATTGCTTACTTGAAAGTGCAGCGCTTGTTCAATAAATAATGATCAAATAATCGCACAAGTGAAACGTAAAAAAATGGTGGCAATCCAAAACCAAAATAAAGTGGCATTCAAACAAAATCAATATTAACCCTTTCATGACTAAGCCTATTTTTGACATTTGGTGTTTACAAGTTAAAATCCATATTTTTTGCTAGAAAATTACTTGGAACCCCCAAACATTATATATATTTTTTTTAGCAGAGACTCTTGAGAATAAAACAGCGTTGCAATATTTTATATCACACGGTATTTGCACAGCGGTGTTTTAAACACAACTTTTTGGGAAAAGGGACACTTTGATGAATTAAAAAAAAACGAAACCGTAAAATTAGCCCAATTTTTTTGCATAATGTGAAAGATAATGTTACACCGAGTAAATAGATACCAAACATGTCACACTTTATAATTGCACACACTCGTGGATTGACGACAAAGTACGGCACCTAAAAATCTCAATAGGCGACACTTTAAATTTTTTTAACAGTTACCAGGTTAGCGTTACAGAGGAGGTCTAGTGCTAGAATTATTGCTCTCGCTCTGACGATCATGACGATACCTCACATGTGTGATTTGAACACCGTTTACATATGCGGGCGCGACTTCCGTATGCGTTTTCTTTGCTTCGTGAGCTCGCCGGGACGGCGGGTGCTTTAAAACATTTTTTGTTTATTTTTATTTATTTTATTTATATTAAAATGACTAAATTGTTTTAAAAAATAAAATAACATTCTGATCACTTTTGTTGCTGTCACAAGAAATGTAAACATCCCTTGTGACAGTAATAGGTGGTGACAGGTACTCTTTATGGAGGGATCGGGGGATCTAAAAGACCCCCCACCCTTCCTTTACACTTCAATGTATTCAGATCGCTGAAAACTGTGATTCTGAATACCGTATATTTTTTTAAAACCGCCGCCATTGGCAGCCAAGTAAACGGGAAGTGACGTCATGACATCGCTTCCGTGTTTACTATTAGGATACTGGAACGAAGCCGATTACGGCTTCGTTCCAGTTCCTCCCCAGCAGCCGGAGGCATCGGATCTTGAACCGGTGCTCCCGATCGAGCGGGAGCACCGGTAACAGCGGCAGGAGGCAGCGGGAGGGGGGACCCCCCCGGAAGCCGAGTACGCAGATCTGCGTACGCTCAGCGGGAAGGGGTTAACATATAAATGTGCAATAAAAAAAATAATAAAAATGAATTCATATGTGAGTCCATAAATCATAAATAAATGTCCATAGAAATATCAAAAAAATCCAACAGATAGTGTGACTTGATTGAATAAAAATAATATACTTAACCACGTGGGACCCGTCACCTTTAATCACCACTAATAAGATGGGGGCTTACCAGATCATCAACGACCCCCTGTTTAAGGGAGGTCAGTTAGCACGTATAATGTCACAAATTCCGGCTCCAGACAACCAGATGGGAAAAAACGGGTGTCTCCTATCTGCAGACTCCGCAGTTCAGGTGATCAATCACCGCAAACTTCCCAAATATTTGCCAGCGTGAAGGCTCATGCAAAATAAAAAGTGCTCCGAATCGTGTAATAAGTTTTAACACCAAAAAATTTTTTGCTTTATTGCATAAAGTCAGATGCTGTAAAAAGGACTCCACCGAATCTCCAATGTACAGATAGCGTTTAAAATACAAACAGTGTTATAGCAGATAAAAAAAAAAACCTCTATGTGGTTTTAAATTGCGATCGCACATGCACAGGACGTATGGACGTGGCTACCCGACGATCGTTTTGTCACAGGTCTGGCATCATCAGGGGTATACCTACACTCCTGCGCTGAGTGCTTATATAGCTCATTGGCAAGGGGAGGAGACCTTGCCATAGGCTGAGCTGACAACGCCCTCTAAAGTTACAAATGATATCCTAGAAAGGTTTATACAAACAAAGGATGTATCAAATCTAACAGAAATTAAACATGAACAGCCCAATACTTACAAAGGCCTGAGTGGACAAAGATAACCATATTTCCTGAAAGGCTCCATGGCAGCATTCCACGATTACCCAATAGGACCCAACTCCCATAAATCTTTGCTCCCGGCTACTATCAGTGTTCCTTTTTTGTCCTCCCCAGTAGGACCAGATAGTTTCTTTCCTGGAAACAAAACTTCACGACGATCGATTGGCTGATTGACTGAGAATTTTTCCTCCGATAGGCCCTGACTGTTAAGCAGGGTATGGAGTGCATTTGCAGAGTAGCGCTGAAGAAAGGATTCCCTACCTGAGTGCGCACGGTCTGTGTCCCGTTGCTATGGGTGACCATTATCTGCTTGGAGGTGCGGCATGTGTGTCCCAGTCCGTTCGGCCAGGTGATCGTTGGTGGAGTGGTGAGCCTTTTGTCTATCCATGGCAGAAATGTATTTGTGTGTATTTTCTCTTTTCTGTTTGTCTAGCGGTCTCCTCTATGCTGTTTGCGGACGCTTCCGCGTTCCAGCAAACCTCTCTCTCCTACTTCCGGGTTACGCAGGCGTTCTGCGCATGTGCAAACCCGGTGTGAAACCGAGGCTTGGTTCCCACGCATGCGCGCAAGCGCCTCGCGTCTGACGTCGGCAATGACGTCACGGGCGCCACTTTTAAATCTGTGGAAGCTGTCAGAACCCTGGGAATGTTTGCAGTGGTCGCAGCGACTTCCCGGGGCTGACAGTTCGGCGGTTTAAGGTAAGAGCATGCCCCTTAGGCTAGGGAAATGCTTTCTCTTAAAAAAAAAAATGCATTTTTTATTTCTCTTTGGTTTGCAGTACTTCTTTGATCTGTTGGTTTATTTGGAATATGGACGCCTTACTGCCTCCTAGTGGCCAGCCCGCTCATGTTAGGTAGGTTTCTAGCATTTGTGGTTATACAATGGAGAGAGTTTTTGCATAGGTAGGATTGACTGTGTATCTTTTTCTCTCTCTGTCTGTTTTTGTCTTTACAGCCCTTCTGGGTCTTATCCACAGCTTAATACCTCTAGACGCAGTGGATCATCAAGATCACACCGCCATAAATCCTCCTCAAGGTCTAGCCAGCATAGGTCAAGGTCTGAACAGCGTGACAAGAATTATTCTCACCCCCCTGCTGCTCACTCCAGCAGGCATACGGAAAAATCATGCTGGGGGTGCAGGATGCCTGTTCCATCAGACAAATCCCTATGCGATCACTGCTTCTCCAAAGCTGCAGATGAAAGGGATGGTGCAGACCAGCGTTTGGAGTCATTAGTAAGACGGGTTGTGAAGGAATCGTTGCAGGAGAGGGATGCTCTTCAGTTGTGTGAATCCCCGTCAAAATTATTGGCTCCTCCAACCGGAGAGAACCCATTGCAGGAGACATGGGAATCCTCTCAACCAAGTCGCCTATCTGCTCCCATCTCAGACAGTGAATCTGACTGTGAGGATCCTGGTTTAGGATTTGACTATGGACTGGTGCCTTCATTGGTCAAAGCAGTGAGAGAGGCTCTGAAGTGGGAAGACCCTATCACTTCCCCACCAAGGCAGATAAAATTCTTTAAACAGCTCAATAAGGAGCGACAATATTTTCCTTTCCTTTCAGAGTTGGGTGACATTATCACAGAGGAATGGAGCAAGATGGATAAAAAGGGTTCCATGCAGTCAAAAATCCTGAAGTTATACCCTTTTAAGGAAGAGGATGTGAAGCACCTGGAGTCAGCTCCACTAGTGGATGCAGCGCTCATGCGTTTGGTGAGATATGTAACCCAACCTTTAGAGGATACGGTATCTTTTAAAGATCCTTTGGAAAGGCGGATCGACTCGGACCTAAAAAGGATATACCTGACTTCTGGAATGGCTTGCAAACCAGTGCTTGCAATGGCAGCGGTATCTAAGGCCATAGAATCCTGGGCTGATTCCGTAGAAGAATTCCTGAGGGGTATTTCTATTGAAACAGCCAAAGACTCCCCTATTCAAGAAATCAGGATGGCGTCTGCCTTTTTGGGAGAGGCATCTATTGATGTTATTCGTCTGATATCTCGGGATATGTTAGCAGCGGTCTCAGCATGCCGTGCGTTATGGCTCCGTCCATGGCTGGCGGATCCAGCATCCAAACAGGCCTGGTGCCGTATTCCTTTTGAGGGGACATCTTTGTTTGGTAACAAGCTGGATACTGCCATATCCCGGGCTACAGGTGGGAAATCTGGGTTTCTTCCCCAGGACAGACGCCTTCAAAATCAAAAGCGTCCATTTCCTAGAAGACAAGGCCCTGATCGTGCCAGGGAGGCGCGGAGCTATAGACCTGGTCGAGAATTCTCAAGGTCATGGAGATCCAGGCAGTCTTCTTTCAAAAATACCTCAAAAGGGGGTTCGTCCGGCAAGCAGGATTCAGCGAAATCCTTTTGAAATTGGGGCCGCTCAAACTTGTCAAGTGGGGGCTCGTCTTCTCCACTTCAGGCATCTTTGAGCGGCCTCAATTCGGGATTTTTGGACAGTAAAAACAGTTTCCTCAGGTCACAAGTGGGGTTTTATCAGCTCCCCAAGGCTAAGATTTATTCCCACAAATCTTCCAGAATCAGAAGAGAAGAAACAAGTCCTATTGACCTACGTGAACTCTTTACTGGATCAAGGCGCAGCCGTTCCCGTTCCAGCAGAAGAACTTGGAGAGGGCATGTATTCCCCTCTGTTTTTGGTTCAAAAGAAAAACGGCACATGGAGGCCGGTAATAGATTTGACCCATCTCAATTCCTTTATTCACAAAGAGAAGTTCAAGATGGAATCTCTGCTTACCATCCAGCAGTCAGTGCATCTGGGGGACTGGATGATATCAGTCGATTTGAAGGATGCTTACTTCCATGTCCCCGTGGCAAAGGAGTTTCAACAGTACCTCTGCTTTGCGGTAGGCAATCAACATCTTCAATTTACATGTCTTCCCTTTGGGTTAACAACGTCCCCACGGGTCTTCTCCAAAGTTCTTTTGGCAGTCGTGGCCTTTCTCAGAGTCAAAGGTGTTCGTCTCCACCACTATCTCGACGACCTACTTCTGCTATCCCAGAACAGAGAGCAGCTCTTGGAGCACAAAGACCTAGTCATCTCCACTCTGCAGGCGTTCGGGTGGCTTCTGAACCTAGAAAAGAGTCACCTAGATCCAACTCAGTCTCTCGTTTTTCTAGGGGCTCAGTTCAACACAGTGGAAGGTACTATCGCCCTTCCAGAAGAGAAGGTGGGAGTCATACGAGACAGGATTCATGCAGCCCTTGCGTCATCCCATCTCTCGGCTCTCCAATGTCTGAAGGTGATTGGCACAATGTCAGCCACCATTCCCATGGTAAAGTGGGCCCAGTGGCACACTCGTCCCTTTCAGAAAGGGTTTCTACAACAGTGGGACTTATCCAGCCAGACACAGCGCATATTCCTCACTCCAGCGATGAGGACGTCTCTTCTTTGGTGGCTACAGGGGAAGAACCTGCGCAACCACCATTTGATCATTCCCATCTCATGGGTCACGGTAACTTCAGATGCCAGCAGCCGAGGATGGGGTGCTCACTGCCTTTCGGATGTCGCTCAGGGCAGGTGGACATTTCCATCACAAAGAGTCGTCTCCAATGTTCTGGAGTTGAGGGTGGCCTTCCAGGCGCTTCGGTCATTCCACCATCTGATAGCGAATGCCTCGGTCATGTTAAGGTTGGACAACACAACCGCGGTGGCTTACGTAAATAAGCAAGGGGGAACTCGCAGCTGGTCTCTGTTACAGGAGGTGGAGCCGATAATGAATTGGGCTCAGAACAATTTGTCCAACCTTTCTGCGGTCTACATCCCAGGGGTGCAGAATGTTCAGGCGGACTTCCTATCGCGTGTCGAGTTGGACAACAACGAATGGTCCCTACACAGGGAAGTATTCGATTGGCTCCTGACCTTAGGATTGTCCCTGGAAGTCGACTTGTTCGCTTCCCCGTGCAGTCGAAAGCTTCCAAAATATTACTCAAGGTTCAGGGATCCTCAGGCATATGGGATAGATGCCCTCACAGAACATTGGAAGTTTCAGATAGCTTATGCCTTCCCTCCAGTTCCGGTGATCCTGCAATTCCTTCGGAGGCTCAGGACAGAGAAGGTGGAGATTCTCGCAGTGATTCCATTCTGGCCCAACAGGCCTTGGTTCCCTCTACTGCTGCTCCTCAGTTATCGAGAGCCAGTTTCCCTGCCTCTCAGGCCGGATTTGCTATCTCAAGGCACAAGGTTACATCCATGCCCATCGTGTCTGCAACTCAAGGTATGGTTTTTGAAAGGGAAAGGCTAGAAGCTCTTGGTTGTCCAGAAGAAGCTATTCCAACCCTTCTCAATTCCAGACGAGGGAGTACTAACAGGGTATATGAGCGCATATGGTCCAAGTTTTCTGCCCATATGTCCTCCAGAGAAAATTCTTGCAGTTCTCCAACAGTACAAGACATTATAAGCTTTCTCCAAACAGGCCTTGATTTACCTTTAGCTATCAGTTCATTGAAAGTCCAAGTGTCGGCTATTTCAGCCTTTACCGGTGTTTCCTGGGCAGACCATGCACTGGTACGACAATTCTTCAAGGGAGCTATCAGGCTCAGACCCCAAAGAAAACCAAGGTTTCCTAAATGGGACCTCCCTTTAGTGCTGGATTTTCTTTCGAGCCTTGGAAAGGATTCTACAGAGCCTCTGTCCATAAGGGATCTCACTCTCAAGACCATCTTCTTGGTAGCTATAACCTCAGCCAAGAGAGTTTCTGAGATTAGGAATCTAGGTTCGGAGGAAACTTTTCTGACTTTTTTTTCAGACAGGGCAGTATTGATTCCCATGTTGGGATCGAATCCCAAAGTAACCTCGGTCTTCCATGAGAATCAGGAAATTGTGCTTCCCACTTTCAAAAACTCAGAGAGTCAGGATGTTCATCCTCTGGACGTAGGACACTCGCTAAAGCAATATTTGGAAGTCACAGCTCCTCTTAGGCAAACAAAATTTCTTTTTGTTCTCTCTCATGGCAAGAATAAAGGATTGCGAGCTTCGGCTAGATCTATCTCTACCTGGATCATTCAGATCATTCAGAGGGCATACAGAGCAAAGGGCTTGGCTCCTCCTGAGGCATTAACGGCTCATTCAACACAGAGTATTTCAACATCGTGGGCAGCTTCTCGTCATGTTGCGCCTGAAGTTATTTGCAGAGCGGCCTCTTGGTCTTCTATTAATACCTTTGTTTCTCATTACTGTGTAGAGCCAGCGGCTCTGTCTTCTGTTAATGTTCTTTGCTCGACATTTTGCCCACCCGGGTGTGTTTGGCGAGTTATTTCCCACACGTATGCTGCCATGGAGCCTTTCAGGAAAACGGAAAATTTATATCAAATACTTACCGTAATTTTCCTTTCCTGATAGGCTCCATGGCAGCAGGAGTTCCCTCCCAAATGTCTGGAGTAGGCTAGTTACGGAACACTGATAGTAGCCGGGAGCAAAGATTTATGGGAGTTGGGTCCTATTGGGTAATCGTGGAGGCGGGGCTACCCACGCGTATGCTGCCATGGAGCCTATCAGGAAAGGAAAATTACGGTAAGTATTTGATATAAATTTTCCATTATTTCTCGTTTGTTATGTTGGATAAAAACAAAAGTGAAAAACAGCATTCCACGTATAAAAAGAAACACCACCATCTAGTGGTTGCAAAATCAAATTACAGACACAATGATCCAATTTTTAGAAATAATGATACTAACAGTATAGCACCATCTAGTGATGGCAAAGTATAACTGCCACTACAACAATCAAATTCTAAAAAAGGCATACTGCCTGCCTTTTCCAATGGCCTGCTCATATTATAATAGACCCATAATTCTAACATAAAAGATCAATGTTTAACCAATTAAGCGATCCACATAAATTTTAAATAAAAAATATATTAATAAATTATAATAAAAATAAAAATATTAAAAAAATTATTTGTTAAACACCAATCAGTCCTACTTATAAGGCAAAAACCCTTCTCAATAAGGGAACATCACATTATTAATAAAACAATTGATGTCCCACTCCACATTGAGACCCCCAGGGACATGCAACTCCAGCTTAAATATCCAATTCGTTTTGGCTCGTGAGATGGTGTGCTTACCATTACTCCCACGCCAGTGTGGAACATACCTTTCAATAGCCAGGATGGTAGTTCCCCTGAAATCGAGATTATGTTTCAAATCATAGTGTTTACTGATGTTGTGTTTGTCAAAGCCCTTGCATATGTTTGTTATATGTTCACCAAGCCTTATATGCAATATACGGACTGTGCGTCCCACATATTCCAAGCCGCATGGGCACCTAAGAAGATACACCACGCACTTAGTTGAGCAAGTAATAAACGTTCTTATGGGGTAAGTGAGTCCTGTTCCAGTAGAAGTAAACTTTGTAAATCTCCTTCCTCTCTGTGCATTTAGCTTACAAGCTCTGCACTTACCACAAGGGTAGAAGCCTTTTAAGTCACCAAAAAAGGCAGGCTTTTTTGGAGGGTCGGGAACATTGGGAGCAATCAAATTCCTGAGGTTAGTGGCACCTCTAAAGACAACACTCGGTCTTTCCAACAAAAGAGGACCCAAAACACTGTCATTCTTTATTACTGGCCAATGTCTTCTTATTATCCTTTTAATGGCCCAATGCTGGCTAGAAAAAGTTGTAATGCAAGCCAAACCATAATTAGAGGGCTTGTCAGCCAGTAATGCTTGATGATCTTTATCCCCGACTTCCAATATAACGGGGTCAAGGGTTTTATTATGGTATCCCTTAGCCAAAAATCTATTTTTTAAAATCAATGCTTCCTTATGGTAATCATCCAAATTAGTACAATTGCACCTTAAACGCAAAAATTGTACCTTGGGTACAGCAGCTAACCAAAAATTATGAATGAAACGTTGTGGTATCAATACTGTTGTCCACAATTGAGATCCTCAGATCCAAAAAGTGGATTTCACTGGGGCTTAGTTCATGACTAAGAACTATGCCACAATCATTACTATTGAGATGGGATAGGAATAACTCTGCAGATTTAACATCACCATCCCATACAAACAGAATATCATCAATAAACCTTTTCCAGGCTATTAGTTCTGGTGGCTTATTGCCCAGAACTGTATCCTCTTCCCATTTTGCCATAAAAAGGTTGGCCATACTGGGAACAAATTTAGCTCCCATGGCCACCCCCTTTATCTTCTCCTTCATGGCAGTTGTGCGTCATTGAAAAATCCAGTAGCTCAAGAATAAAATGATGTTGAGTCACTGAAATGTTATTGTCCTGGGATAAAAAATGTTGTACCGCCTCATAACCCAATCGGTGGGAAATGGCTGTATATAAAGAGGCAACATCTGCTGTTACCAGTAGATACGTTGATTTCCACTCCAAGGATTGCAAAACATTAATAGCATTAATTAACATTAATATCCTTCAAAAAGGAAGGGGTGCCCATTACCAGTGGCTGTAAATAACAATATATTTCCCTACACGGGATGTTATTGAATCAATGCCACTGACGATGGGCCAACCTGGGGGATTAGTCAAGGACTTGTGAATTTTTGGCAGTGAGTAGATGACTGGCAAACGAGGAGCCAAGGGTACCAGAAACTCTCTCTCCTTTTTATTCAAAATGCCCATGTCAAAACCTTTTTCGACAAGATCCTTTTGAATCTTATTGTTGGATCCGTGATCAATGGGGAATAGGTATCAGGATCTGAAACAATCCTGACCATTTCCTGTGCATACATCTCTCTATCCAAAATTACAGTGGCCCCCCCTTTGTACGCCGGATGAACCACTATGTCCTTTCTCTTACATAGTAGATCTAATCCAATTTTGAAATCCTGTTGAGGTAAAACTGGTTTCAATTTTAGATCATTGAGATCCTTAGTTACATGGAAAACATTTATATTAGGTGACGTATTATTAGTTGGGTTGAAAAGTGACGCATTTGACAAGCCAGAAGGGACAATCATTGTTGATTCAGCCGCCTAGTGGGATTACTCATGATGTACCTCTGAATATTCAATTTACGTGTATACCTTTGAATGTCAATAAAGGTCTGAAATCTATTAAGATTCCTTGGTGGTGCAAATTTCAGACCTTTATTGACATTCAAAGGTATACAAGTAAATTGAATATTCAGAGGTACATCATGAGTTTTTTCTTTCCATACTTAATCATTCACAAGAATAGAGTAGCATTGTGACGTCATCCTAGCTTTTTACCAAAGGTAGTTTCAGGTTTTTATCTAAACCAGGATATTGTGCTGTCTTCATTTTTTCCAGAACCCTGTTCTACGGGAGAAAAGTCACTATATTCTATGGATGTAGTGAGAGCGGTCAAAATCTATTTGGAGGCGACTGCTCTGGTTCGGAAAACAGATGTTTTGTTTGTTTTGCCTGAAGGTTCTAGAAAAGGTTAGACAGCGTAGATATCTACTATTGCTAAGTGGATTCGGCAAGTAATTATTCAAGCTTATGGTTTGAAGAGGAAAGTTCCACCTTTTCAAATCAAAGCACACTCCACCAGGGCTGTTAGTGCTTCATGGGCAGTGCATCACCAGGCCTCCATGGCTCAAATCTGCAAGGTTGCAACTCGGTCTTCAGTCCATACATTCACCAGATTCTATAAGGTGGATGTGAGAAGGCATGAGGAAATTGCCTTTGGACGCAGTGTGCTGCAGGCAGCAGTATAGGTCCTTAGGTCTGATTGCTTCCCACTTTTGTTTGTGTCTCCCTCCCCTCAGATAGCATTGCTCTGAGACATCCCACGTAGTAACGACTATGGCTCTGTGTCCCGTGATGTACGATAAAGAAAACAGGATTTTTATAACCGCTTACAGTACCTGTAAAATCCTTTTATTGGAGTACATCACGGGACACAAAGGTCCCTCTCCTCTTTTAATACATGTATGTTGCTTTGCTACAAAAACTGAGGTACTCCCAGTAATGGGAGGGGTTACATAGGGAGTGAACTTCCTGTCTTAGGATGGGCCAGTGTCTATCACCTAAAGGGGGCCTATATAACCCACATAGTAATTACTATGGCACTGTGTCCTGTGATGTACTCCAAGAAAATGATTTTACAGGTAAGCTGTTATAAAAATAACATTTTTCTCACAAATAGAGCTTTCTTTTGGTGGTATTTGATTACCTCTGCGGTTTTTATTTTTTGCGCTATAAACAAAGAATTTTGAAAAAAAAGCAATATTTCTTACTTTTTGCTATAATAAATATCCCCCAAAATATATATAAAAAAACAAATTTCTTCCACAGTTTAGGCCAATATGTATTCTTCTACATATTTTTGGTAAACAAATCACAATAAGCGTATATTGCTGCCGAAGCTCCGCTCCTACCGGAGACTTTTACCCGTTTAATCCCGGCCTATTTCCACAACTTGCTCCCCGGTATCACTGTACACCTACCGGGTATGCGCAGGGGCAAAACGGGCACTGGACGGAAGACTTCCTCCATCCCGAAGGCCTCCCCACCACAGCAGCAGCGGCAGAAGGCCTCTCCCGCTGGCTCTCACATGCTGACCCAGACTTCGGCATCGGATCCTGCCACGGTGGAAGAAGATCGCTTCCAGGCCCTAATGCAGGCCATCTCTGAGTGTAAAACCACCCTCACCACAAAAATAGACTCCCTCCAGTCATATTTCGGCCTGCTGCGCCGCGACATGGACAAGGTCTGGGACAGCCTCAACGAGGCCAAGCGCCACGTGGGGGACACCGAAGACGCCGTCAGAGACCATCGAACCTCCCTGCATACCCTACAGGTACGAGTGAAGGCACTAGAATCTAGGGCGGAGGATGGCGAAAACAGGAGTAGAAGGAACAACCTGAGGGTGGTTGGCCTGCTGGAGGGACCCAGTGGCCTTCATGGAACACACGCTCTGCACCCTTCTGCCTGATGCCATGTTCTTCCCTCACTTCGCGGTGGAGAGGGCTCACAGGATGCCCCCAATGCGGGGCCCATCGGGAGCTCCCCCCGCATGTTTATCATCTGCCCGCTCAACTTTCGGGACCGGGACCTTGTACTTCGGGAGGCCAGGAAGGTGAATGAACTCCGGATCGGCAACACGTGAATTATGATCTTTCCGGATTATTTGGTTGAAAACCCAGCGGCAACGCAGAACATTCGACCAGATCAAGGCGCAGCTTCGCTCAAAAAACATCAAGTATAGTATGCTATTCCCTGTCTGCCTCAGAGTGATTGATGGAGAATCCACACACTACTTTACCTCACCGGAGGAAGCATCTCAGTGGCTGGATTCCCTCCCGAGACCCCGGTAACTGTATGCTGCTGATTTGGGGGGGCTTTCTTCTCTTCCATTTTACCCTTATTTTTCTGGTCTGTGTTCTGACTTCCTCCCCCCCCTCAGAGTTACCAGAGATGATACTCACCACACCCCTCCTTGCCATCCTGCAGGCCCCATGCTCTGGGCCAGACACCCCGGCCTCCACAAACTCTCTTCCCATATGAAGCCCCTGGCATCACTACAGTCATTGCCTGAGCCATGAACTACTGCAGCATCTTGCCTGCTCTGCTTGACTTGTAGGAGACACGGCCCCTTCCTCTCCCTTCCCTCTTTGGCACAGTTATCACACGGGCTAAGAGACTAGGATCCTTGGGATAAGTGCCGGGAAATGCTGGGGTCTGGGGGTATGTTAAAGGGAGACTGGGGGGGGTGATGGCGGGAACATAGGTACACTGCGGGGGGGGGTAGAACAACATGGTTACCCCTCCACTACGCCCTTGATTTCCAAGTTGTAACTCATTAAGTATGTGCCCTTGGCGATATGCCAAGCAAACTCTTTTTTGCATTTTTAGCTATACGTTATAGCCGGTTCCTGTTTTTATTCCCAGGTAAGGGGCGGCAGCCTGAGGCCCATACTGACTAAACAAGAACTGCCTCGGTGCCTCCCCTGGGTCGCCACCTGTTTCTCCTAGCTCCCAAAGGAGATTTGCCTTAAGTGCTCTGATTGAGCTGAGTTTTTCTTTCTTTTTTTTGGTTAAGGGTTAAGGGAATGAGCACTCCTAGTTTCCCGATGGTAGTGCGGGGTGGGGAGTGGGGGGTTTGCTGTTACCTTTTTGTTTTTGATTTATTATTTGTGTTGTGGTAGATTCTCTATGCAGTCGTATCAGGTTCAGTCTAAAATTTTGATTATTGTCCTCCAGGCCTTAGGAATAATGGCCAATGCAATACGCCACGGGTGCCTCTCTCCGGGTTCATTTGTGTCTTACTCCCCTGGCGTTCCCTCAATGCAGCTTCACAGATGGCCCATATGAGATTGCTCTCGTGGAATGTCTGGGGACTTAATGATAAAATAAAATGCTCCCTAGTGTTTACATACCTTAAGAAGTTCAATCCACATGTGTGCATCCTACAGGAGACACATTTGGTAGGAGTGCTTGGCCTGAAAAAAACGTGGGTCGGGCATTATTACCATGCCACGCACTCCAGCCACGTCCGTGGAGTCAGTATATTGATCCATAAATCTCTGACATATGAACTACTTGACCTTAAAGTGGACCCGGAGGGCAGGTATGTGGTCCTGCATGTGATAATTGACACTATAAAAATGGTTCTTGTTGGTTTGTATATACCGCCACCTGCTACGGTGGCTCTCTTGAAATGTTTGATCCCCATTATTTCTAGGTACCCCACAGATAATCTGGTTATAGCGGGGGACTTTAACTTGACCCCGAACCCCTCTTTACATAGATTGTCTACGGGGTCTGGTGTGGACTCTCCTCTGTCGCAGTGGACATCTCTATGAGGCTTGACTGATGTCTGGCAGTGGACACACCCGACGGACAGCTCACATCATGCTATGTCATGTATAGACTTGGTCTATATGAGTGGGGGGATGCTCTCCAGGGTCCGTGAAGTCGCTGTTCTACTGAGGGGCATTTCTGTGGGCCCAAGAACTAGAATCTAGATATGTACTATCCCAGAACCCAATCACATACCTAGATATGCAGGTGTCCTACCGTGAGGTAATGCTCCTTAGGGTGTCTACGGCAAACAAGCAGCATCTAGCACAAGCACAGCAGATTTTTGAACAGGGGGGCAAGACTGGCAGACTCCTGGCATGGTTAGCTAGAGAGCAGCGCCGACCTCGTCCATAGCTTGAATCCGTGATATGGATGGCACGGTGCTGACTAACCTCCTGGCCATAAATACGCAATTTGCCTCCTACTATAAATGCCTTTACTCCTCCAAAGTGGATTACTCTGTGGCAGAATTGAATTTATTCCTGGACCAGATTACCTTCCCCACTCTTTTAGATGATGCCCATGAGGCACTTGATGGTTCTATAACAGTGGAGGAGGTCCAGCAGGCCCTCAGTGATTTACAGGCGGGCAAGACACCGGGTGTAGACGGGACCCCCCCCCCCCGAATTCTACAAGCAGTACACGGAAAAACTAACACCCAAACTGCTTGCTATGATAGTCCAAACTTTGAAAGACAATAAGCTCCCTGCCTTTATGGCAGACGCGGTCATTGTCCTCATACCCAAACCAGACAAGGACCCCAAGCTGTGTACCTCTTATCGGCCTATATCCCTATTCAATGCTGATGCCAAGGTCCTCAGCAAGGTATTGGCATGGAGATTGAAGACGGTCATACTCACCCTGGTCCAGGAGGACCAATCTACCAATCTCCCCGAACGGACTGCGGACATTCAAAGACTTAAAGGAGGAACGAATCTTGCCTAACTTTATGTTCTTCAGGTACATACAGTTGCGCCATGCCTACCGGACTCCGTTCCCCCAGCCTATTGACCTAGAAGCTAATGGGATGGAACATATGTTGGCTGGGGCTGGAGATCTGAAAACTCTCTCGGCCTTGTATGCTGAATTTGTTGGCATGGATACCTCTGTTGTCTCCCGGCTGTTTGACAAATGGCAGGCGGACATACCTACCTTGGCGGATGATGATTGAGGAGAGGGCATCCAGCAGTACCTCCCCTTCATGATCTCGGAAAGGGATAGGTACACCCAACTCAGATTCCTCCACCATGTTTACTATTCACCAGAACGCCTGGCTAAAATATACCCCCATAGGAGTGCCCTTTGCCCTAGATGTAACTCAGAAATGGGTTCCTTCTTTCATGTTACATGGTCATGTCAGTATGTCCAACTGTTCTGGAAGGGGGTTGTAGCTGATATTAACGCCATAGGCAAACTACGGGTCCCATGTGAGCCATTGCCACTACTACTGGGTATAGTGGACAAATTAGAGACTACACAAGCCGAAAAACAATTTGTATTCTACACAGCATTCTACACGCGGAAAGCGATCCTCCTAAAATGAAAGGATCCTGCCCCGCCTACAGTGCAACAATGGAGGGCCCTGGTGGATGAAGCTCTGCCACTCTACAAGCTAACCTACGTAGGATGTAACTGTCCCAAGAAATTTGAGAAAATCTGGGCAATGTGGCTTAAAGAACGGCAGGTCCAGGTGGACTGAGCTCTGATGAGAGAGGAGCCCACTCGGCATGCTACTGAATTCTAGGGATGGAATACTCCCTGTCTCACTCTGACCACCCTTCGTGGGCATCTACATATGACTAGCAATCCTGACCGGTGGGGTGGTACAACCCCACGATACCCCTCTGCTAATGTTATAGGTGATTACTAGGTGATTACTATGACTATGTTATCTTACAAGGGATTTACAAAGCGCCCTCTACATAGAGAGGCATGGTACTTACTAAACTAACCTACAATGTCACACGCTCTGATGTAATGGTGGTTTAATCCCCTTGTTCTGATATTATAGTGTATTGCAATATCCCGAATGGATTAATTCCTCTGTATGTAAGATTGAAACCTGAACTGTATATCGACTCTGCTATACTCTGTTAACTGAAGATTGCTGAGATTGTACCGCTGTTTTCTTTTCTTTCTTTTGTGTTTTTTTTTTCTCAAAATAAATAAACCCTATGTAAAAAAAAAGTCACTGGCAGGGAGGGGGTTAAACACTAGGGGGCGATCAAGGGATTAACTGTGCTCCCTCAGCATGTTCTAATTGTAGGGGTGTGGGCTCACCAGAACATGACCGAGATCACTGCTCCTAGTCACTGGGAGTAATAGATCCCTGTCATGTTGCTAGACAGAACAGTGAAATGTCTTGTTTACATAGGCATCTCCCCGTTCTGCCTCTCCATGCCATGATTGCGGACCACCATGCGCCTGCTAGCTGCGGATGGCGCAGCGGCATACGGGTATGTTGTTTTGCGCACCCGTGCCACTTTGCCGATGTATATCGGTGTCAGCCGGTCGGCAAGTCTTTAAGCAAGCCATACATTATACAATTTTCTTTCCTTCAACCACTGGTTGAAAATTGCTTGATTTCCCCACTGTGCTTTTGTATTCTGGAACTGGTAAGTTTCCCAGCTGTCAGAATACAATGATCACTGCTGGCAGCTATAGCCACTGGCAGTGTTTGCATGAAGAATAGATCTTGGTACTCTAGGCTTAGTTGGTCCCCATATTTATTTGAATACCCGAGATTGGATAATTCGATTAAAGTATGAGGGGACAGCAATCGGGAGGACTGTATAAATATAAGAGTTTAGGAAGTCGGAACATTTTGACAGCTGCTACTCGACCCAGCCAAGAGACACAGAGAGGTCTCCAGGTCTCTAGAAGAGAGGTCAAATGCGTTAGCATAGGGAGGTAGTTTGCTTGCTAGAGGGAAGCTGGGTCTCCGGTTAGTTTTATACCTAAGTATGGGAAAGAGGTGGTAGATATAAATAAAGGGGAAGTAGCTTTGTAGATGAACAAGTTCAGAATGTGGGAGAGACACATTGAGAGCCCTAGATTTTGACTGGTTAACTTCTAGGCCGGATATGTTTGCGAATTTGTCTAGAGTTTGGATAAGATTTGGAAGGGTTGTGCAAGGAGAGGTTACAAAGAGGAGTGCATCGTCTGCAAATAGGCAGATTTTATGGGAGGTGAATGCAATCTCTGGTCCCTTGATATCTGGGTTCACCCTAATCAGGGCTGCCAGGGGCTCGATAACCAGAGCAAAAAGTAAGGGGGAAAGAGGGCATCCCTGTCTAGTCCCCCTTTCTATAGGGAAACTGTCTGAGCAGAAACCTGAGTATTGAATATAGGCTTGCGAGTGATTATACAGGGAGTTTACCCATTGTAAAAAATGTGGGCCAAAGCCCCAGCGTTTGAGAATGTAATTTAAATAAGGTCAGGACACCGTGTCAAACACCTTCCTAATATCAAGAGACGAGGTGCATTGGGATATTACGAGTTCTGGCTATATGTTGGAGCAATACAACCGGCCTTATATTATCACTAACTTGCTGTCGAGGCATGAAGCCCACCTGGTCTTTATTTATTAGTCTTCCAATAAGGGGATTAAAGCATAATGCCATGATTTTAGCTAGGATTTTGATGTCCAGATTAAGTAGGGAGATGGGCCTGAAGTTGGACCATAGGGAGTTGTCGGTGTTGTGTTTGGGTATTAGACATGTGCAGAGTAAAATATTTCGTTTCGGAATTTCGTTTTTGTCCGAAAAATAAATTTTTTTTTTTATTTTTTTTTTACACAATCAAATGTTTATTGTATTCAGAAGTTGTAAACATTGATACAATAAAGGTACAACAAGTACATGAAAGACAAACTGGTTTTGGATCATTACAATACATATTGCTGATTGGAAGTTATATTGAACAGGATTAATCAATGAATGGGCTGAAAAGGAAAAGAGGAGGTTGGGGGGGGGGGGGGGGGGAGAAGGAGATAAAAAAAAAGGGGGGGGGGTGGAAGGGGATGGAAATCCCAATGAAAACAACAATAATAAGGGGAGGAGAGGGGAGATAAAAGAGGTTAGGCTATTTGGAGATTCAGAGTAAGAACGTCATTTAGAGTAAAAATATATTCTTATACATCATATCTGGTATTTATAAAACTACTTGTCAGGTATAGAGGCACAGCCCATATTTAGTGAAGGATACAGGAGGATAATGATTAACTGCTTTTATCGGAACAGTTAATGACAGCATCAATCCATTCACAGAAAAGAGCTATCGTACATCATGTAAGGATAGCTTGATACTCATTGGAGAGGGTGAAGAGTAACCAAGGTTGCCAAGTTTCATGGAAGGTATTACTGCTTTCCCGTTTCATTGCTAATATTTCTTCCATCTTATACATGTACTGTATTCTGTCTACCCAATCTCTGATTGTCGGGACCCTGGTGGTTTTCCAGTGCAAGGGGATTAAGCTTTTAGCTGCCGTAATTAAAGGTCTACATAAGGACTTCTTACATTTACTTATTGTGTAAGTATTGATGTGTAATAAACATGCCGCTGCATCTAAGTTCATTGTTGTGTCGGTTATTCGTCTAATCCAGTTGGGGATTTCATTCCAGTAGATCTGGATTGATGAGCACTCCCACCAGATGTGTATGAATGAGCCTACCTCATTCCCGCAGCGCCAACATGTGTCTGAGGCCGAGGGAAGCCACTTTTTGGTATTTAGGGGTGTTAGGTACCGCTGAGTAAGGATTTTGTAGGAGATTTCCTGGTATTTAGAGCTAAGTGAGCATTTATGTGCAAAAATGCAGGCTTTCTCCCATTGTGTGTCTTGTATATGGATGTTTAAATCCATTTCCCATTTTTCTTTATGCTTGTTTTTTTCGTTGTGCATTGGGAGGGTCAGCCATCTATATGCCAGTGATGTTGTTTTGAAGGTCTGGGAGCCCCTATAGCAGATGTCTTCAAGTGGTGTTAATTGTTGGGTAAAAGAAGTTTTATATTTGCTGTTAAGGAGAAAGTCCTTTATTTGAATATAAAACCAGGGGTTTAAGAGTGAATCTCCATATTCAGATTTAAGGGTGTCTAGCGACTTGATTTTGTTTTTGCTAAAACAGTGAGTGGCTAGTAGCTTTGCGTTTTGGCCTGGGGTTGGCAAAGTTTTTTGATTTAGTCCAGGGGGAAAGTCTGGGTTATTGGCCAGAGGAGTCAACGGGCCTGGGATGGTTGCCAATTTGTGGTGTTGAGCAATCCTGTGCCAGATATTTAAAGTGGTGGCTACCAAAGGGTTCTTTATATCCTTGCTAGATTTAGGATGTAGAGTCCATGGATAAAATAGGGCCTGTTTTTTGTTGTTTACTAGTTCGAGTTGTACCCAGTCCTTAATTTTGTTGTGACAATGCCAGTCAATGAGTCTGGTAATATGGGTGGCATAGTAATACTTTTTGAAATCTGGTAAACCTAAGCCTCCTTTGTTTTTAGGGAAAGTAAAGCCCCATACACACTATCAGTTTTTCTGCTGAGTTTTTCCTTCAGGTTTACCAAAACCATGTAGTGCAAGGGCCTGCCTGATTGCTGCCTGATTGCATACAAATTGAAACTCCTAAGGTTTGACCTCATATTATATGGTTTTGGTAAATCTGAAGGAAAAACTCAGCAGAAAAACTGATAGTGTGTATGGGGCTTAAGGGTACGGAAATTGGTTCTAGGTCTCTTATTAGCCCAAAGGAATTTTCTTTGCAACGTCAATAATTTGGAGAAAAAATAATTGGGTATCGCAATAGGCAGTGCGTTGAAGACATATAGCAGTTTGGGGAGGATAGTCATTTTAAGAATGGCGGCTCTGCCGAACCAGGAAAATAATTTGGGGGTCTATCGGTGGAGGTCATTGGCTATGGAATTTAATAGGGGGATATAGTTTGATGTGTAAAGGGACTCTATGGAACGAGTAATGCCGCGTACACAGGAGCGGAGTGTATGGCGTACTTAGTCCGTCATACAATCCGACGGACAGTCCGTCATACTTTCCACTGAACGGACTTGACCACACACGGATACCCAAACAGTCTGTCGAAAGCTTGCGCGATGACGTGTACAGCACGTACGACGGGACTAGAAATAGGAAGTCCAATACACAGCAAAGCACCCTTCCGCCGTGTAAATCCTTTCTGGGCATGCGCCATTCTTAATCCGTCGAACTAGCATACTGACGAGCGGATTGTCCGCTGAAACCAAAGTATGACGGACAGAATTTCGAAAAATCCGAAATTCTTAGTACGCCAGACTGCACGCTGAAAAAGTCAGCTGAAGCCCACACACGAGCGGACTGTCCGCTGAAATGTGTTTCGACGGACTAAGTACGCCATACAGTCCGCCCGTGTGTACGCGGCATAAGTTTGATAACTAAATAATTGAGTGTGTTTTGTTCCCATTTGAATTTATAATTTCCCTTGAGACGGTCATATTCTGCTGGTGGGAGGTTGAGGTTTAGTGCTTCTGATTTTGTATGGTTTACTTTGAAATTTGAGATAAAACCGAACGTCTCAAATTTTAATGAGGTTCGGTAAGGAAACGTGTGGTTGCGTAATAAAGAATAAGAGGTCGTCCACGTAGGCGGCTAGTTTGTATTCACGTCCGTGAATTTCAAGGCCTTTGATGTCTGGGGAAAGGTTGATGGTTCTAATAAGTGGTTCAAGTGTTAAGATGAAGAGTATAGGGGAGAGGGGGCATCCCTGGCATGTGCCGTTATTTATCTGCACCGGGTCAGAGAAAATTTTATTAATTTAGATTTTTGCCTGTGGGTATTGATAGAGAGCCTTGATCCAATTCAACATGCTTCCACCCAAACCTACATGAGCGCATGTAGAGAACATGTAGTCCCAAGAGACCCTGTCGAAGGCCTTCTCGGCGTCCGTTGACACCAAGAGGCCTCCGACTTTAGAGTCCCTCCCATAGTGGATCAGATTCAAGGATTTGACAATATTGTCTCTTGCTTCTCTACCAGGCATGAAGCCTATCTGTTCAGGTCCAATAATTTTCGGGAGGAGGGGTTTTAGCCGATTAGCGAGAATTTTTGCTAGCAGTTTGACATCAATATTCAAAAGTGATATTGGTCTAAAGTTTGCACAATTGGAGTGGTCTTTGTCTGGCTTAGGTATAACCGCTATGTGCGCCATAAGGAAGGAATTGGAATTGTTCTCATTATTTGCTAAGTGATTAAATGCATTTAAAAGGGGTTTAGAGAGTAACTGTGGATATGCTTTGTAATATTGGGACGTGAATCCGTCTGGTCCTGGACTTTTACCTGATTTCAATTCCTGGATTGCATTTTGCAGTTCAGTTGTGGTAATTGGGTCGTCTAATTGTTTTGTGTCGGTGAGGTGTAGAGAAGGGATTTCGCTATTTAAAAGGAACTCCTGGATCATCTCCTCTCGTGTGTGTGGTATATGAGCAGGTCTGTGCTGTGGAGGTAGCTTATACAGCTTAGAGTAAAACTCTTGGAAGAGTTCTGCAATTTTTTCAGGTGTATGTTCAAGAGTACCCCTTTTGTTACGTATAGCATGGATGTGGTTAGCCATCTTTGCATCCCTTAGGGCTCTAGCGAGCTGTTTCCCGCTCTTATCCCCATGTTCATAAAATATGCGCTTACGAAAGAAAAGAGCTTTTTGAGTTTGGATTTGTAACAAACACACTTTTGAAAAATTCCTTTATTAAAAATAAAAAATAAATAAAAAAAAGATTCCAGCGGTGGTAATCCACTCTTGCTATCCAGCGACGGACGATCATCTCTCCAGCGATGACTCATCTGAATCAGCGCAGCGAATCCATCCTTCTTCTGTCTCCATGGAGGAGACACTGCAGGGATTCCGGCGGCCTGACGTTTCTTATATACGGAGGGCGGGGCCACCCGTCACCTGACCCTGCCCCCTCTGACGCAAGGGGAAACCCGGAGTTCCCTGTGACGTATGGGTGACCCCGCCCCCCTCTGATGTAATGGAAACCTGCCTGTGTTACATCAGAGGGGTGCGGGGTCACCCATATGTCACAGGGAACCCCGGGTTTCCCCTTGCGTCAGAGGGGGCGGGGTCAGGTGACGGGTGGCCCCGCCCTCCGTATATAAGAAACGTCAGGCCGCCGGAATCCCTGCAGTGTCTCCTCCGTGGAGACAGAAGGAGGATGGATTCGCTGCGCTGATTCAGATGAGCCATCGCTGGAGAGATGATCATCCGTCGCTGGATAGCAAGAGTGGATTACCACCGCTGGAATCTTTTTTTTATTTATTTTTTATTTTTAATAAAGGAATTTTTCAAAAGTGTGTTTGTCTTATTTAACTATTTTTTACACTTTCTTTGTGAAATGGTAGGGGTACTTTTGTACCCCCTTACCATTTCAAACAGGGGGGGCAGGATCTGGGGGTCCCCTTGTTAAAGGG
The DNA here is from genome assembly GCF_037356315.1 of Lithobates pipiens. Classification (NCBI taxonomy): domain Eukaryota; kingdom Metazoa; phylum Chordata; class Amphibia; order Anura; family Ranidae; genus Lithobates; species Lithobates pipiens. The sequence continues at coordinate 377,413,613 of NW_027507903.1, read as the reverse complement.
GGCTTCCAGATTCTGATAAGCCCCCTGCCCACAGACCCCCACAACCACCGGCCAGGGTTGTGGGGATGAGGCCCTTGTCCTCATCAACATGGGGACAAGGTGCTTTGAGGGGTCACAGACCCCCAAAGCATCCTCCCAATGTTGAGGGCATGTGGCCTGGTACGGTTCAGGAGGGAGGGGGGGCCGCTCTCTCGTCCCCTCCTCTTTTCCTGCGGCCTGCCAGGTTGCGTGCTTGGATAAAGGGTCTGGTATGGATTTTTAGGGGGACCCCCACGTCAATTTTTTTTTAATTTGACGCGGGGTTCCCCTTAATATCCATACCAGACCTGAAGGGTCTGGTTATGGATATTTAGGGGGAACCCCACGTCAAATTTTTTCTTAAATTTGAGGCAGGGTTCCCCTTAATATCCATACCAGACCTGAAGGGCCTGGTAATTGAATTTGGGGTAACCCCACGCTTTTTTTTATTTATTTATTTATTTTTTTATTAATAACTTTCAATGAGTGTTCTCTGTATTACGGAGCCGACAATTCATAATAGCTGCGAGTGATTTTGAAGGACTTTTTTTCCTGCATAAATGACACTTTGTGCAGCGACAGTTGTAAGCACCAGAAAAATGAGCCCCTTCACAGGCATACTATAGACACCCCCCCCCCCCCCCCCCACGAAATTTAAAGGAATATTAAACTTTTATTGTTTCACTTTAATCATTATTAAAATCACTGCTCCCGAAAAAACTGCAGTTTTTAGGACAGAAACTTGCAGAATCTTTTCTCTCTGTCAAATCTTTTTTCTCTGTCGAATATTTTCTCTATATAATCTTGGACTAATAGAGGTAAGGTTAGGCACATTCGACCACAGGTCCTATAGACACTGATTGTTATTGTCAGAGTCACATCGAATCTCCTATTCTATATCGAACTGTTGTAACAATGAAAACGAAAATAAAGCATTTATTTATGTCGGATCTTTCGTTTTTTTGGATTCTGTGCTTTCATTATCATTTGTCAAAACGAAAACGAAAATAGCTGAAATTCGGACCAAAATGCATTCGGACGAAAACTAATGCACATGTCTATTGGGTATCATTGCTACTATAGCAGTCAAGGTGTCTCGACCAAAGGCATGACTTTGTAGTAGGGCGTTAAAAGAATTGCATAGGAGGGGGGTTAGGATAGTAGCAATTGTTTTAAATAAGTGCTGGAAAGCCCGTTGGGCCGGGTCTCTTGGGAGATTTAAGGGTTAAGGGTCTTAGTTGCTGCGGTAACCTCTTCGGTTGAGATAGGTTCTTCTAGGGATTCCCAGTCAGAGTCAGCCAAAGTGGGTAAGGGTATCTCGCAAAACAATGTTTCAGTGGAAGAGTGAGAGAAGGAGGATTTAGCTTTGTATAGGTCTTCCAATCATTTTTGGAATTCGCTCAGTACCTTCACGGGATTGCTAGTATAGATATTTTTGTCAGTCCCAAGTCTAAAGGGGGTACGGTTCTGCTCTGGACAACGGAGGCGCATAGCTAGAAAAGTATTAGGTTTGTTAGCTTTAGTATATATAGCGTGACTGGATCTGCGGATGGCCTGTTTTAGCCGAATTCAGCCAACAACAGATCCAGTTCAACTTTAGACTTTTCCTGTTCCAGACTGGCTAATCGCAGTTTCTTGTCACGTTTAAGGTGAGTAGATACAGAGATACATGTATCTCTAACCACTGGTTTATGTGCCTCCCAAAGAAGAATAGGGGAGAAACCAGGGGTGGAGTTATTATGTAAGTAGTCTTTTAGGGACACTTGGATATCGAGACAATGAGATTGGTTGGTGAGGTGGGCTTTGTTAATACACCAGGAACGGCCTCTGGATTTTGAGATCAGGGAGGAAATCGTGGTCGTTACTGCACAGTGGTCCGACCAGGAGATGGGTTGAATAGTAGAATTAAGCAATATAGAAGAGGATGCAACAGAGAGAAAATAATCCTGGAAAAGGATCTATGTGGATATGAATAAAATGTATAGTTTTTTTTGTTGGGTTGCACTCTCGCCAAGTATCGAGTAGGGAGCCTCACTGTCCCACCAATGCAGCCTCAAAGTCCCCACCAATGCAATCTCGCTGTTCCCACCAATACAGCCTCACTGCCCCCACCAATGCAGCCTCACTGTGCCCACCAATGCAGCCTCCCTGTGCCCATCAATGCAGTCTCCCTGTGCCAATCATTGCAGCCTCAAAGTCCCCACCAATGCAGCCTCACTGTGCCCACCAATGCAGCTTCATTGTCCCCACCAATGCAGCCTCACTGTCCCCACCAATGCAGTCTCACTATGCGCACCAATGCAGCCTCCCTGTGCTCATAAATGCACCCTCCGTGTGCCCATCAGTACAGCCTAACTGTGCCAATCATTGCAGCCTCACTGCGCCCATCATTGTAGCTTCATGGTGCCCATCAATGCAGCCTCTCTGTGCCCACCAATGCAGCTTCATTGTCTCCACCAATGCAGCCTCACTGTCCCCACCAATGCAGTCTCACTGTGCGCACCAATGCAGCCTCCCTGTGCTCATAAATGCACCCTCCGTGTGCCCATCATTACAGCCTAACTGTGCCAATCATTGCAGCCTCACTGCGCCCATCATTGTAGCTTCATGGTGCCCATCAATGCAGCCTCTCTGTGCACATCATTTCAGCCTCCCTGTGCCCACCAATGCAGCCTCGCTGTGCCCACCAATGCAGCCTCACTGTGCCCACCAATGCAGCCTCACTTTGCCCACCAATTGCAGCCTCTAATGTCAGCCTCACCATTTTCTGTATAACACATCGCTCTCCTCCCTCTGTCCTCCGGCGTTCGTATGTCACGGAGCTGGGTCTGTGTGCAAGGTCCCGCCCCACTAGACTGGCTCATGTGATAGGTGGAACACTGATTCAATCTACTATCACCCAAGCCGGTCTGGGGGGAGAGCACTGCAGTTGCCACTTAAAGCGGCCCCAGGGCAGGGGGTCTACCGGGAAATTTCCTGGTATCCTGGTAGGGTAGTCCGGCCGTGGTTCAGGGTGATGTGCAGTGTTAGTTTTCTGCCACACAGCATTTTGCTTTTAGGCCAAATACTCCAATTTGCTCCCATTGGACCAGAGCACTTTCTTCCACATGTTTTCTGTGTTCCCCACAGTTTGTGCTTATCACAAACTGCAAATGGGACTTCTTATGGCTTTCTTTCAATGGCTTTCTTCTTGCCACTCTTCCATAAAGGCCAGATTTGTGGAGTGCACGAATAATAGTTGTGGATAACCAGCGTTAACATGGGCCTCTTGGCTGCTTCTGTGATTAATGCTCTCCTTGCGGTCCCTGTCAGTTTAGGCGGTGGGCCATGTCTTGGTAGGTTTACCATTGGTCCACACTCTTTCCATTTTTGGATGATGGATTGAACAGTGCTCTGTGAGATGTTCAAAGCTTGGGATTTTTTTTATAACCTAACCCTGCTTTAAACTTTTCCACAAATTCATCCCTGACCTGTTTGGCTGTGTTCCTTGGCCTTCATGGTGCTGTTTGTTCACTAAGGTTCTTCAACAAACCTCTGAGGGCTTCACAGAACAGCTGTATTTGTACTGAGATTAAATTACACACAGGTGGACTCTATTTACCAATTAGGTGACTTCTGAAGGCAATTGGCTCCACTAGATTTTAGTTTGGGTTATCTGAGTAAAGGGGGCTGAATACAAATGCACGCCACACTTTTCAGATATTTATTTGTAAAAAACATTGAAAAACATTTATCATTTTACTTCCCCTGCACAATTATGTGCCACTTTGTGTTGGTCTATCACACAAAATCCCAATAAAGCACATTTACATTTATAGTTGTAACATGACAAAATGTGGAAAATGTCAAGGGCTGTGAATACTTTTTCAAAGCACTGTATGATTTATTTAATGTAATTTATTTGATTTGTTATACACTAAGGAGTGGCTAGTGTTTATGGAAGAGCTGCATGATTTTACTTCTTGATTTATAATTTATTTGTGTGTGGAACATGAGAGTTTAAATTCAAGGCTCCTAGGTTGATCCCAAGTCGGGATAGGTCCAGCATGATTGTCAGCTGACAGTGGACTTTAGCGCACTGTCGGCTGAAAATGGGACACAGGAGTACAAAACAAAATGCACTTTAGTGCTTCACAGGAGAAGTACAGCAAAACAAGCTTTGGTTGTACTTCTCATTTAATGGTACCAAGCTCCTGTAGATACCTGCAGCCATGGCTTGATTCTGGAGTGTTGCAAAGCTGGTGATACTCATCCCAAAGTCTGCCAGCTGAGTGACGTCAGCTGGTAGCAGACTTTAGCCTGCTGTCAGCTAAAAATGGATCACAGGAGTGCACGGAGTACAGAACAAAGTGTACTCTTATTATCCATAGAAATGGGGCCAAAAAAGTGCTGGCCATACTTCTTTGATTCCCACCCACAATATGGTAAAATGATGGATGGGCGAGAGCACTCATGTTCTGGGAGGACGTCATATGATGATCTCCAATTCTGGGACACAGGGCACGGCCACGGTAAAGAGCCTATGACAAATTCTTTACCATGTGATCAGCTATGATCAGCCAAATACAGCTGATCACAATGTAAACAGGAAATTATCAGCATTCCTCTCCTCACACAGACAGCACATGAGGAGAAGAGAGCAGGTAAGCGGAATTCCTCAGCAGGGACATCTGCACTGATCATTAGTGCCCACCAGTGAAGCCATTCAGTGTCCACCAGTGCTGCCTTTCAATGTGCCCATCAGTGCCTCCTCATCAGTGTCATTTATCAGTGCATTTGCTCCAGCCTATCCCCAGATGATTTTATTTGTGAGGGTGGGGCCTACGAGAGTGATGTCATCACATGATCCTTCACTGGTTGGTCAATGTACGTTTGTGCCTGGAGGGAAGCCTGTAGGAACGCTGCAAACTTTTTCATATGTTCAGATTGCTTTTATGCTAGTTTTACAGTGGATTCTTGTAAGTGCAATCTTTCACCTTTATCTATTAAATGGTGTTTTTATACTGCACTATGGAAGCCTCTCTCTTGCTTTTGTTTCTGAGTAATCCTGGAGCAGTGTAAGCAGAGTGAGCCACATTTGGTTTAAGGGAGACCCATCTACTTGTGCCCTGCTTGACCACCTGTAATTCATTGGTCATTTATATCTGGTAAGCAGCTTGAATTACTCACCTTGGGTGTGGAGCATGATCTTTTCTGGCTGCGGAGCACAGACAAGAACTTTCTGTGAAGAGTGTGGAATCTGTTTATATGGACAATTTCTTTTTATGCTCATATGTTTTCAACACTGTATGAGTTTATAACTGTATATATTTTTCATTTGTTTACAGATTTTGTGATGTACAGTGTTTCACAAAAGTGAGTACACCCCTCACATTCATGTAAATATTTTATTATATCTTTTCATGTGACAACACTGAAGAAATTACACTTTGCTACAATGTAAAGTAGTGAGTGTACAGCTTGTATAACAGTGTAAATTTGCCGTCCCCTAAAAATAACTCAACACACAGCCATTAATGTCTAAACTGCTGGCAACAAAAGTGAGTACACCCCTAAGTGAAAATGTCCACATTGGGCCTAATTAGCCATTTTCCCTCCCCGGTGTCATGTGACTTGTTAGTGTTACAGGGTCCTAGGTGTGTTAAACTTGGTGTTATCACTCTCTTTCTCATACTGGTCACTGGAAGTTCAACATGCCACCTCATGGCAAAGAACTCTGAAAAAAGAATTGTTGCTCTACATTAAGATGGCCTAGGCCAGTGATGGCGAACCTTGGCACCCCAGATGTTTTGGAAATTAATTTCCAGTGATGCTCAACTACACTGCAGAGTACATCTGAAACATCTGGGGCACCAAGATTCGCCATCACTGGCCTAGGCTATAAGAAGATTGGCAGGACCCTGAAACTGAGCTGCAGCATGGTGGCCAAGACCATACAGTGGTTTAACAGGACAGATTCAACTCGGAACAGGCCTTGCCATGGTTGACCAAAGAAGTTGAGTGCACGTGCTCAGCATCATATCCAAAGGTTATCTTTGGGAAATAGACGTATGAGTGCTTCCAGCATTGCTGCAGAGTTTGAAGAGGTGGGGGTCAGCCTGTCAGTGCTCAGACCATACTCCGCACACTGCATCAAATTGGTCTGCATGGCTGTCATCCCCGAAAGAAGCTTCTTATAAAGATGATGCACAAGAAAGCCTGCCAGCCAGTTTCCTGAAGACAAGCAAACTAAGAACATGGACTAGAGAAATGGGAAACCACCACTCCAGGTTAGTTCACCGAAAGATTGCTCACTCTCCAAGCAGGTAAGGGTCCCAGGTGCAGGCTGATTGCACAAACCAAATAGATAAAGGATGAACAAACTCTGGACAGCCGCACTCTGGATCAGATGAAAGGTAAAAGGTGCCTTTTATTTCTTCAAATTAAAAGAACCTCACATCACACAAATAACAGCAACAAAGGGAGAAAAAAACAAAACTCTGACGCGTTTCACGCTAAACCTAGCGCTTACTCATAGCTAATTTTTTTGTTGTAAATGTAAGGCAAATATATACGATACAGAGGGTCAACATGTGATCATTAAATTAAACGTGAAGACCAGTAACAGCTGGTGATCCATCATCGTGGAAACTCCGCACATGTGATTCCCGCAATCAATTCCTAGGTGGCTGGAAGTGAAAGAAAAAGAAAAGGAAAAAGAAAAAGAAAAGAAGAAGAAAAAAGAAAATTGTATTGTGAGTGACCTCCTCGGTGAAAATCAGATATATCAAATGTGTGAAAATGTATGATTGAGTGATGAAGGAAGTGTGTGAAATCAAATTAAATTGATATGCAGTGTGATGATAAACATGGAAATAGGATTTAAAAGAAATATATATAAATAATACGTGAATAATATAATAATATAGATATGTGAATAATGGCTAAAAAAAATAAACATGCTAGGGAATATATATATATATATATATATATATATATGTGTGTGTGTCTGAAAAAAGGTGTGTGTGAAAAAAGATGAAAAAAATAAAAATAAAGCATATGTGTAGGGATGAAGGTGAAAAACATGTGAATGTGCGTGTGGTAAATGTGATATCTATATTTTATTGTGATTTTTGATATGTATATTGAAATTTCTAATTATTAGTTATTGAAGTGTTGTTGGACGGTTAATACCAAGAATAATAACAAACAATAAATCATATAGTGTAATGGATAAATAAATGCGGCGCTGCCTATAAAATAAATATTAAAGTGCAATATCCAAATATAAAAAGTGCAAAATAAAATCTATCTCACTAGATAGAAAAATGTGCTACAATAAGAAGTGCTTAAAGTGCATATGCTATGCAATAAATATATAATCAAATTCGTGTAAAGGTAATCAAAAATGCATATACAAAATAAATACAAATGCATAAAATATAAATACCAATCAGGTGAAAAAGTGCAAAATGACAATAATAAAAAGTGATTGTCCAATAAAACCATGCATATAATAAGACAAAGTCCATGCAAAAATAAATGAAGTGATTTCCAATTGGTGACAATCCACTGCAAACTTCTGTGCAAACTTCAGTGCCCAATTCGTGCACCACCTATTTCCCCCAGCCTCTCACCTCCAATGAATGGCAAAAGAGCGCTGTATATAATCAGATGTTTGTTGAATCCTCATCCATCCAGCCTGAATAGTATACCGCTGTATGTATACCGCTATATACCGCTGTGTATGTGTATTTATTTCTCTCCCACTTTCTCCAAATACATCCAGTTGGCATTAGTAGTATACATAAAATGGAAGAAAACAAAGGGGGCTCCCATGTGTAGTAATGTATAACTTGCTTTAATAAAAAATATCCACACTTACATCAAAGTTAATGACAGCTAACACGCAGCAGACTCGAACTTCCGGTCTCAGCCGTGACCGGAAGTAACTTGTGCGACACCTAGCTCCTTCCCTGACGCGTTGCGTCACACCTCGTGACTTTTTCAAAGGGTAACAGGAAATAGGTGTCTACGGAGCTTATATGCGGTGAGCGCCGTCATCATAGCAACCCCAGACGGCGGCGCTTCCGCACACATATACAGTTCATAATCATATTACAGTTCAATACTTCGGAGTGTCTGCATATAAAAAAACTTCGACAGACATCTTATTAATAAAAATAATCAACTGAACAAGTATATATATATTTAAATACCATTTAAAAACGAGCCATGATATATAATGTGAGGGGGTTCGCTCGGTAGCGGGTGTGTGTGACCCCCTGGATGGGTTCACAACACAAAGTCAGGCACAGCAGACAGCGTTGTAGGTGCAAAGAACAAAAGATCCGGTTTATTTAGGCTACATGCAGTGATACATATAACAGCCAAACAAAATAAAACAAGAAAATAAATCCTGGTCAGCTTGACCTCTAACTACACACGTAGACTCCCTGTCTAACAACTGGGTGCAGCCTTGTGCTGCCCCAGTCCCTGTCCCTATTGTAGGGGTTTGCCACACAGGCGTTAACTCACCGCACAGAACAGATCTCAGACTCCCCAGTCTATACACACAAAACTGGTTCCAGGATGGAGCATCTCCCTATGCATGCTGGGGTTTTTTGTAGAGGTCTTAATGAGCCCACTTACTACAGCTGGGCTCATTAACTCTTCCCCTCTAATTGTAAAAGTCTGCATAAAGCCTGAATCTAGGACACACATATTTCCCATCCTGAATACAACCAGGTGATTTTACCTGCGTGCTGCCACAATAATAATAAAAGGAGAGCGACATCTAGTGGTTGAACTTAAGAATTGTTCTTCAAATGTTAAAACCATAGAAATTATATATAAAATAATCCAAATTAATATAAAATAAAAAAAAATAAAAAAATATATCAAGAAATATAAAATATTAGGGTTTTTTTCTCTCCCCCTTTTTAGATGTAGTACCAGAAGTCTAAGTATAAAATTACAGGTTATTCCAAGCTATTTCTAGCATTATACTAGTAACATCCAGCTAAATAGATAAATAATATTATAATAAAATAGTAATTCACCATATGTGTCAGTGACTAAGATCCATACAGTACCAATAAAAATATATATATAAAACACAAAAAATATTGTAGAAAAAAAAAATATATATAGAAAAATATATATGATCATATAAAAAACCAATAAAAACCTATCATTGGTCAAATAATCAGAAAAAAACTACATATAAAATGTCTATGTTAAAAATTAGAGATGAAGCAATTTAGATCAAACTCTACATTATGCCCAGATGGTGTGAGAGTACGAAGTTCATGTATCCATCGCGATTCGGCCTGACTAATTTTAATCACCTTATTGTCCCCTCTCCAATGAGGTTTATACTTTTGAATACCGCAAATCTTTAGTGACGAAGGATCTTTTTTATGGAATTTTGCATAATGTTTGGATAAACTGTGTTTGTCAAAACCTTTCTTAATGTTCTGAACATGCTCCCTAAGTCTTTTCCATAATTTTCTTTTTGTTCTTCCCACATATTGAATGTGGCAAGGACATTCTAATAGATAAACCACGCCTTCACTATGGCAGGTAATACAGTCATCTATCAAATATTCTTTCTGTGTTACTGTAGATCTGAATGACTTCTTTTTATTATTTTCACTTATATGTCTACAAGCGTAGCACCTTTTACAAGGATAATATCCTTTTCACTCAAAGAAAGAAAAGGTTTTTTTTGGAGGATCAAGGACATTTTTTGCCAAACTGTCCCTCAGAGTCAGGGACTTCCTATAAACGAATTTTGGCATTTCTGGTAAGATATTTCCAAGGTGACGATCCATTTTAATGATCTCCCAGTGTTTTTGTATTATTTTTTCTATCTGTTTATGTTGGATGTTGAAATCCATAATAATGGATACCATATCATGTTTTCCAGAATTTTTTATATTATCCTGTATTAATTTCTCTCTATCTAATGATGCTACACTCTTTATTTGATCATCAATAAATTCCATGTGGTAACCCTTTTGTATAAACCTATCACCAATCCGTTTAGCTTGTTCAAGAAATACTGATTTGTTGGAACAGTTGCGTCTTAATCTAATCAACTGCCCTCTAGGTATGTTATCTAGACATCTATGGTGATGGCAGCTATCAAAAGATAGATAGCTATTTCTGTCTACTGTTTTGAAATGAGTGAAAGTATTTAGTGAATTTCCATTCTTTTCAATCACTAAGTCTAAAAAGGTTATTTTTTCTTCATTGATATCCCACACTAATTTAATATTTTTTTCATTCATATTAAGATTAAAACAGAAGTCATTCAGGCTTTCTCTGTCACCTGACCAGATTAAGACGAGGTCATCAATGAATCTTTTATATAATCTAACCTGTTTGGGCAAGTTGTTATAAACCATTTCCTCCTCCCACTGTGCCATGTACAAATTTGCTACACTGGGTGCGTATTTCGCTCCCATAGCTATGCCACATGTTTGTTTATAATAACAATTATTGAACCAAAAATAATTGGAATCAAGACTAAAACGTAAACATTCAACAATAAATTTTCTTTGCCTACATTTCAGGTCACTTAGATTTCTTAATCCCCATTTTGTGGCTTGTACTGCCTCTTCATGATTAATGATGGTGTATAAGGAAGTCACGTCAGCAGTGACTAGATAAGTGGGTTCGTTATCTAGTTTAATATTGTTTAATAATTGGATCAAATGTTTAGTATCCCTTAAGAAAGATTTAGTTTCTCTTACTATGGGCTGCAGAAAAAAGTCGATATATTCTCCTAGTCTCGCACAAACAGAGTTAATTCCGTTCACTATGGGCCTACCAGGGGGTTTTGTCTCATTTTTGTGTATCTTAGGAACGGTGTAAATTATTGGTACCTTACAAGTATTGGGTACTAAGTATTTAGCTTCTTTTTTATTTATCAACCCTTTGTCTAATCCTTTTTGCATAATCTTCATCAATTCTTTCTTATAACGTAGGGTGAGGTTATTGTGTAACTTTAGATATGTAGTTTCATCTCCTAGTTGTCTGTTAAGTTCCTCATTGTAGTCCTTTTTAGACTGTATAACAATAGCCCCACCCTTATCCGCTTGTCTGATGACAATATCTTTTCTGGATTCAAGTTGACGAATACCTTTTCTAATGTCAACAGGGTCGTATATCTTCTTAGTCTTCAATTCTTGTAGGTCATTCAAAACCATTTTTTTGAACACTTCAATATGACCATCATTTACCCCTGGTGGATTAAAGAGGGACTTATTTCGCAGATTCGTATATTGTATGCCATTTTGTTCAGGAAGTTTTGTTCCTCTTCCTATTCCTGAATCACTTAGCATGTATTTTTTTATATTCATGCTCCTTATAAATTTATTAATATCTACATAAGTATTAAATTTATTCAGATTTCTTTTTGGAGCAAATTTTAATCCTTTGTCTAATACTTTTATTTCTTCCTTTGTCAATACGGCTCCACTTAAGTTAATGATACCCTCTCCTATCTCTCTCTTTTTCTTTTGCTTTTTGATTCCTGCTCGGCACCCTCTTCGCGTTTTTCGTTTCTTCCATTTCGTCTGTCTAATTTTTCTGGTGATCTTCTGGGAGTTTTGCTCCTTTGGGGATCCTCTTTGTCTTTGTTCTTTTGGTAATCTTGTTTCTTGGGACTTTTGTTTTCCCTGTATTCCGGAGAACGTCTGTTTGTTTTCCACGGAGTCACATTTTGATCGTGGTACCGAGGGGGATCCCACCGACGTTGGTCTAAAAAATGATAAGGAGTTTTTTCATATCTTTGTCTTTCTGACTCATGGTATTGTCGTCTGGGAGTCCTTATATTCTCATATTGTCTTTGGTCCTCATGTTTCCTCAGTTGTTCAAACCTATTGTGGACAGGTACTGTATAGTAATCTTTCTGCGGTGATCGTTCTCTTCGTCTAGTTTGTTGATGGTAATAATTTTGAGGGGATCTTTCTCTTTTGTCATAATGTTGTGTATATCCCCGTTCTTCATCTCTTCTCCTTTGATCCTCATATTGATACCTTGTATAATTCTCGTCCCGATCTCTTCTTGGAGGAGAGTCTGCTGCGAGTTAGCTGTCATTAACTTTGATGTAAGTGTGGATATTTTTTATTAAAGCAAGTTATACATTACTACACATGGGATACCTTGTATAATTCTCGTCCCGATCTCTTCTTGGAGGAGAGTCTGCTGCAAGTTAGCTGTCATTAACTTTGATGTAAGTGTGGATATTTTTTATTAAAGCAAGTTATACATTACTACACATGGGAGCCCCCTTTGTTTTCTTCCATTTTATGTATACTACTAATGCCAACTGGATGTATTTGGAGAAAGTGGGAGAGAAATAAATACACATACACAGCGGTATATAGCGGTATACATACAGCGGTATACTATTCAGGCTGGATGGATGAGGATTCAACAAACATCTGATTATATACAGCGCTCTTTTGCCATTCATTGGAGGTGAGAGGCTGGGGGAAATAGGTGGTGCACGAAGTTTGCACAGAAGTTTGCAGTGGATTGTCACCAATTGGAAATCACTTCATTTATTTTTGCATGGACTTTGTCTTATTATATGCATGGTTTTATTGGACAATCACTTTTTATTATTGTCATTTTGCACTTTTTCACCTGACTGGTATTTATATTTTATGCATTTGTATTTATTTTGTATATGCATTTTTGATTACCTTTACACAAATTTGATTATATATTTATTGCATAGCATATGCACTTTAAGCACTTCTTATTGTAGCACATTTTTCTATCTAGTGAGATAGATTTTATTTTGCACTTTTTATATTTGGATATTGCACTTTAATATTTATTTTATAGGCAGCGCCGCATTTATTTATCCATTACACTTGATCTACTTTTGGTGTTGAGATCACCATTTCGTGCTGGCTGCTTCCTCAATATATTTTATTTAGTTATTTAGTTAGTAGGTAGGTGGAGCGCATTAGTACTTTCCTTTATACTTGATTTATTATCTCCATTCCTAGTGCTGCACACCATGGATGTATTTAATTTTCTAAACGGTAGAACCATTAATGTAGATGAGTTCTTTGAAAAACAGGAAGTTAACAATATAGGATCAATTGAAAACTCATTTAGGAAAATTGGACATTTAATGGAAAAGAAAATTAACGCATGGTGGGACATGGTGACCCATGAAAAATATATTAAAGAAAAAATAGTCCCTAGAAGAAATTGGACATTTAATGGAAAAGAAAATTAACGCATGGTGGGACATGGTGACCCATGAAAAATATATTAAAGAAAAAATAGTCCCTAGAAGACTTTGTTGGGATGTTCCCATTAATGATGGCCTGATGGACAAAGAGTCCATGGATGAATGGTTTCATTTTTTTAATGATAAGGGTTTAGAGTTGTTAAATTTTTTAATTAAACGCAAACAAAAAAAGATTAGGATGATATATAAAATGGTGGGAGAGATTAGAACCAACCTAGAGCCATTAAAAGATCTCCCAGAATTTATTGCATTATCCAAACAATTAAATACTGATTTGGAACAAAAGGATAATGAAACAGCGGCAAGGAAAAAGAGAAAATACCAAAGAGATACAAAAGACTTCCAAGACGATTTGGTATTTAAATGGCAGAAGAAAATAGAAGAACCCACCATTAATTCAAACAGTAGTTCTCCAGTCAAGGAAGAAATAAGAACTAAAATAGATGATGCAGTTCCCATTCCACCCATCCAAACAAGACAATACACACCAAATAAAAAATATGGTTGGAATGGTAACTACAAAAACTGGAAGAAACCCTTCTGGAAAAGGAGGGGTTATAATAATAACTTTAAAGGGAGAGCATTCAGACCCCCATATTATGCCAGAAGATCCCCCTCTCCTCCAAGAAGAGATCGGGACGAGAATTATACAAGGTATCAATATGAGGATCAAAGGAGAAGAGATGAAGAACGGGGATATACACAACATTATGACAAAAGAGAAAGATCCCCTCAAAATTATTACCATCAACAAACTAGACGAAGAGAACGATCACCGCAGAAAGATTACTATACAGTACCTGTCCACAATAGGTTTGAACAACTGAGGAAACATGAGGACCAAAGACAATATGAGAATATAAGGACTCCCAGACGACAATACCATGAGTCAGAAAGACAAAGATATGAAAAAACTCCTTATCATTTTTTAGACCAACGTCGGTGGGATCCCCCTCGGTACCACGATCAAAATGTGACTCCGTGGAAAACAAACAGACGTTCTCCGGAATACAGGGAAAACAAAAGTCCCAAGAAACAAGATTACCAAAAGAACAAAGACAAAGAGGATCCCCAAAGGAGCAAAACTCCCAGAAGATCACCAGAAAAATTAGACAGACGAAATGGAAGAAACGAAAAACGCGAAGAGGGTGCCGAGCAGGAATCAAAAAGCAAAAGAAAAAGAGAGAGATAGGAGAGGGTATCATTAACTTAAGTGGAGCCGTATTGACAAAGGAAGAAATAAAAGTATTAGACAAAGGATTAAAATTTGCTCCAAAAAGAAATCTGAATAAATTTAATACTTATGTAGATATTAATAAATTTATAAGGAGCATGAATATAAAAAAATACATGCTAAGTGATTCAGGAATAGGAAGAGGAACAAAACTTCCTGAACAAAATGGCATACAATATACGAATCTGCGAAATAAGTCCCTCTTTAATCCACCAGGGGTAAATGATGGTCATATTGAAGTGTTCAAAAAAATGGTTTTGAATGACCTACAAGAATTGAAGACTAAGAAGATATACGACCCTGTTGACATTAGAAAAGGTATTCGTCAACTTGAATCCAGAAAAGATATTGTCATCAGACAAGCGGATAAGGGTGGGGCTATTGTTATACAGTCTAAAAAGGACTACAATGAGGAACTTAACAGACAACTAGGAGATGAAACTACATATCTAAAGTTACACAATAACCCCACCCTACGTTATAAGAAAGAATTGATGAAGATTACGCAAAAAGGATTAGACAAAGGGTTGATAAATAAAAAAGAAGCTAAATACTTAGTACCCAATACTTGTAAGGTACCAATAATTTACACCGTTCCTAAGATACACAAAAATGAGACAAAACCCCCTGGTAGGCCCATAGTGAACGGAATTAACTCTGTTTGTGCGAGACTAGGAGAATATATCGACTTTTTTCTGCAGCCCATAGTAAGAGAAACTAAATCTTTCTTAAGGGATACTAAACATTTGATCCAATAATTAAACAATATTAAACTAGATAACGAACCCACTTATCTAGTCACTGCTGACGTGACTTCCTTATACACCATCATTAATCATGAAGAGGCAGTACAAGCCACAAAATGGGGATAAAGAAATCTAAGTGACCTGAAATGTAGGCAAAGAAAATTTATTGTTGAATGTTTACGTTTTAGTCTTGATTCCAATTATTTTTGGTTCAATAATTGTTATTATAAACAAACATGTGGCATAGCTATGGGAGCGAAATACGCACCCAGTGTAGCAAATTTGTACATGGCACAGTGGGAGGAGGAAATGGTTTATAACAACTTGCCCAAACAGGTTAGATTATATAAAAGATTCATTGATGACCTCGTCTTAATCTGGTCAGGTGACAGAGAAAGCCTGAATGACTTCTGTTTTAATCTTAATATGAATGAAAAAAATATTAAATTAGTGTGGGATATCAATGAAGAAAAAATAACCTTTTTAGACTTAGTGATTGAAAAGAATGGAAATTCACTAAATACTTTCACTCATTTCAAAACAGTAGACAGAAATAGCTATCTATCTTTTGATAGCTGCCATCACCATAGATGTCTAGATAACATACCTAGAGGGCAGTTGATTAGATTAAGACGCAACTGTTCCAACAAATCAGTATTTCTTGAACAAGCTAAACGGATTGGTGATAGGTTTATACAAAAGGGTTACCACATGGAATTTATTGATGATCAAATAAAGAGTGTAGCATCATTAGATAGAGAGAAATTAATACAGGATAATATAAAAAATTCTGGAAAACATGATATGGTATCCATTATTATGAATTTCAACATCCAACATAAACAGATAGAAAAAAAAATAAAAAATAATACAAAAACACTAGGAGATCATTAAAATGGATCGTCACCTTGGAAATATCTTACCAGAAATGCCAAAATTCGTTTATAGGAAGTCCCTGACTCTGAGGGACAGTTTGGCAAAAAATGTCCTTGATCCTCCAAAAAAACCCTTTTCTTTCTTTGAGGGAAAAGGATTAAGAAAGGTTTTGACAAACACAGTTTATCCAAACATTATGCAAAATTCCATAAAAAAGATCCTTCGTCACTAAAGATTTGCGGTATTCAAAAGTATAAACCTCATTGGAGAGGGGACAATAAGGTGATTAAAATTAGTCAGGCCGAATCGCGATGGATACATGAACTTCGTACTCTCACACCATCTGGGCATAATGTAGAGTTTGATCTAAATTGCTTCATCTCTAATTTTTAACATAGACATTTTATATGTAGTTTTTTTCTGATTAATTGACCAATGATAGGTTTTTATTGGTTTTTTATATGATCATATATATTTTTCTATATATATATATATTTTTTTTTTTCTACAATATTTTTTGTGTTTTATATATATATTTTTATTGGTACTCTATGGATCTTAGTCACTGACACATATGGTGAATTACTATTTTATTATAATATTATTTATCTATTTAGCTGGATGTTACTAGTATAATGCTAGAAATAGCTTGGAATAACCTGTAATTTTATACTTAGACTTCTGGTACTACATCTAAAAAGGGGGAGAGAAAAAAAACCCAATATTTTATATTTCTTGATATGTTTTTTTTTTTTTTAATATTAATTTGGATTATTTTATATATAATTTCTATGGTTTTAACATTTGAAGAACAATTCTTAAGTTCAACCACTACAATATACACATATGTGTATGGGCTAACACTGGCATATTTGAGCGATCTTGTATTTTAGTGGTTACTAATGACATAATAGGGCTTATCCAATCAACTGTTTTCAATCTCACCACATGGGCTGTGTATCGTCCGATTTTTGTAACAATGGTCAATTTTGTTGTCCGTAGGGGTTTCTTATTGTTCTTTTCTTTCTTTTCTTCTTTCTTACTATGGTCCTCTTCTTTTTCCTTCTCTCTGTGTCTGGTTGTCTCTATTTTTATTTATCTATATTGTTTATATACACATACATTTTTACTTATGCAGTATCGATAATATAAACGTTTGAATTTTTATTAATATGTATGTGATATTTTCTGAGTTCATGTGACTATTTTTGGATGTATGCATAAGGCCTCTATATTGAACAATATTACATGATAGTCTTTCATGAGGTATCTGCATTTCTTTAGGGTGGTCAACATTCACAGCTGTTGTGACCTTACCCTAGTCACATTCGAACTATCTATGATTTTATATTTAATGTGTAGTCTTCTAAATTTGGAAGTTTATAACGGCTATTCTTATCTTATGTATTACAGGGAGCCGCTTTATTAACTTGTGTATTACTTCTGGTTGTATGTGTTATTATATGTACATGTTTAGGCACTATCATGTTCACTGCCGATAAATGTTTCATGATTGGCTTGTGTATGCAGGTTTTTGCCAGATATCGGTAATTACGGTTTGTCCGGATTCTTGGAAACTCCTGGCATGTAGACTAGTTACTATCATCGGTATAATGCTGTCGCCCTTATGCCTTTCAGCCTATCTTTACATTAAGTTTTTCCTCGGCAGTCCACATCAACATTACCCAAGTAGAGGCATCGTTTAATTTAATTTAGGTTTATTGCAGTTCACCACTATAACGCTGTTGTTTATATGCCTTCCAGTCCAAACATAATCTCTTTGGTAGTCTATATGTACATAACTCAAGATGTGGCAACGTTTAATTTAGGTTCACTATATGATTTATTGTTTGTTATTATTCTTGGTATTAACCGTCCAACAACACTTCAATAACTAATAATTAGAAATTTCAATATACATATCAAAAATCACAATAAAAATATAGATATCACAATTACCACACGCACATTCACATGTTTTTCACCTTCATCCCTACACATATTCTTTATTTTTATTTTTTTCATCTTTTTTCACACACACCTTTTATATATATATATATATTTTTTTTTCTATATTCACGTATTATTTATATATATTCATTTTATATCCTCTTTCCATGTTTATCATCACACTGCATATCAATTTCATTTTATTTCACACACTTCCTTCATCACTCAATCATACATTTTCACACATTTGATATATCTGATTTTTACCGAGGAGTCACTCACTATACAATTTTCTTTTTTCTTCTTCTTTTCTTTTTCTTTTTTCTTTTCTTTTTCTTTCACTTCCAGCCACCTAGGAATTGATTGCGGGAATCACATGTGCTGAGTTTCCACGATGATGGATCACCAGCTGTTACTGGTCTTCATGTTTAATTTCATGATCACATATTGACCCTCTGTATCGTATATATTTGCCTTACATTTACAACAAAAAAATTAGCTATGAGTAAGCGCTAGGTTTTGCGTGAAACGCGTCAGGTTTTGTTTTTCTTTTTCTCCCTTTGTTGCTGTTATTTGTGTGATGTGAGGTTCTTTTAATTTGAAGAAATAAAAGGCACTTTTTACCTTTCATCTGATCCGGAGTGCGGCTGTCCAGAGTTTGTTCATCCTTCATCTAAGAATATGGACTACTGGAACTATGTCCTGTAGTCTGATGAGACCAAGATAAACTTATTTGGTTCAGATGGTGTCAAGCGTATGGCGGCAACCAGGTAAGGAGTACAAAGACAAGTGTGTCTTGCCTACAGTCAAGCATGGTGGTGGGAGTGTTATGGTCTGGGGCTGCATGAGTGCTGCCAGCACTGGGGAGCTACAGTTCACTGAGGGAACCATGAATGGCAACATGTATTGTGACATACTGAAGCATAGCATGATCCCCTCCCTTTGGAGACTGGGCCGTAGAGTAGTATTACAACATGATAATGACCACAAACACAGGTAAAGGTGATGGACTGGACAAGCATGTATATTGAGCATCTGTGGGGCATCCTCAAATGGAAGGTGGAGGAGCAAAAGGTCTCTTACATCTACCAGCTCCATGATGTCATCATGGAGGAGTGGAAGAAGACTCCAGTGGCAA
Organism: Lithobates pipiens; assembly: GCF_037356315.1. Classification (NCBI taxonomy): domain Eukaryota; kingdom Metazoa; phylum Chordata; class Amphibia; order Anura; family Ranidae; genus Lithobates; species Lithobates pipiens. The sequence goes on along the minus strand of NW_027507903.1, from coordinate 377,394,390 downwards.
GTGGCAACTTGTGAAGCTCTGGTGAACTCCATGCCCAAGAGGGCTAAAGCAGTGCTGGAAAATAATGGTGGCCACACAAAATATTGACACTTTTGGGCCCAATTTGGACATTTTCACTTAGGGTTGTACTCACATTTGTTGCCAGCAGTTTAGACATTAATGGCTGTGTGTTGAGTTATTTTGAGAGGACAGCAAATGTACACTGTTATAAAGCTGTACACTCACTTCTTTACATTGTAGCAAAGTGTCATTTCTTCAGTGTTATTACATGAAAAGTTATAAAATATTTACAAAAATTGGATGGGGTGTACTTACTTTTGTGAGATACTGTATGTATACTCATTTATCCATACTTATTATTTTTATCAGTAGTGGGATCATATGTTGGAGGTGTTCTACTGACCATTTGATCTGTTGTAATTTCATTCGCCACTTCCTTCAGAATCACCCATTGAAATACACCTGCAAATGCAGTTCTTTAAAGCGTCTTAAACACTCCCACCTGTTTTCTGTGTTCTTTGTTATGAAAATTTGATCCCATTGAATATTATGTAGTAAAAAGTGAGCTTAATAAAGTTAGCCTTTTTGAAATTTAGCGTTATTCCCATAGCAGCATGCCTTTCTTTCCTGTAACATAAGGCGGATGTAAATTACATTATGATCACTATTATTCAAATTGTCTCTAATTTTTTCATTTGAAATTAACCCAGAAGAGAATTTTTTCTAGTTGGGGTTTTTACAATTTAACCCATAAAATTGCCCTGCAATAGGGTCAAGAAACCATAAGCCTTTTTTTAAATGGGAAGTCCCTTTAGCCCAGTCAATATCTCAGTAATTTAAAGTGGTTCTAAAGTCAAAAAATTTTCTTTACCCTTAAAGGCATTGTAAAGTAATTATTATTTTTTTTTTTAAAATAACAAACATGTTATACTTACCTCCACTGTGCAGCTCGTTTTGCACAGAGTGGCCCCGAACCTGCTCTTCTGGGGTACCTCGGTGGCTGTCTCTGCTTCCTCCCGCAGGTACTTCTCACGTTCATGTGAGCTCCCTCGCATGGTGAGAAGCACCTGCGGGCGCGCTCCCGTGATACAGCCGGCAGCTATAGCTGCTCGCTGTATCACACGGCCCCGCCCCCCGGCGCTCCGCGTCAGTGGATGTGATTGACAGCAGCGCAAGCCAATGGCTGCGCTGCTTTCCATCCATCCACTCCAGCCAATCAGCGGCCAGGCTGAGCGGTGAAGAGGACGGCGGGGGCGAGCGTGGGATTTTCGAGGGGTCAGGTAAGTAAAACGGGGGGCTGGGTGCGCAGGCAGTGTCAGATGTTTTTTCACCTTAATGCATAGAATGCATTAAGGTGAAAAAACATTTACCTTTACAACCCCTTTAATGCATTCTTTGCATTCAATTAAAAAAACATTTTATATTTTTCTGTCCTCCCCCTTCCCTGTGTGAAAAGGAAGAGAGGGGAGAAGAGATGCGCCTGCTTCTGTCAATTAAATGCAGAGATTAAATGACTCGCTATGAGGGCACACAAAGAAAAAGGAGGAGTCAAGATTGCTGCCGGGGGGCCCCAGTAGAGGAGGATAGGGGCCGCTCTGTATAAAGCAGGTGAGTATAACATGTTTGTTATTAAAATAATAATAGTAATAACCTTTAGTATCACCATTAAAGTCTGTGATAAAAGGTGAAGAGATTCAGCACCTAAGTTAGTGGGGCCTATAACATAATCCTACAATTACTTTATAATTTTTTGCAATCATATTGTTTTTTTACACTTATATGAAGTTTCAGCACCGTGAACCCTGCACCATCACAACTCTCATTAGCAATATAATCTCTGTTATTCCCTTTTATAATTTCTCTTAACATACAGGCATGCCCCACTACCTATTCTATTAATCTTGTACCTCTGAAAAAGAGACAAAAACATAGTTTAGCCCTGGATATTAACAGCCCAGTCATGTGAGCTGTCGTAACCAGGTTTATGATTATCCCACCAAGTTAAAATGTTCCTCAAGTAACAGAAGCTCCAACTTTTCCATTTTGTTAACCAGACTTCAAGGCTTCTTTTATTTGTGAACATACATTTTAACTTTGTGTTGGCTTTTAATACTTAATGCAAAAAGAAAACATACATATTTGCGCTAATTAAAGCGGAATTAAATATCACTATCCTTTACAGTGACGGAAGCTACCACATTAGCCTCTGTTTCATCAGCAGTGGCCACAATGCTGTGATCAGCTATGACACCAACCATTTGATGGCTTGACAGGTTAGTTGAGAGCTAACATAAGCACAGTAGTAACTGAATAATAATTCATAACTGTTAGGTTTCCTTAATAATAATGCAGATCTGCTCAGACACTTGCAGCTCCCCCATTGACACCGTGCAGTGAAAAAGCTTTTAAAAAACAAAAGGAACTAGATAGATCTAGTACAATAAAGCACTTTATTCATAAAAGACAAATAATAAAAGAATTGCACTCACAAGTTGAAAAGATATTGGGAGCATGGTCTGGTCATAGCAAAGTGAAGATGTCTCCTGTTTTAGTTCCTGACCCTCACCTACCGATCTCTCATCCTATACTCGCCTGATATCCAAGATATTAGTACCACAAGGAATAGGAGGAAGACTAAAGACATTCTCAAGCCAACTGCAAGATCTGAGATCAAGCAATTCTTCTATGGCACTACATGCTCAAAAGCTCATGACTCCTCGAAAATCATGGTGGACACACGAGGTGTACTATGAGACTCTGTCTCTCTTTTGGGACCACCTGCTTCTCCCTACGCCTCTTGTGCCTCAGGCATTCCAGCCACAGTAGCAGCTGCAGGGAGCAGAGAAACCGAGTAGGAGTGCTGAGAGCCTCAGACCTCAGAGAGCCCATCCCCTGGACCCTTAGAGAGCTCAGTTCCGGAGCTCTGAGAGTGGGAGGTGACCTTGGCTGGCCAAGCTATTTGTTCATCCCCTGTAGTATGTCTGCAATCTCTGGTTATCTCCTGCAGTCTGTCTGCAGTCTCTGATTATCTGTGCATTTGGCTTGTGGCTGCAGCGACTTTGACTTCAATGGGCAAGTTTAACGCTTGTGAAACTTGACATGTCGGGTTAAAATGGCGTCACGGTGAAGCTAAGCATCAATGTCACGACAATGTGTAGTCAACTATGCAGCTGCCATGCTCATTTAGAGGTAGATGTTCAAGGAGTGGTTCTGTTTAATCATCCTTTTTGAGTCCAAATTTACATTGACTGTGGCTTTAAAATTGTGCAACTTTATCTGAAGTTGCACGATTTCATAGACGCCAGCGCGACTTCAGGTGTGACTTGGAGGACATCTGTGCAGCTTCATGCACAGATGTCAATGCAAGTTGCACCTGAAATCAGCAAAAGTAGCGCAGGACTACTTTTTCAAATCTTGCGGCACCACAAAGTCGGTTGAACAGTGCCATTGTGGGCAATAGGGTGTGATTGTCAAATCACATGACAAGTTGCTCCATTGTACACCGGGGCTTAAGCCATTCTTTTACACAAACTCATAATGCTCACTACTCTCTGCAGCATGCTTAACAGAATTTGTTTCATCAACTGTATCCCAGGGGGCTGTTATTTTGTCACAATCCTGTAATCTCTAGCAACCAATGAGTGGACCGCAATGATAAGCAGTAATCTATAGCAAGCAATCAGTAAGCAATAATAATGTGCAGTAACCTCTAGCAACTAATCAGTGAGCCATAACACACCTGTATATATGTCAGCCCCCCACACACCTGTATATAAGTCAGCACCCCCCCACACACCTGTATATATGTCAGCCCCCCACACACCTGTATATAAGTCAGCACCCCCCCACACACACCTGTATATATGTCAGCACCCTCCCACACACACCTGTATATCAGCCCCCCCACACACCTGTCTATATGACAGCCCCTCACATACACAAACCTGTATATATAGTAGCCCTTCACAAACACAAACCTTTAAACACACAACACTCTCGCCCTCCCTGTACACTTTCCCTCACAACCCCCTCCCTTTCCCTCACAGCCCCTACTTGTAAAGACTGATCATATGACATCATGTCTTCTTGACTTGTCCAGCTGCAGCCTCCAAAACAGGAGACAGCACTGAGCAGAGTGGGAGCAGATGATGCCTACCGGCCCACTGGTCCTCTCTATTTCCATTGGCTCTGTCACTACCCACCTTCAGCTGCTGCTTGGGTGAGGAGCTGGACCCTCGAGGGTGCTGTTAGCTGCTAGCCTGCCACATGGACATGGATGTGGGTGATGTTCTGAAGTGCTACTGTCTGTTAACCTGGTCCACCCCGGGTCACCAGGTGTGTCCCTCTTTCCCTATTGTCCTCCTCAGTCAGGCTAGCTATAAACTGCAGTGCTGCAGAATTTTTTCCTGTCATTCTACTAGGTATCTGAGATTGTGGCTACTGCTGGCAAAGTTGGTGATTGAGGCGCTAAGCCCTGACTGTTTACATGTAGGGATTTGGGATCGTGAGCAGAATATCGGCTCTGCCTGCCGCCATGCGCCAATTCCAAATCACACTGCAATGCTGGCAAAATGCAGAATCCCAGCTGCCTATGAGTTATCCAGTTCTCCATGGATCTCTGCCCAACCCAGGAAAAACACACAAGCTTGGCTTGCAGCCTGAAAATTTACCTACAATAACACAAAAGCCCTAGCACTCTAGTAACACTGGGGGGTGCTACGTTCACCCCCCCCCCCCCCCAAATGTCCAGCCAGGCACTTGGCTGGGAATTTAGAAAAAATTGCATATGGATCCAGGCGCAAGGGCATCCCATAAAATACAATTTTGGAGGGGGGACAAACTGGGACAGGGCTATATTACAAAAAAAATAACCGTATCAAAATGATATATCATATCTATACAGTAAATATTTACACCATATGTACACCCTAGTTGCAGGTCCCTGTAGCTAACATAGCAACATCAACAGATATACAGCATCGAAGGAGCACCTCCTCCTCAAGGGAAATCCCCCTACAGCTGGAATTCTTGAATCCACCTGGAGCAGGATAAACAGCCCTCCATACCAAAACCTGCAAACAGAAAGACAAAAAGAACACCATCCTACCACTACCAACTAATGCTGCGTACACAAGATCGGACTATCCGGCAGACATAGTCTGGCGGATAACTCGCCAGACTTTGCAGCGGAGGTCTGCCGGACTTTCCGAATGAGCGGACCTGCCCACACACACCTGGACTTTTCCGGCGGACTAGGTCCAGCAGACAATCCACCAGACTATGGCAGGAGTCCGCCGGACTTTTGAAATGAACGGACTTGCCCACACACGGAGTAAAGTCCGTGCCTCCAGAAAATGACACCTCACTAGCCCGGTCAACTGGTATGGATTTAAAGGGGAACCCCTACGCCAAAATAACGTGTCCCCCCAAAGTCCATAGCAGACCCTTATCCGAGCACGCAACCCGGCTGGTTGGGAAAGGGGGTGGGGACGAGCGAGCACCCCCCCCTCCCCGAGCCATACCAGGCCGCTTGCCCTCAACATGGGGGGGTGCTTTGGGGAAGGGGGCCCTGCACCTGGTATGGATTTAAAGGGGAACCCCTACTCCAAAATAACGTGTCCCCCCAAAGTCCATAGCAGACCCTTATCCGAGCACGCAACCCGGCCGGTTGGGAAAGGGGGTGGGGACGAGCGAGCGCCCCCCCTTCCCGAGCCATACCAGGCCGCGTGCCCTCAACATGGGGGGGTGCTTTGGGGAAGGCCCCCAGATTCTGGCCCCCTACCCTATGTGAATGAGTATGGGGTACCATGTACCCCTACCCATTCACCTGGGGAAAAAAGTGTACATTAAAAAAAACACAACACAGGTTTTTAAAATACTTTATTAGACAGCTCCGGGGGCTTCTCTTCTTCTGTCTTCGGGCATTTTCTTGCCAGACTCCTCCGCTATCTTCTGCTCTTTTGCTAGCTCTTTTACTAGCGGAGGAGCCCAGCTTTCTCCTTCGTCACCGTCACCGCCACCGTCAGGGGTCCGGGAAGTTCCACCCTAGGCCTAGGCCAAAACACAGCCCTGCCTCAAGCATAGAAATTGGGATCAGGCAGTTTCCTCCTACCGCCCTCAGCTTCTCTGATAGAAACAGAGTGGCAGCCTAGAAGGCTGTCCTGCTCTCATGACCACCACTTTGTCTTTGTGGATTGCTCTCCCCAGTCTCCATTCCTTCCAAATTTCCTGAAACTGGGCCCAGGTCTCCTCACAATCTGCCACCCCCAGAGTCTTAAGCCACGTACACACGGGCGGACTGTATGGCCTACTTAGTCCGTCGAAACACATTTCAGCGGACAGTCCGCTCGTGTGTGGGCTTCAGAGGACTTTTTCAGTGTGCAGTCTGGCGTACTAAGTATTTCGAAATTTTCGAAATTCTGTCCGTCGTACTTTGGTTTCAGCGGACAATCCGCTCGTCAGTAGGCTAGTTCGACGGACTAAGAATGGCGCATGCTCAGAAAGAATTTACACGGCGAAAGGGTGCATTGCTGTGTATTGGACTTCCTATTTCTAGTCCCGTCGTACGTGCTGTACACGTCATCGCGCAAGCTTTCGACGGACTGTTTGTGCATCCGTGTGTGGTCAAGTCCGTTCATTCGAAAGTAGGACGGACTGTCCGTCAGATTGTATGACGGACTAAGTAGGCCATACAGTCCGCCCGTGTGTACGCGGATTTAGAGAAATGCATGTACTCCCACATCAGGTCATCCTCCCACTCTCTCCGGGAGTCCTCTATAGTGTCCATGATGTCGGAAAGGGACATGGGGATAGTCTAGACCTCACTCCAAAGCTGTCCTGCGTTGAATTTCCCACTGGAACCTGGAAAACCTGAGCAGTTCTCCATGCAGAGAATGCAGGAAGGTGACGGGAGGTATACTCACTGTAAGGCTGAAAAGTAACTAGTGCAGTCACCTCTGTAATTAAGCCCAAGAACAGGAGGGGGAGAGCATAGGAAGGAGCAGAGGGGCAGTGGCACCATGAAGACATATATGAGAACATATAATAAAATATTTACAAAAATATGAGGGGTGTATTCACTTTTGTGAGATACTGTATGTGCGCTGCCTATTTGTGACCATCATTGTAAAACCCAAGTGCCATTGCCCAGAGCAACCAGCAGGAGCTGCCTGCCAAGATATTAATGTCCTGCTTACCCAGTTGCCCCACAGCTGGGTCAGGCACAGGTGCTCAAACCTGCTATTCAGTGAACTTTTACCATGTGCTTTCAACTGTGGTGACCACGCCCATGAATTACAAATATGTCCAGCAATCTGCTAATGATGGACATTGTGACATTATGCTTCAAACTCCTGCTTCATGCAGTAAAGTGTGCCTGGAGATGTCTACTGTTGCCCAGGTGATCGGGTAAGCCAGCGGGTAGGACTGTTCTGAGTATGTTTCCTTAAGTGAGTCATGAGCCATAGACGTTATTGTTGCTATCAGCAACCACCATCAAAGTCAGCCGCCACCTGCTCACAGTTGCTTGGGTACAGTCAGTGCTGAGCGGCATGTCCAGACAAGTTCTGCAAGCATCAGAAGGCCTGCAAACTTCAGCACAGCTAACTAGGGGTTACAGCAATGCGCAGGGAAAAGGCCTGCTCATCGGTTCTGGAGGCACCGGCCGTCTGAAAGCTTGGGGGTGGATCTATGGCCCAGAGAAAATCCAGTGTACCCGGCTAGAAGAAAGGAGCAAGATGGCGAGGGGTGCTCATGTATTTTCAGCACTGACCTAGTTGCCTGATCTGCAGGAGCGGACCCTGGTAGACACCGGTGTCCACTTGGAGCATCGCAGGGATTCCCCCTTGGGACGATCGAGGGGACAGTGCGGCTGGACAGTGTCTGGACATGAGCCACTTACCAGGTGTCAGGGAAGAATTACGAGAAGATTTAGAAAATATGGCAACATCCAATACGGACTCGCCATATTGCATTATCAAATACATCATAGTAAGATTTTATCTCTGTACCATTCTCCCCGGAGCCACATCTTTCTTTGTCATTATAGAAATTTTTCTGGCAGATTGTGCCTCGCGTTGCCAATGTGTGGTCATGTCGGTGAGGGGCGGATTTGTACATGTTGGGGACAGATTGTAAAGATGGGGGAAGATTTGAAATTATGCCTCATGTTGATGAGGGGCAGATTTGTAAATGTTGGGTGCGGATTTTTAAAAGATAGGCACGCCCCGCAACCGTCCAGGAGAAATAGCAGTATAAAATTTGTTTTGCAGCACTGGCCATCTTTGAAAAATCTGCCCTCGTCGTTGCAGCAATGCCCATCATTTAAAAATGTGCCCCAAACATGTACAAATCCACCCCTCACTGACATGAACACGCCAGCGCCAGGCACAAGCTGACAGAAAGATTTCTTCTGTCGGTTATTGTGTGAAGACGCTGTCTCGCCGTCACAACAGCTGATCGCTAAATCAGCTGTTGTGCTACTCCCTACGGCGCATGCGCCATTCATGCTCAATAGCGGGCACTATCTGATAGAAGACTGGAAAGCTCTTAACTACAGATCAGACTGGCCGTGAACTTGCTGAAATGTGTCTACCACTGAGCTAAACAGCTCCCATGTAATATATATATAATCTCAAATACTACGGTCACCATCTGACTGAATCCTACACTCCTTAACTCATATCTTCAACCTCTCACTCTCTACTGGCATCTTCCCCAACCCTCTAAAACATGCGCTAGTCACTCCCATACCAAAAAATACCTCAGACCCCACCAATCTTAACAACCTAAGACTCATCTCTTTACTCTTTTGCCTCCAAACTCCATGAACATTAAGGCTCCATGCACACTGAAGCTGATAAACTGCAGTTTATTGGAGTTTGGGCGTTTTTTGTAAAAGCCCATAAACTCCACTCTATGTTAGCCTATGTGTCCATGCACACATGGACGTTTTTCAGCTTTAATGAGCAGTGGAGATTATGGGCTTTTTTCTGAACGCCAGAAATTCGCGTTCAAAGTGCCGTTTTTCAGCGCCAAAAAACGACAAACGCCGATAAACGTTCATAAACGCTTGTAAACGCTCATAAACGCTCGTTCATTAGTGTTCGGCATTCTATTTTTCAATGCATTGTGGGATTTTTGGAGTGTCCTCTGTGTATTTTTATAAAAAACGCCCATTAACGCTAATGCTGTAAAACGCTCATAAACGCTCATAAACGCTAGTATAAAACGCTGTTAAAAGCAGGTTTTTAAACCAGCGTTTTGTGCCAGCAATCTGGCGTCCAGAAATAGCTTTTTTGAGCTTCAGTGTGCATGGAGCCTTAATCTACAACCGCCTCATTGAGTGACCACCTCATTGAGAATAACCTTCTAGATCCCCTTCAGTCTGGATTTCACCCACAGCACTCCACAGAAACTGCCCTCCTAAAACTCACAAACGACTAACTAACAGCCAAAACCAATGGTCATCATTCCATACTCTTACTCTTGGACCTTTCTGCTGCCTTTGATTCTGTTGACTACCCCCTCCTCCTCAAAAAGCTCAATTTGCTTAGTCTCCATGGCTGCACTCTCCATTGGTTCGAATCTTGCCTATCTCTTCACACCTTCAGTGTCACTTACAACTCCACTTCCTCTTCTCCAACTCCTCTTACCGTTAGGGTGCCCAAGGTCATGTCCTTGGACCGCTACTATTCTCAAACTACACGTCCTCCCCGGGTCAGCTGATGGCCTCCCATGGCTTTCACTGCCATTTATATGCTGATGACACACAAATCTATCTCTCTGTCCCTCAGCTCAACAGATCAATCTCCTCACGCATCTCTGATCTTCTAATGCCGCGTACACACGGTCGAACTGTTTGACGTACTTAGTCCGTCGAAACACATTTCAGCGGACAATCCGCTCGTGTGTGGGCTTCAGCTGACTTTTTCAGCGTGCAGTCCGGAGTACTAAGATTTTCGGATTTTCCAAAAATCTGTCCGTCGTACTTTGGTTTCAGCGGACAATCCGGTCGTCAGTATGCTAGTTCGAGGGACTAAGAATGGCGCATGCCCAGAAAGGATTTACACGGCGGAAGGGTGCTTTGCTGTGTCTTGGACTTCCTATTTCTAGTCCCGTCGTACGTGCTGTATACGTCATCGCGCAAGCTTTCTACGGACTGTGCATCCGTGTGTGGTCAAGTCCGTTCAGTGGAAAGTACGACGGATTGTCCGTTGGATTGTATGACGGACTAAGTACATCAAACAGTTCGACCGTGTGTACGCGGCATAACAGACATATCAGCCTGGATGTCAAACCACTTCCTCAAAATGAATCTAAAACTGGGCTCTTAATATTTCCTCCCCCACATGCCCCCTCCCCTGACTTCTCTGTGAAGATCAATGGCACATCTATCAGTCCATCCCCACATGCCAGGGTGCTAGGGATAACCTTAGACTCTGAACTGTCCTTTCAGATACAATACCCACATACAATCCCTGTCCAAATCATGCCGCCTTATGCCACGTACACAAGACCGTTTTTTCCATGAGAGCAAACTCCGCTGAAACGGACTTGCCTGCACACGATCACACCAAAGTCTGATTGTTTAGAATGTGTTGACGTACGACGGGACTAGAAAAAGTAAGTTCAATAGCCAGTAGTCATTAGCTGCTCTTGCGTCATTTTTGGTCCTTTGGAACAGCATACAGATGAACGCTTTTCCGGATAGGAATTGATTCCGTCTGAAAGATTTAAAACATGTTCTATTTCTAGATCCATCAGAATTTTCCGGAAAAAAAAAGTCAGATGATGTCCACACGATCAGAATATCCAATGAAATGATTCTGTCTGACTTTTTCTGCCGGAAAGACTGATTATGTATACACAGCATTAGCCTCCACAACTTTTCAAAAATACACCCCTTTTTAACTAATAACACCACCAAGCTTCTAATTCACTCGCTGGTCATCTCTCGTCTCGACTATTGCAACTCCCTCCTTATTGGATTACCCTTACATAGACTATCTCCCCTTCAGTCCATAATGAATGCTGCTGCAAGACTCATCCACCTTACCAACCATTCAGTGTCCTCCACTACTCTTTGCCAATCCCTCCATTGGCTTCCACTCACCCAATGAATAAAATTCAAAGTACTAACAATAATTTACAAATCCATCCATAACTCAGCTACATCACTAAACTAGTCCCAAAACATCAACTAAGTCACTCTCTTAGGTCATCTCAAGACCTCCTGCTCTCTAGCTCCCTTGTCACCTCCTCCCATGCTCGCCTCTAGAATTTCTCCAGAGCTTCTCCCATCCTTTGAAATCCCTACCCCAATCTGTCCGACTGTCCCCTAATCTATCCATCTTTAGACGATCCCTGAAAACCCTTCTCTTCAAAGAAGCCTATCCTGCTTCTAACTAACACTGTTTTACTTCCTCATTCCCCCACAGCTATTTCCTTTTTTATCAAATGACCCTTCCTTTTTAGATTGTAAGCTCTAACGAGCAGGGCCCACTGATTCCTCTTGTATCAAATTGTAATGTAACTGTAATGTCTGCCCTCATGTTGTAAAGCACTGCGCAAACTGCTGGCGCTATATAAAACCTGCATAATAATAATTTTTATATATATATATATATATATATATATATATATATATATATATATATATATATATATATACAGTATATATGCTCACTGTGTCAGAAGGGTCAAATGTCATCCAGTGTCTTCACTTATACAGGTCGAGGGGCTTCAGGATATCTTTTCTGAGTGGAGAAAACTGATCTTGCATGTCAGGTGTGCATTGTCTTTTTATTCAAGGGGCTGTCTATGGTTCAAGGATCCTTCCCCTGGAAACAAGTTGCTCCATGAGTAGCATGTGAACAGACACTGTGAGTGTGTCTTCCAGCCCTAAAGTATGACTATAGGCATAACTTTTTTTTTCCTTTTGGATAGAGCAAGAGAGGTTTATACAGTAACTAGGGATGAGCCGAACACCCCCTGGTTTGGTTCCTACCAGAACCTGCGAACGGATCAAAAGTTTGCGCAAATTTTAGAACCCCATTAAAGTCTATGGGACTCGAACGTTCAAAATCAAAAGTGCTAATTTTAAAGGCTAATATGCAAGTTATTGTCTAAAAAAGGGGACATGTATCAATGCAAAAAAAAGTTTTAAAATGGCAGTTTTTTTGGGAGCAGTGATTTTAATGATGCTTAACCACTTAAGCCCCGGGCCAATTTGCAGCCAAAGGACCAAGCTCCTTTTTGCGATTCGCAAATGCGTCGCTTTAACTGACAATTGCACACTCGTGCGACGTGGCTCCCAAACAAAATTGGCGTCCTTTTTTTCCCACAAATAGAGCTTTCTTTTGGTGGTATTTGATCACCTCTGTGGATTTTATTTTTTGCGCTATAAACAAAAATAGAGTGACAATTTAGAAAAAAATTCAATATTTCTTACTTTTTGCTTTAATAAATATCCCCCAAAAAAATATAAAAAATAATTTTTTTCCTCAGTTTAGGCCTATACGCATTCTTCTACATATTTTTGGTTAAAAAAAACGCAAATTAGCGATTATTGATTGGTTTGTGCAAAAGTTATAGCGTTTACAAAATAGGGGATAGTTTTATAGCATTTTTATTCATATTTTTTTTTTACTAGTAATGGTGGCAATCATCGATTTTTATTGTGACTGTGACATTATGGCGGACACATCGGACATTTCTGACACATTTTTGGGACCATTGTCATTTATACAGCAATCAGTACTATTTAAATGCACTGATTCCTGTGTAAATGACACTGGCAGTGAAGGAGTTAACCACTAGGGGGCATTGTAGGGGTTATGTATTAGGTTATGTTTTTTTTATTGTAGGGGCGCGTGGCCTGGCATGTGACGTCACTGATAGTTTTTCCCTATATCAGGGAACAGACGATCGGTGACAGCCACAAAAGGAAGCACGGGGAGAGGTTTGTTACACAGACCTCTCCACATTCTTCAGCTCTGTGACCCGATTGCGGGACACCAGCGGCGATCGGGTCCACTGGTCCCACGGCCAGGGTCACGGAGCACAGGACTGTGCCGGGAGCACGCCGCTGGGAGCGCGCCACCGCACCACGTACAGGTACGTGCTTGTGCCCAGCTGCGCCATTCTGCCAACGTACATCGGAGTGAGGCGGTCCTTAAGTGGTTAAAGTAAAAAAAAGTGAAATATTCCTTTAAATATCATACCTGGGGGTGTCTATAGTATGCCTGTGAAGTGGCACGTGTTTCCTGTGTTTAGAACTGTCCCTGCACAAAATAACATTTCTAAAGGAAAAAGTTAATTTAAAACTGCTTGCGGCTTTGATGTAATGTCTGGTCCTGGCAATATGGATGAAAATCATTGAGAGAAATGGCTTGGTTACCTCCCCTGCCCATTACCAGCCCCTTTGGGTCTTGTATGGATATTAATGGGAACCCCGTACCCAAATTAAAAAAAGGAAAGGAGTGGGGCCCCTAGGCCCTATATACTCTGGACAGCAGTATACAGGCGGTACAAACAAGACAGGGACTGTAGGTTTGTTGTTAAGTAGAATTTGTTTGTAATTTTGAACTGGTTCATTTTTAAAGTGTAGCTCCAGCCAAAAAAAATAGATTTTTAAGCTTTTTGGAAAACATAGGGAAGGGTTATCACCCCTGTAACATTTGTTTTGCTGTCTGTGCACCTCTTCAGAAGATTTCACCTCACTTTCTGTCCCAATGACAATTTATTTTTATTTTTTATTTGGGGTTTTTAGTAAAACAAGGATTGGTGATAAAGCATCAGTGGAGAGGAGACACGTTTTTCCCATATTAACTCTTACAGGAGAGAATTTACCTTCCTAGGTGTAGATTTAATCTCACTTCCTGTTGTCTACTTCCGTTTGCAAGTAGGATTGGTTTGTAAGTTGGATGTTTGAAAGTAGGGGCCTGCCCTATATACTCTGCAGAAATTTGGGCCTTAGGTGTTGGTGTTGCCAAAACACTGTAAGCACTCACAGTTACTCTTGATGGGCACTGGAACACCCTGCTGTGAACTATTATATCAAGAATTGTAATTACAAACCATTGTTGAACAGTGGTAGAAAAATTGGGCCTTTGGTGAGGGTGGTTCTGGTGTCACAACATTGTAAGTCCTCACAGTTACTCTTGGTGGGCGCTGGAACGAGCCCTGCTGTGAAATATTATATCAAGAATTGTAATTACATGCACCTGTTGAATAGGGGCAGAAAAATTGGGCCTTTAGTGGTGGTGGTGGTGTTGCCACAACACTGTAAGTGTCAGTCTTCATGTACCGGACCGATGAGCCCAAGATAGCAGGGGAAGGTCCCTGGAAGTATGAACAGGAGGCACGAGAGCGCAGAGTTGTATGAGAGCCTGGCGGGTTACTGCAGGAGGAAAGGCCCAAAGGACTTGATGCAGGTGGGTCGGTGATCACCGGGCAGCTGGACGCTGGCAGCAGATGCAGAGCAGGAGCTGAATAGGCAAGTCCAGTCACAGGCACAGTCGGCAACAGACAGGCAGTGCAGTACAAGGGGTGAGGCAAGTTCAAAGTCCGGGTCACAGGCAGGGTTGGCAACAGGTGGGCAGCGCGGCACAGAGGAGCAGGCAGGTTCAAGTTCAAAGACAAGCCAGGGTCAGAGGCAGACAGAAGACAAGATAATCCAAAGGTCAAGCCGGGTAGTCAGGAGATCAGATGCTCAAACAAGGTAACATGTGCTAGGACACAGAGAGCTGCAGATTGGACAGCACCAAGCACAGTGCAGGGACAACCTAAATAGGCTGATTGGCGCCAAGCGCCATGTGCGCACGTGCGCGAGCCCACACAAGCATGCGCACAGGCATGCACCCGCGAGCGCCAGCACGCACCAGCACACTCCAGGGCGCCCAGTACTGTATCCACTCTGAGAACTTCCCTGACAGTAAACCCTTACAGTTACTCTTTTGTTGGTGCAGGAATGGGCCCTGCTGTGAAATATTAGATCAAGAATTGTAATTACATTTCCCTGTTGAACAGGAGCAGAAAAATTGGGCCTTAGGCACTGGTGCCACAACACTGCAACCCCTCACAGATACTCTAGTTGGAGCACAGGAATGAACCCTGCTGCAAGGTATTGCATCAAAAATTGTAATTACATGCCCCTGTTAAACAGGGGCTGAAAAATTGGGCCTTAGCCACTGGTGGCGGCACCCAGAACCAAAAATGTTCTTAAAAGCTATCAGCATGATCATTAAGGAGGAAGAGGATAGTCACTCAGCATAGGCAGTCTTGAAGGGATCTGACATTTCAAAAAAAATTATTCGGTTACATCCGCTTCAGGTGTTTGGTAGCTGGTGGTGATCCAAGACTGATTCATTTTTATGACGGTCAGTCGATCGACCGAGTCGGTGGACAGGCGCACCATGTGATCAGTTACAAAGCCTCCAGCAGCACTGAATGTGCGTTCTGAAAGAACGCTGGATGCAGGACAGGCTAGTAGCTCAATTGCATATTGTGCAAGCTCTGGCCAGTGATCCATTCTCAGGACCCAGTAACCCAGAGAATTTTCGGTGGGAAAGGTGTCCAACTCTGATCTTGCCCCTAGGTATTCCTGCACCATGTAAATCAGACGCTGGCAATGGTTGCTGGAACCGATCATACCTTGGGGCTGCGGACTAAAAAATTGTCTGTACGCATTGGTCAGACGGCCACCTTCTCCTCTGCTCCGTCTGTGACTGACCGAAGCCTCAGCAACACGTTGTACAGGACCAGGAGTTTGTAACCTACCAGTCTCTGGGAACGCGTTGCACAGACCTTTCTGCAAGGCCTCCTGGAGATGTCACATCCTCTGCTCCCTCTGTGATGGCAAGATAAGGTTCGCAACCTTACCCATGTACTGTGGATCAAAGAGCGTGGCCAGCCAGTAATGGTACCTCTTCTGATCCAAAGAATACGAGCATCCTTCCGCAGGCTTTGCAGGATCAGGGAGGCCATGCAGCATAGGTTAGATGATGCATTCGGTCCGGAGTCCTCTAGGTCACTAAGGACAACATGATTCGAAGCCACCTCCTCCCAGCCACGTACAAGTCCACGGGTTTCTTGGGACTGTAAATCATCCTTACAAGATTGCTGCTGCTGATGCTGAGTGCCAGGCTCCACCTCCATGCTGACACAATCCTCCTCCTCCTCCTCGTTTTCTTCCTGTGTGATGGGTGGGCCAGCAGGAACACTGTCACTGTCTGGATAAAGGGGGCCTTGAGAGGCAAGGAAGTCCTCCTCTTCCAGCATCTGTTCTGCCTCAAGTGCCCTGTCCATTATTCCACACAGCGTATGCTCCAACAGGTGGACAAGGGGTACAGTGTCACCGATGAATGCACTGTCACTGCTTACCGTCCTTGTGGCCTCCTCAAACGGTAACAGGACAGTGCATGCATCCCTGATCATGCCCCACTGGCGTGGTGAGAAAAAAACGAGCTCCCCTGACCCTGTCCTGGTGTCGTAGTCACACAGGTACTCATTGATGGCCCTCTGCTGTGCAGCAGCTGCAGCATGGCCAACGTTGAGTTCTACCTGGTGGGCATATCACATATAAGGCGGTTCTTGGGCAGGTTCAACTCCTTTTGGAGCTCAGTCAGCCGAGGACTGGCATTAAATGATCAGTGGAAATGCACACAGACTTTCCTGGCCTGCTTCAGGAAATCCTGTAAGCCTGGGGGGCCTGCTCAAGAACCGCTGCACCACCAGGTTAAGGACGTGAGCCACACAGGGCACATGGGTCAGTTGTCCCTGTCGGAGGGCGGAGAGGAGGTTGGTGCCATTGTCGCAAACCACCATTTCTGGCTTAAGCTGGCATGGCGTCAACCACCTCTCGGCCTGCCCCTGCAGAGCTGACAAAATATCTGCCCCAGTGTGGCTCCTGTCCTCCAAACAAACCAGCGCAAGCACGGCATGGCATCTTTTTGCCTGCGTACTTGCGTAGCCCCTTGAACGCCTATGGAGCACTGCTGGTTCCAAGGACAGAGCACTGGAAGAGGCCATGGGGAAGAAGAAGAGGGGGGGTGGAAGAGAGAGGTGTGTCACAACCAGCAGTAGCATTTTGGAGGCGTGGTGGCGGAACAACCTCCAACACTACTGCATCTTGTCCTGCATCCTTCCCAGCTGCCAGCAGAGTGACTTAATGGGCCGTGAAAGATAGGTAACGTCCCTGTCCATGCCTCCTGGACCATGAGTCAGCGGTAATATGCACCTTACCACCTTACCAGGACATTGCCTTCCACATGCCGGTAGAGAGCCGGAATCGCCTTCCGTGAGAAAAAGTGGCGTTTGGGGACCTACCACTGAGGAACCGCACATTGCACAAACTCACAGAAGGGGGCCAAGTCTACCAACTGAAAAGGCAGCAGTTGAAGTGCTAGCAATTTAGCCAAGCTAGCATTCAACCGCTGGGCATGTAGATGGCTGGGAGTGAACTTCTTTCGACGGTCCAGCAGCTGGGCCAGGGAAATTTTCCTGCTACAATCGGACGTGGGTGTATTGCTAGCAGAGTGCCCACAAGTACTTGGCTGTGACACACCTAATTCTACACCTTCATTCCTCTCAGTGCAGGTTTCAGAGAGGACTGAAGGTCTAGTTGGGTTGGAGATCCCAGCTGATGAGGAACAAGGAAAGGTCCGCTTTGTTCTTTGGTGTGGGTCTTTAAGGTATGCTTCCCAACGAGCTGCATGGCAGGTTAACATATGTCTGGTCAAGCATGTGGTGCCCAAGCGGCTAATGTTTTGGCCACGCGAGATACACTTGAGACATATGTTGCAAATAGCAGTGGTGCGATCGGATGCACTCGTCTCAAAAAAGGCCCACACCAAAGAACTTTTGGAATAAAGCGCAGAGGCAGCGCCCTGTACAGGCGGAGCTCTGCGGTGTGATTCAGTCGGTGTGCTGCCCCTAAGCTGGCCCCCGGAGGGCATCCTGCCTCGTTGGAGATGTGCCTCCTCCTCTCTCCTATCAGGCACCCATGTGGAGTCAGTGACCTCATCATCCCCTCCCTCTTCATCGCTGGATCAAACCTGGCAGTATGCTGCAGCTGGTGGAACATGACTGCCAGGTTGCTGTCCTTAAGCATCCCCTCTCTCTGCGCTCACGCTACTGCCTTCCTCTAGCTGAGTATCATCATCAGAGCCTTCAAAACACTGGGTATCCTCCTGGAGCATGTACCCAACACGGTGCTCAAACAGTTCGGGGGACTCCTCAGGAGGATACGGTGGGTCTAGGGAAGGAGTGACTGATGATGACATTGAGACGAGGGAAGAGGATGCGTTGGCAGCTGCTTTGCTAGTACCCTGAGCCTGGGTGAGACAGGATAAGGAGGATGAAGAGGGCTTGGTCATCCACTCTACCAAGTCTTCGGCATGATGCGGCTCAACACATCCAGCTGCTGAAAATAAGGACAAGCATGTCCCATGGCCACGTGCTGATGATGATGCACCGTGTCCACGACCAGCACTGTTGTCTCTAGACACAGAGCCTGCTCCTCCTCTTTTATTGACTTGTGACTGTCTGCCTCTCCTTGTTGGCCTTCCAGACATAGTAATGGCCTGCAGGGAGATGGAAAAACCAGCAATTGGGTAGTGTAATGCGCTGGAGGGACACAACACCCGCTAACTCCTGCAGATGGCTGTATTAGAGAACAACAGAAATAAAGGGTAGATACAGGTGTATACTGCGCTGGAGGCACACAATACCTACTAACTTCTGCAGATGGCTCTATTAGAGAACAATAAAGGGTAGATACAGGTGTATACTGCGTTGGAGGCACACAACACCCACTAACTCCTGCAGATGGCTCTATTAGAGAACAGTAATAAAGGGTAGATACAGGTGTACACTGCGCTGGAGGCACACAACACCCTCTAACTCCTGCAGATGGCTCTATTAGAGAACAGCAATAAAGGGTAGATACAGGTGTATACTGCACTGGAGGCACACAACACCCACTAACTCCTGCAGCTGGCTCTAGAGAACAGCAATAAAGGGTAGATACAGTTGTATACTGCGCTAGAGGCACACAAAATCCACTAACTCCTGCAGATGGCTCTATTAGAGAACAGCAATAAAGGGTAGATACAGGTGTATACTGCGCTGGAGGCACACAACACCCACTAACTCCTGCAGGTGGCTCTATTAGAGAACAGCAATAAAGGGTAGATACAGGTGTATACTGTGCTGGAGGTACACAACACCCACTAACTCCTGCAGACGCCGGAAAACACTACACAAGGTCGCTGCGCTGGCGGCCTTATATAGTGTGGGGCGTGTACTAAACCCCCTGAGCTATAATTGGCCACAGGCATCCTGCCTGTGGCCAATTATGGCTCTCCTCGCTGCCGGCGCTGTGATTGGCCAAGCATGTGGGGTCACAGTGCATGCTTGGCCAAACATGAACCAGCAATGCACTGCGATGGCGCAGTGCATTGTGGGCCGTGAGCGCCACATAAATTTGGCGCGAACGGCCCACAGAGTTCTGGCTTCCCCGAACACCAAGCTCATCCCTAGTCACCATTTGAGGAGGCCACGAGGTTGGTGAGCAGTGACAGTGCATGCATCAGTGACACTGTACCTCTTGTCCACCTGTTGGAGCACACGCTGCGTGGAATAATGGACAGGGCACTTGAGGCAGAACAGAGGGAGGGAGAGGAGGACTTCCTTACCTCTCAAAGCCCCCTTTATCCAGACAGTGTTCCTACTGTCCCGCCAATCACACAGGAAGAGGAGGAGGAGAATTGTGTCAGCATGGAGGTGGAGCCTGGCACTCATCATCAGCAGCAGTCTTTTAGGGATGATTTACAGTCCCAAGAAACCCATAGAGGTGGCTGGGAGGAGGTGGCTATGGATAATGTCCCAGAGGACTCCGGACCGAATGCCTCAGGTAACATACACTGCATGGCCTCCCTGATCCTGCAAAGCCTGCAGAAGGATCCTCGTATTCAGCGGATCAAGGAGAGGGGTCATTACTGCCTGGCAACTCTCCTTGATCCACAGTACAAGGGCAGAGGGAGCAGAGGATAAGACATCTCCGGGAGGCCTTGCAGAAAGGTCTGTGCAACACATTCCCAGAGACTGGGAGGTTACAATTTCCTGGTCCTGGACAATGTGTTGCTGAGGCTTCGGTCAGTCACAGAAGGAGCGGTGGAGAAGGTGGGCATCTTGCCGATGCGTTCAGACAATTTTTTTAGTCCGCAGCCCCAAGGTATGATCGGTTCCAGCAACCATCACCAGCCTCTGATTTACATGGTGCAGGAATACCTAGGGGCAAGATCAGACTTGGAAACCTTTCCCACTGAAAATCCTCTGGGTTACTGGGTCTTGAGGATGGATCACTGGCCAGAGCTTGCACAGTATGCAATTGAGCTACTGGCCTATCCTGCATCCTGCATTCTTTGGGGACACACATTCAGTGCTGCTGGAGGCTTTGTATCGATCACAGGGTGTGCCTGTCCACTGACTCGGTTGATCGACTGCCCTTCATAAAGAGCAATCATTCTTAGATCACCGCTAGCTACCAAGCACCTGAAGCTGATGTAACCAAATAATTTTTTTTGAAATGTCACATCCCTTCAAGACTGCCTATGCTGATGCTGAAGGACTATCCTTTTATGCTGACTGACTATCCTCTTTCTCCTCAATGATCCTGCTGATAGCTTGGAAGAACATTTTTGGTTCTGGGCGCCAATTTTTCAGCCTCTGTTTAACAGGGGCATGTAATTACAATTTTTGATGCAATACTTTGCAGGAGGGTTCGTTGCTGCACTTAACTACAATATTTGTGAGTGGTTGCAGTGTTGTGACACCGGCACCAGTGGCTAAGGCCCAATTTTTCAGCCCCTGTTTAACCACTTAAGTCCCGGACCATTTTGCTGGCTTAAGACCAGACAACTTTTTGCGATTCCGCGATGCGCCGCTTTAACTGACAATTGCGCAGTCGTGCGACGTGGCTGCCAAACAAACTTGAACATTCGAACACTGCAAATGTTTTGGGCAGTGGCAGAACTACCGCCATAGCAAACCACGCGGTCGCTATGGGGCCCGCAGCCTAGTGGGGACCGCTGGCGAATGGGGCCCTCAGCCGGGGCCCGCTGCCGAGTAGTCCGGGGCTCGGCATTGGCAAGCTTCTGTCCTGCCTAGAACACCGGCATCAGCCCCGTCCTAGCGTCGTTACATCACTCGGCCGGAGGCTCGATGGGCGGAGCTACTGCAGCTACTGAGCTATGCTATGCTGAGCTACTGCTGCGCTACTGCAGCCTGCATACAAGAGGAGCCAGGCAGCACCGCCGAGGAGGAACCAGTCAATGCCCTCACTTGATTGCAGAATTTGCAGACTACAATTTCAGAGGTACCGTACAAGCTAAATTAAGCTGATGCAGTGATGGGGCCAGACTGCAGTCTAAACATTCTGAACTGTCTGTGAGTTTGACTGATTTTTCTAATATGCAGCATGGCGGGGGGTGGGGGGGGGGTTAAATGTCCTGCACTGGTCACAGTAATTTTTGTATTAATGTCCTGCACTGGTCACTGTCACTGATGACACTGATGAATGAATTTACTGGTCATTGATAAATGATTTTACTGGTCACGGTCACTGATAAATGAATTTACTGGTCACGTTCACTGATAAATGAATTTACTGGTCACGGTCACTGATAAATGAATTTACTGGTCACAGTCACTGATAAATGAATTTACTGGTCACTGTCAAAGATAAATGAATTAAATTTACTGGTCACTGTCACTGATGAATGAATTTACTGGTCACTGATGAATGAATTTACTGGTCACTGTCACTGATGAATGAATTTACTGGTCACGGTCGTATGATTCTACTGGTCACGGTCACTGATAAATGAATTTACTGGTCACTGATAAATGAATTTACTGGTCACTGTCACTGATGAATGAATTTACTGGTCACGGTCGTATGATTTTACTGGTCACGGTCACTGATAAATGAATTTACTGGTCACTGTCACTGATGAATGAATTTACTGGTCAGTCACTGATGAATGAATTTACTGGTCAGTCACTGATGAATGAATTTACTGGTCAGTCACTGATGAATGAATTTACTGGTCATGGTCACTGATGAATGAATTTACTGCTCAGTCACTGATGAATGAATTTACTGGTCATGGTCACTGATGAATGAATTTACTGCTCAGTCACTGATGAATGAATTTACTGGTCACGGTCACTGATAAATGAATTTACTGGTCACTGTCACTGATGAATGAGTTTACTGGTCACGGTCCAATGATTTTACTGGTCACGGTAACTGATAAATGAATTTACTGGTCACGGTCACTGATGAATGAATTTACTGGTCACGGTCACTGATGAATGAATTTACTGGTCACGGTCACTAATGAATGAATTTACTGGTCCCTAGTGAATGAATTTACTGGTCGTGGTCGAATGATTTTACTGGTCACGGTCACTGATGAATGAATTTACTGGTCACGGTCGAATGATTTTACTGGTCACAGTCACTAATGAATGAATTTACTGGTCACTGATGAATGAATTTACTGGTCACAGTCAAATGATTTTACTGGTCATGGTCACTGATGAATGAATTTACTGGTCACGGTCGAATTAATTTACTGGCCTGGGTACTGTGCCACATGAGTATGGTAATCTGTTGTTTAATGGAATTAGTTAATTTTTTTGTTGGGGGGGGGGGGCTGTTTGCAGGGGGCCCCATACAACATTTTGCTATGGGGCCCTGTGATTTCTAGTTACGCCCCTGGCTTTGGGAACAGAATAACGAACCCCATTGAAGTTTATGGGACTCCCAACTGGAAAAATCAAAAGTGCCCATTTTGAAGGCTTATTTGCAAGTAATTGGCATACAATGGTTATGGGGGTCTGGGTACTGACCTGGAGGACATGTATCAATAAAAAAAAGTTTGTAAAAAACATACTTTTTAAATGAGCAGCGATTTACTGATAATTAAAGTGTTACTAAACCCAGTAATATGAAAATAGTTCATTTGCCCCCCCCCCCCCCCCCCACAGTGCCCACAGCTTATAAATCTTCTTTTTACAATAACATTTTGCATGACCTGTATACCACGGTCAGTGATAAACTGCACAGTTTCTCCAGTGCTGAGATTTCAGGAAGGAGGAGATTTCCACTGCAGCCTGTATACATGCCCACGTGTGTGATGTCAATATCATGTGCCCTGGCTAGTTCAGCTCAACAAGGAAACATGCTCTAGTCTACAACATAAAGGACACAACTGAGCATGTGCAGGTTGGCTACTCTGCCTGAGTTAGCTGGCTTTCCCCAGATAGACAGTGCAGGGAGGGAAGGATCTATGCATACAGGATAAAACAGCCTTTTTATACAATGTAGAGGATTAACCCCTTAAGTTCCACAGTGAGTATAAAAACCATGCTATGCTGCATATACAGACTGATTTTACTGTTTGGGGTTTAGTAACACTTTAGAGTGAAACCATAAATATGAGAAATAACAATAAAAATTCAAAATATATTTTACTCTAGTGCCTGGGGGGTCCCCTTAGTCTGTTTGTAAAGTAGCACATCTGTACTGTGTATAGAACCTACTGCATTAATTAATTATATTAATTTGATTAATACAATTCAGGAATAGGGATGGGCGAACGGTTCGCCCGGCGGTCGTTTAACGGCGAATTTCAGCTGTTCGCGGTCCGCCCGATCGGCGGACTATTGCCGCTGTTCGCCCGGCAGACTTCCGTGTTTACTGTGTAAAAGAACTTTAACCTATGATGACACATCCATCATGGGGTACAGGACAGCCAATTGAGACATTACAGCACATGGACACTTGGACATTCCCCCTAACTTATAAATAGACCCGATCTGGCGGCCATTTTACATTCTTTCGTATGTCACTATAGGGAGAGGTTGCTGTGTGGAGCAGGGAGAGACTGCAGTGACCCAAATCTCTAGCTATTAGGTCCACAAAAGTTATTTTAAGGACTGGTATGGTATAGGTGTTAGGTGTAGTTCAGGATATAGGTTTGAGGCACTGCTGTGCTAGTGATTGTTGCAGCAGCCTGTCTTTTGTCAGTGTAGAGAGAGGGACAGGACGCTGTGTGCAGCAGGGACAGTCAGTTTAATCATTAGCTGTTACTATTAGGTCCACAAAAGTCCTTTTCAGGACTGATATGGTAAAGTAGTACAGGATATAGTTTTGAGTGCTATTCAAGTTATTGTTCCAGCAGTCTGTGTTTTGTCAGTTTAAATAGGGAGAGGCAGGAAGCTGTGTGTGGCAGTGAGGGACAGTCAGTTTAATCAGTAGCTGTTACTATTAGGTCCACAAAGGTTCTTTTCAGGACTGGTATGGTAATAGGCTAGTACGCGTATAATATTCTTTCTTCCAAATATAGAAAGAATGTTATACTTGACTGCTGCCCTGCTGCTGCAGTAGTCCTTTATGAGTATAGGGGCTGAGGTAAAGTCTGCTAATCACAACCTACTAGTTCCACAAAAGTCCTTCTAAGGACTGGTAAGGTATAGTGTACTACAGTACATAGGGTTGAGTGAGGTACAGTCTGCTATTCCTTAAGGACTGGTATAGGTCCACAAAATATAGGGTTGAGGTGCACTACTGCTGACTGCTGCCCTATACTGCAGCAGTCCTTTATCAGTATAGGGACTGAGGTACAGTCTGCTAATCATTCACAACCTACTAGTTCCACAAAGGTCCTTATAAGGACTGGTAAGGCATAGTGTACTACAGTACATAGGGTTGAGTGGGGTACAGTCTGCTATTCCTTAAGGACTGGTATAGGTCCACAATATATAGGGTTGAGGTGCACTACTGCTGACTGCTGCCCTATACTGCAGCAGTCCTTTATCAGTATAGGGACTGAGGTACAGTCTGCTAATCACAACCTACTAGTTCCACAAAGGTCCTTCTAAGGACTGGTAAGGTATAGTGTACTACAGTACATAGGGTTGAGTGAGGTACAGTCTGCTATTCCTTAAGGACTGGTATAGGTCCACAATATATAGGGTTGAGGTGCACTACTGCTGACTGCTGCCCTATACTGCAGCAGTCCTTTATCAGTATAGGGACTGAGGTACAGTCTGCTAATCACAACCTACTAGTTCCACAAAGGTCCTTCTAAGGACTGGTAAGGTATAGTGTACTACAGTACATAGGGTTGAGTGAGGTACAGTCTGCTATTCCTTAAGGACTGGTATAGGTCCACAATATATAGGGTTGAGGTGCACTACTGCTGACTGCTGCCCTATACTGCAGCAGTCCTTTATCAGTATAGGGACTGAGGTACAGTCTGCTAATCACAACCTACTAGTTCCACAAAGGTCCTTTTAAGGACTGGTAAGGTATAGTGTACTACGGTACATAGGGTTGAGTGAGGTACAGTCTGCTAATCCTTAAGGACTGGTATAGGTCCACAATATATAGGGTTGAGGTGCACTACTGCTGACTGCTGCCCTATTCTGCAGCAGTCCTTTATCAGTATAGGGACTGAGAGTTTTGTCACAGGGTCATTTAAAAAATGACAGGCAGAGGAAGAGGCAGGCCCTTCCGCAGGGGTGGTAGGGGTAGGGCAGGAGCAACAGCCTTGAGCCAAAGTGGGAAGTTGCAGAAGGTACGTTCAATTACTTTAACCACTTATTAAACGCCCTATAGCCGAATGACGGCTTTAGGGCGGTTTCTTAACTGTGGGAGACCGTCATATGACGTCCTCCCAGAATTCCGCTCTCGCGCGCCCCCTGGGGCGCGCACTCGAGAGCATCCGTGACCGCCGGGTCCACAGGACCCGGCGCATCACGGATCACGGTAAACGGCCGCACTTGCGGCCGTTTACCACGTGATCGCTCCGTCAAATGACGGAGTGATCACTTGTAAACAAACCGGCGTCATGTTATGACGCCGGTTCCTCCCTCCCCCTCTCTGTACCGATCGGAACAGCGGAGGGGGAGGAGATCGGTGTCAGCAGCGATGTGGGCTGCATCTGCAGTGCATTACCCTGCATTACCCTGCAATACTCTGCAATACTCTGCAATACCCTGCCATTACTCTGCATTACTCTGCATTACCCTGCATTACTCTGCAATACCCTGCAACACTCTGCAATGCTCTGCAACACTCTGCAATGCTCTGCAACACCCACCAATACCCTGCAACACTCTGCAATGCTCTGCAACACCCGCCAATACCGTGCAACACTCTGCAATGCTCTGCAACACCCTCCAATATCCTGCAATGCTCTGCAACGCTCTGCAACACCCGCCAATACCCTGCAACACTCTGCAATGCTCTGCAACACTCTGCAATGCTCTGCAACACCCATCAATACCCTGCAACACTCTGCAATGCTCTGCAACACCCGCCAATACCGTGCAACACTCTGCAATGCTCTGCAACACCCTCCAATATCCTGCAATGCTCTGCAACGCAATACTCTGCAACGCCATACTCTGAGATACCCAGCCATACTCTGATATACCCAGCCATACCAAGCCGTACCAAGCCGTAGTCGGTGATACCCTGCAATACCCAGCCATAGACACCCCCCCCCCCCTCCCGCCGCCCTCCGGTGCTTCTACCGACTCGCCAATACTATCAAATCCAGAATCTTTTTTTTTTTTTTTTTTTCAGGCTTCCCAGCTTAGAGGTGAGATGCGGGGTCTTATTGACCCCACATCTCACTGTAAAGAGGACCTGTCATGCCATATTCCTATTACAAGGGATGTTTACATTCCTTGTAATAGGAATAAAAGTGATCAAAAAATTTATTTTTGGGGAAAAAAATGTCAAACTAAAATAAATAAAGTAAAATGAACAATAAAATTTTTTATTATTTTTTTAAAGCGCCCCTGTCCCCATGTGCTCGCATGCAGAAGCGAACGCATACGTAAGTCCCGCCCACATATGAAAACGGTGTTCAAACCACACATGTGAGGTATCGCTGCGTACGTTGGAGCGAGAGCAATAATTCTAGCCCTAGACCTCCTCTGTAACTCAAAACATATAACCAGTAAAAAAAAAATTAAATCGTCGCCTATGGGGATTTTTAAGTAGCGACGTTTGGCGCCATTCCACGAGCCTGTGCAATTTTGAAGAGTGACATGTTAGGTATCAATTTACTCGGTGTAACTTCATCTTTCACATTATGCAAAAATTGGGCTAACTTTACTGTGTTTTTTTATTTTTTTTAAGCACAAAACTGTTTTTTTTCCAAAAAAAAGCATTCAAAAAATTGCTGCGCAAATACCGTGCGAGATAAAAAGTTGCAACGACCACCATTGTATTCTCCAGGGTGTTTGCTAAAAAAACATATATAATGTTTTGGGATTCGATGTAATTTTCTAGCAAATAAATGATGATTTTTACATGTAGGAGAGAAATGTCAGAATTGTACTGGGTGCTCCAGAACGCCTGATGGCGCTCCCTGCATGTTGGGCCTCTGTATGTGGCCGCACTGTGTAAAAGTCTCACACATGTGGTATCGCCATACTCGGGAGTAATAGCAGAATGTGTTTTGGGGTGTAATTTGTGGTATGCATATGCTGTGTGAGAAATAAACTGATAATATGACAATTTTGTGAAAAAAAAAAAAAAAAGTAAAAAAAATCTTGATTTTGCAAAGAATTGTGGGAAAAAATGACAACTTCAAAAAACTCATCATGCCTCTTACTAAATACCTTGGAATGTCTTCTTTCCAAAAAGGGGTCATTTGGGGGGTGTTTGTACTTTTCTGGCATGTTAGGGTCTCAAGAATTGAAATAGGCCGTCAGTACTTCAGGTGTGATCAATTTTCAGATATTGGCACCATAGCTTGTGGACTCTATAACTTTCACAAAGACCAAATAATATCCACCAATTTGTACTTATTTTTACCAAAGATATGTAGTGGTATAAATTTTGGCCAAAATTTATGAAGAAAAAATTACTAATCTGCTAAATTTTATAACAGAAATGAAGAAAAATTCATTTTTTTACAGAATTTTCTGTATTTTTTCTTTTATAGCACAAAAAATAAAAAACCCAGCGGTGATTAAATACCACCAAAAGAAAGCTCCATTTGTGTGAAAAAAAGGACAAAAATTTCATATAGGTCCAGTGTTGCATGACTGAGTAATTGTCATTCAAAATGTGAGAGCACCGAAAGCTGAAAATTGGTCTGGTTATTAGGGGTGTTTAAGTGCCCAGTGGTCAAGTGGTTAAAGGACACACCAGACTTGGTTAAGTGGCTCACTCAGCCTTACTCTTCTGCACCCTCCTCATCCTCTCAATCTGCACCCTCTTCTTCACTCTCTGCTATGTGCACCCCCAAAGACACTACCACCAACAACACCACCACCACCACATACCTTCCGCTTGAGTCACAGGAATTATTTTCCGATCCATATCAAGACATTTCTGATGCGCAGCCACTCTTGGCATTGGATCAGGAAGAGGAGGTAGCAAGAACCGCCACTCAGCAGTCTGACGACAGTACCCAGATCAGCCCAAGGAGGAGGTTGGTCCCCGGTGTTGCTGCCTACTCCGAGATTTCTACTTATAGCAGTGGGGAAGGTGACGTCGATGATGACGTGTCTAGTGATGTCACATGGGTGCCCACAAGAGAGCAAGAGGAGGGGAGTTCAGAGGGAGATATGGACCAGCAGATAGGGAGAAGAAGCAGGAATAACTTACAATGCACAGGAGGGACAAAGCAGACTGCTAATGTATCAGGAGCAAGTCATCGACCATGTACGGTCACATCTAGCGCTCCCAGGACGCCGGCACATGGCTCCGCAGTGTGGGCTTTTTTTAACATGTCCGCTGCTGACAATAGTGTTGCCATCTGCAATCTTTGCAGTCAACGCATTAGTCGCGGTAAGCCCAACACTCACCTAGGGATGACCGCCTTAAGAAGGCACATGAGCTGCCATCACCGAGCCCAGTTGGAGCAACAGGACACACAAAGCCACTCTCCAGGCTCTCACTGTCCAGCCTCGTCTTCTACTTCTCCTTCTCCTCTCTCCTCACAATTGTCCTCCACTCCACCTTCCATCACGCCAAGCTCACGTTTTTCTGCAAAAAGGCAGGCTTCCGTGGGCCTAATGTTCGAGTGTAAAAAAATGATGACGCCGGATAACCCTCTTGCCCAACGGTTGACGGCTGGCTTGTCAGAACTGATAGCGCGCCAACTACTGCCATATAAACTGGTGGACTCAGAGGCCTTTCGAAAATTTGTGGCCATTGGAACACCACAATGGAAGGTCCCAGGAAGGAAGTATTTCTCAGAGAAGGGCATCCCAGAGCTATATGGCCATGTTCAGCGGCAAGTGAATGTATCTCTGGCACACAGTGTCGGTGCCAAGATACATCTGACCACAGACACGTGGTCTAGCAAACACGGGCAGGGAAGGTATATCACTTTTACTGCCCACTGGGTGAACCTTCTGACGGCCGTCAAGCATGTAATTCGTGGCACCCGTGTAGATTTGGTTTTACCGCCACGGATTGCATGCAGGCCTGCCTCTTCTTCTCCTCCTCCTCCTACTCCATCCTCCTCCCTCTCCTCCTCGGCTGACTCCTCCTTTTCCGCTGCTAGCGTCTCTTCCGCTGCGCCGCCCAAGCTCCCCAGAACCTATTCGACATGCCAGGTGAGACGTTGCCATGCCGTGCTGCGTCTGTTGTGCCTGGAAGCCAAGAGCCACACTGGCCCGGCACTCCTTTCAGCTTTACGTTCACAGGCAGATCAGTAGCTAACACCGCTCAATTTGGCAGTTGGTAAAGTGGTGTGTGACAACGGTGCCAATCTGCTTAGCGCATTGAAACAGGGCAAAATTACGCACGTGCCATTCATGGCACACGTCTTAAACTTGGTCGTGCAGCGATTCGTTGTCAAATTCCCTGGGGTCCAGGACATCTTGTGGCAGGCAAAGAAAATCTCAGGCCATTTCAGAAGATCTTACACGGCCATGGCTCACCTTGCTGACATTCAGTGGCGACACAATCTGCCGGTCAGACATCTTATTTGCGATTGCCCGACGCAATGGAACTCAACCTTCTATATGCTTGATAGGCTGCTCCAGCAGAAACGTGCAGTTAACGTCTACCTGTATGAACTCTGCGGCAGAACAGGTTCTGGGGAGCTGGGGTTTTTTTCACCACGCCAGTGGCTGCTCATGCGCGACTCATGCAAACTTCTGCAGCCATTTGAGGAGATCACCAAACTGGTCAGTCGCAGCCATGGCGCCATCAGTGACATGGTACCTTATGCCTTCTTTATGGAGCGTGCATTGCGTCGTGTCATTGATCAAGCTGTGGAGGAGCAGGAGCGGGAAGATGAGGAAGTCACAATGCTGGATGAATTCCCAGAGGGGCTACTCTATCTGAGACAAGTGAACAACAGGAGTCTGAAGAGGAGTCAGAGGAGGATGGTGCCGGGGCGGATGAGGAGGAGCAAGAAGAGCATGCTTTAAACCTTTCTGGGATCCCTGTTGTTGTGCGTGGATGGGGAGAGGAGAATGAAGAGGACGGCATTATCCTGGGTGATGAGCAGGAGCCAGGCCACCATACTGCTTCCAGTTTAGTGCAAATGGGGGCCTTCATGCTGCAGTGTTTTAATAGGGACCCCCATATAAAAAGCATAAGGTTCAAGGACCAGTACTGGGTGGCAACGTACTTAGACCCCCAGTACAAGCACAAAATGGCGGAAATGTTACCGCCATCACAAAGGGCTGTCAGAATGGAGCCCTTCCAGGCCTTGCTTCGAGAAATGCTGCATTCTGCTTTTGCGTGCGCTGGCAGAGGAGCAATTCCCACTCCCAGAGAAGGAGTTGCGGGTACCAATCCAACAGTGCCTGCAAGAAGAGGCCGGTTTGAAGATGTGTTGGTGACTTCGGATATGAGGTCATTCTTTCAGCCGACCCATCGACAGGTGTCATCAGGATCCAGCATCAGGGAACGCCTAGACCGTCAGGTGTCCGACTACATCGGGTTTACGGCCGATGTGGACGCTCTGAGGAGTGATGAACCCCTGGACTACTGGGTGGGCAGGCTTGACCTCTGGCCAGAGCTTGCCAATTTGCAATCGAACTGTTGGCTTGCCCCTCGTCCAGTGTCCTGTCCAAAAGGACGTTCAGCGCAGCAGGGGGGATCGTGACCAATAAGCGTACTCGCCTAGCTCATGACAGTGTTAACTACCTCACATTTCTAAAAATGAATGAGGCATGGATCTCGGAGGAATTCAACACATGTGACCAGTAGACCATGCATATGTCTATAAACTATTTTTTTAATCGAGCACACAGACCTTCTTTCTTCATTTGGCTCACTTCCTTGTCCAAAAATAGCACACCATACTATATGCCCGTACCCTCCTGTTTGAAGAGGTTGAGCGGTGTCATATTTCTACTGGGGCTGCTTATTATGAGGGGCTCCCACCATCCCTGTGCTGACTTCCTCCTGGGGCTGCTTATTATGAGGGGCACCCACCATCCCTGTGCTGTGCTGACTTCCTCCTGGGGCTGTACCTCTGTTGTGCATATTATGAGGGGCTCCCTCCATCCTTGTGCTATGCTCATTATGAGGGGCTCCCACCATCCCTGTGCTGTGCTGACTTCCTCCTGGGGCTGTACCTCTGCTGTGCATATTATGAGGGGCTCCCTCCATCCCTGTGCTATGCTCATTATGAGGGGCTCCCACCATCCCTGTGCTATGCTGACTTCCTCCTGGGGCTGCTTACGGTGCAGGTGTCAGTGCTGTATATCACGGTGCTGGTGTCAGTGCTGTATATCATGGTGCTGGTGTCAGTGCTTTATGTCACGCTGCTGATATCGGTGCTCTCTATCACGGTGCTGGTGTCAGATCACTCTATCACGGTGCAGGTGTCATTGCTGTATGTCACGCTGCTGATGTCAGTGCTCTCTATCACGGTGCTGGTGTCAGTGCTGTATATCACGTGCTGGTGTCAGTGCTGTATATCATGGTGCTGGTGTCTGTGCTTTATGTCACGGTGCTGGTGTCAGATCACTCTATCACGGTGCAGGTGTCATTGCTGTATATCACGCTGATGATGTCAGTGCTCTCTATCACGGTGCTGGTGTCAGATCACTCTATCACGGTGCAGGTGGCATTGCTGTATGTCACACTGCTGGTGATCATCTCCTGCACCCTCTTCTTTTCCTACCCTGACTTTCCCTCTCCTCCATTGCCTTCATGCGCTCCACAGTCCTGAATTGTCACAATTTCACATATAAAAAAAGAATGCTTGTAGTTGTCGATCCCAGATTCACCTCATACATGTGTTATGTCATTGGCCATGTGGTGGGACTATGTTTGCACAGCTAGTAATTATTTTGTGGCTGCAAATTTGACCTGTAGGTTTGCAAAGTTCGCCTCCCATTGAAGTCAATGGGGCCCGCCGCGAACGTTACGGTTCACGAACTATCGGCCGCGTTCTCAAAACGTCCCTTCGGAAGCTCGTCCATCACTATTCAGGAACTTTACGACATGGAGGAATTAGTAGCAACAGCTAATGCATCAGTAGAGAAATTTAGTAAGATATGGTCGCCATGAGTTAATTTTAGAAATTCACCATACTTCGCTCAGGTTATGACTAAGCCCTTGTACACACGGTCGGATATTCCGACAACCAAATCCGTCGGATTTTGTCTGACGGATTTTGTCCGAAACTGTTGCATACACACATTTGGACAAAGTTGTCAGAAAATCCGATCGTACTTAACGTGATGACGTTATTTAGTTAGGACAGGACTACGTTCAGGCTAGTAGCCAATAGCTTTGGTTTAGGAATTTGATCTGAGCATGCGTGGCACTTTGTCCGATCGGAATTCTCTACACATGATCAGACAAAGTCCGATCGGATCATGTTGTTGGAAAATTTTATAGACAAGTTGGAAAACTTGGTCCGTCGGATACTCTGATGGAAACTGTCCGATGGAGCCCACACACAGTCGGATTATCCGACAACACGGTCCGATCGGACACCTTCCGTCGGAATGTCTGACCTTGTGTACAAGGGCTTAGGCCGCGTACACACGCGCGGACTGTTTGCCCAACCTTGTTCGTCAAACAGTTTCGGCAAACAGTCCGCTCAAAAATTGCATGAGCGGACTTGCCCACACACGAGCGGACTGTTTGAGCGAACTGTTTGCCAAACAGTTCGCTCAACTTTTGAAATGAACGGACTCGCCCACGTAAGGAGGAGGCAAATCCGCCCATTTCGAGCGCGTGTACAGGTAGACGGGGCCCGCGAAGGAGACGTCGCGGGCTCCGCCGCCTGGAATGGGCTTAAAGGGGAACCCCAACGCCGAAAAAAATCGGCGTGGGGGTTCCCCCAAAGTCCACACCAGACCCTTGTCCGAGCACGCTACCCGGCCGGCCAGGAAAGGGGGGCGAGCGAGCGCGCCCCCCCTCCTGAGCCGTACCAGGCCGCGTGCCCTCAACATGGGGGGGTGCCTTGGGGAAGGGGGGGCCGCGCGGCCCCCCCACCCCAAAGCACCTTGTCCCCATGTTGATGAGGACAAGGGCCTCTTCCCGACAACCCTGGCCGTTGGTTGTCGGGGTCTGCGGGCGGGGGGCTTATCGGAATCCGGGAGCCCCCTTTAAGAAGGGGGCCCCCGGATACCGGCCCCCCACCCTATGTGAATGAGTATGGGGTACAATGTACCCCTACCCATTCACCTGTGAAATAAAGTACAAAAAAAAACACAACACAGAGAAAAAATATTTTATTGCACAGCTCCGGGGGTCTTCCGTCTTCGGGGGTCTTCTCGCCGGACTCCTCCGCTATCTGTGTGTAGCTCTTTTACTAGAGGAGGAGTCCGGCTTTCTTCCTCCCCACCGCCGGCCTCTTCTCCCAACTTCGGGGGTCTTGCCCCCCTCTTCGGTTCTTCTGCCGGGCCACCGCGCCTTCTTGTAGCTCTTTTGCAGGCGGTGGCCCGGTCTTCTGTCGCCGCTGCCTTCCGTTCTTCTGTCGCCGCCTTCGGTTCTTCTGCCGGGCCACCGCGCCTTCTTATAGCTCTTTTACAGGCGGTGGCCCGGTCTTCTGTCGCCGCTGTCGTCGTCGCCGCCGCCGCCGCCTTCCGTTCTTGTTCTTCTTCTTGTTCTTCTTCTTCTTCTCCTGGAGATGTTGACTCGACGAGCTCTCCGGCCGGAATGCCAGAGCCGCTCTGTGCGGTCACTTATATAGTGACAATGGGGCGGTGTCACATGGTATATGTCACATGGGTTGGTCACATGGTGACCCCGCCCCCTTACGATGTCATAGTCCCCATGTGACATCAACCCATGTGACCAACCCATGTGACATATACCATGTGACACCGCCCCATTGTCACTATATAAGTGACCGCACAGAGCGGCTCTGGCATTCCGGCCGGAGAGCTCGTCGAGTCAACATCTCCAGGAGAAGAAGAAGAAGAACAAGAAGAAGAACAAGAACGGAAGGCGGCGGCGGCGGCGACGACGACAGCGGCGACAGAAGACCGGGCCACCGCCTGTAAAAGAGCTATAAGAAGGCGCGGTGGCCCGGCAGAAGAACCGAAGGCGGCGACAGAAGAACGGAAGGCAGCGGCGACAGAAGACCGGGCCACCGCCTGCAAAAGAGCTACAAGAAGGCGCGGTGGCCCGGCAGAAGAACCGAAGAGGGGGGCAAGACCCCCGAAGTCGGGAGAAGAGGCCGGCGGCGGGGAGGAAGAAAGCCGGACTCCTCCGCTAGTAAAAGAGCTACACACAGATAGCGGAGGAGTCCGGCGAGAAGACCCCCGAAGACGGAAGACCCCCGGAGCTGTGCAATAAAATATTTTTTCTCTGTGTTGTGTTTTTTTTTGTACTTTATTTCACAGGTGAATGGGTAGGGGTACATTGTACCCCATACTCATTCACATAGGGTGGGGGGCCGGTATCCGGGGGCCCCCTTCTTAAAGGGGGCTCCCGGATTCCGATAAGCCCCCCGCCCGCAGAC
The DNA here is from genome assembly GCF_037356315.1 of Lithobates pipiens. Classification (NCBI taxonomy): domain Eukaryota; kingdom Metazoa; phylum Chordata; class Amphibia; order Anura; family Ranidae; genus Lithobates; species Lithobates pipiens. The sequence continues at coordinate 377,359,399 of NW_027507903.1, read as the reverse complement.
CCCGACAACCAACGGCCAGGGTTGTCGGGAAGAGGCCCTTGTCCTCATCAACATGGGGACAAGGTGCTTTGGGGTGGGGGGGCCGCGCGGCCCCCCCTTCCCCAAGGCACCCCCCATGTTGAGGGCACGCGGCCTGGTACGGCTCAGGAGGGGGGGCGCGCTCGCTCGCCCCCCTTTCCTGGCCGGCCGGGTAGCGTGCTCGGACAAGGGTCTGGTGTGGACTTTGGGGGAACCCCCACGCCGATTTTTTTCGGCGTTGGGGTTCCCCTTTAAGCCCATTCCAGGCGGCGGAGCCCGCGACGTCTCCTTCGCGGGCCCCGCCTACCTGTACACGCGCTCGAAATGGGCGGACTTTCCAAGCGGGAACAGTCCGCTCATTTCGAAAGTACAGCGGACAGGCCCACACACGGGCGGACTGTTCGCTCAAACACAGTTTCAGCGGACAGTTTTTCGGAATTTCCGAAAGACTTTGTCCGTCCAACTGTCCGCTGAAACTGTCCGCTGAAAGCCCACACACGAGCGGACTGTCCGCCCAAACACTGTTCAGCGGACAAGGTTGGGCGAACAGTCCGCCCGTGTGTACGCGGCCTTAGAGATACAGTCAATTAGATATGTATTTATCCTTATTTAAACATTCATTTACAAGTATACACTACATCGCTTACTGTTATCCTTATTACTATACTATTTTAACTAAGATCTTTCTTTTTTTATAATTTTTCCTTTTTTTTTCTTCTATATATTAAAAGGTTCATATAAATATATTTATATTATTAGTATTCATATTAATATACTTTGATTATGAATCATTAATTTGGCATTAAATGAATATGACAGTGTTGTTTATGTCCAATCCAATGTATACATGTTGTACACCCGATGCTAGTGGCCGCGATGTCCGCCTGCCACCCACGATCACAGGCATGAGAGCCAGAACGGGGATCTGTGTATATAAACACACAAATCCCGTTCTGACTGGGGAGGAGAGACAGATATGCTGTTCCTAGTAATTAGGAACGGCAATATGTCTCCTCCTCCAGTCAGTCCCATCCCCCCACAGTTAGAAACACTCATGAGGGGACATATTTAACCCCTTGATCGCCCCCTATTGTTAACCCCTTCCCTGCCAGTGACATTTATACAGTAATCAGTGACTATTTTTAGCGCTGATTGCTGTATTAAATTTCAGTGGTCCCAAAAAAGCGTAAAAAGTGTCTGATCTGTCCGCCGTCATGTTGCAGTCTTGCCATTAATAAACACACAGTAAAAAAAAAAAAAAAAAAAAGTAAAAAAAAAAAAATAATAATAAAAATGCCATAAATATATCCCCTATTTCGTAGATGCTATAACATTTGCGCAAAAAAAATATATACTTATTGCACCACCAAAAGAATAATGGGTAAATTCTGGTGTCTTTTGCAGACTTTGGATAAAAGTAACAGGTGCGGAAAAGTTGGGCTTTGGGTGTTGGTGCCTGCACACAATACCCTATACAATACAAAATGATATGCACCTGTCAAACATGTGTGGAAAAATTGGGCTTTGGGTGTTGGTGGTGCCTTCACACCATACCCTATAGAGCAGGGATGCCAAACCGGTGGCCCACAGGCCAGATTTGGCCACGGCGCCCTCTGGTGTGGCCCACCACCTTCTGCTCTTGGATGGTGGGTCAGCAAGCCAAGTTCCCAACCCGTCAACCCCAAACATCAGTGTGAAGAATGGAGCCTGCACTAGAGGTAGCAGAGCCTAAGCTTCCTGTATAGCACCAGCTCCTGTCACAGGTGGGGGGATACCAAACCTACTCTGCCTGTGACAGGAGTGATACAGGAGGCATTGGCTCTGCTCTCTACTGAAGCGCATGCTCCTGTCACACTGATCCTCAGGGATGGCGGGTTGGGAAACCCATGGACTTGTACATGGCTGGGAGGAGGTGGCTGCTGATCGTGCCATCCTTAGTGACCCAGAGGACTCCGGACCAAATGCCTCAGCAAACCTATGCTGCATGGCCTCGCTGATCCTGCAAAGCCTGTGGAAGAATCCTTGTATTCGTGGTATCAAGGAGAGGGATCATTACTGGCTGGCAACCCTCCTTGATCCACGTTACAAGGGTAATTTTGCAGACCTTATTTTGTCCTCCTGGACAATGTGTTGCTGAGGCTTTGGTCAGTCACAGAAGGAGCGGTGGATAAGGTGTACGCCTGACCGATGCTTTCAGACAATTTTTTAGTCCGCAGCCCCAAGGTATGATCAGTTCCTGCAACCATCGCTAGTGTCTGATTCACATGGTGCAGAAATAAATAGGGGCAAGATCAGACTTGGACACCTTTCCCACTGAAAATACTCTGGGTTACTGGGTCGTGAGGATGGATCATTGACCAGAGCTTGCATAGTATGCAATTGAGCTACTGGCCTATCCTGCATCCTGCATTCTTTGGGGACGCACATTCAGTGCTGCTGGAGGCTTTGTATCGATCACAGGGTGTGCCTGTCCACTGACTCGGTTGATCGACTGCCCTTCATAAAGAGGAATCATTCTTGGGGCCCCAATTCACAGCCATTGATAGCAATCTGTGGGACCATTGAATAAGATGTGTGCATATGAATACTGCTCATAAGTATGGTGTGCTGATCCATTAAGAGGAGGAGTACCCTGTGGCGACTAAGGATATATTTACCACGCTCTCATTAAGCTTTAATCTGGTAAGCGCACTCACTATAAGGTGACGGGCACGTGTGCGCAGTTTCAAGTGTGTGCAACCACCGTGGTGTTTTTATATAGGATCGCAAGGGTTGACCATCTATGGACTTTTTTTCATGAACTCATTAATAATGGATTCATATTGACTGTCACTATTTTGTTATAAGTTTTGAAGTATACCAATTATTTATTAATTTATTACATATTTTTTCTATATTTTGGGAAGTTGGTGTATACAATATTTTTTATATAATTTTTGTATGTTGGCGCAGTTTTTTGTACTTTCTTATTGCTGTTAGGTGTGTGTGTATCCCACTTATTTCTGCTGCCTTCCTTATAGATTAATTCTACGATTTTTTGTTTTGTGGCTAGCGCAATTTATTTTTCCCTTTGAGCTACTGGCCTGTCCTGCATCCAGCATTCTTTTGGAATGCACATTAAGTGCTGCTGGAGGCTTTGTAACGGATCACAGGGTGTGCCTGTCCACTGAATCAGTCGATCGGCTGACCTTCATAAAAATGAATCAGTCTTGGATCACTTTGTGGGCATGCCACAAATCAGGCAGTTTACAGGCAGGTGGAATTCCCGCTGAATTTCAACCAACCGAGCACTGTCTGTGTATGACCATCTGAAATGGCTACAGACTCTTCTGGTCTACTTTAGCAGATCTTCTATCTTTGGGTACCTGCTTGAGGACATGTGTGGCACATGTGTCAACTTTCATTGTCTAAGAGTAGACAGGAGGTTTGTGCCATTATCACACACCACCATTCCTGGCTCCAGCTGGTGTAGCGTGAACCACCACTGGGCCTGCCCCTGCAGAGCTGCAAGAATCTCTACTCTGGTGTGGCTCCTGTCCCCTACACAGACCAGCTAAAACACTTCATAGCACCTTTTAACCTGACTCATGGAATAGCTCCTTGAATGTTCAGGGCAGGGCTCAAAATTTCAAGTCCTGAGCTACTAGCCAGGCCTTAAGAGTTACTCGCCACCAGTTACCCCGCCAACCCCTACCCTGCTCCTCCCCTAAACTCAAATTAAATTGCAACATAATTATAACCCCCAGCATTGGTGTCAGTGAACATTATAATAACCTCCAAAACAGGTATCTGAGGCTGTGGTAATAACCCTTAGCATTGATGTCAGCGGATGCATTAAAAACCCCCAGCACTGGTGCCAGACGCTATAATAACCCCCAACACAGGTATCAGAGGACACATAAATAACCCCTAGCATTGATGTTAGTGGACATGCTCCAAATCAGGGACAGTCCCTTGAAATCAGGGACAGTTGAGAGCTCATTTGTGTTGCTGTCTGGTAAGCACATTCACTTCTCGGTGACGGGCACTTGCTTGCTGTTTTGTGTGGAATCACCGTGGTGTCCTGATAAGAACTCATACAAAGGACTTATTTCTGCAAGCTTTTTTCTCTCCCTTGTGGATGAACTGTTGCCTTAAAGTCACTTTTAAGCAATTTATTTTCGATCAATTGAACATTTTGAGGATCCATAGTCATTTATCACATTGTTTAAATTTAATTTTTATAAATATATATATATAATTTATTCATGACAATATATTATTAATTTGCAAGGGTCTGTCAGGAGTCCAGAAACTCAGTGACCTTTTATATACACACACACACTACAAGCAAACAGATCACAGAAAAGCATGGTTACCTTTAAGGCCTCATGCACACTGGACATTAAAATAACGTTATAAAAATGCCAGAAGCTTTGCAGTGAGTTTTTAAAAAATTTTGCAATAGCGTTTTTCTGCATTAGACGTCTCAAGCCAAACATAGCTGCTGTAAAAACGTTCAAAAACGTCCAGTGTGCATGAGGCCTAATAGCCATTCAAACCCCTTTGTGTCAACTTGTGTGCATGTTATCAGGCCAAAATCACCAGGGTATGTACACTTTTGATCAGGGTCATTTGGGTAGTTTCTGTTGTGATTATGATTTAAAAAGAGTAAACACAGTTGATTGATAATAAATGGCTTCAGCCAAACCCTAACCATGAGTGAAAGAAATGTTTTTGTTGTGTTATTCATATTCTCTGAAAATGCAAAGAAATCATAAATTCTGCAAGGGTATGTAAACTTATGAGCACAGATGTATACTGTGTATATATCTATAGCTATATACACATGTAGTACTTTAAAAATTACTGTTGAGATGTTTGTATAAGCTGTAGTCACTTTTCATTAAAATCAAAAGTGCTCCAAAGACATGCTGGTAGGTTAATTGGACTCTGGGGCTGATTTACAAAAGGTTTGCACCATGAATTGCGGCACACACCAACACGAAAGGAATGTTTTCATATTCACAAAGCATTTGCGCCTGTAACACACCGCAATTCCCCATTTACTATTAGCATGCAGGTGCACGGGCGGCCCCGATCTGTGTGCTGCTGTAGACCTGGTGCACTGCATCTTCAACTCAGAATTAAAAGAAGCTGGAAGTGCCAATATTATGGGGGTGTTGTGGGGTGATGTGAGGAAGTATAGATATGACTGGCCAAGTAACAAATATGCCCAAAATAGAACGGAAAAATAACTTTCTCTGAGCAAACTTGCTGCGCCTGCAATTACACTTGGAACTAGGTCAATTTATGCACTGTGCGGCGCCTTTTCTTCGTTCTCGGGCCTCTCCATGCAATGGGAGGCTCTCGCCGTGTAACGCTTCTCTTCTTCTGACAGGTCTTTATATAATGGAGGGTGGGGCCACCCGGTGACCCCGCCCCCTCTGACGCACGGTCCCAAGAATGAAGAAGAAGAGGAGACTCTGTGGAGGAAGATGCCGGATGAGAACTCCGGAGCAAGAAGAAGAGGAACGGAGGAAGAATATGGAGGAAGAAGAAGATGGAGGAATAAACCGAAGGATGAAGAAAGGAAGAAGACCAGAAGAAAGAAGATGAAATAATACTTTTATAAAGGAATTGTCAAAAACTGTCTTTTGTAATTTTTAACACTTTTGTCACTTTTTTGGTGAAATGGTAGGGGTACTTACCATTTCACACAGGTGGGGAGGCCAGGATCTGGGGGTCCCCTGGGGACCCCCACGCATTTTTTTTTTACATTTTGGTTCGGGGTTCCCCTGTGGGGAAATTCCATGCTGTTTTTATCAATGAACTTTTATGTGTATTGTCGGACCGACAATTCATTATAGCCACGAGTAGTTATAAATTACTTTTTTTTTCTTTAGAAATATCATTTTGCTGTCAGACTGTTCTAGCCATGCGCCACTTTACAGGCATACTATAGACACCCCCCATATACGATATTTAAAGGAATATTACACTTTTATTGTTTCACTTTAAGCATTATTAAAATCACTGCTCCCAAAAAAACTGCAGTTTTTAAAACTGTTTTTGCATTGATAAATTTCCCTTGGGGCAGGACCCAGGTCCCCAAACACTTTTTATGACAATACCATGCCTATAAGCCTTTAAAATTAGCACTTTTGATTTCTCCCATAGACTTTTAAAGGGTGTTCCACAGCTTTCTATTTTGCCACGAACACCCAAAATTGTTTGCTGTTCAACAACATGGGGAAAGCCATAGGGAAGTCCCTGTGGTCACCGGGTGGCCCCGCCCTCCATTATATAAGAAGTGTCAGAAGAACAGAAGCGTCACACAGTGGAAGACTCCCACTGAGGCGGATCGTGTGGACGCAGTGGAGAAGAAGCCAGAACAAGATGCGGGGCGAGAAGAGCAGAGGAAGAAAAAGATGGAGAAGAAGAAGATGGAGGAAGAAGAACACCGAAGAAGACTAGAAGAAAGAAGATGGAAGAAGAAGCGGAAAGAAGAAGAAATTAATAAAGGACTTGTCAAAATCCATCTCAGTTTTTTTTTTAACCCTTTTGACACTTTTTTGTGAAATGGTAGGGGTACATTTGTACCCCATTACCAATTCATACGGGGGGCAGGATCTGGGGTCCCCTTGTTAAATGGGGCTTCCAGATTCCGATAAGCCCCCTGCCCGCAGGCCACCACAATCATCAGGCAAGGGTTGTGAGGATGAGGCCCTTCTCCCAATCAACATGGGGACAAGGTGCTTTGGGGGTGCCATTACCCCAAAGCACCCTCCCAATGTTGAGGGCATATGGCCTGGTATGGTTCAGGAGGGGGGGCGCTCTCTCACCCTCCCTCTTTCCCTGTGGCCTGCCAGGTTGCGTGCTCGGATAAGGGTCTGATATGGATTTTTGGGGGGACCCCACGCCATTTGTGTTTTTCATTTTGGCGTGGGGTTCCCATTAAAATCCATAGTGTCTGCTATGGATTTTGAGAGGGACCCCCACGCTATTCTTTTTTAAATTGTGTCACGGGGTTCCCCTTAATATCCATACCAGACCTGAAGGGCCTGGTATTAAATTTAAAGGGGCCCGCACAGAATTTTTTTTTATTTTGGTTCAGGGTTCCCCTGCGGGAAATTCCATGTATTGTCGGACCAACCAATCATTATAGCCGCAAGTAGTTTTAAATTACATATTTTTTCCTTTAGAAATGTAATTTTTCTGTCAGACTGTTCCAAACACAGAAAACATGCGCCCCTTTACAGGCATACTATAGACAACCCCCCCGTACGAAATGTAAACAAATATTACACTTTTATTGTTTCACTTTAAGCATTATTAAAATGACTGTTCCTGAAAAAATGGCCGCTTTTAAAACTTGAAACTTTAAAACTTTGCATTGATACATGTCCCCTGGGGCAGAACCTAGGTCCCCAAACACTTTTTATGACAATACCATCCAAGATTCCAGTACAGACGCCATAGCAATCACTTCACAGTGCAGAGAAGTTTGCAAAGGGAGTACAGGTGGCAGATCCTGCTCTAAAATCTGTCTCGTGAGAGTTTACTCAAAAGGACGCAGAGGCAAAGCAGTCAAGCTCTACGTCATCTTGGATGATCAGAGTAGCAAGTCACTAGCTAGATCTGTGTTTTTGACATTCTAAACCTTAAAGGCCCCAGCAGCCCTTACTCCCTTAAGACTTGAGCAGGTACAGTGGAAACAGCGGGGAGAAGAGCTGACGGCCTACAAATTGAATTTATGGATGCTAAGACATGCCTACCCTTACCGACCATAATAGAGTGAAACCAGATCCCAGACAACAGATCAGAGATTCCCACGCCAGACGCAGCAGCTCACCAGACTCACTTGAACCACATAGCACATCTTATACCAGAACTAGATGATCAGGCTCAGATAATCTTACTCCTAGGGAGGGATATCTTGCAAGTGCACAAAGTAAAAAAACTGATCAAAGGTACTCAAAACGTCCCATGTGCCCAAAAACTGGATCTCGGGTGGGTCATTATAAGTGATGTTTGCCTGGAAGGCGCACCCAAACCGGCATCTGTAAATAACCTGCTCACTAGTACCCTCGAGAATGGTCGACATTCTCTTTTCCAACCTTATCAAAATCACATCCTCATAAAGGAGCTACCACATAACAACCCTGTACCTCTTCTCGGCCTAAGTCCCCTCTTTGACAGCAATACCTATGATGACGACCAAAGCGACTTAGGAAGCAGTGTTCAAGAGAACAAAGGAAAATAACCAGGTAGCAATGTCCATTGAGGATAGGCTCTTCCTAGAAGTTAGGGAAAGGGGTATGGAGAAAGACGGGACTAATAGCTGGAAATTTTCTATTGCTTTCTTGTTGAAGAACACCGTAACTTTCTGAGGTTTCTCTGGTTCATGGACAACAACCCCTCTGGAGACATCACATAATACCGCATGAGGGTGCACATATTTGGCAACAGTCCTTCCCCTGCAGTTGCTATATATAGCCCCAGACACTCTGCTAGAGTGGGAGAGTTAAGAGTATGGGTCAGATGTCAGACAGTTTGTGGACAAGGATTTCTATGTAGACGATTTCTTGAAATCACTACCCACAAATGAAGCTGCAATCAGTCTCCTCAAAAGAACGCTTGCTTGTTCCAACTTAAGACTCCACAAGATTGCTTTCAACAGTAGAGAACTTTTAGAAGCCTTTCCTGTACAAGATAATTCTAACAAATTAAAGGACTTAGATCTAGGCACAGTCTCACTTCCCATGCAACGCAGCCTTGGTTTTCATTGGAACTTAAGATCTGATACGTTTACTTTTCAAGTAAACACAGAAGAAAAACCCTTTTCCTGTAGAGGTGTCCTGTCTACCATAAACAGCGTACATGCTGCTTAGACTTTGCAGCACCTGTCACCATCCAGGGTAAAGCACTACTTAGAGACTTAACCTGTGAGTCGCTAGATTGGGACCACCCTTTCCCCACCGACAGGAAGAACTTATGGCTAGACTGGACAAACTCTCTAACAGCTCTATCCAACCTTAAAATCCCACGACCATATGCTCCTCTGTCATATGCTGACATTCAGATGCAAAGACTTTGCAAAGACTTTGTGTGTTTTCGGATGCTTCTGTTAAAGCAATTGCTGCTGTAGCTTACCTGAAAACCATAGACACTAAAGGACAATGCCACATAGGGTTCGTAATGGGGATAGCAAAACTTGCACCACTTCCTGAACAAACCATACCCAGGCTGGAACTTTGTGCTGTGGTATTAGCCACAGAGCTATCTGAATTCATTGCAACCAGAGGCCCAGTGAAACTCATTCGCTCTGGCATAGGGTCTAACTTTTTGTAGGAGCAGTAAAAGAACTTCAAATTCCTTGTAACTTGGATGTTCTCAGAGTAGAAAGATACTTGTGTGAACAAGACTGCATGTGGATTCAACCCATTTCACTCTTCTCACATGGGAGGTGTTTGGGAGAGGATGATAGGCATAACCAGCAGAATTCTTGACTCTATCTTCCTACAAGTAGGAACTGCAAGGCTTACTCATGAATGTTTAGTGACATTTATGGCAGAGGTTACAGCTATCATTAACGCCAGACCGTTGACATCAATTTCAAGTGACTCCGAAGATCCAGTGGTCCTCACACCTGCCATGTTACTCATGCAAAAGACTAGTCTTGCCAGTGCTCCAGCTGGAGAGTTTTGTGAGAAGGACCTTTACAAATGTCAATGGAGACAAGTACAAAGTACAAGTAAGGAGAAAGTGGCACACTGAAAAACCAAATCTTAAACTTGGTGATGTTGTGCTCATGAAAGATTGCCAGACACAAAGGAACATGTGGCCTTTGGGTCTGGTCACCAAAGTACTCCCAAGCAAGGATAAACGTGTCCGTAAAGTCGAGGTCAAGATCTTTCAACAGAATGAGGCTAAAGTATTCTTAAGATCAGTGACTGAATTTATTCTGTTGCTTTCTACGGAGGACTCTGTTAGTGACATCACTTGATGTCAGGTGGGGAGTGTTCTGTCCACCCGATGTCTATACTTATTATTTGTACCTGTGTTGTTAAATTTACATGTAAAGTGTATAATTTACATAAGACAATCGTAAGTAGGGATGAGCCGAACACCCCCCTGTTCGGTTCGCACCAGAACCTGCGAACAGACCTAAACTTCGTGTGAACTTTAGAACCCTATTAAAGTCTATAGGACTCGAACGTTCACAATCTAAAGTGCTCATTTTAAAGGGTAATATGCAAGTTACTGTCCTAAAAAGTGTTTGGGGACCCGGGTCCTGCCCCAGGGGACATGGATCAATGCAAAAAAAAGTTTTAAAAACTGCCGTTTTTTCAGGAGCAGTGATTTTAATAATGATTAAAGTGAAACAATAAAAGTGTAATATTCCTTTAAATTTCGTAGCTGGGGGGTATCTATAGTATGCCTGTGAAGGGGCGCATGTTTCTGGTGCTTAGAACTGTCGCTGCACAAAGTGTCATTTGTGCAGGAAAAAAAGTCTTTTAAAATCACTTGCGGCTAAATTGTCGGGTCTCCGTAATACAGAGAACACTCAATGAGTGTTCTCTGTATTAGCCGACGATTCATTCATTCATTGATTAAAAAAAAAAAAAAAGCGTGGGGGTTCCCCTAAATTCAATTACCAGGCCCTTCAGGTCTGACATGGATATTAAGGGGAACCCCGTGTCAAATTAAAAAAAAAAATTGACGTGGGGGTCCCCCCAAATATCCATACCAGACCCTTCAGGTCTGATATGGATATTAAGGGGAACCCCGCATCAAATTTTTAAAAAAAATTGACGTGGGGGTCCCCCTAAAAATCCATATCAGACCCTTTATCCGAGCACGCAACCTGGCAGGCCGCAGGAAAAGAGGGGGGGACGAGAGAGCGGCCCCCCCTCCCTCCTGAACCGTACCAGGCCACATACCCTCAACATTGGGAGGATGCTTTGGGGGTCTGTGACCCCTCAAAGCACCTTGTCCCCATGTTGATAAGGACAAGGGCCTCATCCTCACAACCCTGGCCGTTGGTTGTGAGGGTCTGCGGGCGGGGGGCTTATCAGAATCTGGAAGCCCCCTTTAACAAGGGGACCCCCAGATCCCGGCCCCCCCCTGTTTGAAATGTTAAGGGGGTACAAAAGTACCCCTACCATTTCACAAAGAAAGTGTCAAAATGGTTAAATAAGACAAACACACTTTTGAAAAATTCCTTTATTAAAAATGAAAAAAAAAAAAAAAAGATTCCAGCGGTGCTATACCACTCTTGCTATCCAGCGACGGATCTCCGGGGTCCAGCGATGGATGATCATATGCAGCGACGGGGGAATCTCTCAGTCCAGCGCTGTCCATACATCCTTCTTCTGTCTCCTCTCCGGAGACACTGCAGAGAGCACAGCGCTGACATTTCTTATATTGGGAGGGCGGGGCCACCCGTCACCTGACCCCGCCCCTCTGACGCTGCAGAGGGAAGCCAGGGGTTCCCCAGTGACGTGTGGGTGACCCCGCCCCCTCTGATGTAACGCAGGTTTCCGTTACATCAGAGGGGGCGGGGTCACCCACACGTCACTGGGGAACCCCTGGCTTCCCTCTCCAGCGTCAGAAACGTCAGCGCTGTGCTCTCTGCAGTGTCTCCGGAGAGGAGACAGAAGAAGGATGTATGGACAGCGCTGGACTGAGAGATTCCCCCGTCGCTGGATATGATCATCCATCGCTGGACCCCGGAGATCCGTCGCTGAAATGGTAGGGGTACTTTCGTACCCCCTTACCATTTCAAACAGGGGGGGGCCGGGATCTGGGGGTCCCCTTGTTAAAGGGGGCTTCCAGATTCTGATAAGCCCCCGCCCGCAGACCCTCACAACCAACGGCCAGGGTTGTGAGGATGAGGCCCTTGTCCTTATCAACATGGGGACAAGGTGCTTTGAGGGGTCACAGACCCCCAAAGCATCCTCCCAATGTTGAGGGTATGTGGCCTGGTACGGTTCAGGAGGGAGGGGGGGCGCTCTCTCGTCCCCCCCTCTTTTCCTGCGGCCTGCCAGGTTGCGTGCTCGGATAAAGGGTCTGATATGGATTTTTAGGGGGACCCCCACGTCAATTTTTTTTTTTAATTTGACACGGGGTTCCCCTTAATATCCATGTCAGACCTGAAGGGCCTGGTAATTGAATTTAGGGGAACCCCCACGCTTTTTTTTTTTTTTTTAATCAATGAATGAATGAATTGTCGGCTAATACAGAGAACACTCATTGAGTGTTCTCTGTATTACGGAGACCCGACAATTTAGCCGCAAGTGATTTTAAAGGACTTTTTTTCCTGCACAAATGACACTTTGTGCAGCGACAGTTCTAAGCACCAGAAACATGCGCCCCTTCACAGGCATACTATAGATACCCCCCAGCTACGAAATTTAAAGGAATATTACACTTTTATTGTTTCACTTTAATCATTATTAAAATCACTGCTCCTGAAAAAACGGCAGTTTTTAAAACTTTTTTTTGCATTGATCCATGTCCCCTGGGGCAGGACCCGGGTCCCCAAACACTTTTTAGGACAGTAATCTGCATATTACCCTTTAAAATGAGCACTTTAGATTTCTCCCATAGACTTGTATAGGGTGTTCCGGCTTTTTGAATTTGCTGCGAACAGCCCAAATTGTTCACTGTTCGCTGAACAGGCAAACAGGCAATGTTCGAGTAGAACATGAGTTCGCCTCAAACTCGAAGCTCATCCCTAATCGTAAGTATTGTGTAGTCTCCATCTAGCTTTCCTTTTTGGTATTTTTGCAGTTATTCTGTTTAATTGACTCACTGTATGTGTAGTTAAGGAAGTTGTTAGTAAGCAGGGAATTCTGGGTAGAATCTTCACAGGAAGTGAAGCAGCCACCATTCTTTGAGAAGATACTCATCAAGCAACACATGTATTTCTCAATCTATCTCCATCACCCCTTATGTCGTGTACACACTACCGGACTTTTCGACAGCAAAGTTCAGACGGAACGAATCCGTTTGACAATTAGATCGTGTGTGGTCTTCATCGAACCTTTTCTGTTGAAAAATTTGACAGACTTTAGAAACAGAACATGTTTCAAATCTTTCTGCTGGAACCAGTTCCTATCGAGAAAACCGCTCATCTGTATGCAGGTCTGACTGACCAACAAAGACACAAGCGCAGCTATTGACTACTGACAATTGAACTTCCTTTTTTCTAGTCCCATCGTACATCATTGCGGTAAACAATCAGACTTTGGTGTGATCGTGTGTAGGCAAGTCCTTTTCAGCGGAACTCCATCGGAACACCGTTGAAAAGTCCATCAGAGTTTATTCCAACGGAAAGTCCAGTCATGTGTACGTGGCATTAGAGAACTTAAAATTAAGTTTTTACTATCACATCTTGTATTGTGTATTGTTGTTTCTGCAATGCATGCTATATTGTATGCAATATTGTACTTATTAAGGTCTATTTCTGTTATTTTGTAGTTTCACCTGGCTTGTTCTAATAAAACTGAGACCAAAGAAATAGGGTATCTGACTTTATTGGGACAACCTTAGATTGTAAGCTAGTTTAGGGTAGGGACTGATGTGAATGTATAATATATATGTAAAGCACTGCGTAAATTGATGGCGCTATATAAGTACCTGAAATTATAATATTGCTTTTAAGAGAATTCCATTAAAGCTTCTTCCTTGAAGATTTTTATTGTTTTATGCACGGAGGGCCATTCTTCAGTGGAAAAAAACAGCAGCCCGCTCAGTGTCCTTTTGGAAGGGCTTGGTTAATTCCATGGTCCTTTTTTGCAACGCTACATACATATCGAGGGGATGTGAGAATACATTTACTAAGGTTTGGCAGGCCTGGTTAGATTCCTCCTCCACTGTGGGGTAATACTATACAGGTGGTATTGATATATTGGGGATATTATATTAAAAATAGTGGTCAAGCTGTATACTACCCAAGACTGACCAGCTGAACCTCTAGCATATTTGCTATCCTTCTCAATGTGAGATGCTGACTGTTATAAAAAAACTCCTGACATGGTACTGATGATTTTGGAAGGCTCGGGGAGTCTTCTGGCTCTTATGATATTCAAAATGTATACCTCTGCATATGCAAATACATCCAGCCCCCCTGGGGCTACAAAGTGTGTGGGGAGACGACGTTGAAGGGGGGGTGGATGGGTTGGGATATTTTATTTTTATAGATAGCAGTTTCATGTTTTTTTTATTTTTATTATTATTACGCCTTACTGTGGGTGTGATTTTGTTATATGGCCCTGTGTACCCTAAGTTTGGATGCCCTCAACTGTATTGTCGCACCTTGTTATTGTTTTGTCTATTGAATAACATTAATAAAAACAATTTTTAATGTAAGCTTCTGCCTTAACCTTCTGCGACCAACCCAACAACACACCTAAACTGTAAGATATAGTCATGGTTTTGTGATTTAATTATTTAAACATTTTGATCTGTTTACTTTGTTAAAGCGGAGGTCCACCCTAAAATGGACCTCCGCTCATCGGAATCCCCCCCCCTCCGGCGCCACAATTGGCACCTTTCAGGGGGGTGCAGTTACCTGGATAATCCAGGTAACTGCACCCACTTCCGGGATAGCTGTCTGCGGAAAGGGGCGTAGATTACGCCCCTTTCCGCAACTGCCCGCCCCTTTGCGCAAGTGCCCCGCTGCCTGCTGGGAAACACACAGTTCCCAGAGGCAGCGGGGACCGTCCGGATTGCACCGCGCGGCTCGCGCATGCGCAGTAGGGAACTGGGAAATGAAGCCGAAAGGCTCCATTTCCTGATTCCCATACCCAAGATTGCAGCAGCAGCACCCGAGTGTCGATCTAGAGATCGGCTTCGGGTGCCGACATCGCGGGCGCGCTGGACAGGTAAGTGTCACCATTTTAAAAGTCAGCAGCTGCAGTATTTGTAGCTGCTGACTTTAAAAAAAAAAAACGCGGAGTCCCGGCGGACTCCCGCTTTAAATCAGAGCCTTGGTCTACCTAATATATCCTTAACCAGGGTTCTCCTCTCCTAGCAGGGACAGGGCTAGCACTTCTAATGTTGGACATAGACTATACAATCTGATTGTACAATCTCCTTTAGATTTACCAGAACTATTATAAGAACACACCTGAAAAATCCACTAAATTTGCATCAAAATAGGCAGGCACTTGCAATACATTCTTGATAGTAGATCTTTAGATCTTGATCTGAACTTGTGTGGGATTTTTTTGAGCAGGGTTCGGTCTTCAAAGAAGACTAATATGAAAAGGTTGTCAAAAAATAGCATGCGGAGGAGGAAGGGTGTGCATTGACCTAGGGACCATTGTACCAATGCATTTTTTTTATTCCATTTATAAATGAAAAATATTTTTAAATTGCCCAGAAAAGGTATTTCCCTTCTTGCCGCTATAAAAAAAAGTAAAAAGGCATCATCAAGACGTCATCTGGCTCCAGATGATGTCTTGGTGACAAAACGCGTAGGGCGTGGCCATAGTACGTATCCACTCTCGATCAGAGTGGTGCAGCTCGTTCAAGCCGGTGTCAGCTGTAAGAATATTGTTGCATGCTAAACATACTGGCAAATGTAAGTACAACCATTACTGTAATAAATTGTAATTCTTAAACAATACTACACTATGGAATAACTGGATGAGGGGCTGCAATACACTGAAGAAGGTTCCAGGAAAACACCTTAAAGCGACACAATGGCTTACACTGTGAATGCGCAAATACCCTTAAGGGGTAAGGCATCTGGTGAGTGCAAAATCACTACCTGCACAGAAAAGAGCACTGGCACCTTCTTTCAGCACATGAAGGATCAATTACAGCACCCATCACATTCACCAAAATAATTGTCCGTTGTGCACAAGTCACTTTCTTCACGTTTAGGGACTATACAATAGTTTTTAGCATATGTATTATACATATTTAATTTATCCATATATTTGCATCTAATTTTATATATTTAATTATTTCAAATCATTAAATCCTTCTTTTTTTTCTCTCTCTCTCCAGGGGGTCTAACACATTCTAATAGTAATACTTAACAATGAATTGTTTTTTTTTTTACGGTTTTTCCCTGTTTTTATTTTTTTGTCACACAATTTAAGGAATCAAATTGGACACCATTTTTATATTGGTTAAATAACACTAAAGACATTATTTTTTAGGTTTATATTTTAAATTCACATTTTTTAATCATTTAATAACACTCAATTTAATAGGTTTATTTACTAGTGCTATTTTCTTCACAGTGGGTTTTTCTAAATATATTGTGCTTGGAATTTTTAAACTTAGTATAGAGGGTCTAACACACACATAAAAAAAAAAAATCCCACAAAAAGCACTTTCTTATATTAATACAGGAGAAATAAGTGAGTTTATTCATAATTTTTATATCAGTTTTTATATTTCTTTGGGCCACATACAACATATTTCACTAATACCTGATAGAGGGTCGAACACAAAACTTTGGTTTTAGGCACTTGAAGTCTTTTAATTTTCATTTTGAAGTTTGAACTGTGCAGACCAATTTTAATTGATATTTTATGACACAACATTCTGGTAGCACAATTGTTCCTAGCACATTTTCGTTTCAGTAAATTAGGGGGTAGCGCCATTTCTACTTTTCTTCCTTCCTCTTCCTCCTTATTGGCTGAGATAGCAGCCATTAGCTCTCACTACTGTCAATCACAGCCAGTGAGCCAACGGGGAGAGAGACACACAGAGCAGCAGTTCGGCAGCAAGCCTGCTCAGGTGTCATCATAGCAAGCAGATTTATTGCACTTGCTTACACTCACCAGGAGGGAGGGGCTAGAAGTGCAGGCTGGGGAGGAGGAGGATCAGAGCTACTTTGTTGTTTTTTTAACTCTTGTTATTTCTTTAAAAAATATGCATTTAATATTACTTTAAATTGAGACTAAAGATAGGCCATCTAGTTCAACCAATAGAAAAAAATCATACAAAACCCATATACACAATACTTTACCGACATTTGATCCAGAAGAAGGCAAAAAACCCCAGTAAAGCATGATCCAATTTGCTACAGCAGGGGAAAAAGTTCCTTCCTGATCCCACGAAAGGCAATCAGATTTTCCCACAATCAACTTTACCTATAAATGTTAGTATCCAGTTATATCATTTACATTTAGGCTGCTTTCACACTGGGGCGGGAGCAGCGTCGGCGGTAAAGCGCCGCTATTTTTAGCGGCGCTTTACCGTCGTTTTAGCGGCGGTGTGCAGGCGCTAGCGGGGTGGTTTTAACCCCCGCTAGCGGCCAACAAGGGGTTAAACCCACCCGCAAAGCGCCGCTGCAGCGGCGCTTTGCCGGCGGTATTGCCGCGGTGTCCCATTGATTTCAATGGGTACGAGCGGTATAGGAGCGGTGAATACACCGCTCCTTCACCGCTGCAAAGATGCGGCTGGCAGGACTTTTTTCACCGTCCTGCCAGCGCATCGCTCCAGTGTGAAAGCCCTCCGGCTTTCACACTGGAGTTAAAGGGGCCGGTTTTTTTCAGGCGTTACACAGGCGCTATTTTTAGCGCTGTAACGCCTGAATACCGCCCAGTGTGAAAGCAGCCTTAGGAAAGAATCCAGGCCTTTTTTAAAGCAATCTTTTGAGCTGGCCAGAAGACTTTAGATTTTAGCAGGAGACCTAAGTATCAGACTGTCCAGCTCCTACATTGAATAACATGAAACAGAGATCAATGTGACCAGCTATTTCAAAGAACGTGTATAATTCCGAAATCAAACAAACCAAGCATAGTCTTTAGGGCAAATACAAGGAAGCAGTCGCTCAAAAATGTCTCAGAAAGAGAAATATAATAATAACAAATACAGGGTAAATGTGGGCAGAAAAGTCTCTGCCGCCAATAACAAGATTACATTTAATTCCTCTAATCTTTCTTCATAGCTGAACACCTCTATGCCTCTTATCAGTTTGGTTGGCCTTCTCTGTACTTTCTCCAATTCCCTGATATCCTTTTTTGAGAACTGGTGCCCAAAACTGAACTATATATTGCAGATGAAGTATTACTAAAGATTTGTACAGGGTCAAAATTACATCTCTCTCTCTGAGACCATACCTCTCTTAATAAAAGAAAGGACTTTGCTCACTTTGGAAACCGCAGCTTGGCATTGCATGCGATTATTAAGCTTATGATCTACCAAAACCCCCAGATCCTGCTCCACTATGGATTCCCCCAGATGTCCCTCTAGTATGTATGATAAATGTATATTCTTAGCCCCCAAGTGCATAACTTTACATTTCTCAACATTAAACCTCATTTTCCACAAAGTTGCCCAATTAACCACTTCAGTCCCAGAAGAATTTACCCCCTTAATAACCAAGCCATTTTTTGCGATACAGCACTGCATTGTTTTAATTGAAAATTGCGCTCTCGTGCGATACGGCACCCAAACAAAATTGATGTCCCTTTTTTCCCCACAAATAGAGCTTTCTTTTGGTGGTATTTGATCACCTCTGTGGTTTTTATTTTTTGCACTATAAACAAAAAACTATTTTTTTTTAATTTTTGCTATAATACATATCCCCCCAAAAATGTAAAGAAAATGAATGTATTCATCAGTTTAGGCCAATATGTATTCTGCTACATATTTCTGGTAAAAAAAATCCAAATAAGCATATATTGATTGGTATGCACAAAAGTTATTGCGTCTACAATATAGGGGATCGATTTAGGGACTTTTCACTTTTTTGATTGTTTTTACTGGTAATGGCGGTGATCTTCAATTTTTAGCTGGACTGTGACATTGCGGCGGATAAATCTGACCATAAGTGACACATTTGGTGACCAGTGACACCAATACAGTGGCATTGCCATAAAAATGCACTGATCACTGTATAAATACACTGGCAGGAAAGAGGTTAACACTAGGGGGAGATCAAGGGTTTAAGTGTTCCTTAGAGAGGTGCTTTCTTACTGTGGGGGGAGTGGACTAACAGGGAGTATAGAGAGGGCGCTGTTCTGGATCACTAGGAACAGCAGATCTCTCTCTCTCTCTCTCTCTCTCCTCCCCTGTCAGAACAGGGATCCACCTTGTTTAGATTGGCAGAGCCTCATTCTGCCTCTGTAAGGAGCAATCACGGGTGACCGGCGGACATAGAGTCCGCGAAACCCCTGTGAGCACTCCTCCCACATGGACACACAATCACATGCACGGACCAACGGATGGGTACATTGGTTCAGGCAGCTGAGCCACCTTGCCGCAGTATATCTGCGGTGGGTGGTTGGCAAGTAGTTAAACAGTGAATTGAGGCTGGCTTGAAAGTTGGAGACATCCTGTAAAGAGGTTATTCCACTGCATAGCTTGGTGTCATCTGCAAATACTGAAATGGTACCTTTAATCCCAGACCCTATATCATTTATAAAGGTATTAAAAAGTAAGGGTTCCAACCAGGGGAGGATCCAGAGTCTAGTCTCGGGAGGGGCACTGTCAGAAAAAAAAAATTTGGGGGGCAATTTATCAGGGAAATGGCTGGTGTTGGTACTTCAATCATCACGGCACCAAAGTTGTTATGGTGTTAGGACGATTGAAGTGCATTATTTCTATTATTACATTTTATATAAAATGAAATAGTTCAACTCACCATAATGCAGAATTAGTGGGAGCCCTGAGCATGTCACTTGCCACATCGCCTGCCACCAGATGCGGATTGTCACTTTCCACGTCACCTGCCACATATTGCAGGCTGTCACTTGCCACATCACCTGCCACATGTTGCGGATTGCCACTTTACTGCTAAGGTGGTCTCTTGCTGTGTCCGAGTCAGGCAGCAGATTACCAGTCAGGCAGCAGAGAGATGATGTAATCTCTCTGATGCCCACGGCTGCCTGCACAGTGAGGGTGGAACTGCAGGGATGCAGGGCGGGTGGCGAGATTATGTCATCTCTCTGCTCCCCCACCTGTCATGTCCCTGATTGGCCAGCAGCCCATTCACATACCGAGCCGCACAGCTACTCGCCCACTCTCTCACCCGCCCTTTCACTGACTGAGCCGCCCGGCCCAGCTCTCTCACGTGCGGAGCCGCCCACACTTTCAGCCGCCCGCTCACCGTCCAAGTCGGCCGGCCCGCCCACTCTCTCACTCGGGGAGCCACCTGCCCACTCACTCACCCGCATTCTCAGAGGGGACAATTACCCCATTACCCACCCCTTAATCCGCCCCTGGTCCCAACACTGAACCCTGGGGTACACCACAAATAACCTTAAACCATTCAGAGTAAGAATCTTTAACAACTACTCTCTGACATCTTTTAGCCGGTTTTCTATCCATTTAAAAACTGATATTGCCAAGCCTGTAGATTTTAGCTTACACCTTAGCCGTGTGTAGGAAACTGTGTCAAACATTTTTGCAAAATCCAAGGTTCGTCCTACCCCTCTGTCCAAGATTTTGCTTTCCTGCTAATAAAAAGAAATAAGGTTTGTTTGACAACTTCTGTCTTTCATGAATCCATATTGTCTGTTGTTTCAAATATTTTTTTCAAGCAAAAACTCATCTATGTGGTCTTTTATTAAACTCTCCAGTATCTTTCTGACTATAGAATTAAACTAACAGGTCTATAGTTACTTGGTAAAGACTTTGATCCCTTTTTAAATTTTGGCACCACATTGGCCCTATGCCAATCCAGTGGTACCAGTACAGTCATTAATGAGTCCATAAAGATTAGAAGATGGAGGTTTAATAAGGATAAGCGCAAACCAAGGATCTTTAGTAAGGGGACACTCCTGGTACAGTGTGTATAGAAGTTTAAATATCTTGGCTTACAAACCTACCTTACAGTTTCCAAAATCAGATTGTGTTGGAGTATCTGCAAAACATACAGTATCTCACAAAAGTGAGTACACCCCAAACATTTTTGTAAATATTTAATTCTATCCTTTCATGTGACAACACTGAAAAAATTACACTTTGCTACAATGTAAAGCATTGCGTGTACAGCTTGTTTCATAGTTAGTAAGGTTGAATAAAGACACCAGTCCATCCAGCTCAACCTGAGTGAGTGTCTACAATTGTCCCTATCCCTGTACATTGCACACTCACATTGGTCCCTACCCTCAAGTAGCCCACAATCCAAGGTCCCCTTTCATATACTAGGGCCAATTTTGGACAGAAGCCAATTAACCTACATGCATGTCTTTGGATTGTGGGAAGAAACCAGAGTACCCGGAGGAAACCCACGCAGGCACAGGGAGAACATGCAAACTCCAGGCAGGTAGTGTTGTGGTTGGGATTCGAAACAGCGACCCTTCTTACTGCTAGGTGAGAGTGCTCACCACTACACCACTGTGCCGCCTGTGTAAATTTGCTGCCCCCTCAAAATAACTCAACACACAGCCATTAATGTCTAAAACGCTGGCAACACAAGTGTAAAATGTCTAAATTGGGCCCAATTAGACATTTTCCCTCTCTGTTGTCATATGACTCATTAGTGTTACAAGGTCTCAGTTTAAATGGGGAGCAGTTGTATTAAATTTGGTGTTATCACTCTCACTCTCTCATAATGGTCACTGAAATTTCAACTTGGCACCTTGAGGCAAAGAACTCTCTGAGGATCTGAAAAAAAGAATTGTTGCTCTACATTAAGATGGCCTAGGCTATAAGAAGGTTGCCAAGACCCTGAAACTGAACTGCAGCATGGTAGCCAAGAGCATACAGTGGTTCACCAGGACAGGGTCCACTCAGGACAGGCCTCGCCATGGTCAACCAAAGAAGTTGAGTGTGCGTGCTCCGAGTCATATCCAGAGGTTGTCTTTGGGAAATAGACGTATAAGTGCTGCCAGTATTGCTGCAGAGGTTTAAGTGGTGGGGGGTCAGCCGGTCAGTGCTCAGACCATACTTCGCACACTGCATAAAATTGGTATGCATGGCTGTTGTCCCAGAAGGAAGCCTCTTCTAGATGATGCACAAGAAAGACTGCAGTTTGCCAAAGACAAGCAGACTAAGTACATGGATTACTGGAACCATGTCCTGTGGTCTGATGAGACCAAGATAACCTTATTTGGTTCAGATCATGTCAAACATGTGTGGTGGCAACCAGGGGAGTAGCACTCAGACAAGTGTGTCTTGCCTACAGTCGAGCATGGTGGTGGGAGTGTCATGGTCTGGTGCTGCATGAGTGCTGTCGGCACTGGGAAGCTACAGTTCATTGAGGGAACCATGAATGCCAACCTGTACTGTGACATACTGAAGCAGACATGTTCCCCTCTCTTCAGAGATAGGGCCACAGGGCAATATTCCAACATGATAACCACCCCACCCCAAACACACCTCCAAGATGACCACTGCCTTGCTAAAGAAGCTGAGGATAAAGGTGATGGACTGGTCAAGCATGTCTCCAGACCTAAACCCTATTGAGCATCTGTAGGGCATCTTCAAAGGGAAGGTGGAGGAGCGCAAGGTCTCTAACATCCACCAGCTCTGTGATGTCATCATGGAGGTGTGGAAGAGGACTTCAGTGGCAACCAGTGAAGCTCTGGTGAACTCTACGCCCAAGGGGGTTAAGGCAGTGCTGGAAAGTAATGGTGGCCAGGCAAAATATTGACACTTTGGGCCCAATTTGGACATTTTCATTTAGGGGTGTCCTCACATTTGTTGCCAGTGGTTTAGACATTAATGATTGTGTGTTGAGTTATTTTGAGGGGACAGTAAATTTACACTGTTATACAAGCTGTATTCTCACTACTTTACATTGTAGCAAAGTGTAATTTCTTCAGTGTTGTCACAGGAAAAGATAGAATAAAATATTTCCAAAAATGTGAAGGGTGTACTCACTTTTGTGGGATACTGTATATCCATTTTGTTCAAAAATGTAAAAGTTTTCAGAATGTTTATGATAGATTATTACCTAAAGTAGAACTATAGGCAAAACTTTTTTTTTTCATTTTGGACAGAGCAAGGGAGGGTTTTTTCCACATCTGTGTCCCAGAGATTTACCTTCACGTCCTGTCCCATAGACAAGCAGGAAGTGAGAGGAAATCCCTACAAATGAAAGGAATTCCTTGAGGACCCCCAGGTCTCCATTGGAAGAGTTACCTCCCATTACGCTTTTGGAAACAACCCAAAATTTGGGATTTTCTTTTACGTTCACTTTCAATAATAATGATAAACAGGACAAATAGGGTAAATATCCTAAACGGGGGCACAGACAGCAATAAAAACTGACAGGTGTTCCAATCCCTCTCCACTTCATCCAAAACAAAAAAAAAAGTTTTGACTTTTGTGACAGACCTAGCCAGGACAGACTTCAGTTATACTTTAACCACTAGCTGACCGCGTAACCTACTTGTGCTGCGGCAATAGCCTCTAGAGGTGCGTGCACGCCACCGGAGACGTGCTGATTGGACAGAGGGGGAGCAAATCAGCTGGTCCGGCTGACCCGATGTCCATCGGCCACCCTTGATCGTTCCCAAACGAGACAGAACAGCCATCTGCCATCTGTAAACAAGGCAGATCACCGTTCTGACAGGGGAGAAGATGGAGGTCTTGTGTTTCTGCTAAATAGGAACATGGATCTCTGTCTTCATCCAGTCAGACCATTCCACACAGTTAGCAAACACTCCCAGGAAACACATTTAACCCTTTGATTACCCCTGATGTTAATCCACTGTCATTTAGGGATGGGCTGTCTGTTGGAGTCAAACTCATGTTCGACTCGAACATTGGCTGTTCGTCTGTTTGCCGAACAATTTGGGTTGTTGGTGGGAAATTCGAAAGCTGCAGAACACCCTTTAAAAGGCTATGGGAGAAATAAAAAGTGCTAATTTTAAAGGCTAATATGCAAGTTATTGTCATAAAAAGTGTTTGGGGACCTGGGTCCTGCCCCAGGGGACATGTATCAATGAAAAAAAAAATTAAAAACTGCATTTTTTTCGGGAGCAGTGATTTTAATAATGCTTAAAGTGAAATAATAAAAGTGTAATATTCCTTTAAATTTGACACCTGGGGGGTGTCTATAGTCTGCCTGTAAAGGTGCGCATGTTTCCCATGTTTAGAACAGTCCGACAGCAAAATACCAGGCCCTTCAGGCCTGAAATGGATATTAAGGGGAACCCCGCACCAAAATGTAAAAAAAAATGGCATGGGGGTCCCCCTCAAAATCCATACCAGACCCTTCAAGTCTGGTATGGATTTTAAGGGGAACTCCGCACCAAAAAAAAATGGAGTGAGGTCCCCCTAAAAATCCATACTGGACCCTTATCCGAGCATGCAACCTGGCAGGCCACAGGAAAAGAGGGGGGGATGAGAGAGCACCCCCCCTCCTGAACTGTACCAGGCCACATGTCCTCAACATTGGGAGGGTGTTTTGGGGTAGGCCCCCAAAGCACCTTGTCCCCATATTGATGGGAACAAGGGCCTCATCCCCACAACCCTTGCCGGTGGTTGTGGGGGTCTGCGGGTGGGGGGCTTATAGGAATCTGGAAGCCCCCTTTAACAAGGGGACCTCCAGATCCCAGCCCCCCCATGTGAAATGGTAATGGGGTACAAAATTACCCCTACCATTTCACAAAAAAAGTGTTAAAAATTACAAGAGACAGTTTTTGACAATTACTTTATTCAAAGTCTTCTTCTTTCCATCTTCTTCGGTTTATTCCTGTGCTTCTTCCTCCGATCCTCAGCTTCTTGCTGGATTTTGAGGGGGGCCCCCATGCCATTTTTTTTTTTACATTTTGGAGCGGGCTTCCCCTTAATATCCCTACCAGACCTGAAGGGCCTGGTATGGAATTTTGGGGTACCCCCATGCATTTTTTTTCCTTCATTTTGGTTCGGGGTTCCCCTGTGGGGAAATCCCCATGCCGTTTTTTTCAATGAACTGTTATGTGTATTGACGGACCCGACAATTCATTGTAGCCACGGGTAGTTTTAAATTAGTGCGCCCCTTTACAGGCAGACTATAGACACCCCTCAGGTACGAAATGTAAAGGAATATTATACTTTTATTGTTTCAACTTAAGCATTATTAAAATCACTGCTCCTGAAAAAACTGCAGTTTTTAAAACTTTTTTTTTGCATTGATACATATCCCCTGGGGCAGGACCCAGGTCCCCAAACACTTTTTATGACAATAACTTTGCATATAAGCCTTTAAAATTAGCACTTTTGATTATTCATGTTCAAGTTCCATAGACTTTAACGGTGTTCATGTGTTCGAACAAATTTTTTGCCCGTTCGCATGTTCTGGTACGAACAGAACAGGGGGGTGTTCAGCTCATCCCTACTGTCATTATACAGTGAAAGTGCATTTTTTAGCACTGATCACTGTATTAGTGTCACTGGTCTCCAAAAAGTGTCACTTGGTCCCCAAAAAGTGTCACTTGTCTGACGTAATGTAGCAGTCCCAATGAAAACCGCTGATTGTATACATAAAAAAAAATCCATAAATCTATCCCATAGTTTGTAGCCGCCGTAACCTTTGTGCAACCCAATCAATATACGCTTATTGGGATTTTTTTACCACAAATATGTAGCAAAATACACATTAGCCTAAATCAGGGGTATTGAATTACATTTTACGGAGGTCCAATCAGCCAAATATTCTGCCAGCAGAGGTCCGAAAGACTTATTCACATCACCCACCCCCCTCACATCACAAATCCCCCAACAGCATCCCCCCTTCACATTATCTGCCCAACCCCCCTCCACATCACCTACCCCCACAGCACTGCCCCTTCACGCCACCTCTCTTCCCCCCAGGACTTCCCCTCTTCACATCAACTCCCTCACACACACAAACACACACACAGCACTGCCCCTTCGCATTACTCCTTTCCCCAGCACTGCCCCCTCACATCACACATGCCCCACAGTAGTGCATTTACCCTCTTCACAGCACCTGCATCCCCATCATTTCACATTCCCTTCATTAGATCACCCTTATATCACAAATCCCCAGTAATATGCTCTGCCCTCCTTACTCCCCTACAGCACTTCTCCCTCTCAAATCACAACCCTGCCTCTTCCTTCACATCCCCTCACAGAACTGCCTACCTTCACAGCCCCCACAGCAATGTCAGAGCCCCCCACAGCACTTCCTTCCTTCACAGCCCCACACAACACTGCCTACCTTCACAGAATCCCCACAGCACTAACCCCCTCCCACATTACCCCCCTCAGCAGTGTACTTAGCCTTTGAATGTACAGCCTTCCCCCTCCACCGCTGCTTGCTCTCACATCACCCCCACCCTCCTGTGGTGTCCTCCATCCTTCACTCTCCTACCTTAGATCGAACGGAGGCAGAAAGCACCATGATCATATTAACCAGCAAGTGATTAGTGGCTAGGATGCAGGGCAGTCCTAGCCACTAATCACTTGCAGGTTAATATGAAAAGCAGCCGGAAGCTCTCATTCCCATCCAATGCAGAGCCGTGTCTTCTGAAGTCCATCTAATACCAGCACTACACTGATTACCTGGCTCCAATGCAGAGCTGTGCCTCCCGCACCCAGGATATTACCATGGTGCCCCCCCCCCCCCCGACATGCAGAGAACAACAGCGGCCGTGGCTGGGGAAGAGAAGTGGCTCCCATATGATGCGACCGTAAGTGACTTGGTCTGGATCTTGCCAGCGGTCCACCATCTAGTGATGCCTGGCCTAAATTGATGAAGAAATTTGATTTGTATACATTTTTTTATTAGATGTGTTTTATAGCAGGAAGTAAAAAATATTGTGTTTTTTTCACAATTGTCACTTTTTTGTTGTTTATAGCGCAAAAAATAAAAAGCACAGAGGTGATCAAATACCACCAAAAGAAAGCTCTATTTGTGGAGAAAAGGACATCAATTTTGTTTGGGTATGGCATTGCATGACTTTGCAAATGTCAATTAAAGTAATGCAGTGTCGTATCGCAAAAAAATGGCCTGGTTGTTAAGGGGGTATAAACTTCTGGGGCTGAAGTCATCTGGCTGTCCAAGACATATGACAACTCAGACTTCTATCTTCTGTGTCCTTTTAGAGTATGAATTCTACATTTGATATGGTACAAATTTACACAATTGTCCTAAAATGTGAGAGTTTAAAACATTTCTTATTTTACAACATATTTTTTACCATTCTTCAGATAATAAAGAATGTTTTTGTTTCTCCTTTTGTAGAAAAACACTGCTTGGGAGACAAATCTTATTTCTGCCGGATGGAAATTCTTTCTCGCTATTGTTCAATGACTGGTTATAGCAGACTCTGCTGTAAGTCATGCAATTCATCTCTACCTAAAAGTGACCAAAATTCTGGAAAAAATAATAGTATTGAAAATATTTCAACCACACCACATATATTTTCTACACCGACACCAACACCTGTTTACAATGTAATTGTTCCAGCAATCAATATAACTGAAAAGCCTCAAGACACCAACAGAGTGGATGTGCCATATAAAATTATAATACATGAGAATGAGGTTCCTAGACCAAATATTATTCCTCGAAGAAAGAACATTAATGAAAAGACCAAAAACCAGAGGATTCAACAGCTGATTGCAGAAAAATTACAAGAATCCAAGAAAAAGTTACATTAATTGCAAAGATGCTGTTACATCTCTCACTGGACTACCAAGAAGAAATAAATGGCACAAACAAAGAATCAAAAACTTTCCTAAAGGCCAATAGTGCACTTCAGGAAATATGCCAAGTAAATATACACTGCACTCCTGGAATGCAGTGTATTTTTCTTCAAAGTGGACAAGAAACTCATTATTCCAACAATGGATAATGTTAAAGATTACTTCAGGTGCTTTTTGTTTTAATCAGAATCATTTTATATGCAGTTATTTACTGGTGGTTATGTTTTGATCTTATCTCTAATCTGTTTGTAACAATGCACAATTAGAACATTTTTGCAATATAGAATGTTTCTATTTGCTTCTCTTCATTGCAAACTGCACTAAGTATATTTCACCATGGATTTGTGTTAAGTAATTTTCTTGTAAGACCTAAAACTTCTGATATGCCAATTTTATTTTACAAGATTACACCCTGCTGTATTGCTTCCTGTGCAGTTTTAAAGCCTATCAATTGGTCCCTATTCACCAAACTGGAAATATTGAACTGAGAAAAACCAAAGTACATTCAGAGGACACTTTGTGTTGTACACTGTGTTTATGCTAGCCATACACATTAAGATTCACCCATCGACACAAATCAGCATGGATGGAAGAATCTTCAGTGCCAGCTATTATATTCTGACGACTGGCACCCCTGGTTGTCATGAATAGTAGCATACAGTACTAGGACCACACTGCCCAATATTGTGCTGAGATAAACCACTTAAAGTGCATTCCAAGGACATAACTTTGTGTTGTGCACCATATTTCATCTAGTCATACACATTAGAATTCACCCATCAACACTAATCAGCATGGATGGAAGAATTTTCAGTGCCAGCTATTATATTTTGACAGCTGGCTGTCATGAATACAGTACTAGGACTACACTGCCCAAGTTAAAGTGATTGTAAAAGGGACCCTAAAAGGAAGGGACACTAGTATCCCCCAGTACAAGAGGGGACTTTAAAGGCGAACAAACAAAAACCTATATCATAAAAATATATTGTTTATTTGAAAAAAGGCTTGGAGAAGCATATATAAAAGCACAATGATAGTCTATACAAAACATTTGTGCAGAACAAGAAAAGATTTACACACAATACATTCTTTACAAATTCAGAAATTAATACTAATTCTTCCATAAGCCTGACATGTTTTTAGGAGAGAAAGTAAGTATATTCTGAAAAAAGTTAAGAACAGTCTTAACATAGACTCTTTTTCAAGGCAAAGTCAACTTTTCAGTATCTGCTCGTTTAGCAGTCTACCTTGTTTAGTGGTTGCCATAGAAATGCCTCATACCCTGCTGACACTAAAATGACCAGCACTGCGTAGGCGCCAGCGGTCTTTGAAGCCCGCAGATGGAGCCTTACTCAGTGCAAACTGTGCCTGTTAAAAGCAAAAACACTCCAGCTATCCGTTAATTGCACTCTCATTTAAAGTAAGTATAGAGCTTAATAGAGTTGGCTTCAATTGAACCTTAATGTTTTGCCTTATGTAAGGAGAGGGAGAAAAACTTCTTGAGAGATATTCCCATTTTTATTTTTGTAACCAATTATAATGACATGGGGAGGTTTTTTCTACAGGCGTCAATGTCTCTTTTAAGTATATCAATGGAACGTTTGTAAAGCATTTAGAAACAGACCCCGGTGTATGGGAGGGGCCTGTCCAGGGGTTTTTGATGCGCAATTTTAAGATACCAAACTAATTATAATAAGTTATTGTATTACCCCTCAGAGCTCTTCTGTGGCTGTGCTGTGGTGGTCGTCCCTCTAGGGGACCTTTGTGAGGGCTTTTCTGAGCTTGGACGGTGTCCATCACCTCTTGGTGGACAAACAGCGGCAAAAGTTTATTTAATCTTCTAAGAAAATCGTTTTTGCATACATTCATATATAAATACTTCTCTATATAATTCAATATTGGTATGTATACTGGACAAGTTCAGATACTGTAACGTTGACTTTGCCTTGAAAAAGCGTCTGTGTTAAGACTGTTCTTACCTTTTTTTCAGAATATACTTACTTTCTCTCCTAAAAAAAAACCCTCTGAAGAAGGAACATCGTCCTGAAACATGTCAGGCTTATGGAGGAATTTGTATTCATTTCTGAATTTGTAAAGCATGTATTGTGTGTAAATCTTGTCTTGCTCTGCACAAATGTTTTGTATAGACTATCATTATGCTTTTATACAGTATATGCTTCTCCAAGCATTTTTTTCAAATGAATAATATATTTTTATGATATAGGTTTTTGTTTGTTTGCCTTTAAAGCCCCCTTGCACCCGGGGTACTAGTGTTCCTTCCTTTTAGAGTCCGTTTTACAATTCATTTTGGGATGTTGACAACCCTCTATTGAGAATTTACGTTTTCTCTTTGTGGTTCACCACTATATACAAGTTAAAGTGATTGTAAAGTCTTGTTTTTTTTTTTCTTAAAAAATAACAAACATGCTATACTTACCTACCCTGTGTAGTAGTTTTGCACAGAGTAGCCCAGATCCTCCTCTTCTTGGGTTCCTCTTCGATACTCCTGGCCCCTCCCTCCTGTTAAGTGCCCCAACACCAAGCAGTCTGCTATGGGGGCACCCAAGCTGAGTCACAGCTCCCTGTGTCCATTCAGACATTGAGCCGCAGCCTGCCCCAGCCCTGCCTCCTCTCACTTCTGATTGGCTAACTGATTTTGATTGACAACAGTGGGTGCCAATGGCACCGTTGCTGTGTCTCAGCCAATCAGGAGAGAGAGTCGCTGGACGTCACTGGACATCGCTGGACAGAAAGTATTAGGGGGGCTGAGGCGGGCTGCTACACACAGAAGGCTGTTTATTTTAATGCACAGAATGCATTAAGATAAAAAAAATCTTCTGATTTCACAACCACTTTAACACAGGTTCTGAATGTTCTTCTGTATTGTATATGGTAAATTCAGAACATAGGCCTGGGATGTAACAAACCTCTCTACTTTTAACGGTGTCAAGTACAGAGGTTTCATAGTTTCATAGTTAGTAAGGTTGAAGAAAGACACCAGTCCATCCAGTTCAACCTGTGTGAGTGTCTACAATTGTCCCTATCCCTGTACATTGCACACTCACATCAGCCCCTACCCTCAAGGAGCCCACAATCCAAGGTCCTCATATACTAGGGCCAAATTTGGACAGAAGCCAATTAACCTACCTGCATGTCTTTGGATTGTGGGAGGAAACCGGAGTACCCAGAGGAAACCTACACAGGCACAGGGAGAACATGCAAACTCCAGGCAGGTAGTGTCAAGGTTGGGATTTGAACCAGCGACCCCTCTTACTGCTAGACGAGAGTGCTAACCACTACACCACTGTGCCGCCAACAGTAGTAAAAAAAAAACAAAAAAAAAAAAAAACAAGAATTTTATTACAAAATCGTAAAAAAATGAGAAATAACAATGATACATTCATAACAGAGGCTCAATGGATTATTAAAACATGTGTATACAAGGCACTACCATTCTTGACATGTTTCACTCGTTAGAGTTTCTTCAGGAGATTAATGGTATGACTCTTTGATATGCTGAAATAACAAAATAGAGTAAGAAACATTTCATGACTGCATATAGAATAAATGCATCATAGCAAAGAGAGACATATTGGCTTAATAATATGTAACAATTAGTAAACAATGTTAAAATATCAAAAATTACAAGGGCATAGAAACAGATGATCAGGGATAGGAATAGGTCCCACCACAATTGCTTGAATTCCAGGGATGGAAATAAATAGAATAAAAAATCGATTGAAAATAAAGACAGCCAGTCAGCCAGCGGAGCCATTTAAAGTGCTTGCAGTGAAGGGCAATACTGATAATAAGTCTATGAAAGATATACAATATATAAAGTGTATATTCAGTAACATAGCCAATTGGGGAAAAAAAGAGATGAAACAATCCCAGCTAAGCAATAATTACCTTCTTATGTAATGATGGTTGAATCAGTACAATGGGGATAAGCAACGTGCTAGTATCTAGATAGATCACAGGCACCAGCATCTAGAGAAATCCAAACAATGGTTGCCAAATGCACCTAAATAGAAATGAAGCATCAACAGTCTAAATAAATAAATAGAGAGACTTTCTCAATTCAGAGAGAAGGCATGCAAATCAATAGAAAATACATATGATCTATAATGTAGCTTACAAAAAGGGCATTGATTTACAGTAATTCCGCAAGCCTGGAAAGGGATATCACCACATCCCTTACACGGCTGTCTCCGACAGACTGTAGGGGCATAAATCTGGCACTTATATTGTCTCTCTCCAACTCTGCGGCGCCTCACGTCACTGCCGAGTCGTGGACGTGAACAAAAGGAGTGTCAATGCGTGAGCATCCGGAGGGGCCGACTGCGAATGCTCCACAGACGCATTGTGTCATGAGCGCGCAGCCACCATCTTGCAAAGTCTCGTGCCCTCATCGGGAGGGCAGGAAGCAAGGCAGGGAGATGGGCGGACCAGAAAGTGCAGCCAATCCCCTTCATCTGGACAGGAATCCACAAGCTCCGGTCAAGCACACGGACAAAACTGAAAGTGAGGCAAACCACTGGTCGAGTAATTGATTAACACATCGACCGGTGGGATGACCCGGGCGCCCATGCAAGCATAGACCGCTACAGCTGGCAAAGAAATGGAGTTCATTGAATAAACAGACAAATACCATTAACCACATGATCACTGGGCCCTTAATAACCAGACCAAATTTATACCACTACATATCTTTGGTAAAAACACCCAAATCAGTGTATATTATTTGTTCTTTGTGAAAGTTATAGAGTCCAGAAGCTATGGTGCCAATCTCTGAAAATTGATCACCCCTGAAGTACTGACGGCCTATCTAATTTCTTGAGACCCTAACAAGCAAGGAAAGTACAAATATCCCCCAAATGACCCCTTTTTGGAAAGTAGACATTCCACGGTATTTAGTAAGAGGCATGGTGAGTTTTTTGAAGTTGTAATTTTTTCCCACAATTCTTCACAATTCAAGATTTTCTTTTCTTTTTTTTTTTCCTCACAAAATTTTTATATTAGCAGGTTATTTCTCACACAGCATATGCATAGCACAAATTACACCCCAAAACACATTCTACTACTGCTCCTGAGTATGGTGACACTACATGTGTGGGACTTTTACACAGCGTGGCCACATACAGAGGCCCAACATGCATGGAGCGCCATCAGGCTTTCTTGGAGCATAAATTACACATATCATTTCTTGACTACCTCTTACACTTTTGAAGGCCCCGGAGAACCAGGAAAATGGAAACGCCCCAAAAATGACCCCATTTTGGAAAGAAAACAACCCAATGTATAATCTATGAGGCATATTGAGTCTTTTGCACGTGTCATTTTTTTCCACAAGTTTTTGGAAAATGTGTAAAGAAAATGAAAACACATTTTTTTTACACAACGTTGTCCATTTACACAATATTTCTAACACATAACATGTACATACCAAAAATTACACCCCAAAATAGATACTCCTACTCCTCCTGCGTATGGTGTTACCACATGTGTGAGACTTTTCCACAGCGTGGCCACATACAGAGGACAAACATGCAGGGAGCACCATCAGGTGTTCTAGGGACATAAGTTTCAAATCTAATTTGACTACCTATTACACTTTTGTGAGGCACTGTAGGGGCATGGATGTGGCATGGATGAGCTTGAGTATGGTGCAATCAAAACTTCATATTGCTAATAATATAAAAAAATGCAAATAGCAACATCCATAATGCAAAATAAAGTGCAATAAATAACAAAAAAATTGTAGAATAAAGTGCATAGAAAAAGTGCAAATAGCAGCAATCACAAATATAGTCCGTGAATCACACAGTGCAAAAATGTAGGTAAAAAAAGTCCATAAACGGGATGCAATTAAACTTCTTTTTTATTATTAACAATCATTACAGACAGGCAATGTACAACAGACATTTTACATCATGGTGTAGAATATTCCCATGTCATAAACATGTTGTCATTAAAGTTACTACTCCGAACACCATTTCTTTCAATCTTATTTTCCCTGTTCTTTATTTATACAATAAGTGCGTACTTTTCTCCCCCCTCCCTCCCCCTATTGCCCAAACAATAATAAACAATTAAACTTCTGCACGCATATGCTGGATAAGCAGTCTATCATTAATTCTAAGCTCAGACCCACCTCCATAGGCCCAAGAGAGCATCTATAGTATTACTCTCATTAAGGTCAGGTTCAAAGTTCAGGAGTTTCACACGTCTCTACCCTTTCCACCCAGTCTCCCCATATTTTAAGAAACTTCCCTGTCCTTACCCTTGTCTCGTATGTTATTTTGTACACTGGTATATCCTGATTAATCAATGCTTTCCATCGGTTTAAGGAGATCATTGCTGTTTGTGTCCATTGTAGAAGTATAGCCTTCCTAGCATAATGTAATAGAAAGCGCAGGAACTGTTCAAAAACTGAGAGGAGACACCATTTAGGAATACATATATTGGGCAGGTCAAACATGACCGCAACAAAGTGGGTCACTTGAGACCAAAAAGGTCTTATTTTCTCACAGTCCCATAGCATATGTAGCAAGTTTCCTTCCCCTCTACCACACTTATGACACATTGGACTAGGTATTTTCCGCATTCGAAAAAGTCGCAGGGGAGTGTAACATATCCTGTGAAAAATACGTATCTGTATCATTCTATCCCTGGCGGAGATAGCAGTGCTAAAATATGTATCAAGGAGTTCTTCCCAGTTATCCTCTGAGAGATCAGGTATATCCCTCGTCCAGTGTTGTTTCAGAATTTGTAATCGAGTAGCCCTAGGTTCATTCAGCACCTTATAATAAGTGGAGACTAGTTTTACATGTTCTGGGCGCGCTAGCGCCCCTTCTAACGTAGAGTCCTGAAAAGAGACATTCCTAAGTCCCAGTTGGGAGTTAGAGGCATGTTTTAGTTGTAGGTATCTAAATCTCCAGGTTTCAGGTATACCCAGCTCCTGACGCAACGTGGGAAATGTTTTAAATATACCTTCATCATACAGTTGGTGAACATATTTTAAGCCCTTCTCCGCCCATCTGCCTGCATCAGGTAAATCATGGAAGTGTGGAAACGAAGGATTATTCCATATGGGTTGATTGGGTGGGATCGTAGGTTGGGCCTCAGGCACCAATACCTGACATAGTTTAAAGATTTTGAGAGAGACTTTGATCATCTCTGTACCTCTTCTCCCACCAGCCCTTCCCCTGAATATGACATTCGATAGAGCCTCATAGGAGGAAAGCGAGACTGCCTCCGCTGCAGTGGCAGCATTATTCAGTTGTGGGAACAGCCTCCAATGTACATATACCAGTTGTAAGGCATAGTAATACAAACTCAGGTTTGGCATTGCTAGTCCCCCCTTATTTGTGGGTAATTGCAGAGTAGTCAGTGCTATTCGTGGACTCTTAGGAAACCAAAGGAATGTGGATATTAAGTAGTCAATCTCTTGAAAAATCGTTTTGGGCACATAGACCGGGCAGTTTGCTAGAATGTATAATAGTTTGGGGAAAAACACCATTTGAAATATATTAGCCCTCCCCATCAATTTCAGAGGCAAGTTAACCCAGTTATTAAGTTTAACCTTAAGGGAGGCTTTACAGGGGCGAAGATTATCTGAGATATACTTCGTAATTGGTAACTGGACCATCACTCCTAGATATTTAAACTTTGTGACAATCTGCAATGGACAATTCTGTGGTAAGTCAACAGGAGAATCCAAATCTATTGGGAACACAATGGACTTAGTCCAATTAATTTTCAGCCCGGAGTATGCGCTAAAATCAGTGATTAACTGCAGCAGCTTGGGGATCGTAAATTTTGGATTAGACAAATAAAGCAGCATGACGTCGGCATATAATGATATACGCTCTTCCAACGAGCCTATCCACATTCCCTGCAGCTCCGTAGAAACTCTTAGCAACCAACAAGAGGCTCTACTGCCAACGCAAATAGAAGGGGTGATAGAGGACATCTCTGCTGGGTGCCTCTATGAATTCTAAAGGGTTTAGAAATGGTACCGTTAAGTCGAAGGCGGGCTATGGGCTGGCCATACAATATTTTAATCCAGGTAATAAGATTGTTTCCGAATCCAAATTTTTCCATAATGCAGAGAACATAAGGCCATTCCACAGAATCAAACGCCTTATGGGCATCCAGGGACATTATTGCTCTAGGGACTGTTAGTGCATTTGGGGCTTGGAGATTGGTATATAATCTGCGTATGTTACTATAAGTAGATCTCCCTGGGATGAATCCGGTCTGATCCAGGTTTATTAGAGTGGTAATTACACAATTTATTCTGGTGGCTAAAATTTTCGTTAACATTTTTAGGTCCGTATTAATTTGTGAAATCGGCCTGTATGATTCACAATAAAGAGGGTCCTTGTTGGGCTTGGGGATTAATACAATGAGTGCTTCTTTCATGGATGGGGGTAGGCCGCGTTGTGTAAAAATGGTGGAGAAAAGTTTATACAGTCTAGGGGCCAGACTTTCCTGATATTCTAAATACCATTCTATGGGAAACCCGTCCGGGCCTGGGGTTTTGTGTTTAGCAAAGTTTTTAATGGTTAGCGTTATCTCCTCTACAGAGATAGGCGATTCCAGTGACATTTTCTGTTCCAAAAGCAACACAGGGAATTCAATCGTATCAACATATTTGTATAGTTCTGGTATGGTATAGTGGGCCTGGGATAGATATAAGTTTGAATAGAAGTTCTGGAAGGTTTCCAGTATCTCCTCCTGTGTTTGTGTGGAATTTCCGAACGGGCTACTTGCCCACACACGGCACTTTTTGAGCGGACTAATACGGCGTACTAAGTCCGCCGTACTATCCGCCCTACTTTTGAAATGAACGGACTCGCCCACACATGTGGAGGAAAGTCCGCTCATTTCGAGCGCGTCTCCAGGTAGGCGGGGCCCGCAAAGGAGACGTCGCTGGCCCCGCCGCATGGTATGGACTTAAAGGGGAACCCCAACACCGAAAAAAAACGGCGTGGGGGTTCCCCCCAAGTCCACAGCAGACCCTTGTCCGAGCACTGAGCGAGCGCCCCCCCTCCTGAGCCGTACCAGGCCGCGTGCCCTCAACATGGGGGGGTGCCTTGGGGAAGGGGGGGCCGCGCGGCCCCCCCACCCCAAAGCACCTTGTCCCCATGTTGATGAGGACAAGGGCCTCTTCCCGACAACCCTGGCCGTTGGTTGTCGGGGTCTGCGGGCGGGGGGCTTATCGGAATCCGGAAGCCCCCTTTAATAAGGGGGCCCCCGGATACCGGCCCCCCACCCTATGTGAATGAGTATGTCACGATCTGGAGTCAGGCTCAGAGGCCAGTAGCTATAGCAGCAGAGCAGATATTCACACAGGTCACCCTGGCTGATGACACAGGTTCACCTGAGGTGCGGAGTCTAAGTACTAACCGGTTTTCACCAGAGCTCCAGATGGTAGAGATGGATTTAGCTGCGTGTTAGTACCAGGTCGCGGTCCTCAGGATCGCCCCACCAGGAGGTGAGCAAGCCGGGGTTCAGTAGCGAATGAG
Source organism: Lithobates pipiens (assembly GCF_037356315.1). Classification (NCBI taxonomy): domain Eukaryota; kingdom Metazoa; phylum Chordata; class Amphibia; order Anura; family Ranidae; genus Lithobates; species Lithobates pipiens. Next base: position 377,322,284 of record NW_027507903.1, on the reverse strand, counting down.
CAGGTAAGGATTAAACAGAAGCATGGTCAGTAAGCAAGCCAAAAGGTCGGTAACGAGTTGTTGCAGATTGGGATCAGGCAGAAGCGTAGTCGTGGAACAGGCCAAGGGTCGATAACGAGCAGTAGTAAATATAAGCGGCAGCAGAGAAGACAGGAGCTAGATACAGGCTGGAGATGGCACAATATTCTGGCAAGGAGGAAGTGCAGAGACATGGCTTATATCAGAAAGTTCATGGGAGGAGCAAAGAGTTCAAGGTTCAGCTGAAATCAAGGTACAAGGCAGGGTTGTCAAAAGGATCTAACAAGGAACTGTCCAGCATCTCAGATAGCTCAGAGAGAAGATTCATTGCCAGACACAGCTGAGGTCCCAGGTTCAAGTCCAGGTCCTGACAGAGTATGGGGTACAATGTACCCCTACCCATTCACCTGTAAACAAAAAGTACAAAAAAAACACAACACACGAGATAAAATACTTTATTGCACAGCTCCGGGGGTCTTCCGTCTTCGGGGATCTTCTCGCCGGACTCCTCCGCTATCTTCTTGTAGCGCTTTTGCTAGCGGAGGAGTCCGGCTTTCTTCCTCGCCGCCGGCCTCTTCTCCCGACTTCGGGGGTCTTGTCCCCCTCTTCGGTTCTTCTGCCGGGCCACCGCGCCTTCTTATAGCTCTTTTACAGGCGGTGGCCCGGTCTTCTGTCGCCGCTGCCGCTGCACGCTGAAAAGGTCCGCTGAAGCCCACACACCAGCGGATTGTCCGCTGAAATGTGTTTCAACTGACTTAGGCCGCGTACACACGGGCGGACTATCCGTCCAACTAAGTCCGTCAGACAATCCGACAGACAGTCCGTCCTACTTTTGAATGAACGGACTTGACCACACACGACAAACAGACAGTCCGCTGAAAGCTTGCGTGATGACGTGTACGGCACGTACGACGGGACTAGAAATACGACGTCCAATACACTGCAATGCAACCTTCGGCCGTGTAAATCCTTTCTGAGCATGCGCCATACTTAGTCCGTCGAACTAGCCTACTCACGAGCGGACTGTCCGCTGAAACCAAGTTTGGACGGACAATATTACTGAAATTTCCGAAAGACTTAGTCCGCCAGACTGTCCGCTGAAAAAGTCCGCTGAAGCCCACACACGAGCGGATTGTCCGCTGAAACACGTTTCAGCGGACCAAGTCCGTCAGACAGTCCGCCCGTGTGTACGCGGCCTAAGTATGCCATACAGTCCGCTCGTGTGTACGCGGCATAAGTGTGTCAGAAGCATCATAGATGCAAGGGATGAAGATGGGGTCAGAGAGCGGTGCGGGCAAAAATGCCAGCAGTTTTCCGCTCCTATCACCCATTTCAAAAATCCGCTGACGTTGGTACAGGATTTTTTTCTGAGTTTTCGAAAGAAGTGCCAGTTCATACTCTCTACTGATGCTCTGTAAGTTCTGATAACAGAGAGGGGAAGAATCCCTAACATAGCAATCCTCCACCTCCTTTAACCGAGAGACCAACCCTTGCAGTCGCTCTCCATTTGCTCTACTCAGATCCAGCACCCCCTTCATGTAGGCCCCTCTAGAAACCACCTTAAAAGCATCCCAAGTGATTAATTCCGGGACCTCCTCCCTGTTTTCCTGCCCAAAGTTAGTGACTGCGTCTTTACACGTATATGTCACCATGGGTTCCTGCAGCCAATATGAACTCATCCGCCACATCTGGTCGCCCAAATTTGTACGCACTCTCATAGTCAACTGCAGGGGGGAGTGGTCTGAGACTGCCCTCGGTAAGTAGGAAATCCCCTCCGCTCCCTGCAAGGCATCCCTGGAGAGGAAAAACATATCCAGCCTAGAAAGGGATCTATACGACACCTATGCACAAGAGAACTCTCGCAACTCCGGGTGTTTCCAACGCCATACCTCCTTCAAATCATAGGACGTCGCCCAATCACTTAACACCGGGGACGATGGTCTAGTGCATCGGAGCCTATCTTGATCAGCGTTGATGACCTGGTTAAAGTCTCCTCCTATAAGGAGTTGACCCTGTAGCATGGGGAGCACCACCAACATACAGTCCCTTAGCCGTTGCAGTTCAAAGGGTGGCAGCATATATAGGTTCACTAAGGTATATAATACTCCCTGGTATTGTAAAACCACCACAATATAACATCCCTGTGGGTCAGTCTTGACCTCTAATATCTGGACCGGTAAAGATCTTAATATAAGTATAGAGACACCTCTAGAATAAGTCACATGAAAGGCATGTGCAACGTATCTCTTCTTTAGGGCCATGACCTGGGATCCCACCAGGTGAGTTTCTTGGAGCATAAGTATTTGCGCTTTAGTACGTTTTAGATAATCAAAGACGAGTGATCTCTTAATCTTTGAATTTAGTCCTCTGACATTCCAGGTGATACAATTAAAACTCATCAGTGGGATGCAGAGCCCATACAACAGAAAAGGGGAAGGAGGACATCCCAGCAAGAACCGGGTCCCCACCCCCCTTCATTTATTAATATACCTTGAATAATTCTTAAAGGAACTAAGTACTGACCACCTCTATTCCACAATGTTTCCCTCTTCCAGTCCATACATGCAGTGTCCATGCAATAAAAAAAGAAAAAAAACAACCCACGTTCAAACACCCAAGTTCCCCCCTCCCCCCTCCGTGCTCATTGCCTCCAACTGTAATGAGCCTCATCCCAATAACCAAAAAGAAAAACAGACTAGGGAGTGACCAGGCGTATCTCCCAGTTGCAGTTAGTATTATAACCTTGTCAGGTCAGTCAATGGGAATCTTGGTCTTCCCCCGGCAAATCATAGTAAGCGATAAAGGCACCTAATACGGTTACAAAGTGAACATGTGCGCATCCTTTGCTGGGTTATGGGCACCAGACCTTGGTCCACCAGGTAAATATGGTAGTATGAAACAGGCGGCAGGACACACCACCAAATATAACTCCTGGTTAGGACAACAAAGATATGTCTCACAGGTTGTATACCCCATTCCATAAGCAGCGAAACATTCTGTAATAACAAACGAAGGTAATCCCGTCGATGTCTGTGCAGCACCCTAGAGAGAGAGGTTTATTGCAGTCCATCTAACCATTCCGAGGCTTCTGTGAGTGAAAGAAAAAATTGTACCTTAACTTCATTAACCACTCTTAGCTTGGCAGGATACATAATGCTGTACGGAAGCTGTTTATCTCACAGACGCTTCTTCACATTGATGAAAGCAGCTCTTTGTTTCTGAGTGGTGGCAGAAAAGTCAGGGAAAATTAAAATTTTCTTTCCGTTGTATTGAATATCTTGTAGATTCCGAGCAGTGCGTATGATACATTCTTTATCACGAAAGTGGAGCAGTTTTGCTAGGATAGGGCGTGGGGGAGCTCCAGGGGGCATAGGGCGCATAGGTACACTATGAGCCCCTTCAATCGCGAACAAGGGTGATAGGGCCTCCCGCCCCAGAAAATTTCTCAGCCATTGCTCCAGGAATTGCTCCGTGTCCCTGCCTTCCTCACCTTCCGGAAAGCCCACGAATCGCAGGTTGTTTCTGCACATGCGGTCTTCCAGGTCTCCCAATTTAGTGGCATGCTCTTTAAGTTCCTGTTGGTGTGTGCGGATAGTAGCAGACATAGGCTGTATACTGTCCTCCATATCACTGATTCGTTGCTCTGCATTAGAGATCCTAGAGCGAATCTTCTGCATGTCATGTTTAACAATAGATAAATCCAGTCTGACTAATTCAATCTGCGTTGTTAATGTAGTCTGGCATTGATGTATAGCCTCCATCACATGTTTTAAAGTGAGCTCTTCCTCTCCCTCCACTGTCCCCTCAGCCTCCACCTCCCAGTCCGCATGCTGTGGTAACTCACCCGGGTCACTATCTTTCTCCCAGGCCCCTTCCTCCTCCCAGGGCTCTGTGTCCTCCTCCGCCTGTGGCATCACCGGTGGTGGGGTGTGTTGGCTGTGCGGGGAATCCGCAAAGTGTTCCTTAATGGTGGTCGGTGGTTTAGCCTTAGTGGTAATGCCTGAGGATGTCTGTGTGCAGGCCTGAGGGCCGGACTCACCTCTCGCCTGCAACTTGTTTTTCGGCGGCTTGCCACTAGAGGAGGACGCGCCGGCACCATCTTTGGCCTTGCTCCTGGCCTGTGAAGCCGCCCGCTCCGAGGCGTTTTTATGGCTGGCCGGGCCGTTCTGACCCATTCTGACGGGTCCTGGTGGTGGTGGGGGTTGTACCGGCGGTGTCCACAAAGACAGGGATGGAATCGGTGCAGTCGGATGCTATGCAGGATACTTCGGTGCCGGAGGAGCTCTCAAGACACGCTGCCTACATGTCCGCCGCTGGCCACGCCCCCAACGGGATGCAATTAAGTGAAATTCAGTGACTGGATAATCCTGTGAGACGCCCTGATGAAGTCACGTGACAGGTGACGATACATGTAGGAATACTAGGAGGATTAGGACACCGGAAGTGACGTCCGCAATCGTATACCATTTTATATGATTGAGTATGGCTGGGTATGGCTGAGTACGGCTGGGTACATCTGAGTATGGCTGGGTATTGCTGAGTATGGATGGGTATGGCTAATTATGGATGGGGTGAATGGGATGGCTGAGCATGGATGGATGAGGAGATTTGTATTGTTGAGGATGGAAGGGATGGATGGGTGAGTATGCTGAGTATCGAAGGGTGAGCATGGATGGATGTGTATGCTATGGATGGATGGGTATGCAGAGTATGTATGGATGGGTATGCAGAGTATGGATGGGTATGGATGGGTATGCAGAGTATGAATGGGTATGCAGAGTATGGATGGGTATGGATGGGTATGCAGAGTATGGATGGGTATGCAGAGTATAGATAGGTATGAATGGTTATGCAGAGTATGGATGGATATGCAGAGGATGGGTATGCAGATTATGGATGGGTATGCAGATTATGGATGGGTATGCAGAGTATGGATGTGTTTGCAGAGTATGGATGGGTATAGATGGTTATTCAGTTGTAGAGGGCCTCAACATCGAGAGCAACGAGCCATAACCCCTCAGGGACTGAAATCCCATCCAGCACCCTTAACAGGTCACTAGTGTCCTGCAGATAAGTGTTTGGGCTTTTACCCAACAAGACACTAGTGACCTGTTGAGGGTGCTGGATGGGATTTCAGTCCCTGAGGAGCCTGGCTGGTTGCTCTTGATGTTGAGGGCCTCTACAACTCCATCCCCCATGATTTGGACATTGGAGTTGTGAAGGGCTTCATTTCCAAGAGCAATGAGCCCCCCAATAAATACAATGTATTCATTCTGAATTTGCTTCGATTCATTTTGAGCAATAATATCTTTTTCTTTGGATGCTCCCACTACCTCCAGATGCAGGTGGTGGCTATGGGGACCAAATGTGCCCCTTCTTATGACAACCTGTGTCTGGGGGGTTGGGAGTGACATCTTTTCCATAGAGATGATATGCAGACTTGTTTTGACCAGATTCCCATCTGGAGGCGGTATATTGACGATAGCTTCTTCATTTGGACTGGATCTAAGGAGGCTCTTTTGACATTCTTTGAATGCCTAAAGAGAAATACCGTCAATTTAAAATTTACCATGGAGATGAGCCAAGTAAAACTGACGTTCTTGGATATACAAATTTTTGTTAAATCCGATGGCAACATTGGATCTACCTTACATCGTAAACTGTCAGCAGGAAATACCCTGCTGCACGCAGCTAGTTCTCACCCGGCTCCTTTGGTAGTGAGTGTACCATAAGTACAATACCTCCAACTAAAAAGAAACTGCAGTGAGGAAGCCCAGTTTGAATCTGAAGCAAAATAACTCCAGTTGCGTTTGTGTCTCTGGTACGTGGGAAGAAAATGGAAACACCTATTAGCCGCCACATGGGCTTATACCATAATTTTGATGATATTAGAATGATCTTTTTTGCACTTCAATATGTACCCCCTGCCGAAAGAAGGGGTGACAACGACCGTACGCTGTTACAACGTGAGGCTTTGACCTTGGTAGTGCTTTGACCTGGATCTTTGACCTTGGTGCTCTCACTCCCCCTGCCCTCAATGATGTTCTGAGCTTTAAGCCTTTTCTTTAAAAATATTTTACATTTTTCTTTTTTTTTTCTATGTCTTGTTTCTCATTCACGCTGGCTGATTAATAATTAAATGTACAATTATATTTTTGTAAAAATATTAAGTACCTTATGTAATTTTTGTTATTTATGTATAAACAGTTGATCCGGTTGATCGAATTTCCCACATTTACTAATTGCTTTGAATAGAGGCATTTATTGATCTATTACATGTTAATGCTATTTTCTGTACCATCCAAATTAATACTTTAATGGTATTTGTTTATTTATTTCATGGACTCCCTTTCTTTGCCAGCTGTAGTGGTCTGTACTTGCATGGGCGTCCGGGGCATCCCACCGGTCGATGTGTTAATCAATCACTCGACCGGTGGTTTGCCTCACTTTCGGTTTTGTCCGTGTTCTTGAGCAGAGCTTGTGAATTCCCATCCAGGTGAAGGTGATTGGCTGCACTTTCTGTTCTGCCCATCTCCCTGCCTTGGTTCCTGCCCTCTCCACGTCTCGATGAGGGCACGGGACTGTTCAAGATGGCGGCCGCGTGTCCATGACGCCTCTCTGGATGCGTTTGAATTGACACGCCTTTAGTTCATGCCCCAAACCCGGCGGTGACATCACATGCCGCAGAGTCAGAGAGGGACAATATAAGTGGCAGCTTTATGCCCCTACAGTCTGTTGGAGACAGCCGTGTAAGGGATGTGGTGATATCCCCTTTCGGGCTCGCTGAATTACTGCACATCAATCCGTTTTTGGTAAGCTGCATTATAGATCATATGTATTTTCTATTGATTTGCATGCCTTCTCTATTAATTGAGAAGGTCTCTCTATTTATTTATTTAGACTGTTGATGCTTCATTTCTATTTAGGTGCATTTGGCAACCATTATTTGGATTTCTCTAGATGCTGGTGCCTGTGATCTATCTAGATACTAGCACTTTGCTTATCCCCATTGTATTGATTCAACCGTCATTACACAAGAAGGTAATTATTGCTTTAAATCAATAATACACAAACTATCGCCCTCCTGTGTATCACCACTGCACTTAATTTCAACACTAAGTGAATCTATAATCTCCCGCTGCCACTCTTAATAAACAAAAATGTACACAATATTCCTTACAAACAATATGGAACAACCGGTGCTAAATACTAAGTAGGTATACACTGTTAACCGCGCAGTGTAAACATGAATGTATCCAATGATTTAACAAAAATATATAGTGAAACAACTGACTCAAACAAATCTATCTATACGTGTAAACACCCTGTGAAGCTGGGTGAATATCAGAATAACAATGACTTGTTAAGTGAATACAAAGTTTATGTCCAAATTAAGTGACAAAAAATGTCCGTCTCCTAATTGGGTAAGTTCATATCAGTGAAAAAATTTAATTGAAAAACAATTGAGAAAGAATCACAAATGGTGATAATAAAGAAAAATTCTTCCAGGAACACTCCACCACACCACAGTGTCTGTGAATCCAATCCCCTTATGTTCGCACACTCACCAGCTGCATATGCCTTACACTTTCGTGTTTGGCTGATAGAGCTTTTTTCATGGGGGTGAAATAGAGATCTCTAAACTCCAGTTAAAGACAGGTGCACATTCCTTTGGTCGTCCACATAATGAGCTCCACATGTAAATGAAAGAGATTGCTTCCGATAGTGTAATAAAGTCACAAACTTACTGTATATTCACACAAAACTCACTGCATTACACTCACATGTATGAACTCAAAAAACACACCATTAGGTTTAAACTCCACAGCACTCCATGTATCTGTCACTGGATAATGGATGGCCATGGCGGACCCAGGGCATATGAGACTGTAAGATAGTATCTCACCATTCCTTGTCCTCGTTTCCACTATGAACCGATCGGTGTGTGATGGTCAGTGTGCCGTGCCTTACTCAAATGATCGCCAAGTAGCCACTCTCTTAAATTATTGCTTAGCTGGAGTTTTTCCATCTCTTTTTTCCCCGCTTGGCCATGTCACTGAATACATGCTTCATATATTTTATATCTTTCATAGACTCATTATCAGTATTGCCCTTCTCTGCAAGCACTTTAAATGGCTCCGCTGGCTGACTGGCTGTCTTTATTTTCAATCTTTTTTTATTTTTATTATTTATATATTTATTTCCATCCCTGGAATTCAAGCAATTGTGGCAGGACCTATTTCTATCCCTGATCATCTGTTTCTATACCCTTGTAATTTTGATATTTTAACATTGTTTACTAATTGTTACATATTATTAACCCAATATGTCTCTCTTTTCTATGATGCATTTATTCTATGTGCAGTCATAAGATGTTTCTTACTCTATTTTGTTATTTCAGCATATGAAAGAGTCATACTATTAATCTGCTGAAGAAACTGTAACGAGTGAAACATGTCGAGAATGGTAGTGCCTTGTATACACATGTTTTAATAATCCATTTATCCTCTGTTATGGATGTATCGTTGTTCTATCTTTCTCACGTTTTTACGATTTTGTAATAGCATTCTTGTTTTTTTTTTACTACTGTTGGTGTTTTGACCTCTATACTTGACACTGTTAAAATCCCGAGGTTTGTTACCTCCCAGCCCTATGATCTGAATTTTCAATATTTGGGATGTGGTGTCTTACAGTCTTGACTTCTTCATCTTGCTTTTCATCTACTGTATATGGTAGTATAAGCTTCTGGCATTTGCAACAAAAAATAAGTTAAAGAAGAAATATAGCCAAAGCTTGTTTGACTGTACTTATCCTGTGGATCATCTCCTGTGGACCTGAAGCCCCCCCTCCTGTGGACTTGAAGACTGCTGTCGGCTAACATCACAGAGCCAGTCCACAAGCTTATGAAAGATTGTGACCACATGGTGGGGATCCACCTAGAAGTCTGGACTGGCACCAGGCTCAGCCTCTGCTGAGAGCCTAAGCCACCCCCCCCCCCCTCCAAAGCACAGTGCTCCAGTGAGTGTGGGGGGGGGGCAGAGCAGAGAGCTCTTTGCTCAGGGAGCTGTGAACACCAAGAGAATGATGGTGTTTGATTGCTTAGTTCTCAGTGTTAGTCAGCGGGAGACTGATACAGCATTGGACTGATGCTGTATCCAACTAGGTAAGTATGATTCCAAAAATATTTTTAAATATTTTTGTATGAATAACACACAGATGGTAAGCTGATATAAAGCTAGCAAAATCACATCAAGTGTAAGTTACTACAAGTTTTTCTCCTTTTTTTCTGTAATAAATTTTAGTTGAATTATCCATAAAGGAGATTCAAGAAAAATCATTATAGAAAAAAGGAAATAATCAGAATTAACTCAATGTTTAATGTTTAATAATTTCTTCTGACTTGCATGATTTCAGATTTCTGAGTTATTTTTTCCTGTTTGTTGTGCTTTGATATCTTGGATTGTACTGTGCTTCACTAGGTAAGTATTAGCAAATTTGGCAAGTTTCACTTTGCTGAAATTTTGTCTAGGATACAATGCCTTTTAGTCAATAGGCAAGGCTAAATTTTGGTGGTTCATGGTGTTTTGTTGTTTTTATGCATTTTTTAGGTGACTTAGTTAGCTAGTTAAATTGCCTTTGAGTTTTTTTCAATACCTTTTTAATTCTAAGGTTTGTTACTATACATAACAATAAGCAACAAAAAGGAGAGTGTTACACCAAACAAGGTACATTACCATGGTGGTCTGGAATTAGAAGTGCATTACTTTTAAATAGAAAATCTCATAGAACATTTTTTTTAATTTAAGAAATGTTTATTGAAAGAGTTTTCTTTAAAACAAAATCAAGTGTTACAGGTGTAATTGACAGATGTAAAAGGGTGGCTGTTCTGCTTCTGCAATTCAAACACTGTAGATTGCAGAAAGCTTTAATTCAAAAACATGTGCAGATCATACCAGATGATCGTCGGATACTGTAGGTCAAAAAATCATAGTGTGTCTAGCTCTAGCAGAATACAGTACATGTGGTGAATGGAGGCTAAAGCATGAAGAAGAAGGGTGGAACTAACCACATAGAGCATCCCCTAACTATGGAGTGAGGCAGAGACAAAACTATTAAGGGCAAACAAACAACAATGCATGCATAAAATGATACTCTCTATTGAAATTGAGAATCAATTCGAAAAATTTGGAAAAATTAAACACTCTATTCAAGGAACACCTGAAGACGAAAGGGGAGAACAAAGAACAAAGCAACATTAACATACTTTAAAATGAGAAGTCATTACTCATGCCTGTAAAGTAGCACAGTATATATTCAGAAAGGAAGGCAACATGTACAAGTCCTTGTTACCTGCCTTTTAATCAGTTTCCTCAGAGAGGAAGGCAGCAACATGGATAAGTTGAGAGATATCTCTCACAATGGAAGACCACTTGGAAAATCATTTAAAACAGTGAGGACCCAGCCTTGTCCTTGACACCACAGTGGTGTCGAGTGTAGCGTCGGCCATATATGGTTCAAATCTAGATTGGTTCCTACAATCAGCCTAATGGATTTGCTTCTGATTATTGCAATTGGCTGCTATAGCCATGTCAGAGAAGTACTTACCGATGCCGAGAGCGGTTCACCCTTGGGGCTAAGTGCAGTCCGTCTCCTGGAGGTGATACAGGGGAGTGAATGGCACAAAGAAGCAGAGGCTACCCAGTAGGCAGGAGTAGACTGGTCATTGCTTTGAGGGTGGTATGCAGAGGAGATACACATTTTTATTTCCAGAGATTTACAGAGCTCTCTCCAAAACTTGGAAGTAAATTGGACACCTCTATACCAAGATGATTCTCACAGGTGTGCCATGAAGCCTAATAATCTCTTTGAAGAAGATATTAGCTGTAGCAGAGGGAGTGCCCACCATGGGCAGGAAATGTGCCATCATTGAAAGTCGATCAACGATGACCAGGATAGTGGCGAATCCCCCTGAGGGAGGTAGGTCCACAATGAAATCCATGGAAATTTCTGCCTACAGCCGTTCAGGGATGGGCAAAGGTTTTAATAGACCCCAAGACTTATCTATTTGATCCCAAAGGCTTAGTATTTGATCCCTTATTGCTCTGACATGGAATGCAGGAATACACGTAGTCCTTACAGTCCTGTCTCCAACCCGGCCACAAAAAGGAAGGGGAAACCAATTCAGCAATCTTTAGTGTCCTGAAGTGGCCTGCCAGTTTGTGGTCATGGAAGGTCCTTAGAATCTGAGGTCTTACCTCCAGCAGGGCAAAATATTTTCCCTAGGACCAGAGTAGATCATCATGTTTCTCTAAAAAGGATATTTCAGGGTCAAAAAAATTACTAGATGCTGATTTAATGGTGGTCATTAAAATTTTTGTGGAGACAAATTGGTACTGGGTTCAACTGCATGGGAAGTTTCGTGGAACATCCGGGAGAGTGCATCCGCTTTTCCAATTTTTGAGCCGGGTCTGTGTGAAATGTGAAAATTTAATCTGGAAAGGAAGAGAGCCCACCGGGCCTGTCTGGGTTTTAAACGTTTAGCTGTCCTGAGATATTCCAGATTTTTATGGTCAGTGAAGATAATGACAGGATAGGATGCACCCTCTAGTAGGTACCTCCACTCTTCCAGAGCAAACTTGATGGCCAACAACTCCCTATCACCTACATTGTAATTCCTTTCAGGTGGGCTTAGTTTTCAGGATGCGAAGGCTATGGGGTGCAGGAGGGCCTTGGGACCCTGTCTTTGGGAGAGGATGGCCCCAGTGGCAGTTTCAGAGGCATCCATTTCCAGAACAAACAGCAGGGCTGGATCTGGATGCCGTAAGATTGGTGCGGAAGAAAAGAAGGCTTTAAGTTTCGTAAAAGCTTCCTGGGCTTCTGAGGACCACTGAAAATGATGCGGAGATTGGTTCACCCTTGCGACTAAGCACAGTCCGCCCCCTGGAGGCAATACAGAGAGTGAATGGCACAAAGAGGCACAGGCTACTCAGTAGGCAGAAGTAGACTTGCGTGATGGTCCTTGCAGGGATGAGCAGCTGTGCGGAGACTGGCAGACGGGAAGGCTTGCTGGAGGAGAACATACAGAAAGTCCCGAACCAGGCTGAGGGTCAAACACAGGAGATCAGCAAACTTGATCACAGGCTGAGGTATGGTGCCTGGGAGACACAAGGCAAGTCCAGGTCACAAGCAGACGGTCAAGGCAAGGAGACCAGGCAGAATCCATTAAACAAGCCAGAGGTCAGGTCCGGGAGAAGAGCAGAGAAGTCAGGAACAATCCGGGTCACAACAAGCAATGAGGTAAAGGAAGTAGGATCAAAAACATACAGGAAGCTGGAGACAAACCAGCAATTTGTCTGAGCACGAGGGCCACTTTTATAGGCCAGCCAAAGCCGCTAGCAATAATCACTGTCTTCTCCTGGCCGGGACAGCTTAGTACATTCAGCCTGCCCATTAATGGTTCAAATCTTGGCTTGTTCCTGCTGAACCGGCCGAGATTCAAACTGTGTATGGCCAGCCTTAAAATCATGAATCTGTTGAGAGTGAGTAATGGTATTTCTACAGGGGAGCTACTACAAGACCAGTGGCTCTCCTGCCCAAAACCTCTGTAATGCTAGTCAAAAAGCTTTGCTGGTGCAAGAGATCTGTTACATCTAAAATAGGATATAATCTTTTTCAGTTTCATTCTTGGAGTATACACTAACTAAGCATATTCTGGCACAGGATTTGTCACAGAGTCCTTTTCCACAGACATCTGTACATGTAGAGACAACTGGCCTATGAAGCACTGGTAATGTGTGCTCTCCCTGTCATACTTTGCCTCAGAAGTCTACCTGTAAACAGAGTGGGACTGTCTTGAAATGGATGATGCGCTTACATGTGATCATCACTGTTGCATTCTATGCGCTTAATAGTAGCCTTACAGTCTTTTGCAAGGTGGTATGTGAAAGCATGGCAACTGAAGCAAACCACAATTTCTTAAAAAATGCTTTGTTTCTGGTAAGGGGTTTTCATTCTGAAGTCAATACAGCAGGTGTGGTTTGTTATGGTGGTTGTTATGGTGGTTTGGGTTCTTAATTTTCTTGCTCTGATCAGTTTTTTTAGGGACTGTAGTTGGTAGGGATCAGCTTGATGTTAGGGTCGAAAATGAGTTTGAATCAAACATCGGGTGTTTGCCCATTTGCCGAATACCAAACAATATGGGGCGTTTGCGGGAAATTCGAGCGCCCGCAGAACGCCCCATAATGCACTGCGAGTTTGCAGTGCATTGCTGTATGATTATTGGCCAAAGCATGCACCTGACCTGCATGCTTTGGGCAATCCTAGTGCCCTCTCCTAAGAGAGACATAATTGGCCAAAGGCAGGGTGTCTTTGGCCAATCATGGCTCAGGGGGACTCGCCCACACTATATAAGGCTGCCCATATGGCAGCCCTGTGTAGTGTTGTTGGCGTGGACAGAGACTTGATTTAGATTGAGCAGGCAGGTTTTTCAGTTAGTGGCAGCGTATTTAATATATATATTTATATCTATCTATATCTATCAATATATATATATATATATATATATATATATATATATATATATACTCTGCAGCATCCAGTCAGTGTAGCCTGGAGAACTGTAATCTACAGTGCATTCCATGGGTTATTATTTCTAATCTTCCTCAGGCAGTGTATTTGATATATACAGTATCTCACAAAAGTGAGTATGTACACCCCTCACATTTTTGCAAATATTTAATTATATCTTTTCACGTGCCAACACTGAAGAAATGAAACTTTGCTACAATGTAGTGAGTGTACAGCTTGTATAACAGTGTAACTTTGCTGTTCTGTCTAAATAAAATTGAGTACACCCCCTAAGTGAAAATGTCCAAATTGGGCCCACTTAGCCATTTTTCCTCCCCGGTGTCATGTGACTCGTTAGTGTTACAAGGTCTCAGGTGGGAATGAGGAGCAGGTGTGTTAAATGTGGTGTTATCGCTCTCTCATACTGGTCACTGGAAGTTCAATATGGAACCTCATGACAAAGAACTCTCTTAGGATCTGAAAAAAAGAATTGTGACTCTACATAAAGATGGCCTAGGCTATAAGAAGTTTGCCAAGACCCTGAAACTGGGCTGCAGCATGGTGGCCAATACCTTACAGCGATTTAACAGGACAGGTTCCACGCAGAACAGGCCTCACCATGTCCAAGCAAAGAAGTTGAGTGCACATGCTCAGCGTCATATCCAGAGGTTGTCTTTGGGAAATAGACATATAAGTGCTGCCAGCATTGCTGCAGAGCTTGAAGGGGTGGGGGGGGGGTCAGCCTGTAAGTGCTCAGACCATACACCATACACCGCCAAACAGTTTGTTGAAGACAAGCAGACTAAGGACACAGATTACTGGAACCATGTCCTGTGGTCTGGTGAGACCAATATAAACTTATTTGGTGCAGATGGTGTCAAGCATATGTGACAACAACCAGGTAAGGAGTACAAAGACAAGTGTGTCATGCCTACAGTCAAGCATGGTGGTGGGAATGTCATGGTCTGGGGCTGCATGAGTGCTGCCGGCACTGGGGAGATACAGTTCATTGAGGGAACCATGAATACCAATATGTACTGTGACATACTGAAGCAGAGCATGATTCCCTCCCTTCGGAGACTGGGCTGCAGAGCCGTATTCCAACATAACGACCCCAAACACACCTCCAAGATGGCCACTGCCTTGCTAAAGAAGCTGAGGGTAAAGGTGATGGACTGGCCAAGTATGTCTCCAGACCTAAACCCTATTGAGCATCTGTGGGGCATCTTCAAACGGCAGGTGTAGAAGCACAAGGTCTCTAACATCCACCAGCGCTGTGATGTTGTCATGGAGGTGTGGAAAAGGACTCCAGTGGCAACCTGTGAAGCTCTGGTGAACTCTATGCCCAGGAGGGCTAAGGCAGTGCTGGAAAATAATGATGGCCAACGAAAATATTGACACTTTGGGCCCAATTTGGACATTTTTACTTAGGGGTGTACTCACTTTTGTTGCCAGAGGTTTAGACATTAACAGCTGTCTGTTGAGTTATTTTGAGGGGACAGCAAATTTACACTGTTATACAAGCTGTCCACTCATTACTTTACATTGTATCAAAGTGTAATTTCTTCAGTGTTGTCACATGAAAAGATATAATAAAATACTTAAAAAAATGTGAGGGATGTACTCACTTTTGTGAGATACTGTGTGTATATATATATATATATATATATATATATATATATATATATATATATATATAGTCAGTCTAATATATATATATATTGTAGATCTCTAGGCTACACTGACTGGATGCTGCAGAGTGTTTATATATATATATATATATATATATATATATATATATATATATATATATATATATATATATATATATATATATATATATATGAGGGCCAGTATGGTGGCCTGTAATTATGGGAGGAGCCTGGAGGGTATTTAATCAGACCACCCACAACAGTCTGTGTCGGTTCCAGTGTAAGGTACTGCACATCAAGGGTCCGACTCTTCTCAGCTCTCTCACAATCGACTATCTGTGCGTCCAATCACAGGTGTACTTCGGCTTCTTTATTCGTGGTCTTCGTCGGCGGTTCCCGCTCATGATCGCAGATAAGTAGTATCCGAATCTTTTCATATCATGTGCAAACTTGCGGCTTATCATGCTTACTATTCTGCACCCCTTTCACAAAACCTACCTCTGAGTTATTAACACTCATGTCTCGACATCTTTCGGCACAGGCGTAGTACATTTGTAAGTTCCTTCTACTAAACATACGATTCATTCATAGATCCAAGCCTCCGAGTCGCTGTCGGTCGTTCTCCAACATCACTCGCCATAGGCTTCACTGGTTATAAAATTCACTGTCCATGGGGTTGCCATCTCAGGTATTGTTTGTATGGGTTTCTGTGGCTGATTGAGGGGTAATTAAACCCCTGATTCCTTTCCTGCACTTGACTAGCCTGGGAGGATGGGTGGTTGATAGGTGTTTGATTTCACAGTAAGGAATGGCATACACTCTACAACCAATTCGTATCAGATACTCCTTACTGCCAATTTATATCAGGTTCATCTCATACATTTTTTAAGCTGATTCGTGTCAAATGTATTGCAGAGGCTGACTCTGCCAACTCACTGCGTGTCCACGTAGTTGTACCTTCGAGATCGGTCGTATATCTTCATCGATTGTCCCACACTCCGACCGCTACACACTCACTGTCGCAGGTAGGACTTTGTTGTTACCGCTCCTCTAAACTCGAATAGTTACGTGATCATGTTCGTTTTGCAAAAGTCGCACTTAAGCCACCGTAAGTCTTTCTAGGTCATCTTTCATGTATTTCATGCTTTCTACCCAACGTGGGTTTACTCGAGCCCTTCACTTCACGGTCGATGCAGTCAAATCCGAAATTCGAGCCCCTTAGTCACCTCGCATCTACGGCCGATTAAAATCTAGTTGCAACTTCGCTTCTATGTTTCGGATCCTCGACAATCACAAGCCCCTTCAACCGCCATCACCATTTAGTCAATTCGAACCCAGCCATATCATCGGCAATACGGTCAGATCTGTCATACGAGCCCCGTAGTCACCTCACATCTATGGCCGATTCGAATCTAGTCGCAACTTCGCTTCTATGTTTCGGATCCTCTGCAATTACAAGCCCCTTCAACCGCCATCCCATTTAGTCGATTCGAACCCAGCCATATCATCAGCAATACGGTCAGATCTGTCATACGAGCCCCGTAGTCACCTCGCATCTATGGCTGATTCGAATCTAGTCGCAACTTCGCTTCTATGTTTCGGATCCTCGGCAACCACAAGCCCCTTCAACCACCATCACAATTCAATCAATCCGAACCCAGCCATATCATCAGCGATATGGTCGGATCACATATACGAGCCTCTCAGTCGCATCTACGGAGGATTCAAGTCTAGTCACAGCATCGGTGCAACGATTCGAGTCCTTGCCAAACGCAACTCTAACAACCGAGCCGAATCCTGTTTCATTACCGACTCATATGAGTCAAATCTTTCACAGACAATTCCATAGCTATAGCCCGGTTCAAACTAGTCACGTCGACAGTACGAATTCAGCAGTACTTATGTTTCACTTTCTCAGTCTATCCATGCATGATCATACACAATTCCCTCCACCAATTTGCTCAGTGTTGTGCACGGTCATTCCTACATAATCACATTTTCTCTATAACCTTTTATTTCGCCTTTCAACAAGGCTGCGTTCTTGCAATCGCTGCAAGTCTTTCTGCATTTGGCTTAAAAACGGCCAACGTCTCCAGTAGCAACATGGCTACTCATACGCTTTCTCTATCCCTTTTCCCCTTTCAGGTCAGTAAGGTTGCCAGTTGGTCCATCCTATGCCAGGCTTGGACTGTCTTTCACCCCAAAAAAAAAAAACATTGTCGAGGGCTTGCATCTTCACCAGGGGGCCATCTTTGCCCCAAACAGCTCTTTGCAATCCCCCTTGTCAAAACGAAATTCTCATGTCACCTTACTACAGGCTCCCAGTCAACTCAGTTCCCGACCCCAACCAGTTGACTTCACAACTAGCGCATAAAGTCAGGTGTGTAGTTCAATGGGATTCCCCCTTTCTATTAAACACTCTTTCACTACATATTTTTACTTCACATACAGAATTTGACCTGTTCCTGAGGCGTTAGCAACTGTCACATACTTCTGTGCACTTCACTCTGTTTTCAAAGCACAAGCCTTCAATACGCAGACAAGGTCGCCTATCTCCATACTTGCTGGCAGTGCAAGTGTTAGTAGACTGAACCCACGTCAATTAACTACAGATCGCAACATTCCTACTAGTATACCAGACTTCAGCTACCCACCCCAATCCGCCCTGGGGTGCTCTGGTTTATTAGTCTGTGCCAAGCACAGACGGACACCCGAGCTATCGGTTACCTAGCCAGTCACCTCCTGGCTCACCTCGGTTGTCACGCATTCTTTTGAGTTTTCTAAAGTCACACTTAACAGTGCTCGAGCACAAACCAACTGTCACTATGGCTGTCGTTCCTTGTCCTGTTCTTCTCGTTTTCCTTCCGCCTTTCATCTTATCTACCCAAATACAACTATCCCCTCCTACCTTCGCAACTTACCTCAAACATACGCACCCCCTTGCTTTTAGCTGACGCCATTTAGCAGGCAGACAGTGAGGACTTTGCCTCAGCCCTGCCATCACCCTTTGCGGGCTCAGCAATCGGGGGTTTACAGTCTCACAAGAGCTTGGACTGTTAAATGAAAACAAAAAAATATATAAACAAAAACAAAACTAAAAAAACATATTAAAAAAAACTCATAGCAGAACGGTGTCCCAGGAGTAAATCCTACCCTGCCGCAGCCAGGAAACCAAGCTTTTAGGCTACAGTTTCCACTGCCAGTGGGAGCCCTTCCAGGCACCACTTCAGTCTATCTTCTCTGCAACTACTCAACTGCACTCCTGGGTGACCACACTGTCAACAGCAGTCACCAAAGTCCAAGCAGAGTGACAGCCCTGGAGGTACACCCAGCCGTGCCCCTACCAGCTCCAGTCACCCCCGTCATTCCCGTACCTTCACTTACATGTACACCCAACATCTGCACCACTGTCTTCCCTGCACACCTTGTCCTAGCAGGGCATCTAGGAGGACATCTTGGACGACAATGATGTTAACTTAGCATCCCTCCTCATAGCAGTACACAACTTGGCCTAGAGCAAGTTATATTCGTGGGTAGACGTCTCCGTCATCCTGAAGGCCAGATACCCTTTACTTAATCTCAAGCTCACTGTCACAGAGTTTGTGCTGGCCTTGGGGACAGTCAGAGACGTGCTATGCAGGGCAACCCCAACAGGAGGGTAGAATTGGACCCGTATCTGCATGCAGCAGGTCACAAGTACACAGGGTGCCCATCCTTTGACTATCACCGCTCATTTTCAGCCAAGGCAGCAGCCAGACTCAAGGTGATCCTTTATTTCCCAACTTTTAGTGTTTCTCTCCCAGGTACAAGACCCTGACTAAATCCTTAAATTAAGATGTGCCAGCTATAGCGGATCTGCCCATGGGAGACGAATTGCTCACAAATTGGAATGGCAGGCCAATGTTCATTCCCCCAGCATCTCTCTCTTCACCTCAGGTAGTCATGGACACCACAGCCTCCACAGGTCCTCGTCACAATTTTTGGCCAACTTGGGTTTATAGGGCCATGGCCGTCAGAAATCCTCTTGATTCCTGGGTTCAGTTAGTCCTCCTCTTTGTTCGACCTCTACCCCATTATCGCAGCAGCTCAAGTCTGGTGCAACAACTGGACAGGACAAACAGTGACGTTCCCCACAGACAACCAAGCCACAGCCAGTATTATAAATAAAGGAGGTCCTAGTCGCTGGCCATCATGGCCCTCCTGTGCAGGCTGGTTCCACTATCCCCACAGCACCAATCTAACGTCCTATGCGTCTACATCCCAGACAAACGCAATAATATGGCCGACGCACTACCCGTTAACTTTGCTTCATTATTTTTGCAGGAACCTGGAACCGACCCGACCATGTCTCTTATCCCACACTGGTCGTAGCTATCCTCAGATTCAAACAACACTTTCACGACGCTACCTGCCTTATTAATCTTTCATTATCTCACAACACCCTGAAGGCCTACCGTACAGCCTAGAGGTTCTATGACAGGTTACTAGCCTCAAACCCCAGAGTAATACCAGGATATCTCTATCACATCCGGGCCTTCATATCATGCCACCACACACAGTCGGCATTGTCACACAATACCTTAGACTCTACTCAGCTGACATCCAGTATTTCATCCCCTTATGAGATCCTAACAAACCATCTTGTTTGCCGCCCATACGGTCAAGAGCATGTTGTGTGGTATTCACAGGCAATGACCCCACATCAGTATCAAAGGGCTACCATCACCTGCGCCATATTCCGAGATGTGTCTTTCATCCTGTCACATTCCCCTTTGGTTAAATTCAATTTGGTTGTTCAAGCAGCCATCTACCTGGCTTTCTACAGCTTCTTACGCCCCAGTGAATTCAGTCACCGTCCCAGTTGTAAAGTGTTAAGTAGACGCCACCTCACACGCCATCAGACTTACTTCATCTTGCACCTCAGGGTGTCCAAAACACAACAGTCCGGTCCAGGGGTTGACATCAAACCTTTCCAAACTCTCAAAGCCTGGTGCCCCGTGTCCATTCTAGATCAATTTTTGGCTCACCTTTCTGATACCTCGCAGGACAGCCCATTACTACCGTTCCCGATTAGTACCCCAGGCAGGAACCAGTTCATTAGTCACGTCAGGTTCCTTTGAGCAAATTAGGCCTGGACCCTGGCCATTTTCTTGGACATTCTTTCACATTGGAGCAGCATCAGCAGCCTCATGAAACAGGGTCCCAGACCACGTGATCAAAAGATGGGCAGGCGGGAATCCACCTGATTTACTCGAAACATTTCCAATCCACAAGTGGAAATGTCATGAGCCTTCAGCAACTTTGCCCTGTAGTGTCTTGTTGTACATAAATTAATAATTACCTCCCTAACCAAGTCTTTTGCGGCCTTCTCTTGGCTTATCGCCCAGCAGACCAGGGCTCACCGCCCAGCTCACCAGGGCTTACCTTACAGCAGGCCAAGGGTACACTTCAGGTCTATTTTATGTTGTTAGTCTTGTGACGTGTTTATGTGTTCTTTCATATCTCTTAGAGCGGAGGGCTCCGACCATAAATAAGAGGGCCAGTATGGTGGCCAGTAATTATGGGAGGAGCCTGGAGGGTATTTAATCAGACCACCCACAACGGTCTGTGTCGGTTCCAGTGCAAGGTACCCACCCACCCATTTCCCTTCTCAGAGTACTTCTCTTAAAACACGCTTCTCTACAGAAACATCAATTTACTTTCTTAAGGTATGCGGCCTTCTCTTGGCATATCACCCAGCAGACCAGGGCTCACTGCCCAGCTCACCAGGGCTTACCTTACAGCAGGCCAAGGGCACACTTTAGGTCTATTTTATGTTGTTAGTCTTGTGACGTGTTTATGTGTTCTTTCATATCTCTTAGCCCCTGTACACACGGTCGGAGAATCTGTCGGAATGCGTCTTATCGGACCATGTCGTCAGATAATCTGACTGTGTGTGGTATGCATCGGACTGATTCCGTCCGAATCTCCGTCCGACCCAATTTTCCAACATGTTGGAAATATTTCCCGACCAACTGGGCCGGGCGGACCTAATCCGATCATGTGTAGAGCATTTTCATCGGACCAAGTGCCACGCATGCTCACATTCAAATTCTGACACGGAAGTGCTCGTCCAGGTAAAACTACTGCTCATAAGCGATATAGCACATTCGTCACGCTGCAATGTTCAAAAATCATTCATCAAGCGCATTCTCTTGTTCTTTACAATGCTGCAAGAACCAACTTCTTTTGATGCTCATAGTCACACACACTTCTCCCGAATGGATTTCATTACTCTTTTTTAACCATTCAGCACTACAATTTTAGTTTGCGTCACATCTACACAATGTTTGATTTGTTTTTTTTATTTTTGGGATGTTTTTTTGGGGGGGGGGGGGGGGAATTCCCTAAAAATCTCCTTTAAAGACACTTTGCTCATTTCTCCTTATTTTTTTTTTCTTTTTGGGTAAACTTACAACAACAACATTATTTGATTTTTGAGATTTTGTTTTTCTTTTTTAATCTACAGGAGGTTGTTTAGTGTTAACACCCCTTGTTATTTATTTCACTTTGTTTTTTGGAAATGTACCTGCCTGCTCACAAATAAACTTGCCTTTTGGAAGGAAAACAGATACGAAAGTATTTCATCCAAACAAAAAATACCTTTATTTCGGTGTCAGTAACAGATAAAGAGGGAGGCAGCAATGTTGAAACTGGGGAGATTTGTGAAGCCTTTGGCCCCCAGGGCACACATCAAATATTTCAACGCAAAAATTGGTGGCCTGAGGAGTACATATCTGAGGGAGAGAAGTCGGTCCTGAAGTCCATGAAACCCGGAACAGCAGCAGATGACATCTATGTTCCCAGGCTGTGGTACTACAACAGGATGCATCTTCTGGCAGACCAGACTGAACCCAGGTCATCACACTCTGGTCTTCCTTACACACTTCCTTCCAGGCTGTGGCTGTGGTGCTGAAAGTGTGGCAGAAGGAGGAGGAGGAGGAGGAGCAGGGGCATGGGCCAAATGACACAAGTGTGATTCTGGTGTCATTTGGCCCAACAGACCAGTGTTGAGGGTTTGGAGAATAACCTGCTCACACAAGATCTGTTGCCCCTGCTCCATTTTCTCAAGCTTGCACACAAACAAGGCGGCCAAGGCCTCTTGGTGTGTTGCTTGTAGTGCCACAGAAGCCTTACCAATCAGCCTCAGTGCCGACTCCTCAACATTCCCCCCCTTTCTCGCCCTTTTGCGTGGAAGGCGGAGGGGAGGGACCTGGCATTCGGTGAGGCTCCTTTGGCTTCCCACCGCCTGGCTGCCGCTTACCCCCGCCTCCTCCTGTCTGCCACTTTCCACAGCCACCTCCTGGCTGCTGCATTCCACACCCTCCTGGTCCTGGCTGAGTTCTTCCTGTGTATGAAAAAGGGACATAGTTTGAGTTTTTGGTTCATCAAACACACACAATTTTTACATTAACAGTGTTGCAAATTGTTAACCAATAGAAAAGACTATCATTCTGAGCCCAGCATTTTTCTTTCTTGTCCCAAAGGTTTTGGCCACTACTGTCTATTGATATGTGAAACACTTTCAAAACTCACCAATTAGGGAGCAGAAATCAAGTTAACATCATTCATTTTGACTACACAAATATGTACAACAATACTATACCTGGCTCAAGCTGGGCTCCTACAGTTCTTCCTGAGTGGAAGGCCCAGGTTGGGCGTCGGAAGACTCAGCAGGTGTGGAATGGAGCATAGGATGCGTGGAAGGAAGAGTAGAGAGGGATTGTCTGGCCTCAGCCTGGTCTGACAGAAAATTCATCCTGTCATAATACCACAGGGTGGAAACATAAACGACAGCTGCTGAATTTCCTGATTTCATGGACTTCACCACCTTATTCCTCTCCTTCAGATATGTACTCCTGAGGTTCCCAATTTTCTTTTTGATATATTTCTCATGTGCCCTGGGGACCACCGGCTTCACAAACTCAACCAGTTCCATTATTGCTGCCTGCCTCTTTGGTCTGCTACTGTATAAAGGATGGGTGTTTTGCCACAGGACTGGCAGGTCTCGATATTTATCGATGAATAGAGGGAGGAAGCTGTAGTCATTAAACCCGTCCATGTCTGCAAGACACAACACAAGACAAACCCTAATGTCAGGCTAAACTCCACTAATGCAGGCCTCAATCTAGAAGCAGTGTAGCCTAGTGATGTGCCAAGTTCAAAATTTTACCTTCGTTCGCGCGTTCGTCGCCTCAGCTTCTCCCTCTGTTCACAGATCGTACGGACGACACACGCGTGTTACGTTTTATATACAGTGCGCATGCCTGCAACTCCGCCCGCCCCTGACGTTCTTTCCAGAGTCCAGACTATTCCCCGCCCCTTCGCTTCCGGCGCAGTGGGGAGAGCACATGGCGGAAAGAACACAGGTGCGCACTAATAATTACACTAAACGAGGAGGAGGGTGAGGAAAGGCCGGAGCCTGAAACGTCCCGATCCAGGAAGACAAGATTTAAGGCCGCAAATATGTCTTTTGGAGAGATGTTGGAGATGGTCGACATATTGAACATGACCGACTATGATGGGAAATATGGACATTACCCAAACACAAATATCAGAAAGGCCAAGATCATGAATAAAGTTGTGAAGTGTCTTCTGCCTAATTTTGGGGTACACCGATCCATGGATCAACTGAGAAAACGCTGGTCAGACCTAAAACTGAGGGAGAACGAGCAGTACATAGGGATCAAACGTGTTCTTGACAAAAGTAAGTAGTTGTTGTGTGTTCATATGATTATTATTGCTTGGATACTGTTCCATGTGCTTTGAGTTCATGTTGTGCATTTTAAAATGCCCACTTTCAAGTTCATGGTTTCATTCGTTCGTAGGAAACATCGTTCTGCAGATAAGTATTCCAGCTGAACACAGTGTCCCCAATAATGTTATGACCTTGAAGCTCGGCCAAAATAAACAATTGAACAACACTTCCAAACAATGTTTCATATTGTTAATTCTGCCCTCTGTGTAATAATTATTTAATTTTTTCAAATCTCATAGGGGAGAGAAGACTCGGCAAGTATGAGGACACCAGGGACCCCACCCCTCACAAAGAAGGACAACTTCCAAAAAAACAAACAGAGGAGCAGGAGGAGGAGGAAGGAGAGATCGTGCAGGTTGTGCAAATTGTCACCACAACAGGTGAGTGTCGGAGAACACAGCTTCCGGTAAGCTCATCAATGTATGTCACCATATTTAAATTACATGTTTTTTTTGTTTTGTTTTATAGGTGATGTGGAAGAAGTTTTACCAGTGAAAGTGTCCAGATCGGGGAGATAACGGGGTGCAATGGGTATTGGGAACATATCTTGCAAAACATCAATGATGTTAATTTAAATTTGAAAAACATCATTGATGTTTTGGGGAGAGTGTGAAACACCCCAAACTAGATAGGGTCTTATTTTTTGAATTTTAATAACAAAATGCTGTAGTTCTCCAAATTCGACATTTGGAAGATGCACAGAGTGTGGAAACATGCATTATCTCCCATCATGGGGGATCAATGTATGTGTTTTGTTTTTAGTGTCTGAGATGAAGGGGTTGCAGCCCCAAAGCATGTACATTGATCCCCCATGATGGGAGCCAGCACATGTTGACACACTGTGTGCATCTTCCAAATATGGATTTTTCAGGGGTGACACCCCATGTGATGAAGGCAAGATCAGGCCAGTTTGTACATACTCATGTCTGATATTGTCTTCACTTTTCAAAGTGGAACTTTGTAAGTTCCTGTGTTCTGTATTTTACAGTTAGATATATGCCTGTTTACACCAAAACAATAATTAAACCAAAATTTGAATAAACTCAGTTTTGGAAAAACACAATTTCGAGGGTGGTTGTACAAACCTTTTCAAAACGCACATGTGAATGTGGTTGGATTAAACAGTTCAATTAGCAACAATGTGTGGCTTTTTTTTTCATGGCACCAAAAATGTATTTGGAGTACAATTTAAGTTTGTGCTGAGAAGGAGTGTGATTTACTAAAGGCAACTCCACTTTGCACTCCCAGGGCAGTTTCAGGTGTACTTTTGCAGTGCACCTGTAGTGCATAGTGGATGTGCCTTTACTAAAAAAACACCCACAGTGATGAGTAAATTTGGTCAATCATGCCATTTTCCTGCCATGGTGCTGAAAATGAGCACGATTTGGGTCAGTAATGCACTACATACATTAGTTAACAAAAAAGAAGGTGTGTGTGTAGCAGACCCACAACATAATAACATTATCGGAAGAAGAGACTGTCCCCCTTTTAAAATGCCGCTCAGACATTGTCTGGCATATCAATGGCCCCCCTACCCACAAAGTAGTCCATGTATTGTGTTCTAACCTCACGGGCGCTTTGGGGGGGCAAGCCAGGATGAGCATGTTGAAGGCCCGTGAGGTTATCTGCATTGTCCATCAAGTCTGCTTCTTGTTGGCCAACTGAGACCGCATAGTTCGCAGAAACTTTTTTCAAATAATTGTGCAGAACACAGCACTATGTGATTCAGTTTGTATTCTGCCATGTGAATAGGCATAAGAAAAAGGCGGAACCGACTGGCCAGTATACCAAAAGTGTTCTCCACCACTCTTCGGGCTCTGGACAGGCGGAAATTAAAAATCCTCTGCTTCAGATGGTTCGTCAGGGCAAACGCCTCATCCGTGACGAAGACAAACGGGAGTCCTTCCTGATTCTCCTCTGGGGGTGGCAAGCCCAGACTGCCACTCTGGAGACGCCAGTAGAACTCCGTCAGTGAGAACACTCCACCATCCGACATCCGTCCATTTTGCCCTACGTCCACATACAAAAACTCATATGTCGCAGACACCACCGCCAACATCACGATACTATGAAACCCCTTATAGTTAAAATAGTATGACCCCGAGTTGGGTGGTGGGACGATGCAGACATGTTTCCCATCTATTGCTCCTCCACAATTGCGAAAGTCCCAACGACTGGCCAAGGAGGCCACAGTCTGCCATTCCTGTGGCGTTGAAGGACACTGTGGAGTGAAACAAGAACAAAAATTATTAATTTGACCAATCAACATTCCAAGCAGATTAGACACAAACATTTTGTGACAAAATTAGTTAAACATTTTGGGAACTGAGTATTTAAAGCCTAAAGTCTAATGTCCCCTTGTGAGAGTCATCACCCCCCCCATCTGATGGGCCCTTGCTAAAACATGAGGGGGGATGTTTAGGACAGGTAACCCTCTCCACTTGATTGAGAGCAGAATGGCTAAATAATGTGTGATACTTTGGGAAGCCCCTCCTTAGTTACACTATTGGCAGCCCACCGGACAGGTAAGAAGTGTCAGAATACAAAAAATTAATCAAAATGTAAGCACTTTTTGACATTCTGCTATTATATATCCAGATAATTAATAGGTTAAAAGCAAAAAAAAGAAAAAGGTTAAAGTATTGAGGCAGGTCCTTACACTACATGCTTAGGTGAATTCACCCATAAATGTGAGCATCAAAAAGATAGGTATAGTGTGTATTGGGTTTGGTAAAGTCAACAGATAGAGGATTGCTATCAGCTGGCCTAGCAGTTGGGGGGAGGGGGGTTCCTAATGAGTTTGGCACAACCCCCCCCCCCCCCAAAAAAAAAGAAAAAAAAACACTCTGCATGAATTGAAGCACACACATCACATTTGTAGAGATTTTAGGGGGTGTTTAGGGGAAAGCAATGAGAGCTGCCAAAAGACATTGTTAAGTGACTAGACTATAGTTTTATGGGCCAAGAAGAGCATGGTGGTGAAGTTAGTGAGGCAAATATGCCTGAGGACAAAGGGGCAGAGCATCTAAATTAGAGCATATTGCAAAGATGGTAATTAAGGAATGAGGAAAGAAATTCAAGACATTAGCAATCATGAAATACATAGAATGTGATGTTAAAGGATAAAACTTACCTTCATATAGTCCTTCTGCAGGACCTGAATGATGGCAGAACAGGTCTCTGGAATAATGATCCCCAGAGCCTGGGGGGAGGTGCCTGTAGAGAACTTGAGGCCCTGAAGGCTTCTCCCTGTCGCCAAGTAGCGCAACGTGGCGATGAGCCTCTGCTCCGGAGTGATGGCTTGCCACATGCAGGTATCCTGCCTGGTGATATAAGGGGTCAGCAAAGCCAGCAGACGGTGAAAAACGAGGTCCGTCATCCGGAGATAATTCCTGAAATCATCAGGATTATTCTCCTGGATCTCACGGAGCAAAGGCATGCGAGAACTGGTCACGCTGGCGCAACCAATTCTTGGTCCACAAATGCCTCCCCTCCCTGTTCATGGACCGGGCTTGTGTCAAAGTAGCAACCCCAACACAAAGCCCTTGCACAGCAGAAACTCTACGACGAGTACGTAGAGGAAACATGGTTTGAAAACGATCGGCTGGTCAGAGCGGACACCAGAAAGCACAGATAAACAGCAAAGCCTGAAAGAACGACCTGAATAGCAGAAGCAAGCTGACAATAAGAATTGCCTTTCAAAGCGTACTATACCAAGATATAGTCCACAATGATCAACAAATACTGACTGCACACACTGATTATCAGATACGCACCGACAAGCAGAAACTGAAGAGCTGTAGCGATCTGAATCACAAATCTGAAAAGCGCGAATTGTCTCTCACCAAACTTCTACTAACACGCGATAGACACGAGATCAGCAGAAGGAGCCCAAAGGGTGCTGGATGTGGAGCTGAACTTCCTTTTTCTAGTCCCGCCGTATGCGGCTTACGTCACTGTGTTCTTGGCAACCGCGAAATCAGACAACTTGGCCCGACCGTGTGTATGCAACAGTTTCGGACACAATCCGTCGGACTAAATCCGACGGGCAAAATCCGACGGATTTGGTTGCCAAAATCTCTGATCGTGTGTACAGGGGCTTAGAGCGGAGGGCTCCGACTATATATAACACTCTGCAGCATCCAGTCAGTGTAGCCTAGAGATCTACATTCTACAGTGTATTCCGTGGAGTACTACTTCTAATCTACTTCAGGCAGTGTATTTAATATAAAATGTATATATATATATATATATATATATATATATATATATATATATATATATATATATATATAGCACTAACCCCCGAAGGAGCTGCTGGTTATTTCTGGGCTTACCATGTGACACGTCAAGGGATGTCCCGTGGTAGATGGCCCAGTAACTTGAGACTGACAATAGATCCAGTTGAATGGATTTTATTTGCAAAACGTCAACCGTTGAACAGTCTTTTAACTTGGGATAAGAGAGTTGGAAAGAAAAGTTCAGGTACTCTCAATGTCAAAGTCTATAAACATTAAGGAACTTGCTTACTTTGACTGCATCCAGAGAATAGCCATTCACAGCTGGATGAGCACTCAGGTTGGACAGTCTCTCTCTCACAAGGCCTAGCAGCCAACAAGGTGCTTACTCAGGAACAAAGTCTTTATCACCGACATTGTTGCAGAACACATAGGAAACTAAGCGGCAGAACACTTGTAGGATACCTGGATCTTTCAGACCACTTGGCAATATCCCCAAGACCGGATTCTCTCAGTTACTTCAGCCCTTCCAGGCTCTTGTTAAGAAAACCAACCTCGCTCGTGGTGTTCTTCTAAAGAGTCCTCCCCTGAAATGCTCGAAGTACACTGGGTCTCTCCCGGATCGGAGACAGCACCCATCCTCCTTGGAATCCTTCCTTAGTTCCCTTGCCTCGGGCTAGCCAGCCCCAAGGCATCAAAGTCGGGTGGAACCACACCCCAGGCCATAGCCTTCCCGGGGGCTGGTCAGGAGGACCAGGACCATATACTCAGCACAGCATACTGGACCGGAACCCAGAACAACGTGACGTCCGTGTCTTAAATACCCTCCCCCAGAGGGCACAGCGGGAGGGCCACTCCCACTGACCTGACTCCGAGAGGGAATAATTCAAGCGCCTAACCAGACCATAGTTCCACGCCTACCACCAGAGACAGTGTCCCCTGTGGCCAGGCTGAACATCTCACAGTCCAGTCAGACTGACATAGAAGCCAAATTTAGTCAAATAGGCCCAAACCAAACTGTAGAGCTTTGGGTAGAGCTTTAACTTTGAAAAACATGCTCTTCTGGAGCCCGCCGCTACATATCTATATATATATATATATATATATATATACATACATACATACAAAATGCTAGCAGTCTTTCTGCCACAGCTCTCTCCTCCACTCCCTCCTCTTCTTCTTCCTCTATGGCCTCTTCTTCTGATTTCTCCTCTGAACCAGCGGTGCTCCATAAGCGGTCAAGGGCCTATGCAAGCACTCAGGCAAAAAGATGCCATGCGGGGCATGAGTTGGTCTGCTTAGTGGACAGGAGCCACACTGGGGCAGAGATTTTGTCAGCTCTGCAAGGGCAGGCTCAGAGGTGGTTTATGCCATGCCAGCTTCAGCCAGGAATGGTTGTATGCGACAATGGCACCAACCTTCTCTCCGCCCTCTGACAGGGACACTTGACCCATGTCCCATGTTTGGCTGAATTTGGTGGTGCAGCAGATCTTGAGCAGGTACCCAGGCTTACAGGATCTCCTAAGGCAGGCCAGAATAGTCTGTGGTAATTTCCGCTGGTCATACAATGCCAGTGCTTGGCTGTCTGACATGCAAAGGGAATGCAGCCTGCCCACTAACCTCCTCATTTGTGACATGCCCACCAGGTGGAACTCAACATTGGCAATGCTGCTTTGGCTGCACTCGCAGCAGAGGGCCATCAATGAGCACCTGTGTAAGTATAGCACCAGGACAGGGTCAGGGGAGCTTGGGGTTTTTTCGCCACGCTAGTAGCTACTGATCAAGGATACATGCACTGTCCTGTCACCATTTGAGGAGGCCACAAGGATGGTGAGCAGCAACAATGCATGCATCAGTGATATTGTCCCTCTTGTCTTCCTGTTGGAGCACACACTTCATGGAATAATGGACAGGGCACTTGAGGTAGAACAGCGAGAGGAAGAGGAGGACTTCCTCTACATCAGCATAGATGTAGAGGATAACAATCATCAGTAGTCTTCAAGGGATGGTTTTCAGTCCTCAGAAACCCAAGGAGTTGTACGTGGTTGGGAGGAGGTAGTTTCTGACAACGTCATCCTCAGTAACCCAGAGGACTGCAAAAGGACCCTAGGGTTTGTGGTATCAATGAGAGGGATCATTACTGTCTGGCAACCCTTCTTGATCCACGTTACAAGGGTAAGGTTGCAGAATTCATCCTGCCTTTGTAGAAGGAGCAAAGGATGAAACATCTTCAGGAGGCCATGAGGAAAGGTTTGTGCAATGTGTTTCCAGATCCTGGGAGGTTGCAATTTCCTGGTGCTGGACAACGTGTTGCTGAGGCTTCGGTCAGTCAGAGGAAGAGGGGTGGAGTGGTGGAGAAGGTGGCCGGCTGACCGATGCCTTTAGACAATTTTAATTCTAGACCATACACTGGGTTACTGGGTCTTGAGGATGGACCACTGGCCAGAACTTGCTCAGAAATTGAGCTACTGGCCTGTCCTGCATCCAGCGTTCTTTCTGAATGCACATTCAGTGCTGCTGGAGGGTTTGTAACGTATCATAGAGTGCGCCTATCCACAGACTCCATTGATAGGCTCACATTTATAAAAATGAATCAGTCTTGGATCAGCAGCAGCTATCAAGCACCTGATGCTGATGTAACTGATTGATTTTTCTATGGATGTGGGATCCCTTGAAGACTGCCTCTGCTGAGTGACTATCCTATTCCTCCTCAATCTTTTTGATGCTAGCTGACCAACAATATTTTTGGTTTAGGGCACCACCACCACTACGTAAGGCCCAATTTTTCTACCCCTGTTTAACAGGGGCATGTAATTACAATTTTTGATCAAATATTTCACAGCAGAGCCCGTTCCTGAACCCAACAAGTGTAACTGTGAGGGGCTACAGTGTTATGGCACCACAACCACCATCCAAGGCCCAATTTACCCCTGTTTAACAGGGACATGTAAATGTAATTACAATTTTTGATCACATTTTTCATAGCAAGGCCCATCCCTGCGCCCAAAAAGCATAACTGTGAGGGGTTAGTGTTCTGGCACCAGCACCACTGTCTAAGGCCCAATTTTTTGTAATTACAATTCTTGATATAATATTTCATAGCACGGCCTGTTTCCTGCGCCCAACAAGCTTAACTGTGAGGGGTTACAGTGTTGTGGCACCACCAACACCTAAGGCCCAATTTTCTGCAGAGTATTTAGGGCAGGCCGTAAAGGATATATATTTCTGTTCAGAGTATATAGTACCTTAGGGCCCCCACGCCATTTTTTTAAAAATTGGGTGTGGGGTTCCCCTTAATATCCATACCAGACCCAGAGATTCCTGTAATGGGCTGGGGGGACCCATGCTTTTTTTCCTTAATGATTTTCATGTATATTGCCAGGACTAGGGATGAAACCGAACACCCCCCCGGTTCGGTTCGCACCAGAACCTGCGAACGGACCGAAAGTTCGCACGAACGTTAGAACCCTATTAATTACAATGGACGCGAACGTTTGAAATCGAAAGTGTTAATTATAACGGCCAATATGCATGTTATTGTCCTAAAAAGGGTTTGGGGACCCGGGTCCTGCCCCAGGGGACATGTATCAATGCAAAAAGAAGTTTTAAAAACTGATGTTTTTTCTGGAGCAGTCATTTTAATGATGCATAAAGTGAAAAAAAATGAAATATTTCTTTAAATGTCGTACCTGGGGGGTCTAAAGTCTAAAGTATGCCTGTGAAGTGGCATGTGTTTCCCATGTTTAGAACAGTCCCCGCACAAAATTGACATTTGTAAAGGAAAAAAAGCCATTTAAAACTGCTTGCGGCTTTAATGTAATCCTTGCAATATGGATGAAAAAATTGAGAAAAATGGCATGGCTACCCCATCAGCCCCCCTACCCCAGCCCATTACCAGCCCCTTTGGGTCTTGTATGGATATTAAGGGGAACCCCGCACCCAAAATATGTTATGTTAATGTTAGGCAGATGCCTGTGTTGCACAAATCAACTACACAACACCTGCAACGAGGGGGTAGATTCAGGTCTATGCTGTGCAGGAGGCACACTAAACTGACTGAATATTAGGCAGATGCCTGTGTTACACAAATCAACTACACAACACCAGCAATGAGGGGGGGGTAGATTCAGGTGTATGCTGTGCAGGAGGCACACTACACCCACTGAAACAGCGCTAGGTTAGGAAGCAAAGCAAAGCTGACACTGTCCCTGCCCATTCTGCTCTCTCCCTGCACACTACACCCACTGTAACAGAGCTATCTAAAGAAGTAAAGCACAGCTGACACTGTCCCTGCCTATCCTTCTCTCTATGAACGCAGCAACACACTACACAAGGCTGCCGCGCTGGCGGCTTTATATAGTGTGGGTCGTGTACTAAACCCCCTGAGCTATAATTGGTCACAGGCATCCAACCTGTGGGCAATTATGGCTCTCCTCACTGCCGGCGCTGTGATTGGCCAAGCATGCGGGGGTATAGTGCATGCTTGGCCAATCATCAGACAGCAAAGCACTGCGACTGGCGCAGTGCATTGTGGGCCGCTTGTATCACACGAATTTAATGCGAATGGCCCACAAAGTCCTGGTTTGGACGAACGGACAAACGGCTGATGTTCAATTTGAACATGGGTTTGAATCGAACACCAGGCTCATCCCTAGCCAGGACCCGACAATACATTACAACCGCAAGCAGTTTTAAATAGATTTTTTCCTTTAGAAGTGTAATTTTTCTGTGGTATTGTTCTAAACACTGGAAAACTCAGCCACTTTGCAGGCATAATATAGACACTCCCCAGGCATGACATTTAAAGAAATATTTCATTTTTATTGTTTCACTTTAAGCATTCTTAAAATCACTGCTCCCGAAAAAATGAAATGGGGCAGGACCCGGGTCCTCCAAATAATTTTAGGGCAAAAACTTGCATACAAGCTTTTAAAATTAGCACTTTTGATTTTTCACGTTTGTGTCCCATAGAGTTTAACGGTGTTCGCATATTCGAACAAACTTTTTGGCTCCAGTTAAAAAATCTATTTTTGAGATTTTTGGAAAACATAGGGAAGGGTTATCACCCCTGTATAATTTTTTTGCCCGTCCGTCTTTTTTCATCTCACTTCCTGTTGTCTCCTTCCGTTTGCAAGTAGGAGACTTTTGTAAGTTGGATGTTTGAAAGTAGTGGCCTGCCATATATGCTCTGCAGAAATTTGGCCCTAAGGTGTTGGTGTTGCCACAAATTAACACTGTAAGTCCTCAAAGTGACTCTTGGTGGGCGCTAGAGTGCCCTGCTGTGAACTATTATATCAAGAATTGTAATTACATGCCATTGTTGAACAGTGGTAGAAAAATTGGGCCTTTTGTGGTTGTGGTGGTGGTGGTGCTGGTGCCACAACACTGTAAGTCCTCACAGTTACTCTCGGGGGTCGCTGGAACGGGCCCTGCTGTGAAATATTATATCAAGAATTGTAATTACATGCACCTGTTAAACGAGCCTTAGGCACTGGTGCTGGTACCACGACACTGCAACCTCTCACAGATACTCTAGTTGGAGTGCAGGAATGAGCCCTGCTGCAAAGCATCGCATCAAAAATTGTAATTACATGCCACTTTTAAACAGGGGCTGAAAAAATGGGCCTTAGGCACTGGTGGTGGCACCCAGAACCAAAAATGTTCTTCCAAGCTAGCAGCAGGATCACAAGATCATTGAGGAGGAAGAGGATAGTCAGTCAACATAACAGGACAGTCACTCAGCATCAGCATAGGCCAGTGATGGCGAACCTTGACACCCCAGATGTTTTGGAACTACATTTCCCATGATGCTCAACTACACTGCAGAGTGCATGAGCATCATGGGAAATGTAGTTCCAAAACATCTGGAGTGCCAAGGTTCGCCATCACTGGCATAGGCAATCTTGAAGGGATGTGACATTTCAAAAAAAAAAAAAGATTCAGTTAGTCAGTTAGTCAGCTTCAGGTGCTTGGTAGCTAGTGGTGATCCAAGACTGGTTCATCTTTATGAAGGTCAGTTCATCAACCGAGTCGGTGGACAGGCGCACCCTGTGATCAGTTACAAAGCCTCCAGCAGCACTGAATGTGCGTTCCGAAAGAATGCTGGATGCAGGACAGGCCAGTAGCTCAATTGCATTCTGTGCAAGCTCTGGCCAGTGATCTATGCTCAAGATCCAGTAAGCTAGAGGATGTTTGGTGGGAAAGGTGTCCAAGTCTGACCTTGCCCCTAGGTATTCCTGCACCATGTAAATCAGACGCTGGTGATGGTTGCTGGAACCGATCATACCTTGGGGCTGCGGACTAAAAAATTGTCTGAACGCATCGGTCAGATGTCCACCTTCTCCACCACTCCTTCTGTGACTGACCGAAGCCTCAGCAACAAGTTGTCCAGGACCAGGAGTTTGTAACCTCATAGTCTCCTAGTCTCACGTTGCACAGACCTTTCTGCCAGGCCTCCTGGAGATGTCTCATCCTCTGATCCCTCTGCGGCGGCAAGATAAGGTCCATAACCTTACCCTTGTACCGTGGATCAAGAAGAGTTGCCAGCCAGTAATGGTCCCTCTCCTTGATCCGAAGAATATGAGGATCCTTCTGCAGGCTTTGCAGGATCAGGGAGGTCATGCAGCGTAGGTTAGCTGAGACATTTGGTCCGGAGTCCTCTGGGTCACTAAGGATGACATGATCTGCAGCCACCTCCTCCCAGCCAGGTACAAGTCCATGGGTTTCTTAGGACTGTAAATCATCCCTAAAAGACTGCTGCTGCTGAGTGCCAGGCTCCACTTCGATGCTGACACAATCCTCCTCCTCCTCCTCTTCCTATGTGATGGGTGGGACAGCAGGAACACTGTCTGGATAAAGGGAGCCTTGAGAGGCAAGGAAGTCCTCCTCTTCCTGCCTCTGTTCTGCCTCAAGTGCCCTGTCCATTATTCCATGCAGCGTATGCTCCAACAGGTGGACAAGAGCTACAGTGTCACTGATGCATGCACTGTCACTGCTCACCATCTTCGTGGCCTCCTGAAATGGTATACTGCTAGCAAAGTGCCCGCAAGTACTTGGCTGTGACACACCTAATTCTACATCTTCATTCCTCTCAGTGCAGGCATTAGAGAGGACTGAAGGTATAGTGGGGTTGGAGATCCCAGCTGATGAGGAGCAAGGAGAGGTCCGCTTTGTTCTTTGGTGTGGGTCTTTAAGGTACGCTTGCCAACAAGCTGCATGGCAGGTCAACATTTGTCTGGCCAAGCATGTGATGCCCAAGTGGCTGATGTTTTGGCCTTGCGAGATACGTTTGAGACATATGTTGACATAACAGGGGTGCGATGTGATGCACTGATCTCAAAAAAGGCCCACACCAAAGAACTTTTGTAATGACGCACAGAGGCAGCGCCCTGCACAGGCGTGTGATTCAGTCGGTGTTCTGCCCTTAAGCTGGCCCCCGGAGGGCATCCTGCCTCGTTGGAGATGTGCCTCCTCTCTCCTATCAGGCACCCACATGGAGTCAGTGACCTCATCATCCCCTCCCTCTTCATCACTGGAGCAAACCTGGCAATATGCAGCAGCTGGTGGAACATGACTGCCAGATTGCTGACCTTCTTGGGCATATAGAAACAGAACAACACCAGAAATTGGGGGTAGCTTCAGGTGTACACTGTGCAGGTGGCACAATACACCAACTCTAACTGCTGCAGTTGCCTGTGGTATAGAAACAGAACAACACCAGCAATAAGGGGTAGCTTCAGGTGTATACTGTGCAGGTGGCACAATACAGCGACTCTAACTGCTGCAGCTGCCTGTGGTATAGAAAAAGAACAACACCAGCAATAAGAGGTAGCTTCAGGTGTATACTGTGCAGGAGGCACACTACACCCACTGTAACTTCTGCAGATGCCTGTGTCACAGAAACAGAACAACACCAGCAATAAGGGGTAGCATCAGGTGTATACGGTGCAGGAGGCACAATACACCCACTGTAACTGCTGCAGATGCCTGTGTTAGATTAACAGAACAACACCAGCAATAAGGGGTAGCTTCAGGTGTATACTGTGCAGGTGGCACAATACACTGACTCTAACTGCTGCAGCTGCCTGTGGTATAGAAACAGAACAACACCAGCAATAAGGGGTAGCTTCAGGTGTATACTGTGCAGGAGGCACACTACACCCACTGTAACAGCTGCAGATGCCTGTGTTACAGAAACAGAACAACACCAGCAATAAGGGGTAGCTTCAGGTGTATACGGTGCAGGAGGCACAATACACTCACTGTAACTGCTGCAGATGCCTGTGTTAGAGAAACAGAACAACACCAGCAATAAGGGGTAGCTTCAGGTATATACTGTGCAGGAGGCACACTACACCGACTGTATCTGCTGCAGATGCCTGTGTTACAGAAACAGAACAACACCAGCAATAAGGGGTAGCTTCAGGTGTATGCTGTGCAGGAGGCACAATACACCCACTGTAACTGCTGCAGATGCCCGTGTTACAGAAACAGAACAACACCAGCAATAAGGGGTAGCTTCAGGTGTATACGGTGCAGGAGGCACAATACACCACTGTAACTGCTGCAGATGCCTGTGTTAGAGAAACAGAACAACACCAGCAATAAGGGGTAGCTTCAGGTGTATACTGTGCACGAGGCACACTACACCCACTGTAACTGCTGCAGATGCCTGTGTTAGAGAAACAGAACAACACCAGCAATAAGGGGTAGCTTCAGGTGTATACTGTGTACGAGGCACATTACACCCACTGTAACTGCTGCAGATGCCCGTGTTACAGAAACAGAACAACACCAGCAATAAGGTTTAGCTTCAAGTGTATACGGTGCAGGAGGCACAATACACCCACTGTAACTTCTGCAGATGCCTGTGTTAGAGAAACAGAACAACACCAGCAATAAGGGGTAGCTTCAGGTGTATACTGTGCACGAGGCACACTACACCCACTGTAACTGCTGCAGATGCCTGTGTTAGAGAAACAGAACAACACCAGCAATAAGGGGTAGCTTCAGGTGTATACTGTGCAGGAGGCACACTACACCCACTGTAACTGCTGCAGATGCCTGTGTTACAGAAACAGAACAACACCAGCAATAAGGGGTAGCTTCAGGTGTGTACTGTGCATGAGGCACACTACACCGACTGTAACTGCGCTAGGTTTAACAAGCAAAGATGACACTGTCCCTGCCTACCCTGCTCTCTCCCTGCACGCCAACACACTACACAAGGCCACGGCTTTGGCAGCCTTATATAGTGTGTGGCGTGTACTAAACCCCCCTGAGCTATAATTGGCCTCAGGCATCCTGCCTGTGGCCAATTATGGCTCTCCTCGCTGCCGGCGCTTTGATTGGCCAAGCATGCGGGGTTACAGTGCATGCTTGGACAATCATCAGCCAGCAATGCACTGTGATGGCGCAGTGCATTGTGGGCCATGAGTGCCACATGAATATGGTGCGAATGGCCCATAAAAGTTCTGGATTTGAGTCGAACATGCATTCGACTTGAACACCGAGCTCATCCCTAGTTGTAATTGCTGATTCAGGAAGCATACAAAGTTGCCCCCCTCTGCAATGGTTAATCACTTTTTCCACTCCCCAAAACTTGAGACCTTTCAGATTCCTGTCATGGACTTTTGTAAAGTGTTTTGAAACACTATGGTCCCTTTTTTATATTGTTTATACAATGTTTGCTTTCCCTTACCAGTAGGCGTCTATTCGTACAACCCACAAACTGGATCTTGCAAGGGCACTCCAACCACCCCACCCCCTCTGTCATGCAAGTTATGAATTCCTTAATTTTATGGACCTTCCCATTAGCTGTTACTGTGAATTCCTTCTTTCTTTTCTTATTACATTCCTTTGTTGTTCTGCATGCTAGACATCTTTCACATGAATATAAACCAGTCAAAAGAGGTGTAAGCATTCTCGTCTTATTGACAGGTGGATCTAAAATCCCGGGTGCCAATCTGTGCCTCAAACTCTCGGCCTTTTTGTATACAAATTTAGGACGGGGGGAAGTACTCCCCCTAAGAACTATCCTTCAGTAATATATCTCATTATTTCCTAAAGATATTATAGACATTGTAAGCTAATAGAATCCTGAACTCCTCCCCCTTCTCCTACCCTGCCTCCTGATTTTTCTTTTGTTACCAATAATTCCTTCATCTCTATATTCCTTACTTTTTATATGTCTTTTTTGATGAACATCATAACCTCATAACCTTTTTATATAAATGGCCTCTCAAATTGAGCAGATTATTCAATGTATTCTCCCTCTATAGTACAATCCCACCTTTATCTTATAAATTGTTTACAAAATCAGGCTCACTTCTGCATAGAAACCAATGAGCTTCTAAACCCAGCTTGTTCCATTAAGCTTTGGTAATAAAACGTGGAACCTCATTGGTTTCTATGCAGAAGAGAGCCTGATTTTGCACTTTCCAGCTTTAGTAAATAAACACCATTGTGTACTTAAAAGTGGGGTATGCCCGTAGTATCTTTAAGGTACGCCAGAGTCGATATAACTAGAGGCTGTAAAAAGATATCCAGATATTGATACAATCTGGCGGACAGGGAATCAACCCCGTTGACAATAGGTCTTCCAGGAGCGTTGACCAAATCTTTATGTATCTTGGGTAAAAAGTATATTACTGAGGTATGACAAGAGGTAAGGTTTAGATATTCTGCTTCTTTTTTTACGTAAAATCTTTATCTTAATTCCTCTTTTAATCAATCTAGACAGTTCATCTTTATATTGTCTAACAGGGTTATCTATATGTATTTCTATCCTCCATCTCATTTTTATAATATTTTCTCCAACATCAGAACAATGCCTTCCCCTTCTTCTTTTCTAAAGAGTGAATCCCTCTCCTAATATATTCCGGATCTTTCACTTTCTTAGTCTTGAATCTTTATAAATATTTCACCACCAAATGTTTAGGGTTGAAAACGTTTTTATTGTCATTTTAACAGCTATCACATTGAAAAACATAAGGAGTTACATTCCATAAACAGTCAAAAATAATTATATACAGTGAGTCAGCCTGGTGACTAAGCTAGACTCTCCTTAATATGTAATATAGTACTAATATTGATGACTGTCGCTCAGTCTCAAGAGCAATTTTGGTCAAGGGGCCATGTCGTTGCCCAAAAAAATAAAAAAATTCCATATGTATATAATTAAATACAAAAAGGTAAGATAGTCTAGGTCAGGAAGAAACCAGAAGGGGGAAGAGCTGCCCAAGGATGGGCATGAGCGGTAAGAGAGAAAAAAGAAAAAACAGATGTGAAAAGAAAACAGAGATAAAAGAGAGGGACAGTTGAAAGAAAGAGCCAGAACTGCTGAGGAGACTTTCTGTCAGGTGACCTTGAGGCGAGGTGACAGATGCACACCGTAGGGATCAGGAGTGCACCGCAAGGTTGTGGACCCTACGGCTGACTGCTGCAGACGGGAGACAGATCCCACTGGGGTTAGAGCGTAAGATTCCCTGGGGCGCGGAGTCTAAGAGTCAGCAGGTGTTCACCAGCGCCTCTAGTGGTGAGGATGGACTTGGCTGCAACTGGCTCCAGGTCGCGACCCCCAGGGTCCCCCAGCTCACGCCCACAGTAGGCAACAGGATGATAGGGATAGAGAGGGACAAAGCCAAGGTCGGGGCCACAGGCAGACAGGAATAGTCAGGGACACGCCAAAAGGTCAGGATCACA
The DNA here is from genome assembly GCF_037356315.1 of Lithobates pipiens. Taxonomy (NCBI): domain Eukaryota; kingdom Metazoa; phylum Chordata; class Amphibia; order Anura; family Ranidae; genus Lithobates; species Lithobates pipiens. The sequence goes on along the minus strand of NW_027507903.1, from coordinate 377,282,310 downwards.
GGCAAACAGGGATAGTCAAGGACACGCCAAAGTCGGTAACTGAACACACGGCAGGTAACAGGAAGCTAACACACAAAGGCTGATCAGCAGGGTTGGCTTGCAGTGCACAGGTTAATATAGAGCTCTCTGATAGGAGCTAGGGTGGAGTCATGCCAGAGGATGGATTACAAAAGCAGTCAGGTGAGGGTCGGCTGGTCTCTAGAGATGAACACATGGAAACAGGTAAGCAAACTAATGTGGCTGGATCTCTGTACTACCTGGACATGATCTTATAATTCTTTTCTTGGAAGTAGCATGATATCGTTGACTTGTGAGTAAAGTGGAACGATGTCTGCCATTCTGGTCTGGATATGTCCTCTCTTAAGTCTGCAGACCACATCCTGGTATAAGGTGCCAAATCATCATGTGTAACAGTTTGTAGGAGACTATATAAGGTTGAAAGAAGGTGTCTAGGGGTTTCAGAGAGGGAGCACAGTCTGTCAAATTCAGTATAGGGACAGTGTACCTGGGAGGAAGAGTGTAAGTGTTTGGAGAACATGGATAGGTGGAGGGTGGTGAGCCAGTTGCGGGGTCCCACTGACACTGAGGGTGTCCCGTGCTGTGGGTGTACAAAGGAATGTGCTTGGGGCCAGTCGGAGTGTTTGAAGGCGCGCCCTGGGGAAAAGCAGGGTTGTCAAACAGAGAGGACAATGGGAAGGGGTTGGAGGAAAAGTGAAACATAGACCTCTGTGGTACTGTGGTGAGGGAGGCAAATGTGAGTGGTGAGGAAGCGTGTAGGAGGGCCAGGTCATTGCGATATCCCCAGAGGAGAGCTCGAAGGTTCACAGGAACTAAGTCCTGCTCTACCATAACTGAAGCCTTTAGGAAGGGATTGGGGAACCATTCCAATATGCGTGCCATATGTGTGGCTTTATAGTAGGTCTCATAGTCTGGTAGTCCCGCCCCACCTTGTAGCTTCGGAAGGGTGAGCAGCTTGTGTTTTAATCTAGGCAATGCCTGGTTCCACATAAATCTGATGAGGATGGAGCGTAGGGAGGCGAAAAAAGATTTGGGGATCATAACAGGGATCATTTGGAAGAGGTATAAAAGTTTGGGCAATATGTCCATTTTAAGGGTGTTAATCCGCCCGAACCACGGTAAGGTGGAGCCACCCCACTCTTCCAGATCCTTCTGTATGTGGGAGAGAATGGCACAGGCTAGGTGCTCTATAACTATGACGAATAAGAGGGTGAAGAGGGGACAGCCCTTCCGCGTGCCATTTGAAATGTCAAACGGCTCCAAGGCAGTGCCATTCACCAGGACCAAGGCTAAAGGTTGTGAATATAGGAACATCACCCAAGAGACAAAGGTGTTTCTCAATCCAAGTTGTTCCAGTGAAAGCCATAGGAAGCAGCAGTTAACGCTGTCAAAGGCCTTTTCGGCGTCAAAGGACAGAAGGCAGGCTTTTAAGTTTTTGCACTGGATAAAAGAGATGAGATAGATTGTTTTTGTGGTATTGTCCCTCGCCTCGCGGCCAGGAACAAATCCCACCTGGTCATTATGGATCACTTGTGGAAGTAGGGCGATTGGCCAACACCTTAGCGAACATCTTGAGGTCTGTGTTGAGCAAAGATATTGGCCGATAGCTGCTACATTGTGATGGGTCTTTGCCTGGTTTAGGTATTATAGAGATATTAGCAGATAGCAGGTCTTTAGAGGGTAGGTGATAGTCGTCTATGGTGTTAAAAGCTTTAGCGATAAGTGGTGCTAGTTACAACGTTTTTGTAGAAACGGGGGGTGTACCCCCCATCTGGGCTAGGACATTTGCCTATCTTCAGGTGTTTGATGGCTTATAGGAATTCAGGACTGGTCAGGGGTTTGTCGAGCTCCACGGAATCTAGAGCATCGACAGTGGGTAATGCCGTCTCCATTATGTAGTCTCGCATTTTGTCACTAGAGGCGGTGGTCTGGGAGCATGGTGCTGCAGGTGACAGGTTGTAGAGTTGGGAGTAGTATTGTCTGAAGGAGGAAGAACATCTTGTCTTGGTTGGGTTGGGTGATAAAAGGGATAGAGTTTCGGAGCAGTCTAAGGTGAAGGATCCGCGCCAGGTGTTTGCCGCATTTGTTGGTCAAGGAGTAATGGTGATTGCGCTCCCTATCAGGGCCGATCCTAGGGTCACAGGAGCCTGGGTGCAGAAATATTTCTGGCGCCCCCACATGGGCATGGTTATATAACCAACTCCTCCCCTTTACTAATGTTTCTATGGCAACACTTTGCTTTGACAATAACTTAGTTAACAGCTTTGACAAGTCAAAATCAATGCTTTATTTATTGACAATTCCGTGCCAAGTGCATGTAAATCAAATAGTGTAGCACAAAAAAACAACTTGGAATATAAATATGAACTGAACAATATTAAACTTTTGAACAGAAAATGAGGTAGCAGAAAATATGACTACAGATGAAAAATATGCAACATAGATTGATTTTATACTTTTTAAATTTTCAATAAATACAATCACTAAAGTGCAAATAACAGATTTGCATAATGCATACAATCACAAAACAGTGCAAATATCGATTAAATAAAGTTAAAGCAGCTGGCTTCCCCTCCTCCTTAGGAACCAGCCATATACAGTGTGTTTAAAGAGAAAAAAACCTGCAAAATGCATGAAAACTGCATGCAAAAACAGGGTTTAAAAGTGAAAAACGAGCCTGAAAAATGCATCAAGCACAGCAGCATAGATGCGAACCTAGCCTTAGAGTGCTCTGGTTAACCCCAAATAAAGTTCAGCTGTTCTAGTAGATCTTTCCTGAAATTTATTTAGTCGCATCCTACAGCACTAGCCATGGTCCTCAGAGAGCTTTTAAGCATCAGAGGCATCTCCTTGTTAAAAGGTAACAGTCAGGAGAAGAGTACAAAAGAATTTCCAAGGCATTAGATATACCATGGAACACAGTAAACACAGTTATCATCAAGTGGATAAAATATGGCACAACAGTGACATCACCAAGAACTGGACGCCCTTTCAAAATTGATGAAAAGATGAAAATAAAACTGGTCAGGGAGGCTGCCAAGAGGCCTAAAGTAACATTAAAGCAGCTGCTAGAATATCTGGCTGTGTGCTACATGTAAAAATAATCTCACGTATTATTCATATGTCTGGGTTATGGGGTAGAGTGGCAAGCTTTTTCTTAATAAAAACATCCAAACCCAGTTAAACATTGCAAAAACTGCAGTCTCCCAAATTGTTTTGGTACATTACCTTCCAGTTGTGAGACACTAGGGAAGGATGCAGTGTTTGCACATTGTTTGATTATTTAATCAAATAAAACTAACTCTTCCAGCCTTGGCAGCAGCTACACTTATGCCGCGTACACGCGATCAAACAATCGGGTGGAAAAGTCCGGCAAACTCAAGTCCGCTGGACAATCCCGCCGGCGGACTTTTTTGACCCGAAAGTACGGCGGACTTAGAAAGTAGTTTTGCACTCCAATCTTCCCACCGGACTTGCTTTTCGGCGGACAATCCGGCCGTGCGTATGCCAGTCCACCGTACTTTTGAAATGAACGGACTTTTCCTGCCCGGAGAAAAGTCCGCTCATTTTGAGCACGTCTCCAGGTAGGCAGGGCCCGCGAACGATGCGTCGCTGGCCCTGCCACCTGGTATGGACTTAAAGGGGAACCCCAACGCCGAAAAAAATCAGCGTGGGGGTCCCCCCCGGTCCATATCAGACCCTTGTCCGAGCACCATACCCGGCTGGCCAGGAAAGGGGGGAAGAGCAAGCGCCCCCCTCCTGAGCTGTACCAGGCCACGTGCCCTCAACATAGGGGGGTGCCTTGGGGAAGGCCCCCCCCACCCCAAAGCACCTTGTCCCCATGTTGATGAGGACAAGGGCCTCTTCCCAACAACCCTGGCCGTTGGTTGTCGGGGGCAGAGGGCTTATCGGAATCCGGGAGCCCCCTTTAATAAGGGGGCCCCTGGATACCGGCCCCCCACCCTATGTGAATGAGTATGGGGTACAATGTACCCCTACCCATTCACCTGTGAAAAAAAGTACAAAAAAAAAACACAACACAGGGTTAAAATAGCTTATTGCACAGCTCTGGGGGTCTTCCGTCTTTGGGGGTCTTCTCGCCGGACTCCTCCGCTATCTTCTGCTAGCTCTTTTACTAGCGGAGGAGCCCGGCTTTCTTCTTCGCCGCCGGCCTCTTCTTCCGACTTTGGGGGTCTTGTCCCCCTCCGGTCTTCTGTCGCCGTATTTGTCCACTGAAAAAGTACCGTGTGTGGGCAAGTAGCCCGTTCGGAAAGTCTGGCGGATAGTCCGGCGGGAAGTCCGCCGGACTAAGTGCGCCGGATAGTCCGCTACGTGTGTACACGGCATTACAGGAAGTGTCATCAATATTCTCAGTGAAATAGAGAGGTTAGGTAATGTGTTGGTCAAGTTATTTTCCACTAGATACTGCAAGATGTTGGTGACTGTCATCTCCTGAGTTAGAAAAGGTCTAATGGTGTCCAGTTCATCACAAAGATCTATTCCACTAATGTCAGAGTGGGATAACTGAGTGTCAGTTAACTTGTTTTGCAGATCTGTGGAACACTTCAATATACAGTGCCTTGCGAAAGTATTCGGCCCCCTTGAACTTTTCAACCTTTTGCCACATTTCAGGCTTCAAACAAAGATATAAAATTTTAATTTTTTGTGAAGAATCACCAACAAGTGGGACACAATTGTGAAGTGGAACGAAATCTATTGGATATTTTAAACTTTTTTAGCAAATAAAAAACTGAAAAGTGGTGCGTGCAAAATTATTCGACCCCTTTACTTTTAGTGCATCAAACTCACTCCAGAAGTTCAGCGAGGATCTCTGAATGATCCAATGTTGTCCTGAATGACTGATGGTGATAAATAGAATCCACCTGTTTGTAATCAAGTCTCTGTATAAATGCACCTGCTCTGTGATAGTCTCAGGGTTCTGTTGAAAGCGCAGAGAGCATCATGAAGACCAATGAACACACCAGGCAGGACCGTAATACTGTTGTGGAGAAGTTTAAAGCCAGATTTGTATACAAAAATATTTCCCAAGCTTTAAACATCCCACGGAGCACTGTGCAAGCGATCATTTTGAAATGGAAGGAGTATCAGACCACTGCAAATCTACCAAGACCTGGCCGTCCCTCTAAACTTTCAGCTCAGACAAGGAGAAGACTGATCAGAGATACAGCCAAGAGGCCCATGATCACTCTGGATGAACTGCAGAGAACTACAGCTGAGGTGGGAGAGTCTGTCCATAGGACAACAATCAGTCGTACACTGCACAAATCTGGCCTTTATGGAAGAGTGGCAGGAAGAAAGACATTTCTCAAAGATATCCATAAAAAGTCTCGTCTAAAGTTTGCCACAAGCCACCTGGGAGACACACCAAACATGTGGAAGAAGGTGCTCTGGTCAGATGAAACCAAAATCAAACTTTTTGTCCACAATGCAAACAGATATGTTTGGCGTAAAAGCAACACAGCTCATCACCCTCAACACACCATCCCCACTGTCAAACATGGTGGTGGCAGCATCATGGTTTGGGCCTGCTTTTCTTCAGCAGGGACAGGGAAGATGGTTAAAATTGAGGGGAAGATGGATGCAGCCAAATACAGGACCATTCTGGATGAAAACCTGTTGGAGTCTGCAAAAGACCTGAAACTGGGACAGAGATTTATCTTCCAACAAGACAATAATCCCAAACATACAGCAAAATCTACAAAGGAATGGTTCACAAATAAACGTATCCAGGTATTAGAATGGCCAAGTCAAAGTCCAGACCTGAATCCAATCGAGAATCTGTGGAAAGAGCTGAAAACTGCTGTTCACAAACGCTCTCCATCCAACCTCACTGAGCTCGAGCGGTTTTGCAAGGATGAATGGGCAAGAAATTCATAACACAAGGGTTTAATTGCTGCAACTCTGCTTTCCCATCTGGTATCAGAGAGTGGTTTTAAAGTTAGATTTGTAATGTGTTTCTTGAGTACTTGCCATTGTTGGGTGGATGAGACAAAGAACACATAAAGTTCTTGAATGATGCCAAAAAATCTATTGTCAGGTATGAAATCTTTTCAGCGTCATTCACAACCAAATTGAGAGTACGTGCACTGCATGGAACAAAAAAGGCTCTTGGGTTGATATTGAGTATTTTTTGCTGCAAACCATTATGTTTTCCTTTCATATTGGCACCATTGTCATAGCCTTGGCCACGCATATTCTCAATTGCAATCTGATTGTTCTTTAACCAGTTGCCGACCGCCGCACGCCGATGTACGTCGGTAGAATGGCACGGGCAGGCATAAGGACATACATGTACGTCCCTTGCCTCCCGCGGGTCGGGGGCCCGCCCGGTGCCTGCGGCGGTCGGTTTTCGTCCGGGAGCGATCCGGGACGAGGGGGCGGCCATTCATTCATGGCCACCCCCTCGCGATCGCTCCCGACGAATAGAAATCCCCGGTGACATCACTTCCTCTCCTGTAATGTAAACACAGGAGAGGAAGTGATGTATTCTCTCCTCCGTGTCGGTATTTTTCGTTCCGACACGGAGGAGAGCGAATCGGTGAGTTGCACCAACACTCTACACACACAGTAGAACATGCCAGGCACACTCACACCCCCCCTTTACCCCCCGATCACCCCCCCAATTACCCCTGCCCCCCAGTCACAGTGACACCAATGTCATTTTTTTTTTTTTTTGCATTGGCGTCATTTGTGACTGTAATAACTGTTAGGGCAGTTAGAGTTAGCCCCCTTTAGTTCTAATGTACCCCCCTAACCCCCCCCAATAAAGGTTTAACCCCGTGATCACCCCCCATCGCCAGTGTCACTAAGGCTGGGTTCACATTGCAGCGGTTTATGAGAACGAATGTGATTCGCACCGCACTGCAGTGCAAATCACATCCGATCTCTGTGCGATTCGAGTTCAGCCATTCGCCGCACCCGCCGCACCCGCCGCAAATTCGCACGGGACCCTTTTTTTGGCCCGCAGCAGAATCGGATCGCATGGGTGTTCACACCATGCGATCCGAGTTTGCAGATCGCACTGCGATATGCGAACTGATCTGGGGGTGTCAGTAACATTTCACTGACACTCCCAGCAGTTCGCATAGGGCAGTGTGAACTGCCGCCGGGAGGCATGCGATGCGGGAACCCGCCGCGGATTCGCGGCGTTTCCGCATCGCTCCAGTGTGAACCCAGCCTAATAAGCGATCATTTTTCTGATCGCCGTATTAGTGTCACAGGTGACGCTAGTAAGGCAGGTAGGTATTTAGGTTCGCCGCAGCTTTTTATAGCGCCAGGGACCCCCATATACTACCGCATAAAGCCCCCTGATTGCCCCCTAGTTAACCCTTTCACCAGTGATCACCATATAACTGTTACAGGTGACGCTGGTTGGTTAGTTATTTTTTTATAGTTTCAGGGCACCCGCCATTTATTACCTAATAAAGGTTTAACCCCCTGATCACCCGGCGGGTGTCATTTGTGACTAATAACTGTTAGGGCAGTTAGGGTTAGCCCCCTTTAGTTCTAAGGTACCCCCCTAACCCCCCCAATAAAGGTTTAACCCCGTGATCACCCCCCGTCGCCAGTGTCACTAAGGCTGGGTTCACATTGCAGCGGTTTATGAGAACGGATGTGATTCGCACCGCACTGCAGTGCAAATCACATCCGATCTCTGTGCAATTCGAGTTCAGCCATTCGCCGCACCCGCCGCAAATTCGCACGGGACCCTTTTTTTGGCCCGCAGCAGAATCGGATCGCATGGGTGTTCACACCATGCGATCCGAGTTTGCAGATCGCACTGCGATATGCGAACTGATCTGGGGGTGTCAGTAACATTTCACTGACACTCCCAGCAGTTCGCATAGGGCAGTGTGAACTGCCGCCGGGAGGCATGCGATGCGGGAACCCGCCGCGCATTCGTGGCGTTCCCGCATCGCTCCAGTGTGAACCCAGCCTAATAAGCGATCGTTTTTCTGATCGCTGTATTAGTGTCACAGGTGACGCTAGTTAGGCAGGTAGGTATTTAGGTTCGCTGCAGCTTTTTATAGCGCCAGGGACCCCCATATACTACCGCATAAAGCCCCCTAATTGCCCCCTAGTTAACCCTTTCACCAGTGATCACCATATAACTGTTACAGGTGACGCTGGTTGGTTAGTTATTTTTTTATAGTTTCAGGGCACCCGCCATTTATTACCTAGTCTCACTAGTGTACCCCTAAATTTAGGGGTGTCTACTTTCCAAAATGGGGTCATTTGGGGGGGTTTGTGCCATCTTGGCATTTTATGGCCTTCAAAACTGTAACGCCCTTAGAAAGCCTGAAGGCGGTGCTTGGTTTTCGGGGCCCCGTACGCGGCTAGGCTCCCAAAAAGTCCCACATATGTGGTATCCCCGTACTCAGGAGAAGCAGCAGAATTTATTTTGGGGTGTCATTTCACATATGCCCATGGCATGCGTGAGCAATATATCATTTAGTGACAACTTTGTGAAAAAAAAAAAAAAAAGTTTGTTATTTTCCCGCAACTTGTGGCAAAATATAAAATATTCCATGGACTCAACATGCCTCTCAGCAAATAGCTTGGGGTGTCTACTTTCTAAAATGGGGTCATTTGTGGGGGTTTTGTGCCATCTTGGCATTTTATGGCCTTCAAAACTGTAATAGGTAGTGAGAAGTGAACTCAAAAATTTACGCCCTTAGAAAGCCTGAAGGCGGTGCTTGGTTTTCGGGGCCCCGTACGCGGCTAGGCTCCCAAAAAATCCCACATATGTGGTATCCCCGTACTCAGGAGAAGCAGCAGAATTTATTTTGGGGTGTCATTTCACATATGCCCATGGCATGCATGAGCAATATATCATTTAGTGACAACTTTGTGAAAAAAAAAAAAAAAAAAAAAAGTTTGTAATTTTCCCGCAACTTGTGGCAAAATATAAAATATTCCATGAACTCAACATGCCTCTCAGCAAATAGCTTGGGGTGTCTACTTTCTAAAATGGGGTCATTTGTGGGGGTTTTGTGCCATCTTGGCATTTTATGGCCTTCAAAACTGTAATAGGTAGTGAGAAGTGAACTCAAAAATTTACGCCCTTAGAAAGCCTGAAGGCGGTGCTTGGTTTTCGGGGCCCCGTACGCGGCTAGGCTCCCAAAAAGTCCCACATATGTGGTATCCCCATACTCAGGAGAAGCAGCAGAATTTATTTTGGGGTGTCATTTCACATACGCCCATAGCATGTGTGAGCAATATATCATTTAGTGACAACTTTGTGTAAAAAAAAATAATAATTTTTTTTTTGTCATTATTCAATCGCTTGAGGCAAAAAAATAAAATATTCAATGGGCTCAACATGCCTCTTATCAATTTCCTTAGGGGGTCTACTTTCCAAAATGGGGTCATTTGGGGGGGTTTTGTACTGCCCTGCCATTTTAGCACCTCAAGAAATGAGATAGGCAGTCGTAAACTAAAAGCTGCGTAAATTCCAGAAAACGTACCTTAGTTTGTAGATGTGACAACTTTTGCGCAAACCAATAAATATACAATTATTGACTTTTTTTTTACCAAAGACATGTGGCTGAATACATTTTGGCCTAAATGTATGACTAAAATTGAGTTTATTGGATTTTTCTAATAACAAAAAGTAGAAAATATCATTTTTTTTCAAAATTTGCGGTCTTTTTACGTTTATATCGCAAAAAATAAAAATCGCAGAGGCAATCAAATACCATCAAAAGAAAGCTCTATTTGTGGGAAGAAAAGGACGCAAATTTTGTTTGGGTACAACATTGCATGACCGCGCAATTACCAGTTAAAGCAGCGCAGTGCCAAAGTGTAAAAAGACCTCTGGTCATTTACCAGCAAAATGGTCCGGTCTGAAAGTGGTTAAGTAGGCCAGTAAAAAAGGATGTCAGTCCTTCAGATGTTGTATTGTATACTGGGAAAAAATCCAGGAAGTGTTCTCGAATTTAAATTTTTTTTGCACTTTGATCTAGAACAACAAATCGGACAACAATGCTAATCTGCTCTATGTGGCTCACATCAGATGTACAATCCAGGATAATGGAAAAATATTTGTACTCATTCAGGCTTTGTATAATTTTTTTCTTGTATTTTTGTTCCAATTATGGCAATTATCTCATTCTGAATCTTGTAACCGAGATAATGTGGCATTTGTGAATGCTGTGAAATGGAGCATTGAATTCTCTGAATGTGTTCAGATATGATGGGATCAAATTTCCCTATCATTTTAACCAATTTCAAGAAATTACCATTATTGTTTTTTTTTTAATTAATAGTTTTTATTAAAGTTTAAATTTTTATCAAGACAAATGACAGAAATTATGACTAAATAACAGATCAGTTACAGTATTTAGATACATAGATAATAGTATCCAAAAATAATAAAAAAATATATTATAAAGAAAACCATATTAATTATCTCAATTATAATAGGGATAATAAAGATAACGATCGGGAGGTTATTAATACATCCATTGTGGAGACAATACACAAAAGTAATATAAATATTATCTTCATAGGGACAGTAATAGTAACCTGTCATTTAATAGGGTGGCACAGTGGTGTAGTGGTTAGCACTCTCACCTAGCAGTAAATAGGGTCGCTGGTTCAAATCCCAACCACGACACCACCTGCCTGGAGTTTGCATGTTCTTCCTGTGCCTGCGTGGGTTTCCTCCGGGAACTCTGGTTTCCTCCCACACTCCAAAGACATGCAGGTAGGTTAATTGGCTTCTGTCCAAAATTGGCCCTAGTATATGAATGGGGACCTTGGATTGTGAGCTCCTTGAGTGTAGGGACCAATGTGAGTGTGCTGCAATGTACAGGATAGGGGTAGACACTCACTCAGGTTGAACTGGATGGACTGGTGTCTTTATTCAATCTTACTAACTATGAAACTATGAGATACAAAACAAAGATTAAAATATTATAGTGGGGTAAGTAATTTTTTAATTCAAGTTATCTAGGAACAAAGAACTCATGCAATGTTTTGGGGAGTAGCCCATTTTAACCATGGCTGCCATATTTTATAAGTATGTCCTTTTTTGTGAGGCCGAAGAGCTAGAATTGATTCATAAATGTAATGAGTTTGAATCAATCCTATCACTTCTTTTATGGAAGGAGGATCAGGATTTTTCCAGTTCCTCGTTATACTGATCCTGGCTGACAGCAAAATATGTGTAAACACATTTCTAAACTGGATAGGATATCGATCAAGATCAATGGATAATAGAGCCAGTGATGGATTTGGAGGAATGACTGTTTTGGTAATTTCAGACATAACTTGAAAGATTTGTTCCCAATACTTCCCAAGTTTAGGGCATGTCCAAAATGTATGTAACATATCACCTTTTTTGCCCCACAATCTCCAACATTTGTTGTCAAATGTGCTGTTGAATTTAGATATTTTCTCAGGAGTAAGATACCAGTGTTGAGTCAATTTAATGGATACTTCCCATAATGTAGAGCAGCATGTGGCTTTATATGTGGTGTTACAAGCTTTTTCCCATTGGTCAACTGCATAGGTGTATCCTAAGTCTTCTTCCCATCTAATTAAAGGGATAGTCTTTGTAAACACACTTTTTTGTTGAAGAAGATTATAGAAAAGAGAGATCCCTTTTTGTTGATGTATGGGGATCTTAAGGAAGGACCAAGCCGATTGGGGAACATTATAGGTCCAGATGGGAGGTTGGAAATGCAATTCTTAGTTCGGATGTAGAGGAATCAATCTGAATTTCGCAATTGAAATTTCTTTTGAAGTGTAGGAAATGGTTTGATCAACCCATTAACAAGTAGATCAGATAGATACTTAATTCCCTTCTCTATCCATGGTGTAAATGAGGTTGTCTTCATGAAATTATGTAGAGTATTTAGCGGAATTTGGACTTTGGTAGGAAGAGGGTGTGAGGAAGTTAGATGCAGAAATCGAACCCAGGATTTAAGTGTTGCTAATATTGTTGGGGAGATGCGAGAAGGTATCTTGGCTCCAAGTGCCATGGAAGGAATCCACATTGATAGATTATTTCCTGGGATCTTAGCAGTTTCCATCTTCCCCCAAATTGTAGATGGAGGAGATAGAAACCATTCCTTAGACTGTGTGAGAACCGATGCTAAATAATAATCTTGGAAATCCACATACCCTGTTCCCCCAGCTTGACGTTTATTCACTAAGTTTGAATGAGCACATCTAGATTTTTTACCCTGCCAGATGAATCTAAAAAACAGAGTCTGAAGGGATTGGAAAAATTTTTACGGAATTGGAATCGGGAGAGTTCGAAAAAAGTATAAAATTTGTGGAAGGTGAAGCATTTTAAATGCCGCCAAACGTCCCATCCATGAAAATTCATGGGATGCTAGTTTAGTGAGATTTTCTTGTAATGCATTACGAAGTGGAATATAATTATATTGGAACAGTGTTTTACATGAATTTGATAATTGAATACCCAAATATTTAATTGCATTTTCAGTCCATGTATAAGGGAATTTTAATTTAAGATGTTTAGTAGTATTTTCAACTATCCCCAAGTTCAATGTACAAGATTTATTCTCGTTAAGCATGTAATAAGAAACTTTGCTGAACATATTTAGTTGTTTCCTGAATTTCCGGTAAGGATTTCACAGGATCAGTAATCATAAGAACAACATCATCTGCAAAAAGGTTGATTTTATGTTCTTGTTCAGCAATGGTAACTCCTAGAATTTTTTTGTTGGACCCAATACTCTCAGCTAGGTGTTCAATAAGGGGCATCCTTGTTGTGTACCATTTGTTATTGGGAATGGAGGTGATAAAGAATCCGTAGTATACACTCAAGCCGAGGGGACAATGTACAGGGCTAATATTGCTTTGTTGATTTGACCTGTTTAGCCACATTTAGTCAGAACTGATGACAGGTATCCCCAATGAACTCTATCAAATGCTTTTTCAGCATCAAGCGACACAAACAGGGATGGCGATTTGGTGAGTTCTACATGGTGTATTATATTTATCATTCTTCTAGTAGCATCCAATGCTTGTCTTCCTTTGGTGAAACCCGATTGATCTCTATGGATAAGAGAGGGTAACAAACTATCTAGTCTTTTGGCTATAAGTTTCGCATACATTTTAACATCTAAATTGAGTAAGGAAATTGGTCTAAATTTTTTTAGGTGAAGATGGTTCCTTATCTGGTTTTGGAAGAGTTACAACAAGAGCATTCAGCATTTCATTGGGAAATGATGAAGAATTGGCTGCTAAATTATAAATGTCACATAGTATAGGTGCTAGAGTACTTTGAATTTTTTTTAAATATTCCCCTGTAAAGCCATCTGGACCAGGTGATTTCAAGTTAGGAAGAATACGGATAGTTTGTAGAATTTCGGGGATAGTAAAGGGAGAATTGAGAAATTCTAATTGTTGTGGGGAAATAGATGGAAGTTTAACACTCTCCAAACAGGTGTCAATCTCCTCCTGAGAAGGTTGATGGGTATCACCATCATTCTTAATGTTATAAAAATCATTATAATATGAGCTAAATACTTCAGCTATTGAAGAATAGTGATGGCCGAATGGTTCGCCCGGCGGTCGTTTCGCGGCGAATTTCGGTCGTTCGCGGTCCGCTCGTTCGCTCGACTATTGGCGTCATTCGCCCCGGCGGACTTACGTGTTTAATGTGTAAAAGAACTTTGACCTATGATGACACATCCATCATGGGGTACAGGACAGCCAATTGAGACATGACAGCACATGGACACTTGGACATTCCCCCTAACTTATAAATACACCCGATCCGGCGGCCATTTTACATTCTTTCTTCTGTCACTATAGGGAAAGGTTGCTGTTTGGAGCAGGGACAGATAAAACGCTAGCTATTTGGTACACAAAAGTTCTTTTCAGGACTGGTATAGGTGTTAGGTGTATATAGGTTTGCTGTGCTACTGATTCTTGCAGCAGCCTGAGTGTCTTTTGTCAGTTTAGAGAAAGGGACAGAGCGCTGTGTCTGCTGCTATTTTAGGGACAGCCAGATTAGTCATCATCATCATCATCATCATCATTAGCTGTTACTATCAGGTCCACAAAAGAGCTATTCGAGTGACCAGTAATTGTTCCAGTGTGGGCTTTTTTTAACGTGTCTGCTGCTGACAATAGCGTTGCCATCTGCAATCTTTGCAGTCAACGCATTAGTTGTGGTAAGCCCAACACTCACCTAGGGACGACCGCCTTAAGAAGGCACATGGGCAGCCATCACCGAGCCCAGTGGGAGCAACGGAACACACAATTAAAACAAAGGGATAGGGTGCGCTATGGAATCTGTTATACAGAGAGTATGTAGTGTAATATAGGTAAGAGCAGCCTCTATTATGTTTCCATCCAGATGGATGGAACAGTAAAATAGGTGAGAGAAAGAGAATAGATGTGGCGCTATGCCTTATTAAACTCACTAAAAAATATAAAATAAAATTGTACAAATTTTCCAGCTTGCTGGCTAATATATTTTTTTAAAACCAGCGATAAACCTTGGTGGACTGAATAGTAAAATCAATAAATGATAAAGTGCTGGGGGTTAATCCTTATTAAATAGTGAATGCAAAGTGAATATAAATTTTCCAGCGTGCTGGTTAGTAAATGCAATAAAACTGTACGGTCCACAAAAATTAGGTAAAGATGAATAGATAAATATTTAGATAAATAATTAGTAAAACTCCCATGAATCAATCAATATTCAATAGTGAAAACTACTTAAGGTGCTTGTGACTGTGATTGTGGCACAACCAAATGAATGGCCACAAGGGGAACAATCAAAATTATATAAACGTGAATACTGGTGAGATGGTGGGTGTGAACACACTGTGTCAAATCTCAGAACATGCCAAAAATTGTCACAATATGAAAATAGAAAAAATAGAAAAATAAATAAAGATAAAAAATTTATAAAGATAAAAAATTAAGAAATTAAGTCCAGAAAGTAAAAAGTAAAAAAATCTTGCGGTGACAAGTCAAATGTGAAAGTCCAATTGAATAAAGTTTAAAAATTAATATTTAAACATGAAACGAATATTTGATGGTGAAAAAGGTAAGTGAAGAGAGTGACTTCGATATTCGTTCGCAGTGAACGTTTGCAGTGAACGTTTATGGATTTTGCTCTCACCAGAGATATGACCCCGTCCGGGGTGGATCAGCCTCCACAGTATAAGCCACTGTGTCGCTTCTTGGGCTGTCTCTGCCGTGATGCTGGGGAGATCCCTCGTTCCTCCGTGGGGATGCTGTACCTCGTTTACATGTGATAGAAAAGAGGACTGCCCATGGTGTAGTATGTTTGAAACTCAGTTTATTTGAAACAACCTTAAAAATACTCACATTTAGTATGAAAAAACACGTATTGTATTAAAAGCGTTCGGAACATCCACTCGGCTGACACGCCGTTTGTGCTGAAGGTGTACGTATCTGGCCAAGCCCTACGCGTTTCGTCATTCAGACGTCATCTGGAGCGGCCATCTTCATACACCTTTCCACTTTTATAGGGTATAGTTACCAATCGCGCATGTGCGGGACCCAGCCGCCATGGTATGGTAACTATACCCTATAAAAGTGGAAAGGTGTATGAAGATGGCCGCTCCAGATGACGTCTGAATGACGAAACGCGTAGGGCTTGGCCAGATACGTACACCTTCAGCACAAACGGCGTGTCAGCCGAGTGGATGTTCCGAACGCTTTTAATACAATACTTGTTTTTTCGTACTAAATGTGAGTATTTTTAAGGTTGTTTCAAATAAACTGAGTTTCAAACATACTACACCATGGGCAGTCCTCTTTTCTATCACATGTAAACGAGGTACAGCATCCCCACGGAGGAACGAGGGATCTCCCCAGCATCACGGCAGAGACAGCCCAAGAAGCGACACAGTGGCTTATACTGTGGAGGCTGATCCACCCCAGAAGGGGTCATATCTCTGGTGAGAGCAAAATCCATAAACGTTCACTGCAAACGTTCACTGCGAACGAATATCGAAGTCACTCTCTTCACTTACCTTTTTCACCATCAAATATTCGTTTCATGTTTAAATATTAATTTTTAAACTTTATTCAATTGGACTTTCACATTTGACTTGTCACCGCAAGATTTTTTTACTTTTTACTTTCTGGACTTAATTTCTTAATTTTTTATCTTTATACATTTTTTATCTTTATTTATTTTTCTATTTTTTCTATTTTCATATTGTGACAATTTTTGGCATGTTCTGAGATTTGACACAGTGTGTTCACACCCACCATCTCACCAGTATTCACGTTTATATAATTTTGATTGTTCCCCTTGTGGCCATTCATTTGGTTGTGCCACAATCACAGTCACAAGCACCTTAAGTAGTTTTCACTATTGAATATTGATTGATTCATGGGAGTTTTACTAATTATTTATCTAAATATTTATCTATTCATCTTTACCTAATTTTTGTGGACCGTACAGTTTTATTGCATTTACTAACCAGCACGCTGGAAAATTTATATTCACTTTGCATTCACTATTTAATAAGGATTAACCCCCAGCACTTTATCATTTATTGATTTTACTATTCAGTCCACCAAGGTTTATCGCTGGTTTTAAAAAAATATATTAGCCAGCAAGCTGGAAAATTTGTACAATTTTATTTTATATTTTTTAGTGAGTTTAATAAGGTATAGCGCCACATCTATTCTCTTTCTCTCACCTAACGGAACACACAAAGCCACACTGCAGGCTCTCACCGTCCAGCCTCGTCTTCTACTTCTCCTTCTCCTCTCTCCTCACAATTGTCCTCCACTCCACCTTCCATCACGCCAAGCTCACATTTTCCTGCAAAAAGGCAGGCTTCCGTGGGCCTAATGTTCGAGCGTAAAAAAATGATGACGCCGGATAACCCTCTTGCCCAACGATTGACGGCTGGCTTGTCAGAACTCATAGCCCGCCAACTACTGCCATATAAACTGGTGGACTCGGAGGCCTTTCGCAAATTTGTGGCCATTGGAACTCCACAATGGAAGGTCCCAGGAAGGAAGTATTTCTCAGAGAAGGGCATCCCAGAGCTATATGGCCATGTTCAGCGGCAAGTGAATGTATCTCTGGCACACAGTGTCGGTGCCAAGATACATCTGACCACAGACACGTGGTCTAGCAAACACGGGCAGGGAAGGTATATCACTTTTACTGCCCACTGGGTGAACCAAGCATGTAACCCGTGGCACCCGCGTAGATTTGGTTTTACCGCCACGGATTGCATGCAGGCCTGACTCTTCTTCTCCTCCTCCTCCTACTCCATCCTCCTCCCTCTCCTCCTCAGCTGCCTCCTCCTTTTCCGCTGCTAGCGTCTCTTCCGCTGCACCGCCCAAGCTCCCCAGAACCTATTCCACATGCCAGGTGAGACGTTGCCATGCCGTGCTGCGTCTGTTGTGCCTGGAAGCCAAGAGCCACACTGGCCTGGCACTCCTTTCAGCTTTGCGTTCACAGGCAGATCAGTGGCTAACACCGCTCAATTTGACAGTTGGTAAAGTGGTGTGTGACAACGGTGCCAATCTGCTTAGCGCATTGAAACAGGGCAAAATCACGCACGTGCCATGCATGGCACACGTCTTAAACTTGGTCGTGCAGCGATTCCTTGTCAAATACCCTGGGGTCCAGGACATCTTGCGGCAGGCAAGGAAAATCTCGGCCCATTTCAGAAGAACTTACACGCCCATGGCTCACCTTGCTGACATTCAGCGGCGACACCATCTGCCGGTCAGACGTCTTATTTGCGATTGCCCGACGCGATGGAACTCAACCTTCTATATGCTTGATAGGCTGCTCCAGCAGAAACATGCAGTTAACATCTACCTGTATGAACTCTGCGAAAGAAACGGTTCTGGGGAGCTGGGGTTTTTTTCACCGCGCCAGTGGCTGCTCATGCGCAACGCATGCAGACTTCTGCGGCCATTTGAGGAGATCACCAAACTGGTCAGTCGCAGCCATGGCGCCATCAGTGACATGGTACCTTATGCCTTCTTTATGGAGCGTGCATTGCGTCGTGTCATTGATCAAGCTGTGGAGGAGCAGGAGCGGGAAGATGAGGAAGTCGCAATGCTGGATGAATTCCCAGGGGGGGCTACTCTATCTGAGACAAGTCAACAACAGGAGTCTGATGAGGAGTCAGAGGAGGATGGTGCCGGGGCGGATGAGGAGGAGCAAGAAGAGCATGCTTTAAACCTTTCTGGGATCCCTGTTGTGCGTGGATGGGGAGAGGAGAATGAAGAGGACGACATTATCCTGGATGATGAGCAGGAGCCAGGCCACCACACCGCTTTCACTTTAGTGCAAATGGGGGCCTTCATGCTCCAGTGTTTTAATAGGGACCCCCGTATAAAAAGCATAAGGGTCAAGGACCAGTACTGGGTGGCAACGTACTTAGACCCCCGGTACAAACACAAAATGGCGGAAATGTTACCGCCGTCGCAGAGGGCTGTCAGAATGCAGCACTTCCAGGCCTTGCTTCGAGAAATGCTGCATTCTGCTTTTGCGTGCGCTGGCAGAGGAGCAATTCCCACCCCCAGAGAAGGAGTTGCGGGTACCAATCCAACAGCGCCTGCAAGAAGAGGCCGGTTTGAAGATGTGTTGGTGACTTCGGATATGAGGTCATTCTTTCAGCCGACCCATCGACAGGTGTCATCCCGATCCAGCATCAGGGAACGCCTAGACCATCAGGTGTCCGACTACATTGGGTTAACGGCCGATGTGGACGCTCTGAGGAGTGATGAACCCCTGGACTACTGGGTGGGCAGGCTTGACCTCTGGCCAGAGCTTGCCCAATTTGAAATCGAACTGTTGGCTTGCCCCTCATCCAGTGTCCAGTCCGAAAGGACGTTCAGCGCAGCAGGGGGGATCGTGACCGATAAGCGTACTCGCCTAGCTCACGACAGTGTTAACTACCTCACATTTCTAAAAATGAATGAGGCATGGATCTCGGAGGAATTCAACACATGTGACCAGTAGACCATGTATATGTCTATAAACAATTTTTTTAATCAAGCACACAGACCTTCTTTCTTCATTTGGCTCACTTCCTTGTCCCAAAAAAGCACACCGTACTATATGCCCCTACCCTCCTCTTTGAAGAGGTTGAGCGGTGTCATATTTCTACTGGGGCTGCTTATGGGGGGATCACACCATCCCTGTGCTGTGCTGACTTCCTCCTGGGGGTTCTTATTATGAGGGGATCACACCATGCCTGTGCTGTGCTGAGTTTCTCCTGGGCCTGCTTATTATGAGGGGATCACACCATCCCTGTGCTGTGCTGACTTACTCCCGGGCCTGCTTATTATGAGGGGATCACACCATCCCTGTGCTGTGCTGACTTCGTCCTGGGGGTTATTATTATGAGGGGATCACACCATCCCTGTCCTGTGCTGAGTTTCTCCTGGGCCTGTTTATTATGAGGGGATCACACCATCCCTGTGCTGTGCTGACTTCCTCCTGGGTGTTCTTATTATGAGGGGATCACACCATCCCTGTGCTGTGCTGACTTCCTCCTGGGGGTTCTTATTATGAGGGGATCACACCATCCCTGTGCTGTGCTGACTTCCTCCTGGGTGTTCTTATTATGAGGGGATCACACCATCCCTGTGCTGTGCTGACTTCCTCCTGGGGCTGCTTACGGGGCTGCTGTCAGTGCTGTATATCACAGTGCTGGTGTGAGTGCTTAATGTCACGCTGCTGATGTCAGTGCTCTCTGTCACAGTGCTGCTGTCAGTGCTGTATATCACGGTGCTGATGTCAGTGCTGTATGTCACGCTTCTGATGTCAGTGCTCTCTATCACGGTGCTGCTGTCAGTGCTGTATATCACGGTGCTGATGTCAGTGCTGTATGTCACGCTTCTGATGTCAGTGCTCTCTATCACGGTGTTGCTGTCAATGCTGTATGTCACAGTGCTGGTGTTAATGCTTTATGTCATGCTTCTGATGTCAGTGCTCTCTATCACAGTGCTGCTGTCAGTGCTGTATATCATGGTGCTGATGTGAGTGATTTATGTCACGCTGCTGATGTCAGTGCTCTCTATCACGGTGTTGCTGTCAATGCTGTATGTCACGGTGCTGGTGTTAATGCTTTATGTCACGCTGCTGATGTCAGTGCCCTCTATCACGGTGCTGTTGTCAGATGCCTCTATCACGATGCATGTGTCATTGCTGTATGTCACGCTGCTGGTGATCATCTCCTGCACCCTCTTCTTTGCCTACCCTGGTCCCTGACCTTCCCTCTCCTCCATTGCCTTCATGCTCTCCACAGTTCTGAATTGTCAGAACAATTTCCCATATAAAAAAAGAATGCTTGTAGTTATCGATCCCAAACTCACCTCATACATGTGTTATGTCATTGGCCATGTGGTGGGACTATGTTTGCCCAGCTAATAATTATCTTGTGGCTGCAAATTTGACCTAAAGGTTTGCGAAGTTCGCCTCCCATTGAAGTCAATGGGGCCCGCCACGAACGTTTGGTTTCGCGAACGGTCGGCCTCGTTCGCGGTCCGCGTTCCTGAAACGTCCCGTCGGAAGTTCGTCCATCACTATTGAAGAAGGCTTAAGCAATTTTTCATTAGTGTGAGGATGGTAGAGGAATGGAATTTTAGTCTTAGATCGATAACCTTTAATGCCATTGTTTTCCCTGCTTTGTTCCCTGTTGCATAAGTGGTAGCTCTGAATTTTTTATAGGATTTCTCATGTGTCTCTAGAAGTAGGGTTCTTAATTCATTACGTAACTGGAAAATTTGTGTTTTAATGAAAGGAGAAGGATCATTTTTATTGTGTTCCTCAACTTTGGCTATCTCCTTAGTAAGTTCATCCATTCTCTGAGTTCTCTTTCTTTTAGCTTTAGAACCGAATTGCATAAACACCCCTCTCATAACAGCTTTATGAGCATTCCATAATATTATTGGGTCAGATACAGACGTCAAATTAATTGAAAATAATTCAGTAAGGTGTTGGAGTGTTGTGGAGTAATTTTCATTTTGGAGAATATAGTTATTAGCTCTCCATATATATGAATTTGGTTGGGATGATGTGGTTGTTATAGACATGCTAATGGGAGCGTGATCCGACCACGTGGCCGTATATGTATATGGGAGGATGAAATCTTGTCAAGCAGCCATTTATCTGTCAAGAATAAGTCAATTCTGGAGTAGGTATTGTGCCGTGGTGACAAATATGTGAAATCCCTTTCATTAGCATGTCCGCATCTCCACACATCAAATAAGTCGTTCGAAGTTATGAACTTATCAAGGGGAGAAGCATAGCGTTTGGACTTAGCAGAAGAATCCATATCATTGTTTGGAATCCAATTGAAATCTCCACATATCAGGAGGTTTCCTTTTTGAACTTTCTTCGCCTCCTCTATAGTTTTTTTTATGAAATGCATTTGCCTCATATTCGGAGCATAAACAGATACAAGGGTGTATTGAATATTGTTAATGGTACAAATCAAAAAAATATAGCGACCTTCAGGGTCAGTGATACAATTATCTAATTGAAATGTAATAGTATCTCTAATAGCTATTAACACCCCTCTTTGTTTTTTGGAGAACTTTGTTTAAAAAATATGAGGAAAATGTTTATGTTGTCATTTGGGAGATGCATCTTTAGCAAAATGTGTCTCTTGCGCACATAATATGTCACAATTAAAGGATAAGGCAGACCTCCACATAGAGTTCGTTTCGCTGGGTGATTCATTCCCCTTGCATTTAGGGACAATATTTTGAAAGACATATTAATATATATCAAAATTAGATGTTACTATAATTCTATATATTCATTAAAAGAATATTCTCTAGTTTATATAACGCTTACACTAAATATCTAAGTATTTGTTATATGATCAGTTCACAGTTACTATTAAATCATGCACACAACAATGTAGATTTTTTTTTTTCAAACCTATGAAAAAACGAGTTATTACTCTATTAGTAGTTATTTGGCAATATATATTGCAAGAGGAAAAAAAATAGAAAAATAAATAAAAATAATAATTAATTTAAAAAAAATTAAAAAATAAAAGCGTAAAGAAAAAAATATTTTCCAAGAGTCAGCAGTAATCCACTCAAAGGAATGCTGACCAAGATAGGGGGTGAAGTTCAAGTAGTAAGGTATTGAGCATCAAATCAGACCGTATATGTCAGTAATGTATATGAGTTAACAGGCAGGAGTAGTTCATTTGTATTTAATTCTATTTTGTTCACATTTTTGTCCAAAGTGGAACAAATTTGTTTTTTCCTTCAAGGCAGCGGTGTTATGTGGAAGATCAACTATAATACCCCATGTTTGGAGTAATTGCATGTCATCTTCAATGGTAGATATAGCAAAATGTTTCCCGTTGTAAGTGGTCAAGATAGTGGCTGGATGTCTCCATTTGTATGTGATCTTATGATTAGATAATGCCTTTGTTACAGTTTTGAGCTGTCTTCTCATTTGTAGTGTAAATTGTGAGAGATCGGCGAATAATTGTATATCTGAGTATGGTGGTGGCAGAGTAGTTAGCTCCCTCGCTTTGGAGAGAATTTGCTCTTTAGCTTGATAAAAATGAATTCGCAGAATAACATCTCTGGGAATTGATTCTTCTAGATGTTTTGGTTTGGGAATTCTATGAATACGATCAATTGTAAGTTCAATCGGCGATAATTCTGGCAATAATGTAGAAAATAGTGTATTTGCATAGTTACATAAGTCCATAGGTAAAACTGACTCTGGTATTCCTCTCATTTTAATGTTGTTTCGACGTGAGTGGTCCTCGAGATCTGCCAATTTCATCTTGACCCACATGTAATCATCTTTTTGTTCTGTACCTGCATCCACTAGCTCATTCACTGTTTCAGTGCATTTCTCCATTTTGTTTTCAACGTATTGCAGTCTACCATCCATATGTTTCATATCAAGAGAGAATTTATGAATCATGGAGGATAGATTAGATATAATAGATGATTGTAATGACACAAGCATTTCTTTCATTGTGTTATCTAGTACTGACTGACCTGAAGTTGGGAAAGCAGCTATAGATGTCTGTAATGAGGACATAGCATTATCACTATGCAGAGCTATGTTCACAGTATCAGCTGCCTGACAAGATGAATCTAGCTTCATCCGCGATTTTACAGGTCCCTGAGATGTTGGGGATAGTTGAGAGGAGCCATTAGAATATGAGGATGATAATTTCTCATCCATTTCAGGTGGATGGCTATCAGAAAGGTTTGTGTGAGTTTTATTATTTTTCCTCACAGCTCCGGTGGCACCATCTTGGATTTTAGTCAGCTCACTGCTCTGTTTAACCACTTAAGGACCGCCGTATTGCCATTGTACGTCATTACAATGGCACAGGCAGGCACAAGCACGTACATGTACGTGCCTGCCTTCCAGCGGGTGGGGGGTCCGATCAGACCCCCTCCCGCTGGATACGGCGGTCCGGTTCGCTCCAGGAGTGATCCGTGATGAGGGGATGGCCGTTGGTTTCTGGCCACCCCCTCTGGATCGCTCCTGGCCAATGAGAAGCTTCCTCCCACTGTGTATTGTTTACACAGGAAGGAGGAAGTGATGTCATTCTCCTCGGGGCGGTCTTTTTGACCGGACTACGAGGAGAAGACTAAAAGTAAGTGTGCACCAACACTACACTGACATGTAGGTACACACAGGCACACAAACCCCCCCCCCCCCGATCCCCCCCGCCCCCAGTCACAGTGTCACTGATTGCATTGATCATTTCTTTACTGATCACTGCATTCAGTGTCAGTTGTAACAGTAAAAACTGTCAGGGCAGTTAGTGTTAGGTCCAGGGTAGCCCCCTATCACCCCCCAATAAAGATTTAACCCCCTGATTGCCCCTAGAGTTAACCCTTTCACCCCCTTTTGCCAGTGTCACTAAGCGATCATTTTTCTGATCGCTGCATTAGTGTCGCTACTGTCGCTAGGTAGCTAGTTATTTTTTTTAGGTTCACTGCCTGGTTTTTATAGCGCTAGGTACCCCGATATACTACCCAATAATGGTTTTAACCCCCTGATTGCCCCTAGTTAACCCTTTCACCCCCTTTTGCCAGTGTCACTAAGCGATCATTTTTCTGATCGCTGCATTAGTGTCGCTAGTGTCGCTAGGTAGCTAGTTTTTTTTTTTAGGTTCACCGCCAGGTTTTTATAGCGCTAGGTACCCCAATATACTACCCAATAATGGTTTTAACCCCCTGATTGCCCCTAGTTAACCCTTTCACCCCCTTTTGCCAGTGTCACTAAGCGATCATTTTTCTGATCGCTGCATTAGTGTCGCTAGTGTCGCTAGGTAGCTAGATATTTTTTTAGGTTCACCGCCAGGTTTTTATAGCGCTAGGTACCCCGATATACTACCCAATAATGGTTTTAACCCCCTGATTGCCCCTAGTTAACCTTTCACCCCCTTTTGCCAGTGTCACTAAGCGATCATTTTTCTGATCGCTGCATTAGTGTCGCTAGTGTCGCTAGGTAGCTAGTTTTTTTTTAGGTTCACCGCCAGGTTTTTATAGCGCTAGGTACCCCGATATACTACCCAATAATGGTTTTAACCCCCTGATTGCCCCTAGTTAACCCTTTCACCCCCTTTTGCCAGTGTCACTAAGCGATCGTTTTTCTGATCGCAGCATTAGTGTCACTAGTGCCGCTAGGTAGCTAGTTATTTTTTTAGGTTCACCGCCAGGTTTTTATAGCGTTAGGTACCCCCATATACTACCCAATAATGGTTTTAACCCCCTGATTGCCCCTAGTTAACCCTTTCACCAGCGATCACAGTATAAGTGTCACTGGTGGCGCTGGTTAGCCAGTTAGTTATTTAGGTTCCCCGTCAGGTTTTTATAGGGACCCCCATATACTACCTAATAAAAATGTGAACCCCCTGATTGCCCCTAGTTAACCCTTTCACCACTGATCAGCGTATAAGTGTTACGGGTGACTCTGGTTAGTTTGCTTTTTATAGCATCAGGGCATCAGGGCACCCACCATTTATTACCCAATAAAGGTTTAACCCCCTGATCACCCGGCGGGTGATATCAATTAGGTTTTAGGGTCAGGGTCTGCGTCGCCCCAGGCAGTGCTAGGTTAGTGCCAGTACCGCTAACACCCACACGCAAAGCATAAACCTCCCGTAGTGGTATAGAATCTGAACAGATCAATATCTGATCTGATCAGATCTATACTAGCGTCCCCAGCAGTTTAGGGTTCCAAAAAACGCATTGTTAGCGGGATCAGCCCAGATACCTGCTAGCACCTGCGTTTTGCCCCTCTGCCTAGCCCACCCAAGTGCAGTATCAATCGATCACTGTCACTTACAAAACACTAAACACATAACTGCAGTGTCCGCAGAGTCAGGCCTGATCCCTGCGATCGCTAACAGTTTTTTTGGTAGCATTTTATATTTAAATCTGGAAGGCAGTGCTTGGTTTTCTGGGTCCCGTACGTGGATAGGCTCCTAAAAAGTCCCTCACATGTGGTATCCCCGTACTCGGGAGAAGCAGCAGAATTTATTTTGGGGTGTAATTTGACTTATGCCCATAGCATGTGTGAGCAATATATCATTTAGTGACAACTTTGTGCAAAAAAATAAAAGTTTGTAATATTCCCGCAACTTGTGGCAAAATATAAAATATTTCATGGACTCAACATGCCTCTCAGTAAATAGCTTGGGGTGTCTACTTTCCAAAATGGGGTCATTTTGGGGGGTTTTGTGCTATTTTGGCATTTTATGGCCTTTGAAACTGTGATAGGTAGTGAGGAGTGAAATCAAAAATTTGCACCCTTAGAAATCCTGAAGGCAGTGATTGGATTTCGGGGTGCCGTGCGTGACTAGACTCCCAAAAAGTCCCACACATGTGGTATCCCCATACTCGGGAGAAGTAGCGGAATATATTTTGGGGTGCAATTCCACATATAACCATGGCATGTGTGAGCAATATATCATTTAGTAACAACTTTTTGTTAAAAATTTTTATTTTATTTTTTGTCATTATTCAATCCCTTGGGACAAAAAAAAAATATTCAATGGTCTCAACATGGCCCTCAGCAAATAGCTTGGGGTGTCTACTTTCCAAAATGGGGTCATTTGGGGGAGTTTTGTGCCATCTTGGCATTTTATGGCCTTCAAAACTGTGATAGGTAGTGATAGGTAGTGAGGAGTAAAATAAAAAATGTATGCCCTTAGAAATCCTGAAGGCGGTGCTTGAATTTCGGGGTCCCGTACGCGGCTAGGCTCCCAAAAAGTCCCACACATGTGGTATCCCAGTACTCAGGAGAAGCAGCAGAATGTATTTTGGGGTGTCATTTCACATATGCCCATAGCATGTGTGAGCAATATATCATTTAGTGACAACTTTGTGCAAAAAAAAAAATGTTTGTAATATTCCCGCAACTTGTGGCAAAATATAAAATATTCCATGGACTCAACATGCCTCTCAGTAAATAGCTTGGGGTGTCTACTTTCCAAAATGGGGTCATTTTGGGGGGTTTTGTGCTATTTTGGCATTTTATGGCCTTCGAAACTGTGATAGGTAGTGAGGAGTGAAATCAAAAATTTGCACCCTTAGAAATCCTGAAGGTGGTGATTGGTTTTCGGGGTGCCGTGCACGACTAGACTCCCAAAAAGTCCCACACATGTGGTATCCCCATACTCGGGAGAAGTAGCGGAATATATTTTGGGGTGCAATTCCACATATAACCATGGCATGTGTGAGCAATATATCATTTAGTGACAACTTTTTGTAATTTTTTTTTTTTTGTCATTATGCAATCCCTTAGGACAAAAAAAATAAATATTCAATGGGCTCAACATACCCATCAGCAATTTCCTTGGGGTGTCTACTTTCCAAAATGGGGTCATTTGGGGGGGGGGGTTTGTACTGCCCTGCCATTTTAGCACCTCAAGAAATGAGATAGGCAATCATAAATTAAAAGCTGTGTAAATTCCAGAAAATGTACTCTAGTTTGTAGACGCTATAACTTTTGCGCAAACCAAAAAATATACGCTTATTGACATATTTTTTACTAAAGACATGTGGCTGAATACATTTTGCCCTCAATGTATGACTAAAATTTAGTTTATTCGATTTTTCTTATAACAAAAAGAAAAAAAATATCTTTTTTTTTCAAAATTTTCGCTCTTTTTCCATTTATATCGCAAAAAATAAAAATCGCAGAGGCAATCAAATACCATCAAAAGAAAGCTCTATTTGTGGGAAGAAAAGGACGCAAATTTCGTTTGGGTGCAATATTGCATGACCGCGCAATTACCAGTTAAAGCAGCGCAGTGCGAAATTGGAAAAAGACCTCTGGTCCTTAAGGTGTTTATTGGTCCGGGGCTGTAGTGGTTAAATGTAAATGATGACAGCTTTTTTGGTCCCCTTTCTTGTCCTCTTTTGCGAGACATTATTGCCCCTACTGTCCCAGGAGTACTGCAGAGTATTTAGGTACGTTTTTAGAGGAGAATACCTGCCTGATTTTTGCTGTTAAACGGCCGGCTGTGGAGAGCTCTAGGCTTAAGCAGCCATCTTCTTCAGCACGCAAGCCACGCCCCCACCATTATTGTTTTGAAACAAACGGGTATCACAGCCACGAAGTGCCAGATTTTGTCCTGCTAAATATTGGATAATGCCGATTATTCGTCGTATGACAGAATACCAGCATTTTTCTTCTTGTTTAATGTTCTTTTGATTGATATGATCAATGGTTGTTCCCTTTTCCAGAGCTCTTGAAAGATCCATCCATTTCTTATAATTTGTGACATGGATTTTGTTTTTTTCATGTCGGCTTAAATGTCTTGACAGATGCTGCCAATCATTAAAGCCTTGTTTTGAGGCCAAAGCCATATTGTCACTGTTAAATATTCAGCAAGCAAAGCACTGGACTGAATTATTACAGGTAGAATAGATCAACCAATTTCTTGGTATCTTCTCTCCATTACCCAGTACTCTTTGGTAGTAAGTGATAGAAAAGCTCCTGCTGGTATCATCTTTTGGAAAAGTAGAAGCCTTTTCTTGAACAGGGCTAATTTTTATCAAAGTTATTCTGTGTTGGTCATCTATATTTTCAGGTCAGAAAGCAGGATCACTTGAGATTCCACTTGATGATGTTGATGGCTGTTCAAGTTCCATTTCGGTTTCTTCATCCATAAGTACAATAGACTCAGTGTCTGAGTTAGAGGAAACGTCAGATATATCTTCCTCTTCAATGTCAAAATGCTCTGCTGCTGAAACAATGTAACCTGAAGTTACATCTCCAGTTGTTATTGGCTCAGTGCCACACTCGGGATCCACGGGGACTAGATCATCATCACATTCTGATGATGCTTCCAATTCTGTATTTTTTTCGCCTTCTCCACCATGTGAAATGTCTGAGACACTGGACATTAACTCTTTGCTTGATGTTGATGCATCTGTGCAAAGGGAATCTTGACCACTGCTTAATGAAGACTGTGGCTGTAAGAAGCTTGTGATGGAAGAAGTAATTTTTTTCAAAGCTTCTTCCTTTCTTTTCCAGCGAACTTTGGTTTTTTACTAGCCATCTAAGGGGAAAAGTACGCTACACTGATTAGCCACAATATTAAAACCACTGGACAGGTGAAGTGAATAGTATTGATTATATCATTACAATGGCACCTGTCAAGGGGTCGGATATATTAGGTAACTACAATGGGGTCTAATTTGATCTGGGGGGGGGGGGGGGTCTCTTTACCAGAGGCCCTCTTGGTGTCCATTAGAGAGTCCGTTATAGCCCCCACCAGGCCAAACAGGGATATGCAATTAGTGGACCTCCAGTTGTTGCAAAACTACAAGTTCCATCATGCCTCTGCCTCTGGGTGTCATGCTTGTGGCTGTCAAAGTCTTGCTATGCCTCATGGGAATTGTAGTTCTGAAACAGCTGGAGGTCTGCTAATTGCATATCCCTGATGTAAAAGAACAAATTATGGTCATTGTGTGCATGTGACAACAATATCACAGATTCTACACAAATGTGGCTTGTATGGGAGGGTTGCAATAAAAAAAAAACACCCCTCAAGAAAAACCACATGCATTTACTTGAGCCTTGTCAAAACACACCTTGAAGATTCTGAGGCCACATGGAAAAAGGTGCTATGGTCCGATTAGACTAAAATTGAATTATTTGGCCTCAATACCAAACAAGATGTCTGGCAGAAATCCAAATACTGCTCACCATCCAAATAACACCATTCCTATAGTAAACCACGGAGGTGATAATATCCTGTTATGGTGGTGGTAATATCATGGTATGGGGGTTTTTCTCTACAGCGGAAAATCTGCTGCCCGCTGCCAGAAGGTTGTTAATGGGAAGAAGGTTTACCTTCCAACATGACAATGACCCAAAGCACACAGCAACAATGAGCACACGGTGATTGAAGGAGAAAAATGCGAGTGCCCTTGCATGGCCTAGTCAGAGCTCAGACTTAAAGAGGAAGTAAACCCCTTCAAACCACTTTGACCTACAGGTAAGCCTAGATTAAGGCTTACCTGTAGGTCCAAGCAATATCTCCTAAACCTGTATGGTTTAGGAGATATTTGCCCGAAAATGGGCACCGCTAGAATGGATTTGCCTAATTTGTCGACTCCCGCTTATGGCAGCGGCGGAGCTGCGTGACGCGACTCCCGTGCGCATGCGCGGGAGTGACGTCATCGCGGCTTCGCCGCTGTCATTGGTCGGAGCTGCGAGACGCCACCAGCAAGATGGATGCGGCGGACTACAGGGATCAGCGGCGACTTCGCTGGCTCCTGTGTCAGGTAAGTGACACATAATGAGCTACTATGCGATGCATAGTAGTCCATTATGCTTTACCTTTGCAGGGAAAAAAAGAGGAAGTAAACCCATCAGGGTTTACTTCCTCTTTAAATGCAATTGAAAATCTGTGGAATGACTTGAAGACTGCAGTCCACAAATGGTCAGCATCAAATGTAACTGAACTTGAGCTGTTCTTGCAGTGGAATAATGTCCTTACAGGATGTCTCCAACTTACAAGCCAACCTCAATGCACTGTTTTATTGGGCAACTATGTGGCAAAATTAGGTTTCATGTTGATAAATGAACAGTTATGCACTTGGGACTAAGAATATGCATACATCATAAATACTAGATCAGCTGGTGGATTAATGGTGGTGAAGGATCTGGTATATCATAAGCTTAATAATAGCATGCAATGCAGGGTGGATTTGATTTAAATCACTAGTAAAAAGGCTTGATTTAAATCCACTCAATAGAAATCATAATTTTTAAAGAGCAACTGTCATCTCTGTCCCCCACCAGCTCCTCATTTGACTCACTGACAGTCCCATTCACTTTAATGGGAAGGCTGGTGATGGGGCAGTGACAAAACAAGGTGAGGGATGTGACGGCAGCAGGTGAGTGGATGCCGCTAACAGGCGCTGCCATGATGGATCTGAAATGACAGGTGCTCTTTTAATGTAAGGACTCATTCTTGCTGGTAGTTAGAATCTTTAATATTTGCAAACAAAATTATTTCCTCTTTAGAATAATAAGCTGTCAGGTTAGTAAAACAGCGATATCAGAACCGATTCAATCATATAGTTTGTAGTGCACATAGATTTGCAAAAAAATGGGATAAAAGAATATTCCTGAACTTTGTTTTATCTCATGGTTACTGTGAAATTGTGTGAATGCATCAATGCAGTGCATGTTATCTCTTTCAGAGCTTGGATTTATTGAGCCTGGGTTCATACATATGCAAACATAGACTTTGCATGCGATTCCCACTGCATTGATGGTGCGGATGACATGCGATTTCTGTGCAATGCAAATTCAGCCATACAGTTGTATGGCTGAACTCACATTGGATTCGCACAAAAAAGGTGCAGGGACTTTATTTTTCCCACACGGAAATTGGATTGCATGGATCGAATTCAAAGTTCGTACTGCGATCTGTGAACTGATCTGGGGGTGTCATTAACATTGTATTGACACCTGTAGCGATTTGCAGAATGGGGGAGAGTTGCGATGAGGGAACTGGCATTGCAATTGCTTTAGTGTGAACCCGGGCTAAATGAGTTTACCAAAAATGTAAATATTGCAGAATATACAGCCTCATGCTACATAACTAAACTCCAGTTCATGCTGAATAAACAAAATTATTAATGTATCTTAAATACAAAATTATCTTTAGATCGATTTTTACTCCGATAGCATTTTATTAAAATAAATTTGATAAAAATCAAGCAAATTGATTTAAATAAAAAAAAAATTAATTTTTTTTATTTTTTATTTTTTTATAAATCATTGCTTTATATCCACCCTGATGCAATGCCAAGCAGCGGTTTCCAAATTGAACATAATCATTTTTTGTATTAAGCCCCCGGCTAGATCATAGTGTATTTGTGTCCCGCATACTGCAGCTGTGAGAACAGGTGAGTGAGTGAGTTTCAGTATTACTGATAGCCACACTGCCCATATAAAATGATATATATACGCGGTACTCAGTGTTGCCAACCCCATGACTTTTTTAAAGCCTAGAAAATGCACTGACAAGATGCAATTTTTACTTACAACGTGAAATTTGACAGAAACTATTCAAAACCATTTACCTTTAAACTATATGTAAACAGTTTACAGTAAACATTGGCAATACCTATACATATAAATAATCTGTCTCATTTTACACTTGAAAAGTCTGCTTGATAAAAAGTGGAGTGTGACTAAAATGATGAAAAACCTAGGAAAAAATCTGGATTGGGAAAGAAAACACATGCAAAGATTCATATATAGCACACTGTGAAAAAGCGTTATTATGGTCAGAACTTGGGCCTGGTCGCTTTATACACTGCACTCCTATGCCATATTTACCCACAAAATTCTCCTAATTACTGTGCCACAACTGACAGCCCCACAGCCACACATACACCTAGGGCTAGAGAATCATTTTTTAAAACATTTTAATTTTCAATAACATTTGCACAAAGAATGATATCACTTTGTCTGAGCCTACCTTACAGAAGAGCTTTGTTAAAATCAGTAACTGTTGAGAGAATGAACACTTTGGTTAGGACTGTGCAACTTACAACATGAAATATGGGAATGAGAGGGGGGGAGAGAGATCTATGTATTATGGGATCTGACACTCCAGAGTCTGGACTCAGCCCAAAAGGTGAGTAAACATGATGACTTCAGCCTGACTCCACTCAAGCCATGGTCATGGATTTCACCATCGGACTTAATTATGGAGATCTGGCCTGGAGCCAGAAGCCTGAAGAAGCATCCTGAAGCCTTTTTGTTGATTCACCTTTTGGGCCAAGTTGCTGTGTTTCTCCCTTTTTGTGTTGTGAACACTTAGGGCACTATCACACTGAGGCGCTAGCGGCTTTTCAGCCACTAGTGGGGTGTTTTTAGCAGCCAAAAAAAGGGTTAAAAGTGCCCGCAAAGCACCGCTGCTGATTTCAATTGCAGGGGCACTTTAGGAGTGGTGTATACACTGCTCCTAAGTGGCAGTGTGTCCATTAAGGGTGCACGGTGCCGCCCCTTCTCTCCAGCCACCCCCTTTGTGTATAATTGATAGATTCAGGCATAGGATGAATCTATCCATGGCCGCTGTAGCCACCGCCTATTCAGGCACCTGGCCTCCTTTTCGGATGCCGGGCTACAGAATTACAACAGCGGCGGGGGTGTTTTTCAAAAAAGGTGAACTGCAAGCGCAAAGCAGTTCACCCAGGTGTGTTAGAAAAGCAAATGAATATTCACTTTCCTAACACTGAACCGCCTCTCAGGCAATCAGGTGCGCGGGTTACCCATCACCTGATTGGCTGAAATGACAGGCGCTATAATTGGACGCCTATCGGGAGGAGGGGGGAGATGCATGGAGCAAACAGAGCCACTGTCTGACATGCTGCAAGGTCCCACCACTTGCCGCCATCACCTGCTGCCACCTAGACAGGGTAAATGCAGGGCCAACGGCGAGTGGGCGTAGTGGAACAATTTGATGGGCACAGTAACAGCATTGGATGTGGCACTATTTGATGGGCACAGTGGCTGCATTTGATGGGCACAGTGGCAGCGTTTGATGGCACAGTGGCTGCGATTGATGGCACAGTAGCAGCTTTTGATGGGCACAGTGGCTGCTTTTAGGAGGGGCACAGGGGCTGCGTTTGATGGCCACAGTGGCTGCGTTTGATGGGCACAGTGGGTGCGTTTGATGGTCACAGTAGCAGCTTTTGATGGGCACAGTAGCAGCTTTTGATGGGCACAGTGGCTACATTTTATGGGCACAGTAGCAGTTTTTGATGGGCACAGTGGCTGTGTTTGATGGGCACAGTGGCAGCTTTTGATGGGCACAGTGGGCACTTGATGGGCACAGTGGTAGCTTTTGATGGACACAGTGGGCATTTGATGGGCACAGTGGTAGCTTTTGGGCACAGTGGACATTCGATGGGCACAGTGGCTGCTTTTGATGGGCACAGTGGGAGCTTGATAGGCTCAGTGGGAGCTTGATGGGCACAGTGGCAGCTTTTAATGGGCACAGTGGGCACTTGATGGGCACATTGGCCACTTTTGATGGGCACAGTGGGCGTTTGGGCACAGTGGGCATTTGATGAGCACAGTCACGGGCGTTTGATGGGCACAGTGGGCCAGTGGCAGCTTTTAATGGGCACAACTTTTTCACTTACTTTCTGGAGTCACTCACTCATCTCCCAGCAAGGCACAGCAGCTCTCTCCAGTCTTCAGACACGATCCGTCCGCTCCGCCCCCTCTGAGCCACGCTGTCTGAAGAACATGGCAGAGGTGGGCGGAGCTTGTACACTAGCCACGGTGGCGGCGTGCAATGAATGCTGTGGAGGCCGCGGTCTCTCACTGACATCACTGGATGCTAGCTAGATGCCGGCCGGGTGGCCAGCGATTCTAGCAAGCCAGTGCAGTCAGCTTCGGTGCCCCTCTTCTGCAGGTACATTACAGCACTGGGGCGGGGTGCACCCCATGCAACCTGTTCAGGATTGGCCCTGCACCCTATTCTGAGCAAGGAGTGTGAGTCTAGTAGTTGGAGTAAGTCGCTTCGGACATTAGGTAATTTACTGAGGATGGCCGGGTCTAATTCTCATTTATGGTGAGGTTCTAGATCCGCAATAGTCAAGGAGGCGAAATATGTCATCAGCCCTTATGCGTTTGAGGCGAGAGCTGTGCTGTATGAGCACACCCCATAAGATACATTTCAGGACTTCCCATTGGATAAGGGGGAGGTGGTGTCTGAGAAATGATCGGATATAAAGTGCCGAATGGTCTTGGAGATATCGGCTACACAGGTTGTCATTGAGCCTCCAGCGCGCACCTCCACGAGATGTTGGAGGGCGAGCCAGGGTCAAATAGACCAGAGCGTGGTCAGACCAGAGTATTTGGCCAATGGATGCTTGAACGGGGGAGTCTAGTAGGGATTGTGAGATCAGTAAGTGATTGAGTCTGCTATATGAGTTGTGTGCTTCAGAATAGTGGCTGTAGTCCCTCTCTGTGGGATGCTGGACACACCATACATCCACCAGATGGGAAGAATGTATCAGAGACTTGCGTGTTAGTGTGGAGAAAGGAACAGAGGACTTGACCGAGGATGTGTCTGCAGGCGGGGACAGGGCAACATTGAGATCTCCGCCAATGATCAAGCAAGGGCCCCCAAAGGAGCATAGTCTGGTGAGACCGGATGAGAGGAACTGAGTCTGATCCAGGTTAGGAACCTATATGTTGGCCACTGTGAAGAGAAAATTGTTTAGTTTCAGCTTGAGAAAAATGAAGCGACCAGCAACGTCAATAAGGGAGCTTAAGACCTCAGGTTTAAATATTTATGAAAGGCAATGGACACCCCCTTAGATTTGGCATGAGGATTAGTACTGTGGTACCATTGCTGATATTATCTATTACGTAGTGCGGGTATTGAGCCCGTACAATATTGGATATTGGAGTGCATTTTGTGGAATTGGTACAAGATCTGACTCCTCTTCTCCGGTATGTTGAACCCCCTGCAATTAAAAGACGCTAAGGCAATCGGGCAGTCATTCACCATAAGGTATCCATATGGGTGGGGGAGGGGGGGAAAGAAAGTCAGGTGTCTTACTAGTCAGCAGCTCTTGGCAGGAAAACCAGGGCCTAAGGAGGCAAAAAGAAAGAGAGAGAGAGGAGAGAAAAGAGGGGGTGGAAAAAGGGAATAGCGAATAAACAAAAAAGAAAAAGAAAGGACTAACGCAGGTCAATGGGACCTCAAGCAAACTTAAACAGTTGGTGTGGTTGCAGTCCCTGTCTCCAGACCCCAAAATGGTAGGAACAATCAATATAGTGAATGCACTCGGGATCAAGGGAGAAGGGGACCAGCAAATTAAATATAAAAAAGTGTAGCAGTAACAAAAAAGGCCAGTAGATGGCACCAGAGATCAAGAAGTAAGGGATAAAAAAAAACCCTTATGCCGCGTACACACGAGCGGACTTTTCAACATCCAAAGTCCGACGGACTGATTCCGTCAGACTATTCGA
This sequence comes from Lithobates pipiens, assembly GCF_037356315.1. NCBI lineage: Eukaryota > Metazoa > Chordata > Amphibia > Anura > Ranidae > Lithobates > Lithobates pipiens. The sequence goes on along the minus strand of NW_027507903.1, from coordinate 377,246,789 downwards.
TCGTGTGTGGGCTGCAACGGACTTTTGATTCGCCAAAGTCTGACGGACTTTAGAATATGGAACATGCTTCAAATTTTTCCGACGGAACTCCGCCGGACCCGGTCCCTCCGAAAAATTCGCTCGTGTGTATGCTATTCCGACGGACTAAAACCGACGCTAGGGCAGCTATTGGCTACTGGCTATGAACTTCCTTATTCGAGTCCAGTCGTGCGTCATCACGTTCGAATCCGTCGGAGTTTAGTGTGATTGTGTGTGGCCAAGTCCGTTCAGTCGAAAAGTCCGTCAGAACTCTGTCGGAACTCCGGCAGAACTCCTTCGGAAGTCTGTCGGACATAAGTTCTCTCGTGTGTACGGGGCTTTAGAGTGGCACACTATAGTGTACCAAACAGTGGCCACGATGGCACTGGAAAAAAAAAAAAAACCTTTAAGGGGGAGTGCGAGAGGAACTCACAGGGCAGGTCAGCCCCCTCCGCTCCCCGGTTTCACGGGGTAACAAAGGACTTTTAAAACTAAGAAACAGGGCATCACAAAATTATACTATTAACACATGATAATAGTTATAAACATATTAGAGGGAACTTCATGCATTAAAGGGGTTGTAAAGGTTCGTTTTTTATTTTCTAAATAGGTTCCTTTAAGCTAGTGCATTGTTGGTTCACTTTCCTTTTCCTTCGATTTCCCTTCTAAATGTTTTTTTCTTTGTTTTCTTTGTCTGAATTTCTCACTTCCATTTCCTCCTCAGTAAGCTGTTCAGTAAGCTTTTCTGGCTGACTAAACACTGCTCGGATGATGGTGTGAAGTTTACTGAGAAGAAACAGGAAGTGAGAAATTCAGACAGAGGAAAAAAAACATTTAGAAGGGAAATCGAAGGAAAAGGTAAGTGAACCAACAATGCACTAGCTTAAAGGAACCTATTTAGAAAAAAAAAAACGAACCTTTACAACCCCTTTAAGAGACAAGTGAGAAGGTTATGGGTGAACACAACATAACAGGCACAGGTGCAAAACAGTAGTGGAACAAAAACACATATATGCATGCTCTAAATTGATTACTTATATGAAAAATGTAATGAGTAAAGCAACACGATTAACCTGGGTGGAGCGAGTGTAAACAGAAAAAAAGATAACAAGTATGAGAAAAAAAAAATATGAAAAAACTGAAAATATGAGACATGGGGAACTGTCCAGGTCAGGGGACGAATGTACTTTGAGAAAAAAGGCAAACAATAGAACAGAAAACTCAAAAACAGGTATTCCAAAAACAGATTAGTGTTATTTGTGGAGGAAAGGCCGAATAAGGATCGTGCCTGTAGGTGCCCTGTGTAGACAGTAGACACAGGGTCAGGTTCTACAATAGGAAAACAAAAAGGTAATTCGGATAGGCAAAATTCAATCGCTGGGGTCATGTTAAGACATAGGCTTGGATTTGCGTTTGCGGCTCTGCTTCGGCCATTGAGGCACAAAAGGTAGGCCGGTAGTAGTGGGTGTGATGGGCCAGTCTGGGAGAGAAACCTGCGGGAGCTCCAGCGTGCGAGGAAGGAAGGCAGATCCCCAGGGTGCAAAAAAATGGTGGTTTTGCCCTTATGGTGTACCAGGAAGTGGAAGGGGAATCGCCATTGATATTTCATCTGATTGGCTTGCAAAAGCTGCGTAAGTGGTTTCAGTGCTTGCCTCATCGCCAGTGTTTGATGCGAGAGATCCGGCAGGAGCATCACTGGGGTGTCATTGAAGAGGATGGTGTTTTGTGAGCTGGCAGCTCTCATGACGCCCTCTTTGATTTTGTAAAAGTGGACCTGGCACAGGGTGTCCCACACAAAGGAGGGATCAGGGGTCCGGGGACCTGAGGTTCTGTGCATGCGGTCCAGTTCAATGATGACCCCATTGAACTGGACCGCATGCACAGGTCATCTTTGGGGAATTGCAGCAGCTGATTAAAGATAGCCGTCACAGCCAAAGGTAGATTTTTGTTGTCAACAGTCTCAGATATCCCACGTACGGGGATATTATTGTGTCTGTTGAGATTTTCAATGTCATGCTGTTGGTATGAAAGCTGCTGCAACATGACAGTGTGTATATTAAGGATTTTATCATAAGCCTGGACTGAGTGGCTGAGGCTGTCAGTAGTACTAACTATGTCCTCAAAGCGGGCCCCCATGTCTTTCTTAAGATCAGAGATTTATTTCTTGTAGGCTTTTTCAATTCTGTGTACACAGTGCTCTGGTGGGCAGGGACCTATTATAGCTGTGCAGTAATCTTATCTGGGACTCCATGTCTCAGCCCCAGGGAGGCATTATACCGGCTTCTGGTGAGCCTTGAGGAGAAATCAGGGTCCTCAGGGGGTGGAAAGTGGCTGTGTGAGCTCACCTGTGTATGCAGGGATGATTTCGGAATGGGCAGGAAATGGCAGTGCCGGCGCCATCTTGGAATCTGCACGGCGCTGTGAAGAGGCCCCTTCTCTAGTGAAATAATCCTCCAGATTACCATCTTTTTGGGGTCCCACTCATGCCTCTCCGTGTCTTGTACCTGTCCTTCCCCATAGGCAGCGTTTTGGCTGGGTTTCCTGCCCTATATAAGGTCTGTGGAGCCGAGGGATCCGGGAGCTGTGAGCAAACACGTCTCACTGCTCCATGCTGCAAGCCATGCCCCTACCACAATATTTTTAAACACCTCTATGAATTTATTATTGGAGGAAAGGGAATTGAATATAGATTTATTCCTGAGGTTAGTATTTGCTTTTTTTTTTTTTTTTTTTTTTTTTAAGAGCTTCCTTCCTGCTCTCCTTCCCCTGTCTTTTCTTTCTACTCCAGATAATTTTCCACTGTATACCTCTCCCTGTTCCCCTCTCCTGGGGGTTCTCGCAAGTCCTAAAAATCACTCTTAATAGGTTTTCCCTCATACTGCTCCAATGTTGCACACCCTGAGTTATACCATCCTTGTTGGACTCAATGATCGTACTCTTGTGGGGGTCTAAAATCCTGCTTAGTTTTTTCCCAAGACTATAGTTGAGTCTTGAGGTTAATTGTTCTAAATTGTGGTTTTGGCATCAGTTTGGCTGGGCTGTATTAATGTTCTGCCTGGTCATAGGTGTAGGTAGCACCTTTGACAGGCATTGGAACGCAGTCTGGTTGGACGCATTGGGTACCAATTTCTCTCTGAGCCGATCAGTGGGTGCGTTGTCTCACTGTGTATTCCGGGAGAGGGTACTTAAGGTGCCGAAGTCACGTGGTTCTGGGTTCCGGTCCAGAAGTATGTTCTGACTCCATGGTCCTGGTCCTCCTGACCAGCCCCCAGAGGCCCTCATGGCCTTGGGTGCAGATCTATGTGTTTCCGAGTCTCGGAACTGGCTAGTCCGAGGCACAGTAACTGGAAGGAAGATTCTAAAGTGGTCCGGTGCCATCTCGGGTTTTGGAGAGGCCCAGCAACTCGTCATGCAACCAAGAGAGGACTCTTCGGAAGAGGGCCATGCACGAGGCTGGCTGCTCGTTAATAGCCTGGATGCCAAGCTGTATGGACACTAATTGAATCCACATTTCTTACGGTATCGCTGGACCGGCTGCAAGATACTGGTATCGTAAGAAGGTTCCTATTTTCATCCTTCTGTTACAACTAAGTTCCTGTGAGACTTTCTGTGTTCATCTAAAAGTTTGCAATCAAGTCTGTGGCAGAGACTTTGCTAAGTTTTAGTCATGTGTCGGCTACTAAATCCATTAACCAGGATGTATCCAACAATGGAAATATCCAGTTGCGAGTGGCTATTCCCTGGATTACCCAGAGGGAGACAATTATTAAGTGTCAGCAGTTTCAAAGTGCCTGAGCTTCCATACCTATACCCTCTATTCCCAACTGAGAGACTGTTTCTGTTCAACGTTTTAAGCAAATAAAAATTCCTAAGGGAATTCAAGTGTCAGTCTCTTCAGTTATTGGGCCATCAACCTTGGGAACCCCTAGACAAGAATGAGGAGTTAAAAGGTGGAGGAGCTAAACAGTAAGCCCAAGAAAATCAGCCGCTCCTTTGGTGGTCAGTGCTACAGTAATATGGGGCATGGTTGGGGTTACCTTGATAACCTGGTCAGAAAAGGTGTCTCCTATTAAACCCATTATTACAGGGTCTTATATATCCTCTGGGGGTATTATAGGGTTTATTGCCACCACTATACCCATATTCTGATCCTTTTTAGTAGGGTTGTCCATTAGTTGTTTTCTTGTTGGATACTTGTTGGGTAGAGCCTCTGTGCCCCTCCCTGTGGATTACTGTTGTTAACCACCACAGTTCTAGTTGATGTAGAGTCCCAGCGACAGCTACTGGGAAGGTCCATAAAATTAAGGAATTCATAACTTGCACGACAGAGGGGGTGGTTTATATGTTGGAGTGCCCTTGCAAGATCCATTATGTGGGTTGTATGACTAGATCCCTATGTAAGGAGTCACGTGAGTCCTTTTGGATCTGTGAGACCCAGTGTCAGTAACCGGTGTGACCAGAAATGTGTGGACTGCGATAGAGAAAACCAAAACATGTAAAATAATAATATTATTTATTAAAAGGAAACAATACCAAGGCTGCGTGTGCAAGCATCTGCCAGGTATAAGTACACCTCCTGCAAATCAGTCTCAGGTGATGACTGATTGCAGAAGAGGATGACAGCTCCAGACTGCCGGGAGACACTCATTGGTGGACACCCAAACTGCGGCCCATAGATCATAAAGTGATAGTGCCACCAGCAAGTGAAACCTTTCCTGACAGTACCCAACCTTGAAGGAGCAACCTCTGGTCGTTCCAACTAGTCGTAGATGCAAAAAGTCCATGATATCAAGCTGATCTTTGTTTAAAGGATCATCAGAGGTGGGCTGAAATGGGAATGCAGGCACTGGATTATCAGGCTGGGCAACGGGCAGAGGCACATCAAGCTGGGAAGTGGGCAGAGGCACATAAAGCTGGGCAACAGGCACAGAATCAGCAGGTTGGGCATCGGAAACTGCATCATTGGGCAGGAAGCTGGGCATCGGGCAGCATTAAATCATCAGACTGGATGGCAGGCAGAGGCACTGAAACATCAGGCCAGACAGTGGACACTGGAACATCAGGTCGGGCAGTAAAACATCAGGCTGGGCATCGGAACATCAATCTGGACAGCCGGAACTGCATCATCAAAAGAACAAACCAAAGAAAGCCAGGGTTGACACAAACTCTATTGTTTGGGAGGGATAATTTAAAAGGAGGACATGAAGATTTAGAGCAGACCCAGCAATTGGTCCTGTTCGCTGTCTTAGCTAGTTGGAGGTGCATTTTAAGCAATAAGTTGGAATGTTGTTCATTGTTACCCTTGCTAAAATACACTAAACTAAGAATATAAATAAAAAAGATACTCCTCATTAGGGATGAGCCGAACACCCCCCGGTTCGGTTCGCACCAGAACTTGCGAACGACCCCCGCGTTCGGTACGAACGTTAGAACCCCATTGAAGTCTATGGGACTCGAACGTTCGAATTGGAAAGTGCTAATTTTAACGGCTAATATGCAAGATAGTGTCCTAAAAAGGGTTTGGCGACCTGCCTCCTGCCTCAGGGGACATGGGTCACTGCAAAAAAAAGTTTTAAAAACTACCGTTTTGGTGGGAGTACTGATTTTAATGACGATTAAAGTGAAAAAAAAAAAGTGAAATATTCCTTTAAATATGGTGCCTGGTGGGTGTCTGTAGTATGCCTGTGAAGTGCCACGTGTTTCCCGTGTTTAGAACAGTCCCTGCACAAAATGACATTAAGCGGAAATAACACCATTTAAAACTGCTTGCGGTTTTAATGTTATATCTGGTTCCTGCAATATGGTTGAAAATCATTCAGAAAAATGGCATGGGTAGCCCTCCCTGCCCATTACCAGCCTATTTGGGTCTTGTACGCATATTAAGGGGAACCCTGTACCCATATTAAAAAAAGGAAATGCGTGTGGCCCCCAGGCCCTATATACTCAGAACAGCAGTATACAGGCGGTGCAAACAAGACTGGGACTGTGTAGGTTTGTTGTGTTAAGTTGAATCTGTTTGTAATTTTCAACTGGTACATTTTTAAAGTGTAGCTCCAGTCAAAAAAAATATTTTTAAGCTTTTTGGAAAACATAGGGAAGGGTTATCACCCCTGTATAATTTGTTTTGTCGTCCATCTTTTTTCATCTCACTTGCTGTTGTCTCCTTCCGTTTGCAAGTAGGAGATGTTTGTAAGTTGGATGTTTGAAAGTAGGGGCCTGCCCTATATGCTCTGCAGAAATGGCGGAACAAGGTGTTGGTTTTGCAACAACATTGTAAGCCCTCAAAGTGACTCTTGGTGGGCGCTGGAGCGCCCTGCTGTGAACGATTATATCAAGAATTGTAATTACATGCCATTGTTGAACAGTGGTAGAAAAATTGACCTTTGGTGGTTGTGGTGCTGGTGCCACAACACTATAAGTCCTCACAGTTACTCTGGGTGGGCACAGGAAGGGGCCCTCCTGTGAAATATTATATCAAGAATTGTAATTACATGTCCCTGTTAAACAGGGGCAGAAAAATTGGGCCTTAGGCACTGGTGCCATCACACTGCAACCTCTGCCATACACTATAGTTTTATTGCAGGAATTAGCCCTGCTGCAAAGCATTGCATCAAAAATTGTACTTAAACGCCCCTGTTAAACAGGGGCAGAAAAATTGGGCCTTAGGCACTGGTGCCATCACACTGCAACCTCTGCCATATACTCTAGTTTTTTTGCAGGAATTAGCCCTGCTGCAAAGCATTGCATCAAAAATTTTACTTAAACGCCCCTGTTAAACAGGGGCAGAAAAATTGGGCCTTAGGCACTGGTGCCATCACACTGCAACCTCTGCCATACACTCTAGTTTTATTGCAGGAATTAGCCCTGCTGCAAAGCATTGCATCAAAAATTGTACTTAAACGCCCCTGTTAAACAGGGGCAGAAAAATTGGGCTGCTGGCATCACCCAGAACCAAAAATGTTCTTCCAACATATCAGCGGAGGAGGAAGAGGATAGACAATCAACATAACAGGACAGTCACTCAGCATCAGCATAGGCAGTCTTGAAGGGATGTGGTATTTCAAAAAAAATTATTCGGTTACATCAGCTTCAGGTGCTTGGTAGCTGTGGGTGATCCAAGACTGATTCATCTTGATGAAGGTCAGTCGATCAACTGATTCGGTGGACAGGCGCACCCTGTGATCGGTAACGAAGCCACCAGCAGCACTGAAGGTGCGTTCCGAAAGAACGCTGGATGCAGGACAGGCCAGTAGCTCAATTGCATACTGTGCAAGCTCTGGCCAGTGATCCATCCTCAAGACCCAGTAAGCCAGAGGATTTTCAGTGGGAAAGGTGTCCAAGTCTGACCTTGCCCCTAGGTATTCCTGCACCATGTAAATTAGACGCTGGCGATGGGTGCTGGAACCAATCATACCTTGGGGCTGCGGACTAAAAAATTGTCTGAAAGCATCAGTCAGACGGCCACCTTCTCCACCGCTCCTTCTGACTGATGCCTCAGCAACACGTTGTCCAGGACCAGGAGTTTGTGACCTCCCAGTCTCTGGGAACGCGTTGCACAGAGCTTTCTGCAAGGCCTCCCGGAGATGTCTCATCCTCTGCTCCCTCTGCGATGGCAAGATAAGGTCGGCAACCTTACCCTTGTACCGTGGATCAAGGAGAGTGGCCAGCCAGTAATGGTCCCTCTCCTTGATCCGAAGAATACGAGGATCCTTCCGCAGGCTTTGCAGGATCAGGGAGGCCATGCAGCGTAGGTTAGCTGAGGCATTCGGTCCGGAGTCCTCTGGGTCACTAAGGACAACATGATCCGCAGCTACCTCCTCCCAGCCACGTACAAGTCCACGTGTTTCTTGGGACTGTAAATCATCCCTATAAGACTGCTGCTGCTGATGCTGAGTGCCAGCCTCCACCTCCATGCTGACACAATCATCCTCCTCCTCCTCTTCCTCCTCCTCACCCTCTTCCTGTGTGATGGGTGGCACAGCAGGAACACTGTCTGGATAAAGGGGGCCTTGAGAGGCAAGGAAGTCCTCCTCTTCCTGCCTCTGTTCTGCCTCAAGTGCCCTGTCCATTATTCCACGCAGCGTATGCTCCAAGAGGTGGACAAGAGGTATAGTGTCACTGATGCATGCACTGTCACTGCTCACCATCCTTGTGGCCTCCTCAAACGGTGACAGGACAGTGCATGCATCCCTGATCATGCCCCACTGGCGTGGTGAGAAAAAACCAAGCTCTCCTGACCCTGTCCTGGTGCCGTAGTCGCACAGGTACTCATTGATGGCCCTCTGCTGCGTGTGCAGCCGCTGCAGCATGGCCAATGTTGAGTTCCATCTGGTGGGCATGTCACATATAAGGCGGTTCTTGGGCAGGTTCAACTCCTTTTGGAGCTCAGCCAGCCGAGCACAGGCATTAAATGATCGGCGGAAATGCACACAGACTCTCCTGGCCTGTTTCAGGACATCCTGTAAGCCGGGGTACCTGCCCAAGAACCGCTGCACCACCAGGTTAAGGACGTGAGCTACACAGGGCACATGGGTCAGTTGTCCCTGTCGGAGGGCGGAGAGGAGGTTGGTGCCATTGTCGCAAACCACCATTCCTGGCTTAAGCTGGCGTGGCGTCAACCACCTCTCGGCCTGCCCCTGCAGAGCTGACAAAACATCCGCCCCAGTGTGGCTCCTGTCCCCCAAACAAACCAGCGCAAGCACGGCATGGCATCGTTTTGCCTGCGTACTTGCGTAGCCCCTGCAACGCCTACGGAGCACCGCTGGTTCTGAGGACAGAGCACTGGAAGAGGCCATGGAGGAAGAAGAAGAGGAGGGGGTGGAGGAGAGAGGTGTGTCACAACCAATAGTAGCATTTTGGAGGCGTGGTGGCGGAACAACCTCCAATACTACTGCACCTTGTCCTGCATCCTTCCCAGCAGCCAGAAGAGTGACCCAATGGGCCGTGAAAGACAGGTAACGTCCCTGTCCATGCCTGCTGGACCATGAGTCAGCGGTAATATGCACCTTACCGCTGACCGCCCTGTCCAGCGAGGCAAGGACATTGCCTTCCACATGCCGGTAGAGAGCCGGAATTGCCTTCCATGAGAAAAAGTGGCGTTTGGGGACCTGCCACTGAGGAACCGCACATTGTACAAACTCACGGAAGGGGGCCGAGTCTACCAACTGAAAAGGCAGCAGTTGAAGTGCTAGCAATTTAGCCAAGCTAGCATTCAACCGCTGGGCATGTGGATGGCTGGGAGTAAATTTCTTCCGCCGGTCCAGCAGCTGGGGCAGGGACATTTGTCTGCTATAATCGGACGTGGATGTACCACTAGCAGAGTTCCCGGAAGCACTTGGCTGTGACACACCTAATTCTACACCTTCATTCCTCTCAGAGCAGGTTTCAGAGAGGACTGAAGGTCTAGTGGGGTTGGAGATGCCAGCTGATGAGGAGCAAGGAGAGGTCCGCTTTGTTCTTTGGTGTGGGTCTTTGAGGTATGCTTGCCAACGAGCTGCATGGCAGGTCAACATATGTCTGGTCAAGCATGTGGTGCCAGAGCGGCTGATGTTTTGGCCACGTGAGATACGCTTGAGACATATATTGCAAATAGCAGCGGTGCGATCTGATGCACTCGTCTCAAAAAAGGCCCACACCAAAGAACTTTTAGAATAACGCGCAGAGGAAGCGCTCTGCGCAGAGGAAGCGCTCTGCGCAGGCGGAGCTCTGCGGTGTGATTCAGTCGGTGTGCTGCCCCTAAGCTGGCCCCCGGAGGGCATCCTGCCTCGTTGGACATGTGCCTCCTCCTCCTCCTCCTCCTCCTCCTCCTCCCTCCTTCCAGGCACCCACGTGGAGTCAGTGCCCTCATCATCCCCTCCCTCTTCATCGCTGTAGCAAACCTGGCAGTATGCTGCAGCTTGTGGAACATGACTGCCAGATTGCTGTCCTTCTTGAGCATCCCCTCTCTCTGTGCTCACGCTACTGCCTTCCTCTAGCTGAGTGTCATCATCAGAGCCCACCAAACACTGGGCATCCTCCTGGAGCATGTACCCAACACTGTGCTCAAAGAGTTCAGGAGACTCCTCAGGAGGACGTGGTGGGTCTAGGGAAGGAGTCACTGATGATGACATTGAGAGGAGGGACGACGATGTGTTGGCAGCTGCTTTTCTACTACCCTGAGACTGGGTGAGAGAGGATGAGGAGGATGAAGAGGGCTTGGTCATCCACTCTACCAAGTCGTTGGCATGTTGCGGTTCAACATGTCCAGCTGCAGAAAAGAAGGACAAGCATGTCCCATGGCCACGTGCTGATGACAATGCACCGCGTCCACGACCAGCACTGTTGTCTCTAGACACAGAGCCTGCTTGCCCTCTTTTATCGGCTCGCGCCTGTCTGCCTCTCCTTGCTGGCCTTCCAGACATGGTAATGGCCTGAAGGGAGTTGGGTAAAACAGTAGTTGGGTAGTTTATATTGTGCTGGAGGCACACAACACCCACTAACTCCTGCAGATGCCTTTTTTATAGAACAGCAGAGTTAAAGGGGTATATACAGATGTATACTGTGCTGTGCTGGAAGCACACACAACTTCCAATAACTCCAGCAGATGCCAATCGGGCCCAAATAGAGAACAGCTATGTAGGTGGATAATAGCGGTATGTACTGGGTACAGAGCAGGCACACAGCACGCACTATCTCCTGAGTGACACTACTGACTGCAAGCTCTATTGTTAAAGATGGACCACTAGCTATATAGGTGAGGTGAATATCACGGTGTATACTGCGGTCAGGGCACGCAGACAATAACAAGAAAACAGCAGAGTTAAAGGGGTATATACAGATGTATACTGTGCTGTGCTGGAAGCACACACAACTTCCAATAATTCCAGCAGATGTCAATCGGGCCCAAATAGAGAACAGCTATGTAGGTGGATAATAGCGGTATGTACTGGGTACAGAGCAGGCACACAGCACGCACTATCTCCTGAGTGACACTGCTGACTGCAAGCTCTATTGTTAAAGATGGACCACTAGCTATATAGGTGAGGTGAATATCACGGTGTATACTGCGGTCAGGGCACGCAGACAATAACAAGAAAACAGCAGAGTTAAAGGGGTATATACAGATGTATACTGTGCTGTGCTGGAGGCACACACAACTTCCAATAACTCCAGCAAATGACAATCGGGCTCAAATAGAGAACAGCTTTGTAGGTGTATATAGTGGTATGTACTGGGTACAGAGCACGCAGACAGCACGCACTAACACTACTGACTGCAAGCTCTATTATTAAAGCTAGATCACTAGCTATATAGGTGAGGTGAATATAGTGGTGTATACTGCGGTCAGGGCACAGACAGTAACCACTACACAAGAGCAAAATAGTAAATCAGCCAAAAACGATTGGTGTGTAACTGTGTTGAAGGTACACAGAACACCCACTGCTTCAGATGCTAACAAACACTACACGAGGCCGCCTGAAAGGCAGCTTTATATAGTGTGGGGCGTGCACTACACAGTCTGAGCTTTGATTGGCCACAGGCAGGATGCCTGTGGCCAACCATTGCTCTCCTCGCTACTGGCGCTGCGATTGGCCAAGCATGCGGGGTCACAGTGCATGCTTGGCCAATCGTGAGACAGCAATGCATTGCGCCATCGCAGTGCATTGTGGGCCACACGAATTTTGCCGCGAACGGCCCAAACGTTCGGAATTCGGCGAACGCACGAACGACCGATGTTCGAGTCGAACATGCGTTCGACTCGAACACGAAGCTCATCCCTACTCCTCATTGTTTAAAGTGGTTAAGCAGCTTCTTGCAGTGGCTGGCATGGATCCAGTTGTCTCGTTCCTCAAGCTTTAGGGAGGTTGGTGTCATCAGCTGAGTCTGGTATGGCCCAAGGTCTCTTGGTTCTAATCCCATCCTCTGATGTTTCTTTACAACAACCCAGGCACCTGGTTGGAAAAAATGTAAACCGGTTATCGTGTCAGGGTCCGGGAGCAACTCATGAACCCTGTGATGGACCCTTTGAAGTCCGTGTTGTAGGGCCTGCACATATACCATCAGCTAGGAATGTAAAGACGACAGCTGCTTAGGAAAGTACAACCCTGTTTTTAGTTGACTTCCAAAAAACCTCATATGGAGATAACCCAGACGTGTGGAAACTCAGTGAACCCTTTTCCACCATTTCACCGACTGTAGTAACTGAATAACTTGTGTGTGACTTACCATCTGGGGGTGTAATACCTGGAACCATTGACAAAAATGTTCATAGAATCTGGGGCAGGAGCCTGCTTCACAAGACTGGTGGTTGTTGACTCAAGTTCCATCAAAGAAAGACAGTCGTGGTGATCCTTAACATGTCCTACTAGGTCACAGACTCTACTCTATCCTTAACCTACAAAGAAAGCAAACAATACAATATTCTTACGTGTACATTGGTAAATGGTTACATTACATTCCCACTTTGATCTAGTGAAACTAAAATGCCATTGATCTCTGAAACATAACTTATATCTGGTATTTCATCCCCTGTTTTACTATTCCTATTTGGGCAGGTTACTCCCTCCATCGTTCCAATTCAAGGATTCAATAACAAAAGATAGGAGACGTGCTGAACAGCAGAAATTGAGATATGGTATGGACAGTAAATACACAACAAACAATAGTGGAAAGGAACCTCTTGGCAGACAACAGAAATTGCAAACACTGGCAGTATTTTGCCAATTTTGCCAATAACTGCTACTAGGGATGAGCTTTGAGTTTGAGTCAAACATGAGTTTGAGTCAAACATCGGCTGTTCAATCGTTAGACAAAGATCGAACACTATGGGGTGTTTGCGCCAAATTCGAGTGGCGCGTCATGCCCCATAATGCACTGCGTCATCGCAATGCATTACTGGCTGATGATTTTACCCGCATGCTTTGGTCAATCACAGCGCCGTAAGCAAACAGTGCCATAATTGGCCAAAGTGGTTATGTCCACGCCCCGCACTTTATAAGGCTGCCTGCACGTCGGCCTTGTGTAGTTTCGTGCTGGAGGAGAGAGAGAGTGTAATTTCATTTACTTTGAGCAGGCAGTTTATTCAGTTAGCTAGATCTCACTGCAGACCGTTCCTGCTGTACTGTTTCGAATCTACTTCAGGCAGGCAGTTTATTTAGTTAGCTGCAGTGCATTAAATATATACAGTCTCTAACACTATATCTATATCCATCCACTGCATTCTAGCCTAGCCAAACCTATTTCTGACTGCACATAGTTCCTGGTGTACGTTTTCAAATATACTTTCAGGCAGGTAGGCAGTTGATTCAGTGATCTGCAGTGCATAAAATATACATACAGTCTCCTATATATATATATATATATATATATATATATATAGTTACATAGATAGTAAGCTTGAATAAAGACACCAGCCCATCCAGTTCAACCTGAGAGTGCCTACAATTGTCCCTATCCCTGTACATTGCACGCTCACATCAGTCCCTACCCTCAAGGAGCCCACAATCCAAGGTCCCCATGCATATACTAGGGCCAATTTTGGACAGAAGCCAATTAACCTACCTGCATGTCTCTGGAGTGTGGGAGGAAACCCACGCAGACACAGAGAACATGCATACTCCAGGCAGGTAGTGTCGTGGTTGGGATTTGAACCAGCGACCCTTTTTACTGCTAGGCGAGAGTGCTAACCACTACACCGCCCTGATTATATTATATATCCACTGCAGTCTAGCCAAGCCTATATCTAACTGCAGGCCATTGCTGGTGTACATTTCCAAATACACTTTCAGGCAGGCAAGTGATTCAGTGATCTGCAGTGCATAAAATATATATACTGTCTCCTACATATTGTCAGAAACCATGAATCAGACCGAGACAGAAGAACAATTAAATCACACTTGTTTATTAAATAAAAATGAAAAGGTAACTAGAAATAGCGTAGTCAAAGCATAGCCAGAGTCCAGTAACTGGATAGAGTAGTCAGCCAGGCCAGAGTTCAATAACCAGATCGGGTAATCAGCCAGGCCAGAGTCAGGGATCCAAGTAGAGCAACAGCAAGCAGGATAAGGAGCCAGGAGGGATGTCAGTAAGCCAGTCTTTAACCAGTTGCCGACCGCCGCACGCCGATGTACGTCGGTAGAATGGCACGGGCAGGCATAAGGACATACATGTACGTCCCTTGCCTCCCGCGGGTCGGGGGCCCGATCGGGCCCCCGCCCGGTGCCTGCGGCGGTCGGTATTCGTTCGGGAGCGATCCCGGACAAGGGGACGGCCATTCATTCATGGCCACCCCCTCGCGATCGCTCCCGACGAATAGAAATCCCCGGTGACATCACTTCCTCTCCTGTAATGTAAACACAGGAGAGGAAGTGATGTATTCTCTCCTCCGTGTCGGTATTTTTCGTTCCGACACGGAGGAGAGCGGATCGGTGAGTTGCACCAACACTCTACACACACAGTAGAACATGCCAGGCACACTCACACCCCCCCTTTACCCCCCGATCACCCCCCCAATTACCCCTGCCCCCCCAGTCACAGTGACACCAATGTCATTTTTTTTTTTTTTTTTTGCATTGGTGTCATTTGTGACTGTAATAACTGTTAGGGCAGTTAGAGTTAGCCCCCTTTAGTTCTAATGTACCCCCCTAACCCCCCCAATAAAGGTTTAACCCCGTGATCACCCCCCGTCGCCAGTGTCACTAAGGCTGGGTTCACATTGCAGCGGTTTATGAGAACGAATGTGATTCGCACCGCACTGCAGTGCAAATCACATCCGATCTCTGTGCGATTCGAGTTCAGCCATTCGCCGCACCCGCCACACCCGCCGCACCCGCCGCAAATTCGCACGGGACCCTTTTTTTGGCCCGCAGCAGAATTGGATCGCATGGGTGTTCACACCATGCGATCCGAGTTTGCAGATCGCACTGCGATATGCGAACTGATCTGGGGGTGTCAGTAACATTTCACTGACACTCCCAGCAGTTCGCATAGGGCAGTGTGAACTGCCGCCGGGAGGCATGCGATGCGGGAACCCGCCGCGGATTCGCGGCGTTTCCGCATCGCTTCAGTGTGAACCCAGCCTAATAAGCGATCATTTTTCTGATCGCCGTATTAGTGTCACAGGTGACGCTAGTTAGGCAGGTAGGTATTTAGGTTCGCCGCAGCTTTTTATAGCGCCAGGGACCCCCATATACTACCGCATAAAGCCCCCTGATTGCCCCCTAGTTAACCCTTTCACCAGTGATCACCATATAACTGTTACAGGTGACGCTGGTTGGTTAGTTATTTTTTTATAGTTTCAGGGCACCCGCCATTTATTACCTAATAAAGGTTTAACCCCCTGATCACCCGGCGGGTGTCATTTGTGACTAATAACTGTTAGGGCAGTTAGGGTTAGCCCCCTTTAGTTCTAAGGTACCCCCCTAACCCCCCCAATAAAGGTTTAACCCCGTGATCACCCCCCGTCGCCAGTGTCACTAAGGCTGGGTTCACATTGCAGCGGTTTATGAGAACGGATGTGATTCGCACCGCACTGCAGTGCAAATCACATCCGATCTCTGTGCGATTCGAGTTCAGCCATTCGCCGCACCCGCCGCACCCGCCGCAAATTCGCACGGGACCCTTTTTTTGGCCCGCAGCAGAATCGGATCGCATGGGTGTTCACACCATGCGATCCGAGTTTGCAGATCGCACTGCGATATGCGAACTGATCTGGGGGTGTCAGTAACATTTCACTGACACTCCCAGCAGTTCGCATAGGGCAGTGTGAACTGCCGCCGGGAGGCATGCGATGCGGGAACCCGCCGCGCATTCGTGGCGTTCCCGCATCGCTCCAGTGTGAACCCAGCCTAATAAGCGATCGTTTTTCTGATCGCTGTATTAGTGTCACAGGTGACGCTAGTTAGGCAGGTAGGTATTTAGGTTCGCTGCAGCTTTTTATAGCGCCAGGGACCCCCATATACTACCGCATAAAGCCCCCTAATTGCCCTCTAGTTAACCCTTTCACCAGTGATCACCATATAACTGTTACAGGTGACGCTGGTTGGTTAGTTATTTTTTTATAGTTTCAGGGCACCCGCCATTTATTACCTAGTCTCACTAGTGTACCCCTAAATTTAGGGGTGTCTACTTTCCAAAATGGGGTCATTTGGGGGGGTTTGTGCCATCTTGGCATTTTATGGCCTTCAAAACTGTAACGCCCTTAGAAAGCCTGAAGGCGGTGCTTGGTTTTCGGGGCCCCGTACGTGGCTAGGCTCCCAAAAAGTCCCACATATGTGGTATCCCCGTACTCAGGAGAAGCAGCAGAATTTATTTTGGGGTGTCATTTCACATATGCCCATGGCATGCGTGAGCAATATATCATTTAGTGACAACTTTGTAAAAAAAAAAAAAAAAAAAAAAAAAGTTTGTAATTTTCCCGCAACTTGTGGCAAAATATAAAATATTCCATGGACTCAACATGCCTCTCAGCAAATAGCTTGGGGTGTCTACTTTCTAAAATGGGGTCATTTGTGGGGGTTTTGTGCCATCTTGGCATTTTATGGCCTTCAAAACTGTAATAGGTAGTGAGAAGTGAACTCAAAAATTTACGCCCTTAGAAAGCCTGAAGGCGGTGCTTGGTTTTCGGGGCCCCGTACGTGGCTAGGCTCCCAAAAAGTCCCACATATGTGGTATCCCCGTACTCAGAAGAAGCAGCAGAATTTATTTTGGGGTGTCATTTCACATATGCCCATGGCATGCGTGAGCAATATATCATTTAGTGACAACTTTGTGAAAAAAAAAAAAAATAAATAAAAAAAAGTTTGTAATTTTCCCGCAACTTGTGGCAAAATATAAAATATTCCATGGACTCAACATGCCTCTCAGCAAATAGCTTGGGGTGTCTACTTTCTAAAATGGGGTAATTTGTGGGGGTTTTGTGCCATCTTGGCATTTTATGGCCTTCAAAACTGTAATAGGTAGTGAGAAGTGAACTCAAAAATTTACGCCCTTAGAAAGCCTGAAGGCGGTGCTTGGTTTTCGGGGCCCCGTACGCGGCTAGGCTCCCAAAAAGTCCCACATATGTGGTATCCCCATACTCAGGAGAAGCAGCAGAATCTATTTTGGGGTGTCATTTCACATACGCCCATAGCATGTGTGAGCAATATATCATTTAGTGACAACTTTGTGTAAAAAAAAAATTGTTGTCATTATTCAATCGCTTGAGGCAAAAAAATAAAATATTCAATGGGCTCAACATGCCTCTTATCAATTTCCTTAGGGGGTCTACTTTCCAAAATGGGGTCATTTGGGGGGGTTTTGTACTGCCCTGCCATTTTAGCACCTCAAGAAATGAGATAGGCAGTCGTAAACTAAAAGCTGCGTAAATTCCAGAAAACGTACCTTAGTTTGTAGATGTGACAACTTTTGCGCAAACCAATAAATATACAATTATTGACTTTTTTTTTACCAAAGACATGTGGCTGAATACATTTTGGCCTAAATGTATGACTAAAATTGAGTTTATTGGATTTTTCTAATAACAAAAAGTAGAAAATATCATTTTTTTTCAAAATTTGCGGTCTTTTTACGTTTATATCGCAAAAAATAAAAATCGCAGAGGCAATCAAATACCATCAAAAGAAAGCTCTATTTGTGGGAAGAAAAGGACGCAAATTTTGTTTGGGTACAACATTGCATGACCGCGCAATTACCAGTTAAAGCAGCGCAGTGCCAAAGTGTAAAAAGACCTCTGGTCATTTACCAGCAAAATGGTCCGGTCTGAAAGTGGTTAAACAGAACTGCAGGAGATGGTTTCTTGTGATGTGATCAAGGCGAAGGCAGATGTAAAGTGAGCTGGACAGCTTTAAGTAGGCAGGTCAGACGAGCATGATCAGGAACAGCTGGTAACTTTGGAGAGACATGAGAGCTGGCAATTAGTCTGACAGCTGAGCAGCCAGCCCAGAGAAGGAAGGGCTAAGCCAGCCCTGACACATATATATCCACTGCATTCTAGTCTAGCCAAGCCTATACCTGACTACAGGCCATTCCTGGTGTATGTTTTCAATGACATTTGCAGGCAGGCAGGCCAGGTAGGTGATTCAGTGATCTGCAGCATACACATATTAATATATATATATACATATTAATATATATATATATATATATATATATATATATATATATATATATATAAAATTTGTTTAGCCAACATCCTTAATTTGGTGGTGCAACGGCTCTTATGCAGGTACCCGGGCTTACAGAATCTCCTGAAGCAGGCCAGGAAAGTCTGTGGGCATTTCTGCCAGTCATAATGCCAGTGCTCGGCTGACTGACCTTCAAAAGGAATGAAACCTGCCCAAGAACCGCCTTATCTGTGACATGCCCACCAGGTGGAACTCAACGTTGGTAATGCTGCATCAGCTGCACATGCAGCAGAGGGCCATCAATGAGTACCTCTGCGAGTATGTCACCAGGACATGGTCAGGGAAGCTTGGCTTTTTTTCACCATGCTAGTGGCTAATGATCAAGGGTGCATGCACTGTCCTATCACCATTTGAGGAGGCCACGAGGATGGTGAGCAGTGACAGTGCATGCATCAGTGACACTGTCTCTTTTGTCTGCCTGTTGGATCACACACTGCATGGAATAATGGACAGGGCACTTGAGGCAGAACAGAAGGACTTCCTTACCTCTCAAGGCCCCCTTTATCCAGACAGTATTCCTGCAGGCCCGCCTATCACACAGGAAGAGGAGAAGGATTGTGTCAGCAGGGAGGTGGAACCTGGTACTCAGCATCAGCCTTCTAGGGAATGTTTTCAGTCCCCAGAAACCCATAGACTTGTAAGTGGCTGGGAGGAGGTGGCTGCAGATGTCATAATTAGTGACCCAGAGGAGTCCGGACCGGAAGCCTCAGCAAACCTACGCTGCATGGCCTCCCTGATCCTGCAAAACTTGAGAAAGGACCCTCGGATTTGTGGTATCAAGGGGAGGGATCAGTACTGGCTGGTAACCCTTCTTGATCCATCTTACAAGGGCAAAGTTTTCGTAGAGGGAGATATGTGCAATTTGTTTCCAGAGCCTGGAAGGTTGCAATTTATTGGTCCTCCTGGACAACGTGTTGCTGAGGCTTCGGTCAGTCACAGAAGGAGTGGTGGAGAAGGTGGCCATCTGATCGGTGTGTTCAGACAATTTTTTAGTCCACAGCCCCAAGGTCTGATCGGTTCCAGCAACTATTGCAAGTGTCTGATTTACATGGTGCTGGAATATCTTGGGGCAAGATCAGATTTGGAGACCTTTCCAACCAAAAACCCACTGGGTCTTGAGGATGGACCACTGGTCAGAGATTGCACAGTATGCAGTTGAGCTACTGGCCTGTCGTACATCCAGAGTTCTATCTGAGTGCACATTCAGTGCTGCTGGAGGCTTTGTAACCGTTCAGAGAGTGCCCCTGTCCACAGACTCAGTTGATCGGCTCGTCTTCATAAAAACGAATCAGTCTTGGATCACCAGCTACCAAGCACCTGATGCTGATGAAGCCGATTCATTTTTTTATGAATGTGAGATTCCTTTGAAGACTGCCTATGCTGAGTGACTATCCTATTCCTCCTCAATGTTCATGTTGATAGCTTCTAAAAACATTTTTTGGTTCTGGGCACCAGCACCAGTGCCTAAAGCCCAATTTTTCTAGCCCTGTTTAACAGGGGCGTGTAATTACAATTTATGCTGTAATATTTTGCAGTAGGGCTCGTTCCTGTGCGCAACTAGAGTATCTGTGAGGGGTTGCAGTGTTGTGGCACCAGCACCAGTGCCTAAGGCCCAATTTTTCTGCCCCTGTTTAACAGGAGCGCATAATTAAAATTTTTGATCTAATACAGGGGTCTCCAAACTATGGCCCTCCAGTTGTTCAGGAACTACAATTCCCATCATGCCTAGTCATAACTGTGAATGTCAGAGTTTTACAATGCCTCATGGAATGTGTACTTCCACAACTGGTAGGAGATAAGCGGACAGATTGGGGTAGGGCATTCCATAGGATTGGGGAGGCTTTGGAAAAGTCCTGGAGGCGAGTATGGGAGGAGGTGATGAGGGAGCTAGAGAGCAGGAGGTCTTGAGAGGAACGAAGAGGACGAGTAGGTTGGTATTTAGAGACTAAGCTAGTGATGTAGCTGGGGGCAGAGTTGTGGATGGCTTTGTATGTAATTGTTAGTATTTTGAATTTAATTCTTTGGCTGAGCGGAAGCCAGTGGAGGGATTGACAGAGAGGAGTAGCAGACACCGAACGATTGGTAAGGTGGATGAGTCTGGCAGCGGCATTCATAATGGATTGAAGAGGTGCTAGACTATGTAGAGGTAAGCCAATGAGAAGGGAGTTGCAGTAGTCAAGGCGAGAGATGACCAGCGAGTGAATTAAGAGCTTTGTTGTGTCATTGGTTAGAAAGGGCCGTATTTTGGAGATGTTGCGGAGGTTGAGGCGGCAGGATTTGGACAGTGATTGGATGTGTTGCTTGAAGGAGAGTTCAGAGTCCAGGACTACACCTAGAACCTTGGCGCGAGGGATGGGCTTATGGTTGTGCCATCAATTTTGACAGTGAGATCAGGGGAAGGGGCATATGGGGGAGGAAAAATTATAAGTTCGGTTTTGGATAGATTGATTTTGAGGAAGTGGTGTGACATCCAGACTGATATATCTGATAGTAAATTAGTGATACGTGAGGAGACAGAGGGAGTGAGCTGAGGGGTAGAGAGATAGATTTGGGTGTCGTCAGCATAGAGGTGGTATTGGAAGCCGTGGGAGGCTATCAGTTGACCCAGGGAGGAGGTATAGATTGAAAATAGGAGTGGTCCAAGAACAGAACCTTGGGGGACCCCAACAGAGAAAGGAAGAGGAGAGGAGGAAGTAGAGTTATAAGAAATGCTAAAGGTGCGGTTGGATAAGTAGGAAGAGAACCATCGTAGAGTACGGTCACGGAGACCAAAGGTGTGGAGTTTGAGAAGGAGGGGGTGGTCAACCGTATCAAAGGCAGCAGAGAGGTCCAGGAGGAGGAGTACAGAATAATGTCGATTGGTTTTGGCCATTAGTAGATCGTTTGTTAGTTTTAGGAGAGCAGTTTCTGTGGAGTGTTGAGGACGAAATCCAGACTGAAGGGGATCAAGAAGGCCATTATCAGCGAGGTGGTCACTCAGTCGATTGTAGACCAGACGTTCGAGTAGTTGGGATAAAAAGGGGAGCAAGGAGATGGGGTGTAGGTTGTTTGGATTGGATGGGTCCAGTGAGGGTTTTTTAAGTATGGGTTTGACAAGTGCATGTTTTAGAGAGTTGGGGAAGATGCCAGAAGAGAGGGAGAGATTGAAGATGTGAGTTAGAGAGTGTAGCATAGAGTCAGAGGGTGAACGCAGCATTTGCGAGGGAACAGGATCCAGAGGGCAGGTGGTAAGGTGGACATTACCAAGTAGTTTAGCAACTTCGTCTATAGTGGTGGGGTTGAAAGAGGGAAGTAATGATTGTGACTGGGCATGATGTGTAAAGCGAGGAGGGTATCAGAACAGTAGAAATATCTGCGCGAATTGTATCAATCTTCTGTTTGAAGTGATTAGCAATCTCCTGGGCAGTGAGTGAGTTGGCGGGTGGAGGCGGTGGAGGACGAAGTAGAGAGTTGAAAGTAGAGAAATATCTACAATAACCTTAAACCACTCTACGGAGGAAACACTCAACTCCCTGAACAAGGCATTACTGCAATCAGCAGACTCGGTAGCACCAAAACGCAGGGCACTCATCAGGAAGAAAAATGCTGGATGGTTTAATAGCTCCCTCTCCGTACTAAAGCAAGAACACAGAAGAGCGGAAAGAACATGAAGAAATCCCACGAGGAAAACCTATTTAACTACAAAAGGTCTCACAGAGAATTATCGGAAAGCAATCTTCAAAGCCAAAAAGGACCACTTCTCATATAAAATCTCAACACCGCAAACCAACCACGGGAACTGTTTAAACTGGTTAATCAATGAATCCGGTGTGCCTAGAACCCCCAGAAAGCGAATCCCAGGATTACTGTGACAAACTGTCGGATTTTTTCATCGATAAAGTCAAAACCATCAGGGAAACAATTTGTCGGAAGAAAACATCCAACCTCAGCCAGCAAATACATAAAGAGGATGTCTGCACCAACATACCGCAACCGCCAAAATTTTCACTATCCCCAATTACCGTAGACACCGCAAAAAACATCATTAATAAACTGCGTGACAGTACCTCACCTATTGACATCATCCCCACAAAACTACTGAAAGAATGCTCCGACATCGTGGCTCCAACCATAACCCACCTCATAAACCGATCATTCCACGAAGGGATTGTTCCCAGCATCCTCAAACAAGGCATCGTCAAACCTCTACTCAAGAAACCAAACCTGGACCCTCAGGATCCAAATAACCGTAGGACAATTACAAGCCTCAACACCATTTCTAAGATCATGGAGAAAGCTGTAGTACATCAGCTACAACTTCACCTGGATACTCAGAAACTCCTGGACCCGCTGCAATCAGGCTTCCGCCCGGGTCATGGAACAGAAACAGCTCTCCTCAAGATTTGGGATGACGCCCTCGAAGCAGCAGATGACGGAGAGCCGTGTCTCCTCGTACTGCTAGACCTAAGTGCAGCGTTTGATACAGTAGATCACAATACTCTACTCGTCCGCCTCACAGAAGTAGCCGGAGTCCAAGACATAGATCTCCAATGGTTCGCGTCCTTCCTAGGAAAATCGGTCACAGACAGTGAAACTAGGAAAATTCCTCTCCGAAACTTGGGCAGTCACCTGCGGAGTCCCTCAAGGCTCTCCGTTATCACCCGTTCTCGTCAACATTTACATTCGCCCACTCCTTCAAATCATCAGATGCTCAGATCTCCGCTTCCACTTACACTGACGACACGCAACTTTATTTCCGGATCAATGGAAAAAAAGATCACCAACAACTTGAAAACTGCCTCAAATCAATAGAGGACTGGATGACCACCAACTCCCTCCAGCTGAACCAATCAAAGACAGAGCTTCTTATCTTACACCCAAATCATAAGCCCGCAACCAAAACCTCCTGGTCTCCACCAACCGTCTTTGGGCAGACCATCTCCCCAAAGACCAAAGCGAAGAGTCTCAGGGTTATTTTAGACGCACAAATGTCAATGGATGCGCAAATAGGATCTGTAGTCAGTCGATCTCACCATCTGCTGCGCATGCTTCGCAGACTCATCCCTTTTATCCCAAAGAATGACAAAGCAGTGGTAGTTGGAATAATCATTAATTCACAACTGGACTACGCAAACTCGCTTTACATAGGATTACCACAATATCAACTTGCGCGATTACAACTGATCCAAAACACGGCGGCAAGGCTGATAACAGGAAAAAAACCCTGGGAATCCATCTCTCCTTCACTGAGGAGCTTACATTGGCTAACCGTAAAAAATCGGATCACGTTCAAGACCTTGTGCCTCACCCACAAATGCGTGCATAGAGAAGCTCCGCAATACCTAATGGAGAAAATAAATCATTACACACCAAACCGCAGTCTTCGATCAGCCAACAAAAACCTCCTCCACGTGCCCAAAGCCCGGTATAAATCCAAGGGGGATCAGAGATTCGCTGTCCAAGGGCCTCGGCTATGGAATGCTCTACCAATCAACATCAGCCTGGAAGAAAATCACCTGGCTTTTAGGAAAAAACTCAAGACCATCCTCTTTTAGCAGATGATCAAAGCTCGCCACAGCGCCTAGAGGCGATTCAGTTCGCATTGTGCGCTATACAAGTATTTCATTCATTCAGAGAAGAGTTGACGGGGACGGGATGATAGGTTGCTGATGAGTGATAAAATAGTTCTGCTTGGCAGAGAGAAGGCTAGAATTGTAATTTTGGAGGGCAGATTTATATTGGTTGAAATCTCTCTGAGACTTGGTCTTGCGCCACAGGCGCTCATGAGCACGACTACGTTTTTCAGACTTCTAGTGACATCTGTTTGCCAAGGTTGAAGGGGTCGGGGCTTGATTCTGTGTGTAGTGAGGGGGGCCAGTGAGTCCAGAGAGGCCAGAAGTGAAGTGTTGTAGAAAGAAGTGGCTAGGTTGGTGCAGGATAGGGGTGAGATTGTCGTAGAGGTTGTCAATAGCAGAGAAGAGAAGGCTTGAGATGACGTAGGTTTCTGCGGGTAACTTTAATGCGGTTGGAGGGAGAGGAGGTGAAGGAGAGGGAGAGAGTGAAACTAATAAGGTGGTGATCAGAGAGAGGGAATGGATAGTTAGAGAGGTTGCATGGAGTGCAAAGGTGAGAAAAAACGAGGTCAAGGATATTGCCTTCGGAGTGAGTAGGATCATGTATCCACTGTTTCAGGTCAAAGGAGGAGGTTAGGCTGAGAAGTTTGGAAGGAGCAGAGGTGTTAGTATTAATAGGGATGTTGAAGTCCCCGAGAATGATTGTGGGGATTTCAGAAGAAAGAAAGTAGGGTAGCCAGGCAGAGAAGTCATCAAGAAATGTTGATACTGGTCCAGGGGGCCTGTAGATCACGGCTATTCTTAAAGAAATTGGAGTGAAGAGACGAATGCAGTGTGCTTCGAAAGAGGAGAGTGACAGAGAGGGAGGTGGCTGAAGTACCTGGAAGGTGCTATGTGGGGCTAGAAGGATTCCAACACCTCCTCCTTTATGTCCATTGGATCTGGGGGAGTGAGTCCAAAGAAGACTACCATGGGATAGGGCCGCAGAAGATGCAGTGTCTGATTCGTGGAGCCAGGTTTCGGTGATGGCGAGTAGGTTAAATGAGTTGGCGATAAAGATGTCATGTAGAGAGGCGAGTTTGTTGCAGACAGAGCGGGAGTTCCAAAGGGCACAAGAGAAAGGGAGTCTGGTCTTGGGAATAGAAATGGGAACTAAATTGTGTTGATTGCGGCTGCTGCCAGAGGGTGCAGGGTGATGGGTACACTTTAATGATTGAGGTCCAGGGTTTGGGGATATATCTCCAGAGTTTAGGAGAAGCAGGAGGGTGAGGGAGGCAATATGGGAGTGAGATTTATATGAAGGGACATGCCCCAGGGTCTTGGAGATTTTTAGTGTGTGGATTTAGAATTAGCAGGAGTTGGTGGGTGCAGTAATAAGGAGAGGACAGAAGTGAGGGTGATATATATATGCTGTGGGGGGGAGAAGTGGGGTGGAGTTGAGATAATTTTAGTATAGAGGACAGAGCTGTCAGAAGGAGTGGTAGAGAATGCATGTTATGAGGAGAAAGTGCTAAAGGGTTAAACAAGGTCACCTGGTGTCTTTGCTGCGTTTTTCAAAGTATTTTCTTGTGTACCTTCGCTTAGTGCATTCGCTGAAGTGCAGTGTCAGAAGTGCTTCCACTTATTGAAATCCCCCCCACTTGGAGAAAGACCCCCCAGTTGCAAGTGTGCCCCCAGCAATAGCTTCCCCGAAAGTGAAGCTTAGCTTTATACTGATAGGGGTGGGGTGTGGGTGGATTTCAATTATCAATCAGGAGGTAATAAAGCTTGGATGGTTAACAGGGCTAAATTCTAACTTCAGAAACAGGCTAGCAAGAGGGCACTAAAGTTAGAGGGGCCATAATTTTGGGTAAGACAAGGCAGATAATAAAGCATTGTAATCTGGACAGGGCTACAGACTGTTGAGCAAAAACAACATACCAGCATTTTTAAAGACACACATGAAAAGCATGACATGTGAAGGACCTAACCCACAGTCACTTCAGCCACCCGTTAAACATAATATTTAACCCCTCCAAATCCCCCCACAAATGAGATGACAAGATTTTGGAGTAAATGGCCTTGACGGCCTTTTATTAACAATTAAGTAAATAACATTTTAAATAACTCTTAACCAACTTTTATATACTATTAGGGTCTTTTGAGGGAAACACCCATCACTGGTCACTGCGCCAAACTTCTTTTAACTTTAGGCCTCCGGTCGCAAGCCCCCGGACCTGGAGACGGTACTCAACTTTCGCAGTGACCTACCTTTTACCCCTTCCTGGTTAACCCCTCGTTAACCGGAAGGTACCTGATAACCCCCATCCACAGATGGGTACCACCCATGTTAACCCCATACCACCGATGGGTACCAACCATGTTAACCCCATCCCACAGATGGGTACCAACCATGTTAACCCCCATCCCACAGATGGGTACCAACCATGTTAACCACCATCCCACAGATGGGTACCAACCATGTTAACCACCATCCCACAGATGGGTACCAACCATGTTAACCACCATCCCACAGATGGGTACCAACCATGTTAACCACCATCCCACAGATGGGTACCAACCATGTTAACCCCATACCACAGATGGGTACCAACCATGTTATATCTGCATATAACATCCATATTCTCCTCCTCCAAAGCCCCAACCACTGCCACAGCACGAAAGGGGTAAAACCTTACCCTTGCGTGCACCTCCACACCCTCCTTGCTCGCTGCATGCATTCCTGCAAACCCAGAGCCCAAGGATTGGGTCCCACTTCGTTAAGGTGCCCACCACCACTCCCCAGATACCTCCTTATATCCACCCGCAGCGCTCTGTGAGGTATAACCACACCCCCGTTCCTGATCACAAACCTATTCACTGCCATATTTTCTTTCACTCAGGTCCAAGCGACCTTTTTGTTGCTGGCCAAGGCATACTGCCCACCACATCTGACCAAACGATGACCCTCCCGGCCGAGCTTCCTGACCAGGGATGCCCAACTGCCTACCGTTGGTCCGAACCTCAGCTCTTCTGGCCCACCCCCGTTAAACGTATGAGGGACCCAGGATCCACACTAGGCCAACTTGCCCACCCACAACAAAAGAAAAAATTACAGCACCTAACAGTAAGTTCCCCCATGCGAACACTAAAATAAAAAAAAAAAACGAAAAACCCATCTGTAGACCCAATTCTGCAACCAATGTGAGTGAATGTAAAAAACCCCATATGTCTGAGTCCCACCTACCAATGTACTTATCTGTTACATAACTTAGACCAGCCATGGAAGCCTCTGTGGCTGCCCTGTTTAAGAAAGAATGGGAGGCATAACTTTTGGATCGTATCCACCGCTGTCAAACATTCTAGAAACCTGGCTATAAGTTGGAACCTTGACACGGACTACCCATCACTCTGTATCCTAAAAAAAAGGGATCTGTGAACCCAGGCCGCAGGTCCCGTAAGGGTTACGCACCACTTTACAGAACAATTGTGTTTCTCCGTAATCCAGAACACTTCCAGTCGCATGTCCTTACCGGTCAGATCGGTTTTTTGCTCATCTTACCCACATTCTGACCGAATCTTGCAAATAACCCTCACCAGCAGCCCCCCTGTGAGACCATTCCGAAGGGCAGACCAGCTCGCTTCTCCATAATGCCCCAAAAAAGCCAGTGCGAGGGCCATGCGAAATAGGGAATGTTCATACTCTGAACCTCAAACGATGCTCAGCTACGAAGAATTAGGCCGTGTAGGATGTCAATGGAAACTGGGCAACTCGTACTGTGAAAAGAACGGCCAAGCCTGCCAAGTTCCGATCAATGACACTTGCCAAGTCACTTCTTTCAAAACCCGTGGTAATAAAATAGAGGCCACCATGAGCTCGATCTCGACCCTTGGAGGCGGGACCAAGCCTGTACCAGCCTGCTGCATTCCTGCCCAACCTTGTAGTAGCCCACCCCAAGTTGTCGTACTCCGGAGCGTTGAATCAATTTTTCCTAAGTCGGGACGGGTGACCCGTATTGTTCCACGACTGGTGCCAAAAAACTCCGACCTGACCCGCCGAAAAACGAGACAAAGCACCTGCCAAGGCGTTGTCCCGCCCTGGTAAATGTACAGCGGAAATGACGGCGCTCAATAGCAATCAGCACAATCCCAAACGTCACAACCCCCGGACCACTGTCATGGATGCTGTCGACAAGCGGTTACCACCTGACCCCCCCAGGTAATCACAAATGAGACGCACCTTTAACGTCCGGAAGGATTCCCTACACATTTCCATTACTTCTACGATTGGAAGTAGTTCAGGGAGAACAAGTTCTTCAAAAACCGGCCTCCCACCCCCACCGGGGACAAAAAGGCAGCGCTACCTGTTTCCCGCAAGAAGGCCTCCATAGCCCGTGGGGGCCTGCAGCGTCTGCCAACAATCTAACTTGCCATACTGATGGGCCCAGACCTCATAAGCATTCCCATTAAACGACTCCAGGAAGTCCTGCTACCCCACAATTCCTCCCAGTGCTCCCTGTTGAGACACACGAAGTCCCTATGGGACTTAGCTACCTGGGACGCTGTCGGCAGCCAGTGGCACAACCATGCCCATGGGAATTAAATGGCAAGCAAAATCAAGTCTGCCAATGGCATTCCATTCCAATCGACCCCACTGCAATTCCCAGGAACAATGTTAGACGTGGGGCCCTCGATTTTATCCCTTTGCTGGCGGACCCCGAAATGTTCCGCTATATGTTGCAATGTCCCAAACGGGACGGCGCCGATGTTGAAAAGCCATAAACTGAATCAATATCCGCTTTGGACCCCAGTGACCCCTGCCTATATCGAAGCACCCATGATATCGCTGTACCCAATTATCAGTTACCGCAAGCCCCTCCAAGGCAATCAAATCACTAACCAACACATGGAAAGGAAAGGTGGAGAATCAATTTGAACTCGTTTGGCTCTTTACAGGGAACTATTCCCAATAGATGGGCCACCAAGTCTGGAAGCGGAACCCTATTAAAAAAGGGGGGGGGGGGCAGACATCCTGCCCAAACAACTCTTTACGAAGTTTTTTAGAAACCATGGTCGGTCACAGCTGGGCCAAACATAATTTTGAAACCGCTCGAGAAAACCCAATTCCAACAACTGAGCCACTCTTATTTTGGTCGGGGGTACCTATTGAGCAAAGGAAGCGTCCAGCCCATCCACCAGCATCGTCCCTCCTCTTCTGAACCCCCGGGATCCCCCGCGGCCAAAAACGCGTGTGTTTGAAGCGAAGCTCGACCCCAAACTTATCCTGTTCGGTTGATTGTCCCGAGGCTGCGGTACCTCCGACCCCTGCCTGAACTTTATAAGGGGACTGCTCTGCCGTCATAAGCTTCATCCACTGGCTAACACCCTGGTTATCCCATCGTTGTGACTGTTGGCCAGCCCTTTGTCGTCGAGTCTGTCCGCCGTACCGCAGCCATGCCCTGCCGCCATCCGGCTGATGTGCCTCGCTAACGGCTTCTATATATATGAACAACGTTGAGCAGTCTACAGGGGCCTCCCCCACCCTCCCACGCTCACCAAGATGGCGAACACCTGTAACCTGTTTGAAAAAGGTACGAGAAATCCTCTCCCCTTTCCAACTTTTCCTGTTACCTCCATTGTAAGATGGTCACCCCAGGGGGCCCCGTAACCGACATAAACCTCTCTTTTTTGCGGAACCGCCATCCTGACCGAATTTGCTTAATTCTCACCTGCTTTCCCTGGGTATCAGGAGCCTGAACGCTGGCCTATACTTGGGGAGGATTGACTACCCCCTTCCCTGTCCCACTGACATTGCCGGCGAATCGCATGTAACCTGGACTGTAGCCAGCGGTGTAGCCGCTGTGGCCCACTCCTCACTTACGTGGTGCCTGGGTTGGTCTGCCTGGGACCTGTCACTGCCTGCCCTTGATGACCTAACCTCGCCCGGGGACCCTGCTTTCCACCCCGATCTCTCTCTTGTTTGAATAAAGAAGAAACATAGAAAGAAAAAATAAATAAATAAATAAATTGCACTCACCGGGCTGCCCAGGCCTGGGCCCACCAGCAGCCACTCTGGAATCCACCGTTGCCGGATGTCCCAGGTCCTCGTCCCTCTCCGACCCGGACAGTTCTCCCTCCAATCTGTCGCCGTTCACCGGCCGAACGACCCCTGGCTGCACACCAGAGGTTCCTGCTCAGGTCGCCGGGGGGGGGGGTCTGCAGTGCCGTTCTCCTCCATCTCTCCGTCCCGACATGCCAGACCAGCCCGCTGCCCGCCTTGCTTGGGCACCCGGTCCTCCTCCCAGTCTGGGCATCCATTGCTCGCTCTCTGTTCTCGCTCACCGCTGTCACAACGCTCGTCCTGGTCCTCCCTCTGGTCGACCCGGTACCACTGGTCGCTCCGACCATCCTGAGACATGGCTTACCTTCGCTGGGCCGACTGGCTGCTCCGACCTTGTACCGCAGCCCTGGCCGTCTTCTCCTGGCCTCTGCGATGAGCTGGGGGGGGGGGGGGCAGAGCCCAGTGCCATACTGCGCTGTACTGTGCTGCATCTGTATCACCCTGGGCTCTCCCATCCCTGCGCTCCTGCCTCTGTGCTGTGTCCTTCTGAAGTCCCCCATTCCTGGACCCCTGTGGCTGCTGATCGCTGGGGGGTGGAGGTTCTCCCCTCTCCCATGTGCTGTTGCTGCCTCTGACCACCGGGAGAAGTGTCAGGGCCGAATATCTCCTGCAGCAGGGACCGCCGAGCACGTGGAGCCACCGGTCCCCCGTACTAAGCTGCTCTCTCATCATCCTTAATGGCTGCTATCCCTGCCCTCAGCCAGCCTGTGCCCCGCGCTGCCGTCGCCGCCGTCACAAGAAACTTTACCAAAGCAGGATCCAATGCGCCGTGTACTGGGATAGGGGATAGAGAGCGGTGGGAGCGTGTGGAATCTTCTCCTCCGCCGCTCACTAATGACGTCACTCCCCTTCCTTCCTAATAGCTTCCTACCTCGAGCGCCTTCCCTGCTTCGGCCACTCCCCCTTTCTTAAAGGGGACAACTTTTTCTCTGAAAAGCATGACTGTGCTTGTCCACACCTGTCATGCCGTCCCTACGCCAATCCTTTCCTCTCCTTCTGCTCCGGGACTCTCTGATAGCAGTGTTTCAGTTTTTGGGCGGAGATGGTTCAGTTAGCACATACCTGTAGGGTGAGAGAAGAGATTCTCAGATGAGACAGTCAGATAATCAGTTAATAAGTGCAGAGTCAGAAGTGCTTCCACTTATTGAAATCCCCCCCACTTGGAGAAAGACCCCCAGTTGCAAGTGTGCCCCCAGCAATATATGTGTTTATATACACTATATATATATATATATATATATATATATATATATATATATATATATATATATATATATATATATATAATGTGCTGCGCTCCTACTGACCATTAGTACTTGAAATTGTGCTATAATCCAATATATAACATATATAAATATGATATTAATATAATATATAATGTGTAAAAATTAATAATAATAAAAAAAATAACGTGCTCATGTTCCGTGAATCACACACAATTCAAACTGATTTGAATAAATAATGTAACAAAGTCCATAAAGTTTAAATTAAAAATATTCAGCAAAGTCCATGATAATGAATAAAGTGATCGAGTGCCTTCATGCAATGTGCACTCCCCCATCAGGTGTACCCTCACCTTAAGGGCTTAAAATTAAGCCTAGGGTGGTTATCAGCAGATGGTCTGGGTCATTCTGATGTATCCTATTAATGTGCTGGCTGCTGTATGTAGATACTCCGAATTGGTAACCTCTTGCTCCTAATGGTAGCCCAGCTCTATGTGGATACTATTATCTCCTGGTTACTTCCACCAAGCCTCCTTACATAAACCACATGGGGAAAAATAATAGAGGCATACAATAGTGTAATACCGTCTAAAAAACCTTTAATCTTTAAAATACTTGATTTACATTCAACTCACATTTGTATGACAAAAAAACACTCATAAAGTGCTGTAGTAGTGAGGGGGGATAGGATCACCTGTATCCCGGATCTGCAGCCCCAGTTTATACAGCGTTCAGAATGTCCTATGCCTCCTCTCCAGGCTACTTCTTACTTCCCACATGTCGGACAATAAGGCTCCTCCTACCGGTTCACAGACCTCGTGACTTCCTCTGCGACTTACCACCAACACCTAAGGCCCAAATTTCGCCAGAGCATATAGAGCAGGCCGTATAGTATATACAGGTGGTCCCCTACTTTCAAAAATCTGACTTACAAATGACTCCTACTTACAAACGGGGGGAAACAACTGGAAGTGAGAGGAAATCTACCCCTAGGAAGGGAAATGCTGTAAGTTAACTCCTGTAAGAGATAATATGGGAAAAAGGTATCTCCATTGATGCTTTATCACTAATCCTTGTTTCCCTTAAAAAAACAAATTTTCAAAATCCAATTATCCTTGGGACAGAAAGTGAGGTGAAATCTTCTGAACAGGGCAGACAGCAAAACAAATGTTACAGGGGTGATTATAACCCTTCCCTATGCTATCCAAAAAGCTTAAAAATAGATTTTTTTTGGCTGAAGCTACACTTAAAAAATGCACCTGTTCCAAATTACAAACAGATTCAATGTAAGAACAAACCTACAAAACCTACAAACCTATCTTGTTTGTAACCCGGGGACCGCCTGTATACTACTGTTTAGAGTATATAGGGCCTGGGGTCCCCATGCCTTTTCTTTTTTTAATTTGGATGAGGGGGTTCTCTTTAATATCCATACAAGACCCAAAGGGTTTTTTCTCAATAATTTTCATCCATATTGCCGGGACCCAACATTACATTACAGCCACAAGCAGTTTTAAATTACTTTAATTCCTTCAGAAATTTAATTTTGTGCAGAGACTATTCTAAACACAAGAAACACTTGCCACTTTACAGGCATAATATAGACACCCCCAGGTACGATGTTTAAGGGAATATTTCACTTTTATTTTTTCACTTTAAGCATCATTAAAATCACTGCTCCCGAAAAAACTGCAATTTTTGAAACTTTTTTTTGCATTGATACATGTTCCCTGGGGCAAGACCAAACCCTTTTTAGGACAATAACTTGCATATTAGCCTTTAAACATCACACTTTTGATTTCTAACGTTCGAGTCCCATAGACATTAACGGTGTTCAAATGTTCGCGCAAACTTTCAGTCCATTTGCATGTTCTGGTTGAGAACCAAACCGGGGGGGGGGGGGGCAGGGGGGTTGTTTGGCTCATCCCTAACTGCTACACCCAATTCAGCTTAACACCAAAAAATGTAATCTACAGCAAATTCAATTCCCAAACTTTCAAATTCACAGACCAGACCTCCACAGTTAAATACAGTGGTGTGAAAAAGTGTTTGCCCCCTTCCTCATTTCCTGTTCCTTTGCATGTTTGTCACACTTAAGTGTTTCGGAACATCAAACCAATTTAAACAATAGTCAAGGACAACACAAGTAAACACAAAATGCAATTTGTAAATGAAGGTGTTTATTATTAAAGGTGAAAAAAAATCCAAACCATCATGGCCCTGTGTGAAAAAGTGATTGCCCCCTAAACCTAATAACTGGTTGGGCCACCCTTAGCAGCAACAACTGCAACCAAGCGTTTGCGATAACGTGCAATGAGGCTTTTACAGCATCCTGGAGGAATTTTGGCCCACTCATCTTTGCAGAATTGTCCTAATTCAGTTACATTAGAGGGTTTTCGAGCATGAACGGCCTTTTTAAGGTCATACCACAACATCTCAATAGGATTCAGGTCAGGACTTTGGCTAGGCCACTCCAAAGTCTTCATTTTGTTTTTCTTCAGCCATTCGGTGGTGGACTTGCTGGTGTGTTTAGGATCATTGTCCTGCTGCAGAACCCAAGTTCGTTTCAGCTTGAGTACACGAACAGATGGTCGGACATTCTCCTTCAGGATCTCTTGGTAGACAGCAGAATTCATAGTTCCTTTTATCACGGCAAGTCTTCCAGGTCCTGAAGCAGCAAAACAGCCCCAGACCATCACACTACCACCACCATATTTTACTGTTGGTATAATGTTCTTTTTATGAAATGCAGTGTTCCTTCTACGCCAGATATACTTGGACACACACCTTCCAAAGAGTTCCACTTTTGTCTCATCGGTCCACAGAATGTTGTCCCAAAAGTCTTGGGGATCATCAAGATGTGTTGTGGAGTAATTGAGACGAGCTTTGATGTTCTTTTTGCTCAGCAGTGGTTTTCTCCTTGGAACTCTGCCATGCAGGCCATTTTTGCCCAGTCTTTTCCTGATGGTGGAGGCATGAACGCTGACCTTAACTGAGGCAAGTGAGGCCTGCAGTTCCTTGGACGTTGTTGTGGGGTCTTTTGTGACCTCTTGGATGAGTCGTCGCTGCGCTCTTGGGGTAATTTTGGGCGGCCGGCCACTCCTGGGAAGGTTCACCACTGTTCCATGTCTTCGCCATTTGTGGATAATGGCTCTCACTGTGGTTCGCTGGATTCCCAAAGCTTTGGAAATGGCTTTATAACCCTTTCCAGACTGATAGATCTCAATTACTTTCTTTCTCAATTGTTCCTGAATTTCTTTGGGTCTCGGCATGATGTGTAGCTTTTAAGGATCTTCTGGTGGACCTTACTGTGTCAAGCAGCTCCTATTTAAGTGATGCCTTGATTGTGAACAGGTGTGGCAATAATCAGGTTTGGGTGTGGCTAGAGAAATTGAACTCAGGTGTGGACAACCACAGTTATAGTATGTTTTAACAAGGGGGGCAATCACTTTTTCACACAGGGCCATGATGGTTTGGATTTTTTTTCACCTTTAATAATAAACACCTTCATTTACAAATTGCATTTTGTGTTTACTTGTGTTGTCCTTGACTATTGTTTAAATTGGTTTGATGTTCCGAAACACTTAAGTGTGACAAACATGCAAAGGAACAGGAAATGAGGAAGGGGGCAAACACTTTTTCACACCACTGTACCTTAGAATGTTTCATCATTTCACTGAAAGAACCAAACTTTTATATACTTGCAAGTTAAATTTCCACTTTGACCAAAATATTAATATTACAACTTGTACATCTTCAATAGAAACCTTACGGGGCTACCCGTCAGTAGTTTATTAAATTGTAGTGTATATGATTTTAGCAATATGGAAGTTTTGATGGATTACATTTTTTTGCCCTTATTAAATTATTTGTAATTTTTTTATAATAAAGTCTTCTATGAATTATTTATTTATTTAGTACCGCAATAGTCCCCTTAACAAACATTTTTGGGTGTGGATATCAAGGGAGCAGCCTCAGCAACTGCCCCGATATCCTTAGAATTCCCAATTCTTGACAATTGTACATTCCACAAAACCAACAACAACAAAACTCTCTGTAACTCTTATGCCACATACACACGATCAGAATTTCCGATGGGAAATGTTCAATGTGAGCTTGTTGTCGCAAAGTCCGACCGTGTGTATGCTCCATTGAACATTTGCTGTCAGAATTTCCGCACACAAATGTTTGAGAGAAGGTTCTCAAATTTTCCGACAACAAAAGCATGCCTGATTGTGTGTACACAAGTGCGACGCACAAACGTCCACGCATGCTCGAAATCAAGCAGAAGGGGCAGCACTGGCTATTGAACTTACTTTTTATAGTCCCGTCATACGTGTTGTTGACCACGTTTTTGACATTCTAAATTTCCGGCAACATTTGCGTGACTGTGTGTATGCAAGACAAGTTTGAGCCAATGTTTCACATTCCTACAAAAATACAATGCCTTTAGTGGAGAGTTATAACATATTACTACATACAAACAATGAGAAGAATAGGATATAAGACAAACATTTAGATACAAATGCAAGGGAGATATTCAATAGTTACCATGCTACTTAAAAAAAAAAAAAACAAAAAACAAAAAAAAAAAAAAAACAGACAGAATGCTGCCTTTACTCTTTTACTCTTCTACCTTGATCAGGAAGAGCAAGAAGCATGCAGTCTGTTAAACCCAATAAAATATGTTTGACATAATAATAGAAAAAAATACAAAAAGAAAAAACACAAGAGCAGCTCCAAACATTGCATGGGCCATCCACACGATGTTGAAAAGCAGATTTCCTCTTCTTTTTGTTTCTTTTCTTTGAACCTATAGATGGGGCTGTTAGCAATCCCCTCTGTTGACATTATTATATCAATGGCAACTCTTCGCAAAGACAAAAAATAGTTTGTTGCAAGCTTAGGCTTTACCCAGCAACATTCTTTCTGGTGGGCTAAAATTATACACACTATAAAAGAATTTGGAATTTATTTTCCACCTGAGCAGTAGCTAAATCCTATTTCATGCCAAAGATTTTTAACTAGACAAACAAGTACTACACATCCAAGCCACTCACCAATTTAGATTTCTGAAGCCATAGCTGAACTACTATTTCACTGAAACCACACCCATTTCACCAAGTGGGAGGGGTCAAAAAGGAAGGGCGGGGTCTGCCCCCCCAACCTAAAACTTTACCAGCAGCCACTGCTACACAGGTTGAACTGGATGGACTATTGTCTTTTTTCAGCCTTACCTACTATGCAAATATATGAAAAGAATAAAGTGTGCAACCGAATGAAATGCTCCCTTAATGCAATGGGGATTATGACACAAAGTTATAAAGACCATAATTAGGCAAAAAAATAACAGTGGTGATAAAGTCCATAAAGTGCTTCAGTAAGTGCAAATATGTGAAAGGACACTCCAAGGATAACTGTTCTTTGCAGGAAAACTAACAATCAGAGCCACTTACAGGAGTTGCTGAATCTCAAGTTATAGAGATCAAAAAGGCTCACACAGGGATCACTCATCCAAGGAATACACCTCCAGTAAAGTTCATCCAGTAAAGGGATCCTCTCTCCTGTAGTGGCTTATCCAATGGTATGCTATTCCTCACAGCAACGACAACAGCCTTCTTTGGGTGATCTCCAACAGTGGAATGTATCATAAGGTAAAAAGAAGAGGCTTCATGGTACAGTACTCCACTTAAAAATGTAGAAAAAAAATTTGTACGCAATAACATCCAAAAAAACGATGATCAGTACATACCAACAGTCAAGGTTCGTTGTGATGTCAAGAACTGTTGCTTCACCCAGGAA
This sequence comes from Lithobates pipiens, assembly GCF_037356315.1. Lineage (NCBI taxonomy): Eukaryota > Metazoa > Chordata > Amphibia > Anura > Ranidae > Lithobates > Lithobates pipiens. Next base: position 377,209,933 of record NW_027507903.1, on the reverse strand, counting down.
GGTTATTGCCGTTGCTGTGAGGAATATTATACCATTGGATAACCCCCTGCAGGAGAGAGGATCCCTTTACCGGATGAGCTTGTGGTGGTGCATTTCTTGGCTGAGCGTGTGAGCCTTTTTGATCTCTATAATTTGAGATCCAGCAACCCTGGTAAGCAGCGCTGATTGATTGTTTTCATCAAAAGAACAGAGTGATCCTTGGAGTGTCCTTTCACATACTTGCACCTACCAAAGCACTTTATGGACTTTATCACCATTGTTATTATTTTGCCTAATCATATGGTCTTTATCACTTTGTGTCATAATCCCCTTTTTGCATTAAGAGAGCATTTCAGTTGGTTGCGCACTTTATTCTTTTCACATATTTACATAGTAGGTAAGGCTGAAAAAAGACAATAGTCCATCCAGTTCAACCTGTGTAGCATCTGGTGAAGTTTTAGGATGGGGGGTGCCAGACCCCGCCCTTCCTTTTTGACCCCTCCCACTTGGTGAAAATGGGTGTGGTTTCAGTGAAATAGTGGGCGTGGCCCTAAAGTGGTGTGGTTAGTGTCTGAGATGAACGAGGGATGGAGGGAGAGGGAGGGACAGCAGGCTCAGATCTTACAGCACAATAGAAATGTGTATCCCAGAGTTTAACAAATCAGCAGATAAAGATACTCTAAATACCTGGTGTTAGCGCTTCAATCATCCCAGCACCATGAAGGTTGTGGTGTCAGGATGATTGAAGTGCATTATTTCTATTATAACATTGTAATATAAAATGAAATCATTCAACTCACCATAATGCAGAATCAGTGGGAGCCCTGAGCATGTCACTTGCCACATCGCCTACCACCAGATGCCATCAGGTGTCCCCAGTGGAGTCCGTCCTTACATCAGGTGCCTCCAGCGGAGTCCATCCTTACATCAGGTGCCCCCAGCAGACTCCCTCCTTACATCAGGTTCCCCCAGCGGAGTCACTCCTTACATCAAGTGTCCCCAGAGGAGTCCCTCCTTACATCTGTGCCCCCACTTATGAACGTCCGACTTACGAACAACTCCTACTTATGAACAGGCCTCAATGCCAGCCGCTTGTGCTCCCTCGATGCTCCTGGATACCTCCGAGCAGCTATCTTGCCACATTCCACACATTCAACATTGCAGTACTTCATGTCACCACTATTTGTACATTGCAGCTCTGCAATATTTCATACCATTTGCAGAGGGGGTGACACCATCACTACTATATTGCAATACATTGGTTGATTTGCACTGGATATTCATTTATAGGTTTTACCATTGCACTTATAAGTCCATTTGTACAATTTTAAGTGTAGGGCAACTCTGCATTTTTTTGATTCTTATTGCTTCATGTTAGATGAGGGGAACCAGCTAACAAGAATCTCTTATTGCTTTTGACATTTTTGGTTGTATGGTAGTTGTTTTACTTAATTTGTTATGTCCTCTGTATACTGATAACCACTGGTCCAGCATATTGGTGGTCAGTGTGCCCCTTGTATGGCGGTGTATGCTGGTGCTACGTGCAAAGAGGATGCTAGGTGCAGGGTCCAGGAGGATGCTGCGTGCAGAGTGCAGGATTCAGGAGGATGCTATGCCCAGAGTGCAGGGTTCAGGAGGATGCTATGCCCAGAGTGCAGGGTTCAGGAGTAGTGATGGCCGAACGGTTCGCCCGGCGGTCGTTTCGCGGCGAATTTCAGACGTTTTGGCGTTGTTCGCCCGGCGGACTTACGTGTTTAATGTGTAAAAGAACTTTGACCTATGATGACACATCCATCATGGGGTACAGGACAGCCAATTGAGACATGACAGCACATGGACACTTGGACATTCCCCCTAACTTATAAATACACCCGATCCGGCGGCCATTTTACATTCTTTCTTCTGTCACTATAGGGAAAGGTTGCTGTTTGGAGCAGGGACAGATAAAACGCTAGCTATTTGGTACACAAAAGTTATTTTCAGGACTGGTATAGGTGTTAGGTGTATATAGGTTTGCTGTGCTTCTGATTCTTGCAGCAGCCTGAGTGTCTTTTGTCGGTTTAGAGAAAGGGACAGAGCGCTGTGTCTGCTGCTATTTTAGGGACAGCCAGATTAGTCATCATCATCATTAGCTGTTACTATCAGGTCCACAAAAGAGCTATTCGAGTAAACAGTAATTGTTCCAGTCTCCTCTGTTTTGCCAGTTTGTATAGGGACAGGAAGGAAGCAGTGTGTCAGGCAGTGAGGGTCAGTTTAAAGAGTTGCTGTTACTATTAAGCCCCATACACACTATCAGATTATCTGCTGAGTTTTTCCTTCAGATTTTCCAAAACCATGTAGTAGAAGGGCCTGCCTGATTGCATACACATTGAAACTCCTAAGGTTTGTCCTCATATTATATGGTTTTGGTAAATCTGAAGGAAAAAGTCAGCAGATAATCTGATAGTGTGTATGGGGCTTTAGTTCCACAAAGGTTCTTTTCAGGACTGGTATCAGTGGTACGGTAATAGGCTTGTACACGTATAATATTCTTTCTTCCAAATATAGAAAGAATATTATACTTGACTGCTGCCCTTCTGCTGCAGTCTGCTAATCATTCACAACTCACTTATTCCACAAAGCTCTTTATCAGGACTGGTAACTTGGTCTGTGTAGGGTGCTACAGTACATAGGGTTGAGTGCGGTACAGTCTGCTGTTCTGTAAGGACCGCTATCGGTCCACAATACATAGGGTTGAGGTGCACCACTGCTGACCGCTGCCCTATACTGCAGCAGTCCTTCAGCAGTATAGGGACTGACGTACAGTCTGCTAATCAGTCACACACAACCTACTTGGTCCACAAAGGTCCTTATAAGGACTGGTAACTTGGTTAAGGGTGCTACAGTACATAGGGTTGAGTGCGGTACAGTCTGCTGTTCTGTAAGGACCGCTATCGGTCCACAATACATAGGTCCTTATAAGGACTGGTAACTTGGTTAAGGGTGCTACAGTACATAGAGTTGAGTGCGGTACAGTCTGCTGTTCTGTAAGGACTGCTATCGGTCCACAATACATAGGGTTGAGGTGCACCACTGCTGACCGCTGCCCTATACTGCAGCAGTCCTTCATCGGTATAGGGACTAAGAGTTTTGTCACAGGGTGATTTAAAAAATGACAGGCAGAGGAAGAGGCAGGCCCTTCCGCAGGGGTGGTAGGGGTAGGGCAGGAGCACCAGCCTTGAGCCAAAGTGGGAAGTTGCAGAAGGTGCGTTCAATTACTTTAAAGGACGCACCAGACTTGGTTGAGTGGCTCACTCAGCCTTACTCTTCTGCACCCTCCTCATCCTCTCGATCTGCACCCTCTTCTTCACTCTCTGCTATGTGCACCCCCAAAGACACTACCACCAACAACACCACCACCACCACATACCTTCCGCTTGAGTCACAGGAATTATTTTCCGATCCATATCAAGAGGACATTTCTGATGCGCAGCCACTCTTGGTATTGGATCAGGAAGAGGAGGTAGCAACAACCGCTACTCAGCAGTCTGACGACAGTACCCAGATCAGCCCAAGGAGGAGGTTGGTCCCCGGTGTTGCTGCCTACTCCTAGATCTCTACTTATAGCGGTGGGGAAGGTGACGTTGATGATGACGTGTCTAGTGATGTCACGTGGGTGCCCACAAGAGAGGAAGAGGAGGGGAGTTCAGAGGGAGATATGGACCAGCAGATAGGGAGGAGAAGCAGGACTAACTTACATTACACAGGAGGGACAAAGCAGACTGCAAATGTATCAGGAGTGAGTCATCGACCATGTACGGTCACATCTGGCGCTCCCAGGACACACCGGCACATGCCTCCGCAGTGTGGGCTTTTTTTAACGTGTCCGCTGCTGACAATAGCGTTGCCATCTGCAATCTTTGCAGTCAACGCATTAGTCACAGTAAGCCCAACACTCACCTAGGGACGACCGCCTTAAGAAGGCACATGGGCAGCCATCACCGAGCCGAGTGGGAGCAACGGAACACACAAAGCCACACTGCAGGCTCTCACCGTCCAGCCTCGTCTTCTACTTCTCCTTCTCCTCTCTCTTCACAATTGTCCTCCACTCCACCTTCCATCACGCCAAGCTCACATTTTTCTGCAAAAAGGCAGGCTTCCGTGGGCCTAATGTTCGAGCGTAAAAAAATGATGACGCCGGATAACCCTCTTGCCCAACGATTGACAGCTGGCTTGTCAGAACTCATAGCCCGCCAACTACTGCCATATAAACTGGTGGCCTTTCGCAAATTTGTGGCCATTGGAACTCCACAATGGAAGGTCCCAGGAAGGAAGTATTTCTCAGAGAAGGGCATCCCAGAGCTATATGGCCATGTTCAGCGGCAAGTGAATGTATCTCTGGCACACAGTGTTGGTGCCAAGATACATCTGACCACAGACACGTGGTCTAGCAAACACGGGCAGGGAAGGTATATCACTTTTACTGCCCACTGGGTGAACCTTCTGACGGCCGTCAAGCATGTAACCCGTGGCACCCGCGTAGATTTGGTTTTACCGCCACGGATTGCATGCAGGCCTGACTCTTCTTCTCCTCCTCCTCCTACTCCATCCTCCTCCCTCTCCTCCTCAGCTGCCTCCTCCTTTTCCGCTGCTAGCGTCTCTTCCGCTGCACCGCCCAAGCTCCCCAGAACCTATTCCACATGCCAGGTGAGACGTTGCCATGCCGTGCTGCGTCTGTTGTGCCTGGAAGCCAAGAGCCACACTGGCCCGGCACTCCTTTCAGCTTTGCGTTCACAGGCAGATCAGTGGCTAACACCGCTCAATTTGACAGTTGGTAAAGTGGTGTGTGACAACGGTGCCAATCTGCTTAGCGCATTGAAACAGGGCAAAATCACACACGTGCCATGCATGGCACACGTCTTAAACTTGGTCGTGCAGCGATTCCTTGTCAAATACCCTGGGGTCCAGGACATCTTGCGGCAGGCAAGGAAAATCTCGGCCCATTTCAGAAGATCTTACACGGCCATGGCTCGCCTTGCTGACATTCAGCGGCGACACCATCTGCCGGTCAGACGTCTTATTTGCGATTGCCCGACGCGATGGAACTCAACCTTCTATATGCTTGATAGGCTGCTCCAGCAGAAACGTGCAGTTAACATCTACCTGTATGAACTCTACGAAAGAAACGGTTCTGGGGAGCTGGGGTATTTTTCACTGCGCCAGTGGCTGCTCATGCGCGACGCATGCAGACTTCTGCGGCCATTTGAGGAGATCACCAAACTGGTCAGTCGCAGCCATGGCGCCATCAGTGACATGGTACCTTATGCCTTCTTTATGGAGAGTGCATTGCGTCGTGTCATTGATCAAGCTGTGGAGGAGCAGGAGCGGGAAGATGAGGAAGTCGCAATGCTGGATGAATTCCCAGGGGGGGCTACTCTATCTGAGACAAGTCAACAACAGGAGTCTGATGAGGAGTCAGAGGAGGATGGTGCCGGGGCGGATGAGGAGGAGCAAGAAGAGCATGCTTTAAACCTTTCTGGGATCCCTGTTGTGCGTGGATGGGGAGAGGAGAATGAAGAGGACGACATTATCCTGGATGATGAGCAGGAGCCAGGCCACCACACCGCTTTCACTTTAGTGCAAATGGGGGCCTTCATGCTCCAGTGTTTTAATAGGGACCCCCGTATAAAAAGCATAAGGGTCAAGGACCAGTACTGGGTGGCAACGTACTTAGACCCCCGGTACAAACACAAAATGGCGGAAATGTTACCGCCGTCGCAGAGGGCTGTCAGAATGCAGCACTTCCAGGCCTTGCTTCGAGAAATGCTGCATTCTGCTTTTGCGTGCGCTGGCAGAGGAGCAATTCCCACTCCCAGAGAAGGAGTTGCGGTTACCAATCCAACAGCGCCTGCAAGAAGAGGCCGGTTTGAAGATGTGTTGGTGACTTCGGATATGAGGTCATTCTTTCAGCCGACCCATCGACAGGTGTCATCCGGATCCAGCATCAGGGAACGCCTAGACCATCAGGTGTCCGACTACATTGGGTTAACGGCCGATGTGGACGCTCTGAGGAGTGATGAACCTCTGGACTACTGGGTGGGCAGGCTTGACCTCTGGCCAGAGCTTGCCCAATTTGCAATCGAACTGTTGGCTTGCCCCTCATCCAGTGTCCTGTCCGAAAGGACGTTCAGCGCAGCAGGGGGGATCGTGACCAATAAGCGTACTCGCCTAGCTCACGACAGTGTTAACTACCTCACATTTCTAAAAATGAATGAGGCATGGATCTCTGAGGAATTCAACACATGTGACCAGTAGACCATGTATATGTCTATAAACAATTTTTTTAATCAAGCACACAGACCTTCTTTCTTCATTTGGCTCACTTCCTTGTCCCAAAAAAGCACACCGTACTATATGCCCCTACCCTCCTCTTTGAAGAGGTTGAGCGGTGTCATATTTCTACTGGGGCTGCTTATGAGGGGATCACACCATCCCTGTGCTGTGCTGACTTCCTCCTGGGGGTTCTTATTATGAGGGGATCACACCATCCCTGTGCTGTGCTGAGTTTCTCCTGGGCCTGCTTATTATGAGGGGATCACACCATCCCTGTGCTGTGCTGACTTACTCCTGGGCCTGCTTATTATGAGGGGATCACACCATCCCTGTGCTGTGCTGATTTTCACCTGGGAGTTATTATGAGGGGATCACACCATCCCTGTGCTGTGCTGACTTCCTCCTGGGGCTGCTTACGGTGCTGCTGTCAGTGCTGTATATCACGGTGCTGGTGTGAGTGCTTAATGTCACGCTGCTGATGTCAGTGCTCTCTGTCACGGTGCTGCTGTCAGTGCTGTATATCACGGTGCTGATGTCAGTGCTGTATGTCACGCTTCTGATGTCAGTGCTCTCTATCATGGTGCTGCTGTCAGTGCTGTATATCACGGTGCTGATGTCAGTGCTGTATGTCACGCTTCTGATGTCAGTGCTCTCTATCATGGTGCTGCTGTCAATGCTGTATGTCACAGTGCTGGTGTTAATGCTTTATGTCACGCTGCTGATGTTAGTGCCCTCTATCACGGTGCTGTTGTCAGATGACTCTATCACGGTGCAGGTGTCATTGCTGTATGTCACGCTTCTGATGTCAGTGCTCTCTATCACGGTGCTGCTGTCAGTGCTGTATATCACGGTGCTGGTGTGAGTGATTTATGTCACGCTGCTGATGTCAGTGCTCTCTATCACGGTGTTGCTGTCAATGCTGTATGTCACGGTGCTGGTGTTAATGCTTTATGTCACGCTGCTGATGTCAGTGCCCTCTATCACGGTGCTGTTGTCAGATGACTCTATCACGGTGCAGGTGTCATTGCTGTATGTCACGCTGCTGGTGATCATCTCCTGCACCCTCTTCTTTGCCTACCCTGGTCCCTGACCTTCCCTCTCCTCCATTGCCTTCATGCGCTCCACAGTCCTGAATTGTCAGAACAATTTCCCATATAAAAAAAGAATGCTTGTAGTTATCGATCCCAAATTCACCTCATACATGTGTTATGTCATTGGCCATGTGGTGGGACTATGTTTGCCCAGCTAATAATTATCCTGTGGCTGCAAATTTGACCTAAAGGTTTGCGATGTTCGCCTCCCATTGAAGTCAATGGGGCCCGCCGCGAACATTCGGTTTCGCGAACGGTCGGCCGCGTTCGTCCATCACTATTCAGGAGGATGCTATTCCCAGAGTGCAGGGTTCAGGGTGATGCTATGCCCAGAGTGCAGGGTTCAGGGTGATGCTATGCACAGAGTGTAGGAATCAGGAGGATGCTAGGCACAGAGTGTAGGGCTCAGGAGGATGCTCGGCACAGAGTGTAGGGCTCGGAAGGATGCTCGGCACAGAATAAGGTTCACTAATGCATTACATACAGAGTGCAAGATTCAGGAATGCATTACATACAGAGTACAAGGTTCTGGAGTGCGTTGTACAGAGTACAAGGTTCTGGAGTGCGTTGTACAGAGTACAAGGTTCAGGAGTGCGTTGTACAGAGTACAAGGTTCAGGAGTGCTTTGTACAGAGTGCAAGGTTCTGGCGTGCGTTATACAGACTACAAGGTTCAGGAGTGCGTTGTACAGAGTACAAGGTTCAGGAGTGCGTTGTACAGAGTGCAAGGTTCAGGAGTGCGTTGTACAGAGTGCAAGGTTCAGGAATTAAACTGCAAAGATCCAAATTAATTAAATATAGCACACTTATCTTCTAAAATCTTGATTACCAGCATACAGGAGATGAGGTAAGAGTGGCAGCATCAGATGGATCTGCCCATAGAAAATATTGAAGCAATATTTTGCTAAAAATACATTAAAAGCATTATTAGCTGACACAAACATAACATAACTTACAACATTTCTGCCAAATGGGGCTCATGATCAGTGTAGCCCAGATTTCCCCACTCTTTTACTGTTACCGACCCTTTATACTACCTCCCCCCTTCAAACCTTGAATAAAAGACCACACCGTTTTTATGGAGTATAATGGCCATAACAGCCTAAATTAAACAATCTGAATGAAACTCCAAATAATCTTAAATATAAACAACATATATAAACCACAGAGAAATAACATGTTTCAACCCCAATCTGTTGGTCAGTGACAGAGCTACCTCCTTTTTCCACCGTATATATCACCAGTACACCACGGGACCTTTTACCAAACATCATAGGCCTCCGGCTGTACCGCTCGGAGACAACCCCCTATTCCCGTAGTGCAACCAAACCAGTATTCCATCAACCTTTTGATGGAATACACCGGAGGGGCCATACTACCAATGAGCGCCTCACCCCTTTTACCACATCTGTTACTGCTACCGTCACTGACCAACAAACAAACACCGCCAACTCCCCAGCTGCCATGACGACCATCCTCTCACGATCCTGCAATGACAACACAAAATATTAACACCATCACAACCACAAAGTTAGGGGAGGGTGAGTGGGAAAAACTGGCTCCTCGCGTGGACTCCTCCTGAGACTGCCTGTACTCAGCTCCGCCCCCTAAATATTTGGCCGCTCCTACAGCTCCAGCCCCGCCCCATGCTCTGCCTACCATACTCCCCTTTCCAATGTGTGTCACTAAATACACTGTCGTGTCCGGCCCTCCACTATGCTCCCCTCCGGTGCACTCTCGCACCGGCCCTCTCTTGACCAGTGTAGCCCAGACTTCCCCACTCTTTTACTGTTACCGGCCCTTTATACTCCCTCCCCCCGTTAAACCTTGAATAAAAGACCACACCGTTCTTATGGAGTATAATGGCCATAACAGCCTAAATTAAACAATCTGAATAAAACTCCAAATAACCTTAAATATAAACAACATATATAAATCACAGGGAAACATGTTTCAACCCCAATCTGTTGGTCAGTGACGGAGCTACCTATTTTTTCCACTGTATATATCACCAGTACACTGCGGGACCTTTTACCAAACATCATAGGCTTCCAGCTGTACCGCTCTGAGACAACCCCCATTCCCACAGTGCAGCCAAACCAGTATTCCATCAACCTTTTGATGGAATACACCGGAGGGGCCATGCTACCGATGAGCCCCCCACCCCTTTTACCAGATCTGTTACTGCTACCATCACTGACCAACAAACAAACACCGCCATAGCCTGAAAGGATGAAACCTCAACCTTGAGGGCCCCTCCACACCTGCCGGGCCGCCTGAATCCCCTCCTGAAGTCCCATGGCCCAAAGGTCAATTCCCACATCCGTGAGGTGAACCCCGTCCTTCCTTAAATAGAGACCAATGTTTGTCTCTAGTTTTCTGTGGTGAATCACCATGCCCCCTTCCCGGGCTAAAAACCTCCCCACTACCTTATTAACCCTTATCCGTGCTTTGTTAAGCCTGTCCACGGACCGAGCCATGCGCCAGGCCATCCTCGCCACCATGTCTGACCAAAGCAGTAATGTATTCGGGAACGCCGAGCATAAGTATATCAGATCCTATTTTACATCCGCGATCAGATCCCTGACAGTCCTAACTCCCAAATCGTTACTACCCACATGGATGACTAACACGCCCGGTGGTCTGTCCAACCACGCATAACTTTCCACCTCTGGGACCACCCTGCCCCACATCATTCCTGGCCTCCCCAACCACCTTATGTATGCCTCTCTGCTGGAAATCCCTAACTGTCTCCCGTGTGGTCTCGCATCCCCTCTCCTGGCACCCCAACACACATACAAATGCCCAAGAATCCAGACGAGGCCCACCATCTGAAACGAAAAGCAACAAAAATGATTTCACTCAGACCCACTCCCCCATATCAGCCAAACACAAGAAAGACCCCCCAACACTCTCTTAACACAACAAAACATTTTCCCCTTCTCCTTCTCTTTATCAAATAAGGGTGAATATAGGTGCGGAATTGCTTAGATTCCCATCTCCCCATCCGTCGCACGTCTGTTTTATCCAACCCGCATCCAGTGGCCTCGGTGGCCGGACCAATGCGGAAGGAGTGTGAAGCGTATGCGGAACTAACTGTCAGGTACTCACCAGGGGCCGAAGTGCTGAGAGCGGCTTCCCTTGCAACTGGGTGCACAGTACCCCTGAAGGTGGAACAGCGGGTACAGGGCACGAAGGGGCACGGGTTGCCAGCAGGTGACTGGTATGCAGGAAGTCTTCTGAGGGAAGAGATGCCCGTGCAGATGGCCTTGGGATGTACTTGAAGAGAACGCCCGGCAGGGGTTCTAACACCTGACTTGTGTGAAGGTCTGGAAGAGGGCTTGTGCAGGAACAGGCCGAGGGTCAAACACAAGTAATCAGACCGGGAGCCAGCAAGGCTGAATGTAGAGGATAATCCAGAGGCAGGCTGAGGGTCAAACACTTATAATCAGTCCGGGAGCTAGCAAGGCTAAATGCGGAAGACAGAGGGTATTCCAGAGGCAGGCCGAGGGTCAAACACATGTAATCAGTCCGGGAGCCAGCAAGACTGAATGTAGAGGATAATCCAGAGGCAGGCTGAGGGTCAAACACATGTAATCAGTCCGGGAGCTAGCAAGGCTAAATGCGGAAGACAGGAGGGTATTCCAGAGGCAGGCCGAGGGTCAAACACATGTAATCAGTCCGGGAGCCAGCAAGGCTAAGAGCAGGAAGTCCGTTAAACAAGCCAGGGATCAGTCAGGAGAGAATCAGAGTAGTCTTCAGGCAATCCGGGTCACAACAGGAAGTGGCAAACAGGAACAGGAAGCAGAGGAACACAGGTGAGCTGAGGAGACAAACCAGCAAAGACACAGAGCAAATGGTTGCCTTTTATAGGCCTGCCAGAGTGATCAGGTGATGTGCAAACCCGCCGTATCGCGTACCCGTGTGCGCCTCTGCGCTGGTCTACCACGCAGGCGCACAGAGAAGCACCGACGTTGAAGTCTGTTGATCCTCTGACACTAACAAAGCATATCTTCCCCAAACATTTACGTAACACTGCCACAAATTAGAATTTTGACAAGTGGGACCTATCCGCATGTAACAGAAAAGGCCCTCCCCCACCTGGTCTCACCCTCGCAAAAGCCCCAACCACCGCTACCGGACACACCGCACAGCCCGGCAACGCATACAACCACACTTGCACCTCCCTACCACTTTGATCTGTTTTGGACTTTCTCAACTTCAAGGATACACCTGAACATCCTGTAGCAATATCCCACCTTCCACACCCCTCGAAGTACTAACAAGTTCCCCAATGCGGAACCCCCTGAAAAAGGCCACTTCACACCTGCTGTAGCGGCCAACATTCATCGGCAAAAAATCCTGCCCATGGGAATGATCCTACATGCGAAGTTTAATTTGCCCAACAATGATTGCAACGTTCGCAATTGAACCTTTTTTAAACCATGTATAAGGTATAAGGTACCTTTTTTATTTATGCTTTACTTTTATTTTATAAAGCCTGGGTTATGTGTACGTAAAACTACTGATAACGTGATAATTAGTAGCGTGACAAAAAGAAGATGATTACTCAAGTCTGACCAGAAGGTCAGTCTCAAGTTTCTATACAAGCATCAATTGTCTGTTTCAACTTGTGATACCAACTGCATGGTGAGGTAATGCTGGTTGAAAATAGGTTTTGCTGAACTCTTGACATATTTGGGGTCAGTCAGCAGACACTGATGTGCAAAGCGTAACGAGCTAACTAACCTTTGGTCTATATTTATTAACAAGGACTATTGTTTGAGGAAGTATAATGCTGACGTATGTTTATGTGTAATGCCTTCTAAGGGGCAGGGTCTTTTTCTCCTACTACATAAAAGGCTATGTGTAAGTTAATAAACCTAGCAGTCATTATTCACGTACAAATCGTGTATGTGTGATGTCTCTCCACCGGTGAACGGGATCTCCGCTCCTCCATCCTAGCCTAGGCAACCAGGGGTAACTGGTATTATTAAGAAGACGAGCAACCTAACAGTTTTGGTACCAGAAGTGGGGTTCGTCTTGCGACAGGTAGGTCACTTTACTCTTTTTACCTGATTGGTGAATGGTGTAAACACTTACTCTGTCCGGGCGGCCGCTACGAACTTAGTTTAAATTTAAAAGAAGTAACTGTGCCTTCGCGGCGGACTAGGCTGGTCCCTCGGGAGGTTAAAAGGGCTCGCAAGGAATTTATAGGTTTAGGGGAGTCCGACTAGGTTGGTCTGACTTAAAACTATTGGTAATAGTATTTTTAACACGGGAAGTAGTAGATTACGCCCGTGACAAAGGGATTGGTGGAGTGGACGCCCATTTGAATTTTTTTTTTTTTAAAAGTGCACTATAAATTGATAAATGTATTGCAATACGGTTATTTCATGTCTTAAAGTATATTAAGAATATGTATGTTTCTCTCTAGGTATGTGTGTAAGTATATAGAGTATAAGTTTTAATATAGAGTATAAGGAAAATAATTGTTGTTGTTTAAATGAGTGCAGAGTATGAGGAGCCCTCTTGTAGTGGCATAGCATCCGCCTGCCCCCATTGCACGTTAGGTCTACTCTTCCTAAGAATAGATGACAAGTGGATTTTACTGACCACCAGACCAGGGGGGTTCTCTTGCAGACTTGGTGTAAGAGGGGTATATCCCGCCACCAGGAAAAGATTTACCCTTCATCGTATATTAAGGGTAAATCTTCATAGTTTTATATAAGTCCATCTGCCCCAAAAAAGATCAGGGATCCTACTCCCAGACCAGAGACCGGATTGTTGGACAAACCGGGTGTTATCACCTGTGTCCTGCCACTAGACACGCACTGCCCAGACTACTAGATGGGGAATTCTGCAGCAACCCAAGCCATGGCCACCCCATCACCCTATGAATTTGTCAGTAATATGATCCCTGGCCCCCAGGTAGAACCATTTTGGACACAAGTCCGAGAAAGGTGTCAGCAATTGGGGATACATGACCCAGGGCCATATGGTCCTTGTACTGAGGAAGACTGGCAGGAAGTAAGTAAAATATGCCAAATCCACAAAAATTCGTACCCTCCAGGGAAGTGGGAAAATATTCAATATATAAAAGATTGTTACCATGCATGGGATAAATGTCTACACAAATATAAAAAGAAGCATATTAATAAAACTACAAAGCTTACTCCAAATATAGGACCCAGTGCTATGGCTGAAGCCCCTGCACCCCCTTCACCTCCCCCTCCCCCGCCTCAATGTCCACCCCCACCTTATGTTATGGTAAAAAACGAGGATGGGACGCCAGGTCCATACCTTCAATTATATCCTACACTGGATCCTGTAGTCCTAGCCGCCATAGCACACACCACAGCAACACCACAACGAGTGGCCCAATGGGAACAAATAAGTAGGGGCAGAGAGGAAGAGGGGAGACAGGAAGAAGTTACAGGACAAGAAGAAGTGGGTAGTCCCGAAATGCAGGAATTAGAGGCAAAAATAAAAGAGTTTGAAGAGAGGAAAACGGAGGAAGAAGAGAGAATAGGGAAGAGGAGAACTGAGTTAGAAACACTTATGGAAGACCTAACACAAAAAGAAATAGTCCTCAATGAGGCAGAAAAGGTACAAGTGGATAAGAAAATAGAGTTAGAAATGTATCAGAAAAACTTGGAAGAAAGGGAGAAGGAATTTCAGGAGGGAAAAGAGAGAGAGGTACATAGGATGGAGGACTTACAAAAGGAACTAGAAAAGTTAAGAAAGCAATTAGGGAAGAAGGAGGAAATGTTGAAAGAAGCGCAGGATAGGATTATAGCGCTGCCCCCCACCACTACAAGAAGCCATACAAAAGAGACACCTATTCCCAAAACTGAGGAGTCAGGCCCAATTAGTAAAACAGGGACATTATCCATAGAAGAGGAAACTGAGAGAGAAGCAGTAGGGGCTTCACTCAAAGCACCTTTGATGACCATGGGGAACACCGAGGTGCATATACCATTACCTTTGGGTACACTCTCCAAAATAAAAGAACTATGTCCCAATCCCAAGAAGTATCCACAAGATGCAGGTACCTTTCTGGCAAAATATAGTGCAGGCACAGGGCTTGACAAAGATGACATAAAAAGTATTCTTAGCATTATAGACCCAGACAGCCCAGAAGTAGCCCCTGTAGACGACCTATGGACAGCCCATATCCAGACCGATAAGGATTGGATATCCTTTTGGAAAGGCATGGGAGGTCATTGGTCCAAATTATACAAAGGATCATCTGCACTCCAAGAACTGATCCTAGCCAAGCAGGGACCTAAAGAGAAATTCTATGATTACTGTACCAGAGTATACTCCCTATGGAAAGCTGTAGATGGGGACACACCACAATTATTTACTACTACCATCATGTCGGGAGGCGATCCCAAAGTGACGCACTTGCTCAAATTCACAAACCCCAAATGGGCAGAGCAAGCACCAGATTAATTCATGAAGGACGCTAGGTCCAGAGAGACTTCAGGAGTCTTTGAACAAAAAGGGGGAATTTTCCCCTCCTTGACACAAACACAAACCCTAGTCACCCCTGAAACCTCATCCTCACCACCGCACCTCATGACCATGCAGCCCTACCCACCTGACCAAGGATGTTTTAATTGTGGGGAACAGGGACATTGGAAATCACAGTGCCCATATAGACAGAGGGCGAACTATCCAAGGGGCAGGGGAAGGGGGTACAATGCTGCTAATCGCCCCCCCCCTCACACTACAAGGTACCCCCAATATCCGCCACCTCCCCAAACACCATCTCAAAACCATGCGCTTGCACAGCCACCCTACACCCCAACCTCTAACAGACCTCCCCCTCGAATTCCCATGCAATGGCCATCTCGCCAACAACAATCACCCCAATAGGGATGCCTAGAGTATGTCCCTTCCCTCAGCCTAGTGTGTTACAACCCCTCATGGAAAAGCCTTCCTCAAGTTGTATTGCGAGTAGACAATCACCTAGTGTGTTTTCTACTGGATTCCGGGGCCACATTCAGTTCAGTGAATGATGTTATTTTTGACACACCACAATGTACTGAGGGAAACTCTATTGGTATAAATGGGACATCTGTCACCCACCCCATCACACCACCGTTATCTGTAGCCACTCCAGAAGGACAAGAACTATGCACCCAGAGTTTTGCAATCTTGCCCTCCTGTCCCGTGTCTCTCATGGGCAGGGATCTACTGTCCAACCTTAACATTACGATAAAATTTGACAAGAAAGGTTCCCTCACAGCCAGCTCCCCACTTTGTGACTTGCATGCCCCGAAACGACATACACACAGAGGCTTCTTCATGATCTTACCCGCCCCCCTTGAAACACATGCCATCTGGGCAGAAAATAAGGGGAGCGTGGGTTTCATCAACTGTACACCTTACTCCCCACAGATGCGCCCTGATGCAGAGACACAATATCACAAACAATACCCCTTGCCCCCTGAAAAGACCCAAGGCATTGCCCCCCAGATCAATGACTACATATCTAAAGGTATCCTAAAACCAATTATTAGCCCCTGGAACACACCCATTTACCCTGTAAAGAAGGCCAGTGGCGAGTGGAGATTAGTCCAAGACCTCAGAGCAGTAAACAAACAAGTGGTTCCACTCCCGCCCTTAGTGTCAGATATCACATTTATTTTCTCACGCATACCGGCAGGCTCCCTCTGTTATACGGTAATTGATCTAGCGAATGCTTTCTTTAGCGTTCCTATTGCTGAGGAGGCGCAACCAATCTACGCCTTCTCCTGGGCCGGGGGCCAACTAACCTGGACGCGTTTACCGCAAGGGTATGTAGACAGCCCAGCCGCCTTCTCAATGGTGCTCAATGAGACTGTCAAGTCTTGGACATCTGAGCGAGGGTCGGTACTGATACAGTATGTGGACGACTTGCTCCTGTGCAGTCGAACTGCTGAAGATTGTGCGGTCGATTCAACATCACTGTTGGGACACCTAGCCCGAGCTGGACACCTCGCCTCCAGGAAGAAGGTGCAATGGTGCCAATCCCAGGTTGAATACTTAGGTTGTATCCTTAGAGAAGGAACAAGGCTGGTGTCACCCAAACGCGCCGCAGCCCTGCAGGCTCTCAGTCCTCCAAAAGACAAAGCAGCACTTCTTTCTTTCCTAGGCGCAATTGTATATTGTCGCCAGTGGATCCCCGACTGTTCTCATTACGATAGCATCCTACGAGAGGCTACTGGGTCAAACGCCCCCAAATTGATAGATTGGACAGAAGACAGACTGAAAGCTTTTAAAGCTTTACTATACAGCCTGTCAAGTACCCCCGCCCTAGGGTTGGTGAACTACGATAAACCTTTTCAACTTTACTGTGTAGTTTCAGGAAGCTCTTTTGCCGCCGTGCTAACACAACAACATGGATCAGGGTATCGCCCTGTCTCATATCTATCAAAAAAAAACTCCCCATCCAAGTACAGGGAATGCCATCCTGTCTCCAAAATCTTGCTGCCTGTGCAATGGCTGTACAAGATGCAAACAAATTAGTGCTAGGTCACCCATTGACTCTCTATACCACTCATTCAGTCACGCATCTTATTCAGAACATGAATACCCAACATATGACCTCGCAAAGACTTAGTGGTTATGAGATAACACTGATGAACACTGATAACCTCACACTCAAATATGTGCCTGCCAGCAACCCCGCTGTGCGCCTTTTGCATTCCATGATGCGTTTACCACATGACCCAGACATTATACATGACTGTTCGGAAAAGGTTGCTGCTATTACCAGTCCCAGACCGGATCTCACTGACACCCCTATCTCAGGTGCAGAGGATGTTTTCGTTGACGGTAGCTGCTCACGTCCCTCTGACTCCACCTTTTTAACCGGTTATGCAGTTGTTCAACTACCAGACATCGTACTGGAGGCAAAATCATTACCTCCTTCTTCAGCCCAGGTAGCAGAGTTAGAAGCCCTCACTAGGGCCTGCATTCTATTCACCGGTAAAGAGGTGAACGTCTACACAGACAGTAGATATGCTTTTGGAGTGGTGCATGATTTTGGTGTGATATGGGCCAATAGAGGTTTTAAAACAGCAGACAACAAAATAATTGCCAACTCCACACAGATTAGTGCTCTCCTCCAAGCCATTCTTCTTCCAAAAAAGGTAGCCATAATTAAAGTAAAGGCACACTCCTCTGACAGCAGTCGTGTTTCAAAAGGGAATGCTCTTGCTGACAGAGAAGCTAAAAGAGCTGCTGCCTTTTCCCCTAACCCACCTGCCCCCACAACAATGTTTTTCAAGGAACACTTCGCAGCACCTAACTTTAAAACTGTCATAGCACAGATGCAATCAATGGCCACAGAAGATGATGTCCATTTTTGGACACAGGAAGGATTGACCAAAGACCCTGAAGGTCTTTGGTCAAAAGAGGGGAAGATCCTGGGCATACCCGAAACAAACTGTGTACTTATACTCTCATATCTCCATGGTCCAGGACATATAGGGGCTGCCCCTTTGATCAATATATATATGAAATCCTTTTGTACAAATAATCTGAACAAACAGGTCAAGCTCCTGACTAGGAGTTGTCTAACCTGTGCCCAAAACAATGTCCAGGGGAAGAGACATGGTTTGCATGGTCACCTACCCCCACCCTTGGGCCCCCTGACGGATTTGCAAATAGATTTCACTCACATGCCCAAGCAGAAAGGCAATCTGAAATGCCTCTGCGTTATCGTGGATAAATGGTCAGGATGGGTTGAGGCGATCCCCTGTACAGGTGAGACGGCCAACATAGCAGCAAAGTGTTTGCTCAATCACTGGATTTGTAGGTTCGGCATACCTACATCCATTTGGTCAGACAGAGGACCCGCATTCAGTTCCTCTGTGACCCAGACTGTAGCCAAACTTTTGGGGTTGCAATGGAAATTGCACATCCCCTATCACCCACAAAGTGCAGGAGTAGTGGAAAGAATGAATAGGAATATCAAAGATAAACTAAAAAAGGCCACAGGAGGCACGTTGAAAGGATGGCTTGACCATCTGCCTGCTGTATTGTTCCAAATTAGGACCACACCACATGCAAGAACAAAATTATCACCCTTTGAGGTCCTCATGGGAATCCCCGCAAACATAGAATTACCCCCATTAGACCAAGACACTGATATTGACATTTATTCCCAACAGGAAATGTACGTGAAAAACCTGGTAAGTATGCTTCATGAAATGAACGAACAAGTTTCTGTCACCTTTTTCCCTCTTCCCACAGAACCAACGCATCCCTTCATCCCTGGGGATAAAGTGCTGATCAAACAATTAGCACAAAGAAAGAGTATCGGACCGGCTTTCTCAGGACCATGGAAGGTGGAAAAGGTATCCAGGACCGCAGTGTTAACAGACCTAGGAAACACCTGGATCCACGCCAGCCGTCTTAAGAAGTGTCCCCAGCTTCCCTCGACTCCAGAGCCCCTGGCAGTGACAGAGAGCAGCAACTCCCAAGAACAAGATCTACAAGAAGTTCAGAGAGGCATAGAACAAATTTCCCTGGAAGATCCCACACCCCCTCAGAAGGACAAAACAGAGCCAACAACTGCCGGGATGAGAAACGAAGAAGAAGAACAGAACTCTTAGATAACAAATAATCAGAACTTTAAAAAACAAAGATGCTTTCTCCATCAGTGTCAGGGAAGGCCTTGTGCCTCTTATGCTGTATTACCCTAGTAGTGTTTTTACCAACCTGGTTGATAGCTAATTGTATATACCACCCAGAAGATTTGGGACCATTAAAAGGGATTTGTGGGACTCCCTCCCCCAAGACAAATAACACACCCGCTGTTAGACACAAAAGAAGTGAACCTCCCCAAGAGTTCACTGATAAAATGTTGTTATTAAAATTTAAATACAGTTATGCCCAAAAATCAGGTTTTGATAAATGCTGGATATGTAGTAAGCTTCACCCTAGTACTGCTAGGATTCCTTTGATGGCCATGCCTTTCAATTTCACCCTTCTCCTTAAAGGCACACCCCCAATAGTTCTTACCGATGTTACAAGAAAAGCTTCTAACAAAACCCTCACTTTTCAGATCATAGGTAGAAGCCATTATCCAGATTGGTGTTTTAGGTTGGGAAATACTACCAAGGGAGCCGAAATTTGTAAGCAATCAAAGCTTAATATTTCAATGACAGCATTAAACGAGACCTTTTATAGAACTCAAGACACCACCTTA
The DNA here is from genome assembly GCF_037356315.1 of Lithobates pipiens. Lineage (NCBI taxonomy): Eukaryota > Metazoa > Chordata > Amphibia > Anura > Ranidae > Lithobates > Lithobates pipiens. The sequence continues at coordinate 377,190,344 of NW_027507903.1, read as the reverse complement.
AACACCACATTATACCAATTCTTAAATACCAGCACCACTTCCCCTATGGCTCAACTCTTATCAACTCTTACATTTTCTGGCTATTCTGACAAATTGTATAAAGTGTTCCTCAAGCGCCCCATAGCCTTGGGGAATAATACTTATATCTGTTGTGGGAAGCTTTGTCACCCTTGGATCCCCACAAAACCCCAGGGATGGTGTTATCTCGCAGCACTAGCCCCCATTATGGGTGTGTTGGGGGATAAAGAAGGGAGTCACCTTCTTGAAGCCAGTGTTCATCCCAGATATCCCCTTAAACATCGTAATAAGAGAAAGGTATTCCTAGAAAAAGATATGGCATGGGCCTGGTTCCCATCCTGGACAGGATGGGGAATAGATTTAATGAAGAGACTGAATAATTATACTGGAATTATTGATGAGATCTTGGAAAAGAATTCCGACGATATCACTAAATTAAACATAGAAACTAGGGCAATAAGGAAACAGCTAGAATTACATGAACTGGCCATAGAAAGTATGAGTGCAGCACTCACAGGGCTTTGTGAAGTTACGGAAGACTATGAGTGCTGTACCTGGATTCATAATACTAGCATTGAAATACCTGATTACTATAATATAATTGCACAACACAGAAAAGAAGTAAATAAACTCCAAGACGAGGCTAGGAATATTGCAATAACATGGGACCCTCTAGCCAATTTTAGTCTTGGAAATATAACCTCTTGGTTAAAAAACACAGCCATGACTATTGTGATCATATTGTTTTTTATTTTATTTTTATATGCTTGCTATAGAATTGTAGGATGTCTTTGTTCTGCTAAGGGGACTGTATCAAATCAGGAGACCCTAAAGTTAACCGCCATTCCCAATAGTTCAAATATTTGGTATAAGAATCAGGAACATGAACCTTGATTAGGTTTTGACCATTCTGTATAGTACAGAATGGCCAAAGGGAGGATTATAAGGTATAAGGTACCTTTTTTATTTATGCTTTACTTTTATTTTATAAAGCCTGGGTTATGTGTACGTAAAACTACTGATAACGTGATAATTAGTAGCGTGACAAAAAGAAGATGATTACTCAAGTCTGACCAGAAGGTCAGTCTCAAGTTTCTATACAAGCATCAATTGTCTGTTTCAACTTGTGATACCAACTGCATGGTGAGGTAATGCTGGTTGAAAATAGGTTTTGCTGAACTCTTGACATATTTGGGGTCAGTCAGCAGACACTGATGTGCAAAGCGTAACGAGCTAACTAACCTTTGGTCTATATTTATTAACAAGGACTATTGTTTGAGGAAGTATAATGCTGACGTATGTTTATGTGTAATGCCTTCTAAGGGGCAGGGTCTTTTTCTCCTACTACATAAAAGGCTATGTGTAAGTTAATAAACCTAGCAGCCATTATTCACGTACAAATCGTGTATGTGTGATGTCTCTCCACCGGTGAACGGGATCTCCGCTCCTCCATCCTAGCCTAGGCAACCAGGGGTAACTGGTATTATTAAGAAGACGAGCAACCTAACACCATGGATCTCCCAAATCTCCTTATGCAAGTCCCTTAGCTTCTCTTCCGGTAACCTACACTCCATAGCCATGGAATTAATCACAATGCCTAGGAAGCTCAGCTCTGTTTGTGGACCCTCCATTTTTTCAGCTGCCAGGGGCACTCCGAACCTCTTCGCAATGTGCTGCAGCGTTGAAAGCAGAATAGCATACACACTTGAAGAAGGGGGGCCCACACAAAGAAAGTCATCCAAGTAATGGATGACGGAGTCCACTCCTGCAACGTCCCTAACAACCCACTCTAAAAAAGAACTAAACGTCTCAAACATAGCGCAGGAAGTGGAACAACCCATGGGCAAACACTTGTCCACATAAAACTGTTCTTGCCAGCAACAACCCAGTAAACGAAAACTCTCAGGGTGAACGGGAAGGAGCCTTAACACCGACTCTATATCCGATTTTGCCATTAAGGCCCCTTGGCCATATCGCCTGACCCACCTAACAGCTGCATCAAACGATGTATAGGACACCGTACAGGCCTCAGGGTCAATTAAATCATTCACGAGCCCCCGTTTGGGAAAGTTAAGTGGTGTATTAACCGAAACTTATTTGGCTCCTTTTTAGGAACGACCCCCAATGGAGACACCACTAAATCCGATAACAGTTTTTCAGCAAATGGCCCTCCCATGCGTCCCAACGCCACCTCGTTAGTGTTGAAAATATTTTTATTGAAACATTTCAGGTAAAAACAATAAAACAGTAACCATCATGAGGCAAATGCAAGCAGGAACAGTAACAGGAGTACATTTACGGGGGGCCGGCTAATGACTATCGGCCACATCCGGACCCTGACGGGAAGCTTGGAGAGTAGAGAGGATGGCCTGCTCACCGATCCACGAGGCCACAGTAGTGAGAAATACTCATGGGTTACTACATGAGACAATATTTAATCAATAACATAAAAAAGATAGAAAGAGAGAGAGAGAAGAGGGAAGGGAAGAGAGGAGCAAAGTAAAGAGGAGCAAGGCGGTAGAGGGGAAAGCTGAATAGCAGAAGGAGAGGAGAGGAGAGGGGAGGGAAGGGGGGAGGGGGAAGGAATATGGGTAGGGGGGTAGGGTAAGAAAGAGCCCACAGTGTCCCTATGCGTTCAAGATTTGGTTCATTAAGGTGTCAGAGGAAGAGAAGCGGAGCCAGATCGACCATTGAGAAATAAAGTTGGCGTAAGTGTCATTGTCCAGTGCCAACATCTCCTCCATTCTCATGGTGTCATTCATAATCGATACCCACCGTGACAATGGGGGAGTATTCGTCGTCTTCCAATAAGCAGGTATCAGTTGTCTAGCAGAGGACATAAAGAAACGGAGCAATCTTTGTCTCTGCGATTTAATAGACCCGGGCAGTATAGAGAGTAATGCAATTTTCGGAGAGATAGAAACCGGAATATCAGCTAAGAGATTATAACATTCAAAAACCTGCGTCCAGAAGGGGCGGATCCTCTCACAGTCCCACCAGACATGCATATAAGTTCCGACGGAAGCTTCACAGCGCCAGCAGGTGGCTGGGGTAGACGGGAAAATTTTGTGCAAAGTAGCAGGGTCCCTGTACCACCTGGACAATAGTTTGTAGTTCTTTTCTTGGGAGTAGCAGGAGATGGTTGACTTATGTGTGAAATGAAAAGAGGTTTGCCATTCCGGCACAGAGATGTCTTCACCCAAATCCGCAGACCACAGCCTGGTGTAATGTGGGAGTCGATCATGTGCTAAAGTCTGCAGTAGGTTATATAAGGAGGATAATAAGTGTTTGGGAGTTTCTGGAAGCGAGCACAGTTCCTCGAAGTCGGTAAGCTTGCGATGTATTTGAGAGGAGGAGTGTAGGCGTTTGGTAAATGTGGACACATGTAGGGCCGTGAGCCAATCTCCGGAGTCTGCCACGGAGACCAGGGTCCCCTGAGAAGGATGCACAAATGTGCGGGCTTGCTGCCACTCCGTATGCTTAAAGGGTCCTAGGGAGGCTGCCCCTGTGCTTTGTGGTAAAGCAGGATGGTCAAAGAGGGACGTCAGGGGGCCCGGATCAGAGGAGAGGGTGGTGTTTAGCCCTGCCTTATACCACATCTTCAAGGAGGCCAAAGTCAGTGGGGATAAGGATGTCATACGAGAGTAGTCCTGTTTATAACCCCATAGAAGAGCTCGGAGATCTACAGGAGAAAGGTCCTGTTCAACAGACACCGAGGCCTTGCAGGGAGGACGAGAGAACCATTCTACGATGCGAGTCATATGAGCAGCTGCATGGTAAGTCTCAAAGTCAGGGAGGCCTGTTCCTCCCATAGTCTTCGGGAGCGTTAGCAGTTCAAATATAACCCTGGGGAGACCCCTGTTCCACATGAATCTGATTGCCAGCGAGCATAGGGAGATAAAAAATGACTTGGGGACGTGGATGGGGATTGTTTGAGATAAATACAGGAACTTGGGTAGAGTGTCCATCTTTAGGATATTAATCCGTCCGAACCAGGGCAAGGGAGATCCCCCCCACTCCTCAAGGTCCTTCCGTATACGGTTAAGCAGGGGGACATAATTCAGGGAAAACAAATCAGCTAGGTTGGAGGGTATAACGACCCCTAGGTAAGAGATCCCCTTGGCCTGCCATTTAAATGAGAAGTTGGATTTCAGAAGGGACAGTGTGGAGGGGGTGAGGGATATGTTGAGGGCTTCTGTCTTAGAGATGTTGATCTTAAAGTTACTATAGATACCAAAACGTTGAAATTCTCTGAGTAGGGATGGTAAGGAGATGTGTGGATTCTGAATATACACAAGGAGGTCATCAGCAAAAGGGGAAAGTTTGTGATGTGCAGACGGAGTTTGAATACCGAGAATGGAGGGGTTTTGTCGTATGGCACAGGCCAAATGTTCAATGATGATGACAAAGAGGAGGGGGGACAGGGGGCAGCCCTGTCGGATACCGTTCGCAATGTCAAAGGGAGCTGATGTGGTACCGTTGACCAGGACCGCAGCTGAGGGTCGGGAGTATAGGGACATAACTTTAGAGATGAAGGGAGCTCCAAGGCCAAGTTGTTCTAGAGACAGCTGTAGAAACCTCCAACTGACCCTATCGAAGGCCTTTTCAGCGTCGAAAGATAAGAGGCAAGCTCTCAGGCCTTTACGTTGGATCAGGGATATGAGATGTATCGTCTTGGTGGTGTTGTCCCTTGCTTCCCTGCCAGGGACAAACCCCACCTGATCATTATGAATAATTTTAGGTAATAGAGGGGACAGACGGGTGGCTAGGACTTTTGCGAATAGCTTAATATCTATGTTGAGTAGGGAGATGGGCCGATAGCTGCTGCACTGGGATGGGTCCTTGCCTGGTTTAGGGATAATAGAGATGTTAGCAGATAAAGATTCCTTGGATGGGAGGTTAGAACTGTCTACCGAGTTAAAGGCTTTTGTCAGAAGGGGTGCAAGCTGGGGGGCAAAAGTTTTGTAAAACCGGGGTGTAAAGCCGTCAGGGCCCGGGCATTTTCCCACTTTAAGGACTTTAATAGCCTGTAAAAATTCAGAGGTAGTTAGGGGCTCATCCAAGGTCGTCGCGTCCACAGTATCAACAGTAGGTAGAGCGGTCTCCAGGATATAAGCTTGCGTGGGGTCAGAAGATGGGGGGGACCTAACTGGGGGGGTTGCATGCGGAAGGTTATAGAGCTGTGAGTAGTATTGCCTGAAGGATGCAGATATCCCAGAGGTGTTAAATGTTTTCGTATGGTCCGATTGAACGATAAAGGGGATAGAATGTCGCGGGGGTCTAGGATGAATGATCCTAGCCAGGTGCTTACCACACTTGTTTGCCAGTGAGTAGAAGTGGTTCCGCGCTTTATCCCTGGCGATCAGGGAGTGCGCGTCTAGGAGCTGGAGTAGGTCCCTGCGGGCATTGGAAAGCTGAACAAAAACAGCAGGGTCAAAATCCTTTTTGTGAAGGGGTTCGAGGTCCGCAATGGTAGTAAGGAGTCTGCGTATGTCATGGGCTCGGGCCTTTTTAAGGCGAGAACCGTGTTGTATAAGGGTACCCCGGAGCACACATTTGAGTGTGTCCCACTGGTTCATAGGGGAGGTAGTGTCAGCGGAATGGTCACCTATAAAGTCTTTAATGGCTTTAGAGACATCCGCCATACACACGGAGTCCCGCAGCAGATTGTCGTTAAGTCTCCAGCTCGCTCCCCGACGGGTAGCAGGGGGGCGGACCAGAGTCAGGTGGATGGGGGCATGGTCAGACCACAAAAGGTTGCCGATCGAAGTTTGGAGAGGTGTGTCTAGTAGGGATTATGATATGAGAAAGTGGTCCAGTCTACTGTAGGAGTTGTGTGCAATGGAGAAGTACCTGTAATCCCTTTCCGTGGGATGCTGGATTCGCCGGGCATCCACCAGATGGGATGAATGTAAAAGTGATTTAATGCGTGTCAAGGTGGAGTGAGGAACAGAAGACTTACCCGAGGATGTGTCTGCGGATGGGGAGAGGGCAATGTTGAGATCACCTCCAATAATGAAAGCTGACCCTCCGAAGGAGGATAGTCTGGTGAGGACCGAGGAGAGGAACCGAGCCTGGCCCATGTTTGGCACATAGATGTTAGCCACTGTGAAAAGAAAATCATTTAGTTTCAGTTTCAGAAATATATAGCGACCCGAGTCATCTATGAGAGAGTCTAGAACCTCCGGGTTAAAAGATTTATGAAAGGCAACAGATACCCCCTTAGATTTGGCCTGAGGATTAACACTGTGAAACCATTGCGAGTAATACCTATTGCGCAGGGCTGGGATAGCTCCTGCGAGAAAGTGCGTTTCTTGAAGCAGCAGAATTTTCGCACGCTTCTTGTGAAAATGGTAGAGTGTCTGGCTCCGCTTCTCAGGCGTGTTGAAACCTCTACAATTAAAGGAAGCAAAGGTTATGGAACCGTCACTAGCCATGGGGGGGTCGTAGGGAGGAGCTCAGAATCAATATGATAAGTGGCACCATGGGCGAACCCTGTTGGGTGTGGGAACGGGAATAGAGGTCGGACATGGGGGGCAGGGGAAGAGGCAGAGGGTGGGAGAGTACAGTCAGAGGGAAGACGGAGGGAAGAAAAAAGGTAAGAAGAGAGAGAAAAGACAGTATAACTACCTCGTATAGGGAGTAGTAAGAATTATAGGCATGGTTACCCGCTCCCGATAAAATAAACAGGGGTATATAGAATACAATAGCTGTAAACATCAATCGTGGGAGACAGGCCCAAGAGGTCATGTAAAAAAAAAATTGTGAGTAAGACAAAAACAAAAAAGGCCACTAGGTGGTTCCAAAAGGAAAGCAGCATGCAGAAAAAAGCGCCGCAATTTATTCACTTTTATTGTATCACTATTAGGTTAGCGCCGCAATTTATTCACTTTTATTGTATCACTATTAGTGCTGAGATCACTATTTCTTGTAGGCTGCTTTCACACACTTATAGTATTTCATTTTTATTACCTTACACATTGATTAGCAAGGTGAAGCGCACTAGTACCCTTTATTTATATGCAGAAAAAAAAAGCCTGTCATATAGGCACAAATCGGTGCACCCCACAGCGATCATAGGAACACCGCGGGGCGCACAGCAAAAATTAATAAAGAAAAAAATAAAAAAATACAAACAGAGAACCCGTAAGGGGGGGGGGGGGGGCGAGGAGCAGAATCACCGAGCCGGGCAGCTCCCAGCTCCCCGGCCCCACGGGTAAACCGGAGTCAGTTGTGACCTAAAAAGTAAACCAAATAACATAACAACGAAAATTATCTTAGCGGTCATCAATAAATGCATTTGTAAACCGGCATGAAATAGAAACATCTAGAGGAAACATAGCAACAACTGGTAAGTAAGGCAAGGGCAACCCAGGGGGGGGGGGCTGCTGCAGATAGTGGGGTGCATGGACAAGTCCTGAGATCAATCCAGGAACGATCAAATAAGGCATAACTGAGCACCCCAACTATAAGGATAGGAGAGGGGATGCACAGCAACAGAGGGCGCAAAAAACATACAAAAAACCTGTAAACAAAAGGGTTAATCAACAGTAAAGCTATTCGACCCGTTCGGGTCCAAGCACATCACGGGGGAGGACCCCAGAAGTGGAGAAAGAAAACAGGTCCGGGTGGGCCCGCAGGCACGGGTCAGCCGTTGGGGTCCTGAGGCGGCGGAGATCGAGGGGTGCGCCTGCGACCTTGTTTCTGCCACTGTGGAGTGTAGGGTAGACCAGGGGTGGCCGGAGCAAACGGCCAATCGGGCAGCGCGACTTGAGGTAGTTCAAGTGTACTGAGAAATGTAGGCAAGTCCCCTAATGTACGAAATATGGCGGTTTTACCCGCGTGGTGCACTCGAAGATGGAACGGAAAGCGCCACTGGTATTTAATTTGTCTTGCTTGTAGGAGTTGCGTGAGGGGTCTCAGGGATTTCCACATTGCTAGTGTTTGGCGGGAGAGATCAGGAAGGAGCATGATAGGCGTTTCGTTGAATAGAATCGACTGTTGTGTGCTGGCGGCCCTCATAATGTCCTCCTTTATTTTGTAGAAATGGACACGGCATAGAGTGTCACGGACAAAGGAGGGGTCAGGGGTGCGAGGACCCGATGTACGGTGCACCCGGTCCAGTTCAATCGGGTCATCTTTGGGTCGTTGGAGTATCTGGTTAAAGATGGCTGTAACCGCTGCAGGCAGATTCTTGGGGTCAACCGTCTCAGGTATCCCCCGTATGCATATGTTGTTGCGGCGACTGCGGTTTTCGAGGTCATCCTGCTGATATGAGAGTTGCTGGAGCAGGACTGTGGGCATTGAGGATCTGATTGTGTGACTGTATTGTGTCCCGTAGGCCATCAACCGTGTTGTCCACATCATCAAAGCGTACCCCCACATCTTTTCTCAAGTCCGAAATCTCCTTCCGATATGTTTCCTCAATCCTATGCACACAGCGTTCAAAGTCATCTTTAGTGGGAAGGGACCACCCATCCCCCGATCCTAGTGAGGCATTTGAGCGGCTTCTGGTAAGCCTGGGGGAGAGGGCAGTGGGAACACACTTGAGATTGCAGGGTCGGTTCAGAGCGCGCCGGGGACGGAGGAGCCGGCGTCTCTTTAGATGCTGGGCAGTGCTGTGAAGACAACCTTCCATGGCCGAAGTAGTCATCCAAATCCCCTCCTGGGTGATGGCTACTGCCGCCCCTGTGCGCCTTGGGCTTGTCTTTCCCCATGGAGCTGGGTATGGTCCGGTTTACGATCTAAAAATGATTTCCGTGGGGCCGGGGGAGCCAGGAGCCGAGTGTGGCCCGACTCACCGCTCCATACGTCAGGCCAGGCCCTTACAGAGGAAAGTACAGGTCAGTTAGTTAGGAGGGGCTTGCATACGGTAAAATGTGACTATAGAGGTACAGTCATGCGACAATGCGAGGTAACATCCACTGTAGTAATTCTGAGAGGTATACTGGCTTGCGATCTGAGAGGATGGAAAGTTCATCTAGGTAGGAGCAAAGGAAATTTGTCCATCCCCTGCTGCAGTAGAATAAATGAGTATACGATGAGAGCCAGAACAGGTCCGTAAACAGGGGGAACAGGAGGCTGCAGGGGGTACCTGAAGTAAGGATGCTTGGTATAGCGAGCCTGGAAAGCAAATTAAAGGGAACAGTTCAACAGGAATGTAGAGCCACAGGTAAATGGCATGCAAAGCAAGTCTCCTAGAGGGGGGGATGGGGGGGTAGCCAGGCCAACGTAGGGAGGCAAACCTCAGCCGTAAATGTAGGCCGGAGCGGCCGCGGAACGCTTCCTCGGGCAGCAGCTGTAGGAAACTCCAGGGATTCCTAGGCCTCAGTAGGCCACACTAGGCCGGAGCCGGCCGCGGGCTCCACGGGGCCCGTGGGAGTCCGAAAATGCCCCAGATGAGTCCCGGGCAAGGGGGGAGACGATGGGGGGGGACCGATGGCAGCCCCTTACCTCTCCCTCCGGTGTGGCCCTGGCGTTCTCCGGCGGTCCCGTAGGCCAAAGATGTCGGCGGCCGGCGGGGACTCGATCGGCGGGTCCAGGCGGCTAGGAGCCTCAGGGCGGGAAAATATATGGCCCGGATCACTCGGCTGCACAGCACGGTCCTGTCAGGACAATCTTGGAGGTAAATTCCGTGAAGAAATAAGTGGATGGCGGCGGATAGCTCCGTGGATGGCTGGAGCTCCTCAGCTAAGCGTCCGCCGCCATTCGCGTCAGGCCACGCCCCCCAATGCCACCTCTTTAGACAACTTGTCCTTAACCACCTCGGGGTCATGTAAAGCAGATTTTAAATTTTTGACCAGCGGAGGTACAACCGTCAAAGCACACGGAATCTTGAACCCCTGCTTAAATCCCGCATTGAGTAATTCTGCAGCAGACCTATCCGGGTACCTACTTAGGAAAGGTTGCATCCTTTCCCACTTCACTGGAGTCATCCCTCTTGTGAGTAGGCTCTCCGGTATGCTTTCCTTTTTTGAAGCACCTGGTGAATGTATGGGCTCCCCCACACCCTGAGCACTCATGTTTAAACTTCCCCCGAACTTACATGAGCCCTCGTTAAACTGCCAGCACACTCCCCATTTCTTTCCGGCCGGCATTCCAGAGGAGTGGCTACCCCCGCCCCCCCCTGAAATAACTGAGGCAGAACCTCCATAAACCCTGTGCGCCTCCCCGATGGCATCCATATAGCAAAACAACGCCGAACAATGCTCGGGGTTCTTTTCGCCTATGACGCTTGCCATAATGGTGAACGGTTTCAACCAATTGGCAAATGTCCGCAGTATTAACCGGTATCTCCTCTTCTCCTTATCTTCCTTCTAAGCCCTTGTACACATGGTCAGAGATTCCGTCGGAATGTTTCCTACCGACGGACCAACTTTTCCAACTTGACGGTAACATTTTCCGTCAAAATGTTCCGATCGGACATACTCCGATCATGTGTAGCCTACTCCGACGGACAAGGTGCCACGCATGCTCACAATCCAATTCGGACACGGAAGCGCTCGCTCAGGTAAAACTACTGCTCGTAATCGATATAGCACATTCGTCACGCTGCAATGTTAAAAATTATTTCATGAAGCGCATTCTCTTGTTCTTTACAATGCTGCAAGAAGGAACTTCTTTTGATGCTCATAGTCACACACACTTCTCCCGAACGTATTTCCTGACTCTTTTTTACTAATTTCATCAATACAATTTTTGAATTCGTCACATCTACACAATTTTTATTTTTTGTTTATTGTTGTTTTTGGGTGAATTTTGTGCTTGTTTTTTTCATAAACATCTCCTTTATTGAGAGCTCATCTTTCCATTTTTTTGGGGTGTGTTTTGTGTGTAAACTTACCAGAACAACATTATTATATTTTTTATATTTTATTTTTCTTCTTTAATCTACAGGAGGTTGTTTAGTGTTGGTGCCCCTTGTTATTCATTTCACTTTGTATTTTTGAAATGTACCTGCCTGCTCCCAAATAAACGGTCCTTTTGGAAGGAAAACACATACGCAAGTATTTCTTCAAACAAAAAAAAAACCTTTATTTAGGTCTCAAACAACTAAAAAGAGGAAGGCAGCTCTGGAGAAACTTGTTAATTTGGCGAAGCCTTTGGCCCCCAGGGCAGACATGAACTAATTAGAAAAAGAAAAATTGGTGGCCTGAGGAGTACATATCTCAGGGAGAGAAGTCTGGTCCAGAAGTCCTAGAGATCAGGAAAATCAGATGCCATCTATGTCCCCAGGATGTGGTTCTTCAAGAGGCTGCATCTTCTGTCAGACCAGACTGAACCCAGACCATCACTCTCTCGTCTTCCTTAGGCACTTCCCACCAGGTGTCCTTCCAGGCTGTGGCTGGGCTCCTGTAGTTGTGGCAGGAGGAGGAGAAGGAGGGCGCTGGTCGACCTCCTAGCTGCCACTTGCCACAGCCTCCCCCCGACTGAGGTCTTCCTGTATATGAAAATGGGACATAGTTTTAGTTTTTTGCGCATCAATCACACCATTTTTAGCTCATGACTTTTGCAAATTGAATGTTACCCAATAGAACAGACTATCATTCTGAGCCCAGCATTTTTCATTCTCGTCCCAATCATTTTTGGTCACTACTGTCTATTGATATGTAAACCACTTTGTTAAATCACAACTTACTGATCAATCTAGTTAACATCATTAAATGTACGACAAGAAATATGTTCAACAATGCAATACCTCAAGCAGGGCCCCACCAGATGTTGCTGCCTGGAAGGCCCAGGTTGGACGTTGGAAGCCTCAGCTGGGGGTGGAGGAAGCCTTGAAGGAAGACTGGAGAGTGGTGACCTGGGTACCCCCTGGTCTACCAGAAAATGCAGCCTCTGGAAGTAAACCATCCTGGGGTAATAAATGGCATCTGGATCTCCTGATCTCAAGGACTCCAGGTGCTTCTTTCACTCCCTGATATATATACTCATCATTACACCAATTTTCCTCTTCACATAGGCCATGTCTGCCGTGGGGACCATGATCCGCACCAAAGAAAGAAGTTTCTCCAGCGCTGCGTTCCTCTTTCTTCGGTCATGATAAAACGGGTTGTTGATCTGCCACAGGCAGGGCAGCTCCCTGTACAGTTCCAGGAATAGACCCATAAAATTGGGGTTTTGGAAGGGATCCATCTTCTCTACAAGACACAACACAAGACAAAACCTAAAATACTAATAATGCCATGATAAACCCTCCTAATCTTGTCCCAACATCGGCCTAGATAGAAGCAGTCTAGTCTAGTGATGTACCAAGTTCAAAATTTTACCTTCGTTTGCACGATCGTCGCGTCAGCTCCTCACTCTGTTCACAGATCGTACGGATGACACACGCGTGTTGCGTTTTATATACAGTGGGCATGCGTGAAACTCCGCCCACCCCTGACGTTCTTTCTAGACTATTCCCCGCCCCTTCGCTTTCGGCGCAGTGGGGAGAGCACATGACGGAGAGAACGCAGGTGCGCAGAGTTCCACTAACGAGGAGGAGGGTGAGGAAAGCCCGGAGCCTGAAACGTCCCGATCCAGGAAGAGAAGATTTAAGGCCTCAAATACTGTATGTCTTTTGGAGAGATGTTGGAGATGGTGGACATATTGAACAGGACTGACTATGATGGGAAGTATGGACCTTACCGAAACCCAAATATCAGAAAGGCCAAGATCATGACTAAAGTTGTGAAGAGTCTTCAGAACAATTTTGGGGTACGCCGATCCAAGGATCAACTGAGAAAACACTGGTCAGACCTGAAACTGAGGGAGCACGATCAGTACAGAAGGATCAAGCGTGTTCTTCAAAAAAGTAAGTAGTTGTCGTGTGTTCATATGATTATTCTTGCTTGCATACTGCTCCATGTGCTTTGATTTCATGTTGTGCAGTTTAAAATGGCCACTTTCAAGTTCATGGTTTCATTCGTTCGTAAGAAACATCGTTCTGCAGGTTAGTATTCCAGCTTAACAAAGTGTCCACAATAATGTTCTCACCATTGAACTCGGCCAAAAAACACAATTGTACAACACTTCCAAGCAATGTTTCATATTCCGATTTCTGCCCTCTGTGTGCTAATTATTCTTTTTTTACATTCTCATAGGGGAGAGAAGACTCGGCAAGTATGAGGACACCAGGGACCCCACCCCTCCCAAAGAAGGCAAAATTCCAAAACCAGAAGCAGAGGAGCAGGAGGAGGAGGAGGAAGGAGAGATCGTTGAAGTTGGACAAATTGTCACCACAACAGGTGAATATCGGAGAACACAGCTTCCGGTAAGCTCATCAATGTATGTCACCATATGTATAATACATGGTGTGTGTTTTTGCTTTGTTTTGTAGGTGATGTGGAAGAAGAATCCCATTTTACCAGTGAAAGTGCCCAGATCCTGATTGGGGAGATAATGGGGTGCAATCGGGATTTAGAAAATATAGAGCAAAACATCAATGATGTTAAAAATAAAATGAAGAACATCATTGATGTTTTGGGGAGAGTGTGAAACAGTCCAAACTAGCTAGGGTTTTATTTTTTGGCTTTTAAACCACAACTTTTGTATTTTTTGTAAATCCAAATTTGGAAGATGCACAGAGTGTGTCAACATGCGCTATCTCTCATCATGGGGGATCAATGTACGTGTTTTGTGGAAAGTGGCTGAGATGAAGGGGTTGCAGCCCCAAAACATGTACAGTACATTGATCCCCCATGATGGGAGATAGCACATGTTGACACACTGGTGTGCATCTTCCAAATTTGGATTTTCCAGGGGTGATACCCCATGTGATGAAGGCAATATCAGCCCAGTTTGTACATATGCATGTCTGATATTGTCTTCACTTTTCAAAGTTGAACTTTGTAAGTTCCTGTGTTCTGTATGTTACGCTTTGATACATGCCTGTTTACACAAAAACACCAAGTAAACAAAAAAATACCTGAAATAATGTTTTTGATACACCCAATTTGTTGGTTTGTTGTAAAACCCTTTTCTAAACGCACATGTGAATGTGCTTTGATTAAAAATTTTAATTATCAACAATGTGTGGCTTCCTTTTTCATTGTGCAAAAGATGTATTTGGAGTAAAATTGTTGTTTTCGGTGAGAATGGGTTATTTACTAAAGGTAACTCCACTTTGCACTCCAAGTGCAGTTTCAGGTGCACTTTTGCAGTGTACTTGTAGTGCATAGTGGATGTGCCTTTAGTAAATAACACCCACAGTGATGTGTTCATTTTCACAATCATGCCATTTTCCTGCCATGGTGCTGAAAATTAGCAAGATTTTGGCCAGTAATGCACTACATACATTAGTTACCAAAAACAAGGTGTGTGTGTAGCAGACCCACAACATAATAAGCTTATCTTAAGAAGAGACTGTCCCCTAGGACTCGGCTCGATTAGAAGAGAAGCCGGGAAATGAATCACGTTGACGGGCCAGATCTGTGATCCATTGCGGAGTACCTGGAGGGAATTATCTGGGGTGCCTGGATAAACTGAGGTTATACACAGTAAACCATTGGAGTATACTGCTGAGGATATACACCCGATTTGAGGATATACACCTTAAATATTGGAGCATATTGCTGTCTAACTGACAGCAGTGAGGTAAGGTACCCACTGCACTCAGTGTGTGAGCACCCACTTTGAGGAACTGTAAGATCACCGGTGGAACTACCCCGTGTTCATTCACAGAATTAACTCTTTACACAGCACAGTGTGGATTCACCTTATTTTGCATGAACTGATATGGATTGCTAGTCTTTTACGTCAATTAGAGACACTTTAAGAAACTTTTTGAATTGCTGTTTTTTTATTTAGGTTTATTTATATAATTTTTGATATATTTTTATACACACTTTTCCGTTTATTTTTTTGCTGGATTTTACCCTTACACAATTTTCTGTATACACGCTGGCACTTGGATGCACTTTTATGGATTGAGACACTTTTTTTGATTTCACAACTTTCTGGATTGATATTATCAGGATCTGCGTATTCGCTTTTATTACTTCACTTGCACTTTATTACGATTGCATAAATTATTTATATTTCTTTATTTGATTGTAGTATGAATAACACTAGGAATATGTGTATATTCTGAATACCCCACTAATCACTTTGAAGGATTTTATGCACATAGGTTATAGATATAATTTAAATTAATTTTAATCGCATAGGTGCGTCTTTTAGATTTTGCATGCGATTATTTATTTATTGCTACTAGATTTAATTAATTTCGTGTGGAGCGCAACACCATTCTTTTTTCACTAAGTATTACCTGAGGGGAGGGTCTGCACCTCTGTCGGTGGTTTGCTGCAACCATACCAGTTCTCTTTGCTTTACCATTGTAGCGCGAGGATAACCTATTATCAACATCACAATACTATTAAACTCCTTGTAGTTAAAATAGTACGACCCCGAGTTGGGTGGTGGGACGATAGGGACGTGCTTCCCATCAATTGCACCTCCACAATTGGGAAAGTCCCAACGACTGGCAAGTTTGCAAATCAACATTGCAAGCAGATTAGACACAAACATTTTTGGCCAAGATCAGTATAATGTTTTGGGAACTGAGTATTTAAAGCCTAAAGTATAAGGTCCCCTTGGGAGAGAGAAAATTGCTGTTGTGATCTGTATGATGTGAAGATTTTTTTTTTTGAGTGGAAACAATAAAGGCATTACTTATTTTAGCTGATCCGGAGTGCGGCTATCCAGAGTTTTTCTGATCCTTTATATAAGGTCCCCTTATCAGAGTCATCACCCCCCAATCCCCCCCATCTGATGGGCTCTTGCTAAAAAATGAGGGGGGGATGTTTTGGACAGGTAACCCTCTCCACTTGATTGAGAGCTGAATGCCTAAATAATGTGTAATACTTTGGGAAGCCCCTCCTTACTTACACTATTGGCAGCCCACCGGACAGGTAAGAAAAGTCATAATAACAAAAAGAAAACAAAATGAAAGCACATTATGACATTCTGCTATTACATATCAATATAATAATAGGGGGGAAAAATAAAAAATGATAGCATTTGGAAGTATTGAGGCAATCCCTTGCACTACATGCTTTGGTGAATTCATCCATAAATGTGAGCATCAAAAAGGTAGATATAGTGTGTATTGGGTTTGGTAAAGTCAGCAGATAGAGGATTGCTATCAGCTGAGCTAGCAGTTGGGGGGAGGGGGGTTCCTAATGAGTTTGGCACAACCAAAAAAAAATGTCACTCTGCATAAATTGAAGCACACACATAACATTTGTAGACATTTTAGGGGGTGTTTAGGGGAAAGCAATACTATGGAGCTGACAAAAGACATTGGTAAGTGACTAGACTATAGTTTTATGGGCCAAGAAGAGCATGGTGGGGAAGTTAGTGAGGCAAATATGCATGAGAACAAAGGGGCAGAGCATATGAATTAGAGCATATTGCAATGATGGTAATTAGGGAATGAGGAAAGAAATGCAAGACATTAGCAATCATGAAATACATAGAATGTGATGTTAAAGGATAAAACTTAGCTTCATATAGTCCTTTTGCAGGACCTGAATGATGGCAGAACAGGTCTCTGGAATAATGATCCCCAGAGCCTGGGGGGAGATGCCTATAGAGAACTTGAGGTCCTGAAGGCTTCTCCCAGTCGCCAAGTAGCGCAACGTGGCGATGAGTGTCTGCTCCGGAGGGATGGCTTGCCGCATGCAGGTATCCTGCCAGCTGATATAAGGGGTCAGCAAAGCCAGCAGACAGTGAAAAACGGGGTCCGTCATCCAGAGATAATTCTAATTCCGGGATTATTCTCCTGGATCTCACAGAGCAAAGGCATGTGCGAGAACTGGTCACGCTGGCGCAACCAATTCTTGGTCCACAAACGCCTCCCCTCCCTGTTCATGGACCGGGCTTGTGTCAAAGTAAGAACCCCAACACGAAGCCCCTGCACAGCACAAACTCTACGACGAGTACGTAGACGAAACATGGTTTGAAAACGGTCGGCTGGTCAGAACGGACAACAGAAAGCACCGATAAACAGCAATGCCTGAAAGAACTAACTGAATAGCAGAAGCAAGCAGACAATAAGCAATGCAAATCAAAGCGTACTATACCAAGATATAGTCCACAATGAGAAACAAATACTTACTGACTACACGCACTGATTATCAGATACGCAAAGACAAGCAGAAACTGAAGAGCAGTACCGGACTGAATCACAAATCTGAAAAGCGTGAATCGTCTCTCACCAAACTTCTACTAACACGCGATACACACGAGATCAGCAGAAGGAGCCCAAAGGGTGCCGGACGTGGTGCTGAACTTCCTAGTCCCGCCGTACACGGCTTACGTTACCGCATTCTTGGCAACTGGAAATTCCGACAACTTGGTCCGACCATGTGTATGCAACATCACTTCCGGACCTCGTCCGGAATTAATCCATCGGAATTAATCCGTCCGGCTTGACCCTATCGAGGTTAAACTTCTCAAGAGGTAGCAAGGAGAAAATCTCCACGTATTCCCCTTTGCAAATTTTATCCCTTACATCCTGTTTCAAGTGCGCTCCCAGCGGGCCCTCGAAGCATACATATACCTCACATTTCATGGCATCTGCGACCCTCACAAAGTCAGACCTTGCAGACGGCTCCATGGACCCTTTGTCGCTAGGATTCTCCCCCACCGGAGCCCACCTGGGGGGCACCCCCCAGCATCGCCGGCTTCCCCACCACTGGTTACCCCTTTTGCCCCTACCCTCCCCCAAAGCACCCCACCAATACCCTCAAACCTTCCAGCAACTCCTGCATCTGACCCCATGCCTGCAGGCCTGATCCCAGCCTGCGGTTAGTCAGAAGTCCCCAACAGTGGTTCTGGAGGAACCGCCCCCTCGCCTGTAGACACAGCCCCCAATAAATATTGTAAAGCATTGGTAAAAGCAACATTATCACACGACTTACCGGGCACCTTCCCCACAGCCGCCATGCTGACCTCCCTCAACGGCTCTAGTTGTCTTGGCTCCTCCTCATCTTCCGACACTTCCCCTTCGGGGAAGCCCCCCAAGAGAGGAGCTCCTGGATGCTGTGCGACTCTGCTCTGCGACTCTTCTCCCTGCTGCTATTCCGCTTCCAGTCTGACCCCCTTGCCGCCCTGATTTCCGTGCAACCGGGCCGGCCTGGGCAACGCTCCTGCCTTGCGACCACTTCCAATAACCGCCGGGTGGCGTCCGCCTACCCGCTGTGTAGCCTGATGATCTCCCCGCTCGTCCACCCACGGCCTGTGTCCTTGTCCCCTGCCTGTCCACCCCATCTGCAGGTCCTAATTTGAAAGGTGTGTGGGTGCAAGCCACTTACCCATACCTACCAGATTAAAACCTGCAGCTGTGTTCATACAACTGCTGTGTCCCTATAGAGTAGCAGGTGACTCCAGCCGCATGAGCAAACCACTCATCCACATGGCCAGAGAACCTGTGTGACTGAGCCCTTTTTTTGTTTTTATTTTTACCATTTTTTATCACTACTCTTGTACATTTTTAATAATGCTGTTGAACTGATGAATGAACATTCAAAGTAACCGCCTGGTGGCGTCCGCCTACCCGCTGTGTAGCCTGATGATCTCCCCGCTCATCCAGCCGTGGCCTGTGTCCTTGTCCCCCGCCTGTCCACCCCCTTCAACTCGTGCAGAGCTGCTGGGGGGACTGTAACTGCAGTATGCCCGGGTGAGGTGGCCACTCTCCCCACTTTTCCAGGTGCTGCCTGCATTCCGGTCTCCCACCTGTTCTCCCCCCTCGGCTCGTGCAGAGCTGCTGGGGGGACTGTAACTTGGCGGCACAGTGGTGTAGTGGTTAGCACTCTCACCTAGCAGTAAAAAGGGCTGCTGGTTCGAATCCTCAACCACGACACTACCTGCCTGGAGTTTGCATGTTCTTCCTGTGCCTGCGTGGGTTTCCTCCGGGTATTCCGGTTTCCTCCCACATTCATAAGACATGCAGGTAGGCTACTTGGCTTCTGTCCAAAAATTGGCCCTAGTATATGAATGGGGACCTTGGATTGTGGCTCCTTGAGGGTAGGGTCTGATGTGAGCATGCAATGTACAGGGATAGGGACAATTGTAGACACTCACTCAGGTTGAACTGGATGGACTGGTGTCTTTATTCAACCTTACTAACTATGTAACTATGTAACCGCTGTAGGTCCTGTTAAGCTGGCCACTCTCCTTGCCATGTCTGCCTCCAATGTAACCCTCGATGGATCCACGACCGACCCCGGCGAGTACCATGGCAGCCTGGATATGTGTCCGTGCGCCACTTCGCCTCCTTCCCCCACACGACCGGTATCTTCCGCCAGTACGGCCGCGACCTGGCTCTGTAGCCAGTCGGGACCTCTTGATGCCGCCGCCTCCCGCAAATGATCCATCAGGTACCCCATGTCCGCCATCTTGCCGCTACCTGCAGAAAACGAGGAGCAGTGAAAAAACTGCCTCCTCGCGTGGACTCCTCCTGAGACTGCCCGTACTCAGCCCCACCCCTAAATATGTGGCCGCTCCTACAGCTCTGGCCCCGCCCAAAGCTCCGCCTACTATACTCCCCTTTCCAATGTGTGTCACTAGACACACCGTCATGTCCAGCCCTTCACTATGCTCCCCTACAGTGCACTCTCGCTCCAGTCCCCTCTTCCACTTGGGCCATGTGGCCTGTACAGTATGAATCAGTTGGTTGTTTATGTGACTGGAGCCACCTGGAGTTGTGTGCAGGCAGCCTATGTTACACTATGTGGCTGTATAAAAACATCTGCAGGTCCTAATTTGGAAGGCGTGTGGGTGCAAGCCACTTACTCATACCTACCAGATTAAAACCTGCAGCTGTGTTTATACAACTGCTGTGTCCCCATAGAGTAGCAGGTGACTCCAGCCGCATTACCAAACCACTCATCCACATGGCCAGAGAACCTGTGTGACTGAGCACTTTTTTTGTTTTTATTTTTACCATTTTTTATCACTACTCTTGCACATTTTTAATAATGCTGTTGAACAGATGAATGAACAGGAAGTGTTATGAATTGAACATGGTGAGTCACTGGTACCGATCACTTACTATGTTCACTGAAGAAAGAGGAAAGGAATAGGTTGGTAAATAGGACATATTTACTAACCCTCATCCCTATCCTGAAACTATCCCCCTATGTGCAGAGAGTAGAGAAGAAGCCACTGCTGCAGGGGGCACATGGATTAAACCTGCTGGGGGGGTTAGATCCTGGACAGGGAGAATGATCATGGCTGATCCAGGGGTATTGGTTTTGGAGATCACCCCCCCCCCCCCCCCACACACACACACAGATTAATGATTATTCAGCCTAGGTTCGCATTGAAGCGATTTGGCATGTGATTTGACATGTCAAATTGCATGCCAAATAGGCAGCAATGGCACCGTCTGAATCGTTGTGATGCCGCATTTGTGGCGCTGCACCGATTCCCAAAAGTAGTTTCTGTACTTTTGCCGACCCATATAGTTATTACTATGCCACTCTGTGTCCCGTGATGTACGAAAAAGTAACAGAGATTTGTAGAGGGGAATGGAGTGTGTAAGGGGTGAGTAGAATTTACATTAGATAGGGGGGTGGGAGCAGGGCCGTCTTTAATATTGTTTGGACCCTGGGCAAAAATTTTCTTAGGGCCCCCTCCCCCCATGCAATTTCGCTCTCCACTTTCTCTGAGACATACAATAAATAGCAGCAAGACTTAAAATAAGTTTACTGTATCAGATCAGGCAGCAATTGTGATTGGTTGCCAGAGGTTACAGCATATTATTACGGCTTACTGACTGGTTGCTAGAGGTTACAGCACTCCTTAAGGCTCACTGATTAGTTGCTAGAGGTTACAGCACATTTCTGCTTGTTGATTGGCTGCTAGAGATTACTGTACAGTAATACTGCTCACTGGTTGCAATAGGTTACAGCACATCATCTCCTCACTGCAGGGGGGGGCATGATATACCTATGAATGGTGCCTTTATTTACATATCAATGCCGTTGGCCTCAGCTATTTCCATATGCATGTGACTGTCCCTCTATGTAAACACTAGTAAACAAGTGGCTCAAAAGCTGGTGTAGTAAGGAGGGGTTTGGGTTCCTGGAGGACTGGGACGACTTCTCAGTCGACAACCGGTACTATAGAAGGGATGGACTGCACCTAAATGAGGAGGGTGCAGATCAGCTGGGATTGAGGATGGCCAAAAAGTTAGAGGGTTTTTTAAACTAGGTGATGGGGGGGTGGGTTCAGAGATAGAGATAGTCAGCGTGGAGCATATTCCAGAGGGTAATATTAGGGGCATTAGTGGTGGGGTAACCGAAGCACATAAACCCAAGGTAAATATAGTAGCAAGTCCTAGTTGTAATCTTGGAACACCCAAGAGGATAGTGTGTGACTGGTCAAAATATATTAATACATTAAAATGTTTGTTTGCCAATGCCAGAAGTCTGCCAAGCAAAATAGGCGAGTTGGAAGCTCTGGTGCATCAGGAGAGCTATGATGTAATCGGTATTGCTGAAACTTGGCTTCATTCCTCACATGACTGGGCTATTAATATTCCTGGCTATGCACTCTTTCGGAAAGACAGAGTAAAAAGGAAAGGTGGAGGGGTCTGTCTGTATGTGAGAAATAATCTCAAAGCAAGTGAGAAAGAGGACCTGGTGGGCGGAGAGTGTGATGAGTCTGAGGCATTATGGGTAGAACTGCATACAGATGCGCGTAGTTCAAAGTTAATCATTGGAGTTTGTTATAGACCACCCAATGTTAATGAGGAGGTGGAGACTCAGCTCCTTGCACAGATAGAAAGGGCTGCAAGGGCTGGGACAGTGATAATAATGGGGGATTTTAACTACCCAGAAATTGACTGGGGTAATGGCACTGCTGGGACAGTTAAAGGGCAAAAATTTGTAAACCTATTACAGGACAATTTTATGGTACAGTTTATTGAGGCCCCAACTAGGAATGATGCTCTGTTGGACCTGGTAATCTCAAACCATGCAGAACGTATTACTAATGTTCAGATAAAGGAACATCTGGGTAGCAGTGACCATAACATGATTTCATTTGATGTTAGCTGTAAGCAAAAATCACATACGGGAAAGATAAAAACACTTAATTTCAAGAGAGCAAATTTTCCAAGGATGAGGGCTGCTCTCCAGGACTTAGACTGGGAGAGAATATTGGCACCAATGGGCACAGAACAGAAATGGGAATTCTTCAAAAAGCTTGTTTGTGATCTCACGGCAAAGTATATTCCCATGGGCAATAAGTTTAAAAGGTTAAAAATAAAGCCGATGTGGCTCACGGCCAAAGTTAAAAAAGCTATAAACTATAAAAAAAGAGCGTTCAAAAAATATAAAAATGAAGGAACACTAGTGTCATTTAAATGTTACAAGGAATTTAACAGACTATGTAAAAAGGAAATCAAGGATGCAAAAATTCAAAATGAAAGACAAATTGCAAAAGACAGTAGGACAAACCCCAAAAAATTCTTCAAATATATTAATAGTAAAAAGGTTAAGTCTGAGCATGTAGGCCCTTTGCAAAATAATCTGGAGTGGGTGACTGGGGACAAAGAGAAGGCTAACTTATTAAATACTTTCTTCAGCTCTGTGTATACAAAGGAGCATGGGGGAGCTCATGTCCACAATGGGGGTGGTACTGACACAGCCCCTAATCCACAATGGCTCATAAGTGATATGGTCCAGAAATATTTGCACAGAATAAAGGTGGAGAAAGCACCTGGACCTGATGGCATCCACCCACGGATCCTAAAAGAATTGAGCTCTGTAATTTCAAAGCCATTGTATCTAATTTTTAGGGACTCATTAATGACAGGAATAGTACCACTGGATTGGCGCAGGGCCAATGTGGTGCCTATATTTAAAAAGGGAACAAAGTCTTTACCAAGTAATTATAGACCCGTTAGTTTAACTTCTATAGTTGGGAAGATACTGGAGGGATTAATAAAAGACCACATAGATGAGTTCTTGCAGGAAAAATATATTTTGAGCAACAGACAGCATGGATTCATGAAAGACAGAAGTTGTCAGACAAACCTGATTTCTTTTTATGAGGTGGTAAGTAAAACCTTGGACAGAGGGGTGGCGGTGGACGTGATATATTTGGATTTTGCAAAAGCATTCGATACTGTTCCGCACACACGGCTCATGTGTAAGGTAAAGTCTACAGGTTTGGAAACATCAGTTTGTAGATGGATAGAAAACTGGCTAAAAGACAGAATTCAGAGAGTAGTGGTTAATGATTCTTACTCTGAATGGTCTAAGGTTATGAGTGGTGTACCCCAAGGTTCAGTGCTGGGACCCTTACTTTTTAATATCTTTATAAATGATATTGGGTCTGGGATCAAGAGTAACATTTCCGTCTTTGCAGATGACACCAAGCTATGTGGTGCAATAACGTCCTTACAGGATGTCACCAATTTACAAGCAGACCTCAATGCTCTGTCTAATTGGGCGACTATGTGGCAGATGAGGTTTAATGTTGAGAAATGTAAGGTTATGCACTTGGGGGCTAAGAATATGCATGCATCATACACGCTAGGGGGAGTACAACTGGGGGAATCCATAGTGGAGAAGGATCTGGGGGTTTTGGTAGATCATAAGCTCAATAATAGCATGCAATGCCAAGCTGCGGTTTCCAAAGCGAGCAAAGTCCTTTCCTGTATTAAGAGAGGTATGTACTCCAGAGAGAGAGATATCATTTTGCCCCTGTTCAAATCATTAGTAAGACCTCATCTGGAATATGCCGTTCAGTTTTGGGCACCAGTTCTCAAAAAGGATATCGGGGAACTGGAGAAAGTGCAGAGAAGGGCAACCAAACTGATAAGAGGCATGGAGCAACTCAGCTATGAGGAAAGATTAGAGGAACTGAATTTATTCACTCTTGATAAGAGGAGATTAAGGGGGGATTTGATCAACATGTACAAATATATAAGGGGTCCATATAGGGAACTTGGTGTCGAGTTATTCACTTTAAAGTCAACAAAGAGGACAAGGGGGCACTCTTTACGTCTAGAGGAGAAGAGATTTCATCTCCAAATACGGAAAGGTTTCTTCACAGTAAGAGCTGTGAAAATGTGGAATAGACTCCCTGCAGAGGTGGTTATGGCCAGCTCAGTGGATTGCTTTAAGAAAGGCCTGGATTATTTCCTAAGTGTACGTAATATAACTGGGTACTAAAATTTATAGGTAAAGTTGATCCGGGGAAAATCCGATTGCCTCTTGGGGGATCAGGAAGGAATTTTTTCCCCTGCTTTAGCAAATTGGATCATGCTCTGCTGGGGTTTTTTGCCTTCCTCTGGACCAACTGTGGGTATAGAATTGGGTATATGGGCTGGTATATGTATGTGAGTATGTATGTGTGTATATATATATATATATATATATATGTATATATGTATGTATGTATATGTGTATATGTGTATATATATGTATAGTATATTTTATTTTATTTATTTTTATTTTATTTTTTTTGGTTGAACTGGATGGACTTGTGTCTTTTTTCGACCTGACTAACTATGTAACTATGTGACTGCTATTTACATATGAATGCCAGTATTTACATGTAAACACAGGGTCTGCAGGTGAGTCATCTGTACACAACAATAGGGCAGAGCTGGGCAGCATTAGTAGCAGCACAGGACTAAAACTTCAAGGGAATGTAAACTGGGATAGTTGGCAAATATGAGGCAGCTGCTTTGGGCCCCACAACAATGACAGGGCCCTGGGCAGCTGCCCCTTTTGCCCTGCCTTAAAGATGGCCCTGGGTGGGAGATTTGTATCAGAACTGAGGAAGAATGAGACTAGAAGAGAGGAGTGAGAAGCTATGCTGGATAAGATAGGCTGTGTCAGGGGGAGAGCAGAAAAGAATACTCAGGCTTGGGGTAGTGAGTTGGAGGAAGGAGATCCACTGTGATGTGAGACAGAGAATGACAGTACAGGAGTGACTGCATGAAGACCTATCCTGGGCACAATCAATGAGACAAAGAATTGAGAAGGTGAGCAGGACAAGTATCTAAAAAGGGGGAGGAGTAACAAAACTACCAGCCAAATAGAAGATAATGCTGGGAAGGAGAGCTGACATCAGAGCACTGAGTCATGAAGGGAGAGAATGCCAGAAGGCTGGGGATCAGCTGCTAATCTAGAAGAAAGGCAGAGGGAGAAAGACGCTTGTCAGTTGCTGCACCATTTCATTTTGTTCTTCCCGCTCGGCTGTTTAGTCTATGTTCAGAGTTGTCTAACAAAGGGGGCAGAGCTCCGGATATTGGCCCCGCCCATCCCGACATCAGAGCTTCAATTTGACAGCTCCACAAACTCTCCCTGCAGCCATATGCCCCCGGCTTACCCCCAATCACTGGATTGCTAAATCCATGTCACACTGCTGAATGTCCTGCTAGCTAGGCTGTCAGCAATGGGTTTGGGCACCACCCCTGGATCCGGGGATAAATCCGGGGACACACAGGCTTCGGGGACAGTCTCCGCAATCAGGGGACTGTCCCCGGAAACCGGGGACGTCTGGTCACCCTATGTTGTAGCAAAAGACGCTGACAAGTCTATTGAATTCTCTACAGGTCACCTCTCCAGCCAATTGCCACATCCTGAATCCTCTCATCCTAGAAGCCAAAGTTATCCATTGTCTCGCAGCCTTGAGCCCTGTTTGGAAACTTCCTCTAAGCCCTCAGAAGTCAAGCCCCCTACCTTTGCATGTCACTAAACTCCCTTGGATGCACAGCCAGGCTAACTTGTCTGCAAGTTCCATACCTGGCAATGGGATTCAGGCAGTCGCTACACCTGGTGATGTGATTCAGAAAGTCTCTACACCTGCCAATGTGATTCAGACAATCGCTACACCTGGTGATGCGACCCAGTCGGCCACTGTATCAGTTATTAATATAGTGAAAAAGAAAAAAAGTGCCCCTTTTCTTTCTTACACCACCACTGCGCACAAATAAAATATGTGTAAAGTAAATCTCCAGCAGCTACTTATAAATAATATATAAATGTGTGATTTCAAATGAATAGAATAGTAGCGCTAATATTCACCACTAAATGAATAAACCTAAACAATCACCCTGTGAGAAAAGTGATCAATAATAATAGTGTCCATAAATTCAGACGCAAGTCCGTAAATAATTAAGTAATTGAAACATCCAAGTGATTAGACTCCAAAACTGAACAGATAATCTTGAAGCGACTTGAAGCAATCTTCCACCACACCATATGTGTTCAGTGTCACCGCTAAAGTGATCTCAAGGGCAAAACTTTTGATGGAATAATAAAAAAAAATTTACATACATTACATTCCGCATAGGTACAGATAAATGTAAACATGCGTTTGAGCACTCATAAACAATATTAACTGCAATATTAATTGCGATCTATATTTACACAATCTAATGTATAGGTAATTAGAGTGTATGTAACCTTAACATGAATAAACTAATAAAATACATATACAATATATATATATATATATATATATATATATATATATATATATATATATATATATATATATATATAAAAGTAGTAGGTGAGATGCACACACGGTCATTGAAACAGGTGTGCCAGCAATCGAGTCTGTCCCAAAGACTCAATATGAAAAAGCAGAAAAGGGATTGCTGCACAAACAAAAGTAAATTTATTGATAAAATTGACATCACATCAGGTATAATTCATGTATTCAGGTGACGTTTCGGGCTAAGCATGATATCGCCCTTCCTCATGACCACATACCTACAATAAAAATTGTAACCAACTTCACATATAAAGGCTTTTAGCTCACATCTATCATTAATCAGTTAATTACATTCAGTTGGAATCAATCTCCACAAACCACCCCTTGTATCTCTCATACATAATTTTTATATCTATGGGTATATCTGAACAATAGCTAAAAAACGGGACAAAAGGACGCCTTCCCTTGAAGATAGTATGCTGAATCATGTAGTTCATCCAAAAAAATATAAAGAAAACATAATCAATGAATCATCAAAATTAATTTGTATATTCTCATACCATGAAAAAAACTAAACGACAAACAAAGAAATCTCATAATGTGTGGCCGTATCAGCCAATATCTGGCAGATCGGTCAACACATATAGAGACTTATACCATCATAAAAATAAATAAAGATCAAAATCTGTATTTAACCCTTTAGGATATAAAGAGTCTAAGGCTGCTTTCACACTGGGTGAGGAGCAGCGTCGGCGGTAAAGCGCCGCTATTTTTAGCGGCGCTTTACCGTCGTTTTAGCGGCGGTGTGCGGGCGCTAGCGGGGTGGTTTTAACCCCCGCTAGCGGCCGAAAAGGGGTTAAACCCGCCCGCAAAGCGCCGCTGCAGCGAGGCTTTGCCGGCGGTATTGCCGCGGTGTCCCATTGATTTCAATGGGTAGGAGCGGTATAGGAGCGGTGAATACACCGCTCCTTCACCGCTGCAAAGATGCGGCTAGCAGGACTTTTTTCACCGTCCTGCCAGCGCATCGCTCCAGTGTAAAAGCCCTCCGGCTTTCACACTGGAGTTAAAGGGGCCGGTTTTTTTCAGGCGTTACACAGGCGCTATTTTTAGCGCTGTAACGCCTGAATACCGCCCCAGTGTGAAAGCAGCCTAAGCAATTTATCCAGTAAACTTCTCTTTTTCTCAATTCCAATTCTCTATTCCCCCCACGTCTATTAGTTGGAATACCATCGATTACCATATATCTCAATTGAGAAACCGAATGGTTCATTTCTAAAAAATGTCTAGATAGAGGTAATTTATCATTTTTATCCCTAACAGAATATTTAGTACGTAATAGAGGAAGTTTGGGACTTTAAAATGAAGCACCTGGATAATGGAGGTAGGTTTTAACCATATTAAAAAAATAATAATTTTTTATTGATTGTTCGGTAACAGATCATAAAAAATAATAAAGATCAAATTCATAAAGTATATAGGCGTAAGTACAGTAGAAGCATGATATATAGTATTCACATATAGCAGCACATAGTAGTAATAAATAAAATAATTGGGTAGTATGGCATGGTAGTGCCTATGACAGCAAAACCAACATCAGCAAGTACATCCACATAATAGATATGCATCCACTAGATGTAAAAATATAAATAAATTTAGTATATAGTTAAAAAAGTAAATTCATAATAAAATAAATATAGTTCCATATAAAGTATAGCTGGGACATCATTTCAAAAGCTCAACGCATTTCGTAGGTGTCTTCCCACTCATCAGGAGCTGATGCGACCAAAAAATTGGATCTTGCTCATGGCCCACCCTACGCCCACTGCCGCACACTGCACTTTCCATCCGGATTGGTGAGTCTGCCCTGGCTAACCATTTACACGCATTAAATCCCCATTAATTTATTTTTATTTATATGGTTAGTATATTATATTATTTTTTATTCTATTCCATAGGAATTTTTTGGTCGCATCAGCTCCTGATGAGTGGGGAGACACCCACGAAAACGCGTCGAGCTTTTGAAATGATGTCCCAGCTATACTTTGTACGGAACTATATTTATTTTATTATGAATTTACTTTTTTAACTATATACTAAATTTATTTTTGTTTTTACATCTAGTGGATGCATATCTATTATGTGGATGTACTTGCTGATGTCGGTTTTGCTGTCATAGGCACTACCATGCCATACTACCCAATTATTTTATTTATTACTACTATGTGCTGCTATATGTGAATACTATATATCATGCTTCTACTGTACTTACACCTATATACTTTATGAATTTGATCTTTATTATTTTTTATGATCTGTTACCGAACAATCAATAAAATTTTTTTTTTTTTTTTATATGGTTAAAACCTACCTCCATTATCCAGGTGCTTCATTTTAAAGTCCCAAACTTCCTCTATTACATACCGATTACCGGGGTGGAGGCACATACTTGTGCTTCATTTAAAGTCCCAAAATTCCCCTCCTTTTTAACAGAATATTTATGTCTAGCTATTCTGTCTTTTGACTTTTTGTGTGGTTTCACCTACATAGATCAAACCACACGGACATTTGATGATGTATATGACATATGTAGATTGGTATGTGAAATGATCTTTTATAGGGATATTGTAACCTTGAGTCGGATGATTAAAGGACTTCCCCTTAATCATGCTAGAACATTGAATGCATGACAAGCAAGGAAATGAACCATAATTAGGAGGTCACAAAAAAGTAACCCGTGAAGTGGGTGCCCTATACTGGTCAGATCTTACCAATCGATTGTATATGGTCCTACCCTTACGGTATGAAGGTAAAGGGGAGAAACGAAACTCAGGGACAGAAGGATAATTTTTGCTTAATATGGACCAGTGTTTTTTAATAATATTATTAACTTTATTAGAGAAGGGATGAAACTGAGAGATGAAGGGGAGCCTAGGACAGGAATTTTTTTCTTTTTTTGTTTCTAAATTAGTACGTTCAAAATGTACTGTATTACCAGGATAACCCCGCTGTCGTAGTCTCGCCTCCATCTCACTCAATCTGTCCTCCTTAAAGCTAGATTTATCAGTGATCCTAGCAACTCTTTTTAACTGACTTCTTGGAATGAATTTAAATACACCTGGAGGGTGAAAACTAGAATAGTGTAGTAGTTGATTGCAGTCTGTGGGTTTGCGATAAATATCGCTAACAATCCTCCCTTCCTGAACAGATAATAAAGTGTCCAGAAAAGGAATATATATATATAAACCATACATTCATATATACCTAGAATATGTACAACTGAAGTACAAGTCTCCAAATGTAAAATTACTACTTGAATCAAATAAAATATAAAACTAAAACCATTCGCTGGATTAGAGTTAATACACTAGTAAGTTGGAAGACTGAAAGATGGAAAAAAACTACTGGAGGGGGGGGGGGGGGGAGCGGAGTCGGCGACCGGGGTGAATGGTGCGTTGAGAGAAGAGCTCAGTCACATCAGGAGAATAGAAGCAACTCACAGCAGCGTGTGACAGCCTAAACCGGCACACATACACGGCGGAAGACGAGGTCACTGTAATCCTCGTGATGGCCAAGAGGAAAACCAGAGAGGGACCTAGAAAACTGACGGATTTTTACTCCGCGATCCCGGCCGGGATCATCCAAGATGGCGCCGCTGCAGAGCATTCTACCTCACAGCTGCTTCCTCATCACAGCGGCGTGGCAACTTAGGGAGAAGGTGAGTCCCTTGACAGTAGTATTACCCCGCTATCTCCCTTGTCAGCCTCCAATAGTCCCCTGAAACAAAAAAGGAGACTCTGCTCTCCAGATGAAGAAGGAGGTGAGCTGGGGGATGAAGGGCAGGAGATGGACCAGTCTGATGTATACACCCAGAAACTAGATGCTCTTCCTGCCTCTGCTCAGCCCCTGACTGATACTATTATGAAAGATATGATCCTCACCCTGAGGGGGGCTATACAGCAAGACATAACTAAGGTTTCCCGCACAGCGCACAAAGAGATAAAGGCCCTGAGTGGCAGAGTCATCCATGTAGAAACGAAAATGAGCGATTTCACTGCGGCTCATAATGAATCAGTAGATGCGCATCTGGATTTAGAAGATGAGCTTAAGGCCCTTCGCCTAAAGGTCACCGACCTCGAGGACAGGTCACGCATGAACAACGTAAAGTTTCGGGGGATCCCCGAATCAGTGAAGCCTGCTGACCTGCGTCCATTCCTCCAACAGCTGATGAGAACGGCATTACCATCCCTCACACCTGCGGATGTCATCATAGATAAGGCACACAGGCTAAGGAAACCACCTCATCTCCCTGACACGGTGCCTAGAGACGTCATTGCCCAAATCCACTATTTCCACGTTAAAGACCAACTTATGAGAGTTTCCAGACAACATAATACCCTCCCTGACCCGTATGCGAGGATCGCCATCTACGCTGATCTCTCACAAGCCACCATGAAAGCCAGGAACAACTTGGTTCCAATCACTAAAGCATTAAGAAATAATAAAATTCTGTACAAATGGGGCTTTCCTGCGAAACTTTTGCTTGAACGTGGAGGAAAATGGTTTACAATCTCGTCTCTGGAGTCTGGATTGGAGCTCCTGCAAAGATGGGAACTGCTCCCTAAAGATGCTTGCCATACTTCCTCAGGCCCTGCCACCTCCAGGCCTAGTTCTATTGATTATCGCAACGCCAGGGAAAATGGAGCAGGCTAGTTTTCAGTTTGATCGCCTTTCCTGACATGGAGGTAACAATATCCCTCGTCTCAACCATAGCAGTACACTCCGTTTTCAGCTGATACAGAATACTCCTGATGTTCGGCTGTATTGGACCATATCGGAAATATTTCTCCCCACTTCCGTTTCTGGGATTATCCCAAATCCATTCGATTGACTATGATTATCTCAAGTTTTTCTTTCCTAGTTTTAAACAGTTTGTGTTTAACTCATCCAGGATCTTGGATCTTTCCTATGCCTGCATTGGCATACCCATTGTTCCAATCCTCTGCTTTGGAAAATGTTCTCGTCACATTGCGCTTATCCTATTTCACCACTAGATGCCGACTAGGCTTCTCCGAAAACAGCTATGTCCATTAAAATGTTATCCATCAACGCTAGAGGACTCAATAGTCCATTCAAGCAATGAACATTGTGGAAGACGGCTCAGGAACAGAAATGTGACATTCTATTCGTGCAAGAGACGCATTTTTCAAGTCAAAATCCCCCCAGATGCTCTCACAATAAATATCCGCACACTTTTACGGCAAATGACTTTGGCAAACATAATGGTGTCTTGATTGCTATCAGAGACTCCGTTACATTTAATCTCATAGACAAATTGGTAGACAGTAGTGGTAGGTTTATTATTATTATTGCTGAAATCAATCACAAACTCTATACCTTGGTAAATCTTTATGCACCTAATAAGAAATCGATGAAATGTATTCGCAAGACAGTACAAAAAGCTAAAGTATTACAAAAGGGTAGTTTACTGATATGTGGGGACTTTAATATGCTTATGAGCGAAGCAATGGATTCCTCCTCTGTGGGGCGGAGAAACAAACCTTCTCTGGGACAGTACTACCTATCCGAAGAGCTGTATGACCCATGGCGGTGCCTCCACTCCACAGAAAGAGATTTCACATACTATTCACCGGCTCATTGACACTATTCTAGAATAGATTTTTTTTCTCACCGACAAATATCTGTTACAAAGCGTACTAAAAGCTAATATACATAATATTACATGGTCTGACCATGCCCCAATTATGATCGAAATAACCTACGCAAGTCAATCGAAACCTGTGCCCTTATGGCGAAATAATACTTACCTTCTCTCCAAACCTCAAATTCAGTCAGAAATAAAAAATAAACTTGAATATTTTAAATTGAATGACCAACCGGGAACACCCAGAACTACGATCTGGTGTGCCCACAAAGCAGTCTCCAGGGGCACATTGATCCAAATTGCTGCCAGAGAAAGAGAAAAAAGTCACAACGCATTACACAACTGCAGGTTCAAATCTCTGACCTAGAATCGGAACATAAACGCACAGCAGACCATTCCATACTGCAGCAACTAAACTCCAGTCGAGAGGAACTTATACAAATATTACAACATGACTATGGCATCTATTTTAAAAGACTCAAACTAACATACCCAATCCAACAGGGCTGGCAAACTGTTGGCCTCACAACTAAAGAAGCGGGTGAACCGTGCTAATATTTCGGTGCTTAAACATCACATAGACAACCACCCACATCACAACCCCAAAGACATTGCCAACACATTTAAAGATTTTTATGTATCTTTATATAACTTGAAATTAGATAGGCAAGTTCACCAACCCACAGTGGCAGACATTAATAAATTCCTGCATAACATTGACCTCCCCTCACTGGATCAGGAATCACTACAACACCTGAATACACCCTTTACAGAGGCCGAAATACAGGCGGTGATTAAAAATTTACCTAAACATAAATCCCCGGGGGCGGGTGGCTTCTTGGCCGAATATTACCAGGCATTTGAGCAAATACTCACCCCGAGATTAGTAGAGATTTACAACCTAGCCGCACAAACTGGTACATTTCCCAAAGAAATGTTGCAAGCTATAATAGTGACAATACCAAAACCCAGAAAAGACCCCTCCCATCCCCAGAATTATAGACGCATTTTCTTGTTAAATACTGACCTCAAAATTTATGCCAAAGCACTCGCCAACAGACTAATGACAGTGACCCCCGCTCTTATTGGATTGGAACAGGTAGGATTTGTCAAAGGTAGACAGGCCCCAGATAGCACGAGAAGGATGATTAATCTGATGACGTACGCGGAACTCAATAAGACGCCCAGTATATTTGTTGCTCTCGATGCGGAAAAAGCATTTGAGTGCACTGGCATTATCTATCCGAAACACTCTCCAAATTTGGACTGAGAGGTTTTGTACACTCGGCGATTATGTCCCTCTATACAAACCCCACTGCTAAGGTTTATACCTCAGGTATGCTCTCTGACCCCTTCAACCTTACCAATGGAACCCGACAAGGCTGTCCCTTATCCCCAGTAATATTCTCCATGGTCATAGAACCCCTAGCTGAACTTATTAGAACTACTACTGACATAAAAGGTCTTCAAATAGGACAGAAATAACACAAAATTGGACTATTTCCCGATGACATTATTCTCACTTTAACCAACCCTGAAGCCTCTCTGCCCAAAGCCAAGGAACTACTACATGAATTTGGTAAAATAACATATTATAAAATTAATACCACTAAATGCTATGCCCTTCCCCTGCATTTATCTGAAGACAGGACACGTAGACTACAAAACATATTTCCTTGTAACTGAAATTCACCTTCCATTACCTATCTCGGTATCCAGTTGACATATCCTACCTCGAAACTGTATGAGGTCAACTTCACTCCTCTCCTGGCGCAAATACAAGTAGAACTCTCCCAGCTCTCCAAAATTCACCTCACTTGGGTTGGCCGGATAGCCGCTTATCAAATGCAAATTATTCCCAAGATACTCTACCTCTTCAGGGCTCTCCCGATCCCCGTACCACAAAAGTTCTTTTCCGAATTGGCCTCAAAACTGAATAAATATATATGGCAAAACAAGAAGCCCAGAATAGCTTTAGCAACGTGTCACGTACCTGGTTAGAGAGCCCCAACGTGCAGGGAGCGGCGCCTCGTGAGCCTCCGGCTCTCGAGCCCCTGGTGATGGAGACAGGGGTTCAGGAGCCCGGAGGACACAAGTGCCTGGCCGGATAGCAGATAGCGGGTACAGCCGGAACAGATGGTAGACTGGAACGGCAGGTGCAACCGGCGCTGGATGTCGGTCTAGGACTGCTGAACAGCTGGCACAAGTGGACCGGCAAGGAGGCAGAGGTAACGGGTGCCGGACTTCAGGCAGACAGGCGTAGTCAATCAGGCTGGGTCGGCAACGATCTGGCAGCGGAGGTACAGGAGCGGAAGGCAGAAGCGTAGTCAATCAGGCTGGGTCGGCAACAATCTGGCAGCGGAGGTACAGGAGCGGAAGGCAGAAGCGTAGTCAATCAGGCAAAAGGTCAAAGGCAGGCGGAAAGCAGGCAAGGTCCAGGAACAGGTTGGGTATAATATCAGGAACACGATCACAAACAAATAGCAGAAGTCTCAGGAACGCTGTAGACCGAACAGCACCGAGGAGCAGGAGCTGTGGCCTTAAATAATCTATTGGGCGCCAGGATTGGTCGTACGTCCCGTTCGCGTACCCCCGCGGGTGGCCGTGGTTACGCTCGTGACCCCGCGCACGTCCGTACGGTGCGAGCGCCCGCTTGTGTCGCCGCGCACCTGCGAACGTCTGTTGGAAACTGCGTGCACCCGCGCGTGTTTGTTCGCGCCAACCCGCGTCCGAGGGCGTCGGAGATCCCTTCGTACAGGAACCCTGCAGGTACGTCTCCTCTGTACGATCGGGGTAGCGGAACGACCGTGACACTGCCCCCCCCCAAGGGGCAACCTCCGGATGCCCAACTGTGTCATCCTATCTGGATGAGACCTCTTGAAGGCTTGGATTAGTTTTTCAGCATGCAGGTTGGACTCTGGTTCCCACGAATTCTCCTCAGGGCCATAGCCCTTCCACTTAACCAAGAACTGGGTCTGGTTCTGTCTCCTCCTGCAGTCCAGAATGGACTCGACCTCGTACTCTAGTTCCCCATCAATTGTCACGGGCTCGGGAGGGTTGGTATTCCGGTCAACAAAGGGATCAGGAACCGCAGGCTTCAGTAGCGAGACATGAAAGACCGGGTGTATCCGAAACGACTCCGGGAGTTTCAGCTCAACGGCCACGTCATTCAGTTTCCTTATAATGGGAAATGGACCCACAAACTTCGGGCCCAGCTTCTTGGATGGGCAGGCTAGCTTCAAATTTAGTGTAGACAACCAGACCTGGTCCCCGACCTGGAGGTCAAGTTCCCCTCTTCTCCTCTTGTCAAAGGCCTCTTTATAGCATTTCTGGGTCTTCGCCAGGGTCTCTTGAAGAAACTTGTTGTTGTTCAAAAAAAAATTAAGGTCCTCCAGGACTGCAGGTACTGAACATTCGGGTAGGCTACTGGACAAAAAAGACGGATGGAAACCAAAATTTGCGAAAAATGGTGACTGTTTAGTGGCAGAATGAGTAGAATTATTGTAAGCAAACTCTGCAAGCGGTAAAAGTGATGCCCAATCGTCCTGAGAGAAGGAGCTTCACAAAGAGCTTTCCAGAACCTGGACGTAAACTGTACTCCTCTGTCAGAGGTAATGTCAGCAGGAATACCGTGGAGCCTTACTACTTCCTTAATAAAGGCTCTGGCCGTTTCTGTGGCCGACGGGGTCCCCCTCATAGGTATGAAATGGGCCATCTTGGTAAACCTGTCTACCACTACCAGGATAGAGGAGAAGCCTTCAGAGAGGGGCAGATCCACTATGAAATCCATAGATATCATCTTCCATGGTCTGTCCGGGATGGGTAATGGTCTCAACAAGCCCCAAGCCCCTAATTTGCTACCTTTATTCCTGATGCAGGTGGTGCATGCTTCCACATATTCCCTGCAATGCTTCTTCATCTGGGGCCACCAAAACGTGCGCTGGAGCAAGTCCGTGGTCTTGAACACCCCAAAGTGACCGGCCAGTGGATGGTCGTGACAGGAACTGAGGACCGCCGTACGTATCTCTTGGGGGACGAAGATTCTGTCCTGATGCCAGAGAAGACCGTCCTTGGAGGTTAAGGAGATGTCTGGTGGGATGGCTGGATCACTGGAAGCCTGTTTGATTTGGGATAGGAGACCTTCCTGGAGCAGAAGGAAGTTTCCTGGAGGCAGGATGGTGTCGGGGGTAGGAAGTTCCACAGCTTCGTTGTACATCCGGGAAAGAGCATCAGGCTTCACATTCTTTGACCCGGGCCGGTACGTGATGTGGAACACAAATCTAGAAAAGAAAAGTGCCCACCGGGCCTGTCGAGGTTTCAGTCGCTTGGCTGCTTTCAAGTATTCGAGATTTTTGTGGTCGGTATAGACCAGGATTGGATGAGAAGCGCCTTCAAGGAGATAGCGCCATTCCTCCAATGCTGCCTTGATTGCTAGGAGCTCTCGGTCACCGACATCATAGTTGCGCTCGGCTTCCGAGAGTTTGCGGGAGAAGAAAGCCACCGGGTACAGAAGTGACTTAGGTCCCTGTCTCTGGGAAAGTACTGCCCCAACGGCCACTTCCGAAGCATCCACCTCCAGGATATAAGGCAGCGAAGCGTCGGGGTGTTTTAGGATTGAGGCAGAGACAAACAGGTTTTTCAGGGTTTCGAAGGCCTCCTGAGCCCTAGGGGTCCACTGAAATTTCTGGTTCTGTTTGGTCAGTTCAGTGATGGGGGAAATAATGGAAGAAAATCCCCTGATGAACTTCCTGTAAAAGTTCGCGAATCCCACGAAGCGTTGGACCCCTTTTTTGTCCGAGGGAGCGGGCCAGTCTACGATAGCTGAAATCTTCTGGGGGTCCATTTCTATGCCGTTTACAGAAATGATCAAGCCCAGGAATTGGATGCTTCGCTGTTCGAAAACGCACTTTTCTGGTTTGGCGTAAAGGCCATGGAGGCGGAGACGGGCTAGGACACTCTTCACATGCTCCCGGTGTTCATCTAAAGAGGAAGAGAAGATCAAGATGTCATCAAGATCTATAACAACAAACAAATCAAGGTACTCTCTGAAGACATCGTTGACAAAGTGTTGAAATGTAGCGGGAGCGTTACAAAGTCCAAAGGGCATAACTCGGTATTCGTAATGTCCGAAGCGGGTACGGAAGGCGGTCTTCCATTCGTCGCCTCTACGAATGCGAATGAGGTTGTAAGCGCCCCGTAAGTCCAACTTG
Source organism: Lithobates pipiens (assembly GCF_037356315.1). Classification (NCBI taxonomy): domain Eukaryota; kingdom Metazoa; phylum Chordata; class Amphibia; order Anura; family Ranidae; genus Lithobates; species Lithobates pipiens. The sequence goes on along the minus strand of NW_027507903.1, from coordinate 377,153,000 downwards.
GAGAACACCTTGGCCGACCCCAGTCTCTGAAATAACTCGGGCACTAACGGTAGGGGGTAACGGTTCTTAATTGTGACTTTGTTGAGCGCTCGGTAGTCCACACAGGGCCGTAAGGAATGGTCTTTCTTCTGAACAAAGAAAATCCCTGCGCCTGCTGGGGAAGTGGATGGTCGTATGAAGCCCTTCTTCAGGTTGTCGTCCAGGTAAGTTTTCAAAGCACCCAGCTCGGTTTCAGACAAGGGGAAGATCCTCCCGAACGGAATCTCTGCTCCAGGGAGTAGGTCAATAGGGCAATCGTATTGTCTGTGGGGAGGTAAACTCTCTGCGCCCTTTTTACTGAACACATCTAAAAACTGGTGGTAAGCTTCGGGCACAGCCTGTCGGAGCTCGGTGTCTGTCTCCATGCAGAGCAGAGAAGAAGAGGCAGGATCCGTATTGGTGGCTGGGAAGCAGTTTTGATGACAATACGCCGATGGGAATTCTACTTCTCCAGTGAACCAGTTAATCAGAGGGTTGTGGGCCTTCAACCAGGGCATGCCCAGGATCACAGGAAACAGGGGGGATTTGATGATGTCCAGACTCAGGAGTTCCTGGTGAACTCCGGCAATGGTGACAAAAAGCGGGGACGTCTCCTGGGTAACAGGTCCGGATTTAAGGGAGGAGCCATCGGCTAGAAAGATCGAAAGTCCCTTTACCCTAGGCCGAAGAGGGATGTTGTTTCTCAGGGCAAACGACAAGTCCATGAAGCCGCTGCAAGCTCCAGAGTCTATGATGGCGTCAACGCTGAGAGTCTCTCCGGAAAACTGTAGGAGAAGAGGTACAACCAGGTGAGAGGTGGTATTGGTGCTGGGCAGAGTGGTAGGAGAAGCAGAAGGTGCAAGAAGGCACTTACGTGACTTGGCGGGGCAGGTGCGAACATAATGTCCAGATTCCCCACAATAAAGGCAGAGGTTGCCAGTTCTTCAGCGTTGGCGCTCCTCGGGCGTCAAGGAGGGACGAAGAAGACCCAATTGCATAGGCTCCGAAGGATCCAGAGAAGGTGGAGCAGGAAGGACCGGAGGATTGGGACTTGGAACCCGTGGCATCATCCAGACTGGGCGAGAAGTGGAAGTCGAGCGCTCTAAACGACGCTCTCTCAAATGCCTGTCGATCTGAATCGAGAGGTCGACGAGGGCTTCGAGGGTTTCAGGGATTCCCACGCGAGCCAGTTCATCCTTCAATGCTTCCGAGAGTCCCATGCGGAACTGGTAGCGGAGGGCTGAGTTATTCCACTCTGTGTCGGCACTCCAACGCCTGAACTCAGACACATAGTCTTCTACTGGCCTGCGTCCTTGTTGGAGTGCATGCAAAGCTGCTTCTGCAGTGGCGGCAAGTTGCGGGTCCTCATACAGTTGGGACATGGCTTGGAAGAAAACGTTCAAAGAGTCCAAAGCGGGGTCCTTTCGTTCGAGGAGACGATGTGCCCAGGCCTGAGGTTCGTCGGTTAATAGAGAAATGACGAACCCCACCTTTGTCGCCTCGAGAGAAAAAGTCCGGGGTTGGAGGGCAAAAAAGAGCTCGCAGGAGTTCCGGAAGGCCCTGAACTTGTTCCGGTGACCGGAGAAGCGATCTGGTGTAGGTACCCTTGGTTCTGGCGGCATCATAACCACTGACGGTGGACCTGGAGTCCCAGAGGCAGCCGGGGCTGCGGCAGACAGGGCCTGGACCCGTTCCTCCAAGCGTCCGTAGCCTTCTTGTAGGCTTTTCACGGCCTGGGTGAGGCCGGCTAGATGATGACAGAGTTCATCCATGGGAGATGCTCCCTGCGAGGGCTCAGACATCTTGGCTGTTCGGTACTGTCACGTACCTGGTTAGAGAGCCCCAACGTGCAGGGAGCGGCGCCTCGTGAGCCTCCGGCTCTCGAGCCCCTGGTGATGGAGACAGGGGTTCAGGAGCCCGGAGGACACAAGTGCCTGGCCGGATAGCAGATAGCGGGTACAGCCGGAACAGATGGTAGACTGGAACGGCAGGTGCAACCGGCGCTGGATGTCGGTCTAGGACTGCTGAACAGCTGGCACAAGTGGACCAGCAAGGAGGCAGAGGTAACGGGTGCCGGACTTCAGGCAGACAGGCGTAGTCAATCAGGCTGGGTCGGCAACGATCTGGCAGCGGAGGTACAGGAGCGGAAGGCAGAAGCGTAGTCAATCAGGCTGGGTCGGCAACAATCTGGCAGCGGAGGTACAGGAGCGGAAGGCAGAAGCGTAGTCAATCAGGCAAAAGGTCAAAGGCAGGCGGAAAGCAGGCAAGGTCCAGGAACAGGTTGGGTATAATATCAGGAACACGATCACAAACAAATAGCAGAAGTCTCAGGAACGCTGTAGACCGAACAGCACCGAGGAGCAGGAGCTGTGGCCTTAAATAGTCTATTGGGCGCCAGGATTGGTCGTACGTCCCGTTCGCGTACCCCCGCGGGTGGCCGTGGTTACGCTCGTGACCCCGCGCACGTCCGTACGGTGCAAACGCCCGCTTGTGACGCCGCGCACCTGCGAACGTCTGTTGGAAACTGCGTGCACCCGCGCGTGTTTGTTCGCGCCAACCCGCGTCCGAGGGCGTCGGAGATCCCTTCGTACAGGAACCCTGCAGGTACGTCTCCTCTGTACGATCGGGGTAGCGGAACGACCGTGACACAACGTTATATAAACATAGAAAAATAGGTGGAGGAGGCCTACTCAATGCTTATGCATATTATTAGGCCTCACTACTGGATCAACTAAAATATTGGTTCTGGTGTCAAGAGTAGTGATGGACGAACTTCCGACGGGACGTTTCGTGAACGCGGACCGCGAACGCGGCCGATAGTTCGTGAACCATAACGTTCGCGGCGGGCCCCATTGACTTCAATGGGAGGCGAACTTTGCAAACCTACAGGTCAATTTGCAGCCACAAAATAATTACTAGCTGTGCAAACATAGTCCCACCACATGGCCAATGACATAACACATGTATGAGGTGAATCTGGGATCGACAACAACAAGCATTCTTTTTTTATATGTGAAATTGTTGTGACAATTCAAGACTGTGGAGCGCATGAAGGCAATGGAGGAGAGGGAAGGTCAGGGTAGGCAAAGAAGAGGGTGCAGGAGATGATCACCAGCAGCGTGACATACAGCAATGACACCTGCACCGTGATAGAGTGATCTGACACCAGCACCGTGATAGAGAGCACTGACATCAGCAGTGTGACATACAGCAATGACACCTGCACCGTGATAGAGTGATCTGACACCAGCACCGTGATAGAGAGCACTGACATCAGCAGCGTGACATAAAGCACTCACACCAGCACCGTGATATACAGCACTGACATCAGCAGCGTGACATACAGCAATGACACCTGCACCGTGATAGAGTGATCTGACACCAGCACCGTGATAGAGAGCACTGACATCAGCAGCGTGACATAAAGCACTCACACCAGCACCATTATATAAAGCACTGACACCAGCACCGTGATATACAGCACTGACACCAGCACCGTGATATACAGCACTGACATCAGCAGTGTGACATACAGCAATGACACCTGCACCATGACAGAGTGATCTGACACCAGCACTGTGATAGAGAGCACTGACATCAGCAGCGTGACATAAAGCACTCACACCAGCACCGTGATATACAGCACTGACACCAGCACTGTGATATACAGCACTGACACCAGCACAGTGATATACAGCATCGACACCAGCACCGTGATATACAGCACTGACATCAGCAGCGTGACATACAGCAATGACACCTGCACCGCGATAGAGTGATCTGACACCAGCACCGTGATAGAGAGCACTGACATCAGCAGCGTGACATAAAGCACTCACACCAGCACCGTGATATACAGCACTGACACCAGCACCGTGATATACAGCACTGACTCCTGCACCATAAGCAGCCCCAGGAGGAAGTCAGCATAGCACAGGGATGGTGGGAGCCCCTCATAATAAGCATAGCACAGGGATGGTGGGAGCCCCTCATAATATGCACAGCAGAGGTACAGCCCCAGGAGGAAGTCAGCACAGCACAGGGATGGTGAACTTTACAAACCTACAGGTCATATTTGCAGCCACAAAATAATTACTAGCTGTGCACACATAGTCCCACCACATGGCCAATGACATAACACATGTATGAAGTGAATCTGGGATCGACAACTACAAGCATTCTTTTTTTATATGTGAAATTCTGACAATTTAGGACTCTTGAGACAATGGAGGCGAAGGAAGGTCAGGGTAGGCAAAGAAGAGGGTGCAGGAGATGATCACCAGCACCGTGATATACAGCACTGACACCTGCACCGTGATAGAGTGCACTGACACCAGCACCGAGATAGAGAGCACTAACAGCAGCACTGATACCAGCAACTTGCTGCTGGGCCCCAAAAATATGACACCGCTCAACCTCTTCAAACAGGAGGGTACGGGCATATAGTACGGTGTGCTTTTTAGGTTGTGATTAGCAGACTGTACCTCACTCAACCCTATATACTCTAGTAATCTATACCTTACCAGTCCTTAGAAGGACCTTTGTGCAACTAGTAGGTTGTGATTAGCAGACTGTACCTCAGTCCCTATACTCATAAAGGACTGCTGCAGAATAGGGCAGCAGTCAGCAGTAGTGCACCTCAACCCTATATATTGTGGACCTATACCAGTCCTTAAGGATTAGCAGACTGTACCTCACTCAACCCTATGTACTGTAGTACCCTATACCTTACCAGTCCTTAAAAGGACCTTTGTGGAACTAGTAGGTTGTGAATGATTAGCAGACTGTACCTCAGTCACTATACTGATAAAGGACTACTGCAGCAGAAGGGCAGCAGTCAGCAGTAGTGCACCTCAACCCTATATATTGTGGACCTATACCAGTCCTTAAGGAATAGCAGACTGTACCTCACTCAACCCTATGTACTGTAGTACCCTATACCTTACCAGTCCTTATAAGGACCCTTGTGAAACTAGTAGGTTGTGAATGATTAGCAGACTGTACCTCAGTCCCTATACAGATAAAGGACTACTGCAGCAGAAGGGCAGCAGTCAGCAGTAGTGCACCTCAACCCTATATATTGTGGACCTATACCAGTCCTTAAGGAATAGCAGACTGTACCTCACTCAACCCTATGTACTGTAGTACCCTATACCTTACCAGTCCTTATAAGGACCTTTGTGGAACAAGTAGGTTGTGAATGATTAGCAGACTGTACCTCTGTCCCTATACTGATAAAGGACTACTGCAGCAGAAGGGCAGCAGTCAAGTATAATATTCTTTCTATATTTGGAAGAAAGAATATTATACCTTTGTGGACCTAATAGTAAAAGCTCCTGATTAAACTGACTGTCCCTCACTGCCTCACACACAGCTTCCTGCCTGTCCCTATTTAAACTGACAAAACAGAGGCTGCTGGAACAATAACTTGAATAGCACTTTTGTGGACCTAATAGTAACAGCTAATGATTAAACTGACTGTCCCTGCAGCACACAGCGTCCTGCCCCTCTCTCTACACTGACAAAAGACAGGCTGCTGCAACAATCAGTAGCACAGTAGTGCCTCAAACCTATATCCTGAACTACACCTAACACCTATACCAGTCCTGAAAAAAACTTTTGTGGACCAAATAGCTAGCGATTTGGGTCACTGCAGTCTCTCCCTGCTCCACACACCAACCTCTCCCAATAGTGACAGAAGAAAGTATGTAAAATGGCCGCCGGATCAGGTCTATTTATAAGTTAGGGGGAATGTCCAAGTGTCCTGCTGTAATGTCTCAATTGGCTGTCCTGTACCCCATGATGGATGTGTCATCATAGGTCAAAGTTCTTTTACACAGTAAACACGGAAGTCCACCGGGCGAACGGCGGCAATAGTCCGCCGATCGGGCGGACCGCGAACAGCCGAAATTCGCTGTGAAACGACCGCCGGGTGAACTGTTCGGCCATCCCTAGTCAAGAGGATAAACTATGGTCCTGCATAGAACAAGAAGTGACTCCAGGGCATAAAAGCCTGGTCCCTGTTAACAAAAAATACATTTCCAGATGAAACTCTCCATACCCTTAATATACCCCTGACAACATATGCTTACCTTATATAAAACTTCTCTACACATCATTGGAAACAAAAGGGCATCCACTATACCATTGATGAATTACGGCAACCCACAGCATTAGACACCTTTATGATACAACAAGGTCCACCCTAAAGTGGAGCTTCCGCTCATTGGAACCCCCCCCCCCACCGGCGCCACAATTGGCACCTTTCAGGGGGGAGGGGGGTGCAGATACCTGTACAGTACAGGTATCTGCACCCACTTCCGGCATAGATATCTGCAGAAGGTACGCCCCTTTCCGCAGAATCGACGCCCCTTTCCGAAGGTCCCCCGCTGTCTGCTGGGAAACACACGGATCCCAGAGACAGCGGGGACCATCCTTATTGCGCAGCGCGACTCGCGCATGCGCAGTAGGGAACCGGGAAATGAAGCCGCAAGGCTCCACTTCCTGATTCCCATACCCAAGATGGCGGCGGCAGCACCCGAGAGACGATCGAGAGATCGGCTTTGGGTGCCGACATCGCGGGCGCGCTGGGCGGGTAAGTGTCATTATTTTAAAAGTCAGCAGCTGCAGTATTTGTAGCTGCTGGCTTTAAAAAAAAAAAAAAAACGGCGCACTCCCGCTTTAATCACTACCACATGAAAAATCCAATTACATCTATAGTACTACCCTTAAAAATTTGGGATTACCTAAGGAACAAAAGTGGTCCACATGTTAAAGGCATATCACTGTGTTACAAATTTTCCAACTTCCATACCATGCATTCCAAACTCCCATCTATGCACAAGTGGGAGGCGGAAATAGGTAGATCCTTTGCGCTACCACAATGGTTAGCAGCTATTAAATATAACAATAGATCCTCGGAATGTGTGGATCATTGGGACAATTCCCATAAGATCCTCCATAGATGGTACCTAACTCCAATGCGTCTACACACCATGAACCCGGCTCTCTCTCCGTTATGCTGGAGACATTGCAATCACACAGGTAACCTACTACACGTCCTGTGGCTATGCAAGGCTCTGAAACAGTTTTGGGGAGACGTTTTCTCTCTTATATCGAAAACGACTCAATCCAAGTGTAACCCCTCCCCAGAACTAGCACTGTTAAGTATGGGGATAGATTCCTTCCCATATAGACAACGGAAAGTGGTAGTAAACATTCTTTATGCGGCTTGTATATCAATAGCAGCCAAATGGAGATCTGCCATTCCCCCAAGCATAGCAGAAGTTATTCATAGAGTGAACTCACAAAGTCTAATGGAAAAATTATTAGCTTATAAGGAAGGAAGAGCAAGTACCTTCCATAAATTCTGGGATAGTTGGACCTCATCTTACTAGAGCCTCTAGGGTTGATATTCTACTAACAAGACATACTGGAGTATTGGATAATTAATAGTATCTTCTGGTGAAATTATAATATCATTGCAGAGGTCTTGAACATGACACTGCTGATCTGTTTCTGATGTTTGTTTGGTTATTTGGTTTTTGATTACACATCTACTAGGTATACAAGCCTACCTGTATCCTCGAATCAAAGGTAGCCTTTCCTCCCTCTGTCAATGCGTCATTTGATAAGGGTAATAGTATTATACTAGGATACTTTACTTTGCTAATGTTGGCCAAGAGCTGGGCCGCAACCATAGATCCTGAGATCATATTGAGATAGCCTGCTCACAGTTTGCTCCCGTTTGGGGTGACAGGCTTTTTGTAGTACCTATTCCAGTTTACAATACTCCCTCAGGCTCTCCAGTTAATGTTAGTAAAAGTCATTGTTATTAGACCATGCAATAATATCTACAAAAGAGTGTCCTACTGAATATGCAATTTATTGACATTATTGTATACTGGCTTGTCTCTCTCTTTTTTTAACATACTTGTACTCAGAAAATGTATAAAAAAATTTTGGTTATAAAAAGAAAAAAACCTACTGGCCACCCTCCCTGATATCAATAGGGGGATAATAATCTTAGCTAAATATACTCAGAGAGCCAAAGAAAACTAGCATATATATGCATAACACTGTGCATTGTACTGATGCCATTCATTATAGATTACTACTAAAGCAGTTCAGATCGAGTTCAATGTTTAACCCTCTTGGGTGAAGACTCTTGAGAAGAAAAATCCATTTGGTTTCACGCTGTGATAGTTCGCGAACTCGATTTGAACTCCTCCATGAAAGGAATGTACAGTCAATGCCACAGAATTGTAAAACAGAAGGATCTTGGTCATGCTTTTCCCTAAAATGCAGTGATATGCTATGATGTTTGAAGCCCCTTCTGATATTAGCCAAATGTTCAGCTATACGAACCTTCAAAAGGCGTTTCGTTCATCCCACATAATACAACCCACACAGACACCACAAAAGGTAAACCACATAGGATGAATTGCACGTGATAAACTGTTCAACCTCAAAAGTTTCGTCATCATGATTGGTAACACTAGTAAAGCCTCTATTCACAACTTTTACAGTCCTGCAACAGTACATTTACAACAATTAAAAAAAACCTTTGAAATCTATATTCTGAATGCGTTTGAATCGGGTGGATACAGAATTTTTCTAAACACCTTGTCACCAAAATTTGGGGCCCTCCTATATATAAATTTCCATCTCTCTGGTAGGGTCTCACATAAATTACAGTCCCTGCATAAAATATTCCAATATCTTTTGAAGATATTCTCTACCTCTTTATATTGATAATGGAAGTCCGATATGAAACCCATCTGATGTGAGGTGTTGTTACTACTCACTTCCTTCTTTTTCATTGCAATCAGCTGATTGCAAGCTGGGAAGCTTCCCATAGACCGCTGTGTGTCCAGCGCCCGGACACTCTTAAAGTGACCCCTATGGACAGGCCGCCACTGTCACATTCCCTTTTTTAGCTTTACCCTTCGTGTTCTGAACTTTCTCATTTCTAGTCTGAACAATCTTCGATGTAACATTCTCCAATGGAGTGTCCCTCTCCTTCGTACCATCTGTGATCTCATTACCAATGACACTTTGCCATACATAAATATTATTGCCAGTGAAATCATTAGCCCTTGTACACGTGGACAGAAATTCCGATGGAAACTGTCCGATTGGACCGTGTTGTCGGATAATCCGACCGTGTGTAGGCTCCATCTGACTTTTTTTTCCGTTGGAATGTCCAACCAACAAAGTTTGAGAGCTGGATCTAACATTTTCCGACAACATGATCCGATGCGCATCAATTCCGATCGTGTGTAACCTAGTCCGACGGACAAAGTGGCATGCATGCTCAGAATAAATTCTGAGATGGAAGCGCTCGGTCAGGTAAAACTACCGTTCATAATCGATATAGCACATTTGTCATGCTGCAATGTTAAAAATTGTTTAATGCAGCGCATTCTATTTTTCTTTATAATGCTACAAGAATGAAGTTGTTTTGCTGCTCATATTCACACACACTTCTCCAAAACTTATTTCTTTATTCTTTTCCTGATTTCATGAATACAATATTTTAATTTGTCAGATCTCCCCAATCATTTTTTTTTTTTTTTCTGTAAATTTTGTTGTTAGTTTTTACTTTCAAAATATTTTATTTTTGAATACAGCTTAGGAAACAAGAGATAGGCTCACAAAACACTTGGACCATGCACAATCAAACATTTGAACAGAGGAAAGCTATGTCTTTTAGAGTCTGATCCAACCAACATAGGGTTATTAAGGTCCAGGAACCTAACGTATACCAGTACTCTAGAAAGGTAGAGCACCGTTCAGGGAAGAAAACAATCTAAAGAAGTCCCCTACAGATTCCAGGACCTGGGATAAGGAAAACACCCTAGCGGTCCCTGGGCCACTCGGCACCCCTCGCGGGATCATGCTGTGCCAAGTAAGGGACCTATCCAGAGGGCTCCCATAAGTAGGAGGCCAATCCCCCCACCCCTAAACCCACAAAACGGATCATATCTGACATCATAATAAGGACATGTGAAAAAAAAATTTGAGGTCAGCTGTCGGCCATACAAGCCAAACATAACTACAAAGAGAAGTAAAGAAGGGAGAAGAAAAGGAAAAGAGGGGGAAAAATAAAGGGGAGGGGGATCAAGTAGAATGGTCCATAGTTAAACCAAAGGACTGTGCTATCTACCCAAGTTCTGATGCTCTAGAAGCAATAATAGGTGATCATAGCTCCAATGGGGCGTGGATTAAGGAGATGCCCATGAGCGTAGCCCATGGTTCCCAAACAATGTCAAATTTAGCGCGTTTATCAGATATAATGCTAGCCATTTTCTCTTGAGCCATGATCCAGGAGACTTTCCTTTGAGCCGCCTTGACCGAAACTGAGGGCTGTTTCCAAGCTTTTGCAATGGTGAGCTTGGCTCCTATTAGAATAAATCTGATCAGACTCATAGAATGCTTGGGGATCTTGATAATTGGAGCATTAAGAAGAGCAATGGTAGGGGACCGGGGGACCCGGCACCCAGCGATCCCGTCGATAATTTTAAAAATTCTTATCCAAAAGGGTCGTAACCGGGGACACTCCCACCACACGTGGGCCAGAGTACCCCTGAGGTGACAACCCCTGAAGCACAGCGGATCAGCAGAGGGGTATATGCCGGCCAGCCTAGCCGGGGTGTAGTACCAGCGTAGAATAACTTTTAGACTAGCTTCTACTAAAGACGTGTTTAGTATTCCTTTGTAGGCCACCGAGATCGCCGTGTGCCAGGACCCCAGGTCCCAATTAAACTGGAGATCCTCTTCCCATTTGGTCATGAGTGATGTCTTAGATTTGGGCTGCGTCAGTGAAGAGTATATGCAAGAGATACCTCCCCTCTGCTCCAGGCCCTGACCACACCATGTCTCATACTCTGTGAAATTAGGAGGAAAAGGTTTTTCGGGCCAGATAGAATGTAGGAAGTGGGAGATTTGATGGAATCTGAACCTCTCCGACTGTGGCAATTCTAGCTTTTTAATGTAGTGTTTCAGAGGGAGAGGTCCAGACCCGGAAAAGAAATGCCCGATCCGGTACAGCCCTTTGTTCAACCACCATTTAAATGCTGATATATTTTGACCTGGGGGGAAAGCTGGGTTATTAAACAGATGTGCTAACGGTGTGGACGGAGATGAGATGGAGTCCCAGTTGCGAATCTTATCCCAAAGGGCTAGAGAGTGTGATAGAGTGGGAGCTAATATCGGGGGTCTCTCCTTAGGAGAGGTCCACATTAAAAAGTCTAAAGTGTGACGTGGGGCAGCATGTCTCTCGATCCCAACCCAATCTGGCTTTTCAAACTTGGAGTAAATAATCGAAATCTGTGATAGTCTAGCGGCTATAAAGTAGTAATGGAGGTTGGGAAGACCGAGTCCTCCTTTCTTCCTGTGATGAAATAAGATACTTTGGGGTATCCTGTACCCCTTCCTACCCCAAACAAACTTAAGTAGCTTACTCTGGAATACCTTCAGATGCTTTCTGATGATAGGAATGGGCAAGGAACGAAATAAATATAAGAGTCTAGGCAAGAGGGTCATTTTAATAGAATTAATTTTTCCTAACAATGATAGGTTGTATCCGGCCCAAGTTTTAAGATCTGAGGCTAACTTAGCGAGCATCGGGGGATAATTAGCGTTGTATAAGGATTCAATTTTAGGTGTTAAGTACACTCCCAGATATTTGATGGCTGTGTCATTCCATTCGAAAGGAAAGGACTGACGCAGTTGAACAACCATTTGTGGTTGCAGCGAAATATTCATTGCCAGGGATTTTTTATAATTCACTTGTAGGCCAGAGATTTTAGAGAACTCTCCCAGGGTTTGAAGAAGATTTGGAAGGGAGGTGATAGGGGAAGTGATAAACAAAAGAATATCATCTGCATATAACCCACATTTGTGTATTTGCGATCCGCAGTCTACTCCTTTTATATTATGATTCTCCCGCAGTGCGATAGCCAGAGTTTCAATTGCTAAGGCAAAAATCAGCGGGGAGAGAGGGCACCCCTGCCTGGTCCCTCGTGCTATCTGAATAGGCTCAGAATAGTGGCCCTGAAGCCGTATTCTGGCTTGAGGAGTGGAATATAAGGATTTGATTAACCCCATGAACCTATCCCCAAATCCCCATCTGTCCAGGAGCAAAAGGAGGTAGTTCCAGGAGACTGAGTCAAAAGCTTTTTTTAAGTCTAGCGAAAGGAGCATACCTTCTTGTTTAGGGCCGCCGTCCCAGTTTGATTGTAATATTGAAATGATATCAATGGCCCTTCGAATTTGGTCTGGCCCCTGTCGTCCGGGGATGAACCCCACCTGATTTTTATTGACGTATATGGATATGAAAGAAGCTAGTCTGTTTGCTAGCATTTTAGTTAGGATCTTAAGGTCGCAATTAATAAGTGAGATCGGGCGGTAATTGTCTACAATTTCTGGATTCTTGTCTGGCTTGGGAATTACAGAGATAAAAGCTAAGTTGAGAAGAGGGTCAAGCGGGTCTCCTTTGGTTTTATGGTTACAAAATTTGGCCAAGTGTGGTGCTAAAATATTTGCAAACTTTTTGTAATAGGTGTTAGATAGCCCATCCGGCCCAGGGGCTGAGTTACTTTTCAGTCCCTTAATAGTTTCGAGAACCTCCTCTTCCGTAAAGGGGGCTTCGAGGACGTCTCGGTGTGCATTAGAAATACGAGGAATTGGTAACGTGTCTAAGAAGGAGTTGATGTCATCTAGGGGGTCAGTCTTAGGAGCGGAGTAGAGATCAGAGTAGAAAATTTGGAAAGCTTTCAGGACTTTCGTTGGATTAGACGAAAGTCCAGTCCCTGGCAATCTGATGTGGGGCATACCGTGCGATCTCTGTTTGGGGGATAGTTTGGAGGCAAGCATAGAACCTATTTTATCCTTTTGAGTGTAAAATTTATTACCAATCCATCTGATACTTTTCTCCGCACGGATCGTGAGGGCTAGGTTTAGTTCCAGCTTTATTTTGTCCAATTGTGGGATGTTTTCTTTTAGGGTTTTTTTTTTATGTTTCGCTCTGAGATTTGCGTATTCCATTTCCAATCTGGCGATTGCAGAGGTTCTTTCCTTTTTTAAGTAAGTGGCCAGCTTTATGAATTCACCCCTAATCACTGTCTTATGCGCCGCCCACACTGTCTCCATAGAAGTATCTTTAGGAGTGTTGCGTTTGAAGTAATCCTGTAGGACTAATTCTAAATCGGGGATTCTGCTAGGGTCTGTCAGGAGGGATTCATTAAGTCTCCAAGTCTTAAAACCCGGGGATTGGGAGGTGAGGCGTTGGTATAGCGCCACAATCGCGTGATCTGAGAGGACCGTGTCTATTATCAAAGAGCGCTCAGCAGAGGGGAGCGCATGACTTTGAACAAAAAGGTGGTCAATCCTAGCATATGTGTTATGAGGAGCAGAGTAATGCGTGTAGTCTCTAGTGGACGGGTTTAGTTCCCTCCATGCATCAGTTAAGCCCTGAGAGTGTAACAATTTTGCTATTCTGTGGCTGACCTTGCGTGGACGAATAAGCTGTTGCCCTAAGGGTCTAGTTCTGTCTAGTTCCTGTTCAAAAGTTACGTTAGAGTCCCCCCCAAGAATCACTTTACCTTCAAGCATAGGGTTAAGGGTGTGGAAGAGTTTCACAAAAAACTTGTCTTGCCCCTTATTAGGGGCATAGTATGATATCAGAGAATACAGTTGCCCTTCCACAAGGCCTTTCACTAAGATAAACCTGCCATCTGGGTCCCTGAAAACAGAAGTCAACGTGAAGTTACAGTCTCTCGCCAGGAGAACTGCAACTCCTCTTGTCTTGTTCTCGGCATTCGCAAGAAAATTTTTTGGATAGTTGGCATGCAGGAAAGGTGGGCTGTACCGGCTCGGGAAATGCGTCTCCTGAAGAAATAAAATATCTAGTCTAAGGGATTTGTATAGGCTGAACAGTTTCTTGCGTTTAAGGGGAGAATTTAGGAATGGTATCAGCCATAGGAGCAGAGGTTCGGATCTCGGGCACACACATCTTCACTTACCATTAGTAGAAAATTTCTGGGACCTAAGAGGAGCTTTCCAGTTTCGTAGAGAGTCATGCTATCGCCATCTCTAGTAGCGGAGAACCTGCTAATCAAAAAACAAATAGTGAGGGTAAAATAGCAAACACAAATCATTCTACCTGAGGGGGGGGGAGGGAAGAGAGTAGAAAGTAGTCTCCCAAGAAAAGCGCCTGCCTCCGGAGGGGAGAGAGAAACTCCGGAGTCAGAAATCTCCGAAGAGAAAAAAGAAATCACCGAGAGCATGCTCTCGGAAGTCCTAGCCCCTGAAATCCCGAAGGGTTGCAGGGGGTAGGCAAAGGCACATGTGTACCGCCCCGGACCAAGGGGCTTCTGAAAAATGTAGATAGCATAACACTAAAACGGCTTGAAGAAATTAAACGTGAAAATACCACCAGGAACACACATGAAGCAAAGGAAAAAACATTAACTTGTGTTGTAAACATGTGCACCACCCAGGAGAGTAGTCATATAAAGGAGCAAATAGTATATAAAGAATAGACAAAAAATTTTGTGTCTAATTCGAACAGTCATGTTCAGCTTACGTTCATGTACTATGAAGGCAAATATCTTGTACCGTGAGGAAGAAAAAGTCTAGTATCGAACAAACACAAAACAAAAACCCCAAAAAGGTGGGAAATAGGGAAACAGAGGAGTTCCGGTGGTATTGTAGGGGACACAGGTCCTCTTCAAACATGGGAAGTTTCTGAGGTACGGTTACCCAGGAACAGTCAACAAGAGGTGAGTCGAGTTGCGCGACCATCTCTGATCACGGGAGATGTAGGGAATGGACTTGACCAAAGAATTTCAGGTGTGACCATTGTCACCGGAGCATCGTGACTTGGATTTGGACCAAAGTGGGATTGATGGGCTGGCCGGGGGGGGTCTTTTTGCCGACGTCGGTGGAGCTGCCGATGTGTCCATTCCGGCATCTTGGGAGATAAGCTTCAGGCGTAGAAGGATTTGTTCGCCAGAGGAAAAGTTGGCGAATGAGTAGTTTGCTCCCATATGTGTGAACTTAACCGCGAAGGGGAATGCCCATTTATATTTAATGTCCTTCTGAATAAGAACATTCAAAAGTGGTTTCAGAGCACGTCTACGTTGAATGATCGACGGAGCCAGATCTGCGAACACTTGAATCACATGGCCTTGACATGTCACCTGTGGGGCCACACGGGCCTGCTTCATTACTTCCTCCTTTACTGCATAGTGATGCGGCTTAACTATTACGTCTCTGGGCAGGCCGTCCTTCCTGGGAGGACCCAGGGCCCTGTGGGCTCTATCCAGCTCCAATCGCTGAGGATCAATATTGGGCAATAGCGATTTGATCAGGTCTTGGGTGGCAGCAGTCACGTCCGTGATGGATTCCGGCAGCCCTCTGATTCGGAAGTTATAACGTCTCGACCTGTTCTCAAGGTCGTCAATTCACGATAGCGCTGTGTCCAACTGGTCCTGCATGGAATGTATCAAGTCAGAGTTCTGATTGGCAACTGCGGCCGTAACATCAAGCTTAGATTCTATAGCTTCCATTCTCTGACCAATGTTTTGTAGGTCTGATTTAATCTCCCCGGTGATTTTCGCTGCTGTGGAGGCCAATCCCCTTTCAAGTAACAACGAGAGTTTGATAAAAAGGTCTGCTGTGGACAAGTCTTGTTCCTGAGGGAACTGATCTGCTAAGATGGGGCCTTGGAATGAAGGCCTGCAGTCCTCCGCGGGAGACAAGGCCTGGTCTGCCATAGACATGCCTATCAGGGACTCTGTGGAGGCCGGTGATGGGGCTCCGCGCATGGGGAAGTTCCCCTGGTTTGTGGGTGTATAATTCAGGATGGCCGGGGATAGCACTTGCCTGTGGTCAGCGCCTTGTTCCGCGCTGTGTGCTGCACGCTGTCTGTGTGCTTCGGCCGCGGCGGCCATCTTGGTACACCCCGCTCTGGAGGCCGCCTCAAATTGTGGCACTAGATCGCGCCTGGTCGCTACAGCGGACATTCGGGGGGGATCCCTGGGTAATCGGGAGACAGGGGCCTCGGAGTGTCACCTTCCTGGCGAGCTATTCGCCGTTCTGCAAGCTCCCCTGGTCCGGCGTGGTGCGGAGGATCAGGCGCTGGCGGCCATCTTGGATCCCTCGCGCATGCGCACTTGTGGTTAGTTTTTAATCAAGATCTCCTTTTATGACATTTTGCTCATCTTCGTAATTTCTTTGGGGTGTTTTGTGTGTCAACTTACCACAAGACCATTATTATCCTTTTATCTTATTGTTTTCTTTTTTAATCTCTAAAAGAGAGGTCATTTGGTGTTGGTGCCCCTTGTTTTAATTTGACTTTGTATTTTTGAAATGTACCTGCCTACTCACAAATAAACTGTCATTTTTGAAGTAAAACACATAGGCAAGTATTTCTTGAACCAAAAAAAACTTTATTTAGGTGTCATAAACAAATAAATAGGGAGGCAGCGCTGGAGAAACTGGGGAAATTAGCAAAGCCTTTGGCCCCCAGGGCACACATCAACTATTTAAACGCAAAAATTGGTGGCCTGAGGAGTACATATCTGAGGGAGAACAGTCTGTTCAAGAAGTCCAAGAAACCCGGAACAGCAGCAGATGACATCTATGTCCTCAGGCTGTGGTCGTAGAAGAGCCTGCATCTTCTCTCAGACCAGTCATCACTCTCTGGTCTTCCTTCCACGCTTCCTTCCAGGCTGTGGCTGTGGTGCTGGAGATTTGTGTGATTTGGCCCTTCAACCCCTTATTCAGAGTTTGTATAATTAGCTCATCACACATGAGTTTCTGCCCCTCTTCCATTTGCTGCAGTTTGCATGCGGCAAAGGCCTCTTGATATGTGGGGGTGGCTTTGAGGGCCACAGAAGCCCCCCCAATTAGCTTGAGCGCTGACTCCTCCACATTCCCCTCCTTTCTGGCCCTTTTGGGTGGAAGGCAGAGGGGAGGGACTTGTGATTGAGTCAGGCTCCTAGGCCTGCCCACCTCTTGGCTGCCACTTACCCCTGCCTCCTCCTGGCTGCCACATTCCACAGCCACCTCCTGGCTGCCGCATTCCACATCCTCCTCCTGGCTGAGATCTTCCTGTGTATGAAAAATTGTATTTTTGGTTCATCAAACACACACAATTTTCAGCTCTTGACTATTACAAATTGTTAACAAATAGAAAAGACTATCATTCTGAGCCCAGCATTTTTCATTCTTGGCCCAAATATTTTGGCCACTACTGTCTATTGATATGTGAAACACTTTCTAAAATCAGCAATTAGTGAGCAAAAATCAAGTTAACATCATACATTTTTACTGCAAAAATATGTAGAACAATACTTTACCTGGCTCAAGCTGGGCTCCTCCACACCTGCCTGACTGGAAGGCCCAGGTTGGGCATCGGAAGTCTCAGCAGGGGTGGAATGAAGCGTAGAAGGAAGCGTGGAAGGAAGAGTAGAGAGGGATTCCCTGACCTCGGCCTGGTCTGACAGAAAATATATTCTCTCATAGTACCACAGCCTGGGGACATAAACTTCATCTGTTGCTGCTCCAGTTTTCATGGATTCCAGCACCTTCTTGCGCCAGTTATCCCTGGGGATAACTGGCTTCACAAACTCCAGCAGTTTCTCCATTGCTGCCTGCCTCTTTAATTTGTTGCTGTAGTGGGGATGTTTAGCTTGCCGCAGACAGGGCAGCTCCCTGTACTTGTCGACGAACAGGGGGAGAAAACTTTGGTCGTTAAACCCATCCATATTATTATCTGCAAGACACAACACAAGACAAACCCTAATGTCAGGCTAAACTCTCCTAAACTTGTCCCAATATAGGCCTCAATCTATAAGCAGTATAGGCTAGTGATGTACCAAGTTAAAATTGTACCTTCGTTTGAACGATCGGTGCATCAGCTCCTCCCTCTGCTCACAGATCGTACGTACGACACGTGTGTGTTGCGTTTTATATACAGTGCGCATGCGTGAAACTCCGCCTGCCCTTGACGTTCTTTCTAGTCTTTTCCCCGCCCCTTCTTTTTCGGTGCAGTGAGGAGAGCACATGGCGGAGACAGAGCAGGGGCATAATAATTCCACTAACGAGGAGGAGGACGAGGAAAGCCCGGAGCCAGAAAAGATTTAAGGCCTCAAACATGTCTTTTGGAGAGATGTTGGAGATAGTGGACATTGAAGAGGAACGACTATGATGGGAAGTATGGACCTTAACCAAACCCAAATGTCAGAAAGGCCATGACTAAAGTTGTGAAGAGTCTTCAGAAGAATTTTGGTTTAAGACGATCCAAGGATCAACTGAGGAAACGCTGGTCAGACCTGAAACTGAGGGAGCATGATCAGTACAGAATGATCAAGCAAATTCTTCAAAAAAGTAAGTAGTTGTCGTATGTTCATATTATTGTTATTGCTTGCATACTGCTCCGTGTGCTTTGATTTAATGTTATACCGTTTAAAATGGCCACTTTCATGTTCATGGGTTTAATCGTTCGTAATAAACATCGTTCGTTAGCCCACTCCAAAGACGATGTTTTGACAAGTTGCACTTGACTACATTTGTTCACACAACAGGTAAGTATTCCAGCTTTAGAAAGTGTCAAAAATAATGTTTTCACCTTTGAACTCTGCCAAAAAACACAATTGTACGACACTTCCAAGCAATGTTTCATATTCCTATTTCTGCCCTCAAATATCTGTGTGCTAAGTATTCCTTTTTTACATTCTCATAGAGGAGAGAAGACTCGGGACGTCTGAGGACACTAGGAACACCACACCTCCCAAAGAAGGGCAAATAACAACACCAGAAGCAGAGGAGAAAGAGGAAGGAGATATTGTAGAGATTGGCAAAATTGGCCCCACAACAGGTGAGTGTCTGAGACCACAGCTTCAGGTAAGCTAATCAATGTATGCTTGTATATTTATAATACATGGTGTTTTTTTGGGTTTATTTTTAGGTGATGTGGATCTTGTGGAAGAAGAATCACATTTTACCAGTAAAAGTGCCCATATCCTCATCGGTGAGATAATGGGGTGCAATCGCAATTTAGATAATATCAAGAAAAACATCAATGACGTTCAGCAAAAAATGAAGAACATCATTGATGTTTTAGGGAGAATCTGAAACACCCAAAACTAGCTAGCATCCATTTTAATTTTTCCAAAACACTTTTATATTTTTAGAAAAGACAAATTTGGAAGATGCATACAGTGTGTCAACATGTGCAATCTCCCATCATGGGGGATCAATGTAAGCGTTTGGGGGTGCAACCCCTTCCTTGCTACTAAAGTGGCTGAGATGAAGGGGTTGCACCAAAAAACACGTACATTGATACCCCATGATGGGGCACATGTTGACATTAGGCATGGGATCAGGAGGAAAATGGCCACTTTTTGATTCACAATTTGTGCGCATTTTCCAAATTTGGCTTTTACAAGGGTGACACCCCATGTGATGAAGGCAATGTCAACACAGTTTTGCATACTTATGTCTGATATTGTCTTCACTTTTCAAAGTTGAACTTTGTAAGTTCCTGTGTTCTGTATGTTATGCTTTAATACATACCTGTTTACACAAAAACGGCAAATTAGATAAATGTTACCAAAAATAATGTTTTATATACACCAAATATGTTGGTTTGTTGTAAAACCCTTTTCTAAACGCACATGTGAATGTGCTTTGAGTAAAAAGTTAAATTATCAACAATGTGTGGCTTCCTTTTTCGCAAAAGCAGTATTTGTAGTAAAGTTGTTGTTTTCTGTAACAATGGGTGTTATTTACTAAAGGCAAATCCACTTTGCACTCCAAGTGCAGTTTCAGGTGCACTTTTAGTGCATAGTGGATTTGCCTTTAGTAAATAACAACCACAGTGCTTTTTACATTTCCCCAATCACGCCATTTTCATGACCCCACATATTTCTGCCATGGTGCTGAAAATGAGCAATATTTTTGTCAGTAATGCACTACATACATTAACAAACAAACAAGGTTTTTGTTGTTAATGTTGTTCTAAAAGTGTCACACAGAAATTGGGTTTGCACTGTTGTAGAAAAAGGCCCAAAAAAACACAAAAAAACCTAGGAGACACCTAAAACAAAGCCAAGCAGTAAATTAAAACAAAGATTATTGGAGTTTGAAAAAAGAATATATTAAAAAAATGCCTCTCAGACATTGTCTGGCATATCAATGGCCCCCTACCTACAAAATACTCCACATATCTTGTTCTGACCTCACGGGCACTTTGGGGGGGCAAGCCAGGACGCCAGCTTCAAGGGCTGTCAGGTTGGCATTTTCAGGTAAGTCTGCATCAAGCCCAACTGAGGCCACATAGTTTGCTGAGGGTTTCTTCAAAAAATTGTGCAGAATGCAGCACGAAAGCACAAAATGATTGAGTTTATATTCCGACATTTGGATTGGAGTCAAAAATAGAAGGAACCGGCTGGCCATTATCCCGAAAGTGTTCTCCACTACTCTTCTGGCTCTGGCCAGCCGGAAATTAAAGGTCCAAAGTGAGGGTCCTCATCAGGAAAGGCCGCATCAGATGGTTTGCCAGAGCAAACGCCTCATCCGTGACGAAAACAAAGGGGAGTCCTTCCACATTCTCCTCTGGAGGTGGCAAGCCCAGACTGCCACTCTGGAGATGCCAGTAAAACTCAGTCTGCGCAAACACTCCACCATCCGACATCCGGCCATTTTTCCCCACGTCCACATACAGGAAGTCATATGTCGCGATACTATTATACCCCTTGTAATTATAATAGTAGGATCCCGAGTTGGGGGGTGGGATGATGCGGACATTTCCCATCAATTGCACCTCCACAATTGGGAAAGTCCCAACGGGTGGCAAAGTGGGAGGCCACAGTCTGCCATTCCTGTGGCGTTGAAGGAAACTGTTGAGTTAAACAAGATTTTTTTTTTTTTAATTTTGCACATCAACATTGCAAGCAGATTAGACACAAACATTTTTGCCCAAGATCAGTATAACATTTTTTGGAAATTAGTATTTAATGCCAAAAGTATAAGGTCCCCTTATCAGATCTCTCACCCCCCCCCCCCCCATTCGATGGCCCATTGCAAAAATTAGGGGGGGGGTGTTTTGGACGGGTAACCCTCTCCACTTCATTATGCTGAATGCATAAATAATGTGTGATACTTTGGCCAGCCCCTCCTTACTTACACTATTGGCAGCCCACTGGACAGGTGAGAAGTGTCATAATACAAAAAAAATAAAATGAACAAATGGAAGCACATTTTTACATTCTGCTATTACCTATCAAGATAATAATAGGAGAAAAAAACCTTTAAACAGTAGCATTTGAAAATATTGCGGCAGGCCCTTGCACTGCATGTTTTGGTGAATTGTGGTGTATGGGCCCAGAAGAGTATGCTGGGGAAGTTAGTGAGGCAAATATGCAAAAAAAGTAACTTTAAAAGCTTCCAGCATACATGAGGACAAAGGGGCACAGCATATCAATTACAACATATAGCAATCATGTAAATTAGGGAATGAGGAAAGAAATACAATACATTAGCAAACATTAAATACATAGAATGTGATGTTAAAGGAGAAAATTTTCCTTAATATAGTCCTTCTGCAGGACATGTATGATGGCAGAACAGGTCTCTGGAATAATGATTCCCAGAGCCTGGGGGGAGATGCCTGTCGAGAACTTCAGGTCTTGAAGACTTCTCCCTGTTGCCATGTACCGCAACGTGGCGATAAGCCTCTGCTCCGGAGTGATGGCTTGCCGCATGCAGGTATCCTGCCTGCTGATATAAGGGGACAGCAAAGCCAGCAGACAGTGAAAAATGGGTTCTGTCATCTGGAGATAATTCCTGAAATCATCAAGTTTATTCTCACGGATCTCGCAAAGGCATGTGCGAGAATTGGTCACACTGGAGCAACCAATTCTTGCTCCATGAACTCCTCCTCGCCCTGTTCATGGACTGGGCGTGTGTAAAAGCTAAAAGCCCAACACCAAGCCCCTGCACAGCATGAACTCTACGAGTACGTACATGAAACATGGCTTCAAAATGGTCGGCTGGTCAGAACGGACAACAGAAAGCACCGATAAACAGCAAGGCCTGAAAGAATGAACTGAAAACCAGAAACGACAATAAGCACTGAAAATCAAAGCGTACGATACCAAGATATAGTCCTCAATGACCAACAAATGCGAACTGACTACATGCACTGATAAGCAGATACGCACCCACAAGCACAAATTGAAGAGCAGTAAAGATCTGAAGCACAAATCTGAAAAGCGTGAATTGTCTCTAACCAAACTTCTACTAACACGCGATAAACACAAGATCAGCAGAAGGAGCCCAAAGGGTGCCGCACATGGTGCTGAACTTCCCTTTTCTAGTCCCGTCATACGCAGTTTACGTAACCGCGTTCTTGTCGACCGGAAATTCGGACAACTTTGTCCGACCGTTTGTATGCAACACCAGTTCCGGACTAAATCCGTCGTAAATTATCCGATGGATTTGGTGATCGGAATGTCCGACCATGTGTACAAGGGCTTAGAATCTCTATTATACTTTTTAACCTTCTTTTTTCTGAGTATCTCTATCAATTTTTTCCAATTTCTTTTGCATACTAGTGTTAAAATCCTTTACCTGGTTGGATTCATTGAAGGGTCAAATTAGTCTGTAAAGCCTTGACATACTCATTTAATTTATCCAACTTAATACATTTCCTTTTTAAAACTAAATCCTGCAGTTCCCTCCCCGTCATATTAAAAAACTCCAGCCATTCGTCCATATACTTGGACTCTGTCAGGCCATCCTGGGGGGACACTTTCCATCTCAAACTTCTAAAAATGAGCCCCTCCTTCTGATAATGCTCAAATGTAAATATGTCCCACCAGGCTTGACCTGTTTCTCTAAAAGTGTTTCAATACCCCTGTGATGTCCTCCTCACATTCAGTCATTTCCTGTCTGCCTATTAGACAAGAAATTGATTGCGTCTATGGCTTCCATGGCTGCACGTGGCAAACAAAAAGAAAAAACGCTCCCCTTTTCTTTCTTACACCACCACTGCGCTCAATGAAAATATGTGTAAAGTAAATCTCCAGCAGCTACTTATAAATAATATATAAATGTGTAATTTCAAATGAATAAAATAGTAGCGCAAATATTTACAACAAAATGAATAAACCTAAACAATCACCCTGATGAAGTATGTCTGGATGTGGCTACACTGCAATTATTAGGAGCTTTTAACATTCAGATGTACCGACCAATGAGTGTGCAGTGCCTTTGAAGTGCAGAAAAGATAGTGGATTGGATAGGAGAGTGAGCAGAGTGGAGGGTGAGACTTATGCCGCCTACACACGATCAGACTATCCGGCTGACTTACGTCTGTGGGCTCCGGCTGACTTTTTCTTTACAAAAGTCCGGCGGACTTAGAAAGAAGTTTTGACTCAAAATTGTCCGCTGGACTCGGCAGTCCGGCGGACGATCCGGCCGTCGGTGTGCTAGTGTCAGAAACCATGAAACAGACAGAGACAGAAGTACGATCAAATCCCACTTGTTTATTAATAAAAATAAAAAAGGTAAATAGAAAAAAGCGTAGTCAAGCATAGCCAGAGTCCAGTAGCCAGATCGGGTAGTCAGTGAGTCCAAAGTTCATAAACCAGATCGGGTAATCAGCCAGTCCAGACGTCAGGGATCCAAGGAGAGCAACTGCAAGCAGGATAAGAAGCCAGGAGGGATGTCAGCAAGTCAGTTTTGAAACAAACAGCAGGAGATGGTTCCTAGTGATGTGACCAATGCGAAGGCAAAGGAAAAAGTGAGCTGGAAGGCTTAAAATAGGCAGGTCAGACGAACATCATCAGGAACAGCTGGTAACGGTGGAAAGAGAAGAGAGCTGGCAATTAGCCGACAGCTGAGCAGCCAGCCCAGAGGAGGAAGGGCTAAGCCAGCCCTGACAGTACCCCCCCTCAAGGACCCCTCTCCCTCGGAGGGCCACCGGGCTTGAGAGGAAACCGTCTATGTACATTAGAGGATGAAACCCAGGAGAATTCCTCCGGACCGTACCCCTTCCAATGCACCAGGTACTGTATGCGCCCACTGAACCTACGGGAGTCAACAATGGATTGTAGCTCATACTCCTCATGATTCTCAACCTGAATAGGGTGAGGACGTGGCACCGATGTGGTAAATCGGTTACAGAGCAATGGTTTCAATAAGGAGACATGAAACACATTTGAGATGCGCATACTAGGAAGAAGGTCCAACGCATAAGCTACTGTATTAATCCTGCGAAGGATACGGAAAGGCCCAATAAACCGAGGTGCAAACTTCAGTGAGGGAACACGAAGCCGGAGGTTGCGAGATGACAGCCAGACCCTGTCCCCAACCTGGTAGGAAAGCTCAGGCAGGCATCTGCGGTCAGCATGGAGTCTGTACCTATCATTAGCATGGCGCAAAGCCTCCTGGACTTGTACCCAAGTGGAACGAAGACCACGGAGATTCTTCTCTAACGCAGGAATACTCTGCGGAACAAGCGAGTCAGGCAACATGGAATGTTGGAAACAATAATTCGCCATAAATGCACAAAATCGGGGGCAGAATTCAAGGCACTGTTGTGAGCAAACTCTGCCCAAGGTAATAGGTCAGACCAGTTGTTATGATGGTCAGAAATATAGCAACGTAGGAATTGCTCCAAGGACCGATTGGTTTGTTCTGCAGCCCAATTAGACTGCGGTGATACGCAGAAGAGAACGCAAGCTGGATTCCCAACTGTGCACAAAAGGCTCGCCAGAACCGGGAGACAAACTGACTACCACTATCCGAGACAATCACCTTGGGTAGCCCATGTAAGCGAAAGATCTCCCCAGCAAAAATGGAAGCCAGTTCCTTAGAGGTGGGCAACTTCTTAAGTGGAATACAATGACACATCTTTGAGAACCGGTCAATAGGGATGCCCGAACGGTTCGCCCGGCGGTCGTTTCGCGGCAAATTTCGGCTGTTCGCCGTCCACCCGATCGGCGGACTATTGCCGCCGTTCGCCCGGCGGACTTCCGTGTTTACTGTGTAAAAGAACTTTGACCTATGATGACACATCCATCATAGGGTACAGGACAGCCAATTGAGACATTACAGCACATGGACACTTGGACATTCCCCCTAACTTATAAATAGACCCGATCTGGTGGCAATTTTACATTCTTTCTTCTGTCACTATAGGGAGAGGTTGCTGTGTGGAGCAGGGAGAGACTGCAGTGACCCAAATCGCTAGCTATTTGGTCCACAAAAGTTCTTTTCAGGACTGGTATAGGTGTTAAGTGTAGTTCAGGATATAGGTTTGAGGCACTGCTGTGCTACTGATTTTTCCAGCAGCCTGTCTTTTGTCAGTGTAGAGAGAGGGACAGGATGCTGTGTGCTGCAGGGACAGTCAGTTTAATCATTAGCTGTTACTGTTAGGTCCACAAAAGGGCTATTCAAGTTATTGTTCCAGCAGCCTCTGTTTTGTCAGTTTAAATAGGGACAGGCAGGAAGCTGTGTGTGAGGCAGTGAGGGGCAGTCAGTTTAATCAGTAGCTGTTACTATTAGGTCCACAAAGGTTCTTTTCAGGACTGCTATGATAATAGGCTTGTACACGTATAATATTCTTTCTTCCAAATATAGAAAGAATATTATACTTGACTGCTGCCCTTCTGCTGCAGTAGTCCTTTATCAGTATAGGGACTGAGGTACAGTCTGCTAATCATTCACAACCTACTTGTTCTACAAAGGTCCTTATAAGGACTGGTAAGGTATAGGGTACTACAGTACATAGGGTTGAGTGAGGTACAGTCTGCTATTCTGTAAGGACTGGTATAGGTCCACAATACATAGGGTTGAGGTGCACTACTGCTGACTGCTGCCCTTCTGCTGCAGTAGTCCTTTATGAGTATAGGGACTGAGGTACAGTCTGCTAATCATTCACAACCTACTTGTTCCACAAAGGTCCTTATAAGGACTGGTAAGGTATAGGGTACTACAGTATATAGGGTTGAGTGAGGTACAGTCTGCTATTCCGTAAGGACTGGTATAGGTCCACAATACATAGGGTTGGGGTGCACTACTGCTGACTGCTGCCCTTTTGCTGCAGTAGTCCTTTATCAGTATAGGGACTGAGGTACAGTCTGCTAATCATTCACAACCTACTTGTTCCACAAAGGTCCTTATAAGGACTGGTAAGGTATAGGGTACTACAGTACATAGGGTTGGGTGAGGTACAGTCTGCTATTCCTTAAGGACTGATATAGGTCCACAACACATAGGGTTGAGGTGCACTACTGCTGACTACTACCCTTCTGCTGCAGTAGTCCTTTATCAGTATAGGGACTGAGGTACAATCTGCTAATCATTCACAACCTACTTGTTCCACAAAGGTCCTTATAAGGACTGGTAAGGTATAGGGTACTACAGTACATAGGGTTGAGTGAGGTACAGTGTGCTATTCCGTAAGGACTGGTATAGGTCCACAATACATAGTGCACTACTGCTGACTGCTGCCCTTCTGCTGCAGTAGTCCTTTATCAGTATAGGGACTGAGGTACAGTCTGCTAATCATTCACAACCTACTTGTTCCACAAAGGTCCTTATAAGGACTGGTAAGGTATAGGGTACTACAGTACATAGGGTTGGGTGAGTTACAGTCTGCTATTCCTTAAGGACTGGTATAGGTCCACAATACATAGGGTTGAGGTGCACTACTGCTGACTGCTGACCTTCTGCTGCAGTAGTCCTTTATCAGTATAGGGACTGAGGTACAGTCTGCTAATCATTCACAACCTACTTGTTCCACAAAGGTCCTTATAAGGACTGGTAAGGTATAGGGTACTACAGTACATAGGGTTGGGTGAGGTACAGTCTGCTATTCCTTAAGGACTGGTATAGGTCCACAATACATAGGGTTGGGGTGCACTACTGCTGACTGCTGCCCTATACTGCAGCAGTCCTTTATCAGTATAGGGACTGAGAGTTTTGTCACAGGGTCATTTAAAAAATGACAGGCAGAGGAAGAGGCAGGCCCTTCCGCAGGGGTGGTAGGGGTAGGGCAGGAGCAACAGGCTTGAGCCAAAGTGGGAAGTTGCAGAAGTTGCGTTCAATTACTTTAAAGGACGCAACAGACTTGGTTGAGTGGCTCACTCAGCCTTACTCTTCTGCGCCCTCCTCATCCTCTCGATCTGCACCCTCTTCTTCACTCTCTGCTATGTGCACCCCCAAAGACACTACCACCAACAACACCACCACCACCACCACATACCTTCCGATTGAGTCACAGGAATTATTTTCCGATCCATATCAAGACATTTCTGATGCGCAGCCACTCCTGGTATTGGATCAGGAAGAGGAGGTAGCAACAACCGCCACTCAGCAGTCTGACGACAGTACCCAGATCAGCCCAAGGAGGAGGTTGGTCCCTGGTGTTGCTGCCTACTCCGAGATCTCTACTTATAGCAGTGGGGAAGGTGACGTCGATGATGACGTGTCTAGTGATGTCACGTGGGTGCCCAGAAGAGAGGAAGAGAAGGGGAGTTCAGAGGGAGATATGGACCAGCAGATAGGGAGGAGAAGCAGGAATAACTTACATGAGGGAGGGACAACTTACATACAGGAGGGACAAAGCAGACTGCAAATGTATCATGAGCGAGTCATCGACCATGTACGGTCACATCTGGCGCTCCCAGGACACCAGCACATGGCACCGCAGTGTGGGCTTTTTTTAACGTGTCTGCTGCTGACAATAGCGTTGCCATCTGCAATTTTTGCAGTCAACGCATTAGTCGCGGTAAGCCCAACACTCACCTAGGGACGACCGCCTTAAGAAGGCACATGAGCTGCCATCACCAAGCCCAGTGGGAGCAACGGAACACACAAAGCCACACTCCAGGCTCTCACCGTCCAGCCTTGTCTTCTACTTCTCCTTCTCCTCTCTCCTCACAATTGTCCTCCACTCCACCTTCCATCACGCCAAGCTCATGTTTTTCTGCAAAAAGGCAGGCTTCCGTGGGCCTAATGTTCGAGCGTAGAAAAATGATGACGCCGGATAACACTCTTGCCCAACGGTTGACGGCTGGCTTGCCAGCTACTGCCATATAAACTGGTGGACTCGGAGGCCTTTCGCAAATTTGTAGCCATTGGAACACCACAATGGAAGGTCCCAGGAAGGAAGTATTTCTCACAGAAGGGTATCCCAGAGCTATATGGCCATATTCAGCGGCAAGTGAATGTATCTCTGGCACACAGTGTCGGTGCCAAGATACATCTGACCACAGACACATGGTCTAGCAAACACGGGCAGGGAAGGTATAGCACTTTTACTGCCCACTGGGTGAACCTTCTGACGGCCGTCAAGCATGTAACCCGTGGCACCCGTGTAGATTTGGTTTTACTGCCACGGATTGCATGCAGGCCTGGCTCTTCTTCTCCTCCTCCTCCTACTCCATCCTCCTCCCTCTCCTCCTCGGCTGACTCCTCCTTTTCCGCTGCTAGCGTCTCTTCCACTGCGCCACCCAAGCTCCCCAGAACCTATTCGACATGCCAGGTGAGACGTTGCCATGCCGTGCTGTGTCTGTTGTGCCTGGAAGCCAAGAGCCACACTGGCCCGGCACTCCTTTCAGCTTTGCGTTCACAGGCAGATCAGTGGCTAACACCGCTCAATATGACAGTTGGTAAAGTGGTGTGTGACAATGGTGCCAATCTGCTTAGCGCATTGAAACAGGGCAAAATGACGCACATGCCATGCATGGCACAAGTCTTAAACTTGGTCATGCAGCGATTCGTTGTCAAATACCCTGGGGTCCAGGACATTTTGTGGCAGGCAAGGAAAATCTCGGCCCATTTCAGAAGATCTTACACGGCCATGGCTCACCTTGCTGACATTCAGCGGCGACACAATCTACCGGTCAGACGTCTTATTTGTGATATCCCGACGCGATGGAACAACCTTCTATATGCTTGATAGGCTGCTCCAGCAGAAACGTGCAAATAACGTCTACCTGTATGAACTCTGAGGCAGAACAGGTTCTGGGGAGCTGGGTTTTTTTTCACCACGCCAGTGACTGCTCATGTGCGATGCATGCAGACTTCTGCGGCCATTTGAGGAGATCACCAAACTGGTCAGTCGCAGTCATGGCGCCATCAGTGACATGGTACCTTATGCCTTCTTTATGGAGCGTGCATTGCGTCGTGTCATTGATCAAGCTGTGCAGGAGCAGGAGCGGAAGATGAGGAAGTCGCAATGCTGGATGAATTCCCAGGGGGGGCTACTCTATCTGAGGCAAGTGAACAACAGGAGTCTGAAGAGGAGTCAGAGGAGGATGGTGCCGGGACGGATGAGGAGGAGCAAGAAGAGCATGCTTTAAACCTTTCTGGGATCCCTGTTGTTGTGCGTGGATGGGGAGAGGAGAATGAAGAGGACGACATTATCCTGTATGATGAGCAGGAGCCAGGCCACCACACCGCTTCCAGTTTAGTGCAAATGGGGGCCTTCATGCTCCAGTGTTTTAACAGGGACCCCCTTATAAAAAGCATAAGGGTCAAGGACCAGTACTGGGTGGCAACGTACTTAGACCCCTGGTACAAACACAAAATGGCGGAAATGTTACCGCCGTCACAGAGGGCTGTCAGAATGGAGCACTTCCAGGCCTTGCTTCGTGAAATGCTGCATTCTGCTTTTGCGTGCGCTGGCAGAGGAGCAATTCCCACTCCCAGAGAAGGAGTTGCGGGTACCAATCCAACAGCGCCTGCAAGAAGAGGCCGGTTTGAAGATGTGTTGGTGACTTCTGATATGAGGTCATTCTTTCAGCCGACCCATCGACAGGTGTCATCCGGATCCAGCATCAGGGAACGCCTAGACCGTCAGGTGTCTGACTACATCAGGTTAACGGCCGATGTGGACGCTCTAAGGAGTGATGAACCCCTGGACTACTGGGTGGGCAGGCTTGACCTCTGGCCAGAGCTTGCCCAATTTGCAATCGAACTGTTGGCTTGCCCCTCGTCCAATGTCCTGTCAGAAAGGACGTTCAGCGCAGCAGGGGGGATCGTGACCGATAAGCGTACTCGCCTAGCTCACGACAGTGTTAACTACCTCACATTTCTAAAAATGAATGAGGCATGGATTTCGGAGGAATTCAACACATGTGACCAGTAGACCATGTATATGTCTATAAACGATTTTTTTAATCGAGCACACAGACCTTCTTTCTTCATTTGGCTCACTTCCTTGTCCAAAAAAAGCACACCATACTTTATGCCCGTACCCTCCTGTTTGAAGAGGTTGAGCAGTGTCATATTTCTATTGGGGCTGCTTATTATGAGGGGCTCCCACCATCCCTGTGCTGTGCTGACTTCCTCCTGGGGCTGTACCTCTGCTGTGCATTTTATGAGGGGCTCCCACCATCCCTGTGCTATGCTCATTATGAGGGGCTCCCACCATCCCTGTGCTATGCTGACATCCTCCTGTGGCTGCTTATTATGAGGGGCTCCCACCATCCCTGTGCTGTGCTGACTTCCTCCTGGGGCTGCTTATTATGAGGGGCTCCCACCATCCCTGTGCTGTGCTGACTTCCTCCTGGGTCTGTACCTCTGCTGTGCATATTATGAGGGGCTCCCACCATCCCTGTGCTATGCTCATTATGAGGTGCTCCCACCATCCCTGTGCTGTGCTGACTTCCTCCTGGGGCTGCTTATTTTGAGGGGCTCCCACCATCCCTGTGCTATGCTGACATCCTCCTGCGGCTGCTTATTATGAGGGGCTCCCACCATCCCTGTGCTGTGCTGACTTCCTCCTGGGGCTGCTTATTATGAGGGGCTCCCACCATCCCTGTGCTGTGCTGACTTCCTCCTGGGTCTGTACCTCTGCTGTGCATATTATGAGGGGCTCCCACCATCCCTGTGCTATGCTCATTATGAGGTGCTCCCACCATCCCTGTGCTGTGCTGACTTCCTCCTGGGGCTGCTTATTTTGAGGGGCTCCCACCATCCCTGTGCTATGCTGACATCCTCCTGGGGCTGCTTATTATGAGGGGCCCCCACCATCCCTGTGCTGTGCTGACTTCCTCCTGGGGCTGTACCTCTGCTGTGCATATTATGAGGGGCTCCCACCATCCCTGTGCTATGCTCATTATGAGGGGCTCCCACCATACCTGTGCTGTGCTGACTTCCTCCTGGGGCTGCTTATTATGAGGGGCTCCCACCATCCCTGTGCTATGTTGACATCCTCCTGGGGCTGCTTATTATGAGGGGTTCCCACCATCCCTGTGCTGACTTCCTCCTGGGGCTGTAGCTCTGCTGTGCATATTATGAGGGGCTCCCACCATCCCTGTGCTATGCTTATTATGAGGGGCTCCCACCATCCCTGTGCTGTGCTGACTTCCTCCTGGGGCTGCTTATTATGAGGGGCTCCCACCATCCCTGTGCTGTGCTGACTTCCTCCTGGGGCTGTACCTCTGCTGTGCATATTATGAGGGGCTCCCACCATCCCTGTGCTATGCTCATTATGAGGTGCTCCCACCATCCCTGTGCTGTGCTGACTTGCTCCTGGGGCTGCTTATTATGAGGGGCCCCCACCATCCCTGTGATATGCTGACATCCTCCTGGGGCTGCTTATTATGAGGGGCTCCCACCACCCCTGTGCTGACTTCCTCCTGGGGCTGTACCTCTGCTGTGCATATTATGAGGGGCTCCCACCATCCCTGTGCTATGCTCATTATGAGGGGCTCCCACCATCCCTGTGCTATGCTGACTTCCTCCTGCGGCTGCTTATTATGAGGGGCTCCCACCATCACTGTGCTGTGCTGACTTCCTCCTGGGGCTGTACCTCTGCTGTGCATATTATGAGGGGCTCCCACCATCCCTGTGCTATGCTGACTTCCTCCTGGGGCTGCTTATTATGAGGGGCTCCCACCATCCCTGTGCTGTGCTGACTTCCTCCTGGGGCTGTACCTCTGCTGTGCATATTATGAGGGGCTCCCACCATCCCTGTGCTATGCTCATTATGAGGTGCTCCCACCATCCCTGTGCTATGCTGACTTCCTCCTGGGGCTGCTTACGGTGCAGGTGTCAGTGCTGTATATCATGGTGCTGGTGTCAGTGCTGTATATCACGGTACTGGTGTGAGTGCTTTATGTCACGCTGCTGATGTCAGTGCTCTCTATCACGGTGCTGGTGTCAGTGCTGTATATCATGGTGCTGGTGTCAGTGCTTTATGTCACGCTGCTGATGTCAGTGCTCTCTATCACGGTCCTGGTGTCAGATCACTCTATCACGGTGCAGGTGTCATTGCTGTATGTTACGCTGCTGATGTCAGTGCTCTCCATCACGGTGCTGGTGTCAGTGCTGTATATCATGGTGCTGGTGTCAGTGCTTTATGTCACGCTGATGATGTCAGTGCTCTCTATCACGGTGCTGGTGTCAGATCACTCTATCACGGTGCAGGTGTCATTGCTGTATGTCATGCTGCTGATGTCAGTGCTCTCTATCACAGTGCTGGTGTCAGTGCTGTATATCATGGTACTGGTGTCAGTGCTTTATGTCACGCTGCTGATGTCAGTGCTCTCTATCACAGTGCTGGTGTCAGATCACTCTATCACGGTGCAAGTGTCATTGCTGTATGTCACGCTGCTGATGTCAGTGCTCTCTATCACGGTGCTGGTGTCAGATGACTCTATCACGGTGCAGGTGTCATTGCTGTATGTCACGCTGCTGGTGATCATCTCCTGCACCCTCTTCTTTGCCTACCCTGACCTTCCCTCTCCTCCATTGCCCTAATGTGCTCCACAGTCCTGAATTGTCACAACAATTTCACATATAAAAAAAGAATGCTTGTAGTTGTCGATCCCAGATTCACCTCATACATGTGTTATGTCATTGGCCATGTGGTGGGACTATGTTTGCACAGCTAGTAATTATTTTGTGGCTGCAAATTTGACCTGTAGGTTTGCAAAGTTCGCCTCCCATTGAAGTCAATGGGGCCTGCCGCGAACGTTACGGTTCACGAACTATCGGCCGCTTTCGCGGTCCGCGTTCGCAAAACGTCCCGTCGGAAGTTCGTCCATCACTACCGGTCAATCACCATAAGCATAACAGTGTTGCCTTGGGAGTTGGGCAATTCCACAATGAAATCCATAGACAGGTGAGTCCAGGGCTTCTCTCCATTGGGTATGGGTTGTAGGAGGCCCACTGGAAGGTGTTGTGGAGTCTTACTCTGAGCACACACGGGACATGCAGCTACGATGGCAGTAACATCAGCCCGTAGACTAGGCCACCAGTATTGTTGGGAGATGGCCCAAATGAGTTGATTCTTCCCAGGATGGCCAGCTGCCTTGGGAGAATGGTAAGTCTGGAGCACTGAAGTACAGAGACTCTCTGGGACAAAGCAGCAGTCACAAGGTTTATCGGGAGGAGCATGGACCTGAGCAGCAAGAATTTTGTCACCCAAAGGAGAAGTAAGACTCATGCGAACCGTAGCCAAGATACGATCAGAAGGAATCATAGGAACCGGAACCGACTCCGACTTGGAAGTGGAGGAAAATTGTCGTGACAAGGCATCAGCCTTACATTCTTAGTACCAGGTAAGAATGAGACAATGTAATTAAAGCTCGACAAGAAAAGAGCCCATCGCACCCTTCTGGAAGAGAGTCGCTTAGCCTCAGACAAGAATGTAAGATTCTTATGGTCAGTAAGAATAAGAACGGGCACAGTGGTACCTTCAAGGAGATGTCTCCATTCTTTCAGGGCTAAAATGATTGCCAACAGCTCTCTGTCACCAATCTCATAATTGCATTCAGCAGGTGACAATTTCTTGGAAAAGTAGCCACACGGATGCATAGCACTCTCAGAGTTAGGACGTTGAGACAGAAGGGCGCCAACTCCAGTCTCAGAAGCATCAACTTCTAGGATAAAAGGCATCGTAGGATCAGGATGTGCCAACACAGGAGCAGAAACAAAGGCAGCCTTGAGAGTCTCAAAGGCCTTAATGGACTCCGGAGACCAACTTTGTGGGTTACCGTCCTTTCTGTTCATATCAGTCAGAGGCTTGACCAGAGACGAGAAGGTATGAATAAACTTCCGATAGTAGTTGGCAAAGCCCAGGAAACGCTGCAGAGGATGTAAACCCACGGATCCAGGCCACTGTAGGACTGCCGACAGTTTCTCTGGGTCCATCAAAAAACCAGCAGTGGAAATGACATAGCCCAGGAATGTAACCTGTTCACGATGGAACTCGAACTTCTCCAGTTTACAATAGAGATTGTTCTCTCTTAGTTTCTGAAGTACACGACAGACATCTGTGTGGTGGCTCTCCAGGGACTTGGAAAATATGAGGATATCATCAAGATAAACCACCACACACAATTGCAACAAATCTCGGAGGACATCGTTAATAAATTCCTGGAAAACTGGCGGGGCTTTACAAAGGCCAAAAAGCATTACCAGGTATTCATAATGGCCTGTTCTGGTATTAAACACAGTTTTCCACTCGTCGCCCTCCTTAATGCACACGAGATTGTATGCCCCTCTCAAGTCAAGCTTTGTGAAAACCGTTGCTCCATTGAGGCAGTCAAATAACTCTGTAATCAATTGAATCGGGTAGGCATTCTTAATCCTGACATGATTGAGACCCCTATAATCTATACAAGGTCTCAGTTCACCGCTCTTCTTTTTCACAAAGAAGAAACCAGCACCAGCAGGAGACGAGGACTTGCGGATGAAACCTCGAGAAAGTGCGTCAGCAACATACTCCTCCATGGCCTTATCCTCCAAGACCGACAAAGGGTAAACCCGCCCACGAGGAGGTATAGCACCAGGTTGAAGGTCAATTGCGCAATCATAAGGCTGGTGTGGAGGCAAACTACTGGCTTGACCTTTATCAAAGACATTGCCAAAATCACGGTACTCCTCCGGCAGGGAGGGGAGTGAAGCGGTGAACAGGACCTTGGATACCTTCAGGAAGCATGTCTTGTACTCTGTCCAACTCACTCCAGAACCTTGTACTCTGTCCAACGCACTCCAGAACCTTGTACTCTGTCCAACGCACTCCAGAACCTTGTACTCTGTACAACGCACTCCAGAACCTTGTACTCTGTACAACGCACTCCAGAACCTTGTACTCTGTATTTAATGCATTCCTGAACCTTGCACTCTGTACGTAATGCATTACGGAACCTTGCACTCTGTATGTAATGCATTCCTGAACCTTACTCTATACATAGCATCCTCCTGAGCAATATGCTCTCTGCCTAGCATCCTTCTGAGCCCTACACTCTGTGCCTAGCATCCTCCTGAGCCCTATACTCTTACATTTGGCAGAAATGTTGTAAGTTATGTTATGTTTGTGTCAGCTAATAATGCTTTTAATGTATTTTTAGCAAACTATTGCTTCAATATTTTCTATGGGCGGATCCATCTGATGCTGCCACTCAGCTCCTGTATGCTGGTAATTAAGATTTTAGAAGATAAGTGTGCTATGTGTAATTAATTTGGATCTTTGCAGTTTAACTAATTCCTGAACCTTGCACCCTGTACAACGCACTCCTGAATCTTGCACTCTGTACAACGCACTCCTGAACCTTGTACTCTGTACAACGCACTCCAGAATCTTGTACTCTGTACAATGCACTCCAGAACCCTGTACTCTGTACAACGCACTCCAGAACCCTGTACTCTGTACAACGTACTCCTGAACCTTGTACTCTGTACAACGCACTCCTGAACCTTATACTCTGTACAACGCACTCCTGAACCTTGTACTCTGTACAATGCACTCCTGAACCTTGTACTCTGTACAACGCACTCCTGATCCTTGTACTGTGTACAACACACTCCAGAACCTTGTATTGTGTACAACGCATTCCTGAACCTTGTACTCTGTCCAACGTACTCCAGAACCTTGTACTCTGTATTTAATGCATTCCTGAACCTTGCACTCTGTACAACCCACTCTGTATGTAATGCATTCCTGAACCTTACTCTGTACATAGCATCCTCCTGAGAAATATGCTCTCTGCCTAGCATGATTCTGATCCCTACACTCTGTGCCTAGCAACCTCCTGAGCCCTACACTTTGTGCCTAGCATCCTCCTGAGCCCTACACTCTGTGCCTAGCATCCTCCTGAGCCCTAGACTCTGTGCATAGCATCATCCTGAACCCTGCACTCTGGGCATAGCATCATCCTGATCCCTGCACTCTGGGCATAGCATCATCCTGATCCCTGCACTCTGGGCATAGCATCCTCCTGAATCCTGCACTCTGGGCATAGAATCCTCCTGAATCCTGCACTCTGCATGCAGCATCCTCCTGGACCCTGCACCTAATATCCTCCTGCACGTAGCACCAGCATACAGGGGGCACACTGCCCACCAGCATACAGGGGGCACACTGCCCACCAGCATACAGGGAGCACACTGACCACCAATGTGCTGAGCCAGTGGTCACCAGTATACAGAGGACATAACAAATCAAGTAAAACAACTACCATACAACCAAAAAAATGCCAAAAGCAATAAGATAATCTTGTTAGCTGGTTCCCTCACCTAACATGAATCAATAAAAAGCAAAAAAAAAATGCAGCGTTGCCCTACAATTCATCTATAAAATTGTACAAATGGACTTATAAGTGCAATGGTAAAACCTATAAATTGATATCTAGTGCAAATCAACCAATGTATTGCAATATAGTAGTGATGGTGTCACCCCTTCTGCAAATGATAGCGAATATTGCAGAGCTGCAATGTGCAAATAGTGGTGACCCCCCCCCCCCCCCCCGATATATAATCCTAATAAAATGTAAAATCTGTACATCAATTTTTCATTTTATTTTGATTTTGCACATTTCACCTCTGCAATAAGTCCTACGTTTTGCAGAGAGGGTGACACCATCATTACTATGTCCTAATACATGGGTTGATTTGCATCTCTGTTATTATTATTGTATATAGGGGGTTTCACCATTATTTGCACATTGACGCTCTGCGGTTTCTTATAAGTCCATTTGTATAATTGTATAAGGGTTAGTTATATAGTTAGTAAGGTTGAATAAAGACACCAGTCCAACCTGAGTGAGTGTCTACAAATATCCCTACCCTCAAGGAGCCCATAATCCAGGGTCCCCATTCATTTACTAAGGGCTAATTTTGGACAGAAGCCAATTAACCTACCTGCATGTCGTTGGAGTGTGGGAGAAAACTGGAGTATCCGGAGGAAACCCACGCAGGCACAGGGAGAACATGCAAACTCCAGGCAGGTAGTGTCGTGGTTGGGATTCGAACCAGCAACCCTTTTTACTGCTAGGTGAGAGTGCTAATCACTACACCACTGTACTGCCCAACACCACTGTACCGGTTGTGTATTGGTATACAGAATCCAGGACATACTGATCACTATTATACGTCATGAAGAAACCTCCGCTTTCAGGCCACGCCCACCTGTTGGGCACACCTACTTTTTGGCCAAATCCACAGGTGTGCGGTAGTCCGCCGTATTAGAACCCTCACTTTTACCTCAAGCACCACCATAGCACCCCCCAAAAAAAATGTTCCGGACGCTTCTGGGGCTCTTCTGGCCATGCAGTACATGAAGTACTGCAGTGTTGAATGTGTGGAATGTGGCAAGATAGCTGCTCGGAGGTATCCAGGACCATCGAGGGAGCACAAGCAGCCGGCATTGAGGCCCATTCATAAGTAGGAGTCGTTCGTAAGTCGGGCGTTCATAAATCGGGACCCCCTGTATATCATACCATCATTTTATAAACACATAGCACATACACTGCATATATCACTGGAGAAAAATATGCTTATAAAATAGTTTACCATTTGCCAATAAAAAAAAATCTCCCCAGATTTCATTTTAAAAATCTGGTCACCTTAATATAGGGAGGCAACTGTTTAGGGTGTGCCAGTGTCCAACACCTGAAGGTGGACTATAACCCACATAGTAATTACTATGGCTCTGTGTCCCACGATGTACATAAAAAGAAAAGTATTTTACTGGTAAGCTGTTATAAAAATCCTATTATTATTTTTTTTTTAAAGGCAAATTTATCCTTTAATCAACAAGGTCTCTGACTTTTGGAATACCGTAGCAGACATGGTGGCAGATGAGACTTGTAACTTACTCATTCCTATACATATAGCCATTGTTGACTTCAGTTTTAAATCTCCTTCATGTATTCCAGAGAATTATTGCAAGGGACAGTGCAAGAAATAAACAAGAAATTAATTAACTTGCCAAGACTCCAGAATCCTGAAAAGCAGTCTTGTAAGTAGCCACTGTATGTGCTCATTCTTGCCCCCATTAATACCAGTGATTTAGGATTTATTTTGCCCACTGACACCAAAGATATGGATCTTATTGTACTCACACTGACACCCATGATCTGGAGTTTAATTTACTCACACCGAACACTAAATTTTTTTCCTCTGACTGCCGTTGGGCTTATTTTGTCCCACTGACACTAATGGTATGGGGTTTATTTTATCCCAGTGACAACAACGCTAGAACCCAGAAGGAAGGCCGGGTGAAGATGGAAGAGCTGGGGATCTGGGAAAACCCTGACAGTGCATCATCGGAAGGCTCTATGTGTAGTTAGATCTGTCATAATGTACTTGCATGCAGTGTATACTGTACTAGTACATTGTGACTTTAACCTGCAGAGGGACCATTTCTCTTATTTTGCTCTCGCGGCTTTACTACCACTTTAAGTTATCTGCTGCTATGAATAAAAAATAAAGGGCCTAACATACAATAAGTATCATAAAAGATAAAATGCTGCACCATCACCAATAATTTATCTGTGAATAATTAAACCAATATCTAGAATCTGATGTTGTATATTGCTGGTTTCAGCAATTAACTAATCATAAATACTAAAACAGCAAAAGTCCATATAATTGTGAAAGTAATATTGAAGGCTGACACAGAAGAATCCAGTCCTTTGCCATCCGTCTTGTTGACTGTTTATGGGAACTTTTCTGGCCTTATTACATCTTTCTATTGTATCTTCTTTTCACTTTTTTAAATAGCGAGCAAATTCAATTAAAAAAGTGAAACACATATATTAGATTCATTACACACAGAGTGATATATTTCAACCATTTCTTTCTTTTAATTTTGATGATTATGGTTTACAGCTAGTGAAATCCCCAAATTTCCAGTATCTCAGAAAATTAGACTATTGTGAAAAGTTCAATATTGTAGACTCACTATGTCACACGCTAATCAG
Organism: Lithobates pipiens; assembly: GCF_037356315.1. Taxonomy (NCBI): domain Eukaryota; kingdom Metazoa; phylum Chordata; class Amphibia; order Anura; family Ranidae; genus Lithobates; species Lithobates pipiens. The sequence continues at coordinate 377,113,740 of NW_027507903.1, read as the reverse complement.
CTAATTAACCCATGTAATGGTCTACTGATATAAATTACATTTAAACTTTTAGATGATATTCAATTTTTTTGAGATGCACTTGTAGGCAGGGCCTTCTTAATATCATCATGGGCCCCTGGGCAATGTAATGCTCTGGGGCCCCTACAATGGAGACAGTGCAGGTAAACAGACATCAAGTAGGTAGGCGGCAGTGGGTGGAGTTCCGCTTTAATTACATAAATACAATCATTCTGTACAGCAAAGAGACAGTAGGAAAGTACTACATACATAAAGTAACAAAGCTGTCCTGTGCATATTATATATCTTCTAGAATGATGCTCATGACAGTTGTAACAAGTATAGACATGGCTGCAAATAAAAATCATGAGGCACAATCCAGCCTAACAGCGCCTCAGATACCCCCAACATTGTTACCTTTCTACATCTATATACATCCAGCACTAATAACTCATAGTTGCCAACATTGTAAAAAATAAAAAAATCGGGACACTTTTTTGACTGTAGGCGGATATGGAATAGTGGGTGGGGCTTAAATAGGCGTGGCTCAGATGGTGTGTGGTTAGAGTCTGAGACAAATGAGGGATGGAGAGGGAAAGGGGATGTAGAGAGAGAGGGATGGAGGGACAGCAGCCCCAGATCCTACACCACAATAGCAATATGTATTCCAGAGTTTAACAATCAGCAGATAAAGATACTAAAAAACACCTGGTGTTAGCACTTCAATCATCCCGCCACCATGATTGATATGGTGTCAGGATGATTGAAGCGCACTCGTTCTGTTATTACATTGTAATATAAAATGAAAACTCACCATAATGCCGAATAAGTGGGACCACTGAGCGTGTCACTAGCCACGTCACCTGCCACCAGATGCCATCAGGTGCCCCCAGCAGAGTCTGTCCTTCCATCAGGCACCCCCAGCAGAGTGCCTCCTTACATCAGGTGTCCCCAGCGGAGTGCCTCTTACATCAGGTGTCCCCAGAGGAGTGCCTCAAATCAGTTCCCCCAGCGGAGTGTTGGCTGCAGTCTAGCTACATCTCCTCAAGAGTGGTGACAATGGGGGAAGTGGTGTGTGAGTGGAGGCTTGGTGACTTGGGGTGTTACAGGCTGACTTGGGGAAGGGTGGAGGTATGGTGGTGATTTGGGGGTGCAGGCATGTTGGTGACCTGGGGGCTGCAGGCATGGTGGTGACTAGGCCGGAGGGGGTGCAGGCATGGTGTTGACATAGAGGGGGGGGCGGGTGCAGGCATGGTGTTGACATGGGGGAGGAGGTGCAGGTATGGTGGCGACTTGGGGGGCAGGTATGGTGGTGACATGGGGGGGATCAGGTATGGTGGTGACACGGGGGGAGGGGGAAGCAGGTATGGGGGTGACACGGGGGAGGGGGGAAACAGGTATGGTGGTGACATGGGTGGAGGGGAGTGCAGGTATGGTGGTGACACGGGGAGGTGGGGACAGGTATGGTGGTGATACAGGGGGAGGGGGGAAGCAGGTATGGTGGTGACACAGGGGGAGGGGGGTGCAGGTATGGTGGTGACATGAGGAGGGGGAAGCAGGTATGGTGGTGACATGGGGGATGGGAGTGCAGGTATGGTGGTGACACGGGGGGAGGGGGGAAGCAGGTATGGTGGTGACATGGGGGGAGGGGAGCGCAGGTATGGTGGAGACACGGGGAGGGGAGTGTAGGTATGGTCGAGACACGGGGAGGGGTGTGCAAGTATGGTCGCGACACAGGGAGGGGAGTGCAGGTATGGTGGAGACATGGGGGACAGGATGCAAGGGGGAGCCAAGACCATCACTGCACTGTCCCCAGCCAGCGGAGCCCCAGTCCTTCCATCAGTGTGACTGTGTCCTTGCTCATCGCAAGGGGGAGCCAAGACTGTTCGCAACTATGCTATTCTCTCCTAGGAGCTCCTACTGCTGGCAGCAACCACCCTGCTGGTTCTTTCCGTCTATAGGAGGAACCACACAGCTCTGCCCGGCTCTCCCACACCCGACAATGTCACTGTGTGACACACGGGGCTGAGCGGAGGGTTGGCGGCGGCGGTGTGTGGAGACTGAACATTTCCTTGTGTTCAGTGGAGAGCGGGGAGGGGCCGGCAATCCCTGTAACCAATAGGCTTCAGTGTACAATAGAATTTTCTATTTGTACACTGAAGAGAGAAGCTGATTGGCTGCCCATCTCCTCTGCACTGAACACAAGGGGAAACAACACTCCTGGATGCGACAGTGGCAATTTTTGTGTAGCCGTTGCTGTTTTTTCCCCCTGATGAAGTCACGTGACCCGTGACGAACACGCGTCGGGACATTTAGCTACCGGAAGTGACGCACATCGAGCTCGCTGCTCGTTTATACAATATCCATTAGGAATTTATGTTTGTGAGTATTCTGTCTTTTTTTAACCTAAATAAAACTCACTGATCAAACTTACTACACTATGGGGCATTCTTCCTCTATACCCTTCTGATCCTATATACATGCTATCCACTGAGGGACCCCCACTGCTGAACATCTCAGAGCTACTTCTTAAAGGGGCCACACAACGCAATAGGCAGGACAGAAAACGCCAGGATCTGGGGACACCACAGCGGGACCTTAAAGGGAAAAACCACCAAGGACCCTAAAGACACACTTGTCACATGCTGTTACCTTACAGCAGTAAGGTAAGGGGACACCCATAATCAGATCACACAGGATTACAAGGGATATTGCCACCATCACCAGCATCACCATTTTTTTCCACGATCATTGGTACCACGATATTCAAGCACTAGTGTTTTATGCGATTTCTTGGAACCAATTGCTACACTTTGCACGGTGTAATGAACACTTGAGATATTGACCAACATTTTCTTTTATAATTTTATAATATGATTGAGAAATTCACGCACCTGTACTGCATTTAAGCACTGGCACTTAATGCGACTTTTGCAGTTAATCGCTACATTTTGCACTATTGATGGATATTTTTATTTACCTTTTTATTCGTTTTATCCTCTCTGCAATTTTTTTATTTTTATATAAAAGCTGATTTATACTAACTTATGCACTTATATTGAAATGAATGTCACTATTGTTTAATCACAGAGAAGAATCACTATTTCTATTAGACTGTGTGCTAGATCAATACGCATATATGCTATATATATACTTTCTAGCAGTTGATTGCATGTTCTGCCATACTTTACTGATTGTGTATTTAGTCATTTTTTTACGGCAACCACAGTCCAATCCCCTTTATTATAATATACCGTCTTTTGGGGTGGGCCCAACCTATCCCAGTACAGCGCACCACTACTCTACTTGTTTTTATTTTTTTGGGCTCAGATATTTCCCCCCAGTGCGTGCAGCAGTACGCCTTCTAGTTGTACCCTAATTAGGCACAGGAATACTTTTTTATACTACCACTGTCAATCTGACCCCACTACATCCCAGATATCCCCCTAGCACTCTGACCACTCTATAACCTAGACATCCCCCCAGCACTCTGACCCCTCTACACCTCAGATATCTCCCTAAAACTCTGAACCTCTATGCCCCAGATATCCCTCTCAGCACTCTGAACCCGCTACAGCCTAGATATCCCCCCAGCAGTCTGACCCCTCTACACCCTAGATATACCCCCAGCACTCTGACCCCTCTACACCCTAATTATCCCACCAGCACTCAGATCCCTCTACCCCATAGATATACCCTCAAAACTCTGACCCCTCTGTACTCTAGATATCCCCCTAGCACTCTGACCCCTCTACACCCCAAATATCGCCCCCAGCACTCTGACCCCACTACACCCCAGATATTCCCCTCAGCACTCTGACCACTCTACAACCCAGATGTCCCCCTAGCACTCCAATCCCTCTACACCCCAGATATCCCCCATCACTCTAACCCTTCTACACCCTAGATATCCCCCTAGCATTCTTACCACTCTATACCCCAGATATCCCCCCAGCACTTGGACCCCTCTACACCCCAGTTATCCTCCCCAGCACTCTGATCCCTCTCTGCACCACAGATTTCTCCCTCAGCACTCTTTCCCCTCTACAACCTAGACACCCCCCCCCCCCCCCCAGCACTCTGACCCATCTACACCCCAGATATCCCCCTAGCACTCTGACCCCTCTATACCCCAGATATCCTGCTCAACACTCTTACCCCTTTACACCCTAGATCAGTGATGGCAAACCTTTTTGAGTCTGAGTGCCTAAACTGAAATAAATAAGTTGGTTTTGTGTTGTAAAGTGCCAACACGGCAATTCGCGAGAGAGGGGTGCTGAGCAAAAGAGAGGGGGTGTGTGAGAGAGATGGGGGTGTGTGTAAGAGAGAGGGGGGTTGTGAGAGAGAGAGAGAGAAAGGGGGTGTGAGAGAGAGAGAGGACACATAGAGAAAGGTGACAGAGAGTGAGGGGGGACAGATAGATAGAGATAGGGGACACACACAGAGAGGGGGGACACACGGGGGCAGAGAGAGAGGGGGGACAGAGAGATGGGGGCATGGGGAGGGGGGACAGAGGGGGGGTGTGAGATGCTGAGAGAGATGGGACAGAGCGAGAGATGGGACAGAGAGAGAGAGAGATGGGACAGAGAGAGAGATATGGGACAGATAAAGGGGAGGGCACAGTGAAAGAGAGAGCGGGGACAGAGAGAGAGGTGACAGAGTGAGGGGGGACAGATAGATAGAGAAAGGGGACACACACAGAGAGGGGGGACACACGGGGGGCAGAGAGAGAGAGAAGGGACAGAGAGATGGGGGGGAACACAGAGGGGGAGGAGTGTGAGAGATGCTGAGAGAGAGGGGGCAGAGAGAGAGAGATATGGGACAGAGATAAAGGGGAGGGCACAGAGAAAGAGAGAGAGGGGACAGAGAGAGAGGGGAGGGCACAGAGAAAGAGAGAGAGGGGACAGAGAGAGAGGGGGCACAGAGAGACAGGGGGGACAGAGAGGGAGAGGGGGGGCAGAGAGAGAGAGGGGAGGACAGAGAGAGAGAGGGGAGGACACAGAGAGAGAGGGGAGGACACAGAGAGAGAGAGGGTGGGACAGAGATAGGGGGGGAGAGAGAGGGGGGACACAGAGAGAGAGGGGGGACACAGAGGGGGGGGGGGCACAGAGAGGGGGAGCAGAAAGAGGGGGACACGGGAGCTGAAAAAGAGGAGAGCTGAGAGAAAGGGAGAACTCTAGCTCTGTCCTTACCTGCAATCCCTGCCCCAGTCTTTGTCTGCAGGTATTCAGTGTATAATTGTGCCCGGTACCTGTCTCCATCCCTGTTCCATCCAGTGGCTCCCTCACAGCCTGCGCCTCTCGCCTGTCCTTGTCTTCTGGGCCCATGGTCAGTCTGTTCTCCGGGCCTCACTGTTGAAGGAGGTTTGAGGATTCCAAGCTCCGGAAGGCGCTAGGGATGCTGCGCCCCTCTTCAACCATACAATGAAGCAGTGAAGCTCTTCTCTCCCTCCCGTGCGTGCTGTCAGGCCTGTAGCCTACCACGCGGAGAATGTGGGGCCACCCACTCACTCGTGCAGACAGTTTCCTGCACCTCGCCGCTGCTTGCTTCTCTCCCTCGCGTGCTCTCAGGTCTGTAGCCTTCCGCGCGGAGGCTGCGGAGCCACCCACCCACTCACTCGTGCAGTTAATTTCCTGCACCTCGCCGCTGTTTGCTGCCATGTTCTCCCCACCGTGAACTAGGACCCTCTCGCGTGCCCACAGAGATGGCTCTGCGTGCCAGCTGTGGCACGCGTGCCATAGGTTCCCCATCACTGCCCTAGATATTCCTCTAGCACTCTGACTCCTCTCCACCCCAGATATACCCAAGCACTCTCTCCAATCTATATTATGGATATCGCCCCAGCACTCTAATCCCTCTACACCCTAGATATCCCCCCAGCACTTTGACACCTCTACAACCCATTTGTCCCACTAGCACTCTGACCCCTCTACAACCCAGATGTCCCCTTAGCACTCTGACCCCTCTACAACCTAGAGATCCCCTCAGCACTCTGACCCCTCTACACCCAAAATGTCCCCCCCAGCACTCTGACCCCTCTACACCCCAGATATCCCCCTCAGCACTCTGAATACTTTACAACCTAGACATCCCCCCAGCAGTCTGACCCCTCTACACCCTAGATACCCCCCTAGCACTCTGACCCCTCTAAACCCTAGATATCCTCCTAGCACTGTGACCCCTCTACACCCCAAATATCCCTCCCAGCACTCTGACCCCTCTACACCCCAGATATCCCCCTCAGCACTCTGAATATTTTACAACCTAGACATCCCCCCAGCACTCTGACCCCTCTACACCTCAGATATCCCCCTAGCACTCTGACCCCTCTATACCCCAGACATCCTCCTCAGCACTTTGACCCCTTTACACCCTAGATATCCCCCTAGCACTCTGACCCCTCTACACCCCAGATATCGCCAAGCTCTCTGACCCCTCTACAACCTAGATATCCCCCCAGCACTCTAACCTCTCTACAACCTAGACATCCCCCCAGCACTCTGACCCCTCTACACCTCAGATATGCCCTAGCACTCTGATCCCTCTACACCCTAGATATACACCCAACACTCTGACCCCTCTACACCCTAAATATCCCCCTAGCACTCTGACCCCTTTACACCATAGATATCCCCCCAGCACTCTGACCCCTCTACACCTCAGATATCCCCCTAGCACTCTGACCCCTCTATACCCCAGACATCCTCCTCAGCACTTTGACCCCTTTACACCCTAGATATCCCCCTAGCACTCTGACCCCTCTACACCCCAGATATCGCCAAGCTCTCTGACCCCTCTACAATCTAGATATCCCCCCAGCACTCTAACCCCTCTACAACCTAGACATCCCCCCAGCACTCTGACCCCTCTACACCTCAGATATGCCCTAGCACTCTGATCCCTCTACACCCTAGATATACACCCAACACTCTGACCCCTCTACACCCCAGTTATCCTCCCCAGCACTCTGATCCCTCTCTGCACCACAGATTTCTCCCTCAGTACTCTTTCCCCTCTACAACCTAGACACCCCCCCCCCCAGCACTCTGACCCCTCTACACCTCAGATATCCCCCTAGCACTCTGACTCCTCCATACCCCCGATATCCTGCTCAGCACTCTGACCCCTTTACACCCTAGATATTCCCCTAGCACCCTGACTCCTCTACACCCCAGATGTCCCCAAACACTCTCACCCCTCTATATTATGGATATCGCCCCAGCACTCTAACCCCTCTACAACCTAGATATCCCCCTAGCACTCTGACCCCTCTACACCCCAAAAATTCCCCTAGAACTCTGACCCCTCTATACCCCAGATATCTCCCTCAGCACTCTGACACCTCTACACCCTAGATATCACACCATCACTCTGACCCCTATACACCCTAGATATCCCCCCAGCACTCTGACCCCTCTACACCCTAGATATCCCCCCAGCACTCTGACACCTCTACAACCCAGATATCCCCTAGCACTCTGACCCTTCTACACCTCAGATATCCCCCAGATCCCTGGCCCCTTAACATCCTAGATATGCCTCTAGCACTCTGACCCCTCTATATCCCAGATATCCCCACAGCACTCTGACCCCTCTACACCCTAGATTTCCCAGCACTCTGACCCCTTAACATCCTAGATATCCCTCTAGCACTCTGACCCCTCTATATCCCAGATAATCCCTCAGTACTCTGACCCCTCTACACCCTAGATATCCCCCCAGCACTCTGACCCTTCTACAACCCCTTTTTTCCCACTAGCACTCTGACCCCTCTACAACCCAGATGTCCCCCTAGCACTCTATCCCCTCTACACCCCAGATATCCCCCATCACTCTGACCCCTCTAAACCCTAGATATCCCCCTAGCACTCTTACCCCTCTATACCCCGGATATCCCCCCAGAACTTGGACCCCTCTAGACCCTAGTTATCCCCCCCAGCACTCTGATCCCTCTCTGCACCACAGATTTCTCCCTCACCACTCTGACCCCTCTACACCCTATATATTCTTCTAGCAATCTGACCTCTCTACACCCAAAATGTCCCCCCCAGCACGCTGACCCCTCCTACACCCCAGATATCCCCCTCAGCACTCTGAATACTTTACAACCTAGACATCCCCCCAGCAGTCTGACCCCTCTACACCCTAGATATTCCCCTTGCACTCTGACCCCTATTCATCCCAAATATCCCCCTTGCACTCTGACCCCTCTACACCCTAGATATCCCCCTTGCACTCTGATCCCTATTCATCCCGATTATATCCCCCCAGCATTCTGACCCCTCTACACCCCAGATATCCCCCCCAGCACTCTGAACCCTCTACAGCCTAGATATCACCCTAGCACTCTGACCCCTCTAAGCCCTAGATATCCCCCCATCACTCTGACCCCTCTACACCCTAGATATACCCCCAGCACTCTGAACCCTCTACACCCTAGCTAGCCCCCCAGCACTCTGATCCCTCTACCCCCTAGATATCCCCTCAGCACTCTGACCCCTCTATACCCTAGAGATCCCCCAGCATTCAGACTCCTCTACAACTCAGATATCTCCCTAAAACTTTGACCCCTCTACACCCCAGATATCCCCCCAGCACACTGACCCCTCTACAGCCTAGATATCACCCTAGCACACTAACCCCTCTACAACCTAGACATCCTCCCAGCACTCTGACCCCTCTACACCTCAGATATCCTCCTCAGCACTCTGACCCCTCTACACCCTAGATATCCCCCTTGCACTCTGACCCCTCTAGGCCCTAGATATCCCCCAGAACTCTGACCCCTCTACACCCTAGATATCCCCCTAGCACTCTGACCCCTCTATACCCCAGATTTCCTCCTCAGCACTCTGACCTCTTTACACCCTAGATATCCCCCTAGCACTCTGACTCCTCTAAATCCTAAACATCCCCCCAGCACTCTGACCCCACGACACCCCAAATATCCCACTCAGCACTCTGACCCCTCTACAGCCTAGATATCCCCAAAGCACTCTAACCTCTCTACACCCCAGATATCTCCCTCAGCACTCTGACCCCTCTACACCCCAGATATTCCCCTAGCACTCTGACCATTCTACGCTCTAGATATCCCCCCAGCACTCTGACCCATCTACAGCCTAGATATCCCCCGAGCACTCTGAACCCTCTATGCCCTAGCTATCCCCCCAAGACTCTGACCCCTCTACATCCTAGAAATCCCTATAGCACTCTGACCCCTCTACACCCTAGCTATCCCCCCAGCACTCTGATCCCTCTACCCCATAGATATCCCCTCAGCACTCTGACCCCTCTACACCCTAGATATCCCCCTGGCACTCTGACCCCTCTACACCCCAGATATCCCCCTCAGCACTCTGAATACTTTACAACCTAGACATCCCCCCAGCAGTCTGACCCCTCTTTACCCTAGATATTCCCCTTGCACTCTGACCCCTATTCATCCCAAATATCCCCCCCAGCATTCTGACCCCTCTACACCTCAGATAGCTCCCTAAAACTCTGACCCGTCTACACCCCAGATATCCCCCTCAGCTCTCTGAACCCTCTACAGCCTAGATATCACCCTAGCACTCTGACCCCTCTACGCCCTAGATATCTCCTCAGAACTCTGACCCCTCTACACCCTAGATATCCTCCTAGCACTCTGACCCCTCTACACCCCAGATATCCCTCCCAGCACTCTGACCCCTCTACACCCCAGATATCCCACTCAGCATTCTGACCCCTCTATACCCCAGACATCCTCCTAGGCACTATGACCCCTTTACACCATAGATATCCCCCCAGCACTCTGACCCCTCTACACCTCAGATATCCCCCTAGCACTCTGACCCCTCTATACCCCAGACATCCTCCTCAGCACTTTGACCCCTTTACACCCTAGATATCCCCCTAGCACTCTGACCCCTCTACACCCCAGATATCGCCAAGCTCTCTGACCCCTCTACAATCTAGATATCCCCCCAGCACTCTAACCCCTCTACAACCTAGACATCCCCCCAGCACTCTGACCCCTCTACACCTCAGATATGCCCTAGCACTCTGATCCCTCTACACCCTAGATATACACCCAACACTCTGACCCCTCTACACCCCAGTTATCCTCCCCAGCACTCTGATCCCTCTCTGCACCACAGATTTCTCCCTCAGTACTCTTTCCCCTCTACAACCTAGACACCCCCCCCCCCCAGCACTCTGACCCCTCTACACCTCAGATATCCCCCTAGCACTCTGACTCCTCCATACCCCCGATATCCTGCTCAGCACTCTGACCCCTTTACACCCTAGATATTCCCCTAGCACCCTGACTCCTCTACACCCCAGATGTCCCCAAACACTCTCACCCCTCTATATTATGGATATCGCCCCAGCACTCTAACCCCTCTACAACCTAGATATCCCCCTAGCACTCTGACCCCTCTACACCCCAAAAATTCCCCTAGAACTCTGACCCCTCTATACCCCAGATATCTCCCTCAGCACTCTGACACCTCTACACCCTAGATATCACACCATCACTCTGACCCCTATACACCCTAGATATCCCCCCAGCACTCTGACCCCTCTACACCCTAGATATCCCCCCAGCACTCTGACACCTCTACAACCCAGATATCCCCTAGCACTCTGACCCTTCTACACCTCAGATATCCCCCAGATCCCTGGCCCCTTAACATCCTAGATATGCCTCTAGAACTCTGACCCCTCTATATCCCAGATATCCCCACAGCACTCTGACCCCTCTACACCCTAGATTTCCCCAGCACTCTGACCCCTTAACATCCTAGATATCCCTCTAGCACTCTGACCCCTCTATATCCCAGATAATCCCTCAGTACTCTGACCCCTCTACACCCTAGATATCCCCCCAGCACTCTGACCCTTCTACAACCCCTTTTTTCCCACTAGCACTCTGACCCCTCTACAACCCAGATGTCCCCCTAGCACTCTATCCCCTCTACACCCCAGATATCCCCCATCACTCTGACCCCTCTAAACCCTAGATATCCCCCTAGCACTCTTACCCCTCTATACCCCGGATATCCCCCCAGAACTTGGACCCCTCTAGACCCTAGTTATCCCCCCCAGCACTCTGATCCCTCTCTGCACCACAGATTTCTCCCTCACCACTCTGACCCCTCTACACCCTATATATTCTTCTAGCAATCTGACCTCTCTACACCCAAAATGTCCCCCCCAGCACGCTGACCCCTCTACACCCCAGATATCCCCCTCAGCACTCTGAATACTTTACAACCTAGACATCCCCCCAGCAGTCTGACCCCTCTACACCCTAGATATTCCCTTTGCACTCTGACCCCTATTCATCCCAAATATCCCCCTTGCACTCTGACCCCTCTACACCCTAGATATCCCCCTTGCACTCTGACCCCTATTCATCCCGATTATATCCCCCCAGCATTCTGACCCCTCTACACCCCAGATATCCCCCCCAGCACTCTGAACCCTCTACAGCCTAGATATCACCCTAGCACTCTGACCCCTCTAAGCCCTAGATATCCCCCCATCACTCTGACCCCTCTACACCCTAGATATACCCCCAGCACTCTGAACCCTCTACACCCTAGCTAGCCCCCCAGCACTCTGATCCCTCTACCCCCTAGATATCCCCTCAGCACTCTGACCCCTCTATACCCTAGAGATCCCCCAGCATTCAGACTCCTCTACAACTCAGATATCTCCCTAAAACTTTGACCCCTCTACACCCCAGATATCCCCCCAGCACACTGACCCCTCTACAGCCTAGATATCACCCTAGCACACTAACCCCTCTACAACCTAGACATCCCCCCAGCACTCTGACCCCTCTACACCTCAGATATCCTCCTCAGCACTCTGACCCCTCTACACCCTAGATATCCCCCTTGCACTCTGACCCCTCTAGGCACTAGATATCCCCCAGAACTCTGACCCCTCTACACCCTAGATATCCCCCTAGCACTCTGACCCCTCTATACCCCAGATTTCCTCCTCAGCACTCTGACCTCTTTACACCCTAGATATCCCCCTAGCACTCTGACTCCTCTAAATCCTAAACATCCCCCCAGCACTCTGACCCCACGACACCCCAAATATCCCACTCAGCACTCTGACCCCTCTACAGCCTAGATATCCCCAAAGCACTCTAACCTCTCTACACCCCAGATATCTCCCTCAGCACTCTGACCCCTCTACACCCCAGATATTCCCCTAGCACTCTGACCATTCTACGCTCTAGATATCCCCCCAGCACTCTGACCCATCTACAGCCTAGATATCCCCCGAGCACTCTGAACCCTCTATGCCCTAGCTATCCCCCCAAGACTCTGACCCCTCTACATCCTAGAAATCCCTATAGCACTCTGACCCCTCTACACCCTAGCTATCCCCCCAGCACTCTGATCCCTCTACCCCATAGATATCCCCTCAGCACTCTGACCCCTCTACACCCTAGATATCCCCCTGGCACTCTGACCCCTCTACACCCCAGATATCCCCCTCAGCACTCTGAATACTTTACAACCTAGACATCCCCCCAGCAGTCTGACCCCTCTTTACCCTAGATATTCCCCTTGCACTCTGACCCCTATTCATCCCAAATATCCCCCCCAGCATTCTGACCCCTCTACACCTCAGATAGCTCCCTAAAACTCTGACCCGTCTACACCCCAGATATCCCCCTCAGCTCTCTGAACCCTCTACAGCCTAGATATCACCCTAGCACTCTGACCCCTCTACGCCCTAGATATCTCCTCAGAACTCTGACCCCTCTACACCCTAGATATCCTCCTAGCACTCTGACCCCTCTACACCCCAGATATCCCTCCCAGCACTCTGACCCCTCTACACCCCAGATATCCCACTCAGCATTCTGACCCCTCTATACCCCAGACATCCTCCTAGGCACTATGACCCCTTTACACCCTAGATATCCCCCTAGCACTCTGACTCCTCTACACCCCAGATATCGCCAAGCTCTCTGACCCGTCTACACCCCAGATATCGCCAAGCTCTCTGACCCCTCTACAACCTAGATATCCCCCTTGCACTCTAACCCCTCTACAACCTAGACATCCCCCCAGCACTCTGTCCCCTCTACACCTCAGATATCCCCTAGCACTCTGATCCCTCCACACCCTAGATATCCCCCTTGCACTCTGACCCCTCTACGCCCTAGATATGCACCCAGCACTCTGACCCCTCTACACCCCAAATATCCCCCTAGCACTCTGACCCCTTTACACCGTAGATATTCCCCTAGCACTCTGACCCCTCTATACCCCAGATATCCTCCTCAGCACTCTGACCCCTTTACACCCTAGATATCCCCCTAGCACTCTGACTCCTCTACACCCCAGATATCGCCAAGCTCTCTGACCCCTCTACAACCTAGATATTCCCCCAGCACTCTGACCCCTCTACACCCTAGATATCCCCCTTGCACTCTGACCCCTCTACACCCTAGATATCCCCCTTGCACTCTGACCCCTATTCATCCCGATTATATCCCCCCAGCATTCTGACCCCTCTACACCCCAGATATCCCCCCCAGCACTCTGAACCCTCTACAGCCTAGATATCACCCTAGCACTCTGACCCCTCTAAGCCCTAGATATCCCCCCAGCACTCTGACCCCTCTACACCCTAGATATACCCCCAGCACTCTGAACCCTCTACACCCTAGCTATCCCCCCAGCACTCTGATCCCTCTACCCCCTAGATATCCCCTCAGCACTCTGACCCCTCTATACCCTGGAGATCCCCCAGCATTCAGACTCCTCTACAACTCAGATATCTCCCTAAAACTTTGACCCCTCTACACCCCAGATATCCCCCCAGCACTCTGACCCCTCTACACCCCAGATATCCCCCCCAGCACTCTGAACCCTCTACAGCCTAGATATCACCCTAGCACTCTGACCCCTCTAAGCCCTAGATATCCCCCCAGCACTCTGACCCCTCTACACCCTAGATATACCCCCAGCACTCTGAACCCTCTACACCCTAGCTATCCCCCCAGCACTCTGATCCCTCTACCCCCTAGATATCCCCTCAGCACTCTGACCCCTCTATACCCTGGAGATCCCCCAGCATTCAGACTCCTCTACAACTCAGATATCTCCCTAAAACTTTGACCCCTCTACACCTCAGATATCCCCCTAGCACTCTGACCCCTCTATACCCCAGACATCCTCCTCAGCACTTTGACCCCTTTACACCCTAGATATCCCCCTAGCACTCTGACCCCTCTACACCCCAGATATCGCCAAGCTCTCTGACCCCTCTACAATCTAGATATCCCCCCAGCACTCTAACCCCTCTACAACCTAGACATCCCCCCAGCACTCTGACCCCTCTACACCTCAGATATGCCCTAGCACTCTGATCCCTCTACACCCTAGATATACACCCAACACTCTGACCCCTCTACACCCCAGTTATCCTCCCCAGCACTCTGATCCCTCTCTGCACCACAGATTTCTCCCTCAGTACTCTTTCCCCTCTACAACCTAGACACCCCCCCCCCCCAGAACTCTGACCCCTCTACACCTCAGATATCCCCCTAGCACTCTGACTCCTCCATACCCCCGATATCCTGCTCAGCACTCTGACCCCTTTACACCCTAGATATTCCCCTAGCACCCTGACTCCTCTACACCCCAGATGTCCCCAAACACTCTCACCCCTCTATATTATGGATATCGCCCCAGCACTCTAACCCCTCTACAACCTAGATATCCCCCTAGCACTCTGACCCCTCTACACCCCAAAAATTCCCCTAGAACTCTGACCCCTCTATACCCCAGATATCTCCCTCAGCACTCTGACACCTCTACACCCTAGATATCACACCATCACTCTGACCCCTATACACCCTAGATATCCCCCCAGCACTCTGACCCCTCTACACCCTAGATATCCCCCCAGCACTCTGACACCTCTACAACCCAGATATCCCCTAGCACTCTGACCCTTCTACACCTCAGATATCCCCCAGATCCCTGGCCCCTTAACATCCTAGATATGCCTCTAGCACTCTGACCCCTCTATATCCCAGATATCCCCACAGCACTCTGACCCCTCTACACCCTAGATTTCCCCAGCACTCTGACCCCTTAACATCCTAGATATCCCTCTAGCACTCTGACCCCTCTATATCCCAGATAATCCCTCAGTACTCTGACCCCTCTACACCCTAGATATCCCCCCAGCACTCTGACCCTTCTACAACCCCTTTTTTCCCACTAGCACTCTGACCCCTCTACAACCCAGATGTCCCCCTAGCACTCTATCCCCTCTACACCCCAGATATCCCCCATCACTCTGACCCCTCTAAACCCTAGATATCCCCCTAGCACTCTTACCCCTCTGTACCCCGGATATCCCCCCAGAACTTGGACCCCTCTAGACCCTAGTTATCCCCCCCAGCACTCTGATCCCTCTCTGCACCACAGATTTCTCCCTCACCACTCTGACCCCTCTACACCCTATATATTCTTCTAGCAATCTGACCTCTCTACACCCAAAATGTCCCCCCCAGCACGCTGACCCCTCTACACCCCAGATATCCCCCTCAGCACTCTGAATACTTTACAACCTAGACATCCCCCCAGCAGTCTGACCCCTCTACACCCTAGATATTCCCCTTGCACTCTGACCCCTATTCATCCCAAATATCCCCCTTGCACTCTGACCCCTCTACACCCTAGATATCCCCCTTGCACTCTGATCCCTATTCATCCCGATTATATCCCCCCAGCATTCTGACCCCTCTACACCCCAGATATCCCCCCCAGCACTCTGAACCCTCTACAGCCTAGATATCACCCTAGCACTCTGACCCCTCTAAGCCCTAGATATCCCCCCATCACTCTGACCCCTCTACACCCTAGATATACCCCCAGCACTCTGAACCCTCTACACCCTAGCTAGCCCCCCAGCACTCTGATCCCTCTACCCCCTAGATATCCCCTCAGCACTCTGACCCCTCTATACCCTAGAGATCCCCCAGCATTCAGACTCCTCTACAACTCAGATATCTCCCTAAAACTTTGACCCCTCTACACCCCAGATATCCCCCCAGCACACTGACCCCTCTACAGCCTAGATATCACCCTAGCACACTAACCCCTCTACAACCTAGACATCCTCCCAGCACTCTGACCCCTCTACACCTCAGATATCCTCCTCAGCACTCTGACCCCTCTACACCCTAGATATCCCCCTTGCACTCTGACCCCTCTAGGCCCTAGATATCCCCCAGAACTCTGACCCCTCTACACCCTAGATATCCCCCTAGCACTCTGACCCCTCTATACCCCAGATTTCCTCCTCAGCACTCTGACCTCTTTACACCCTAGATATCCCCCTAGCACTCTGACTCCTCTAAATCCTAAACATCCCCCCAGCACTCTGACCCCACGACACCCCAAATATCCCACTCAGCACTCTGACCCCTCTACAGCCTAGATATCCCCAAAGCACTCTAACCTCTCTACACCCCAGATATCTCCCTCAGCACTCTGACCCCTCTACACCCCAGATATTCCCCTAGCACTCTGACCATTCTACGCTCTAGATATCCCCCCAGCACTCTGACCCATCTACAGCCTAGATATCCCCCGAGCACTCTGAACCCTCTATGCCCTAGCTATCCCCCCAAGACTCTGACCCCTCTACATCCTAGAAATCCCTATAGCACTCTGACCCCTCTACACCCTAGCTATCCCCCCAGCACTCTGATCCCTCTACCCCATAGATATCCCCTCAGCACTCTGACCCCTCTACACCCTAGATATCCCCCTGGCACTCTGACCCCTCTACACCCCAGATATCCCCCTCAGCACTCTGAATACTTTACAACCTAGACATCCCCCCAGCAGTCTGACCCCTCTTTACCCTAGATATTCCCCTTGCACTCTGACCCCTATTCATCCCAAATATCCCCCCCAGCATTCTGACCCCTCTACACCTCAGATAGCTCCCTAAAACTCTGACCCGTCTACACCCCAGATATCCCCCTCAGCTCTCTGAACCCTCTACAGCCTAGATATCACCCTAGCACTCTGACCCCTCTACGCCCTAGATATCTCCTCAGAACTCTGACCCCTCTACACCCTAGATATCCTCCTAGCACTCTGACCCCTCTACACCCCAGATATCCCTCCCAGCACTCTGACCCCTCTACACCCCAGATATCCCACTCAGCATTCTGACCCCTCTATACCCCAGACATCCTCCTAGGCACTATGACCCCTTTACACCATAGATATCCCCCCAGCACTCTGACCCCTCTACACCTCAGATATCCCCCTAGCACTCTGACCCCTCTATACCCCAGACATCCTCCTCAGCACTTTGACCCCTTTACACCCTAGATATCCCCCTAGCACTCTGACCCCTCTACACCCCAGATATCGCCAAGCTCTCTGACCCCTCTACAATCTAGATATCCCCCCAGCACTCTAACCCCTCTACAACCTAGACATCCCCCCAGCACTCTGACCCCTCTACACCTCAGATATGCCCTAGCACTCTGATCCCTCTACACCCTAGATATACACCCAACACTCTGACCCCTCTACACCCCAGTTATCCTCCCCAGCACTCTGATCCCTCTCTGCACCACAGATTTCTCCCTCAGTACTCTTTCCCCTCTACAACCTAGACACCCCCCCCCCCCCAGCACTCTGACCCCTCTACACCTCAGATATCCCCCTAGCACTCTGACTCCTCCATACCCCCGATATCCTGCTCAGCACTCTGACCCCTTTACACCCTAGATATTCCCCTAGCACCCTGACTCCTCTACACCCCAGATGTCCCCAAACACTCTCACCCCTCTATATTATGGATATCGCCCCAGCACTCTAACCCCTCTACAACCTAGATATCCCCCTAGCACTCTGACCCCTCTACACCCCAAAAATTCCCCTAGAACTCTGACCCCTCTATACCCCAGATATCTCCCTCAGCACTCTGACACCTCTACACCCTAGATATCACACCATCACTCTGACCCCTATACACCCTAGATATCCCCCCAGCACTCTGACCCCTCTACACCCTAGATATCCCCCCAGCACTCTGACACCTCTACAACCCAGATATCCCCTAGCACTCTGACCCTTCTACACCTCAGATATCCCCCAGATCCCTGGCCCCTTAACATCCTAGATATGCCTCTAGAACTCTGACCCCTCTATATCCCAGATATCCCCACAGCACTCTGACCCCTCTACACCCTAGATTTCCCCAGCACTCTGACCCCTTAACATCCTAGATATCCCTCTAGCACTCTGACCCCTCTATATCCCAGATAATCCCTCAGTACTCTGACCCCTCTACACCCTAGATATCCCCCCAGCACTCTGACCCTTCTACAACCCCTTTTTTCCCACTAGCACTCTGACCCCTCTACAACCCAGATGTCCCCCTAGCACTCTATCCCCTCTACACCCCAGATATCCCCCATCACTCTGACCCCTCTAAACCCTAGATATCCCCCTAGCACTCTTACCCCTCTATACCCCGGATATCCCCCCAGAACTTGGACCCCTCTAGACCCTAGTTATCCCCCCCAGCACTCTGATCCCTCTCTGCACCACAGATTTCTCCCTCACCACTCTGACCCCTCTACACCCTATATATTCTTCTAGCAATCTGACCTCTCTACACCCAAAATGTCCCCCCCAGCACGCTGACCCCTCTACACCCCAGATATCCCCTTCAGCACTCTGAATACTTTACAACCTAGACATCCCCCCAGCAGTCTGACCCCTCTACACCCTAGATATTCCCTTTGCACTCTGACCCCTATTCATCCCAAATATCCCCCTTGCACTCTGACCCCTCTACACCCTAGATATCCCCCTTGCACTCTGACCCCTATTCATCCCGATTATATCCCCCCAGCATTCTGACCCCTCTACACCCCAGATATCCCCCCCAGCACTCTGAACCCTCTACAGCCTAGATATCACCCTAGCACTCTGACCCCTCTAAGCCCTAGATATCCCCCCATCACTCTGACCCCTCTACACCCTAGATATACCCCCAGCACTCTGAACCCTCTACACCCTAGCTAGCCCCCCAGCACTCTGATCCCTCTACCCCCTAGATATCCCCTCAGCACTCTGACCCCTCTATACCCTAGAGATCCCCCAGCATTCAGACTCCTCTACAACTCAGATATCTCCCTAAAACTTTGACCCCTCTACACCCCAGATATCCCCCCAGCACACTGACCCCTCTACAGCCTAGATATCACCCTAGCACACTAACCCCTCTACAACCTAGACATCCCCCCAGCACTCTGACCCCTCTACACCTCAGATATCCTCCTCAGCACTCTGACCCCTCTACACCCTAGATATCCCCCTTGCACTCTGACCCCTCTAGGCACTAGATATCCCCCAGAACTCTGACCCCTCTACACCCTAGATATCCCCCTAGCACTCTGACCCCTCTATACCCCAGATTTCCTCCTCAGCACTCTGACCTCTTTACACCCTAGATATCCCCCTAGCACTCTGACTCCTCTAAATCCTAAACATCCCCCCAGCACTCTGACCCCACGACACCCCAAATATCCCACTCAGCACTCTGACCCCTCTACAGCCTAGATATCCCCAAAGCACTCTAACCTCTCTACACCCCAGATATCTCCCTCAGCACTCTGACCCCTCTACACCCCAGATATTCCCCTAGCACTCTGACCATTCTACGCTCTAGATATCCCCCCAGCACTCTGACCCATCTACAGCCTAGATATCCCCCGAGCACTCTGAACCCTCTATGCCCTAGCTATCCCCCCAAGACTCTGACCCCTCTACATCCTAGAAATCCCTATAGCACTCTGACCCCTCTACACCCTAGCTATCCCCCCAGCACTCTGATCCCTCTACCCCATAGATATCCCCTCAGCACTCTGACCCCTCTACACCCTAGATATCCCCCTGGCACTCTGACCCCTCTACACCCCAGATATCCCCCTCAGCACTCTGAATACTTTACAACCTAGACATCCCCCCAGCAGTCTGACCCCTCTTTACCCTAGATATTCCCCTTGCACTCTGACCCCTATTCATCCCAAATATCCCCCCCAGCATTCTGACCCGTCTACACCCCAGATATCCCCCTCAGCTCTCTGAACCCTCTACAGCCTAGATATCACCCTAGCACTCTGACCCCTCTACGCCCTAGATATCTCCTCAGAACTCTGACCCCTCTACACCCTAGATATCCTCCTAGCACTCTGACCCCTCTACACCCCAGATATCCCTCCCAGCACTCTGACCCCTCTACACCCCAGATATCCCACTCAGCATTCTGACCCCTCTATACCCCAGACATCCTCCTAGGCACTATGACCCCTTTACACCCTAGATATCCCCCTAGCACTCTGACTCCTCTACACCCCAGATATCGCCAAGCTCTCTGACCCGTCTACACCCCAGATATCGCCAAGCTCTCTGACCCCTCTACAACCTAGATATCCCCCTTGCACTCTAACCCCTCTACAACCTAGACATCCCCCCAGCACTCTGTCCCCTCTACACCTCAGATATCCCCTAGCACTCTGATCCCTCCACACCCTAGATATCCCCCTTGCACTCTGACCCCTCTACGCCCTAGATATGCACCCAGCACTCTGACCCCTCTACACCCCAAATATCCCCCTAGCACTCTGACCCCTTTACACCGTAGATATTCCCCTAGCACTCTGACCCCTCTATACCCCAGATATCCTCCTCAGCACTCTGACCCCTTTACACCCTAGATATCCCCCTAGCACTCTGACTCCTCTACACCCCAGATATCGCCAAGCTCTCTGACCCCTCTACAACCTAGATATTCCCCCAGCACTCTGACCCCTCTACACCCTAGATATCCCCCTTGCACTCTGACCCCTCTACACCCTAGATATCCCCCTTGCACTCTGACCCCTATTCATCCCGATTATATCCCCCCAGCATTCTGACCCCTCTACACCCCAGATATCCCCCCCAGCACTCTGAACCCTCTACAGCCTAGATATCACCCTAGCACTCTGACCCCTCTAAGCCCTAGATATCCCCCCAGCACTCTGACCCCTCTACACCCTAGATATACCCCCAGCACTCTGAACCCTCTACACCCTAGCTATCCCCCCAGCACTCTGATCCCTCTACCCCCTAGATATCCCCTCAGCACTCTGACCCCTCTATACCCTGGAGATCCCCCAGCATTCAGACTCCTCTACAACTCAGATATCTCCCTAAAACTTTGACCCCTCTACACCCCAGATATCCCCCCAGCACTCTGACCCCTCTACAGCCTAGATATCACCCTAGCACACTAACCCCTCTACAACCTAGACATCCCCCCAGCACTCTGACCCCTCTACACCTCAGATATCCTCCTCAGCACTCTGACCCCTCTACACCCTAGATATCCCCCTTGCACTCTGACCCCTCTAGGCCCTAGATATCCCCCCAGCACTCTGACCCCTCTACACACTAGATATCCCCCTAGCACTCTGACCATTCTACGCTCTAGATATCCTCCCAGCACTCTGACCCATCTACAGCCTAGATATCCCCCGAGCACTCTGAACCCTCTATGCCCTAGCTATCCCCCCAAGACTCTGACCACTCTACATCCTAGAAATCCCTATAGCACTCTGACCCCTCTACACCCTAGCTATCCCCCCAGCACTCTGATCCCTCTACCCCATAGATATCCCCTCAGCACTCTGACCCCTCTACACCCTAGATATCCCCCTGGCACTCTGACCCCTCTACACCCCAGATATCCCCCTCAGCACTCTGAATACTTTACAACCTAGACATCCCCCTAGCAGTCTGACCCCTCTTCACCCTAGATATTCCCCTTGCACTCTGACCCCTATTCATCCCAAATATCCCCCCCAGCATTCTGACCCCTCTACACCTCAGATAGCTCCCTAAAACTCTGACCCGTCTACACCCCAGATATCCCCCTCAGCTCTCTGAACCCTCTACAGCCTAGATATCACCCTAGCACTCTGACCCCTCTACGCCCTAGATATCTCCTCAGAACTCTGACCCCTCTACACCCTAGATATCCTCCTAGCACTCTGACCACTCAAAAACAAAGACATAACCCCAGCACTCTGACCTCTCTACACCCCAGATGTAAAAAGGAAAAATAACACAACGAGGGAGCCCCCAAAGCTGCATAACCCATAAGTATACAACAAAAACACAGAAAAGTTTCCCCAGGGGTTTTTTAGCAGCAGAGAGTTGGTATGAAAATAGTTGATGTAAAAAAAATATATAAAAAAATAATTTATTTGACAGACAATAGTAATTCCAAATGAACAATAATACATCATCCATATAGATGGTGCGACAAATACAAACATGGAACATCACTCATAGCCAAAGACTCTATGTACAAGCATGGTTTGCCAATTGTATTCGTAACATATATATCCACATGTAAAACCCCGATGCATTTCGACCCTTGCGATTTCCGGTCTCTTCAGGGGGATTTATATTCTAGGGGAATGTCAAAATATCTAATTAAAGACTTTGGACAATATAAAAATATATATAAGTATAATATTTCAAATTAAGCAAAAATATGTCTCCATGCATATAGAGATATAGTTACCAATGGGTGTATGAGGACATGAGGACGTGTCGCATGAACCGGCATTACAGGATTATAGCCATCCAGTGATCCCATCGCTGCCACATGTTCCCCTCGCGCCCTCTGGGTGGGTGCATAGTCCGCTGAGCTTACAGGGGGCCATGTTATGGGACCCAGAGAGGAGGATGGGGGGTAAAACACCTGCAGATGGACATGCAAAAAACTTTTTGTAGGTCATCATTGAATATTAGAGGGAGTATATAGAAGTGCTAGGCAGTTATAGGCTAATTACTTGGTAATTAATGAATTCATATTGTAAAGGAATTAAACTAGTTATATATAACATGGCGTAGTTTCTTCATTAGTTATATTAATTGTAAGAGGGATTAGCTGACAGTGAGAAAAGGTGGGTGAGGGATAGGGTGTGGAGATGTGGTGGGTGAGGTGAAAATGCATGATGTGAGGTGCACTAAGGATAGGGCAAAAGGGGTGTTAAAGTAAAAAAAAAACCAAACTACTGAAAAAGAAAACTGAAACAACAAAATTAAAAGTGTGAAAAGAATGATGCATGCGTGTATGTGTGTGTGAGAAAGCAAAGAAAGAAGTGGACACTTGAATAGTGAAAGTGAGAAGGATCAAGGTGCCAGGCATGAGAGATATGACACTGAATGCTGTCTGCATAAAGTGAGGGAATAGGATTGGGATTATGTTACTAAGAAATAATATTGTGTAGGTTAAATAGTAATGTTACTAAATGAATGGGTATCACATAAGTACAAGGATTGCCCAGTCATAATCATTCCAAAAGCTACCCCCCATCCTCCTCTCTGGGTCCCATAACATGGCCCCCTGTAAGCTCAGCGGACTATGCACCCACCCAGAGGGCGCGAGGGGAACATGTGGCAGCGATGGGATCACTGGATGGCTATAATCCTGTAATGCCGATTCATGCGACACGTCCTCATGTCCTCATACACCCATTGGTAACTATATCTCTATATACATGGAGACATATTTTTGCTTAATTTGAAATATTATACTTATATATATTTTTATATTGTCCAAAGTCTTTAATTAGATATTTTGACATTCCCCTAGAATATAAATCCCCCTGAAGAGACCGGAAATCGCAAGGGTCGAAATGCATCGGGGTTTTTCATGTGGATATATATGTTACGAATACAATTGGCAAACCATGCTTGTACATAGTCTTTGGCTATGAGTGATGTTCCATGTTTGTATTTGTCGCACTATCTATATGGATGATGTATTATTGTTCATTTGGAATTACTATTGCCTCTACACCCCAGATATCCTCCTCAGCACTCTGACCCCTTTACACCCCATATATCCCTCCCAGCACTCTGACCCCTCTACACCTCAGATATCCCCGTAGCACTCTGACCCCTCTATACCACAGACATCCTCCTAAGCACTCTGACACCTTTACACCCTAGATATCCCCCTAGCACTCTGACTCCTCTACACCCCAGATATCGCCAAGCTCTCTGACCCCTCTACAACCTAGATATCCCCCCAGCACTCTAACCTCTCTACAACCTAGATATCCCCCCAGCACTCTGACCCCTCTACACCTCAGATATCCCCTAGCACTCTGATCCCTCTACACCCTAGATATACACCCAGCACTCTGACCCCTCTACACCCTAAATATCCCCCTAGCACTCTGACCCCTTTACACCATAGATATCCCCCTAGCACTCTTACCCCTCTATACCCCAGATATCCCCCCAGCACTTGGACCCCTCTAGACCCTAGTTATCCTCCCCAGCACTCTAATCCCTCTCTGCACCACAGATTTCTCCCTCAGCACTCTGACCCCTCTACACCCCAGATATCCCCCTCAGCACTCTGAATACTTTACAACCTGGACATCCCCCCAGCAGTCTGACCCCTCTACACCCTAGACATCCACCTAGCACTCTGACCCCTCTACACCCTAGATATCCCCTCAGCACTCTGACCCCTCTACACCCTAGATATCCCCTCAGCACTCTGACCCCTCTACACCCTAGATATCCTCCTAGCACTCTGACCATTCTACACCCCAAATATCCCGCCCAGCACTCTGACCCCTCTACACCCCAGATATCCCGCTCAGCACTCTGAATATTTTACAACCTAGACATCCCCCCAGCACTCTGACCCCTCTACACCTCAGATATCCCCCTAGCACTCTGACCCCTCTATACCCCAGACATCCTCCTCAGCACTCTGACCCCTTTACACCCTAGATATCCCCCTAGCACTCTGACTCCTCTACACCCCAGATATCGCCAAGCTCTCTGACCCCTCTACAACCTAGATATCCTCCCAGCACTCTGACCCCTCTACACCCTAGATATCCCCCTTGCAATCTGACCCCTCTACACCCTAGATATCCCCCCCTTGCACTCTGACCCCTCTACACCCCAGATATCCCGCTCAGCACTCTGAATATTTTACAACCTAGACATCCCCCCAGCACTCTGACCCTTCTACACCTCAGATATCCCCCTAGCACTCTGACCCCTCTATACCCCAGACATCCTCCTCAGCACTCTGACCCCTTTACACCCTAGATATCCCCCTAGCACTCTGACTCCTCTACACCCCAGATATCGCCAAGCTCTCTGACCCCTCTACAACCTAGATATCCCCCCAGCACTCTGACCCCTCTACACCCTAGATATCCCCCTTGCAATCTGACCCCTCTACACCCTAGATATCCCCCTTGCAATCTGACCCCTATTCATCCCGAATATCCCCCCAGCATTCTGACCCCTCTACACCCCAGATATCCCCCCCAGCACTCTGACCCCTTTACACCATAGATATCCCCCTAGCACTCATACCCCTCTATACCCCAGATATCCCCCCAGCACTTGGACCCCTCTAGACCCTAGTTATCCTCCCCAGCACTCTAATCCCTCTCTGCACCACAGATTTCTCCCTCAGCACTCTACACCCTAGTTATTCTACTAGCACTCTGACCCCTCTACACCCAAAATGTCCCCCCCCCCCAGCACTCTGACCCCTCTACACCCCAGATATCCCCCTCAGCACTCTGAATACTTTACAACCTAGACATCCCCCCAGCAGTCTGACCCCTCTACACCCTAGATATCCACCTAGCACTCTGACCCCTCTACACCCTAGATATCCCCTCAGCACTCTGACCCCTCTACACCCTAGATATCCTCCTAGCACTCTGACCATTCTACACCCCAAATATCCCGCCCAGCACTCTGACCCCTCTACACCCCAGATATCCCGCTCAGCACTCTGAATATTTTACAACCTAGACATCCCCCCAGCACTCTGACCCCTCTACACCTCAGATATCCCCCTAGCACTCTGACCCCTCTATACCCCAGACATCCTCCTCAGCACTCTGACCCCTTTACACCCTAGATATCCCCCTAGCACTCTGACTCCTCTACACCCCAGATATCGCCAAGCTCTCTGACCCCTCTACAACCTAGATATCCTCCCAGCACTCTGACCCCTCTACACCCTAGATATCCCCCTTGCAATCTGACCCCTCTACACCCTAGATATCCCCCCCTTGCACTCTGACCCCTCTACACCCCAGATATCCCGCTCAGCGCTCGGAATATTTTACAACCTAGACATCCCCCCAGCACTCTGACCCCTCTACACCTCAGATATCCCCCTAGCACTCTGACCCCTCTATACCCCAGACATCCTCCTCAGCACTCTGACCCCTTTACACCCTAGATATCCCCCTAGCACTCTGACTCCTCTACACCCCAGATATCGCCAAGCTCTCTGACCCCTCTACAACCTAGATATCCCCCCAGCACTCTGACCTCTCTACACCCTAGATATCCCCCTTGCAATCTGACCCCTCTACACCCTAGATATCCCCCTTGCAATCTGACCCCTATTCATCCCGAATATCCCCCCAGCATTCTGACCCCTCTACACCCCAGATATCCCCCCCAGCACTCTGAACCCTCTACAGCCTAGATATCACCCTAGCACTCTGACCCCTCTAAGCCCTAGATATCCCCCCAGCACTCTGACCCTTCTACACCCTAGATATACCCCCAGCACTCTGAACCATCTACACCCTAGCTATCCCCCCAGCATTCAGACTCCTCTACAACTCAGATATCTCCCTAAAACTTTGACCCCTCTACACCCCAGATATCCCCCTCAGCACTCTGACCCCTCTACAGCCTAGATACCCCCCCCTTGCACTCTGACCCCTCTACACCCCAGATATCCCGCTCAGCACTCTGAATATTTTACAACCTAGACATCCCCCCAGCACTCTGACCCCTCTACACCTCAGATATCCCCCTAGCACTCTGACCCCTCTATACCCCAGACATCCTCCTCAGCATTCTGACCCCTTTACACCCTAGATATCCCCCTAGCACTCTGACTCCTCTACACCCCAGATATCGCCAAGCTCTCTGACCCCTCTACAACCTAGATATCCCCCCAGCACTCTGACCCCTCTACACCCTAGATATCCCCCTTGCAATCTGACCCCTATTCATCCCGAATATCCCCCCAGCATTCTGACCCCTCTACACCCCAGAAATCCCCCCCAGCACTCTGAACCCTCTACAGCCTAGATATCACCCTAGCACTCTGACCCCTCTAAGCCCTAGATATCCCCCCAGCACTCTGACCCTTCTACACCCTAGATATACCCCCAGCACTCTGAACCATCTACACCCTAGCTATCCCCCCAGTATTCAGACTCCTCTACAACTCAGATATCTCCCTAAAACTTTGACCCCTCTACACCCCAGATATCCCCCTCAGCACTCTGACCCCTCTACAGCCTAGATATCACCCTAGCACACTAACCCCTCTACAACCTAGACATCCCCCCAGCACTCTGACCCCTCTACACCTCAGATATCCTCCTCAGCACTCTGACCCCTCTACACCCTAGATATCCCCCTTGCACTCTGACCCCTCTATGCCCTAGATATCCCCCCAGCACTCTGACCCCTCTACACCCTAGATATCCTCCTAGCACTCTGACCCCTCTACACCCCAAATATCCCGCCCAGCACTCTGACCCCTCTACACCCCAGATATTACCCTCAGCACTCTGCATATTTTACAACCTAGACATCCCCCCAGCACTCTGACCCCTCTATACGCCAGACATCCTCCTCAGCACTCTGACCCCTTTACACCCTAGATATCCCCCTAGGACTCTGACTCCTCTACACCCCAGATATCGCCAAGCTCTCTGACCCCTCTACAACCTAGATATCCCCCCAGCACTCTAACCCCTCTGCAACCTAGACATCCCCCCAGCACTCTGACCCCTCTACACCTCAGATATCCCCTAGCACTCTGATCCCTCTACACCCTAGATATACACACAGCACTCTGACCCTCTACACCCTAAATATCCCCCTAGCACTCTGACCCCTTTACACTATAGATATCCCCCTAGCACTCTTACCCCTCTATACCCCAGATATCCCCCCAGCACTTGGACCCCTCTACACCCCATTTATCCTCCCCAGCATCTGATCCCTCTCTGCACCACAGATTTCTCCCTCAGCACTCTTTCCCCTCTACAACCTAGACACCCCCCCCCCCCCCAACACTCTGACCCCTCTACACCTCAAATATCCCCCTAGCACTCTGACCCCTCTATTCCCCAGATATCCTGCTCAGCACTCTGACACCTTTACACCCTAGATATTCCCCTAGCACTCTGACTCCTCTACACCCCAGATATCCCCAAACACTCTCACCCCTCTATATTATGGATATCGCCCCAGCACTCTAACCCCTCTACAACCTAGATATCCCCCTAGCACTCTGACCCCTCTACACCCCAAATAATCCCCTAGAATTCTGACCCCTCTATACCCCAGATATCTCCCTGTGCACTCTGACCCCTCTACACCCTAGATATCCCCCCAGCACTCTGACCCCTCTACACCCTAAATATCCCCCTAGCACTCTGGCCCCTCTACACCCTAGATATCCCCCTAGCACTCTGACCCCTCTATACCCCAGATTTCCTCCTCAGCACTCTGACCTCATTACACCCTAGATATCTCCCTAGCACTCGGACTCCTCTACATCCTAAATATCCCCCTTGCACTCTGACCCCTCTTCATCCCAAATATCCCCCCAGCACTCTGACCCCTCTTCATCCCAAATATCCCCCCAGCACTCTGACCCCACGATACCCCAAATATCCCACTCAGCACTCTGACCCCTCTACAGCCTAGATATCCCTAAAGCACTCTAACCTCTCTACACCCCAGATATCTCCCTCAGCACTCTGACCCCTCTACACCCCAGATATTCCCCTAGCACTCTGACCATTCTACGCTCTAGATATCCCCCCAGCATTCTGACCCATCTACACCCTAGATATCCCCCGAGCACTCTGAACCCTCTATGCCCTAGCTATCCCCCCAAGACTCTGACCCCTCTACATCCTAGAAATCCCTATAGCACTCTGACCCCTCTACACCCTAGCTATCCCCCCAGCACTCTGATCCCTCTACCCCATAGATATCCCCTCAGCACTCTGACCCCTCTACACCCTAGATATCCCCCTGGCACTCTGACCCCTCTACAACCCAGATATCCCCCTCAGCACTCTGACTCCTCTACACCCCAGATATCGCTAAGCTCTCTGACCTCTCTACAACCTAGACATCCCCCCAGCACTCTGACCCCTCTACACTTCAGATATCCCCTAGCACTCTGATCCCTCTACACCCTAGATATACACCCAGCACTCTGACCCCTCTACACCCTAAATATCCCCCTAGCACTCTGACCCCTTTACACCATAGATATCCCCCTAGCGCTCTTACTCCTCTATACCCCAGATATCCCCCCAGCACTTGGACCCCTCTACACCCCAGTTATCCTCCCCAGCACTCTGATCCCTCTCTGCACCCCAGATTTCTCCCTCAGCACTCTTTCCCCTCTACAACCTAGACACCCCCCCAGCACTCTGACCCCTCTACACCTCAGATATCCTGCTCAGCACTCTGACCCCTTTACACCCTAGATATTCCCCTAGCACTCTGACTCCTCTACACCCCAGATATCCCCAAACACTCTCACCCTTCTATATTATGGATATCGCCCCAGCACTCTAACCCCTCTACAACCTAGATATCTCCCTAGCACTCTGACCCCTCTACACCCCAAATATTCCCCTAGAACTCTGACCCCTCTATACCCCAGATATCTCCCTCAGCACTCTGACACCTCTACACCCTAGATGTCACCCCATCACTCTGACCCCTCTACACCCTAGATATCCCCCCAGCACTCTGACCCCTCTACAACCCAGATATCCCCTAGCACTCTGACCCCTCTACACCCCAGATATCCCCCAGCACCCTGACCCCTTAACATCCTAGATATCCCTCTAGCACTCTGATCCCTCTATATCCCAGATATCCCCACAGCACTCTGACCCCTCTACACCCTAGATTTCCCCAGCACTCTGACCCCTTAACATCCTAGATATCACTCTAGCACTCTGACCCCTCTATATCCCAGATATTCCCTCAGTACTCGGACTCCTCTACACCTTAGATATCTCCCCAGCACTCTGACCCCTCTACACCCTAGATATCCCCCATGCACTCTGACCCCTCTACAACCCATTTGTCCCACTAGCACTCTGACCCCTCTACAACCCAGATGTCCCCCTAGCACTCTATACCCTCTACACCCCAGATATCCCCCATCACTCTGACCCCTCTACACCCTAGATATCCCCCTAGCACTCTTACCCCTCTATACCCCGGATATCCCCCCAGAACTTGGACCCCTCTAGACCCTAGTTATCCTCCCCAGCACTCTGATCCCTTTACACTCTACATATTCCCCTAGCACTCTGTCCCCTGTACACCCCAGATATCCCCAAGCACTCTGAACCCTCTACAACCTAGATAACCCCCCAGCACTCTGACCCCTCTGCAACCTAGATATCCCCCTAGCACTCTGAACCCTCTACATCTCAGATATCTCCCTCAGCACTCTGAAACCTCTACACCCTAGATATCCCCCAAGCACTCTGACCCCGCTACACCCTAGATGCCCCCCCAGCACTCTGACCCCTCTATAACCCATATATCCCCCTAGCACTCTGACCCCTCTACATCCCAGATATCCCCCCAGCACTCTGACCCCTCTACACCTCAGATATCCCCCCAGCACTCTGATCCCTCTACACCTCAGATATCCCCCCAGAACTTGGACCCCTCTAGACCCTAGTTATTCTCCCCAGCACTCTGATCCCTTTACACTCTACATATTCCCCTAGCACTCTGTCCCCTGTACACCCCAGATATCCCCAAGCACTCTGAACCCTCTACAACCTAGATAACCCCCCAGCACTCTGACCCCTCTGCAACCTAGATATCCCCCTAGCACTGTGACCCCTCTACATCTCAGATATCTCCCTCAGCACTCTGAAACCTCTACACCCTAGGTATCCCCCAAGCACTCTGACCCCGCTACACCCTAGATGCCCCCCCCCAGCACTCTGACCCCTCTACAACCCATATATCCCCCTAGCACTCTGACCCCTCTACATCCCAGATATCCCCCCAGCACTCTGACCCCTCTACACCTCAGATATCCCCCCAGCACTCTGATCCCTCTACACCTCAGATATCCCCCAGCACTCTGACCCCTTAACACCCTAGCTATGGCCCTAGCACTCTGACCCCTCTACACCCCAGATATTTCCCTCAGCACTCTGATACCTCTACATCCTAGATATCCCCCCAGTACTCTGACCCCTCTACACTCTAGATATCCCCCAAACATTCTGACTCTACAACCCAGATATTCCCCAAG
The DNA here is from genome assembly GCF_037356315.1 of Lithobates pipiens. Taxonomy (NCBI): domain Eukaryota; kingdom Metazoa; phylum Chordata; class Amphibia; order Anura; family Ranidae; genus Lithobates; species Lithobates pipiens. Next base: position 377,082,270 of record NW_027507903.1, on the reverse strand, counting down.
CACTCTGACCCCTCTACAACCCAGATATCCCCCTAGCACTCTGATCCCTCTGCATCCCAGATATCCCCCCAGCAGTCTGACCCCTCTACACCTCAGATATCCCCCAGCACTCTGACCCCTTAACACCCTAGCTATCCCTCTATCACTCTGACCCGTCTACACCCCAGTTATCCCCCCTGCACTCTGACCCCTCTACACCCTTGATATCCCCCAAGAACTCTGACCCCACTACACCCAAGATATCCCCCTAGCACCCTGACCCCTCTACACTCTTGAAATCCCCCAAGCACTCTGACCCCTCTACACCCTTGATATCCCCCAAGCACTCTGACCCCTCTACACCCTAGATATCCCCCCACCACTCTGACCCCTCTACACCCTAGATTTCACCCCAGTACTCTGACCCCTCTACACCCAAGATATCCCCCAAGCATTCTGAATCCTCTACAATCCAGATAACCCCCTAGCACTCTGACCCATCTACACTCCAGATATCCCCAAGCACTCTGACCCCTCAACAATCTAGATATCCCCCAAACATTATGACTCTACAACCCAGATATCCCCCAAGCACTCTGATCCCTCTACATCCCAGATATCCCCTCAGCACTCTAACCCCTCTACACCCCAGATATCTCCCATCACTCTGACCCCTCTATACCCCAGATATCCCCCCCAGCACTTGGAACCCTCTACACCCCAGTTATCCTCCCCAGCACTCTGATCCCTCCCTGTACCACAGATTTCCCCCTCAGCACTCTGACCCCTATACACCCTAGATACCCCTTCGGAATTCTTACCCCTCTACACCCTAGATATCCTTCTAGCACTCTGACCCCTCTGTACCCCAAATATTCCCCCCAGCACTCTGACCCCTCTACACCCCAGATATCCCCCTCAGCACTCTGACCACTTTAAAACCTAGACATCCCCCCAGCATTTTGACCCCCCCCCCCTACACCTCAGATATTCCCCTAGCACTCTGACCCCTCTACACCCCAGATGTCCTCCACAGTACTCTGACCCTCTACACCCTAGATATCCTCCTAGCACTCTGACCCCTCTGCGCCATAGATATCCCCTCAGTGCTCTAAACCCTCTATGCCATAGATATCCCCCCAGTACTCTGACCCCTCTACACCCAAGATATTCCCCAAGCATTCTGACCCCTCTACATCCCAGATATCCCCCAGCACTCTGACCCCTCTACACCCCAGATATCCCCCATCACTCTGCCCCGTCTACACCCTAGATATCCCCCTAGCACTCTTACCCCTCTATACCCCAGATATCCCCCAGCACTTGGACCCCTCTACACCCCAGTTATCCTCCCCTGCACTTTGATCCCTCTCTGCACCACAGATTTCCCCTTCAGCACAGTGACCCCTCTACACCTCAGATATCCCCCAGCACTCTAACCTCTCTACATCCTAGATATCCCCCTTGCACTCTGAGCCCTCTACACCCCAGATATTCCCCAATCTCTCTGATCCCTCTCTGTAACTCAGATATCCCCCAGCACCCAGACCCCTCTACATCCCAGATATCCCCCCAGCACTCTGACCCCTCTACACCTCAGATATCCCCCCAGCACTCTGATCCCTCTACACCTCAGATATCCCCCAGCACTCTAACCCCTTAACACCCTAGCTATGCCCCTAGCACTCTGACCCCTCTACACCCCAGATATCTCCCTCAGCACTCTGATACCTCTACATCCTAGATATCCCCCCAGTACTCTGACCCCTCTACACTCTAGATATCCCCCAAACATTCTGACTCTACAACCCAGATATTCCCCAAGCACTCTGACCCCTCTACAACCCAGATATCCCCCTAGCACTCTGATCCCTCTGCATCCCAGATATCCCCCCAGCAGTCTGACCCCTCTACACCTCAGATATCCCCCAGCACTCTGACCCCTTAACACCCTAGCTATCCCTCTATCACTCTGACCCGTCTACACCCCAGTTATCCCCCCTGCACTCTGACCCCTCTACACCCTTGATATCCCCCAAGAACTCTGACCCCACTACACCCAAGATATCCCCCCACCACTCTGACCCCTCTACACCCTAGATTTCACCCCAGTACTCTGACCCCTCTACACCCAAGATATCCCCCAAGCATTCTTAATCCTCTACAATCCAGATAACCCCCTAGCACTCTGACCCATCTACACTCCAGATATCCCCAAGCACTCTGACCCCTCAACAATCTAGATATCCCCCAAACATTATGACTCTACAACCCAGATATCCCCCAAGCACTCTGATCCCTCTACATCCCAGATATCCCCTCAGCACTCTAACCCCTCTACACCCCAGATATCTCCCATCACTCTGACCCCTCTATACCCCAGATATCCCCCCCAGCACTTGGAACCCTCTACACCCCAGTTATCCTCCCCAGCACTCTGATCCCTCCCTGTACCACAGTATTCCCCCTCAGCACTCTGACCCCTATACACCCTAGATACCCCTTCGGAATTCTTACCCCTCTACACCCTAGATATCCTTCTAGCACTCTGACCCCTCTGTACCCCAAATATTCCCCCCAGCACTCTGACCCCTCTACACCCCAGATATCCCCCTCAGCACTCTGACCACTTTAAAACCTAGACATCCCCCCAGCATTTTGACCCCCCCCCTACACCTCAGATATTCCCCTAGCACTCTGACCCCTCTACACCCCAGATGTCCTCCACAGTACTCTGACCCTCTACACCCTAGATATCCTCCTAGCACTCTGACCCCTCTGCGCCATAGATATCCCCTCAGTGCTCTAAACCCTCTATGCCATAGATATCCCCCCAGTACTCTGACCCCTCTACACCCAAGATATTCCCCAAGCATTCTGACCCCTCTACATCCCAGATATCCCCCAGCACTCTGACCCCTCTACACCCCAGATATCCCCCATCACTCTGCCCCGTCTACACCCTAGATATCCCCCTAGCACTCTTACCCCTCTATACCCCAGATATCCCCCAGCACTTGGACCCCTCTACACCCCAGTTATCCTCCCCTGCACTTTGATCCCTCTCTGCACCACAGATTTCCCCTTCAGCACAGTGACCCCTCTACACCTCAGATATCCCCCAGCACTCTAACCTCTCTACATCCTAGATATCCCCCTTGCACTCTGAGCCCTCTACACCCCAGATATTCCCCAATCTCTCTGATCCCTCTCTGTAACTCAGATATCCCCCAGCACCCAGACCCCTCTACACCCCAGATATCCACCCAACACTCAGAACACTCTACACTCCATATATTCCCCCATCACTCAGATCCAGCTCTGTACCCCAGATATTCCCCCAGCACTCCGATCCCTCTCTGCACCCCACATATCCCCCAACACTCTGACCCCTCTACACCCCAGATATCTCTGCTGCACTCTGACCCCTTTACACCCCAGATATTCCCCAACACTCTGATCCCTCTCTGCACCCTAGATATTCTCCCAGCACTGTTACCATATACCATAAGATACCCCTTGTATTGTAACCCCACTACATCTCTGATACCCCCTACACTCTGGCCACTCTACATCCCTGATACCTCTAGCAATATAGCCACCCAAGATACCCAAAGCATTGGTACCCCCTATACACCCCATATCCTCCCTCAGCATTGTTTTCTACCAGACCCACCTCGATATCCCCCAGCACCATTATTCCATCCATGTAGTACACCCTTTTCCAGTGGAGATACAGTGCATCTGAACTTTTGGCTATGTGCCCACCTCCAGCACTGGGAAAAAGATTCAAATATACCAATCAAGTAATGCAGGCAAAAGAGGTATTGGAGGAGGAAGGATACCTCCAGGCATTCCAAGCCCTTCGTTGCAAACAATGCTGAACAACTGGGCTCACTATGACACCATCCACAATGCCACTTCCGCAGGTGGGCTCTCAGTGCTACCGACTCAGCAGCTCCCACTACAGCTCTTATCCCATGGCCTCCGAGTCCTGAGCATTCAAGCTGCATTAGGGGTCAGAGCATCACTAGCGCTCTGGCCCACCCCTCCCTGCTGGCTGTGAAATAGGTATCGTTCTGCACAGTACCACGCGCCACTGCCAGCCTGCCTCCCCTGTGTACTCTGAGTGCCATCATGGGGTCCCCAATTCCTGGGCAGCATGGGCTCAAGGAGCAGCTTCTTTGAGGAAAGTGCAGGGGCCTCTCATAAAGCTGGGGCCCCTGAGCAGTGCCTAGGTGTGCCCTCTCATTAAGATGGCCCTGCCTGTATGTTCTCATTGTCATTTAACATGTGAATACACACTTAATAATTAATCTATCCACATGAGCTGCTAAGGTAATCCAAAAGTCAGAGTCCATGCTGATTAAAGGATAAGTTTGCCTTCAAAAAAAAGAGTAATGTGAATTCATTATTTTTTTGTTAAGGAGTCTGCATAGCATTGCACCCATGATCAGCAGATTGCTAATGCAATCTCAGGCTCCTGCAGACTTAGCATAGCCGTCCGTTCATAAGGGCAGGAAGATAAATCGACTGTGAGAGCATTCACCAGCACCCTTGTAGTTAGTCAAGAACTACAAGCCATCAGCCACAATGGCTGATGGTACTTGTAGGCATTCATTCACAGGAAACTGTAAAGGAATGACACAGCTTTGTGGGCAGAGCCCCGCACATCTACGCTGTTTTCAAATTGTGACAGTGGCTGTGGGGAGGGGATCCCCTGCTCGCTGTCACAGGGAGGGGGGAGAGGCTGCAGATGCTGGAACATATTACATGTTCCAAATGTGACATTATACTTTAAGAAGGAAAGGAGTCCATCTGCCGCATAATGACCTTTGTTGTGGGAGTCAACATAGAGAGTTGAGTGTTTGCCCGTAAGGGATTCACCTTGGTGCAGTTGTTTTCTACTTGCAGCACTTACTTGGGAGTGATACACTGTACATCACAAGTTGTATGGGACTATTACATTCTTGATTATATGGACTTTTTCTGTTTTATTATTTATGAAATATTATTAAAATACATTAAACACCAGATTATAGATAGAAAATTCTCAGATAAATTATTGCAGCTAGCACAGCATTGTTTCTTTTATGTACATTCAAGTGATTGTTTTCATCTCATGTTTGCCATTTTAATTATTCACACACTTGTGCTCAGATAATCAGGTACACAATTCAATAAGCATTGCAGAGAATGTGGTTTGATTACATTGACAACAGTTGCAATGATTTATTTATTTTGTTCACTGATTGTTTGCTGATACCAGTTCAGTGAGAGGTGAATGCATGATGCATTCTCTACAACAACATATAATCTGGAAAAACAAAATAAATGTGTAACTACTGTTACACATGAATAAGGTGATTAAGTATTAGCACACAGGCTTAGGTGAAAGTCCACAATTTTCTCCAGACTTTTTTCTTTTATCCAAGAGTGCCTTTTATAATTATTTTTTTTTTCTGTAAATAAAAGAAGCAAAGGGAAGACTGAACAGTGTTTTGTTATCTTATCTTATACATAGGACCTAAATACCATTCTTGCTCATCAATTCCACCTGTCTTGGTAAGAAAAACATTTGTTTATCCGTTGTGAGATGGAAAAGCATAGACAACAGACAAGAATCTAGTACTTTAGGTAACAAACAATGTCTAACAATGTGTTATGAAAATCTTTACAGTTAATTTACTGACATAATGACTTAAACTTGGGCATTGCTTTACTTTATAATGGTAGCCAGTTCTTTAAAAGGCTTGCTGGAAATAAGTAAAAGTAAAATACACTATGCTAAATGATTTACATTTTCCTGACACCACCAAACTTTTAAAAGATATTTGTTCCATTTTGATGTTAGTACTGTTGGCAGTGGCGTCGCTAGGGGGTGGCTACTGGGGCTAAATGTTTTATCCTGCAAACTGATCTTCACTATGGGGACTGCTTTGTTTGTTGGTAAGTCGGCTGCTATATGAGATCTGGCCATGAACCGTTGCTCCTGAGGGTGTAATAGGGATCCAGGATACATATATTGAGACTCTGTGATCAGAGAATCTTGTGAATCTTATATTGCTCTAATATGGGTCTGAGCACTATTTAGTGGTGATATATATTTCTGGTAAGCCTCCAACTGCTGCACAAGGGTGGTGTGCTTTTTCTATCTGGGATCTTTGCATGGTCTTGAACCATTCCTGCTGACAGTTCTGAGTTGAATAGCTATAAGGACCTCTTTCCCCTATGAACTGACATCCATATTAATTGGTTTCATGGACTCTTAAGCTGCGTACACATGAGTGGATTTTCTGATGGGAAATGTGTAATGACAGGCTGTTGGAGGAAAATCCGACCATTTGTATGCTCCATCAGACAATTGCTGTCGGATTTTCCATGGACAAATGTCTGTTGTCGGATTTTCGGAGTGTGTGTACACAAGTCCGTCGGACAAAAGTACACAGTACAAACACGCATACTCAGAAGCAAGGATGAGGCAGAAGCAGACGGTCTTGTAAACTAACATTCGTATTGGAGAATTAACATTTGTAACATGGCAAATTATGAAATCTCTAAATGCAGTACACATTCTTTTCTTCTTTAATGGGATAATAATGAAGTTGCTTTGCTGGTGATACTGATGGAGTTATTGCAAACTATTTTTAAAGGCTTTTTTTTCTAGTGATATAAAGAATAATATTATGCTTTTTTTTATTTTTATTTTTTTTCTGGCAAATTACCATAACACCATTAGGCCATAGTTTTTAAGATCAAAGATACAACTATGTTGGTGTACCTTGTCAATTTTACCTTGTATTTTTTTTTTATGTAACTGGCTACTCCCAAACTGCCATTTGAAGTAAAACACATACCCAAGTATTATTCTGCAAATTTTTTTTTTTTATTGTGCATTAAAAAAAAAAAAAAACAATTAGACATGCTATCTGCCAATAGAACTTAACCGAAAACTACATTCCATGCATCCAAAAATATAGAAAATATAGCAAATCAAATCATTATTCAACCAAAGAATTAAACAAAATCCTCATGCATATGTCCTGCTTCTTAATATTGGGGGTCAACAATGCCAAGAGTTGGTGAAAGCAGGGGTCCGTCATCCGGAGATAATTCCAAAAAACATCTGGATTATTCTCCTGGAGCTTCCGCAGCAAAGGCATATAACATAATTGGTCACAATTAATAAAGCAACCAATTTTGGTCCAAGAACTCCTCCTCCTCCTGTTCCTGGACTGGACTTGGGTCAAAGCATTAACTCCAAGGCCAAAAATAAATAACAAATTATCGCTTTCCGATTCTGCAACATGTCTGGTTGACAAACAGCCGTTCAGAATCTAACTGAAAAGCACGAAATAAAAAGCGCAAACTGAAAAGCTCTAAATGAAAAACGTGAAATCAACACTCACCAAACTTTTACTAAGACGAAATTAGGAGAAGGAGCCCAAAGGTTAATGCTAAAGGGCTGAAAAACAATGTAGTACAATGTAGTGTTTATTGGCCGACAATTCTTTGCCGTTTGTATGCAAGACAAAATCCAGGCACACCTCTTCGGACAAAAGTCTGAGGTTTTGTCTGTGGAAAATCCTATCATGTGTACGAAGCTTTACATCCTAACCATACATTTAAATTATTCCCAGAATTCATTGCATTTAAAGAAACAAACACTGGGGGGTGACAGGCCAGTGTCACCCGCTGTGTCAGCTCTAATTTTAATCGCAGAGTGTCCGTCCGCCATCATAAAGTCCCACCTTTTGGTATGGCTCCTTTAACAGACAGCACACTTGTCCAATGCTAGGATATTTGCTTTCTAACATAAGTGGGAGCCTATCCAGGGAGCAGGACTTATGTGAGAGCGGGCATCGAGTGATTCAAATTAAATCTGACACAGCGGGAGATGTGTGATGATCTGGCTGGCTATCCTCTTCCTCTTCTCTCTGGTGAGGCTGCATTGCTGGGCACATGTGAGGCTGCATTGCTGGGCACATGTGAGGCTGCATTACTGGGCGCATGTGAAGCTGTATAGCTGGGCACAGGTACGCCCAAGCATATTACTTTCTTTACTTCGCTGCTATGGGCTCTAGCCCCAGATCTTTTGTAGGCCTAGCAACGCTCCTGACTGTTGGTATACTATAGCAGAAAAAAAGTATGTACAGATGAATTATCAGCTATTTATTTAGTGCAATTCTAATACTAATCCTTCATCAGTAACTTGTTTACTTTCATATCAAGGTATTTATATTGGTACTGTTCTAGTGGTAATTTCCTAGTATAAATGTTCCAGTTTTAGTAATCATATTCTAGTAATAATATTCCAGAGGACTGGTTGTCTTTGTTATCATCCAATACTAAATATAGAAATGTTTTCCTTTCTTCATAATCTTTGTTGACTTACATCACTGCAGTGTTTTGACATGTTTTAAAATTAAAAAATTCCTATTTAAAATTATATTCTTGGATCGCTCAGCACTACTTTTTTCAGTTTCTGAAATTCATAGAGACAGGTTTAACTTATTCATTATTGATATAGAGGATGGGATGGATAGCTCAGTCTCAATATTTGCAGATGATACAAAGTTAAGCAGGGCAATAACTTCTGTGCAGGATGTGGAAACCTTACAAGAAGATCTAAATAAAATAAATAGGTTGGGCAGCTACATGGCAAATGAGGTTTAATGTTGAAAAATGTAAAGTAATGCATTTGTGTGCTAAAAACACGAACGCAAGTTACTCGCTAGGGGGAGAACCTCTGGGGGAATCTAGGATGGCAAAAGACCTGGGGGTCCTAGTAGATCACAGGCTCAGCAACGACATGCAATGCCAAGCTAATGCAAGTAAAGCCAACAGAATATTAGCATGCATTAAAAAGGGGATTTACTCCAGAGATAAAACGATAGTTCTAAAACTCTACAACACTCCAGTCTGGCTGCATCTTGAGTATGCCGTCCAGCTCTGGGCACCAATCCTCAAGGAGGATGTGCTGGGACTGGATGGAGAGAATCCAGAGAAGAGCAACAAAGCTAATAAAGGGAATAGAGGATCTCTACTATGGGGAAAAGACTACAAGCAGGGCCGACCCAAGACATTGTGCTGCCTGGGTCCAAGAATAAAATGCTGTCCCCCCCCAAAAAAAAAAAAAAATCACACCCAGCAAAAGGCCTGCACACTCTTTTTATATCATGATAATTAAAATTAAAATTAGATTTATCATAAAATCAGATTTACATGTACTTCACAAATAAACTATAAGTGAAATGGTATTACATCAATTTCTCTATAGGTCAAAGATAATCACATGTAGATATACTGTACATAGATTAATACACTGAGCCATGATCTCTGAGGAAAAATATTCTCACTGTCGACTCCCCACTCCCAACAATGCCACACTTTAACCACTTGAGCATGGGCGTCCGCAGCAGGGGGCAAGGGGGGTCAAGTGCCCCCCCCCGGAATCCCCAAGGTGTTGCAGCCGCCACCATGCTGCATTTTTTTTGCTGAGTCCGCCGGCGGCGGCATCCTCCGCTCTCTCCTCTGGATCACAGAGCGGGCTGCCTCTGTGTTCGGCGGCCGCTCTGTAACATGGCCCCGCCCCCCCAGACCTGCTTGTGTGATAGTAGAGAGAATCAACGTTCCGCTTATCACATGAGCCAGTCTGGGGGGGGGGCGGGGCCATGTTACAGAGCGGCCGCCGTACACAGCCAGCAAGCGCTTTTATCCATAGGAGGAGATGCTGCAGGTACAGCCCACCCTGTGTGCCACAGTGCCTGGATAGGAGGATGGGGGGGCGGATGCATGGGGCCCCCCTGCCAATTCTCTTATCCAACTTATTTTACTGTCCCCAGTTCACCTTGTGCTCCCTGCCCCCCCCCCCCAGTGCTCTCCTCCACCACACTCTCCTGCCCCCCCATTGCTCTCCTCCACCACCACACTCTCCTGCCCCCCCCCAGTGCTTTCCTTCACCACCACACTCTCCTGCCACCCCCCAGTGCTCTCCTCCACCACAGCACTCTCCTGCCCCCCCCAGTGCTCTCCTCCACCACCACACTTTCCTGCCCCCCAGTGCTCTCCTCCACCACCACACTCTCCTGCCCCCCCCAGTGCTCTCCTCCACCACCACACTCTCCTGCCCCCCCCCAGTGCTCTCCTCCACCACCACACTCTCCTGCCCGCCCCAGTGCTCTCCTCCACCACCACACTCTCCTGCCCCCCCCCAGTGCTCTCCTCCACCACCACACTCTCCTGCCCCCCCCCAGTGCTCTTCTCCACCACCACACTCTCCCCCCCCAGTGCTCTCCTCCACCACCACACTCTCCTGCCCCCCCCAGTGCTCTCCTTCACCACCACACTCTCCTGCCCCCCCAGTGCTCTCCTCCAGCACCACACTCTCCTGCCCTCCCCTCAGTTCTCTCATCCACCACCACACTCTCCTGGCCACCCCAGTGCTCTCCTCCACCACCACACTCTCCTGCCCCCCCAGTGCTCTCCTCCACCACCAAACTCTCCTGCCCCCCCAGCGCTCTCCTCCACCACCACACTCTCCTGCCCCCCCCAGTGCTCTCCTCCACCACCACACTCTCCTGCCCCCCCCCAGTGCTCTCCTACACCACCACACTCTCCTGCCCCCAGTGCTCTCCTCCACCACCACACTCTCCTGCCCCCCCAGTGCTCTCCTCCACCACCACACTCTCCTGCCCCCCCGTGCTCTCCTCCACCACCACACTCTCCTGCCCCCCAATGCTCTCCTCCACCACCACACTCTCCTGCCCCCCCCCCGTGCTCTCCTCCACCACCACACTCTCCTGCCCCCCCAGTGCTCTCCTTCACCACCACACTCTCCTGCCCTCCCCCCAGTGCTCTCCTCCACCACCACACTCTCCTTCCCCCCCCCCGCAGTTCTATCCTCCCCTGTTCTTGCTGCCCCCCCCCTGCTCTCCCCATCCTTCTCTAGCCACCATCCCAGTGCTCTCCACTCCCCCTGTTCACCCCCCAGTGCTCCCCCCACAGTGCTCTCCACTCCCCCCAGTGCTCTCCCTCTTGTCCCCCCCCAGTGCTCTCCTCCACCACACTCCCTGCCCCTCCCCACAGTTTTCTCCTCCCCTGTTCTTGCTGCCCCCCCTGCTCTCCCCATCCTTCTCTAGCCACCATCCCAGTGCTCTCCCCCCCGTCCCCCCTCAAGTGCTCTCCTCCCCTGCCCCCCCCAGTGCTCTCCCCCCTGCCCCCCCAGTGCTCTCCCCCCTTTCCCCACAATGCTCTCCACTGCCCCCAGTCCTCTCCCCTCCGTGCTCTCCCCCTGTTCTCCCCAGTGCTCTCCCCCTGTTCTTTCCCCCCCCCAGTGCTCTCCACTCCCTCCAGTGCTCTCCCCCCTGTTCCCCCCCAGTGCCCTCCACTCCCCCCACTGCTCTCCCCCAGTGCTCTCCCCCCCATTCTTTCTCCCCCCAGTGCTCTCCTCCCCCCCAGTGCTCTCCTCTGCCCCCCAGTGCTCTCCCCTGCCCCCAGTGCCCTCCCCCTATTCTTTCCCCCCCAGTGCTCTCCACTCCCCCAGTGCTCTCCCCCCTGTTATTTCTCCCCCCAGTGCTCTTCAGCTCTCCCCATCACTCTCCAGCCCCCACCCCAGTGCTCTCCAGCCCCCCATTCTCCCAACCCCTGTTCTTTCTGCCCCCCTGGTGTTCTCCAGCCCCCCCAGTGCTCTCTACCCTCCGTGCTCTCCACCCCTGTTCTTTTTGGCTCCCACTGGTGCTCTCAAGCTCCCCCCCATTGCTCTCCACTCCCCCTGCTCTTTGTACTCCCCAGTACTCTCCAGCCCTCGTGCTCTCCACCCCTGTTTTTCTGCCCCCCCCCAGTGCTCTTCGCCACCCCACACTCTTAGCCCCCCAGTGCTCTCAGCCTACCGTGCTCCCTACCCCTGTTCTCCCCCTGAATTTTTCCCCCACCCATGTGCTCTCCAACCCTACCAGTGCTCTCCACCCCCCATAGTGCTCTCCAGTCCCCCGTGCTTTCCACCCCTGTTCTTTCTGGCCCCCACTGGTGCTCTCAAGCTCCCCCCCATTGCTCTCCACTCCCCCTGCTCTTTGTACTCCCCCAGTACTCTCCAGCCCTCGTGCTCTCCACCCCTGTTTTTCTGCCCCCCCAGTGCTCTTCGCCACCCCACACTCTTAGCCCCCCAGTGCTCTCAGCCTACCGTGCTCCCTACCCCTGTTCTTATTGCCCCCCCCAGTTCTCTCAAGTTCCCCCCAGCGCTCTCCGCTCCCCACCCCTGTAATCTCCACTCCCCTCGCTCTTTGCCCCCACCCATGTGTTCTCCAACCCCGCTAGTACTCTTTGCTCCCCCTTCTCTCCAACTCCCACCCAGTGCTCTCCACTTCCCCAGGACCAGAGGACAGGCTGACTGGGGCTGGAAAATGAGGACAGCTGAAGGTCCAGGTGGCCAGAGACCACTCCATCTCACAGCAGACATATCCTCTGGAAGGAGCACCGTCCCCATCCAAAACGAGAACAGACCCTGCCTGCTGCTGGCCGTCATGGATATCCTGCTGGCATGCAAGGTACCGTACCAAGCATCAACAACACACCTCCCCACAGACAGGGACTGCAGACTGGGACATGGGGCACAGGAGGGGCTGCAATGATGGACACAGTGAGGCTGCATTCACGGCACAGTAAAGCTGCATTTGATTGGGATTGAGATGAGGTCAGTGAAAGCACCGCCAGGCCAGTCGGGGGGTGGGGGGGGTCACTGATGTAAGGCGGGAGTGAATACGATAATGTAAGGGGCACTGATATAAAGGGTTTCCTCCTTATATTAGTAACCCACCCCCCTTACCTTTGAGTATTCTTTCTGCAGAAGGTGCCCCCCCCCCCACGTTCTGAGTTCCTGGGGTCCCCCTTGATGATTGATCACTTACCACTATTAACTGGTAAAATGTATGGTTTTCCCTTTCATAAACAAGAAAATAATGACGTTATGCTGTTGGGCTGTTATAATAATGCTGTGAGGCTGGTATGAAATTTTTTCCAGGGCTGGTTTTTGAAAGCATGGGCGTCCGCAAGGTTACTCAGGTGGCTGTGTACCATGCCCATATAGCCTAGAGAATGTACATCTTTTTACATTGCAATACATCTGTTGTTGCCATATTTTTATCTTTATGAAAACAGCCTATAGAGTGACAGTATGAGATCAAAATATGGCCACAACAGATGTATTGCAATGTAAAAAGATGTACATTCTCTAGGCTATATGGGCATGGTACGCAGCCACCAGAGTAACTTCCAATACAAAGTGAAGATGAATTATCTGTTATATAACACATATGTATTACTGTATTACCAGTGGAAAGATTTTTATGAGATTGTTGAAAAGGGGCGGAGCATGAGTGGCCTTAAAATGATCCCCCCCCTGGAAAAAGTTCTGCGGACGCCCATGCACTTGAGGACCAGCCGCTGCAGTTGAACTGCGGCAGGTTGGCATTCCTGGGCAAATTGGCATCATTGTAAGTCGCCGCTTTAAGAGTTCTAGGAGATGTGCGTGGCGTCGCCGCAAAGCTGAAGCTGATGTGCATGGTCAGCAGCCTTGATGTACGCCAGCCACCCGCAATTGCTCAACAGAGAGCCAGAATGGGAATCTGTCACTATAAACAGAGAGATCCCCATTCTGACAGGGAAGGAGAGGCAGATCTGCTGTTCCTAGTGATTAGGAACAGCGATATCTCTCCTCCTCCAGTCAGTCCCATTCCCCCACAGATGAAAACACCTCCCAGGGAACACATTTAAGCCCTTGATTGCCCCCTAGTCTTAGCCCCTGCCCTGTCAGTGACATTTACACAGTAATCAGTGCATTTTTATGATCTGATCTCTGTATAAATATCACTGGTTCCACAAAAGTGTCCAATCTGTCCCCCGCAATGCCGCAGTCCTACTAAAAATTGCAGACTGCACTGCCATAACTAGTATAAAAAAATAATAATAAAAATGCCATAAATCTATTGCTGATATTGTAGACACTATAACTTTTGTGCAAACCAATCAATACACAGTTATTTTGATTTTGTTTACCAAAAATATGTAGAAGAATACATATTTTTGTATAAACTGATGAAGAAATTAGTTGTTTTTCATTTTTTGTGGATATTTATTATAGCAAAAAGTAAAAAATATTTTTTCAAAATGTTCACTCTTTTTATGTTTATAGTGCAACAAATAAAAACCGCAGAGGTGATCAAATACCACCAAAAGAAAGCTCTATTTGTGGGGAACAAAGGGGCATCAGCTTTGTTTGGGTACAGTGTTGCACAACCGGACAATTGTCATTTAAATCGATGCATGATGCAATGCTGTACTGCAAAAAATGGCCTGGTCATTAAGGGGGTAAATCCTTCTGGTCCTTAAGTGGTTGATCAGGGCTGGGCAAGGCATGTCCCTCTCAGGCTCTCATGTCTCATACAACCTGTGATGTGCGTAGTACTTACAGTACTTAAATTCTGACTTCTGCAGACAATGCTGCTATGGGGAACTAACTGTTGGCAGAATGGACAGGGTGAGTGCCAATGCCAAACCTCCAGAGCATGGACACAGTGGCATTCTGCAATACCTCAGGCAGTGGCAGGTGTTGTGCAGGTGGACTGTGGACAGCTGCTCAGCTCAAACTCAGTCACAGGCACAGCTCTCTTCAGACGTGTTCCCTTCCCTCAGTCTCTGAGCCACGCTGAAGAAGATGGAAGAGGTGGATGGAGCTAATTGACTAAGCGTGGAGGCTGATCATTCTGAATGCTGGTGCGGCCATGGCCTCTGACGTCGCTGGTTGCTAGACGTTGATCGGCAGGCTATTCTAGCAACCAGTGCAGAGCACAGCTGTCTAGGATCTACCCTGCTGCTGACTGTGATCCAACCTCCTCCTGACAGGTATGGGCAGCTACTAAGTGGCGGCAGCCAGTGGGTACTCCTGACAGCAGTTTGTTACTGCATGCGGCGCCTATGTTGCCAGCTGCAGCCCCTTTTAAAGTGCCGCCTGGGACCCATGGTAGGGCCGGCCCTGACTACAAGCATTGAACTTATTCTCTCTGGAGAAGAGACGCTTGAGAGGAGATATAATAGCAATGTAGAAATATCTTATTTGTGACCTTAGCACAGGAAAAAAACTTTTCAGTGAAAGGGAGTTAAAAAAGACATGTGGCCATTCACTGAAACTAAAAGAGAAGCGGTTTAACCTTAAACTGCATAGAGGGTTCTTTGCTGACAGAGCGGTAAGAATGTGGGATTCTCAATTTTCAAAAAACTCTTAGATGGGCACCTAAATGATCACAACATACAGGGATTTATAGGATTCACTATTGGCATAAATACAAGTACACTCACAGACCGCAGGTTGAACTGGATAGACTAGATAGAAACGAATGCAGGCCATACACGGTCGAATTGCGAACAAATTTTCTTTTCAAAATCAGAAAAAAAAAAGTTTTTGTGATCCGATAATGCCACCATTGATTTTCGAAATTCGGCTGACCAAGCCTTCAATTTCACCTCATGTTGCTACAGAAAATAATTTTCGTGGCCGGGAATCTTCTTTTCTCTCCGTAAATTTTCTTTTCTTATTACATTTCTCGCACGATTTTCCATTATTGATTAGAAAATCGTTTGTTTTTCTAAAAATTTCCAACATGCCCGATTCCTCAAATTTGATTTCCACACGAAAATCGGCTGTTGCTGTAGCCCACTAATGGTGCAAATTCATACGAAAATTCTTAGATACGATTTTCGAAAGAAAATTCTTTCATAATTCGAACCGTGTATGGCCGGCATAAGATGGCAAAGATTTTAACAAATATAAGACAGTTACCCTATAGCAGTGATGGTGAACCTTGGCACCCCAGATGTTTTGGAACTACATTTCCCATGATGCTCAACCATACTGCAGAGTGCATGAGTATCATGGGAAATGTAGTTCCAAAACATCTGGAGTGCCAAGGTTCGCCATCACTGCTCTATAGTGTTCTGTTATTTTTTTACTGACTGGAAATGGTATTTGCTGTGTCAGCCTGGACTTTTTGTAGACAGGTCTTTATAATGATACAAGTAAATACCAAATAAGGGCATACATAGACAATTATGTATGGCAAATCAGTGCTACAATCCTTTGCAGTCTATAGCCTTAGCACGTTTTCAGGAGATCTTTGGGAGAGCAATTATAGTGCTTTTGTTTGAATATGGACATTATATAAGATGTCAAGATTATTGTGCCAACAACTAAATACTGGCATTTTTCTGCTATTGTGAGTCACTTAATGGTACTTTGGTTGTGAAGGCCAATTATTGTCCTGTGGATAACAATGAAGGGTAATTCAAAAAAAGTAAAAAATAATAAACAAAAAAATACATAGATCTGTTGTAATTATGTGTGCTTTATTTTCCTTAAAGTACAAAAAGGGCCCTAGGACCAAAATAAGGGAATGTTTACTGATGGTTATTGGCTGACACTACCCCAATTGGCTGTAACTGGCGTTTCCACTGTCAATTTGGCACCAGCAATAACCCTGTGTAGGTTTTGTATGTCCTATCCTCTAGCAGTTACAGTTTATAAAGTACCCTTAAGCTAGACAAATCTAAACTCCAAAGAAAATCACAAAATGGAATAAGTCAAGTACATGCTAATATGCAGTGGAAAGATACATCTTAGGCCGCGTACACACGCGGGGACTGTTCGGCCAACTTTGTCCGCTGAACAGTGTTTCGGCGGACAGTCCGCCCGCGTGTGGGCTTTCAGCGGACAGTTTCAGCGAACAGTCCGCTGAACAAGGTTTTTCGGAAATTCCGAAAAACTGTCCGCTGAAACTTTGTTTCAGCGAACAGTCCCCTCGTGTGTAGGCTTGTTCGTCAAACTAAGTTCCGCGCATGCTCAGAAAGGATTTACACGCCGAAAGTTATAATGCAGTGTATAGGACGTCGTATTTTTCGTCCCGTCGTACGTGCCGTTCACGTCATCGCGCACGGTTTCAGCAAACTGTTCGTTCGTCGTGTGTGGCCATGTCCGTCCATGCTAATTTTGAGCGGACTGTTTGCTGAAACTGTTTGACGGACAAAGTTGGGCGAACAGTCCCCGCATGTGTACGCGGCCTTACTGAAATAAAAAAAAAAACTAATTACCTCACTAACTAAGGCAGTTAAAGTGGTTGTAAACTTGCATGCTGTACTTGTACCCATAGGCAAGCCTATAATAACGGCTTACCTATGGGTACTGTAAATATCTCCTAAACGTGCACTGTTTAGAAGATATTTACTATATATGCAGCTAATGATGTCATCGGCATATATGATCTGAAGAAACAGGCACCCTGGTTGTTCCTTCAGAATCATGTGCCGTAAATGATGGCTCCTGTGCGCATGTGGGAGTGACGTCATTGTGGCTCCAGCCAGTCACACAGCCGGAGTCCACGGACCTGGATGGTATACTGTATAATGACTAATGCATTGAAACCTGTCATAGAAGAAATATCACAGCTCCCATTTCTGACCTCTCCTACTAAAGATTTTCAAAAGAAGATCAACATAGATGTAGTGGCACACACACAGGAGTCACTGGTGAATGGAGGTATCTCCCACCCTGCACAGCCAGGCACACAGAATTTTCCACCACACGCTGGAGACAAGAATCAGTCCTTGCAGCTTTGTTTTTGTATTTTATTAGGGGTTATGAACTATGATAGAGTTGAGGGTATTATGGAATGCCCACTTGATCAGCAAATAGTTCTTCAGGGACACAACTATATGCAGTCAGTATATACACGTCTCCTTCTACCTCCAGCAATCTTGCTTGTAGAACAACAACTCCCAGGACCAGCTGGCACTGTGTGGCTGGTCTGACAAGAGCAATCAGACCAGCAGCAAATGCCCTTTGCAGGCAGGGAACGAGGGCCCCTTTGGTAGTGTAGCACAAAAGAACGTCCTGGTGTCCAGCTGTCCTCCTTCTGTGGCCATTGATCCCAGCACCACCTCTTTAGGCATTGCCAGCCCACCTGCCTGCAGCTGCCCCTTTCACTAGCCCTCCTGGGTAAAACTTCACAGTTCTCCCAGAATGACTCTGCATCCATCCTAGACTGTTTGCACCCAGTCATCTTAGGCATGCCTCTTAGTCCTCTGACTCCTGGCTGTCTTCCTCCCTGGAGATTTGCCTGGCAGTGTTCTCCTGCTGTTCTCCACTTTGCTCCCTTGCCTCCTGATCAGTAAACCTCTGTGTGTCATGAAGAGGGTCTCTTCTGCACCCGAGCCCAGGCCCAAGGTCACCCCCCCAAGACTAGGGGGCTACTGACAGCCTAACACTCCATCTCCAGCTTCCACTCGAACTCCACTGCCCTCAGCTGGGCTGACCATGAGTATTTGAGGATGCCTGCCCCCTGCCAACCTATCTGTTGGGGATTGGTCAGGGCCCTCAGAATACCCCAGGCAGCTTCTCCTCACCTCCACTCCTATTCTTCTGGAATCTTCTACCAGTTTTTAGAAGTAGGGGGAGGTCTTAGAGATGCTGCCTGTGAGTCATATACCAGCCTCCCTGAGTCACTCCCCTGACCCAGTTAAAACAACACAGGCTTGGCTGCCAGCTAAGCCTGAAAATCTACCTACACTAGCATAAATACTAGATTGAGAAAAAGGATAAAGCACACCCCTTCAACCTGCACACCCTGGAAATGTGATTTAACAAATAAACTAATTAAATTTACGTGTTAAAAAGCAGCTGGTAATAAAGCTCAATGGCCTAAGTGATAAAAAGGGATACGACTGTGATTTCATACCACGCTTAACACAAACAAAAAATATGTAACATATCATAAATAAAAGCAATGTCCGTACACCACCACCAAACACTGATTCCAACAAGTGATAGTGATATCCTCTTATAAATAATCCAATAGATATGTCTTGTTCTAAGTGCTTTCTTCCACCAGCTCCTAGCACCTCCTTCTCTCCAAAGGTAAATGACACCCATGACAGGTAATCAAACCCAGCAAGATAAGCAGGCAAATCTCCAGGTCACCGGCTCATGAAGTAGCACACCCACCAGGTAGTGGTATAGTAAACCATATATTCAAGAAGAGACAAAATAACTTACATAGTTACATAGTTAGTCAGGTTGAAAAAAGACACAAGTCCATCCAGTTCAACCACAAAAAAAAAAAAAATGTATATATATATATATATATATATATATATATATATATATATATATATATATATATATATATATATATATATATATATATATATATATATATATATATATATATATATATATATATATATATATATACACATACATATACATATACATATACATATACATATACATATACATATACATATATATATATATATATATATATATATATATATATATATATATATATATATATATATATATATACATACACATATATACATACATATACATACACACGTATAATAAATATCATACCATCCCATATACCCACAGTTGATCCAGAGGAAGGCAAAAAACCCCAGCAGAGCATGATCCAATTTGCTAAAGCAGTGGAAAAAATTCCTTCCTGATCCCCCGAGAGGCAATCGGATTTTCCCCGGATCAACTTTACCTATAAATGTTAGTACCCAGTTATATTATGTACACTTAGGAAATAATCCAGGCCCTTCTTAAAGCAATCCACTGAGCTGGCCAGACCACCTCTGCAGGGAGTCTATTCCACATTTTCACAGCTCTTACTGTGAAGAAACCTTTCCGTATTTGGAGATGAAATCTCTTTTCCTCTAGACGTAAAGAGTGCCCCCTTGTCCTCTTTGTTGACTGTAAAGTGAATAACTCGACACCGAGTTCCCTATATGGACCCCTTATATATTTGTACATGTTGATCATATCCCCCCTTAATCTCCTCTTATCAAGAGTGAATAAATTCAATTCCTCTAATCTTTCCTCATAGCTGAATTCCTCCATGCCTCTTATCAGTTTGGTTGCCCTTCTCTGCACTTTCTCCAGTTCACCGATATCCTTTTTGAGAACTGGTGCCCAAAACTGAACTGCATATTCCAGATGAGGTCTTACTAATGATTTGAACAGGGGCAAAATGATATCTCTCTCTCTGGAGTACATACCTCTCTTAATACAGGAAAGGACTTGCTCGCTTTGGAAACCGCGGCTTGGCATTGCATGCTATTATTGAGCTTATGATCTACCAAAACCCTCAGATCCTTCTCCACTATGGATTCCCCCAGTTGTACCCCCCCTAGCATGTATGAAGCATGCATATTCTTAGCCCCCAAGTGCATAACTTTACATTTCTCAACATTAAACCTCATCTGCCACATAGTTGCCCAAGTAGACAGAGCATTGAGGTCGGCTTGTAAATTGGAGACATCGTGCAAGGACGTTATTCCACTGCATAGCTTGGTGTCATCTGCAAATACGGAAATGTTACTTTTGACTAGAGGCGATTCAGTTCGCATTGTGCACTATACAAGAATTTCATTCATTCATTCATTCATTTTGATCCCAGACCCAATATCATTTATAAAGATATTAAAAAGTAAGGGTCCCAGCACTGAACCTTGGGGTACACCACTGATAACCTTAGACCATTCAGAGTAAGAATCATTAACCACGACTCTCTGAATTCTGTCTTTTAGACAGTTTTCTATCCATTTACAAACTGATATTTCCAAACCTGTAGACTTTACCTTACACATGAGCCGTGTGTGGGGAACTGTATCGAACGCTTTAGCAAAATCCAAATATATCACGTCCACCGCCACCCCTCTGTCCAAGGTTTTACTTACCACCTCATAAAAAGAAATCAGGTTTGTCTGACAACTTCTGTCTTTCATGAATCCATGCTGTCTGTTGCTCAAAATATTTTTTCCTGAAAGAACTCGTCTATGTGGTCCTTTATTAATCCCTCCAGTATCTTCCCAACTATAGAAGTTAAACTAACAGGTCTATAATTACTTGGTAAAGACTTTGTTCCCTTTTTAAATATATGCACCACATTTGCCCTGCGCCAATCCAGTGGTACTATTCCTGTCATTAATGAGTCCTTAAAAATTAGATATAATGGCTTTGAAATTACAGAGCTCAATTCTTTTAGGATCCGTGGGTGGATGCCATCAGGTCCAGGTGCTTTATCCACCTTTATTCTGTCCAAATATTTCTGGACCATATCACTTTTGAGCCATTGTGGATTTGGGGCTGCGTCAGTACCACCCCCATTATGGATATAAGCTCCCCCATGCTCTTTTGTATACACAGAGCTGAAGAAAGTATTTAATAAGTTAGCCTTCTCTTTGTCCCCAGTCACCCACTCCATATTATTTTGCAAAGGGCCTACATGCTCAGACTTAACCTTTTTACTATTAATATATTTGAAGAATTTCTTGGGGTTTGTCCTACTATCTTTTGCAATCTGTCTTTCATTTTGAATTTTTGCATCCTCGATTTCCTTTTTACATATTCTGTTATATTCCTTGTAACATTTAAATGACACTAGCGTTCCTTCATTTTTATATTTTTTAAAAGCTCTTTTTTTATAGTTTATAGCTTTTTTAACTTTGGCCATGAGCCACATCGGTTTTATTTTTAACCTTTTAAACTTATTGCCCATGGGAATATACTTTGCCGTGAGATCACAAACAGTCCTTTTGAAGAATTCCCATTTCTGTTCTGTGCCCATTGGTGCCAATATTGTCTCCCAGTCTAAGTCCTGGAGAGCAGCCCTCATCCTTGGAAAATTTGCTCTCTTGAAATTAAATGTTTTTATCTTTCCCGTATGCGATTTTTGCTTACAGCTAACATCAAATGAAATCATGTTATGGTCACTGCTACCCAGATATTCCTTTATCTGAATATTAGTAATACGTTCTGCATGGTTTGAGATTACCAGGTCCAACAGAGCATCATTCCTAGTTGGGGCCTCAATAAACTGGACCATAAAATTGTCCTGTAATAGGTTTACAAATTTTTGCCCTTTAACTGTCCCAGCAGTGCCATTACCCCAGTCAATTTCTGGGTAGTTAAAATCCCCCATTATTATCACTGTCCCAGCCCTTGCAGCCCTTTCTATCTGTGCAAGGAGCTGAGTCTCCACCTCCTCATTAACATTGGGTGGCCTATAACAAACTCCAATGATTAACTTTGAACTATGCACATCTGTATGCAGTTCCACCCATAATGCCTCAGACTCATCACACTCTCCATCCACCAGGTCCTCTTTCTCACTCGCTTTGAGATCACTTCTCACATACAGACAGACCCCTCCACCTTTCCTTTTTACTCTGTCTTTCCGAAAGAGTGCATAGCCAGGAATATTAATAGCCCAGTCATGTGAGGAATGAAGCCAAGTTTCAGCAATACCGATTACATCATAGCTCTCCTGATGCACCAGAGCTTCCAACTCACCGCTTTTGCTTGGCAGACTTCTGGCATTGGTGAACAAACATTTTAATGTATTAACATATTTTGACCGGTCACATACTATCCTCTTGGGTGTTCCAAGATTACAACTACGACTTGCTACTATATTTACCTTGGGTTTGTGTGCTTTGGTTACCCTACCACTAATGCCCCTAATATTACCCTCTGGAATATGCTCCACGCAGACTATCTCTATCTCTGAACCCTCCTTTAACTTCATAAAAAAAAAAGCATAAGACCTGATAAAATGACATTACAACACATAAACTTACATACTGTAAATTGACATCTCATAAATTGGTGCTCATGCATACCCTTGTTAACCATCAAATACATCCAAAGAGCTGGAATTTCAAGTCATTCCAAATTTATTGTGATGATGAACCCAACATGTTTCAGACTTGTAGTCCTTCCTTGGGGGAGATACTAGGTCATTTTACTTCTTAAACATATGTAGCGCCGGCTCCTGAAGAGCATGCGCTATATGTTTTGAAAGTTAATGTTACACCTGAACTGCAGTTTGGTTTGGGTACAATTGTTCCAAATTTGGACCTCAGCATCTGTCTGATTGGACTATAGGGTGTTAAGCCTGGCCATAGGGGGGCACTGTCTCTTATGGCAGGCATGGAACCACAGTTTGGTTGGGTGCTTTAAGGTTACTTTCTCTCGGAGCCCACCCAGTGGGACTGTCACTCCTGCTGTGCTTTCTGGGAGAGGGTACTTAAGATGTGGATGTCACGTGGTTCGGGGTTCCGGTCCAGAAGTATGTTCTGACTCCATGGTATGAAGGAGAAAGGAATCTCACCGCTCCAGGAGCACACATATAGGCTGTGAACTGTTCTCTCAGTTGGGACGCCACAGGTGCTGGCTATTACCAATAGCAACAGATGAAAAACAAGCTCTGGACTGCCGCACTCTTCAGAAAACCACTTTTCTTTATTGAAGAATCACATCACAGCTCAACAAACACAGCGAACAAGGAAAATTGCTGGCGTTTCACACTAGCTGTAGTGCTTAATCATAGCAAACAATCACAGCACAAAAAATAGTTTAAAAACCATCTCTAATTGAATGATTGAAATAATTAATTGAGTGATTAAAATAATCAAATAAAAATAATTGAAATCCACATAATGGCAAAGTGAAAAAGTGAGTGAATGAATGAATAAACATTGTTTATAAAACCTTAGTGGATATCATTTTGAAAAGCAGAAGTAAAAAAGTTAATGTGTAGATTGGGTAAGTACTCAATAACTAATAGTGTGTCACCAAGAAGTGAAAAATATATGAGAAGTAAGAATACATGTGACAAAATGTGATTGTATGAGAAATGAAAAAATGTAAGGCATGAATAAATGTGTAATTAAAAAGATTCTATAATACAATGAATTGTTAAAAAAGCCGAAAAGATGAACTTATTGGCTAAACTTAATGTGAGAAAAATACAACCTATAATAATCATAATAATAAATTAATACCCTTGTCCATGTGTGAATTTTGCTGTGATACCATTTTACACATATAAAACACATATATATATCAAGGACAAACCACTTAATGTTTTACTAATGAAAGAAAGAAGAAGAAAAGAAACTGTAAACCTCCCTACATGTCTCATCGTGTGTGTATATCTAAAACTTATGTAAAAGAATATGTATGTATCCCTATATACTTATTTCTGCTAAATAACAGATTCTAACATCTAGAGTGCTAGCATGTCCATGGATGTCATCGGAATCCTGACCCACGCATATGACCTGTGTTTAAGGGGTTAATATATATTTTTAATCCTGAATTCTTAATATCTAAATAGCTCCGCTGACCCACTGTCACAGCGCCTACCCAATTAATCACATTCAGCGAAATTAACACAACACAGTGGATCATTAATGACCCTAAAATGTAAATACAACTAGGTACTCAATCTGAAGTGCGACAAGGATACACTACGACAAAGAGCCACAAACATCCCGGTTCACTAATCAAAGCTTTCACAGAATTAATCATATATTAGCGGATACTCAAAACCCTCCACATAGAACAAATATGCTGAATATATGATTAATTCTGTGGAAGCTTTGATTAGTGAACCTGGATGTTTGTGGCTCCTTGTCGGAGTGTATCCCCATCGCCCTTCAGCATGAGTACCTAGTTGTATTCAGTGTTGGTCATCTTACTTTAAAAAGGTAATCAGTTAAGTTACAAATTACTTCTCCCAAAAATTAATTGCGTTAGTAACTCAGTTACTACATTGGAAAAGTAATGAGTTACTCAGCAAAGTAACTATGACTTTTTTTTTAAAATATTCTAAGGGGCAGGTCTAGTATTACTATAAGCAAGGGGCGCGTTCCCCCCTGCGCGTCTATTTCCCCCCTGCGTACCCCCCATGCATGTCTGTTCCCTCCCACACATAAATCTGTTCCCCCTCTGTACCTCACTACACATCTGTAACCCCCCCCCACACATATATCTGTTTCCCCTCTGCACATCTGTCCCCCCCCCAAACTCACGGATCGAATCGTTCCTCGGATCAGAGTCACGGATCGGATCATTTTTCGGATCAGCAAATAATAATTGAATTTGCAAAAACCTGTGAAAATGTCACCACCATATAGTCCCCACTGTAATATCCACAATCTCCCCCACTGTAATATACATCTCCTCCACTGTAATATCCACAATCTCCCCCACTGTAATATTGGCCGAGTATAGCTGGGTATGGCTGGGTATCGCCGAGTATGGCTGGGTATTACCGAGTATTGCAGAGTATGGCAGAGTATGGTAGGGTATGGCAGGGTATGGCAGGGTATGGCAGAGTATGGCAGGGTATGGCAGAGTAGTGGGTGGTTATGGCAGAGTATTGGGTAGAGTATTGGGCAGGGTATTGCAGAGTATTGGGCAGGGTATTGCAGGGTATTGGGCAGGGTATTGCAGGGTATTGGGCAGGGAATTGCAAGGTATTGGCAGGGTATGGAGGGATGGCTGTGACTGTAATTGTAACTGAGCAGCACTGTGGACACTACAGATGCAGCCCACAAAGCTGCTGCCATCCGATCTCTCCCCTCCACTGTACAGATCTATACACAGAGGGGAGAGAGGAACCAACGCCATCATGATGCCGGTTTGTTTACCAGTGATCGCTCCGTCATTTGACAGAGCAATCACATTGTAAACGGCTGGAGGGTGCACCAAGATGGCCTTTCCTAAAGCCGAGGCCATGGAGCGCTCCACGGATCGCAGCTGGTGCGCCCCTAGCGGCGGTAGATGTAATTGCAGTAACGCCGCCCAAGTAGTGGGAATGGCGTTACCATGTGGGGAAGAGAAATCAGTTAGATTACTCGTTACCCTCTAACGTAACGGCCTTAAGTAACGCTGTTTACTTTAACTCCATTAGTTACATCACTGGTTGTATTTACATTTTAGGGTCATTAATGATCCACTGTGTTGTGTTAATTTCGCTGAATGTGATTAATTGGGTAGGCGCTGTGACAGTGGGTCAGCGGAGCTATTTAGATATTAAGAATTCAGGATAACAATATATATTAACCCCTTAAACACAGGTCATATGCGTGGGTCAGGATTCCGGTGACATCCATGGACATGCCAGCACTCAGTCCTCTAGATTTGAGAATCTGTTATTTAGCAGAAATATATATACATAGGGATACATACATATTCTTTTACATAAGTTTTATATATACACACACGATGAGATATGTAGGGACTCTTATTCATCCATTTGATACATTTTCATGCATGTAATATAAATGTTCCTCCACTTAATTTATTTAATTTACTCATTCATTCACTCATTATGGATATTTGATTATTATATGTTGTATTTTCCTCACATTAAGTTTAGCCAATAAGTTCATCTTTTTTTCGGCTTTTTTAACAATTTATTGTATTATAGAATCTTTTAATTACACATTTATTCATTCCTTACATTTTTTCATTTCTCATGCAATCGCATTTTGTCACATGTATTCTTACTTCTCATATATTTTTCACTTCTTGGTGACACACTATTAGTTATTGAGTACTTACCCGATCTACACATTCACTTTTTTACTTCTGCTTTTCAAAATAATATCCACTAAGGTTTTATAAACAATGTTTATTCACTCATTCACTTACTTTTTCACTTTGCCATTATGTGGGTTTCAATTATTTTTATTTGATTATTTTAATCACTCAATTAATTATTTCAATCACTCAATTAGAGATGGTATTTAAACAATTTTTGTGCTGTGATTGTTTGCTATGATTAAGCATTACAGCTAGTGCGAAACGTCAGCATTTTTCCTTGTTCGCTGTGTTTGTTGAGCTGTGATGTGATTCTTCAATAAAGAAAAGTGGTTTTCTGAAGAGTGCGGCAGTCCAGAGCTTGTTTTTCATCTGTTGCTTCTGACTCCATGGTCCTGGTCCTCCTGACCAGCCGCCAGGAAGGCTATGGCCTGGGGTGCGGATCCACCCGACTTTATGTCTCGGGGCTGGCTAGCCCGAGGCAAGGAAAGGAAAGAAGGGATTCTGAGGTGGTTCGGTGCTGTCTCTCGTGGAGAAGCCCAGTAACTTCATAGCTATCCATGGGAGGACTCTCCAGAAGAAAGCCACAGTTGGCTTCTTAGCAAGAGACTGGTGGGGCTGAAGTACCTAAATAAATCCAATCTCGTGGGTATCGCCAAACTGGCTGAAAGATCCAGGTATTATGCAAGTGTTCTACAAGTTTTAGTTTCCTGCATGTTCTACAAGAACGTCTGTGGCAGAGACTTGCTCCTGAGTTAAGCACCTTGTTGGCTGCTAGGCCTTGTGAGAGAGGGACTATCCAACTTGAGTGAACATCCAGTTGTGAATGGCTATTCTCTGGATTTAGTCAAAGTAAGCAAATCTTTCATTATTGACTTTGACACTTAGCCCTTGTACACACGGTCGGACATTCTGACAACCAAATCCATTGGATTTTGTCCGACGGATTTTGCCCGAAACTGTTGCATACAAACGGTCGGACAAAGTTGGCGGAAAATACGATTGTACATAACATGATGATGTTATTTCGTTACGACGGGACTACGTTCAGGCTAGTAGCCAATAGCTTTGGTCTAGGAATTTGATCTGAGCATGCGTGGCACTTTGTCCGTCGGCGTAGGCTACACACGATCGGAGTATGTCCGATCTGAGCATTTTGTTGAAAAATTTTACCGGCAAGTTGGAAAAGTTGGTCCGTTGGATATTCCGACGGAAACAGTCCGATGGAGACCACACACAGTCGGAATATCCGACAAAACGGTCCGATAGGACACATTCCGTCGGAATCTCCGACCGTGTGTACAAGGGCTAAGAGTACCTGAACTTTCCTCCTAACCCTCTGATCCTATTTTAAGAAACTGTTCGTTAACTATGGTTTTTGCAAATAAAAATCCCTTTCCGCGGATATGGCGTCAGTCTCTAAAGTTACTGGGCCATCTACCACGGGAACCCCTAGACACAAATCGAGGTGAAGAAGGTAACGGTAAGCGCAGCTCCTTTCGGGGTTAGTGCTACACATACATATATGATAATCATTAGTTACGTAGAAATTTGCTTCACATAGATGTTTATTTTTATCTCATCAATTAAGATATTATACATACAGGCTGCTAATACTTACAAAAGTTGATCATAAAAAGGCATACATTCAAAAGAACACATATATTCCTGCTTGATGGAACAGCTGCGCGACGACGCCCCGTGGGGGCAAAGAGGACGCACAAACCACCAATTGTACATACACGAGGACCCAAAATGGGGTAAAGAGAGCCCCAAGACCACCAGCCCGTGTTTATGAATAAAGCAACAATAGTGTAAGGATATAATCAGCTTATATCAAACAGAGGGGAATACTGGTTACAACATGATTGAAAGCGTGAGAATTTAATGTGGTAATATGGACGTACAGTATCAGAGTACCCAAAGTAGAAAAATACTAGTAAAGATAGTAATATTAGTCATGCTGAAATTAAAAGAAGGACAAGACACAAGATCTAAGTTTTGGGTGTGTGTACAAAGTGGGAAGGAAGAAACAGTGACCCCCAAAGTTAGTATCAAAAAGTTTGGAGACTAACCTTATGGTGGGAGAAATTGCATATACTCGCAGTCGCTATGCTCAAATAGAGGCTGACATATGGGATCAATAGCTTTATATATCTTGCCCTGTGGAAGAGGAAGTCCTGCTCCCATCCACAATAACAAGTTGCAGCTGAGTGATGACATCTGAATGCTGTCCTCACCATTGGTCAGACCGGAGCAGCATCTAGGAGGGTCCCTCGATGCATTGACGTGTGGTACAACCCTGCCCACAAGGGTGGGATGACATCATGTGCCTACGTGTCACCAATGTCCAGACGGGCAGACCTATGCTCCACAGTGGGATGGATGTCGGGACAGAAGTGCTGCGCTGGTTTTCTGTCAAAAGAGCAAACTCTTAAAAACTTCCAATTACGTCACTTCCGGTGACTCTCCAGCATAAGTAATTGCAGATTTCGATGATTTGGTTGTTTTCACAGAACACTGGCAGCGTATACACTATGGTACATAACGAGTTGGCTGTTTTCACAGAACACCTGCTAAGGAGTAAAAAAGTTGTCGGGCCTTGGATGTCCACTCATTATATTATGTACCATAGTGTATAAGCTGGCGGTGTTCTGTGAACGCAACCAAGTCGTCGAAATCTGCATTTACTGCTGCTGGAGAGTCACCAGAAGTGGCGTAATTGGAGATTTTGATGAGTTGGCTCTTTTGAAAAAAACATGGCGCCAGAGGCTGGAAGATGGTGGCCATACACACTCCTCAGTGGCCTTCGGTCTCTCTGTGCCCCATATTGGGTCCTCGTGTATGTATGATTGGCCGTTTGTGTATCCTCTTTGCCCCCTGGGGCGTTGTTGTGCAGCTGTTCCATCAAGCAGGAATATATGTGTTCTTATTGATTGTATGCCTTTTTATGATCAACGTATTTAAGTATTAGCAGCCTGTATGTATAATATCTTAATTGATGATATAAAAATATACATCTATGTGAAGCAAATTTCTACATAACTAATGATAATCATATGTGTATGTTTAAGAAGTAAACATACCCAGTATCTGGGGCGTGGCCTGGACGGCGATGGAGTAGGTCGCAAGTGAGTTGCGCTCCGCTCCCGGTTTATCCTGAATGCTTATCCTGACCTTCAGCGACTGCCTTTCATCAAGGGGAATCGGCGGATAGGGGCCCGGTCATCCCTCCCGACATGTCTCCTACAAAGAAGCACGGCTCGGCGGCGGCTTCCTTGGACAAATTCCGTAGGCAGGATAAAGAGCCGGCCCAAGATGGCGCTCCCTCGCCTTCCACAACTCCTCCGGCGGCAAATGACACAGACAAGGTGCTGGAAGCTATCTCTACCTGCCAATCTTCCCTTACCACCAAAATTGAAGAGATAAAAGTTGACATCTCCCGTATACGGCAGGACATGTCCAAAATCAGGGACCGTGTGAAGGAGACTGAAGAAAGGCTTGGCCGGGTGGAGGATGAGTTACATCCGCTCCAGCACTCCCATGAGGAGGTGAGGCGCCAACTCCATCTTCTTGCTCAAAAGCAAGACGATCTTGAAAACAGGTTGCGCAGGTCGAACCTTCGTTTTATCGGCCTACCGGAGGGTGCGGAGGGCCACGATCCGCCTACCTTTCTGGAGACTCTTCTGATTAACACTTACGGTCGGGAGGCATTTTCTACCACTTTCGTTGTGGAGCGGGCGCATCGCATGCCAGCGAGACGCCCGCCGGAAGGGGCACCACCACGCACGCTTATCGCCAAAATGCTTAATTTTCGGGACAGGGATGCCGTTTTGCGCCTCAGCAGGGAGAAGGGCAACATTCCGTTTCAAGCAGGCCATGTTATGGCATTTCCAGATTTTTCCGCGGAGGTACAAAAGCAGCGAGCCCGCTTCATGGAAGTTAAGAAGAGGCTGCGAATTCACCACTTGAAATACGCCATGATGTACCCAGCGCGGCTGCGTGTTCTGGGTGAGGACCGAGCTCATTTCTTTGATGACCCGGCGCAGGCGATGGACTGGTTGGAGAGGAGGGAGGCTGATAGGAACCGCCGGGCGCAGTGAACGGCCTGGTCCACCTGACCTGAGATATTGTCCTGGAGTTTTGCCTCCCCGGTCTACTTACCTACCGCCGGTGAAGAGGTATTTATCTGCATGAGCCTGGAATGGTTTACTTATTGCCGAACACCACACTGCTGATGACTGTTGCCATCGTGGGTCTTCTACAAGGCTGCCCGCGCCCGTATTGTACCCACTAGACTGTTGAATGGGCAGTAGATGACCTGAACCTACGCCGGTGTAACCTGCTAGACTACCGACAGCTCATGATCCTCCTTATTCTATATGGAATGGACATGGAACTTTCTATAGCGTGGCACCCTGTTTTCCTATGGCTGCCCTTTACCATGGGTATTCCATGCTGGGACGTGTGCCCCCCTCTTTCTTTTCTTTTCTTCCTCCCCCTTTTTTCCCTCTCCTCTTCTACTCTCTGTCTCTCATTGCTTTACCTCGGTTCTCCCTCTTTCTCTGTTATTGACCTCAGTACTGTTTTGCCTATTACTTATGTGTCGCTGATGGGATAACTCTTTTCGCTGACACCGGGGGCGGAGGCCGTGACCCTTGTTTTACGGCTTAGCCCGATGGGCTACTCTATGCGCCATATGCAGCGAGTGGTCGCCCCCTGTGTAGTTACACGCCCGATCTATCCCCGTGTGGACGTGTACAGTCCGAGCAGTGGAGGGAGGTTCTGCTGGATGCATTCACTACGGGGGATGTGGGCGAAGGTTTGGTTGTTTGGGAACGTGTGCTCCAGTTCAGTTGGAAGGACTGAGAGCTGGGTGGGGGGAGGGGGGATGGATTGGGGGTTTGGGTTTATGATGTTCTTTTGGTTATTTTTTGAGGTTATGGTACAAGGGAACGTATTTCAGTGTTTGATGATGGGTTGGTGGGTGGGAGATGTGGGAGTTGTGCTGAGCTCCGCACTGGGGATCAGTCCGCACAGCCAGTTATATCACTTCAACGTTATTACTGAATGGCTCCAGTTAAATTTTTGACGTGGAATGTCCGCGGTATTAGAGATAAGCTTAAGCGTACGGCTGTCTTTACATGCCTTAAATCTTATAGAGCAGATATTACAGTGCTGGTGGAAACACATGTAACGGGCCAGCTATAGCTGGCGCTTCGGAGGCCGTGGGTTGGCTGGATTTACCACGCTACCCACACTCCATATTCTAGAGGTGTTTCCTTGTTAATAGCTAAGACGTTGCCCTTTCACCTCCTTGAATTGCGGACTGATCCCCAGGGCAGGTTTATATTTCTTAATTGCACTATTCAGGGCAGGCGGTTTCTGATTTTGGCGGTATACATACCGCCCCCATACTCTGCTAATGTCGTGTCTGAGGGACTGTCCTATATGGCCCGATACCCTGATACCCCGGCCATTTGGTTAGGGGACTTCAACCTTGCCCTTGACCCAAGCGTGGATAGACTTCAGGGTGGCTCCGCCCCTGCGGCCCATATGGGGTCTAGACTAAGTCGCACCCTTCGGGAGTTCTCACTCACGGATGTATGGCGCTATAGATACCCCACGTCCCGGGCGTACTCCTGTTTTTCGGCCACGCACTCTACTATGTCCCGCATAGATTATATTTTGACGTCAACTGTCCTTCTCCCTCAGCTAGAGGATGCAGGGTTTCATGCGAGATCTCTCTCAGATCATGCCCCTTGCTGGGCTACCCTGTCTCTGACACAACAGATGGGACCTAGGGTCTGGCGCCTTAATCCCTTCTGGCTAAAAGCGCTAGGGGAGAGGGACGACTTGTCTGGGGAGTGGAGTCATTTTTTTGCAGTTAATCGGGGGACGGCCACGGGCGGAAATGTTTGGGAGGCATTTAAACTACATGCACGGTCCTCGTTGATAAGACGGATAAATAGATTAAAATGTTCCTCTAAACTGATACTTCGTCAGGCGGAGGAGCAGTTGGAGGTTGTCACCCGGGAGTTTACGTTACATCCCAATGAGGCGAGTGCCTCGGCCCTCAGGCTCCAGACCCGTGTTCTTGACCAACTACACTTTGAGCAGGCCAAACGCAAGCACTTTTTTACGCGGCAGCGGATTTTTGAACAGGGAGAGAGAGCGGGTAGGCTTTTGGCTTACCTCGCCCATCAGGATGCGAGGCCACCTGTAGTGGTATCGCTGATGGATGAGAGCGGCGCTCTTGTCTCTGAACCGGGAGCGGTAACCGAGATGTTCCGGTCTTACTTTGCTGACCTCTACGCCTCTCGTGTGGAGGTCACGACTCAGGAGACCCGAACTTTTTTACGAGATGTTCCCTTCCCTCAGTTATCGGTGGCCCAGATCGCTGATCTGGAGGCTCCGATCTCGCTGGACGAGGTCGTGTTGGTGTTGTCTTCCCTGGCAGCGGCCAAGGCTCCGGGACACGACGGTCTACCGTTGGATTTTTACGCAACATACTCCGAAGTTCTGGCCCCTGAGCTATTGGATTTATATAATTATTTATTTGAGTCCGTTTCCTTTCCAGATACGCTACGCCAAGCGACGATTATAGTCATTCCAAAGCCGGGTAAAGACCCACACCGCCTAGATTCGTTTCGCCCGATTTCCCTGCTGCAGGTGGACTTAAAGATTTTGGCCAAGATCCTCGCGTCCCGATTGTGCTCCCACATTCTGTCCCTTATCCACCCGGATCAAACCGGTTTCATGCCTGGTAAAAATACGGCCATGAATATTCGCAGACTCCACATGAACTTACAAGCCACTCATGACAATGGAGGTACTAGGGCCGTGGTGGCGTTGGACGCGGCCAAGGCATTTGACTCGGTGGAGTGGGGATATCTGTGGGAGTGCCTTCGACGTTTCGGGTTTGGGCCCAAGTTTCTGCAATGGGTCCAGATATTGTATTTTTCCCCGGAGGCGCGCGTGGCGGGGAATGGTTGCTTGTCCGAGCCTTTCCCTTTGGGGCGTGGGACCAGGCAGGGGTGCCCCCTGTCACCGCTCCTGTACACCTTAGCGGTAGAACCACTAGCTATTTCCCTTAGGTCCAGCATACATGTTGGGGGTCTCAAGGCGGGGCCCATAACGGAAACGGTAAGCACGTACGCAGATGATATGCTTCTGTACCTTGAAGACGAGGGGCCCTCCCTGAGAGCGGCCCTGGGTATTATTGAAGAGTTTGGTAGACACTCGGGCCTCACCATTAATTGGGCAAAATCGCTGATTCTCCCCATTGACCTCTCTCCGCCGGAGAGGGACACGTCGTCCCTTCCGTTACGTAGAGTGGCCACTATCCAGTATTTGGGGGTTCAGATCACCAGGGATCCATCCGATTATATAACCCTTAATATAGAACCACTGATCTTATATTTAAAATCCAAAACCCAGTCTTGGGCTAGACTCCCCCTAGGTGTCATGGGACGGATAAATTTAATCAAGATGATTCTCCTCCCCAAATTCCTCTACAAATTCTGGCAGGCTCCCACCCTTATCCCCCTTAAATATTTTAAAACTATAGACACAATTTTAAATTCATTTATCTGGGGCTCTGGCAGGCATAAATTAGCCTGGAACACTCTTAAAAACCCTACGGATATGGGAGGAGCTGCGCTCCCCGACTTTCGTGCCTACTACGTAGCTGCTCAGCTCTCTCACTTTTTTCACCTTCACAGGATGGACGCTTCCAGGTACCAGTCGCTGCTTTGTGGAGGGTCTCCTGGCTGCGCCCATTCCCCCCTACAGGTCTTGTTTAGGGGGAGGGAGTCTAATAGGAGGGGGAGGAAATATGCTCCGCTACTGCTACAGCACAGGCGGATCTGGGGTATCGCACAAAAGATGCTGGGAGCAGACTGGGTGCATTCACATACACCCCTGTGGTACAACTCACAATTGAGGGAGCTTCGGGGGCTGCCGGGTGCGGACCTCTGGGCCTCCCGGGGGGTGATATACCTATACCAGGTCGTCTCCCCACGGGGGGTGCGTGGTTTCCAGGCACTGCAGAGAGAGTTTGAACTCCCCGCCCATATGCTATTTCGTTATGCACAGTTATCCCATGCCCTTCGGGCTCAATTCGGGGAGGGATTCCCGGATCCACAGGAATTATCAGTAGTAGGTGTTATAGTGGGAGAGGAGCCCACAAAATTAATTTCGACCCTATACAACTTCCTTAGAAGACGGTCGGTGGCTACACTTACGGAGAGTACGAGATACCGATGGGAGGAGGATGTGGGCCCGATCTCGGGGGAGGAGTGGGAGGAGATCTTGAATAAGGTTAAGCAAGTTTCCCCTAGGGTGACAGATAGGTTGACCCAATTATATATCCTCCACAAGTCCTACCTTACGCCTGCCAGGATCTGTAGATACAGGCCCTCCCTGGGGCCGGGATGTCCGCGCTGTGGGTGTCTCCCGTGCTCCTTCTACCATTTAATATGGTCCTGCCCTGATATCCAGGCCTTCTGGCTACAGGTGGTACGTTTTCTACACGACCAAATGGGCTCCCCCCTTCTGATGGACCCTAAGGTTTGTTTGTTGGGCCTGGAGCTGGGCGCCCCGGAGGCACCCTCCGATGCGACTTTTACCCAGGAAACGTTGTTCAGTGCGAGGAAACTAATTGCCAGGTTGTGGATGCGGCCCGAGACTCCGACATTCGGGGCTTGGGTAGCTGAGGTTAGCTCTAACTTACCGCTGAAAAAAGTTATTTACACACATAGGGGGTGCCCTGGCAAATTTAATAAGATTTGGGATCGCTGGCTTAATGACCCGGATACTTGTGGGAGTTGAGTTCACGGCTGGGTTGAGACTCCCCTTGGGGAGATATACAAACGATAAGATTTTATGTGCTGTTATGTTCCACCTCCTGCTATTTAATTCACTGAATTTTGCAACTCCAATATTGACGCATGTATATCTGACTTTGTTTACATAGCTATGCTCTGGATATCTTGTGGTGATAGTACAGCATCTAGGCGTTCTTGCCGTTGGCTGTTGAATGTACCACTGACTGTAGTTCATTTCTTCCCTGTAAACTGTACCATTTCCCAATAAACTTGTTCTTTTAAAAAAAAAAAAACATACCCAGTATCTACCCCTGAAGAAGGACTACAAGTGCGAAACATGTCGAGTTCATCATCACAATTAATTTGGGCTGACCTGAAGTTCTAGCATTGACAGCTCTTTGGGTGTATTTGATGGTTAACAAGGGTATTCATGAGCACCAATTCATGAGATGTCAATTTATGCATGTTTATGTGTTGCAATGTAATTTTATCTGTTTACAAAAGTTTTTATTGAAAGATCATAAAAATACAACAATTGGGTCAGACAAAATTAGATAATTAAATTGAGACAAGACAGCTGTATAGAAGGTAGGTTACAGAGAACCAGCTGGTAGAGGATAGCTATTATGTTACAAACTCGAAATGCAGTGTATACAAAATGGAAAATAAGGTTTCATGGAGAGGTATTTAAGGAGTATAATCTATGTTATAGAAATGTGGTGTTCCAGTGTTTCCATGTGTTATGAAAAGTCTGCATGGTATCAAACAATATGTGGTGGATGCATTCAGATAGTTTAATGGCTTCCATTCTTGCCAAAACCTGTGACCAGGGGAGAGCTGAAGAACGGCAGTTCAGGGCAATGACCCAGTGGATAGCGACAAAAAGCGTGTACATAAGATTTTTACAGGGTACAGGTATATCAGGGATGGGAGAGAAGTATAAGCAGATTTGCATTGTGAGGGTAATATGACGACCTACAATGGAGGAAACTTTGGTAGAAGCTTTCTGCCATATAGGGATGAGGTGTATACAGCTCCAAAAAAATATGTGATAGTGAGCCTGTTTCGTTGCAACCCCGAAAGCAAAGTGGGGATACTGCAGGATATATTGAGTGGATTTTTGCAGGGGTCATGTTCCATCTCGTGTGGATTTTCACTGCCGTTTCGCGAATTGTGTATGACCTTGTGTTTTTGAACATGTTGATCAGCATCTCTTGCCATTCAGATGGATCAAATCATAAGCCTGTATCTTTTTCCCAGCTGAGCATTGGTTTAGTTTTATCAACTAGTGTAAACTTATTAAGCAAGCGATATATACAGGAGATTATACCTTTATCTCTGGGGGAATGAGAGCACAGGCGTTCAAAATGAGTGCTATGTATTCGGGTTTCAAGGAAGCCTCTAAGTTGAAAGAATTGTTTGATTAGTATGTAACTATGTAGTTTGGAAGGGGGGAATTTGTTTTCTGCTTGTAGCTGAGGAAAGGTTTTAAAGTGGAGTCCTACTTTAAATGCTTGGAATGTGGTTATTTTGGCTGTGCGCCACAGGGAAAACTGTGAATTGTCATGAAATGCTTGAGGGAACTCGGGGTCACCTATATAAGAGAGTAATGGAGAAAGAAGGGAGGCTAGATGGAATTTCTTTCCATATAGTGACCATAGATAAATAGATTGATATACTATTGTGTTTAAAGAGGTGAAACGGTTGGGTTTGATCGATTTCAACCATAATAATCCCGAAGGTAAAAAGGGATGGATAGAGTAAGCCTCAAATTTAAGCCATGGAGTTAGTTGGAGGACTGAGCCATTGAGCTGTTTGAGCCAGTCTGGCAGATAGGTAATAAAGCCAGAGATTTGGGAGGCCTAGGCCTCCGAGGGGTTGAGGTCTGTATAGTATGGATTTATGAAATCTAGGCTTTTTATGATGCCAAATACATTTATTTATATCCCTTTGGATTGAGTTGATGTAGGCTTTGGAGATGTAGATGGGGAGGGATCTGAAAAAAAAAAGTAATTTAGGTAGTATAGGTACCTTGATAGCTGTGACCCTACCTAGGAATGAGATATGGTATTTATCCCAAACTAGTAAAAGTGATCTGATGTTTGATGCTATAGGGTGGTAATTTGTTTGAAATAGAGTTTTAAAGTCAGGGGCAAGTTGAATACCTAAATAGCGAAATGTTTGGGTGCACCATGTGAAGGAAAAATGACTCTGTAGAGATGATGCTAGGTCATTTGGGATATTGATTGGCATGGCAGAGCATTTGCTAAATTAACTCCTAGGCCTGAAATAGTATGGAAGGAGTCTAGTAAGGTTATTAGGTTGGGTAGTGCTATAAGGGGGTTAGTGATAAATAAAAGTACGTCATCAGCATAAAGGCTTAAGCCGCGTACACACGGGCGGACTGTCTGGCCAACTTAGTCCGTCGAAACACATTTCAGCGGACAGTCCGCTCGTGTGTGGGCTTCAGCGGACTTTTTCAGCGCGCAGTCTGGCGGACTAAGTATTTCGGAATTTCCGTAATACTGTCCGTCAGACTTTGGTTTCAGCGGACAATCCGCTCGTCAGTAGGCTAGTTCGACGGACTAAGTATGGCGCATGCTCAGAAAGGATTTACACGGCGAAAGGTTGCATTGCTGTGTATTGGACTTCCTATTTCTAGTCCCGTCATACGTGCTGTACACGTCATCGCGCAAGCTTTCGACGGACTGTTTGTGCATCCGTGTGTGGTCAAGTCCGTTCATTCGAAAGTAGGACGGACTGTCCATCGGATTGTATGACGGACTAAGTTGGCCATACAGTCCGCCCGTGTGTACGCGGCTTTAGTTTAAATTCTTCTGGTCCTTTATAATAGCCTTTGATGTTTACGTTTCAATAATAGCGTGGGCTAGGGGCTCTATCGCCAGAGCAAAAAGGAGGGGGGATAAAGGACAACCTTGTCTTGTGCCTCTCTGCAGTGGGAAGAATTGAGAGTCCTGGTAATTTTATTCTAGTTTGGGGATCTCTGTATAATGCATGGAAAACCTTGCAGAAATTCGCCTGAGATACCAAATTTGGGTAATAGATGATCCAGGTAAGACCAGCTAACGCTGTCAAAAGCCTTGTGGATGTCAAGGCTAAGAAGGAGTGTTTGGTTAGAGTGGAGATTAGCGTCTTGAATTATATTGGTAACCAGGCGAATATTATTGGTAATTTGTCTTCCTGGGATAAACCCAGTTTGCTCTGGTGAGATTAGGGACGAGATAACAGAGGCTAATCTATTAGCTAATAATTTACCAAAAAATTTAAGATCATTGTTAATGATAGAATTTGGGCGAAAAATTTGGGGAAGAGAATGATCTTTATGGGGTTTAGGGATAAGGGACATGTTGGCTAATAACATTTCTGCTGGAAAGTTGTTTCCTTTTAATATATGGTTATAAAGAGAAGTGAGTTTGGGTGATAAAATGTGTGAGAATTTCTTATAGTAGGAGGCTGAATACCCATCCAGACTTGGTGCAGTGGAGGATTTAAGTGATTTGATAAGTGTCGAAATTTCCGATTCAGAGCATGGGGCGGTTAATTGTTCCATCTGTTGGGTCGATAAAGATGGCAAAGTAAGGTTCGGGAACCAAGATTGGGGGGTTGGGTCTTTAGTAGGTTGGGGAGCAGCGAATAGATTTTTATAATAATCTACAAAAATATTCATTATGTCATCAGGGTGCGAGACCAAAGCACCAGCTGAGTTACGGAGTTTGTAATTATGGGTAGGCTTAATGGTTTGGTTGAGTTTGCGTGCAAACATTGTGGAGGCTGAGTTGCTGTAAAGCATAAATTTAGTTTTTGCCCATCTCAGAGATTTTCCTGTTTTATCTGATAGCAAAAGGTCTAAAGTTTGCTTCATGCTAGTTATCTGTTGTAAGAGGTTGGGAGAAGGGGACTGATTATAAAAGTTGTATAATTTATCAATTGTTTTTGTAAGCGTTCTGAGCTCTGATAGTTTGGCTTTGTTTTTTTTGGAGGCTATATTAATGAGATGACCTTGCATTACAGCTTTGTGGGCCGTCCATAAAGTGTAGGGCTGGGTGTCTGGAAGCTGGTTGTCAGTGAAATATTCATTGAGCTGTGTTGTGAGGGAGTCTATGGTTGATGGATCAGTCAACAGAGAGTCATTATTAAGTCTCCAGGTATAGGTAGTGGGCTTAAGGCCTAATCTAGTAACACTGAAAGCTACTATATGATATGATGGTCTGACCAAGAACAGACATGGATATCAGCTCTGGAAGAATTTGCAAGTACTATAGGGGTACAAAATATATAATCTATTCAGGCTGAACTATCGTGGGGGTTTGAGTAGAAAGTATAGGATCTACAGCCAATATTATGTGCTTGCCATACATCTATTAGTTGACGTGTATTTAGACTATAAGTGAGAGATTTAGGGAAGGCTTTGGAGGAGGGAGTAATTCTACTTCTGTCTAAGCTTGGATGTGCAGTGAGATTAAAATCTTCTTCCACTATCAAGTAAGGGCATAGGTATCGGTCCAATATAGTGAAAAATTGTTGAAAAAATTTTGCTTGTGCTACATTATGGGCATAAACAAAGGCAATGGTGGTAGCTCGACCCTGAATTTTACCTTGTAAAATTATAAATCTGCTATCTGGATCTCTATAGATATGCTCAGGATCAAATAGTAATGAGTTTTTTATGAATATGGCCACTCCATGGGACTTAGTAGTATGGGTAGTAAGATAAAAATGTTTGAAAGATTTATCAAAGTATTGTGGGTGGTTGTTGTTAGAGAAATGGGTCTCCTGCAATAAGAGAATATCTGCACCAAGGCTCTTGTATGTATTGAGGGCCATTGGGATGTTAAAATGTATTCAATTGAGAGATTGTTATAAGGATTGAGAGTATAAAAGCACCATGGAGTAGTCAGACCCAAAACACATAAACAGTGAAAAAGCAGTATTTGTCTCATTAGCAGAAAAAACCTTGTCTGACAATCTACAATATATAGTGTAGTTAGAATTCATTTTCCAAAACTTAATAACATAACTGACTTACAGAATTTCAATAAAGAAAAATATAAAAAAATAAGAATAAATAAGAAATAAGAAAAAAGTTGTGAGCGATGGGGTCAAAAGAAAAAATTCTTGATGACCAAAAATAAAGATTATCATTGGACAATGTAGTCCCATACCAACCAGTGGACTCAAAAAGTTCCAAGTAACAGAGCAAAAAAAGAAAAGAAGTCACTCTGTGACCTAATATGAGGTGGGTCCAGTGGCTGGTAGGGGGGGATGACTGCGGACGAGGGGAGACCTGCCGCCCGAAGGCTTTTTAGTGCAAATAAAATGTGATTTAGGTGTGGAAGAACAGTCCCAAGGTTTGTGCTATTCAGAAAGGGTGGTAAAAAAGGGGGGGGGGGGGTGGTAAAAAAATTAAAAAAAAAGGCGGGGGGAGAATGAAGGTGTGTTACAAATAGGACTGGGTCCTGGTGTGGGAGGGCGACGGATCAAATTGTCTGGCTCCAAAAGTCCTAACTTGATAAAAAAAAAAAAAGGGGGGGGGGGAGAATGAAGGTGTGTTACAAATAGGACTGGGTCCTGGTGTGGGAGGGCGACGGATCAAATTGTCTGATTCCAAAAGTCCTAACTTGATCAGTATCTCCTTTCCTTCTGTGGCGTTATAGGCTGTGTATGTAGAGCTGTTGTGTGGCACAGTAAGATTGAATGGAAATCCCCACCTGTACCGGATGCGAGCCAATTGAAGCACAGATGTGACCTCTTTCATTTTACGTCTGCAATCTAGGGTGGCTTGGGAGATGTCTGGATAGATTTGGATTTTAGTTCCGTCCAACTCTATGATTGCGGAATTTCTTGCAGAGCGTAAAATGTCTTCTTTAGTCAGGTAGTCTTTTAGACAAAGTATAACATCACGCTGTGGTTTATCAGCAGGGGGTTTGGGATGAAGAGCCCTGTGAATCCTATCACATGTAAATGATGAGGATGAGGTGGAATGAAGGAGTGATTGAAATATTTTAATGGCTGCTGCAGGGAGGTCAGTAACCGATTCAGGAATGCCACACAATCTGAGATTGTTCCTGCGGTTACGGTTGTCAAGGTCCTCGACCTGCGATTGAACCATTTGGACATTTTCAGCCAAGGATTCATAATCCTTGTGGGGGTCAGCCTGTGCTAATGCCAGTTCATTGTGTTTAGTCTCTAGGATATCAGTGCGGCTACCTAGAATAGTAATTTCCAGTGATAAGGTGTTTGTAGCTTTATGCAGCTCTGATTGAAATGTCCTCAAGGTCAGCGTTAGTGAGATATGTGGGGCACTCACCGTCATCCCAAGCTGGAGTGAGGATCCCTGGGCAGATTTCTGGGGATGGGGAGTCCCGCTGTGTCTGGGCGCCATCTTTAGCCATGTCTGTTCTTGGAGTTGATGCGGAGAAGATAAGTTGTAAGTGACCCTTGCAGCTTATTCTTCGTTTTTTTGTGGGACGGCATACACCTGGAGCTCCCGCAGGGGTGCCGGTAAAGTCAGTGCTTGAATCGGTGAGTTTTTAGCCCTGCAGGAAGGCAAACTGTCTCCGTGCCGCCGGAGCTCCTTCTAAGGACGTCCGCTCTCCATCGTGCCGCGCATGCGTCCCCGCAATGTAATTTTATCAGGACATATTTCCTTTTTTTTATGATTGTTTCATAAAAAGTTCATATCTGGTCTGCCTTCATAGTCCATGAGGAATTCCTCATTTCACCACATGTTCTTACAATTGTTTACCAATTAGTAGGATGCTGGCAGACTGATTTGTTACACTCTCCCTAATTCTCTGGAACCTATGCCTGTCACGATGTGCTGTCCCTGCCAGAAGGGGAACCTGTCATTACACCAGCCACTTGCAGAGTGCCAAACCCTGGGAGCCAGATGTGACAGAACCGTCCCCCACTCTGCTTGAGTGCGTCCGTCGGTGTACCGCTTCCTCCAGTCTGAACATAGCTATCGGATATTATAGCCACATATTGAAATCAAGATCTAGACGTGACTCCTTTGGCTGCAAAACTGGAACTCTTTATTGAACAAGATTACAGGCTTTTTACAGACTACACACTAAGGGGAGGCTGTTCACATTATCATATGCGAATGCAACTGTATACAGAAACATAATTAACACTATAAACGTTAAGTTAATTAAATAACTAGCCACCTGAACAATTAGGGATCTCATTCCAGGTCAGACTTGCCAGCATCAAGCTTACACAGTGCAATGCACATTATTACAAGTGTAAAGACATCCCCTAGCAGACAATCAGTGAGTTAATTAGCACAATTAACAATACAAACAGTGATATCCCCCTCCTCAGGCTAGTAGGCCACAGACTAAAGCAGGAGACCTACTTAAAATAAACACATTATGGCAGGGAACCCCAGTTGTTTGAGCATATTACATTAACATCCACAGTCATTGCTAATTTGAGGCATATAGACCCCAAATATGGATATGGAACCTCTAGTTCCCAGAGTCTGTGTGTTTTGGGGAAACAAGACCTTGAGCCAAGACTATTCCATGGATCCCCCAGGCATACACATTCCAAAGAGTAGTATTCCCTTAAATGCCAGGGCCCATATTCAATGGGTAAGAGGCTTGCTCCCAGTCCTCTCCAAAAGCCCTGGCCCGGCTAGGTCTGTCACACCAGAGTCATAAATAGACACTGCCCTGACCCAAGACAGCTGTCCCCCTGGTGACCTGCAGGAAGTCATAAAGGAACCAAATTCCTCATGATTTCCTTCCCCTACTGCATTGTCGCTTCAGTCCAGCGCCGAGTACAGACTACACCTGCCTACAAGCTAGCTTGCTGAGCTGGCCGAATTTCGATCCATGTGTGGCTGCTCCCACTTGACAGAAGATTAGCTAACAATCTAATGATTAACTTCTTTTCAACAGGCTTGTTATCATTTTTTTCTCGATCAGTGGCTGCAATAACTGAACAGTGTATTCTGACAAAGCGCTGTATTTTTTTTGGGTTATATTCTGACAGAGTCCCTGCTGGCAGAATAAAATGCCTCAGCAGGAAGGATTCCTCTATCCACCTCTATTGTGTGGATGGAGGAATCCATTCATTTTATTTTTGGTTTTCAGCCTGCAGGCTGAATGAAAAGAATGATCTGTCTATGGCCAGCCTAATAGTGGCAATTACAACAGAATGTATGCAATGTTTGTGGTATGCACTCAGAATGTACCTATAATTGTGGTACATTGCAGCGAACTGAAGAGTTTAAAATCTGTACAAAAATATCGGGCTAACAGTGGGGAGAAAAAAAATGTCTCTGCGTTTTTTTTGGGGAGAAAAAAAATGTTTCTGCGTTGGTGGTGTCACTTGAGGGAAAAAATGTCCCTGTGTCAGGGGTAGCACTATAAGGAAATAAATGCCCCATGTGATGGTGATTTCCTTGAAAGAAAAAATTGTCCTTGTGTCAGTGGTATAACAATAAGTCAGTGGTGTCACAATACGGATACAAAAAAATCACCAGCATTGGTGGGGTCACCAAAAGAACAGAATGTCCCTACATCGGATGCCCCTGCATTGCTGGTGTCCAATAAAAATTATGTTACTTGCTGACCAACCGCTATCATTATATGGTGGCAAGTTGGCATGTTCCCGTGAATCGCCGTACCTGTACGTTGGCTCCTTGAAGAGCCATAGTAGGCACCAAGGGCATAACTATAGGGGGTGCAGCAGTCGTGACCGCAACCAGGCCCTGTGATGCAGGGGGCCCATGCAGCCCCCTCTACATATGGCCGGCAGCAGCATAGGCAGCTAGGGGTACCAGTGCACCATGCACACGGGTGGCTGGAGGGTGACTAGCAGAGCTCCATGCTCGACTATCGCACTGGCTGCTCTTTAGTTGTGCATTCCCCACATGACCTGTGTCCTCAGCCGGCTCCTCCGAGTACCCCTCTCCTGCTCCATGCATTGCCGCTCAGTCCGATATCTGTTTTCCCCAGCCAGAGTCCTGCGCCCCCCAAGTCCGGCCGGCACTGCATACTTCTCCCGGGTAAACAAACTTTAAGCACACAGATGCAGTTCAGCCCTATGAGAGCCGGCTTCCCGGAGGACACTGTAGGCTTGTCTGCCAGCCCCCCTCCTCCCCCGTCATACACAGATGATGAAAGGTCTTTCTGGGAGATATGCTGATCACCCGTCCAGCACACTGGATGGAGCCCAGGCCAACATGGATGAGTGCGCGGCCTACAGCTTGGTCATGGTGAGTGAGAGGACCCCATCCCCCACACACCATTACATACCCCCTCCATCTCTCCCATGGGACAGGGACCCCTTCTCATGTGGGGACAGGGACCCCCACCTCCCCTGGGGACAGGGACCCCTTCTCACCTGGGGGCAGTAACTTCATCTGCCCTGGAGAAAAGGACCTCATCTCTTCTGGGGACGGGGACCCCATCCTGCCTAGGGACAGTCCCCCAATGGGGCACCTAAAAATAAAATAAAAATAATAAAAAAAAATACTGATACCAGTGGTGGAACTACAGGGCTCACAAAGGTCATACCTGTGACCACGCCCTGAAGTTCCATCGCCGGACTCGGAGGGAAGGGCCCTGGCTGGGGTTCAGGGGGGCCCTTCATGGTTTCTTGCATCGGGGCCCTGAAGGTT
Source organism: Lithobates pipiens (assembly GCF_037356315.1). Classification (NCBI taxonomy): domain Eukaryota; kingdom Metazoa; phylum Chordata; class Amphibia; order Anura; family Ranidae; genus Lithobates; species Lithobates pipiens. Next base: position 377,037,362 of record NW_027507903.1, on the reverse strand, counting down.
CTAGTTACGCCACTGGCAGGCACGTGCACATGCGCTGCATGGTGGGGGACCTGATGCGCGTGGCAGGCTGCTACGATGTCCGCCGGCCACCCTCGTTTCGGGGGAATGAGAGATCTGTCAATGTAAACAGACAGATCCCTTTTCTGACAATCCTAGTGATTACGAACAGTGATCTCTGTTCTCCTCCAGTCTGCTTCAGTCATAGCCTATGCAGATCCAACCAAGCCATACAAGCTACACTTTGACGCCAGTCCAGATCGGTTAGGTGGGGTGCTATATCAAGAGCATGACGGCCATCTATGGCCTGTTGCCTACGTGAATCGGAACTTGCCCCCGCCGAGAAGAACTACTCCATGCACAAACTTGAGTTCCTGGCCTTGAAGTGGGCAGTGGTGGATAAGCTGAGGGATTACCTGTATGGAGCAGATTTCATGATCAAGACCAACAATTCTCTCACCTACATCCTCACTAACACCAAGTTGAACGCCACGGATCGCAGATGGTTGGCTGCTCTATCAGGGTTTATTTTCAGTCTGAAGTATCGACCGGGGTCAGGAAACAAGACGCAGATGCTTTGTCAAGAAGGCCTCATTGTTCCAGATGCCCTCCAGAAGAATAGGCCCAGCTGACACCTGAAGGGGTACGAGCCTTATGTCAAGCAGCAGAACATCAACCTGGAGTAGGATCCAGGACCGAAGAGGTTGGAGTGTCAGCCGCTGGTGTCCCCAGATGTTATTGCAATGTCACCAAAGTCGGGGATGAAGGTCTGCCCAAGCTGTCAAAGGAAGACCTTCAGAGAGACCAGTTGGAGGACTCTCCCTGTAGCTTCGCATTGAAGGCCTTGGAGAGCAATCACCCTGGCTTGCTCCTCACTGACTCCCCGTAGGAAACCCATCTGCTGCACTGAGAGTTGGATCGGTTTCAGGTGCACAGATGGTTGGTCTAAGGGGCTCCTCTGATGATTCTGAAGAAAAATGGCAGCTATTCCTACCTAGAAAAAACATACAGAGAAAGTATTAACTGCCCTGCACGACAACCATGGCCACCTAGGGCCCAAGAGGACTTTTCACCTGGTGAGGGACTGGTTCTACTGGGCCTGCATGCAGATTGAAGTTGAGGACTATTGCCACTCCTGCACAGATGTATCCATAGTAATACTTTGCCTCACTGAGCTGGCTCAATGGACCATCTTCAGAGTCAGGGACCCATGGAGCTGGTGTGCATTGACATTCTGTGCTTGGAGCCTGATCTGAGTGGGCAGGGACATATCCTGGTAGTCACTTACCATTTCACTCTTTATGCCCAGGCGTTTATCACGAGGGACCAACAAGCATCCATGGTGGCCAAGATTTTCGCTGAGAAATTCTTTGTGCACTATGGTCTGTCCCAACGCATCCACTCTGATCAAGGGAGAGATTTCAAGAGTAGTTTCGTCAAGAGACTTTCAGACCTGTTGGGCATCAGGAAGTCTAAAACAAACCCGTATCATCCTCAAGGAGATCCTCAACCAGAGAGATTCAACCAAACCCACCTGGATATGCTCGGAACTCTAAATTCAGAACAAAAGCAGCACTGGAGCAAGCATATAGTGGCTATTGTGCATGCTTATAACAGCACCGCTAATGATGCCACAAGTTACTCTCCCTATAGTTTGATGTTTGGACCGTACGCCCTGCTACCAGTAGACTTGGCCTTGAGCACATCCCTCGACCACACCTCAGCAACTTCCCACAGAGGGTATGTGGATCGCCTGCAGAGACATCTAAAAACCGCCTATGATAAGGCTCAAGCTGCCTCATATGCCCGAGGACAGAGAAACAAAATAAACTTTGACCTCAGGGTATGAGTGCAGGACAGCTGGATGACAAGGTACTGCTGAGAAACCTGGGTGTCCCTGTAAAGCATAAGTTTGTTGACCACTGGAAGTCGCAGCCCTATGTTGTTTGCAAGCATCTGCCAGGACATCCAGTATATCAAATCCGGCCAGAGGGAAGCACAGGCCCACTGAAAACTTGGCATAGCAATCATCTGTTACCTCTGTGAGAAGTAGTTCATGTGCCACCACAGCCAGATTTACAATCCACGCCCACAGCCTCTCAAAGATCCCAGCCAGTGTGAAGATGAAAACAATGAGGAAGAAGAGAAAGATTGTCTATGGCCATCTCAAATGCCAGGGCCTGCCACCCCCCCTTTTCTTCTCCTCCCAAGGTGACTGAGGTGACTCTCAGGCCAGAGGCTCCTGAGTTTGTAACCCAAGGTCCACCTTTTTAAGCGTTGGAAGACCCTAAATCTTCCCTGCTGACAACAGACCCCTAATGCCGCGTACACACGATCGGACTATGCGGCGGACAATCCACCGGACTTTGCAGCAGAGGTTCGCCGGACTTTCCAAAAGAGTGGACTTGCCCACACACGCCCACACATGACCGGAATTTTCCAGCGGACTAGATCCGGCGGACAATCTGCCGGACTTTTGTCAGAGGTCCACCAGACTTTTGAAATGAACGGACTTGCCCACACAAGGAGTAAAGTCTGTTCATTTTGAACGTGACTCCAGGTAGATAAGACTAGCGAAGGAAGTCAATGTCGACACCTGCATCGTCGAGAGTGACACCTCGTGAGCCCTGTCACCTGTTATGGATTTAAAGGGGAACCCCTACGCGGAAAAAACGGCGTGGGGGTCCCCCCAAAGTCCATAGCAGACCCTTATCCGAGCACACAGCCTGGCCAGTCAGGAAATCCCCGGACTGCGGCGGCGACGAAGTAAAAGAGCTAGCGGTAAAAGAGCAGAAGATAGCGGAGGAGCCAGCGAGAAGACCCCCGAAGTCGGAAGAAGACCACAGAGCTGTCTAATAAAGTACTTTAAAAACCTGCGTTGTGTTTTTTTTATTAACACTTTTTTCCCCAGGTGAATGGGTAGGGGTTCATCGTACCCCATACTCATTCACATAGGGTAGGGGGCCGGAATCTGGGGGCCCCCTTATTAAAGGGGGCTCCCGGATTCTGATAAGCCCCCTGCCCGCAGACCCCAGCAACCAACGGCCAGGTTTGTTGGGAAGAGGCCACATGGGGACAAGGTGCTTTGGGGTGGGGGGCCACAGGGTCCCCCCCTTACCCAAAGCACCGCCCCATGTTGAGGGCACGTTGCCTGATACAGTTCAGGAGGGGGGTGCAAGGCGACAGGGCTCGCGAGGTGTCAATCACGCCGATGCAGGTGGCGACATTGGACCTGGAATGAACGGAATTTACTCTGTGTGTGGGCAAGTCTGTTCATTTCAAAAGTCCGGTGGACTAGCACACAGATGGGCGGATTGTCCGCTGGACTGCCGAGTGTGGCGCACAATTTTGAGTCAAGACTTCTTTATTAGTCCCCCGGACTTTTGCGAACAAAAAGTCCGCTGGAGGCCACACACGGGTGAATTGTCCGGTGGACTCTGGTTCCGCCGGATAGTCCGATCGTGTGTACACGGCATTAGACTTTCCATCCTTCATTGAGGAAGCTGAAGCTGATATGCAGGAAGAAGAAGAGACCAGTGTGCCTGTAACCCCAGAACCTAAAGAACAGTGAGAGCGAAGGGTTATTCACCCGCCCAAAAGACTAACATATGATACTTTGGGTGAAGGCTCTGAGGAAGTCGTTCTCATTGCAAAAAAGACTATTGAAGTAACTGACCCTTCTACCGCAGATTTGGTGGTGGACAATCCCAACTCATTGTCAGGGCTGGGCTCAGCCCTTCCTTCTCTGAGCTGGCCACTCAGCTGGCGGCTAATTGCCAGCTCCTATCTCTCCACAGTTACTAAGCTGTTGATGATATCCTGCTCCTCAGTCCTGCCTACTTAAGCCGTCCAGTCCAGAGGATCTCTGCCTTCACCTTGGTCAACATCACAAAAACAATCTCCTGCAATCCTGTTGAAGACTTGCTTTGCTGACATCCCTTCTGGCTCCAGATCCTGCTTGCTGTTCCACTACATTGATTCCTGACTTCTGGCTTGGCTGACCATCCATTCCCGTTACTGAACTTTGGCTATGTTTTGATTACGTTTGTTCTTTTTACTTTTATTATTAAACAAGTGTGATTTATCTGTACTTGGTTTCTGACACTCACCTCCTGGCACATCTAGCTGGACCATTCCAGTTAAGGTGGGATGTTCCTCTTCCAGGGTTTTATTCAGATGTAAATTGTATGGTTTCCTGTGCACACTAGCCTGTTTTCAGGTCATAAACTCTTTAACTCCTTTGGTGGACCAAAGATTCTTTGGTGGGGGAGTGTGTAGCACTGAGGGAGAACACGCCTGTCAGTCCCTGTCACTCCCCCACCCTTTCTTCTTCCTTTGTCCCTATTGGCAGGGAGAGAGAGACAATCAAGCAGCAGCAGAGGACCATGGACTTGACGTCTCATCACAATACAGCCCCACTGATTTCCACAGGGGGTGGAACTACCAAGCCCAGCCTGCTTTGCAAGAAGGGGGGTAACTAAAGACTGAAGCTTGTTGGTCTGAGGAGAGATCACCATGAGGCAGAGAGATGAGCAGAGGTGTGAGGAAAGACTACAGGCACCCACTGAAGAACCATCCAAAGATGGTTCCAGAGACCATCCAGAGACGGTTGAAGATGGATGTACCTTCTGTACCACATATTATCTCTAATTTTATGTGGAATATCTCTGAAATGATGTGAGATCTAAAGTTAAAACCACTTGATCTTACTGGATCTAATGAATATCTATTAGCCTGAATGATTTTTGGTCAGAAAATTGCATGTGGGGGGCCAACCCGTCCTTATGTACCACCTAATATCTCTATTATTATGTGAAATATCGCCAAAATGATGTGAGATCTAACTTTAAAATCACTTGATCTTACTGGACCTAAGGAATATCTATAAGCCTGAATGGTTTTTGGATAGAAAATTTGATAAGGGGGGCCAACCTGTCCTTATGTACCATCTAATATCTCTCTTTATGTGATATCTAACACTAAAACCACTTGATCTTACCGGATCTAACAAATATCTGTTAGCCTGAATGATTTTAGGTCAGAAAATTGCATGTGGGTGGCTAACCCATCCTTATGTACCACCTAATATTTCTTTTTTGATGTGTAATATCTCTAAAATTATGTGAAATCTAATGTTAAAAAACCACTTGATCTTACCAGATCTACTGAATATATATTAGCCTGAATGTTTTTTGGCCAGAAAATTTGATAAGGTGGGGCCAACCCGTCCTTTTGTACCACCTAATATCTCTATTTTTATGTGGAATATCTCTGAAATTATGTGAGATCTAATGTTATAACCACTTGTTCTTACTGGACCTAATAAATATCTATTAGCCTGAATGATTTTTGGCCAGAAAATTTGATAAGGGGGGGGCAGCCCCCCCTCATTAATCACTTAATAAGTCTCTAATTATGTGAGATCTAAAACCACTTGATCTAACAAATAGCTTCCAAAACAGCTATTTGGTAAATTTTTTGATAAGAGGGGCTGATGACGGGTTAGCCCCCCCTCCCCCCCAGCAAATAACTGTTAATATTGCTTCTTCTGTGTGAGATCTAACGCAAACAACGGTTGATATAACTGAGGGGGGGGGGGCTAACCCACCCAATGTAATTTTCACTGGCAAGCTCTGCACTTGAAGCACAAGTTCTATTTGTCACTTTTACAACTTGTAGCAAATTTGCGTGACAAGTCTCCAGCAAATGCAAACTGCATTGGTGAGTCTATTCTCTACAGCAAGAGCTGTGCAAATCTACAGCATGAAAATTCAGCCACAGTGACCCCTGTGGTGGGATGACTATTGCAAAAGATAACTGAACCAGAACTTGCAGAATGTTTGCAAAGAAAGTTGATCTGGAGTCATGCAATGCGGACTTGCTGCAACTGTGCAACAAACTTGTGAAGCCTGGCAAGTCTAGCAATAGCATAGCAAGTCATTTTAGTCAAATTTGTAGCACAATTTCTTGCCATCTGGGTAACCTACATGGCTGGGGATTGCCAACAATGCAATTATGAGGCTGGTGACGTCACTACTATTAAGGCTTTGGCAGTGCCTGCATCTGTTGGTATCCCTAACAACCATTGACAGCGGTAAGCTGTCTTGTATAATAGAGGAAGTAATACAACTATTATATATGACATTTGGCTCCTGCGGGATGGGTAATTGTTCATGTATTCAAACTTGTGTTCAGACGGAACCTTTAAATAGAAATAAACCTGTGTTTTGTAAAACTGCAAGCAGGCAGCTTTTTATTGCAGACAGAAGATCTATATAAAAGTACATCCACTGTATATAAAAGCATATACTACAATCATAGAAGCTTACCTTCCTGCTCGCTGTTTTCTAGAGAATGTACAGGAAGCTCAGCATGCATTCCAGGCACACTTTGGCTGTGCCGAAATGACTGACCTCTTTGCGCATTTGTGGGATGACATTATCCCCCACCGGCCAATCAAGAGGTTGAAAAATTGGCACTCAAACTAAGATAACAGCAGCTGGCAAGGGATGTAAATGGCTCATCACTGTGTAGCGCTACCCCATAACGGGTGAATGCGGTCGTCTTCCACCCTGCACAACCAGGCACACAAATTTACACTCACTTAGAGACAAAGGGCAAGTCCTTGCAGCTTTGTTTTTTATTTTTTATTTATAAGAATTGAACTTGGATGGGGAAGAGTGCATATGGCATGCCCATTTGATTGATGAAACTCTGTAGGGACTTGAACTATATATATTCCAGCTTATACATTCTCTCCTCTTCTACCTCCTGCACACACTTGCTTGCAGACTATCACTCCCAGGACCAGCTAGCACAGGTTTCAGACTCGGCACAATCTCAGCTGAGTCTGGACGAATGCCCTTTTCAAGCAGGGACTGCGGGCCCATATGATGTAGCTAAAAGGAAAGTCTTTAGTGCTAGCTTTCCTATCTGTGGCTACTGCTCCCAGCATCACCTCTCCAGGTACTGCCAGACCTCCTGGCTGCAGCTGCCCCTTTCCACTGCCGGTGTCACCACAGTCTTCCTAACTGGCTCTGCACCCATCACAGGCTGCTCCATCCCAGTCCTCTAAGGTGTGCCTCCCAGTCCTCCTCACTGTGTTTCACTCACCAGCCCGCTTGGCTTTCCTGTTCTTCCTGGAGACTTGCCTAGCAGTGTTCTCCCGCTGTCCTCTCCTTGCTCCTGTGCCTCCTGGCCAGGACATCTCTGTGTGTCTTGAAGAGGGTCCTGTTTCCACCCGAGCCAGGCCTAAGCTCACCCCCCCACCCCAGACTGGGGAGCTTCCTCAAAGGCCTCAACAGCCTAGCACTCCATCTCCAGCTTCCACCCGAACTCTACACTCCCAGCTTGGCTGACCCAGAGTATTTGAGGTTAGGGATTGGTCAGGGCATTCAGAATGCTCCAGGCAGCTTCAACTTACTTCCCCTCCCATTCTTCTAGAAGGCTCTAGTACAGTGATGGCGAACCTTGGCACCCCAGATGTTTTGGAACTACATTTCCCATGATGCTCCACTACACTGCATAGTGCATGAGCATCATGGGAAATGTAGTTCCAAAACATCTGGGGTGCCAAGGTTCGCCATCACTGCTCTAGTACATTCTAGAAGTGGGTGGGGGGGTTGTCAGTGATGCTGCCTGTGAGTCATCCAGCTCTCCCGGAAAAAACACAGACAGGCTTGGCTGCCAATCAATCCTGAACAAATTTACCTACACTAAACAAAAAAATCTGTTTGCACTTCTAGCACACTAGAGGGTGCTACAACTGGAAGGTGTTGGTGAGTGGGTTTAATTTCACTTTAGGCTCATATCTACTTAGCGGGAATACCAACACATACATATTGCCTCTGTCAGGCTCCAGGTGCAGAGTGTTGCAGAGCTAAGGGAAACTCTGGGCATTAGTATTGAAGTGTCACACGACAGAGGTCTAAAGAAATCCTGGGAGAACTGCTCTACACCTAAACTCTTAAGGTGAGGAAAAGATTAACATGAAGGAGAAATGGAGGGACATTTTTTGCTATAGGATGCAGGGAGGGAGGGGACAATTTTGCTTAGGGAGAAAATAGGTAGGGAGTTTTTTATTTTTTCCTGGGGATGCAGGAGGGTGGGGGTTGATAGTGGAGAGTGGAGTGTTGTATCTCAGCAGTGCAGACAGACTGATATCAGGTCATCATCTTTATGAATTATACAAACTTCTGGCTCCAACTCCTCTTACTATCTCTGAAAGCTCTTAAAGCACACATAGTTACATAGTTAGTCAGGTTGAAAAAAGTCCATCCAGTTCAACTACAAAAAAAAAAAAAATCATACAATCCCATATACCCAATTCAGTTGACCCAGAGGAAGGCGCAAAAGCCTAGCAGAGCATGATCCAATTTGCTAAAGCAGGGGAAATTCCCTCTTGATCCCCCGAGAGGCAATCGGATTTTCCCCGGATCAACTTTATCTATTAATGTTAGTACCCAGTTATATTATGTACATTTAGGAAATAATCCAGGCCTTTCTTAAAGCAATCTACTGAGCTGGCCAGAAACACCTCTGCAGGGAGTCTATTCCACATTTTCACAGCTCTTACTGTTAAGAAACCTTTCCGTATTTGGAGATGAAATCTCTTTCCCTCTAGACATAAAGAGTGCCCCCTTGTCCTCTTTGTTCACTGTAAAGTGAATAACTCAACACCAAGTTCACTATATGGACCCCTTATATATTTGTACATGTTGATCATATCCCCTCTTAATCTCCTCTACTCAAGAGTGAATAAATTCAGTTCCTCTAATCTTTCCTCATAGCTGAGCGCCTCCATGCCTCTTATCAGTTTGGTTGCCCTTCTCTGCACCTTCTCCAATTCCCTAATATCCCTTTTGGGAACTGGTGCCCAAAACTGAACTGCATATTCCAGATGAGGTCTTACTAATGATTTGAACAGGGGCGAAATGATATTCCCCTCTCCTAATACAAGAAAGGACTATAATGACTTTGCTTGCTTTGGAAACCACAGCTTGGCATTGCATGCTGTTATTGAGCTTATGATCTACCAAAAACCCCAGATCCTTCTCTACTATGGATCCCCCCAATTGTACTCCCCCTAGTATGTATGATGCATGCATATTCTTAGCCCCCAAGTGCATAACTTTACATTTATCAACATTAAACCTTATCTGCCACATAGTTGCCCAATTAGACAGTGCATTGAGGTTGGCTTGTAAATTGGAGACATCCTGTAAGGATGTTATTCCACTGCATAGCTTGGTGTCATCTACAAAGACGGAAATTTTACTTTTGATCCCGAACCCAATATAATTTATAAAGATATTAAAAAGTAAGGGTCCCAGCACTGAACCTTGGGGTACACCACTGATAACCTTAGACCATTCAGAGTAAGAATCATTAACCACTACTCTCTGAATTCTGTCTTTTAGCCAGTTTTCTATCCATTTACAAACTGATATTTCCAAACCTGTAGACTTTACCTTACACATGTGCCGAACCGTATTGACCGCTTTTGCAAAATCCAAGTATACCACTTCCACCGCCACCCCTCTGTCCAAGGTTTTACTTACCTCCTCATAAAAAGAAATCAGGTTTGTGTGACAACTTCTGTCTTTCATGATTCCATGCTGTCTGTTGCTTAAAATATTTTTTTCCTGCAAGAACTTGTCTATGTTGCCTTTTATTAATCTCTCCAGTATCTTCCCAGCTATAGAAGTTAAACTAACAGGTCTATAGTTACTTAGTAAAGACTTTGTTCCCTTTTTAAATATAGGCACCACATTGGCCCTGTGCCAATCCAATGGTACTATTCCTGTCATTAACGAGTCCCTAAAAATTAAATACAATGGCTTTGAAATTACAGAGCTCAATTTTTTTAGGATCCGTGGGTGGATGCCAACAGGTGCAGGTGGTGCTTTATCTACCTTCATTCTGTCCAAATATTTCTGGACCATATCACTTCTGAGCCATTGTGGATTTGAGGCTGTGTCACTACCACCCCCATTATGGACATGAGCTCCCCCATGCTCCTTTGTATAAACAGAGCTGAAGAAAGTATTTAATAAATTATCCTTCTCTTTGTCCCCAGTCACCCACTCTAGATTATTTTGTAAAGGGCCTACATGCTCAGACTTGAACTTTTTACTATTAATATATTTGAAGAATTTTTTGGGGTTTGTCCTTATATCTTTTTCTACTGTCTTTCGTTTTGATTTTTTTTGCATCCTTGATTTCCTTTTTACATATTTTGTTATATTCTTTGTAACATTTAAATGATACTAGTTTTCCTTCATTTTTATATTTTTTAAAAGCTCTTTTCTTATAGTTTATAGCTTTTTTTTGGCCATGAGCCACATACAGTAGGTGACCATGATATTGTGTCAATCTTGCTGCTTTTATCGGCGAGATTGACACCAGGGAGCCAACACCGAGCCGGCTCGCACCGGGAAAGGAAAATTTTTTATTTTCCTTTCCCAATGAGCGACAAGCATTGCTGACATTGAAGCCACGTTCACACTGGTGTGGGGATCCAATTTGGATTCCCGCCAATACCAGGCACTGTATTTGGTCTAAATCTTAAGGGAGAACTCCATACCAAATTTTAAATAAAAATCCGGCATGGGTTCCCCCTCCAGAGGCATACCAGGTCCTTAGGTCTGGTATGGATTTTAAGGGGAACTCCCCTACGCCAAAGAAATGGCATGTGGGTCCCCCCAAAATCAATACCAGACCCCTATCTGAACATGCAGCCCGGCCAGTCAGAAAAGGGGGTGGGGACGAGCGAGCCCACCCCCTGAGCCATACCAGGCTGCATGCCCACAACATGGGGGTTGGGTGCTTTGGGGAAGGGGGCACCCTGCGGCCCCCCACCCCAAAGCACCTTGTCCCCATGTTGATAAGGACAAGGGCCTCTTCCCGACAACCCCGGCCGTTGGTAGTTGGGGTCTGCAGGTGGGGGGCTTATCAGAATCCGGGAGCCCCCCGATAATAAGGGAGATATCCCGGCCCACTACCTTATGTGAATGAGTATGGGGTACATCGTACCCCTACCCATTCACTTGGGGGAAAAAGTGTCAATAAAAAAAACACACAACACAGGTTTTCAAAGTAATTTATAAGGCAGCTCCAGGGGTCTTCTTCCGACTTTGGGGGTCTTCTCGCCGGGCTCCTCCACTATCTTCTGCTCTTTTGCTAGTGGAGGAGCCCGGCTCTTCTTCTGACTCCTTTGCGCTCTCTGGTTCTTCTCCCGCTCTCCGGCATCTTCTCCTGCTTTATGGCATCTTCTCCCGCTCTCTGGTTCTTCTTCTGGGCTCCTCCACTATATTCTTCCAGCTCTTTTACTAGCGGAGGAGCCCTGTCTCCTCCATCCTTCTTCTCTCTTCTCATGATGTTGACACGATGCTCTCTCCCTCTGAAATGCCGTGTGCGAGATGCATGGCGATTTATATAGGCATAAGGGGCGGGGTCACCGGATGATGTCACATGATGACCCCGTCCCTTATGATGTCACAGCCCCAGCATGCCCCATTACCTGATGTCATAAGGGGGTGGGGCCACCGTGTGACATCACCCGTGACCATGCCCCATGCCTATATAAGTGATCACGCAGCGCTCACACGGCATTTCAGCAGGAGAGAGCGTTGTGTCAACATCGGAAAAAGAAAGAAGAGAGAAGAGGGAAGAAGGATAGAGGAGACTGGGCTCCTCCACTAGTAAAAGAGCTCGAAGAAGATAGCGGAAGAGCCCGGAAGAAGAACCTGAGAGCGAGAGAAGACGCCGGAGAAGACGCTGGAGAGAGTGAAGAAGAACCGAAAAGCGCGAAGGAGTTGGAAGAAGATCCCAAGACGGCGTCAACGACGAAGGAGAAAGCCGGGCTCCTCTCCTAGTAAAAGAGCGGCAAAAGAGCAGAAGATAGTGAAGGAGCCTGGCAAGAAGGCCCCCGAAGACCATCCTCAGACTAGTGTGCAGTCCGCTGCAGCTGCCAGAGTGGCAAAACCTGTCTCCTTGTCCACAGCTATTCCTGCCATAGCACTAGCATCAGGCATGGAAGAGTCAATGGAGTTATTTGAACACAGCGACAGACACAGACTCCTTGTCGATACACAGCTATTACTTGATTCAGATGTTGGTTCTGAGTCTGGGGTTGAGGAAGGCAGGAACATGAGCCTACAGAGAGGGGAGCACGCTGGTACACAAATTGGCAGTTATGTTACCCCAGCTGCAGCGTATTGCCAAGTTGTCTCCAGTGGTAATGAGGATGGAGGAGATGATGATGATGATGATGATGATGATGAGATCACTGACTTGACTTGGGTTCTGGATAGAGCAGAGGAGGAAAGTGAGGGCGAGGCACAATCCCAACGAGGCAGCTATTAAAAAAGTTAACAAAAATGTGAGGGGTGTACTCACTTTTATGAAATACTGTATATTTATATACACTAGATTGTCTATATATAGTTTAGTGTATGTACACTGCTTGCACTGACTGTATATATAGTCTACACTGAATGCACTGTATTTATAGTCTACACTGAATGCAGAGTGTGTGTGTGTATATATATATATACTGTATATATATATATATATATATATATATATATATATACTGTATATATATATATATATATATATATATATATATATATATATATACTGTATATATATATATATATATATATATATATATATATATATATATATATATATATATATATATATATATATACTGTATATATATATATATATATATATATATATATATATATATATATATATAAATACACTGCCTGCACGCCATAAACTAACCTCCCTAATCTAGCTCAACTTCTCTCTACCTCCGTCCACTCCCACAGACTACATACGACAGCTATGTAAGCAGCCTTATATCGTGTGGGGCGTGGACTTAGCCTCCTATGCCATGATTGACCAAAGGCAAGGCAGGTCAGGTGCATGCTTTGGCCAATCATCAGACGTCAATACACTGTGATCTCACAGTGCATTATGGGGCATTCCGCAAAGCTCAAATTTGCCACAAATGCACATAATGTTTGCTATTCTACAAACGGGCGAACACCCGATGTTTGAGTGGAACTTACGTTCACCTCGAACCGTGGGCCCACCCCTAATCCTCTTCAATCCAGCAAGTTATAACATTGCCTTTTTTTTTAGCTTTCCTTGACTTTTTTTTAGGGTGTATTCTCTTTTCTTCTTGTGCAGCGCACCGTGGCGAGGTACGTCATAACCTGTGCCGCCTGGCTCCTGGGAGATGTGTGTCATCAATCCCAGGAGTCAACAAAAGGGCTGGCCCTTCCTCTGTCTCAGCCATTGTGATGCGCCTTGGGTTTTATGTACATGGGACATCGGGAGGTGCATACTGAATAACCAACAGCACTTTATCCCAGAAGACTATACTAGTGAGCTTCACGTGCTCACAATTATGATGGGAGCACCTAGCTAAGGTATTATGAAGGTTTATAAAAAAAAAATACTATCATACTACAGCGACTTTGCATATAGTTAGCTTTTTAAAAACGTAGCAGTTCTCTTTAAAAAACGCCACTTTAATTTTGCATAGCAGCAGAACAGGGGTTAAAAGATTGCATAGAAATTCCTCCCTGCCCTTTACCACCTTGTTCTCTAAGCCCATCATGTGACACGTTAGCCCTTGTACACACAGTCGGACATTCTGACAACAAAATCCTTCTGATTTTTTCCGACGGATTTTGTGCGAAACTGGTGTTGCATACGGCGGGACTACGTTCAGGCTAGTAGCCAATAGCTTTGGTCTTGTAATTTGATATGAGCATGCGTGGCACTTTGTCCGATCAGAATTCTCTACAAACGATCGGACAAAGTCCGATCGGATCATGTTGTCGGAAAATTTTATATCCAGCTCTCAAACTTTGTTGGTCGGACATTCCGATGGAGCCCACACACAGTCAAATTATCCGACAACACAGTCCGATTTGACATTTTCCATTGGAATTTACGACCCTGTGTACAAGAGCTTAGAGGTGAGGTGCGGTGCTGGGGGTGGGGCCATGCGCTGAAGCTTGTCAGCTTTTTAACCACATATCTACCAAGGTATGTTTATAAATGGCACGGTATAGAAGTGGTAAATCAAGCTCATGGCTGCTGCTGCTGCAGCTATGACCTTGGTACTGACCTTAACAGCTGGCAAGGGGCCTTTTTGATAAAGGTGATCCATATGGCTCTAGAGATCACTTTTTAAGGGGCTCTCAAAGTGTTTCCATAAAGAGGACAGATCACCTGCCCCCTTATGATAATAATAAAGTAGAAAAAGAAGAATAACATAAAATAAATATTTTTTAAAGCTCCCCCATCACCCCCGCAACGCAGGGCATGTACAGTATGTAAATGTCTATTGAGCCACACATGTGAGATATTGTTGCGAACATGTGATAGCAATAATTCTAGGGCCAAAATTCACAATTAAGGCCGCGTACACACGGGCGGATTGTCTGCCCAACTAAGTTCGTCAGACAATCCGACAGACAGTCCGTTCAAAATTTGAATGAACGGACTTGACCACACACGATGAGCAGACAGTCCGCTGAAAGCGTGCGTGATGACGTGTAGAGCACGTACGAAGGGACTAGAAAAATGACGTCCTATACACTGCAATGCAACCTTCGGCCGTGTAAATCCTTTCTGAGCATGCGCCATACTTAGTCCGTCCAACTTGCCTACACACGAGCGGACTGTCCGCTGAAACCAAGTTTGAACGGACAAAATTACGGAAATTCCGTAAGACTTTGTTCGTCAGACAGTCCGCTGAAAAAGTCCGCTGAAGCCCACACACGAGCGGATTGTCCGCTGAAACACGGTTCAGCGGACTAAGTTGGACAGACAATCCGCCCGTGTGTACGCGGCCTAACTCTAAATTTACAACATGTAAAGGCTTTTAAAGTGTCACTTATGAAGAATTTTGGGTACCATAGTTTGTGATTTTAAGGACATGCACAATTTTAAGGTTTGACATGTTTGGTATCGATTTGCTATCTATGTAATCAACGCTACCCAATATTAAAATTTTCCAAAAATTGGGTATACTATTGTGTTTACACTTAAAAGTAATTTTAACCGCTTGCCAACTGGCTCACGCCGATATACATTGGCAGAATGCCACACCTGCGCAAACTGACGTACCTGTACATCAGTATGCAAAAGCAGGATAGCGGGAGTGTGCCCACGTGTCCCGCAGAACTCAGTGTCCGTCTGTGGCCCGCGATCACTGCATGGAGAGGCAGATTAGGGAACTGCCTATGTAAACAAGGCATTTCCCTGTTCTGCCTAGTAATATGACAGAGATCTATTGATCTCTGTCATGTCAGTGGTAGCCCATACACCCTACACTTAGAATATGCTGAGAGAACACACTTAACTCCTTGATCATCCCCTAGTGTTTGACCCCTTCTCTGCCAGTGACATTTATACAGTTATCAGTGGCTATTTTTAGCTCTGATCGTTGTATAAATGTTAATGGTCCAAAAATAGTGTAAAAAGTGTCCAGATCACCTCAATTACTAGTAAAAAAAAAATTATAATAAAAATGCCATAAATCTATCCCCTACTTTGTAGACGCTATAACTTTTGTGCAAACTAATCAATAAACACTTATTGCGATTTTTTTTTTTTTTTACCAAACATATGTTGAAGAATACATATCGGCCTAAACTGAGGAAGAAGTTAGTTTTTTTATATTTTTTGGGGGGGATATTTATTATAGCAGAAAGTAAAAAAAATAAAAATATTTTCCAAAAGTGTCTTTTTTTGTTTATAGCGCAAAAAAATAAAAGCTGCAGAGGTGATCAAATACCACCAAAAGAAAGCTCTATTTGTGAGAAAAAAAGTATGCAAATGTTATTTGGGTTCAGCGTCACACAACCACGCATTTGTCAGTTAAAGCAACGCAGTGCCAAATTGTAAAAAGTGCTCAGGTTAGGAAAAAATCTTCCAGGGCTGAAGTGTTTTTGCTGAAAATATGCATTTGATAAATAGTAGCACAAATATCATGCATTCAAATTTTCAACTACTTCCATTTTATTTTCCAAGGGCTCTGCTTTCAGAGAGTATATATAACTTTTTTTTGGAGGGGTATGTTAATTTCTAGCAAAAAATGCAGATTTTAACACGTGTGGAAACATTTTAAAATTGCAAGTGATTAATGTTTGCCTGTGAAGACATCATCGGTGTGCAAAGCAATGTGTGGAGGAGTGATGGATTGGAGGATACGATTAGTGCACTTTTTTTTGATTCTACAGACAATCAAAGATTATTCAAATAAGACATGTTTCATATGTGTTTTCCATGTGTATTACAGATAAATTGCTATATAGTAATAAAGGACTGTGTTTTGACCACAGGATAACTTCAAGCACTTTACACATTAGCCCATGGCTTGTTTTTTTAAACATATACATAGTGAACATAGTTAAAGGATTATCTATACATGACAAAGGGAATTATTAACTAACTTCTAATAAAATGCTGTATTTCTGCTTTTCTTGACAGTTTCACAACTTGAAATGAGCATGGCTGCTAAAGATACAACTTCCAAAGTAAGACTATCATGTTCTATTTAATCAATATTTAACATTAAATTCTACATAATGTGAGCGTAAAAGCTTCCTGTATAAACCAAATAACTAGGTTAACTTTTTATTTGTGCTAATATGTTTCTGGTGGTGGAAGATTTTTTTCTATTTTGATGTTTCTTTATGATACATTGAATATATGTTGAAAGAAAAGCTATACATGAATAGTATTGCTCAATCATTTTAATCTTTGAATTGTAGAAAATATAATTTTGATCTCTACATTGGTTTTACATTTTACCAAATGTGCTTTTAATGTCTTCTCAAATATGGTTTCTAAATTAAAAGTTTTTAATTATTTGATTTGAAGCAAAACAATCATCAACTTAATCAAACTGTAAACTGTAGTATATTTATACAATGCTGTATACATAGCTTTGAATTTGATTTATGCATAGGGATTAGGAAAATTTTTCAAAGGATTGTTATAGAAAAAATGGTTTTTCATTTCTTTGTTTATTGAAATGCCCCAAGTATTATAAGATCTAATATTGATGCACAGCACCACAGATTATTAACAATGATATTACTTAATTCTACAGTATTATATATTAATAATATTTTATTTATTTCAAGTAAGATCAAATAAAAGTTTTGTATAAAAAAATCACAGTGTTTTGGGAGCAAGAAAACATCCTCTTCATTGGGGTTACAGATAAACAATAACATATTAACAAAAAGGAATGTATGAATTGATATAATATATAATTTCACGTTGGACATATATAGAATGTAATCAATAAACTAGGAGATAACCAATGCATAAAAGAACTATTATGTTTCATGGTATGATTTAAAAAGGTAGAAAACCTGGGTATTGGGGTTTAAAAAAATGACTGAAAATAAAAACAGTAATATTAAGTATTCATATTATCAGTAAAATAGACTATATGATCATTTTATCTATATTATTAAAATAAATCTGATAACGAAATAATAATACAATTCAAATACCGTGTAGATGAGGCTAAACCTAGTTAAATAATGTAAACAATTTTTTTTATTTTTAGAATTGATGGGTTAAAAATCATTCTTGGTAGAACATTGTACTACCAATGCACATATACTAAAGCAGGGGTAGGCAACCTTTGAGAGATGGATATCTACCAGGACAATATTGAAGAGAACAAAGATCACTGGGGTACAGCGCCCCCGCCGGTGCTCCTGGCCTCTCCTCCGTGTCCATTGCCCCCATGGGAAGCCGCTCTGTCTGTTGTGTTCATTGACAGAGACAGAGGGACTCGGCCCTGACCCCCCGCTCTGTCGTCACTGGCTTTGATTGACAGCACTGGGAGCCAATGGCTCCCAATGCCCCAGCAAAACCAGCAAGACTCAGAAGCGAGGGGAGACGCAATCTGCTGACGTGCACAGCACTGGATCAAAAGGGGTGTCAGGTAAGTAAATGGGGGCTGAGGGGGCGATGCTGAGACCTAAAAATGTTTTCACCCTAATGCAAGGAATGCATTAAGGTAAAAAAAATGTTAGTTTTTAAAACCCCTTTAAGTTTTAAAGATAAACCAACCTTCTGGAATCCACCCAAAAAAATTTACACAAATGGTACTAAACTCCCCAAAGACTTGCAGCTATTTCCATCCAATATCCTCTACTGTGCTTGAGGGGCTGTGGATACATTGGCTCACTGCAACAAATATGGTGGAGCTGTAAAAAACGTTCATCTTTTTTTGGTGGGTAGTCTTCCGATTTTATATCTACGAGTACAACCATCTGTTATAAACGTGATCCAGAACTTGCACTCCTGTGTGTGTGGGGGAACTGCAAATCACTGCATCCTTCTCACCCATATAATAATAGTGGCTAATTTGTGAGACTTTGGAAACAATACTTTGTCCCCACTTCAGACTCTGTGGTTCAAATCATCAATACACAGCCCTATTTAAGTTCTTATTTGTAAACCCCCATTGTAAGGGACGGCTGATCGATCAGTTCTCTGTCTTATTGCCATCCTTACCTTTTCTTCTTTTTTTTTTCTATTTTTTTTTTGCCACCTCAGCTTAATTGTTAAAGAGACCTAGGTCACGTTGTCTCTCCTCATGTCTCTGCACAATTTCACATCATCGTGGCTTTATATTTATTTTATTTCAAAGAAATATTTTTATTCTTGCTTTTATTCCGTACTCTTTTTCGTGAGGGGGATATTATATATATCATATTTTTTTTTCCTCTTCATCTTCTAATTTCCAAAGTAATCGCTTTTTCCATTTAAAATGTTTACACTTCATCCCCCCTTACCTCCAACCTCCCCCCTCCCGATACCCCCCCACCTCCGTGCGGCCTTTCTCAATCCTAGTTCTCAAGCTCTTTTTGCTTTTACCAACTCTTACTAGGACCTCAGGGCTTCCACATAACTCCAAGTTTTTTTAAATTCCCTCCAACACTTCCATTTTTCCCTAGTCCCCTCATTCCTCTCCTCTAAATTATACTTTAAACATTCTGCCTTATACGTTTCTTCCACCGCATCCACCCACTCCCAAGGTAGTGGGCTATCTACAGATCTCCATTTTTTAGGTATACGTTTTTTGGCTGCGTTTAAGAGCAATGGGACTAACAAGTTTTTATATTGTGCCATCTCTCCTTTCACTACATGTAACAAAATGGCCCAGGGGTCATTCGCTATTTCCTGTTTAGTGATTATCCTTATATATCCCAGGATCTTTTCCCAGTAATCCTTTATAATGACAGGTGAGTTATAGTCCCTAATGTATTAAAGCCTCTCCAGCAGTCAGATGAGTTGGCAGTTTGGTATTTGCTAGTCTTGTCTGGGGTAATATACCACCTAGTTAGGCATTTGTAGTTCATATCCGCGGTTCGGCTATCTACTGCAAAGCTGTGGGTTCATTTCAACACTTTTGTGTTCCTAATTCCCTTTCCCATTTCTTAATGAATGGCAGGGTCTCCAGTTCATCCATCTTCAGGCTGTACATTTTTGATATCATATTCTTTGTATTCTCCATTATGCAAAGCCTTTCTAATGGTACCAAATCGTCGCTACCTCTGATGGGCTTTTTATAAAATGCCACAACTGAAGATACCGCCACTCCGTGCTTCTCCTAAAATTACTTTTCTGTTTAATTTCCTCCAGTGACAATATTTTACCTTCTTTCGTGATGTCCTTCAGTTGCACCTGCTCTCCCATCCATCTCCCACCTATTGACCTTTTCCCTGGTATAAAGTAATTACTTTCATATAGTGAGATTAATGGTGAGTTATATTTCCCGATTAACTTCTTATAAATCCTATCCCATATATTCAAAGTGTTTAGTGTTAAAATGTGTGTTTTCTCATCCAGTGCCCTAACTTTTGGGGATCCCAAATTATACTGTTTAACCTTACCTTACTCAGTGTTTTCTCAACTTTTACCAACCTTTTCTCACTTTTTTCCTTCACCCACTCTGGAATTCTTGATAGGACCACCGCGTCATAATATTTTTTGAGGGATTGCCAACCCCCCCGTGACTTTTATCCTGTGTTAGAATTTGGTAGGAGACCCTATGTTTTCTATTCTTGCAAATAAAGTTCATCGCCAGCGCTTTTAATTTCCTGAGGTAGTATTGTGGAAGGGGAACTGGGAGCATTTGAAACTTGTAGGTAATCTTGAGAAATATGGTCATTTTTAGTGTGTTCACTTGCCCTATCCATGAAAGAGGCCTATTAAGTAACTCTTTGCTTACGCTTTCATCCAGCAGGGGGATGTAATTTACCTTATATATCTTTTTCAAGGAGTTCGCAAACTTCACTCCTAGATATTTTAATTCTTTCCTCCATGGAAACCTGAATTCCTGCTGCATTTTTTTTACTTAATTTTTATCTAAATTTATATTTAATATCTTTGATTTCATTAAATTTATCTTGAAGTTCGAAATTTGCCCGTATTTGGCCAGGATCTTTAGTAGTTTAGGCATTGTGCTCCTGGGATGGCTGATAAAAAATAAAACATCGTCTGCAAACGCAGTGAGTTTGTGATCCTCCTCTCCTATCTTTATTCCCCTTATTTCTGGGTCTTTTCTTGTCATAGAGAGTAGTGGCTCCAATGCCAGCACAAAAAGGAGGGGGGACAGGGGACAACCCTGTCTCGTCCCATTTTTAAGCTCAAAGGGTGCAGAAACCACGCTGTTTATCTTTACCCTTGCAGTTGGCTGGTGGTACAATGTTCTAATTCGCTGGAACATTTTCGGACCAATCCCCATTGTTTCCAAGGTCCGAAACATGAATCCCCAGTCTACCCTGTCTAACGCTTTTTCTGCGTCAATCGACAGGAATAGACCTGGGGACCCACCATCCTTTATCGCTTGTAAGATAAGCAGAGCTCTCACCCCATTGTCTCGTCCCTCCCTTCCTGTAACAAACCCAACCTGGTTCGGATGTACCAATGTGTTCAACAAGCCCTTTAATCTCCCTGCCATTACTTTAGCGAATAACTTTGTATCTGTATTTAACAGGGATATTGGCCTGTAAATTGAGCACAGTGTACCTTCCTTTCCTTCTTTCCAAATTACCTCAATTGTTGCTTCTGATGCGTCCCTACTGAGTTCATATTCTTCTTCTAGGCCATTCATATATACACATAACTTAGGGATGAGAACCTCTTTAAACTTTTTATAGTACAATGTTGTAAAGCCATCTGGGCCCAGGTTTTTGCCCGGGTGTGAGTCCCTCAACGCTCCAATTAATTCCTCCTCTGTGATGGGGCCTTCCAGAATCTCCTTTTCGCTTTCAGTGATTTTTGGCAAAGCTGCATTATTCAAAAACATTTTTATTCTATCTCTTTTCCCTCCGTAAAGACCATCTTTATGTTCTACTGCATACAACGCCTTATAGTAGTCCCTAAAAGTTTCTACTATTTCATTTGTTTTAAATACTAGCTCTCCGTTTTTTGTTTGTATTTTTTCTATATAATTTATTGCTCTCTTCTTCTGGAGTATTCTAGCGAGGTGTTTACTGGGTTTATTGCCCCACAGGTATCTCTCCTTGGTGATTCTATTAAAGGTTTTTTTTGTTTCTTGCTCCAGGAGCTCTTTCAACTCGTCCCTTTTAGTAACTATTATTTGATATTTCTCTCTCTTGTAGTCCTGCCCGGATTTTTGTTCTTGTTCCGCTTTATAAATTTCCTCCACTAGTTTATTCATTTTCTTTGATCTTTCTCTTTATCTTTCCCCCCTAATATAGACTTTATGCTCTTCCCATAGTGTTGATCCTGCAATCCCTTCTGTATCGTTAATTGATAAGTACTGTTCGAGTTCTTCAGCTATTCTACTATCTACCTCTTCCCGGAGCAACTCTTCATTTAATCGCCAATTCCCTCTGTGTCTTTGCGACCCCTGCACTACTAATTTCATACTTACTGGAGCATTATCTGACAAGGTGGTTACCTCTATTTTTGTTCCCTTAACATTTTCCCAAGATATTATGCTCCACTAGTATGTAATCGATCCTCCAGTGTGTCTCGTGCACGGGAGAGTAAAACGTGTAGTCTAAGGCCGCGTACACACGGGCGGATTGTCTGTCCAACTTAGTCCGCTGAACCGTGTTTCAGCGGACAATCCGCTCGTGTTTGGGCTTCAGCGGACTTTTTCAGCGGACAGTCTGACGAACAAAGTTTTACGGAATTTCCGTAATTTTGTCCGTCCAAACTTGGTTTTGTCCGTCCAAACTTGGTTTCAGCGGACAGTCCGCTCGTGTGTAGGCAAGTTGGACGGACTAAGTATGACGCATGCCCAGAAAGGATTTACAGGACGGACAGGGCGGAAGCGCTCGGTCTTGTAAAACTAGTGTTCGTATTGAAGCTAGCATATTCATCATGCTGCTAATTTAGTGGTTTTTTAATATAGCCCGTTCTTTTCTTCTTCGTAATGCAAGAAAAGTGAAGTAGCTTTGCTGCTTATATTCACACAGAGTTATACCAAATGTTTTTATTCATCCTCATCCTATGATTAATCTTCCAATTATAGAAAAATATATTAAAAAATAATTAAAAAAAACCCCAAAAAACATCCAAAAAAAAGAATATATATATATATATATATATATATATATATATATATATATATATATTTTTTTTTTTTTTTTTAAATTATAGAATTTATCTATTACTATATATTTTTGGAACTACTATTGTCAGTTAATTTATTTATTTATTTTTGTGGGGGGGGGGGGGGGGGGGGTTGAAACAAGATGGACTTGCATTTTTTTTGGCCAAGCAGGACTGTGTAAGTATAGATAGATAGATAGATAGATAGATAGATACCCAAACCAGCATTTTAGCTTACACATGATTGCATGTTCAAAATCAGCAGAGCTTCCCCTCATTTCAAATGTTAAGCCTCAAATTTACAGCGACTGCACTTCCAAGTGCACTTGCAGTGCTTTAAAAATTGCACTTGAAGTTAGCATATTTACATGAAAAAAAATAAAAACATACAATATTTTTTGAAATAATAAATATTTATTTTTCTTCAGAACAAAACTAAATCAAGAGGGAGACAACACTGGAGACAATTTTGACGTTTGTGAAGCCTTTTGTCCCCCAGGCACACATCAAGTGAGTGGCCACCAAAATTCAGAACCTGTGTAACATGTAAATAGGGAGCACAACATGGTCCTAGAATCCCAAAGACCAGGAACAGCAGCAGATGAGATCTATGTCCCCAGACTGTGGTACTACAACAGCCTGCGTCTTCTTTCAGAGCAGACTGAAGCCAGGCAGTCACTTCCGACTCTTCCGTCTAGCCTTCCCTCCACGCTTCGCTGGAGGCTGTGCCTCTGGTGGTGGACTTGTGGTAGGAGGAGGAGGAGGAGGAGGAGGAGCAGTAGGGTCTGCGTTATACAGCTTGGTGGTCGGTGTTAGCTCACCCTTCAGACCCCGTTGAATGGCATAAAAAAAAATGGCTTCGCACAAGTTGCGCTGTGCTTTTTCCATTTCTAGTAACTTACTAGCCAAATAAGTACCATAGGCCTCCTCAGGATTGGGGGGTTTGCTCAGCACTTGGGTGGCTTGTCGTATAAGTGCCAAGGACTCCTCCTCTGTACGTGTCATCCTCCTGGGCCTTTTGCTGGCTAGGCGGAGGGGAGGGACCTGGCTTTCTGTCCGGCTCCTGCTGGGCCCAGCTAGCTCCTGTGTGTGGCTGGTCCCGGCCTCCTCCTCCATACCACTGGTCCCGGCCTCCTCCTGGGTGAGCTCATCCTGTGTAAAAAACAAAGAAATCAATAAATAAAATATGTCTATATTTTGAAATCATCAATCACTAACAATTTTACAGTTCTCACTTGCAAATACATTTGTCTTGAAATACAAAAGGCTATCATTTTGACACCATCATTTTTCCATCAGTTCACCAAGATTTGAGCCACATTTGTGGAAACTACTGTATCCTATCTAATTTAATTTGTGATGAAATCCTAGATTTGGAAGCAATTCAAACATTGAACTTTACATCATTAATATTTGAGCAATCCTAACTTTAGAAACTAAAATATACCTGGCTCCAGCTGGGCGCATCAACTTCGTCCAGCAAGGAAGGGTCTGGATCTTCCAGGGATGGCTCACCTAAGGCGGAGGGAAGGGTGGAGGGAAGGGTAGACGGAAGAGTAGAAAGTGACTGCCTGGCTTCTGACGTGTCATCCAGAAAACGCAGCCTGTCATAATACCACAGCCTAGGTACATAGACCTGACCTGCTGCTGATCCTGATGTTTGGGACTCTAGGATCTTTTTGCGCTCCCGCCTATACACGCTACGCAGGTTCTGAATTTTGGAGTTCACAAAGTCAGTGTCTGCCTGGGGGAGTCGGGTTTTCACAAACGCCAAAACTGTCTCCAGTGTCTTCCTCCGGCCAGGACGGCTGGAATATTGTGGGTGTTTGGAATCCCAAAGGCTCCTGTGTGATTCGATTAGATCAATAAATGTGGAGAGGAAGGCCTCCTCCTTAAAGGGGTCTGGGTTATACTTTTGCATTTTATGTTTATGTTGATTTCTGAAAAACAAACAAAAAAATAAATAAATAAATAAATACAAAAAAAAAAAAAAATGTCAGACCAAATGCACACTATTTATATTGTGACAATGTAGGCGAGACACACACTACCCCCACACGCTACCCCCACACACACACACACCACACACACACACACACACACTACCCCCCACACACACACACACACACACACTACCCCCCCACACACACACTACCCCCACACGCTACCCCCCCACACACACACACTACCCCCCCACACCCACACTACCCCCCCATACACACACACACTACCCCCACACACTACCCCCCCCCCCCCCCACACACACACACACACACACACACACACACACTACCCCCCCCCCATACACCCACCCCCACACTACCACACATAACACCAACCCCACTCAACCACCAACCCACATAAAAATCAATTAACCATCAATAAGGTTAAATTTTCAAATACACATTCCTAACGCAGGCTTACAAATTAAAAATAAAATAAAACGATAACTATCTTACCGTCGCGTGTAGCACTCGCTGCTTCCGTTCGGACAAGCGTACGGCCTCGCGGTAACGCTTTATATACAGCGCATGCGTTCAAGCTCCGCCTGCGTCGCCCGCCCCTGACGTTCCACGTGACCGTATTTCCCCAGCCCCTTTTACCTCGTTCCGCTGTGGGAGATTGATAGGTGAAAATGGCGGACGGATCTTCAGTGAGCAGCGCGGAGGAAAGCCCTGAACCCCATGCTTCCGGAGCAAGGAGGAGATATAAGGCCACAAACATGGCCTTTGAAGAGATGGTGGAGATGGTGGCTATATTGAGAAGGGAGGACTATGATGGGGATAATGGGCCGTACCCCAAACCCAATATCCGCAAAAGCGGCATCATGGACATGGTCGTCACAAACTTTGCATAGCAAATTTGGGGTACGAAGAGGCAAGGACCAGCTCCGGAAACGATGGTCCGACATCAAGTCCAGGGAGCCGGACCAATATCATCGCATCAAAAAAGGCCCTGAAAAAAAGTGAGTAAACTCCGCGTTTATCGTGACTGTCGGACATAATCGTTCGTATTAGGTATTATATGTAAATCTGGCGGATTTTATCGTAATCGTTCGTGTAGGTATTGTATGTAAATCTGAATGAATTTGTATATGGTGTAAATTTATCTGGTGTTGGATTAGATTTTAATTAGTTATTCATTTTTTTGTATTGTTCATGATAAACTGAATTGTCACACTCAATTTGGGATATACATTTTTAATAAAGTTTCATAAATTGATTCAGTGCAATGTAGTCTCAATAAAAAAATGAGATAGATAGATAGATAAAATGCTGGTTCAACATCTGGACTGGGAATCATTTAGTGTAGTTTGGGACATCATAGAACATTTTTTGACATAATCACACACAGGTACTCCAGGGGATGATTCAAGTGTGTCCGTCTGTGAAACTTGGACAAAAGATATAAAGTATCACAGTTTGGTTAAAGGCTAGGTTCACATTGCTGCAATGTACGAGATTGAATGTGATTTGCACCGCACTGCAGTGCAAATCACATGTGATCTCTGTGTGATGCGATTTCAGCCATACATATAGTATGGCTGAATTCGCATCGCATCCGGCCCAAACTTGTACATGGCCCTTTTTTTAGTCCACAGCCGAATCGGATCACATGGGTGTTCACACCATGTGGTCCGATTCCTGTCCGAGTTTAAAGATTGCACTGTGATATGAGAACTAATTTGGAGGTGTCAATAAAACTTTACACTGATACTCCCAGCAGGTCACATAGGGCAGTGCGAACTGCCTCCGGGAGGCATGCGATGCGTGAAACCACAGTAGATTTGCAGCGTTCGCACATCGCAGCAGTCTGAACACAGCCTAACTAAAAAAATGTCATTTTAATGATGTATTATACTAGGAGCTTGTAATAACCAGCTAATAATTGTACACCACTTCAAACCAATGTTTCAGATTCCAAGTTCTGAACTCAAATATCACTATGCTTAAAAGTATACCTTTTTTTGTTTGTTTTTTATTCATTCTCATAGGGGAACAAAGACTCAGACAAGAGGTGGAGCAGCCCAGGACCCCCCGACCTCGCCAGCCTGATTGGGCAATTAGCCCCAGCCCCGTGTCGGTGATGGAGCTTCCCAGCCCCGTGTCCATGAGGGAGCAGCCAAGCCCCGTGTCAGAGATGGAGCAGCCCAGCCCCGTGTCCGAGCTGGATGAGCCCAGCCCAGGGCTAGATGTGGAGGAGGAAGAGGTGGTGGAGATACACACCCCACAAAGTGAGTGTCTGACAACCCAGCTTAAGGTAAACAATTAATGGCTGTATATTTTAACCAATTTTTTATCTACACATGTTTTTAGGTGATGATCTGGTTGTGGAAGGACAACAAGCCAAGGAAACATTTTGCACAGACAGTGCCCAGAGGCTGATTGGGCAGATCATGGCCTGGAATGGCAAGATCGATGAAATGCAGAGACAACTGGACACTATGAGGCAGGAAATGAAGAACATGATCGATGTTTTAGGGAGAATCTAAGCCCCTTTTCCCTAAAACGGAAGATCGTGTTCTTCATTTCCTTGCCAAAAAGTTTTTAATCTTTTTATAACATTGTTTTTAGAGGCCAAATTTTGAAGATGCACACGGTGTGTCAACATGTGCTATGTGCCATCAAAGGATCGCAATGGACGCATTTGGTGTTTGCAAACCCTTCCTTGTTCTAGTATGTGAGAGGAAGGGATTGCACCCACCAAACACGTCCATTGATCACTCATGATGGTACATAGCACATGTTGACATTGCCAATTTTGGGTGTGCATCTTCAAAATTTGGCTTTACCCCTTGTTTTATGTAAATAGTTAAAAATACGATTTTATGTATTTGTTTTATAATTTTATTTTCTATATATATATATAATATATATATATATAGATATATCTATATATTTATATGTTTCCAAAAAAAAAAATTACCAAAAAAAACAAAAAGAAAAATATCTAAAAAAGAGGCACTGGTTGGAATGTACACTATTAAAAATTACAAAAAAAAAGAAGTGTGTGTGTGTGTGTGTCTTCTTCTTTCAATACTCAATACCAGTTTGGGAAGTCATTTTGTGTTTTCTGTCACAAAGGGCCTTATTTACTATTGGCAAAAACCACTTTGTAATACAAATGCACTAGGACAAGAATATGCAATTAGTGGAAATCCAGCTGTTGCAGAACTACAAGTCCCATGAAGCATAGCAAGACTGACAGCCACAAGCATGAGACCCAGAGGCATGATTGACTTGTAGTTTTGCACCAGCTGGAGGTTGGCCAATTGCATATCCCTGAATTAGGAGAATGTAGGAGACAAGCAAACAAGAACCAAACTTAAATATTTGAACAGACAATACATATTTCAAGAAAAATACATTTTTATTGCTCAGCTGGCATTGGAATAGCCCCCCTACCATTAAAATAGCTGACATAGCGGTCACGCACCTCACGTGCTGTTTGGGGGGCTAAGCCAGGAAGGGCATGATCCAGCCCTGTCAGTTCTGGAAATATTAGTCCGGCCTCAGGCCCAATAGGCTGCAGGTACTGGTTCCCTGAAAGTTTTCGGAGAAAATTGTGCAGAATGCAGCAGCACAGAATCACATAGTTCAGTTTATATTCTGCTAGGTTGATCGCTGTCAGTAATAGACGGAACCGGCTGGCCATAATGCCAAAGGCACTCTCCACAACCCTTCTTGCTCTGGCCAGCCGGTAATTAAAAACCCTCCTATCCGGGGTGAGGGTCCTTTGGGGGAAGGGTTTCATAAGATGGTCACTCAGACCGAATGCTTCATCAGCTAGAAACACAAACGGTAGACCCTCCACATTCTCGGCATCTGGTGGCAAGTCCAGGCCACCAGTGAGGAGACGGTGGCAGAACTCGGTCTGCCTAAAGACTCCTCCGTCAGACATCCGGCCGTTCTTCCCCACATCCACATAAAGAAAGTCACACTGTGCCGACACCACCGCCATTAGCACCACACTATGGAACCCCTTATAATTCCAATAGTAGGACCCCGAATGGGGTGGGGGCACAATCCTCACATGTTTCCCGTCGATCGCCCCTCCGCAGTTGGGAAAGTCCCAACGGGCAGCGAATTGGGAAGCCACAGTCTGCCATTCCTGTGGCGTGGAAGGAAGCTGGGGAGTCAAACACAGGAAAAAAAAAATTAGTCATTAAATAAAAACAATTCATAACAAATAAAACTCAAAAACATTTTGGAACAACAGTTAAACAGAAATATTGCAAATTTTTTTTCTGCAAAAAAACAAAAAAAATAGGCGGCCCAATTCACAGATTAATCAGCCCTCTGATGGACCAGGGGACATAAGTTAGGTGGGTGAGTGGGGTGGGGGGACTAATTAATGAGTATCCAATACCTGCAACCAATTTGAGTGGGGTGGGGGGACTAATTAATAGACATGTGCATTTGTTTTCGTCCGAATGCATTTTCGTCCGAATTTCAGCTATTTTCGTTTTCGTTTTGACAAACGATAACGAAAGCACAAAATCCGAAAAACGAAAGATCCGACATAAATAAATGCTTTATTTTCGTTTTCATTGTTACAACAGTTCGATGTAGAATAGGAGATTCGACATGACTCTGACAACAATCTGTCTATAGAACCTGTGGTCAAATGTGCTTAACCTTACCTCTATTAGTCCAAGATTATATAGAGAAAATATTCCACAGAGAAAAAAGATTTGACAGAGAGAAAAGATTCTGCAAGTTACTGTCCTAAAAAGTGTTTGGGGACCCGGGTCCTGCCCCAGGGGACATGTATCAATGCAAAAAAAAGTTTTAAAAACGGCCGTTTTTTCGGGAGCAGTGATTTTAATAATGATTAAAGTTAAACAATAAAAGTGTAATATTCCTTTAAATTTCGTCGGGGGGGGGGGGTTGTCTATAGTATGCCTGTGAAGGGGTGCATGTTTCCCGTGCTTAGAATTGTCCCTGCACAAAGTGTCATTTATGCAGGAAAAAAAGTCCTTTAAAATCACTCGCAGCTATTATGAATTGTCGGCTCCGTAATACAGAGAACACTCATTGAAAGTCATTGATAAAAAAATAAATAAATAAATAAATAAATAAAAAAGCGTGGGGGTCCCCCAAATTCAATTACCAGGCCCTTCAGGTCTGGTATGGATATTAAGGGGAACCCTGCCTCAAATTTAAGAAAAAATTTGACGTGGGGTTCCCCCTAAATATCCATAACCAGACCCTTCAGGTCTGGTATGGATATTAAGGGGAACCCCGCATCAAATTTAAAAAAAAATTGACGTGGGGTTCCCCCTAAAAATCCATACCAGACCCTTTATCCGAGCACGCAACCTGGCAGGCCGCAGGAAAAGAGGGGGGGACGAGAGAGCGGCCCCCCCTCCCTCCTGAACCGTACCAGGCCACATGCCCTCAACATTGGGAGGATGCTTTGGGGGTCTGTGACCCCTCAAAGCACCTTGTCCCCATGTTGATGAGGACAAGGGCCTCATCCCCACAACCCTGGCCGGTGGTTGTGGAGGTCTGCGGGCGGGGGGCTTATCAGAATCTGGAAGCCCCCTTTAACAAGGGCACCCCCAGATCCCGTCCCCCCCCCTGTTTGAAATGGTAAGGGGGTACGAAAGTACCCCTACCATTTCACAAAGAAAGTGTAAAAAATGGTTAAATAAAACAAACACACTTTTGAAAAATTCCTTTATTAAAAATAAAAAAATAAAAAAAGATTCCAGCGGCGGTAATCCACTCTTGCTATCCAGCGACGGACGATCATCTCTCCAGCGATGTCTCATGTCATCCAGCGCAGCGATCCATCCTTCTTCTGTCTCCTCCACGGAGACACTGCAGGCATTCCGGCTGCTGACGTTTCTTATATACGGAGGGCGGGGCCACCCGTCACCTGACCCCGCCCCCCTCTGACGCAAGGGGAAACCCGGGGTTCCCTGTGACGTAGGGGTGACCCGCACCCCTCTGATGTAACACAGGCAGGTTTCCGTTACATCAGAGGAGGGCCGGGTCAGGTGACGGGTGGCCCCGCCCTCCGTATATAAGAAACGTCAGCCGCCGGAATCCTTGCAGTGTCTCCTCCACGGAGACAGAAGGATGGATTCGCTGCGCTGGATGAGATGAGACATCGCTGGAGAGATGATCGTCCGTCGCTGGATAGCAAGAGTGGATTACCGCCGCTGGAATCTTTTTTTTTATTTTTTTATTTTTAATAAAGGAATTTTTCAAAAGTGTGTTTGTTTTATTTAACCATTTTTTACACTTTCTTTGTGAAATGGTAGGGGTACTTTTGTACCCCCTTACCATTTCAAACAGGGGGGGGGCGGGATCTGGGGGTCCCCTTGTTAAAGGGGGCTTCCAGATTCTGATAAGCCCCCCGCCCGCAGACCTCCACAACCACCGGCCAGGGTTGTGGGGATGAGGCCCTTGTCCTCATCAACATGGGGACAAGGTGCTTTGAGGGGTCACGGACCCCCAAAGCATCCTCCCAATGTTGAGGGCATGTGGCCTGGTACGGTTCAGGAGGGAGGGGGGGGCCGCTCTCTCGTCCCCCCTCTTTTCCTGCGGCCTGCCAGGTTGCGTGCTCGGATAAAGGGTCTGGTATGGATTTTTAGGGGGAACCCCACGTCAGTTTTTTTTAAATTTGACGCGGGGTTCCCCTTAATATCCATACCAGACCTGAAGGGTCTGGTTATGGATATTTAGGGGGAACCCCACGTCAAATTTTTTCTTAAATTTGAGGCAGGGTTCCCCTTAATATCCATACCAGACCTGAAGGGCCTGGTAGTTGAATTTGGGGGACCCCCACGCTTTTTATTTATTTATTTATTTATTTTTTTATCAATGACTTTCAATGAGTGTTCTCTGTATTACGGAGCTGACAATTCATAATAGCTGCGAGTGATTTTAACCACTTGCCGACCGCCGCACGACGATATACGTCGGCAGAATGGCACGGGCAGGCATATGGGCGTATATATAAGTCCCTGCCTGCCCGCGGGTGGGGGGCCCGATCGGGCCCCCCCCCCCGGTGCCTGCGGCGGTCGGCATTCCTTCGAGAGCGATCCGGGATGAGGGGGCGGCCATTCATTCATGGCCACCCCCTCGCGATCGCTCCCGACGAATAGAAATCCCCCGTGACATCACTTCCTCTCCTGTAATGTAAACACAGGAGAGGAAGTGATGTATTCTCTCCTCCGTGTCGGTATTTTTCGTTCCGACACGGAGGAGAGCGGATCGGTGAGTTGCACCAACACTCTACACACACAGTAGAACATGCCAGGCACACTCACACCCCCCCTTTACCCCCCGATCACCCCCCCAATTACCCCTGCCCCCCAGTCACAGTGACACCAATGTCATTTTTTTTTTTTTTTTTTGCATTGGTGTCATTTGTGACTGTAATAACTGTTAGGGCAGTTAGAGTTAGCCCCCTTTAGTTCTAATGTACCCCCCTAACCCCCCCAATAAAGGTTTAACCCCGTGATCACCCCCCGTCGCCAGTGTCACTAAGGCTGGGTTCACATTGCAGCGGTTTATGAGAACGAATGTGATTCGCACTGCACCGCAGTGCAAATCACATCCGATCTCTGTGCGATTCGAGTTCAGCCATTCGCCACACCCGCCGCACCCGCCGCAAATTCGCACGGGACCCTTTTTTTGGCCCGCAGCAGAATCGGATCGCATGGGTGTTCACACCATGCGATCCGAGTTTGCAGATCGCACTGCGATATGCGAACTGATCTGGGGGTGTCAGTAACATTTCACTGACACTCCCAGCAGTTCGCATAGGGCAGTGTGAACTGCCGCCGGGAGGCATGCGATGCGGGAACCCGCCGCGGATTCGCGGCGTTTCCGCATCGCTCCAGTGTGAACCTAGCCTAATAAGCGATCATTTTTCTGATCGCCGTATTAGTGTCACAGGTGACGCTAGTTAGGCAGGTAGGTATTTAGGTTCGCCGCAGCTTTTTATAGCGCCAGGGACCCCCATATACTACCGCATAAAGCCCCCTGATTGCCCCCTAGTTAACCCTTTCACCTGTGATCACCATATAACTGTTACAGGTGACACTGGTTGGTTAGTTATTTTTTTATAGTTTCAGGGCACCCGCCATTTATTACCTAATAAAGGTTTAACCCCCTGATCACCCGGCGGGTGTCATTTGTGACTAATAACTGTTAGGGCAGTTAGGGTTAGCCCCCTTTAGTTCTAAGGTACCCCCCTAACCCCCCCAATAAAGGTTTAACCCCGTGATCACCCCCCGTCGCCAGTGTCACTAAGGCTGGGTTCACATTGCAGCGGTTTATGAGAACGGATGTGATTCGCACCGCACTGCAGTGCAAATCACATCCGATCTCTGTGCGATTCGAGTTCAGCCATTCGCCGTACCCGCCACACCCGCCGCACCCGCCGCAAATTCGCACGGGACCCTTTTTTTGGCCCGCAGCAGAATCGGATCGCATGGGTGTTCACACCATGCGATCCGAGTTTGCAGATCGCACTGCGATATGCGAACTGATCTGGGGGTGTCAGTAACATTTCACTGACACTCCCAGCAGTTCGCATAGGGCAGTGTGAACTGCCGCCGGGAGGCATGCGATGCGGGAACCCGCCGCACATTTGTGGCGTTCCCGCATCGCTCCAGTGTGAACCCAGCCTAATAAGCGATCGTTTTTCTGATCGCTGTATTAGTGTCACAGGTGACGCTAGTTAGGCAGGTAGGTATTTAGGTTCGCCGCAGCTTTTTATAGCGCCAGGGACCCCCATATACTACCGCATAAAGCCCCCTGATTGCCCCCTAGTTAACTCTTTCACCAGTGATCACCATATAACTGTTACAGGTGACGCTGGTTGGTTAGTTATTTTTTTATAGTTTCAGGGCACCCGCCATTTATTACCTAGTCTCACTAGTGTACCCCTAAATTTAGGGGTGTCTACTTTCCAAAATGGGGTCATTTGGGGGGGGGGGTTTGTGCCATCTTGGCATTTTATGGCCTTCAAAACTGTAACGCCCTTAGAAAGCCTGAAGGCGGTGCTTGGTTTTCGGGGCCCCGTACGCGGCTAGGCTCCCAAAAAGTCCCACATATGTGGTATCCCCGTACTCAGGAGAAGCAGCAGAATTTATTTTGGGGTGTCATTTCACATATGCCCATGGCATGCGTGAGCAATATATCATTTAGTGACAACTTTGTGAAAAAAAAAAAAAAAAAAAAGTTTGTAATTTTCCCGCAACTTGTGGCAAAATATAAAATATTCCATGGACTCAACATGCCTCTCAGCAAATAGCTTGGGGTGTCTACTTTCTAAAATGGGGTCATTTGTGGGGGTTTTGTGCCATCTTGGCATTTTATGGCCTTCAAAACTGTAATAGGTAGTGAGAAGTGAACTCAAAAATTTACGCCCTTAGAAAGCCTGAAGGCGGTGCTTGGTTTTCAGGGCCCCGTACGCGGCTAGGCTCCCAAAAAGTCCCACATATGTGGTATCCCCGTACTCAGGAGAAGCAGCAGAATTTATTTTGGGGTGTCATTTCACATATGCCCATGGCATGCATGAGCAATATATCATTTAGTGACAACTTTGTGAAAAAAAAAAAAAAAAGTTTGTAATTTTCCCGCAACTTGTGGCAAAATATAAAATATTCCATGAACTCAACATGCCTCTCAGCAAATAGCTTGGGGTGTCTACTTTCTAAAATGGGGTCATTTGTGGGGGTTTTGTGCCATCTTGGCATTTTATGGCCTTCAAAACTGTAATAGGTAGTGAGAAGTGAACTCAAAAATTTACGCCCTTAGAAAGCCTGAAGGCGGTGCTTGGTTTTCGGGGCCCCGTACGCGGCTAGGCTCCCAAAAAGTCCCACATATGTGGTATCCCCGTACTCAGGAGAAGCAGCAGAATTTATTTTGGGGTGTCATTTCACATACGCCCATAGCATGTGTGAGCAATATATCATTTAGTGACAACTTTGTGTAAAAAAAAATATATATATATTTTTTTGTCATTATTCAATCGCTTGAGGCAAAAAAATAAAATATTCAATAGGCTCAACATGCCTCTTATCAATTTCCTTAGGGGGTCTACTTTCCAAAATGTGGTCATTTGGGGGGGTTTTGTACTGCCCTGCCATTTTAGCACCTCAAGAAATGAGATAGGCAGTCGTAAACTAAAAGCTGCGTAAATTCCAGAAAACGTACCTTAGTTTGTAGATGTGACAACTTTTGCGCAAACCAATAAATATACAATTATTGACTTTTTTTTTACCAAAGACATGTGGCTGAATACATTTTGGCCTAAATGTATGACTAAAATTGAGTTTATTGGATTTTTCTAATAACAAAAAGTAGAAAATATCATTTTTTTTCAAAATTTGCGGTCTTTTTACGTTTATATCGCAAAAAATAAAAATCGCAGAGGCAATCAAATACCATCAAAAGAAAGCTCTATTTGTGGGAAGAAAAGGACGCAAATTTTGTTCGGGTACAACATTGCATGACCGCGCAATTACCAGTTAAAGCAGCGCAGTGCCAAAGTGTAAAAAGACCTCTGGTCATTTACCAGCAAAATGGTCCGGTCTGAAAGTGGTTAAAGGACTTTTTTTCCTGCATAAATGACACTTTGTGCAGGGACAGTTCTAAGCACGGGAAACATGCGCCCCTTCACAGGCACACTATAGACAACCCCCCCCCCCCCCCCCTACGAAATTTAAAGGAATATTACACTTTTATTGTTTCACTTTAATCATTATTAAAATCGCTGCTCCCGAAAAAACGGCCGTTTTTAAAACTTTTTTTTGCATTGATACATGTCCCCTGGGGCAGGACCCGGGTCCCCAAACACTTTTTAGGACAGTAACTTGCAAATTAGCCTTTAAAATTAGCACTTTAGATTTTGAACGTTGGAGTCCCATAGACTTTAATAGGGTTCTAAAGTATGCTATATGCTCCCTCGAATCTTCTTTATACATTCGACAGACACCATAAGCCTTCCAAGACAGATTAGACCGTAATTCATGTGGATTTTCGGACGAATGCAATTTTTGAACGAAAAACAAAATAAATAAAAACGAATTTCGGGAGTAACTAAATAAATTAAGTTTTCGGACGAAAACGAAATTCCGAAACAAAATATTTTACTCTGCACATGTCTACTAATTAATGAGTATCCAATACCTGCAACCAATTTGAGTGGGGTGGGGGGACTAATTAATGAGTATCCAATACCTGCAACCAATTTGGGGGGGGGTGACTAATTAATGAGTTGACAATCCATATTATATACACACACACACACATACATACACATATATATATATATATATATATATATATATATATATATATATATATACATATACACACACACACACACACACAAAGGGTGTATACAAAGAGTATACAAAGGGTGGGGGGGCCAGTAAAATAGTACAATGGAGCCGACAATATGAATTATAGAGAAAAACAGTCTCGGCTGTGGGTGTATAGGGGCCCAGGATTGAATGCTGAGGACGTTAGTGAAAGCAAATATGCACGTGGGACACAAAAAGGTAAAAAGCTCAAAAGAAATGACACAAAAAAAAAAAAAAATTTAAAAAAAAAATGCATGCATTCAGATAAAGGGGACATTCACATCATATTCCTGTCATGGATATTAAAAGTCATGATAAAATGAATACAAACATACAATGCATATAATGCAATATTAAAAGAACAAACTTACCTTCATATATTCCTTCTGCAGGACCCGAATAATGGCAGAACAGGTCTCTGGAATAATGATCCCCAGAGCCTGGGGGAGATGCCTGTCGAGAACTTGAGGTCCTGAAGGCTTCTCCCTGTCGCCAAGTAGCGCAGCGTGGCGACGAGCCTCTGCTCCGGAGTGATGGCTTGCCGCATGCAGGTATCCTGCCTGCTGATATAAGGGGTCAGCAAAGCCAGCAGACGGTGAAAAACGGGGTCCGTCATCCTGAGATAATTCCTGAAATCATCAGGATTATTCTCACGGATCTCACGGAGTAAAGGCATATGCGAGAATTGGTCACGCTGGCGCAACCAATTCTTTGTCCATGAACTCCTCCTCACCCTGTTCACAGACTGGGCTCGGGTCAAAGTATTAACCCCAACACCAAGCCCCAATATAGCACGAACTCTTTCCCGAGTACATCCACTCTCCATGGCTTTGAAACGGTCGGCTGGACAAACAAGCTCAACTGAACGCACTGAAGAACAGCCAGACCTATGAAGAACGACCTGAAACCCAGAAACGAGCGGACCAGAAGCTCCTAATAACAGGTACAACTGATCCACGCGTACCGAAAGACAGATACAAACCTCACAGGTAGACTGCGCCGCAGTGAACGGACAAATTAAGCTGAAGTCTGAAAAGCGCGAATCGTCTCTAACCAAACAACTTCTACTAACGCAAAGTCAGCAGAAGGAGCCCAAAGGGTGCTTTGCTGTGTCTTGGACTTCCTATTTCTAGTCCCGTCGTACGTGCCGTACGTCATCGCGCACGCTTTCAGCGGACTGTCTGTTCATCGTGTGTGGTCAAGTCCGTTCATTCAAAATTTGGCCGGACTGTCTGTCGGATTGTCTGACGAACTTAGTTGGCCAGACAATCCGCCCGTGTGTACGCGGCCTTATTGTCTAGGATATTGACTCCTCCACACATCCACTAACATGCATTTTTTTTTATCTTCTTTAGCTGCACGTCCGGCATTCCCCCTGCCCGAGACAAACTATCTACTCTTGGCTCTAAGCAAAAATTAAGGTCCCCCATCAAAATAACCGGGCCTCTCTTAAAGTCTATTAATTTATCTAGGGTTCCCAGGAGGTAATTTATCTGGATTTGATTAGGTGCGTATATATTTGCTAAAGTGCACTCCATTCCATCTAGTATCCCCCTTAGAAACAAAAATCTGCCCTCTGGGCCTGACTTCCTCTCCTCCAGCTTAAACTGTATTTTTCTTGCAAAGCCTATCGCTACCCCCCCTTGCTCTTTTAGATATTGTGTCCCCATAATACCACGTAGGATGGCTATTTGAATACAATTTCACTCTGGAGGTATGTGGAAGATGTGTCTCCTGAAGGTATGCTACATCCACCCTATACCTTTTCAATTCTTTTAATATCTTATGCCTCTTACTGGGAGTATTTAGACCCCTTACATTATAGGTCATAAATTTAATATCTGTCATTCCTTTTTAATTGAGCTTTTCTTTTGATGTCCCCCTCAGTACTCCTGCCCTCAATAATTCCCTTTGTTCTCTGCCGCGGAGGTATCTATTTTCTCCTACCCCTTCCCCCTCAACCCTCTCCCTCCCCCCCTTCCCCTCTCCCACCCATTCCTCCCCAACTGGCCCCAAATGGGCCCTAGAGCTGTCCGAGCACCTGAATCTCATGGCCCTCTCCAGCTCTCTCTGTCTCAAGGTCGAGGTGAGGCTCAGGGATTGCACCCCCCCTCCCCCAGCGCCCCTCATGGGCCCCGACCAGTCCGCCCCCCCCCCCCCCTTACATGCCCCCTCTTTTTTTTCTTAAGGTTGTTCTCTACTCTCATCCCAGGAAGGATCAAGTTCTACTCCCCACTCCCCCCCCCCCATCCTGGCAGCTCGGGAACACTTATATCAAGTATGTTACAAAACTCTACCAAGTCCTCTGGGAATCTCAACCTAGCTGATCTCCCATCCTTAAATCCAATCAGACAAGCTGGGAACTCCCACTTGTATTTTATATTTTGAGCCTGCATCTGAACTAATAGGCGCTTCAGGAGTCGTCTTCTTGCTAAAGTTTCTGGGGCCAAGTCCGCAAAGATCTGGACCTCCTGCCCTTGATATTGTGGGGGGGGGGGGGGTTCCTCTTAGTTTGAACCATATTTCCTCCTTATCTGTAAAGGATTGAAATTGCACTATGATGTCCCTTGATCCCTTGATCTAGCGGTTCCTGTATTTATCGTTTTCTCAACCCGGTGTACTCTACCTGAGGAAAGCTACTTGGCTCTCTATCCAGTAGGGGGCTGACAATTGTTTTAATAATTTCCTTTAGATCTTCTCTTCTCTCCTCTATGACTGACCGGATCCTCAGGTTTTGCCTTCTGTCCCGGTTTTCCTGGTTTTCGAGTCTATATAGAAGGTTTCTCTGATTTTGTTGAGCGATTTTGAGCTGTTGCTTTAAGTTGCCAGCCTCTAGTGCCAGTTCGTCGACTCTCTCTTCCACCGCCTCTACCCTCGCCAACACCTGGCCCAAGTCCCCTCGCTATAAGTTCAGCTCAGCGTCTCATCAACTTCTCCAGTATAGTAAACATCACCAGCATATCTCCTTTAGTGGGTATTGCGGCAGAAACATTTAGTTTGTCCACTCTACTAGATTCTAGCTCGCTCTCTGTTATGAGATCTTCTCTAGACTGACCAGATGTTTTCCCTCCCTTCTTATCAGCACCCCTTTTCTTGTCCAATTTTGTCTGCTCCTGTTTACTCTGTCGACTACTGTGGGGACTTTCTGCCTAACTCATATATTGTTCCAAGACTTGCTCATATTGCACCTTTTCCCCCTCCTTACTGACTTCCCTGGAATGGTATGTCACCTACTTTCTTCCTTCCTCTAGGGGTCCCTCAGCCAAACCTCCTTCAGTCCAGAGTCTCTTGTAAGGTTTCTGGGTCAAAAGAGTAGGTTTGGTAGTCCCCGCTAAACCTCCCTGAATCTTATACCTTCACCCCTTCTCACACCCTCACCTTTACCCAGAGGGGAAGGGAGGGGGCTACCGGGGCCTCCACAGGTCGTCCAGGGATCCACCTGGTGTGGTATTTTCTCGCTTCCAGGGTTTTCTTGCTTAATAATTGTTGGTGCTTTTTTTATTTTGTTACAGCCTAATTCACCTCTCCTCAAAGGGAAAATCTTTGAAACCGTTGGAAACGGAGGAAGTCCAGATTACATCAGCTGGTTAATTCAAGTGATTCTCTCCTTAGTGCCATTTTAACTTTTAGTTTCCTGACATTAATGTGTCTATGATATAGGCTAACCATGCCAGCTCTTGGTATTCCCAGGGTTCGTCACTCCGATTCACCACCAAAGTTTATCCTCCACCCCCAATCCGCCTAAAGTGGATGGTTCTAGTGATTCTTGTACCATAAAAGTAAATGTGCAGCTCTGGTCAGCAACCTTCCACTATACCAAACTTCGGCATACTTAAGCAAACCTCATGTACATTAACATTTAGCTGTTCATTGCTTCGGCTTACTTAAGCAAACCTCATGTACATAAACATTCAGCTGTTCATTTACCTCTTCTCGATGGATTTCTCCAAATAGATCATTAGGGCATACTCACAGCTGTCTCCATATGCATCTCCTCTGCTTACCCTGCTGGTTTCTATCACCTGCTGTCACTGGGTGTGGTGAAAGCTACAGCATCGTAGATCCATCCCGGGATGTATGCATTTACAGCGTGTGGGTTGGCGACGGGGGGGGGGGGGGGAAGGGGGAGCCCCACGGAGATATCGTTCTCCCGTCAGGCCGTCGCCCCCCGTTCATCATCCCCTTCTCACTCCTCCTCTCACTCCTCCACCTAACAGGCTGGGGAGGCTTTGCAGCTGGCCGGCTCCCTCAGGCCCCTCCCTCCGTGACGGCACCTACGTCATCACACTTCCCGCTTACCTTTTCTTCAGTGCCATCCTTCACAGATTTACCACTTACAGATCCATTACCAGTCCTCTTCAGGGGTCAATTGATGCTCAGCATCATTCAACCTAGTTCTTAAAGTGGAAGTAAACACTCCTATCATTTTCTGCCAAGGAGGCTGCCATCTTGGCCTCTGTTTAATCTTCAACTGCCATTATGCTGCACATGTTATCAGTTATGACACCAGCCATTAGGTGATTTGACAGTTTGGTTGAGAGCACAACCAATGTGTAGTTAGCATTCCTGGCATGCTGAGAATGTAACTGTTTTTTGAAAATGTTATGTTGATCGGTTTACTTCTGCTTTAAGAGTAGGAATGAGCTCCTGGTTCAATCCGAACATATGTTCAGACCAAATGCTACACTTTTAGCTCGTTTGTCAGGAGTCAAATGTCATATATAGTAGCTTTTTTTCCACAACTACTATTAAGTAGT
The DNA here is from genome assembly GCF_037356315.1 of Lithobates pipiens. Lineage (NCBI taxonomy): Eukaryota > Metazoa > Chordata > Amphibia > Anura > Ranidae > Lithobates > Lithobates pipiens. Next base: position 376,996,622 of record NW_027507903.1, on the reverse strand, counting down.
GGGCACACTGGCTCCAATAAAGCAGTATACCACAAAATTGGAACTACCCCCAGGTAAAAAGGAAAGGACTCAGAGCTGAGAATCCACACACATACAATCCAATGAGAGTGCCAAATAAATGACCAAGAGTCCAAGATAATTTACTGATAAAAGGAATTCATGACAACGTGTTTCAGGGGCCAAACAGATTCCCCCTTCATCAAGGCTTGAGATATCTGACTGTATTTAAATGTGCTCAGGTGAACAGATACCAAATAAAACAGCACTGTGATTTACTGCTTTTTGGAGAGCAGGTTATGCCAGTGTTAGCGAATGCAGCAAAGGTGCCTTTGCTGCATTCACGAATACTGGTGTCTTATTAAGCATTAAACTACAGTGCAGTTTTAATTGGCGTAAAAAAAAAAAATGTCTTCCTCAATTGTGGGAGAAAAAGCAGCGCTCAGAAGTGTAACTCTGCAATTACCACACAGTATTATGTGCAAAAATTGTAAATAACCATTGCCCATAAACTAGTGCACTGTGAAAAACAAATGACTAAAATGTATTAGGCATTCAGTATAGTGAATTTGCGAAAACTCACATACAAAGTAATAACCCTTGTGAGGGGTTAGCTCGGCAGCGGGTGTGTGTGACCCCCTGGATGGGTTCACAACACAAAATCAGGCACAGCAGACAGCGTTGTAGGTGAAAAAAAACAAAAGGTGTGGTTTATTCATGCTACATGCAGTAAAAAATATAACAGCCAAAACAAAAGAAAAACATGAAAATAAATCCTGGTCAGCTTGACCTCTAAATACACACTTAGATTCCCTCTCTAACAACTGAGTGCAGCCTTGTGCTGCACCAGTCCCTGTCTCTGTTGTAAAGGTTTGCCACACAGGCGTTAACTCACCGCACAGAACAGGTGTCACACTCCCCAGTCTATACAAACACAAAACTGGTTCCAGGATGGAGCATCTCCCTAAGCATGCTGGGGTTTTTTGTAGAGGTCTTAATGAGCCCACTTACTTCAGCTGGGCTCATTAACTCTTCCCCTCTAATTGTTAAAGTCTGCATAAAGCCTGAATCTAGGGCACACATATTTCCCATCCTGGATACAACCAGGTGACTTTACCTGCGTGCTGCCACATACCCCCCCCCCCTCTTGTTTCAACCTTGGGGTTGTAACACAAGCAGTCAGACACGCATGTATCCGAGACAAAGCATCCACATTCCCCATTTTAACACCAGGGCGATGCTTAACTGTAAAGTTAAATTCTTGTAGGGCCAGGAACCACCTATTTACCCTCCTATTGGTCTCCTTGTTCTGAGCCATCCACTTTAAAGGAGCGTGATCAGTCACCAGGTCAAAGTGCCTACCTAGCAGATAGTACCGAAGGGAATCTAGAGCCCACTTCACTGCTAAACATTCCTTCTCAATCGTGGAGTAATTTACCTCATGGGACTTCAACTTCCTGCTGAGGTAAATGACTGGGTGCTCTTCCCCGTTCCAGACCTGGGATAACACTGCTCCTAACCCAACGTCTGATGCATCAGTTTGTACAAAAAAGTCCTTAGAGAAGTCTGGTGAGTACAACACTGGCTGGCTACATAAGGCTGTTTTTAAAGACTGAAATGCTTCTTCAGCCTCTGGGGACCATTTAACCATAACAGACTCTTTCCCTTTTGTCAGGTTGGTGAGGGGCACAGCCTGAGAAGCAAAATGGGGAATGAATCGTCGATAATAGCCAGCGATTCCCAGAAAGGCTCGTACCTGTTTCTTGCTGTTGGGACGTGGCCAACTCTGTATGGCCTCGACTTTATTGACTTGGGGTTTTATCACCCCCCCTCCCAATAGTGTACCCAAGATATTTGGCCTCCTCCTGTCCAATGGTACACTTCTTTGGATTGGCCGTAAACCTAGCTTCCCGGATAGAGTCTAGGACTGCTTGTACTTTTGGCAAATGTGAGACCCAGTCTGTGCTATGGATAATCACATCATCCAGGTAAGCTGCAGCATTGTTCTGATGGGGCCTCAGAATCTTATCCATTTTCCGCTGGAATGTTGCCGGTGCATTCTGTAACCCAAACGGCATTCTCTTATACTGGAATGCCCCATCTGGGGTTACAAACGCAGTTTTCTCCTTGGCCGACTCGGCCAGGGGAATTTGCCAATACCCTTTGGTGAGATCAAGAGTTGTCATATATCGGGCTGTTCCCAGCCGGTCAATCAACTCATCTATACGCGGCATGGGGTAGGTGTCAAATTTTGTAACTTTATTTAATTGTCGAAAATCGTTACAAAACCGCCAGCTCCCATCAGGTTTGGGCACTAGTACGATAGGACTGGACCAGTCACTCTGGGACTCCTCTATCACACCCAATTCCAGCATCCTTTGAACCTCCCGATGTATTGCCTCCCGTCGGGCCTCTGGTATTCTATAAGGTTTTAGTTTTACCCTTTCTCCTGGCGGGGTGATAATGTCATGCTCTACGCCTGATGTTTGTCCCGGAAGCTCAGAGAAAATCTCTTTGTTACGAAGTACAAACTCTTTAACCTCCTGTTGTTGGGGTTTCGATAAGGTGCCTGCTATTCCAACGTCAGGAACTAAGCAATCAGGCTTTACTTGTGACAAAGTCTCTGCGACTAGGGATTCCCTATCCCTCCAGGCTTTCAGCAGATTGACATGATAGATCTGCTCCGGCTTTCGCCTTCCTGGCTGTCTAACCCTGTAGTTCACCTCACTAATTTTTTCAATTACTTCATATGGACCTTGCCATTTGGCCAGAAATTTGCTTTCAACCGTAGGGACTAGCACCAAGACCCTATCCCCCGGGGAAAAAGTACGGGTCTTGGCCCCACGGTTGTACACTCTCTGCTGTGCTAACTGCGCTTGGGTTAAATGTTCCTTTACAATTGGCATTACCTGTGCAATTCTATCTTGCATCAGGGCGACATGCTGAATCACACTCCTGTGAGGAGAACTCTCATTTTCCCAAGTTTCCTTGGCGATATCCAGCAGCCCTCTTGGGTGTCTCCCATAGAGCAACTCGAAGGGTGAGAAACCCGTAGAGGATTGGGGTACCTCCCTAATGGCAAACATCAGATAGGGTATTAGACAGTCCCAATTCTTTCCATCTCTATCCACCACCTTCTTTAACATTTGTTTTAGGGTTTTGTTGAATCTTTCAACCAACCCATCTGTTTGGGGGTGATACACAGATGTACGCAATTGCGTCACTTTGTACAACTTGCATAGTTATTTCATAACCCGGGACATAAAGGGTGTACCTTGGTCCGTAAGCAGTTCCTTACAAATACCCACGCGGCTAAAAACAAGAGATAGCTCTTTGGCTATGGTTTTGGCCGAGGTATTTCGGAGAGGAATTGCTTCCGGATAACGGTGGCATAGTCCAATATAACCAAAATGTACTGATGCCCCCTGGCGGACTTCATTATCGGACCTACCAAATCCATTGCGATCCTTTCAAAGGGGACCTCAATGATAGGAAGAGGTACCAGCGGGTTACGGAAATGTGGCATAGGTGCCGACTTCTGACACACAGGGCAGGAGGAACAATAATTTTCTATTTCCTTCATGACCCCAGGCCAATAGAATCTCTGCAATATCCTCTCTCTGGTTTTCTCTGTCCCCAGATGACCTCCCAGAATGTGCCCATGAGCCAATTCTAACACCAACTTCCTGTAAGGTTTGGGCACTACAAGTTGCTCAATGGTTTCTTCTGCCCTTTGAGCCACTCGATACAGCAGGTCCCTTTCCATAGTGAAGTACAGGTAAGTGCAAGTCTTATCTGGGTTCACTAACTCGCCATCTATTTTCACCACATTTTCCCGTGCCTTTATTAGGGTGGGGTCTTTTAACTGTTCTGTGGCAAAATTTTCCCTGTGAACCTCAAGATCCGAAAACTCCACACACGGCATTTTTTCATCTGAGGATGTTGGCTCCTCCCCAGTTTCTCGAGTTTCCCCCGCCAATACCGACAAGGGAAATTCAGGAGAGTCCTCACCACTCCCAGAGGAATTCTGGTCATCTTCCTGGTTTATAGGGGCACCAGTGGGGGGCTCAGGACAATCCCAGAGTTCCCAGAATTTTGGAAAATCCCTTCCCACAATAGCATCATGTAGTAAGTGAGACACTAACCCCACCTGATGAGAGAGGTTACCTTTGGGGGTCTCAAAAAACACTGAAGTTACAGGATACTCTCGGGTGTCCCCATGCACACAAATAACAGCCACCCTGTTCTTCCCAGAGACCTCTGTAGTAACTAATTCAGCTTTTATCAATGTTACCAGGCTACCTGAATCCAGCAACACATCAACATTTCTACCATTAATACACATTTTACATAAATGTTTCTCAGGTCCCCGAATGGCAGTGCATGCAACTGTCGCAAACAGCGACTGACGTCTCTCCCTTATAAAGTCACATTGCATAGGCTCATCCACAACGGGGCAATTGGCTGCAATATGTCCCTCTTGCCGGCAGCGGTAGCAAATAATCTTTTTCGCTGCCTCTTGCAGCATGGGCTTCCTGGGCTGCTCCCGCCAGACCTTAGGTAGAACTCCCACCCTCTCACTCTCTCCACCCTCACCCCTTGGAGTCATCTTACCCGCCACTGGGGATGATCTGGTCTTAGGGTAGAAAGTCCGTGAGTCCCTGGAAGAGGTGGTCAGGTTCTCTGTAGCCAAGTACCTCTCAACCAGATCCACAAGTTTATCTGCATTTTCTGGGTCTCCATGGCTTACCCATTTTTGGATGGCAGTAGGAAGAGCTCTCAGGAAACGATCCATGACAACACGTTCCACAATGTTTGGTGCGGTCAAAGTCTCTGGCTGCAGCCACTTCCTGCTCAGGTGAATGAGATCATACATTTGAGACCTGGGAGGTTTTCCAACCTGAAAAGTCCAATTATGCACACGCTGAGCCCGGACGGCCAGGGTGACACCCAGCCGTGCCAATATTTCTGTTTTTAGCACCACATAGTCTTTTGCTTGATCAGGCTCTAGGTCATAATAAGCTTTCTGCGATTCCCCAGTTAACAGAGGGGCCACCAGTCCAGCCCATTGCTCCTTAGGCCACTTTTCCCTTTCAGCAGTCCTTTCAAATGTGGTCAAAAACACCTCCGGATCATCCTCTCCAGTCATTTTTGTCAGTAAACGGCTCACACCAAAGGATGCGGTATTATTGTAACCACTTGCTTCATTGGTCTGCGGACGTTGCTGTATTAATGTCTCTATTTCTGTTGAAAATTCTGCTCTTGCTTCTGCAACAGGTCTATGAAGCGGGCTTCAGATCGCTGCTGGGCTTGTTGCTGATCTTCCAGACTCTGCTGCAAAGTTGCATTTGTTTGCTGCTGGGCTGCAAGGCTCTGTTGTTGAGCTGCAAGGCTCTTTTGTAAACCCGCATTTGTTTGCTGCTGATTGGCATTTGCTAGAGCCAGCTGTCTCAGTATCTCCTCCATGCTGGCCTTAAAATTTTTTTTCAAAAAAACTGCCAACATTCTCCACCAACTGTGAGGGGTTAGCTCCGCAGCGGGTGTGTGTGACCCCCTGGATGGGTTCACAATACAAAATCAGGCACAGCAGACAGCGTTGTAGGTAAAAACAAAACAAAAGGTGTGGTTTATTCATGCTACATGCAGTAAAAAATATAACAGCCAAAACAAAAGAAAATCATGAAAATAAATCCTGGTCAGCTTGACCTCTAAATACACACTTAAGCCACACTTACACACGAGCGGACTTATGTCCGACAGACTTCCAAAGGAGTTCCGTCGGAGTTCTGCTGGAATTCCGACGGAGTTCTGACAGACTTTTCGGCCGAACGGACTTGGCCACACACAATCACACTAAACTCCGACGGATTCGAACGTGATGACGTACGACCCGACTCGAATAAGGAAGTTCATAGCCAGTAGCCAATAGCTGCCCTAGCGTCGGTTTTAGTCCGTTGGAGTAGCATACACACGAGCGGAGTTTTCGAAGGGGACCGGGTCCGGCGGAGTTCCTTCGGGAAAATTTGAAGCATGTTCCATATTCTAAAGTCCTTCGGACTTTGGCGAGTCAAAAGTCCGTTGCAGCCCACACACGATCGGATAGTCTGACGGACTCAGTCCTTCGGACTTTGGATGTTGAAAAGTCCGCTCGTGTGTACGCGGCATTAGATTCCCTCTCTAACAACTGAGTGCAGCCTTGTGCTGCACCAGTCCCTGTCTCTGTTGTAAAGGTTTGCCACACAGGAGTTAACTCACCGCACAAAACAGGTGTCACACTCCCCAGTCTATACAAACACAAAACTGGTTCCAGGATGGAGCATCTCCCTAAGCATGCTGGGGTTTTTTGTAGAGGTCTTAATGAGCCCACTTACTTCAGCTGGGCTCATTAACTCTTCCCCTCTAATTGTAAAAGTCTGCATAAAGCCTGAATCTAGGGCACACATATTTCCCATCCTGGATACAACCAGGTGACTTTACCTGCGTGCTGCCACACCCTATATAAATGATAACTAAAAATCAAAATATTTAAATAATCCAAATATATAGTGCAGTGTCCATCCCCCATCAATCAAAGTCCATCAGAGTGAAACTCTTTCAATAAAGTCTATAAGTGATGGTCCAAAAAAGGAAGAAACCACAAATAAAGAGTGATGATCAGTGCCTCTTAATTAGAAGGCGTTCCTCCACCACACCTCGGTGTCTGTGTCTCCCCTTATGTGATTAAACTCACCAGCTGAACAGCCTCACACTTCCGTGTTTGGCTAAAATCACTTTTACCCTCTTTACAGGGGTTAAAGGGGAGATCGCCAAACTTGCAGCTCAGACAATCAATGTAATTTCCTTGGCAGTTCACATAAACGCATCCATGCAATAAAAAAGAGATTGCCTCCAATAGCGTAATAAAGTTTAAAACTTTTTAATCACACACAAGAAATCTCACTTCAATGCACTCACATGTAAAAGTGAGTGCATTGAAGTGAGTGCAGTTTTATTTGGTATCTGCTCACTTGAGTCCATTTGAGTAAAGTCAGAATTCTTAAGCACTGATGAAAAGGGGGGAGGGTGTGTTTGGCCCCCCGAACACACATTGGCTTAATTCTGCCATTAATTAATTTTATTAATAAATTACTTCGGATTCTTGGATGTTTGTTTGGTGCTCTCATTGGATTAATTTGTTTATCCATTAATTCGCTGGGCTATGTTTACAAAAGGACTGGGATAGCACTGGCATCACTGACTAAATATGGCCAGTGGCATGTAACGCTACCCTCACCCGAGCTGCTAATTTGGGTCCTCTGCTTGTAGACAGGTGCAATCTGCTGTCTCCACTGCAGGTGGTGCTCAACCACAGTGGCAATGCATAGAGAGAGGAAGTCATGAGGAACCTCTCTGGTTTCCTGAGTCACTGGAGCAATGATCTGATTAGATGCTGGTCACTCATGTGACTCTGGCGGCTATCTTGGGTGTGGCAGAGTCTATTTAAGACCCTGGCCTCTGAGTTTGGGCACATTTTGTGAAGTAGCTAGAGGGTCCATCATGGCTCTGCTAGGTTTGACCTTAGCCTTAATGCCAAAGTTTATTGACTGAAATATCCCCTTGGCAGAGTGGGAGGAGAGGAGAGACTGCTTCATCGACTGCTGGAAAAAAACCTGCTAGTGTTTACAACCAGTTCAGAGAATTATGGGTTCCCTGAAGCCATTGGCCACCCAATACACACAGGGAACACACCACTGTTCCAGGGGCAGTATCATCACATCCCCCAGCACTGTATCAAGAGGTCAAGGATTTTCTCAGCAATTTTCTACAGGGGGGAGTAATGCAGGAAAGCCACAGACCTTGGGCCACCCCCTATTATGGGGAGTCCATTTTAGAGGGGACTATCTCCTGTTTTAAGAGGGCCACATCCTGAGGTAGCTTTGACAACACTGTTGTACACGTACCACCTGGCTGGTGGGGGGAGCTGGCTATTAATGACTTGGAGGATGACGCCCACTGAGTGGTGATGATATTGTCAGAGGAGGAGCAGGCAAGTTTAGAACAGATTGTGTCACATTTGAAGCGCCTGTTTGGGGAGAAGATAGAGACAAAGGTTATTTGTAAGTAAACAGCAGGGGAATGAGAGCCTCGATCCTTAATATACCTATCCTGGTTGAAGGAATCACCTTGGTGAGGATTCAAATTGAGGACCAGGTGGTGGAGCAGGTAGGTGTAGTGGTGACCCACGGCCCAGTTAACCTTGCAGTGGCCGTTGTGTTTAGCATGAACTTTTGAAAGACCTGGACTTACCCCACCTTTTTTCCAAATATGAACATTCCGGCAGGTGTGAATAGTGTGACTCAGAGTGCTCCAGGCCTATGAGGCTCAGTGTAGGGTAGCGAAGAAACAACCAGAGCAAGTAGATGTGGTCCATACACACCATACCAAATGAAAGTTACTCTTGGCACCCCTGCAGGAGGTGGTCTGGTCACTCCCTGTTGGGGCTCACATGAAGCTGCAGGGGGCTGCTGTTATGGTAGGACCCCGCAAGGTCTCCTTGATATTAGGGGAGTGGCTGATGGGCTGTACCTTGTGCAAGGTCCACTGGGGAAGAGTCTTAGTGCAACTCATCAACTTGGGAAAAACACCAATCTCGCTGCTCAGGCAAGCTACCTTGGCTGATCTCTATGTGGTACCTCATCACTGAATCTCTGAGGCCCAACCAGGGGTGGAAGCTGTATGTGCCTCTCTACAGGCAGCTATGGCATCCTGGGAGGAGACACAATACACGTCACTACTGGAACAGTGTGACATTCCCTTCAAAGAATTTTCCCTACCCCAAACAGAGACAGAGATTGCTTGATCAGCTGCTGGAAAAACACCTGCTAGTGTTTGCCACCAGTCCAGAGGATTATGGGTGTGTACCAAAGCCACTGACCACCAAATTCACACAGGGGACACAACACCCATCCAGGAGTGGTACATCACATTCTCCCAGCACTGTACCAAGAGGTCAAGGAATTGCTCTGCAATATGCTACAGGGTGTACCGATCTGGGAAATCTGTAGATCTTGGACCGTCCCTGTTGTCCTAGTACAAAAGAAGGATGGCAGTCTACGGTTCTGTGTGGACTATGTTAAACTCAATGCATGCATCCACAGGGATGCCTACCTACCACCTTGGGTTGAAAAATCCCTAATGAATGAATGAATGAAATACTTTTATAGCGCACAATGCGAACTGAATCGCCTGTAGGGGAAAGTAATAGTGGTAGGAAAGGTTTCAGATGAGTGGGGACAGGCTAGACACTAGCAATACTGCACTGTACCCTCCTCTTTGAGACCAGACCAGTCAGCCTTCATTCCACCCTCTGAAGACAGATGCAGGGAAAAAAAAAACTGTCACTTGAGAACTCTCAAACAGAGGGGCTAGGTTTAGGCTTTCTAAATCTAGACTTACAATTAAACATGACTATGCCCTCAGGATAAAGTAAACTGGGCAAGTCTTTCTGGTGGATCTTCTACAGGCTACATTGGGGCCCCTTAAGACTGTTGACACGCACAGTGATGAGAATGTGTCAATAGATGGGGTATAACAGCAGTATAATGGATGTTAAACTTAGTGGAAGAATGAAACTCCTTTAACCGCTTGAGACCCGCGCTATAGCCGAATGACGGCTACAGCGCGGATCTCCTTTTCCGGGACTACGTCTATTGACGTAGTCCCGTGCACGAGCGGCCTGCGCGCCCCCTCAGGGGCGCGCGCGGCGCGCTCTGTGATCGGCGAGTCTACGAGACTCGCCTGATCACCGATCCGTGCAAGGGGTCGATCCCATGTGATATAACGGATCCGGTAATCGGCTATTATTCCTCCTCGCGCTGACAGCACGAGGAGAAAAAAAAAAAGCCGATCACCGGCGGCCGTGATCGGGACATCAGTCCCGATTACGGCCAGCCCTGCCAGTGCCCACCTGCCCCCTGCCAGTGCCCACCTGCCCCCTGCTTTGCCTGCCTGAATAAAAAATGTGTCCCCCCTGTCAGTGCCACCCAGCAGTGCCCACAGTGCCACCCAGCAGTGCCACCCAGCAGTGCCCACAGTCTGCCTCAACAAAGGTGCTGCACCCCAGTGCCACATGTCCGTGCCCAGCAGTGCCGCCCATCAGTGCCCATCGGTGCCCAGCAGTGCCGCCCATCAGTGCCCAGCAGTGCCACCTATCAGAGCCACCTATCAGTGCCCATCAGTCCCATCTATCAGTGGTACCTATCAGTGCCCCTTAGTGCCACCCATCCGTGCCATCTTATCTGTGCCCATCTTTGCTCATCAGTGCCGCCTTATCTGTGCCCATCGGTGCCGCCTTATCTGTGCCTATTAGTGCCCACCAGTGCAGCCTATCAGTGCCCACCAATGCAGCCTATCAGTGCCCACCAGTGCAGCCTATCAGTGCCGCCTCATCAGCGCACTTCAATGAAGGAGAAAAATGACCTTGACATGTGAAGGACTTATCCCCCCAGTCCCTTCCATCCCCCTAATAAAATCTCCAATCCCTCCCCACAAAAAACGTAACAAGGTATTGGAGTAAATGGCCTTGCCGGCCTTTTATTAACAAAATTAACATAAACATAAATAAATAACATTTTAAAATAAACTTTATAATAACCTTCTCTGTACTTTTTATGGGTCTTGTAGGGGGAACACACACCACTGGTCACTGCGACAAACTTTGTATCAACTTTTAGGTCTCCAGTCGCAAACCCCTGACTGTAAGACGGTACCCAACCTTCGCAGTGACCTACCTTTTCCACCCCTTCCTGGTTAATCCCTTGTAACCGGAAGGTACCTGATACCCCAGCTGGGTAACAACCATGTTATATCTCCATATAACATACATCTCCTCCTCTTCCTCACAGACCCAAACCACTGCCACAGCACGCAAGGAGTAAGACCTTACTATTGCGAGCACCTCCACACCCTCAAAGCGCGTTGTACACCCTCCTGCAAGCCAAGAGCCCAAAGATCGGTTCCAACCTCATTAAGGTGTACCCCGTCACTTCTGAGGTACCTCCATGTGTCCACCTCCAACTCTCTATGCCGTATGGTCACCCCCCCATTCCGAACAATGAACCTGCTAACCTCCTTGTTAACTTTAACTCTGGCCCTATCAACCTTTTTAGCAGACCAAGCCCAACGCCAGGACGTCCTGCCCACCATATCCGACCATACGATAACCATGCCCGGGAATGCTGCCTGTAGCCGTAAATAATCACATTTGATGTCCCTTATCAACTGCCGCATGGACCTAGCCCCCATGTCATTCCCCCCCACATGTAGCACCAAAACATCCGGTGCCCTATCTAAGCGGGCGAACCTATTGACCTCTGACTTCACCTTGTTCCAAAGCATGCCCGGAACCCCAATCCATCTGACCTGAGCCTCGTGTCTGGGGATACCCAACTGCCTACCATTCGGCCGAACATCAGCTCGCCTGGCACCCCAGTAAACGAAGGAATGGCCCAAGATCCAAACCAGGCCCACTTCCATACCTGTGAAAAAAAGATGACAAACACAAAATAATGAGTTACCCCCCCCCAAAAAAAACACACGAATACCAACAACTACTGCTTAACAAGTCTAACAAATGCGGCCGAATGTAAAGTTTGAATCTGTCCGAATCCCACCTCCCGATACGCTTCACCACCTCTTGGCTAAGCCCAGCCCTGGCTGCCTCCGTCGCAGCACCTATGCGGAAAGAATGGGATGCATAGTTCGTAGGATCGTAACCAGCCGCGGCCAAACTTTGTTTGAACACTGCAATGAATTGAAACTTCGACAAGGCCGACCCATCTGCATGCATCAAAAATGAACCTTTAAACCCTGGCCGCAAGTCCCTGTAATATTGCACCGCGCTCACCGGACAAATGTGGGACCCAGGAAGACGAAAAATTTCTATCTGCACACCCCTACCCGCCTGGTCCATCTTTGACCGGGTTATACGTATCCTGATCGAATCGGGTAAGTACTCCAAGTCCTTTGCCTGTAGCCCCCCCTGTGCCCGTTTAGAACGGCTGACTAACTCCCCCACCCGTAACGCCCCAAAAAACGCCAATGCAAAGGCCGCTTTGAATAAGGCACCCTCAAACTCCGAACTGCAAAGGGTGGGGAGCTGCCGAAACAGACCATGCAGTACTCCAAATGACACAGGGCGCCGCCCGCCCCTCTTCCTATGTGCCCTCCTGTAACCCTTAACCGTCTGCCTCACCCAAAATTCTTTTGTATAGTCCCGTTGCCCCTGCAACTTGAAGAGAAAGGCCAAACCAGCCAGTTTCTTGTCGATGGCAGCTGCCGAGATGTCCCGCTCAAAACCCAGGTTGAGAAAATAGAGAACCGTGTGGACTAACTCCTGGCCCTGTGGGGAGATCTCCAGACTGCGTAAACATGCATACCATTCCCGCCATACCTTGGAATAGGCGTCCCACGTGGCCTTACTCACTGAGCGCTGAATCCACCTGGCTGCGTCCCCAAGGCAACGTTCCACATCCAGACGGGGCAGGCGACCCCCTGCTGCTCCGCGTCCAATGCCAACTCCCGAAACCTGGTACACTGGAAACGAGACAAAGCGTCAGCTACAGTGTTCTCCACCCCCGGCAAATGCACAGCGTAAATGAAAACATTCAACTTCAAACACCGCAGTACCAGGTGTCTCAGTAACCTGACCACCGGCACCGACTGGGCTGACAACCGATTGATCACTTGGACAACCCCCATGTTATCACAGTTGAGCCGCACTTTCAGATTGCGGAACGATTCCCCCCATATTTCCATTGCCACCACAATAGGAAACAGTTCCAGGAGGACTAGGTTCTTCAAGAACCCAGCTTCCCCCCAAGACGCGGGCCACCTGGTTGCGCTCCAATGCCGTTGAAAAACTGCCCCATAGCCCGTGGATCCCGCAGCATCCGTAAACAATTCAAGATCCCAATTGCTGATGGGGCCTGACATCCACAAGGCGCGCCCGTTAAAAGATTCCAGGAAATCGTGCCACACCCGCAAATCTTCCCTGTGCTCACAGGTCAGACTCACAAAATGAGTGGGGGCCTTGACCCCTGCTGTGGCCGCCGACAACCGCCTGCAAAACACCCTGCCCATGGGAATTATTCGGCAAGCAAAATTTAGCTTCCCCAACAACGATTGTAAGTGTCTCAGCTGCACCTTCCGCCGCCCAATGGTCCCACGTATTGCCTCCTTGAGATTCTCCAGTTTGTCCAACGGCAATCGGCACTCCATACCCATGGAATCCACTTCAATTCCGAGGAAAACTATGTTGGACGTTGGGCCTTCCATCTTGCCCGGGGCTAACGGGACCCCAAACCGTTCCGATATGTGCTGCAACGTCCCCAAAAGGACGGCACAAACGTTGGAACCCGGCGGGCCGACACATAAAAAGTCGTCCAGATAGTGGACAACCGAGTTAATGCCAGAGACGTCCCGCACCACCCATTCCAAGAAGGAGCTAAACGTTTCAAAGAAAGCACAGGAGATCGAGCATCCCATTGGGAGGCAACGGTCCACATAGTACGCCCCATTCCACGTGCAACCTAGCCAACGAAAGCTGTCAGGGTGAACCGGTAAAAGCCGGAAGGCGGATTCAATATCCGCCTTAGCCATAAGGGACCCCCGGCCGTATCGACGAACCCATGATATCGCCGCATCGAATGAAGTGTATGTGACCGCACACTCCTCCGGAGCAATCGAATCATTGACAGATCCCCCCTTCGGGAATGAGAGCTGGTGAATCAGTCTAAATTTATTTGGCTCCTTCTTGGGAACTACACCCAATGGGGATACCACCAGGCCCGGCAGAGGAACTGAAGCAAACGGGCCAGCCATGCGCCCCAATTTTACTTCCTTGTCAATTTTTTCTGTGACCACTGCCGGTTGCAGCAGGGCTGACCGTAAATTATTCACTATGGGAGGGGTTACCGCCAGGTGGCAAGGAATTTTAAACCCCTGCGCAAAACCTGACTCCAATAGCTGGGCCGCTTGACGGTCGGGGTACCTACTGAGGAAAGGACGCATCCTTTCCACCCGCACCGGCGTCGTCCCTTTTATTCGCAGGCTCTCCCCCACGCCCCTTCCCTCTCCTGAAGCACTTGGCGAGGGCGTGTGATCCCCCGCAGCCGGAACACGTGTGCTTAAACCGACAGTTGGCGCCGAACCTGCAGGTGCCCTCGTTGAACTGCCAACAGAAGCCCCATTTCTTGTCGGTCGGCTGTCCTGGAGCTGCGGTACCCCCGACCCCCGCCTAAAAAAATAGGTTAGGAGCCCTCGCCGCCATCATCAGCTTCATCCACAGGCTAATATCCTTATGGTCCCAGCGAAGCGACGGTCGGACGGCCATCCGCTGACGAAATTGCTCATCATAGCGCAGCCATGCCACGCCGCCATACGTCCGGTGCGCCTCACTAAGCGCCTCTAAATACACGAACAACGCAGAGCAATGTTCGGGGGCCTTTTCCCCCACCACGCTCGCCAAGATGGCGAACGCCTGCAGCCAATTTGAGAACGTCCGCGGAATCAGGCGGTATCTGCGTTTTTCCTCATCCTCCTTCTTGCTCTCCTCTGGTTTCAATCTATCCAGATTGAACTTCTCAAGCGGCAGTAATGTGAATATCTCCACATATTCCCCTTTCCAAATTTTTTTCTTCACTTCCGTTTGGAGATGGGCCCCCAAAGGGCCCTCAAAACAAACATAAACCTCGCTCTTGGCAGAGTCCGCCAACCTGACGGACTCCGTCTTCTTCTCCCCCGTCTTCTCCTGGCCAGCTGTAGCCGTAACGCTGGCCGTTGCCGCGGGCGCAATGTCCACCGCCGTCACTGTGTCCGCTGTGCTCGCCACGGCCTCCACCCTATTCGTGACCACGGTCATTGGCGGAACCGGTGGCGTACCCTCCTTACCCATTGACGGGACCCACGCCTGGGCCGGCGATGACTTGTCCCCCGCCGTCGGCTCAAAGCGCTGCACCAGCTCCCGCAAACCCAGCAATAAATCCTGCAAGCCTGCCGCCCTCTGCCCCGCTTCCTGGGGCTGCCCCGAATGGTGTTGTACCCCACTCACCCCCGAAGAACTACCCTCCCTGGTGGGCCCATCTGCCTTACCCCGCTCCAATAACTGTTCTAATAAAGCAGAAACAGATAAAGTAGGAATGCACTCACCGGGCTTCCCAGGACTGGGCCCATCAGCCGCCACACCGATATCCACCGCTGACGAATGTCCCTGGTCCTCGTCCCGTTCCGACCCGGACAGTTCTCCCTCCGATCTGTCGCTGGCCTCCACCTGCTGCACGACTGCTGTCTGCACCCCAGAGGGTCCCGCTCTGGCTGCTGGGGATCTGCGGTGTGTCTCGCGTCCTCTGCGCTGCGCCGGACCGTCAGACCCGTGCCTTGGCCGCCTGGATGGACTCTGGCTCCTCAGACTGCTCTGGGCCCGTGGCATCCCCGCACTGCTCCCGCACACTGCCGTCACCGCGCTCCTCACGAACCTCCCTCTGGACCTGGCTGGGTTGCTGGCCGCTTCGGCCACCTGGCCAGCCCCCCGAAGCGTTGCTGCACTCCGCTGGGCCGCCTGGCTGTTTGGGCTCCCTCCTGCAGCCACGGCCGACTGCTCACGGCACCTGCGACGAGCCGGGGGGGCAGATCCCTGTGTCGCGCTGGTCTCACCCATCACCGCGCTCCGGCCTCTGCGCTGAGCCGTCCTGCCGTCCCCCCTCCTGGATCCCTGGGGTTGGTGGTCTCTGGGGGGTGCCTGGCTCTTACCTCCCCTCCGCTGCCTGTGCGTGCTCCGCTCCCCCCGCACCGCATCCGGGCTGTAGCGTTCCGGCGGCCGGGAACGCCGCACACGTGGAGCCTCCGCGTCCCCCCCGTTCGGAGCCGATCCCGCGTCCTGGAGTATAGCTGCGACCTGGGCGTGCAGCCAGTCTGCCCCTTGTGCTGTCGCCGCCTCCCGCAATTGCGCTACGAGCGCCGTTAGTGCCACCGGAGCCGCCATTAAAGGAAGGGAAGGAGGACAGAGCGGTAGGAGCGTGTAATCTCTCTCCCCGCCGCTCGCGACTGACGACACTTCCTCCCCTTGCCTCCTTCCTCTCCCGGCAAACAGTTCTTCTCCTGCTGAGGCACCTCCCCTTTTCTTAAAGGAACATGCCTCAGCCTCCCCCCTGACAGCGTGACTGTGCAGTCCGCACATGTCATGCTGTCCCTGCGCTGATCCTCTGCTCCGGGACTCCCTGTTTGCAAAATTTTATAACAAACTATTAAACATGATTTTTTATTTTTTTTTTGCATTTTTTTTGTTTGTTTAGCAAAAAATAAAACTCGCAGCTGTGATTAAATACCACCAAAAGAAAGCTCTATTTGTGGGAAAAAAATGATACAAATTTCATTTGGGTATAGTGTTGTATGCCCGCGCAATTGTCATTCAAAGTGCATCAGCGCTGAAAGCTGAAAATTGGTCTGGGACTGAGGGGGGTTTAAGTGCCCAGTAAGCAAGTGGTTAAAGTACATGAGTACAAAAGAGACCAGACCCAGATGCAACAGTTGGGGGAGCTAGGGCATATGCATAGATAACAATAATATATGAAAGGAAGAACAATGTCAGCCCTCTTGAATACAGGGCACACTTCTGGGCTATATAGGGCTAGCTTGGTATTTCACATAGCAGCAGGTTTGAGGGGTCTATCATTTTAAGCTGTTAGCAAATGAATGCAGCTTAATGGTAGAACTGTGACTGTGAATTGCTAACAGGTGGTTACAACTCACCAAATTCTCGACAGTTCTCTGATGGGTACGAGTTAATTGCACAGTCATGTGGCACAGCGATGGTAGCAATAGGTGGGATGGTGACCTTCGCAGCAGCTCTGTGCAGTAGCATTCTAGATCTCCACAGCATCATAGGATAGTCCCCAAACCGTCAATACTGCAGCAGCCTCCTGGCTCCAATCCCCAGCAGCGTACAGCAAATTCAGCCTGCTCACCAGGCACAGGATAGCAAAGCACCTCCGCTCTTTTCCTGCTCTGGTTGGCATGCCACCCAACTGCCTCAGCTCTTTCCTGAAGTTTCCTTTTTATGTGACCCCTCCTGTTCTCGGGTGTATGTGGGTATTGTAGTTGTTGCCCAGGGATGGTTATGGCTTGGATACGCCTCCAGACTATATCTCCCTGATTGCTTCTGTGTAAGCCAGCCATTAGCTAAACAAGGCATAACTTACATTGCCATCTTGTAGGTGAAAAAGAGTTCTGTAATCAGTAACACTGCCCACTGTTACTGACATAAAAGCATATACCCATGCATTTGTTTACATTCACAATGGCGCCTTAGAGCTGTCATTCACCGAAAGTGTAGCAGCAGATTCAGTCCAGGCCATCAGTCAGTGATTTTTTTTGTTCATTATGATTGATGTGGATCTACATTGTTGGCCCACATGACTGATGTTGAACTGTCAAAAAGTGTGTGTGCATTTTATTTATACTTTTTTTTGTGTGAATGAAATGGGGTATTGTGTACTTCTTATTCACATGAGATGGGGCTTGCCATCTTATTTTTAAAAGGGGTTTCAGATTCTGATAAGCCTCCATCCACAGACCCAGCAACATGTGCTCAGAGTGGGAGAACACAGCACACAGTACACAGCACACTATACCACCAACAACAAGGACCCAGATGAATTTCACTGACTGGCAGATCAGAATTCAGGAACCTCTTACTATACCTGGAAATGTGTAACTAAAAGTAAGCAACCAACAAGATATGTTTATGAATGCACTGCTGCTCTTGGCCAAGACCTGTGATGGCTATGCAGAAATCCCTGTTAGGCACTAGGGATGAGCTTCGAGTTGGAGTCGAACTCAAGTTCGACTCGAACATTGCCTGTTCGCGTGTTCAGCGAACAGTGAACAATTTGGGGTGTTCGCGGCAAATTCGAAAAAGCTGCGGAACACCCTGTACAAGTCTATGGGAGAAATCTAAAGTGCTAATTTTAAAGGCTAATATGCAAGTTACTGTCCTAAAAAGTGTTTGGGGACCTGGCTCCTGCCCCAGGGGACATGTATCAATGCAAAAAAAGTTTTAAAAAAGGCAGTTTTTTCAGGAGCAGTGATTATAATAATAATAATGATTAAAGTGAGACAATAAAAGTATAATATTCCTTTCAATTTCGTACCTGGGGGGGTGTCTATAGTATGCCTGTGAAGGGGCGCATGTTTCCCGTGCTTAGAACTGTCCCTGCACTAAGTGTCATTTCTACAGAAAAAAAATTCATTTAAAATCACTTGCGGCTATAATGAATTGTCAGCTCCAGTAATACAGAGAACACTCATTGAAAGTCATTGATAAAAAAGAAAAAAAGCGTGGGGTTCCCCCAAATTCAATTACCAGGCCCTTCAGGTCTGATATTGATATTAAGGGGAATCCCGTGTCAAATTAAAAATAAAATTGACGTGGGGGTCCCCCTAAAAATCCATACCAGTCCCTTTATCCAAGCACGCAACCTGGCAGGCCGCAGGAAAAGAGGGGGGGATGAGAGAGTACCCCCCCTGAACCGTATCAGGCCACATGCCCTCAACATTGGGAGGATGCTTTGGGGGTCTGTGACCCCTCAAAGCACCATGTCCCCATGTTGATGGGGACAAGGGCCTCATCCCCACAACCCTGGCCCATGGTTGTGGGGGTCTGTGGGCGGGGGGCTTATCAGAATCTGGAAGCCCCCTTTAACAAGGGGACCCCCAGATCCCGGCCCCCCCGTTTGAAATGGTAAGGGGGTACAAAAGTACCCCTACCATTTCACAAAGAAAGTATAAAAAATAGTTAAATAAGACAAACACACTTTTGAAAAATTCCTTTATTAAAAATAAAAAAAATAACAAAAATATTCCAGCGGTGGTAATCCACTCTTGCTATCCAGCGGCGGATGATCACCCCCCTGGGGTCCAGCGATGGCTGATCTGATCCAGCGCAGCGCATCCATCCATCTTCTGTCTCCACGGAGGAGACACTGCGGGGATCCCGGCGGCCTGACGTTTATTATATGCGGAGGGCGGGGCCACCTGTCACCTGACCCCGCCCCCTCTGACGCAATTGGGGAAGCCGGGCTTCCCCAATGACGTATGGGTGACCCCGCCCCCTCTGATGTAACGGAAACCTGTGTTACATCAGAGGGGGCATGGTCACTCATACGTCATTGGGGAAGGCCAGGCTTTCCTCACTAGCGTCAGAGGGGGGCGGGGTCAGGTGACAGGTGGCCCCGCCCTCTGCATATAACAGGCCGCCGGGATCCCCGCAGTGTCTCCTACGTGGAGACAGAAGATGGATGGATGCGCTGCGCTGGATCAGATCGGCCATCGCTGGACCCCAGAGAGATAATCATCTGTCACTGGATAGCAAGAGTGGATTACCACCGCTGGAATCTTTTTTTTATTTTTTTATTTTTAATAAAGGAATTTTTCAAAAGTGTGTTTGTCTTATTTAACTATTTTTTTACACTTTCTTTGTGAAATGGTAGGGGTACCTTTGTACCCCCTTACCATTTCAAACAGGTGGGGCAGGATCTGGGGGTCCCCTTGTTAAAGGGGGCTTCCAGATTCTGATAAGCCCCCTGCCCGCAGACCCCCACAACCACCGGCAAGGGTTGTGGGGATGAGGCCCTTGTCCCCATCAACATGGGGACATGGTGCTTTGAGGGGTCACAGACCCCCAAAGCATCCTCCCAATGTTGAGGGCATGTGGCCTGGTACGGTTCAGGAGGGAGGCGCTCTCTCGCCCCCCCTCTTTTCCTGCGGCCTGCCAGGTTGCGTGCTCGGATAAAGGGTCTGGTTGTGGATTTTTAGGGGGACTCCCACGTCAATTTTCTTTTTATTTGACATGGGGTTCCCCTAAATATCCATACCAGACCTGAAGGGTCTGGTATGGATATTTAGGGGGAACCCCACGTCAATTTTATTTTTAATTTGACGCTTTTTTTTTTATCAATGACTTTCAATGAGTGTTCTATTATGTAATTAGTATTACAGGAGGTGACAATTCATTATAGCTGCAAATGATTTTAAATGAATTTTTTTTCTGCAGAAATGACATGCGCCCCTTCACAGGCATACTATAGATACCCCCCAGGTACTAAATTTAAAGGAATATTACACTTTTATTGTTTCACTTTAATCATTATTAAAATCACCGCTCCTGAAAAAAGGCAGGTTTTTTAAAACTTTTTTTGCATTTATCCAAGTCTCCTGGGGCAGGACCTAGGTCCCCAAACACTTTTTAGGACAGTAACTTGCATATTAGCCTTTAAAATTAGCACTTTCGATTTTGAACGTTCGAGTCCCATATACTTTAATAGGGTTCTAAAGTTCACACAAAGTTTAGGTCTGTTTGCAGGTTCTGGTGCAAACCGAACCGGGGGGTGTTCGGCTCATCCTTATTAGGCACATGCTGCCAAAACACACCGGTTATAAGTGGCAGCGTGCTTATGTACAAACATACTGGCACAGTATAGGTATAGGGATATCCTTGTATAGGGGTTTTATATTTGTATAGGGGTTTTACATTTAATTTCTCTTTTTTTTATTTCTTTATTTTTTTTTAGTCCCTTAGGACTGAGAAGTGTTACAGTAGAGAAGAACTAAAAACATAGTGAGGACATATTTTAGCGTGCTCTGCAAATCTATATCTCTTATACTAGTAGTTTTCCTGCAGTCTGTTTTTATTACCCATGCCTGAGAAGACTAATTACCCCAAGACCTGCTCAAAGTAGTCTACTGGCTCAATTCAACACTTTTTCAGATAGCTTTCTTCATCCCGCACAGTGCCAGCTTGCTCACACCAAACCCTGGCTGGCTTTCTTGTCCTCTATTTCCACCAGCTGTTGGCACCTCAATGCACTTTTGGTGATTCCTCCATTCTCATGCTGTAGTCTACTGTTAGACATTTGATGCTTGGTAAACCAGTTGCCTTTTTTCTGATGGCTTGCATTGTTGAGAATTTAGCTATTAGTTTATTACTGTTTCCTCCTATTGTACCAAATTCTTTACTATTACATCCCTTTATGCATGCTGCTGTACACAGGCCCCTTGAGGTGGACCAGTGTGGCACCTCTGCTCTATCACACCTGGTGGCCTAATGGATGTGCCCATGCCTACAGCAATGCAAATTTTCTTTGTAATCATGCCTTAATGGCTCTATTAATTGGGTAATTTATTATTTGATTTTAAGGGTTTACTTTTTTCTAATCTGATAATCTGATCTCCCAAATCTCCCGATGAATGCAAGCACACTCCTTTTAATGTCTGTGGTGGATGAGAGCTAGACTAGCTCTTCTGCCTCAGACACAACAAAATATGTGAGATATATGCAATTTATAGTATCTCACATATTTTGTACACCCCTCACCTGACCTCCTAAAGAAGCAAACTTTTTTCTGAGAAGCATATCAAGAATTCAGGGTCTGTCTCTCCCCCAGCCTTCAGACTTTGAATATGACAACATTACTTGTGTTTGCACAGACAGATTATATTAATGTAACATGTGTATATTTCGGATGGAAGTGTGACATAACTCTTGAATGCATACCAAAAAATAATATTTTTGATTTTTAAAAATCTGCGTTTGGTACCCCAAAAGTCTGCTTGTCACTTTTTTCTTATTCGATTGTTTATTGATATACAAGATGTGGCCCCTTGTTACCTAGTCCCACCCCATACTCAGACTATAAAACTCCATTAGCAATCTCCTCCAGGTCCTCAGACCTTCTCCTGCTAAGACCAAAACTGCAAATTCTTGCAGATATCTTTCAGGGGCAGCAGCTGCAGGAGATCTGGAACCCCCCACGGAGTGGAAAGAACCCTATAAAAAAAGCCTCCCGGACAATTATCAGCTCCCCAGCCACCTTCTGGATGCCTCATTCCAGGGATTGGCTGGGGCATGATAAATATTCACTGGTCATTTAACTCTCCCTGCCCAATATTTTAGAAACTTCTCCCAGAAGCAGGCAGGAAAAATCAAACATCCAGTTTAGTGAAGTGAAGTCAAAAACAAAATTTTGTCTAGCAGCATAACTAGAGGCGAGTGCTACACATATTTAGAAATTTTAATAATTGATGAATAAGTGCTGATGAAGTATCCACTAATCTCCATCACAGAAAAGGTATTGTTTCCTTATCCTTTGAATGGTACACAGAATGAGAACTAATCAGATCTGAATCAAAACATAATTACTGTTGTTTGGATTACAAAGTAAAACCGTGCATAAAGGTATTCCTCAACTACCAGTATGCATGTTGGCATAAAAAGAAACGGCCATGTACTATACGTACCTTGCAATCAAAGCTGCTTGGTATGCAAAGTGGCAGTTTTAAATTTTGTTTTGCTACACTAAAATGTCAGTTTGTTTTCAGCACTCTGTTTACTTTTCATGTTGTTGCTCCCACTTATTTTTGCTGTTTATTTAACAGAATGATGATGTTTCCACACCTGAAACAACAGAAAAGAAAACGACAGAATTTGACATGCTTTATAAGATAGAAGATGTTCCTCCATGGTATCTTTGCATTTTCCTGGGATTACAGGTACATTAAAAATGTTTTGCTATAGGATAAATGCTTGCATTTAAGTGAATATCAATAAAGAAAACTACTGCATAAATGAGAATGCTGAATTTAGTAATATTGCAAGTACAATCTGTTTTAATCAGAACTCCAATTTAACAACCCAATGTGTGTATGTGTGTGTGTGTGTGTGTGTGTGTGTGTGTGTGTGTGTGTGTGTGTGTATTGTGGTAGTATGGTACCCCACCAGCAGAAGGATGCAGGGTTCTCAACCAGGCAGGTTGAGGGGCTCCAGGGGAGTTGTTTATTTGGGAGGAAACTGGCTTTTCGGTTTCCTCATTGCTTACAAAAATCCAATTGGGGACCTGGATCCCGGAGATTCCATAGTGTTATGGGTGGGACGGAATCTCCAATCCTGGGACCGGGTTTTGGGAACAGCCAGAAGTCTGGCTGGTTGATTGTACAGGTGGGTCCTGGGCTTATAACAGAGCCAAGACCAGGGTTCTGGGCTCCACCCTCCTGAGGAGTCCAGGCAAGCAAGGGGGAAGCATGCATGTCTGCATGGTATAGCCAGAGGGCCCAAAGCTGTGGGCAAAGACGATAAAAAGAGGTACAGTAGTTGTACAACATCTCTGTTATAGGGATACGAGGGCTGAAGTGTAAAGCCTGAACGGCAGTACTTCTGAAGAGAGCCAGGTGGCTTGGTATTTTTCTGTTTTTTTATTACGTTGTTGCTGTGGAAAGCTGAAATCCCTGTGTGGGAAACCCACCTGTTATTGGACGTGTTTTCTTTTACTTTTAATAAAAGTGGGCCAACAAGCCCTTAAATGGCATAACTGGCGTGGACTCTGCTCACTGGTGTGCTCTACACAGAGGCTTAAAAAAATATATATATCACAAGTGGTGGAGAATGTGGGCATAACTGAAGATCCTTGCATATACCAGTGAGCTATTGCAAGAAACTGCCTGTGCTCTGCAGAGTGTGCAGCAGGTGGTGTACCTGGAAGGGAGAGGCCCCTTAAAAAGACAGTACTCCTGTTGTTGCTCTGTGTAGTGGAGTGTCTGCAAATATGAAGAGTCCACCAGCATTTGAATCTGTAGTGGATTGGTGCAAGCGGCACCTGGCAGGAATTAACCAAGCTACAGAGGAAAGCAAGCCAACCCTCAGGGCAAGGGGAAAGCGGCTGGATGTCCATAACTGGAAGAGGGGTGTTGTTGCCCCAGGCAATGCTGCTGCAGTTAAAACAGTAGCTATTGTGAAAGATGTGAATGTGTCACAGCATGAGACAGGATCCAGCAGAGAGAAGCCCATGCTATATGCAAGGAGAGAGGCTGATCAAAGGCTGAGGATGAGAGTGGTTGCACATAGCAACGCAGAGGAAGCCAGTCGGGCTGTCTCTGTACCATGGGCTATGTCTAATAAGGATCGTGGAAAGTGGCTTGAGGATATATCATGTTGGAGAGAGCCAGCAAAGTACTGCTGGGAGAGTGAAATTTATGCATGAAAGGAGCTGCAGTAGAGATTTGGTTCAGGGTCCCCACAAAGAGGCCTGTGCATTCCGGCCAGCTGGGAATCACCAGGAGAGAATCGCTTTGGGAAAAAATCATCCAGTACCATGCCTGGAATGTGGCCAGCTGGGGCATGGCATGTTTTCTTGCCCTAGGTTATGGAATACGGCTGGAGATAATGTTGCTGAGAAAAAAGTTTTGTCTGTAGGCCCAGATTCCTGTGAAAATATGTTTCCAGTCACCCCTAGCAACAAGGAGTTTCCTGTTGTGCCTGCAGGGGGTGCTAAACAGTGGGAGATGCCTGCTGTAGTTTCATCCCATGGCCACCAGGAGGAGTTGGCCAGTAAAAGTGCAGCCGAGGACTGGTGCATAAGACAATATACTCAAATGAAGATGGTGACCCCAACTACTGTGGTGGGTAAGACTGTCTGTCTTTAATGAAATGATGGCTGGAACTGCCGATTTCATGTATAAAAAGACTGGTTACGAGACTGTCCATGATGATGTGAGAGTGACCCCAGTTAGTGGGGCCACTGAATGTGCACTTGAGAATGACTTTTCCCTATACAGTGGGAATGCAAGGGTTAAAATCCAAATAGAACTTGTGTTGGTGACTAAAAGTGTTGTGTCTAATGACTATCGGGCTCAAGTTGGCCGTGGGCTAGGACAACCTGCAAAAGCTAAAAATGCTTGACCAGTGTAGCCTTATACCCCATAACCCAATTATCCCCCAACTTTTACCTCCCCCTTACCTTTACCCGATTAACAGATGAGACCACACCTTTCTTTGGAGTAAAATGGCCACAACAGCCTTTATTAACAACTTAGTATCACTCCAACAATATATATATGTGGGAAGGCTGATTCTCCCTGGAGGAGGGTGTGATCGGCGGGGCTGCTGGGAGCCCGCCTGGTGATCAGCCGCCCGCTGGATCCTCTCTCCCCTTGCTCGCATGGCGGCGGGGGGGAGGGGGGTGGTCGGCCGCCCGCCGGCTTCTCTCTCCCATTGCTCACATGGCGGGGGGGTGGTCGGCCGCCCGCTGGCTCCTCTCTCCCTTTGCTCGCATGGCGGCAGGGGGGGGTGGTCGGCCACCGCTGGCTCCGCTCCCCATGCATGTCCGTCGCCAGAGCTGCCGAGAGCCCGCCTGGTGATCGGTCAGCTTCTGGATCTTCTCTCCCCTTGCTCATGTGGGGTGGGGTGGTATCGGCTGCTTGCCTAAGTGAGCATCTCTCGGTGGGTCCTGGTGCTTGAAAGGGGGATGGGCTGTCACCCACCTGTTGCTCCTTTCCTCCCCACAGCGCAGACTGGCATCTCTGCTGCAGTGATGGAGGATCCCAGTCCACCCAGGTTGCTGCTTTACTTGTTGGTTGTTTCTTTGGTCGGTGTTATATTGGGGTCAGCCCGGGTGTCTGTGGTAGCTTCCACCAGCAATTTTCTGTCATAGCATTCTGTTATAGCGTTTTGCCAGCGTTTTTCTGTCATAGCGTTTTTCCAGCGGTTTTCTGTCATAGCGTTTTTCCAGCGGTTTTCTGTCATAGCGTTCTGCCTGCGGTTTTCTGTCATAGCGTTCTGCCTGCGTTTTCTGTCATAGCGTTCTGCCTGCGTATTTCTGTCATAGCGTTCGGCCCAGCATTTTCTGTCACAGCGTTCGGCCCAGCATTTTCTGTCACAGCGTTCGGCCCAGCATTTTCGGTCATAGCATTTAGTCCAGCTTTTCTGTCATAGCGTTCGGTCCAGTATTTCCGTCATAGCGCTCTGTCCAGCATGGCGGTCATAGTGTTTTGCCCCTGGGTTCCTGTCATAGCATTCTGCCCGGCATGTCTGTCATAGCGTTTCTGCCCCAGGTTATCTGTCATAGCTTTCCCGCCCCAGGTTATCTGTCATAGCGTTCCCGCCCCAGGTTATCTGTCATAGCGTTCCCGCCCCAGGTTATCTGTCATAGCGTTCCCGCCCCAGGTTATCTGTCATAGCGTTCCCGCCCCAGGTTATCTGTCATAGCGTTCCCGCCCCAGGTTATCTGTCATAGCGTTCCCACTTCAGGTATTTTGTCAGTGTTCTGCCCCTGGATTTCTGTCTTAGCGTTCTGCCAGCATGTCGCTCATAGCGTTCTACCCAGGTTAACTTTTAGCATTCCTGTCATGGCATTGTCGTGAAATTTTTTCTGTCAGTATTTCTGTCATAGTGTTTCTGCCCAGCGTTTCTGTCATGGTGTTTCAACCTCGGTGTTTGGCCTCAGAAGGGCGTTGTTCACTTATGACATACTCTGGTAGGTTTGTCTGCATTGATTGTCATGTCTCATCGTATATGTGTTCATGTTTGTACCGGGGTCAGTTAGCTAGGGCTCGCACATTGGGATCTGTCACGTCTACAGATCCATACGGGCTGAGGTTTCGTTAATTGATTGTTGTCCACAGTCTTCTCGCCCGTATACCATACGTCATACGATGCATGTTCATTCACCACATCTTTACGACTACCCACCACGGCCTGTGAGTACACTAGCCCTGAGTTTCCAGTTAATTACCTGTATCTGCGCTGCAGGTTACTCGGGCTCACTTGCCACTCACACAAGGGGGGGGGGGGGGTCTGTCGTCAGGTTCATGTACGCGCAGTGGTCTGGACATTTCTGCTCATGTTTCATAGGTTAGACAGAGGGGCGTTGTTGTTCTCATGTCTGATTGTCTATCATTTGTCTAGTTTGTGTTTTAGGTTGGGCATCCATACCAATATTGACCGTGCTTACACTCACTTCCTTCAGTTCGGCCATGGTTGGGGGGGCTAGCGGATTGGTGCTGATATCGTTTCGCCATTGGGTTCACCCTTGGGTCAGAAGCAGTCGTCTATTTTCTTCAGTTGATGTCCTGTTGTGTTGAGGCCCTGGTTACCGCCCAGGGATGTGTAGTCAGGGTGTGTCCTAGCCACGGTCCTTGGGTGGTGGGTTTTATATTTTTGGGCGACGTCGTCATGATTCTGGATTCCACTCACAGCTCCGAGCTTGTGTCTAGGAGGTTGCCTGGAGTACTGCTCAGGGACATTGGTCCAGTCATCTTGCTGATCCCCGGTCTGTTCCAGGTGGGGGCTTCAGTCACTTGGGCATGGCTGTAACATGCCATGGGACTTATTTCTCTGGGTTGGAGTCTGACTCTCCTTCCTTGGTTAAGGATTCGGTCTTGGTTGTTAGGTCTCAGGCTGAAGCATGACCTGTTCGCATCCGGTGGGACCAGTCTGTCTTGGTGTCTCCATGTTGATGATGCTCATTGCCATGGCACCTACTCCATCACATCCATCGGGCAGCCAGCTTTTCCTCTCCTATCACTGGTATTTTTGGCACTCACCCTCTCACTTCCTCCTACCAGGTATGGGAAGGGGTGTTTCACGCTGCTTCCTCTGGTGTCTGTTGTAGGGGTTCTTCGGGTCAGCCATTGCTCTCTTTTCCCCACGTATCCTCTCATTCATAGCAGTTCATTCTCATGTCCGGGTTACCTTGGGCATCAGGCTCATCCTATCCTTCACGGGACATTCAATTGGGTTTGCGTAGCTTGCAGGCTCTAAGGAGGTTCCTTCTCATCTCCAGGTCAGGAGTCGGTGGGTTCTACTCTCACAGCGGATACTTACCGGTTACTTACGGTTGGCGTTTGGGCATACGTCATTTTATGGATGGGATCTTTACCTTCCCTCTCCCACCTAAACTTGTGTCTTTTTGCCCTCTTTTCAGGCATACTGACCATCCAGGCCATGGCACACCTCAGGCCTTGTTTCTTAAGTAATATTGCATTTCCCACTTGAAGACTCTGATTACAAATATATTAACATAACATTAACAATTAACATAATATTAACATAACAACCATAACCGGCCCATTCTGGTGATCTCTGATGGTGACCCATAACTCCACCAAACACCAAAAGTCACTTTTCCAGGCCCCCACCTGTAACCGGTCGGAGACAGCCTCCCACAGTGACACATACCAGTATTCCATCCACAGGTTCTGGAATACAACGGAGGGGCCGATACTATTGATGAGCCCCCCACCCCATCAGATCACCTCTGATTTACGTCAACCGTCAAAGACCACCAGGAACACCTCCACAGCCCAAGAGGGGGACCACCTCGCCCTTGAGGGCATCCCCACACCTGCAAGGACTTCCTAATACCGTCCTGCAAACCGAGGGACCAAAGGTCAATGCCCACATCCGAAAGGTGAACACCGTCCTTCTTTAGATAAAGCCCGACGTTAACCTCCAACTCCCGGTGACGGACCACGATCCCTCCATTTTTGGCCACAAACCTCCCAATCACCTTATTAATCCTAATCCTGGTTTTCTCAATGCTCGCCACCGACCGGGCCCACCGCCAAACTGTTCTGGCCACAATGTCAGACCATACCAGAATGGTATTCGGAAACTTCTCCCGCAGATGCATAAAGTCCGCCTTGATGTCCGCCATTATGTCCCTTACTTTTCGAATCCCCAAATCATTTCCCCCACGTGGATCACCAATAGGGATGAGCCGAACACCCCCCTGTTCGGTTCGCACCAGAACCTGCAAACAGACCTAAACTTCGTGTGAACTTTAGAACCCTATTAAAGTCTATGGGACTCGAACGTTCACAATCTAAAGTGCTCATTTTAAAGGGTAATATGCAGGTTACTGTCCTAAAAAGTGTTTGGGGACCCGGGTCCTGCCCCAGGGGACATGGATCAATGCAAAAAAAGTTTTAAAAACGGCCGTTTTTTCAGGAGCAGTGATTTTAATAATGATTAAAGTGAAACAATAAAAGTGTAATATTCCTTTAAATTTCGTAGCTGGGGGGTATCTATAGTATGCCTGTGAAGGGGCTCATGTTTCTGGTGCTTAGAACTGTCCCTGCACAAAGTGTCATTTGTGCAGGAAAAAAAGTCTTTTAAAATCACTTGCGGCTATTGTCGGGTCCCGTAATACAGAGAACACTCAATGAGTGTTCTCTGCATTAGCCGACAATTCATTCATTCATTGATAAAAAATAAAATAAAAAAAAAAGCGTGGGGGTTCCCCTAAATTCAATTACCAGGCCCTTCAGGTCTGACATGGATATTAAGGGGAACCCCGTGTCAAATTTAAAAAAAAATTGACGTGGGGGTCCCCCTAAATATCCATAACCAGACCCTTCAGGTCTGATATGGATATTAAGGGGAACCCCGCATCAAATTAAAAAAAAAATTGACGTGGGGGTCCCCCTAAAAATCCAAATCAGACCCTTTATCCGAGCACGCAACCTGGCAGGCCGCAGGAAAAGAGGGGGGGGACGAGAGAGCGGCCATCCCTCCCTCCTGAACCGTACCAGGCCACATACCCTCAACATTGGGAGGATGCTTTGGGGTCTGTAACCCCTCAAAGCACCTTGTCCCCATGTTGATGAGGACAAGGGCCTCATCCTCACAACCCTGGCCGTTGGTTGTGAGGGTCTGCGGGCGGGGGGCTTATCAGAATCTGGAAGCCCCCTTTAACAAGGGGACCCCCAGATCCCGCCCCCCCCCTGTTTGAAATGGTAAGGGGGTACAAAAGTACCCCTACCATTTCACAAAGAAAGTGTCAAAATGGTTAAATAAGACAAACACACTTTTGAAAAATTCCTTTATTAAAAAAAAAAAAAATTTAAAAAAAGATTCCAGCGGTGCTAATCCACTCTTGCTATCCAGCGACGGGTCTCCGGGGTCCAGCGATGGATGATCATATCCAGCGACGGGGGATCTCTCAGTCCAGCGCTGTCCATACATCCTTCTTCTGTCTCCACTCCGGAGACACTGCAGAGATCCCAGCGCTGACGTTTCTTATATTAGGAGGGCGGGGCCACCCGTCACCTGACCCCGCCCCTCTGACGCTGGAGAGGGAAGCCAGGGGTTCCCCAGTGACGTGTGGGTGACCCCGCCCCTCTGATGTAACACAGGTTTCCGTTACATCAGAGGGGGCGGGGTCACCCACACGTCACTGGGGAACCCCTGGCTTCCCTCTCCAGCATCAGAGGGGCGGGGTCAGGTGACGGGTGGCCCCGCCCTCCAAATATAAGAAACGTCAGCGCTGGGCTCTCTGCAGTGTCTCCGGAGTGGAGACAGAAGAAGGATGTATGGACAGCGCTGGACTGAGAGATCCTCCGTCGCTGGATATGATCATCCATCGCTGGACCCGGAGATCCGTCGCTGGATAGCAAGAGTGGATTAGCACCGCTGGAATCTTTTTTTAATTTTTTTTATTTTTAATAAAGGAATTTTTCAAAAGTGTGTTTGTCTTATTTAACCATTTTGACCCATTCCAAAAAGGTGCTAAACTACTCAAAAAACGCACACGAAATGGAGTAACCCATCGGCAGGCACTTATCCACATAGAATTGGTCCTGCCAACGGCACCCCAACAACCGAAAGCTGTCCCGATGGACCGGAAGCAGACGAAAAGCCGATTCAACGTCAGCCTTTGCCATAAGCGCTCCACGCCCATACCGGCGCACCTATCGGACCACCACGTCAAAAGACGTGTAGGAAACCGTGCACGCATCCGGGTCAATAAAATCATTGACCGAACCCCCTTTCAGAAAGGACAAGTGGTGGATCAGCCGAAACTTAGAAGCTTCCTTCTTGCAAACAACTCCCAATGGGGAAACCACCAAGTCCTCCCAAGGCTTAGACGCAAACGGCCCCCCCATATGGCCCAACGCCACCTCTTTTCCCAATTTGTCGTCCACCACCCCCGGGTGTTCCATCGCCGACTTCAAATTCCTTGCCACCGGCGGAACCACCGCCAAAGAACAAGGAATCCTGAACCCGTCCCGAAAACCCGAAGCCAATAGACTCGCCGCCGCCCTATCCGGATACTTACTTAGAAAAGGAAGCATCCTTCCACTTTCACCGGTGTCATCCCTCTTTTGCGCAGCGTCTCCAGCCCGCTTCCCTCTCTTGAAACACTTGGACAGCATGTGGGCTCCCCCACACCCTGAGCACTCGTGTTTAAACTTGCATCCACCCCCGAACTTGCAGGCTCCCTCATTGAACTGCCAGCAGACCCCCCATTTTTTTCCGGCTGGCAGCCCTGAGGACGACGCACTCCCGCCCCCCCCCTGAAGAAACTGAGGTGGGGCCCGCACAGAAGACATAAGCCTCATCCAGAGGCTGATGTCCTTATAATCCCAACGCAGTTCTGCCCGGACGGCCTTCCGCTGACGGAATTGCTTGTCATACCGCAGCCAGGCGACTCCCCCATAAACCCTATGCGCTTCCCCAATGGCATCCATATAGCAGAAGAGAGCCGAGCACTGCTCGGGGTGAGTCTCGCCAATAACTCTAGCCAAGATGGCGAATGCCTGGAGCCAGTTCTGAAAAGTCAGCGGAATCAACCGATACCGCCGCTTCTCCTCGTCCTTCTTAGAACTATCCGGCTTAACCCTGTCCAGGTTAAACTTCTCCAATGGGAGCAGCGAGAAGATTTCTACATACTCACCCTTTACTATCATCGTGCGAACCTCAGGTTTCAAGTGCGCTCCCAGCGGCTCCATGAAGCACGGATAAACCTTGCACCGGGCTGCATCAGCGATCCTGACCACGTCGGTCTGCACAGTCGGCTCCCTGGCGCCGGTCGCCCCCACCTGCTGCGCGGTTGTGTCCACCCCCACCAGTGCCACGGCAGGGGCCAGCGAGGGCGCCCCTCCCCCGACCTGTCGAGCATCCTTCTCGGGGGTCCCCACCCCCGGCGCCGACCACGGCGCGGCTGGCCCCGCAGGACCCCGGCCCCTATCAAATTTAGCCACTAACACACGCAAACCCTCCAAAAGATCGCTAACCTGTGCTGCGGCCCCGTCCACGGCAGGGGCAGTCCTCGCCGCTGACCCGACCACAGCCACAGTCCCATTCCCCGCGGCAGGCACCACCAACACCCCTGTGCCTACCCGTACCACCCCCAGCAAATCCTGCAAAGCACTAGAAAAAGTCAAAGGGTTCATAGACTCACCAGGCTGACCAGGGCCTCGCCCCACCGCTGGTCTGCTGCTCTCCCACACTGGTGCTGGCTGCTCCTCCTCCTCTGACAGTTCTCCCTCAGACCGATCGGAACGACCCTCAGCCAATGGTGCAGGCAGCCCCCCGAGCGACGGGACTCCCGAGGCCGTCCCCTCCGACCCCGACGGGGCCTGCCCCCATGAAACCGAACTCCTTGACTCAGACCGGCGTAGCATACCAGACCTGAGGGCCTCCCTCGAGCTGTCCCGTGATCCTCCTGCCCCCGATGCAGTAGCCAGCCTACCGTCCGGGCGAGCGGAATTTGCGGTCTTGCTGCCAGTCCCCCGGGATCCATCGCTCTTACCCGCCATTCTTCCGGATGTCCCACCTGCGTTGCTGGGGCCTGCCATGTCCTCCCCCCTGCTGCCAGAGAAGTGGCGCCATGCTGGCCCGTGGCCCCACCCCCCGCGATAGGCTGGCGGCGTCTTGACCGCCTGAGGCCTACCGTGTCGCACAGCACCCCTTTTCGCTGGGGGAATCACTCCATGCTCCCTAGGGCTCCGAACCGCACAAGGTGGCCGAGGTGCAGGCCCGGGGGAATAACGCGCCGAATGCCGCGACCTCCGCTCACGGTGTGTCCGCTCACCCTGCCGCCGATCAGTCCCCGCATCCACCGCCATCGATGACACTTGATCCCACAGCCACTCCGGACCCATCACCGCCGCTGCCCGCCTCAGTCCCACCATGATTTCCGCGACATCTGCCATTGTGAGAGGAGCAGTGGTAAAAAAACTGTCTCCTCTTCCTGATTCTCTCCACAGACTGATTCTCCACTCCACCCACTCCCTTTTATAAAGCTCCCCTCCTTCCTCCACAAAATTAACCTGAGAGCCAGCCTCCTGACTTCCCCTCTTCCTTTGCAGGACCATTAACCCTTGGTGTCACTTAGTCACCACTGTCATGCCCGGCCCTCCATTAACCCTTGCAGTGTCATTCCGTGCCTCTCTATAAGTGTTACTGTTAATGAAATGTTTGCTGCTGTTGGGAAAACTTTTGTTCTGAAAGAACCTGGGGTTATCAAAAATGGGCCATTGCCAGTAGCAACTGGTGGTAAGACAGCACAGTTGACAACTGGTGGTAAGACAGCACAGTTGACAGCACAAATTTCCCTGGAACGCCCCATAATATTCGCTGTTCGGCAAATGGGCGAAAACCCGATGTTCGAGATGAACTTACGTTCAACTCTAACATTGAGCTCATCCCTACTCTCTAAGCATTATTTTAAAAGGTTCTTCAAAATGCCAAACCTATTTTTTTCTAACTGCTCACAAACATCAGAATGCTGCTCAAAGTGCCATCCTCTAACCCCTCAACTTTGTCCATACTCCCCTCCATTTTTCTTCTTTACTCTTTCCCCTTTTCATTATTTCCTTCCTTCCTCTACTTTTTCAAACTATCGCCTTTTTTCTTTGTACAGTACTAGTGAAAAAGGACGATACTGATCAACTTTATGATTAGAGAACAGAAGCAATGATTGCTTGAAGTGGTTTTAAAGACAGAAGATTTTTTACCTCTCCATGCAAGCCCCCCCACTTACCCAAGCCCGATCGCAGAGTCTCTCTTGGCTCTCTTCCACATCATTAGCTCAGAGGTAGAATCAACGGCATTGGCTCCTGCTACGGTCAACCACAGCCAGTTAGGAGGGAGCGTGGGGTGGGGCTGAGCCATGGTCTTTGTTTCAATGGACACGCAGAGCTTGGGAGTGAGCATGCATGAGTGCCCCCATAGAAAGCGACTTGCTATGAGGGCACTTGGTGGGGAGGAAGAGCCATGGGACCAGAGAAAAGGAGGATTGGGGCTGCTCTGTGCAAAGCCATTGCACAGAGCAGGGAAGTATGACATGTTTGTTATTTTAAAAATCTAGCATATACAATCACTTAATACCATTAGTAGTTTACTGATTGTTTTCACTTGTTGCTGGAATTGCTTTTTGATTGTTAAACTATTTTCCTGCTTTTCAGCACTATTTGACATGCTTCAGTGGAACCATTGCTATACCATTTCTTTTAGCACAAGCGCTCTGTGTTGGGAATGA
Organism: Lithobates pipiens; assembly: GCF_037356315.1. Lineage (NCBI taxonomy): Eukaryota > Metazoa > Chordata > Amphibia > Anura > Ranidae > Lithobates > Lithobates pipiens. The sequence continues at coordinate 376,962,498 of NW_027507903.1, read as the reverse complement.
TCAACAGACAGTAAGCCAGCTAATAGGAACGATATTCACCTGTGTTGGAATCACTACATTTATCCAAACAACATTTGGTATTAGGTATGAAGTATTAATTTTATTTATTTTGATTTAAAATAACCTGAGCTGAATGTTTGTTTTTTAATCCACAGTTATAACAATATTTACTACTGTACATTTGAGGAAGTTGATAACAACAAATTGTAGTTCTATTATGGCCTGGTTCACACTGATGCAATTTCAGATGCAACTTAGGACGCAATTTAAATAACATTGCATCCAATGGGGCCCATTCAAATCAATGCAGCACAGCTGTGATGTGGTTAGAATTTACATGTGCTTTTTGATGCATTTTTGCATGCAACTTGTGCTGGTTGTTAAGGCACGTGCCAACTTACTAATAACCAGTGACTCATCACTGCTGTCAACAGAAGACATGAGTCATCATTTATTAAGAAGTCAGCACCCACTGGTATCCTAACAACGATGCGTCATCCCCGCTGACAGCAGAATGTAAACAGAAGAGCCTGCATACATTTTAAAAAAATGGCGTGAGGGTCTTGGGTGAGGGGGATCCCACCCCAAATCCATACTAGGCCCTTTGGTTCTAGTATGGATTTTAAAAAGGAACCCCACACCAAAAAAAAAATGAAGAAAAATGTGTCAACCACCTTTTTTAAGGGCGATCCCGGGGATCTTTGCTTTTCTCCATGTTGCCCAGGTAGATCTCAATCTCTGAAAAGGTTGCCTTGCCCTGCTCTATGCCAAAAGGCTGACATTCTGTTCATACAGGAGACGCATTTCCACAAGTTGTTTCCACCAAACTGCAGACATCATAAATTCACACATATCTTTTCTGCCTGATGGTGGCAATTAAGGAGATACTCTTGCTTTTCACTTAATAGAAGGAGAGGACCCTTATACTTATACCCTTATAAGAGGACTTAATATCAGAAAAAGTAGATTCCTAAGCCCTTGTACACATGGTCAGACATTCCGATGGAAAATGTCCGATCGGACCGTGTTGTCAGATAATCCGACAGTGTGTGGGCTCCATCGGACTGTCTCCGTGGGAATATCCGACGGACCAAGTTTGAGAGCTTGGCTATAAAACTTTCCGACAACATGTTCCGATTGTGTGTAGACTAGTCCGACGGACAAGGTGCCACGCATGTTCACAATAAAATTCGGAGACGGAAGCGATCGGACAGGTAAAACTACGCTCTTAATCGATATAGCACATTTGTCACGCTGCAATGTTAAAAATTCTTTAATGCAGCGCATTCTTTTTCTTTACAATGCTACAAGAATGAAGTTGTTTTGCTGCTCATATTCACACACACTTCTCCAAAACATATTTCTTTATTCTTTTTACTCATTTCATGAATACAATATTTTAATTCGTCACATCTCCCCACAATCATTTTTATTATTGTTTTTTAATTTGGTGGTTGGTTTTTTTAATCAATATCTCCTTTTTTGACAGTTTGCTCATCTTCGCAGTTTTTTGTTGTGTTTTGTGTGTCAACTTACCACAACACCATTATTATCTTTTTATTTTATTGTTTTCTTTTTTAATCTACAGGCGGTTGTTTGGTGTTGGTGCCCCTTGTTGTTTATTTGACTTTGTATTTTTGAAATATACCTGCCTACTCACAAATAAACTGTCCTTTTTGAAGTAAAACACATAGGCAAGTATTTCTTCAACCAAAAAAAAAACGTTATTTAGGTGTCAGTAACAAATAAAGAGAGAGGCAGCGCTGGAGAAACTGGGGAGATTAGCGAAGCCTTTGGCCCCCAGGGCACACATCAACTATTTAAATGCAAAAATTGGTGGGCAGAGGAGTACATATCTGAGGGAGAGCAGTCTGGTCCTGAAGTCCAAGAAACCCGGAACAGCAGCAGATGACATCTATGTTCCCAGGCTGTGGTCTTACAAGAGGCTGCATCTTCTGCCAGACCAGACTGAACCCAGGTTATCACTCTCTGGTCTTCCTTCCATGCTTCCTTCCAGGCTGTGGCTGTGGTGCTGGAGGTGTGGCAGAAGGAGGAGGCGGAGGAGCATGGTCCAAATCACACAAGTGTTGAGGGTGTGTATGATGAGCTCCTCACACAAGATCTGTTGCCCCTCCTCCTCCTCCTGAAGCCTCCCCGATGAGCTTCAGAGCCGACTCCTCCACATTCCTCCCCTTTCTGGCCCTTTTGTGTGAAAGGCAGAGGGGAAGGACCTGTGATTCAGTCAGGCTACTCCACCTGCCCACCGATTGGCTGCCGCTTACCCCTGCCTCCTCCTGGCTGCCACTTTCCACAGGCACCTCCTGGCTGCTGCATTCCACACCCACCTCCTGGCTGATGTCTTCCTGTGTATGAAAAAGGGACATAGTTTTAGTTTTTTAGTTCATCAAACACACACACACAGTTTTCAGCTCAAGACTGTTTCAAATTGTTAACAAATAAAAAATACTATCACTCTGACCCCAGCGTTTTGGCCACTACTGTCTATTGATATGCAAATCACTTTCTAAAATCAGCAATTAGTGAGCAAAAATCAAGATAACATCATTCATTTTTACTCCCAAAATATGAAGAACAATACTATACCTGGCTCAAGCTGGGCTCCTCCAGTTCTTCCTGAGTGGAAGGCCCAGGTTGGGCATTGGAGGACTCAGCAGGGGTGGAATGTAGTTCATCTGTTGCTGCTCCAGTTTGCATGGACTGCAGCACCATCCTGCGCTCCCTCAGATATGTACTCTTGAGGCCACCAATTTTCACTTTTAAATAGTTGATGTCTGCCCTGGGGACCACCGGCTTCACAAACTCAACCAGTTTCTCCATCCCTGCCTGCCTCTTTAATTTGTTACTGTAGTGTGGATGCGTAGATTGCCACAGACAGGGCAGCTCAAGACAACACAAGACAAACCCTAATGTCAGGCTAAACTCCACTAAATATTGTCCCAATACTGGCCTTAATCTAGAAGGAGTACATGCTAGTGATGTACAAAGTTAAAAATTGTACCTTCGCTTGCACGATCGGCACGTCAGCTTCTCCCTCTGTTCACAGATTGTATGTACGACACACGCGTGTTGCGTTTTATATACAGTGCGCATATACGTGAAACTCCTCTTGCCTCTGACGTTCTTTCTAGACTATTCCCTGCCCCTTCTTTCAGCGCAGTGAGGAGAGCACATGGCGGAGACACAGTAGGTGCGCAATAATAATTTCACTAACGAGGAAGAGGACGAGGAAAGCCCGGAGCCAGAAACGTCCCGATCCCGGGGGAAAAGATTTAAAGTGGAGGGCCGTTTAAAAAAAAAAAAAGTCAGCAGCTGCAAACACTGCAGCTGCTGACTTAATCAGCCCACTTACCTGTCCAGGGCGCCCGCGATGTCGGCCGCCCGAGGCCGACCCGTCCCTCGGCTCTCAGGTCCCGGCGCCGCCATTCCTTGTAAGGGAAACAGGCAGTGGAGCCTTACGGCTTCACTGCCCGTTTCCTACTGCGCATGCGCGAGTCACGCAGCGCTTTGTGAATGGGACGCGCTGTGTTCTGGAACACACAATTCCCAGAACACAGCGCGACCCATTACCCAGAAGACGCCGCACGGAGGAGAGAAGAAAGAAGATCTCCGCGGAGGAGGAAAAGGAAGATTAGGATTATGTGCCTAGCAACAGACACTTCTGGTAAGTAAAACAAAAATTTTGGAGTACGACGATCCAAGAATCAACTGAGAAAACCCTAGTCAGACCTGAAACTGAGGGAGCACGATCAGTACAGAAGGATCAAGCGAGTTCTTCAAAAAAGTAAGTAGTTGTCGTGTGTTCATATTACTTGCATACTGCTTCATGTGCTTTAATTTAATGTTGTACAGTTTAAAGTGGCCACTTTCATGTTCATGGGTTCACTCGTTCGTAATAAACATCGTTCGTTAGCCCACTCCAAAAACAATGTTTTTCCAACTTGCACTTGACTACATTTGTTCACACTACAGGTAAGTTTTCCAGCTTTAGAAAGTGTCAAAAATAACGTTCTCACCTTTGAACTCTTCAAAAAAACACAATTGTACGACACTTCCAAGCAATGTTTCATATTCCTAGTTCTGCCCTCAAATATCAGTGTGCTAAGTATTCCTTTTTTACATGACAAGGTAGCCAGATACCTTACTACGCCAATCCATACATGTACACCCCCCTTTTATACCTTATTCTATAAATAATGACACAGACACCTGCTGGATGTAAATGGCCTTTTAGGCCTTTATTTTAACAATAAACCAAAATAAACTTTTTATTTAAAACTTCTGTAAACCATTTTTATTTTACCATCTATTTTCTTGTAACAAAAACCAGCTCATCAGATCAACAGTTGTTGATCCCTGACGACCCCGTTTTTTTCTTGAGCCTGTAATCCCAACTTTTTTATGGCATTCGTCCCCAGCCGCTAACTTGCCTCGGGGACTTACCAATTGACCACAGACCCCCAACTTATTAGCCCGTCAGTCTGGCCAGCCGCCAGACCACCCGGGAGGACTCCATACATATGATGGGTCCTAACTTTTCAAAACCTCATCTTGAAACACTATAATTTGTATATCAGCCGTCAAGGACCCTACCGCCACAGCAGCACAAGAGTGACACCTCACCCTTGTGCCTGCCGCCACACCTGCAAAGCCCTGCCAATACCATCCTCCAGACCCAAAGCCCACAGGTCAATCCCGACCGGGTTAAGGTGGACACCATCCCCCCGTAAATACCTCCACGTATCCACTTCCAACTCCCAATGCCTCACCACAATACCACCATTATGGGCCACAAACCTCCCCACCTCTCTGTTCACCTTTATCCTCGTCTTATTAATTTTCTCCCAAGACCGGGCCCCCCTCCAAGACATGCGGGCCACAATATCGGACCACACAATAATTATGTCCGGGAAGGCAGTATGAAGCCTGATGAAGTCCCATCGTACGTCCTTAATAATGTTGCGCATTGGCCTGACAACCAAGTCATTACCTCCCACATGTAGGACCAATACGTTCGGTGCCCGATCCAGGCCCGCATAACGATGGACCTCCGGAACCACTTTGTGCCACATCATTCCTGGAATGCCAATCCACTGAACTCTACCTTCCTCCCGTGACAGTCTGAGTTACCTGCCATCCGGCCGGACATCCGCCCGTCTAGCCCCCCAGAACACAAAAGAATGTCCCAAAATCCAAATGAGACATCCCGGCTCTAAAATGACATGGCCAAAAATTAACCCAACACAACCCAAAACAACAAAAAACATAGTCGACCGACCCAAGGAACCATACTCCCACCCCTTTTACAAAAGGTGTGGCCGCACATAGAGCAGATATCTCTGAGACTCCCATCGCCCAATTTGCTTAATAACTTCCTCTGGCAAGCCCCATCTAGCTGCCTCCGTGGCTGCCCCTATCCTGAAGGAATGAGCAGCATAATCTCCTGGAGACAAACCCCCGCTCTGCAAACACTTTCTCAACACTGCCGTAAATTGGAACCGCGAAAGGCACAAACCATCTTCATGCATGAATAAAACCCCATCCCGTTCTGGGCTAACCTCCAAATAAATCCTTAAAGCCTCCACCGGACAAAAACTAGGGTCCGCCCCCCGAAACAACTCTACCCGTACCCCTCTACCCAACTGATCTGTTTTAGACTTCCTGACCAAAATATCCACCGAAGAAGGGGCCCAGGAAACGTCCCCTCTCCCCAAACCCCCCGGAGCGTTTTTGGAAGGTGACACCAATTCCCCTATCTGAAACGCCCCAAAGAATGCCACCAGGAAAGCAGCTCGGAAAAGTTTTTGTTCAAAAACCAAAGAACACACTCCCCCGATGTGGCTCAACAAAATGCCCAAAACCTCAAAAGAAATCGGGCGCCGAGAATCCCTTTTCGCCGCCCCTTTTCTAAAACCCCTCAACGCCTTTCTAACTAGAAAATCCTTAGTCACATCCACCAACCCCTTACATTGAAACAAAAAGGCCAAAGCCGACATTTTCTTGCTGACTGCCGCCCCAGATACCCCGGACACATAATTATAACAGATAAACCCTAACACCCACATCAGCAGCTCTGCAGGGCCCTCCGACCCCCCAACCTCACCCAACCAGTTCGACCATTCCCTCCACACTGCCTGATAAGCCGCTCGAGTACCTTCACTCAACGACTGCTGAATCAGTCCTCCGATGATTTCAACGCAATCCCCCACATCTCTCGAGGGCACGGGTCCCCGCGTCTGTTTGTGTCCGGCGCCAGTCTGCGAAAGTCCTCCCACTGGAAACGAGACAAAGCATCCGCCAACTTATTCTCAATCCCAGGGATATGCACCGCATAAACAAACGCATTAATCCGTAAACAGCTGAGCACCAACCTCCTTAACAACCTGACCACCGGGGGCGAGGAAGCCGAAACATTATTTATGGCCACCACCACCCCCATGTTGTCACAATTGAATCGCACTTTTTTATCCCGAAGCTTGTCCCCCCACAATTCCACAGCCAGAACTATGGGAAAAAGCTCCAGTAAGACCAGGTTTAAGAACCCCGCCTCCTTCCAAGATTCCGGCCATGGTTCAGCACTCCATTGCCCTTGGCAATGAGCTCCATAACCCGCCGAACCCACCGCGTCAGTAAACCCCAAATCAGCGTTGCTGACCGGTCCCTCCTGCACTATCGCTCTCCCATTAAACTCAACCAGAAACACCCCCCACACCCCCAGATCGTCCCGTAACTCTCTGGACAACCTCACGAAGTGAGTGGGCACCTTCACACCTGCTGTGGCCGCCGCCAGCCTCCTGCAAAAGATCCACCCCATAGGCATGATCCTGCAAGCAAAATTCAATTTGCCCAGGAGCGATTGCAATTCCTTCAACCTGAGTTTTTGCTTACCTCGAGCTGCGCCCACCTCCTGCCTCAGCGCCACCACCTTCTCCTCAGGCAACCTACATTCCATGGCCAAGGAATAATCGTGATACCCAAAAACACTATCTCCGACCTGGGACCCTCCGTATTCTCCCTCGCCAAGGGAACCCCAAACCGTTCGGCCAGATGCTGTAATGTCCCCAGCAGTATCCCGCAGCCGCGGGATCCTGGGGGCCCCACACACAGGAAGTCATCCAGGTAATGGATGACCGAGTTGACCCCCGCCGTCTCCCGCACAGCCCATTCAAAAACCGAACTGAACAGCTCAAAAAGTGCACACGAGATAGAACATCCCATAGGCAAGCAGCGATCAACAAAATAAGATCCCTGCCAGCAACAACCCAACAAGCGCATACTCCCTGGGTGCACCGGCAACAAACGAAACGCCGCCTCCACATCCGTTTTCACCAAAAGAGCCCCCCTGCCATACTTTCTCACCCACACAATTGCCGCATCAAATGACGTATAAGTAACCGCACAAGCTTGCGGGTCAATACCATCATTTACCAATCCGCCCCTGGGGTAAGACAGGTGGTGAATCATCCTGAAATGCCCCGGTTCCTTTTTCGGAACCACACCCAAAGGCGAGACCACCAGATCCGCCATCGGAGGGGTAAGAAATGGGTCGGCCATCCGGCCCAGCGCCACCTCCTTAGCTAGTTTTGCCGACACCACTTGTTCATGCATTAAAGCCGACTTTAAATTTTTTGCCAGCGGGGGAACCTCCCTCAACGCACTCGGAATTCGAAACCCATCCCAAAAACCAGCCTCCAACAACCCCGCCGCCACACGATCAGGATACCTACTTAGGAAAGAAAGCATCCTTTCCAGCCTCACCGGCGTCATCCCTTTTTCCAGCGAAGTCCCCAGTACGACCTTTTCCTTGCCGGAAACAACGCGCGAAGGGATGCCCTCAACTGCATCCCGAACACTCATGCTTGCAACGACAGGTGTTACCAAACTTGCACGTCCCCTCATTAAATTGCCAGAAAACCCCTTTATTTTTTGGGGCCAGCGATCCTGCTGAGGCGGCAACGCCGCCCCCCCCCCCCTGAAAAAAACTGTCCAGGGGCCCTGGACGAAGTCATCAACTTCATCCACAGGCTGATGTCCTTGTGGTCCCATCTAATAGCCGGGCGCACCGCTTTCCGTTGACGAAACTGTTCGTCATAACGTAGCCAGGCCAAGCCCCCATAAACCCTGTGCGCCTCACTAATGGCCTCCAGGTAACAGAATAACGCCGAACAATTCTCCGGCGCCTTTTCTCCAATCACGCTAGCTAAAATCGCAAACGCTTGCAGCCAGTTCGCAAACGTGCGTGGAATAAGCCTATATCTCCTCCTCTCCTCTTTTTTGCTCTCATCCGGCTTGACCCTGTCTAAATTAAACTTTTCCAACGGCAACAACGAGAAGATTTCCACAAACTCGTCTTTCCAAATCTTCTCCCTCACCTCCTTCAAATGCGCTCCTAACGGTCCCTCGAAGCACACATAAACTTCGCTCCTCGCCGCATCCGCCAGACGAATCCTTTCAGCATCTTTGTCTTTGTCCACCGCCGCACTACTTGTTCCCTCGCCTCCTTCTCCAACTGCGTCTCCGCCGCCACCCCACCCCCGCCAACCCCTGCCCGGCGGGAACTACCGTCCCCCCCTCCACCGGAGCCGCGGGAGGCGGCCCTACCCACGGGTTAATCGGGGCGGGCGCCGGCCCCGAGCCGCCCCTCAGGCGGCTCAGCAACTCTTTTAGCACCGACAACTCACCGCCCCCCCCCCCCCCCGCTGGTACCCCCCTCCCCCCGTCCCCCCCACTAACCCCAGCGATCAACCCCCCCAAAGACCCCGATGACTTACCGGGCTGCTGCCACCTGGAAGGCCCTCCAGCCGCTGTCCCCACTGCCGCCGGCGGTGCGCATTCTTCGTCTGGCAGCTCCCCCCCTCCTCCATGCTGCTGTCTTCTGAACTCGCCTGGCCCCTCGGGGGCCTCCGCGCTGGTGTGCCAGACGGCCCAGGCCGTTCCCGATCGTTTCGCCTGTTCGGTGCATGGCGGCCGCCATGTTCTTTGTTTACACGGACCTCACTTCCGGTCCCGCTGACGTCATCAGCGTGCGCCGCACTGTTCGAGCGCTCGCTGCTCCTCCTCAGGCCCTCCCTCCCAGGCACAGAAACATGCCCGGAGGCGTGGCCACCCGATTGCCGCTCTGCACTCACTAATGGGGGCCCCCCCGGAAGCTAAGATGGCGCACCCACGTGGCAGGCCGCCGGCCGCTTCAGGGACAAGGCCGGCGCCCGAGGACCCCACTCTCCCCTGTCGAGCAGTCCCCCCGACCGGAGCATCGCCAGGGGGAACCACTGGAACCACCACCGATCGCGCGGTCCTGGAGGTGGCCTGAGACCCATCCCGGTAAGTGACCCCCCTCCCTCTGGGACTCTGCCATGGACGGGGATTCCTCCCAGGCCCCCTGCTAGCTGACTGGGGCGTCTGTTTGGCAGGGGGACCTGAAGGGGGCCAGCTGGGGCTCCCAAGCCGGCGTTGAGTCCGGGGGGCAATGTCAGGGCTAAGGCGCACAGGGGGCCGTGACCTCCTTGCCCGTGTCGGGGGTACCCTATCTGCGGAAGGTCCCTGCCCTACCCCCTGAAGGGTGGCCGCAATTTGGCTTTGCAGCCAGTCTGCGCCATGCTGTTCTGCTGCCGACCTAAGCTGTTCCCAGAGCTGCTCTAACCCACTCATCTTTTCCAGGGAGCTGATCCTGAACGTTCCTCCTGACCTGCTGCTCCAGACTGCTGACCTTCCTAAACTCACGTGCCTTCACATCAACTCTACTCCACCCCCTCTTACTCCATCCTCCAATCAGGTAAGCCTTGCAACTTTCTTAACCCCTCGTACCATTCCCCTGCGTAAGCCTTGCACCCTGTCATGTATGTCCTACGCTTACGTTGCCCTACAGATACGTACATGTCTTTCTCATAGGGGAGAGAAGACTCGGGACGTCTGAGGACACCAGGGACCCCACACCTCCCAAAGAAGGGGAAATACCAAAAGCACAAGCGGAGGAGGAAGGAGAGATTTTTGAAATTGGCACCACAACAGCTGAGTGACGGAGACCGCAGCTTCTGGTAAGCTAATCAATGTATGCCTGCATATTTATAATACATGGTGTGTTTGTTTTATGTTTGTTTTTTGTGATGTGGAAGAAGAATCGCATTTTACCAGTGAAAGTGCCCAGATCCTCATTGGGGAGATAATGGGGTGCAATCGCGATTTAGAAAATATACAGAAAAACATCAATGATGTTCAACAAAAAATGAAGAACATCATTGATGTTTTGGGGAGAGTCTGAAACACCCCAAATTAGCTAGCATAGTTTTTAAATTTTCAAAAACACTTACACTTATACACTTATATTTTACGAAAAGCCAAATTTGGAAGATGCACACAGTGTGTTAACATGTACTATCTCCCATCATGGGGGATCAATGTACGTGTTTTGTGGGTGCAACCCCTTCCTTGCTACTAAAGTGGCTGAGATGAAGGGGTTGCACCCCCAAAACATGTACATTGATACCCCATGATGGGAGATAGCACATGTTGACATTAGGCATGGGATCAGGGGGAAACTGGCCACTTTTTGATTCTGAATTTATGTGCATCTTCCAAATTTGGCTTTTACAGGGGTGACACCCCATGTGATGAAGGCAATATCAGCACAGTTTGTACATACTCATGTCTGATATTGTCTACACTTTTCAAAGTTGAACTTTAAGTTATTGTGTTCTGTATGTTATGCTTTGATACATGCCTGTTTACACAAAAACGCCAAGTTCTAAAAATGTTACTCAAAATGTAAAAATGTAAAACCCTTTTCTAAACGCACATGTGAATGTGCTTTGAGTAAAAAGTTTAATTATGAACAATGTGTGGCTTCCTTTTTCAATGCGCAAAAGCAGTGGAGAAGAATACTCTCAATGGTACACTGATAGAAATTGACCAGAAGCCTTAAGGGCAATCCAGCCTGCTTCAGTCTCTGAAGGAAAAACTGTCTCTGCTGTGCTTTTTTCACACAAAAAAAAGTATTTGAGACCACGACAACTCCCTTGTAATATGCACTCCCAAAAATGTAATAGTGTGCAGCCTTTTCACCTCCTCACCACCTATATAAACCGGGCAATGATTGATCTTTCTTGATCTCCTATAATCCACTATTTTTTCTTTAGTTTTTTCCGTATTGAGTATTAAATCATTTTTTTTTATACCACTCAACCAAATGTTGATTTTCCTGCCTATGAGCAGTCTCATCATTATCTCAGTAAACTTACTAAACATAGAAAAGTTGGAGGTTTAGGTCACGTGGTACTATGAGACTACTACTTAGCATCAGTCTTAGCACAACTAAAGAGCTGGTTTGCACAGCCTCAATCTTCCCTGTAGTCCACAATAGAGAACCAATTTGTCCCTGGCAAAAACCTACATACTTTCTTGCTCTCTCAACAGTTTAAGAGCTGTTTCCCATCATCCTTGCCTCCTACAGTATAAGCATCTCTCAAGGCTTGGAAAACCCTGACCTCCATAGATTGTTGTGAGGAACTAGTGATAGATAGCAAATGTCACCAGCTCTAAAACGTGGCCATGTTTGGGGGAGAAAGGATCACAGTCAATAGTGTGGGTTCTGAACCTAGTGCAGCTAGACAACAGCCATAGCTGGATGATATGGGTAAAACAGTACTCAACAAAACAATCCAGCGCTCAATGGGTTAGTAGAAAAAGCAGTTTTACAACAGGCAGTGGAATGTAAATATGGCTAGTTTAATCAATAATAATCATAAGATCAAATCCTGTTGTCAAGCAAGAAGGAATGGGGAGTGATAAAAAGTAAAAGGCTTACGGTGTCACCAGGGAACCACAGAGCAACCAGGAGCTGACGGCATCCGGGTATAGGGAAAACTCTCACAGAAGGGGGGAGCGCCAATTCCCCTGCTGTGCTGTAGACAAATGTAAGACCCGCTCACCAGCGTGTGGAGGATGGCTGGACGTGCTGGAGAAGGAGGCAAAGGCAGCAGTCGTCGGGAAGGTGGAGAGCCAGACTCTGTGCTTCACGTGCCAGGGATGCCAGAACCGCTGCAGTGCTGACAGGAGGGGGAGAAAGCGCTGCGATGCTGCAGATGAGTTCCCGCTGCTCTCTCCTGGTGTAACCAGACACGTTGGTTGCTGCTCACCACTGCGAGGGAGTGTCCTGGGGCGATGCAATATCTGGAGGGATGGCAACCAGAGCTGGGTTGGCTGACATGGATGATGGTCAGCATTGTTGGAGGTTGTGATGACTGAGACACTTTGTGGAACAGAGTAACCCGCAACCTTGCAACCAGAAGCTTTAAATAGTGTATAGAAGTCGGGAGTTAACAGAGCAGGGGGGCAGGGCACTTTGCACTTTGGTAACTGACGTTAACCCCTCATTGCTCGGAAGATAAACATGAGGAATATACATTGTTTTACATGATCAGAATATCATTAGTGTTATATATAAATAATGGGCAAGCAATTCCAAAAACTCAATAACAATAAAAATATTTTAAAAAAATCCTAAAATAATCAATTCCAAATATAAACACGTATGTTAAAAATATATATAAATGTATAAAGGTATATGTAGCGAATCCTGTGGAGATATATTTACACTCAAGCATGCCCACATGAAATATACCAACAAATAAATATATAAAATATATGCATAGGTGCAATTTAACCACTTGCTTACTGGGCACTTAAACCCCCCTCAGTCCCAGACCAATTTTCAGCTTTCAGCGCTGATGCACTTTGAATGACAATTGCGCGGGCATACAACACTGTACCCAAATGAAATTTTTATCATTTTTTTCCTACAAATAGAGCTTTCTTTTGGTGGTATTTAGTTACAGCTCGGAGTTTTATTTTTTGCTAAACAAACAAAAAAAGATGCAAAAAAAAAAAAAAATCATGTTTTAATAGTTTGTTATAAAATTTTGCAAACGGGTCATTTTTCTCCTTCATTGAAGTGCGCTGATTAGGCGGCACTGATAGGCTGCATTGGTGGGCACTGATGGGCTGCATTGGTGGGCACTGATAGGCTGCATTGGTGGGCACTGATAGGCTGCACTGGTGGGCACTGATAGGCATAGTCAAGGCGGCACTAATAGGCACAGATAAGGCGGCGCCGATGGGCACAGATAAGGCGGCACTGATAGGCAAAGATGGGCACAGATGGCACGGATGGGTGGCACGGATGGGTGGCACGGATGGGCACTGATAGGTACCACTGATAGATGGGACTGATGGGCACTGATAGGTGGCACTGATAGGTGGCTCTGATAGGTGGCACTGCTGGGCACTGATGGGCGGCACTGCTGGGCACTGATGGGCGGCACTGGGGTGCAGCACCTTTGAGGCAGATTGTGGGCACTGTGGGTGGCACTGTGGGTGGCACTGTGGGTGGCACTGTGGGCACTGCTGGGTGGCACTGTGGGCACTGCTGGGTGGCACTATGGGCACTGCTGGGTGGCACTGACGGGGGGCACTAACTTTTTATTAGGGTGGCACTGCAGGGGGCAGGTGGGCACTGGCAGGGGGCAGGTGGGCACTTGCATTGCTGGCCGTGATCGGGACTGATGTCCCGATCACGGCCGCCGGTGATCGGCTTTTTTTTTTTCTCCTCGCGCTGTCAGCGCGAGGAGGAATACTAGCCGATTACCGGCTCCGTTATGTCACCTGATCAGCTGTCATTGGCTGACAACTGATCACGTGATAAGGGGTCGGGACCGACCCCTTGCACGGATCGGTGATCAGGCGAGTCTCATGGACTCGCCGATCACAGAGCGCGCCGCGCGCGCCCCTCAGGGCGCGCGCAGGCCGCTCGTACACGGGACGACGTCAATAGACGTAGTCACGGAAAAGGAGATCCGCGCTGTAGCCGTCAATTGACTATAGCGCGGATCTCAAGTGGTTAAACAACGTGAAACAATGACCTAAAGAATAAAATAAAAAGAAGGGAAGGGAGGAGGGAGAGAGAAAAATGGGGGGAGAGAAAGGAGAAAAGGGACTGGGGAGATGGAGAGGTGGGGGGCAGGGGAAAAGGAGAATGAAGAAAGAGGGGGAAAGGTGAAAAAAGGGGGGGAAAGCTAAAGGAACTAAACAAAACTGCATGTTTCTTATTAGGGATGAGCTGAGTGTTCCAGTCGAACGCATGTTCGACTTGAACACCGTCTGTTCACCCGTTCGGTGAAATCAGAACATTATGGGCCGTTAGCACCAAATTCAAGTGGCGCTTACGGCCAATAATTCACTGTGACATCGCAGTGCATTGCTGGCTGATTATTGGCCAAGCATGTACTATGACCCGCATGCTTGGCCAGTCACAGAGCCGTCAGCGAAGAGAGCCATAATTGGCCACAGGCAAGATGCCTGTGGCTAATTATAGCTCAGGGGGTTTAGTACACGCCCCACACTATGCCTTGCATAGTGTGTTGCGTCGCTAACAGAGAGAGAGAGAGATAGACGGAGAGACAGTGTCTGAATTTCCTTTTAAGCTATTGCAATTACAGTCGGTGTATTGTGCCACCTGCACAGTGTACACCCAAAGCTACCCCAATTGCTTGTGTTCTGCTGGTCCTATACCACAGGCAGCTGTAGCAATTAGTCGGTGTAATACTGTTTTATTGTGGTGTTTTACACCATAATTAAGGTTGCAGCAATGGATATCTTCAAATATGTAAACAATAGAACCATTAACCTGGTAGAGGTCTTTAACCAGGAACATGTTGTCATTAAACAGGATCTGGACAGTCTTTTTAAATATCTCAAACACTGTCTAGAAAAACAATTAAGGGTATGGTGGGATATAGCCATACTTGAGACGTATATCTCTGAAAAGATCACTCCAAGGAGACTAAGGTGGGACTTCTCCCCCAATGATGCAGTGAATGACAAAAGCCTAATGGAAGATTGGTACAAATTTTTTAACCAAAGTGAAACAGAACTACTACAGAAGATAGTCATTAGACGAAGATTTAAACTTAAGAATGTTGAGGCAGAGATACTAATTATAAGGGATGAATCAGTTCCCTTTTAAAGAGACAGCAGAATACAAAGAAAAAGAAAAGATCCTGCAAGAGGCGGTACAGAAGTATGATAAGGAGGTACGGCAAAAAAAACAAAAGAAGTTCAAAAGGGATGTATTAGATTATAAAAATCACCAAGTATACAAATGGCAAACAGATAACATCTATACTGAAGAAGGAAATGACATATCGATGATAGAAGAATCTAGAGAAAACTCACCAACAGATGATAATGAAGGATGGCAACAATCCACTTCAACTCAGAACAGACCTCAGAGAAGTAGACCAGAATATTACACACCGGATTACAGAAGGGCCGATCGAAGTCCGGTAAGAGGGCAACAGCCTGCCCAATATGCCAGTAGGGACTATTATGACGTCCCCCACACACCGCACATACCAAGACACCGGAATAGATATTCCCCATTGAGGGAGCAACAACCCCACACTCCACATAGAGAACAATACCAGGGGAGGAATAATCATCGTTTTTTTCACAGGGAACAAGGGCACAGACCCCATGGCCCAAGACAATGGACCACCCCATATGGACCCCCGCATGGAAGGAGACCATTCCGTTATCCAGCAAGGAACCAATATCATGGACATCCTTGGCAGAATGGGGGTTGGAACCCCAGATGGACCAAACAGGGGCATACGAGAGGGAACCATGCCGATCGACCAGATTTGAGATGGGAAGAGAGAAAGGAGTACATGTACCGAACACCGAGAAGAGAACAAGAAAACGAAATAGAGGAAAGAGGGGAGGAAACAAGAAAAAGAAGGTAACAGTAGGTCAGGGAGTATACAATTTAAGCACGGCTACATTTGACGAAGAAGAACTGAAAGTTTTAGATCTAGGCCTTAAATATGCCCCAGATAAAGAATTAGATAAGTTCAAGGCCTATATAGACCTACAGAAATTTATCAGGAAACTAAACATCAAAAAAAAATTTGCCAAGAAAGAACAGGGACAAGGAAGTGATGGAAACAGCATTTATGGACACTCCGGCCAAAACAGTGTTTATAAACACTCTAATCTTAAAAATAATTCCAATTTTACCCTAAAGTACAACAAAATGACAGCATAACAGTGTTCAAAAAAATGGTGGAGAAGGACTTGAAAGAACTGAAGATCAAGAAAACAAAAGGAAGGGGCCTGTGGAAAACCATTAAACAATTGGAGAAGAAGAAAAACATAGTAATACGTCGGACAAGGGAGGAGGTTTAGTGATACTGAACAAAGAGGACTACAAAAAGGAAATGGACAAACTACTGGCCGAGGAAGATACATATAAAAAACTGAAGAACAATCCGAAGAAGGAATATGAAAAGCGACTCAACGCATTTGTTAAAAAGGGAGAAAGCAATGGAATATTAAACAAGGAAGCAAAATACCTAACTCCAAAAGCAGCAAAAACTCCTGTAATCTATTATGTGCCAAAAGTACATAAAGATGAAGAAAAAAACCCAGGAAGACCCATAATCAGTGGCATTGAGTCCCTGTTTTCAAGACTAGGAGAATACATTGATGGCTATTTACAACCTCTAGTAGTAGACGGAAAATCGTATCTAAAAGATAGTAAACAGTTACTCGCAGAACTGAAAAACATTAATATAGCAGAAGAGGACATACTAGTTACGATTGACGTCAACTCATTATATACCAATATTAAACAGGAACACGCTCTGAGCAGTACAGAATGGGCGCTACAATGATTGTCAGATCTCAAACAGGAACAAATCAACTTTATAGTGGAAGGCCTAAAATTGGCAATGACACATAACTACTTTTGGTACCAGGGCACATATTACACCCAAACTAAAGGGGTAGCCATGGGAGCAAAGTATGCTCCCAGTGTGGCAAATCTTTTCCTCAATAGATGGGAAGAGGAACAAATCTATAGCGTATCGAGCGTATCTATAGCGTATCGAGACAAAACTTAAAAATGTACCGCATATATAGACGATATTATTATCATATGGAGAGGTTCAGTGGAAGAACTAGAATTTTTTTTTTTGATGAGATCCGTCAAAATGCATATGGTATTTCCTTCACTGGAAGCTGGAATACACAAAGCATAGACTACTTGGACCTACAGATTTTTAAAGAGAATGGCCAAGTAGGCACACGGACTTATTTTAAGGCCACTGACCATAATGGGTATATCCCAACCAATAGTTGTCATCATCCAAAATGGATAAACAATATCCCCAAAGGTCAACTTATGCGGATACATAGGAATTGTAGTAACCAGGGGGATTTCGAGAAGCAGGCCGATCAAATTATAGAAAGATTTGTCACCAAAGGGTATAAGAAGAAAGAGTTATGTGACCTAAAAGGAAAAGTGTGCCAAATGGAAAGAGACAGGCTAATTGATGGAGTACCAAAGAAAAGACAAAAAAGAACAATAAAAAGATGGAAACAGCATTCCTGACAGGATACAACCGACAATACAAGGGTTTAGAACAAATCTTTAGAAAACATTGGCCCATCTTACAAACCGATGAAACATTAAAAACTCTATTACCAAAGAAGCCACTTTTCATATACAGGAAAGCCCCTACGCTCAGAAATAGACTAGCGAAAAATACCATTGACCCACCAAAACATGTAAAAATCTTTGAAAACCTAAAGGGATTTTTTAAATGTGGAAGATGCCTCCCTTGCAAAACCAGTACAAAAACTACCAAGAAGACCAAGTTCACATCCTCTTCCAATGGAAAGGAATTCAAAATCAATGAGCTCATTACATGCAATAGTACTTATGTCACTTATGTCATTGAGTGTCCGTGCCGGAAACAATATGTGGGCAGGACCACATGACAGTTGTACATAAGAATTAGGGAACAAATCAAAAAAGGATATAATAATCATAGTGTTTCCAGACATTTCAGGGACTACCATGGTCGAGACCCCAAACTCATGATATTTTACGGGATTGATAAAATAAAAGGCCATTAGAGGGGAGAAGACAAGAACAAAAGTCTCACAAAACGAGACCAAATGTATATTCCTTTTGTACACATTACAGCCCGCAGTTATAAACATAGATTTAGATTTAAACTGCTTTCTGACCAATTACTAGCAGCTTACCCCCCCCCCCCCCCCCTTTTTGGCAACTTCCCTCTTTTTTCGGTCATTGCACTCTAATATTAACAACTTCTTATCCTTTTATCTTTTATTTACATTTCCTTAACAAATGTGTCACACTGATATGATCGAATGTAATGCATTCAAATAAGTCGAGTGTCGTACATTCTTTAATATTCATATTCAGTATGGCTCGACCTTTATGAATGGGGCTCATAAAAATTATATTAACAATTAGAATTCTTCTCCTTTTTTTCTTTTCCTTTTCTTCTTTTTATGTTTAGTCTTATTTTTACATGAACATTTTTTCAGTCATAGTACTTTAATTCAAACAAGTTTACCGCACCATACACCGCGGAAGAGTAACGTACCGACATGATCGAACGTAATGCATTCAAACAGGTGGAATGTCATATTTATACACATCCGTATGGCCAGGGTAAAAATAAAAATAATTATATTAACAATAAGGTCTTCGACCTACTTTAAGATAAATCACTTCTATATCTCCCCTCTTACATAAGCAATTAGGAGCATAGAAATATGGGGTTTCTATTGATATTTTTATTGATATGCTTATATGGGAGTTCCCATTCATTTATCCATTCAGGATTTTTATATTTTTATTCACAAAAATTGTTTTCTCCCACATACACTGGGAGGCACCTTAAGTGTTTTGTCCTTAGCAGGGCATACTTAGACAAATATACTTTATATAATTCCCATATAAGCGCATATAGTTTTTATATTCTAATATATTTCAATTTTATTCTTATTTTTATTTTTATTTTATTGTATTCTCATTTTTAATTGTAATTTTTATTTAATTGTATTTTTATTTCTTTTTATATTAATGTTGTTATTCAATTGCGCTTGTTCTCTATGAGAAAATAAGGTGTGGTGGACCAACATACAAATGATTGGTTTTCAATCTTTATCTTTATTTTGATTTTTATACTCGCCACCGCCGCATATTTATATTTATATTATTAAGCTGCTGATTCAACACAGGAGAAGGACGTAACGCTGTCCGTGCCCTGTTACTATGAATAACAGGCAAGTTTACCTGACATTCCATTCCAGTATGTAAAATGGTGTTTATGCGTCTGCGCCGCATAAACCTTCTAGCTAACAATACCAGGCACGTTCACCTGACATCTCATTCCAGTATGTAAAATGGTGTTCATGCGCTCGCGCATGCACCGTACAAGCACTACACCCTATATTAAGAGAGAGGAGTACCAAGATGGCCGCTCCAGACGACGTCCAATAACGTGGCCTATTGTGAACTCGCACTCTCCCTTAGCCCTTGTACACACGGTCGGAGAATCTGTCGGAATGAGTCTTATCGGACTGTGTCATCAGATAATATGACTGTGTGTGGTATGCATCGGACTGATTCCGTATGAATCTCCGTCCGACCCAATTTTCCAACATGTTGGAAATATTTCCCGACCAACTGGGCCGGACGGACCTAATCCGATCATGTGTAGAGCATTTTGATCGGACCAAGTGCCACGCATGCTCAGATCAAATTCCTACATCAAAGCTATTGGCTACTAGCCTGAATGTAGTCCCATCGTAACGAAATTACGTCATCACGTTCTGAAAGATCGTATTTTTCGCCAACTTGGCCCGACCGTGTGTATGCAACAGTTTCGAACAAGATCCGACGGACAAAATCCGACAGGCAAAATCCGACGGATTTGGTTGTGGAAATCTCCGACCGTGTGTACAGGGGCTTACAAGGCGGCGGCGGGGAATATAAACATCTTTTAAAGGCATATCATAGAGGCGCTGTTTTTCTCTTACCTAATGTGAGTAGTAACTTTGCACACAATAAAATCTTGTATTTTAAACTGGATTACACTATGGATCTTTCATTTTTATTCACAATGAGGAAATGAGAACTGGATGGTAACCGGACTAGCTCCATACAGCGACATGGGGGCTTACACTGTGGAGGCGATTTAACCCCTATTGGGGCAGGGGAGCTGGTGAGTGCAGAAGTTTGTCTTATGCACGGAAATCGCACCGGTTGCAATTCAGGATACACCAAACACTGAGCACATTGTCACTTTGATTTGATTACCGAGGAACCTTCTGATATTTTCGCTTTTGGACTTTCTTTTAATTTTTTGGACTATTTTATGTGTTTTTTCCTTGGTTTCTGATGTTTTTTATTTTTGCGATTTTACACCCTGAGAGGCTTTTTATGGACGCTAAAGCATCAGATACTTCATTAACACGTTTTTTGCACTAATATAAGCACACAGCACCTTTGATAGCACTAACTGTGGTTTTCAGAATGCATATATGTATTTTCTAATATTGCAATTTTCTGGCGACTATACACGTTTATATTAATATTGTATTTTTCTATTCTCGTATTTTACATGCAATTTGCAAATAATAATTTAGCACTTTGGGTGACAGTCACATTTTAGACACTTAGTTAAAGAGGAAGTAAACCCTGATGGGTTTACTTCCTCTTTTTTTCCCTGCAAAGGTAAAGCATAATGGACTACTATGCATCGCATAGTAGCTCATTATGTGTCACTTACCTGACACAGGAGCCAGCGAAGTCGCCGCTGTCCCCTGTAGTCCGCCGCATCCATCTTGCTGGTGGCGTCTCGCAGCTCCGCCGAATGACAGCGGCGAAGCCGCGATGACGTCACTCCCGCGCATGCGCACGGGAGTCGCGTCTCGCAGCTCCGCCGCTGCCATTCGGCAAAGCCACGATGACGTCACTCCCGCGCATGCGCACGGGAGTCGACAAATTAGGCAGCTCCATTCTTGGACTTGCCGCGTTTAGTGCGCCTGTGCATGCGCCGTAGACAGCGGTGCCCATTTTCGGGCAAATATCTCCTAGGTTTAGGAGATATTGCTTGGACCTACAGGTAAGCCTTAATCTAGGCTTACCTGTAGGTCAAAGTGGTTTGAAAGGGTTTACTTCCTCTTTAACTCATTTATTTCCAGATTGGTTTTTATATGGCACAGGTGTGCAATTAATAGTAGGCGAGCGCCGTAGCTACCACTTCAGTAATCTAATTACAGTCGGTGTACTGTGTCATCTGCACAGTTTGCACCTAAAGCTACCCCAATTGCTGCTGTTCTGCTGATCCTATAACGCAGGCAGCTCCAGTAATTACAGTTGGTATATTGTATCATCTGCACAGTGTGCACCCGAAGCTGCCCAATTGCTGGTGTTCTGCTGATCCTATACCACAGGCAGCTGCAGTAATTACAGTCGGTGTATTGTGCCACCTGCACAGTGTACAGCTAAAGCTACCCCAATTGCTGGTGTTCTTCTGATCCTATACCGCAGGCAGCTCCAGTAATTGCAGTTGGTGTATTGTGTCATCTGCACAGTGTACGCCTAAAGCTACCCCAATTGCTGGTGTTCTGCTGATTCTATGCGCAGGCAGCTGTAGAAATTACAGTTGGTGGACTGTCATCTGCTCAGTGTGCACCTAAAGCTACCCCAATTGCTGGTGTTCTCATAGTAATAATACTACAGGCAGGCAGTTGATTCTGCTAGCTGCAGTATACTCAGTATATATGTCCCAGCTTTGTGCAGCCACATCCCTGCAGGCCATTAGTATGTCTGGAAGGCCAACAAGGAGAGGCAGACAGCCACGAGCCAATAAAAGAGGGCAAGCAGGCTCTGTGTCTAGAGGCAACAGTGCTGGTCGTGTATGCAGTGCATCCTCATCAGCACGTGGCCATGGGACATGCTTGTCCTTATTTTCGGCAGCTGGACATGTTGAGCTGCAACATGCCGAAGACTTGGTAGAGTGGATGACCAAGCCCTCCTTATCCTCTCTCACCCAGGCTCAGGGAACTGGCAAAGCAGCTGCCAACGCCGCCTCTTCCCTCGTCTCAATAACATCAGTCACTCCTTCCCTAGCCCCACCATGTCCTCCTCCCGAGGAGTCCCCCGAACTGTTTGAGCACAGTGTTGGATACATGCTCCAGGAGGATGCCCAGCGTTTTGAAGGCTCTGATGATGACACCCAGCTAGAGGAAGGCAGTAACGTGAGCCCAGAGAGAGTGGATGCCCAAGAAGGACAGCAATCTGGCAGTCATGTTCCACCAGCTGCAGCATACTGCCAAGTTTGCTCCAGTGATGAGGAGGGAGGGGATGATGAGGTCACTGACTCCACGTGGGTGCTTGATAGGAGAGAGGAGGAGGCACATCTCCAACAAGGCAGGATGCCCTCCAGGGGCTAGCTAAAGGGCAGCACACCGACTGAATCACACCAGAGTTCTGCCTGTGCAGGGCGCTGCCTCTGCACGTTATTCCAAGAGTTCTTTGGTGTGGGTTTTTTTTGAGACGAGTGCATCAGATCGCACCGCTACTATTTGCAACATATGTCTCAAGTGCATCTCGCGTGGCCAAAACATCAGCCGCTTGGGCACCACATGTTTGAGACATATTTTCAGACATATGTCGACCTGCCATGCAGTTCATTGGCAAGCATACCTAAAAAACCAACACCAAAAAACAAAGTGGGCCTCTCCTTGCTCCTCATCAGCTGGGATCTCCAACCCCACTATACCTTCAGTCCTCTCTGAAACCTACACTGAGAGGAATGAAAGTGTAGAATTAAGTGTGTCACAGCCAAGTACTTGCGGGCAATCTGATAGCGGTACAACAGCGTCCGATTGTACCAGCCAAATTTCCCTGCCCCAGCTGCTGGACCGTCGAAAGAAGTTCACTCCCAGCCATCCACATGCCCAGCGGTTGAATGCTAGCTTGGCTAAATTGCTAGCACTTCAACTGCTGCCTTTTCAGTTGGTAGACTCAGCCCCCTTCCATGAATTTGTGCAGTGTGTGGTTCCTCAGTGGCAGGTTCCCAAATGCCACTTTTTCTCACAGAAGGCAAGTCCAGCTCTCTACCGGCATGTTGAAGGCAATGTCCATGCCTTGCTGGACAGGACGGTCATCGGTAAGGTGCATATTACCTCTGACTCATGGTCCAGCAGGCATGGACAGGAACATTACCTATCTTTCACGGCGTATTGGGTGACTCTTCTGGCAGCTGGGAAGGTTGCAAGACAAGGTGCAGTAGTGTTGGAGGTTGTTCCGCCACCACGCCTCCAAAATGCTACTACTGGTGATTGTGACACACCTCTCTCCTCCACCCCCTCCTCTTCTCCCTCCATGGCCTCTTCCTGTGCTTTGTCCTTGGAACAAGCGGTGCTCTGTAGGCGTTCAAGGAACTATGCAAGTACGCAGGCAAAAAGATGCCATGCTGTGCTTGCACTAGTGTGTATGGGGGACAGGAGCGACACTGGGGCAGATATTCTGTCAGCTCTTTAGGGGAGGCTGAGAGGTGGTTGAAGCCGCCCCACTTTAAGCCAGGAATGGTGGTTTGCGACAATGGCACCAACCTCCTACGGGGGCAACTGACCCATGTGCCCTGTGCCGCTCACGTCCTTAACTCGGTGGTGCAGCATTTCTTGGGAAGGTACCCGGGCTTACAGGATGTCCTGAGGCAGGCCTGGAAAGCCTGTGTGCATTTCCGCCGGTCATATAATGCCAGTGCTCGGCTGGCTGACCTCCAAAAGGAATTGAACCTGCCCAAGAACCGCCTAATCTGTGACATGCCCACCAGGTGGAACTCAATGTTGGCCATGCTGCAGCGGCTGCACATGCAGCAGAGGGCCAACAATGAGTACTTTTGCGACTACGGCACCAGGACAGGAGAGCTTTTTTTTTTTTTTTATTTTTTTTTTTCCCACGCCAGTGGGCCATGATCAGGGATGCATGCACTGTCCTGTCACCATTTGAGGAGGCCACAAGGATGGTGAGCGGTGAAAGTGCATGCATCAGTGACACTGTACCTCTTGTCCACCTGTTGGAGCACACACTGAGTGGAATAATGGACAGGGCACTTGAGGCAGAACAGAGGCGAGAAGAGGAGGACTTCCTTGCCTCTCAAGGCCCCCTTTATCCAGACAGTGTTCCTGCTGCCCTGCTGATCACACAGGAAGAGGAGGAGGAGGATTGTGTCAGCATGGAGGTGGAGCCTGGCACTCAGCATCAGCAGCAGTCTTTTAGGGATAATTTACAGTCCCAAGAAACCTGTGGACTTGTTTGTGACTGGGAGGAGGTGGCTGCATATCAAGTCGTCCTTAGTGACCCAGAGGACTCTGGACCAAATGCCTCAGCTGACCTATGCTACATGGCCTCCCTGATCCTGCAAAGCCTGCAGACGGATCCTCCTATTCAGCGGATCAAGGAGAGGGATCATTACTAGCTGTCAACTCTCCTTGATCCATGGTAAAATTGTAAGGTTGCAGACCTTATCTTGCCATTGCAGAGGGAGCAGAGGATGAGACATCTTTGGGAGGCCTTGCAGAAAGGTCTGTGCAATGCTTTCCCAGAGACTGGGAGGTTACAAATTCCTGGTCCTGGACAATGTGTTGCTGAGGCTTTGGTCAGTCACAGAAGGAGCGGTGAAGGTGTCCGTCTAACCGATGCGTTCAGACAATTATTTAGTTCGCAGCCCCAAGGTATGAAGAGTTCCAGCAACCATTGCCAGCATCTTATTTACATGTTGCAGGAATACCTAGGGGCAAGATCAGACTTGGACACCTTTCCCACAGAAAATCCTCTGGCTTACTGGGTCTTGATGGATCACTGGCCAGAGCTTGCACAGTATGCAATTGAGCTACTGGCCTGTACTGCATCCAGCGTTCTTTTGGAACACACATTCAGTGCTGCTGGAGGCTTTGTAACCGATCAGAGGATGCGCCTGTCCACAGACTCGGTTGATCGACTGACCTTCATAAAGATTAATCGGTCTTGGATCGCCACCAGCTACCAAGCACCTGAAGCTGATGTAACGGAATATTTTTTTTTGAAATGTCAGATCCCTTCAAGACTGCCTATGCTGATGCTGAGTGACTATCCTGTTATGCTGACTGACTATCCTCTTCCTCCTCAATGATCCTGCTGATGGCTTGGAAGAACATTTTTAGTTCTGGGAACCGCCACCAGTGGTTAAGACCCAATTTATCAGCCCCGGTTTAATAGGGGCGGGTAATTACAATTGCTGATGCAATACTTTGCAGCAGGGCTCATTCCTGTGCTCCAACTAAAGTTTCTGTGAGGTGTTGCAGTTTTGTGGCACCAGTGCCTAAGGCCCAATTTTTCTGCCCCTGTTCAACAGGTGCATGTAATTACAATTATTGATATAATTCACAGCAGGGCGTTCCAGCGCCCACCAAGAGTTACTTTCAGGGCATACAGTGTTGTGGCAACACCAACACCTGGAGCTACACTTTAGAAATGTACCGGTTCAAAATTACAAACAGATTCTACTTAACACAACAAACCTACACAGTCCCTGTCTTGTTTGCACCGCCTGTATACTGCTGTTCTGAGTATATAGGGCCTGGGGGCCCCACGCCTTTCCTTTTTTTAATTTGAGTACGGGGTTCCCCTTAATATCCATACAAGACACAAAGGGGCTGGAAATGGGCAGGGGGGCTACCCATGCCATTTTCTCAATGATTTTCATCCATATTGCCGGAACCAGACATTGCATTAAAACCGCAAACAGTTTTTTAAATTATTTTTTTCCTTTAGAAATGTCATTTTGTGCAGGGACTGTTCTAAACATGGGAAATGCGTGCCACTTCAAAGGCATACTATAGACACCCCCCAGGCACGATATTGAAAGGAATATTTCACTTTTTTTTCCCTTTAAGTGTCATTAAAATCGGTGCTCCTGAAAAAACGTCAATTTTTAAAACTTTTTTTTGCATTGATACATGTCCCATGGGGCAGGGGCCAGGTCCCCAAACCCTTTTTTGGACAATAACTTGCATATTAGTCTTTAAAAAGAGCACTTTTGATTTAGAACGTTCGAGTCCCATAGACTTTAATGGGGTTCTAAAGTTCAAGCAGTTTCTAATTGCTTGTTTAATCCCTTGGGGGCAAAAGAGTCGAACATATATATCCAAAATACTTTCCTCTTGCATAACAGGTAAAATCTCTAATTTCAAAACAAAAAAACGGGCAGTGGCCAGTTTTTTTGTTAAAATCTCTCATTTTCAGTAAAGGTTCCTTTGGGGATGGTCTCTATGACAAAAACTTCAAGGCATTTAATATCATCATTATGCATACGATGAAAATGCTGTGGAACGCTATGTTCATCACATCCTTTCTTGATGAGTCTACGGTGATCACCAATTCTTGCGCGTAAAACACGTATAGTGCGACCCACGTATAAAAGGCCGCATAGACACTGTAAAACATATGTAACAAAATCTGTAGAGCATGTGATGAATTGTTTTATTATATAGCTTTTACCTATATCTTAATCTTATTGGTAATCTGATTGCTGCTATGAGTTATAAATTGACAGGTCAGGCATCCCCATGACATAGTCGTCCACTCTCGAACAATTTCTCCTCAGGCTTTTGAACTGTCCAGTAAGAATTTTGGGGTGGTAGCAGCTGTTAAAATTCAGGTAGGAATTCCCACTACAGGAGGTCTCGAGTTACGAACCTCCAATTTGCGAACAACTTACGAACGGCAGGTGGCACCGGCAGGCACATCGGAAAACAGTGGAAAACAACGTAAAACAACGTCGGAGAACAGCAGAAAAAGACATCAGAAACCGCAGAAAACATCGGAAAATTACGTTCTGCGCATGCGTATTCGAATTATGAACAAATCCGGCTTAAGAACAAACAGGCAGTCCCTAACCTGTTCATAATGCGGGGACTGCCTGTAGTGGGTTTAACGTGATTTTTGGTAACAATACCACTATGATCATGGGTCAGCACTAGATCCAAAAACACCAACTCGTTGAAGTCGAGTATATGTGTAAAGGACAAGCCAAAGAGTTTGGCATTGCAGTGGGCCACAATAGAGGGGAACACATCCGGGCCACCACTCCAGATGAGCAAGATATCATCAGTATATCTGCCAAAATACACAATGTGCTCAGCAAATGGGTTGTTGGCCCAGATGTGTCCCTCTTCCCAGTAGCCCATCATTAGGTTGGCTTATACAGGAGCAAAGTGCTCATGGCTATACCCCTGCATTGTAAATAAAACTGTTCAAAACATGTAAAAAAATGGTGTCTTAAACAGAATTCAGTTGATTTAACCAGAAATTGTGACTGCAAGGAATTAAAGTCTCTATTATGGGTGAGGAAATGTATGGCCATAAGGCCTACCTCATGGGGTATGGATGTATATAGGGAGGCGACATCAAGAGACGTCCATATACATCCCTCTTCCCAAGTGTAGTGTTGGAGGGCATCAATATCTTGACCTGAGTCTCTGATATAGGATGGGAGTTGGCAAATCAGGGGTTGTAGAAAAAAATCAATATACACTGATAAGCCATTAGTAAAGAATTTGGTACTAACCACTATTGATCTTCCCGGGGATCGATCAGAGACTTGTGTACTTTCGTAAGATGGTAAAAGTACAGTGTGTTATACTCAGAGGGAACCAGGAATTGTCTTTCCTTTTTGTTGAGCTCTCCTTTTTCCCAGGCCTCATAGACAAGGGTTTTGAGTTCTAATTGGTATCCAGTGAGAGGGTCAGCTACCAGTTTAAGGTAAGTATCAGTATCAGCTAGCAGCCGACTTGCCTCTTTGATGTAATCTACTCTGTTCTATACCTCTAGGCTCCCACCCTTGTCAGCTTGTCTGATAGTGATGTCAGGATTGGCTGTCAGATCTTTTAGAGCTTGGCTTTCTTCTTTTGTTAGGTCATGTTTATTGGTTGGTGGGGGTGTCAGTGCTAGAAGATCTTTATATAGAGCTTGATAATGGGTCTCTATATAGGGACCCTTTGAATGTGTTGGGAAAAACTTGGATTTTGGTCTGAATGTAGTATGTGTAACTGATGGTTCTAGAAATGGTGTTGGGATACATCCCTCTGTATGGCCCCCTTCCAAGAGTTCTTCCAGAATCTGGAGCATGCCATCATTATATTCAGTGTGAGGCACCTTATCTAATTCGGAACAAGGTTTATTGGTGCCTCCCGTGGTCTTTTTATGACTGCATGAGCGATCGTATAAAACAATGTCAATTTTTAAATAAGCCAAATTTATTGAGCCCTACTGAGGGGGAAAAGCTGAGACCCTTTTGGAGCAATAAATATTCAGAGGTGAGGAGAGGGTATGAGTGGACAGATTATACATTTTTATTGTACGGACTCCTATATTAGCTCTGTTCTTTCTTGTTTCTTCCTGCTAATTCCTCCTCTAATTTTCTTTTTTTCTTGTAAACTCCCTTTGGAGGCGACGTTCGAAAATTCGGATTGTGAAAAGGCATTACCTGACTGTCCTGTTCTAATGGGAAGGGATGAAGGTCTAAGATATCTTGAGATTTTGGCCTTGCACCTAATAAAATGTAACTATCCAGGTCAGGTCAGGACAGGGGACTGTTAGGCCGCGTACACACGCGGGGACTGTTCGCCCAACTTTGTCCGTCAAACAGTTTCGGCAAACAGTCCGCTCAAAATTAGCATGGACGGACATGGCCACACACGACGGACGAACAGTTTGCTGAAACCGTGCGCGATGACGTGAACGGCACGTACGACGGGACGAAAAATACGACGTCCTATACACTGCATTATAACTTTCGGCGTGTAAATCCTTTCTGAGCATGCGCGGAACTTAGTTTGACGAACAAGCCTACACACGAGGGGACTGTTCGCTGAAACAAGGTTTCAGCGGACAGTTTTTCGGAATTTCCGAAAAACCTTGTTCAGCGGACTGTTCGCTGAAACTGTCCGCTGAAAGCCCACACACGAGCGGACTGTTTGCCGAAACACTGTTCAGCGGACAAAGTTGGGCGAACAGTCCCCGCGTGTGTACGCGGCCTAACTGTTATGAATTGGTATGTTGTATATTGGGAGTTGAGATGGAATGTGCGAGGATGGTGCAGAATTAGCTGCATGTACCGGAATGGATGAAATAATTTCCTCTGGGAAGGAGGGTAGGGATGGGGTTAGGTCTAGAACAGTGATGACTGGTACGTTAACAGATGAATTGATGCTGCTAATTTGGTTGGATATCAGTGTGTGGGGGAGTATGGAACTCAGAATGAGCCCATGTTGGGGGGGGGGGGGGGGGGTGCGGACAGGTAACCCTCTGTGGGTGCGGGGATGGATACCTATGTCTATAACATGTCCAACCAGTATACAGAGCACTGGTTGTACTGGTGAGTTTACTTGCTATTTTTATACAATAAAATGTAAAAGGGTTTTATGCTATGCGAGTGTCCCCTTGTTTTGCATATGGATTGAGTCATTGTGTTGAAAACCCTGAGGACTGGGAGAGAAAGGTTCCAGCTTGGCTTCCTGTGATGGTTCACTCCGATCATTTACATATGCGATTTCTGATCTCACTTAAACCTGGGATCTTTCGCTCTGGTAAACGGCCATAATCCGCTTTTGGTGGAAGTACTCCTTTGGACTTTTTTCAACACGTATTTCCGTTGGTGTTATTTTCCATCCAACACTGGACTTCATATGATCCTTTGCATGTTAAATCTATTGGGATTTTTTTTTGGACTATTTCATATTTTTGCTTATTTTGTGTTGTGCACCAGAATATGGATTATAAGCTACCTAATATTGTGTATTAATTTGGTTCACATTTTACATATGAATTATATTTTATTTATATTACTTATATAATTTATTCACACTAATAAGATATCATTTATCTATTTATTTTACACAAATTAATCTAATTTACTCATATGGCGAGTTCACTTGGGGGTGGTATATTATCTACACATTATTTATTATATGCGATTCTTCTATGAATTTTTTGTAAAGTTTTTTTCACTGCATTTAGCGCAGCTCCTTATGATATAGCGTTTTAGTGTCATAGTATAACGATTTGAGCTGCTACTCATAGGGTGGTTTTTTGAATAGTGCAGTTTTGTTTCTTTAGCATAAAATAACCCCTGGTGGTGGACTTTTTAAAGCGCGTACAAAAGATAAAATGTAAATGAGAAACAAAATGTATTAATTGAACTATCATAAAAACATATCATAGAAAAATAGCTTAAATAACATGGTTATCTGTAATATATAGTACAGTAAGCTATAAAGTTTGTCCAGCCTACGTGTTTCGGAGCACTCACATCTTCTTCCTTGGGGGGAGTATGTAGCAAAAGCACATTTCTTCTATTAAAAAAACAAATAACAAGTATTAGAACATGAAGATAATCATATACATTGGTGAGTATTATATAAATCTCTGTGTAATGTACTTACAAATCAAAATTAAGTATTAAATAGATATTCCATGATGTTTGTAATTAAAAGCAACAAGACAAATCAGGCATTTAGAGTGATTTCTTAATCTCAAAGGCTCCCCGAAATAGATGGTATCAAATATCTAAGCCAAGAAACCTATAGATGTTCTACTGCAGGTGGACAGCAAGTCCCACAATATCCCCAAACCCGTTGAGTGGGCAGAGAAAGGGACTAGAGGAAACACTGGTGCAGGGTAGCAGTCAGCCCTGTGAAAAAGAGGAGTATGGATTGATCTTTTTAGAAAAATAGATTTAAAAATAATGAATTGGTTCAAAAATTCATTATTTTGATCTCCAGTGAAAATGAATCAATTAAATTCCATCTATTCATTTTAGTAATATTAGCATTTACGTACCTGGAGCAGTAGTCAAAGTCGAATATACAGCTTGATATAGGCTTCAAAAAATGGTGTCTAGTGGTGACTATAATAAAAAAATAAAAAATCATTGAGAAAAATGGCAACGGTCAAAGTGCCCCTTTGGCGGGCGCTGGAACGCCCTGCTGTGAACGATTATATGAAAAATTGAGGCATTGGGCCTTAGGCACTGGTGCCATGACACTGCAACCTCTCCCATATACTCTAGTTGGAGTGCAGGAATGAGCCCTGCTGCAAAGCATTGCATCAAAAATTGTAAATTACATGCCCCTGTTAAGCAGGGGCTGAAAATTTGGGTCATAGGCACTGGTGCTGGTGCAACGACACTGCAACCTATCCCAGATACTCTAGTTGGAGTGCAGGAATGAGCCCTGCTGCAAAGCATTGCATCAAATATTTTGATTACATGCCCCTGTTAAACAGGGGCTGAAAAATTGGGCCTTAGCCACTGGTGGCATCAACCAGAACCAAAAATGTTCTTCCAAGCTATCAGCGGGATCATTGAGGAGGATGAGGCTAGTCAGTCAACATAACAGGACAGTCACTCAGCATCAGCATAGGCAGTCTTGAAGGGATGGGACATTTAAAAAAAAATTATTCAGTTACATCAGCTTCAGGTGCTTGGTAGTTGGTGGTGATCCAAGACTGATTCATCTTTATGAAGGTCAGTTGATCAACCGAGTCGGTGGACAGGCGCACCCTGTGATCGTTACAAAGTCTCCAGCAGCACTGAAGGGGTGTTCCGAAAGAACACTGGATGCAGGACAGGCAGTAGCTCAATTGATTACCGTGCAAGCTCTGGCCAGTGATCCATGCTCAAGACCCAGTAAGCCAGAGGATTTTCGGTGGGAAAGGTGTCCAAGTCTGACCTTGCCCCTAGGTATTCCTGCATGTAAATCAGACGCTGGCGATGGTTGCTGGAACCAATCATACCTTGGATCTGCGGACTAAAAAATTGTCTGAACGCTTCGGTCAGACGGCCACCTTCTCCACCACCCCTTCTGTGACTGACCAAAGCCTCAGCAACACGTTGTCCAGGACCAGGAGTTTGTAACCTCCCAGTCTCTGGGAGCGCATTGCACAGACCTTTTCTGCGAGGCCTCCCAGAGATGTCACATCCTCTGCTCCCTCTGCGATGGCAAGATAAGGTCCGCAACCTTACTCTTGTAATGTGTATGAAAGAGAGTGGACAGCTAGTAATGGGTCCTCTCTTTGATCCGAAGAATATGAGGATCCTTCCGCAGGCTTTGCAGGAGCAGGGAGGCCATGCAGCGTAGGTTAATGAGGCATTTGGTCCGGAGTCCTCTGGGTCACTAAGGACAACATGATCCGCAGCCATCTCCTCCCATCTACGTACAAGTCCACGGGTTTCTCTGGACTGTAAACCATCCCTAAAAGACTGCTGATGCTGAGTGCCAGGCTCCACCTCCATGCTAACACAAGCCTCCTTCTCCTCCTCGTCCTCTTCCTGTGTGATGGGTGGGACAGCAGGAACACTGTCTGGATAAAGGGGCCTTGAAAGGCAAGAAATTCCTCCTCTATCTGCCTCTGTTCTTCCTCAAGTGCCCTGTCCATTATTCCACGCTGCGTATGCTCCAACAGGTGGACAAGAGGTACAGTGTCACTAATGAATGCATTGTCACTGCTCACCATCCTTGTGGTCTCCTCAAATGGTGACAGGACAGTGCATGCATCCCTGATCATGCCCCACTGGCATGGTGAAAAAAACCCGAGCTCCCCTGACCCTGTCCTGTGCCGTAGTCACACAGGTACTCATTGATAGCCCTCTGCTGCGTGTGCAGCAGCTGCAGCATGGCCAACGTTGAGTTCCACCTGGTGGGCATGTCATATATAAGGCGGTTCTTGGGCAGGTTCAACTCCATTTGGAGCTAAGCCAGACGAACACTGGCATTAAAGGATCGGCAGAAATGCACACAGACTTTCCTGGCCTGCCTCAGGACATCCTGTAAGCCTGGGTACCTGCCCAAGAACCACTGCACCACCAAATTAAGGATGTGAGTCACACAGGGCACATGGGTCAGTTGTCCCTATTGGAGGGCGGAGAGGAGGTTGGTGCCATTGTCGCAAACCACCATTCCTGGCTTAAGCTGGCGTGGTGTCAACCACCTCTCGGCCAGCCCCTGCAGAGCTGACAAAATATCTGCCCTAGTGTGCCTCCTGTCCCCCAAACAAACCAGCACAAGCGCGGCATGGCATCTTTTTGAGTGTGTACTTGCGTAGCCCCTTGAACACCTATGGAGCACCGCTGGTTCCGAGGACAAAGCACTGGAAGAGGCCATGGAGGAAGAAGGGGTGGACGAGAGAGGTGTGTCACAACCAGTAGTAGCATTTTGGAGGCATGGTGGCGGAACAACCTCCAACACTACTGCACCTTGTCAAGCATCCTTCCCAGCTGCCAGAAGAGTGACCGAATGGGCCATGAAAGATAGGTAATGTCCCTGTCCATGCCTGCTGGACCATGAGTCAGCTTTAATATGCACCTTACCGCTGACTGCCCTGTCCAGCGAGGCATGGACATTGCCTTCAACATGCCGGTAGAGAGCCGGAATCGCCTTCCGTGAGAAAGTGGCGTTTGTGCAATGTGCGGTTCCTCAGTGACAGGTACCCAAAACTCACGGAAGCGGGCCGAGTCTACCAACTGAAAAGTCAGCAGCTGAAGTGCTAGCAATTTAGCCAAGCTAGCATTCAACCGCTGGACATGTGGATAGCTGGGAGTGAACTTCTTTTGACGATCCAGCAGCTGGGGCAGGGAAATTTGCCTGGTACAACCGGACGTCGGTGTACTGCTAGCAGACTGCCTGCAAGTACTTGGCTGTGACACACCTAATTCTACACCTTCATTCCTCTCAGTGCAGGTTTCAGAGAGGGCTGAAGGTCTAGCTGGCCCCCGGAGGGCACCCTGCCTCATTGGAGATGTGCCTCCTCCTCTTCCTCCTCCTCCTCTCTCCTATCAGGCACCCACATGGAGTCAGTGACCTCATCATCCCCTCCCTTTTCATCACTGGAGTAAACCTGGCAGTATGCTGCAGCTGATGGAACATGACTGTCAGATAGCTGTCCTTCTTGAGTATCCCCTCTCTCTGCGCTCACGTTACTGCCTTCCTCTAGCTGGGTATCATCATCAGAGCCTTCAAAACGCTGGGCATCCTCCTGGAGCATGTACCCAACACTGTGCTCAAACAATTCTGAGGACTCCTCAGGAGGACATTTTGGGTCTAGGGAAGGAGTGACTGATGGCATTGAGACGAGGGAAGAGGACACATTGGCAGCTGCTTTGCTAGTACCCTGAGCCTGGGTGAGAGAGGATGAGGAGGATAAGGAGCGCTTGGTCATCCACTCTACCAAGTCTTCGGCATGATGCGGCTGAACACGTCCAGCTGCCAAAAATAAGGACACGTGTGTCCCATGGCCCCGTGCTGATGATGATGCACCGCGTCCACGACCAGCACTGTTGTCTCTAGATACAGAGCCTGCTTCCCCTCTTTTATTGACTCGTGACTGTCTGCCTCTCCTTGATGGCCTTCCAGACATAGTAATGGCCGGCAGGGAGATGGGAAAACCAGAAATTGGGTAGCTTTAGGTGCAAACTGAGCAGATGACACAGTACACCGACTGTAATTCCTGTAGCTGCCTGCCTGTGTTACAGAAACAGAACAACACCAGCAATAAGGGGTAGCTTCAGGTGTATACTGTGCAGCAGGCACACTACACCCACTTTAACTGCTGCAGAAGCCTGCATTACAGAACACAAGTAATAAAGGGTAGCTTCAGGTGTATATTGTGCTGGAGGCACACAACACCCACTTTAACTGCTGCAGATGTTTGTATTACAGATCACCACCAATAAGGGGTATCTTTAGGTGTATATTGTGCTGGAGGCACACAACACCCACTTTAACTGCTGCAGATGCCTGTATTACAGAACATCAGTAATGGTAGCTTCAGGTGTATACTGTGCTGGAGGCACACAACACCCACTTTAACAGCTCTAGGTTTACAAGCTACAAAGACACTGTCCCTGCCTATCCTGCTCTTTCCCTGACCACCGCAACACACTACACAAGGCCGCCGCGCTGCCGGCCTTTTATAGTGTGGGGCGTGTACTTAATTCCTCTGAGCTATAATTGGCCACAGGCATCCTGCTTGTGGCAAATTATGGCTCTCCTCGCTGCCGTCGCTGTGATTGGCCAAGCATGCGGGGGTCACAGTGCATCCTTGGCCAATCATGAGCCAGCAATGCACTGCGATGTCGCAGTGCATTGTGGGCCGTGAGTGTCACACGAATATGAAGCGAAAGGCCCACAGATCTCTGGCTTCGCGGATCGGGCGAACAGCCGGTGTTCGAGTCAAACATGCGTTCGACTCGAAAACCGTGCTCATCCCTACTTAAGGCCCTGCACCAACTGGTCTACCAGCTCCACGCAGACTGGGGAAGCCTGTTGCTTCTCCAACTCATGGTGCAACAATTTAGCCCATTCAGTAAGCGTCTGGGAGACCAGGGCCATGGCTAACACTGGCCGCTATGCTGACTCCACCATCGTAAACATGGACCGGTAAACTGCCTCGGCCCTCCTGTCGGCAGGGTCCTTGAAAGCAGGGGTCCCTTCCACCAGAATCGTGGTTACCTTATTTAACCTGGATATCAGGTGGGTCAACAATCGGAGGAGATGTCCATTTCTTCAGGAAACTCTCCTCAAAGGGGTACCGCGCGCCATGCGTTTTGAGACTGAAAAGGCCCGCTGCGGGCTTCCCCACTCCTTGTAAATAAACATATCAAAATAAGTTAGGTAAGGAAACACTATTTTACGTTGTTTTACAAAACCCACAAAGTGCCGTGCGTATATGAAAAGCTCCCTAGAAAATATTTAATATTACGAAAGTGCTATATGCCAATATAAGTCAAACACATACAAAGTATTGGCACCACTGCAGAGCTACCCACTTAACCCGTGTTGGTAAAGTGCAATACAGTGCCTCAAAACACAAAAAAATATATCAAAACGATCAAAACAGTTACAGGGTACTATGGATATCCCAAGTGGGTGATCACTCAAGTATTAAACAGTTAATTCAAGTGCACAATGCATGTTCTAAGTGCGCGATCACTCCGGTGCTGATCAACTCCTCCTAATTTAAGGCGCTACTTTTTATGTATAAGGTGTTTCTTGTATTCACCACCAAGTGATTACACCACCACCACCAGTTGAAATGGCCACTCACCAGATCAAATCTGTATATGCGCCTTTAGTTCATTTAGGATAACCACTCCTTTTAGGGGTTCCACCAACTGCCTCTCCAAACAGGAAATAGAAACCTCTCGTGCTAGTTTTTCTCACAAAAATATATAAGGGACCATCATAGTGCAGTATATCAAACAAATATATTTAAAAGTGTTAAAATGAAAAAATTTACACTAGCATGTGCTTGTGCCTGAGCCGGCACCAAGCATGTCCAGCCGTGTACGTGGGGATATAAGTTAAAATCTGTCCCC
Organism: Lithobates pipiens; assembly: GCF_037356315.1. Classification (NCBI taxonomy): domain Eukaryota; kingdom Metazoa; phylum Chordata; class Amphibia; order Anura; family Ranidae; genus Lithobates; species Lithobates pipiens. The sequence goes on along the minus strand of NW_027507903.1, from coordinate 376,926,181 downwards.
CCTATACTCCCAGTTCCCTCTGGATAGCAATGTGCGTTTCACGATAATCGAGTGCGTTACAGACTTCTTCCTCATACACCGGAAATGGTAAACGGAGATCCCAGCAGCCTCTACGCATTTCGCAAGGTTCATTGCATCATCAGGAAGCTGCCCCTTGTCTCCATCCATCCTCTTTTATACCCTATTTTACAACCAAACACCCTAATTGCCCCGGGCGTCATTAACGACCAGAAGTGCACTTCCAGAAGTTATCCGCGACCGGAAATGCATCACTGGATGTTTTTGCTCTTGTATTTTCCCTGTTGCACTCCGGAAGTTCCCCGCCGGAAGTGCATCACCGGAGTCTGCTACATATATATTTTTTATTTTTATTTATGCTACACGCTGTCTTACTTCTATTTGTATCTTTTTTGATTATGGATTTTACACATAGCACTTGATTGGTTACTGTTAGCACTGGGTTAGGTGCATAGTCTGATGTACTGCACCAGAGTGGATATATACACTGTCTGAGTCTATTAAGGCACGTAGTTTATTTATATACCATTTACTGACGTTTAGGCACTATAGCTAGTTTATTTTGCTATATTGTTCTCTCTCTGTTTATTTGGAGCGCAACACCAACTATTACCTATCATCACTTATTTCGGGGAGGGGTATCACCCCTACCGGTGTTTTGCTGCAACCATAGTCTTTATTTTCACTTTAGGGCACGTAGTTTGGCGTGAGAATACCTTATACCTTTACTTTGTGGGTTTTGTAAAACAACGTAAAATAGTGTGGAATTGAAATAGTTAGCGCAACCCACGTTTTATACATATGTTGAAATTAAATTTGTTCAGAGTGACATTTTTATACTAGGTTGCAGCAAACTAACATAGATTGGTATTTCCTTTTTTCCTGGTAGTTCATTGTTTTTTCTAGGTAAGGAAACACCTTAGCCGTGTGGGCCAGGTTGTGGGACCCGAAAGGGACCGACACCGCTGTAGATGCCCCCACTGTATCCTCCATCTTTAGGGTATCCCTCACTGCTGTGATAAGTGCACCCACAAGTGCTTTTTCCTGCACTGACCCAGACAGAGTCATTCTCACTTTCCGAAAGGTGCTGGTCCGCATCCTCCGAAATGTCAGAACAGGGGACGCCTGCCACAGCGGGACCAGTGTCTGAATTAGAGCTTTCCCCAGAAGACGGTGGGGGGGGGCATTTTTTACCCCCCCCTTGCGCCAACACGCTGCTTTCACCCTGGCAACAAAGGACTCCAGGACCGCCGGCAGAGTGTCCATAGGCACCGTAGGTGCAGGGGAACCGGTTGCCATAAAAGGGATGTCTGGGGAAGAAGCACTTTGCTGATGCTGTCCCCTGTGTCAGCCATGAGATGTTCTGTGTAACAAGCGTGCTGTTCTAGAAAGAAACAGTAACCCCAGATGCAAAACATGCAGAGGCTACTAGAAAAAAAGACCACCGGCCACCTCAGCAAAAAACGTCTAAAGGGAAAATGGTCGCCGAACTTCCAGAAAATGACTGAAATGGAAAAAACTGGCTGTGGCTACATAAAAATGGCTGTGGCCTCAGGAAAACGGCCTCCCCACATGGCGTACACACCAAAACACCCCACCATGACCCAGAAACAGGGAAGAGGATAAGTGGACCCTCAACACACAGCACAGCCCCCTGCCAGGATTCGGAGCCCCCCGGAGTAAAGGGAGGAGGGAAGGGACAGGGAGAGAAGAAAGGAGAGTGAGAGATCCCCTAGTCGATCTCCCAGGGAATTCCCAGTTGCTCCATCTTGCCGAGATAGGTGGAACCATACTTACCCCTCCTGCAGGGACTGCTGGACACAATCTACGGACAGACCCATCATCCGAGCAGTTCAGTGTGGCTGTCGGCCCAGCACACTGTGACACAGACAGCAGTAGCCCGGCCATATGTGTGCCCGGAGCATATAGCTCACAGGGCATGTCGTGGCTGACCCAGCACATAGCTAAGGTCTGCTCACACTCGATGGCTAGGCTGGGGAGACTACAGGATCTACATTATCCAGCCTGTCACCCAGCCCAGCTGTTGATTGTAGATCACAGGAATTAAAAATGCAGAACAAAGAAAAAAATTCTCAGGACCAATGCAGTGTGAGGGGTTATAGCCATTAACCAAAAATTGGTGTGCATGCCCCCCCCCCCAAATTCATACTAGGCCCTTCCTCCCATTTCCCTGCTTCCCCCCTTTCCCTCCCCCCCCTTTCATGTCTTGGCTTTCGATTTTTCAATTCTTTACTTATCATCTTGATTCATTTTCTAACTCTAACTTCGCTGGGTCTTAAAGAGGAGCTGCATCTAAAAAAAAAAATATTAAAAGCCAGCAGCTACTAATATTGCAGCTGCTGACTTTTAATAAAATCACACTTACCTGTCCCAGGTTCCAGCGATGTCGGCGGCAGATGACGAGCGATCGCTCGTCTCGCTGCTGCCACCGCCGCCATCCTCTGTCAGGGAATCGGGAAGTGAAGCATGACGGCTTCACTGCCTGGTTCCCTACTGCGCATGCGCGAGTCGCGCTGCGCGTCTCTTATGGTCCCCCGCTGTGTCTCTGGGAACTGTGTGTTTCCCAGAACACAACGGGGGGGGCGGAGCGTCTGCGGGGGTCTGCGGCGGTCTGGCCGGAAGTGGGTGCAGTTACCTGGATTATCCAGGTAACTGCACCCCCCTCCCCCCTGAAAGGTGCCGATTGTGGCACCGGAGGGGGGGAGGGATAAGATTAGCAGAACTTCCCCTTTAGGGTGAAGAACCGCTTTAAGTCCAATTAGCACCACTTGTCTCTAACTGTTCCTATGCGTCTAAACTAATTGGTTGTTTTTATTTACTTGTGTTTTTAGAATCAATGTTGATCCCTAATGGTGAGACTATTTGGCTAGAATATCACCTATATTTACAGTACTATTACCTGTGATGATCCAGGTCAACCAAACGGTTCCCCTAATCAGTGACAGATCTTTATTCATTTTTGCCACTTATGGGGACCCACTTTTTGGTGTGACCTTGTTAGCTCTCTACTGAGTTTTTGTATATGTAGCACTAACCCCCGAAGGAGCTGCTGGTTATTTTTGGGCTTACCGTTACCTTTCGTTCTCCTTGTTTCCCATATAGGGGATGTCCCGTGGTAGATGGCCCAGTAACTTGAGACTGAATATAGATCCACTTGAATGGATTTTATTTGCAAAAACTCCAACCATTGAACAGCCTTTCAACTTGGGATCAGAGGTTTGGAAAGGAAAGTTCAGCTACTCTCAATGTCAAAGTCCAAAAACGTTAAAGAACTTGCTTACTTTGACTACATGCAGAGAATAGCCATTCGCAGCTGGATGAACACTCAGATTGGACAGTCCCTCTCTCACAAGGCATAGCAGCCAACCAGGTGTTTACTCAGGAACAAAGTCTTTATCACCGACGTGGTTGCAGAACACGTAGGGAAAACTAAGCTGTAGAACACTTGTAGGATACCTGGATCTTTCAGCCTGCTTGGCGATATCCACAAGACCTGATTCTCTTGGTTACTTCAGCCCTTCCAGGCTCTTGTTAAGAAAACCAACCCATACATGGTGTTCTTCTAAAGAGTCCTCCCCTGGATTGCTCGAAGTTCAATGGGTCTCTCCCGAACCGGAGACAGCACCCATCCACCTTGGAATCCTTCCTTAGTTCCCTTGCCTTGGGCTAGCCAGCCCCGAGGCATTAAAGTCGGGTGGATCCGCACCCCCAGGCCATAGCCTTCCTGGGGGCTGGTCAGGAGGACCATCTTAAATACCCTCTCCCAGAGGGCACAGTGGGAGGGCCACTCCCACTGACCTGACTCAGAGAGAGAGTAATTTAAACGCTCAACCAGACCATAGTTCCACGCCTGCCACCAGAGACAGCGCCCCCTGTGACCAGGCTGAACATCTCACAGCCCAGTCAGACTGACACAGAAGTCAAATTTAGGCAAATAGACCCAAACCAAACTGTAGTTTGAGTAAAGTAAAATTTTGAAAAACACATAGCGCGTTCTCTTCAGGAGCCCGCCGCTTCATATAGATCTGTGTTTATTTTTCAGCGCGGCTCCCCCTCTGCTTTCCCTCGGTGTGTTGTCAGGGGGTGTGTGGAGTTTATTCTCCCAGGGGCGGACATGTGGACGGCAGGACGGGGCTTGTTCTTTTTCCCGGCCCCTCCACCTGCTTCCTGGGTTCCTGAGGTTTCCATAACGACCCAGGTCGTGTGCGCGCTCATGTCTTTGCATTGACGCATGCGCACTGGGAGAGGTGGAACCAGTGACATTGTTTTCCCACATTTGCCGGCTTCCAACACTTGTCCTTGGTTGGAGATATAAAAGGTGGCCGTATGGCGGCCCCCGAGTGTGATGGCTAATACCCAGGCATTCCCAACTTTACAACGCATCAAGGTAAGCCTTACACGGCGATATGGACGGCTGGGCCCTTATGATTTTTGGAAGCCAAACATTGGCTATTTACATTGACTCTTCCCTGCCATTTATTTATTATATATTTTTTCCATTGTTTCAGGGCCATTTAGCAAGATCACCGTGCCGCTATTATCAGCCTTCCCTATGCTGCAGGCTTAAATCAATTTTATGCAATGTAGCCATTTAGTGTGTTCCTGGGTGTTTTATACTACTCCAGACAATATATATCCTTATCTTTTTTTTTTTTTTTTGTCCTTACATCACCAGTCTATTTGGTTACGGCCCTCCCTTTACCATATAGAAAAAATATTTGTTTCTTGTTACTTTTTAGTCCGTTCCTATCTCTATTGCCTCCCGTATCCACTCCGGGAGAGACACCCATTCAGGGTGTCTCTTGTGCCTCTGCTGACCTCCTCTTTGGCTTTGCATTGGTGAGTCTTTTTGTAATTAAACTCAACTCATGTGAATGGTAGCTTTGCTACAATGTTGTTGTATGAATTTGCATACTATATGTGTAACTATGAGATTGTATTTATCTTTAGATGCTTTGACACCTCCTGAAGTAGCGACTTGGTTGCAAAACTAGTTGAGGATATCGTCTGTATCTGCATCAATTTGCTCCCCCTTATTAGATGGGGGTAGCTTCTTGCAATGCTTTATTTGTATACAATCATGTCATAGCTAGCCCTTGTTTGTTCTGTTTATAAATGTATTTTTTATAACTTTCTACTAAATATATTGAATGTTAATTATTCTAATCTGTGTCCAACTATTGGGTATCGAGATAGTCCAACACCACTGACACTACATGGCATTTTTTATGGAGTAGTCCATGTTAACTCGCCCTTCTCTTTCCTGACAGAGAATAGGGAATAGACCAATGAAACAAGGGGCAAAATTTCATTGATGTGCTTAGTAGAGAGCCAAACGCTATCACCAGGCAGGAACTTAGGACCCAGACAGTGATGACGATCTGCTGCCATTTTATGTCTGGAAGCAACTAGATGAAGATTCTCAGACTTCTTTCCAGATTGAGTTCAAAGACTTTGGGGTTTCCACTGCTGCTGGTACAAGAGGAGAAATGGGAACAGGAAAGGGAACAGATGGATGCAGCCCATAAACAGTGAAGAAGGGAGATTTTCCAGAACTGCCATTGGAGTGATGGTTTAAAGCAAACTCTGCCCAGGGCAAAAGGTGCACCCAGTCATCTTGGTGGGCTGAGATGAAGGCACGGAGAAAACGTTCTACATTTTGATTGACACGTTCCATTTGCCCATTGGACTGGGGATGAAAGGCAGAAGAAAAATCCAATTTAATCCCAAAGGAGCTGGCCAAGGCTCTCCAAAAGCGAGCAGTAAATTGTACTCCTCTGTCAGACGGTATGTGAAGGCATCCAATGAAGATGAAAGATCTCCTTAATGAAAGTTGTGGCAAGACTGGGAGCAGAAGGTAGGCCTGGGAGAGGAATCAAGTGACACATTTTGGAGAACCAATCCAGCACTACCCACTTGATGGTAGAACCTGTTGAGGGGGGCAGATCCGAGATAAAATCAATGGAAATACAACGCCAAGGTATATCGGGAACTGGTAAGGGGAGAAGCAACCCAGCTGGGGTGGACGTGGAAGACTTGGATAGTACACAAACCGTACAAGCTTGAACGTACTCTTTGACATCCTTATGAAAAGAGGGCCACCAGTAATGATGCTGAAGAAGGTCACAAGTATGAGGTATACCAGGATGTCCAGAGAACTTAGAGTCATGTACCAGGCAAAGGGTTTGGGACGAAGTGCAGGAACAACAAAAGTTTTACCTGGAGGAAGCTGTGTAGATTAGAGCTGAGTAGTGGCTAGAATACAATGCAGAGGGATGATGGGACCAGGATCTAGGTGATTCTCAGAATTGTTGACATCAAAGGACCTGGACAAGTCATTGACTCAAAGGTTTTTGGCACCTGGACGAAAGGTAATGTTGAAGTTGAAGCAGGCAAAAAAGAGGGCCCAGCGAGCTTGACGTGGGTTCAAGTGTTTTGCGGATTGTAAATACTACAGATTTTTATGATCAGTATAGATGGTAATACAATGGGGAGAACCCTCAAGAAGATGTTACCATTCTTGAAAAGCTAGTTTAATAGCCAGTAGCTCATGGTCCCCAATGGTATAGTTCTTTTCTTCATCAGAAAACTTCTTGGAAAAGAATCCGCAAGGCTGAGACTTGCCCTTCTGAGCTTGGAGTAGGACGGCACCTACTCCGACTGAAGAGGCATCAACCTTCATAGAAAGGGGTTTCATATGTCCGAACGTAAGAGAATTGGGGCTGAGAGGAAGGCTGCCTTGAGTTTGTGGAAAGCATCAATGGCTTCAGGGGGGCCAGAGCCGGGCATTGACAGCCTTGCGGGTGAGAGATGTAATAGGGGCCACCGAGGTTGAGTAGTTACGAATGAATTGGCGGTAGTAATTGGTGAAACCCAAAAAACGTTGGGTGGCTTTAAGACTGGCTGGGGCCACTCAGAGATGGCCCGAAGTTTGGCTGGATCCATGAGGAGGCCCTGTGACTAGATTATGTAGCCCAGAAATGTAATTTGTGTTTGTTCAAATGGACATTTCTCCAATTTTGCATATAGACAATTGTCCCGTAGACGCTGTAGCACAGCTTTCACATGGAGAAGATGGGTAGGTAAGTCTGGTGAAAAAATAAGAATATCATTCAGATATACAATAACACAGACATACAGAAGGTCGTGGAAGATTTCATTAACCAAATTTTGGACGACAGCTGGGGCATTGCATAAGCCAAAGGGCATCACAAGACATTCATAATGTCCATCCCTGGTGTTAAAGGTGGTCTTCGCACTCGTCTCCTTCCCGAATTCTTATTAAATTGTAGGCCCCTCTAAGATCCAATTTGGTAAAAACATGAGAACCTCGCAGTCTGTCAAAGAGTTCTGAAATTAAAAGAAGAGGGTATCAGTTCTTCACGGAGATGGCGTTAAGACCCCTGTAGTCAATGCATGAATGGAGAGAACCATCTTTTTTCCCTACAAAGAAAAGCCCGGCTCCAGCAGGTGAGTTGTATTTCCTTATGAAACCCTTTTGAAGGTTTTCCTGAATGTATTCATACATGGCTTGGGTTTTAAACCAGATGGGGCTCATTGGCAAGAAGGACCATCTACTGCGGTCACAGAGGGGTATAGCCAAGGCAACAAAGGTAATGCCCAACTCGGAAGCCAAAAATTGTTCAATGTTCAATGAAATTCCCGGCAGCTCCAGAGTCCACGTATGCAGAGAGTTTGGAGCACAGTGGATAGCCACAGGAAGGGTAAAACAAGGGACGCTGACAAAATTAAAGGATCGGTCTAGATCAGCTCCCTCCGAGTGACCCAGACCTTGGCGTTCTAGACAGACTGGACAGGAGTTTAAAAGATGTCCTTTATTGGACAATAAAGGCACAAGCCCAATCCCATGCGCCGGGCACGTTCTTCTGGAGTGAGGCGAGTAGTGATGGACGAACGTTTCGCCCGGCGGTCGTTTCGCGGCGAATTTCCGACATTCGCGGTCCGCACGTTCGAACGCCTTTTTCCGTCGTTCGCCGCGGCGGACTTACGTGTTTAATGTATACAAGAACTTTAACCTTTGGTGACACGTTTATCATGTGATACAGGACAGCCAATTGAGACATGACAGCACATGGACACTTGGACATTCCCCCTAACCTATAAATACACCCGATCCGGTGGCCATTTTACATTCTTTCTTCTGTTACGATAGGGACAGGTTCCTGTGTGGAGTAGGGAGAGATAAACCACTAGCTATTTGGTACACAAAAGTTCTTTTCAGGACTGGTATAGGTGTTAGGTGTTGATAGGTTTGCTGTGCTGCTGATTCTTGCAGCAGCCTGAGTGTCTTTTGTTAGTTTAGAGAAAGGGAAAGGACGGTGTATGCTACAGGGACAGCCAGATTAGTCTTTCATCATCATCATCATCATCATCATCATTAGCTGTTACTATCAAGGTCCACAAAAGAGCTGTTCCAGTAACCACTAATCGTTCTCTTTTTTTGCCAATTTGTATAGGGACAGGAAGGAAGCAGTGTTGTCAGGCAGTGAGGGTAATTTTAAAGACTTGCTGTTATTATTAGTTCCACAAAGGTTCTTTTCAGGACTGGTATCAGTGGTACAGTAATAGGCTTGTACATGTATAATATTCTTTCTTCCAAATATAGAAAGGATATTATACTTGACTGCTGCCCTTCTGCTGCAGTCTGCTAAACATTCACAACTCACTTGTTCCACAAAAGTTCTTATAAGGACTGGTAACTTGGTATAGGGTGCTACGGTACATAGGCTTGAGTGCGGTACAGTCTGCTGTTCTGTAAGGACCGCTATCGGTCCACAATAGATAGGGTTGACGTGCACCACTGCTGACCGCTGCCCTATACTGCAGCAGTCCTTCAGCGGTATAGGGACTGACGTACAGTCTGCTAATCACTAACACACAACCTGCTTGTTCCACAAAAGTTCTTATAAGGACTGGTAACTTGGTATAGGGTGCTACGGTACATAGGCTTGAGTGCGGTACAGTCTGCTGTTCTGTAAGGACCGCTATCGGTCCACAATAGATAGGGTTGACGTGCACCACTGCTGACCGCTGCCCTATACTGCAGCAGTCCTTCAGCGGTATAGGGACTGACGTACAGTCTGCTAATCACTAACACACAACCTGCTTGTTCCACAAAAGTTCTTATAAGGACTGGTAACTTGGTATAGGGTGCTACGGTACATAGGCTTGAGTGCGGTACAGTCTGCTGTTCTGTAAGGACCGCTATCGGTCCACAATAGATAGGGTTGACGTGCACCACTGCTGACCGCTGCCCTATACTGCAGCAGTCCTTCAGCGGTATAGGGACTGACGTACAGTCTGCTAATCACTAACACACAACCTGCTTGTTCCACAAAAGTTCTTATAAGGACTGGTAACTTGGTATAGGGTGCTACGGTACATAGGCTTGAGTGCGGTACAGTCTGCTGTTCTGTAAGGACCGCTATCGGTCCACAATAGATAGGGTTGACGTGCACCACTGCTGACCGCTGCCCTATACTGCAGCAGTCCTTCAGCGGTATAGGGACTGACGTACAGTCTGCTAATCACTAACACACAACCTGCTTGTTCCACAAAAGTTCTTATAAGGACTGGTAACTTGGTATAGGGTGCTACGGTACATAGGCTTGAGTGCGGTACAGTCTGCTGTTCTGTAAGGACCGCTATCGGTCCACAATAGATAGGGTTGACGTGCACCACTGCTGACCGCTGCCCTATACTGCAGCAGTCCTTCAGCGGTATAGGGACTGACGTACAGTCTGCTAAACACTAATACACAACCTGCTTGGTCCACAAAAGTTCTTATAAGGACTGGTAACTTGGTATAGGGTGCTACGGTACATAGGCTTGAGTGCGGTACAGTCTGCTGTTCTGTAAGGACCGCTATCGGTCCACAATAGATAGGGTTGACGTGCACCACTGCTGACTGCTGCCCTATACTGCAGCAGTCCTTCATCGGTATAGGGACTAAGAGTTTTGTCACAGGGTCATTTAAAAAATGACAGGCAGAGGAAGAGGCAGGCCCTTCCGCAGGGGTGGTAGGGGTAGGGCAGGAGCAACAGGCTTGAGCCAAAGTGGGAAGTTGCAGAAGGTGCGTTCAATTACTTTAAAGGATGCACCAGACTTGGTTGAGTGGCTCGCTCAGCCTTACTCTTCTGCACCCTCCTCATCCTCTCGATCTGCACCCTCTTCTTCACTCTCTGCTATGTGCACCCCCAAAGACACTACCACCAACAACACGACCACCACCACCACCACCACATACCTTCCGCTTGAGTCACTGGAATTATTTTCCGATCCATATCAAGAGGACATTTCTGATGCGCAGCCACTCTTGGTATTGGATCAGGAAGAGGAGGTAGCAACAAGCGCTACTCAGCAGTCTGACGACAGTACCCAGATCAGCCCAAGGAGGAGGTTGGTCCCCGGTGTTGCTGCCTACTCCGAGATCTCTACTTATAGCGGTGGGGAAGGTGACGTTGATGATGACGTGTCTAGTGATGTCACGTGGGTGCCCACAAGAGAGGAAGAGGAGGGGAGTTCAGAGGGAGATATGGACCAGCAGATAGGGAGGAGAAGCAGGAATAACTTACATTGCACAGGAGGGACAAAGCAGACTGCAAATGTATCAGGAGCGAGTCATCGACCATGTACGGTCACATCTGGCGCTCCCAGGACACCGGCACATGGCTCCGCAGTGTGGGCTTTTTTTAACGTGTCCGCTGCTGACAATAGCGTTGCCATCTGCAATCTTTGCAGTCAACGCGTTAGTCGCGGTAAGCCCAATACTCACCTAGGGACGACCGCCTTAAGAAGGCACATGAGCAGCCATCACCGAGCCCAGTGGGAGCAACGGAACACACAAAGCCACACTGCAGGCTCTCACCGTCCAGCCTCGTCTTCTACTTCTCCTTCTCCTCTCTCCTCACAATTGTCCTCCACTCCACCTTCCATCACGCCAAGCTCACATTTTTCTGCAAAAAGGCAGGCTTCCGTGGGCCTAATGTTTGAGCGTAAAAAAATGATGACGCCGGATAACCCTCTTGCCCAACGGTTGGCGGCTGGCTTGTCAGAACTCATAGCCCGCCAACTACTGCCATATAAACTGGTGGACTCGGAGGCCTTTCGCAAATTTGTGGCCATTGGAACACCACAATGGAAGGTCCCAGGAAGGAAGTATTTCTCAGAGAAGGGCATCCCAGAGCTATATGGCCATGTTCAGCGGCAAGTGAATGTATCTCTGGCACACAGTGTCGGTGCCAAGATACATCTGACCACAGACACGTGGTCTAGCAAACACGGGCAGGGAAGGTATATCAGTTTTACTGCCCACTGGGTGAACCTTCTGACGGCCGTCAAGCATGTAACCCGTGGCACCCGTGTAGATTTGGTTTTACCGCCACGGATTGCATGCAGGCCTGACTCTTCTTCTCCTCCTCCTACTCCATCCTCCTCCCTCTCCTCCTCAGCTGCCTCCTCCTTTTCCGCTGCTAGCGTCTCTTCCGCTGCACCGCCCAAGCTCCCCAGAACCTATTCCACATGCCAGGTGAGACGTTGCCATGCCGTGCTGCGTCTGTTGTGCCTGGAAGCAAAGAGCCACACTGGCCCGGCACTCCTTTCAGCTTTGCGTTCACAGGCAGATGAGTGGCTAACACCGCTCAATTTGACAGTTGGTAAAGTGGTGTGTGACAACGGTGCCAATCTGCTTAGCGCATTGAAACAGGGCAAAATCACGCACGTGCCGTGCATGGCACACGTCTTAAACTTGGTCGTGCAGCGATTCCTTGTCAAATACCCTGGGGTCCAGGACATCTTGCGGCAGGCAAGGAAAATCTCGGCCCATTTCAGAAGATCTTACACGGCCATGGCTCGCCTTGCTGACATTCAGCGGCGACACCATCTGCCGGTCAGACGTCTTATTTGCGATTGCCCGACGCGATGGAACTCAACCTTCTATATGCTTGATAGGCTGCTCCAGCAGAAACGTGCAGTTAACGTCTACCTGTATGAACTCTGCGAAAGAAACGGTTCTGGGGAGCTGGGTTTTTTTTCACCGCGCCAGTGGCTGCTCATGCGCGACACATGCAGACTTCTGCGGCCATTTGAGGAGATCACCAAACTGGTCAGTCGCAGCCATGGCGCCATCAGTGACATGGTACCTTATGCCTTCTTTCTGGAGCGTGCATTGCGTCGTGTCATTGATCAGGCTGTGGAGGAGCAGGAGCGGGAAGATGAGGAAGTCGCAATGCTGGATGAATTCCCAGGGGGGGCTACTCTATCTGAGACAAGTCAACAACAGGAGTCTGATGAGGAGTCAGAGGAGGATGGTGCCGGGGCGGATGAGCAGGAGCAAGAAGAGCATGCTTTAAACCTTTCTGGGATCCCTGTTGTGCGAGGATGGGGAGAGGAGAATGAAGAGGACGACATTATCCTGGATGATGAGCAGGAGCCAGGCCACCACACCGCTTCCACTTTAGTGCAAATGGGGGCCTTCATGCTCCAGTGTTTTAATAGGGACCCCCGTATAAAAAGCATGAGGGTCAAGGACCAGTACTGGGTGGCAACGTACTTAGACCCCCGGTACAAACACAAAATGGCGGAAATGTTACCGCCGTCGCAGAGGGCTGTCAGAATGCAGCACTTCCAGGCCTTGCTTCGAGAAATGCTGCATTCTGCTTTTGCGTGCGCTGGCAGAGGAGCAATTCCCACTCCCAGAGAAGGATTTGCGGGTACCAATCCAACAGCGCCTGCAAGAAGAGGCCGGTTTGAAGATGTGTTGGTGACTTCGGATATGAGGTCATTCTTTCAGCCGACCCATCGACAGGTGTCATCCGGATCCAGCATCAGGGAACGCCTAGACCGTCAGGTGTCCGACTACATTGGGTTAACGGCCGATGTGGACGCTCTGAGGAGTGATGAACCCCTAGACTACTGGGTGGGCAGGCTTGACCTCTGGCCAGAGCTTGCCCAATTTGCAATCGAACTGTTGGCTTGCCCCTCATCCAGTGTCCTGTCCGAAAGGACGTTCAGCGCAGCAGGGGGGATTGTGACCGATAAGCGTACTCGCCTAGCTCACGACAGTGTTAACTACCTCACATTTCTAAAAATGAATGAGGCATGGATCTCGGAGGAATTCAACACATGTGACCAGTAGACCATGTATATGTCTATAAACTATTTTTTTAATCAAGCACACAGACCTTCTTAATTCATTTGGCTCACTTCCTTGACCCAAAAAAGCACACCGTACTATATGCCCCTACCCTCCTCTTTGAAGAGGTTGAGCGGTGTCATATTTCTACTGGGGCTGCTTATGATATCCCTGTGCTGTGCTGACTTCCTCCTGGGGGTTCTTATTATGAAGGGATCACACTATCCCTGTGCTGTGCTGACTTCCTCCTGGGGGTTCTTATTATGAGGGGATCACACCATCCCTGTGCTGTGCTGACTTCCTCCTGGGGCTGCTTACGGTGCTGCTGTCAGTGCTGTATGTCACGGTGCTGCTGTCAGCGCTGTATGTCACGGTGCTGCTGTCAGCGCTGTATGTCACGGTGCTGCTGTCAGCGCTGTATGTCACGGTGCTGCTGTCAGCGCTGTATGTCACGGTGCTGCTGTCAGCGCTGTATGTCACGGTGCTGCTGTCAGCGCTGTATGTCACGGTGCTGCTGTCAGCGCTGTATGTCACGGTGCTGCTGTCAGTGCTCTGTATTACGGTGCTGCTGTCAGATGCCTCTATCACGGTGCATGTGTCATTCCGGTATGTCACGCTGCTGGTGATCATCTCCTGCACCCTCTTCTTTGCCTACCCTGGTCCCTGACCTTCCCTCTCCTCCATTGCCTTCATTAGCTCCATAGTCCTGAATTGTTAGAACAATTTCCCAAATAAAATAAAAATGCTTGTAGTTATCGATCCCAAATTCACCTCATACATGTATTATGTCATTGTCCAGATGGTGGGACTACGTTTTACCCCCTAATAATTACCACGTGGCCGCAAATTCGACATGAAGGTTTGCAAAGTTCGCCTCCCATTGAAGTCAATGGGGCCCGCGGCGAACGTTCGGTTTCGCGAACGTTTGGGTCCGTTCGCATTTCGCTTTCGCGAAACGTCCCGTCGGAAGTTCGTCCATCACTAGAGGCGAGTTTGCCCAAGTTGCATAGGTTCTTCCAACGTGTGAGAGGTTGAAGACTAAGAGTATTCCACAGGTCTTTGGACTGCCTGTGCTGGACGGCCAGCAGGGGAATGAGTGGATCTGGATTACTCCAGGGCCCGTTCCTGAAACCGAATATCTATTTGAATGCTCAATGAGATTAAATCATCCAATGTGTTAGGAATTGCAAGTTTATCCTTTACACACTCAGATAGGCCTTGCCAGAAGATAGCAGTAAGGGCCTCATTATTTCATTTCAGTTTAGCGGCCAGCGTTCGGAATTGAACTGCATATTGGCCGACTGTCATTCATAGTTTCATAGTTAGTAAGGTTAAATAAAGACACTAGTCCATCCAGTTAAACCTGAGTGAGTGTATACAGTTGTCCCTATCCCTGTACATTGCACACTCACATTGGTCCCTACCCTCAAGGAGCCCACAATCCAAGGTCCCTATTCATATACTAGGGCCAATTTTGGACAGAAGCCAATTAACCTACCTGCATGTCTTTGGAGTGTGGGAGGAAACCGGAGTAACTGGAGGAAACCCACGCAGGCACAGGGAGAACATGCAAACTCCAGGCAGGTAGTGTCACGGTTGGGATTTGAACCAGCAACCCTTCTTACTGCTAGGTGAGAGTGCTAAACACTACACCACTGTGCTGCCCTTGTCAGCATTCCTTGCTGACAAAGACGAAGGAGGGCCCCAGCAGCAGAATACGCTCTGCCATGCTCATCAAAAGTTTTCTGGAATGCATCCAAAAAGGACTGGAGGTCGGAGGTGATAGAATCATGTGATTCCCAGAGTGGGGAGGCCCAAGCTAGAGCATCTCCGGCAAGGAGAGAGATGATATATGTGACTTTCTTGCGATTAGTTGGAAAATGATGGCTGGAAACATCAAAGTGGATGGAACACTGATTAATGAAGCCCCAACAGGCCTTAGGGTCACCAGAAAAACGAGATGGCGGTGGCAGATGCAAGCAGGGATAGCCAGGTGTAGGAGGTAACACGGAAGCAGCTGAAGCAGAAGCAGGAATGGGAGGAGCTGAAGTTGCAGCAAATTGCAGATGATCCAGACAGGAGGCAAGGTCCTGTAAAACCAAGATTGTTTGCTCTTGATTTGCTTGCTGAGAGTTAAGTCTCTGAAGTAGATGTTGCTTTTGATTCTCTGTCAGTGGCGAACTCTGAGGAGCTCATGGCTTGAGCAAACTGTCAACTGTCACGGTACTACCACAGTGAGCCCATGGGTGAGCAGGTGACACAGGGTCCCCCATGTTGTGGAGTCTAAGAACCAGGCGGCATGCAGCTAAGCCCAAACGAGGGTTTGGGCTTAGCTGCACGACCCCCGGGTTCACCCTGCTCTCTAGGGGAGAACCAGAAGACACAGAGAAGGATGGATGGATGGATGAAGCAAAGGAGAGCCGGATAGCAAGTCAAGGTCAGGGCGGGCTGCAGACAATGTAATCAGGACAAGCCGAGTTGGTACACAAGAGATCAGTTCACGAGATGTCAGGTTAAAGCAGGCTACACGAAGGGGACTCCGAAACAAGCGTTGCTCAAGCAACCAGAAGCTGATCTGGAAGGAATTTAAATAGAGAAGCACATGGGGGGCTGGACAGGAAGTAGCCGGAAGGAATGATATAATTAAACAACAGGTGGAAACGGCGACACCCATAGCTGCAGAGTGCAGCAGAGCTGAATACAAGCTAGTATAACAGGTGCCAGCCAATCCACAGCAGTAAAGGTAAGACACAGATCAGCTCCGCAGATGATCTGTGACACCTGCGGTGAAATATTATATCAAAAACTGTAATTACATGGCCCTGTTAAACGGGGGCAGAAAAATTGGGACTTTGGTTTTGGTGGCGCCAGCACACTGTAAGGCCTCACAGTTACTCTTGTTGGGTGCAGGAACGGGCCCTGCTGTGAAATATTATATCAAAAATTGGGCCTTGGGTGGTGGTGCCACAACACTGTAACCCCTCACAAATACTTTTGTTGGGAACAGGAACGGGCCCTGCTGTGAAATATTATATCAAAAATCTGGGCAGAAAAAATTTACCTTGAGTGGTGGTGGTGGTGCCCTAAACCAAAAATATTGTTGAAAGATAGCATCGTCAAATTTGAGGAGGAAAAGGAAAGTCAGCATGGGCAGTCTTCAAGGGATCCCAGATCAATAGCAAATGCAATCAGTTACATCAGCATCAGGTGCTTGATAGCTGCTGATCCAAGACATTCATTTTCATGAATGTGAGCCTATCGATGGAGTCTGTGAACAGGCGTACTCTTTGATCCGTTACAAACCCTCCAGCAGCACTGAATGTATGTTCAGACAGCACGCTGAATGCGGGACAGGCCAGTAGCTTAATTACATATTGAGCAAGTTCTGGCCAGTGGTCCATCCTCAAGACCAGTAACCCAATGGATGCTCTGTTGGAAAGGTCTCCAAGTCTGCTTTTGCCCCTAGATATTCCTGCACCATATAATGCAGCCGCTGGCGATGGTTGCTTGAACCAATCAGACCTTGGCACTGAGGGCTGAAAAATTGTTTAAAGGCATCGGTCAGACGGCCACCTTCTCCACCGCTCTTCCTCTGACTGAACGAAGCTGGAACAACGCGTTATCCAGCACCAGGAAATGGTAACCTCCCAGGGTCTGGAAATGCGTTACACAAACAAATCTTTCCCCAAGGTCTCCTGAAGATGTTTCATCCTCTGCTCCCTCTACAAAGGCAGGATGAGTTCTGCAACTTTACCCTTGTAACGTGGATCAAGAAGGGTTGCCAGCCATTAATGATCCCTCTCCTTGATACCATGAATCCTGGGGTCCTTTCACAGGCTTTGCAGAATCAGGGAGGCCATGCAGCGTAAATTTGCAGAGGCATTCGATTCTGAGTCCTCTGGGTCACTAAGGATCACATTATCCATAAATACCTCCTCCCAGCCACGTACAATTTCTTGGGTTTCTGGGGACTGAAAACCATCCCTTGAAGACTGCTGCTGAGTGTTATCCTCTACATCCATGCTGACACAATTTTCTTCCTCCTCCTCTTCTTCCTGTGTGTTCTGCCTCAAGTGCCCTGTCCATGATTCCACAAAGCATGTGCTCCAGCAGGAAGACTAGAGGGACAGTGTCACTGATGCATGCATTGTCGCTGCTCCCCATCCTTGTGGCCTCCTCAAGTGGTGACTGGTGTGGTGAAAAGAAGCCAAGCTCCTCTGACCCTGTCCTGGAGCCATACTCAGATTTTGGGGAAAGCGATGCAAGTGATAACAGCTGTAACTAGTAGTTGTCTGAAGTCACATCGAGACCAACTGGCACATGCTGTGCCTGTGCTGTGACAGCATTCCAGTATTAGAGGAGAAAGGAGAGGAGAGACAAAATGAACCTGTCCTTGACACTCCCACCTTGGAGTGTCCGCTTTTGCGGAGCTGGGTGTTGGAAAATTGAGGACCCTCCACCAGGATCCACTCAACGATTGTCTGCATATGGTACCAGATTGTTACCACAAGCTCCGTTGACCCACTGTCGTAAGACAGGTGTGTCCAACTATATCAGTAAGAGTACCCACCCATCTATCCTTGAGTGGTTGATTTTGATGCAATTCCAGACAGCCAGTTGGTCTCGACGTGACTTCAGACAACTAGTTACAGCTGTTATCACTTGCATCGCTTTCCCCAGAATCGTTTGTACTTGGCACCATTTTTATCGGACATTTATGTTTACTAGACATGTGCATTCGTTTTCGTCCGAATGCATTTTCGTCCGAATTTCAGCTATTTTCGTTTTGACAAACGATAACGAAAGCACAAAATCCGAAAAACGAAAGATCCGACATAAATAAATGCTTTATTTTCGTTTTCATTGTTACAACAGTTCGATATAGAATAGGAGATTCGACGTGACTCTGACAATAATCTGTCTATAGAACCTATGGTCGAATGTGCCTAACCTTACCTCTATTAGTCCAAGATTATATAGAGAAAATATTCGACAGAGAAAAAAGATTTGACAGAGAGAAAAGATTCTGCAAGTTACTGTCCTAAAAAGTGTTTGGGGACCCGGGTCCTGCCCCAGGGGACATGGATCAATGCAAAAAAAAGTTTTAAAAACGGCCGTTTTTTCGGGAGCAGTGATTTTAATAATGATTAAAGTGAAACAATAAAAGTGTAATATTCCTTTAAATTTTGTAGGGGGGGGGGGGGTTGTCTATAGTATGTCTGTGAAGGGGCTCATGTTTCTGGTGCTTAGAACTGTCCCTGCACAAAGTGTCATTTATGCAGGAAAAAAAGTCCTTTAAAATCACTCGCAGCTATTATGAATTGTCGGATCCGTAATACAGAGAACACTCATTGAAAGTCATTGATAAAAAAAAAAATAAAAAAAATAAAAAAAAAGCGTGGGGGTCCCCTAAATTCAATTACCAGGCCCTTCAGGTCTGGTATGGATATTAAGGGGAACCCTGCCTCAAATTTAAGAAAAAATTTGACGTGGGGTTCCCCCTAAATATCCATAACCAGACCCTTCAGGTCTGGTATGGATATTAAGGGGAACCCCGCGTCAAATAAAAAAAAAATTGACGTGGGGGTCCCCCTAAAAATCCATACCAGACCCTTTATCCGAGCACGCAACCTGGCAGGCCGCAGGAAAAGAGGGGGGGACGAGAGAGCGGCCCCCCTCCCTCCTGAACCGTACCAGGCCACATGCCCTCAACATTGGGAGGATGCTTTGGGGGTCTGTGACCCCTCAAAGCACCTTGTCCCCATGTTGATGAGGACAAGGGCCTCATCCCCACAACCGTGGCCGGTGGTTGTGGAGGTCTGCGGGCGGGGGGGCTTATCAGAATCTGGAAGCCCCCTTTAACAA
The DNA here is from genome assembly GCF_037356315.1 of Lithobates pipiens. Classification (NCBI taxonomy): domain Eukaryota; kingdom Metazoa; phylum Chordata; class Amphibia; order Anura; family Ranidae; genus Lithobates; species Lithobates pipiens. The sequence goes on along the minus strand of NW_027507903.1, from coordinate 376,907,124 downwards.
GGTGACCCCCAGATCCCGCCCCCCCCTGTTTGAAATGGTAATGGGGTACAAAAGTACCCCTACCATTTCACAAAGAAAGTGTAAAAAATAGTTAAATAAAACACACACTTTTGAAAAATTATTTTATTAAAAATAAAAAAAATAAAAAAAAGATTCCAGCGACGGTAATCCACTCTTGCTATCCAGCGACGGACGGTCATCTCTCCAGCCAGGAGCCAGGTGACGGGTGGCCCCGCCCTCCGTATATAAGAAACGTCAGGCCGCCGGAATCCTTGCAGTGTCTCCTCTGCGGAGACAGAAGAAGGATGTATTCGCTGCGCTGGATGAGATGAGCCATCGCTGGAGAGATGACCGTCCGTCGCTGGATAGCAAGAGTGGATTACCACCGCTGGAATCTTTTTTTTATTTTTTTTATTTTTAATAAAGGATTTTTTCAAAAGTGTGTTTGTTTTATTTAACTATTTTTTACACTTTCTTTGTGAAATGGTAGGGGTACTTTTGTACCCCCTTACCATTTCAAACAGGGGGGGGGCCGGGATCTGGGGGTCCCCTTGTTAAAGGGGGCTTCCAGATTCTGATAAGCCCCCCGCCCGCAGACCTCCACAACCACCGGCCACGGTTGTGGGGATGAGGCCCTTGTCCTCATCAACATGGGGACAAGGTGCTTTGAGGAGTCACAGACCCCCAAAGCATCCTCCCAATGTTGAGGGCATGTGGCCTGGTACGGTTCAGGAGGGAGGGGGGGCCGCTCTCTCGTCCCCCCCTCTTTTCCTGCGGCCTGCCAGGTTGCGTGCTCGGATAAAGGGTCTGGTATGGATTTTTAGGGGGACCCCCACGTCAATTTTTTTTTAAATTTGACGCGGGGTTCCCCTTAATATCCATACCAGACCTGAAGGGTCTGGTTATGGATATTTAGGGGGAACCCCACGTCAAATTTTTTCTTAAATTTGAGGCAGGGTTCCCCTTAATATCCATACCAGACCTGAAGGGCCTGGTAATTGAATTTGGGGGACCCCCACGCTTTATTTATTTATTTATTTATTTTATCAATGACTTTCAATGAGTGTTCTCTGTATTACGGAGCCGACAATTCATAATAGCTGCGAGTGATTTTAAAGGACTTTTTTTCCTGCATAAATGACACTTTGTGCAGGGACAGTTCTAAGCACCAGAAACATGCGCCCCTTCACAGGCATACTATAGACACACCCCCCCCCTACGAAATTTAAAGGAATATTACACTTTTATTGTTTCACTTTAATCATTATTAAAATCACTGCTCCCGAAAAAACGGCCGTTTTTAAAACTTTTTTTTGCATTGATCCATGTCCCCTGGGGCAGGACCCAGGTCCCCAAACACTTTTTAGGACAGTAACTTGCAAATTAGTCTTTAAAATTAGCACTTTAGATTTTTAATGTTGGAGTCCCATAGACTTTAACAGGGGTTCTAAAGTATGCTATATACTAGCTCCGTTGAATCTTCTTTATACATTCGACAGACACCATAAGCCTTCAAAGACAGATTCGACCGTAATTCATGTGGATTTTCAGACGAATGCAATTATTGAACGAAAAACAAAATAAATAAAAACGGATTTCGGGAGTAACTAAATAAATTAAGTTTTCGGACGAAAACGAAATTCCGAAACGAAATATTTTACTCTGCACATGTCTAATGTTTACACATCTTACGTGGACTATTTTTACATGATACATTGGAGCTAAGATCTTCAGTGTGAATTAATACCTTTTCATTTTAGCTTTTGCCATTCACTTTCAAGCACATTGTGTATCACTTTGTGGTGTGTTTTTACTACACATATCAGAATTGTCAGCGCTGCACTAATTATCTTTATTTTATTCTTAAATCAATTGGTGGTGTACTGCTAGCAGATTGGCTGCAAGTACTTAACCACTTGCTGCCCGCCATATAGCAGAATGACAGTGGCAAAGTGGTTTCAATATCCTGACTGGGCGTCATATGACCTCCTCAGGATATTAAGCCACTGCGCACCTCTGATGGAGACTCTTTACCACGTGATCAGCCGTGTCCAATCACGGCTGATCACAGTGTAAATAGGAAGAGCCATTGGTTGGCTTTTCCTTACTCGCGTCTGTCAGATGTAAGTAGAGGAGAGTCAGTCAGCTGCTCCTCTGACAGGGGGGTCTGTGCTGATCGATTATCAGCACAGCCCCCCCCCCACCCCCCGAGGATGCCCACACTGGACCACCAGGGATGCCACCCGACCACCAAAGATGCCCAGCACCAGGTATGCCACCCTAGACCACCAGGGATGCCAGTCAGTGCCCACAATGGGCATCACTGATGGGCATGCATTATTGTTTGGCACTGGCATGCATGCGTACAATACTGTACACTACAATGCCACCTATAAGTGCCCATCTGTGCCGCCTATCAGCGCCCATCTGTGCCGCCTATCTGTGCCTCCTATCAGTGCCCATCTGTGCCGCCTATGCATGCCCATCCGTGCCACCTATGCATGCCCATCCATGCTGCCTATCCATGCCAATCCGTGCCACCTATCAGTGCCTATCCATGTTGCATATCAGTGCCACATATCAGTGCCACTTCATTGGTGCCACATCATCGGTGGCCATCAGTGCCCGTCACTGCAGCCCCGTCAATGCCAATCAGTGAAGGAGTAAACTTACTTATTTACAATGTTTTGTAACAAACAAAAAAAAACATTTTTTTTTTAAATTTTAGGTCTTTTTTATTTTATTTGTTTAGCAGAAAATAAAAATCCCAGATGCGATCAAATACCACCAAAACAAAACTATTTGCGGAAACAAAATGATAAAAATTTAGTTTGGGTACAGTGTAGCATGACTACGCAATTGTCATTCAAAGTGCAACAGTGCTGGAAGCTCAAAATTGGTCTGGGCAGGAAGGTGTATAAGTGCCCGTTATTGAAGTGGCTAAGACACCTATTGCTCTACCTTCATTCCTCTCAGTGAAGGTTTTTGAGAGGACTGGAGGTATAGTAGGGTTGGAGATGCCAGATGAGGAGCAAGGAGAATTCCGCCCTTTTCTTTGATGTGGGTCTTTCAAGTGCTGTTGCCAACACAGCATGGCAGGTCATCAAATGTCTGGTCAAGCATGTGGTGTCCAAGTGGCTGCTGTTCTAGCCATGCTTGATCTTCTTCAGACATAGGTTGCAAACAGCAATGGTGCGATTGTGACGGACTGGGGTTTATATGGTCACAAAACAGACACCCCAAAGCAAAGTACATATTCATTTTTTTTTTATATTTCTAAACATCTCCCTTCTATTCTATTAATAACCAGTAGATGGCAGAGAAGGTACACAAACAGAGTCTATATAAGGCCACACACCATGTGACTGGAAATAAAACTACTTCCAGCCATAAAGTCAGTGGTCATATCTCATGCTGTTTGTGTGATTCTTTGCAGTCCACGCCAAGCTGATCACCTTATCTCATCGCGTCTACAATCATCGGCTCTCTTAATTCACATTTTGAGGCCGGTAACATTTTGGGGGCTCGTCAGGGATTCGTTGTGTTACCAGTGAGAGGGAAGTGCGAGACAAGCGTGAGCCTGCTACAGAGCTACAAGGAGAGTCCTGAGTGTCGTCTGCCTTGTGAGTGCAAGTCTTCAGATTGCAACAGAGATGGCGTCTCCTCATCGTGCGCTGATGTGGGATATCCGGAAACAAATTCATCTGCTTAATGAAGAACAGCTGCATAGCCTCGCTATTACGCTGGGAGATGAAAGAGACGTGGACGTTCCATCAGTGACTGGTACCAACGAAATGGAACTTGTTGAATTTATTAAAGACTACTTGAGAAGTGATCAGCTGGAAAAGTTGGAAGATCAAGGTATGTCTTACCTACTCATCATCCAAGACAAGATCAATGAACTAAAACTTAACAAGGAAAGTACACCAACTGTGGACATTGCAACCGCTGCAAAAAAAATAAGTAGTGGAACTGCAAGGACTGAACAGGTATCGGAGGTGGTGAGATTAACTGATGTTGTTGCTTTATTGCCACGTAGAGAATTTAAAATGCATGGTGGTGTAATTTCAGATCATGGTTCGGACATGAGTTACAGTAGCGTGTGCAGACAAATTGACCAGGGTCTAACAGAAAAATTCCCTGAATCTGAAATTATACGCACAGTGTTGAGAATAATCAAACCTGGTAATTTTAAAGATATGTTGACTGACAAAGATGATCTTACTGTTGCTGAATTGAAAAGGTTTTTGAAGTCACATATGAGAGAACGAAGTGGTAAGGAGTTATTTCAGGACCTTAGCAATGCTGCCCAGCAAGAAAGAGAAACAGCACAACAATTTGTTTACAGGCTAGTGGGGTTAAAACAAAAAGTTCTGTCTACATCACAACATGATAGGCAAGAGTTTAACTATGACAAAAAACTGGTGCAAGGCATATTCCTTCATACACTTTATCAGGGACTAAATGAGAAAAATTCTAATGTTAGACGAGATATCAAGCCTTACGTGTCTGATTTGACAGTAACGGATGACTTTATCATAGAGCAGGTCACCAGATCAGTTGATGAGGAAACAGAAAGGCAGAGACGCTTAAACAGTGCACCTAAACATAAACATCTTACTGTTCATTCATCACAGACACCAGGGAATAGTGAAAAAGACACCTTCCAAAGGGGAGTTGAGGGAGATGTTAAAGCAAATCACACTGCATTAATGGAACTAACAACACAGGTCTCTGCTCTCACAAAGAACCTGGAAAAGATGATGAAGCTAACTCCTATTATTGGAAACCAAATGACTAAGCCACTAACCAATGTTCAAGTTCCAGATACAACTCACTGCAAGCCCAGGTGTGATGATTGCATTAAACGAGAGAGTCATAACTGCTACCATTGTTTCTACTGTGGTTGGACAGGACACAGAGCGGTTGATTGCTTGAAGAAAAGAAGGCAGTCGGGAAACGACAGATGGTCACTGGGAAAGGGACAACCAGTGACCACCTCAAATGATCTGTCCCATGCTAAGGTAAACAGGGTATTCACCCACCGGTCAACTAGAACACTCCCAAAAGAGAATGGATTCTCCAAACAACACGTAGCACAATTAATTGGAGGAAAATGCCTACTGTCATGTCGGATGAATGGTGTTCCGGTTGACATGTTGATGGATACAGGAGCTCAGGTCAGCATTGTCGGGAAGGCATGGTTAGAAAAGTTTCTACCCAGTGTCTCCATTAGGCACATACAAGATTTACTTTGTGATGACAACTTATCCATTACAGCTGCAAATGGTTCTCTCATTCCATTCATCGGATGGATTGAAGTCTGCCTGGAATTCAAAAGTAGTGGACATGGAAACTCAGCCATTTATGTGCCAATGCTGGTGAGTGACTGCTGTAATGACAATCCAATTCTTGGGTTTAATGTTATCGAAGAATTGATCAGAAGAAAAGGGTGTTTCATGTAAACCAGTTGAATCAAGTGGACACTGGAAATCAGCTACCCACTAACAAATCTGTTAAGTGGCACCCACCTGTCAATTTGGAAGATCTCTCAGAAGAAGAACAGGAGATAGCGAGACAAATGTTATATGATGAATCAGATGTCTTTGCTCGAGATGAGGGAGACATAGGATGCATCCCTAACCTGAAACTGAGGATAAATCTGAAAGATGAAACTCCTGTCCAGAAACGCTACAATTCAATACCGAAACCCCTATACAAAGAAGTGAAAGAATATATCCAAAACCTTCTTGACCGAGGTTGGGTAACAAAATCTTCTTCAGCATACTCATCACCAGTTGTTTGTGTTCGAAAGAAGGACAGTAGCCTACGACTATGTGTTGACTTTAGGGAGTTAAACCGAAAGCCTATCCCAGATAGACATCCACTACCCAGAATACAAGATCTGCTGGATAGCTTAGGAGGATTTACGTGGTTCTCAATCCTGGACCAGGGTAGTGCGTATCATCAAGGCTTTGTGCATGAAGACTCCAGACATCTGACGGCTTTCAGCACCCCCTGGGGACTCCTGGAGTGGAACCGTATTCCATTTGGATTAACGAATGCCCCAGCAGCTTTTCAGAGATGCATGGAGAATGTATTAGAGGGCTTTAGAGACAAATGTTGTTCTCCATACTTGGATGACGTACTTTGTTACTCCAAAACTTTTCAGGAGCATGTCAATGATATTAGGCAAGTGCTTAGTCGAATGCGTGAGCATGGTATCAAACTTAGACCGAAGAAGTGTGAACTCTTTAAACGACAGATTCGATACCTTGGACGAATGGTGTCAGAAGAAGGCATAAAAATTGACCCAAAAGATCTTGAAGCGGTATTACATTTGAAAAGGAAAGAACCAAAAACAGTGGGAGGAGTCAGATCTTTGTTAGGATTCCTGAGCTACTACAGGTCCTTCATTCAAGATTTCTCTCGACTTGCTAAACCACTGTATGAACTTTTGCAGAACACTGAGAAAGAATCTGCTACATCCATCCCCAAAAACAATCGGAGGGAATCTACAAAGAAAAACGGGAACAAAGCACAAGTGCCATCTAAAACACTGATTCAATGGACACCCAAACATCAAGCTGTAGTATCCAGACTGGTGGACATGCTAACCAATCCACCAATTCTAGCATACCCTGATTTTGACTTACCCTTCGTCTTACACACTGATGCTTCCAATGAGGGCCTAGGTGCTGTACTATACCAACGACAAGGAGAAAAACGTCGTGTTATTGGGCTTGGCTCCAGAACATTGACTCCAGCAGAGCGCAATTACCATCTTCACTCTGGTAAACTTGAGTTTTTAGCTCTCAAGTGGGCAGTCTGTGACAAATTCAGAGATTACTTGTACTACGCTCCAACATTCACCGTTTACACAGACAACAACCCATTGACATATGTATTGAGTACTGCCAGACTGAATGCTGTGGGTCATCGCTGGGTTGGCGAGTTGGCTGATTTCCACTTCGATATCAAGTACAGGCCAGGTAAACAGAATGCAGACGCAGATACACTGTCACGATTTCCGGTGGAACTCACGAATAATCTGAGTGAGTACACAGAGCTTGTACCATCTGAGGTTGTGTCAGCTATGTGGCAAGGGAGCAAAGCTGTTGACGAAGAAGAGGTATTATGGGTGGCTTCATTGACTCTTCACTCAGAAAGTGATGTGGCCGAAGAATTGCTGAAAGGACAGACAATCTGCCCAATGACTCAGGAGAATATCAGAGCATTACAACAAGACGATACCAACATTAGAGAAGTGGTCTGGCTTAAGGAGAACGACTGGATTCCAAACCACAAAGAAAAGGAGAGTATGACCAGCAAAACAAGACGTTTGATACATGAATGGAATAAACTCAGAGTCGATGAAGGAATCCTCTACCGACACTCTGGAACCCGAAAACAGCTAGTTCTACCAGAAAAGTTAAAACCATTGGTCTTAAGAAATCTTCATGATGACATGGGTCACATTGGTACTGACAAGGTAACCCACCTAGCACGTGAACGATTTTACTGGCCATTTATGCAAAAAGACATTGATGAATATGTGCTGAAGAAGTGCAGCTGCATCAAACGAAAGCGTCCAAATATCACCGAAAGAGCACCTATGGGTTCGATTACTACCAGTTCACCTTTGGAGTTAGTATCCATTGATTATCTTCACTTGGAGAAAAGCAAAGGAGGATATGAGTATATACTTGTAATAGTTGACCATTTCACATGCTTTGCACAAGCGTATCCAACTAAGAACAAATCTGGAAAAACGGCGGCAGAAAAGATCTTTCAAGATTTCATACCACGTTTTGGCTATCCAGAGAAACTCCACCATGACCAAGGAAGAGAATTTGAAAACAACTTATTTCAGACATTGCAACGATTGGCAGGGATTTCTCATTCAAGAACTACTCCATACCATCCACAGGGTAACCCAGTGGAGAGACTGAACCGTACTTTGTTACAGATGCTTCGCACCTTAGAGGAAGAGAAAAAGTCAGATTGGAAAGAACATCTTCCACATATGGTTCATGCATACAATTGCACCAGGCATGAAGCCACAGGATACTCGCCATTCTTTCTATTGTATGGAAGATCTCCTCGTTTGCCAATTGACCTAATGCTCAACCTAAATTTGGAAAAGGAATCAGAAAGTCAACCAACATTTACTCAGAAATGGGCATCTAGAATGCAAGAAGCTTACAAAATCGCATCCGAGAATAGCAAAAAATCATCTGCTAAAGGGAAGAAGTACTATGACAAAAAGATAAAAGGAGCACCTCTTCAACCGGGTGATCGGGTCTTAGTACGAAATCTCTCTGAAAGAGGAGGACCTGGTAAACTTCGTTCATACTGGGAAGAATCAGTACACAAAGTGGTAGAAAGAATCAAAGATGGGCCTGTGTACAAAATTCAGCCTGAAAGCGGTAAAAAGACTATTCGAGTACTGCACAGAAATCTTTTACTACCAGTAAATGACCTACCAATTGAAGGACACATTCCAAGAGTACCGATGAAACAAAGGCAATCAAGTAACAGAAAGGATACCAGAATGGATGTGGACCAGGAGGAGGAATGTTCAGATGAAGAAAGATGGTATTATCCTTATATACCAGAGACTACAGAAAGTCCTGATTGTAATGTGTCTCAACCAAACTCTCAAAACGTACAGAAAATTCCATTAAGAGTTTCTGCTGAGGAGTTCTATCCTACAACTACCACACCCAATCTTGAACAAGAACAAAATGATGGAACAGTAGTTGGCGACCAAATCTGGGCTACAGATATGGTGGGACTAGACACTGCAGAATTACCCTCATTAAAGCGGTTCTTCACCCTAAAGGGGAAGTTCCGCTAATCTTATCCCTCCCCCCCTCCGGTGCCACAATCGGCACCTTTCAGGGGGGAGGGGGTGCAGTTACCTGGATAATCCAGGTAACTGCACCCACTTCCGGCCAGACCGCCGCAGACCCCCGCAGACGCTCCGCCCCCCCCCCGTTGTGTTCTGGGAAACACACAGTTCCCAGAGACACAGCGGGGGACCATAAGAGACGCGCAGCGCGACTCGCGCATGCGCAGTAGGGAACCGGGCAGTGAAGCCGTCATGATTCACTTCCCGATTCCCTGACAGAGGATGGCGGCGGTGGCAGCAGCGAGACGAGCGATCGCTCGTCATCTGCCGCCGACATCGCTGGAACCTGGGACAGGTAAGTGTGATTTTATTAAAAGTCAGCAGCTGCAATATTAGTAGCTGCTGGCTTTTAATATTTTTTTTTTAGGTGCAGCTCCTCTTTAAGTCAAGACTTACCTGTGAACCAAGATATGCAAATGGCAAATGATGTTGATGGAGAAGACTCAACTCCTGTCAGCTAGATCTACCAGACAAGCTAAGCCTAAAGAGATCTTTACGTATGACACACTAGGTCAGCCAAGATACATACCAAGTCAGATTCACACCATACAAACTCACACAATGCTAGCTACTCACAGGACATGCCAGGTAGTTAACGTAGCTCCTTGGTGGCAACAAGTACCTAGTTGGGTTACTTAAATCACTAAATAGTGTTCAGATACCAATTGAGTTTAATGTCGGGAGCCATTAACTGAAGGAGGGGAGAGTGTGACGGACTGGGGTTTATATGGTCACAAAACAGACACCCCAAAGCAAAGTACATATTCATTTTTTTTTTATATTTCTAAACATCTCCCTTCTATTCTATTAATAACCAGAAGATGGCAGAGAAGGTACACAAACAGAGTCTATATAAGGCCACACACCATGTGACTGGAAATAAAACTACTTCCAGCCATAAAGTCAGTGGTCATATCTCATGCTGTTTGTGTGATTCTTTGCAGTCCACGCCAAGCTGATCACCTTATCTCATCGCGTCTACAATCATCGGCTCTCTTAATTCACATTTTGAGGCCGGTAACATGATCTGCTGTGCACATGTTGATAAAGGCCCACACCAAGGAACTTTTAAATGTCAGTGAGTCCTGTATCTTTGGAGCTCTGTGGTGTGATGCAATAGAGTGGTTGCCCTTAAGATGACCCCTAGAGGACGTCCTGCCTTATTGGAATTGTGCCTCCTCCTGCTCCTCACTTTCCCCCTCTCTTCTCTCAGGCACCCAAGTACAGTCAGTGACCTCATCATCCGCTCTCTAAACATGATTGGAGCAAACTTGCCAGTATGCTGCAGCTGAGGGAACATGACTGCCAGTTTCTTGTTCTTCTGTGGCACTGCCTCTCTCTAGGCCCAAATTCTCCCTTCCTCAACCTGGGAACAAACATCAGAGTCTTCAAATCGGTGTGCATCTTCCAGCAGCATGTACCCGACACTGGGGTTGAATAATTCTGGGGACTCCTCTGCATGATTGTGGTGCTACGGAAGGAGTGACTGAACAAGGAGCCGGAGGAATAGGCCGCTTTGGCTGCTGCGTTAGAAAGCAAACTACTCTGAACCTGGGTGACAGAGGATGAGGACAGCTTTGTTATCCACTCCCCCAACTTATTGTGGCTCAATAACATATGTGTATATATGTGTATATATAATAGGATTTTTATATACAGCTTACCTGTAAAATCCTTTTCTTGAGAGTACATCACGGGACACAGGAGCTCATTACATAGTGGGTTATATAGGCACCTCTGGTGATTGGACACTGGTTAACCCCAATTAAGGAGAATTCCTCCCCTATATAACCCCTCCCATATGGGAGGCACCTCAGTTTTGTAGCAAAGCAATAGGAAACCACGTAAAACCCAAGAGGGGCGGGAGCCCTGTGTCCCGTGATGTACTCTCAAGAAAAGCATTTTACAGGTAAGCTGTATATAAAAATCCTATTTTCTTGATCATACATCACGGGACACAGGAGCTCATTACATAGTGGGATGTCCCAAAGCAATGCTCAGATTGAGGGGAGGGAGACACAGATCATAATTATAGACCGCCATGGGCCGGAGGACCTAAACTGCAGCCTGCAGTACACTGCGCCCAAAGGCGATATCCTCTTGCCCTCTGACATCCACCTGATAGAATCTGGTGAATGTGTGGACTGATGACCAAGTTGCAGCCTTACAGATCTGAGCCAGGGAGGCCTGGTGATGCACTGCCCAAGAAGCACTTACAGCCCTAGTAGCATGCGCTTTCACTTGAAAAGGAGGGATTATCCCTTTAACACTATAGGCCTGAGAAATAATCTGTCTAATCCACCTTGAGAGAGTGGATTTTGATGCCACCTGGCCCTTCCTAGGGCCTTCCGGCAAAATAAATAAGCAATCAGTTTTCCTTATCTGAGCCGTTGCTTGAAGATAGATACCGATTGCCCTAACCACATCCAAAGTGTGCAAAGATTCTTCTTCTGCAGAGTGTGGGTCCGGAAAAAAGGATGGTAGGATTACATCTTGATTCAAATGGAATCCCGAAACCACCTTAGGTAGAAAGGACCTGTTGGGGCACATGACCACCTGGTCCTTATGAACAATTAGATACGGCTCTTTGCTGGAGAGAGCTGCTAGTTCTGACACTCTTCGAGCCGTGGAAATGGCTACCAAGAAAACCAATTTTTTGGTCAAAAGAACTAATGAAGCCAGATGCAAAGGTTCAAAAGGTTGCCCCTGCAAAGCCGAGAGAACCAAATTCAGATCCCATGGGCATACCTGAGGTTTGACTGGCGGCCTTATCCGCATAGCCCCCTGGATGAAAGCCCGCACCAGGGAATGCGATGCAAGTGGCTTCTGAAAAAACACTGACAAGGCCGAAATCTGCACCTTGATAGTGCTTAAAGCCAAATTCATTTCTAGGCCTGACTGGAGGAAGGCCAAGATCATGCTAATGACATACTGTCTAGGATGCCATTCCGTGAGTTCACACCAGGAAACATATGCCCTCCAGATTTTGTAGTAAATAAGCCTGGAGGCCGGCTTTCTGGCATTAACCAGAGTAGAAAGGACTGGCCCCGAAAGGCCACAGTCTCTTAGAATATGGGGTCTCAGCAGCCAAACCGTCAAATTCAGACTGTGTAAAGCAGGATGGTAAATTGGACCCTGTGAGAGCAGATCTGGCCAGAGAGGGAGGATCCATGGCCTGCCTATTGCCAACTTCATGATCTCTGCGTACCATGGTCGCCCGGGGCTACCAAAAGATTTTGTCTCCCTCTTGACTCTTCCCAGGAACTGCGACAGAAGCGGGTACGGGGGGGAAGGCATAAATAAGATTGTACTGATCCCAGGGAACTGTCAGAGCATCTGACCCCTGAGCAAGTGTATCTCTTGTTCTTGACACGAATTTGTCCAGTTTTCTGTTGAATCTTTGTGAAGACTCGAGGGTCCGTAGCAAGCCCGAACGGCAAGGCCACAAATTGAAAAATGGCGGCGCTCTACCGAGAACCTTTAGATACTTTTGGTGTGTGGGAAAAATTGGCACATGGAGATATACATCCTTGATGTCTATTAATGCCATAAACTCTCCCCCTTGCAGGGAGGAGACCACAGTGCGAATTGACTGCATTCGGACGGACCGGATGCGTAAAAACCGGTTCAGATCCAGGATAGGTCTGACACTTCTATTTGGCTTCGGAATGGTGAAGAGATTCGAGTAAAACCCTGAACCCTGTTCTTTTGGGTCCACTTCTACTATCACCCCTTGGGATAGTAAGTGATCTAAGGCCAGAAATAGCGGTTTTTGCTTTACTGGATCCCTGGGGATCCTTGACCTTGGAAAGCGAGAAGGTGGAATCTCCTGAAACTCTAGCTTGTAGCCCAGAGATACCGAAGAGATCACCCACTTGTCCCGGATCTCTTCCCGCCAGGCTTCCGCAAACTGCCGAAGCCTTCTCCCCACTCGGTCGAGCGGGGGCGCCCCTTCACAAGGAAGCTTTTGGGCTCTGCTTGGCAGGCTTCCGCCCCCAAGTCTTTTTCTGCCCCTGGGCCCGGCCTTGAGCCTTTCCTGTAGAGGGGGGTTGAGAAGGCCGTCGCCACTGCTTAGAGCATGATGCTCCGGGGGAGAGAGAGAACGCCTAAATGATGAACGTTTGCTCTTTTTAACTGGAAGGAGAGTAGATTTACCCCCTGAAATTTTTTGGACAAATTTGTCTAATTCTTCTCCAAACAGACGTTCCCCTTTAAACGGGAACCCAATCAAATGCTTCTTGCATGATAGCTCAGCTGCCCAAATCTTTAGCCGTAGGGCCCTTTGCATGTGTACCAACAGGAGAGACAAACGAGATGCTTGTTGGACAGAATCCAAAATCGCATCAATCATGAAACACAGAATTTGAGGTATTTCTGCATAATTCTCCACTTCCTCACTGGGAAGGAGGCCAAGCATCTGCTTAACCTGTTCCTTGAGGAACTGACACAACCCCACGGCTGCGACTGTAGGTTGCACTACAGCGCCAGTCATGGAAAAGGAGGGTTTTAATAATGTTTCCAACCTCTTATCAGTTGGATCTTTAAATACCTGAGCATTATCCAACGGACAGGTCAGGTTTTTATTCACACAAGAAACAGCCGCATCGACAGATGGGACCCCCCATTTCTTGGTGAAACTTTCCTCCAGGGGATAATGCATAGAAAACCTTTTAGGAGGAGCAAACAGTTTATCGGGATGTCCCCAATCCTCATACATCAATTTATCCATTAAGGGATGGATTGGAAAGGAAAAAGCAGTCTGTGGGACTTTCCTGACTCCTAGGGAAGAAACAGAGGACGTAGCGACTTCAGCAGCAGGCATTCTGAAGTGGTACGCACCAATTCAGTATAATACTGCACCTGTTTTCTGAGCGCCTGGGAGGAGGGGACTCTCTCCTCTTCCTCTGACTGCTCAAGATCCCTGTCCCAAGATGGGGATCTCTCCTCATTGTCAGAAGAATCATCTGAAAGAGGAATCTCAGCAGAGGGAGGGGATCTACCCCTTTTCCTGCTATCTTTCAGGGAAGCAGAAATTAAAATTCATGATTCTCCCTTCAAAACCCTCCAAAGTAGCCCTAAGGGAGTCCTTAGTGACGTATACCGGGGCTGAGACACTAGGAGAGGCTGCAAAACCTGACAGGGGCACTGACTCATCCTGTGAGGCTGGCTTCAGTCTTGCAGGGGGGGATGGTAACTTACAGGCATTTTTAGAACCCCTGGACCTAGGCAGTGATTTACCAGTGCCCTTGTTACCTCCCCCTGAGACCCTCTTACGAGAAGACATGGTCCTAAGCTACAAAGCAGAGGTACTAGTACAAAGTGCAATCACTGTTGTGCTAAAAGTCTCACAATAAATATATATGCTTAATACTGCACAACCTGATTTTGAGTAGGTGTCTAAGGTTTGCCTGGATCCAATCCCCTGAGATGCTTACTGCCCACAGCTCCTGTGTCTCACACTTACAGCCCCCTGACGCTCTGGGCTTTTAAAACTGCCGCCTGGTGCCTGCGCAGTACAGCGCCGTGCACACCAATGTGCACGGCTAACAACCACACTCCCCCCTCCTCCATTAACCCGGGAGCGTGCTCGGCGCACGTGCACGAGGACCGCCGGAATCCAGGGGGGGGGGAGGAATCTCCATCAGAGCTGCGTGGGACCCCCAGACTACGAGGGACCCCTGTATTACCTTGTTGTGGCATGGACTGCAGTGGAGACGCGAGACCTCTGGAGAACCAGGCTTCAGTGAGCATGTGTACTGAAAGGCATGTAAGTATGCATCAGGCTGCTCTTACTCCCTCTAGTGGTGGAAACCAGGTAAGACATACTACTACTCAAAATGAAGAAATTCATAATATAATTATATTATATTATATAGGATTAACTTCCCTTACCTGTCCTCGCCGCAGGAATTGCTGAAACAGACAGATTCCAGCCTTCACCCATCATGGCGGGCAGAGTTTGCCAACCTTCAGGTTTTATCTGGGGTTCTTTCTCAGAAGAACCTCCTACCAGGACCTTGTAAAAGACTCTGCCAGAAACTTTTGTGCCACTATGTAAACAGTACACCAAGTCAGGTTTTCCCAGAGCCCAGTCTTCCAATAGGAGAGGACTTACAGGCCAAACCTCCTTTCTTCGGATGACGAGGCCCGGGTACCATACCATCTTGGGAGTCAAATATCGGCCCGAGATATGGATCCGGTTTGTTGTAGCCCTTAGGCCCCCGCAGAGACCTGCACAGAGCTTTCTTCATAGCACGTTTTACGTGACCAACCACCATAGACACTGGTGAAAAAACTGAGGTGCCTCCCATATGGGAGGGGTTATATAGGGGAGGAATTCTCCTTAATTGGGGTTAACCAGTGTCCAATTACCAGAGGTGCCTATATAACCCACTATGTAATGAGCTTCTGTGTCCAGTGATGTATGATCAAGAAATATGTATGTGTGTGTATGTATGTGTGTGTGTGTGTGTATGTGTGTATATGTGTATAAATTATTATTTTTTTTTAATACACCGCCTGAAGTGTTTTAGAAACTGTACACACTGTATTAGATACTGTGTACACCACCTGAAGTGTATCAATTTACTATCAGATATATCAGTTTGTTACACCACTTCCTCAAACTCAATCTATCTAAAACCAAGTGTAGTCCTTGACTCTGAAATTTCCTTTAAGCACCAAGTCCAATCCCTGTCCAAATCCTGCCGCCTCAACCTCCCCAAAATATGCCCCTTTCTAACCAATGACACAACATAGTTACATAGTAAGGTTGAATAAAGACACCAGTCCATCCAGTTAAACCTGAGTGAGTGTCTACAATTGTCCCTATCACTGTACATTGCACACTCACAATGGTCCCTACCCTCAAGGAGCCCACAAGCCAAGGTCCCCATTCATATACTAGGGCAAGTGGCGGCACATCCATAGGGGGCGCCCGGGCGCCGCCCCCCGTCCTGTAGTAGATATTATTTTAAAATGGACCCTTTAAGAAAAAAAAAATGTTTTAACTAAGTGCAGTGTGTCCGGGCGCCGGACGAAGTGCACTATGAGAAGCGCCAGGTCAGTGCAATCATGAGACTGCAGACGTGGCGCTTCATTTGCGGGCTGTTAACCTGCCTTGTGGCACAATGCAAAACAGAGTTGCTTCCGCTCATGGAATCACTGTGATTCTATGGGCGGGAGCATTGTTGTTTAAATTCTAGAGGTTACTTCCAGGTTTCGTATGCAAGATGAAAACCGGAAGTGACTTCAGCAGCTTCATGCTTCAGCCGAAGAGGAGCTGCTGGAAGGTAAGCGCCTTCAGCAAGAACAAGGGCACCTGGAGCGCCATGGGATTTATACATCCTGCTGGCATCTTTTAATAGTGAGAAGGCAATCTTGGGTGTGTGCAGTCAGTGGAAGGCATAGAATAATCTACTGCAGGAGGGCCAGTGAGCTGGCAGAGAATAAGGTCATGTGAGGAGCGATCTCCCTGGCTGTGATGAGAGGAGATGCAGATGTCTCCTCATTGGACAATGAAGGGGAAGAAAGATAGGTGCAGGCTGTGTAAAGGGGAGGGAGGGTGTCTGGACTGACAGACATGGGGGCATTTGCTTCCCATGCTGCTGTCAAAGTGAATGTTCTGTCTCTGTGTATCATGGGGCTGTGATCATCAGCACCCCTCCCCCCATAGTTCTGCTTAGACAGACATACTTTTTAACCCCCTCTGATAAGCATGCAAACTACTTCCAGAGCCCTGTGTAGCCTGCCTTTGCTTTGTGACACCGAATGACTATTTGTGTCCTAAAGCAGATCTTTGCTTTGTGTCTTCTATTCCTGTAATAAAAAGTGTTTTGTGAGCACGCCACAGCGTGTGTTGGTTATGGGTGTGAGCTGCACACAAGGGACCCCACCCCCCTTTCCCCATCAGCAGTCAATCTTTTCAAATCTGCAGCTTTCATTATTATACCCAGCAACCCTTCTGTGAAGGTCCATGTTCAGGCATTTCCTGTTATAGTGGCAACGCTCTGTCCCCCTTTGCCAATTGTTTTCCTGGGTTGTCACCTGGTTTCACATACCGTACTTTTGGTGTAGAAGGATGTGGCAACATGCAATGTGCAGAAATGTCCTGCCGACCAATGACATGCAGCTGGTGCAGGGGGCATGCACATAAATGGGAAGTGTCTGCTAAGAGGCCACGGGAGATCAGAAGTGCTAAGATAAACAACTACTGTACATGAAAAAAAAAAACGTTTTCCAAAAAAAAGAAAAAATGTAATTTGTTATGATAAACAGCACTTTAGCAAGCTTAATGTCATTGTCATAGTAGTTAACATCTAGATAAGATCAGCATATTTCTGCAGCGGGCATGGCCAGGTGTTTGTGATCAGCCACAGATAGGAATCCATTTTTTTTACTATTCGGCACTGCATCGCTTTAACTGACAATTGCTTGGTCATGCAATGCTGTACACAAATAAAATTGATGTCCTTTTTTTTTCCCACTAGAACTTTCTTTTGGTGGTATTTATTTGCGCCCCCCAAAAATTTTGAGCACCAGCTGCCATTGATTAGGGCCAATTTTGGACAGAAGCCAATTAGGCCTTTCTTTAGCAGGCACAGGGAGAACATGCAAACTCCAGGCAGATTTTATCATGGTTGGGATTTGAACCAGTGACCCTTTTTACTGCTAGGCAAGTGTGCTAGCCACTACACCACTGTGCTGCCCCACAGCAAAGTTCTTCATTCACTCACTGGTCATCTCTCGTCTCGACTACTGCAACTCCCTTCTCATTGGCTTACCTCTACATAGTCTATCACCTCTTCAATCCATCATAAATGCTTCTGCCAGACTCGTCCACCTTACCAATCGCTCTGTGTCTGCTACCCCTCTCTGTCAATCCCACCACTGGCTTCCGCTCAGCCAAAGAATTAAATGCAAAATACTAACAATGACTTACAAAGCCATCCACAATTTAGCCCCCAGCTACATCACTAGCCTAGTCTCTAAATACCAACCTAATCATTCTCTTCTTTCCTCCTAAGACCTCCTGCTCTCTAGCTCCCTCATCACCTCCTCCCATGCTCGCCTCCAGGACTTTTCGAAAGCCTCTCCAATCCTATGGAATGCCTTACCCCAAGCTGTCCGCTTATCTCCTAGTCTATCAGCTTTTAGACGATCCCTATCCACACCTAACAACTGTATTTTCATTTTCTCCATCAGCTCCCCCCCCACAGGTATTAACTTTTGTTTCCACTTGACCCTCCCTTCTAGATCATAAGCTCTAACAAACAGAGCCCTCTGATCCCTCCTGTATTGATTTGTATTGTAAGTGTACTGTCTGCCCTCATGTTGTAAAGCGCTGTGAAATCTGTTGATGCTATATAAATCCTGTATAATAATAATAGAAACTGTACACACTATATTAGATACTGTTTACACCACCTGAAGTGTATTAGAAACTGTACACACTGTATGAGGTACTGTGTACACCACCAGAAAAATATTAGAATCTGTACACACTGTATTAGATACCGTGTACACCACTTGCACTGTATTAGAAACTGTACAATGGCTGCACTGTATTATATACCGTGTACACCACCAGAAGTGTAGTAGAAACTGTACACACTGTATTAGATACTGTATTAGAAAGTATACACCATCTAATGCACTGTATATATACGCTACATTTAATGCAGATATACACACAGTATCTCACAAAAGTGAGTACACCCCTCACATTTTTTGTAAATGTTTTCTTATATCTTTTCATGTGACAACACTGAAGAAATTACATTTTGCTACAATGTAAAATAGTGAGTGTAAAGCTTGTATAACTGTGTAAATTTGCTGTCCACTCAAAATAACTCAACACACAGCCATTAATGTCTAAACCGCTGACAACAAAAGTGAGTACACCCCTAAGTGAAAATGACCAAATTGGGCCCAAAGTGTGAATATATTGTGTGGCCACCGTTGTTTTCTAGCACTACCTTAACCCTCTTAGGCATGGTGTTCTCCAGAGCTTCACAGGTTGCCACTGGATTCCTCTTCCACTCCTCCATGATGACATCATGGAGATAGTGGATTTTAGAGACCTTGCGCTCCTGCACCTCCCGTTTGAGGATGCCCCACAGATGCTCAATAGGGTTTAGGTCTGGAGATATGCTTGGCCAGTCCATCACCTTTACCCTTAGCTTCTTTAGCAAGGCAGTGGTTGCCTTGATGTCTTTGGGGTCATTATGTTGGAATACTGCCCTGCGGCCCAGTCTCCGAAGGGAAGGGGATCATGCTGGGCTTCAGTATGTCACAGTACATGATGGCATTCATGGTTGCCTCAATGAACTGTAGCTCCCCAGTGCTGGCAGCACTCATGCAGCCCCAGCCAATGATACTCCCACCACCATGCTTGACTGTAGGCAAGACACACCTGTTTTTGTACTCCTCACCTGATTGCCACCACACTTGCTTGACACCATCTGAACCAAATAAGTTTATCTTGGTCTCATCAGACCACAGGACATAGTTCCAGTGATCCATGTCCTTAGTCTGTTAGTCTTCAGCAAGCTGTTTGCGGTCTTTCTTGTGCATCATCTTTAGAAGAGGCTTCCTTCTGGGATAACAGCCATGCAGACCAATTTGATGCAGTATGCGACGTATGGTCTGAACACTGACGGGCTGATCCCCCCCCCCCCCCACCCCTTCAACCTCTGCAGCAATGCTGGCAGCACTCATACATCTTTTTACCAAAGACAACCTCTGGATATGACGCTGAGCGCATGTGCTCAACTTGTTTGGTCGACCATGGCGAGGCTTGTACTGAGTGGAACCTGTCCCGTTAAACCGCTTTATGGTCTTGGCCACTGTGCTGCAGCTCAGTTTCAGATTCTTAGCAATCATCTTATAGCCTAGGCCATCTTTATGTAGAGTAACAATTCTTTATTTAGATCCCCAGAGAGTTCTTTGCCATGAGGTGCCATGTTGATTCTCCAGTGACCAGTATGAGAGAGTGAGAGTGATAACACCAAATTTAACACACCTGCTCTGCGTTCACACTTGAGACCTTATAACACTAATGAGTCACATGACACTGTGGAGGGAAATGGCTAATTGGGCCCAATTTGTAAATTTTCACTTGTACTCACTTTTTTTTGTTGCAGTTTAGACATTAATAGCTGTGTGTTGAGTTATTTTGAGGACAGCAAATTCACACTGTTATACAAGCTGTACACTCACTACTTTACATTGTAGCAAAGTGTAATTTCTTCAGTGTTGTCACATGAAAAGATACAATAAACATATTTACAAAAATGTGAGGGGTGTACTCACTTTTGTGAGATACTGTATATTTATATATTGATACACTGCCTGCTGCCTGAAGTATATTATATAATGTACACTGCTGAATGCCCTGTATATATACGCTACACTAAATGCAGAGTATACTGTGTGTGTATATATATATATATATATATATATATATATTATACACCACCTGAAGTGTATTAGAAAAGGTACATCC
Organism: Lithobates pipiens; assembly: GCF_037356315.1. Taxonomy (NCBI): domain Eukaryota; kingdom Metazoa; phylum Chordata; class Amphibia; order Anura; family Ranidae; genus Lithobates; species Lithobates pipiens. The sequence goes on along the minus strand of NW_027507903.1, from coordinate 376,886,704 downwards.
CCGAATGCACTGTAGATTTAGGCTACACTGAATGGGTGTGTGTGTGTGTGTGTGTGTGTGTGTGTGTGTGTGTGTGTGTGTGTGTGAAATAAATAAATAAAAATAAATAAATAATTATATATATAAATATAATCATATACACTGTCACTAACTGAATAACCTGCCTACTTAATCTAACTCAAGCTATTTCTCTGTCCCTTTCTCTGTCTCTATCTCTGCCCCAACAACACTACGCATGGCTGCTATGTAAGCAGCCTTATGTAGTTTTGAGCGTACACTCTGTCCCCCTGAGCCATAATTGCCCAAAGGCACCCTGCCTTTGGCCAACTATGGCTCTCTCAGCAGTGCTGTTTTTGGCCAAAGCATGCAGGTCAGATTGATTCTTTGGCCAATCATCATACAGCAATGCACAGCTATCTCACAGTGCATTATGGGGTGTTCTGTGGCACTCGACTTTCCCACGAACGCCCAATAATATTCACTGTTCTGCAAACGGGGAAACACCCGATGTTCGAGTCAAACTTTTGTTCAAGTCGAACATCAAGTTCATCCCCACTCCTGGGCATGCACGTGGGAGCTGGCGTTTACGGCAAAGGCTCTAAAGGTCTGGCACGGTAAGCCGGACCTTTAGAACATATGTGCCGATGACGTCATCAACAGAATACACTCTGAATTGGTCACGTTTAGGAGATATTCACAGTACCTACAGGTAAGCCTTATTATAGGCTTACCTGTAGGTACAAGTAAAAATTAGACTTTACATCCACTTTAAGTTCTTTCAGAAACCTGGTATAATAAAAGGGGGTATTTCCCTTTTTTATATATGCTCTCTTGGGAGATAAACCTAGCTTCACCAAGTCTGCTACATTCATAGCCTGGGGAAATTATGTGGGTATAGTCTACAACACCAATCAATGGTGCCACACTATTTAAGCGACATAGTCTTATTTAAGGAATGCTAATATGTGGGAATTGATGCATAAAATCACAGGTGGTACCTGACACCTTATCGCTTATCCAAATACTACACCCACACATCTAACCTCTGCTGGAGGATATGTGGACAAGTAGGTACTGTACACTCTTTTACCTCCTGTGATCATGTAAATCATTGGTTAAATTTTGGCCTTATACCTAACAAATTATATTGGAAATCGCTGCTATTCCATTACAACTATCCTCTGGATTTTCCTTATTGAATTTAGGCATAGATGGTATCCCCAGTCCTCTGAAAAATATATTGGTCAATATCTTGCTGGCTGCCAGTCTAACCCTGATGAGACACTGGAAGTCTCCCTCGTCTCTTGCAATATGTGAGGTTGAAAATTGAGTACACCAGTATTATGCCTATGAATGAATGTATGCATTTGCTACAGATTTTTTGAAAGTTGCAATTGATAGATGGGTACGACAAACATAAGCATAAAGTTGATTATATTATATTTTATTTGACATGAGTTTGTCTAAAAGTGGCAACCTCTGAGTCATGTTGTTCCTTTTTTATTTGTTTTAATGGTTTAGATTTTTATATGCTTTAAAATGTTGTTATTATTACTTGCAATGATTTCCAAATGCTGACTTAGGCCTCTGTGGGGTAATTTGGAAGCTTATGCACCATGTTTTTGTTTGTCTATGTGAAAACTTCAATAAAAACTTATTGAAAATAAAATGTTACAACTGCCAAAATTATTGCACCTTTTCAGGTCTTTACCTATTCCAATTCCATGTATAGATCCATAGAGGGAACACGTTATGTGGACTTTAGAGACTATTCAAACGCATTCCTACTGGCCCAACTTAAAGCATGGTTTACCCAGACTCCACACTGTATTTGGAAAGAAATAGAATCCCTCCAAGTCCCAGGGTAGGACCTGTAAAACCGATTAATCACCAAAACCACACAAGAATAGTCCCTTTCCCCGACTATATCTGCCTCAACCCCAGCTTTTAGGTACTTCTTACAAAAACTTAGGATCTTTCCCAGTCCAACTACTGTTTCCTATTATCACCCTGAGACTTCTTATACCAGACTTGCAACTGACTATTTGAATAGAAAGGGACACATTGGTAACAGACCTCTACACTCCTCTTAAAGTGGTTGTAAACCCTTACATTACACTTTGACCTACAGGTAAGCCTAGATTAAGGCTTACCTGTAGGTCCAAGAAATATCTCCTAAACCTACACGGTTTAGGATATATTTGCCAAAAAACAGGCACCGCTGTCTACGGCGCATGCACCGTAGACAGCGGCGCGCAGGCGCACTGAGCACGGCACTGTCAACGACGAAGGTGCCGCGCGTGGCGGCTCCCGTGCACATGCGCGGGAGTGATGTCATCGCGGCTTTGCGATGCATATTAGTCCGTTATGCTTTGCCTTTGCAGGGAATGAAAGAGGAAGTAAACTCATCAGGGTTTACTTCCTCTTTAAGCTTCTTTATTCATTCTCTATACTACAGCAAACTTAGTCTCCCTACCTTGGAATGCTTCAGATATTCCCAAATAACCTATTGCCTGATCAACTCCCCACACCTGTTCAAGAGTTTACACAGCCATGCCTGGAAATTCGTATGTACCGAAAGCCCACCACACAACAGTAGATGGTCCAAATGGCTCATATGGTTCTCATGCAAAATGGTTATGCATTCAAAATGACATGCTAACACCAAGCCTTGTTTATTATTTTTGTCATATCCTGTACTTATCCTGCACCTTCATTGTTATACTTGTAGGCTCTTACACAGGTCATCTCTTCTTGTGGTTATTTTTTTTTTATTATTTAAATTTTATAAATTTTTTAAAAATAGACAAAAATAGCGTAAAATACATACAGAGAAAAGGTTGTCTTATACAATCCATACATTTTCAACTTAATTACATTCTATTTTCATCTTATCTCCCCCCCTCTAACCCTTATATCCCCTGTTCTCCCCCCACCCATCCACCCCCTGTTCTGTTGGCCCTCCATTCTCTACTTATTCTTCTAATGCCTGGATGTAGTTTTCAGTCTTTTTGAATGTTCTCCACTTTTCCCATGTTGCCCAGTATCTTTTCATTTGATTATTTTCCATATTAATTAAATATTCCATATTGTTAATAAATTCAATTCTCTGTATCCATTCTCTAATTGTTTTTTTTTTGACTTGTAGACAATTTTGGGGTATCAAAGCTTTTGCTGCATTGAGTAAAAAGGGTGTCAATTTTTTTTTTTTTTCTTTTGGTCTATTTTTCTTTTTTTTTTATATTTTGGTTACCACTTTTTTCCTCTACCCCATAGAACAGACATTCCCTGGGACAATATGGTATTTTTTCTCCTGTTATTATTTCTATGTAATCTAATATTTTGTGCCAATAAATCTTTATCTCTGGACATTCCCACCATATATATGTTGTTCTGGGTAGTTTACATTCTCTCCAGCACTGTATGGATCTGGAGGGGTCTATTCTATGTATTCTATCCGGTGTCATATGCCATCTCATCATACACTTATAGTTAACTTCCACAGACGTTGTGTCCGATACATGTCTATGCACTGCCTCCATCTGTGTCTCGTCTACTTTTATACTCCTATCCTGTTCCCATTTTGCTATAGCTGGAATGCATTTTTGTTTCTCTATTTCTGAAAGGATTTCGTATACTCTTGACATACAGTGCTTTACTTTTACCTTGGAATTACAAAGTTTTTCTATTGGTGTTAAAGTATTCTCGTCCCTTATAGGTTTTGGGATTGAATTAACAAAATGCTGAATCTGTAGGTATTCCCATTGTTTTAGATTTTGCCATCTATGCTTCTTTATTATTTCTTGTTTTGATATTAAATCCCCTCCACAAGTGATATCTTTTAACTGTGCATTTTTCATTAGCTTGCCTAATTGTGTGCCCTTCCTGGGATAAAAAAATCTGTGCCCTCTAATGGAATTAATGGGGAATTATATACCCATTTATTTCTCCGGTGTAGTGCATCCCATACTTTAAGCGTCGTTAAAGTGATTTTGTGAGCCTTATTTCTACCTATTCTAAATTTTGGCGGGATCCAAATATTTTTTTGTAATTGTGTGCCTATAAGTGATTCTTCCATTTTTTTACCCACCTCTTCATTGTGCCGACGTTAGCCCACTCCACCAATCTCGCCAAAGTAATTGCAAGATAATATCTATAAGTGTCCGGCAGTGCCATCCCCCCTCTTTTTTTTCCCTAGTTAATATATTATAATTTATCCTAGACTTTTTATTTTGCCATATAAATTCTAAAAAAGTGTTTTTATTACTTGAAAGAAACTATTTGGGATATTAATCGGAAGCATTTGAAGTTTGTAGGTGATTTTTGGTAAAACCACCATTTTCAGCATATTGATTCTACCCGTCCATGAAATTGATCCCTTGTTTATTTTCCTTAATACTGTTTTAATTTCATTTACTAGTGGAATGTAATTAGCCTGATATAATTCCTGGACCGTTTTTGTTATTTTTATACCCAAGTATGTTATTTCTTTTTTTTTCCCCATGTAAAGGGAAATTCCTGCTGTAATATCTTTTCTTCTTTATTATCTAGGCCTATGTTCAATATGACTGTTTTTATAGGATTTATTTTAAAATTTGAGAGAGCACCGTATTCCTTTATTTCTTTTATTAAACTGGGTAAGGACAGACGTGGGTTTGTTATATATAGGAGTATGTCATCCGCATATGCCGCCACTTTATGATTTTCTCCCCCCATCTTAACCCCCCCTATAATCACGTTCTCACGGATCTTTGCCAATAATGGCTCCAAAGCGATTACGTACAGAAGGGGCGAGAGTGGACATCCTTGTCTTGTCCCATTTAGCATTTCAAAAGCAGATGACATACTCCCATTTACTCCTATTCTGGCTGTTGGTTGTGTGTATAAATTATTTATCCATTTCAGCATCTTTGGACCCAAACCTATTTTCCGAAGAGTTTCTATTATAAAAGACCAATCTACTCGAATGCCTTCTCGGCGTCGATCGATACTAATACCATTGGGGGCTTATTTTCCTTATCTTTACCTATGAGTAGCAAAGTTCTCAGACTATTATCTCGTCCCTCCCTCCCTGGGACGAATCCCACCTGATCCCCGTTAATTAGTTCCGGCATCAAATTTTTTACTCTTGTTGCTAATACCTTCGCATATAGTTTTGTGTCCACGTTCAACAACGCTATAGGCCGGTAATTAGAACAGATGGATTTATCTTTGCCTGGTTTTGGTATAACTACTATATTCGCCAATAGCGATTCTTTCCTCATACTCTCTTCCTCTCCCAGGTTATTCCAATATTTACATAATTCTGGAACCAATTGCTGCCGGAATTTCTTATAATACCTAATTGTAAAGCCATCTGGGCCTGGGCTTTTCCCATTCGGTGTTTTCTTTATTGCTTTGTAAATTTCCTCTGGGCTGATAGGCTCGTCCAGGCTTTTGGCCATTTCTTCCGTTATTCTAGGTAGGTCTATTTCCCTTAGGTAATCTAGGATTTTAACTTTCCTATTCTCCTTCTGTTCTTCTGTCTCGGTGCTTCTAATTGAATATAGGGCTCTGTAGTATGTTTTAAAAGCCTGTGCTATCTCAGATGTTTTAAATTTCAGCTCCCCATGTTCATCTTTAATCTTTTCTATATAATTTGAAGCTTTTTTTTCCCGTGCTAGTCTTGCCAGATGTTTCCCCGTCTTGTTCCCCCACTGGTATCTTTCTTTAGCTACATTTTTGAACACTTTTCTTCTCTCCTGTTCTATCATATCGTTTAATTGTGCACGCTTTTGGATAATCTCCTTATGTGTATTTTTATCTAGTTGTCTCTTGTGTTTTTGTTCTAATTCCTGGAGTTCTTTTTTTAGGTTATTAAATCTCATTTCACTTTCTTTTTTTTTTCCAGCACCTATGGAGATTAATTTGCCTCGAATTAGGGCTTTGTGTGCTTCCCATAGGGTTGCTTTAGAGACTTCCGTTGTATCGTTTATTTTGAAATATTGTTCTATCTCTGTTTTTATGCTGTTCCCAGTTTCCTCGTTCTCAATCAGAGCCTCATTGAGTCTCCAAAACCCTTTTCTATACTCCATTTCGCACTGTCTGATTTTGACTATCACCGGGCGTGGTCCGATAGAGTGATGTTTCCTATCTGTGTTTTTATTACATTTTCCAATATTTCATGTTCTAATAGTGTATGGTCCAATCTCGCATACATGTCGTGTACCGTGGAGTAATACGTGTAGTCCTTTACACCCAGATTACATATTCTCCATACATCTACAAGCTGTTGTGTATGTCGTTTTTTTTTTATATTCTGTGTTTAATTTCTTGGGGGAAAGCATTTGATGTGCTATCTAATTCAGGATTCATAGTGAAATTTAGGTCTCCCGCTAATATCACTTGGCCTTCTTTATAGCTCTCTATAATATTCAAAATCCCATTCAGGTATTTTTTTGGGGCCTTGTTGGGACAGTAAATATTAACTAATGTGTATTTCTTTTTTAGTATGTTCCCTTTTAAAAGTAGAAACCTCCCCTCTGGGTCTACCTTCATCCCTTCTAAAGACCATCTAACGTTATTTGCTATTCCAATAGCTACCCCCCTAGATCCCCTTATTGGGGAATCTGCGTAATAACAGATCGGAAACCTTCTTGTATTCAACCGGGTATTAGTGTGCAGGGATAAATGTGTCTCCTGTAAAAAAACAATATCCGCCGAATATCCCTCCAACTCTTTCAAGATATTATACCTTTTTTTGGGAGAAATCATTCCTCTCACGTTGTATATTACTATCTTAAGTTCTCCCATCCGACAAATCTATAAACACTTTCATTTCATTAAATGGATTCGGGCCAACAGCATTTCCCACCCTTAATTCCCTCCCCCCTCCCTGCCCCCTCATTTGATGTAGTTTTGACTCTGTGGTCTGGGATATCTTATCAGGAACCTCCTTGTTCCATTTGTCCCTATGTCCTAGGGTGGAATTCTGTTAGACCGCGTCGCCATCCATCTCGCCTAATATTTGCGAGACTATTACCCGACATGCCAGGTGGATCTTCTCCTCCCCCCACTTCCGCCCCCGACCTCCCCCCCATCGCCTCCCCCCCCCCGCAAAAGGGGGGAGGGGAGGGAGAGAGGGACAGAGAGAGAAGGGACAACGGCCCCAGGGGACTTGGCCAGAGTAGTCTTTACTCCCCTCTGGCCATACTTGCTTATCCCCGTCACCTCCCCCGCCCCCACCCCCAATTTAAATCCTTGGTATCGGAATATCAAGTTTTTTACAAAATTCTGTTATGTCTTCAACCTATCTCAATCTTACTGTCCGACCATTCTTTCTGCCTATTAGGCACGCTGGAAAACCCCAATTATATTGTACCCCATTCTCAGTCAGCACCCTTAATAACGGTTTTAGTTCTCTTCTTCTCCTTAAGGTATCTGGGGATAAGTCCTGGAACATCTGTATGATCTTTTCTTCATATTCTATTGGTGCCTTTGCCCTGATGTTCCTCCAGATTTGAATATTTGTCTTCTTCATTTTGAAAACGCACTATTTTATCCCGTGGCAGATCCTTTGGTTTCCTTTAATCTGTAAACTCTTTCAATATTTATTGAGTTTGTTGTTTCTTTGTTCAACAATGGATTGCATATCTTGTTTATTACAACTGTTAGATCTTCTCGCTGGAAGGTATCCAGGACTCCGCGTATTCTTATATTTTTTCTTCTGTCCCTGTTTTCCTGTTCCTCTACTTTGTATGCTTGTTCTTGATGTGCTTTTTTTTAGTGATACTATTTCTACTTCTAAATTCTTTATTATGTTTGCATCTTTTTCCGTTTTTTTTTTTCCCATATTTTCTACTTGTTCCAAAATATGGGTGAGATTCTTATGTAATCTTTCCATTTCCATTTTCATAGAGTTTTCCAGCGCAGCAAACATGGAGCTTATTTCTTTTTTGTAGGCAAAGATGGGGGGTTTTCGTGTTGTTGGGTAAGTCTGTGTACCTTCTGTTTCATACTCTACTTCTGCTAATTGCTCTATCTCCACCTCTGGCGATCCTTCTTGATCCCGTAAGGAATTTTTTTTGTGCTTGCTGCTTTCTCTTTTCCCTATACTTTTTATCCTTTTCCTTTTTATCTTTATCTGCTTGGGAACTTCTTGTTTGTTGTTTTTTCTAGTTGTTGTTTCTCGGTTCCCCCAGATTGTGTAACGTATTTATTCATTGGACCGGGGCTTATAACCAGGCTCCGCCAGGGAGATTTAGGGGTGGCTCCTGACTTCGGTGTCTTACCCTTCATTTGACCACGTGCTTTTTACTCAGACCGATATACGTTTACTCTAGGATAGTATGAAGGTGTATTCCCGAATTATTGTATCTATATTTACTATAAATGTTTCTCCCTGAGTCCTGGTTTTAACCGCCAGCTATGAAGATTTTTTTTTTTTATTACTTTGCCATGAAAGTCAATACCCAGGGGCAAATGCAGACAAGCACAGAATATTCAACACCAGTGTTCAATGTACTTGTGGTTATAAACTTTTGAATCCTGCACTAGTGATGTAGCATTATGTTTAAAAAAATGTATTGTACTAAGTATGGAATTGTATGCATGCTTTTATTATCTGTTACCCCTTTTACCTTTTTGTACGCTTTAAATCTATTCAACAAAAATCTATTTAAATTCAAATCCATACTAGACCAGGGGGCTCTTGTGAGCTGCTGAAGAAGATGGCCGCACAATCAGCAGCTTATTGTACCAAGTCACCGCACATACTCCTTGCTAGCTCAGAAACACCCAGGCAGCGGATTGGGAATGTTTTCACCACCTTTAGAGCAGGTGCACAGACTCCCACTGCAGCCCTGCTCACCCGCTCTGCAACTAATATGAAGGCCACTCCACAGAACAATACAGAGCTCTCCTCACCTGAGCTGCTGGATCCCCAGGACAGTTCCTCAAATGACAGCAGCACAGCCATGCAGGTAACCAGAATTATGAAATTTGAATGGATGCTGCATTACTAGAAAAATTCAATCTCTTGCTACAGAGGGGGCTGTCCATAGCCACTGAACAACTCTCTAACACCCTCTCTAGAGAAATCAGGGAGCTGGGCACACGCATTGATGACACAGAACAAAAACTGGATGACACTGTTACAGTAGTTGATTCCCACGAGCATGAACTAGATATCCTCAGGGCAGACCTTACTGAAGCACTCTGAGGCAAAGAACTTCGAAAACTGCAATGGAAGGGGAAACTTTAGGATATACCGACCTTACATCCATAGTTACATCCCTGCTTCAGGAATTGATTCCCGGCACCCCTATTGATAGGCTAGAGTTTGACAGGATCCATAGGGCCCTTATCCCTAAGAAATCTGAGGGTCCCCCTCGTGATATTGTTAATCTTACCTTTTACAGAACAAAGGAAACTGTCATGCAGGCTGCATGGCACAAACAGGACTTAAACTTCCAATCATACCTCTACAAAATTTTTGTTGACTTGGCACCTTAGGCTGTTCAAAAGCACAAAGCACTGAAGCCTTTCCTTATCATACTCTAAAATGGGGCATAAAATATAAATGGGGATTCCCCTTTAAACTCTAATTTGAGAACCTTTCCCACTCCTTTTCTTCTTCAGAGGAAGCCCACGATCTTCTCGGTCATCTTGGTCTCCTGCCTCCAGACCCAGCTGGCACCACAGGCACCCAACCAGGTTCTCAACACAGTCTCTGCATGGCCCCCTCATAAGAAAGAAAGATCTGCATAAAACCACAATCTTTAGGAAAACACACTGTCTCTATGCATTCTCCCCTCACATCAGGAGGACATCTGCTCTTCAACATTAACTCTCCATGTTCCTGGGGACCTGTGTTGGACTCCTTGGAAGTCGTCATCCCCTATTCCAAGCTGGAACTTTGCTTAGATGTTTATTTTTTATTCTGACCATAAGCGAGCTACCTTACATTTGATTAAGTCTTTAAACTCGCTATACTTCAATGCTGCCCTCCACTAGTCTTGCATGATTTTTGTACAGTGCCTTTTATTTTGTTTTGGCCCTTTACTCTGGACAGTGAACAGACAGCACCTCTGAATTTTCGAACTCTATTGGACCCCCTAAGAACTCTATCGCTGATAACCTTGATCTTCACCACACCTTATTGGATGTGACTCTTAAACTCCATCCCCCTTTCTCTTTCAGTACCGTCACAATCAGCCTTTGCTGGGACATAACTTTTTGTAGTCTATCCTTCCCTTCCCCCCCCCCTTTCCTTTCCCCCTCACAGCCATCCCTTTTTCTCAATGCATCAATAACTTCTCTTGATACACCTAAGGACACCTTGCATGTATTTCTAATATAGGCCCCTACACCCCCCTTTTTTTTTCTTCACATATTGCTTTTGTATGCATCCCTGGTTACTACTGGGATTGACCACCCCTTTTTTTTTTATTAAGTACAATCTTTCCTATGTGCTGGGGTGTCCCACCTGTCCCAGGGATCTCCCTTGATGGTTTTGTTTTCATGCATCTTTCGTATACCGCCATCCAACTATCACATTTTAACAATGACCCACGCTGGGACCTATACCCTTTCCTCATCACTTCTCCTCGCGGTAGTAAAACTCACATTAAAAATTTATCAAAACCGCTCTGCAGCTGTACTAAAAAATCTCATCAAAATAACACTGCACTTGTGTGAACCTTTGCTTAATATCTGTGTCTTGTTAATTTTATCGGTATAAGCAACTGGGACAGACTAAACAGTCTAAACTCTGTATCCCTTAAACCGCATAGTTTTATAGGTAGTCAGGCTGAAAAAAAGGTCCATCCAGTTCAACCAATAAAAAATAAATAAAAAAATACAACTAATAGAAAACCTCCATATACCCACAATTGATTTAGAGGGAGAAAAATATTTTTCAATTTGTTCTGGTGGGGGGAAAAAATTATTTCTTGAACCCCCAGGAGGCAATTAAATATTCCCTGAATAAATTACCACTTGTGTTATTATCTATAAACTTTAGTATTCCGTAGGGGTGAGCTGAACAACCTCCGGTTTGGTTCGTGGCAGAACAAGCGAACAGGCAAAAAATGTATGCAAACACCATTAAAGTCTATGGCACTCGAACTTGAAAAATCGAAATCACTAATTTTAAAGGCTAATATGCGAGTTATTGTCATAAAAGGTGTTTGGGGGCCTGGGTCCTGTCCCAGGGGACATGTAGCAATGCAAAAAAAGTTTTAAAAAGTGTCATTTTTTGGGAGCAGTAATTTTAATAATGCTTAAAGTGAAACAATAAAAGTATATTCCTTTAAATATCGTGCCTGGGGGGGGTGTCTATAGTATGCCTTTTAGAGTGGCACATTTTTCCCATGTTTAGAACAGTCCCTGCACAAAATGATATTTCTAAAGAAATAAAAGTCATTTAAAACTGCTTGCAGGTGTAATGTAATGCCGGGTCCCAGCAATATAGATGAAAATCATTGAGAAAAATGGCATGCCCCCCCCTCCCCAGCTCATTACTAGGCCCTTTGGGTCTGGTATGGCTATTAAGGGGAACCCCGCACCCAAATTACAAAAGAAAAAGGCGCGGGGCCTACAGGCCCTATATACGCTGAACAGCAGTATACAGGCGATCCCCAGGTTACAAACAAGATAGAGACTGTAGGTTTGTTCTTAAGTTGAATCTGTGTGTAATTTGGAACAGGTACATTTTTAAAGTGTAGCTCCAGCCAAAAAAATCAATTTTTACGCTTTTTGGATAACATAAGGAAGGGTTATCACCACTGTGACATTTGTTTTGCTGTCTGTGTCCCTGTTCAGAAGATTTCACCTCACTATCTGTCCCAATGACAATTGGATTTTGAAAACTTAGGGTTATTAGGGAAACTAGGAGGTAGAAAAATTGGGCCTTAGGCGATGGTGGTGGTGGCACAACACTGTAAAGCCTCACAGATACTCTTGTTGAGCGCAGGAATGGGCCCTGCTGTGAAATTAGAGAAATTATAATTACACGCCCCTGTTAAACGGGGCAGAAAAATTGTCCCTTAGGCAGTGGTGGTGGCACAACACTGTAAAATCTCACAGATACTTTTGTTGGGTGCAGGAATGGGCCCTGCTGTGAAATATTAGAGCAACAATTGTAATTACACGCCCCTGTTAAACAGGTGCAGAAAAATTGGGCCTAGGGCAGTGGTGGTGCCCTGAACCAAAAATATTCTTAGAATCTATCATCATAAAGATTGGGGAGGCGTAGGATAGTCACTCAGCATAATAGAATAGTCACTCAGCATATGCATTCTTTAAGGGATCCCACATCCATAGAAAAATCAATCGGTTACATTAGCATCAGGTGCTTGGTAGCTGGTGATCCAAGACTGATTCATTTATATAAATGTGAGCCGATCAACAGAGTCTGTGGACAGGCACACTCTATAAATGGTTACAAAGCCTCCAGCAGCACTGAATGTGCGTTCAGAAAGAAAGCTGGATGTAGGAGAGGCCAGTAGCTCAATTGCATATTGAGCATGCTCTGGCCAGTGGTCCATCTTCAAGACCCAGTAAACCAGTTGATGTTCTGTTGCAAAGGTCTCCGAATCTGATCTTGCCCCTAGATATTCCTGCACCATGTAATTCAGATGCTGGCGATAGTTGCTGGAAGGGATCAGACCTTGGCGCTGAGGACTGAAGAATTGTCTGAAGGCATCGGTCAGCTGGCTACCCACTCCACTGCTCTTTCTGTGACTGAACAAAGCCTCAGCAAGATGTTGTCCAGCACTAGGAAATTGTAACCTCCTAGGCTCTGGAAACGCATTGCACAAACCTTTCTGCAAGGCCTCCCGAAGATGTTTCATCCTCTGCTCCCTCTGAAAAGGCTGGATAAGTTCTGCAACCTAAAACTTGTAATGTGGATCCAGAAGGGTTGCCAGCCAGTAATGATCCGTCTCCTTGATACCATGAATCCTAGGGTCCTTTCGCAGGCTTTGCAGGATCAGGAAGGCCATGAAGGGGGGCAGAGAGGAGGTTGGTGTCATTGTCGCATACAACCATTTTTAGCTGAAGCTGGCGTGGCGTCAACCACCGCTGAGCGTGCTCCTGTAGAGCTGCCAGAATCTCTTCCCCAGTGCGGCTCCTGTCCCTTATGCACACCAACTCATGCCATCTTTTTGCCTGAGTGCTTGCGTAGCCCGTTGAACGCTTATGGAGCACCGCTGGTTCAGAGGACAAATCTGCACAGGAAGAGGCCATAGAGGAAGAAGAAGAAGAGGAGGGGGTGGAGGAGAGAGCTGTGGTAGAATTACCACTACAAGCATTTTGGAGGCGTGGTGGCGGAACAAGCTCCAATAATACTGAACCCTGTGCTGCATCCTTCCCAGCTGCCAGCAGAGTTACCCAGTGCACCGTGAAAGAAAGGTAATGTCCCTGTCCATGCCTACTGAACCATGAGTCAGCAGTAATATGCACCTTACTGCTGACTGCCCTGTCCAACGAGGCCAAGACATTACCTTCCACATGCTGGTAGAGAGCCAGAATGGCCTTTCTTGAGAAGAAATGGCATTTGGGAACCTGCAACTGAGGTACTGCACATTCCACAAATTCACGAAAGGGGGCAGAGTCTACCAGCTGAAAAGGCAACAGTTACAGTGCTAGCAATTTGGCCAAGCTAGCATTCAGAAACTGAGCATGTGGATGGCTGGGACCGAATTTCTTTCGCCGGTTTAGCAACTGGGGTAGGGAAATTTGCCTGCTAAAATCGGATGCTGGTGTACCACTAGCAGGTTGGCCACAAGTACTTGGGACACCTATTTCTTTTACAAAAGTTTTTATTATTGTCAAATAACAAGTGTACATTCCAATACAATAGGTTTTCATACAAATTACAGTTCAGGTGGGTTACAGTGTAATATTAAGTAAAGCAGGCTGTTGCCCAAGCGTTGCCCACATTTTCCGTGTTCGGGTGGACCCGGGTTTTCACAGGACTGCAACAGAAGCTTGTCGTACAATACATTAACAGCCCAGCGTAATCATCAACTGTAAATTGGTATGGCAAAAGAAAGAAGGAGAGAGGAAGATGTACTAAGAGTCAAGAGTTGATTAAAAGAGGTCGTAGAATGGAAAGGAGGAGAGGAGCAGAGAGGGTCAAAAAAGAAAAGGAAGAGGGGACGAGGGAGAAAGAGGGGATGGAGGGGAGAGAAGGAAGAGAATGGGCTCACAGGGTGTGCACAACCGGTCCTTACATTGACAATAGGGATGAGCCGAACACCCCCCGGTTCGGTTCGCACCAGAACTTTCGAACGGACCCCAGATTCGTACGAACGTTGAAACCCAATTGAAGTCTATGGGACTCGAACGTTCGAAATTAAAAGTGCTAATTTTAACGGCTAATATGCAAGATACTGTCCTAAAATGGGTTTGGGGACCTGGCTCCTGCCCCAGGGGACATGGGTCAATGCAAAAAAAAGTTTTAAAAACAGCCGTTTTGGCGGGAGCACTGATTTTAATGACGATTAAAGTGGGAAAAAAAAGTGAAATATTCCTTTAAATATGGTGCCTGGGGGGTGTCTGTAGTATGCCTGTGAAGTGCCACGTGTTTCCTGTGTTTAGAACAGTCCCTGCACAAAATGACATTTAACGGAAATAACGTCATTTAAAGCTGCTTGCGGTTTTAATGTTATATCTGGTTCCTGCAATATGGTTGAAAATCATTGAGAAAAATGGCATGGGTAGCCCTCCCTGCCCATTACCAGCCCCTTTGGGTCTTGTACGCATATTAAGGGGAACCCCGTACCCATATTAAAAAAAGGAAATGCGTGTGGCCCCCAGGCCCTATATACTCAAAACAGCAGTATACAGGCGGTGCAAACAAGACAGGGACTGTGTAGGTTTGTTGTGTTAAGTTGAATCTGTTTGTAATTTTCAACTGGTACATTTTTAAAGTTTCGCTCTAGTCAAAAAAACTATTTTTAAACTTTTTGGAAAACATAGGGAAGGGTTATCACCCCTGTATAATTTGTTTTGTCGTCCATCTTTTTTAATCTCACTTGTTGTTGTCTCCTTCCATTTGCAAGTAGGAGATGTTTGTAAGTTGGATGTTTGAAAGTAGGGGCCTGCCCTATATGCTCTGCAGAAATGGCGGAACAAGGTGTTGGTTTTGCCACAACATTGTAAGCCCTGAAAGTGACTCTTGGTGGGCGCTGGAGCGCCCTGCTGTGAACGATTATATCAAGAATTGTTATTCCATGCCATTGTTGAACAGTGGTAGAAAAATTGACCTTTGGTGGTTGTGGTGCTGGTGCCACAACACTATAAGTCTCACAGTTACTCTGGGTGGGCACAGGAACGGGTCCTCCTGTGAAATATTATATCAAGAATTGTAATTACATGTCCCTGTTAAACAGGGGCAGAAAAATTGGGCCTTAGGCACTGGTGCTGGTGCCACGACACTGCAACCTCTCCCATATACTCTAGTTTTATTGCAGGAATTAGCCCTGCTGCAAAGCATTGCATCAAAAATTGTACTTAAATGCCCCTGTTAAACAGGGGCAGAAAAATTGGGCTGATGGCATCACCCAGAACCAGAAATGTTCTTCCAACATATCATCGGAGGAGGAAGAGGATAGACAATCAACATAACAGGACAGTCACTCAGCATCAGCATAGGCAGTCTTGAAGGGATGTGATATTTCAAAAAAAATTATTCGGTTACATCAGCTTCAGGTGCTTGGTAGCTGTGGGTGATCCAAGACTGATTCATCTTGATGAAGGTCAGTCGATCAACTGATTCGGTAGACAGGCGCACCCTGTGATCGGTAACAAAGCCACCAGCAGCACTGAAGGTGCATTCCGAAAGAACGCTGGCTGCAGGACAGGCCAGTAGCTCAATTGCATACTGTGCAAGCTCTGGCCAGTGATCCATCCTCAAGACCCAGTAAGCCAGAGGATTTTCGGTGGGAAAAGTGTCCAAGTCTGACCTTGCCCCTAGGTATTCCTGCACCATGTAAATCAGACGCTGGCGATGGTTGCTGGAACCAATCATACCTTGGGGCTGCGGACTAAAAAATTGTCTGAAAGCATCAGTCAGATGGCCACCTTCTCCACCGCTCCTTCTGACCGATGCCTCAGCAAAACGTTGTCCAGGACCAGGAGTTTGTAACCTCCCAGTCTCTGGGAACGCGTTGCACAGACCTTTCTGCAAGGCCTCCCGGAGATGTCTCATCCTCTGCTCCCTCTGCGATGGCAAGATAAGGTCGGCAACCTTACCCTTGTACCGTGGATCAAGGAGAGTGGCCAGCCAGTAATCGTCTCTCTCCTTGATCCGAAGAATACGAGGATCCTTCCGCAGGCTTTGCAGGATCAGGGAGGCCATGCAGCGTAGGTTAGCTGAGGCATTCGGTCCGGAGTCCTCTGGGTCACTAAGGACAACATGATCTGCAGCTATCTCCTCCCAGCCACGTACAAGTCCACGTGTTTCTTGGGACTGTAAATCATCCCTACAAGACTGCTGCTGCTGCTGATGCTGAGTGCCAGCCTCCACCTCCATGCTGACACAATCATCCTCCTCCTCCTCTTCCTCCTCCTCATCCTCTTCCTGTGTGATGGGTGGCACAGCAGGAACACTGTCTGAATAAAGGGGGCCTTGAGAGGCAAGGAAGTCCTCCTCTTCCTGCCTCTGTTCTGCCTCAAGTGCCCTGTCCATTATTCCACGCAGCGTATGCTCCAAGAGGTGGACAAGAGGTACAGTGTCACTGATGCATGCACTGTCACTGCTCACCATCCTTGTGGCCTCCTCAAACGGTGACAGGACAGTGCATGCATCCCTGATCATGCCCCACTGGCGTGGTGAGAAAAAACTGAGCTCCCCTGACCCTGTCCTGGTGCCGTAGTTGCACAGGTACTCATTGATGGCCCTCTGTTGCGTGTGCAGCCGCTGCAGCATGGCCAACGTTGAGTTCCACCTGGTGGGCATGTCACATATAAGGCGGTTCTTGGGCAGAAAATAAAGTAATGGTAGGGGCGCTGAACAAATATAAATATCAATTACAAATGTGAAAATTAATAATCATAAAACATCTAAAGTAATGGACAACCTATCACCATAAGTTGTAAAAAAACAAATAGTTGCACAAAAAAATAGATGATATAAACAATAATAAATAAAGTCCCAATTGGATACTAGAATCAAAATATATATATATATAAATCCAAAGTCCAAAGCAGTGATTCATTCAGTGAAAAACTCCTTCTGAATCCATATGCCAGAAGGCGGCTGAAATCTTCTACAAAGTTGTGACACGTCCCTTCACCAAAACTTTTGGACATAGAAAACACCCCAACTGTGAAGATAAAGTTGTCTTCTTACCAGATGCTGTTGACTACTTTATTTTAAAAGATAGTCAAATAGGCTTATGCAGGTGAATTCCCTGCTCACATGGAATAAGGTGGACCTCGTATGGACAGAAGCTTCTCCTCATAGACTCAGACAGGTCATAAAAAAAGGGCAAACAAAATCCATAGCGTGACACCGTTTAATAATAAAAATAAATTTAAAAAACATAAGGCCAAATGGCTGCTTACATATGCCGGTGCCCGACCTGGCACTGGGGCTGCTCGCTTAAAACAATTGTTTCGTAATGGATGCGTAGTTCCTCCTTGTGTATGGCATGCGTTCCACCAAGAAACAGCCGACAACCAAAGACGACCGGAACTGTGCGTATACGAACGTGACTGGGTACCGCCTCGACGTACGTTTCGTTTGACACGTCATCAGGAAGCGTACCCAGTCACAGAGTCAACGTTCTTTATGGTGTCTCGATCGATCCAATAGACCAATCGAGAAACACTTAATTTGGTGCGCAGCCTCAGTCCCACTCAAGGCTAAATAGAAATCCATTGTTTGTAAAACATAACTGGCAAATAAACACTAAAACATAGTTAACCCTAAATCCCAGGGAAAAACTATACATACCAAAAATTTTGTAAAAAAGTGAAAATGAAAAATGAAAAAAATATATATAATAATCCTATGGGACATTCCTATTGGAAGAAAAAAGAGAGGGAGTAGGTTTCTTGTAATTTGCAAGATAACCTCTAGATGTCAGTCTGTAGTTGAAAAAATTCTCATACCACTTATTGAACAAAAAAAAAAGGTTTTTACACCGAAATAATTGGTTACAATGTTTTATAAAAAATAAAATTTTTATAAGGTATATTAGTGCCATTTCTAAAAAAATATTTAGCAATAATCCTATCTCTATATGTAAGGAAAAAACAAAAAAACAAAACTCTACATCATAGGATAGAAAAATTCACCAAAAATTAGAAATGGAAAAAGGCAAAAAGATGCCTAGATCAAAAAAGGGGGAGATCTCAATCATTGGACAAAAAACAATTTAAATCAAGCTCTATGTTCATTCCTAAAGGCTGCATTGTCTTTAATTTATATATCCACTTTGTTTCATTCTTTGATATTTCCCTTTTCATGTGGGTTCCTCTCCAATGTTTTGAGATCTTATCGATCCCATAGAATTTGCAAAGTGAAGGATCGCTATCATGATGTGATTTGAAGTGTCTTGATACACTATGATTGGGAAAACCTTTCTTGATATTTGTGAGATGTTCATTAATTCTAATTCTTAACTGTCTAGTAGTTCGACCTACATACTGTATAGAACAAGGGCATTCTAGCACATAGGTTACATGATCCGAATTACATGTAATTAGTGGTTTAATTTTGTACTCCAGCTTAGTGACTTGGGATTGAAACTGAATAACCTTTCTTGATGAGCCGGGTCCTCTGGTGGTCTTGCAGGCTTTGCATCTAGTGCAATAATGAAAACCGGATCCATCAAGAAAGGTTACAAGCTTTTTGGGGGGGGGATCGGGAACATTACGGGTTAATTGATTTCTCAAACCCAGTGCCCTTCTGTAGATGAATTTAGGGTTCTGTGGAATGATAGAGACCAAATCTTTATCTTGTTGTAAAATGGGCCAATACTTTTTAAAAATAGTTTCCACTTGTCTATACTGCCTATTGAACCCTGTCACAAAGGCTGTAGCTCCTTGGTGATCTGGTTTAGCTTTTGATACCAGTAAAGTTTGTCTATCCATCTGTGACACCTGTGTTACAACTTTCTCTAGAGTTTTTTGGGAGTAGCCTTTTTCTAAGAACCTACTAGTTAGAACCTTAGCTTGTGAATGGAAGTCAGACTCCTCCTCGCAGTTCCGTTTTAATCGCATATATTGTCCTTTAGGAACTGCTCCTATCCACTGTGGGTGGTGACAACTATGTGTGGGCACATACCCATTTCTGTCTGTGACTTTAAAATAGGTTTTGGTGACAAATTTATTATACTTTTTAGTAATAGTAAGGTCCAAATAGTTCACTTCCACCTTGCTATATTCGGCTGTGAACTTCAAGCAGTATTGATTACCGTTCATTTTATTCAAAAAATCCTTGAAACTCTCCAAAGTACCTTTCCAAAAAAGAATTACATCATCTATATATCTTTTATAGAAAATAAGGGATTTGTTCATATTTTTATAGATGGTTTCTGATTCCCATCTATTGAGAACAATATTGACTACACTGGGAGCATAACGTGCTCCCATGGCCACTCCTGCTATTTGGTTATAGTACTCATTATTGGCCCAGAAAAAGTTGTTGCTCATAGCAAGATCAAGGCCTCTAATCAAATAATTTATCTGAACCTTCTTAAGTTTGGATTCTTTTGTTAGTGCCCACTTTATTGCTGTGAGTGCATCCTTATGTTGGATATTAGTGTACAGTGACTCAATGTCTACCGTGATCATGATGGTGTCTTCTGATGCTACTAAATCCTGTAGAAGTACTAGCAGATCTCTGCTGTCTTTTAAATACGAAGGACTTTTTGTCACTAGTGGAGCAGATCTCTGCTGTCTTTTAAATACGAAGGACTTTTTGTCACTAGTGGTTTAAAAAAAACATCTAGATATTCTCCCAATCTTGCAAACAGGGACTCCATCCCGCTTATTATAGGTCGACCCGGTGGTCTCTCATTGTTTTTGTGTATTTTTGGCAAAATATACATTACTGGAATTTTTGGAGCATGTGGTATAAGGTAATCAGCTTCCTTTTGATTTAAGATATCTTTGTATAGGCCCTCTGTTACCCAATCTATAAGTAATGTTTTTATTTTTAAAGTCGGATCATCATTTAATTTTTTATAGGTATTTGTATCATTTAATAATCGTCCCATCTCATGATAATAGTAGTCTCGAGATAATATCACGAGACCTCCCCCCTTATCTGCTGCTCGTATCACTATCTGTTTGTTTTCCTCTATCATTTTTATACCTTCCCATAGGTTTATTATTATATAGTTTTATTTTTAGCCTGTCTTTTGATTTCTAAATTCCTCACATCATGCTGTACCATATCTTTAAAAACTTCTATATGGTGATGCATTCCTTTATTAGGATTGAACACAGAATTGTTTTTTAGCAATAGACCACCAGACCACCAGAGGACCCGGCTCATCAAGAAAGGTTATTCAGTTTCAATCCCAAGTCACTAAGCTGGAGTACAAAATTAAACCACTAATTACATGTAATTCGGATCATGTAACCTATGTGCTAGAATGCCCTTGTTCTATACAGTATGTAGGTCGAACTACTAGACAGTTAAGAATTAGAATTAATGAACATCTCACAAATATCAAGAAAGGTTTTCCCAATCATAGTGTGTCAAGACACTTCAAATCACATCATGATAGCGATCCTTCACTTTGAAAATTCTATGGGATCGATAAGATCTCAAAACATTGGAGAGGAACCCACATGAAAAGGGAAATATCAAAGAATGAAACAAAGTGGATATATAAATTAAAGACAATGCAGCCTTTAGGAATGAACATAGAGCTTGATTTAAATTGTTTTTTGTCCAATGATTGAAATCTCCCCCTTTTTTGATCTAGGCATCTTTTTGCCTTTTTCCATTTCTAATTTTTGGTGAATTTTTCTATCCTATGATGTAGAGTTTAGTTTTTTGTTTTTTCCTTACATATAGAAATAGGATTATTGCTAAATATTTTTTTAGAAATGGCACTAATATACCTTATAAAAATTATATTTTTTATAAAAAATTGTAACCAATTATTTAGGTGTAAAAACCTTTTTTTTGTTCAATAAGTGGTATGAGAATTTTTTCAACTACAGACTGACATCTAGAGGTTATCTTGCAAATTACAAGAAACCTACTCCCTCTCTTTTTTCTTCCAATAGGAATGTCCCATAGGATTATTATATATATTTTTTTCATTTTTCATTTTCACTTTTTTACAAAATTTTCGGTATGTATAGTTTTTCCCTGGGATTTAGGGTTAACTATGTTTTAGTGTTTATTTGCCAGTTATGTTTTACAAACAATGGATTTCTATTTAGCCTTGAGTGGGACTGAGGCTGCGCACCAAATTAAGTGTTTCTCGATTGGTCTATTGGATCGATCGAGACACCATAAAGAACGTTGACTCTGTGACTGGGTACGCTTCCTGATGACGTGTCAAACGAAACGTACGTCGAGGCGGTACCCAGTCACGTTCGTATACGCACAGTTCCGGTCGTCTTTGGTTGTCGGCTGTTTCTTGGTGGAACGCACGCCATACACAAGGAGGAACTACGCATCCATTACGAAACAATTGTTTTAAGCGAGCAGCCCCAGTGCCAGGTCGGGCACCGGCATATGTAAGCAGCCATTTGGCCTTATGTTTTTTTAATTTATTTTTATTATTAAACGGTGTCACGCTATGGATTTTGTTTGCCCTTTTTTTATGACCTGTCTGAGTCTATGAGGAGAAGCTTCTGTCCATACGAGGTCCACCTTATTCCATGTGAGCAGGGAATTCACCTGCATAAGCCTATTTGACTATCTTTTAAAATAAAGTAGTCAACAGCATCTGGTAAGAAGACAACTTTATCTTCACAGTTGGGGTGTTTTCTATGTCCAAAAGTTTTGGTGAAGGGACGTGTCACAACTTTGTAGAAGATTTCAGCCGCCTTCTGGCATATGGATTCAGAAGGAGTTTTTCACTGAACGAATCACTGCTTTGGACTTTGGATTTATATATATATTTTTTGGTTCTAGTATCCAATTGGGACTTTATTTATTATTGTTTATATCATCTATTTTTTTGTGCAACTATCTGTTTTTTTACAATTTATGGTGATAGGTTATCCATTACTTTAGATGTTTTATGATTATTAATTTTCACATTTGTAATTGATATTTATATTTGTTCAGCGCCCCTACCATTACTTTATTTTCAGCACAACAAGTTTTTTCTCTTGTTTTTTAGGGAGCAGCTATTAGTGTTTCACTTAGTTTATTTGATTCACTGAGTATCAGTTTAATTTTCTTTTTCATTTGCATAAGTGGCGCAGAGTTTATTAGCTGCGGTTTTTTCAGCTACATTTTCACGGTTCTTGGGCAGGTTCAACTCCTTTTGGAGCTCAGCCAGCCGAGCACAGGCATTAAATGATCGGCGGAAATGCACACAGACTTTCCTGGCATGCTTCAGTACATCCTGTAAGCCTGGGTACCTGCCCAAGAACCGCTGCACCACCAGGTTAAGGACGTGAGCTACACAGGGCATATGGGTCAGTTGTCCCTGTTAGAGGGCGGAGAGGAGGTTGGTGCCATTGTCACAAACCACCATTCCTGGCTTAAGCTGGCGTGGCGTCAACCACCTCTCGGCCTGCCCCTGCAGAGCTGACAAAGCATCCGCCCCAGTGTGGCTCCTGTCCCCCAAACAAACCAGCGCAAGCACGGCATGGCATCGTTTTGCCTGCATACTTGCGTAGCCCCTGGAACGCCTACGGAGCACCGCTGGTTCTGAGGACAGAGCACTGGAAGAGGCCATGGAGGAAGAAGAAGAGGAGGGGGTGGAGGAGAGAGGTGTGTCACAACCAATAGTAGCATTTTGGAGGCGTGGTGGCGGAACAACCTCCAACACTACTGCACCTTTTCCTGCATCCTTCCCAGCTGCCAGAAGAGTGACCCAATGGGCCGTGAAAGACAGGTAACGTCCCTGTCCATGCCTGCTGGACCATGAGTCGGCAGTAATATGCACCTTACCGCTGACCGCCCTGTCCAGCGAGGCAAGGACATTGCCTTCCACATGCCGGTAGAGAGCCGGAATCGCCTTCCGTGAGAAAAAGTGGCGTTTGGGGACCTGCCACTGAGGAACCGCACATTGTACAAACTCACGGAAGGGGGCCGAGTCTACCAACTGAAAAGGCAGCAGTTGAAGTGCTAGCAATTTAGCCAAGCTAGCATTCAACCGCTGGGCATGTGGATGGCTGGGAGTGAACTTCTTTCGCCGATCCAACAGCTGGGGCAGGGACATTCGCCTGCTATAATCGGACGTGGGTGTACTGCTAGCAGAGTGCCCAGAAACACTTGGCTGTGACACACCTAATTCTACACCTTCATTCCTCTCAGAGCAGGTTTCAGAGAGGACTGAAGGTCTAGTGGGGTTGGAGATGCCAGCTGATGAGGAACAAGGAGAGGGCCGCTTTGTTCTTTGGTGTGGGTCTTTGAGGTACGCTTGCTAACGAGCTGCATGGCAGGTCAACATATGTCTGGTCAAGCATGTGGTGCCCAAGCGGCTGATGTTTTGGCCACGCGAGATACGCTTGAGACATATGTTGCAAATAGCAGCGGTGCGATCTGATGCACTAGTCTCAAAAAAGGCCCACACCAAAGAACTTTTAGAATAACGCGCAGAGGCAGCGCCCTGCACAGGCGGAGCTCTGCGGTGTGATTCAGTCGGTGTGCTGCCCCTAAGCTGGCCCCCGGAGGGCATCCTGCCTTGTTGGACATGTTGTTGTTCCTCCTCCTCCTCCCTCCTCCCTCCTCCCCTCCTCCCCTCCTCCTCTCCTCCTCTCCTCCTCTCTTCTCCTCCTCTCTTCTCCTCCTCCTCTCTTCTCCTCCTCCTCCTCCTCTCTTCTCCTCCTCTTTTCTCCTTCTCTTCTCCTCCTCCTCTCTTCTCCTCCTCCTCCTCTCTCTTCTCCTCCTCTCTTCTCCTCCTCTCTTCTCCTTCTCTTCTCCTCCTCCCTCCTCCTCTTCTCCTCCTCTCTTCTCCTCCTCTCTTTCTCCTCCTCTCTTCTCCTCCTCTCTTTCTCCTCCTCTCCTTCTCCTCCTCTCTCCTCCTCCTCCTCTCTCCTCCTCTCTTCTCCTCTCTCCTCCTCTCTCCTCCTCTCTTCTCCTCTCTCCTCCTCTCTTCTCCTCCTCTCCTCCTGTCCTCTCTTCTCCTCCTCCTCCTCTCTTCTCCTCCTATCTTCTCCTTCTCTTCTCCTCCTCCTCTCTTCTCCTTCTCTTCTCCTCCTCCTCTCTTCTCCTCCTCTCTTCTCCTCCTCCTCTCTTCTCCTCCTCTCTCCTCCTCTCTTCTCCTCACTTCTCATCTCTCCTCCTCTCTTCTCCTCTCTCCTCCTCTCTTCTCCTCTCTTCTCCTCTCTCCTCATCTCTTCTCCTCTCTCCTCCTCCTCTCTCCTCCTCTCTTCTCCTCCTCCTCCTCTCTTCTCCTCCTCCTCTCTTCTCCTCCTCCTCTCTTCTCCTCCTCCTCCTCCTCTCTCCTCCTCTCTCCTCCTCCTTCTCCTCCTCTCTTCTCCTCCTCTCTTCTCTCTCCTCTCCTCCTCTCTTCTCCTCCTCCTCTCTCCTCCTCTCTTCTCCTCTCTTCTCCTCCTCTTCTCTCCTCCTCTCTTCTCCTCCTCCTCCTCTCTTCTCCTCCTCTCTTCTCCTCCTCCTCCTCCTCTCTTCTCCTCCTCCTCCTCCTCTCTTCTCCTCCTCCTCCTCTCCTCCTCTCCTCCTTTCTTCTCCTCCTCTCCTCCTCTCTTCTCCTCCTCCTCTCTCCTCCTCTCTTCTCCTCCTCCTCTCTCCTCCTCTCTTCTCCTCCTCCTGCTCTCTTCTCCTCATTTCTTCTCCTCCTCCTCCTCTTTTCTCCTCCTCCTCCTCCTCTCTTCTCCTTCTCCTTCTCTTCTCCTCTCTTCTCCTCTCTTCTCCTCTCTCCTCCTCTCTCCTCCTCTCTCCTCCTCTCTTCTCCTCTCTTCTCCTCTCTTCTCCTCTCTCCTCCTCTCTTCTCCTCCTCCTCCTATCTTCTCCTCCTCCTCCCTCCTCATCCTCCCTCCTACTCCCTCCTCCTCCTCCTCCCTCCTCCTCCCTCCTCCCCCCTCCTCCTCCCTCCTCCTCCTCCTCTCTTCTCCTCCTCCTTCTCTCTTCTCCTCCTCCTCCCTTCTCCTCCTCCTCCTCCTCCTCTCTTCTCCTCCTCCTCCTCTTCTCCTCTCTTCTTCTCCTCCTCCTCTTCTCCTCTCCTCCCTCCTCCTCCTCTTCTCCTCTCCTCCCTCCTCCCTCCTCTCTCCTCCCTCCTCCTCCTCCTCCCCCCTCCTCCTCCTCCTCTCTCCTCCTCCTCTCTCCTCCTCCTCCTCCTCCTCTCTCCTCCTCCTCTCTTCTCCTCCTCCTCTCTTCTCCTCCTCTCTTCTTCTCCTCCTCCTCCTCTCTCCTCCCCCTCCTCTCTTCTCCCCGTCCTCTCTTCTCCCCGTCCTCTCTTCTCCTCCTCCTCTGCTCCTCCTCCTCCTCTCTTCTCCTCCTCCTCCTCCTCCTCCTCTCTTCTCCTCCTCCTCCTCTTCTCCTCTCCTCTCTTCTCCTCCTCCTCTCTTCTCCTCCTCTCCTCCTCCTCCTCTCTTCTTCTCCTCCTCTTCCTCCTCTCTCCTCCCCCTCCTCTCTTCTCCCCGTCCTCTGTTCTCCTCCTCCTCTCTTCTCCTCCTCCTCTCTTCTCCTCCTCCTCTCCTCCTCCTCTCCTCCTCCTCCTCTCTCCTACCAGGCACCCACGTGGAGTCAGTGCCCTCATCATCCCCTCCCTCTTCATCGCTGTAGCAAACCTGGCAGTATGCTGCAGCTTGTGGAACATGACTGCCAGATTGCTGTCCTTCTTGAGCATCCCCTCTCTCTGCATTCACGCTACTGCCTTCCTCTAGCTGAGTGTCATCATCAGAGGCTACAAAACACTGGGCATCCTCCTGGAGCATGTACCCAACACTGTGCTCAAAGAGTTCAGGAGACTGCTCAGGAGGACGTGGTGGGTCTAGGGAAGGAGTCACTGATGATGACATTGAGAGGAGGGAAGACGATGCGTTGGCAGCTGCTTTGCTAGTACCCTGAGACTGGGTGAGAGAGGATGAGGAGGATGAAGAGGGCTTGGTCATCCACTCTACCAAGTCGTTGGCATGTTGCAGCTCAACATGTCCAGCTGCCGAAAAGAAGGACAAGCGTGTCTCATGGCCACGTGCTGATGACAATGCACCGCGTCCACGACCAGCACTGTTGTCTCTAGACACAGAGCCTGCTTGCCCTCTTTTATCGGCTCGCGCCTGTCTGCCTCTCCTTGCTGGCCTTCCAGACATGGTAATGGCCTGAAGGGAGTTGGGTAAAAAAGCAGTTGGGTAGTGTATATTGTGCTAGAGGCACACAACACCCACTAACTCCTGCAGATGCCTTTATTATAGAACACCAGAGATAAAGGGGTATATACAGATGTATACTGTGCTGTGCTGGAGGCACACACAACTTCCAATAACTCCTGCAGATGGCAAGTGGGCTCAAATAGAGAAGAGCTATGTACAGTGGTGTGAAAAAGTGTTTGCCCCCTTCCTCATTTCCTGTTCCTTTGCATGTTTGTCACACTTAAGTGTTTCGGAACATCAAACCAATTTAAACAATAGTCAAGGACAACACAAGTAAACACAAAATGCAATTTGTAAATGAAGATGTTTATTATTAAAGGTGAAAAAAAATCCAAACCATCATGGCCCTGTGTGAAAAAGTGATTGCCCCCCTTGTTAAAACATACTATAACTGTGGTTGTCCACACCTGAGTTCAATTTCTCTAGCCACACCCAGGCCTGATTATTGCCACACCTGTTCACAATCAAGGCATCACTTAAATAGGAGCTGCTTGACACAGTAAGGTCCACCAGAAGATCCTTAAAAGCTACACATCATGCCGAGACCCAAAGAAATTCAGGAACAATTGAGAAAGAAAGTAATTGAGATCTATCAGTCTGGAAAGGGTTATAAAGCCATTTCCAAAGCTTTGGGAATCCAGCGAACCACAGTGAGAGCCATTATCCACAAATGGCGAAGACATGGAACAGTGGTGAACCTTCCCAGGAGTGGCCGGCCGCCCAAAATTACCCCAAGAGCGCAGCGACGACTCATCCAAGAGGTCACAAAAGACCCCACAACAACGCCCAAGGAACTGCAGGCCTCACTTGCCTCAGTTAAGGTCAGCGTTCATGCCTCCACCATCAGGAAAAGACTGGGCAAAAATGGCCTGCATGGCAGAGTTCCAAGGAGAAAACCACTGCTGAGCAAAAAGAACATCAAAGCTTGTCTCAATTTCTCCACAACACATCTTGATTATCCCCAAGACTTTTGGGACAACATTCTGTGGACCGATGAGACAAAAGTGGAACTCTTTGGAAGGTGTGTGTCCAAGTATATCTGGTGTAGAAGGAACACTGCATTTCATGAAAAGAACATTATACCAACAGTAAAATATGGTGGTGGTAGTGTGATGGTCTGGGGCTGTTTTGCTGCTTCAGGACCTGGAAGACTTGCCGTGATAAAAGGAACTATGAATTCTGCTGTCTACCAAGAGATCCTGAAGGAGAATGTCCGACCATCTGTTCGTGTACTCAAGCTGAAACGAACTTGGGTTCTGCAGCAGGACAATGATCCTAAACACACCAGCAAGTCCACCACCGAATGGCTGAAGAAAAACAAAATGAAGACTTTGGAGTGGCCTAGCCAAAGTCCTGACCTGAATCCTATTGAGATGTTGTGGTATGACCTTAAAAAGGCCGTTCATGCTCGAAAACCCTCTAATGTAACTGAATTAGGACAATTCTGCAAAGATGAGTGGGCCAAAATTCCTCCAGGACGCTGTAAAAGCCTCATTGCACGTTATCGCAAACGCTTGGTTGCAGTTGTTGCTGCTAAGGGTGGCCCAACCAGTTATTAGGTTTAGGGGGGCAATCACTTTTTCACACAGGGCCATGATGGTTTGGATTTTTTTTCACCTTTAATAATAAACACCTTAATTTACAAATTGCATTTTGTGTTTACTTGTGTTGTCCTTGACTATTGTTTAAATTGGTTTGATGTTCCGAAACACTTAAGTGTGACAAACATGCAAAGGAACAGGAAATGAGGAAGGGGGCAAACACTTTTTCACACCACTGTAGGTGGATATAGCGGTATGTACTGGGTACAGAGCACGCAGACAGCACGCACAAGCTCCTAACACTACTGACTGCAATCTCTATTATAAAAGATAGATCACTAGCTATATAGGTGAGGTGAATATAGCGGTGTATACTGCGGTCAGGGCACGCAGACAACAACCACTACACAACAGCAAGATCAAAAATCGGCCGAAAACGATCGGTGTGTACTGTGTTGAAGGTACACAGAACACCCACTGCTTCAGACGCCAACACACTACACAAGGCCGCCGCGCTGGCGGCCTTATATAGTGTGGGGCGTGCACTACACAGCCTGAGCTATGATTGGCCACAGGCATCCTGCCTGTGGCCAATCATGGCTCTCCTCGCTGCTGGCGCTGCGATTGGCCAAGCATGCGGGGTCACAGTGCATGCTTGGCCAATCATGAGCCAGCAATGCACTGCGCCATCGCAGTGCATTGTGGGCCGTGAGCGCCACACGAATTTGGCGCGAACAGACCAAAACGTTCGGACTTCGCCGAATGGGCGAACAGCCGATGTTCGAGTCGAACGTATGTTCGACTCGAACACGAAGCTCATCCCTAATTGACAATATAGCAACATCGAATCTAAGAGAATAATGATATGCGATCCAGGGTTGCCAGACGCGTAGGAACTTGGCGTGCGTGTCAGAACAGAAGACAATTTTTCATTGACCATAACATCATTCAGTCGGTTCTTGACTGCCTTCGAAACTCAGGGTTGGGGTTCTCCATGCTCTGGCTATTGTCAACTTAGTTGCAGTAAAGAGATGTTGCGCCAATTGGCGCTCTGGACGCAATAGCGCAATGATTGGTTTGCCAAGGAGTGCCTCAAACGGATCTCTTTTAAGATTTACTCGAAGGAGGCTACGGAGCAATGCATACACCCTGACCCATAGTCTGCACACCTGCGGGCACGTCCACCAAATATGGGCCATAGTACCCTCTTGGGCACATTCCCTGAAACAAAGAGGGGAACAGGTAGAAACAAAGCGTGCCAGGCGCGTCGGGGTATAATACCACCGATATAACACCTTATATGCATTTTCCAGAATCACTACATTACGCGAGCAATTGGATACGGCTAGGGTCATTGCCCGCCAATCCTCCGGATCCAACCGCCTCCCCAATTCTCTCTCCCACTGCAGATGATAAGACCTCACTGGAGGTCTCCTCTTAGAGATCAGAGCTGAGTATATCATAGATATCAGACCAGGTGAGTGGGGCCTGGATCTACAGATGCTCTCAAACGGTGTCAACCTGTATGGGGCGTCTTGAGACTTAATGAGACTCTGGAGAAAATGACGGATCTGTAGATACCTGAAATATTCTCGTAGAGGTATGTCATGTGACGAGCGTAAAACATCGTATGTTAAGATCCTAGTGGGAGTAAGTAAGGAGTGTAAGTCGCCGAATCCATTCATGGTCCACCACCTGAATTGCGCTGGGTTGTCCAGGCCCGGTGGGAAAAGTGGGCAACGTAAAAGTCGCAACAGCGGGAGATGGGGAGAAGCCAGCCCCGCCGAGTATTTCACTGAGTCCCAAACTCGTAGCGTATGAAGCATACAAGGCCCTGTAATCTTAGGGCGGTTTATAGGCAGGAGCCATGGTAATGAAGAGATTGGGACGGGGTCAGTCTCAAGCAGATCAATAGTCGCCCATAATGGGAGTTGATATGTCTCGTGGAGGTGAGAGAGCGGAGCAATGGCAGCAGCTACGTAGTAATCTCTTATATTCGGGACCGAGAGGCCCCCATTACTTCTGTTGGCGAACATGATTTGTTTATTAATACAGGGGCGAGATGATCCCCAGATAAATTGCAGGATCCTACGCTGATGGGTATTGAGGACATGGGAGGGAATTGCAAGTCCCTCAGCAACACAGAGAGGTTAGTTGACAATGCCTTCGACTTTGATGAGTTAATCTGGAGTCCTGAGAGAGATGCAAAGGTTTGCAACAGTGTGTGTAGGTTTGGCAGGGAAGTTCTAGGAGAGGTGACAGAAAGAAGAATGTCATCAGCGAATAAGGAAATCTTATGGGGGCAACCTGCTATTTCAATGCCCTTGATATCTGGGTGTGCTCTTATTGCCTCCGCCAGGGGTTCCAGTGCCAACACAAAAAGAAGGGGTAACAGCGGACACCCCTGTCGGGTTCCCCTGCGGATATCAAAAATGGGGGATTCAAATCCGTAATACCTAATTTTAGCTCGGGGAGAATCATACAGGGCTGACGTCCAAGTCATAAAAGAAGTCCCGAATCCATAATGTCGCAGGACAGACATGAGATAGGGCCAAGATAAGGAGTCAAAGGCCTTATTTATATCGAGAGAGAGAAGCATGGATTCCAGGGAGCGAGCCTGGGCTATATGTTGGAGTTGAACTATACGTCGAATTGCATCTCCCGCCTGTCTCTGTGGTACAAAGCCAACCTGGTCTTTTTTTATTATACGAGGGAGAAAAGAGTTTAGTCGAGTCGCCAAGATTTTTGTCAGGAGTTTCATATCTACATTAATGAGCGAAATAGGCCTGAAATTGGCCCAAGATGAGTGGTCACGGTCAGGCTTAGGAATCATCACTACATTCGCCGTCAGAAGATCCAGGGTGAGAGGGTAGCCGTTTTTCACCGAATTGTACATTGCCACCAGGTGGGGAGCTACTACCGATGCCAGCTTCCTATAATAAAGCGCGGTGAACCTGTCAGGCCCAGGACGCTTTCCCACCTTAAGTTCTTTTATTGCTTGTAGAACTTCGGAGAGCTGAATGTCCCTATCCATGAGGGTAACATGAGCCCCCATTAAGGATGGGAGTGAAAGGCCTTCCAGGAAATTTGCCGTGCTCTGAGCCGCATTTCCCTCTGGCGCCGCGTATAGCTTCGCAAGGCGATACCCAAATTCCTCCAGGACATGCTTCGGGTTCCCTGATAGGACATTGTTTCGATCTCGGAGAGTGATCGGGGTTCAATTTAGGGGCAAAGGTTCGGAGTCTGTTAGCTAACATACGGTTCGGCTTATTTGCTCTCATATACCACCTCTGGCGGGACCAGCGCAGTACACACTCAGCACCCTCAGTGAGACACAGATCGATCTGGCTAATTCCAGAAACTTACGGATGCCTGGGGTGGGAGATTGTTTAAACTTCTCAGATAGCGACTCCAATCGGGACTCGAGCTCTTTTTGTTTTGCCTCTCTAGCCCTCTTGCGGGCCGAAGCCAGACCAATTATCCGACCCCGTAACACCGCTTTATAAGCCTCCCAAAGGACCACCGGAGACTGCACCAAGCCCAAGTTTTCACGAAAGTAGTCCTCCAAAGCCTTAATAATATCCGCCGACACCCCTGCATGTGAGAGGAGGGAGTCATTCATCACCCAGGGAGAAAATCTAGGTCTATCTAGGATAGAGTGACAGACAACTAGCACTGGATCGTGATCCGACCAAGGAACAGCCAAGATTGAGGCCGATACCACTAACGGAAGGTGACGTCTAAGCATAAACATATGGTCTATCCTTGAGTGAACTTGATGGGGGTGAGAGTAATGGGTGTAGTCCCTGCCCTGTGGATGACACTCTCTCCACAGGTCAACCAAGTCAAATGTTTGCAAAGAGGACGAGAATTTTTTAGCCCCTGCCAACTGTCCAATTCTCTCTGATGGATGCTTATCTAGTTTGGGGTTTAATATAAGATTAGAGTCACCCGCAAGAAGGAGGGTGCCCCTACAGTGAGACATAAGCAGGGCACAGACATGGGTCAAGAAGGGCCCCGGATTTACATTTACATTTACATTCGGGGCATAGTACGTCAGTACAGTAACCTCCGTGTCATGAATGGTTCCTTGGAGCAATAGACATCGTCCCTCAGGGTCTGCGATCTGTTTAATGGAACTAAATGGAACAGATTTGCGAAAAGCCACGAGAACCCCCCTTTGTTTAGTTGAAGCATTTGCAAAAAATACCTGAGGGAACTAAGCATCGAAGTACCTAGGATGGGAGCTCTCAGAAAAATGTGTCTCCTGTAAACAAGCAATGTCAATTTGTTGCTTGAGCAAATATTTAAAAACCTTCACCCTCTTATTGGGGGAGTTCATGCCCTGGACATTCAGGGACAACCAGTTAATTGTCATAGGGACAGTACTGGGTGATCATCAACCTGGAACCAGAGTACACACCCTGCGAACCCAGAGGGGAGAGAAAGGGATAGAAGCAGTGAAGAGGGAGAAGGAAGAGAGAAGTGACGTATCACGTCAGTAAAGGTAATAGAATCATGCAATGCTGTGAACATATAACACTGTAACAGTAAGATTGCCATGGGTCGTGGGTTGAACATCCCACTATCTGGTCGGGTGTCCACTCGAACGTTAGTTCGGATCAAGTACCACATCATGAGGGTGCAGTGGTCCATCGGAGACCACTCGGCTTAACTGAAACAATAACCATGTATATAAAAGAACATGTCAACAATGGCATATGTATATAAACCCCAAGAGCAAGTGAAAAAAAACAAACAAAAAAAAACAAACAAACCCCCCATAAAGAACAGACTCCTTCTCCCGCCTCCCCCCGCCCCCCAATAAAAAAAAAAACAAAAAAAAAAAACAGGTTAGTGCGTGTGATGACCCCCTGCCCATGAATAAGCAGCATGAACCCAGCGTCAGCTGAGTGAAACCTAAAATCAGGTGGGCGTAAGGCCTCACCCCAACCGGCCAATATCAAGCAAGAGCCAAGTCCATATAGCTTGTACACATTCTTAATTCACATTATATATACATATATATACATTTTATATATATATATATATATATATATATATATACACACATACGAAAAAAATAAAAATTAAAAATTAAAAAAAATAAAAAGGAGGAAGGGGGGGGGCGAGGTGTCCAATGCCTCAGTATACAGAGATCCAGGCCATGGGGGGCAAAAGGAAAGAGTTCAAAAACAAGGACATTGAAAACTGAAATAATAAGTAGAACTCCGTTTAAAAAAAAAAAAAAAAAAATTTACTATATTGGGAGAGCCAAAAATAAAATAAAAAAGAGGTAAAAAAAGTAATGGGGTATTGAAGAAAGCATATGTAACCTCGGGGGGGAGACGGCAGTCATTACCCGAGTGCATCAATTGTCCAAGAAAGGATCAAGACAGTTCCCCTACCCGACATCTACCGCCGGCAAGGTGGGTCATTACAGTCCAGGGTTGAAGACCAGCACAGACAGTCCGTAATAAAATAAAGACTAGCTTACCACTTCTCAGAGTTATGGTCCGGAGGTGTCATGCTCCAATCGCCTGGTGGCAATAGTTGCGGCTTGTTCAGGAGCCCGATGCTGTCTGCTGTGCGAAGGCAGAGAAAAAACACAAACAAACTAACAAAAGGCAGAAGCAGCACTTTTCTAACGATGACCGTCTGTTGAAGCTTCTTGAAACCTCTGAGCCTTGAGAGAGCGGAGGGCTTGGGATCCGTGCTGTGAGGATTGTGAGGATCTCGGTGGGGC
The DNA here is from genome assembly GCF_037356315.1 of Lithobates pipiens. Classification (NCBI taxonomy): domain Eukaryota; kingdom Metazoa; phylum Chordata; class Amphibia; order Anura; family Ranidae; genus Lithobates; species Lithobates pipiens. The sequence continues at coordinate 376,852,948 of NW_027507903.1, read as the reverse complement.
CCGGGAGGGACCCGGGCGGGCCACTGCTGCATCGGGTTGAGAAGGAGGGAGGTCAAATTGCAGCTCCTGGAATTGCCACCTCAGATCCAGCAAAGATGAGGCATGAAACTGACGTCCCACATGATAAAAGGAGAGTTTAAAGGGGAACCCCCATCGGTAGCGGATGTTTCTGGCTTGCAGAATTTGCAGATAGGGCTTCATATTCCGCCTTTTAGCGATAGTGACCGGGGAAAGGTCTGCAAACAGTTGGAGGGTGTTTTATGATCACATCTCTAGGGGGGCCATCAGTTGGCTTGGGAGTGAGGGACCTGTGGATACGGTCGAACTCCAGGCGTTCCGTAGGGATATCGGGTGCAAGCTCCTGGAAGAACGCTGTAGCTGTACCCTGGAGGTCCGTAACGGTCTCCGGGAGGCCGCGTATAAGCAAATTTCCTCTACGGGCCCTATTTTCTGAGTCCTCAAGTTTGTCCTGGAGGGTTATAAGTCCTGCATTCAGTTTCTCCACCTCTTCCTCATGACCGTCCAGTACCGTAGTTGTAAGGTCCATCTGCTCCTATAACTGATTAGTGTGGTGGCCTAGTTCTGTAAGACCCTTCACCAGCTCAGCTGACAGTTTGCGAGAGGCCGTGGTGATCTCGTCCCTTACTATGGTACGGAATTTCTGCAGCAAAGCTTCAGAGTTAGTGTCCACAGGGCTTGCAAGGTTAGAGGGAAACTGTGACAGGCTATCGTCTGAATGCTGGGTGGTGTCATCAGGTTCCGGCGGTTAGGGCGCCATCTTGCCCTTTCCTTTCGCCTTCCCCCGGACCGGAGAGGATTTCTGTTGTGATCTGTTTCGGGGACGGTTCCGGGGCGTATTATACATACCCGCCGGTTGCCCAGTAGTGCATGCAGTGATTGGGGTAGATGTGACAATAATTGTTAGCTGAATATGCCTTATCTGCCAAGTGGAATGTCCGACGGCGCAGTGCTAGGGAATTATGCTGCCATTATCCCTGCGACCGCGTATGCACCCCCAGTCAAGGTATATATAATTACATGCCCATCCTAAGGCCCTCCAGGGCCACTATATTCTGGTTGGGTGGTATGCAGTTGAAGGGGGGAGCTGGAGCTGCCTGTGGGAGTGTGAAGGGCCTGTAATGGTGGACTGGGTGTACCAAGATGGCCACCGCCTACCTCAGCCTCCAGTGTGTCCTCCAGATAAGCGTGCGGCCTGACAGCGCCGGTCCCCACCACCGAGTTCCTTTCTCAGGCCTCAGGGGGGCTCCTCTGACACACGATGGGCGCGTGTGTGTGTCGCCGCTATCCGCGCGGCCGTCGGTACTCGAGCGCGGAGGCTCCGGTGTCCCTGTAGGCCGCAAGATGGCGGCCGGCGTTCACAATATGAAGTAGGCCTCGGGCCCGATTTGCGGGACTCACGGCCTGTCTGGAGCTGCAATACCGCATTGGCTTCACTCAGGGCACTTGCGGGGAGTACGCTGAGGTGTCCGCCGGCCAGAATCCAGCCTGTGAACGGTGGATGGAGAAGGATTATATCTCGGCCGGCGGAGCTCAGCAGAGATGCGTCCTCTCCCCAGTACTTCCGGTCACGCCCCGGGACACCTATTTCTATATCTTCATTCCTCTCAGTGCAGGTTTCTGAGAGGACTGGAGGTATAGTGGGGTTGAAGATCCCAGCTGATGAAGAGCAAGGAGAGGTCCACCTTGTTCTTTGATGTGGGTCTTTTAAGTGCTGTTGCCAACAAACTGCCTGGGAGGTTGTCATATGTCTGGTCAAGCATGTGGTGCCCAAGTGGCTGTTTTGGCTACGCTTCAGACATATTTTTCAAACAAAGTAATGTGCAAAAAATATTGCGCTACTCTGTGAAAAAGAAAAAAGGAGCAGCTACACACAAATGTGCCAAACATTCTTAATAAACAGTGGGTAAAAATGTAGCGCTAAAAAGTGTATGAAAATACACAATGTGAAAATATAAGTGAATAAGTCCCAACAAAATAAATGTGAAGCCAGTGAATGAGTTCCAAAAGGTCAGTCCAACCAAATGGGGATTCCACCCAAACTGAAAATATGATGACCACTGAAACAATGACATCTGTGAACTGGTAATATCCAAAAAATGGTAGAAATGGTTACTCTTACTGGATCCCAAGGACCTGATTGCCAGCGGCACCAGATCACACAGGCATAGATACTGCAATCAGCGGTTTGACCAGGATGTTCCAGGGGGTCCTCAGAAGCCTTCACAAGCCAGGGAACTCTCGATGGAATCACGTTGGCAGAGATGCACACAAACCATGGAGGCCGGGGTGAAGCAGTTAAGCAGAAAATACAGACAAATGTATGCAAAAAAAAGAAAAAGCACTTCGGATAGTGCAGATAAAAAAGTTTTTTTTATTTCCATAAAAAACAAAAAACGATAAAAAGTGATCCCAATTAAAAAGAAGGTCAATATGAGAAGTGGAGAAAACCAAGCCCCATTTGTTTCGTCCAAGAGGGACTTCAACTGGGGCATCCCAGGTGATGCCCCAGTTGAAGTCCCCCTAGGACGAAATGCATCTGAATGCATCAGAGTTTGTACAGACACTCAGAATTTCTGATCGGAACTATTTTCGACCAAAAAATAGAGAACCTGCTCTCAATCTTTTGCTGGCTGGAGTTCTGCCAGCAAAATTCCGATGGGGCATACACACGGAATTTCTGACCAAAAGCTGACATTCAACTTTTGCTGGCAGAATTTCTGATCATGTATATGGGGCTTTATAGCAGCTATGGGTGCACTGTATGTATTTTGTACTATGTACACCACCAGAATAGTAGTAGCAACTGCACTATGGGTGCATGGTACTGTGTACACCAACAGAAGTGTAATAGCAACTATGAGTGTACTGTATTGTGTACACCACCAGAAAAGTAGCAGCAACTTCACTATGGGTGCACGGTACTGTGTACACCGCCCTAAAATATTAGAAAAAGTACACCAGGAATGGCCTGCAGTCAGATATAGGCTTGGCTACACTGAATGCACATGTGACTGGCTGTGTGTGTGTGTGTGTGTGTGTGTATATATATATATTATATATATATATGTATGTATGTATATGCACTGCTGTGCTGGTGATTGCTGCTGTCTTTTGTCAGTGTAGGGACAGGACGCTGTGTGGAGCAGGGACAGTCAGTTTAATCACTAGCTAGCTATTACTATTAGGTCCACAAAGGTCCTTTTAAGGACTGGTATAGGTGTACAATATATAGGCTTGTGGTGCACTGCTGTGCTGCAGATTACTGCTCGTTTCTGCAGCTGTCTTTTATCAATGTAGGGACTGAGGGACAGTCTGCAAATCACTAGCTACTAGGTCCACAAAGGTCCTTGTAAGGACTGGTATAGGTGTACTATTTGGTGTGCAGTATATAGGTGTGTAATACACGTATAAAATACTTGCACATATAGAAAGCATAGTATAGTGCATTTCCACTGTGCAGCATTGTGACTGCTGAGCGGTTCTGCAGCGATACTACAAAGAGTGACAAACTCAATAAAAAAAAGTATTATAACTAGTGTGATAGACCAGTGGCCCCCAAAAAGGACAGATTGAAGCGGGGTGTTATTTACCTTCTGCCACATACATACTGAACTTCTCTAGACACTTTGCCTGTCATTTTTTAAATGACCCTGTGACAAGAGGAAGAGGCAGGCCCTTCCGCAGGGGTGGTAGAGGTAGGGCAGGAGCAACAGGCTTGAGCCAAAGTGGCAAATTAGAGAAGGTGCGTGCAATTACGTCAAAGGACGCACCAGACTTGTTTGAGTGGCTCACTCAGCCTTACTCTTCTGCACCCTCCTCATCCTCTCGATCTGCACCCTCTTCTTCACTCTCTGCTGTGTGCACCCCCAAAGACACGACCGCCACCACCACCACCATATACCTTCCGCTTGAGTCACAGGAATTATTTTACGATCCATAAAGACATTTCCGATGCACAGCCACTCTTGGCATTGGATCAGGAAGAGGAGGTAGCAACAACCACCACTCAGCAGTCTGACGACAGTACCCAGATCTGCCCAAGGAGGAGGTTGGTCCCCGCTGTTGTTGCCTACTCCGAGATCTCTAATTATAGCGGTGGGGAAGGTGATGTCGATGATGACGTGTCTAGTAATGTCACGTGGGTGCCCACAAGAGAGTAAGAGGAGGGGAGTTCAGAGGGAGCTATGGACCAGCAGATAGGGAGGAGAAGCAGGAAGAACTTCCATTGCACAGGAGGGACAAAGCAGACTGCTAATGTATCAGGAGCAAGGCATCAACCATGTACGGTCACATCTGGCGCTCCCAGGACGCAGGCACATGGCTCCTCAGTGTGGGCTTTTTTTTAACGTGTCCGCTGCTGACAATAGTGTTGCCATCTGCAATCTTTGCAGTCAACGCATAGGTCGTGGTAAGCCAAACACTCACCTAGGGACGACCGCCTTAAGAAGGCACATGAGCTGCCATCACCGAGCCTAGATTTGGTTTTAACGCCATATTTTGCATGCAGACCTGGCTCTTCTTCTCCTCCTCCTACTCCATCCTCCTCCCTCTCCTCCTCGGCTGACTCCTCCTTTTCCGCTGCTAGTGTCTCTTCCGCTATGCCGCCCAAGCTCCCCAGAACCTATTCGACATGCCAGGTGAGATGTTGCCATGCTGTGCTGCGTCTGTTGTGCCTGGAAGCCAAGAGCCACACTGGCCCTGCACTTCTTTCAGCTTTGCGTTCACAGGCAGATCAGTGGCTAACACCGCTCAATTTGACAGTTGGTAAAATGGTGTGTGACAACGGTGCCGATCTGCTTAACGCATTGAAACAGGGGAAAATGACATGCATGCCATGCATGGCACACGTCTTAAACTTGGTCGTGCAGCGATTCGTTGTCAAATACCCTGGGGTCCAGGACATCTTGCGGCAGGCAAGGAAAATCTCGGCCCATTTTTAGAAGATCTTACACGGCCATGGCTCGCCTTGCTGACATTCAGCGGCGACACAATCTGCCGGTCAGACGTCTTAGGCCGCGTACACACGGGCGGACTGTTCGCCCAACCTTGTCCGCTGAACAGTGTTTGGGCGGACAGTCCGCCCGTGTGTGGGCTTTCAGCGGACAGTTTCAGCGGACAGTTGGACGGACAAAGTCTTTCGGAAATTCCGAAAAACTGTCCGCTGAAACTGTGTTTGAGCGAACAGTCCGCCCGTGTGTAGGCTACTTTCGAAATGAGCAAACTGTTCCCGCTCGGAAAGTCCGCCCATTTCGAGCGCGTGTACAGGTAGGCGGGGCCCGCGAAGGAGACGTCGCGGGCTCCGCCGCCTGGAATGGGCTTAAAGGGGAACCCCAACGCCGAAAAAAAATCGGCGTGGGGGTTCCCCCAAAGTCCACACCAGACCCTTGTCCGAGCACGCTACCCGGCCGGCCAGGAAAGGGGGGCGAGCGAGCGAGCGCGCCCCCCCTCCTGAGCCGTACCAGGCCGCGTGCCCTCAACATGGGGGGTGCCTTGGGGAAGGGGGGGCCGCGCGGCCCCCCCACCCCAAAGCACCTTGTCCCCATGTTGATGAGGACAAGGGCCTCTTCCCGACAACCCTGGCCGTTGGTTGTCGGGGTCTGCGGGCGGGGGGCTTATCGGAATCCGGGAGCCCCCTTTAAGAAGGGGGCCCTCGGATACCGGCCCCCCACCCTATGTGAATGAGTATGGGGTACAATGTACCCCTACCCATTCACCTGTGAAATAAAGTACAAAAAAAAACACAACACAGGGAAAAAATATTTTATTGCACAGCTCCGGGGGTCTTCCGTCTTCGGGGGTCTTCTCGCCGGACTCCTCCGCTATCTGTGTGTAGCTCTTTTGCTAGCGGAGGAGTCCGGCTTTCTTCCTCCCCGCCGCCGGCCTCTTCTCCCGACTTCGGGGGTCGTGTCCCCCTCTTCGGTTCTTCTGCCGGGCCACCGCGCCTTCTTGTAGCTCTTTTACAGGCGGTGGCCCGGTCTTCTGTCGCCGCTGTCGTCGCCGCCGCCGCCGCCGCCGCCGCCTTCCGTTCTTGTTCTTCTTCTTGTTCTTCTTCTTCTTCTCCTGGAGATGTTGACTCGACGAGCTCTCCGGCCGGAATGCCAGGGACACGCTCCGCTGCCACTTATATAGTGACAATGGGGCGGTGTCACATGGTATATGTCACATGGGTTGGTCACATGGTGACCCCGCCCCCTTACGATGTCATAGTCCCCATGTGACATCAACCCATGTGACCAACCCATGTGACATATACCATGTGACACCGCCCCATTGTCACTATATAAGTGGCAGCGGAGCGTGTCCCTGGCATTCCGGCCGGAGAGCTCGTCGAGTCAACATCTCCAGGAGAAGAAGAAGAAGAACAAGAAGAAGAACAAGAACGGAAGGCGGCGGCGGCGGCGACGACAGCGGCGACAGAAGACCGGGCCACCGCCTGTAAAAGAGCTACAAGAAGGCGCGGTGGCCCGGCAGAAGAACCGAAGAGGGGGACAAGACCCCCGAAGTCGGGAGAAGAGGCCGGCGGCGGGGAGGAAGAAAGCCGGACTCCTCCGCTAGCAAAAGAGCTACACACAGATAGCGGAGGAGTCCGGCGAGAAGACCCCCGAAGACGGAAGACCCCCGGAGCTGTGCAATAAAATATTTTTTCCCTGTGTTGTGTTTTTTTTTGTACTTTATTTCACAGGTGAATGGGTAGGGGTACATTGTACCCCATACTCATTCACATAGGGTGGGGGGCCGGTATCCGAGGGCCCCCTTCTTAAAGGGGGCTCCCGGATTCCGATAAGCCCCCCGCCCGCAGACCCCGACAACCAACGGCCAGGGTTGTCGGGAAGAGGCCCTTGTCCTCATCAACATGGGGACAAGGTGCTTTGGGGTGGGGGGGCCGCGCAGCCCCCCCTTCCCCAAGGCACCCCCCATGTTGAGGGCACGCGGCCTGGTACGGCTCAGGAGGGGGGGCGCGCTCGCTCGCTCGCCCCCCTTTCCTGGCCGGCCGGGTAGCGTGCTCGGACAAGGGTCTGGTGTGGACTTTGGGGGAACCCCCACGCCGATTTTTTTTCGGCGTTGGGGTTCCCCTTTAAGCCCATTCCAGGCGGCGGAGCCCGCGACGTCTCCTTCGCGGGCCCCGCCTACCTGTACACGCGCTCGAAATGGGCGGATTTGCCTCCTCCTTACGTGGGCGAGTCCGTTCATTCCAAAAGTTGAGCGAACTGTTTGGCAAACAGTTCGCTGAAACAGTCCGCTCGTGTGTGGGCAAGTCCGCTCATGCAAATTTTGAGCGAACTGTTTGCCGAAACTGTTTGACGAACAAGGTTGGGCAAACAGTCCGCGCGTATGTACGCGGCCTTATTTGCGATTGCCCAACGCGATGGAACTCAACCTTCTATATGCTTGATAGGCTGCTCCAGCAGAAACGTGCAGTTAACCTCTACCTGTACGAACTCTGCAGCAGAACAGGTTCTGGGAAAGCTTGGTTTTTTTTCACCTCGCTAGTGGCTGCTCATACGCGACGCATGCAGACTTCTGCACCAATTTTATGAGATCACCAAACTGGTCAGTCGCAGCCATGGCGCCATCAGTGACATGGTACCTTATGCCTTCTTTCTGGAGCGTGCATTGCGTTGTGTCATTGATCAAGCCGTGGAGGAGCAGGGGCAGGAAGATGAGGAAGTCGTAATGCTGGATGAATTCCTAGGGGGGCTACTCTAAGAAACGAGTCAACAGGAGTCTGAAGAGGAGTTAGAGGAGGATGGTGACGGGGCAGATGAGGAGGAGCAAGAAGAGCATGCTTTAAACCTTTCTGGGATCCCTGTTGTGCGTGGATGCGGAGAGGAGAACGAGAAGGACAGCATTATCCTGGATGATGAGCAGGAGACAGGCCACCACACTGCTTCCAGTTTAGTGCAAATGGGGGCCTTCAAGCTCCAGTGTTTTAAAAGGGACCCTTGTATAAAAAGCATAAGGGTCAAGGACCAGTACTGGGTGGCAACGTACTAAGACCCCCGGTACAAACACAAAATGGCGGAAATGTTACCACCGTCACAGAGGGCTGTCAGAATGGAGCATTTCCAGGCCTTGCTTCGAGAAATGCTGCATTCTGCTTTTGCGTGCACTGGCAGAGGAGGAATCCCCACTCCCAGAGAAAGAGTTGCGGGTACCAATCCAACAGCGCCTGCAAGAAGAGGGCGGTTTGAAGATGTGTTGGTGACTTCTGATATGAGGTCATTCTTTCAGCCGACCCATTGGGTTAACGGCCGATGTGGACGCTCTGAGGAGTGATGAACCCCTGGACTACTGGGTGGGCAGGCTTGACCTCTGGCCAGAGCTTGCCCAATTTGCAATGGAACTGTTGGCTTGCCCCTCGTCCAGTGTCCTGTCTGACGTTCAGCGCAGCAGGGGGGATCGTGACTGATAAGCGCACTCGCCTAGCTCACGGCAGTGTTTATTACCTCACATTTATAAAAATTAATGAGGCATGGATCTTGGAGGAATTCAACACATGTGATCAGTAGACCATGTATATCTCTATAAATGATTTATTTAATCGAGCACACAGACCTTTTTTCTACCTTTTTGGCTCACTTTATTGTACAAAAAAAGCACACCGTACTATATGCCCGTACCCTCCTGTTTGAAGAGGTTGAGTGGTGTCATATTTTTGGGGCCCAGCAGTGAGTTGCTGGTATCAGTGCTGCTGTCAGTGCTCTCGATCTCTGTGCTGGTGTCAGTGCTCTCTATCACGGTGCTGGTGTGGTGTCAGTGCTCTCCATCACTGTGCTGGTGTGGTGTCAGTGCTCTCTATCACAGTGCTGGTGTCAGTGCTCTCTCTATCGCAAACTTTTGGCCGCGTTCGCGGTTCGCAAAACGCCCCGTCGGAAGTTCGTCCATCTCGCTCTCTATCTATCTATATATATATATATATATATATATATATATATATATATATATATACTGTGAGGGGTTAGCTCGGCAGCGGGTGTGTGTGACCCCCTGGATGGGTTCACAACACAAAGTCAGGCACAGCAGACAGCGGTGTAGGTTAAAAAACAAAAGATCCGGTTTATTTATGCTACATGCAGTGATACATATAACAGCCAAACGAAATAAAACAAGAAAATAAATCCTGGTCAGCTTGACCTCTAACTACACACGTAGACTCCCTGTCTAACAACTGGGTGCAGCCTTGTGCTGTACCAGTCCCTGCCTTTGTTGTAAAGGTTTTGCCACACAGGCGTTAACTCACCGCACAGTACAGGTGACACACTCCCCAGTCTATACAACACAAAACTGGTTCCAGGATGGAGCATCTCCCTATGCATGCTGGGGTTTTTTGTAGAGGTCTTAATGAGCCCACTTACTACAGCTGGGCTCATTAACTCTTCCCCTCTAATTGTAAAAGTCTGCATAAAGCCTGAATCTAGGGCACACATATTTCCCATCCTGGATACAACCAGGTGATTTTACCTGCGTGCTGCCACATACCCCCCCTCTTGTTTCAACCTTGGGGTTGTAACACAAGCAGCCAGACACGCATGTATCCGAGACAAAGCATCCACATTCCCCATTTTAACACCAGGGCGATGCTTAACTGTAAAGTTAAATTCCTGTAGGGCCAGGAACCACCTATTTACCCTTCTATTGGTCTCCTTGTTTTGAGCCATCCACTTTAAAGGAGCGTGATCAGTCACCAGGTCAAAGTGCCTACCTAGCAGATAGTACCGAAGGGAATCTAGAGCCCACTTCACTGCTAAACATTCCTTCTCAATCATGGAGTAATTTACCTCATGGGACTTCAACTTCCTGCTGAGGAAAACGACTGGGTGCTCTTCCCCGTTCCAGACCTGGGATAACACTGCTCCTAACCCAACGTCTGATGCATCAGTTTGTACCACGAAGTCCTTAGAGAAGTCTGGTGAGTACAACACTGGCTGGCTACATAAGGCTGTTTTTAAGGACTGAAATGCTTCTTCAGCCTCTGGGGACCATTTAACCATGACCGACTCTTTCCCTTTCGTCAGGTTGGTGAGGGGCACAGCCTGAGAAGCAAAATGGGGAATGAATCGTCGATAATAGCCAGCGATTCCCAGAAAGGCTCGTACCTGTTTCTTGCTGTTGGGACGTGGCCAACTCTGTATGGCCTCGACTTTATTGACTTGGGGTTTTATCACCCCCCTCCCAATAGTGTACCCAAGATATTTGGCCTCCTCCTGTCCAATGGTACACTTCTTTGGATTGGCCGTAAACCCAGCTTCCCGGATAGAGTCTAGGACTGCCTGTACTTTCGGCAAATGTGAGACCCAGTCTGTGCTATGGATAATCACATCATCCAGGTAAGCTGCAGCATATTTCTGATGGGGCCTCAGAATCTTATCCATTTTCCGCTGGAATGTTGCCGGTGCATTCTGTAACCCAAACGGCATTCTCTTATATTGGAATGCCCCATCTGGGGTTACAAACGCAGTTTTCTCCTTGGCCGACTCGGCCAGGGGAATTTGCCAATACCCTTTGGTGAGATCAAGAGTTGTCATATATCGGGCTGTTCCCAGCCGGTCAATCAACTCATCTATACGCGGCATGGGGTAGGTGTCAAATTTTGTAACTTTATTTAATTGTCGAAAATTGTTACAAAACCGCCAGCTCCCATCAGATTTGGGCACTAGTACGATAGGACTGGACCAGTCACTCTGGGACTCCTCTATCACACCCAATTCCAGCATCCTTTGAACCTCCCCACGTATTGCCTCCCGTCGGGCCTCTGGTATTCTATAAGGTTTTAGTTTTACCCTTTCTCCTGGTGGGGTGATAATGTCATGCTCTACGCCAGATGTTTGTCCCGGCAGCTCAGAGAAAATCTCTTTGTTACGAAGTACAAACTCTTTAACCTCCTGTTGTTGGGCTTTCGATAAGGTGTCTGCTTTTCCAACCTCAGGAACTAAGAAATCAGGCTGTACTTGTGACAAAGTCTCTGCGACTAGGGATTCCCTATCCCTCCAGGCTTTCAGCAGATTGACGTGATAGATCTGCTCCGGCTTTCGCCTTCCTGGCTGTCTAACCCTGTAGTTCACCTCACTAATTTTTTCAATTACTTCATATGGACCTTGCCATTTGGCCAGAAATTTGCTTTCAACCGTAGGGACTAGCACCAAGACCCTATCCCCCGGGGAAAAAGTACGTGTCTTGGCCCCACGGTTGTACACTCTCTGCTGTGCTAACTGCGCTTGGGTTAAATGTTCCTTTACAATTGGCATTACCTGTGCAATTCTATCTTGCATCAGGGCGACATGCTCAATCACACTCCTGTGAGGAGAACTCTCATTTTCCCAAGTTTCCTTGGCGATATCCAGCAGCCCTCTTGGGTGTCTCCCATAGAGCAACTCGAAGGGTGAGAAACCCGTAGAGGATTGGGGTACCTCCCTAATGGCAAACATCAGATAGGGTATTAGACAATCCCAATTCTTTCCATCTCTATCCACCACCTTCTTTAACATTTGTTTTAGGGTTTTGTTGAATCTTTCAACCAACCCATCTGTTTGGGGGTGATACACAGATGTACGCAATTGCTTCACTTTGTACAACTTGCATAATTCTTTCATAACCCGGGACATAAAGGGTGTACCTTGGTCCGTAAGCAGTTCCTTACAAATACCCACGCGGCTAAAAACAAGAGATAGCTCTTTGGCTATGGTTTTGGCCGAGGTATTTCGAAGAGGAATTGCTTCCGGATATCGGGTGGCATAGTCCAATATAACCAAAATGTACTGATGCCCCCTAGCGGACTTCATTATCGGACCTACCAAATCCATTGCGATCCTTTCAAAGGGGACCTCAATGATAGGAAGAGGTACCAGCGGGTTACGGAAATGTGGCATAGGTGCCGACTTCTGACACACAGGGCAGGAGGAACAATAATTTTCTGTTTCCTTCATGACCCCAGGCCAATAGAATCTCTGCAGTACCCTCTCTCTGGTTTTCTCGGCCCCCAGATGACCTCCCAGAATGTGCCCATGGGCCAATTCTAACACCAACTTCCTGTAAGGTTTGGGCACTACAAGTTGCTCAATGGTTTCTTCTGCCCTTTGAGCCACTCGATACAGCAGGTCCCTTTCCACAGTGAAGTACGGGTAAGTGCAAGTCTTATCTGGGTTCACTAACTCGCCATCTATTTTCACCACATTTTCCCGTGCCTTTATTAGGGTGGGGTCTTTTAACTGTTCTGTGGCAAAATTTTCCCTGTGAACCTCAAGATCCGAAAACTCCACAGACGGCATGTTTTCAACTGAGGATGTTGGCTCCTCCCCAGTTTCTCGAGTTTCCCCCGCCAATACCGACAAGGGAAATTCAGGAGAGTCCTCACCACCCCCAGAGGAATTCTGGTCATCTTCCTGGTTTATAGGGGCACCAGTGGGGGGCTCAGGACAATCCCAGAGTTCCCAGAATTTTGGAAAATCCCTTCCCACAATAGCATCATGTGGTAAGTGAGACACTAACCCCACCTGATGAGAGAGGTTACCTTTGGGGATCTCAAAAAACACTGAAGATACAGGATACTCTTGGGTGTCCCCATGCACACAAATAACAGCCACCCTGTTCTTCCCAGAGACCTCTGTAGTAACTAATTCAGCTTTTATCAATGTTACCAGGCTACCTGAATCTAGCAACACATCAACATGTCTACCATTAATACACATTTTACATAAATGTCTCTCAGGTCCCCGAATGGCAGTGCATGCAACTGTCGCAAACAGCGACTGACGTCTCTCCCTTATAAAGTCACATTGCATAGGCTCATCCACAACTGGGCAATTGGCTGCAATATGTCCCTCTTGCCGGCAGCGGTAGCAAATAATCTTTTTCGCTGCCTCTTGCAGCATGGGCTTCCTGGGCTGCTCCCGCCAGACCTTAGGTAGAACTCCCACCCTCTCACTCTCTCCACCCTCACCCCTTGGAGTGATCTTACCCGCCACTGGGGATGATCTGGTCTTAGGATGGAAAGTCCGTGAGTCCCTGGAAGATGTGGTCAGGTTCTCTGTAGCCAAGTACCTCTCAACCAGATCCACAAGTTTATCTGCATTTTCTGGGTCTCCATGGCTTACCCATTTTTGGATGGCAGTAGGAAGAGCTCTCAGGAAACGATCCATAACAACACGTTCCACAATGTTTGGTGCAGTCAAAGTCTCTGGCTGCAGCCACTTCCTGCTCAGGTGAATGAGATCATACATTTGAGACCTGGGAGGTTTTCCAACCTGAAAAGTCCAGTTATGCACACGCTGAACCCGGACGGCCAGGGTGACACCCAGCCGTGCCAATATTTCTGCTTTTAGCACCACATAGTCTTTTGCTTGGTCAGGCTCTAGGTCATAATAAGCTTTCTGCGATTCCCCAGTTAACAGAGGGGCCACCAGTCCAGCCCATTGCTCCTTAGGCCACTTTTCCCTTTCAGCAGTCCTTTCAAATGTGGTCAAAAACACCTCCGGATCATCCTCTCCAGTCATTTTTGTCAGTAAACGGCTCACACCAAAGGATGCGGTATTATTGTAACCACTTGCTTCATTGGTCTGCGGACGTTGCTGTATTAATGTCTCTATTTTCTGTTGAAAATTCTGCTCTTGCTTCTGCAACAGGTCTATGAAGCGGGCTTCAGATCGCTGCTGGGCTTGTTGCTGAGCTTCCAAACTCTGCTGGTGAGCCTTCTGCTGATTTTCCAAACTCTGCTGCAAAGTTGCATTTATCTGCTGCTGGGCTGCAAGGCTCTTTTGTAAACCTGCATTTGTTTGCTGCTGATTTGCATTTGCTTGAGCCAGCTGTCTCAGTATCTCCTCCATGCTGGCCTTAACAAAAAAAAAGTGCCAAAATTCTCCACCAACTGTGAGGGGTTAGCTCGGCAGCGGGTGTGTGTGACCCCCTGGATGGGTTCACAACACAAAGTCAGGCACAGCAGACAGCGGTGTAGGTTAAAAAACAAAAGATCCGGTTTATTTATGCTACATGCAGTGATACATATAACAGCCAAACAAAATAAAACAAGAAAATAAATCCTGGTCAGCTTGACCTCTAACTACACACGTAGACTCCCTGTCTAACAACTGGGTGCAGCCTTGTGCTGTACCAGTCCCTGCCTTTGTTGTAAAGGTTTTGCCACACAGGCGTTAACTCACCGCACAGTACAGGTGACACACTCCCCAGTCTATACAACACAAAACTGGTTCCAGGATGGAGCATCTCCCTATGCATGCTGGGGTTTTTTGTAGAGGTCTTAATGAGCCCACTTACTACAGCTGGGCTCATTAACTCTTCCCCTCTAATTGTAAAAGTCTGCATAAAGCCTGAATCTAGGGCACACATATTTCCCATCCTGGATACAACCAGGTGATTTTACCTGTGTGCTGCCACAATATATATATATAATATAAAATTGTGGAGATGCGACCCCATGTGACAGATGCATATAAGCAGTATATGTCTGATTTTGGCAGGAATACTAATTACACACCTGTGGGCTGGGTTCATAAACATTCCAGGAAAATAAGTCAGTGTTCAGACTTGGAGACAGCTCCACCTGGCAGACAGCAGGGTTCCAGTAGGAGGCCGCTCCAGAAGAAAGAGACAGGAGGTTTTGGAGTCTAGGACTGCAGGTGACAGTCTGTGTGTATGTCTGAAGCAGGTAGGTGTAGCCTGTGACTAAAGCAGTACGAAGCTGACAGTGAGTAAGCCAGGAAGCTATCGTTTGTTTATACAGTGATGATGGAACCCCCTGCGAGGGAAGATTACTGTTTGAACTTTTTTGTTTCCTTTAAATAAAAGTGGGCTGCCATGCCCTAAAAATGCAAGTCTGTAGTGGCATGTTTTTGGAAATTTGCATGCACCACTTGAACCTAATCACCCCAGATTGTTACAATTGGTGGAGAAATTGGCATTGGGCACGGATGGCGCTGGTCCAGATCCTTGCATGCCAAAAACCATGAGTGTCGGAGACTCTGTGTATTGCTGTTGCTGTGTGAAGCAAAGTGAGGGGTGCTGTGCCTCAGCTGTAATGAGGCAGTACGCAATTTTTTTCTTTTCAAGGAACTCTGCATCTGTTGCTGCAAAGATGCATGTTGTTGCCCATAGCAACAAAGGCAAGGTCAGGCGTGAGCCCTATGGCCAATGGTGGAATGATCCTGATGAGAGTCCTGGCTGGTGGGCTCAAGAGGATTGTTAGTTACTGGAGAAGCTCTGCAGGGAGAAGGCATTCTCCCATAGCAACCAGTGAAGTGTCATCTGGATGGTGGGGCTCCTATGAAGAGGTGGCTCACACTTCCCACAAAGAGGGCTGGGAAGCCAGAGAGTCTTTCATTTCACCCAGTAACCGCATGGGGAAATACAGCAGGAGAAAGCAACAGGCTGACTGGAAGTTCAAGAGGAGAGTGGTTGCCTGTAGCAACGCCTGTGATTCCAAGTCTGCAGACTGGGTGAGAAAGACTATGTGACTGTGCACACGGGAGTGGAAGTGACCCCAAATGGGAGATCCCCTGTTTGTGCTAAAAAAGGACTTGCCTTGCTGCAGTGCCCTGTTCAGTGGAGAGGCAAGTGTTAGCCCTTGTACACACTGTCGGACATTCCAACAACAAAATCCGTCTGATTTTGTTTGATGGATTTTGTCCGAAACTGGTGTTGCATACACACAATCGGACAAAGTTATCGGAAAATCCGATCGTTCGTAGCGTGATGACGTTATTTAGTTATGATGGGACTAGGTTCAGGCTAGTAGCTAATAACTTTGGTCTAGGAATTTGATCTGAGCATGTGTGGCACTTTGTCCGATCGGAATTCTCTACAAACGATCAAAGTCCGATCGGATCATGCTGTCGGAAAATTTTTATATCCAGCTCTCAAACTTTGTTGGACATTCCGACGGAAAAAGTCAGATGAAGCCCACACACGGTCGAATTATCCGACAACACGGTCCGATCGGACATTTTCCGTTGGAATGTCCGACCGTGTGTACAAGGGCTTAAAGTTAAAAAGCTTGAGGTCTGCAATGAAACTCTACCTGCTCATGCTGATGGGGGTGGGGTACAGCAACATGGTGTGGTTGAAAATGTGTTGCCACAATGCAGGGTAAAACAAAGTGACAAAAAACCTGACAAGATCAGTGTTTCGGATGCTGTTGAGCCTCTTGGTCTGTTTAGGTCCCATTGGGACAATTTAGTCCAACAGCGCAATCCCTACTGGGCTGATTTGGCCAAGAGACTAATAGCAATGCTGGAAGAAGATTTTGCAGCTAAGAGTAGTGGACGCTATGGCTGCTGTGCCAGGAGAGGTGTCTGCAGAACAGCCTATAGGCCAAGATGCACGGGCTGTTGCAGAAACTAATCCTCATGACTGAAGGTCCCAGCGAGTGTAAGCGCACAGTGGAAATTGTGTCCACAATGAGAAAATATGTATTTTGTGACAGACATGCTTAATGAAATGTTAGCATTATGGAGTGTACAGTCAGTATATATCCTGCCGTCCTCTCCTGTGTTTGCAGAACTGGTACCATAGGGTATGGCTGATTGGAGCTGGATATTGCAGGCTGTACTGTGCAGTAAATATATCATGAGAGTCAGCCTGGGGCAGGGTTAAGAGGGGGTTAATTGAAGAAGGCAGGTACTTCTAGGGTTGCCACCTGTCCAGGATTCACCCGGACATTTCGGGTTTGGAATCATGCGTCCGGGTTTCAGACTGCCTGAAACCCGGACACATTATTTAGACTGGACTATGGCTTCCCAGCAGGGTTGCTGGCTGCAGTTGTCTAAGCTGAGGGTGTCTGTTACCCTTTTTCACACTGCCCAAAGTCAGCACTAACAGTTCCTCCAGCCACACACACATACAGACTGGAGAGGGGAGAGGAGAGAGGGCTTGATCTGCACCTCTTCCCACTACCCCTACCCCTCTGTGTCTACCCACACTCATATCCCCATGTCCTCTCCATACATCAGGGTACTCAGTGTTCCCCCTTAAATCGGGGTTCCCAGAGTTCTCCCTTACATCAGAGTATGCAGAGTCCCCCCTTACAGTGAAAGTGAACTCTGAGAGTTCAGATGTAAAATGGGAACTCTGTGGACTCTTATGTAAAGGGAGACTCTTGTTATTAACTTCTAATGATAAGACTTATTTAATAGCAAAATATATGTATAGTTTATACAATAAAAAAATGCTGTGTGCCACTAAAGTGTTCGGTTTTGACTTGAAGAAAAGGTGGCAACCCTAGGTACTTCCCCTTCAGCCCTGCTTATTATCAGGTTTGCTGAAAGTGTCAGTGTGGAACTGTTGAGTAGGCGATAGAGACACAGCAGCACGCTGTGTGGAAACGTCCATTGCTGGATGGTGTACCTGCTGTGTGAGCTTAAACCACAAAAAAGACTTCAGTTGTGTTTGGAGCCATGAACTGTTACCTCTAAGCCTGTGGGCTGATGAACTGTGAGCTGTACCTGGGTGCACATCAGTGTGATAAGACAAGTCTGTCTGATCTTACGTTTTGCTGAATAAAAGCCAACTTTATTTTACTGGACTGCCTCTGAGCCAGTTCTTCACTCCTCTGATCCCCTACAATAAATATATTATATAAAATACACTGCAGCTAACTGTATAACCGGCCTGCCTGCTCGCTCAATCTAAATGACACTCTCTCCATCCATGCCAACAACACACTACACAGGGCTGATGTTCAGGCAGCCTTGTATAGTGTGGGACTTTGGCCTTAGTCCTCCTGAGCCATGATTGGCCAAAGGCACCCTGCCTTTGGCCAATTATGGCTCTCTTGGCTGGGGGTGCGTGGGATTTGCCAAAGCATGCAGGTCATGGTGCATGCTTTGGCCAATCATCATACAGCAATGCACTTCGCTCCCGCTGTGCATTATGGGCATTACACGGCACTCTAATTTGGCACGAACAATCCATACTGTTCTGTTTTCGACAAATGGGCGAACAGCCAATGTTCGAGTCAAACTCATGTTCGACCCGAATATAAAGCTCATCCCTAGTTTTCAGTGATATTTATTACATTTAGGAATGCTTCCAGCTCCTTTTTTAACCACTTAACAACCGCCCTATAGCTGAATGACGGCTACAGGGCGGTTTCTTAACTCTGGGAGGCCATCGTATGACGTCCTCCCAGAATCCTGCTCTCGCGCGCCCCCTGGGGCGCGCACTCGAGAGCATCCGTGACCGCCGGGTCCACAGGACCGGGTGCATCACGGATCACGGTAAACGGCCGCTCATAGCGGCCGTTTACCAAGTGATCGCTCCGTCAAATGACGGAGTGATCACTTGTAAACAAACCGGCGTCATCCCTCCCCCCCTCTCTGTACCGATCGGAACAGAGGAGGGGGAAGAGATCGGTGTCAGCAGCGATGTGGGCTGCATCTGCAGTGCCCACATCGCTGCTCATTGAAAATTAACCCCTCAATACCCTGCCATTACCCTGCCACACCCTGCAACACTCTGCAACACCCGCCAATACCGTGCAACACTCTGCAA
Source organism: Lithobates pipiens (assembly GCF_037356315.1). Taxonomy (NCBI): domain Eukaryota; kingdom Metazoa; phylum Chordata; class Amphibia; order Anura; family Ranidae; genus Lithobates; species Lithobates pipiens. The sequence continues at coordinate 376,834,429 of NW_027507903.1, read as the reverse complement.
TGCTCTGCAACACCCTCCAATATCCTGCAATGCTCTGCAACGCAATACTCTGCAACACCATACTCGGAGATACCCAGCCATAGTCGGTGATACCCTGCAATACCCAGCCATAGACACCCCCCCCCGCCGCCCTCCGGTGCTTCTACCGACTCGCCAATACGATCAAATCCAGAATCCTTTTTTTTTTTTTTTTTTTTCTTCAGGCTTCCCAGATTAGAGGCGAGATGTGGGGTCTTATTGACCCCATATCTCACTGTAAAGAGGACCTGTCATGCCATATTCCTATTACAAGGGATGTTTACATTCCTTGTAATAGGAATAAAAATGATCAAAAAATTTATTTTTAGGGAAAAAAATGTCAAACTAAAATAAATAAAGTAAAATGAACAATACATTTTTTTTTTTTTTTTTTTTTTTAAAGTGCCCCTGTCCCCATGTGCTCGCATGCAGAAGCGAACACATACGTAAGTCCCGCCCACATATGAAAACTGTGTTCAAACCACACATGTGAGGTATCGCTGCAAACGTTAGAGCGAGAGCAATAATTCTAGCCCTAGACCTCCTCTGTAACTCAAAACATATAACCAGTTAAAAAAAATGAAATCGTCGCCTATGGGGATTTTTAAGTAGCGACGTTTGGCGCCATTCCACGAGCCTGTGCAATTTTGAAGAGTGACATGTTAGGTATCGATTTACTCGGTGTAACTTCATCTTTCACATTATGCAAAAATTGGGCTAACTTTACTGTGTTTTTTTTTTTTTTTTAAAGCACAAAACTGTTTTTTTTCCCCAAAAAAAAAAAAGCATTCGAAAAATTGCTGCGCAAATACCGTGCGAGATAAAAAGTTGCAACGACCACCATTGTATTCTCCAGGGTGTTTGCTAAAAAAACATATATGTTTTGGGATTCTATGTAATTTTCTAGCAAATAGATGATTTTTACATCTATTTACAGGAGAGAAATGTCAGAAATGTCAGAATTGTCCTGGGTGCTCCAGAACGCCTGATGGCGCTCCATGCATGTTGGGCCTCTGTATGTGGCCACACTGTGTAAAAGTTTCACACATGTGGTATCGCCGTACTCGGGAGTAATAGCAGAATGTGTTTTGGGGTGTAATTTGTGGTATGCATATGCTGTGTGAGAAATAAACTGATAATATGACAATTTTGTGAAATAAATAAATAAATAAAAGTAAAAAAAATCTTGATATTGCAAAGAATTGTGGGGAAAAAATGATAACTTCAAAAAACTCATCATGCCTCTTACTAAATACCTTGGAATGTCTTCTTTACAAAAAGGGGGTCATTTGGGGGGTATTTGTACTTTTCTGGCATGTTAGGGTCTCAAGAATTCAAATAGGTCGTCAGTACTTTAGGTGTGATCAATTTTCAGATATTGGCGCCATAGCTTGTGGACTCTATAACTTTCGCAAAGACCAAATAATATCCACCAATTTGTACTTATTTTTACCAAAGATATGTAGTAGTATAAATTTTGGCCAAAATTTATGAAGAAAAAATTACTAATCTGCTAAATTTTATAACAGAAACAAAGAAAAATTCATTTTTTTTTTACAGAATTTTCTGTATTTTTTCTTTTATAGCACAAAAAATAAAAAACCCAGCGGTGATTAAATACCACCAAGAGAAAGCTCCATTTGTGTGAAAAAAAAGGACAAAAATTTCATATAGGTCCAGTGTTGCATGACTGAGTAATTGTCATTCAAAATGTGAGAGCACCGAAAGCTGAAAATTGGTCTGGTTATTAAAGTGGTTGTATACTCAAATTTTTAACTTTTACCTACAGGAAAGCCTATAATAAGGCTTACCTGTAGGTAAAAAACCTGTACGGTTTAGGAGATATTCCCCCTCGGTATGCGCCGCTGACTGCAGCGGCGCATGCGCACAAGGGGATTCTCGGCCTGAAAATCCGGCAGTGGCCGTCCGACCGGAATGAAATCTCCCGCGCGCGAGAGTGACGATATCGCAGCTCCGGCCACTCACAGCGCCGGAGCCGCGATACCCGTAAGAAACCCGGAAGTGGATCGGGCCAGATGTCGGGGCCTCGTTCTAAGGTAAGTATTTCATAATGAGCTAGTATGCAGTGCATACTAGCTCATTATGCCTTTTGCTTTGCAGGTTTAAAAAAAAAAAAAAATGCGGGTTTACTACCGCTTTAAGGGTGTTTAAGTGCCCAGTGGTCAAGTGGTTAAACTTGGAGAGAAATACCAGGGGAGTGCAAAGATTGGTTCTTTGCCATAAGGGGCACCGTCCCTTTGTAATGTATTACAACCAACCATATAGTAATGGGGATCGGATTTGAGCTGCAAAATGGTAAACGGCACATTTAAAAATTATCAAAACTTTACCCCAGCTGATAAGACAGATGTCAGAGAGCTACACGTACAAAAACCTAATTTAAGTACATTTCCCATGAACTATAATTAAATTTACAAAAAAAGTACTGAAAATTAATAATATTGTATTCTATCTATCTTGGAGAATGGCAAAGCAGGAAAACAGACAAAAGAAAAAATATTATTATTATCATAATAGATAAAAATATAGATGCATATTACCTTTTTTTTTTTTTTTTTTTTTTTACATAATCCTTGGACCCCTAGGGGACCCACCAGCACCCAAGGGAATAAGCAAGCCCAAAAACATCAGGGAACAGACAGAGACCCCATAGTAAATGGAATAATTAGCTGTGTATTGAATAGAGAAAAGATGCACTATAATAACTTTCAAAAACAATCAAGTATAGCATTGGGATCAATAAAAACAAATCTGAAAATAAAGGCCAAAAAATATATCCATATAAGTATCAAGCCGTTATGTGACAAACCATCCCATGGCAGCCAGAGGAGGCCGATGAACAAATAATACAACCATACATATTCTAGTTCATGGTAAATGCACTTACATTATGTTTTTGCATTTGTAATTTCCTGACATCTGTCTTATCAGCTGGAGTTTATTTTGTTCTGAGGAAGCAGGGAATACCACAAAATGTGTTGACCTTGTAATCACTGGCTCCAATGCTTTTTACATGGCAACTGCCTGATGCAATGACCCCTTTCAGTCATAAGTTTTGTAAATCGTTCACCACATAGGTGGTATTTTAACATGGTGCAATAAAGTTTTTTGATCCTTTTTAATTGTGTGGTTTACCATTTTGAGGCACAAATCAGATTTCTATATGGTTGGTTCTGGTTGTGATCAGCTCCTTTCTAAAACAATCTATGGAGCTGGCCAGAACTAGTCCTTGAGGTAGTCTATTCAACAGTTTTTAGTCATTTTCACATCTTTTACTGTGAAGAAGCCTTTCCCTATGTGAAGGTTGACTCTCTTTTCCTCCAGACGTAACTAATCTTATTTAAAGCATGGAAACAAAATTGAGATCAAGGCACACTATTAAAAAATAAAATCTGTCTGACAAATAACTGTTCCAGCCTGTGCTCTTTCTTGTCTTTGCTGTAGTCCCTTCCATCTGCTCAGACCTGATGCCACTACTGTGTCTTGTAGAAGGGTAGCAGCCAGAGGGAGGAATGGACAGACAACAAGGGGATTTGCTATCTGATGCACCCAGACATTTTGCATAGCTGCAGTGTCCTTAGCTCTTAATCTGAGTGCAAGGCTGTATTTGTAACAACCCACCTTACAGTCTTTCTCATATTTTATCCCTAAAGGGACACTATAATAAGATAATACTTATAATAAAAGATTGAAATCTGTTAGCAGGTACCTAGAGGTGCCTGCACATATCTACAGCAGCCCCATAACCACCAGTAAGTGCAGGAGCTTTGCATATTAGGAAAAGTGGGAATGAAAGGTGCTATAAGTATGCTCATGCACCTTTCATTCCCACTTTTCCTAATACGCAGTTCCTGACCAGCGCACGCCGATGTATGTCGGCAGAATGGCATGGTCAGGCATATTGGCATAAAGGTACGTACAATCTTTAATGCCGCCCTGCCATCGTGAGCATGCCGCCATGCTAGTCGGGACCCCTGTGAGTCCGGTCGCAGGTCCCGCGGACTTGATCGCCGCGGGCATACCCGCGATCGTTTCACAAGGCGGCTGAACAGAGAGATGCCATTGTAAACAGCATCTCCCCGTTCTGCCTAGCAACAAGTGATGCTGATCTCTGCTCCATGTGATTGGAGCAGAGATCAATGTTCACTAAATGAAAACCCAGCCCCCAACAGTTGGTAACACACCCCCTAGGAACACTTAACCCCTACACTGCCACCCACTGGTTAACCCCTTCACTGCCAGTGTCATTTACACAGGAATCACTGCATTTGTATAGCAGTGATTGCTGTATAAATGACAATGGTGTCAAAAATGTCCGATGTGTCCGCCATAATGTCGCAGTCACAATAAAAATCGCCGATCACCGCCATTACTAGTAAAACAAAATTTTTTTATAAAAATGCCATGAAACTATCCGCTATTTTGTAAACGCTATAACTTTTGTGCAAACCAATCAATAATCGCTTATTGCGATTTTTATTTATTTTTTATTTACCAAAAATATGTAGAAGAATGCGTATCGGCCTAAACTGAGGGAAAAAAATGTTTTTTTTATATATTTTTGGGGGATATTTATTATAACAAAAAGTTAAAAATGTTTTTTTTTTTCAAAATTGTGACACTATTTTTGTTTATAGCGCAAAAAATAAAAACCGCAGGGGTGATCCAATACCACCAAAAGAAAGCTCTATTTGTGGGGGAAAAAAAAGAAGTCAATTTTATTTGGGAGCCACATCGCATGACCGCGCAATTGTCAGTTAAAGCAACTCAGTGCCAAATCGCAAAAAGTGGTCTGGTCTTTGGCCAGCAAAATGGTCCGGGGCTGAAGTGGTTAAGGCACAGGCCAGGAAGCTGGCTGCCCCATCTTTAACAACCAATGAGTCATCAGCTTTAAGCGAGCTTCCCCACTGACACTGGCATGTCAAAAATAAAACTGCTGGCAATAAAAAAAATGGCGTGGGGTTTCCCCAAATCCATACCCTGCCTTTGGGTCTGGTATGGATTTTGAGGCAAACTCCATACCAAAATGGGGGGAAAAAAAAATAAATAAAAAATGGCGTTGGCCTCCCAAAATCCATACCAGACCCTTATCTGAGCATTCAGGCCGGCAGGTCAGGAAAGGGAGGAAGGGAGGGGACGAGCAAGCGTGAACCATACTAGACCACATGCCCTCACCATTGGGGGGGGGGGGGTAGAGTTGGGTGAACAGTTTGAGTCGAATAAAACTTCTGCCCGAAAACCTGGAATTTCCGAGGAGCTCGGCTGGATGTTCACTCAACAAGCACCCCACAACGCACTGCACACAGCTTAGTGCATAGCTGGTTGTTAAGAAGTGGGCCGGGAAGCTGGCCACTGCATTCTTAACAACGTATGAGTCACCAGCTGTCAACAGGTCTCCTCACTGACAGCTGAATTGGAAAAAAAAAACAGCAATAGAAAAAAGTGAAAACAAAAACCAATGTCGGATCCCCCCCAATCCATACCAGGCTCCATACCACGATGGGGGGGTTTTTCTGGGGAATCCCACACCAACATATTATTATTTTTTTAAATGGGTGTGGAGTGGGAATGTGGGGTAGAAAAAAGTGAAAACAAAAACCAATGTCGGATCCCCCCCAATCCATACCAGGCTCCATACCACGATGTGGGGGTTTTATGGGGAATCCCACACCAACATATTATTATTTTTTTAAATGGGTGTGGAGTGGGAATGTGGGGTCCCCCCGAAATCCATACCAGCCTCTTATCTGAGCATGAAGCCTGATAGGTCAGGAAAGGGGGGGGGGCGAGTGAGAGCCCCCCCTCCTGAACCATACCAGGCCACATGCCCTCAACATGGGGGGTGCTTTGGGGCAGGAGGGCCCAAAGCCCCTTGTCCCATGTTGATGGAGGCAAGGGCCTCTTCCCAAAAACCCTGGGTGGTGGTTGTGGGGGTCTGCAGACAGGGGTCTTATAGGCATCTAGAAACCTCCTTTAACAAGGGGGGGCCCCCAGATCCCTCCCCCCCCCATGTGAATGAGTAAGGGTACATGGCCTACATTGTCAAAGACAATTTTTGACCATTCTTTTATTAAAAAACCAAAAACAATGTTCCCTGGACAGAAAGGGGGGGGAAAAAAAACTTGGCTTGCGCTAAAGGCTCCTGACATCTGTCTGCTCCACCCCCTGACATTTCTTAAATAGCCAAGGGGCTGGTGGCACCACCCCCTTGTGAGATCATTGACTGGTGCATGCTGGGTCAGTGACATCACAAGGTGGCGGTGCCAAATAAACAATGTAACTATCGGTCCCTCCCCACCAGGGTACTAGGTGTAATCCTAGGCTCTAACTTGTCATTTCAGCCCCAAGTCCAATGGTTGGCAAAAGTTTGTAGAATTCACTTCCGTAACATCTCTAAAACTTGCCCCTTTTTAACAAATAAAACCACCAAGATCCTCATTCACTCCCTTGTTATCTCTTGCCTTGACTATTGCAACTCCCTTCTCATTGGCCTGCCTTTCCATAGGCTATCCCCTCTTCAGTCTGTCATGAATGCTGCTGCCAGACTTATCCACCTTACCAACCGCACAGTGTCTGCCAACCCTCTCCTCCAATCCCTACACTGGCTCCCAATCACCCAGCGAATTAAATTCAAAATACTAACCACAACTCTGCCCCAAGCTACATCACCAATCTTGTCTCCAAATATCACACAAATCGTCCTCTCTGCTATTCTCAAGACCTCCTACTCTCAAGCTCTCTCGTCTCCTCCCATACTCCTCTCCAGAATTTCTTCAGAGCCTCTCCCATCCTCTGCAACTCACTACCTTCACCGCTCTGGCGATTCCCTGAAAACTCATCTCTTCAGGAAAGCCTATCATGTCTCCAGCTAATCTTCTGCCACTTCCATCAGCTCATTCCCCATAGTTACAACCTTTTGTACCACCACCCGCCCCACCCTATTAGATTGTAAGCTCTTCTGAGCAGGGCCCTCTTAATCCTCTTGTATTTTATTGCATTGTATATGTATTGTAGACATGTCACTGGAGAAGTGGTTGAGGGGGTGTACATCTCACCTAGGTTGCTACACAGTGTGAGATGGTAAGTCCAGGATGGATCAGTTTCTCAGCAGCAATATGCTGCTGAGTTGTTATTTAATCTTGCCGGGCCTGGGTTTATATGGAATGGCAGGTAGGTTTGGTAGAGGGACCTGTCATTCCACACCCCCCATCCCTTGTTCCAGTTCTGGGTTTTGGATCAGGTGAGCTTTGATCCTAATTAGCCTGGGAAGGTAAAGGCTCTGCGGGCCTGCAGGTGTTCGCTCTCAGCCAGGGAAACGAACAGTCTGTGTGTTTGAGGAAGCTGCAAGCACAGCCACTGCTGGAGCTCAAATCCACCCTGCGATATCCAGGCGAAAGACGCTGTGTTTATAAGTGTCAGATAGGTGAGAAGAACCTGTTTAGTAAGCGCCCAGCCGGGCTAGGTTGTTTGTTTTGTTATTATTTTGTTCCTGTTATACACAAGAAGCACGGTGTTGCTGTATATTTTGTTTGTTGGACTGTTTGTACCACGAATAAACGCCAAGGTCTGCTTTATAAAGTCCAAGTCTGCTGTGAACTGTGTCCAAACACACCCTACCCCGGGAAGATCCCTTACAATTGGTGGAGGTAGCGGGCAGCACGGTTGCTAGGGGCAACGGTGTGGACAGACTTGGCTACAGCTGCTGATGTCCTGGGTGAAAGCTGCAACTACACTCCAAGAACAGTCCAGCAACATGGAGGAGATGCTGAAGCAGTTTATGCAAGTGAGTTTGCAACAACAGCAGGCTCAGACAGAGGCCAATAGACGACATGAACAGTCCATGGCTGCACAACAGCAGATGCATAAGGAAGAGTTGCAAGCTTTGCGCCAAAGCCAACAACAACTTATCGAGCACCTGATAGTAAATCGAGAGGCGCCTGTGGTTGCTAATCCACCCACAGTGATGGGAGCCGCTCCAGAGATTTTTTTTGGGAGAAGGACTGTGCAGAAAGCGCTGCAAAAGATGACTGCTGAGGACGATGTTGAGGCCTATCTAACAGTATTTGAGCGCGTGGCTGAGCGAGAGAAGTTACCAGCCGCTGAGTGGGCAGAGGTAATTGCGCCCTATTTAACAGGTGAACCTCAAAAGGCCTACTATGACCTCAGTGAGCAAGAGGTTAAGGACTATACTCGGCTAAAAGAGGAGATACTTGCCCGACTAGGAGTTACTACTGCAGTCCGTGCCCGGAGGGTACGCAACTGGAGCTACAGTCTGGACAAATCAGCGAGGTCCCAGATGTATGACCTAATCCATTTGGCAAGAAAGTGGTTGGAGCCAGACACTTCTACTCCTGCACAAATCCTAGAGAAGGTCGTGATGGATCGCTACCTCCGAGCGCTTCCTACTGACCTGCAACGCTGGGTGGGACAAGGTGATCCTAAGAATGCAAACGAACTTGTCAACCTTGTGGAGAGGTTCCAGGCGACTGAGGACTACCTCCGTGATGTTCCTGCAGCATCTTCACCTCCCCGGAGCGCCAGATCTGTGCCGTCAGCTGGTAAGAGACTTCCATCTATTGGGGGAGTGTGGAGGGGTGCTGATGGAGGGAAAAGGGCTCAAGTGGTGTCTCAGGGACAAAAGACTGGTGATGGTCCCGGGTGGCTAAGGGGCTCTGAAAAGGACTCCTTGCCAAAGAGACCAGGCCCTATCCAGTGTTGGAGATGCCATGAGGCGGGACACGTGTCTGCCCATTGCCCTCTTACCACTGAACCCATGGAGTGTGACGCTAGCCGGCGTCAGTCGCTGTTTGCGGAACCATCTTGTGCTGCAGTTCCTGGACTAGAGACTGAACCGCAAATCTGCAATATTACCATCAATGACCTTCCCGTTGAGGCGTTAATGGACTCGGGAAGCCTTGTAACCTTGGTGCATGCTAGCCTGGTGGCTGGGGACTTAGAGTTTAAAAAGCATATGAGTGTTGTGTGCATACATGGTGATACCAAAGTGTACCCTATAGTGCTGGCTAAAGTCGGGACTGAACAAGGCACCGTACAATATGAAGTGGGTGTGGTAAAAAACCTCATGCATAATGTAATATTGGGGCGCGATTTTCCATTGTTCTGGGCTCTCTGGGAAAAAAGAAAAATCGCCAAAAGGAGTGGGGATACCTCTAAGGGGGTTGCTTTGTCCCCTGTGAATGATAGAAGTGTGCAGGATGAAAATGATTGTTCTCCTTTGCAGGTCCTGGCTGGGGAGGAGGAGGCTCCTCCCACTGAGCAAAATATACTAGACTTAGAGGTGTCTAGGGATAATTTTGGCGCTGCACAATTACAGGACCCCACTCTCAAAAATGCGAGAGAGCAGGTTGCTGTTATGAATGGGGTACCTCAGGAACCAGATGCTGAAAAAAGATTTCCACATTTTTCGGTGACTAATGATCTTTTCTATAGAGTCAATAAGGTTAAGGATGAGATTGTGGAACAGCTTCTGGTACCTAAGCCGTACCGGCGTCAGGTGCTTGACATGGCACATAACCATGTTCTTGGGGGACACTTGGGGACTGACAAAACGCGAGAGAGGGTTCTCCAGAGGTTTTTTTGGCCGGCGATATATGATGACATTAAAAAATACTGCGAGTCGTGCCCCACATGTCAGGTTAGTGCCCCAGTGTCACATTTTCGCAGTCCTTTGGTTTCGCTCCCTATTATAGAGGTGCCTTTTGAGCGTATTGCCATGGATCTAGTGGGTCCCGTGGTAAAGTCAGCTAGAGGACACCAGTATATTTTGGTAGTCATAGATTATGCGACCCGCTATCCTGAGGCTGTACCCTTAAGAAACACTGCATCTAAAACAATTGCACGTGAGTTGTTTTATATGTTCTCTATGACTGGGATCCCCAAAGAAATCCTAACTGACCAAGGTACGCCATTTATGTCAAAACTGATGAAGGAATTATGCAAACTATTTAAAGTCTCACACATCCGTACCTCTGTATACCACCCCCAGACGGACGGATTGGTGGAGAGATTTAATAAAACTTTGAAACATATGTTGAAGAAAGTGGTGGGAAAAGATGGTCGTGACTGGGATCATTTATTGCCCTACCTCATGTTTGCTATTAGGGAGGTGCCCCAAGCATCCACAGGGTTCTCACCATTCGAGTTGGTCTATGGTCGTCACCCTAGGGGTCTACTGGACATTGCAAAAGAGACATGGGAGAGTGAGTCCACCCCATACAAGAGTGTTATTGAGCATGTAGCACAAATGCAGGACCGTATAGCCACTGTAATGCCCCTGGTAAGGGAACACCTCCAGAGAGCTCAAGAGGCCCAAAGTAGAATTTACAACCGGTCCGCAAGAATCAGGACATTCAACCCAGGCGATAGGGTCCTTATACTAGTCCCCACTGTTGAGAGTAAATTCTTAGCGAAGTGGCAAGGTCCTTATGAAATTGTTGAAAAGATCAGTGAGGTGAACTACAAGGTGCACCAACCAGGTAGAAGGAAGCCTTTCCAAGTTTATCACATAAACTTGATCAAGCCCTGGAAAGACAGGGAATCCTTGGTGGCGACAAATACTGTTAATAATTTGTCACCACCAATCCCCCCAGTCAAGGTAGGTGATGCTCTATCAGTGTCACAGAAACAGGAGGCTCTGGAATTTTTACAGAAAAACAAAAACAAGTTCTCTGACCTCCCAGGGCGTACCCACCTCATCCATCATCACATTGAAACTGAGCCTAGAAGCAGAGTAAACCTAAAGCCCTATAGGATACCGGAGGCACGTAGGAAAGCCGTATCTGCCGAGGTAAAACGTATGCTTGATCTGGGGGTAATTGAGGTGTCACAGAGTGAATGGTCCAGCCCGATTGTGCTAATCCCAAAGCCCAATGGAACTTGGAGGTTCTGTAATGATTTCAGAAAGTTGAATGAGATCTCCAAGTTCGATGCTTATCCTATGCCCAGGGTAGATGAGTTGATTGAGAAGTTAGGTAACGCCAGGTACATAACCACCCTCGATCTCACAAAGGGCTACTGGCAGATTCCACTTTCTGGCGAGGCTAAAAAGAAAACTGCATTCTCCACCCCTGATGGGCTATTCCAGTATGTAGTGATGCCATTCGGGTTACATGGAGCGCCTGCAACTTTCCAGAGGTTGATGGACTTGATTCTGCGACCACATCGGGATTACTCAGCCGCCTACCTCGATGATGTGGTCATTTTTAGCCCTGATTGGGAAAGTCACCTCTGTAAGGTACAGGCCGTGTTGGATACCATAAGTGATGCAGGGTTGACCATAAATGCCGAGAAGTGTGCTCTAGCCCTAGAAGAGGCCAAATATCTGGGCTACATTGTTGGGAGAGGATTGATTAAGCCACAGCTAAATAAAATTGAGGCAATACAGAATTGGCCTAGACCCCTGACAAGGAAACAGGTTAGAGCTTTCCTGGGTATTACCGGTTATTACCGTAGATTTGTGCCGAACTTTGCCTCAGTTGCTGCTCCACTAACTGACTTGACAAAGGGCGGAAAGACAGCAATGGTCACGTGGACCCCAGAGGCCGAGAAGGCTTTCCAAAGCCTTAAGTCTGCCTTGTGCCAACCACCTGTGTTAGTTACCCCCAATTTCAGGCGAGAATTTCTGGTCCAGACAGATGCCTCTAACACAGGCTTAGGTGCAGTACTCTCACAAGTAGTGAATGGTGAGGAGCATCCGGTGACGTACTTGAGTAGAAAACTAACCCCGGCCGAAAAAAATTATGCCATTGTGGAGCGAGAATGTTTGGCAGTGAAGTGGGCCCTAGAATCTTTAAAGTATTACTTGCTAGGCAGGAAATTCAAGTTGGTGACAGACCATGCCCCCCTAACATGGATGAAGTTAAACAAGGAGAGAAATGCAAGAGTGACTAGATGGTTTCTGTCCTTACAAAACTTTAATTTCACTGTGGAACACAGGCCAGGGAGATTACAGGCAAATGCTGACGCATTGTCGAGGGTGAGTTGTCTGTGGGGACAAAAGGCTCAGCCCTCCGGTCTGAAAAAGAGGGGGGGGATATATAGACATGTCACTGGAGAAGTGGTTGAGGGGGTGTACATCTCACCTAGGTTGCTACACAGTGTGAGATGGTAAGTCCAGGATGGATCAGTTTCTCAGCAGCAATATGCTGCTGAGTTGTTATTTAATCTTGCCGGGCCTGGGTTTATATGGAATGGCAGGTAGGTTTGGTAGAGGGACCTGTCATTCCACACCCCCCATCCCTTGTTCCAGTTCTGGGTTTTGGATCAGGTGAGCTTTGATCCTAATTAGCCTGGGAAGGTAAAGGCTCTGCGGGCCTGCAGGTGTTCGCTCTCAGCCAGGGAAACGAACAGTCTGTGTGTTTGAGGAAGCTGCAAGCACAGCCACTGCTGGAGCTCAAATCCACCCTGCGATATCCAGGCGAAAGACGCTGTGTTTATAAGTGTCAGATAGGTGAGAAGAACCTGTTTAGTAAGCGCCCAGCCGGGCTAGGTTGTTTGTTTTGTTATTATTTTGTTCCTGTTATACACAAGAAGCACGGTGTTGCTGTATATTTTGTTTGTTGGACTGTTTGTACCACGAATAAACGCCAAGGTCTGCTTTATAAAGTCCAAGTCTGCTGTGAACTGTGTCCAAACACACCCTACCCTGGGAAGATCCCTTACAGTATGTATGTATGTGTGTATATATATATATATATATATATATATATATATATATATAATGTGTATATATATATGTATGTATATGTATATGTGTGTATATATATATATATATTGTGTGAACAGCACCTATTAACGCTATAGGCACGTTTGAGAAAGTGTGAACAAGCCCTAATTTTGTATACATTGTTTATCTATGGCAAACTATAAGGCTCGGTTCACACAGCGGTGACTTGTCCAGGCGACTTCGCCGCCTGACAAGTCGCGCTCCGTTCTGTACTATGGAACCGTTCTAATAGGAGCGACTCAAGTCGCTCTGACTTAGAAAAAAGGTTCCTGTACTACTTCAGGCGACTTGCATTGACTTCTATACAGAAGTAATTTTGCAAGTCGCCGCTGATCGTGTACAGGTCGCGGTGCTGCAAGTCGTGCCGCCCCTGTGTGAACCGAGCCGTAAAGTATAGAATGATTTCAAATTGCCCTGTTATGGCTTTGGTGTATTGTAAGACAGTCTCCCCCCTCCCCTCAATATGTTGTTAAATATTAGGAATTCCCTGAAAACTGTGACCCATATAAATGCAGTCATCTTTTTAAATTATCTATTACTTATACAGTAGTAGGGGCATCATTATGTTCTATGCAAGCTTGCATGCTTAATATTTTGAACATTTATGATATTGCAGTTACTTCTATAAGCATCTTATGCAAGATCAAATCACTGTTTATATTTCAGACTACCTCTCTTTCAAGCAAGTGCGTTTGCATTTTTGGTCCCTGCTAGAGCCATTCTATCTCTGGATAAATGGAAATGTCCCTCTGAAGGTAAATAAACGGTAGTATTCATAACAAAATAAAATATATGCATGCTTTTTCTTGCTGGTGTGTGGTGTTTTTTGTTTTTGGGATAGGGCCCATGTGCAAAATGTTCCTATTTTTTATTTATTTTTATTTTTTTGCAACGTATTTCTTCCTCCCTGAATTGTTGGACAGTGATTTAAGTGAATGTGTCCCTAAGCATGGAAATGGTGTGAATGTTTTTGGAGTCCAAGCAGAGGGAAGATGTTGTTTGACTGTCACTGCAGGCTTGTTCAGGTACCCTGCCCCTAGCAACCAAACAAGAGTACTTCAATTAACTTCATGAGGAGGAGAATTTCTAGCCAGGGACAGCAATAAGACTGGAGGAGACATGCAGCTGGAAGGAGGGAAAGAAAACTACATCAGGGGTGCCCAAACTTTTGAAGAGCGAGGGCCACTTAAGCGACTTGGTAACCGGTCGCAGGCCACAATGAGCGGAGCAGTGGATGGCATGTCCGTGTCCACTATGCATTTGGAGAGTGGAAACGGACGCATGGATACTTTTTAGCGGATTGTATTGGAGGTAGAATACAAGTCGGTTTATGTCTGCCACTACTTAGAGGTGAATGGAGGGTCCAATTGGTCGGACTGTCGGAGGGAAAGGGGTTCAAGGCTGCTTTCACACTGATGCGCTGCCGTATACCCACATCACGCGTGCAACGCAGTGTACCTTTTGGCTTTCCTGCTGTTTGGAATAGCTTTTTATTATATTCTGCAGGTTTGGTGCACTTTCAGAGGTCCGGGGGGCCACATCAGAGGGCTCCACGGGCCACTGGTTGGGCACCCCTGAACTACATGGTCCAGGACCACATGGCTGCCCCTGGAGGAGAGCTGCTGCCCGGTTCAAATGACGGAGACAAAGCCACTGCTAGCTGTAAATACTCTACCCAGAGGGGTAACTACAGGGGCGCAATTTTGACCTGGCTCAAGGAGACCTCTATGTCCTCCATCTTATCCTTGCAGCTGCTGAAAGCCTGCTTTTCCTCGGTTCCTTCCCACAGGCATTCAGCAGCTGCAACAGGAAGATGGAGGGCATCAGCCCCTCCTGCTGCCCCCAGCCATGTGGCCTCCTCTGGTCCCCCTGCACCATTGCTGGCTTCCCCTTCTCCCACAAGCTGCTGCAGGGGATGCGTTCAGGATGGAGAGTGGGGGAAGGGCTGGTAAATGTTTACCAGCCTCTTGCTTTTCTCAATGAACACAGTGAGAGATCGGTACAGATCACTACTGAATGGGAAACTCTGCACAGAGCTCTTCCTGTCCATTCATTCCATGCAGCTAGGGCTGCAAAGGTAGAGATTGAGGGCTGTGTTCTCAATCTCCATTTCTTTGTCTCAAAGGTGAAACATGAGAGGTCTGTTTAGACCCCTGATATTTTACCAAAGCTCTTTAAAAAAGAAAATAAAAAAAGAAAATTGTAAAAAAATAAATAAGATAAAATGGTAAAAGATAATAAAAAAACTACTGACCCCAGTGGCAGAACTACCTGGGTCGATAAGATCGCACTTACAAGTGGACCCTGGCATTCCACCACCATGGGACAACCCCAAGATGGCTGGAAGGGGGCCAGCAGCAGAATATGTGAAAGGGTCCTGCTGCAGGGCCATAATAAAAGGACCCGTGATGGATCTAAAGGGCCCCAGGATCAGTGGGAAGGCCCCAGATGGGGGTAAGGGGGAGGGGTAAAACACTTCATGTTTTCTTGCATCGGGACCCTGAAGGTGCCAGAAACTGTATGGCGGTTTCGATGTTTGAGAGCATCATAGATGGTGTGTGTGTGTGTGTGTGTGTGTGTACCAGAGACCATAGTGTTCGTTAGCTGCTGTTCCCGAATGTTGTACCAGAGACCAGTGGTTTTTATATTAGACTGCTGTTGTAGACCCCCAGTGAGAAATGGAGAGAGACTTTCATCTGGGACTTTAGGAGTCGTAGTTCTATTCAGGGCATGAGTCATAATTCCTCGCTAGGACTTTGAGAGACTAAACAGGACTCCAACCAAGTTTATGCTTCATTTATTACTTGCACAGTTTAGGAGATATTTACTGTACATGCAGCCGGTGACATCACCAGTGCATGCGCTGTAAAGGAATGGCCATTCCTTTACAGTCCTATACTGTAAGCGGCAGCTCACATGTGCGGTAGTGACGACATTGCGGCTCCGGCCACTCACAAAACCGGAGTCGAACCCAGAAGAAAGACTGAGTGAAGATGGGAGCCCTCTCAGCCATGATTGGAGGGCTTCATTTTCAGGTACGTTTCACATAATGTGCTAGTATGTGATGCATACTAGCATATTATGGCTTTACCTTGCAGGTTGCTTGTCTGCAGTGCCATTACAGCTGAACAAGGAAGGCAAGAGAACCATAGTTCCTTTATGGTCTCCTGGGTCTCTGGGGAATAGGTAAGCTATCAGATTGGATGCTGCTGCCCCATGTGACTCTAGCAGCCATATTGGGTTAGGCAGAGCCTAAGGCCCTGACTCTCAGGCTTGAGACGAGGAAGGAAAGGTTCCAGATGAGAAGGGAAAGCATAGGGTTCACAACTTCTCTGTACCTCTTTCCACTTGGGTACAAGGCAGCCAGGCCACATTCTGCCCCTCCTAACAGGCACTGCCAATTCGACTGAAACCTGCTCTCTACACGCTGTTGAGTCCCGTTCTGGATACCGGGTTGGGCTGTCTTCCCACTGGGTTTATTGTGAACTGTCTGCATTATTTCAATACAAGTTCTTTACATCCGCACTTGACTATGTGTTTTTTGATGCTGCACCCCACCAACACGTGCACTGCATGTTAGTTGTTTCACATTCAAACAATGAAGTAGCAGAACTAAAGCCCCATACACACTGTCAGATTTTCTGCTGATTTTTTATTTATTTTTTTCCTTCAGATTTACCAAAACTGTATAATATGAGGTCAAACGTTAGGAGTTTTAATGTGTATGCAATCAGGCAGGACCTTGCACTACATGGTTTTGGTAAATCTGAAGGACAAAATCAGCAGAAAATCTGATGGAGTGCTTAACCACTTAAGGACCGCCGTATTGCCATTGTACGTCATCGCAATGGCACAGGCAGGCACAAGCACGTACATGTACGTGCCTGCCTTCCAGCGGGTGGGGGGTCCGATCGGACCCCCTCCCGCTGGATACGGCGGTCCGGTTCGCTTCAGGAGCGATCCAAGATGAGGGTATGGCTGTTTGGTTTCTGGCCACCCCCTCTCGATCGCTCCTGGCCAATGAGAAGCTTCCTCCCACTGTGTATTGTATACACAGGCAGGGAATAAGTGATGTCATTCTCCTCGGGGCGGTCTTTTTGATCGGACTACGAGGAGAAGACAAAGTAAGTCTGCACCAACACTATTCTAACACATAGGCACACAAATTCCCCCCCAGTCACAGTGTCACTGATTGCAGTGATCATTTATTTACTGATCACTGCATTCAGTGTCAGTTGTAACAGTAAAAACTGTCAGGGCAGTTAGTGTTAGGTCCAGGGTAGCCCCCTACCCCCCCCCAATAAAGGTTTAACCCCCTGATTGCCCCTAGAGTTAACCCTTTCACCCCCTTTGGCCAGTGTCACTAAGCGATCATTTTTCTGATCGCTGCATTAGTGTCGCTAGGTAGCTAGTTATTTTTTTTAGGTTCACCGCCAGGTTTTTATAGCGCTAGGTACCCCGATATACTACCTAATAATGGTTTTAACCCCCTGATTGCCCCTAGATAACCCTTTCACCAGCGATCACAGTATACGTGTCACTGGTGACGCTGGTTAGCCAATTAGTTATTTAGGTTCCCCATCAGGTTTTTATATAGCGCCAGGGACCCCCATATACTACCTAATAAAAATGTGAACTCCCTAATTGCCCCTAGTTAACCCTTTCACCAGTGATCACTGTATAAGTGTTACGGGTGACTCTGGTTAGTTTGCTTTTTATAGCATCAGGGCACCCACCATTTATTACCCAATAAAGGTTTAACCCCCTGATCACCCGGCGGGTGATATCAATTAGGTTTTAGGGTCAGGGTCTGCGTCGCCCCAGGCAGCGCTAGGTTAGTGCCAGTACCGCTAACACCCACACGCAAAGCATAAACCTCCCATAGTGGTATAGAATCTGAACAGATCAATATCTGATCTGATCAGATCTATACTAGCATCCCCAGCAGTTTAGGGTTCCAAAAAAACGCATTGTTAGCGGGATCAGCCCAGATACCTGCTAGCGCCTGCATTTTGCCCCTCTGCCCAGCCCACCCAAGTGCAGTATCGATCGATCACTGTCACTTACAAAACACTAAACACATAACTGCAGCGATCACAGAGTCAGGCCTGATCCCTGCGATCGCTAACAGTTTTTTTGGTAGCATTTTATATTTAAATCCGGAAGGCAGTGCTTGGTTTTCGGGGTCCCGTACGTGGCTAGGCTCCCAAAAAGTCCCCCATATGTGGTATCCCCGTACTCGGGAGAAGCAGCAGAATTTATTTTGGGGTGTAATTTGACTCATGCCCATAGCATGTGTGAGCAATATATCATTTAGTGACAACTTTGTGCAAAAAAAAAAAAAAAATTGTAAAATTCCTGCAACTTGTGGCAAAATATAAAATATTTCATGGACTCAACATGCCTCTCAGTAAATAGCTTGGGGTGTCTACTTTCCAAAATGGGGTCATTTGGGGGGGTTTTGTGTTTTTTTGGCATTTTATGGCCTTCGAAACTGTGATAGGTAGTGAGGAGTGAAATCAAAAATTTGCACCCTTAGAAATCCTGAAGGCAGTGATTGGATTTCGGGGTGCCGTACGCAGCTAGACTCCCAAAAAGTCCCACATATGTGGTATCCCCATACTCAGGAGAAGCAGCAGAATATATTTTGGGGTGCAATTCCACATATAACTATGGCATGTGTGAGCAATATATCATTTAGTGACAACTTTTTGTAAACTTTTTTTTTTTTTTTTTTTTTTTTTTTTTTTTTGTGTCATTATTCAATCACTTGGGACAAAAAAATAAATAAATATTCAATGGTCTCAACATGCCTCTCCACAACTTCCTTGGGGTGTCTACTTTCCAAAATGGGGTCATTTGGGGGGGGTTTGTACTGCCCTGCCATTTTAGCACCTCAAGAAATGAGATAGGCAGTCGTAAATTAAAAGCTGTACAAATTCCAGAAAATGTACTCTAGTTTGTAGACGCTATAACTTTTGCGCAAAGTAATAAATATACGCTTATTGACATCTTTTTTACTAAAGACATGTGGCTGAATAAATTTTGCCCTAAATGTTTGACTAAAATTGAGTTTATTCGATTTTTCTTATGACAAAAAGTAGAAAATATCATTTTTTTTCTCAAAATTTTCAGTCTTTTTCCATTTATATCGCAAAAAATAAAAATCGCAGAGGCAATCAAATACCATCAAAAGAAAGCTCTATTTGTGGGAAGAAAAGGACGCAAATTTCGTTTGGGTACAACATTGCATGACAGCGCAATTACCAGTTAAAGCAGTGCAGTCCTTAGGCTGTTTGTTGGTCCGGGGGTGAAGTGGTTAAAGTGGGATGCCCCCCCCAAAAAAAGTCGGCAGCTACAAATACTGCAGCTGCTGACTTTTAATAATTGGACACTTGCCTGTCCCAGGGTCCAGCGATGTGGGGGAACGAAGCCCCCCCCCCCTCATTCCCTGCTCCGCTCACGGTGCCGTCATTCTTACTGTGGGCACCCAGCTGTGGCTTCACAGCCAGGCATCCACTGCACGAGCGGCGCAGGGCGCCGTGATATGCCGCACAGTCATCTGGGACACGTGACAGGTCCCAGATGACTGTGCGGCGTATGATTCAGGATGCAGGACTACTGGATCACTAACACAGATCCCAGTGGGAGCTAGATCATAGATTACCCAGGGTGCGGAGTCTAAGAGCAAGCAGGTGATCACCAGTGGTGAGGGTGGACTTCGCTGTAGTCTGGCTCCAGGTCGTGGCCCCTAGGGTCTCACAGCTCATGCTCACGGTAGACTACAGGAGAAGGAAACAGCAGGCTGGAACAACAAGAATAGTAAAGGGATAAGGCAGAGGTCAGGGCAACTAGCAGACAGGAACAACAGAGTACACGGCAAAGGTTCAGGGTCACAGGCAGACAGGGATGGTTGGGGACACGCCAAGGTCGGTAACAGAGACAAACGTAGAGCACACGGCAAGCAGGAAACGGGAAGCCAAACACACAGTGAATACACAATGGTTAACTAGCGGTGCACAGGTTAATATAGGGTTTCCTGATAGGGCCTGGGGTGGAGCCATGCTTTGAGGAGAGGTTATAAAATCAACCAGGCGGCAGTGGCTGGTCTCTTATGCCGCGTACACACGAGCGGACTGTATGGCGTACTTAGTCCGTCATACAATCCGACGGACAGTCCGTCATACTTTCGACTGAACGGACTTGACCACACACGGATACCCAAACAGTCCGTCGAAAGCTTGCACGATGACGTGTACAGCACGTACGATGGGACTAGAAATGGGAAGTCCAATACACAGCAAAGCACCCTTCCGCCGTGTAAATCCTTTCTGGGCATGCGCCATTCTTAGTCCGTCGAACTAGCCTACTGACGAGCGGATTGTCCGCTGAAACCAAAGTACGACGGACAGAATTTCGAAAAATCCGAAATACTTAGTACGCCAGACTGCACACTAAAAAAGTCCGCTGAAGCCCACACACGAGCGGACTGTCCGCTGAAATGTGTTTCAACGGACTAAGTACGCCATACAGTCCGCCCGTGTGTATGCGGCATTAGTCTGAACAGGAAAGGCAAGCGGACAGAGAAGGATTACTGCATAACCATGACAGCCAATTTACAGGCATACTATAGACCAGGTATGAAATTTAAATGAATAGTTCACTTTTATTGTTTTATTTTAAGCATTATTAAAATCACTGCTCCCAAAAAAACAGCCTTTTTTTGCATTGATATATGTCCCCTGGGGCAAGACTCAGGCCCCCAAACACGTTTTATGACAATAACTTGCATATAAGCCTTTAAAATTAGCCATTTTTTATTTTTCATGTTCGTGTCCCATAGACTTTAATGGTGTTCACGTGTTTGAACAAATTTTGTGCCTGTTCGCATGTTCTGCTGCGAACCGAACTGGGGGATGTTCGGCTCATCCCTATTGGAAATCGGTCATGAAACACAAATTTGACACAAATAGAGCTTTTGGTGGTAATTGATCAACACTTTTTTTTTTTTTTTTCCAATATAAACAAAAAAATACCAAACCTTTTGTAAAAAAAAAATATTTTCTGTTATCAAACATATCCAATAAAATCAAACTTGGATCAAAATGTATTCTGCTACATGTTTTTGGTTAAAAAAATCCCCAGACCTCATTCACCAAGCAAAAGACACCCCCTCCAAATTTGGGGAAATATGGTCTTGCTGGCTGTACTTCGTCACAACCGACGGATTCATTCAACTCATGAATTATGACATACCCTTGAAGAGCTGCGGCGGAAGGGTCAAATTCTCAACCCGACATCCCCCTTTCCCCTCCTTCATGCTACAAGAACTCAGATAACCCCCCCCCCCCCCCCAACCTTCCCTAAAATATTCATAGCTACTCCCTCTGATCCCTTACATACTTCCCCCTCCTTTCTTTTCTTGCTTCCCACAACGCAATTTATTAAAATATAACAGCAATCATACGAAGTATGACCTGACAGTCTCTGATAGATACAGAGAGAACAGAGACTTGGCAATCAATAAGATGTGCTAGTCTCAAGACGAAACAAACACAGCCTTGTACACATGCCAGAAACATCAGATCAATGTATCCAATGACCGTCTTGTTAATTGCACTACGTAACAATTGACCTATTTTAAATGATCACATTTCTGTAATCTACTGTTTATTAAAGTGGCTGCACCTGCAAATATGCTTTCTAATGTCTTGTCTTTATCATTTTTTTTTTTTTTAATTCTCTATTTACATCCAATTTTCATCATTACAAAGCTAAAAAGAGATAAAACAACGCATACAGAACATAAAAATAGAGGGGGTAGTACTATTTTGTTCCTCAGCTATTACCTCTAGTACCTCTCAATCACTTATACACGTTCTTACTTAGCTTACTTTATTTCCTATTATTTATTCTCCTCCTATTTCTTAATAACTTCAGTCCCTCCATTTCCCACCTCTTCCTCCACTATATAATAAATATATATAAAATTTTCTCTATGATATTACGCACCAGTGGGGAAAGGGGATCTCCTTCCCCTCTCCTCCCTACAACCTATATACCTCACTGTATTTCTTAATTGACTGACTTAAAGATTTTCCATCTCTCCCATCTTCTCTGGGGTTCCCTACCTCCTTCTTCATCAATTTAAAATATTCCATCCTAAATATGTTGCCTATTTTCTCAAACCATTCTTTTATTGTAGGTCTTTCCACTTCCTTCCATTTTTTTGGGGAATCGTGCTCTTAGCTGCGTTTAGTAATTGAGGTATCAAAGATTTTTTTTATATTCTTTTAAAATTAAATCTGTCCCGTGGAATAGGCATACCCAAGGATTTACGGGAACCTGGACATTAGTTCTCTCTTGCATATCTTAATATGTCCTCCCAATATCTTTTGATCTTTGGGCAATTCCACCACACATGAGCCATAGATCCTATTTGCCCACATCCCCTCTAGCATTTCCCAAATTGTCCACTTTGGTATTTTGTCACAATATTTTTAATCCTATACCATCTCACTAAGCACTTGTAATTTGCCCTCCAGAGTGAAGCGTACCTCCCTCCCTATGCCTATACCCTTTGTTTTGTTAACAAGGATACTGCGGGGAGTACAATCTGATCCTAGACTCATGGCATAAATGCCTTTCCTGTAGGAAAACAATCCCTGCACCATACTGCTGAACCTCATTCAACACTTTGTCTCTTTACAGGTTAATTCAGGCCTCTGACGTTATACGTTAAGAGATTAACAGTAGTCATACATAATGGGCGGTACGCAAAAAAATAAACACAGAGGTGATCAAATCCCACCAAAAGAAAGCTCTATTTGTAGGAAAAAAAAGGACAAAAAATTTATTTGGGTACAGTGTTGCATGATTGAGTAATTGTCATTCAAAGTGTGAGAGCACCAAAAGCTGAAAATTGGTCTGGGCAGGAGGGGTGTTTAAGTGCCCAGTAGGCAAGTGGTTAATAAATAACAGCTCGTACACTACTCACACCTGTTCCACCCTCCACCCCTCCCCTTTTTTTTTGTTCTTTACCTCTTCTTTTTTTTTTTTTTCTTTTTTTTCTCTCTTCTCCTTTTCAACCCTCTCTCCCTCCCCTTATTCTCAGTCCAATACACAGTCTATTATGCTCTCTGCCATTCTCTTTCATCGCTGATCACTCCTTCTCCATCTTGTCATCCAGGGAGCGTTGGAACCGGGATTTCAAATTTTTTACAGAAGTCCTGTAGCTCATCTATAAATTTTAATCTTACTGTTCTTCCTTCACTATGCACAACCAATGCTGCCGGGAATCCCCAGCTATATTTTATATTTGACCTCCTTAGCTGTTCCAGTTTTAATTGTCTTCTTCGGGCCAGTGTCTTCCCCCCCCCACACAAGTCTGCAAACACCTGCAGCGCTACTTGTTTGTATTGCAGCGGCGGCCTCCCTCTAAGGTTGCTCCATATTTTTACTTTGTCTTCATACTGGTGAAATTTTATAATATCATCTCGGGGGGGGGGGGGTCTTCTTTCCTCAGGCCCAGGGGGTTCCTGATCCTGTGTACTCTATCAATCTTTCACTCCTCGACCCAGAAAGGGGTTAAATATTGTTTGCATTATTTCCTCTAGATTTTCTCCATTTTGTTCTGGTAAAGCTCTTACTCTTAAAGAGGAAGTAAACCCTGATGGGTTTACTTCCTCTTTTTTTCCCTGCAAAGGTAAAGCATAATGGACTACTATGCATCGCATAGTAGCTCATTATGTGTCACTTACCTGACACAGGAGCCAGCGAAGTCGCCGCTGATCCCTGTAGTCCGCCGCATCCATGTTGCTGGTGGCGTCTCGCAGCTCCGACAAATCACAGCGGCGAAGCCGCGATGACGTCACTCCCGCGCATGCGCACGGGAGTCGCATCTCGCAGCTCCGCCGCTGCCACTCGGCGAAGCCGCGATGACGTCACTCCCGCGCATGCGCACGGGAGTCGACAAATTAGGCAAATCCATTCATGGATTTGCCGCATTTAGTGTGCCTACGCGCCGCTGTCTACGGCGCATGCGCCGTAGACAGCGGTGCCCATTTTCGGGCAAATATCTCCTAAACCATATAGGTTTAGGAGATATTGCTTGGACCTACAGGTAAGCCTTAATCTAGGCTTACCTGTAGGTCCAAGTTGTTTGGAAGGGTTTACTTCCTCTTTAAATTTTGGCGTCTGTTTTGTTTTTCCTGCTCCTGCAGCTTATATGAAAAGTTCCTCTGGTTTAATTGAAACCTCTTTACTTGTGTTTTTAATTCCACTATCTCTTGCGCTTGTTTTTCTGCTTTCTCCTCTGCTTCCTCTACCCAGCCTAACATTTGTTCTCTCACTTTTAATCAAATTTTCCAACTTCTCAAACATTTCAAATAACTCCATTTTAGTTGGTATTTGAGATCAACTTCTCTGTTCTTCTCCTTCACTTATATCTATTTCTCTCTCCATTTCCAGCTTTCTCTGAACCCCTTTTGTTTAGCCAACTCTTTCTTAGAGGTTTTTATCCCTTGAGATTTTTTTTTTTTCCACTCCTGGGCTTTTGGGGTTCCCCTCCTTAGTTGTTAAGTACTTGTGGATTGTACTTGCATTTTCGCTTGTTCTTAAGCTCTCCCTTGTAATTTTTGGTTCAGCTGTTCTTTGGGAGCGCCCTCTCATATATTACGCTTTATTTTTTGTTTATTTTTTTTTTTCACAATCTCGGCTCTAAAATTGGGTATTTACAGAATTTTTATATTTATAAATCACACAGAGGGGAACACTACAATAGGAGGCAGTGTTAGTGGTGTACACATGTTAGTTATTCAAGTAGCGGGGGGGGCACTATCACATGCTAGCAGGGAGGTGAGGGCGAGGAGGACACAGGAGCAGAAAGGAGACGGAGAGCAGACTGCAAATGACGGAGGCATGTAAACTGACCACAGCTCAGCAGCCATGATACACTGTGGTCAGTTTGCATAGGAGAGGGCAGAAACTGTCAGGTTCAGCCAGGGTTTTAAGGTGTTACAGGTTACCAAATGACACAGGACAAGCACTGTGCTGTATAAAATACTTTAAAGGTGCAGGGTCTTTTTTTTTTTTTTGGGAGGGGGGGGGGGGGGGGTGTTAACAAATGCTTTAACGTATTTACTGAGAGGCATGTTGAGTCTTTGGAAGATTTTTTATTTTTTACATAAACAATTATAACATTGTCACTTTACTGAGATATTTCTCACACAAGTTATGAGTATAAGTGACATTATACCCCAAAAAGTCTCACACGTGGTATCCCCATACCACATGTGTGTGACTTTTTGGGAGCCTAGCCGAGTCCAAAATCCAATGAGCATCTCAAGGCTTTCAAAGGGCGTAATTTCTGCATTTGATTTCCTGTCTACCTATGCCAATTTCAGAGGCCCTAAAATGCCTAGATAGTACAAACACCCTCCAAATGACCCCTTTTTGGAAAGTAGACACTCCACGGTATTTTCTAAGAGGTATGGTAAGTATTTTGCAGATCTCATTTGTTGCCACAAGTATTAGGAAAATAGAGGAAAAAATAAAATAAAACGTGTCACTTCAAATTACCTATTTTTAAAACCAATACAACATAAACTACAGATAAAAGTAAACCATTCTTTCTGCTTTCTGCTATTGTTCCTTTAACCACTCCTGGACCGCTCACCACACATTTACTGCAGCAGGGCCGCCTAGCTGCTTGAAACATGCCTAGAGGTTGTTTTCTCTTTGGGGGTTGGTGCGCGCTCTGCCGGTGACCCACTCCCACTGTGATTGGACGCAGCAGGAGCCACGATAGCCGCTGGGACCCGCTGAACATTTACTGGAGAGGCAGGACGGTGGTCTGCCTATATAAACAAGGCAGACCACCGTTCTGTCACAGAGGAAGAGAGAGATCTTGTGTTCCTGCTAATAAGGTACACAGATCTCTCTCTTGCTCCAGTTAAACCATCCCCACACAGTTAGAAATCAATCCCTAGGAGCACACTTAACCCTTTGAGCGCTCCTGATGTTAACCCCTTCCTTGCCAGTGTCATTTATACAGTGGCAGTGCATATTTTTAGCACTGATCACTGTATTGGTGTCGCTGGTCCCCAAAAAGTGTGTCCAATTTGTCCACCGCAATGTCACAGTCCCGCTAAAAATCGCTGATTGCCGCCATTACTGGTAAAAATAAAAATGCTATAAAAATATTCCATAGTTTGGTTTGTGCCAAAGTTATTGCATCTACAATCAATATACCCATTAGGATTTTTTTTTTTTTTACCAAAGATATGTAGCAGAATGCATATTGGCCTTGATGAAGAAATTTGATATTTATTTTTTTTATTGGATGTGTGTGTATTTTTTTTTTATTATTATTTTTTTTTAAATCATCGGTCTTATTTTGTTGCTGTGTTGGTCACAAGTGAAGATGTGCTCTGAGGATCTCCAGGAGGAATCATTGTTGGATTCAAATGGCCTCAGTGACAGTCTGGATGGATCCGGTCTGTGGAGGCCAAGGTGGATGGTACCCAGGCCTTGTATATGAAGCGCAAGGTTTTGCCTATAACACCTCTTTGCAGGGCTTGACCCCGGGACCCAGGGCTTTGGTCATGCTACAGTACCTAAAGTTTTTCCTTGGCGGGGTGCTATTACAGGTCCAAGGGAGTGAAACCCTGATAAAAAGGAAACCAGTCCTTGAAGGTTTGCTAAACGACGCTGCCGTGATGGGTGAAGGTTGGATCTGTCTGTTAATTCAGCAGAATCCTGCAGAGGGGATAAGGTAAGGGAAGAAGCCTAGGAATTATAAAAGTCCACCTATGTGTTTTTTTTTTTTTTTTTTTTCTTTAGGTAAAAATGTTGTCATGACTTAATTCTTCACTAAAGGGAGTATGTGCGCATACCTTTTTTTTGTTTACAAACGATTTTTATTTGGTACATAGAGAAAGTACAGGGAGTAAGCATAGATATAATATAATAAATGCAATGTATATCAAGACAAACATAGAAAATCACCAAAGATACAAAAATTTTTACAAGATACAGTGCATATATATTGCAATAGTTTGTGTTTTCATTTGGTAAGGTGATGGGCTAGAGCCATAATAGTGCAGTAAACCGTAGACAATCATGTATAAGAGACCCGATTTCAGGGAGTATTAAAAAAGGAGGTAGAGTGGTTAAACCAGGGATCCCATTTCTTTCTATATAAATGTGTGGAATTCTGTGTGGTATGGAATATCTTTTCCATCAGATTAATGTTATTAATTCTGATTTTGAGGTGATCCAAGGGGACGGAAAGCGATTTCCAATGAAAAGCAATTAGCCAATGAATTGCGACACATATTGTATGAATCAATCTCATATTGTAAGTGGAAAGAGAGGGGAAAGGGGCATATAGGAGGCAATTCTGTAGGGTTAGTTTTATGTTTTTATTTGAGATCACTGAGGCAAAATTTTCTAACTGTGTCCATATGTATGTAATTTTGGAACAATCCCAGAAGATATGTGAGAATGAGCCCAGGGAATTACAGCCTCTGAAGCATGTATTAGGTGTTATGGGGTATATTGAGTGTAATTTTACTGGGGTATAGTACCATCTGGTAAATAATTTTAGTGCTGTCTCTTTGACTGTGATTGATCTCGTGCATTTGTGTAGATGTGCGCATACCTTAATCTGTAGTCTTCAGCTTAGTGTCAGTCTGTATGTGGCTGCAGCAGCTTGCACAGGGGGATTCCTCTCAAGGTAAGAGATCTGTCATGCTTTTCTCCCATCTGAGGGGACCAGGAGGGTTAGGGAATTAGAAATTGGTTTACCCCCCCCCCCCCCCCCCCACATGTTTTTTCTTTCCAAAGAAAGCTTGTGTCATTAGGTTCTCCCTCCAAAGAGATTCTCAGTTCTCTATCCCATGGAGGAGAAATGCACCAAAAATGGAATGTACCAGCAGTTGACGCTGTGATTTCCAGTGTGAATAAAAGTCTAACTTGTCCAGTAGACAATGCACAATTGCCTAGGCATCCAACAGATAAAAGGTTGGAATTCCTGTTAAAGTCTTCTTTTTCTTTGGCAGGTGCCGTTACTCAGCCTGCAGTCACTGCAATAGGCAACTGTCAGTCCCTAAAAGACCAATTTAGACAGGCTCTTAAAGGGGTTCCTGTACAACAAGCCAGAGATTTGGCCGAACTGCCAAGAGCATTATGTTTTGCCATAGATGCCATAAAGATTCTATTCACCGGGCATCCCATTTCGCGCTTGTGCTATCCTGTTTCCCCAAAAATAAGACCTAGCGGGATTGTCGGTGATGGCTGCAATATAAGCCCTAGTTAAAGTCCTTGTAGGTCTTATTTTCAGGGTAGGGCTTATTTTCGGGGAAAACCGGGTAGGGCTTATTTGGGGGTTAGGGCTTATATTGCAGACATCACTGACAATCACGCTAGGTCTTATTTTCTGGGAAACAGGGTAGTACACATGCGTAGAATCCTGTGGTTAAAAAATTGGCCAGCCGAAGCACCATGCAAAAGGCTCCTAGCTTGTTTTCCTCTTCATGGGGATCGGCTATTTGGGGATGATTTGGACAAATGCATCCAAACGATTTCCAGTGGGAAAAGTACTCTTTTTGCAAGTCAAAAGAAATAATAAACACCCTTCATTTAAGGGAACTCTTTCCTCTGTGCCAGGGGCATCTGCCTCTAGGCAGTGGCGATGGCCTCCGCCATCAGAACATAGAGGAAAATCTCAGGATCAGGCCCAGGCACAAAAGTCCCAGGGTCAGAATCCTGCAAAACAGAATTCTAAAGCCTCATTATGAAGGAGTGTCCCCACCTTGCCAGGGTTGGGGGAAGACTTCTGCAGTTCCCAGAAGTCTGGCAAGTGGAAATTCAGGACAGATTGGTCATCTCCACAGTAACTCTAGGGTACAAACTAGAATTTCGGGACTTTCCACTGTCTGGTTTTCTGAGGTCAAACGTTCCCAAAGATCCAGGGAAAAGGCAATCTCTGTTTCGGGCACTAGACAGATTAATGGCTCAGGGGGTGATCATACAAATCCCCACAGAAGAGCAAGGTTTGGGGTTTTATTCAAACCTCTTTACGGTACCAAAACCGAATGGAGATGTCAGACCCATTCTAGATCTAAAAAATCGAAATCAGTTCCTGAAGATCCGCTCCTTTCGCATGGAGTCGATCAGGTCAGTGGTTTCTATCTTACAAGGAGGAGAACTTCTGGCATCTGTTGACATCAATGATGCATATCTGCATGTCCCTATATTTTCCACTCACCAAAGGTTTCAGCGGTTCAAAGTAGAAAAGCAGCATTTCCAGTTTGTAGCCTTGCCCTTCGGGCTAGCTACAGCACCCTGGGTGTTCACAAAAGTTCTGGCCCCACTTCTAGCCAGGTTAAGGGCACTGGCTATAACTGTCTTGGCATATCTAGATGATCTATTGCTAATAGACCAGTCGGTGGCTCATTTGGAGCAAAGCGTACGCATTACAACCAGTTACCTGGAAAGTCTAGGTTGGATTCTCAACCTAGAGAAATCTTCCTTTAAAACTGCTAAAAAGGCTACTTGGGTCTGATCATAGACACAGCCCAAAAGGTGTTCTTGCTTCTGGCAAAGATCAACTCCATAAGAGCATAAACAAGAAAGATGCAACGCTAAATGACATAAAAAATTATTAATTTAAAAAGTCCATAAATTAATAAACAATCCAAGGTGTCTTCAGTGATGGAAACACATAATTGCATGCAGGTGACTTTGTGAGTTAATCACACCTCCACCAATAATACAGATGGCAGCTCTTGTCACTGAGTGGACCCTTTAAGTTACAGAGGGTCGCAAACGCCTTCCCCTATTGAGTATATCAGTCATCCACAGTAGTATCCCGGGAGGCACCTCTTGACTGTATCAAGTGAACTTGCAGGCTCCACTCCAATAACGTGTGTCATAAAATCAAAAAGCAACACCTAGTGCTCTCTGTATGTATATAATTTTTTCATAAAATAATAAAAGTAGCAATTGCTCGGTATCTCACCATAAAAACAGTGGTGGGTAACGTCACCTCCGTTCCTCCGTTTGCATTACGTCCCTCAAAACAGAACTTCATCAGTGGAGCATGGAGTGAACGTCAATACCCGACTTAAATGAGCATTATCTAGACTACAACTAATAGGACCATGCCACGCAAAACTGTGTCACATGACTAGCTATCCCTTCTATTCAGGTAATCCCGCCCAGTCCCATCACTAAAAAAGACTACGTCATGACGCCCCGCAAGTACACCATGTGCAAGCTCATCATGACGCTCCTATGCTAATCCAGGGCTGACTCGTTGCGGGCGCACAGTCCAGAGAGTTACAATGCCCTCCACAGATGCCATGTGGAGGCACGTCCTGATGCACTACGATGACGTCAGGCAAAGCCTGGTGATCCATCACTGAAGACCCCTTGGATTGTTTATTCATTTATGGACTTTTTAAATAATATTTTTTTTTTTTTTATGTCATTTAGCACTGCAACTTTCTTGTTTTTGTGCTTTGCTCAGGGATTTGAATGTTGACCCTTGATGTCCAGCTGCTATTTGTTTGACAAGGGTTTATTTTACTGCACTGATTTGTTCTATATAAGGCAACTCTGGGGAGCAGTGCGAGAAAAGACAGTGGTCAAGAACAGAAAGGACCTTGCCCATCAACATAGTTGCATAGTTGGTGAGGTTGAAAAAAGACACAAGTCCATCAAAACCAACCTATGTGTGTGATTATATGTCAGTATTACATTGTATATCCCTGTATGTTGCGGTCGTTCAGGTGCTTATTTAATAGTTTCTTGAAACTATCAATGCGCCCCCCCCCCCCACACACACACGCTGAAACCACCACCTGTGGAAGGGAATTCCACATCCTTGCCGCTCTTACAGTAAAGAACGCTTTGCGTAGCTTAAAGCGGAGGTCCACCCTAAAATGGACCTCCGCTCATCTGATCCCTCCCCCCCTCCGGCGCCACAATCGGCACCTTTCAGGGGGGAGGGGGGTGCAGTTACCTGGATAATCCAGGTAACTGCACCCACTTCCGGGCTAGCTGTCTGCGGAACGAGCGTAGGTTACGCCCCCGTTCCGCAATGCCCCGCCCCCTTCAGCAAGTGCCCCGCTGCCTGCTGGGAAACACACAGCTCCCAGAGGCAGCGGGGACCGTCCGGATTGCGCCGCGCGGCTCGCGCATGCGCAGTAGGGAACCGGGAAATGAAGCCGAAAGGCTCCATTTCCTGATTCCCATACCCAAGATGGCGGCGGGACCCGGCAGCCGAGCGAGCGATCGGCTTCGGGTGCCGACATCGCGGGCGCGCTGGACAGGTAAGTGTCACTATTTAAAAGTCAGCAGCTGCAGTATTTGTAGCTGCTGGCTTTTAAAAAAAAAAAAAAAAAACGCGGAGTCCCGGTGGACTCCCGCTTTAAGGTTAAACCTCTTTTTTTTCTAATTTTAATGAGTGGCCATGAGTCTTGTTAAACTCCCTTCTGCAAAAAGTTTTATCCCTATTGTGGTGTCACCAGTATAGTATTTGTATATTGAAATCCTATCCCCTCTCAAGCGTCTCTTCTCCCCCTCCTCCCTCCTCCCTTTCCTCATAACTAATATCCTCCAGACCCTTTATTTAGCTTTTTTGCCCTTCTTTGTACTCGCTTCATTTCCAGTATATCCTTCCTGAGGACTGGTGCCCAGAACTGGACAGCATACATAGGTGTGGCCGGACCAGAGTTTTGTAGAGCGGGAGAATTATCATTTTATCTCTGGAGTTGATCCCTTTTTTAATGTATGCAAATATTCTATTTGCTTTGTTTAGGGATGAGCTTCGAGTTCGAGTTGAACTCATATTCGACTCAAACATTGCCTGTTCGGCGAACAGTGAACAATTTGAGGTGCTCGCGGCAAATTTGAAAAGCCGGGAACACCCTGTACAAGTCTATGGGAGAAATCTAAAGTGCTAATTTTAAAGGCTAATATGCAAGTTATTGTCCTAAAAAGTGTTTGGGGACCTGGGTCCTGCCCCAGGGGACATGGATCAATGCAAAAAAAGGCAGCAGGAAAAGAGGGGGGGACAAGAGAGCGCCCCCCTCCTGAACTGTACCAGGCCACATGCCCTCAACATTGGGAGGATGATTTGGGGGTCTGTGACCCCCTCAAAGCACCATGTCCCAATGTTGATGGGGACAAAGGCCTCACCCCCCACAACCCTGGCCGGTGGTTATGGGGGTCTGCGGGCGGGGGGCTTGTCAGAATCTAACAAGGGGGGCCCCCCAGATCCTGCCCCCCCTGTTTGAAATGGTAAGGGGGTACAAAAGTACCGCTACCATTTCACAAAGAAAGTGTAAAAAAAAAGTTAAAAAACAAACACACTTTTGAAAAATTCCTTTATTAAAAATAAAAATAAAGATTCCAGCGGTGGTAATCCACTCTTGCTATCTAGTGACGGATGATCATCTCTCTGAGGTCCAGCGATGGCTGATCTCTCCCTCCAGTCCAGCATAGCGCAGTCCATCCATACATCCTCTGTCTCCACTGTTGGAGACACTGCGGGATGCCGGCGCCTAACGTTTCTTATATTAGGAGAGCGGGGCCACCTGTTACCTGACCCCGCCCCCTCTGACGCTAGTGGGGGAAACCGGGCTTCCCCAATGACGTATGGGTGACCCCGCCCCCCTCTGATGTAACAGAAACCTGCGAGAAATGTTAGGCGCCGGCATCCCGTAGTGTCTCCAACAGTTTAGACAGAGGATGCATGGATTGCCTGCGCTGGACTGAGAAATCACCCGTCGCTGGATCAGATCAGCCATCGCTGGACCCTGGAGAGATGATCATCCGTCGCTGGATAGCAAGAGTGGATTACCACCGCTGGAATCTTTTTTTTTTTTTTTTTTAAATAAAGGAATTTTTCAAAAGTGTGTTTGTCTTATTTAACTATTTTTTTTATTTTTTTTTACACTTTCTTTGTACCCCCTTACCATTTCAAATGGGGGGGGGGCGGGACCAGGGGGTCCCCTTGTTAAAGGGGGCTTCCAGATTCTGATAAGCCCCCTGCCCGCAGACCCCCACAACCACCGGCCAGGGTTGTGGGGATGAGGCCCTCGACCCCATCGACATGGGGACATGGTGCTTTCCTGTGGCCTGCCAGGTTGCGTGCTCGGATAAAGGGTCTGGTATGGATTATTTTTTTTTTGACTCGGGGTTCCCCTTAATATCCATACCAGACCTAAAGGGCCTGGTAATTGAATTTGGGGGGAACCCCACGTTTTTTTTTTTTTTTTAAATCAATGACTTTCAATGAGTGTTCTCTGTATTACAGGACCCGACAATTCACTATAGCCGCGAGTGATTTTAAAGGACTTTTTTTTTTTTTCTGCAGAAATGACACTTTGTGCAGGGACAGTTCTTAGCACAGGAAACATGCGCCCCTTCACAGGCATACTATAAACAGCCCCCCAGGTACGAAATTTAAAGGAATATCACTTTTATTGTTTCATTTTAATCATTATTAAAATCACTGCTCCTGGAAAAAACGTCAGTTTTTAAAACTTTTTTTTTTTTTTTTTTTTTTTTTCATTGATCCATGTCCCCTGGGGCAGGACCCAGGTCGCTAAACACTTTTTTTAGGACAGTAACTTGCATATTAGCACTTTAGATTTTGAACGTTCGAGTCCCATAGACTTTAATAGGGTTCTAAAGTTCACATGAAGTTTAGGTTTGTTCGCAGGTTCTGGTGCGAACCGAACAGGGGGGTGTTCGGCTCATCTTTAGCTTTGTTAGCATCATCTACTAGGACCCCAGTTCCTTTTCCATCCTAGATTCCCCAGAGGTTCTAACACCCTAGAGATCTGGGCAGTAGGTCTGGCTCTAAGGCCTCTTTCACACTGGGATGGTGGGTGCGTCAGCGGTAAAGCGCCACTATTTTTAGTGGTGCTTTATCGTCAAATTTTGCGCCGCTATTCGGCGACTAGCAGTGTGCTTTTACCCCTGCTAGTGGCTGAGAAAGGGTTAAAACCACCCGTCAAGCGCTGCTGGAGCAGTGCTTTGCTGACAGTACAGCCTTTTACTGCCCACTGATTTCAATGGGCAGGAGAGGTGGAGGAGCGGTATACACACCACTCCTTCACCACTCCAAAGATGCTGCTAGTAGGACTTTTTTTTCTTCTTTTTTTTTTTTTTTTAGTGTCCTGCCAGTGCACCGCTCCTCGGGCATTCACATTGGAGACACAGGAGCGGCTCTTTCAGAGTGCATTGCAGTTGCTATTTTTACCACTGTAGAGCCCGCAAAGCGCCAAAGTGTGTGGGGTCTAAAGGCCTGGACATTCAGGTTACAGGATTGTCCCATCAGGATCCAATCCAACAATGCCACAGCTGTGGCTTACATCAATCACCAAAGAGGCACCAGGAGTCTCGCAGCACAGAGGGAGGTGAACCATATTCTAATTTGGGCAGAGAGGAATGTTCCATTCCTATCAGCAGTTTTCATTACAGGAGTACAGAATTGGCAGATGGACTTCTTGAGCCGCCGGCAGTTGCTCCCAGGGGAATGGTCTCTTCACCCTGACATTTTTAGGGCTGTTTGCCAGAAATGGGGGACTCTGGAAGTAGATTTTCTGGGGCCCATGTTCAACATGAAGTTGGTCAACTTTGTCCAGGATGAGGGATCTACTCGCATGCGGAACAGAGGCGTTGGTGACCCCGTGGGATCAGTTTTCACTGATTTATGCATTCCCCCCCCCCTATTCAGTTGCTGCCATGACTTCTTTGCAGGGTCCACCTGGCAATAAAGTCGGTAATTCTGGTAGCTCCAGTCTGGCCCAGAAGGTTCTGGTATGCATAAATCGTAAAGATGGCGGTGGAGGATCCATGGTTCCTTCCACTATGGCCATACCTACTCTCACAGGGGCTGATATTTCATCCTACCTTAAGAACTCTAAATTTAACGGCTTGGCTATTGAAACCCACATTCTAAAGAAACTTGGTCTTTCCGGGTCAGTTATCTCTCTATCTTGATTAATGCAAAGAAGCCAGCTTCCAAAACTATATATTAGAGTATGGAGGGCTTATGTTTCCTGGTGTGAATCCAAGGGTTGGCGCCCTCAGAAGTATATCATAGGCAGAATTCTTGCCTTTCTACAATTTAAGGGTAGAGCTGAAGCTGGCCTTGAGTACTATTAAGGGCCAAGTCTCAGCCTTATCAGTTGTATTTCATTCAAAGATTTTTATTGGCAACAAGCAAGAGACAAAACAATCACTGTCATGCATACAATTTTTGACTAGAAGATACTAGCAGAGTATTTGCATATGGCTGGGTGATAAACTTCAGAAAAGTAAAGTGTACAACACAACAGGACAATTAGTTTGGTACAAACAAGTATACAGTAACAGATGTATTAGCGGGGGTGGGGGGGGGCATAAATGGTTACATAAAGTACAATTCAAGCTTCATTACCAACGGGGTATAATGAGGAAAAGGGGGAGGTAGAAGGGAGAGAAGAAAGGGGGGAGCAGGATGAGAGGCTACAGGGGTAAGTAGAGTGGAAAGAGAGTGGAAGTAGGAAGAAGAGTGCTGGTCGGGTGGCTCTCAGGGGCGGCAAAGAAACTAGGGCCTACATCAGGGGGTAAGACTCAGGGCTCCAAGAGGCAGCTGTTGAAGCCCAGGGGGAGGAACCTGTCCAACCAGGGGCACCAAATTTTAAGGTGCTGAGGAATCTTGTCTAGGATTTTGGCTTTGATTTTACTATATCATTGCCTGGGTGACTCCATTCTTAACTTATCAGTTCTATTTCAAAGACCGCTTGCTTCACATTTTTTGGTCTGGGGTTTTATGCAAGGGGGGATGCGGCTTAATCCACCAGTCAATCCTACTTTGAACCCTTGGGACTTGAACTTAGTTTTGTCAGTGTTATAAAAACAGACATTTGAACCAATACAAATTATTCCCTTAGTCCTTCTGACAAGGAAGTTAGTGTTCTTGGTTGCTATATCCTCAGCAAGGAGGGTTTCAGAATTGGCTGCTCTTTTCAGGTTTCCACCTGAACCAAGATATTGTCCTGTCATATTTTTTTACAAAACCATGTACCAGGGAAGAGAAGTCATTACATTGTCTTCATGCGGTGAAAGTGGTCAAAGTCTATTTAAAGGTGAATGCTCAGATCTGCAAGAATGTCTGTCTTATTTATACTGCCAGGAGGTTCTAAGAAAGGACAGACTGTGTGGAAATCCACTGTCGCTAAGTGTATTTGGCAAGTTATAATTCACGCTTATGATTTAAGGGGTAAGATTCCACCTTTTCAAGTCAAAGACTCTACCAGGGCGGTTAGTGCTTCTTGGGCAGTGCGTCACCAGGACTCCATGGCTCAGATCTGTAAGGCCGCAACTTGGTCTTCAGTACATTAACCAAGTTTTATTTGGTGGATGTAAGAAGGCATGAGGATATCACCTTTGGGTGCAGTGTGCTGCAGGCAGCAGTATAGATCCTCAAGTCTGGGGGTGCCCTACGGGTTGTGTCTCCCTCCCCTCAAATAGCATTGCTATGGGACGTCCCACATAGTGATTACTATGGTGCTCTGTGTCCCATGATGTATGATAAAGAAAATAGGAATTTTATAACAGCTTACCTGTAAAATCCTTTTCTTGGAGAATATCACAGGACATAGAGGTCCCGTCCCTCTTTTTGAGGTTTTAAGTATATTGCTTTGCTACAAAAACTGAGGTACTCGTGGTAGGAGGAGGGGTTATATAGGGAGTGAAATCCTGTATTGGGTATACCAGTGTCCATCACCCGAAGGTGCCTATATACCCACATAGTGATTATTATGGTGCTCTGTGTCCCATGATGTACTCCAAGAAAAGGATTTTATGGTAAAGCTGTTATAAAAATCCTATTTTTGTGAGGGTACAGCATCGCATGAGCATGCAATTGTCAGTTAAAGCAACACAGTGCCGTATCGCAAAAAAAATCCTGGTCATGAAGGGGGTCAAGCCTTCAGGGGCTGAAGTGGTTAAAAGATATCACATAAAAACATTATTATTTGTGTTTCTCCAAGCATGTTTCATTGTACAACCACAATAAATTATGAAGCTTGAATGAACATTTAAGTATGCTAAAACGTTGTGGTAGTGTGGTACCCCACCAGTGCATGCACCCAGAATTCTCAACCAGATGGGTTGAGGGGCCCCAGGGAGCTTGTAATGTGAAGAGGAAACTGACATTTCAGTTTACTCGTTATTTACTAAAGTCCACTTTGGGACCTGGAGCTTGGAGATCCGGGTGGGATGAAATCCCCTATTCTGGGTCCGGTATTTGAAACTCACCAGCACACTGATTGTTCAGGTGTGTGTTGGCCTGATTGTAGAATCAGGACCATGGCTCTGGGTTCCACCCTCCCGAGGAGTCCAGGCTTGCAAGGGAGTGCAGGTGTGCACTGAAATAGCCAGAGAGTGCAGGCTGCACTGTAAGGCTAGGTTCACATTGCTGCGATGCGGGAACGCCGCGAATCCGCGGCGTTTTCCCGCATCGCATACCTCCCGCCGGCAGTTCACACTGCCCTATGCGGACGGCTGGGGGTGTCAATGTTATGTTAATGACACCCCCAGATCCGTCGGCAGATCGCAGTGCGATCTGCCGACTCGCACAGGAATCGGATCGCATGGTGTGAACCCCCATGCGATCCGATTCCGTTGCGGACCCAAAAAAGGGTCCCGTGCGAGTTTGCTGCGGGACCGCTGCGAGTTCAGCCATACTATCTGTATGGCTGAACTCGCAGCGCTACGGAGATCGGATGTGATTTGCTGTGCGAATCACATCCGGTTCTCCCCCCGCAGCGGTGTGAACCCAGCCTAAAAGCCAGAGACCTGAGTCTGAGGTTGCTGACAGTAGTCAGGAGAGCTCCATGTGGGAACCTGAGCAGTGGTGCATCTGCTGCTGAAGAGATTTTTTTTGTTTGCAATGCTGCAGGTGTAAGCCAGGAGGCTGAATATCCCTTTATTGAAAGTTGATGGTGAAAACCCCTTTTGAGGGAAACCACTTTTGTTTTCATTTCTGGAACTTTGTTTTTCTTTAATAAAAGTGGGCCAAAAAGCCCTGAAAAGGAATCATCTGTGTAAACTGTTCTCGCTAGCGGGTGCTACACTGATCTAAACGACCCCCAAATATTACAACATATACAACATGATACCATATGCACAGAACAAAGTGGTGTTCCCAGCTGTTCGCTGTGTTGTGCGTTTGCGTCAGTAATTGCCTGAAAAATTCATTTTATTGAGTAATTTTCACCAATCAAATTTCTTTAAAACTACAGATTGAACAATATGAATACAGACTAAATATTAAAAGAAATTCAAATTTTTTTTTTACTAGACATGGATTCACAATAAATAGTTAATTTGTGGATGGACATAAACAATCTTGCATCAAATTACATGTAACACTTGCTAATGTGTTTTGCTATGCAATATGAATGTAATGAAAGGATTCATTTCTCCTGTGACTAAAATAATTGTGTGTGTGTGTGTGCAGGGCCGCTGATAGAAATCATGGAGCCCCGTACAGCCGATCTGACGGGGCCTCCTTCAGCCCCACCCTGGTCCCGCCCCTGACCCCTCCTTCAGCCCCACCCTGGTTCTGCCCCTGGCCCCTCCTTCAGCCCCACCCAGGACCTGCCCCAGATGGTCAGAGACTGCAGACATGGTACAGGAGATGGTCAGAGACTGCAGACATGGTACAGGAGACGGTTAGGGATTGCAGACATGATTGATTCGGGAGATGGTCAGAGACTGCGTTTATGGCTGAACCCAGTGTACAAGTATATAGTATCACAGGGCTGATCCACTCTTTTTAAAGCAGCTCTGCAAAATCAAGTCAGTGATTTTCCTTTGAAAGTACAACCAAGTGACAAGACAGCTTCACATACTATTTCAAAAATACTAATTTTCTTACAAACGTTGAACTGGTCAGGATTAGTGGAGGGCAGTAACCAGTTAATGGTAATGTGAAGCTTCTAGCCTAAACCAGCAGTAAATCCTCAAAAAAAAAACAATCTGTGCAGCACACACAGAGCTCTGGCTAAATAGCTAATTATAAACTGAAATGGTTAACAGCTGCTGCAGAGTCTTCCAGAGATCATATCAGTGTGATCAGACAATGTGCAGGTCAGGTTAGGCAGATAAAAAAAGAAAAAAAAGTAAGGGAGGCTGATTGTCCTGTTCACTGACACAGATATCTGGAAGACACTGCAGCCGACTAGCTTTGTTACTGTGGTCCCGACTATCCTGTTTGCATTCAGCCACAGCTGCGTGTCCTTGCAGAACTTGTATTGATATTGTCATACCTGGTATGTCTCCCTCCTCGCTCTCACATTCAGCCCCACTCCAGCACTGTTTAGAGTGAAATGTGAGCACTTTTGAAACACTTTTTTTTTACTTTGCAATCTTTCATTCCCTTTTTACAGTATATTGCCGGCCCCCCCTGCTGGCCAGGCCCGGTACTACATGGCCAGTTGTACTGGCTTATCAGCAGCCCTGTGTGTGTGTGTATATCTCTATCTCTAATCTCTATCTCTCAGACAATAGTCTGCATTTTACGAAGACAACAGTTACTCCCTTGCAGAAAGAGTAATGCCTCGTACACACTATCAAACTTTCCAACAACAAAACCATGGAATTTCGTTGGCTCAAACTTGTCTTAAAAACACATGGTCACACAAATGTTGGACAACAATTACGAACGTAGTGATGTACTACATGGTTTTTCAGCTTTTTGGTGCCACTGTTTGGTCTCCTTCTGCTAATTTCGTGTTACATAGTTGGTCAGGTTGGGGAAAAAGACACAAGTCCATCCAGTTCAACCACAAAAAAAAAATTATACACTCCCATATACCCAATTCTATACCCACAGTTGATCCAGTGGAAGGCGAAAAACCCCAGCAGAGCATGATCCAATTTGCTAAAGCAGGGGAAAAAATTCCTTCCTGACGCAGCATGACAGCATATACATATGGGGTAGGTTCCACCCCCTGCCCAATCACAGGACCGGTTATACTATAAGATTAGGTATCCTCCCTACCTGCAGTATTCTCCCTTTTTCCTCACTGTTAACAGCTGGTTATGCTGCTGCTGAAAAAGAAGGAATTTTAATTTCTCCCTCATCTTGTCAGACACTTCTGACCAAGCCACACAGGTTCAAGCCTCTCCTGTGACTAGGGATGAGCCAAACACCCCCCGGTTCGGTTCGCATCAGAACTTTCAAATGGACCCCAAATTCGCACGAACTTTAGAACCCCATTGAAGTCTATGGGACTCGAACGTTCGAAATTAAAAGTGCTAATTTTAACGGCTAATATGCAAGATGCTTTCCTAAAAAGGGTTTGGGGATCTGGCTCCTGCCCCAGGGGACATGGGTCAATGCCTAAAATGTTTTGGCGGGAGCACTGATTTTAATGACGATTAAAGTGAAAAAAAAGTGAAATATTCATTTAAATATCATGCCTGGGGGGTGTCTGTAGTATGCCTGTGAAGTGCCACATGTTTACCGTGTTTAGAACAGTCCCTGCACAAAATGACATTTAATGGAAATAACATAATTTAAAACTGCTTGCGGTTTTAATGTTATATCTGGTTCCTGCAATATGGTTGAAAATCATTGAGAAAAATGGCATGGGTAGCCCTCCCTGCCCATTACCAGCCCCTTTGGGTCTTGTACGCATATTAAGCGGAACCCCGTACCCATATTAAAAAAAGGAAATGCGTGTGGCCCCCAGGCCCTATATACTCAGAACAGCAGTATACAGGCGGTGCAAACAAGACAGGGACTGTGTAGGTTTATTGTGTTAAGTTGAATCTGTTTGTAATTTTCAACTGGTACATTTTTAAAGTGTAGCTCCAGTCAAAAAAACGATTTTTAAGCTTTTTGGAAAACATAGGGAAGGGTTATCACCCCTGTATAATTTGTTTTGTCGTCCATCTTTTTTCATCTCACTTGCTGTTGTCGTCTCCTTCCGTTTGCAAGTTGGATGTTTGAAAGTAGGGGCCTGCCCTATATGCTCTACAGAAATGGCGGAACAAGGTGTTGGTTTTGCCACAACATTGTGTAAGCCCTCAAAGTGACTCTTGGTGGGCGCTGGAGCGCCCTGCTGTGAACGATTATATCAAGAATTGTAATTACATGCCATTGTTGAACAGTGGTAGAAAAATTGACCTTTGGTGGTTGTGGTGCTGGTGCCACAACACTATAAGTCCTCACAGTTACTCTGGGTGGGCACAGGAACGGGCCCTCCTGTAAAATATTATATCAAGAATTGTAATTACATGTCCCAGTTAAACAGGGGTAGAAAAATTGGACCTTAGGCACTGGTGCCACGACACTGCAACCTCTCCCATATACTCTAGTTGTAGTGCAGGAATTAGCCCTGCTGCAAAGCATTGCATCAAAAATTGTAATTAAACGCCCCTGTTAAACAGGGGCAGAAAAATTGGGCTGATGGCATCACCCAGAACCAGAAATGTTCTTCCAACATATCAGCGGAGGAGGAAGAGGATAGACA
The DNA here is from genome assembly GCF_037356315.1 of Lithobates pipiens. Lineage (NCBI taxonomy): Eukaryota > Metazoa > Chordata > Amphibia > Anura > Ranidae > Lithobates > Lithobates pipiens. The sequence continues at coordinate 376,793,095 of NW_027507903.1, read as the reverse complement.
ATCAACATAACAGGACAGTCACTCAGCATCAGCATAGGCAGTCTTGAAGGGATGTGATATTTCAAAAAAAATTATTCGGTTACATCAGCTTCAGGTGGTTGGTAGCTGTGGGTGATCCAAGACTGATTCATCTTGATGAAGGTCAGTCGATCAACTGATTCGGTGGACAGGCGCACCCTGTGATCGGTAACAAAGCCACCAGCAGCACTGAAGGTGCATTCCGAAAGAACGCTGGATGCAGGACAGGCCAGTAGCTCAATTGCATACTGTGCAAGCTCTGGCCAGTGATCCATCCTCAAGACCCAGTAAGCCAGAGGATTTTCGGTGGGAAAGGTGTCCAAGTCTGACCTTGCCCCTAGGTATTCCTGCACCATGTAAATCAGACGCTGGCGATGGTTGCTGGAACCGATCATACCTTGGGGCTGCGGACTAAAATATTGTCTGAAAGCATCGGTCAGACGGCCACCTTCTCCACCGCTCCTTCTGACCGATGCCTCAGCAACACGTTGTCCAGGACCAGGAGTTTGTAACCTCCCAGTCTCAGGGAACGCGTTGCACAGAACTTTCTGCAAGGCCTCCCGGAGATGTCTCATCCTCTGCTCCCTCTGCGATGGCACGATAAGGTCGGCAACCTTACTTTTGTACCGTGGATCAAGGAGAGTGGCCAGCCAGTAATGGTCCCTCTCCTTGATCCGAAGAATACGAGGATCCTTCCGCAGGCTTTGCAGGATCAGGGAGGCCATGCACCGTAGGTTTGGTGAGGCATTCGGTCCGGAGTCCTCTGGGTCACTAAGGACAACATGATCCGCAGCTACCTCCTCCCAGCCACGTACAAGTCCACGGGTTTCTTGGGACTGTAAATCATCCCTACAAGACTGCTGCTGCTGCTGCTGATGCTGAGTGCCAGCCTCCACCTCCATGCTGACACAATCCTCCTCCTCCTCCTCTTCTTCCTGTGTGATGGGTGGCACAGCAGGAACACTGTCTGGATAAATGGGGCCTTGAGAGGCAAGGAAGTCCTCCTCTTCCTGCCTCTGTTCTGCTTCAAGGGCCCTATCCATTATTCCACGCAGCGTATGCTCCAAGAGGTGGACAAGAGGTACAGTGTCACTGATGCATGCACTGTCACTGCTCACCATCCTTGTGGCCTCCTCAAACGGTTACAGGACAGTGCATGCATCCCTGATCATGCCCCACTGGCGTGGTGAGAAAAAACCGAGCTCCCCTGACCCTGTCCTGGTGCCGTAGTCGCACAGGTACTCATTGATGGCCCTCCGCTGCATGTGCAGCCTCTGCAGCATGGCCAACGTTGAGTTCCACCTGGTGGGCATGTCACATATAAGGCGGTTCTTGGGCAGGTTCAACTCCTTTTGGAGCTCAGCCAGCCGAGCACAAGCATTAAATGATCGGCGGAAATGCACACAGACCTTCCTGGCCTGCTTCAGGACATCCTGTAAGCCCGGGTACCTGCCCAAGAACCGCTGCACCACCAGGTTAAGGAAGTGAGCTACATGGGTCAGTTGTCCCTGTCGGAGGGCGGAGAGGAGGTTGGTGCCATTGTCGCAAACCACCATTCCTGGCTTAAGCTGGCGTGGCCTCAACCACCTCTCGGCCTGCCCCTGCAGAGCTGACAAAACATCCGTCCCAGTGTGGCTCCTGTCCCCCAAACAAACCAGCGCAAGCACGGCATGGCATCATTTTGCCTGCGTACTTCCATAGCCCCTGGAACGCCTACGGAGCACCGCTGGTTCTGAGGACAGAGCACTGCAAGAGGCCATGGAGGAAGAAGGAGGGGGTGGAGGAGAGAGGTGTGTCACAACCAATAGTAGCATTTTGGAGGCGTGGTGGCGCAGCAACCTCCAACACTACTGCACCTTGTCCTGCATCCTTCCCAGCTGCCAGAAGAGTGACTCAATGGGCCGTGAAAGACAGGTAACGTCCCTGTCCATGCCTTCTGGACCATGAGTCAGCGGTAATATGCACCTTACCACTGACCATCCTGTCCAGCGAGGCAAGGACATTGCCTTCCACATGCCGGTAGAGAGCCGGAATCACCTTCCGTGAGAAAAAGTGGCGTTTGGGGACCTGCCACTGAGGAACCGCACATTGTACAAACTCATGGAAGGGGGCCGAGTCTACCAACTGAAAAGGCAGCAGTTGAAGTGCTAGCAATTTAGCCTAGCTAGCATTCAACCGCTGGGCATGTGGATGGCTGGGAGTGAAATTCTTTCGCCGGTCCAGCGGCTGGGGCAGGGACATTTGCCTGCTATATTTGGACGTGGGTGTACTGCTAGCAGAGTGCCCGGAAGCACTTGGCTGTGACACAGCTAATTCTACACCTTCATTCCTCTCAGAGCAGGTTTCAGAGAGGACTGAAGGTCTAGTGGGGTTGGAGATCCCAGCTGATGAGGAGCAAGGAGAGGTCCGCTTTGTTCTTTGGTGTGGGTCTGAGGTACGCTTGCCAACGAGCTGCATGGCAGGTCAACATATGTCTGGTCAAGCATGTGGTGCCCAAGCGGCTGATGTTTTGGCCACGCGAGATACGCTTGAGACATATGTTGCAAATAGCAGCGGTGCGATCTGATGCACTCGTCTCAAAAAAGGCCCACACCAAAGAACTTTTAGAATAACGCGCAGAGGCAGCGCCCTGCACAGGCGGAGCTCTGCGGTGTGATTCAGTCGGTGTGCTGCCCCTAAGCTGGCCCCCGGAGGGCATCCTGCCTCGTTGGACATGTGCCTCCTCCTCCTCTCTCCTACCAGGCACCCACGTGGAGTCAGTGCCCTCATCATCCCCTCCCTCTTCATCGCTGGAGCAAACCTGGCAGTATGCTGCAGCTTCTGGAACATGATTGCTGTCCTTCTTGAGCATCCCCTCTCTCTGCATTCACGCTACTGCCTTCCTCTAGCTGAGTATCATCATCAGAGCCTACAAAACACTGGGCATCCTCCTGGAGCATGTACCCAACACTGTGCTCAAAGAGTTCAGGAGACTCCTCAGGAGGACATGGTGGGTCTAGAGAAGGAGTCACTGATGATGACATTGAGAGGAGGGAAAACGATGCGTTGGCAGCTGCTTTGCTAGTACCCTGAGACTGGGTGAGAGAGAGGATGAGGAGGATGAAGAGGGCTTGATCATCCACTCTACCAAGTCATTGGCATGTTGCGGCTCAACATGTCCAGCTGCCGAAAAGGACAAGCGTGTCCCATGGCGTGTCCTGCCTGTGGCCAATCATGGCTCTCCTCGCTGCCGGCACTGTGATTGGCCAAGCATGCGGGGTCACAGTGCATGCTTGGCCAATCATGAGCCAGCAATGCACTGCGCCATCGCAGTGCATTGTGGGCTGTGAGCGCCACACGAATTTGGCGCGAACGGCCCATAAAGTTCGGAATTCGCCGAACGGGCGAACAGCCGATGTTCGAGTCGAACATAAAGCTCATCCCTACCTGTGACGAAGCTCCCTGCTGTAAAGGCTGACACAAACGCATATATGGGGGAGACCTCATCCCGCAAAGATCCTGGAGAAGGATGCAGGTATCTGGTCTAGGAGAGCCATCAGGAAACGGCAAACAAATGTGCAGTGGCTGCCCATCCTCAAAATGACTGAATCACTACTTCCGGGACTAGCAGCCTCAGTGAGTGGAGCAAGACGGCGGAAACGCAACTTCCGGGAAGCTGTATATCACAAGGCGAGCTGTAACAGGCGCCATGGTAATCGATCCAAGGACACAGGTAGAAGACATGCAAATCAAAGTTTGTTGCATTGCCAAATGTTGGGACAAGTGACTGAGACAGTACTATATGTGAATTTAAGAGTCAAAGATGAGCTCTCCTAGGGACCAGCCACGTATGTTAAGGTGAGGACAGGTAGGTATATGTGTCTGTATGACATCATAAAAAAAGATTGCACATACTGACAGGCTGTAATCTTTTTCAGCCCTTATCAGCCACAACACTCCTCCTAAGAGCAGGGAGACGCAGCAGCAACACGCTTTGAGAGGTCAGCTACACACTCTAAGGCCTGCGAACAAAGCTGGCACAGAGTAGAATACACACATCAGGAAGAAGAATCTAGAGATGATCTCTGTGTAGGATGTGGACTAAAAGCCCTCACAGGGAAAATGTTATGTAGAGTTTGCCTAATAGAAGCAACAACAGATAAAGAAGCCGAAATGGTCCGATTAATCAAACAAACGGTCAAAGTGTCTCTACAAGACCTAATGACCACAACTAGTTGGCCCGGGGAGAGTGGGGTAACTTTGACAGCAGCCCAAAGACCAAGAGATCCTTCCCCAGGGTCCAGATCTGGAGAGGAGTCCCAGCAGGAGGACACTATAAGTTTCAGATACTCCTCAGCACAGCCTCTGGTAAAGGCAGTTGGGGAAGCACTAGAATGGGAAGAAGAAACGGAACAACCTGCTAAAATAAGGAAAAATTATCCCCAGTTGAAAAAAACAAGTTTCTCGTTCCCTCGTATAGAAGGAGTAAAATACATTATCAAGGAAGAGTGGGAGAAGGTGGACAGGAAGGTGCCCCCAGTCAACAGATAAAAATTGCATGTACCTGTTCAAGACGAAGGATATGCACTCCCTGGAAACGCCACCTCTCGTGGATGTGGCAGTTATGAGACTCGCCCGCCGTGTAACCCTTCCCATGGATGACAATGTCCTTCAAGGAGCTTTTGGAGGATGGATGCAGACCTGAAAAGAGCCTACATAGCAGCAGGCAACACATGTAGACCTGTCCTGGCACTTACTACTTTGGCCAAAGCCATTATGTCATGGGCAGAAAGCGTAGAGGCAGATCTGCAATCAGAAACGGATATGACCACAGCTCTCAAATTATTATCCAACATTAAACTGTCAGGTGATTTTTTTTTTATTTATTTATTTTTTTTTTATTTTGGCTGAGCAGCAATTGATGCCATGCGCTGCTCAGCCAGAGCCATGCCGTCGTCAGTAATAGCAAGGAGGGCACTGTGGCTTAAGCCGTGGACAGCGGATATATGATAAAAGATAAATTGGTGTCGCATTCTGTTCGATGGAACTGCCCTCTTTGTCAATAAAATGGAATTGCCGATTTCAAAAGTCACTGGAGGCAAGTTAGGTAAGCTCCCGTAAGATGTGAAGCCAAAACAAAGACGCTTCCAGGGAAGGAAGCAGTTTCAAAATAAGGTGAGAGAATTCAGACCCTTTAGACCTCTTAAAGAGTATATAGAGTATAAGAAAGCTGGAAGAACACCTCAGAATACAGTGGCATGAATGCCAAAGACAGGGGCGACTTCAGAGCAGCAGAAACCCTTTTGAAGGTTTCCCAGTCCAGATGGGGGCAGTAGGGGCCAGGTTGCACAAATACGCTCATGTCTGGATGGAGCAAGTTAAAGAGCCTTGGGTCATAGACGTAATCCAAGCAGGACACCGTTAGAAATTCCTATCCCTACCCAAAACCTCCCACTTCCATCCTACACGATTACCACACAATCAACAGAAAGCACAGATAATATTTGAATGTATCCAAACGCTACTACAGAAGGGAGCAATAGAACCTGTACCAATACAGGAGCAAATGCAAGGTTTCTATTCACCACTTTTCTTAGTGCAGAAAAAGATTTAAGGCCCGTCCTGGATCTAAGGGGCCTGAACAAATTAATTGCAGTCCAAAGCTTCAAAATGGAGTCATTGCAGTCCGTAAAGCAGGCCCTCTCAAAGGACAACTGGATTTTGTCCCTCGACCTAAAAGATACATACTTGCATGTTCCGATGCATCCGCAGTTCCACAAGTATCAGTGTCAAATCAGCATTACCAATTTGTGTGCCTACCGTTTGGTCTGTCGACCTCACCCAGAACTTCCTTGAAAGTTCTATTACTAATGGCTATTCTACACAGACAAGGCCTACAAGCCTTTCACTATTTAGACGATATCCTGTTGACGGCAGAGAACCCGCAGATACTATTAAACCATCGTCAAATACTGATAGAGAAGTTACAGGAGTTCGAGTGGATTATCAATTGGCGGAAGAGCCAATTGGAACCATCACAAAGGCTATTATTCCTGGGTGCGGACCTCGACACCCACAGAAACACCATATAACTGCCCAAGGGAAAGGGCAGTACTCCTAGCCAAAACAGAAGAGATATCAAAGATGCCCTATCTGTCAGCATCATGTTGTCTCAGTCTCCTGGGAACATTAGCGGCAACTATCCTAATGGTCAGGTGGGCTCATTGGAGGATGAGGATATTCCATAAAGATTTTCTCGATCAAGGGCGAAAACAATCAGTCCAACAAAGAATTTGACTAACCTCAAAGATGAAAAAGTACCTAGAATAGTGGAGAGAGCCGGTAAATCTCCACAAGCACCATCAACTAGTACCAGAACCCCCGCAAGTGATAACATCAGATGCCTCAGCATCAGGATGGGGTGCACACTACAATGGGCTGCTAGCCCAGGGCAGGTGGAAACAGACAGAGGTCTCCAATGTGATAGAGTTGAGGGCAGCCCTCTGTGCATTGAAGGCATTCCACACACAGGTACAAGGAACAAGCGTGGTTGTCCAGATGGACACAACAAGACAGAAGACCAGGGCGGAACGCGAAGTCGGTCACTACTCGCAGAGGTAACACCAATAATGGAGTGAGCACAACAACATCAAGCCCATCTTTCAGCAGTCTATATCCCAGCCCTGCAAAACTTCATCGCGGACACACTGAGCAGGAGAACCCTAGACCCCAACGAATGGTCTCTGAACTAATCAGTCTTCAATTGGATATGCAGACACTGGGGCTAGCCAGATATGGCTCTAATGGCAACCACAGCCAACACAAAGTGCAGCCGGTTTCTGTCCAGGGCAAGGTTCCAGGAAGCGGAAGCAACCGATGCCCCCAATACCAGATGGGTTTGCAGACTAGCTTATGTGTTCCCTCCGAATTGCACTAATCTTCAGGCTACTCAACAGAATAAAGACATATTCAGGGATGGTGATGGCAATAATTTCAACATGGTCACGCAGACCGTGGTTCCCATTGCTGCAGTCTTTAGCGGTGGAACCTCCAATACCTCTTCCGAACATACCGAACCTACTACAACAAGGCTAGGTGGTACATGCCAACCCAGGAGTTCTACACTTAGCAGCTTGGAGGCTTAAAGGAAAAGGCTAGAAGAAGCAGGGTGTTTGGCAGTTTGTAGTGGAAACATTGTTAAAGGCAAGAACAACCACCACTAACCAGACCTACTCCCGAGTATTGAAAAAATGTTATATCCTTTGCAGAAGACCAAGAAATTGATCCCCAGGCACCTTCAGAACCCCAGGTTTTAAGCTTCCTCCAAACAGGTCTGGACAAAGGCTTCAGCGTCGGTACACTCAGAGTACAAATCTCAGGCCTGACAGCATTATCGGGAGTGAAGTGGGCATCACGGTGCCTAATCTGTCAATTTTTGAAAGCGAGTGCGAAAATTCATCCCACAGAACGGTCATATGTCCCACCATGGAATCTCCAAATAGTCTTGGACTTTTTATCACAGGGCCCCTTCAAGTTAGGGCAGACTACATCCCTATGGAACATTTCTCTGAAAGCACTGTTTCTTACAGCGATCACCTCAGGCAGGAGGGTATCCGATATACAAGCCTTAGGCGATAAGCCACCATAATGTTGACGCCTGTCAGACAGGGTAATATTATGAACACTACCACACTACAGACCTAAAATTTAATATCCTATTCCATAGGAATCAGGAAATGGTACTACCAACCTTCCAGACAGAAACAGCAGACATGCCACACAATCTGGATGTCTGGTCCATCTTAAAAACCTACATTGAAATGACGGCACTATTCAGGAGGGCAGAAACTCTGTTCACCCTCACAGAAGGAAGTAGAAAAGGGCTAGCAGCATCCGCAAGGATGCTGGCATCATGACTAGTGAAGGTCATACGGAGAGCTTATATTGCAAAAAACCTTGATTCCCCCAGCAGAGCTTGGGGCTCACTCCACACGGGGGGATGGCGGCCTCATGGGCGAATTTTTGAGGGGTCACCTCTGAACTAATCTGCAGGGCCGCGACTTGGGCAAAATACAATACCTTTTCTGAACCACTGTAAGGTGGATCCTGGGGCTTTAACCACAGTACAGTTTGGCTGCTCAGTATTGGAGCAATTGACATAAAACTATATAAATATGTATATAGAATAAAGAGTATAGCATTACCCACCCATCTGTTTGGTGATTTTGTACATCCCATACATATATGCTGTCATGCTGTGTCAGGAATGAGGAAAAATGTATACTTGCCTAACGGTAAGTTTCCTTTCCTGATGCAAGCATGACAGCATATAGGGGTCCCTATAAAAAAAAAAGAAAGGCCTCGTAGTGATACTAAATTACGAGAATACTGCAGGTAGGGAAGAGACCTAATCTTATAGTATAACCGGTCCTGTGATTGGGCAGGGGCCGGAGCCTACCCATACGTATATGCTGTCATTCTTGCATCAGGAAAGGAATTACCGTTGGGTAAGTATAACATTTTCCTCATTCCTGATCTGAGGCAATCGGATTTTCCCCGGATCAACTTTACCTATAAATGTTAGTACCCAGTTATATTATGTGCTTTAACCACTTGCCGCCCGCCCTATTACAAATTGACGGTGGCAAAGTGGATGCATAATCCTGATCGGACGTCATATGACGTGATCAGGATTATGAGCCGCTGCGTGCCCCCGGGGGCGCGCATCGCGGCGATCGTTGTTGCGGGGTGTAAGTCTGACACCCCGGCAACTACGATCTCGGTAAAGAGTCTCCGATGGAGAATCTTTACCACGTGATCAGCCGTGTCCAATCACGGCTGATCACAGTGTAAATAGGAAGAGCCAGTGATCGGCTTTTCCTCACTCGCGTCTGTCAGACGCGAGTAGAGGAGAGCCGATCGGCTGCTCCTCTGACAGGGGGGGTCTGTGCTGATCGATTATCAGCACAGCCCCCCCCCCCCCCGAGGATGCCCACACTGGACCACCAGGGACGCCACCAGACCACCAGGGATGCCCAGGATAAGGTATGCCACCCTACACCACCAGGGATTCCAGTCAATGCCACAATGGATGCCAATCAGTGCACATAATGGATGCCAATCAGTGCCCACAATGGGCATCACTGATTGGCATGCATCATTGTTTGGCACTGATTGGCATCCATTAGTACAGTATATTATAATACAATGCCGCCTATCTGTGCCCATCCGTGCCGCCTATTAGTGCCCATCCATGCCCACCTGTGCCGCCTACCCATGCCCACCTGTGCCGCCTACCCATGCCCACCTGTGCCGCCTATCCATGCCCATCCATGCCAGCTATCAGTGCCAATTTGTGCCACCTATCAGTGCCCATCCGTGTCGCCCATCAGTGCCGCCTATCAGTGCCCATCAGTGCCGCCTATCAGTGCCCATCAGTGCCGCCTATCAGTGCCACATATCAGTGTCCATCAATGCCACCTCATCAGTGCCCATCAGTGCCGCCTTATCATTGCCGATCAGTGTATCCCCATCAGTGCCCATCAGTGAAGGAGAAAATTTACTTAATTACAAAGTTTTGAAACTGAAACAAAAAAAAACATTTTTTTTTTTCAAAATTTTTGGTATTTTTTTATTTGTTTAGCAAAAAATAAAAACCGCAGAGGTGATCAAATACCACCAAAAGAAATCTCTATTTGTGGGAAAAAAATGATAAAAATTTAATTTGGGTACAGTTTAGCATGACCGTGCAATTGTCATTCAAAGTGTGACAGCGCTGAAAGCTCAAAATTGGTCTGGGCAGGAAGGTGTTTAAGTGCCCGGTATTGAATTGGTTAAGAAAGGCCTGGATTATTTCCTAAATGTAATCTATTGAGCTGGCCAGAACCACCTCTGCAGGGAGTCTATTCCACATTTTCACAGCTCTTACTATGAAGAAACCTTTTCCGTATTTGGAGATGAAATCTCTTTTCCTCTAGATGTAAAGAGTGCCTCCTTGTCCTCTTTGTTGACTGTAAAGTGAATAACTCAACACCAAGTTCACTATATGGACCCCTTATATATTTGTTCATGTTGATCATATCCCCCCTTAATCGCCTCTTATCAAGAGTGAATAAATTCAGTTCCTCTTATCTTTCCTCATAGCTGAGCTCTTCCATGCCTCTTAACAGTTTGGTTGCCCTTCTCTGCACTCTCTCCAGTTCCGCAATATCCTTTTTGAGAACTGGTGCCCAAAACTTAACTGCATATTCCAGATGAGGTCCTACTAATGATTTGAACAGAGGAAAAATTATATCTCTATATCTCTATCTATAACCTCCTCTGTCACATAGTTGCCCAATAAGGCAGAGCATTGAGGTTGGCTTGTAAATTAGAGACATCCTGTAAGGATGTTATTCCACTGCATAGCTTGGTGTCCTCTACAAAGACGGAAATTTTACTTTTGAGCCCAGACCCAATATCATTTATAAAGATATTAAAAGGGTCCCAGAACTGAACATTGGGGTACACCACTGATAACCTTAGACCATTCAGAGTAAGAATCATTAACCACTACTCTCTGAATTCTGTGTTTTAGCCAGTTTTCTATCCATTTACAAACTGATGTTTCCAAACCTGTAGACTTTACCTTACACATGAGCCGTGTGTGCGGAACTGTATCGAATGCTTTTGCAAAATCCAAGTATACCACATCCACCGCCATCCCTCTGTCCAAGGTTTTACTTACCACCTCATAAAAAGAAATCAGGTTTGTCTGACAACTTCTGTCTTTCATGAATCCATGCTGTCTGTTGCTTAACCACTTGCTTACTGGGCACTTAAACCCCCCTCAGTCCCAGACCGATTTTCAGCTTTCAGTGCTCTCACATTTTGAATGACAATTACTCAGTCATGCAACACTGTAACCAAATGATTTTTTTGTCCTTTTCTTCATACCAATAGAGCTTTCTTTTGGTGGTATTTGATCACCTCTCGGTTTTTTATTTTCTGTGCTATAAATGAAAAAAGACCGAAATCCCCGGGGCCGCTTGGCCCTCTCTCACTTTTCTCTAACATGGCTCACACCTGCACTCTCTTCCTTTTTTCTCCTTTTTCTTTTTCTTATCGCTCCCTTCTTCTCTCCTCCTCTACTCCCTTCTTTGTTTGTTATGGTCAAGACCTTGAATACCTGGTTACTGGTCTCTCAGCGTAAACTTGATTAATAGACATGTTCTCAACCTGCCTTTGTATAAACTATGCATTGCAATTGTTTCCCTCCGAAGATGTTATACTGGTGCAAGTTCACTTTTTTTTTTCTCTGGAGGACATGTGCAGATTCACTGTTTGTCTGTTGTTATATTACTGTACACGGCGGGATGATGTAATCCTTGTTTGAGATTGTATCTGCTTCTTGACTCAATAAACTCTTTTAAATTGAAAAAAAAAAAAAAAAAGAAAAAAGACCGAAAATTTTGAAAAAAAATGAATTTTTCTTCGTTTCTGTGACAAAATTTAGCAAATTAGCAATTTTTCTTCATAAGTTTTGGCCACAATTTATACTACTACACATCTTTGGTAAAAATAACCCAAATTTTTGCATATTATATGATCTGTGTGAAATTTATAGAGTCTACAAGCTATGGTGCAAATCATAAAGATTTGCAAAAAAAGATCACATCTGATGTACTAAGGCCTATCTCCATTCTTGAGACCCTAACAAGCCAGGAAAGTACAAATGCCCCCCAAATGACTCCTTTTTGGAAAGTAGACATTCCAATGTATTTAGTAAGAGGCATGGTTAGTTATTTTAAGTTGTCATTTTTTCCCACAATTCTTTGCAAAATTACGATTTTTTTTTTTTCCACAAAATTTTCATTGTAATAGCTTATTTCTCCCACACGGAATGTGCATACCACAAATAACACCCCAAAATACATTCTCCTACTCCTCCTGAGTATAACGATACCACATGTGTGAGACTTTCACACAGCCTGACCACATACAGAGGCCTAATTTTGAAGTAGCACCTTCAGGCATTCTAGGAGCATAAATTACACATTTCATTTCTCAACCACCTATTAGTTTTGAAGGCCCTGGAACACCAGGGCAATGGAAACGTCCAGAAAATGACCCCATTTTGGAAAGCTAACACCCCAACGTATAATCTATGAGGCATAATGAGTCTTTTCAATGGTTCATTTTTTTCCAGGAGTTTTCGGAAAATGTTGAAAAAAATGAAAACGCATTTTTTTTTTACACAAAGTTGTCCGTTTATAAGATATTTCCAACACATAGCATTTACATAGCAAAAATAACACCCCAAAATACATTCTACTACTCCTCCTGAGTATAACGATACCACATGTGTGAGACGTTTACACAGCCTGGCCACATACAGAGGCGCAACATGCAAGAAACACCGTCGGCGTTCCAGGGACACATAGCCTGCACATACCAAGAATTACACCCCCAAATACATTATGCTGAGCAAAGGGTAAAGAAAAGATTACCTGTGGTTTTAGAAGCGCAGTTGTCCACAGGAGGATATCACTGGTCCAGGCAGCAGGCAGGGACTTGGTCAGCAACAGGAACACAGTTTTTTAGGCAGCAGGCAGGGATACTGTCCATATTACAGTCCAGGGTTAGTGCAGAGATGTCAGCAGTGCCAAAAATATTGGTCCTGGTAGTAGGCAGGTCCTTGTGGTGTGGTCAGTGCGGCATGATGGCAGTAAGTCCTACAGGCAGCAGACAGAAGTAGAGCCTCGTTCAGGACAGAATGGGGATAAGGGTAGAGGCTTCTCCCTCCCAAATCTCTTTGAAGCCTCCGAGTCTCCAGACCCTAATCTAGGAATAAGAAAACAAAGAAAATTGTTTTCTTCTTCCAGAAAAACTATACTGGAGCCCCTCACATATGTGAGACCCCGTGTTGAATCCCACTAGTCCAGTTGCAGAATACAAGATCAGTCCAAGAGGCAGGCAAATATCGTGGTCAAACAGTCCAAGGTCAGTTCCAGATCAGGCAGAGATATGTACAGAATCGTTAGACAGAAGCATGGTCGAATAACAGTCCAGGGTCAGTTCCAGATCAGGCAGAGGTATGTACAGAATCGTTAGGCAGAAGCATGGTCGAATAACAGTCCAGGGTCAGTTCCAGATCAGGCAGCGGTATGTACAGAATCGGCAGGCATAAGAGTGGTCAAATAACAAGCCAGGGTCAGTTACAGAGCAGGCAGTGGCATAAGGGGTGTGAAGGTGTATGAAGGCAGGAACTGAGGATTATGTTTACCATACTTCACAAAAAATGTATTGAAGTATGGTAACGCCGAAAACAGTCGCCTATACAGAGGCCTGGTTGGGAAGGACATTGTGCACAATAATAAGATGTGTCTCTTCTGACTCCTGCTTTGGTACACACCTTGCATCTTTTTTGGCGTCTTTTGCCTGTTGGTGTGGGGGGGATTTTATCCGGAAAGTGGCGCTCGGAGAGTCGACTAACAACGTCTGATCTGATATTTTCTGGTGGGCCGTTTGGGAAAATAAGGGCTGTGAAAACTTCCTCCTGGTAGCCAAAGAAACGTTTGGGGTTTTGGGTGTCGTTGCGGTAAATGACATATGAATTATAAATGGCCAATTGAAAAAAATAAATTGCTACTTTTTTGTACCAATGGTATGTCCGTCTTGTGACCAGATATGGTTCCATCATTTGGTCGTTGAAGTCGACTCCTCCCATGAACAAATTATATTCGGAAATACATTTGGGTTTCTTTACGGGGCCATTCCTTCTGGGGATTTCCACGAAGGTATCGTTGTGGATAGAAGATAACATGTATACATCCCTTCTGTCCCTCCACTTCACTGCCAGAACCTCCTTGTTTCTGAGGCCGCGTACACACGGGCGGACTGTCCGCCCAACTAGGTTCGTCAAACAGTTTGACAAACAGTCCGTTCAAAATTAGCATGAACGGACTCGACCACACACGACGAACGAACAGTCCGCTGAAAACTTGCGCGATGATGTGAACGGCACGTACGACGGGACGAGAAATTCGAAGTCCAATACACTGCAATGCAACCTTCGGCGTGTAAATCCTTTCTGAGCATGCGCGGAACTTAGTTTGACGAACAAGCCTACACACGAGTGGACTGTTCGCTCAAACCAAGTTTCAGCGGACAGTCTTACGGAAATTCCGAAAAACTTTGTTCGTCAGACTGTCCGCTGAAACTGTCCGCTGAAGCCCACACACGAGCGGACTGTCCGCTGAAACACTGTTCAGCGGACAAAGTTGGGCGAACAGTCCGCCCGTGTGTACGCGGCCTTAGACTTGCGGTTTCTCCTTCCCGCAGCTTCTTGTTCACCAGACTTTGAGGAAAGCCCTTCCGATTCTTTTTTACAGTGCCACATGCTGGCGTCTTCTTCCGGTGAAGGTTGTGGAACAGGGGCAGAGATGTGTAGAAGTTATCTACATAGAGGTGGTAGCCTTTATCCAGTAGGGGGAATATGAGGTCCCAAACAATTTTTCCGCTGGATCCCAAGTAGTCCGGACAATTAGGGGGCTGTAGCTGGGTGTCCTTCCCTTCGTACACCTTGAAGGAATATGTGTACCCTGTGGCTCGGTCACATAATTTGTAGACCTTCACCCCATAGCGGGCCCTTTTGCTGGGCATAAATTGCTTCATTCTAAGCCTGCCACTAAATTTAATAAGGGACTCATCCACACATATGTGTTGGTCCGGGGTAAACAATTTGGGGAATATTTCTGAAAAATAATTTAGTATTGGTCGAATTTTGTAAAGGCGGTCATAATTTGGATCATTTCGTGGAAGGCACTGGGAATTGTCACTGAAATGTAAGAACCTCAGGATCATCTGATATCTGGTTCTGGGCATTATCGCGGAGAAGAGCGGTGAGTGGTGGAGGGGGTGGGTTGACCAGTAGGTACGTAATTGATTTTTTTTGTTGAGTCCCATATTACATGTGAGGCCTAAAAAAAGCTTGAACTCCTCCACCGTTAGGTCTCTCCATTCGTAGGGACGGGCATAATAGGAGGTCGGATTTTGGAAAAATAAATTGTTGTGCATACAGGTTGCACTGGGCCACAATTGACGCCAACATGTCCTCCGTAAAAATTAAATTAAAAAAATCTATAGGGCTAAAATTCTCCGTGTCCACCTGGACTCCTGGCTGGGCGGTGAAAGGGGGAACATTGGCCTCTCCTGAATTAGGAGGAAGCCACAAGGGGTTCTGAAGGGCATAGGGAAGGCCAGCATGGCTCCTAACCCTTTGGGGCTGAGATGACACCCCACTGGTACTTGGCCTTTCTTGCTGGGGCACTGCGGTGCTGGTGGACGGCACTGCGGTGCTGGTGGACGGAACTGCGGTGCTGGTGGACGGCACTGCGGTGCTGGTGGACGGCACTGCCTCACTAGAACGCCTTCGCTTGATGGGCCGGATATCTTCCTCCTCGGATTCATCAGTCAGTGTTTCACTGCTGAGGACTGGCTCATAATTTACGTCGGCTTCAGAATCCGAATCCGAAAAGGAATCTGAAGAGGAGAGCTCCCCTCTCGGCCGTGGAAATAATTTGGTATGCCTCCTCAGCGGAAAAGACACGTTTAGCCATGGTAGCACTGATGGGCACTGATGAGGTGGCACAGATGGGCGCTTTTGAGGTGGCACAGATGGGCGCTTTTGAGGTGGCACAGATGGGCGCTTTTGAGGTGGCACAAATGGGCACTGATTTATTGCACAGATGTGCAGATTTATTGCACGGATGTGCACTGATGAGGCGGCAGATGGTCACTGCTGAGGCGGCAGATGGTCACTGCTGAGGCGGCAGATGGTCACTGCTGAGGCGGCACAGATGGGCACTGCTGAGGCGGCACAGATGGGCACTGCTGAGGCGGCAGATGGGCACTGATGGGTCAGCACAGATGTGCACTGATTTATTGCACGGATGTGTACTGATGAGGCGGCAGATGGGCACTGCTGAGGCGGCAGATGGGCACTGCTGAGGCGGCAGATGGGCACTGCTGAGTCGGCACAGATGGGCACTGCTGAGTCGGCAGATGGGCAATGATGGGTCGGCACAGATGTGCACTGATTTATTGCAGGGATGTGCACTGATAAGGCAGCAGATGGGCACAGGTGGGCACTGCTGAGGTGGCACTGCTGGGCACTGGGCACTGCTGAGGCGGCACAGATGGGCACTGCTGAGGCACAGATTGGTACAGATGGGCACCGATGGGCACTGGCGGTGCACAGATGGGCACTGGCGGGCACTGGTGGTGCACAGATGGAGCACTGGTGGTGCACAGATGGAGCACTGGCGGTGCACAGGTGGTGCACAGGTGGCCACAGGTGGGCACAGGTGGGGTATATCTGGACACAGGTGGGGTAGATCTGGGCACTAGCAGGGTAGATCTGGGCACTGGCAGGGTTTATATTAGGACTGGCACGTTTATGTTACAACTGGCAGGTAGAGAACACTCACTCACAGTTAGCTGTCTCCTCACACGCTATCGCTATCGGGGAAAAACAACACAGTTTTTCCACGATGCGCGCTCCCGGGAGCGCGCGGGGAACTCTTAAAGGGGACGACGTCAATAGACGTAGTCCCGGAAATTGAGATCCGCGCTGTAGCCGTCATTTTACTATAGCGCGGATCTCAAGTGGTTAAAATATTTTGTAAAGGGCCTACATGCTCAGAATTGACCTTTTTATTATTAATATATTTGAAGAATTTTTGGGGGTTTGTCCTACTAACTTTTGCACTCTGTCTTTCGTTTTGCATCCTTGATTTCCTTTTTACATATTCTGTTTTTATTCTTTGTAACATTTAAATTATACCAGTGTTCCTTCATTTTTATGTTTTTTTTAAAAGCTCTTTTCTTATAGTTTATAGCTTTTTTTTTTTTTTTTTTTACTGGCCGTGAGCCACATAGGTTTTATTTTTCAAACGTATTGCCCATGGGAATATACTTTGCAGTGAGTTCACAAACAGTCTTTTTGAAGAATTCCCATTTCTGTTCTGTGCCCATTGAGGCCAATATTCTCTCCCAGTCTAAGTCCTGGAGAGCAGCCCTAATTTTTGGAAAATTTTCTCTCTTGAAATTAAGTGTTTTTATCATTTCGTATGTGATTTTTGCTTACAGCTAACATAAAATGAAATCATGTTATGGCTACTGCTACGCAGGTGTTCCTTTATCTGAAAATTAGTAATATGCTCTGCGTATTACCAGGTCCAACAGAGCATCATTCCTAGACATTCCTGTAATAGGTTTATAATTTTTTTTTGCGTCAAATATTTTTATTGAAGTTTCCATAATAAAACAGTACAATAACAAACTGCAAACATTACACAGCAAATGTTGAAAGTTAACTTTAACATCCACCAGTAGACAAAGTTCCGACTGGAGAGAACATGTAAGCAAATGTTGCATCCAAAACAAGTACAAGGCGTATAACAGTAGCGGTCACATAGGGTTTCCATATTCCGGCCTGTGCACAGTCTCGACACCCCTTAACGGGAACTTTCTGTGTCTTGGGGTGTCCGACACTGCCCACAGATCTGCACAGAGTAGACTGCCTATAACGACCAACATTAATAACTTCTCAAACTACTGAGAATAGGCTGGGAGCATTCAGACATCTAACATCAATACCTATCCACTCTATCTATATCGGTACGCGATCAACTTTTGTAGCTCATGTCTGTTGGGCAAAAGTTTTATACCATTGAAGCCAGGGGGCCCATGACTTTTGTTCTTCGAAATATTGTGCGTTTGTAGTAGTAGTCAGTAGTTCGTAAAAATAATGAGTTTGAATAAGGATTATAACATCGGTCAAGGAGGGCGGGGATTCCGATTTCCATCTCCTGGTAAGTGACAGTCTAGCTGCCAAGAGTATGTGTGTTACTATTTTACGATGTGCAGGAGTGATAAGGTTAATGTTTATATTTAGTATGGCCAATTCTGGGGAGGCTTGAAGGGGGGTGTCAATTACTTCAGAAATTAACCGGAACACCTCTTTCCAATATTCTTGTATGGAAGTGCAATCCCAAAGAGTATGAAATAGCGACCCAATGGGTCACAAATGATCCTCCATCCATACAGACCAGTCTGCGATGTCTTCAGGAGACCGTTTGCATGATCCAATCCAGGAAATAACGAAGACCAGCAAAAAAATGTATCACCCAAGGTGATCAACAGACTCTTGGAGCAGGTGATATGTAAAACATAAAGGTACACAAACTCCCAATGGTGTAGGTCAAAAAGCAAAATGGCTATTTATTTCCATAAAAAAAACGGCAAAACAAAAAATTACAGACCGGAGTAAAAGAGTGATCACAAAATTTAAAAAGCAATATGGGGAGAGGAGAAACCGACAGTATTCCTGAGAATACTACCTTGGAAGTCCCTTTCCTCAATTTAGTCCTTAAAATCGTTCTTTTGGACAATCTATCTTCCACTGAATTTGTCATTGGTGCCAACATGCACCATGACAGCTGGGTCTTCCCCAGCCCCTCCCAGTAATCTGTCCACTAGATCCGTGATGTGCCGAGCCCGAGCACCCGGTAGACAACATACAGTTCGGTGCTTAAAGTCTTAGTTACAGATTGCCCTCTCTGTCCTTCTAAGAATTGAGTCCCCTACCACCAGAATCTGTCTTTCTTTTCCCTTTTCCTCCCCCGACAGCTAGGAGAGTCCCTCAGCTCCAGCAGTGCTGGTCCCTGACTAGTTTCACCAATGTCACTCAATGGAGCATACTTATTGGGATGCTCCAGCCCTGGTGACGTCGCCACGTGTTACGAGAGGAGGACGGGCTCTCCTTTTGCCGGCCGGCTTTTTTTTTTATGTGCGATCATTCTTGGTTTTATGTAAGTGTATTTCTATTATAATTAAACGAGTACTGAAGTTTTTTACACTATGGGAAGCTTCTTTCTTTCTATATTCTGAACGTGTATATTGGGTACTAATGAAAATGCGGAGCGTCATGAGAATCCTCAATACATGGATCGTTTGTTCCTGATTGGCAAAGTGTTCGGTGGAGGCGAGGGGCTGTCAGTAGCTTGAGATCATCAACGCTCCTTATGCTTTACCGTCTTGTAAGCGCATTTATTTGTCGGTGGCTGGGCACAGTAGTGATAAGGAACTGTGGAATCACTGTGGTGCGATCTGCTTTTTTTCTTCAATAACACAAACTCTTCATGGACTTTTGCTTATAGTATTGGTTTATTGATTTGTTTTTTTATTGGTGTAGTTTTTTGTTTTGGCGCAGCTCTTTTCTCCTATTTTTTTTTGGTCTATTTTCATACGTGTATAATATATAGGGTTGTAAACGTATAATATACTTTCTTCCAAATATAGAAAGAATATTATAATTGACTGCTTCCCTATTCTGCAGCAGTCCTTTCAGTGTAGTGACTGAGGGACAGTCTGCAAATCACTAGCTACTAGGTCCACAAAGGTCCTTGTAAGGACTGGTATAGGTGTACTATTTGGTGTGCAGTATATAGGTGTGTAATACACGTATAAAATACTTGCACATATAGAAAGCATGGTATAGTGCATTTCCGCTGTGCAGCATTGTGACTGCTGAGCGGTTCTGCAGCGATACTACAAAGAGTGACAAACGCAATAAAAAAAAAGTATTATAACTGGTGTGATAGACCAGTGGCCCCCAAAAACAACAGATTAAAGCGGGGTGTTATATACCTTCTTCCACATACATACTGCACTTCTCTAGAGACTTTTGTCACATGGTCATTTAAAAAATGACAGGCAGAGGGTGCGTGCGATTACGTCAAAGGACGCACCAGACTTGGTTGAGTGGATCACTCGGCTTTACTCTTCTGCACCCTCCTCATCCTCTCGATCTGCACCCTCTTCTTCACTCTCTGCTATGTGCACCCCCAAAGACACTACCACCAACACCACCACCATATGCCTTCCGCTTGAGTCATAGGAATTATTTTCCGATCCATATCAAGACATTTCCGATGCGCAGCCACTCTTGGCATTGGATCAGGAAGAGGAGGTAGCAACAACTGCCACTTAGTCTGACGACAGTACCCAGATCAGCCCAAGGAAGAGGTTGGTCCCTGCTGTTGCTGCCTACTCCGAGATCTCTAATTATGACGGTGGGGAAGGCGGCGTCGATGATGACATGTCTAGTGATGCCACGTGGGTGCCCACAAGAGAGGAAGAGGAGGGGAGTTCAGAGGGAGATATGGACCAGTAGATAGGGAGGAGAAGCAGGAAGAACTTACATTGCACAGGAGGGACAAAGCAGACTGTGAATGTATCAGGAGAGAGGCATCAACCATCTGGCACTCCCAGGACGCCGGCATATGGCTCTGCAGTGTGGGCTTTTTTTAGCGTGTCCACTGCTGACAATAGCATTGCCATCTGCAATCTTTGCAGTCAACACATAAGTTGCGATAAGCCCAACACTCACCTAGGGACGACCGCCTTAAGAAGGCACATGAGCTGCCATCACCGAGCCCAGTGGGAGCAAAGGAACCCCCAAAGCCACACTCCAGGCCCTCACCATCCAGCCTCGTCTTCCACTTCTCCTTCTCCCCTCTCCTCACAATTGTCCTCCACTCCACCTTCCATCATGCCAAGCTCACATTTTTCTGCAAAAAGGCAGGCTTCCGTGGGCCAAATGTTCAAGCATAAAAAATGACGCCAGATAACCCTCTTGCCCAACAGTTGACGGCTGGCTTGTCAGAACTGATAGCCCGCCAACTACTGCCATATAAACTGGTGGACTCGGAGGCCTTTCGAAAATTTGTGGCCATTGGAACACCACAATGGAAGGTCCCAGGAAGGAAGTATTTCTCACAGAAGGGCACCCCAGAGCTATATGGCCATGTTCAGCGGCAAGTGAATGTATCTCTGGCACACAGTGTCGGTGACAAGATGCACCTGACCACAGACACGTGGTCTAGCAAACACTGGCAGGGAAGGTATATCACTTTTACTGCCCACTGGGTGAACCTTCTGACGGCCGTCAAGCATGTAACCTGTAGCACCCGTGTAGATTTGGTTTTACCACCACGGATTGCATGCAGGCCTGGCTCTTCTTCTCCTCCTCCTCCTCCTACTCCATCCTCCTCCCTCTCCTCCTCGGCTGACTCCTCCTTTTCCGCTGCTAGCGTCTCTTCCGCTGCGCTGCCCAAGCTGCCCAGAACCTATTCTACATGCCAGGTGAGACGTTGCCATGCTGTGCTGCGTCTGTTGTGCCTGGAAGTCAAGAGCCACAATGGCCCGGCACTCCTTTCAGATTTGCGTTCACAGGCAGATCAGTGGCTAACACCGCTCAATTTGACAGTTGGTAAAGTGGTGTGTGACAACGGTGCCAATCTGCCTAGTGCATTGAAACAGGGCAAAATTATGCACGTGCCATTCATGGCACACGTCTTAAACTTGCTTGTGCAGCGATTCGTTGTCAAATACCCTGGGGTCCAGGACATCTTGCGGCAGGCAAGGAAAATCTCGACCCATTTCAGAAGATC
The DNA here is from genome assembly GCF_037356315.1 of Lithobates pipiens. Taxonomy (NCBI): domain Eukaryota; kingdom Metazoa; phylum Chordata; class Amphibia; order Anura; family Ranidae; genus Lithobates; species Lithobates pipiens. The sequence goes on along the minus strand of NW_027507903.1, from coordinate 376,771,601 downwards.
TTACACGGTCATGGCTCGCCTTGCTGACATTCAGCGGCGACACAATCTGCCGGTCAGACGTCTTATTTGCAATTGCCCGACGTGATGGAACTCAACCTTCTATATGGTTTGATAGGCTGCTCCAGCAGAAACGTGCAGTTAACGTCTACCTGTATGAACTCTGCAGCAGAACAGGTTCTGGGGAAGCTTGTTTTTTTTTCATCACGCCAGTGGCTGCTCATGCGCGACGCAGGCAGACTTCTGCGGCCATTTGATGAGATCACCAAACTGGTCAGTCGCAGCGCCATCAGTAACATGGTACCTTTTTTATGCCTTCTTTATGGAGCGTGCATTGCGTCGTTTCATTGAGTCTCAATGCTGGATGAATTCCCAGGGGGGGCTACTCTATCTGAGACAAGTCAACAGGAGTCTGAAGAGGAGTCAGAGGAGGAGTCAGAGGAGGATGACGCCGGGGGGGGGGGATGAGGAGGAGCAAGAAGAGCATGCTTTAAACCTTTCTGGGATCCCTGTTGTGCGTGGATGTTGAGAGGAGAACAAGGAGGACGACATTTTCCTAATCCTGGATGATGAGCAGGAGCCAGGCCACCACACCGCTTCCAGTTTAGTGCAAATGGGGGCCTTCATGCTCCAGTGTTTTTAACAGGGACCCCCATATAAAAAGGGTCAAGGACCAGTACTGGGTGGCAACGTACTTGGACCCCCGGTACAAACTCAAAATGGCGGAAATGTTACCACCTTTACAGAAGGCTGTCAGAATGGAGCACTTCCAGGCCTTGCTTCGAGAAATGCTGCATTCTGCTTTTGCGTGCGCTGGCAGAGGAGCAATTCCCACTCCCAGAGAGAGAGTTGCGGGTACCAATCCAACAGCGGTATAAAGAGTAAACCGCGCTATTCAAACACAAAATAATATTATATAAATTCCCTACAAGCAGCAACCCTAATCGTAATACTCCGATAACAAACTGAATAGGTGAACAAAGTGAGCTGCGCTAAAAACAAAAAAAAATGTTTCTTTCTAAAAACTAATCACAAAAAAACATCAATAGTCATGAGAAAAAAATAGTAATTTCTGGTGACAAAAATAGATGCAAATAATTGGATTAATTAAATCAACCAATTTAATTAAATGCAAATAATTAAATTATATAAGTGAATACTATCTTTTCATTGTATAAGTGAAAAAAGTGTTTTTAAATCAGAACCAATAATGAAATTAGCATAAATTGTATACCCCTTATATATAGATCATATACATTAGAAAAGATAAACCTACACACCAATAAATTAATTGTAGTGAATAAGCAAAGAAAAAAAATTAACAAAAAATATGCATTGAATAAAAAAGAAGAAAAAAACTGAAAAAATTGTCCAAAGAATAGTGTTGGTTCTTCAAAGGTGATATTATGGAGTAGACACCCACAAATTCCTGTGTGAAAAACAATCCTCCACCAGTGAGAAGAGGGGCCGCTTACCAGAGTTATAGATCTCCGTGTCAATGAGATCAACAGAGCAACAGCACAGAAGTTATGGATGAACCGTCACAGGCACCACACAGCTTTTATCTCGAATACGAAGCCTCCAGACAGGGAACGAGGGTATCGTGGATCATATAAAAAATCAAAAGGCACTCGCATAGCGTAAAACCACTTACTTTAATGGAATAAAATATAAAATATTACACTCACATGTGCATAGAAGAAAATGATCGTATAAATAAAACGAGCCGGCCGGGACTCGTGTGCCGCCCGCACTTCCTAGTTGGGCGTAGAACGCGGAGACGTCAGAACGCCTATCTCCCTACGCGCGTTTCGTCTCGAACGGACGTGTTCACGGGATGCGGGACGGCGTTCTGACACACCGCCTATATACCAAATCATAAACAAAACCGCCTCGGTCTGAGCTCCATGCTGTCTCCCAATCCACCATATTAGGTGAGGGAAAGAGGACAAAAATACCAATATCATCACCTAATCCGCCATTTTGCATGAGGGAAAAAGAATAAAAATTTGCCCTACTACCACATAAAGCCAGACCTCTGCCCATAACCATCAGAGTTACCTGGGAATCATAAATTAAAAACAAAAAAAATCATAAAAAATACATTAAATATGAAAAACTTTTTATAAGAAACTTTTCATAAGGAAAAAGGTCTCGTCTCTTATCAGAGGGAATCCCCTCCTCCCCTCCCCCTCTCCCCGGACAAACATCCCACAGACCCATATCGATATACATGTGTCCAAAGAGAGGAAAGAAAAGGGGAGGGAAAAAAAAGGAAAAAAAGGAGGGAAGGGGGGGGGGGGGGGGGAGAAAAAAAGGAAAAAAAAGGGGGGGAGGGAGACCACCCCCAAAAAAATTTAATTTTAGTAAAAAATTGTATTAATTAAAATAATATTTAATAAAAAAATATATATACAGAATAATATTAAACCGAATAGATAGGCAAAGGGGCTTATATGGCAAAGATATATAATATTTTATATATCTGAATATTAATACATTATTAGTTGTATAATTAAAATATGCCAACACCATAGAAAAAATATATGATGATACCCCAGGTAAAAAGCAAAAACAAAAAACGGTAAACAAAAATCCCTTAGCGAGGACTCATGGAACTCACACCAAGTTTACAATCCAAGAAAAAACAGGGAGCCTAAATTATATAAGCTATTCAAACCAGTTATATGTTGTTCAAGCATTGTCAATGAACGCATTTACGTCTACTTCAATGTTAAGGCCATGAGGGGTATAACTTTTTAATTTATGTATCCACATCATTTCAAGCTTTGAGATACTTCTCACCAAATGGGTTCCCCTCCAATGGGGGTTGAACTTATCAACTGCCAAAAAAATTGTGTTGGTAGGGTCTCTGTTATGCACCAAAAGGTAATGTTTGGAGACCGAATGTTGGGTGTACCCCCTACGGATATTCCCAATGTGTTCATTCAAACGCACATGTAGGGCACGTTTGGTCCGCCCTACATACTGGAGGCCACAAGGGCACTCCAGCATGTAGACCACCGCCTCCGAACAACAGGTAATGAAAGGATCTATGGTGAAAGACTTGGAAGTAACAGTAGATCTAAAAGTGGTACTTCTCCTGGACCAACAGCCATTTATGTTACATACCGGGCACTTCCTGCATTGATAATACCCAGTGAGGTTTGAGAAGAAATGCGGGCGGTTAGTGGGTGGGTCCAAGACATTAGGAGCCACCCTATCCCTCAAAGATGTCACACCTCTATAAACTACTTGAGGTCTGTCAGGCAAAATGGTTCCCAATATTGAGTCATTCCTAAGTATGTGCCAGTGCTTTTTAAGTATATGTTTAATCCTAGTGTGTTGACACGAATAATTGGTAATGAAGGGGTGGCGGAAATTGTTTTGACGACCCCCTTCGCGTTCCTTTAATAGCTCAGATCTTTCAATATGGCTGATCTCATCTACCAAGCATGTCAAGGGTTCAGACGGATAACCTTTATCAATGAACCTCTGGGTAAGAACACGGGCCTGTTGAATAAAAACATCCTGTTCTGTACAGTTGCGTCTCAACCTCAAAAGTTGGCTTCTAGGTACTCTTTTAAGCCAGGCTGGGTGATGGCAGCTAGCGGTAGGTATAAAGGAGTTCCTATCGGTGGCTTTAAAGAAAGTTGATGTAATAAAACTCTCTCCTTTAATCGCAATAGTAAGATCTAAGAAATTAATCTTAGTAGGACTAGCTTCATAAGTCAGGTGTATACCCCTGGTGTTAGAGTTAAGCTCACTCATAAACAGGGAAAGGTCTGATTCACTACCATCCCATAGGAGGAGGATGTCGTCTATGTACCTAGCCCAAAAGGTCAGCTGTGGCCTGACCTGGGCATAGACAACATCCTCCTCCCATCTCGCCATAAAGAGGTTCGCCAAACTGGGGGCATATTTGGCCCCCATGGCTACCCCCTTGATCTGGCGGAAAAAGTCCCCTCCAAACCAGAAAAAAATATGCGTAGCCGCATACTCTAAGAGTCTCATGATGAAATCAATTTGTTCTGGAGGGAGATCAGAAAACCTCTCCAAGGAATCTAAAACGGCTTCTAAACCCATATTTTGGGGTATGCTCGTGTATAATGACGCAACGTCTGCAGTTACCAGCAGGGTCCCTTGTTTGGGATGACGTCCCTCGAGGAGATTGATAATATGTCTCGTGTCTTTAATGAATGATGGCATTCGATGCACTAAAGGTTGTAAAAAGAAATCTATGTACCTACCCACCCGGGAAGTAATGGAATCAATCCCACTAATGATGGGTCGTCCCGGGGGGCAGGTAAGACTCTTATGAACCTTAGGTAGGTAATAGATTATAGGGATTCTGGGAGTTTTTGGAACAAGGAAGGCCCTCTCTTTCTTATTCAAGATTCCCTGATCGAATCCCTCTGCAACAAGAGACTCCAGAGTTCTTTTATATTGTGCATTCGGATTAGAAGGTAGGGAGATATAGGTAGCCCTATCCCCTAAAATGCGATTCATCTCGCCTATATAGTCATCCTTATTCAAGATGACTATACCCCCCCCCCCCCCTTGTCCGCTGGGCGGATGACCACATTTTTATTATTACAGAGGGATTCAATGCCAGCATCGATCACCTCCTTTATTTTTGACTTTTTTAATGCGTAAGTCTTCAAGGTCTTTGAGGGCCAGATCGCGAAAGACTTTTAGAGAGGGACACAAATGCCCAGGTGGGTTGAAAAGTGATGCATTAGAAAGTCCCGAGTGACAATAATCACCAGAGACATTCCTAAGAAAATTAGTGGGATTTGAAGCTACATATCTTTTGAATGTTAAGCTTCCTTACATACTTATGAATATCCATGTATGTTTGGAATTTATTCATATTCTTGGCTGGAGCAAACTTAAGGCCCTTATCCAGGACACTCAGTTCGCAGTCGTTAAGAGTGGCCGAACTAAGGTTAAAAATACCCGCACCGATTACGTTCTTAATCTTTTTGGGCTGAGTGCGCCTCCCCCCTCTAGTTCCTCTCTTAGTTCGACCACTCTTTTGATGCCCTGGTTTGCCCTGGGAAAACCCCAACTAGTATGGCCTGGGTTGGCGCCCAAGTTGCCATTGCTAGAGTCTCCCTGGGTTTCAACATAGGGACCCATATTATTGGGCCTCAAGTTTGCCATACCATCCGTAGACATATAGTTTCTTTCTAGTGGAAACACAGAATTCTGTAAAGGCAAGAAACTGTTTTGTGTAGGAATAGTAAATTGAGATTGATAATCAACATCATAATGTACCACTTGGCTGTTATTATAAGCTGCTGGTGGGTTGGGTTTTAAATATTGAGAAGGAAGGGGTAATTGATTGTAAGCAGGAGATGGGAAGTAACCCTGTTTGCAAGTGGTCTCTCCTGTCTCCAATTTGGAGGGGGAGCAGCCTGACCATAATAGAGAGAGGGAGCTTGGGCATATGTCTGAGGGGGGAGGGGGACATTCTGACGTTGCCCACCTCGTCCTCGCCCTCTGTTGTCATGCCCCTGAGGGGGTCCACGTTTGCCACCTCTAGTTTGGCTGTAATTTCTCTTTCCCTCACCAGGGGAGCGAAAACGAGAATTCACAGATGGTGCTGTCTGATTTTGTATGTACTGGGGTGGTATCCCACCTTGGGACATAACCACCGGGGTAGTGTCCATAGCTGGACCAGAGATATCTATTTGTTTTGCCAATAATCTCTTTTGCCACTCAAAAACTGTCATAGATTGATAGTCCAAAATATCTCGATTATACTTCTTTTTCTTTTTTAGTTTTTGTTCTTTTTCCTCTTTTTCCAATAACTTTAGAAGACCTTTGGATCTATCTAGATATTCCTCATTATTTTTAAAGGGCAATATTTTATCTTTTAAACTTTTAATCTCAATATCTAAGCGATTAAGTTTTAAGCTCTTCCTCTCCACGAGAAAACGTAGAAAGGCAACACCAGCTTCATTGAAATATTTGTACCAACCCTCTAGATCCACCTCACCTTTCTGGGGGCAGACCTCCCACCTCAAGCTGCGAGGGACCATCTGCTGTTTTATATACGTTTCCAAAAATGCAACATCCCATTGGGTATGGATCTCAGATACTATTAGGTTTTTTAACCTCGTAAATAGACCACCCAAATCCCCATCGCCTTCAGCAAAAATCCCTGAAGAAGTCACGTGACGGTGACGAATGCGCAAGGAAGGAAGTGAGAGAGACACTAGGAAGGACGCTGGGACGCACCGTTCGTTTGCTCTATATACTGCTGTATACATTTACTCCTTAATGTGAGTACCCTGTTGTTTTATTTAATAAATTGGATTCGTTCAAACTACTACACTATGGGTTATCATCTCCTTATTTTGTGAGGCACACTTACCCTAGGAACTGGAGCAAGTTATTCATCATTATCTGATTAAGGCTGTAACCTCACAGCCGTGAGGTAAGGGCACATCCATTCATTCACTGGATAACAAGAAGGAAAAGTCACTACACTTGTATGCTTGCACGTGTCACTGGAGTTTGAAGAAAAGTGTTTTTTCTTTAGAACACAGCACGTTTACTATTTTGAATAGTTCATATTGGACATTAGCACTTTTATTTATTTATTTTTTTCATCATTTTTTCACTTGCAATTGCTACGTTTTGTATTGCTGCTAGCATCATTTGCACTTAAACGCACTGCATGGAATACTTATTTTGTTTATATGCTTATTGGACTCATTGAGATTTGCGTTTTTTTTCACTCGGCATGTCACATGGGATTGTGCTTATGTGAATACCTGTAAACTGTATATATTTTTGGCTATATATTTTGGACTGTCACTCTATTTATTATTTTTTCCACTTGGCACATTATATTGTCGTTTTGCACAGCTTCTTTGACCTTTTAGTATTTATGATTGATATTTTTAGCATCTACGATTGATACTTTTATTTTTTGGGCATTTATATATGACTGCTATTTTTATTGCTCATTTTAGTATATCACGCACTTTATTCATTTAAAAGGCACTATTGTACATTTAGTCACTATCCATACTTTCAAACTCTTACTACTATCTCCCTATCTACAAACTTCCCTGTTCCCTTGCCTATTCTCTCCCCTTCCCCCCCTCCCCTCCTTCCCTCCTTCCCCCCTTTACTTTCCTGTATATTGCGCAACACTAAAACCTCCCAATTCATATAGCTTAGGGAGTAGGTCAAGCTCCTCTCCAGTGTTTGCAGCAATTCTTTCATTTTCCTTGTTTGGTTGGTTGGCGCAGAGGTATTTTACACACCATGTATACATATGTCTTTCAGTGGCTGGGATATTTTAGAAGGAAATTCAGATTTTAAACTAGCATGAGTATGGAGTATGTTAATCCTTCTCCTCTGTGTACAGAGGTATATAGGAAGTTGTCCCATTTGGTAAACCTCACCCAAGGCTTCTCCTTTAGCTTAGGTTCACACTAAATGAGGTAAAGAAATAATGTGAGTTCTGCTGAATTCGCACAGTATCATTCCTGCATGTCAGTCCCGACTTCAGGGGCAATTTCAGAGACATCTGTGCGGGTTTAAAATCACATACCATTTTTTTTTCCTTCTCTTCTCTCTCTCTTTCTCTCCCCGCTCCGGGGGGGGGGGGGGGGGGGTGGATAGGAGGCGACGGGAGTCAACCACTGAGGATAATATAAGTTTAACCCCCTTCCCGCCGAGTGTACGCAGATGTGCGTACTCGGCTTCTGGAGGGTATACCGGGATTATGCCCGCACCTGCAGGCATCATCCCGGTACCGTTTTTTAGAGTGGGCGATTGGCTTTCCAGCCATAACAACCGATGTGGCTAAAAGCCGCTCGGCTGTTATGCCGGAGGAGCGGGAGGGGACGTCCCGTCCCCCCCCCGGTGCTCCCGCTCGATCGGGAGCACCGATCTCACATCCGCCACTTCCAGCGGCTAGGGAGGGACTGGAATGACGCAGTAAGTGGTGTCATTCCAGTCTCCTAATTGTAAACATGGAAGCGACGTCACTTCCTGTTTACTCGGCTGCCAATGGCCCCGGATTTAAAAAAATATACAGTATTAAGAATCGCCATTTTCGGTGATCTGAATACTTTGAAGTGTAAAGGAGGGGTGGGAACCCCCGATCCCTCCATAAAGAGTACCTGTCACCACCTATTACTGTCACAAGGGATGTTTACATTCCTTGTGACAGCAATAAAAGTGATCAAATTTTTTTTTTTTTTTTTTTTTTTTTTTCTCAATCAAAGGTTTTATTAATGAAAATGTAGCAAACAATGAAAACATAAGATAAACCAGGGTTTTGCAAAAACATGGCATAAAACAAGGCATATTCATGTAATTTTACATCAAGTATAACAGAAAATTTGTGGCATATTTTGAGGAAGTGGGGGACAGGTGAGGGTAATGGGATTGTGGGATAGGGGGTGCAGAGGAAAAGAGAAGGGGAAGAGGGGAAGGGAGAGGGGAAAAGGCTATGTCATATAAGCACTTGGCAGTATTAATAATATCAATGACACACCAAACAGTGAGATAATGAACAGTGTTGGACTCAAACGAGTCCCTGTGAGCATTGTTTACCTCATATCATTGCTAAAACTATATCAGGTGAAGATTATTAGAAAGTGTTTACAGATACATTGCTTCAATCTTATAACTGAAAAGACTGGTATTCCCTTGAGAGTGTAAATAATAGCCAGGGCTGCCAGGTTCTATGAAAACGGGTGCAGTTTTCCTTTTTCATGGCCACCACCTCTTCCATTTTATACATATAGTGAACCCTGGCTAGCCAGTCTCTGATCCCTGGAACAAGCCTGGATTTCCAGTATAGTGGAATTAGACTCTTAGCTGCTGTCAATAAGTGTCTTGATAATGACTTCTTATATTTACCTATGGAAAGTGAGTTGATGTGTAACAAGCAAGCAGCGGCATCGAAGTTGATCTTAGAATCTGTGATGAGTTTAATCCAGTAAATAATTTTGTTCCAGTACTCTTGTATCAGGGGGCATCCCCACCACACGTGCAAAAATGTGCCTACCTCTCTTTCACAACGCCAGCACACGTCTGAGGATGTGTGAAACCATTTTTTAGTATTGACCGGCGTTGTGTACCACTGTGTGAGTATTTTGTAAGATATTTCTTGGTACTTTGAGCTAAGGGAACACTTGTGCGAAAGAATGCAAGCTTTTTCCCATTGAGCATCATCTAACCCGATGCCAAGATCCGTTTCCCAAGTTTCTTTGTGTTTGTTACTGCTATTTGGTGGTGGGGAGGCTAGCCATTTGTACACCATGGATGTGGTTCCAAAGGTTTGAGAGCCTCTGTAGCATATATCTTCGAGCGGGGTCAACCTTTGATAAAATGACTGTCTGTGTTTGTTATGGAGTAAGAAGCTTTGTATCTGTAAGTAAAACCAAGGGTTCGGGGCAGCGCTGCCCAGTTCTAATTGTAGGGTGTTCAGTGATTTGACCCTATTTCCAAGCATGCAGTGCATAGCCAAAAAGCTTGAATTCGGGCCAGGAGTTGGGAGTAGTCTCTGGTTAAGACCTGGCAGGAAGTCAGGATTGTCGGCCAGCGGAGTCAGTGGGCCTGGTATGGTAGCAAGCTTGTGGTGTGAAGCTATTTTATGCCAAATATGTAAGGTATTGGCTACAAGTGGATGCGTTATTCTTTTGGTGTTTTTAGAGTGTGTGGACCAAGGATAATATGGTAGCTTTGTTTCGCCGTGTTGGAATTCTAAGTGAACCCAGTCTTTTGTTGTGGAATGGCAATGCCAATCAATCAGTCTAGACATGTTCGTGGCGTAGTAATATTTTTTGAAGTCTGGGAGACCAAGTCCCCCTTTATGTTTGGGCCACGTTAGAAGATGGAAGTTTATTCTAGGCTTCCCATCGGCCCAAAGGAATTTTCTTTGTATTGCTAACAGTTTGGAGAAGAAGGAGTTAGGTACTGGGATGGGCAATGCACTAAAGAGATACAACAGTCTCGGGAGTATTGTCATTTTTAATATAGCTGCTCTACCAAACCAGGTAAATCTTTTTGAAGTCCAGTTCTGGAGATCTTTTTGTATGGATCTCAACAGAGGGGTGAAGTTGGCAGAAAAAAGGGAATCTATATTGGGCGTTAATTTTATTCCTAAATACTTAAGCGTGTCCTGTTCCCATTTGAATTTGTAGTTTCCTTTAATTGTGTTGAGTTTTTCAGTTGGGAGGTTCAAGTTAAGTGCTTCGGACTTGGTTTGATTTACCTTAAAATTGGATATGTATCCAAAGGTGGAGAAGGTTTTCAAAAGATTAGGCAGTGAGAGGTGTGGTTGGGTGATAAAAAATAATAAATCATCCGCATAGGCGGCAATTTTGTAGTTTCTGTTATTTAGGGGGAAACCTTTGATGTCGGGGGAGAGATTTATAGTTCTTATGAGTGGCTCTAGTGTTAGAATGAAAAGGAGCGGTGACAAGGGACACCCTTGTCTGGTACCGTTATGAATGTGAATCGGATTTGACATTGTATTATTTACTTTTATTTTGGCCTGTGGATTTCTGTAGAGGGCTTTTATCCAATTTAGCATGTTACCTTCAAGTCCAATATGGGTGCAAGTGGCAAACATATAGTCCCAGGAGACCCTATCGAAGGCCTTCTCGGCGTCCGTAGATACCAGAAGGCCCTCCAGTTTGGACTTGCGTGTATAGTGAATCATATTCAGTGTCTTAATGATGTTATCCCTGGCCTCTCTGCCAGGCATAAAACCTACTTGCTCTGGACCTACGATTTTCGAGAGTAGGGGTTTCAATCTATTGGCTAGAATTTTCGCTAGTAACTTGATATCGATGTTTAGAAGGGAAATCGGCCTAAAATTCGAACAGTCAGTATGGTCTTTATCTGGTTTGGGTATAATCGTTATGTGTGCCGACAAAAGCGTGTTGGAATCGTGTTCGTTGTTAGCTAGGTGATTAAAGGCTTTAAGTAAGGGTTTGGTGAGGAGTTGTGTGAAGGTTTTGTAATATTGTGACGTGAAGCCATCTGGGCCGGGACTCTTGCCTGTTTTAAGTTGTTTGATCGCTTCCACTATTTCTGAAGGGGTGATGGGTTCATTCAGGATCTCTTTGTCCGATGTCTGTAGTGAAGGTAGTTTGCTTTCTGAAAGGAAGTGTCTTACAACATCTGCTCTAGATTGTGAAATGTGTCTTGGTTTGTGTTGGAAGGGTAAGTTATAAAGTTTAGTGTAGTAATCGTGGAAGAGTGTCGCTATTTTTTCCGGATTGTGTTCCAAATTGCCCTCTTTGTTTCTTATTGCATGTACGTGGTTCATTGTCTTCGCATCCCTTAGGGCTCTAGCTAATTGTTTCCCACTTTTATCACCAAACTCGTAAAACACACTCTTACGAAAGAAAAGTGATTTCTGGGATTGAAAATTTAGTATTTGTAACAGGGATTGTCTATGTTTGGTTAGTTCTTCTGCAGCTTGAGCCGTAAGGGATTTCTTATGTAGTGATTCTAATTTGGCAATTTTAAGGGACAAGTCAGCTATTTCTTTATTTCTTTCCTTTTTCTTGCGTGCTCCCCATTTTATAAGAACTCCCCTGATCACACTCTTATGGGCTTCCCAATTGGTGAGAGGGTTGGTGTCAGAGTCGCTGTTGTTTGTGAAATAATCGTCAATGGATTTATGTATGTCTTCCTCTATTGTCTTGTCTGTGAGAAGTGCCGCATTAAGTCTCCAGTTAAAGGGCGTCTTTTGAGGTCGGTCTAGTTTTAAGGTGATTGCTGTAGGGGCATGGTCTGAAATGGTGATGATTCCTATATCAGCTGAGGTTAAATTGATCAGGTCCCTTTGGGAGATAAAAATCAGGTCTATCCTTGAGTACCTTTGGTGTGGTGTGGAGAAGTATGTGAAGTCTTTCCCGGTGGGATGAAGGAACCTCCATGAGTCGACTAATGTCAGGGAATGTAGGAGAGTTTTAATTCTCTTCAGAATTTTATATGATACATGAGAGTACCCTGACGATGTATCTTGTAATGGTGATAATGGGATATTGAAATCGCCACCTAGCACAATGCAACCAGTGGCAAACCATTTAAGTTCAGCTATTATCTTGGTGCAAAAGGTAATATGTGCCTTGTTCGGGAAGTAGACATTCGCCAGGGTTATTGGGTTGCCTTCCCAAGTGCCCTTGAGAAAGAGATAACGACCACCCGGGTCCGTTAGTTGATCAGATATCTGAAAGGGGGAATTTTTGTTCACTAAAATGGACACACCCTTGGTCTTGGCTAATGGATTCGTGGCGTGATATGCCTTTGAGAAGGTATTGTCAGTGAGTCTGGGTATGTTTTGGCCTTTAAAATGAGTTTCCTGAAGAAAAATTATAGCAGGATTCGATTTTTTAAGCTCTCTAAGTACTTTGGATCGTTTTTCTGGGGTATTGAGTCCATTTATGTTGTGCGAAATTACTACCGGGGATTTCCCCAAAGAGGAGTATGCCATTGTAAGTATAGGCTAAGGGAGAGTGGGGGAAGGGGGTGAAAAAAGAGAAGAAGAAAAAAAGGGGGGGGAAGGGGGGAGGTGTGGGGATGGGGGTAGGGGTATAAACGGTGGTAGGGAGGGTGGTGGGCAGGTTTACCCGGGGGATGATGGAGAAGGATTAGTTATAGGGTGTAAGGTAACCCTACACGAGTCTTTGCTCAGAAGCACTGACGAGTGATTCTGAGCTGGGTATCTGGTGTGGGCAATTGCACACCGAGAGCGACTCTGGGGGGTTGGTGGGAGGTACGCCCGTAAGTGTACGTAGATAAAGTAGGTTTACAAACGTGTCTCCGGAGGATGGTGTACAAGAGAGACCTATTCAAAAGCTTGTACAAAAATCAACACAATTCTGTAGCCTTGTTGTGTATATTAATACATCAGTATGTCTGGAATTATCAGTTGGAGCACTCGGGAATGCTGAGTGCATCCAACGAGTTATAACTCCGAACATATATAGTGAAAGACCTTTTGAAAGGGATGCTCTATGCTGTTATATTCAAAAAAACCTAAACATTTCAAATTTGTTTGAAAAAAATAAATAAAAATAAACTGAACTGAACTCTTTGTTAACAAGACTCACATTCACAATTTCGCTAGTGGGGTATCCACCTTTAGATTTTGATGTGTAATGTGAGACCTGAATGCCATCACTCGCTAATTTAAGACGATGAGCTAAAAAGAGAAGAATGGTTAAGCAATATGTGTAAGAAGGCATAATATAAGTAAACCAATACAACTGGTCCAAAGTCAAAAAAAGTATAAATTCTGCATGTACAGTTTGCAGTGGGTCCAAGTTATTTGGACATGTGTCACAGGTTTTGGTCCGTCTGGTCTGCATCATGGCAGCATTGCGGTTGTGTTTCAAAGGTGACTTAGAGACTGCAAACCCTCATGACTATGGTGCTGCAAGGTGGTGGTAGAACAGAAATCAGAGGGCTCTGTTTTAATGTTACAGTAACCATCTCTGAGTAACGCGCCGCGTTCAGCGGGTCTATAAGCTCATCCCACTCCAGGAGCAGGTATGATCACATAAAGCGTTCTGCTGGTATTAATAGTCTTGCAGGTAGAAACTACTATCAAGTGAAATACCATCCGTTAGCGCTAGTGTTGGTTCTATGATGCGTTCAATTCTGTACTTGGGCAGCGTTCATTTTCTGTAACTTCAGTCTGTAGCAATGTGGCTATGCCGCCAAGATATAGAACTGCAAATGGGTGAGCATGTCAGGGGAGATAAGTGATCAGACCAAACTGAAGCAACCAGGTTAACGTAACCAACTTTTGTCTGCCACATCTCCCTTTAGTGGTGCGAAATGATATATTAATCTGTCTTATCCGTACATCTCTGACTGAGGGATCATTTAACATAAGCAGTTCAGTGCATAGCTAAACTGACATCAGAGTGACTCGAGTTGAGCTAAGTTGTCTTCTTATACAGCATAGCGTCCATCCATAATTGAGGAATAGTTGCTGCAATTTCAGCATCATGGTCACATTTGAGGGCCCTTGGCGGCGGGGGAAGGGTAGTTGCGCCTGGATGAACTACCTCTGATTCTCCCAAGGTGATAGGGAGATTTCGCTGGGGAAGGGTCTGATGCAGGAATCACATTGTTGATAAGAGGCGGCAGCCTGTACTCAGAATACCAATCGGGCAGGTCTATAGGTGCAATATGTAAGTTTTCAAAGAATTTAGGTAATTCTTCCGGCACTCTGAGTAGGTGCTGTTTGCCGTTGAATGTGGCTTGGAGAGCAAAGGGGAATTTCCACCTATAAGCAATTCTCTTCTCCTGAAGGACAGCCAGTAACGGTCTCAAGGCTCTTCTGTTTCTCAGCGTAATTGGTGAGAGATCCTGGAAGATCTGAACTGTGTCATCATTAAAAGGAATTTGGTCATTTGTCCTGGCCTTCTGTAGAATCTCCTCTTTCAATGGGTAATTTGGCAGACAACAAATGATGTCCCTGGGAGGATTGTTGTCTTGTGCTCTAGGCCGCAGAGCTCTGTGAGCCCTGTCATATTCTATGGGTGAGTCAGCAGGCCTGCCCAGTAAGCCATTAAAGATGGAGGACAGAGCAGGCTTAATCTGCTCTGGGGCGATGGTCTCAGGGACACCTCTCACTCTAATGTTGTGTCTCCTTCCTCTGTTGTCGAGGTCCTCGATCTGTCTGTTCATTTCTAGCATCTGTGTGGAATGGGTTTCTGAAATATCATCAAGTCTCATTAAGGCTCTGTCTCTCCTCCTGCCTGCTCTCTCTGTCACCGCTATTTGCTCTGTGAGTCTAAGCAATTCAGTTTTAATGTCTGTTATAGCTGCAGAGAATGAGCTTTTAATATCAGCTGCTATTTCAGTCATGGTAGTATATGTAAGTGGAGGGTCAGATGCAGTGTTACCTCTGCTGGAGTCTTCCGACGCTGGTAAGGATATCTCATCATCCTCCCTTTCTTCTCTCCCGCCTGCTCTGTATGTCGGCGCCATCTTGGGGCTGCAGTGTTCGCCGCTGTAGCGGTATTTGCTGAGGCCGTGCGCTAGCTGTTTGTCTTTTGGGGTTCCAGATGAACGCAGGGAGTGGTTGTGGGGTCCTTTCTTGTTGTGGCTGGGCATGTTCGGTCTGTTTGCAGGCTATTTTCGGCGAACGGTCTCCCTGCACACCGGAGCTCTCCTAGTCAGCGTCCATTCACGCTGCGCGCCAAGCCACGCCCCCCCAAATTTTACTTTATTTTTTTAAAACAATTTATTAATTTAAAAAAAATGTTGCGTTTAAAACACCGCTGCTCAAATACCGCGTGACATAAAATATTGCAGCAATCGCCGTTTTATTCTCTAGAGTCTCTGCTAAAAAAAAATATATATATATATAATGTTTTGGGGTTCTAAGTAATTTTCTATAAAAAAATATGGATTTTAGCTTGTAAACACCAAATGTTAAAAATAGGCTTAGTCATGAAAGGGTTAAAGGGCAAGAGATTTTATTTTATGGTATTGTTTATATGTGATATATTTGCAAAATGTTGATTGTAATTGGTGAAAAAATGTTTTTTTAATTATAAAAAAAACAAAAAAAAAACACATACCATGTGAACCAGGGCTTATTCATTGTTTGAAGATGGTGTAGTTCTTGCCTTGGAAAGCCAGTTGATGTTTGCTGTTTTCAGGGTTTTATTACTGGTCCAAGTATCCTCTATTCTATTTAGTGATCATAAAAATAACTTTATCCTTGGCTTTTAAGTGAGCAAGAAGTTACCTACTCACTGTTCTATTCCCAATTCTGCAAACAGTTAGTTTGTTTACAGACCTCCATCAGGGTAAGAAAAGCGCAGGATGTTTCAGGTTGAAAACTTAGGTGACTCTTGTCCCGAAATTTTCTTTTCTCTGGGTCCCGTACAGTCTTGAATATCCATATTATTATCTGGGGCTGATTAAAATGAGGACATGTGTTTAATGTGTAGAGAGGCGAGCCCATGTCACTGTGTTTATTAGCAGTTTAAGCCAGATTTTTGACGGTGATGGCTTGACAGAAGAAAATCAGTGTGTTGGTCTGAGGAGCAAACCCTAAGGCCTAGGCTTGATGCAGGAAGCAGTTGTGTGGCATTTAAATAGGCATATAAATAGACTCACAGTAATGGTGGAACCCATGCATGAGGAATTGCTGTCTTCTGTGAAACTGTTCCCTTCCTTTAAATAAAAGTGGGCTGCCATGCCCTTAAAATGCAGTCTAGACTGGCACAACTTTTTGGAAACAAATGCATCACCTGAGTTTAATCACCCCGAGCTTTGCAAGAGTTCTGGATACCAGACATTTAACAACTGAATTACACTCATCAGAGTCATATTAGGGTTTGAAATGCAGTGACTCGGTGAAAATGAAAGTGATGCAGTAAAAAAAAAATCATTGGACCATCTCGGGTTCACATGTGATTGACTTTAAGTACACAGAAAACTTTATGATAACCTTTTTACCTGTGAGGAAAGAATATAAAGCCTCCACCCCCACCGGGGTATTAATATAACTCATCTAAGGCAATAAACCTACCTTACGCTGATGACTCCTCATTGGTTACCAACATATAAGAACCTTTAAAGAGGAAGTAAACCCTTTCAAACCACTTTGACCTACAGGTAAGCCTAGATTAAGGCTTACCGGTAGGTCCAAGCAATATCTCCTAAACCTATATGGTTTAGGAGATATTTGCCCGAAAATGGGCACCGCTGTCTACGGCGCATGCGCCGTAGACAGCGGCGCGCAGGCGCACTAAATGCGGCAAGTCCAAGAATGGATTTGCCTAATTTGTCGACTCCCGTGCGCATGCGCGGGAGTGACGTCATCGCGGCTTCGCCGAATGGCAGCGGCGGAGCTGAGAGACGCGACTCCCGTGCGCATGCGCGGGAGTGACGTCATCGCGGCTTCGCCGCTGTGATTCGTCGTAGCTGCGAGACGCCACCAGCAAGATGGATGCGGTGGACTACAGGGACAGCGGCGACTTCGCTGGCTCCTGTGTCAGGTAAGTGACACATAATGAGCTACTATGCGATGCATAGTAGTCCATTATGCTTTACCTTTGCAGGGAAAAAAAGAGGAAGTAAACCCATCAGGGTTTACTTCCTCTTTAAGCCTCTTGAGTCTTGACATCACTATTGTCTTTAGGATTCAGTCTTTCCCTGAAATTACAGTCTTTGGTGACTTTTTGAAATCGGGCTGTTTTGAGCAACCTGCTTAAAGCGGAGGTCCACCCTAAAATGGACCTCCGCCCCTCCGGCGCCACAATTGGCACCTTTCAGGGGGGAGGGGGGAGGGGGGTGCAGTTACCTGAATAATCCAGGAAAAATCCACCCACTTCCGGGATAGCTCTCTGCGGAAAGGGGCGTAGATTACGCCCCTTTCCGCAAGTGCCCGCCCCTTTCCACAAGTGCCCCGCTGCCTGCTGGGAAAACACACAGATCCCAGAGGCAGTGGGGACCGTCCTTATTGCGCAGCGCGGCTCGCGCATGCGCAGAAGGGAACCGGGAAATGAAGCCGAAAGGCTCCATTTCCTGATTCCCATACCCAAGATGGCGGCGGCAGCACCCGAGAAACGATCTACAGATCGGCTTCGGGTGCCGACATCGCGGGCGCGCTGGACAGGTAAGTGTCACTATTTTAAAAGTCAGCAGCTGCAGTATTTGTAGCTGCTGGCTTTTTAAAAAAAAAAAAAAAAAAACGCGGAGTCCCGCTTTAAGTCAGAGGAATGAAGTGACCACTGAAAAATAGGAGACCAGTTAATATCTAATGATCAAAATCTCCTGGCAGGGACTCCAGATTCTCATTACTGTAACATGGGGATAAAATGGTGTTAGAACAGCCGTCTCCTATGTCTTTATTCATTGCATTCATCTGATCTCTGGTAACCTAGCCACTCAAGCATCCCGTGGCCCTTGGTTGGCCACAGGATTTGCCCTTAAAAAAGTGAATTAATATTTTGGGCTGCAAGGCAACTGCTTAAAAAATTGACAATCTCCTCTAACTTGGCGTTCATGTTGCTCACGGGTCTATCAGATTCGGGTTGTTGGTCCCGATTTCTGTGAGTCCTTGGAACTTCTGGCTCAGACTGATTAGATACCTCACAGTCAGAAGCACTGTTTCTGTTCTGGCGTGGTGGTCTGGGCCTTGGTTGCACTGGATCTTCCAGAGGGTTTTGGGGAGCTCTAGGGTGTGGTGGATCCCTATTTACCTGTGGGGGTCCCTGATGTAAAGGATATTGGGTAGAGTGAGGATTTCCACCCTCTGGGTAAATCTTGGCCTTTGGGGGTATTCCCTTTTTAGTTTCTCCTAAACCTCAAGCCCTGTTCCCTTTGAGGATAATCATGACATGGCCTCTGCTCCCTCCTCCTGACTGGTGGGGTATCCAGTGTCCCCCTGGGGGGGGGGGGGTGTTATGTGGCATATCTGACTACCTCAGAATATGCTTTCCTTCTTTTATCAAAATGAAACAGTCAAGGGAAAATGTGAGTTTCTGCCACAAACTTGGTTACAGGTTCATGCCTTTCTCGTACTCCCTGTTCTGTTGGATAGAGCACAAATTATCACTTTCACCAACCATTCTTGTGAGCACCCCAAGTAGTAGTCCCTTGCTAAACTAATTTTGATGTACGTTTTGATAGTATTCTGGCTCCTTCTCTGCTAGGTGGTAGGCACTTTTGAGTACAGCCAGAAATTCAGTGGGGCTTTGGTGATTGGCACATTTCAGATTATAGGCAGCAGCTCTAGCAGTGATGTTTTTTGTAAGGGCCGAATCCCAGATGACAGTTGTGTTTTAATTTCTTGCCAGGAAGTACCGTACAGACTTTTTAAAGATCCAAAGCATTTACTGTATTTGGTTTCAAAAACCCACGGCAAGAAATTAATCCTAGACTGGTCGTCATCATCCAGACCTAAAACTGAGAGGGTGATTTCATAGGCCTCAAGATGGTCAGTAATGGACCCTTTCTTCATAAAAATAGGGAAGATCCTTTTTCAAAAACTTTATGATTTTGGAGGCGTCCTGTATATTTAGGGGTGTATGTCTCTTTATCTGAGCCTTGATGTGACTCATACCTGCATACCCTCCCATCTTTTGAACTTTAGAATGAGGGACAATTGAGGGAGTAAGTAAGCTGTGGCGCACATAACGGCAAACTGGGTGAGGCCAAAGTCTTAATGATGGGAGGGGCTTAAGGGGCGCATGTCAGGAAAATCTCCTGGTCACCTTAGATCAATCAAGACTCCCGGTCCGTAGCCAGGAAGAAGCTTTATTCAAAGGTATCGATACATATGGGTGAAATCCTTACATGCATGGATTCAAGCGAGGAGTCACACCCGGTGACCACGGGCTCAGCCTTTAATAGTAGTGTAAAGAGGAAGTTACAGGAGTCATAAGTCTCTAGATGTATGCTGGCAGTTCACTGGACTTAACTTTATTGTCTGCGTCAGCAAACCTTACAATCTTAGAATATTACCATATATAGTTATAAGAAAGAAAAACAACGCTTGGGTGTGTGCATGATATAATCGCAATCTTGAGATCCTTCTTAAGTGTCCTTAATTTAGCCTATAAGATCAAGAACAGGCACAAACAGTTCTTGATAACTCCAACATTTCCCTCTTTAGGGCTGTTCTTCATCAGCGGTGGTTTTCAAACAGTCTTTCAACCTGGTCATCATCAATCAGTTTCAGCTCCAACATCATCATAAGTTTCATCTGAGGCAAGGACTGTCTGATACTACACTGTTTTATCCAGTCAACATTCTTATTTATCATGCTCCGGCAGAAGAACAGAGACTCAAACCCTGCTGCCACTTGGTTCCTGTCCTTAAACTCATTTGGCACTCCCTGCAGGACCCCTATCATCAATATAGACCTGGGAATCAAAATACGCTTTCGGAGAAGTGTCTTTGCACTCTCGTGGGTGGCTTTCCTTCCACAGGGATTCTGAAAGGAGACGTATGGGCATAGCTAGCTTGACCAAAGCGCAATCCCCTCGGGCATTGGCTGGGATATTGGCTCTCCACTTCCTGTCACCACCCAACCACCAAACATCAGCCTTCTTGGTATCATGTTCAACCACTCTCATTCTCTGGGAGTGTAAAACAAGACTAGTTACCAGGATACGCCATGACTGCTGGGGGTATTTGAGGTCTCTGAACCTGGGGACACAACAAACTCAAAGTATGACAGGATGTATTAATATTAGGTGTGTAACCCTTTTTGTATAGTTTCAACATGCATTGTAGTCCTTCAAGATCAGTTAGATGATCAAACGGAAAGGGTACTGTAGCCAAGTTAGGCCTGGCTCCAGCGCATACCAGGCAATTTTCCCTTTTTAATGTCCTTGCTGCATGCCTCAGACATTCCTGGAACTCATTCTCTTGGTATCCTGTCTCCAGGTCAGATTAGTGAACCTAACCACAGGGCCCATTTTCTCTACTACTGTTTTTGGTGGCCCTTCTTTCTCCTCTTCAATCTGGGGTCCTGTCTCATTTTCCCTTTTAACTGCAAGAAAGGAACCCACCATGGGATCAGTTTCAGTGACATATATGCAGATGGCAAACAGTGTCAGAACCCCGACTAGGGGACCAGTCAGTGAGATCAGCAATGGATTATAGTTCCTCTGGTGATTGCAAAGGGAGTTTGCAGCTCTTGTTACTGATGGCCTGGTCTTTGGTCCTTTTAGCAGGTTCTCGTACTCCTGCATAAGGCTCTCATGGGTTGCTATACCCCCAATCTGGGTTAGCCATTGTCCATAGATAATTCCAGGAGGCACAATCGGTTCCCTATAACAGATAACATATAGGTTCTGTGCTTGTTGATAACTTCCACGGTCCACCAATTGACACACGTCAACAAGTATCGTAATCATCACCCCCTCCTCAAAAGTTAGATTTAAAAACGGTTTCTTCCACAGTGTAGGGTCTCCCTTCAGAACCAAGATGTTTTGAGACCCACATTAAACTCACCAGAGTCCCTGCAATAAACACTGTCCCTTTCATCCTGACTGTTGCTCCCCAAGGGGTAGGGTGGTGGAGACTTCACTGGTTGGAGGCGGGTTGTACCTATCGATCAACCCCCCCTTTGTAGCCAGACTTCCTGGGTTGCCACAGTAACCTTTTCCTACTCTGCCTGAAAAACCTTTTTAAAGTGGGACTGGTGAATCCAAGTGGATCTTTCTGCTATCCTTACTGTGGTAGGGGTGGTCAGAAGGACCTGGAAAGGCCCTTCCCATCTGGGTGTGTGCCAATGCTTAATGAGCTTGATCAGTACCCAATCGTCTACTTGAACTTTCTCCTCTGTACTGCTCCTTCTGGAAATGAACAAACATCATTCATTTGTTTCTGTTTCAACAATTTAGTCATACATTCTGACAAACTTTGTTCTGCTTCTTCCCCTGATGATATATCTGGAAATAAGGGTATTTTATATGGCCTACCATGCATCATTTTGAAAGGACTCAATCCTTCCTTATTAGGTGTAATGTACATGCTGAGAACAGCTAATGGTAAGCAATACATCCAATTCTTCCCTTTTTTTTCTTGCATAGCTTTTATAATGCCCCATACACATGATCAGAAATTTGGCCAGCAAAGGACTGATGAGAGCTTTTGGTCGAAAAAATGCGATTGTGCGTATGCTCCACGGACTTTTGCTGGCGGAATTTTGGCCAGCAAAAGATTGAGAGTGTGTTCTCAAGTTCTCGGTCGAAAAAGTTCCTATCCGAAAATGCGTTCATGTGTATGCAATTCCGACACGCAAAAACTCACGCATGCCCAGATTCAAGTACGAGATGGAAGCGATCGGTCTGGTAAAACTACAGTTCGTAATGAACATAGCACATTCGTCGCACTGAATTTGTTTTAATAGTTGAATGCAGCGCATTCTCTTCTTTAACCACCTCAATACAGTGCAGTTACACCCCCTTCCTGACCAGACCAATTTTCAGCTTTCAGCGCTCTCACACTTTGAATGACAATTACTCAGCCATCCAACACTGTATCCATATGAAACTTGCGTCCTTTTTTTCACACAAATAGAGCTTTCTTTTAGTGGTATTTAATCACTAGTGGGTTTTTTATTTTTTGTGCTATAAATAAAATAAAACGTAAATTTTGTGAAAAAAATGCCTTTTTCTTAGTTTCTGTCATAAATTTTTGCTAATTAGTAATTTTTCTTCATAAATTTTGGCCAAAATTTATACTGCTACATATCTTTGGTAAAAATAACCCACATTAGTATATATTATTTTGGTCTTTGTGAAAGTTATAGAGTCTACAATCTATGGTGCCAATCACTGAAAATTGATCACTTCTGATCAGGCCTTCAGTACATCAGGTGAACCTAATTTCTTGAGACTCTAACTAGTCAGGAAAGTACAAATACCCCCCAAATGACCCCTTTTTACAAAGTAGACATCCCAAGGTATTAAGTAAGTAGCATGGTGAGTTTTTTTAAGTTGTCATTTTTCCCACAATTCTTTGCAAAATGAAGATTTTTTTTTTTTTTTTTTTTTTTTTTTACTAAATTGTCATATCAGGTTATTTCTCATACACAGCATATGCATACAACAAATTACACCCCAAAATACATTCTGCTACTCTTCCCGAGTACGGCGATACCACGTGTGTGAGACTTTTACACAGCCTGGCCACATACAGAGCACCAACATTGATGTAGTACCTTCAGACGTTCTATGAGCAAAAATTACGCATCTCATTTCTCAACCACCTATTACACTTTTGAAGGCCCTGGAGTACCAGCACAATGGAATTTCCCATAAAATTACCCCATTTTGGAAAGCAAACACCCCAACGTAAAATCTGTGAGGCATAATGAGTCTTTTGAACGGTTCATTTTTTTCCAGAAGTTTTTGGAATATGTGGAAAAAAATTAAAACGCATTTTTTTTTTTACACAAAATTGTCAATTTATAAGATATTTCTAACACATAACATGTATATAGCAAAAATTACACCCCAAAATACATTCTGCTACTCTTCCCGAGTACGGCGATACCACGTGTGTAGGACTTTTACACAGCCTGGCCACATAGAGAGGCCGAACATTGAAGTAGTACGTTCAGGCGTTCTAGGAGCATAAATCACACATCTCATTTCATTCCTACCCATCACACTTTTGAAGGTCCTGGAGCACCAGGACAGTGAAATTACCCACAAAATAACACCATTTTGGAAAGTAAACACCCCAACGTATATTCTATGAGACATGGGCTGCAAATAGGTACTCGGGTACTCTGATGGCCTGGTGACAGGTACTCGGGTACTCTGATGGCCTGATGACAGGTACTCGGGTACTCTGATGGCCTGGTGACAGGTACTCGAGTACTCTGATGGCCTGGTGACAGGTACTCGGGTACTCTGATGGCCTGGTGACAGGTACTCAGGTACTCTGATGGCCTGGTGACAAGTACTCAGGTACTCTGATGGCCTGGTGACAGGTACTCTGATGGTTTGGTGACTGGTATTTGGGTACTCTGAAGGGCGGTGACAGGTACTCATATGGACTGTGACAGGTACTCGGGTACTCAGATGGACTGTGACAGGTACTCGGGTACTCAGATGGACTATGACAGGTACTCGGGTACTCTGATGGCCTGGTGACAGGTACTCGGGTACTCTGATGGCCTGGTGACAGGTACTCGGGTACTCTGATGGCCTGGTGACAGGTACTCGGGTACTCTGATGGCCTGGTGACAAGTACTCAGGTACTCTGATGGCCTGGTGACAGGTACTCTGATGGTTTGGTGACTGGTATTTGGGTACTCTGAAGGGCGGTGACAGGTACTCATATGGACTGTGACAGGTACTCGGGTACTCGGATGAACTGTGACAAGTACTCGGGTACCCTGATGGACTGTGACAGGTACTCGGTACTCTAATGGACTGTGACAGGTACTCGGTACTCTAATGGACTGTGACAGGTACTCGGGTACCCTGATGGACTGTGACAGGTACTCGGGTACCCTGATGGGCCGTGACAGGTACTTGGGTACCCTGATGGGCCGTGACAGGTACTCGGGTACCCTGATGGGCCGTAACAGGTACTCGGGTACCCTGATGGGCCGTGACAGGTACTCGGGTACCCTGATGGGCCGTGACAGGTACTCGGGTACCCTGATGGGCCGTGACAGGTACTCGGGTACCCTGATGGGCCGTGACAGGAACTCGGGTACCCTGATGGGCCGTGACAGGTACTCGGGTACTCTGATGTGCCGTGACAGGTACTCTGATGTGCCGTGACAGGTACTCGGATACTCTGATGGGCCGTGACAGGTACTCGGGTACTCTGATGTGCCGTGACAGGTACTCTGATGTGCCGTGACAGGTACTCGGATACTCTGATGTGCCGTGACAGGTACTCGGGTACTCTGATGTGCCGTGACAGGTACTCGGGTACTCTGATGGGCCGGGACAGGTACTCGGGTACTCTGATGGGCTGGGACAGGTACTCGGGTACTCAGATGAACTGGGACAGGTACTCGGGTACTCTGATGGGCTGGGACAGGTACTCGGGTACTCTGATGGGCTGGGACAGGTACTCGGGTACTCTGATGGGCTGGGACGGGTACTCGGGTACTCTGATGGGCTGGGACAGGTACTCGGGTACTCTGATGGGCTGGGACGGGTACTCGGGTACTCTGATGGGCTGGGACAGGTACTCTGATGGACTGTGATTGACAGGTACTATGAGGGGTGGTGACAGGTCCTCTTTATTGGGGGGAGGGGGGCAATCAGTATGTTTGGTGTACACTGTATGCGGTAACGAGATGTTACCGCAATTTCCTCCTCACACACGATCGGTGTGTGAGGAGGATAACCCGGTAACATCCCGTTACCGCGGTTTGTTTACATTTTAGTGATCGGCTGTGAAAGGATCACAGCTGATCACGTGGGTAAACAGCCGGCCAATGGCTGTTTACCAGCGTCGGTGACGAGCAGTGTTCCCGGGGAACACGCCGCCACCGACATGCACGCGCAGCGCGATCGCGCGCATGCGCCGTGCACGTTCGGGGGGTGTGACCATCTGTGATCGGCCGTGACTTCATCACGGCCGATCACGTGGTAAACAGCCATAACGAATGGCTGTTCACCCCCTTCGGTGGCAAGCGGTGTCTCCGTGACACGCCGCCACCGAAGAAACAGGGATGCGCGCGCACGATCGCGCGCATCCCTGTTTAAACGGGAGGCCGTCATATGACGGCCTCCCGCCACAATAGGTGCGCCGCCTGGCCGTCATTTGACGGCCGGCGGTCAGCTACTAGTTAAAATGCTAGAAGAATGACGTTTTGCTGCTCATATTCACACAGAGTTCTCACAAACTTTTCTTTATTATTTCTCCTGATCTCATGAATCCTTTTATTTTTTTATTTTTTTATTTTTAAAGCCAGATCTCCATAATAATGTTTGGATCTTTATTTATTTGTTTATTTTAATCAAGAACTCGGAATATTTAGTTTGGAATATTTTTTATTTTATTTTTTGTCGAGTTTAAATAACAAAATTATCTTGTCTTTTTAAAGCGGTTGGTTGGTGTCCCTTGTTAATTTGACATTGTATTTTTGAAATGTACCTGTCTACTCACAAACTGTCCTATTTGAAGAAAAACACATAAGCAAGTATTTTCAACCAAAAAATCTCCATTTATTCTGGCTGATAACAAAATAATCTGCTGGGATTTGTGAAGCCTTTCTACCCCAGGGAACACATCAACTATTTGGAAAATAAAATTTGTAGCTTCAGAAGTCCATATAATGGGGAGCACAATCTGGTCTAGGACTCCCAGAGATCATGAACAGCAGCAGATGGCATATATGTCCCCAGACTGTGGTACTACCACAGCCTGACTCTTCTGTCAGACCAGACTGAACCCAGGCCATTACTTTCCTGTCTAACTTGTAGCCTTCCCTGCAGCCTTCCTTGGAGACTGTGGCTCTGGAGGTGGACGTGTGGCAGGAGGAGGAGGAGGATGGGCAAGGGTAAATAAGTGCATGTTATCACTTATTTGGCCACTCAACCCCTTCTGAATGGCCTCAATAACAACATTTTCACCCCTGAGGCATTGGCCCTCCTCCATTTGCTGCAATTTAGCAGCTACATAGCAGCCATAGGCCTCTTCAGCATCTGGGGGGGGCTTTTCAGGGCCGCATTAGCATCCTTAATGAGGCCCATTGATGCCTCCTTCATGTTACTCCCCCTCCTGGTCATTTTTGTTGGAAGGTGGAGGGGAGGCACCTGGGATTGGGTGAGGCTACAGGGCCCTTCCACCTCCTGGCTAACATTTACCCCCACCTCCTCCTGGCTGCCACATTCCAGAGCCTCGTCCTGGCTGAGGTCTTACTGTGTATGAAAAAGGGACATTTTTTATCTTTAGTTTTTGATTCATCAATCACACCCAAATTTCAGCTCATGACTGTTGCAAATTGAATGTTAATAAATAGAAAAGACCATCATTCTGACCGCAGCATTTTTCATTCTTGTCACACTCATTTTTTGGCCCCTACTGTCAATTGATATTTCAAACACTTTTTGTTAAATCATTAATTTGTTAGCAAGACTAACATCTAGTTAACAACAATGATTTTTGCACAATAAATATGTTAAAAAAAAAAAAAAAATACTATACCTGGCTCCAGCTGTGCTCCTCAACTTCTTCCAGGATGGAAGGCCCAGGCTGGTCCTTGGTAGCCTCAGCTGGGGTTGAGGGAAGGGTGGATGGAAGTGTAGAAAGTGATTCCCTGGCTTCAATCTGGTCTTCCAGAAACCGCATCCTGCTGTAGTAACACAAACTGGGTACATACACATCCTCTGCTGCAGCTCCTGATCTCATGGAAGCCTTGACCTTATTAAGCTCCTTCCTATATGGGCTTCTCAAGCTACCAATTTTCCTATCCACAAACTCTATGTCTGCGTCGGGGACCTGCATTTGCAGTTTCTCAAGCGATGCCCTCCTAGTTTAATTTGATATAAGTGGTTTTTAGCCTCCCACAAATTTCGCATATCCCTGTATTTGTCTGAAGTGGCTCATGAATTCAGGGTCTTTGAATTGTTTCATATTTGCTGCAAGACAAAAACACAAAATATCAGGCTAAACTCTCCCAATCGTATCCCAATATAGGCCTCAATCTAGAATCAGTATAGGCCACTGATGTACCAAAGTTAAGATGTTACCTTTGTTAGAACATGCATCCTCCTTCCTCAGCACACCGAACGTACGTGCACTGTGCATGCGTGAAACTCCGCCTGCGTCGCCCGCCCCTGGCGTTCTTTCTTGAAAATTCCCCGCCCTGTCTCTTTTGTCGCAGTGGGAGAGGAACATGGCGGAGACACAGCAGGTGGCCACTACTACTAGTAGTAACAAAGAGGAAAGCCCAGAGGCAGATACGTTCCGATCCAGGAGGAGGGTTAAGGCCTCCAATATGTCCTTTGAAGAGATGGTGGAGATGGTCCACATATTGAAGAGGGCCTACTGTGATGGGAAGAATGGACCGTACCTAAACCCCAATCTGCGAAAGGCCAAAATCATGACGAAAGTGGTGAAGAGTCTGCAGTGGAAATTTTGGGATATGACGATCCAAGGAGCAATTAGGGAAATGCTGGTCAAACCTAACATTAAGGGAGCATGATCAGTACAGAAGGATAACGAAAGTGCTTCAAAAAAAGTAAGTAGTTGTGGTGTGTTCCTATTATGATTATTAACTTGCATGTGCTTTTCTTTACTGCTGTACAGTTTTAAATGGCTTTTAAAAGGAGCACTAGTGTTGGACACCAGAGCACATTTGTTAGGGTGACCCACACAGGTGCTTCAGTGGATACTTGGGGTGTCTCCATGTGTGAAACTTGTCCAAATAAGGTAAGTATTCCAGCTTAGTTAAGGGAATTAATCATGTCTTCATCTTGGAACTCTTCCCAAACAGACAATTGTACCCCGCTTCCAAGCAATGTTTCCCATTCATATTTCAGTCCACAAATATCTGTGTGCTAAGTATACCTTTTTGTTTTATTCTCATAGGGGAGAAAAGATTCGGTCTGTCGGAGGACAATTGGAACCCCTCACCTCAGGAAGAAGGGGAGCAGAGGACTGTGGTACCTCAGGATCTGGAAGGAGAGGTGGAAGAAGCGCTCAAATTTGGCACCACAACAGGTCAGTGTCAGACACCACAGATTCGGGTAATGGATGTATGCCTGCAATACATGGTGTGTATTTTTATTTTAGGTGATGTGCAGGTTGTGGTACCAGAATCGAGAAAATTTCATCAGTGACAGTGCACAATGGCTTATCCGGGAAATCATGTCTTGTAGTTGCGATTTGGACCTTATGAAAGAAAAAAACCAAGGAGATTAGACAAAAAAGACTAAAGAACATGATTGATGTATTAGAGCAGGCATGTCCAAAGTCCGGCCCGCGGTCCAGTTTTGAACGGCCCGCCTGGTTATTTAAACATATATATCTTTTGTGGCCCCCGGCAATCTCCCAGCGCCGGGGCCACAAACGATATATAGTCCGGCTGCCTCGGAGGCGGGACGAGTGCCATGCACACAGGAGGAGAATTTCCTGTTTACACGGCAGCCTGTGTAATTGGAAGTCCCGTCTCTGCCATTGGACGACTGTGCTGTCCATCAAAGGAGGCGGGACTTTCTCTTAAAGAGGCCGCTGTGTAAACAGGAGATTCTCCTGTAGAATGTCTTTGGCGCTCTTCCTGCCCTCCATGGCTGCACTGATGGTAATGGTGGCTGCATTCCTGGCAATTGCAATAGTGGAGCTGCATTCCTGGCAATGGTGGGTGAAATTCCCGGCAATGGTACCTGCCTTCCTGGCAATGGTGGGTGAAATTCCTGGTAATGGTGGGTGAAATTCCCGGCAATGTTGGCAGCATTCCCGGAAATGGTGGCTGCATTCCCGGAAATGGTGGCTGCGTTCCCGGCAATGGTGGCTGCATTCCTGGCAATGGTGGCAGCATTCCCGGCAATGGTGGCAGCATTCCCGGCAATGGTGGCAGCATTCCCGGCAATGGCGGGTGCATCCCTGGCAATGTTGGGTGCATCCCTGGCAATGGTGGGTGCTGAATTCCTAGCAATGGTGGGTCTGCAGATGGACACTGACCCTTGTTTTGCTTCACAGTTCTTTTATTTAAAATGTTCTTTATATATATATATATATATATATATATATATATATATATATATATATATATATATATATAAAGGCCAGTATGGTGGCTTGGAATTATGGGAGGAGCCCGGTGGGGTATATAACCAGCCCGTTCGCCTGTCTTTTTTTTGTCGGTTCCGGTGCGCGATATTTGATACGTCAGAAATAAAGGGCCGACTGTTCGAGACCATTCGCAGTGAGTTGTGTTCGTGAGTTCCCGTGTTTGTTAGTCCCGATTGTGTCCTTGTTGTCAATTGTCTCGTCTTTCTAAAGCGTTCGTGTGTTTTCCCGAACGAGTGTTTCCTGAGTGTCGCATACTCAAAGAAATTTCTGTTGTCATACAACACATCTGGGCAGGCTGTCGCAGGTAGGGCTTCGGCACCCATTTTTCATTTCATGTTTTCTATGTCACTTAAACACGATATCCTGAACTCACGAACCTCTCACTTTACATTTCACGAATGTTTTAAATCATGTCACCCTTACTTGTTACCTCATGTCACTACTCCTTCTCCTTTCGAAGAGAAATCGTTATCACCTATTCGTGACATGTCGGTCATGCCACATCAGGCACTTCATATCGTAGGCTTACATTACTAGTCAAAATGACTCCCCAATCATTCCAAAGTGTTTAAATCGTTCGAATCATTTCGAAAAACACAACCGACTGCTCGTCATGTCAAAATTAAGCAGTCCGGTTCAAATTGATTTCGAATCGTCTCATATCGTTACGAGTCGTCTCAAACCTTGTCGGGTAATTTCAAATCATTTCGTATCATTTCATATAGTTTGAATCATTTCAATCTTTTCGGTTGAATCATTTCGATCATTTCATAGCATTTCGAATCTGTTCAATCAGTGTCATGTCATTTCGAATCATTTCAAATAATGTCACGTCTTTTTTCCGAATCATTTCATATCATTTCGAATCATTCGTTCATTTCTGTCACTTACCGCGCTCGGATTCGAATCCTGTCGCATCCCCGATGCACCGATTTGCTCCGAAGTGCCCCAGGTTTCAGCCTCATTTCGATACATGCTCCAGAGACGGAGTCACTCGCAGGTTCAGGCACAGTCCCTGATTCCAGTCTTTGTCATGGCATATCATTTCTGTCACTTATTACGCTCCGATTCGCATTCATTGATGCACCGATTTGTTCCGGTGTGCCCAGCTGTTCACGCCTCATTTCAGTACATGCTCCAGAAACGGATTCTTTGTTACAACCATCATTCCAGTCGTTGATTCTTGTCTCTGTCAAGGCAGGTCATTTTTTGTCACTTATCACGCTCCGATTCGAATCCTGTTGCATTTATTTAATGCACCGATTTGTTCCGGTGTGCCCAGCTGTTCACGCCTCATTTCTGTACATGCTCCAAAGACAGGATGCATTTTTCATTTCATGGGCTCACCCTCTGATTTTTGTCTTTGTCATGGGTATCATTTCATCTCACCTATCACGCTCTGGTACGAATAGTCACACCTGTGTACCAAATTCGTCCCGGCGTGCCCTAGGACAGGCCTCATTTCAGTACATGCTCCAGAACCCGTTTCGTGCTCGGTCGCAAGATTGCGGCATGACGATCCGGACCTCTGGCATGGCAGATTCACTCATTTCATTGTCATGTACCGCTTCCCGGTTTGAATCCAGTTGTTTTTTTCAATGTTTTGATTCCGGCCGGGGGGCCTTGCTCATCGGCCTCATTTCACTAAGGTTGCCTCAAAATTCAATACATGCTCCAGAGTTCGGTTCGCTGTCAGTTGCATCTGCGACGCGACCAAATCACATCTCTGTCATGGTAGGCGTTTCATTCAAAAAAGCAACATTTCATTTGGTGGTTTGTCTCATTTCATTTATTTCATTTCATTTTCATTTCTAAATCTCACCTCCATGAAGTCACTATTTAGCTAGCCATCTCTGTTTAGGTATTGAACTCTCAAACAAACCTCACCTTCATGTCCTCAGGTCAGTCGAGTTTTCAGTAGGTCCACCCTGCACCTGGTCGGACAGTGCCTCCTTAGGTAAGAACAAAAAAAAAAACACACATCTGTGAAGGAAACGCACATGAGCGGAAGCATCCTTCTCGTCAAGCATGTATTTCTTCAGGAGTCACCAACGAGTCTTGAAATCCATGTCACCCTTATGTAGGTTCCGCTTAGAAGAAAACCCAAACCCAAGGACAAGTAGGCTCGCCTAGGCCTGGATTACGCCACCATGTCTCGGGCCGGCAGAGAGGATCTCACAGCCCCATTATCTCCATCTCTAGTCTCAGAGAGTGGCAGCCAGCGGTCCCCCAGAGCATGGACCATTCCCAGACTGACAGCTGAGCTGAGGCGCAGAGGTGTACCCTTTCCGGCAACAGCCAGAAAGGTCGAGCTTTTCAGGCTCCTCTTTCCTCCCCCAGTTGTGGCAGAAGCTAGTACCCAGCAGGCCTCCCTGGGCTCTTCAATTTCACAGCTACATACCCTGGTATCTTCCCTGGCGACCTCAATGTCAGAGGTCCAGAATCGGGTGGCCCTCCTCGAGACCCGCCCGCCTGTTTCTCCTCCAGTACCAGGAGCCCAGGCAGTGACTAGCCCACTCGCAGGTATCACCGGGTGTATGTCAGTTGTGTACCCTTCTCATCTGGTATCGGCTAGCATCAGGAAGGACATCCTAGAGGGCAAGGACATCAATCTGGCTTCTCTACTCATCTCCATCCACGAGCTTGCGGAGAACAAGGCTTATAAGTGGGGGGACGTGTCAGTGGTCCTCAAAGCCAAAGACCCCAGGCTGGACAGAAAGCTTTCGGTCACGAGTTTACGTTGGCCTTCGGCATGTTGAGGGATATCATCTGCTCAGCCTCCCCCAACAGGAGGGAGGAGCTGGATCGCTACCTCCATGTAATAGTAGATCTAGGTTACAAATACGGCGGTTTTTCGTTTTACGACTACCACCGCTCCTTCTCCGCTAAAGCGGCTGCCAGGCTCTTCCAATTCCAGACGCCTACTGACTGGAGCATCATGGATACCGAGCTATTTTTCCGCCACTTCGCGGGTCTACGGTCTCCCCTCTGTGCGATTTGCCAGTCGGTTACTCATACCACGACCTGGTGCGCTAACTCAGTGACAGCCCAGCCCTCAGACAATCCTTCTGCCTCAGGTACTGCTCAGGGCCCACAGGCGCCGGCGCGCCTGCTGCAGACAGATAAATTTGGGCGCCCGGTCAAGACCATGGGAGGTGCAGCAATCTGCAACAACTACAATAGCGGGTCATGCAATTTTAGTCAATGCAGGCTGCTCCACATATGCACGCAGTGTCATAGGGCTCATCCCAGGCTTATGTGCGAGGTCAAACAGATTAAGAAATCTTGACTGAGCCGGGTCAACGTCTCATGGCTCAGCATCTACCTTACAGCTCATCCTACTCCCTCACTATCCATCTACCTTGTTCAGGGCTTCACTCAAGGCTTTCACACTGGACTTATCTCTCTCCCTCACCTCACGCACGAATGCCGGAACCTGCGGTCAGCAGCCATGGATGAACGAGTCATTGACCAACTCCTACAGACAGAGTTAGACCAGAACTTTATCATAGGCCCTTTCACACAGCCCCCATTCAACACCTGGAGAGTCAGCCCTATTGGGCTTGTCAAGGGCAAGTTCTCAAATAAACTCAGATTGGTGTACGATTTGTCAACGCCTCATTCCTCTTCTGTCCCCAGTCTTAATTCCCTTATCCCCTCTGAGGAGTTCTCTCTTAAGTATGCATCCGTAGACACGGCCATCCAGGCCATTCTCGAAACAGGCACGGGCACCTGGCTCTCCAAGGCCGACATCTCGGATGCTTTCAAGCTCCTTCCCATCCATCCATCTCTCTGGTGCTGGCATGGCATCAAGTGGAGGGAGCTGTACTATTTTGCCACCAAACTGACATTCGGGTCCAAAAGCAGCCCCTGGCTCTTTGACACTTTCGCGCAGTCACTCACGTGGATCTTGCTGCACGTAGCCCGGTGTCGGGGAGTCATACACTATCTAGATGACTTCCTGCTGATCGAGCCACCCGGCTCACCGCCAGGAGATCTGGATAAGTTAAGGGTGGTCTTCAGTAACCTCAACGTCCCCATTGCCGAGCACAAGGTGGATGGTCCAACGCAGTCCATCACCTTTCTCAGGGTTAACCTAGACACCAACACCATGCAGGCCAGCCTCCCCCCGGATAAACTGGCCCACATCAGGACGGTCCTGAGGGACTTCACCCGCGCCAGAACTTGCACCAAAAAACAGCTACAATCCCTACTCGGCATGTTGAATTTCGCCATGTGCATCATCCCTCAGGGTCGCGCCTTTGTATCACGCCTATTGGTCTTAATGTCCCTCTCACAGGACCCGGAGCAAGTCCTCAGCCTGGATCCCGCGGCAATAGCGGACCTCGCTATGTGGGAGGAATTCCTATCGTCTTGGAATGGCGTGTCCCTGTTCATTCCCTCCGTGTTTTTCCTTTTCACCCCAGGTGGTGACTGACGCAGCGGCCTCCACAGGCTTTGCGGCAATTTTTAGCCACCTCTGGCTCGCAGCTCCCTGGCCTCCCCAGATACTGGCGATACCTGGCTTTGCCGAGACATCCTCCCTGTTTGAATTATACCCCATCGTAGCTGCAGCACACACATGGGGCCGTAGTTGGTCGGGTCAAACTGTGACCTTTTCAACAGATAATTTTAGCCACTGCAGAGGTCATTAATAAAGGCAGGTCCAGGTCTCTAGCGATGATGTCCTTCCTACGTCGGCTGGTCCAGCTCTTGTTATTATTTCAGTTCAATATCCACTGTTCCTTTATCCCCGGTAAATTCAATCAGGCAGCGGACGCCCTCTCCCGCTTTAACTTTGTCTCATTTTTCGATCAGGTGCCCGGAGCCGGACCAACATCAGCAGCTATCCCGGACTGGTCTCAGCTGACCTTGGACTAGCCCCACACCTCCTAGGGGCAACCCAGCTCATCGATCTCTCCCTCTCACGTAATACCCTCAAGGCCTACCAAACGGCCTGGAGGGCCTTTAACCACTTTATGACACGTCACAGCACAGAGACGTCCTGGCCTTCATTTCCTACTGCCACTCGGAGATGGCATTATCCTATAATACGATCCGGCTGTACCTGGCCGGTGTACAGCATTTCACGTCCCTCCAGGACCCTACCGAACCTTCCTTATTTTCTTACCACGCCGTTCGGGCTATCATGCGTGGCGTCCAGAAGCGCCAGCCAGTGGCCAGCACCAGACGGCTGCCTATCACAGGAGACATTTTTAGAAACATGTCGGATATCCTGGCCACATCACCTTTCGGTCTCCGCCTTTAGTGTCATCTTACAAGCAGCCATACATCTGGCCTTCTACGGCTTCTTATGGCCAAGCGAGTTTACTTGTAACAGCCCCACAGCACGCATGCTGTGCAAACGCCACCTGGTCCGATATGAAGACCATTTCATCTTACACTTACCAGTCTCAAACGCAGCAGCCTGGCTCGGGTATGGACATACATTTCTATAAGACCAAC
Organism: Lithobates pipiens; assembly: GCF_037356315.1. Lineage (NCBI taxonomy): Eukaryota > Metazoa > Chordata > Amphibia > Anura > Ranidae > Lithobates > Lithobates pipiens. Next base: position 376,736,888 of record NW_027507903.1, on the reverse strand, counting down.
AACCGCTGGTGCCCGGTCGCCACTCTCACCCGCTTGTTGACCCTTCTGGCCGATCAACCAGAAACGAGCCCGCTTCTGCCATTTCATACTAAACCTCTGAACGCTGCCCGGTTTATGGAACATGTCAGGATACTCCTGAGTATCCTTCAGCTCAATCCTACTCACTACTCCGGACATTCATTCCGTATCGGAGCAGCCTCAACAGCCTCCCGCCAAGGGGTCCCGGACCATGTCATCAAGAAGTTGGGCAGATGGAAGTCAAACTGTTTTGCCCGTTATATACCCAATCCACAAGTGGAGATGGCCCAGGCCTTTGTCAAGCTCACCCAGTAACAAACTTGAAACAATAAAGTACAACCCCTACCTGAATGTTTTTGCCCCCTTATTTTGGTATACCGTACGTTAGACCAGGGCACACTTTCAGGTCCATTTCAAGTAAGCGAGTTTATGTTAACCTTGTTTGTCATCCTTATCCGTATCGGTCAGAGGGCTCTGAACCATACATTATATATATATATAATATACTAAAGTTTTAATACAGTTTAAAAGCCAAATTTGGAAGATGCACATGTTGACATTAGGTATGGGATCAGAAAGGAAATCCCCCATTTGACTTACAATTTGTATGCATCTTCTAAATTTGGCTTTTACAGGAGTGACTTCACCCCATCTGATGAAAGCAAGATCAAGACCCTTTTCACACTAGAAAAATGTATATTGCCTTCTTTTTTGCAATGCTGAACTTTGTAAGTTCCATAGTTGTGTATGTTATGTTTGGAAACATGCCTGTCTGTATTTTAATTTTTATTGTTTTTTTTAAATGTCAGGGTAAAACTTTTTTTTTTCTTTCCACCAAATGTTTTATAAAACGCACATGTGAATGTGCACGGAGTAAAAGGCTTTTTACTCGACAATGTGTGGCTTCTTCTTTCAATGCTCAATAACACTTTTTGTATTAAGTTGGTGTTTACAGTTGGTGTTGTTTAAATAATGTTAAAACCACTTGGCACTACAAGTGCACTAGGAAAACCTAGGAGGCAGATAAAAGAAACGCAAGCAGTAAATCCAAATCAAGATTTTATCATATCAATTTTTATATTTTAAAAATATTTACAAATTAACTGGCATAGCAATGGCCCCCCTACCCCTTAAAATATTCCACATATTTTTCACGCACTTCACGGGCGATTTGGGGGTGGCAAGCACAGCTTCCAGGGACATCAGTGTTGTTTCACTAATTCCGGCCTCAGGCCCAACTGAGGCTATATAACTTGGAGCATTTCTTTTTAAAAAATTGTGCAGGATGCAGCAGCATAAAACAATGTGGTTCAGTTTGTACTCCACCAGGTTGATTGCCGTTAGAAATAGGCGGAACCGGCTGGCCCTTATCCCAAAGGTATTCTCCACGACTCTTTGGGCTCTGGCCAGCCGGTAATTAAAAACCCTCTTTTCCGGGGTGAGGGTCTTCTGGGGGAATGGCCTCATCATGTGATTGGCCAGACCAAATGCTTCATCAGCAATAAAAACAAACTGAAGTTCTTCAACATTCTCTTCTGCAGGTGGCAATCCCAACCCACTGCTCTGTAGACGTTCATAGAACTCGGTCTGGGCAAAGACTCCACAATCTGACATCCGGCCATTCTTCCCCACGTCCACATAGAGAAACTCATATGTTGCAGACACCACCGTCATCAACACGATACCATGAAACCCCTTATAGTTAAAATAGTTTGACCCCGTATGGGGGGGGTGGGACGATGTGGACGTGCTTCCCATCTATTGCCCCTCAGCAGTTGGGAAACACCCTGTGGTGTTGAAGAAAACTGTGGAGTCCAAACAGAAAAAATAATTAGTAATTTTGCACAGAAACATTGCAAGCAGATTAGACACACCCATGCTTGGCCAACATCAGTATAACATTGGTTTTATTGCGTATTTAAAAACAAGAAAAATAAGGTCCACTTATCAGATTCCTCACCCCCTCTGATGGCCCATTGTCCAAATTTTAGGGGGGGGGTTCTAAATGAGTTTGAGCCCAAAAAAAGCCTCTGCCACGCTGCATGAATTTTAAGGACAACAATTACATTTGTACACATTATAGGGGGTATTTAGGGTAAAGCAGTACAATGGAGCTTACAAAATACATTAAGTGATTAGGCTAGGTGTGTATGGGCCCAGGGTAGCATGCTGTGGAGGTTAGTGAAGGCAAATATGCATGTAGGCCAAAAAAGGAGCATTAAAAGTTTCCAGCATGCATGAGGACAAAGGGGACATTCACAGCAGATTACAATCAGGGTAATTATGGAATGATGACAGAAATACAAAACATTAGCATACAATACATTAAATACATATAAAGTGATGTTAAAGGATAAAACTTAGCATAATATAGTCCTTCTACAGGACCTGAATAATAGCAGAAAAGGTCTCTGGAATAATGATCCCAGAGCCTGGGGGAGATGCCTGTCGAACTTGAGGTCCTGTAGACTTCTCCCAGTTGCCAAGTAACGCAGGGTGGCAACTAACCTCTGCCAAGCACCACAGGGTGGCAACTAGCCTCTGTGATGGCTTGCCGCATGCAGGTGTCCTTCCTGCTAATATAAGGGGTGAGCATAGACAACAAACGGTAAAAAAAGGGGTTCGTCATCCTGAGAAAATTCCTGAAATCATCAGGATTATTCTCCTGGATCTCACGCAGCAGAGGCATATGAGAGAATTGGTCACGCTGGAGTAACCAATTCTTGGTCCATGAACTCCCCCCACCCTGTTCATGGACTGGGCTTGGGTCAAAGTAAGAACCCCAACACCAAGCCCCCACACATCACGAACTCTACGATGAGTACATATCCGCAACATGGCTTCAAAATAGTTGGCTAGTCAGAACGAACTAACCGAACGCACTGAAGAACAGCAAGGCCTGTGAAGAGCAAGCTGAAAATCAGAAACGAACGGACAAGAACGCACTGGAAAACCGATACAAACTGACTACACACATTGCAAACCCAGTTTCAAACCAACAAGCACAAACTGAAAAACAATAAAACGATCAGAATAAGCATGAGTCTTAAAAGCACAAATCTTCTCTCACCAAACTTCTACTAACACAAGATTAGCAGAAGGAGCCCAAAGGGTGGCGCACTGGGTATTGAACTTCCTTTTTCTAGTCCCATTGTACGTGTTGTATGTCTCCACGTTCTTGATGGTCGGAATTTGTTGTGACCGTGTTTGCCGTTAGAAATAGGCGGAACCGGCTGGCCCTTATCCCAAAGGTATTCTCCACGACTCTTTGGGCTCTGGCCAGCCGGTAATTAAAAACCCTCTTTTCCGGGGTGAGGGTCTTCTGGGGGAATGGCCTCATCATGTGATTGGCCAGACCAAATGCTTCATCAGCAATAAAAACAAACTGAAGTTCTTCAACATTCTCTTCTGCAGGTGGCAATCCCAACCCACTGCTCTGTAGACGTTCATAGAACTCGGTCTGGGCAAAGACTCCACAATCTGACATCCGGCCATTCTTCCCCACGTCCACATAGAGAAACTCATATGTTGCAGACACCACCGTCATCAACACGATACCATGAAACCCCTTATAGTTAAAATAGTTTGACCCCGTATGGGGGGGGTGGGACGATGTGGACGTCCTTCCCATCTATTGCCCCTCAGCAGTTGGGAAACACCCTGTGGTGTTGAAGAAAACTGTGGAGTCCAAACAGAAAAAATAATTAGTAATTTTGCACAGAAACATTGCAAGCAGATTAGACACACCCATGCTTGGCCAACATCAGTATAACATTGGTTTTATTGCGTATTTAAAAACAAGAAAAATAAGGTCCACTTATCAGATTCCTCACCCCCTCTGATGGCCCATTGTCCAAATTTTAGGGGGGGGGTTCTAAATGAGTTTGAGCCCAAAAAAAGCCTCTGCCACGCTGCATGAATTTTAAGGACAACAATTACATTTGTACACATTATAGGGGGTATTTAGGGTAAAGCAGTACAATGGAGCTTACAAAATACATTAAGTGATTAGGCTAGGTGTGTATGGGCCCAGGGTAGCATGCTGTGGAGGTTAGTGAAGGCAAATATGCATGTAGGCCAAAAAAGGAGCATTAAAAGTTTCCAGCATGCATGAGGACAAAGGGGACATTCACAGCAGATTACAATCAGGGTAATTATGGAATGATGACAGAAATACAAAACATTAGCATACAATACATTAAATACATATAAAGTGATGTTAAAGGATAAAACTTAGCATAATATAGTCCTTCTACAGGACCTGAATAATAGCAGAAAAGGTCTCTGGAATAATGATCCCAGAGCCTGGGGGAGATGCCTGTCGAACTTGAGGTCCTGTAGACTTCTCCCAGCTGCCAAGTAACGCAGGGTGGCAACTAACCTCTGCCAAGCACCACAGGGTGGCAACTAGCCTCTGTGATGGCTTGCCGCATGCAGGTGTCCTTCCTGCTAATATAAGGGGTGAGCATAGACAACAAAAGGTAAAAAAAGGGGTTCGTCATCCTGAGAAAATTCCTGAAATCATCAGGATTATTCTCCTGGATCTCACGCAGCAGAGGCATATGAGAGAATTGGTCACGCTGGAGTAACCAATTCTTGGTCCATGAACTCCCCCCACCCTGTTCATGGACTGGGCTTGGGTCAAAGTAAGAACCCCAACACCAAGCCCCCACACATCACGAACTCTACGATGAGTACATATCCGCAACATGGCTTCAAAATAGTTGGCTAGTCAGAACGAACTAACCGAACGCACTGAAGAACAGCAAGGCCTGTGAAGAGCAAGCTGAAAATCAGAAACGAACGGACAAGAACGCACTGGAAAACCGATACAAACTGACTACACACATTGCAAACCCAGTTTCAAACCAACAAGCACAAACTGAAAAACAATAAAACGATCAGAATAAGCATGAGTCTTAAAAGCACAAATCTTCTCTCACCAAACTTCTACTAACACAAGATTAGCAGAAGGAGCCCAAAGGGTGGCGCACTGGGTATTGAACTTCCTTTTTCTAGTCCCATTGTACGTGTTGTATGTCTCCACGTTCTTGATGGTCGGAATTTGTTGTGACCGTGTTTGCAAGACAGCTTGAGCAAAATCTCGTCGGAATTCCGTTGGCAAAACCATCAGAGCTTTTTCCGACCAATATTCTGATCATGTGTACGCGGCATAAGTTTGCTTTTTAGTATACCATTGTGTCTCTCAACCAGCCCTGTTGACTGTGGGTGGTAGGCACAGTGATATTTTTACCTTTATTCCCATAGCTTCAGTTAAGTGTGTAATTGTTTTGTTCACAGTGTGGGCCATTGTAACTGTATTTTCTCAGGGATCCCAAAGCTTGGGATAATATCTTTCAACAGTGCTTTTGCTACTGTGGGGAATACTTCTACCCACTTTGTTAGTTCATCTCTGATTACTAGGCAATACTTTTTCCTCTCACATTTGTCTAGCTCTATAAAATCCATACATATGTGCTGGAAAGGATATGGTGGTGTTGGAAATTTACCTTTCTGGGGTCTTATCCCTCCTTGTGAGTTGTTCTTGGCGCATATCATACATTGTAAACAAAATTGTTTTGAGTAGTTTGTGAATCCATATGTTGTACAAACCTTATTTAACATAGCAACCATCCCTCCTCTTGACACATGGGTTACTCCATGTGTCAATACTGCAGCACACCTGTATCGTAACTTGGATAAATTCCATTAATGAGTGTACAATGTTTGTTTTTCCACATTGTGATTTCTGTTTAGTGGGGCAACTTGTTGCATCTCCTTCACTAAGGTGTAATCTAGTATAACTTGATTAGGTTCTGTACTCTCTATCATTGTAAGTTGTGTGATGGCTGCTCGTTTGGTTGCCTTGCCTGCTCTCCTATTCACTTTTGAGACTGTCTGTTTTATTTGTATGTGCTTGGCATTTACATATAGCTAACTGTTTGGAAAGTTGAATGGCATCCAGCAGTTGAAGGATGAAATCTCTTATGTGTAATAGGTTTTCCACTAGAGATCACCATTCCCCTGTTTTTCCATTGCTGTGCAAATAAATGTACTGGGAAAAAAGCATACTGACTGTCTGTGTAGATCGTCACCTTTTGGAGAATATGCATGCTCTTGTTAGGGCAACAAGCTCTGCAGCCTGTGCTGAATAGTGTCATCTTGGTAAAGGTTTGGCCTCAAGTAGGGTTGAGTCTGAGAGTACAGCATACTAATGGTACATCACTCAGGTCTTTTCTAGGTAGCACCTTCCTCTGTTATCCCTGCAGTGCAGTCATGTGGTTCACTATCAGTTGGGATTGACAGTAATGTGGAGGGATTGAGGTTGGCGCATCTCTCAATTGTCAAGTGTGGTTGTGTCAGTAGTACAGTCATACAGGAAAAATGTATGGCTGAGACAGGAGTTTTTTGCTATAATAGGATCACAGATACTGCAAGTGGTACCTTGAGTGGGAAGGTGGTATAATACTATGGAAGCAGAGGTTTTGATTGCCTCCTCTGCTATCACTACAGCTTATACACAGGGTGGCAGTGCTCTTGCAACACTGTTTAGTTTGGTAGGATAGTAAGCTATCAGTCTCTGTCGTCCACCATGATCCTGGGTCAACACTGAAGTCATATGTCCTTCTCTTGAGTCTATTGTTTGCACAAATGGTTTGTCCTAGTTAGGTAAACCTAACACTAAGGAACCTGCAAGGACCCTTTTTTTTAATTCAGAAATATATCTACAGTGTGGTCAGTCCATGTTATGTCGTCCTGAGGTGCCATGGGGGTTCCATGGATCAACTCTACCAAAGCTGCTGTCAGTGTGGAATACTTAGGGACCCAAGCCCTGCAGAAATCTCCAGAAATGGCATTGTTGGTTTCTTTGTCAAGGGTTTAGGAACCTGTAATATGGCTTTGATTCTGGCTTCATCCAAGCTCCTGCCTTCATATTACATTGTATCCCAAGTATTTTACTGTTTCTGACCATAATTGAAGTTTTGTTATGTTAACTTTATGTCATTGGTCATGGAGGAATGTGAGTAGAGCCAGAGTATCTATTTTGCACATTTTCTAATTTTCTGATGCCAAAAGTATGTGACGACATACAGCAGCAGCTGAATCCCTTTCGGTGGTTGGAATTTGGCTATGTTTGAGGCCATCTCTTGTGAGAAAATGGTAGGTGACTCACAGTATCCCTGGGGCAATCTTGTAAAGGTGTACCTTTTTCCTTTATAGGTGAAGGCAAACCAAAACTGGTAGTCCAATGTATAGAAATGCTAAAGAAAGAATTGCTTATGTCAATTACTGAGAAAAAATTACTTTTCATTCTCATTTAGGAGGGTATGTGGGTCAGGTACCACAAGTGCTTATGGAACCACAGCCTGGTTTACCTTTTGTAGGTCTTGTACTAATCTCCAGCCTACTGAGGGTGGGGCCTTTTTTACCCGGAACAGAAGACTATTACAAGGGCTGTCAGGGCAAGGCCTAATAATACCTGCCGCTGAGAGGGAGGATATTACAGGTTCTATCCCTTCCTCTGCTTCCTTTTTAAGGGTACTGTGCTTGGTGATGTCTGTGTCATGGTTATGCAGTGATCTTTCTGTGTTTGCTAACCTCCTCTCATGTCTTCAGCCTAAGAGCCCAGCCACTTTCACCTGGTGGTTTTTATAACCTCTCCTCTAAGCATGGCTCCACCCCAGGCCCGATCAGGGAGCCCTATATTAACCTGTGCACTGCGGGCCATCAGGGCTGTTCAACCATTGTGTATTCCTTGTGTGTTAGCTTCCTGTTTCCTGCCGTGTGCTCTGCTACTGTTTTCCGTTACCGACTTTGGCGTGTCTTGACTATCCTTGTTTGCCTGTGATCCTGACCTTTTGGCGTGTACCCGACTATTCTTGTCTGCTTGTGGCCCCCACCTTGGCTTTGTCCCTCATCATCCCTATCCTCCTGTTGCCTACTGTGGGTGTGAGCTGGGGGTCGCGACCTGGAGCCAGTTGCAGCCAAGTCCATCCTCGCCACTGGAGGCGCTGGTGAACACCTGCTGGCTCTTAGACTCTGCGCCCCAGGGAATCTTTCACTCTAACCCCAGTGGGATCTGTCCCCCGTCTGCAGCAGTCAGCCGTAGGGTCCACAACCTTGCGGTGCACTCCTGATCCCTACGGTGTGCACCTGTCACCTTGCCTCAAGGGGACCTGACACTATGGTGGGATTTGGGAGTGATTGTGACTGGCTGTACTCCTTTCATTAAACCCACATCTGCTGATCCTGTTGACCAGAGTATTTGGCAAGGAATCAAGTTCAAGGTATGGACTTGGTTCCATAGTCATGAATAGGGCGTAACTGACTCCCATATGTGAGGTCCAGGTACAGTGATTATCAAGCTACCATTTGCTTTTTACAGAATGCTTTAGCACGGAGACTCCATAAGACATCATGAAATGGCCCATAGGACTCTCAGTCCTTCATTTCTTGGCACCTCTCAACAAAAGGGGCTAGATCTTTCCACTGGGCTGGTTTAGGCTTTGCCAGGGAAAGATGTGGAGTCACTTCTCTGAATTTTTTTTTTTCTTTCAGGAGGTAGGCTACAAGCCATAGCACAGTAATCCTGTTCATTCCAGTACATATTGGTGAGCTGTAAACTTGACTCTTTTTGTGCGAAGAAGGATCTAGAATAGGGCTTGTCTGGTCCCTGATCTATTCTAAAGTATGCAATTGGTGCAACTGACTGCCTCTTCTACCTGAAACTGAACCCCTGAGATATCCTCTAACATCTCTTTAGTCTCATCATACATTAAGGAAACAAAGTTTTGTACCTGGATTTGCTAGATTTTCATCAAGTGAATAATAGTAACGAGCCTCTTCCTTTGTTTTCGCCTTCCTTCCTATTTTTACTTGGATCATTCTATCCTTTGTACAGATGGATATATGCATGGCTGACATTAGATCTCTTCCCAATAAGTTAACTGGAGATAATGTTGACATTTATGACACGTGCAGGTACTTTGACCCCTGTGCCAGGGTCCTCAATGGTGACATAACTTGACAGTGGCTCTTGCCACTGATGCCCTGGACTGTGATGGACTTTTCAGATGTAATAACATGGGGTATATCAGCTGGGTGTATCAGGGTTCTAGATGCTCCAGAATCCACCAAAAATTGCACTAGTCTTCCTTCTACCAACAGATCGTCTTGGGGCAATGAGCTGACATAATCCATTTCCGCCAAATGTCCCAAACACCCATTCTCTAGTCAATCTTGTTTCCATGCTGGTCCTGGGTTTTCAGGGCAATCTCTAGCAAAGTGCTCCTCTGTCCCCCACATGTCGAGCAAGTCAATGGCTTAAAGCCATCCTGTCTACCTGCTCTTCCCTCTCCCCCGTGCCCTCTACCTCTGAACCTCCCTCTACCTCTTCCTCTTCTCGGGCTTTGGGGTCTAACCTCTAGGGTATATTCTTCCTCTTCCCCTATCCCATCTTCACCTTGCAAAAAACACTTTAACCTTAACATTCTTTTTTGCCTTCTCTCTAAGATACTTCTCCAAAGGCTTAGCCAATTGCAGTACATCTATTACCCTGGCTGTCCTATATGTCACCATGTACTTAGTAATATAACCACCCAGTTTCTTCTTTAGTCCATTAACAAAAGTGATCTTAAGTTGCTGTTGATATGCACTGTTTTCATTATCATTTTCCTGCAATCCTAAATACACTTATGCCGTGTTCACACGATCGGACTATCCCGCGGACAATCCGCCGGACTTTGCAGCGGAGGTCCGCCAGACTTTACGAATGAGTGGACTTGCACAAACGACCACACACGAATGAACTTTCCGGCGGACTATGTCTGGCAGATGTCACTATATCAATATATATGTCAATATATAAAATATATATTATAAAGCAAAGGCTCTACAAATTAAAATGGTGGGTTTTTCATATTTTTTTTCAAACGCATTTTTTCAAGGCACCGTCAAACCCCTGCTAAAGAAACCCAACCTCGACCCTCAGGACCCTAAACACCGCAGACCAATAACTAGCCTTAACACCATCTCCAAAATTATGTAGAAAGCGGTAGTACAACGCCACCTGGACACCAAACTCCTGGGCCCGCTGCAATCAGGCTTCTGTCCAGGCCACGGAACAGATGCGGCACTCCTCAAGATATGATACAATGCCCTCGAAGCAACAGATGACGGAGAATCATGTCTCCTGATACTGTTGGACCTCAGTGCAGTGTTCGATACAGTGGACCATAATACTCTGCTCATCCACCTCACAGAAGTAGCAGGAGTCACAGATTCAGATCTACAATGGTTCGCATCCTTCTTAGGAAAACGCTGTCAGACAGTGACACTAGGAGCATTCACCTCCAAAAACCCGGGCAATCTCTTGCGGAGTCCCTCAAGGATCTCCCTTGTCACCAGTGCTCAACGTATATATTTGCCCACTCCTCAAAATCATTAGAATATCAGACCTCCGCTTCCACTCATGCGCTGACGACACACAGCTCTACTTTCGTATCACCGGACAAAAAGATCATCATCGGCAGCTAGAAAAATGCCTCACTTTGATAGACGACTGGATGACCACTAGCTCCCTCACAGTCAACGAATCAAAAACAGAGCTTCTTATCCTACACACAAACCAAAATTCCCAAACCAAGACCCCTTGGATACCACCCACCATCTTTGGACAGACCAATCTCTCCAAGGACCAAGGCCAAGAGTCTCTGAGTCATTTTTGACTCAGAAACGTCAATGGATGTACAAATAGAATCAGTAGTCAGCGGATCACACCATCTCCTCTGCCTGGTATGTAGACTCATCCCCTTCATTCCTAAAGAGGAGAAAGCAGCGGTAGTTGGAACAGTCATTAATTCATGACTCGACTACGCCTCTATATAGGGCTACCCCAATACAACTCATCCAAAACACTGATAACAGGAAAAAACCCTGGGAATCCATCTCCCCTTTCCTGAGGAGCCTACATTGGCTTACCATAAAAAATCTGATCATATTTTAGACCCTCTGCCCCTCCCACAAATGCACACATGGAGACGCTCCTCATACCTAAGCGAGAAAATAAAACACTATACACCCAATTGCAGCCTTCGTTCATCTAACCAAAACCTTCTCCACATTCCCAAATCCCATTACAAATCAAAGGGAGAACGGAGATTTGCAGTCCAAGGACCACGGCTATGGAACGCCCTACTGACTCACATCCACATGGAAGAAAACCATCTGGCTTTCAGGAAAAAACTCAAGACCCATCTCCTCAGATGCTTGACAACACAGGACGAATCCAGCGCCTTGAGGCGATTCAGTTCGCATTTGTTAGCGCTTTACAAGTTCTTCATTCATTCATTCATTTTTTTCAATTTAAAGGCACTAAAACACACTATTTTTCCCATATGTTTGATGAAATCTTAAAGGATGATCTTAGGCTGAGTACATGGATACCAAACACGACATGCTTTAAAATTGCACACAAGCCTGCAGTGGCGACAAACTACATGCATTTAAAAGCCTTTACAGGTTACCACTTTAGATTTTAGCAGTAGACCTTCTCTGTAAATTACTGCCCTCGATCTGCCCTTCGCGGTGATGCCTCCCATGCATGGTTAAATTTCTGTTTACACTTGACGCCAGACTGGCGCTTGCGTTCGCCTTTGTGCAAGAGCAGGGGGGGACAGGGGTCCTTTTTTTTTTTGCTTTTTTTTTTTTTTATCTCATTTTAAACTGTTCCTTTTATTTTTATTTTTTTTATCATTTATTGTTCTCTCAGGGAATGTAAATATCCCCTATGATAGCAAGAGGTAGTGACAGGTACTCGTCTTCATTTTTTTTTTTTTAAAGAAAATTGGAGTCTATTAGACCCTAGATCTCGCCTCTGCCCTCAAAGCATCTGACCGCACCAAGATCCGTGTGATAAAAGGCTTTCCCAATTTCCCAATGACTCTGTTTACATCCAGCGAAATCGAAGTCATAAAATGCTCATAGCTTCTGGTTTCTTAGGCCATAGAGATGATTGGAGCCATTCTGGTCTCTGATCAGCTCTATGGTCAGCTGGCCGAATCACCGGCTGCATTCTCAGGTTCCCTGTTGGGACAGGAGAGCCAGAGAAAACCATGGAAGAGGGTGGGAAGGGGATACATTCCCTCCCACTGCTTATAAAAAGCAGCCTAGAGGCCAATTAGCCGCTATGATTGCTTTTACATGAAAGCCGACCGCTGGCTGAAAAGAATACCAAGATGATACCTAAACCTACAAGCATCATTCTGGTATAACCACTCAAAGTCCAGTAACATACCAGTACGTTGCTGGTCCTTGTTGGGCATGTATTGTAATCTTCTTTTTTTTCTTCATGCAGCCTGTGGGCTGAACGAAAAAGAGATTGATCGGTGGGTATGATCACCATTAGAATACCTCCCTTCATCCACCCACTTCTAATGATGGGCATACATGCACTGTTTATATATACCAAAGCATGGGGGCATCCTCCCGCAAAAGGTAGGAGCAAATCGCTCCTCTGCCCCTGCTGCCCCCATGCTTCGGCATATATGCTCTTTTTTTAACTCTGGTGGTGAAATCACCTCATACAGCGCTGAAGTTAGGGAGAGCGCTGGAGCTTTATGTATCGTGGGAGCAAACACTGTTGCTGTTAAGATAAATAAATCCTGTTTACGTTACAGCAGCAGAGGAAGTGTTTCATTGGCCGGGAATGTTTGCGAGGGGGTGGCCACCCTCAGCACAGATCACTCCCGCAACTATGCCGACCACCTCGGGCACTACGGGGGTGTGATGCGCCCCCTGCCCACGGGAGGCAAGTAACGTACCAGTACGTTACTTTACCTGCCTGTGCCATTCTGCCGACAGATATCGTTGTGAGGCGGTCGGCAAGTGGTTAAAGCAATCTACTGAGCTGGCCAGAACCACCTCTGCAGGGAGTCTATTCCACAATTTCACAGCTCTTACTGTGAAGAAGAGAGATGAATTCTCTTTTCCTCTAGACGTAAAGAGTGCCACCTTGTCATCTGTGTTGTCTGTAAAATGTATAACTCAACACCAAGTTCACTATATGGACCCCTTATATATTTGTACATGTTGATCATATCCCCCCTTAATCTCCTTTTCTCAAGAGTGAATAAATTCAGTTCCTCTAATCTTTCCTCATAGCTGAGCTCCTCCATGCCTCTTATCAGTTTGGTTGCCCTTCTCTGCACTTTCTCCGGTTCCCCAATATCCTTTTTGAGAACTGGTGCCCAAAATTGAACTGTATATTCCAGATGAGATCTTAAGAAGAAGAAAGGACTTTGCTCGCTTTGGAAACTGCAGTTGGCATTTCATGCCGTTATTGAGCTTATGATCTACCAAAACCCCCTGATCCTTCTCCACTATGGATCCCCCCTAGTATGTACTACCCCTAGTATGTATGATCCATGCATAAGTGCCCCAAGTGCATAGCTTTACACTTATCAATATTAAGGACGTTATTCCACTACATAGCTTGGTGTCATCTGCAAAGACGGAAATGTTACTTTTGATTCTAGACCCAATATCATTTATAAAGATATTAAAAAGTAAGGGTCCCAGCACTGAACCTTGGGGTACACCACTGATAACCCTAGACCATTCAGAGTAAGAATCATTAACCACTACTCTTTGAATTGTCTTTTAGCCAGTTTTATATCAATTTACAAACTGATATTTCCCATCCTGCAGACTGTACCTTACACATGAGCCTTGTGTGCGGAACTGTATCAAACACTTTTGCAAAATAAAGTATACCACGTCCACCGCTACCCCTCTGTCCAAGGTTTTACTTACCACCTCATAAAAAGAAATCAGGTTTGTCTGACAACTTCTGTCTTTCATGAATCCATGCTGTCTGTTGCTTAAAATATTTTTTTCTGCAAGAACTCATCTATGTGGTCTTTTATTAATCTCTCCAGTATTTTCCCAAATATACAAGTTAAACTAACAGGTCTATAGTTACTTGGTAAAGACTTTGTTCCCTTTTTAAATCTAGGCACCACATTGGCCCTGTGGTACTGTTCCTGTCATTAAAGCGGGAGTCCGCCGGGACTCTGCGTTTTTTTTTTTTTAAGTCAGCAGCTACAAATACTGCAGCTGCTGACTTTTAAAATAGTGACACTTACCTGTCCAGCGCGCCCGCGATGTCGGCACCCGAAGCCGATCTCTAGATCGACACTCGGGTGCTGCCGCCGCCATCTTGGGTATGGGAATCAGGAAATGGAGCCTTTCGGCTTCATTTCCCGGTTCCCTACTGCACATGCGCGAGGCGCGCGGCGCAATCAGGATGGTCCCCGCTGCCTCTGGGATCTGTGTGTTTCCCAGCAGGCAGCGGGGCACTTGCGCAAAGGGGCGGGCACTTGCGGAAAGGGGCGTAATCTACAGCTATCCCGGAAGTGGGTGCAGTTACCTGGATTATCCAGGTAACTGCACCCCCCTCCCCCCTGAAAGGTGCCAATCGTGGCGCCGGAGGGGGATTCCGATGAGCGGAGGTCCATTTTAGGGTGGACCTCCGCTTTAATGAGTCTCTAAAAATTAGATACAATGGTTTTTGAAATTACAGAGCTCAATTCTTTTAGGATCCGTGGGTAGATGCCATCAGCTTTATCCACCTTTATTCTGTCTAAATGTTTCTGTGTTTACAAAAGTTTATTTGAAACATTTGAACATACAATTTCAGTATAATAAAGGAAGTTTCACAAGATAATACAGCGTGGTACATTGTTTATACATTCTAAAAGAAAAGAAGGTATCCGACAAGGTAGATGTTAGAAAGGATAGTAGAGGTATATACTTATCAATTGAAGACTGATCAGAATTAAATCCAGAAGTTCCATTTCTCACTGAAAATATGCATGCTATCATGTAGGGTGTGATAAATTCTTTCAGACAGTCTAAGCATCTCCATCCTAGACAGGACCTGCGTCCAAGGTAGGTTTTGTTCTCCAGTTTAATTCTACCAGCCACTGGATCGAACTGGTTAATGAGTGAAAGAGTTTGCATTCCAGATTGGTTTGAGGTACTCACAGCTCCAGAAAATATGTAAGTATGTACCTGGTTCTGAACATCCCCTAAAAACAGTTGGGGGAGGTTTCAGGGTAGAAAGAATGTATTTTGGTTGAAGTCAAATATCATCTGGAGAAAAGTTTAGTAGGGGACTCTCTCAATGAGATTGCTCTATTACTTTTACGAAGGTTGTTGATCATCACATCCCACTCCTCGGTGGTAAAAGAGCAATCTAGATCAGCCTCCCAACGTATCATCCGTGCTGATTTTTCAGGCATAGAAAGAGAATTTAAGTGTCTATATAATAAAGATATGAGACCTTTGTCTCTTGAAGTGGTTAAGCAAATTTGTTCAAAAATGGCGTTTGGTTTATGGTTTTGTAGTGCATAGTATTTTGAGTAAAATTCTTTAATTTGGGTATAGTGGATAAGTTCAGCATGGGGAAAGTTATACTTCTCTTGAAGAGTGGAAAAAGGGAGGAATCCTGTTTTGGTGGTAAGGGAATGTAATGTAGTCAGATTGTTTTTAATCCATAATGTGAATGTGTTATATTCATTGTAATTTCGTGTGAATCTAATGTCTCCTAAGTAGGAGGCTAGGGGCAGAACTTTTGAAGCTAAAGAATATATATCCTTGATTTTTAACCACAATTGGAGAATTGGGCAACTATCATGTTTTTAGTTACTGTACGGTGATGGTACATGTTGGTCCATAGAATGCCTTGAAGATATAGCAGGGAAATTGAGGATGATTCCAATATTTTCCAGGGGACATTATTGGTAGAGGTGAACCATTGTGATAGTTGTGTGAGTCTAGCGGCAAGGAAATTGTGCCATAAGTTTGGGAGGCCCAGGCCCCCATTAGTTTGTGGCCTATGCATAAGGGCGTAACTACATCTAGGTTTCTTGTTTGACCATATAAATGTATTTCTCTTTGGAGAGATTCTATCCTGGTTTTGGGGACATTGATAGGGAGGGCTCTAAAGTAATAGAGAAGTTTAGGGATGATTGACATTTTAATTGCACAGATTCTTCCCAGGAATGAAATATGATAAGTGGACCATCTCTTAAGTAGGGAGCTAATATGGGAGAAAGGAGAAGGATAATTATCTTTGTACAAGGATTTAAACGAAGGAGTGACTTGGATACCCAGGTATCTAAAGGATTGGGAACACCATGTGAAGGGAAAATTTTGTTGAAGAAGGGATTGTGTATTTGGAGGAAGGTTGACGGGAAAGGCCAAACATTTATTTATATTGATACCTAAACCTGAAAGGTTGTGAAAGGCTTTAAGTTCTTTGAGAAGGTTGGGTAGGGATATTAGTGTATTGGATAAAAATAGAAGGGCATCGTCACTTCACTGTGGCCTATCTTGTATCCTGGTGTTTTATTATTTTCCCTCAATGCTACAGCCAGGGGCTCTATTGCTAGAGCAAACAATAGCGGGGATAGGGCACAGCCCTGTCTTCCTCTACTTAGGGGGAAGAATTCTAAATTGTTACCTGGGATTTTAATTCTAGTTTGTGGGAAGTGATATAGGGCGTTAAAGCCATGTAGGAAGTTATCTGATATTCCATATTTAGGGAGAAGATGATTGAGGTAGGGCCAATTAACACTATCAAATGCCTTGTGGATGTCGAGACTAAGGAGGCAGAATGGTCGCGAGTGGAGATTTGCATCTTGAATATTTGTGACAAGTCTAATTTTGTCAACAATTTGATGGCCAGGAATGAAGCCGGTTTGATCTTTATGGATGAGGTTAGTAATTAGGGTTGCAAGTCTGTCCGCCAGCACTCTTCCAAAGATTTTAAGATCATTATTTAAAACTGAGATTGGGCGGAAATTTTGTGGTAAGAAATTATCTTTGAGTGGTTTTGGGATTAATGAAAGATTAATGAAAGCTAACAGCATTTCTTCGGGGAATTGGTTGCCTTGCAGTATATGGTTAAATCATTTAGTGAGCTTGGGAGCTAAAAGAGGAGCACATTTTTTTATAGTAAGATGTGGTAAAACCATCAGGCCCTGGAGCCGTGGAAGTTATAAGGGATTTGATTACATTTTAATATCTCTAGGTCAGTGCATTGGTCATTTAGAGAGTTTGTTTGTTCATTTGTACGTTTTGGTAGATGGAGGTTGTCAAGCCAAATGGTAGAGGGGGTTTGGCTTTGAGGATGAGGGTCAGATAGAAGGTTTTTGTAAAAGGAGGTAAATATTTTGAGGACCTCTTGGGGGTGGGTCACTATATTGCCTTTTGGGTTTCGTAGTTTATATACACGAGGTGGTTTATGGTCCTGATTGAGTTTTCTTGCAAACATGGTGGAAGTGGAATTTCCATCGAGCATAAATTTGGCTTTAGAAAATCTAAGAGCCTTTTCTGTGTTATCCAATAGGATTGTGTCTAAGGTTTGACTTTTGGTTTGTATCTGTTGATTCAGTTCATTGGAGGGTGAATAGCTTAATTTTTTATATAGATGGTCACGATCTCTGGTAAGGCAATTTATTTCTGTGAGTCTCTTTGTTCTTGGCTGCCACTATACTAATCAAATGACCTCCCTAGCACAGCTTTGTGGGCTGACCAAAGTGAAGTAGGAGTCTCTTCAGTAGAGTTTTCTTTAAAATAGTTCTCTATGTGGGTATAAATTTGTTGAATGTTTGAAGGATCAGATAGCAGAGAGTCATTCAAGTGCTAATTGAATGGTGTTGGGGACATTCCTATATGGGATGTGACAAAAGAGACTATATCATGGTCAGACCATGGGCATGGATGAATATGTGCTTTAGACGAGTTGACAAGTAGTGTAGGTGTGCAGAAGACATAATCTAACCTAGCGTAGCAATTGTGAGGGTGAGAGAAGTGGGTGTATACTTTAATGCCAATGCATATACTGATGCAATTGACAATAATCGGTTGTTAATTGAGCCTTTGACAATTATAAATCTGCTGTCATCATCTTTGTAGACGTTTTGTATGTCAAATACCATGTAGTTGCGGACAAAAATAGCTACACCTCGGGTTTTTATATTAAATGTGGTGACGTATAATTGTAGGATTTATCGAAGAATTTGGGGTGGTTTGTAGTAGAGAAATGGGTTTCTTGTAGCAGTATTATGTCGGCTCCTAGTCTTAGAATTTTGGAAGGCTTTTTTGCTTTTGTGTGGGGAATCGAAACCCTGAACATTATGTGAGAGGATTTTGAGACCCATTAGTAATTCAGAAAAATATATTCTCTAGGACTGGTAAGTGTATCAAATATTCCCTGAGATATATAAAATATAACACATATAGAACACCTCTGATACCTGAGTGGTTTTGTACCTGTGCCATAATAACATGTAAATGCCTGTTGAGTGACAGTATAGTGTAATCTACATAGATATACCACATAATTTGAACAGTAGTGAGGATAAAGTACTACAGTGAAGCTTCTGTAGAATGAGTAGCAGATAATCAGTGCCATAAGGGCTAAGAATAAATATAAGAAGATCAAAACATAAAAAAAAGGGGGTCATAAGGCAAAATGCCATATGACTGTTCAAAAGAACTTGGAGGACATACCTGTCCTGAACCCACCAGTGGGGACCGACTTCGCATCCCCAAGAGGAGGGTACAGCAGTCGGCCACCACGGTAGGTTGGGGATCAAACCAACGATGGCGGATATGCCGAGCCTGTAGAAACATAACATTTTTGGGGTAATTTTCCTACCTTTATGCATATGAAAAATGTTAACAGTTGTAAATAAAAGGTCTTCCCAACTCAGAGATATAAGAGCCCAATTTACACCCCAAAAAAAAGGGGGGATGGGGCAGGACATCAAAAATATGGGTGGACAATGTCTCCCGCCCAGCGGGGAGTATCAACAGTAGTTCAGAGCAGAGGTATAAGTTTGGTATATGAGGGGGTTCAAACTTTGGTGTTCATCTGTTATAAATCATAATACTTGTTATGAAAACTGGGTAGCATCCAGCGATATTTGTCAATATTAGCTCCTAAAAAGAGAGAAGTAAAAAAAAAAAGATCCTCAAAAAGGAAAGTATTCCCCCTTCTCTATTCTTCCTCCTCTTCACGTTTTGAGAACTGAAACAATGGGGAGAAACCTTTAGCTTAGTCATGTGGTAATCTGTGGTCGAACGAAGGAGAAAATCTCTTTGGAAGATTCCTTTTCATATGAAGAATTTCATTCCTGGGACGGTTGGCGCCATCTCCGTTGGTCTCTTTGGTTACGGTGTGTAACAGGAGTTGACCAGATAGGTGAGGATCCTGGAGTTGTGGGAGGATGGACAGGGGGCTCAGGACCCAGCAAGCCCAGTTTCACAAGAAGTTCCTTTCCCTCAATGATGTTATAAACTGGATGAGTAGAACCATTGTGCATCACTGACAGTTTAAAAGGAAAGCCCCAGCGATATCTGATCCCTGCTGTTTGTAAGATGGTAGTAACCTCCTTCATTCTGTGACTTCTATCCAGTGTAGCTGGAGAGATATCTGGGCAAATTTTGTATCCTGAACCCTTCAAATGCAATATTTGGGGTGTTTCTGGAGGCCCGCATAATGTCCTCTTTAGTGAGGAAATCATCATACACATAATAACATCATGTGGAGGTTTGTCTGGTGCTGGTTTGGGACGTAGAGCCCTGTGCATCCTGTCACAGGCAAATGCAGATAGGGGTTTGTCTGGTAGCAGACTGTGAAAAAGCTTAGAGATGACAGGTGTAAGCTCTATGATCGATTCTGGAATGCCACGCACTCTTATATTACAGCGATTTCTATTGTCCAAATCTTCCATTTGAGCTTGCATAAAAGCAAAGCTGTCAGCAAGAGATTCAAAATCTTTCCTGAGATCATTGTGGGCAAGAGAAAGTTCATGTTTTGTTTCCAAAATATCAGTGCGACTGCCTATGCTTGCAATCTCCTGAGACAATGCATTTGTGGATTTATGAAGTTCTAGCTGTACTTTATTAGCCAGTTTCTCATAAATAGCAGTTAAACTTTCATCCAAGTCTGCTTTGGAGAGCGGTGAAGTGTACTCACTGTTGTTTGAGGCTGTGGAGTGTGCAGGCGGAGAGGCTGCTGAGAAGCCAGCACCATCTTGGGACTTTTTAGCCTGGGTTTTCTCCATACTGAGACTGCTGTTCGTCCGTGCTTGTTTAGAGCGGATTTTTCCTCTCCCTCTCCAAGTTGGCATATGCTAGGGTATTCCGTAGGGGTGCTGGAGGCAAAATTGAGTGGTTTAGCCCTGGGAAATCCGGCTCGGCAAGCCGGGTCAGACGGAGCTGTGTTCAAGCACGTCTGTCTTGCATCGCGCCGCGCATGCGTGCCCCCCCCCGTCTAAATACTTATGGACCATATGAATGTTGAGCCATTGTGGAATTGGGGCTGTGTCACTACCACCTCCATTATGGACATGAGCTCCCCCATGCTCCTTTGCATACGCAGAGCAGAGATGATTTCTGCCTTCACCTTGTTCACATCTCTAGAGACGCTCTCCTGTGTTCCTGTTAGACTTGCTTGGCTGGCATTCCTTCTGGCTCCAGATCCTGTTTGCTGTTCAACTACGCTCATCTCTGGCTCCCTGATGTTTTGGCTTGTCTGACTATCAGTTCCAGTTCCTGAACTCTGGCTATGTTTACTCTGTTTACCTTTTTTTATTATTATTATTCAATAAGTGTGATTTAACTGTACTTCTGTCTCCATCAGATTCATTGACGTTTCTGACAGGTGTCCACACATAACAAGCTAGACCACTGTCAGGATCATTCCCATGGTACACAAGGAAAGCTGGACTGTTGCCTCCAACTACCGCCATGAAAAGGGGGAGAAGATTATTTATATATTAGAGAGGGTGTACTCTTCAATTATAAGAGTTAATCATGTGTACAAATATAAAATCCCTTCTAAACAAGGAAGCACTCTCAATGGGATACAGTAGTGGTTAGCAAACTTAACAAAAATAAGAAGTGTCCCCTATTGAGTCTTCAGAGCCACTGGTGTATTTCCTAACTGAGACTCTCCTATTTAACCCTTTTATATACAGTATCTCACAAGTGAGTACACCCCTCACATTTTTGTAAATATTTTAGTATATCTTTTCATGTGACAACACTGAAGAAATGACACTTTACATTGTAGCAAAGTATTGAGTGTACAGCTTGTATAACAGTGTAAATTTGCTGTCACCTCAAAATAACTCAACACACAGCCATTAATGTCTAAACCGCTGCCAACAAAAGTGAGTACATTCCTAAGTGAAAATGTCCAAATTGGGCCCAAAGTGTCATTTATTTTGCGTGGCCACCATTCTTTTCCAGCACTGCCTTAACCCTCGTGGAGTGGGCATGGAGTTCACCAGAGCTTCACAGGTTGCCAATGAAATCCTCTTCCACTCCTCCATGACAACATCACAGAACTGGTGGATGTTAGACACCTTGCGCTCCTCCACCTTCCATTTGAGCATGCCCCCCAGATGCTCAATATGGTTTAGGTCTGGAGACATGTTTGCCCAGTCAATCACCTTTACCCTCAGCTTCTTTAGCAAGGTAGTGGTCATCTTGGAGGTAGGTTTGGGGTCGTTATCATGTCGTCCCAGTCTCCGAAGGGAGGGGATCATGCTCTGCTTCAGTATGTCACAGTACATGGTTCCCTCAGTGAACTGTAGCTCCCCAGTGCCGGTAGCGCTCATGCAGCCCCCAGACCATGACACTCCCACCACCATGCTTGACTGTAGGCAAGACACACTTGTCTTTGTACTCCTCACCTGGTTGCCGCCACACACATTTCACACCATCTGAACCAAATAAGTTAATCTTGGTCTCATCAAACCACAGGACATGGTTCCAGTAATCCATGTCCTTAGTCTGCTTGTCTTCAGCAAACTGTTTGCAGGCTTTCTTCTGCATCATTTTTAGAAGAGGCTTCCTTCTGGGACGACAGCCATGCAGACCAATTTTATGCAGTGTGTGTGTGTGTGTGGTCCATACAATACACAAACTTATTAAAGAAGTACAACAAAATATAACAACCTTATACACTCTTAAGCCGTGTACACACGATCAGACTTTCCGACAAGAAATGTTGGATGTGAGGTTGTTGGCGGACAATCTGACCGCGTGTATGCTCCATCAGATAATTGATGTTGGACTTTCTGCCAACGAATGTTGGCTAGCATGTTCTCAAATTTTCCGCCAACAAATGTGTGTTGTCAGACCTTCCAATCATTTGTACACAAGTCCATGGGACAAAAGTCCAAATTACAAACACGCATGCTCGGAAGCAGAAGCGGTCGGTCTTGTAACCTAGCGTTAGTAATGGAGAATTATAAACTCGTGACATGGCAAATTATGAAATCTCCAAATGCAGCACACAATTTTCTTCTTCTTTCATGGGATAATAATGAAGCTGCTTTGCTGGTGATACTGAAAGATTTATTGCAAACAAATTTTCAAAGGCTTATTTTTCTAGTGATATCAAGAATATTATGTTTGTTTTTTGTTTTTTATTTACCACAACACCATTATCCCATAGCTTTTAAGATCAAGATCAAATGTAACGGCCTACTCCCAAACTGTCATTTGAAGTAAAACACATAGCGAAGTATTCTCCACAATTTTTTTTACTGTGCATTAAAAAAAAATAAAAAATTAGGCATGCAATTTCCAATAGAAAATGACCAAAAAGTGCATTCCCTGCATCCAAAAATATAGAAAATGTACCAAATAAAATCATTATTCAACTAAAAATATATCAAAGCAAGGCCAATAATAAATAACATGTTCTCTCCTTCGATTCCGCAACAGGTCTAGTTGATGAATGGCCGTTCAGAAACGAACTGAAAAGCACAAAATGAAAAGTGATAAATGAAAAATACAAAAAAAAAGCTCAGATCAACACTCACCAAACTTCTAACACGAAATTAGCAGAAGGAGCTCAAAGGGTGGTGTTATAGAGCTAAAAAAAAAAACACGTAGTACGTCTAGTATGTCACTATGTTTGTAATTGTTGGCCAACATTTGTGTGACCGTGTGTATGCAAGACAAGTTTGCGCCAACACCCTTTCAGACCACACGGTTTTGTTGGCGGAAAGTCCGACTGTGTGTGGGGGGCTTCAGTAGTCAATAACCCTACAAGTGCTCAAACTACTCTATATATCTGTTTTACATTTCTCAAAAATAGGGATTCTTTCGGGGGGGGGGGGGGGGAATTAAAATCCACTGTAGGGGGGCTATCATAACCTGCAATGTAGAACCATGTTTTCCCGGGTTAAGCTGTGAAGCCTAATGAGGATGCTCTGGAACTGGAAGCATGATAGTATTTAAATTCTCATGGTTGATATTGGTTGCTTCTCTGATTTAATGCTATCCTTGCCCAGCCTGTCAGCTGGATGGCCATGTCTTGGTAGGTTTGCAGCTGTGCCGTACACTTTCTATTTTCATATGATGGATTGAACACTGCTCCGTGAGATGTTAAAAGCTTGGTATATTCTGTTTGTAACCTAACCCTGCTTTAAATTTCTCCACAACTTTATCCATGACCTATCTGGTGTATTCCTAGGCCTTCATGATGCTGTTTGTTAACTAAGGTTCTGTAACAAACCTCTGAGAGCTTCACAGAACAGCTGTATTTATACTTAGATGAAATCACATACAGGTGCACTCTATTTACTAATTAGGTGACTTCTGAAGGCAATTGGTTCCACTAGATATTAATTAGGGGTATCAGTGTAAAAGGGGCTGAATACAAATGCATGCCACACTTTTCAGATATTTATTTGTAAAAAATCTTGAAAACCATTTATCATTTTGCTTTCACTTCACAATTGTATGCCACTTTGTGTTGGCCTATGAAATATTACATAAAAAAGGGTTATGCATACTTTTTCAAGGCACTGTATTATCAAGTGCACAGAATGCAACAGTGACAAGTATGTTACAGTTATGTATTCTACTACACTTCCTGACAAGCCAAAGCATCCAGGTACATCCAGTCCTGCCTGAAACTATAGATGGAAGCCACAGAGTCATGCTCTAACTGCAGCAACTGTTTCCTCTTTGTGTGCTGAAGTCTGTGGGGAAGGTTCCTATTCCAAATGCTCTGCCCTAGTACAGTGGGGAAAATAATTATTTGACCCCCTGCATATTTATAAGTTGCCCACTTACAAAAATATAGTTACGTAGTTGGTAAGGTTGAATAAAGACAACAGTCCATCCAGTTCAACCTGTGTAGGTGTGTGTATGTGTAGGCAAATCATGTCCCATATTCCCATAAATTGTCTTCCCTAAGGCTGCTTTCACACTGGGGCGGTATTCAGACGTTACAGCGCTAAAAATGGCGCCTGTGTAGCGCCTGAAAAAAACCGGCCCCTTTCACTCCAGTGTGAAAGCCGGAGGGCTTTCACACTGGAGCGATGCGCTGGCAGGACGGTGAAAAAAGTCCTGTTAGCCGCATCAATGGGACACCGCGGCAATACCGCCGGCAAAGCGCCGCTGCAGCGGCGCTTTGCGGGCGGGTTTAACCCTTTTTTGTCCGCTAGCGGGGGTTAAAACCACCCCGCTAGCGCCCGCAGACCGCCGCTAAAACGACGGTAAAGCGCCGCTAAAAATAGCGGCACTTTACCGCCAACGCCGCTCCCGCCCCAGTGTGAAAGCAGCCTAAGATGCTCATCCAAGAGTTTTTCTTAAACTATCCATACCTCCTGCAGATACCATTGATTGTGGAGAAGAGTTTCACATCCTTACTGACCTGACACTGAAAAACACTGCTTCTCTTCCAGTTGCACTGTGTGGCCCCATATCCTCTTACACTGATCTATATATATATATATATATATATATATATATATATATATATATATATATATATATATATATCTCTATCAAATCTCCTCTCAAGTGTCTCTTCTCCCTAGAGAAGAAATTTAGCGCTTGTAGTCATTCCTCATATTTGAGGCATGACAAATGCATTTTGTTACCCTTCTCTGGACTTTCTCCAGCTCCAGCACATCCCTTCTGAGTATTGGTGGCTATAATTGGACAGAATACTCCAGATGCAGCCGAACCAGAGTTTTATAAAGTGACAGAATAATCGTTTTATCTCTGGAATAAATTCCCCTTTTAATGCATGCTAATATTCTGCTGGCTTTGGTAGCCGAAGCTTGACACTGCATGCTATTGCTCAGTATGTCTTCTATTAGGACCCCCTAATGAGTAACTTGCATTCATATTTTTACCCCCCAAGTGCATTACCTTACATTGAAAGGTCTATACATTTTATCATAGGTGTAGTTTAAATAATAGAGACAGAATATCAACCAAGAATCCAAAACAAACACATGATACAAATGTTATAAATTGAGTTGCAGTTTAGAGGGTTAAATAAGTATTTTGATCCACAAGCAAAACTTGACTTAGTACTTTGTGGAGAAACTCTTTTTGGCAACACAGAGGTAAGACATTTCTTGTAGTTGGTTACCAGGTTTGCACACATTTTAGGAGGGATTTTGGTCCCCTCTTCTTTACAGATCTTCTCTAAATCTTTAAAGGAGAAGTATGGGGGGGGGGCGTGGTCTGGACGCTGAGGAGAATGACAGCCTAACTAGTGCACTCCTGCTGATACGAAGGCAAAGCAGTCAACACCGGAGGTAATTTTGACCCCACAGTCTACCGACCAACATGGGAACATCCTCCCGTGGATCCTCCGCGTCCTGATCCAGGCCTCCTCGAGATCTGTCTCACAGAGCGAGCCAAAACATCCCCGAGATGTTCCGCTCTCAGGCCAGCAATATGGCGTCCTCACGAGGCTCGCCACCACCTCACAGCAATACACAGTCTACATGGCCCTCCTCTGCCAACGGCGAGATTGTGCTCGCGCCGCAACAACATCCCAGCCTTACCGACCTTAGATCGGTGGCGGACGACATAAAGAATACACTGACGGCGGCGATTTCTGAGCTCCGCATTGACATTCAAGCGATTGCGAGCAGAGTCCAGGAGGTTGAACACAGAATGGCGCAACACTCTACGGTGATTCGCCGGTCCTGTCAGGTCATAGGCAATCACACCCTGCAACTCAGAGACTTGAACCGCCACATGGAAGATCTTGACAATCGCGGCAGACGCCATAACCTGCGTCTCCACGGACTCCCTGAATCGATCGAAGCTGATCGTTTAAGGTCTGAAGTAACGGGCCTATTCAACTCTATCCTGGATCGGGACCCCCCTTGACGCCTATAGGAATGGAGCGCATCCACCGCGCCTTACGCCCGCGGGGCAAAGAGACTGACCCCCCTAAGGACGTGGTCTGTTGTGTGATCGACTACCAGCTTAAGGAGGAAATTCTCAGACAAGCGCGAGTCAAACACCTGCTGCTATACAGAGACGCAGAGATTCGCTTGTTCCAAGACTTATCTTCCATTACACTTCAGCGCCGCAAGGAACTCCGCCCACCTCTGGAGGTTCTCCGCGCCAAGGACATACAGTATAGATGGAAGTACCCATTTGCGTTTTCAGCTTCCTCACAAGGCCGTTCTGCTATGCTTCGGGTCCCGGAGGACCTACACCGCTTTTGTACCACCCTGGAGATCCCCTACACTGAAGTACCTGATTGGTACGCGGAATTCCACCCGCAAACCGCAAGACGCCCTCAGAAAGAGCACGAACCAATGGAAACTCAGGAGCATCGCAACCGCAGACGACGCTCGCCATCCGAAGACCGACTCCACGGCTCACTGACCGGCTCTACTCACAACACCAGCCCGCTGAAGGCTCCGCACACGAGAAGAGCCCGCCGGGATCAGCGATACAGAATCTTCATGCCTTCAACTGAGCTGCTAAGCGGGACTCCCCAGTTTTTTTTGTTACCTCTCTTCCTTTACCCTGTTGGTTGGGTTTTTATGGCCACACTGTTACTCGGGGACTCTCACAGATTTTTTGAAACTTTCAGGTACGGCTGCCTGTCTGAGGAACTCTCATTTAACTGCCGCTAAGTATCGTCACCCCCCCCCCCCCTTTTTTTTTTTATTAATCTTTTTCCTCTTAACGTCCAGTATACTCAGGGACTGATACCTACAACTTTGATCTGGACCCATGTTTTCTTCCCTAAACCATTCCTATGAGTAAGGGTGAAATTTTTATTCATTTTATGTTCTTCCTCTAACAGGTGCGATCCACACGGACCCAATGCATTGATCCTCATGTGAATCCCTCATATGGAGACCGCACGCAAATCATCCTCCAGGTATTGCATGATACCACAGTCCTGACTCCAGTATTCACAGGCTGTTTAATCAGGTGGATGATCTTCCGCCTTCACCCCTTTCCCCTCATAACTATGCGCTGTGGTCCCTATGGATCGTCCCTCCATTTTTTCTATGATACCAAAGTTTTAGATTGTATTAGGACTTGTATTTTTGTTTTGTGTTGCCATGGTATATACACAGGTTCCATCCCCTAATTGATTCCCAACCGCTCACTAGACCTTTGAGTTGCCCCCCTCCTATTAACCACCCCGGTGCCTATTGTGCCCATGGGCACTGGAGAGAAGTAACGAGCACAGCCTGACCCACTTGGGCACTCTTCTTGTTTTCCGATCTCCCTGTTAGCACTCACTATCTAAAGCGGCCTGTGTTATGTCACTTCATCTATCCTTCATTAGGAGGAGGTCAATTTCATATATACCCTTCCCCTTCCCTGGGGGGTCACAACCTTGCAACACAGGTAGTTTATTGTAATTGAGGGATTCATTCCCCTCTCCCAACAAAATATAACACCATCCCATGTAAGCTACACATGTCCCCTCTTTGGCACATTCGGAACAGTTCACCTAATACAGCGATCAGAGGAGTGTTCCCAGTGATACGCTTTTGCTTCGTCCCCGAGGTTACTCTATTTCAATTTTGGTAAGAGTTAGTTCTGTATTAATGTCATAGAATACCAGCTTAGCGTGATAACCGTACTTAAGTTTTAACTGATGTTTGTCTTCTGTTTAGTTCTGATACAGTATAACTTAACTTTCATGGCCTGCTGTATTTCACTGTTTTTCTTTTTTGGATGATCCCTGTATGTACGTTTATGATAGATATCTCTGATAAATACCACGTACCAGCGAGAATGCACCTTTCGTCCCCTGTCCTATTATGTCTCTCATGATCGCGCTCTCAGATAAATAGCTTTTCATACTGGATAGACATAATTTACACTAATTACCCTCTTTTTCATTGCCAATGGTCTGGATTGTCCCTTGGCAGATTGTGTTTTTTTTTTTCCTTCTACCTTAGCATTAATTTCCTTCCCTCCGTCCAGCTGTTAGCATCTCTTAATTTTATATTTATACTCCTCACAACCCCGGATTACGTCTCACACAGAGATATTCCGCTTTGCCCTATTGCTTTAGTTAACACACATTATTGGATTATCTCAGACCTGTCATGGTTTAACCCTGTGCACAGCATTTACTGCGCAGGGCACAGCGAGCAGGTTCTCGCTATAAACCATTTACGAGTCGATTTCTATACTAATCTCGACCACACCTATTTTCAAACCACGATTGTTAGGTCCTTCCAGATTCGTTCTCCCCCTTCACCCATCCTATACCATCCCTGATTTCTCCACCCTCCTTCTCCCCTAGTACTAGTTCTGCACATATTATTGCATACCCCTATCTCTAGTCTCCTTACTAACCCCCGTCACCTAGTGCCTAGGGTGTACCACTGCGCCACGCACACATAAACGTCCCACACTCCCCCCACAGTCACGAAGCAAGGATGGCCTCCCCTTTCTACAAGTCACACTCCACGGCACTCTCGTTGAAGTTGGCCTCTATCAATGCTAAAGGTCTCAATTTACCGGAGAAGAGATCCCAACTTCTGCGGGAGTGCCATAAACTAAAAGCGAATATAATATTTATACAGGAAACACATTTCCTGACAGACAAAACTCCTAAATTATCGGATAAAAACTTCCCCATGGTTTTCCACTCGACTAATTACCAATCCAAATCAAAAGGAGTGTCGATCCTTATCTCTAAAAATACGCCTTTTCAACTAACAGGTTCACTATGCGACTCGGAAGGGAGATACTTATTCCTTAAAGGGACCATATATTCCAAACCAATCACCATTGCTAATATATATTCTCCCAACACCAAACAAGTCAAATTTTTTTCCGTTCCGTCTGCGACCTTTTATCTTCCTTCTCAACAGGCATTCTCATTCTCGGAGGGGACTTTAATGTCCCTCTGAATCCTATCTTAGATTCATCCTCTGGTTCCTCAGCTATGCCATACAAAGCCTTGAAGCAAATCAAACTGCAACTTCAAAACATCTTGCTACATGATACCTGGAGAACGCTGAACCCACAAGGGAAAGACTACACGTACTTCTCACCTCTCCATCAAAAATATTCCTGAATTGACTATTTCTTTATTTCACAATCTGACATCCCTCTTTTAACAAAGGCCACGATAGAACCTATGACCTTCTCCGACCACCACCCGATCACCATCCTTCTAGAATTTCCCGAGTCGGTTACCAAGTCTAAGACGTGGAGACTTAATCCCTCTTTACTAAAGGATCCAACGAATGTAGCCAGACTTGGCACTTGTCTTACAGACTATTTCAAATTCAACGACATCCGACACCCCCACCTTGATACAATGGGAAGCTCACAAATCCGTCATCCGAGGAGAATTTATCAAATTGTCCTCGTTCTTTAAAAAAGAACACCAGACCAAAATAGCAAAACTTAAGTCCCAAATACGCACGCTGGAGGCCCCACACAAACAGACTCTTGCATTACAGACTTACCAAGCTTTGACCCAAGCCAGGAAACAGTTGTTGGAGGAACTTAACCTGAAAACTAAGAGACAATATGTCTTAAGACATAAACTCTTTTATGAGAAGGGTAATAAAGTTGGTACTCTCCTTGCCAGAGCAGTCCAAAGCAAAAAACATAGCACAACTGTGCATCATATCACTGATAAACACGGTAAGGATCATACCTCAAACGAAGCTATAGCCCAAAGGTTCGAAGAGTACTATCAAATGTTATACAATATTCCATCTGGATCCACCAAGCCCCGTAGCCTGGACACGAGACAGCTTTTAATTAGAGAGTTCCTCTCCAAATTTGGCCCGACCCCTATTTCCCAGGAAGCTGCCCAAAAGTTAAATATTCCCTTATCTGAAGAAGAATTTGACGAGGCGGTAAAAGATATGAAGGTCGGTAAGGCGCCAGGCCCTGACGGCCTCCCTTTGTTATATTACAAAACATTTCCGGACATACTTAAACCCCGCTTTCTCTCAGCTTTTAGATCCTTTGCTTCTACCTTGCAAGCCCCCCCTCAAATGCTTTAAGCCCACATCACAGTAATACCGAAGGAGGACAAAGACCCCCTCCCTGGTAACGAATTATCGCCCCATATCGCTCAATGTGGATGTCAAGATTTACGCCAAAATCCTAGCGAACCGCTTACTGCCGCTTCTCCCATCCTTGATCTCCTTAGATCAGGTGGGATTTATTCCAGGACGGGAAGGTAGAGATAATGCCATTAAAGCACTAAACATTCACCATTGGTTGACCTCTGCCAGCAAGCAAGGTTTCTTCCTATCTCTAGATGCTGAGAAGGCATTTGACAGAGTAGCCTGGGACTACATGGACTCGGTCCTCAAAGCTATAGGTTTGCCGGATCTGTTTTTATCATACATTCGGCCTCCGTACTCCCTGCCGACCGCTAGGGTCCGGGTCAATGGCCATCTGTCAAACGCCTTCCGGCTCCATAATGGTACCAGGCAGGGCTGCCCCCTCTCACCCCTACTCTTTGTCCTCACTCTCGAACCCCTTCTCAATAAACTAAAACTTAATCCGGACATCAATGGCATAAC
This sequence comes from Lithobates pipiens, assembly GCF_037356315.1. Lineage (NCBI taxonomy): Eukaryota > Metazoa > Chordata > Amphibia > Anura > Ranidae > Lithobates > Lithobates pipiens. The sequence goes on along the minus strand of NW_027507903.1, from coordinate 376,705,980 downwards.
CATTAAAACACGCACCCATAAAATAGCCGTTTTTGCGGATGACCTCCTCCTCTTCTTAACCAATCCGCATATCTCTATCCCCAATCTTCTTCGCGACTTAGAGCTGTTTCAGTCCATTTCAAATCTTAAAATAACTTATTCTAAATCTATTGCCCTGAACGTAACCCTCCCCGCAGCAACTGTATCGCAATGTCAAGTCAATTTTCCCTTCAATTGGGCCAAACATTCAATCACCTACCTAGGAATTAAAATACAGACGTCCCTCTCAAATCTTTTTAAAGAAAACTTTCTCCCGGCGTTGCAAAAGACCAAAACAGATCTTAAAAATTGGAGATCTCTAAACGTCTCCTGGTTTGGTAGAGCCGCACTCCTTAAAATGACGATTTTACCACGTTTTCTTTATTTATTGCAAACAATTCCGATCAGCAATCCGGTCGTCCTTTTTCCACCCTTTTCGACAAGCCTGTTCCTCCTTCATCTGGCAAAATAAAAAGCCAAGAATTCAATACACGCGTCTCACCCTTCCGAAAACCAGAGGTGGAATTGCTCTTCCTGACCTACGTCGTTATTACTGAGCTAGAATTGTGGACTGGAATGTTCACCAGAATGTTAAGGATTGGGTACCACTAGAGCACGCCATCTCTACACAATCTTTAAGGTTTTTACCCTGGATACATCCACGTCATATACAGGTACAGCACAAGCAACACCCTTTAATTGGACCCACACTGTATGCTATTCATAACACATTAAAGACAATTTATCTGCACCCGTGGTTGAGTCCACTCACTCCACTGAGGGGCAACCCTGACTTCCCTCCTGGCGTGAGTGCCAACTTTCTTGCCAACACCTAGCCCCACAAGGAACTCATTGCAAGACAATTTTTCACCAGGAGAGGGGGTTTCAGATCTCTGGCTGACCTGAATACCACGACTTCCCCTACTCACATCTCTGACTGGATGTATAGACAACTTCATCATTTCCTGGTAAGCCGACACACTACCGACCATTGGACGAGAGACTTGAATACTCTAGAACTATGTACACAACACGAACCACAAAGACACCTCATTTCTATCCTTTTATATATTTCTCTTCAGGGACAAATCAGCGTTCTCCAGCAAGCCTTATTCTTCATGGGAGCAAGACCTAGCTATCAAACTTTCTGACTCGGAATGGGAAACCATATGTACTTATATACACAAAGGCTCCCTTAATGTAGCTGTTCAAGAAGGTGGATACAAAACTCTCTCCAAATGGTACAGAACCCCTTCACTGCTTCACAAATTCTCAGATGCCATCTCAAACATATGCTGGCGCTGTGGCATGGCTGAGGGCACCATGCACCACATTTGGTGGTCGTGTCCCGCCCTCCAAAATTTCTGGAGGTCGGTCCACGACACCATATTTGCAGTAACATCCCAATGCAATGACTTCTCCCCAGCCTCCTATCTACTTCACTACACCAAAATCCCCAAAAGACGCTACTTTAAATCCCTCAATATGATTATGATCTATGTTGCTCAACACCGCATCCCATGCCATTGGCGCTCCTCTTCAACCAACCTTGGCTGAATGGTTCCGCAGATTGAACAACACTGAAACCTTTGAAGAATTAATTGGCATCTCCAATGACACAGTTACCAAATTCTCAGCAATTTGGCATGATTGGCGACGTTTCAAACTTACTGACGCCTATTCTTCACAAACTGGCTAAACGTCTCCCATACACTAGACTATTTTTCTTTCAATTTCCTCCTTCTTCCCTAACTTTGCCATCCCCCCTTCCTACCCCCCCACAACGTATATCCATGTGCTGACTATTTGTCCATAGTAAGGTTCAGATGCTTTAGAATACGCTTTTACCTTGACGTGTCACTACGTCTGCTGTTCTTGAACCAACTCTAAAACTGCCTAAGATTATCTTTATTGTATTTTACATAATTGGAAATAGGTTAGGTACTTTCACCTGCTACAATGTTTTCTCTATGTTCTTCTATGCTTCTACTATTTACAGTGCCATGACTCTATTGACATGTTACCTTTTCAGTCGCCTGTTTTTTGTATGTTTGCATTATCTTAATAAAAATTTTGTGGGAAAAAAAAAAAGAAGTATGGGAAAGGCAAATTAAATAGTACATATCTCCTTCATTCTTCCAAGGCTTTCCTTTTTTTCCTAAGTCCTTTAATATGGGAGATATCTGAATTTGAAGTGTCAATAAGGAACTAATAATGGCTGATTCTCCATAGCTTGGAGAGGGTGGGTACTACTCCAGAAACCCCCCCTTCCCCTCTCTCTCTCAGCCCCTCCTTCCCTTGAGTATGTGGCTGTGCTTGGTGAAGAGTGCACAGCTGAACTGACAGCTAGAGCCTGCAGGCTTTAAAACTGCCTCCATTTCTATGGCAATGTGTACTGCTGAAACCAGGTAGCGGGGGCAGTGTGACAAGCCATGCACTTTTCACCTGCAGCAGCTATGCAGTCCTTTATGTTCTGGGCTGCTTCTCTCCTCTGCTGCTCTCCACCCTCTCCTCTGATCTTACGTGACTCCCCCCCTTCTGTGAACTTCTGCTTTGGTCACCAGCACAAGCATGGGAAGGGGAGGTGATCAGCTTGCCAGGATGATGAGTGGGGAGTGGCATGTCAGTATGTATGGAGCATGAGCCCTGTGTGTATAGACAGGGCCACCATCAGAAATTTTGGGGCCCCTTACACAGCTTCAGGCATGGGCCCCCTGGAGCAGAGAACCGGGGGGGGGGAGCCAAAAAGTCAGTGTCATCTCACCTCCTTGGCCCCTGCAGCGAGTTGAGAACCGGGGGGGGGTCCTGTACCCCCCTGATGGTGGCCCTGGCAGTCTATGAGGGGGATCAGTGAATAGGGGGCAGTCTATGACAGGGGGGTTAGTGAATAGGGAGCAGTCTATGATGGGGGTCAATGAATAGGGGGCAGTCTATGACGAGGGGTTGGCCAGTGAATAGGGGGCAGTCTATGATGGGGGGGTTGGTCAGTGAATAGGGGGCAGTCTATGACGGGGGGGTCAGTGAATATGACAGACTATGCCAGAGGGATGAATGGATGGAACGTAGTGTATGCAATGGGGAGTAGAGGTCGACCGATATGGGTTTTTCTCTGGCCGATGCCGATATTTAGAAATCATGGCGGCCGATAGCCGATATATGATGCCGATTTTTTTGGGCCGATATGTTAGGCCGATTTTATTTTATTTATTTATTTTTTTCCTATTTTATTTATTTTTTTAATCCCCCTTGATCTAACACACCTTTCCCACTGGGGCGTTTTTCAAGCGCTTTTGGGCTAAAAATAGCGCCTGTAAAGTGCCTGCAAAATGGCTCCCCTGCAGTCTGTGTGAAAGACAGAGTGCTTTCACACTGAGGCGATGCGCTGGCAGGATCTTAAAAAAAAAAAGTATACCGCTCCTTCACCACTCCTGCCCATTGATATGAATGGGCACCACTGCCGAAGCGCATGCAATGCGATTTGGCAGCAGTGCTTCATGGGCGCATTTAACCTCTTCCTTGGCCGCTAGCTGGGTTATATGTGCCCCACTAGCAGCCAAATAGCACCGCTAAAATTATGGTAAAGAGCCACTTAAACTTGCGTTTTACCATCAACGCCTGCCCGCTCCAGTGTGAATGCAGTCTTCATAAGTGATACAGAAAATTTCTTACATTTAAACATTAAACAAAACAAACCTCCAATCAGTTTACTTGTATGTATGATTTAGATTTTAAAAAAAAAACCCATATATATTAAATAAAATCAGGTAGTCAAAACTTTTGTACGAAAAAAAAAAAAAAAATGGGCTAACTTTACTGTTTTTATTTTATTTTTATTTTTTAAATAGTGTATTTTTTTCCCAAAAAAATGCATTTGAAAGACCTCTGTGCAAATGGCGTGTGACATAAAATATTGCAACAACCGCTATTTTATTCCCTAGGATCTCTGCTAAAAAAAATATATATAAGTTTTGGGGGGGTCTAAGTGATTTTCTGGCAGAAAATACAGGATTTTTACTTGTAAGCAACAAGTGTCAGAAAAGATTTAGTCTTTAAATGGTTAAACTGAGAACTTCTACACACAGAGATGATTTCATTCATTCAAGTGTAAACATTGTATCTTTCTGTTCTTTTCTTGGCAGTCTGCCCAGAGAGGAGGAAAGTGTTTCTATGATGACTCAGGAAACTTACACTGACTTCTATACAGAAGTCATTTCTAAGTCCCGCTGTAGTTCTAAATCGGCTTTTTATCAGCACAATCGGCCGATGCCGATTATTTAAAAAACGGCAAATATCGGCCGGCCGATATATCGGTCGACCTCTAATGGGGAGTATCTATGAGTTGTACATCTGTACAGGATGTCAGCCATACATTGGCACATCCATTCCCTGAGAGGTGTCACACAGCCATGAGAAGGGTATGTAGCCACTTACCGCTCTGTCCTCCTCTGACAGGAAGTTGGGTTACCCTCCTCGCAGACCCCCCCCCCCCCCCCCCCCGTCCCCACAGCTAGCACTATGCCCTGCACAGGCGCTAATCCATTTGACCGCCCTCCCCTCCGCCACTCACCATCATGGCTGAGACGGTCACTGGCAGGCTGGGGACGGACCCCACCGAGGATCAGGGGGGATGAAAGATTGCCGCAGGGACACATGATAAGAGGAGGGGGCCCGGCTGAATGACAGCTGGGTCTAACTGCAAGTCTGCTGGTGGGTTAGCTTATGTGACCATCAGACATCAGAGCAGGGGGAGGAACTCCTGAAATGAAAGTGTTTTCTCTCCTCTCAGCCTGTACCCCCCTGATGGTGGCCCTGTTTATAGAGCATACCTGTATTGAACAGAGGTATGCTCTATACATAAGACACTGTTTATTCAGAAGAGGTAAAAATCAGCTACTTGTCTGTTTTTGTAAATAAACATCAATGCCATGTGTACAGAGAGCATATCTGTGTTCAAAACATTGCAGGGGAGAGGGAAATTACAAACTCCCTGTCAACTAAATCAAAAGTAAAATATCTGGGGTCTCCTGTAATGTAAATAAGGAATAAATAAGCAAAAGATGTGTTGTGTTATATATACATATATATAAAAATAAAATCCCAACCTCCCTCTCTAGAAGTGAGCAAAGGTCTATTCGGCAATGGTGTCACTATAGTCAACCCCCCCCCCCCCCCCCTCCACGCACTATGGTACCGCCTCAGTACAGACCCCCTCAAATAGGATAGCTGACACTTGGAAGGCAGGAAGGGTGGCTGACATCTTGAAGGCAGGAAGGATCAGTATTGGCTCTGATTTTATTACGGTAATGCATGCATGCTACCAAATCCAAATGTGTATTTTACTCTATAAAATATCTAGTATTCACACTGATATGTAAAGGGAATTCTCATACACAGCACTATCAGTGACTTTTTATATCTTACAGTCACTGAAGTGCTGTTATCTCTGCCAATTCTTCTGACCATCAGAACAGGCTGGAGAGGAGAGAAGGAAGGGGTGAGCAACTACGCTCTGTGAAATCTCGGGAGGATATCAATCAAGCAAAAAGACAGGAAAATGGGTGGATCCAGACTCCAGAGCCAGACCATTGTCGGTATGATGCAGATACCGATGAAAGTCTGTAGACCCTCCCACAGGTATTTAGCTTGATTTTAACTGGCTCCCGACTGGCGCACGCCTATGTACACCAACATAATGGCACGGCTGGGCAAATGGGTGTTTATGTACATCCCTTTAAATTTGCCGCCATGGCATCACGTCGGCCGGGAGCTCCATGAGTCAGGTCACAGGTCCTGCGGACTCTATGTCCGCAGGGGTACCCACGATCGTCTCACGGAGAGGAAGAACGGGAAGTTGCTATTGTAAACAAGCATCTTCCCGTTCTACCTAGTGACAGTGTCACTAATCATAGCTCCCTGTGATCGGGAGCTATGATTTGCGATGTGTCACAGCTAGCCCATCCCTAGGACACACTTAACCCATACAACGCCACCTAGTGTTAACTCCTTCACTGCCAGTCACATTTACACAGTAATCAATTCAATTTTAATCGCACTGATCGCTGTATAAATGTGAATGGTCCCAAAATCACACCAAAATTGTCTGAAGTTTCCACCATAATGTGGCAGTCACGATAAAAATCGCTGATTGCCACCATTACTAGTAATAAATAAATAATAAAAATATCATAAAACCATAATGCCATAAAAATGCCATATTTTGTAGACGCTATAACTTTTGCCAAAACCAAACAAATGCTTATTGCAATTTTTGTTTACCAAAAATATGTATTAGAATACGTATCAGCCTAAACTGAGAAAAAAAACGTTTTTTTTATATATTTTTGGGGGATATTTAATATAGCAAAAAGCAAAAAAAGTGCTTTTTTCAAAATTGATGATTTTTTAAATTTTTTTTGTTTATAGCGCAAAAAATAAAAACCACAGAGGTGATCAAATGCCACCAAAAGAAAGCTCTATTTGTAAGAAAAAAAAGACATCAATTTTCTTTGAGAGCCACGTCGCACGACCGCAATTGTCATTTAAAGCGACACAGTGCCAAATTGAAAAAAGTGCTCTGGTTTTTGGCCAGCAAAATGGTCCGGGGTTTAAGGGGGTAACAGAATGGGGGCACTTCTGAGAGAGCTGGAAATATTTATAGATATCAGCAACTCGAAGTTTCAGCTCCCTTCATACATTTTCTATAGGATTAAAGTGGATGTTGCCCCTCATATATACCCAGTGAAGTGAACAGCCACAGATTATACACAGGAATGAAATAAACCTCCCTATATAAGTATTACATCCATATCTGCTGTCTTCATATTTAGATACAGTTTAGAAAGTGCCCTTCATGTTAAGATTTTTTCTCTTCCTGGTTATTGTTGCAGAGAAGCCTGGGTGTAGTGTCATATTTTGCTGCCTATCACATGACCAGGGTAGTCTAAAGGCCCCCACTATTACCTGTTACCCATTCCACTCCAACCTCTACCCCCCCAAGTTTTACCCATAAGTAAGAGACCACACCTTGCTTTGGAGTAAAATGGCCATAACAGCCTTTATTACAATCCTCAAATACTCCAACCAAAAATATATAAATATATATCTCCATGAATATATATATAACCGAAAGAATGTACAATATAAAATATACTTAATAAACATAAACATATAACCAATAACACACATCTGGTAACGAAATAGCATATAGCTAACATGCCCGGTCTGGTGATCTCTGACGGTGACCCATAACTTTACCAACCCAACAAGTCACTGCGGTACCCACTTCCCACTTCTCCAGGCCTCCAGCTGTGACCGCTCGGAGACAACCTCCGCAGTGACAACCATACCGGTATTCCCTCCAACGTTCAGGAATACACCGGAGGGACCCATCTTAGCAATGGGCCCCCCACCCCAGATGACTTCTGATTTTACCGCCAACCGTCAAAGACCACCAGACACACACCGCCACAGCCCAAAAGGGTGACTACCTTACCCTTGCGGGCCACCCCACACCCGCAACGCCCTTCGGATGCCCTCCTGCAAACCCAAGGACCACAAATCAATCCCCACATCGGACAAATGCACCCCATCCCGCCTAAGGTACATGCCCACATTGCACTCCAGTTCCCGGTGGCGAACCACAATCCCGCCCTGATTGGCCACGAATCGCCCAATAACCTTGTTAACCCTAATACAGGTCTTCTGAATGCTTGACACCGAACAGGCCCAACGCCATGCCGTCCGCGCCACGATGTCCGACCACACCAGTACCGTACCCGGAAAGCGGAAACGCAGCCGCAGAAAGTCAGACTTGATGTCCGCAAGCAAGTCCCGGATCTTCCTGACCCCCAGGTCATTCCCCCCGCGTGAATCACCAGCACCGCCGGGGGACCCCCCCGAGACACAGGTCTCTCCACCTCCTCCACCAAACTACCCCAGCGCAGCCCAGGGACACCCAACCACCGCAAACACGCCTCCCCCCGAGAAATCCCCAGTTGCCTGCCCTCTGGATGCTGATCTCCTCTCCTGGCCCCCCAACACACGTAGGAGTGGCCCACGATCCAGACGAGGCGAGCCGGACCTCCATCTGAAAGAAAAACCAACAGCGTAAAAAGCACCCCAACCCCAGGAACAGCGTCACCCCAGCGAAATCAACACCACCTCAACCACCCCAAACAACCCACAAAGAGAAACCCCCCGGGGAAGGAACGAACACAGGGAGCAGAACAAAAAACCCCACACATTAACAGGCATATAGGAAAACAGAACAACGCCTGCAACCCCAGCACAGGGAGCGCAGTAAAATTACCAATAGAGCGCTTAGCATCTCCCATGGCGGTTTGCAGGTTGTTGTTTTTTTTTTTTTTTTTTTTTTTGAAAGAGCCCATAACGCCACAATTAAAGTAATACCAAGTGCGGCCTGACGTAAGAACGGAAACGCAGCGACTCCCACCTCCCAATCCTGCGAACCACCGCCTCATCCAGACCGCACCGGGCCGCCCCGATCCGGAACGAATGGGACGCAAATTCTCTCCCATCCAACCCCACCGCCCGCAAACACTTACGGAAAACTGAAACAAACTGGTATCTTGACAAGAAGGACCCCTCTGCGTGACACAGGAATGGACCCTCCCCCCCACAACGGACAGCGCGAAAGTCCCGCACCGCCGACACCGGGCACACCCCGGATCCCGGTAAAGCAAACAGCGACACCAGCACCCCTTTCCCCAGCTGATCCGTTTTGGACCTGCGCAGCCAGAGGCCAACCCTGTCCGCCCCCAAGCGAACCTCCCCGTCAAACAACCCTCCGGCCACGCGCTTGGACGGGCTAACCAACTCCCCAACGCGAAAAGCCCCATAGAACGCCAAGGAAAAAGCCGCCCTAAACAAACGCACCTCATAATCCGAAGAACACCCCCCCCCCCCCCAACTGAGCACAGATCGCCTGCAAAGTAGCAAACGTCACAGGCCTCCTCGTATCCTGAGCCCTGCAGCGCCTGCGATAACCCTTCAACGCCTGACGCACCCAAAAATCCTTCGTCCAGTCTTCCACCCGCAACAGCTTAAACAGAAACGCCAAACCCGCCAACTTCCGACCGATCGCAGACACCGACGCCCCACACTCCATATTCCGAGCCACAAAATAGATCACCAGCAACCGCCAATCAGAGCCCCGATCAACCACCCCCGCCTCCCGAACCAGACCAGACCATTCCGACCAAACCTTAGAATAGGCCAACCAGGTGGGCCCACTCACTGACCACCGAATCCATCCGGCAGCGACTCCAAGGGCAGCTTCCAGATCCACTCCGGGCAAGGCGCCCCGTCTGCCTCCGCGCCCGGCGCCAGCTCCCGGAACCGGTCCCACTGAAAATGAGACAAGGAGTCAGCCAACCCGTTTTCCACGCCCGGGATATGAACAGCGTAAATAAAGACATTAAGCTGCAAACAACGCAGGACCAACTGCCGCATCAAACTAATAACAGGAGGGGAAGAAGCCGACACCCGGTTCACCACCTGCACCACCCCCATGTTGTCGCAATTAATGCGCAACTTCAGATTCCTACACTCCTCACCCCACAGCTCCATAGCCAACACGATCGGAAACAGTTCCAACAGGACCAGGTTGCCCAGGAACCCCGCCGCCCGCCAAGCCTCCGGCCAAGGCTCCGCACTCCACCGTCCACGGAAAAACGCCCCGTAACCCGAGGAACCCACCGCGTCCGTAACCAAATACAAAATCAAAATTACTGACCGGGCCCGCCATCCACATGGCCCGGCCATTGTAAGAAGCCAAAAACTCGTGCCAGACCCGTAAATCCGCACGGTGCTCACCCCCCAGCCGTACGAAGTGAGTGGGAACGCTGACACCCACCATCGCCGCCGACAGCCGCCGGCAGCCGCCGGCAAAAAATCCACCCCATGGGAATAATTCTGCAGGCGAAATTCAGTTTACCCAAAAGCGACTGCAAGGTGCGCAACTGGACCTTACGCCGACCCTGAATCTCCCGAATCTCCCGCTGCAAATCCAACAGCTTGGCCTCTGGCAGCTGGCACTCCATAGCCTGGGAATCAATCACGATCCCCAGGAAACTCAGCTCAGACGTCGGACCCTCCGTCTTATCAGCCGCCAGGGGAACCCCAAACCTGCCCGCGATGTGCTGCAACGTGGACAACAAAATCGCACACACAGCGGAGGCAGGGGGGCCCACGCAGAGAAAATCATCCAAATAATGAATGACCGACTCCAGACCCGCCGCATCCCGCACCACCCATTCCAAAAAGGAGCTAAACGTTTCGAAGTACGCACAGGAGATCGAACAACCCATCGGCAGGCACATGTCGGCAAAATACTCGTCGCGCCAGCAGCACCCCAACAGCCGAAAGCTATCAGGATGAACCGGAAGCAGCCGAAAAGCTGACTCCACATCGACCTTGGCCATCAGTGCCCCACGCCCATACCACCGCACCCACCGAACAGCGGCGTCAAACGACGTGTAAGAAACAGTGCACACCTCAGGGTCGATGAAATCATTCACCGAGCCCCCCTTCGGAAATGACAGGTGATGAATGAGCCGAAACTTCCCCGGCTCCTTCTTGGGGACCACCCCCAATGGGGAGACCACCAAGTCGGGCCATGGTTTGTCCGCAAACGGCCCCCCCATGCGCCCCAGCGCCACCTCCTTCCGCAGCTTCTCGTCCACCACCCCCGGACGCTCCAACGCCGACTTCAAATTCTTGGCAACCCGCGGCACTCCCGGAAACGAGCACGGAATCGGAAAGCCATCCCGAAACCCCGCCTCCAACAACCGAGCCGCCGCCCTATCCGGATACCTACTTAGAAAAGGGAGCATCCTTGCCAGCATCACCGGCGTCCTCCCTCTTCTGAGCGGCATCCCCGGCCCGCTTCCCCTTACGGAAACAGCGGGACAAAGCGTGGGCCCCACCGCAACCGGAACACTCGTGCTTAAACTTGCACGTGCCCCCGAACTTGCAGGCACCCTCGTTGTATTAAGAATAAACACTGTTAAATAGCAGTGTACTACAATGCCCAAAACTGAGCTGCATGAAAATTATAAACGCATGTGCATAAATGCATTACAATAAACAATGAAGTAAAATGTGATTAAATGACAATCAAAAAATCGCAATCAAAAAATCGCATAAAGGTGATAAAGTGAATATGTGACAAAACATAAATAAAACAAATAAACACAATATTTTTCTGCTACAAATAGTGCTCTTAATGGAAATGTGCAGTTCCAAAATATAATTAATCTTAAAGTTCAATCTTCAATCAGACACAATTGTTGAAGAGTAAAAACTGTGATGGTAGCTTTAATTGAAAAAACTCCTTTTCCAGTGAAAGTTCTATAACAAAGTGTCCATAAACCGCAAAGCCTCCACCGCACCCTTGGTGTTCGTGCCCCCCTTGTTTAGAACACTCACCCGCAGTATTGCCCAGCACTCTCGTGTCGGGCAAAAATCGCTTATAATGTATACAGATGATAACTGTTTCTCCAGCCAATTCTTGTGAAAAACTTCGCAGCAGAGGGTAATCAATTAATATCTCAGAGTTACCTCAGGGAGACAAAAGAAACTTCCCATAGTGCAAAATTGCAAAACTATTTTTAATCTCAATTAAAAAAAAACCACTTTTTTCCGGCCGACAGTCCCGAGGTAGGCGCACTCCCGGCCCCCCCCTGAAAAAACTGAGGCGCAGCCCTCGCCGAAGACATCAGCCTCATCCAAAGGCTGATGTCCTTATGGTCCCAACGCAGCTCCGGCCGCACCGCCTTGCGCTGCCGAAACTGCTCGTCGTACCGGAGCCACGCCACCCCCCCGTACGCCCGATGGGCTTCACCGATCGCATCCATGTAACAGAAAAGCGCCGAGCAATGCCCGGGGCTTTTCTCGCCGATGACACTCGCCAAGATGGCAAACGCCTGGAGCCAGTTGGAGAACGTGGGCGGAATCAGCCGATACCGCCGCTTCTCCTCGTCCTCCTTCTTGGAATCGTCGGGCTTGACCCTATCCAAGTTGAACTTCTCCAACGGGAGAAGCGAGAAAATCTCCCCAAACTCCCTCTTCCAAATCTTATCCCGGACCTCCTGTTTCAAATGGGCCCCCAGCGGGCCCTCAAAACACACGTAAACCCTGCGCCGCGTCGGCCAACCGCACGATGTCTTCTCGCACAACCGCGTCCTTCTTCCCTCCGACCGCAGCCGCCACCACCGCCGACGCGGGCACCGCAGGGGCCGCCGAGGGAGCCGCCCCGGCGGCCCCCAGGGCCGCCCCCGGCTCCCCCGCCGGGGGAGCCACCCACGAGGCCACAGGCGGCGCGGCCTGCCCCCGGTCGAAGCGACCAACCAACGCCCGCAGACCATCCATCAGTTCCCGCAAAGCCCCGGCAGAGTCCCCCCCCCGGCACCCCCCCTCCTGAGACGCCCGCCCCCCCCCCGGCTCCCCCCCCACCGGCGGCACTGGCCACCCCGTGCCCGCCTGTACCACCCCCAACAAGCCCTGCAATGCATGCGACAAGGACAACGCATCAGGGGACTCACCTGGCGGCCCAGGGGCGTTCCTCACAGCCGGACCGGCGACAGCACCGCTAGGACCCGGCAGTTCGTCCTCGTCCGAGACCTCCCCTTCCGAGTGATCATCTGGTCCCCACGTAGGCGGGGGTGTAAGCCCCCCGGGGGAAGAGACCCCGGAGGCCGACGTAGTAGCCCGCAGGGGAGCAGCCTCACTCACGGCCGATCCATCCACGGCAGCCTGGCGATGCGGACCAGCCCTGCCAGCCCCCTGAGCAGCAGACCCCCGGGGCGCTCCCTGATCCAAGCTGGGAAGAGCAGCCCGCAGGCGATCCTCGTACCTGCCCAGGCCCGGCAACCCCCCCCCCCTGTCCCGAGCATCGGAAGCCACCGCTGAGCCATCTCGAGCCGCCCTCTCCCCCACAGCAGAGCGTCCAGCAGCAATAACAACATCACCCCCCCCCGCAGGCAAGATGGCCGCCCGCCGTCCACGAGGCCCGCCCGCCCCTCCCCCCCCCCGGGTACGCGGCGTGAAGACCGCTCAGCACCCCCCAAAGTCCCCTGGGACCTCTTCGCCGGTGGGAGGGAACGATCCTCCCCAGGGCTGCGTACTAAACGAGGCGGCCGAGGGTCAGGCCCGGGAGAAAAACACGCCGGAGGCCTAGACCTCCGCGCGCGTGGCAGCACCTCACCCCTCCGAACGTCTGCTCCGTCCGATCCGACCGATCCCGCCAGTCCACCGAGCCCGCAGCCAGTCCGGTCCACGCTCCTCCGCCTGATGCCGCAGGTCCGCCAACAGCCGGTCCACTTCCGACATCTTCAGAGGAGCAGCAAAACAACTGCCTCCTCTCTGGTTCTCCTCCGTCGGACTGAATTCAGCTCCGCCCCCTCCACCTTTTATACGGCTCCGCCCCTTCCATCCAGCAGACTCTCCCAGCTCCTCCTACCGGCCTCTGCCTACCTCCCAATTAACCCCCTGCTGCCCTTATACATCCCTGTCATGCCCGGCCCTCCGTTAGTTTCCTTGCAGTCATGCACTCCGGGCCTCACTGAATGCTACGGAAGTGACGTTGCCGCCAGAAATTGCGTACTGCGCATGCGCAAAGCGTTCCAAACACTCGAGCTGTGCGTTCCAACATAGTTTCGGCAATGCAGTTCAGCGAAACCATCACATAATGTTACGGAAGTGACGTTACAGACAACACAAACACTGGGCCGTGCGTTACAACACTAATACTTCCTTTGTTACCTAGTATCATTTTTTACCAACCATGCTGAGCTACGTGCCGTGTTAGGTTCTGCATTGCTGGGACTTGTAGTGCCTATCCTGAGCTACATGCTTCAATGTTCAGTGTCCTCATCCCTATCCCCATGCTTCAATGTTCAGTGTCCTCATCCCTATCCCCCTGCTTCAATGTTCAGTGTCCTCATCCCTATCCCCGTGCTTCAATTTTCAGTGTCCTCATCCTTATCCCCGAGCTTCAATGTTCAGTGTCCTCATCCCTATCCCCGAGCTTCAATGTTCAGTGTCCTCATCCTCATCCCCGAGCTTCAATGTTTAGTGTCCTCATCCCTATCCCCGTGCTTCAATGTTCAGTGTCCTCATCTTTATCCCCGAGCTTCAATGTTCAGTGTCCTCATCTTTATCCCCGAGCTTCAATGTTCAGTGTCCTCATCCCTATCCCCGAGCTTCAATGTTCAGTGTCCTCATCCTTATCCCCGTGGACACATTGAAGCAGGGGGATAAGGATGAGGACACTGAACATTGAAGCTCGGGGATAGGGATGAGGACACTGAACATTGAAGCACAGGGATAAGGATGAGGACACTGAACATTGAAGCTCGGGGATAGGGATGAGGACACTGAACATTGAAGCACAGGGATAGGGATGAGGACACAACATTGAAGCAGGGGGATAAGGATGAGGACACTGAACATTGAAGCAGGTGGATAAGGATGAGGACACTGAACATTGAAGCCCGTGGATAGGGATGAGGACACTGAACTTTGAAGCTCGGGGATAGGGATGAGGACACTGCACATTGAAGCAGGGGGATAGGGATGAGGACACTGAACATTGAAGCTCGGGGATAGGGATGAGGACACTGAACATTGAAGCATGTAGCTCAGGATAGGCACTACAAGTCCCAGCAATGCAGAACCTAACACGGCACGTAGCTCAGCATGGTTGGTAAAAAATGATACTAGGTAACAAGGGAAGTATTAGTGTTGTAACGCACGGCCCAGTGTTTGTGTTGTCTGTAAGGTCACTTCCGTAACATTATGTGATGGTTTCGCTGAACTGTATTGCCGAAACTATGTTGGAACGCACGGCGCGAGTTTTTGGAATGCTTTGCGCATGCGCAGTACGCAATTTCTGGTGGCAGCGTCACTTCCGTAGCATTCTGTGATAGGCAGCAAAATATGACACTACATGGGCACACAGCCAAGATAGCCAAGACAGCTGATTGGAGGAAAGGCACACACCCCCCTCTACACATAGGTAGAGACTCTCAGCTCTCTCCATTGTATCGTCCAGAGCTGTGCTAATCTATTTATAGCAACCTCCCCTAACTCCAAACTTTGGCTGCTCTTATGTGAGACAGATACTAGACACAGAGCTTTGGAGAGAGACAAAAAAACTCATGAATCGGGTTTACATCCACTTTAAGGTCTGGAGACTGGCTAGGCCTCTCCATTACCTTAATGTGGTTCTTCTTGAGCCTGTGCTTTGTTGCCTTAGTGGTATGTTTTGGGTCATTGACATGCTGGAAGACCCATCCTTGACCCATCTTCAGTGTTCTGGCTGAGGGAAGACGGTTCTCATACAAGATTTTATTATGGCCCCTCAATGCGGCAAAGTCGGCCTGTACCTTTAGCAGAGAAACAGCCCCAAAGCTTAATGTTTCCACTGTCATGCTTGTAGAGATAGTGTTCTTAGGGTCATAGTCAGCATTTCTCTTCCTCCAATACGGCGAGTCGAGGTTAATGCCAAAGAGTGCAATTTTGGTCTCATCTGACCACAGCACTTTCTCCCAATCCTCCTCTGAATCATTTAGCTGTACATTGGCAAACTTCAAATGGGCCTGTACATGTGCCTTCTTGAGTAAGGGGACCTTGTGGGCACTGTAGGATTTCACACCATGACCGTGTATTGTGTTACCAAGGGTTTATTTGACTGCCATGAGATACTTTCACAAGCTCCTCCCATGTAGTTCTGAGCTGATCCCTCACTTTTCTCATGATCGTCCTTACCCCATGAGGTGAAATCTTGCATGGAGCTCCAGACCAAGGGAAGTTGATGGTTATTTTGTATTTGTTCCATTTGCGAATAATCGCTCCAACAGTTGTCTTCTCACCAAGTTTCTTGCTGATGGGCTTGTAGCCCTTTCCAGCCTCGTGCAGGTCTGCAATCTTGTCCCTGACATCCTTTGACAGCTCTTTGGTCTTGCCCATAATGGTGAGGTTTGAATGGAAGAAAGATTCTGTGGACAGGTGTCTTTTATACACATAACGAGTTGTCGTTAGGAGCACTTTCTTAAATTGACAGGACTAATCTGTGTACCACATGAGCAAATATTGTAGCCAGTCTGTGGGAGCCAGTTTTTTTTATTGGTTGGTAGGGGATCAAATACCTATTTTACTCACTGAACTGCAACTCAATTTATAATATTTGTATCATGTTTTTTTTCTGGATTTGTGGTTGATATTATATCTCTATAATTTAAAATACACCTATGATAACAATTATAGATCCTTCATTTGTTTGTAAGTGGGCAAACTTACAAGATCTGCAGGGGTCAAAAATTTTCCCCACGGTATGTCTAGTCAAGACATACCCAGATGAGCACCCAGAGAAAGCTACCAGGATTTATGACATAATGAAAACAGACCTCTGATTTAACCACTTGACTACTGGGCACTTAAACCCCCTTCCTAACCAGACCAATTTTCAGTTTTCGGTGCTCTCACACTTTGAATGACAATTACTCAGTCATGCAACACTGTACCTATGACATTTTTGTCCTTTTTTTTCATACAAATAGAGCTTTCTTTTGGTGGTATTTAATCAATGCTTGTTTTTTTATTTTTTGCACTATAAATCAAAAAAGACTGAAAATTCGGTATAAAAAAATTAATTCTTTGTTCCTGTTAAAATGTATTTGCAAGTATAGGCAGAGTGTCTGCGAGTATAGGCAGAGTGTCTGCGAGTATAGGCAGAGTATTGCACAGTATGGGGAGAGTATTGGCACTGAGCAGCGTTGTGGGCACTACACATCCAGCCCACAGCACTGCTGCCATCTCTCCACCTCTCCCCTCCCCTATGCGATGACGCCGGTTTGTTTACATGTGATCGCTCCATCATTTGATGGTAAACGGCTGCTACTATGCACGTCCACTCAGAAAAACAGGACCGCGATTTAGCCGTCTTTTGGCTATGGATCAGTTGGCAAGTGGTTAAAAGAAAATGATTTGATCTTCAGCATAAAAGGACATGCAACACCATATACAATACTCCCAAATCCTGTAATGATTGCCTAGAGACTTACGGCATGGTCTCCTCAAAGTAAATATGCGCATACCTTTGCCAACATTAATCAACTGTGACCAGTTGCCTAACAGGAAGATACTGTATTTCTACTCTGGAAACTGCATATTACCATTCCAAATTAAGGCACCTGGCAGATCAAATTTCTGCTATGGACATGAATGCTGAAATCTTAATCTTGTTGAGAAGAGACATTGTCAAGGTACATAAAGTGTGCCAGCAGTGCAACAATCATAACAATATGCCATATGCATAAAGACTGGTATAGGGATGAGCTTCAAGTTCAAGTCGAACATGAGTTTGACTCGAACATCGGCTGTTCCATCGGTCGACAATCAAACATTATGGGGTGTTTGTGCCAAATTTGAGCGGTGCATAGCGCCCCATAATACACTGCATCATCACAGTGCATTGCTGGGTGATGATTGGCCAAGCATGCACGATGAACCGCATGCTTTGGCCAATCACAGCGCTGTAAGCAAAGAGAGCCATAATTGGCAAAAGGCAGGGTGCCTTTGGCCAATTATGGCTCAGGGGGTTAGGTCCACGCCTCATACTATATAAGGCCGCCTGCACGTCGGCCTTGTGTAGTATGTTGCTGGCGGAGAGAGAGAGAGAGAGAGTGTCATTTCATTTACTTTGAGCAGACAGTTTATTCAGTTAGCTAGATCTCACTGCAGACTACTTCAGGCAGTCAGTTGATTCAGTTAGCTGCAGTGTATTTTATATTTTTATATATATATATATATATATATATATATATATATATATATATATATATATATATACACACACACACACACACACACCCTGTATCCTGTATAGCTGGATCTCACTGCAGGCCATTCCTGGTGTACGTATTCAACTACACTTTCAGGCAGGTAATTCAGTGATCTGCAGTGCATAAAATATATATACAGTCTCCTACATATATATCCACTGCATTCTAGTCTAGCTAAGCCTATACCTGACTACAGGCCATTCCTGGTGTATGTTTTCAACGACACTTGCAGGCAGGCCAGGCAGGTGATTCAGTGATCTGCACTGCATAAAATATATATACAGTTTCCTACATATATATCCACTGCAAGCCAAGCCTCAACCTAACTGCAGGCCATTCCTGGTGTATTGGTAGTATTTTGCTAATCCAATTTTACAGCATATCTCTAAGACCACCAAGGAAAGGCAGACACTCAAAGGCCACTAAAAGAGAGCAAGCAGGCTCTGTGCCTACAGCCAACAGTGCTGGTCGTGGATATGGTGCATCTTCAGCACGTGGCCGTTGGGCATAGGCCATTGCTGGTGTACATTTTCAAATACACTTACAGGCAGGCAAGGAAGTCTCTCTTTTTCTCTCTTTCTCTCGCGCTCTTTCTCTCGCGCTCTTTCTCTCGCGCTCTTTCTCTCGCTCTCTTTTTCTCTTTGTCTCGCGCTCTCTTGCTCTCTTTGTCTCGCGCTCTCTTGCTCTCTTTGTCTCGCGCTCTCTTTTTCTCTTTGTCTCGCGCTCTCTTTTTCTCTTTGTCTCGCGCTCTCTTTTTCTCTTTGTCTCGCGCTCTCTTTGTCTCGTGCTCTCTTTGTCTCGCGCTCTCTTTTTCTCTTTGTCTCGCGCTCTCTTTGTCTCGCGCTCTCTCTCTTTGTCTCGCGCTCTCTTTTTCTCTTTGTCTCGCGCTCTCTTTTTCTCTTTGTCTCGCACTCTTTGTCTCGCGCTCTCTTTGTCTCGCGCTCTCTTTTTCTCTTTGTCTCGCGCTCTCTTTTTCTTTTTGTCTCGCGCTCTCTTTCTCTCTTTGTCTCGCGCTCTCTTTTTCTCTTTGTCTCGCGCTCTCTTTGTCTCGCGCTCTCTCTCTTTGTCTCGCGCTCTCTTTTTCTCTTTGTCTCGCGCTCTCTTTTTCTCTTTGTCTCGCGCTCTCTTTTTCTCTTTGTCTCGCACTCTTTGTCTCGCGCTCTCTTTGTCTCGCGCTCTCTTTCTCTCTTTGTCTCGCGCTCTCTTTCTCTCTTTCTCTCGCGCTCTCTTTCTCTCGCGCTCTCTTTCTCTCTTTCTCTCGCGCTCTCTTTCTCTCTTTCTCTCGCGCTCTCTTTCTCTCTTTCTCTCGCGCTCTCTTTCTCTCTTTCTCTCGTGCTCTCTTTCTCTCGCGCTCTCTTTCTCTCTTTCTCCCGCGCTCTCTTTCTCTCTTTCTCTCGCGCTCTCTTTCTCTCTTTCTCTCGCGCTCTCTTTCTCTCGCGCTCTCGCGCTCTCTTTCTCTCTTTCTCTCACGCTCTCTTTCTCTCTTTTTCTCGCGCTCTCTTTCTCTCTTTCTCTCGCGCTCTCTTTCTCTCTTTCTCTCGCGCTCTCTTTCTCTCGCGCTCTCTTTCTCTTTCTCTCGCGCTCTCTTTCTCTCTTTCTCTCGCGCTCTCTTTCTCTCTTTCTCTCGCGTTCTCTCTCTTTCTCTCGCGCTCTCTTTCTCTCTTTGTCTCGCGCTCTCTCTCTCTCTCTTTGTCTCGCGCTCTCTCTCTCTCTTTCTCTTGCGCTCTCTTTCTCTCTTTGTCTCGCGCTCTCTTTCTCTCTTTCTCTCGCGCTCTCTTTCTCTCTTTCTCTCTTTGTCTCGCGCTCTCTTTCTCTCTTTGTCTCGCGCTCTCTTTCTCTCTTTGTCTCGCGCTCTCTTTCTCTCTTTCTCTCGCGCTCTCTTTCTCTCTCGCGCTCTTTCTCTCTTTCTCTCTCGCGCTCTCTTTCTCTCTCGCGCTCTCTTTCTCTCTCGCGCTCTCTTTCTCTCTCGCTCTCTCTCTTTCTCTCTCGCGCTCTCTCTTTCTCTCTCGCGCTCTCTCTTTCTCTCTCGCGCTCTCTCTTTCTCTTTGTCTCGCGCTCTCTTTGTCTCGCGCTCTCTTTCTCTCTTTCTCTCGCGCTCTCTTTCTCTCGCGCTCTCTTTCTCTCTCGCACTCTCTTTCTCTCACGCTCTCTCGCGCTCTCTTTCTCTCACGCTCTCTCGCGCTCTCTTTCTCTCGCGCTCTTTCTCTCGCTCTCTCTTTCTCTCGCTCTCTCGCGCTCTCTCGCGCTCTCTCCGTGATTCAGTGATCTGCAGTGCATAAAATATATATACTGTCTCCTAAATATATTTTCACTGCATTCTAGTCTAGCCAAGCCTATATCTGACTGCAGGCCATTGCTGGTGTACGTTTCCAAATACACTTTCAGGCAGGTAGGCAAGTGAATCAGTGATTTGCAGTGCATAATAAATATATATATATATATATATATATATATAATATAATTTTTTACACAGTCTCCTACATATATATCCACCGCATTCTAGTCTAGCCAAGCCTATACCTGACTTCAGGCCATTCCTGGTGTAATTTTACTAGTAAACTTCAGGCAGTGTTTTGCTAATCCAATTTTATTGCATATTTCTAAGGCCACAGAGGAAAGGCAGACACTCAAAAGCCGCTAAAAGAGCAAGCAGGCTCTGTGCCTGCTTTCTCTCTTGGTCATGGATATGGTGCACCCTCAGCAAGTGGCCGTTGGGCACACTTGTTGTTGTTGTTTTTTTTTTTTTTTTTGGCAGCTGGCCATGTTGAGCATGCAGAAGAGTTGGTAGAGTGGATGACAAAGCCGTCCTCGTCCTCCTCATCCTCTGTCATCCAGGCTAAGAGAAATTTAGCTGCCAATGCAGCTGCCAAAGTGGCCTACTCCATCAGCTCAATGGCATCAGTCACTCCTCCCCTAGCTCCGCCATCATGTCCTGAGGAGTGCCCCAAACTGTTCGACCACAGTGTCGGGTATATGCAGGAGGATGCACAGCGTTTTGAAGGCTCAGATGATGCTACCCAGGTTGAGGATGAAGGCAGTAGCATGAGCCCAGGGAAAGGGGGTGCCCAAGAAGGACAAGAAACTGCCAGTCATGTTCCCCCAGCTGCAGCATACTACCAGGTTTGCTCCAGTGGCAAGGAGGGAGATTATGATGAGGTTACTGATTCTACGTGGGTGCCTGATAGAAGAGAGGAGGAGGCACATCTCCAATGAGACAGGATGCCCTCCAGGGGCCAGCTTAAGGACAGCCAACCGACTGCATCACACCACAGAGATTCGCATGTGCAGGGCGCTGCTGAGTCTTTGGTGTGGGCCTTTTTTGAGATGTGTGCAGCAGATCTCACCATTGCTGTTTGCAACATATGTCTGAAGCTTATCAAGCGAGGCCAAAACAGCAGCCGCTTAGGCACAACATGCTTGACCAGACATATGTCGAGCTCCCATGCAGTCCGTTGGCAACAGTACTTAAAAGACCCACACCAAAGATCAAGGCAGACCTCTCCTCATCAGCTGGGATCTCCAACCCCACTATACCTTCAGTCCTCTCAGAGACCTGCGCTGGGAAGAACGAAGGTGTAGAATTAGGTGTCCCAAGCACTTGCGGGCAATCTGCTAGCGGTACACCTAAATCCGATTGTAGCAGGCAAATTTCCCTACCCCAGTTGCTAAACCGTCAAAAGAAATTTGATTCCAGCCATCCACAAGCTCAGCGTCTGAATGCTAGTTTGGCTAAATTGCTACTCCAACTGCTGCCTTTTTAGCTGGTAGACTCTGTCCCCTTACGAGAATTTGTGGAATGTGCGGTGCCTCAGTGGCAGGTTACCAAATGCCATTTTTCTTCTCGGAAGGCCATTCCGGCTCTATACCAGTATGTGGAAGGCAATGTCTTGGCCTTGTTGGACAGGGCGGTCAGTGGTAAGGTGCATATTACCGCTGACTCATGGTCCAGCAGGCATGGACAGGGACGTTACTTTTCTTTCACGGTGCACTGGGTAACTCTGCTGGCAGCTGGGAAGGATGCAGGACGGTGCAGTAATGTTGGAGCTTGTTCCCCCTATCATGCCTCCAAAATTCTGGTAGTGGTGATTCTGCTACACCTCTTTCCTCCGTCCCCTCCTCTTCTTCTTCCTCTATGGCCTCTTCCTGTGCAGACTAGTCCTCGGAACCAGCAGTGCTCCGTAGGCGTTCTAGGGGCTACGCGAGCACTCAGGCAAAAAGATGCCATGCGGTGCTTGAGTTGGTCTGCTTAGGGGACAGGAGCCACACTGGGGCAGAAGTTCTGGTTCCAGTGGGTAATGATCGAGAATGCATGCACTGTCCTGTCACCATTTGAGGAGGCCACGAGGATGGTGAGCAGTGACGGTGCATGTATCAATGATGTTGTCCCTCTTGTCTTCCTGTTGGACCACACGCTGCATGGAATAATGGACAGGGCACTTGAGGCAGAACAGAGGGAGGAAGAGGAGGACTTCCTTACCTCTCAAGGCCCCCTTTATCCAGACAGTATTCCTGCAGTCCTGCCTATCACACAGGAAGAGGAGGAGGAGGAATGTGTCAGCATGGAGGTGGAGCCTGACACTCGGCATCAGCAGCAGTCTTAATGGGATTGTTTTCAGGCCCCATAAACCTATGGACTTGTATGTGGCTGGGAGGAAGTGGCTGTGGATCATGTCGTCGTTAGTGACCCAGAGGACTCCGGACCAAATGCCTCAGCAAGCCTACACTGCATGACCTCCCCGATCCTGCAAAGCCTGCGAAAAGACCCTTGGATTCAAGGGATCAGTACTGTCTGTAACCCTTCTTGATCCACGTTACAAGGGTAAGGTTGCGGAACCTATCCAGCCTCTGCAGAGGGAGCAGAGGATGAAACATCTTCGAAGGCTGTAAAAATATTACAAATAATGTAAAATATTCAAAGTCTTAAGTATATATGGTGAGATCGATTATTGTGAGACGAATTTCCTTAATTAGTTCTGAGTCAGCGTAATTCAAAAATGTGTATTTATATGTACACATTTAAATAGAAAAGAATACTTACAAAAATAGTACACTAATAATCATTTGTATCTTTAAAAATTGTCTTAGAAAGATTTAAGGTTATGCCATGTGGCCTATCTAAAATGGCGGAATAACCCTTTGTATGCTGTTAAGTTCTGTGTATAAGAGATGTGTCTCTCTGAGGTCTTCCCTCTAGCTGGTGAAATGTTCAAGAGGAAGTCTCACTCTCCAAATCTTAACTATATCAGCCGAAATTCCTAATTTTGGCGCCGAAAGATAGCTTCTCCTTTACAAAAGTGTGGGCTAATGAATGGTTACTATAGTCAAGTCACTGTATGTTAACACTTAAAACACAATTCTACCTTCTGATGAAATGGCAGGAAATAAGGGGGGAAGGTAGAATTCAGCTCACTTACATAGGACTTCTTAATTACATACATGATATGGCAGGAAATAGGGAGGAGGGAGAATTTCAGACTCTTAAGCATAATATCTTAACTGACTTTCTAAAAACATATAAACAATGAACCGGAGGATTTAACATAAACAACATTTATCAAAATCCTGACAGGTTTTAAATGTTTACTTTTCCAATTGTGCAAGTCATAACATAGAAATTAATTGGCTCAAAGTTTCTTTCACACAGTATGGAGAATTATATTCTGAATAAAGTATAATAAAGCCAATTAAAATTTAGATATTAAGAATATAACAAAGGCCTTGCAGAAATGTTTTTGCAATGCGTTTCCAGAGCCTGGGAGGTTGCAATTTCCAGGTCCTCTTGGACAACGTGTTGCTGAGGCTTCAGTCAGTCACAGAAGGAGCGGTGGAGAAGACTGATGCGTTCAGACAATTTTTTAATCTGCAGCCCCAACGTCTGATCGGAATATCTTGGGGCAAGAGCAGACTTGGAGATCTTTCCAACTGAAAATGCACTGGGTTACTGGGTCTTGAGGATGGATCACTGGCCAGAGCTTGCACAGTATGCAATTGAGATACTGGCCTGTCCTGCATCCAGCGTTCTATCTGAATGCACAATCAGTGCTGCTGGAGGCTTTGTAACCGATCAGAGTGCGCCTGTCCACAGACTCGGTTGATTGGCTCACCTTCATAAAAATGAATCAGTCTTGGATCACCAGCTACCAAGCACCTGATTCTGATGTAACAGATTACATTTTTTATAAATGTTAGATGACTTGAAGACTGCCTATGCTGATGCTGAGTGACTATCCTGTTATGCTGAGTGACTATCCTATTCCTCCTCAATGTTCATGTTGATAGCTTCTAAGAACATTTTTGGTTCTGGGCACCAGCACCAGTGGCTAAAGCCCAATTTTTCTGCCCCTGTTTAACAGGGGCATGTAATTACAATTTTTACTGTAATATTTTGCAGCAGGGCTCATTCTTGCGCTCAACTAGAGTATTTGTGTGGGGTTGCAGTGTTGTGGCACCAGTGCCTAAAGTCAGATTTTTCTGCCCCTGTTTAACAGGGGTGTGTAATTACAATTTTTGCTGTAATATTTCACAGCAGGGCCTGTTCCTGCGCTCAAGTATCTGTGAGGCTTTACAGTGTTGTCACCATCACCGCCACCTAAGGCCCAATTTTTCTGCCCCTGTTTAACAGGGGCATGTAATTACAATTTTTGATCTAATATTTCACAGCAGGGCCCATTCCTGCGCCCACCAAGAGTAAGACTGCCCATAAACCTATAGATTATCTGCAGATTTTCTATGGTCAAGTGGAAAAATAGGATTTTGTGTACTCACCGTAAAATCCTAAATTCACCGACCGACACAGCTCCTCTCTTAGCCATTGGGTTGTTATGACCTATTACTAGGAGATACTAGGCATTAGTTGTAATACAACACTTAGAACTCTTAGTTTCACCCAGGGGGCGGCCCCTTGGGCAACAACCCTCCACCCTGCCATGCAGTCATACACCTATAGATTATCTGCAGATTTTTATGGTTAGATGGAAAAGGTGGGAGATTCCTCCATCCACACAGTTTAGCATACATGGAGAGATCTGTTGCACTTTTTTTTGCTGTGTTTTACAGAGTGAATTACAGAGAAAAGGATTTTACGGTGAGTATAAAAAATTCTATTTTCTCTTATATTCATCAACCGACACAGCTTCTCTCTTAGCCTTTGGGACGTCCCCAAGCAGTGCCAAACGAGGGGTGGGAAAACAGCAAAATAAACTTCATCCACTGTGGCAAGTGGGAACTAGTGAAACTTTACCCACAAAAAACACAACAGTGCGTGGAGAAATCCACCACCAAACCAGGGTACCCTCAACAGGAGTGACTACCCACAACCGCACAAAGAAAAATGCGGAATGTAATGCAACAGCGCATTAACTTAATGGTACTGTGTTTTTAACGAAAAACCAGGAAAAAAGGGGATATATTGCATATTCAATCGCAACTATACGGCCACCTGCAAAACTTTGCGGCCAAAACAGGCATCAGCCGATGCACTGACGTCTACCTTGTAGAACTTGGTAAACGTGTAGAGAAACGACCAGGTCACCGCCTTACACACCTGAGCGAAAGCCCAAGATGTTCCGATTGCCCTTGTGGAGTGTGCCATGACCGGAAAGGGGGGACACCTGCCCCTTCAAGGCGTCGGCTTGTACTACAATCTGTCTGATCCACCTGGAAATGGTGACCGACGAGAACGCCATGCCTTTCTTGGGACCAGCCACCGAAACAAACAGCAAGTCTGACTTCCGAAAGGGAGCAGTGGTAGACAAATACACCTTCAGAGCTCGAACCACGTCCAGAGCGTGAAGGGCCACCTCCTTAGGGTGTTTTGGCTTAGGACAGAGATATGGTAATACAATGTCCTCATTAATATGAAAAGCCAAGACACCACCTTATCCTTATGGATAACCAGATAGGGCGTCTTGCAAGACAAGGCCGCCAGTTCCGAAACCCCCCCTGGCCCATCTGATGGCCACTAGAAAGACCACCTTCTGGGAAAGAGTCAACAAGGGAATCTCCTTGATATTTTCAAACTGCGGTTTTTGAAGCGCCAATAACACCAGGTTCAAATCCCATGGGGTAACGGTGGACGCACTGGAAGGGACTACATGTCGTACCCCCTGAACGAAGGTGCTCCCTAATGAGTGAGACGTCAAGGCTGAAATTTGCCCCTTAATGGTGCTTAACACCAATTTCTGGTCTACTCCTTGCTGAAGAAGCAGCAGGATCCTGGATATAGAAAAGGAGCGCGGATGCCATCCTTTCTCCTCACACATGGAGATATAGGCCTTCCAGGTACGATGGTATATCTCCGGGAAGAAGATTTTCGTGCCCTCAACACCTGGCTCTCAATAGCCACGCCATTAAAGTCAGTGATGATAAAGCAGGATGGAGAATCGGACCTTGAGACAGAAGGTCTTCTCGCAAAGGCAGTCACCAGGGTGGTAACAGTTTCAGTGGAGGAAAGGTGTAGATCAGCTAGTACTGATCCCACGGAGCCACCAGCGCGTCTGGCGCATCTGCCCACGGATCTCTTGTCCTGGACACGAATCTTGGCACCTTCTGATTGGAACATGAGGCTAGAAGATCCACGTCTGGTGTGCCCCACCTCAGGCACAGTAACCTGAATATCTACGGATACAACACCAATTCTCCTGGGTCCAGCATCTGGCGACTCAGTCCGCCTGCCAGTTCTCCACTCCCGAGATGTAAGTGGCCGACAGGGCCAGTGCAGGTCGCTCTGCCCACCGAAGTATGTGAGCAACCTCCCGTGCAGTGGCTTAGCTTCTTGTTCCCCCTTGGTGATTGACGTATGCCACAGCCGTGGCATTGTCTGACTGGATCCTGAACGGACGCCCCTGAATTCTCATCGACCATGTGGAGAGGCATAGCCTGATCGCTCTCAATTTGAGCCGATTGATCGGCAACTTGGATTCTTCCGTCTACCTGAGGCCCTGAGCCACTTGAACCCCCCATCACTCCATCCCAGCCAGATAGGCTGATGTCCGTTGTGATCATTGTCCACTTCAGAGGCAGGAATGATTTCCTGGACTGAATCACCGGGGACCTCAGCCACCAGATCAGTGAGTCTGACTGACTGGCTCACCTGGATCTGTCGATCCAGCGACAGCTGAGATTTGTCCCATTTTGTCAAAATCTCCTTCTGCAGGACTCTGGTGTGGAACTGGGCATAAGGTACTGCATCGAAGGAGGCTACTATGAACCCCAGGACTCGCATGCAAAAGCTGAAGGGAGAAAACCCTTGCTTCCATGGAGTCCAGCAGCAAGCCTAGGTACTCCAGATGCTGGGTTAGTACAATCGCTGACTTCTTTAGGTTCAACAGCCACCCAAGTTCTTGCAGGGTCTGCATGGTGATCACCACATTCTCCTCTAACTCTAAGGCGGAAGATTCCCTCGGGAGGAGATTGTCTAGGTATCCCACGATCACGATTCCACCTTGCCGCAGCAACGGCAAAACTGGAGCCAATACCTTGGTAAAGACTCGGGGGGGGGGGGAGCCACAAACTGGTAGTGGGCTTCCCTGACTGCAAACAGCAGAATCTTTTGATGCAGAAGGCATATGGGAATGTGCAGGTATGCATCCTAGATGTCCAAGGACGCCAGGGAGTCCCCTTGATGGAGTGCAGCAACTACTGAGCGAACTGATTCCATTCTGAACCTCTGCACTTTTACAAAGTGATTGAGAGCTTTTAGGTCCAAGATTGGACGTACCCCTTCCTCCTTGGGAACTACAGATTTGTGTAGAATCTCTGGAAACGTTCCGATTCCGGAACCGGTGCAACCACCCCGCGACTCAGAAGCTCCCTTACTGCCCCAAGAGGGCCTGGTGAGCTGGGGATACGTGTATGCTGGAGGGGAAGATTCTGTTTGGTGGCCAAGAGAGAAACTATCTTGTAGCCTAAGGAAATCAGATCGCAGACCCATTGGTCGGATAACCGAGCTGCAAACTCCCGAAAGCGAACCCCCACCACAGACATGGGTGGGGGAAAACCTTCATGTGGTAGAACTTTTATTTGCAAGCTTGGTAGGCTTGCGGTTCCAGGGACATTTTTGTCCATCCGTGGTCGTCCTGTCAGGCTGGGGACGTTTTGTTGAAGCTCCGGGGCGGACGAAAAAGACGTTTGTGACTGGAAAAAATGGGCCCATGCCTACGTCATGGCTCCTTAGCCTTCCTGGCCTGTGGGAGTAAGGTACTCTTACCACCGGTGGCATTTTTAATAATGTCATCCAAAGAGCCGGTCGCCAAGGAAGGGAAGATCCGTCAGGGCTTTTTTGGATGCCTGGTCAGCAGACCAGAATTTTAGCCAAATCAGGTGCCGCAGCACTACAGCTGAACACTGACACTGAAGCACTGGATAACAGGGGGAAGAGTATCCAGGGCCACGTCAGATGTACTTAAGGCCTTGCACTAATTGGTCTGCTAGTTCCACGCAGACAGGGGAAGCATGTTGCTCTCCCAATTCGCGGTGCAAAAGTTTTGCCCACTCAGTGTCTGCAACACGTGTGGATGCCAGTACTGATCGCATGGCTGACCCCACAACCGAAAATAAGGAACGAGCCACTGCCTTGGCCTTCCTGTCCGTGGGATCCTTGAATGCAGGAGTCCCCTCAACCGGGATCATGGTTACTTTATTTAACCTGGATACTGGGAGGTCCACGACCGGAGGAGCCGACCATTTTTTGAGAAGGCTCTCTTCAAAAGGGTAACACACTTCTATGTATTTGGGGACTGAAAAGGTCCATTGTGGGCGACCCCATTCCTTGTAAATGAACTTGTCAAAATAAGTCAGATACGGCAACACCTTAGGTGAACGTGCTGGCTTGCGGGACCCAAAAGGAACTGGTACATCAGCAGAGGGATCTGCTGGCTCCTGAATCTCCAGGGTATCATGCACAGCTGTGATAAGTGCTCCAAGAAGCGCTTTGTCACGCACAGACCCGGACGGGGATTCATCCTCACTGTCCGAACGGTCCTGGTCAGCGTCGTCTGACAAAAAAAAGCAGGGGTCACCAGCTTCAGCAGGACCTGAGTCTGCATCAGAGCTCTCCCCAGAGGAGGGGGGGGGGGCAGGGGCCACTTTAATGCACCTTTTCTTCCCATGCACCGCCTCCATCTTGGCAACTAACTAATTGAGGACCGCCGTCCGGTCCGGATGTCCATTGGCACTGCGCAGTCTGCAGGTGACCCAGTTGCAATTGCCTGGATTTCAGGTGAAGAAACACCAGTTTCTGAAGCCATGCTGACCCTACCCTGTCTGCCACCCTAAGGAGACTTAGGACAGTGACAGTCCCATCCTCCTTACTGCTGCTGGCTGAGGAGCTCTTTCCCGCCGAACTCGCCACCCTGAGGAGTTCTGTGCTATTGTCAGGAAAGGCGTGGCTGTGCAGCAGAAATTGCACAGCAGAAGCGAACATTAACGGCGTGTCGGCGCACACAAGTGTGCGCCAATGCACTCACGCACGCCAATGTGCACACGCACGCCAATGCGCACACGTGCGCCTGTCACTAACGTTGGCGCCAATGGGGCTATTTAAGGTGATTGGACCAGGACTTTTTGCTGTTCGGTCTGCAGCTTCTGTGTATCCTGAAATCCGTTATCTGTGCTGACTTCTGATCTGACCCGGCTTGCTCCTACTAACCGTGTCTGCTTGTTTCCTCGGCTTGCTTATTGGACTTCCCTTCTCCCTTCTGCTCTGCCCGATTCCCCAGAACGTTACTGGCCCGGCCTGCCTAACTCTGCATCTACACCTCCTGCCTGCTGCATTCCTGCCCTGTGGATCGCAACAGTTCCTGTCCCTGCTGCACCACAGTCTTTGGTCTACCCAGCTCTACCGGTCTGCCTGCTGCATCTCCAGCCACGAGCATCCAGCCCTACCAATATTGGACTAAACCCAGGCACTCCTGCGCCACCGTGCTTCTGTGGCTACTGTCTGAACCCCAGGAGCCCACAAGCCGGTGCGGCAAGAGAGGCTCTCCTCTACACTTCAGGTTCACGATCCAGGTACATGACAGCTATTTAGCAAGTAGTGCCTGTAGTCCCTGTGGGCTCCCAGGTGCAGAGGAAACAATGCTGTTTCGGTGACAGCAGCTGCAAATAGCGCCAACACCGCTCTGAGGTGTGCTCAGGCTTCATTAAAATGGCAGCTCAGCATCCAATACAAAGACATAAAACACAGGGAAAATGGCTATGAGAGCACAGGAGCACATTCTGCCACTAGAGAACACTGACAAACGTGTTCAGGCTTCAAGAAAATGGCTGCCAGTGTCCTGAATAGGAAATCACTAGGAAAATAGCCGCTGAAGCCCAGGAGAGCATGCTCCCCTTGTCCACACATAAAATGGCCACCGAAACAGCTCCATGAGGTACAGTGAGAAAACTATGGCAGTGAACACGGCACTGTACAGGACATCAGCAAACTCTCAGATGCCTTCCAGGGGCATGAAGAACAGGACCCAGGAGACCGCTAGCCAGCGCAGCCCACCCCAGGTGAGAGCCCCCCGGAGAGCCCCTGCACAGACACATACACATAGCTCAGCAGCCAAATGCAACATCCCCCCAGAGGGGGGGGTGGGAATATAGGGACAGGGGAGAGAGAGGGAGGTGAGGGCCCCCCAAATCGACTTCCCAGGGAATGCCCAGCTGCTCAGCCCCGCTGAAGCAGGGAGAGCTGTACTTACCAGTCCAGAAGAGCTGGGAGACATTCCATCACAAACCCACTCACTGACCAGTACAGGGTGGCTGCTGGCCCAGCATACTGTGATGCAGACATCAGTAGCCTGGTCATATATATGCCCCGGAGCATAAAAGCTCACCGACCACCTCTGGAGCTGAGGTTTCATCGTGGCCTGCACACGCTTGATGGCTGGACTGGGGAGACTACAAGGATAAGGGTATCAAGCCTGTCACCCAGCCGGCTGTTGATAGTAGATCACAGGATCATTCATCTTGCACAAAAAGTCACACTTCTGCATAAAAAAGCATGGACCGATGGGCCCGCAGGGTTCCTAGGTCCTTCTTCACTAGGCAAAATAAAACTGATGACTGCATGGCAGGGTGGAGGGTTGTTGCCCAAGGAACTGCCCCCCTGGGCGTAACTAAGAGTTCTGAGTCTTGTATTATAACTAATGCCTAGTATCTCCTAATAATAGGGCATAACAACCCAATGGCTAAGAGAGGAGCTGTGTCGGTCGGTGAATATAAGAGAAAAGTGGAACAGATTCCTCCATCTACGCTGCACTGTGTGGATGGAAGAATCTCCCACTGGCCCAAGCTTCCATATCTTGCTAGTCGGCCCTGAACATTCTGGGTGCAGGCATTGTTTAGGTTGAGAGCCAGTGGGGCTGACTAGCAAGATACTGAAGCTTGGCCCAGTAGGAGATTCCTCCATCCACACAGTTTAGCATACATGGAGAAATCTGTTGCACCTTTTCCATCTAACCATAGAAAATCTGCAGATAATCTATAGGTGTTTTGCCAGCTTAACTCTGAGGGCTTACATTGTTGTGACAACACCACCACAGGCCCTGACCCTGTTCAACGGGGGCATGTAATTACAATTCTTGATATAATATTTCACAGCAGGGGCCATTCTAGCGCCCACCAAGAGTAACTGTGAGAGCTAAGGGCCGGTTCACACAGCGAGGCGCGGCGAGGCGTCTCCGACTTACCTCGCCGCGACCTGCGGGGAGCTCAGCGGCGACTTGCAGAGGACTTCTGTATAGAAGTCAATGCAAGTCGCCCCCGAAGTCGCCCCGAAGTAGTACAGGAACCTTTTTTCTGAGTCGGAGCGACTCGAGTCGCTCCTCTCAGAACGGTTCCATAGTACTGAATGGGGGCGACTTGCGGTTGCGAGGCGAGGCGAGCCGTGTCGCCTCGCCTCGCCTCGCTGTGTGAACCGGCCCTTACAGTGTTCTGGTACCACCAACACCTAAGGCCCAAATTTCTGCATAGTATATAGGGCAGGCCGTATAGTATATACAGGTGGTCCCCTACTTTTAAACATCTGACTTACAAACGACTCCTACTCACAAACAGAGAGACAACAGGAAGTGAGAGGAAATCTCCCCCTAGGAAGGGAAATTCTCTCCTGTAAGAGAAAAAAGGAGAAAGAGAAAAAGGAAAAAATTCTCTCCTGTAAGAGAAAAAGGTGTCTCCACTGATGCTTTATCACCAATCCATGTTTCCCTAAAAAACCCATATTTTTAAAATCCAGTTGTCGTTGGGACAGAAAGTGAGGTGAAATCTTCTGAACAGAGGCACAGACGGCAAAAAAAATGTTACAGGGGTGATGATAACCCTTCCCTATGTTATCCAAAAAGCTTAAAAATAGATTTTTTTGCCTGGAGCTACACTTAAAAAATGTACCTGTTCCAAATAACAAACAGATTCAACTTAAGAACAAACCTACAGTCCCTATCTTGTTTGTAACCCAGGGACCGCCTGTATACTGTTGTTCAGAGTATATAGGGCCTGGGGGCCCCACGTCTTTTCTTTTTTAATTTGGGTGCGGGGTTCCCCTTAATATCCATACAAGACCCAAAGGACCTGGTAATGGGCTGGAGGGTTACCGATGCCGTTTTTCTCAATAATTTTCATCCATATTGCCAGGACCGGACATTACATTACAGCTTGTAGCAGAGTGTCCCAGAGAGAGACAGGAAAAATCCTGTTCGGGGTTTATACATCTCCCAGGCTCCTCTCGTACACATTCCGAAATCTCTGATCCATGGTCCAGTTCGGGTATTGGTCCTCTTCCCCAGGCTAATTTAAGCTCACCTGAGCAGACAGCCTTTGCTCTCTGCCTGGGACATATAGACCATGTTGGTTGGTGAAGAGGAAAAGGTTAGTAAAAACTGTTAAGCAGCTTATGTAGAGACTGACAAGCGGTAGGCTTGTTCAGCCTGGTAGTGAGGGCCTGCCTATTGTATAGTTAGAGCCGAGACACGGCTAGGATTTGTGTTTTGCTATTTTTTCATTTGTTTGTTTTCTGGAACACTGTACAGCACCTATATATGGACTTGCATATAACACCAAAATAAAGACAGCACTGTTTGTCACTACACCACTGGATTTGGAATCTTTGCCTGAGAAACTGCTCACCCCAGGGAGGTTTGTACCTGCTACCTGTCCCCCAGGTTACAAGCTGCAAGCAGTTTTAAATGACTTTTTTTTTCCTTTAGAAATGTCATTTTGTGCAGGGACTGTTCGAAACACGGGAAACGCGTACCATTTTACAGGCATACTATAGACACCCCCAGGTATGATATTTAACTACTTCCCACCCGGCCAATTTGTATATATACGGCTGGGTGGCTTCTGACTGGACGTTCAGGAATGCAGCAGCGCGATCCCGATGTACTCGAGTCACCCAGACACTGCGCATCTTGGATCGGCAGGAGGGCTCTGTGATTGGCCCTCCTGATCACATGACGGCCTTGTCCAATCACAGCTGTCATGTGATGTAAACAAACAGCTGGTTACAGCTTTTTACTCCCTTATTACCAGTCTAGTTTAAAACACATATCCCCAAATAATAAAAACATATGTCCCACTAAAATCACATGTCCCAATGATTATCTGCATACATATGTCTGTGATCACACAAACCAATTATTATACAATTAATGGATTTTTTTTTTACCAAAAACATGTAGCAGAATACATTTTGGCTTAAATTTATGACAAAACTCGTTTTTATTGGATTCCTTTTAAAATAGAAAGAAGAAAATATTGTTTATTTTTTTCCAAATTTCCGCTCTTTTTTTCACTTTATATCGCAAAAAATAAAAAGTTGTGAATAAATACCACCAACATAAAGTGTCCCCATCACTTTTTAGGACAATAATTTGAATATTAGCCTTTAAAATTCACACTTTATTTTGCACGTTCTAGTCCCATAGACTTTAACAGGTTTTGAATGTTCATGCAAACTTTCAGTCTCTTTGCATGTTCTGGATACGAACCGAACCGGGGGGTATTCGGCTCATCCCTAGGCTGGTAGTTGGTGATGTGTGATTAGACAAGATGCCAAATCATCTGAGGTCAACTTCTTCAAAATGTATGTATTAAGAAATGAATGTACCATTCGTTTCACACCATGCCCCCATCATTATGAAGTGAAGGAGAGGCCTATTGATATCATCTAAGCGTCCAATGTCACTCTTATTTTCTGTGATGACAACTTAGGGAGCACAGTGTCTTGTACTATACAATGACAACAAAAAATGGTCCTGTCACTTGGAAAGGACGAGAATTCCTCAGAGTAATGAACAATAAATTATTCAGGAATGACTACAACAACTGGGTTGCAACTTTACCAGTGGCGGGGCACAAACAAACTGAAAAATTCAGAAAAATACTGAAAAACATGAATTACAGCCACTGTGCCCATAAAATGCAGCCACTGTGCCAATCATATGCAGCCTGTGCCCCTCTGACACCATTGGGAAGTCTCCTTGCATCAGAAGGGGGCAGGATCACCCGAGTACGTCACCATGTGGCCCAGCCCTCCGTTATAAAAGAACTGCCATCACGCTGACGCATCATAATGGAGGCGGATCTTTTTTTTTCCAAAATAAATTTTATTGTAAATGTTGCATACAACTTACAGTTCAACACAACATAACGACACAGTACGGTGGTGATAAAGTAGATTAATAACCAAGGTACAATGTAAGAAACAACGAACATATCTATGATTTAAGGCAAATACCATCGTAAGAGACGAGGGTTATAGTCAATAAGGTTAGAATGTATTAATGGTCAACCAGACTAAAATTCCAACTGCTATCACTAGTAGAACAAAATGAATACAGGCTAGGGCCCATGTAACGAGCACAATTGTGGGTCTGCCTGTGATATGCAATAAGGTAACCGAAAAAAAAAAAAGAAAAACTGTATTGACATACAGAATGAGGGTAGTTTGGCAGTAAAAATTTACTGCTGAAGTGTCGGGGGAGATGTGGGGGTGCAGTCACGGTCTTTGAGAGCTGCCTTAGAAGAAGCTTGTATCCAAGCCCAAAAAAAGGGGGGGTGTAGGAAGTGAAGGGACATGGGGGAAGCCGGGATTGAAGAGTGCATGGGAGTCACCTACAATAGGGTGCTTGTGTCTATCTTATTCATGTTTGAGCAAAATATGTTGCCGAAGCCAGGGGAAATCAATTTTGATTAAATCATGCCTGAAGAAGATAAGGGGGTTTATGCTAAGTCTTCGTTATGCTTTTGGTATCTGGGGCTGCATCCTCTCATTGGGCGAGCAAAAGTCTATATTCGTCAGACAACTTAAAGTGATTACAGCAGGACCATACTTTCGTAAATTTAGACGCTGTATCTTTGGCTTGGTGAATGAGCTCTTCCATTTCTGCAATTTTAGAAATGCGTCTAAGCCAATCTGCTGTCGTTGGAACTGTCGTGGAGTTCCAGAGTGTGGGGATACACATCTTTGCCGCATTAATTCGGTGTAAAGCAAGCGAACGGTGATAGTGGTTAAAGGGGATCAAAGAATGATGTAATAACATTTGGGCTGGAGTGTAATCTATATGGTATGTCGTGATCTTGGAAGTAATACGGTGAACCGTTTGCCAGAAAGGTTGGATTTTAGGGCAGGACCACCATATGTGTAACATGAAGCCGTATCCTCAGAGCATCTCCAACAATTGGGGGAGATGGATGGGGAGATCTTATTCAATTTAGTCGGGGTTTTATACCATTTCGAGAAAATTTTGAAACCATTTTCTTGAGCCGTCACGTTAGTGGATCCCTTATGGATAAGCGTGTAAATGTTTTCCCAATCTTCAGTGGATAGATTAATGGAAAGATCTCTTTCCCAGCTTTGGGTGGCCACTAGGGATGAGCTTCGAGTCGAACTCATGTTCGACTCGAACATTGCCTGTTCGCCTGTTCAGCAAACGGTGAACAATTTGGGCTGTTCGCAGCAAATTTGAAAAGCCGGAACACCCTATATACGGTGGTGTGAAAAAGTGTTTGCCCCCTTCCTCATTTCCTGTTCCTTTGCATGTTTGTCACACTTAAGTGTTTCGGAACATCAAACCAATTTAAACAATAGTCAAGGACAACACAAGTAAACACAAAATGCAATTTGTAAATGAAGGTGTTTATTATTAAAGGTGAAAAAAAATCCAAACCATCATGGCCCTATGTGAAAAAGTGATTGCCCCCCTTGTTAAAACATACTATAACTGTGGTTGTCCACACCTGAGTTCAATTTCTCTAGCCACACCCAGGCCTGATTATTGCCACACCTGTTCACAATCAAGGCATCACTTAAATAGGAGCTGCTTGACACAGTAAGGTCCACCAGAAGATCCTTAAAAGCTACACATCATGCCGAGACCCAAAGAAATTCAGGAACAATTGAGAAAGAAAGTAATTGAGATCTATCAGTCTGGAAAGGGTTATAAAGCCATTTCCAAAGCTTTGGGAATCCAGCGAACCACAGTGAGAGCCATTATCCACAAATGGTGAAGACATGGAACAGTGGTGAACCTTCCCAGGAGTGGCCGGCCTCCCAAAATTACCCCAAGAGCGCAGCGACGACTCATCCAAGAGGTCACAAAAGACCCCACAACAACGTCCAAGGAACTGCAGGCCTCACTTGCCTCAGTTAAGGTCAGCGTTCATGCCTCCACCATCAGGAAAAGACTGTGCAAAAATGGCCTGCATGGCAGAGTTCCAAGGAGAAAACCACTGCTGAGCAAAAAGAACATCAAAGCTCGTCTCAATTTCTCCACAACACATCTTGATGATCCCCCAAGACTTTTGGGACAACATTCTGTGGAGCGATGAGACAAAAGTGGAACTCTTTGGAAGGTGTGTGTCCAAGTATATCTGGCGTAGAAGGAACACTGCATTTCATAAAAAGAACATTATACCAACAGTAAAATATGGTGGTGGTAGTGTGGTGGTCTGGGGCTGTTTTGCTGCTTCAGGACCTGGAAGACTTGCCGTGATAAAAGGAACTATGAATTCTGCTGTCTACCAAGAGATCCTGAAGGAGAATGTCCGAGCATCTGTTCGTGTACTCAAGCTGAAACGAACTTGGGTTCTGCAGCAGGACAATGATCCTAAACACACCAGCAAGTCCACCACCGAATGGCTGAAGAAAAACAAAATGAAGACTTTGGAGTGGCCTAGCCAAAGTCCTGACCTGAATCCTATTGAGATGTTGTGGTATGGCCTTTAAAAAGGCCGTTCATGCTCGAAAACCCTCTAATGTAACTGAATTAGGACAATTCTGCAAAGATGAGTGGGCCAAAATTCCTCCAGGACGCTGTAAAAGCCTCATTGCACGTTATCGCAAACGCTTGGTTGCAGTTGTTGCTGCTAAGGGTGGCCCAACCAGTTATTAGGTTTAGGGGGTAATCACTTTTTCACACAGGGCCATGATGGTTTGGATTTTTTTTTCACCTTTAATAATAAACACCTTCATTTACAAATTGCATTTTGTGTTTACTTGTGTTGTCCTTGACTATTGTTTAAATTGGTTTGATGTTCCGAAACACTTAAGTGTGACAAACATGCAAAGGAACAGGAAATGAGGAAGGGGGCAAACACTTTTTCACACCACTGTAAGTCTATGGGAGAAATCTAAAGTGCTAATTTTAAAGGGTAATATGCAAGTTACTGTCCTAAAAAGTGTTTGGGGACCTGGGTCCTGCCCCAGGGGACATGAATCAATGCAAAAAAAAGTTTTAAAAACGGCCGTTTTTTCAGGAGCAGTGATTTTAATAATGATTAAAGTGAAACAATAAAAGTGTAATATTCCTTTAAATTTCGTAGCTGGGGGGTATCTATAGTATGCCTGTGAAGGGGCGCATGTTTCTGGTGCTTAGAACTGTCCCAGCACAAAGTGTCATTTGTGCAGGAAAAAAAGTCTTTTAAAATCACTTGCTGCTAAATTGTCGGCTCCCCGTAATACAGAGAACACTCAATGAGTGTTCTCTGTATTAGCTGACAATTAATTCATTCATTGATAAAAAAAAAAAAAAAAAAGCGTGGGGGTTCCCCTAAATTAAATTACCAGGCCCTTCAGGTCTGATATGGATGTTAAGGGGAACCCCGTGTCAAATTTAAAAAAAATTGACGTGGGGTCCCCCTAAATATCTATACCAGACCCTTCAGGTCTGATATGGATATTAAGGGGAACCCCGCATCAAAAAAAAAAAAAAAATTGACGTGGGGTCCCCCTAAAAATCCCTACCAGACCCTTTATCCGAGCACGCAACCTGGCAGGCCGCAGGAAAAGAGGGGGGGGGGGACGAGAGAGCGGCCCCCCCCTCCCCCCTGAACCGTACCAGGCCACATACCCTCAACATTGGGAGGATGCTTTGGGGGTCTGTGACCCCTCAAAGCACCCTGTCCCCATGTTGATGAGGACAAGGGCCTCATCCTCACAACCCTGGCCGGTGGTTGTGAGGGTCTGCAGGCGGGGGGCTTATCAGAATCTGGAAGCCCCCTTTAACAAGGGGACCCCCAGATCCAGCCCCCCTCCTGTTTGAAATGGTAAGGGGGTACAAAAGTACCCCTACCATTTCACAAAGAAAGTGTCAAAATGGTTAAATAAGACAAACGCACTTTTGAAAAATTCCTTTATTAAAAAAAAAAAAAAAAAAAAAAAGATTCCAGCGGTGCTAATCCACTCTTGCTATCCAGCGACGGATCTCCGGGGGCCAGCGATGGATGATCATATCCAGCGACGGGGGATCCCAGTCCAGCGCTGTCCATACATCCTTCTTCCGTCTCCACTGCGGAGAGCCCAGCGCTGACGTTTCTTATATTCAGAGGGCGGGGCCACCCGTCACCTGACCCCGCCCCTCTGACACTGGAGAGGGAAGCCAGGGGTTCCCCAGTGACGTGTGGGTGACCCCGCCCCCTCTGATGTAACGCAGGTTTCCGTTACATAAGAGGGGGCGGGGTCACCCATACGTCACTGGGGAACCCCTGGCTCCTTTCACCAGCGTCCAAGGGGGCGGGTCAGGTGACGAGTGGCCCCGCCCTCCTAATATAAGAAACGTCAGCGCTGGGCTCTCTGCAGTGTCTCCGGAGTGGAGACAGAAGACGGATGTATGGACAGCGCTGGACTGAGAGATCCCCCCGTCGCTGGATATGATCATCCATCGCTGGACCCCGGAGATTCGTCGCTGGATAGCAAGAGTGGATTAGCACCGCTGGAATCTTTTTTTTATTTTTTATTTTTTTTTTAATAAAGGAATTTTTCAAAAGTGTGTTTGTCTTATTTAACCATTTTGACACTTTCTTTGTGAAATGGTAGGGGTACTTTTGTACCCCCTTACCATTTCAAACAGGAGGGGGGCGGGATCTGGGGGTCCCATTGTTAAAAGGGGCTTCCAGATTCTGATAAGCCCCCGCCCGCAGACCCTCACAACCACCGGCCAGGGTTGTGAGGATGAGGCCCTTGTCCTCATCAACATGGGGACAAGGTGCTTTGAGGGGTCACAGGGTATGTGGCCTGGTACGGTTCAGGAGGGAGGGGGGCCGCTCTCTCGTCCCCCCCCCCCCCCTCTTTTCCTGCGGCCTGCCAGGTTGCGAGCTCGGATAAAGGGTCTGGTATGGATTTTTAGGGGGACCCCCACGTCAATTTTTTTTTTCTTTAAATTTGACACGGGGTTCCCCTTAATATCCATGTCAGACCTGAAGGGCCTGGTAATTGAATTTAGGGGAACCCCCACGCTTTTTTTTTTTTATCAATGAATGAATGAATTGTCGGCTAATACAGAGAACACTCATTGAATGTTCTCTGTATTACGGGGAGCCGACAATTTAGCCGCACGTGATTTTAAAATACTTTTTTTCCTGCACAAATGACACTTTGTGCAGGGACAGTTCTAAGCACCAGAAACATGCGCCCCTTCACAGGCATACTATAGATACCCCCCAGCTACGAAATTTAAAGGAATATTACACTTTTATTGTTTCACTTTAATCATTATTAAAATCACTGCTCCTGAAAAAACGGCCGTTTTTTAAAACTTTTTTTTGCATTGATCCATGTCCCCTGGAGCAGGACCCAGGTCCCCAAACACTTTTTAGGACAGTAACTTGCATATTACCCTTTAAAATGAGCACTTTAGATTGTGAACGTTCGAGTCCCATAGACTTTAATAGGGTTCTAAAGTTCACACGAAGTTTAGGTCTGTTCGCAGGTTCTGGTGCGAACCGAACAGGGGGGTGTTCGGCTCATCCCTAGTGGCCACATTGCTTTTAGGGTCATGAGTCGAAAACA
Source organism: Lithobates pipiens (assembly GCF_037356315.1). NCBI lineage: Eukaryota > Metazoa > Chordata > Amphibia > Anura > Ranidae > Lithobates > Lithobates pipiens. The sequence continues at coordinate 376,665,828 of NW_027507903.1, read as the reverse complement.
GCATCGGGTAAATATTTGAAATTAAGTGCCTTTGTTCCGTTTGCATGCACAGAATTTCAAATGGGGTGGGTTGTCTAGAGAAGTCTCCACGCTTGTGGGGTTCATTCAGAAAATGTCTTAGTTGGAAATACGTCCAAAATGGGCAAGTGAGGTCCGGAGTCCGTGAGGGGATATCAGCAAGGTTCAGAAATGACCCAGCAGAAAAGAAGTGTCTTGCCTGAATCCCATCATGGGGCCAAAATTCTGTCAGAAAGGAGGCTGATATGCCCACTGGGAAGTCTGGATTCTGTCTGATTGGGGTCAGAGGACCCTGCCACGAGGAGATTTGGTGCAATCTACAGGCCTTCTGGAACGAGTTAAGAGTGCTTCCAATGAGCGGATGTTGCTTGCAAGCATGCGGTGTGTGTTTTGGAGCTATCCATGGAAGCGAGCGTAGCGTAAATCGTGCAAATTCTTGTTCTGTTAATCCATGCTTTTGAACATTTATGGACATTCCAATCTATAATACGCGTCAACTGGCACGCCCAATGGTATTTGGACACATCTGGTAAGCCTATACCACCTGCTAGTTTGGGGAGGGCCAGTCTGTCAAGGCTAAGTCTGGGACGGTGCTGTCCCCACAGGAATTGACTGATGGCCGTTCGGTACGAGGCAAAAAATGCCTGGGGTACCTTGATGGGGATAGTCTGGAAGATGTAAAGCAGACGTGGGAGAATATTCATCTTAAGCATTGCGGCCCTTCCAAACCAGGAAAACATACCAGACGACCAGGCTTTAAGATCTTTTTGGATGTTTTGAAGTATAGGGATGTAATTGGACGAGTATAGGTTGGATAAGTGAGTCGGGAGTTTGATTCCTAAATAAGTAATGGCATCATTAACCCATCTAAATGGGGAATTTGCTTGGCATAGCGAGAGAGTCTCTGGGTGCAAAGAAACATTCAGGGCTTCTGATTTGGCGAAGTTAATTTGGAGGTTTGAAAGGGTATTAAAAGTAGCTAAATCTGCGAGTACATTAGGTAGAGATGTATGGGGGTCTGTCAGAAATGGGAGGATGTCCTCTGCGAAAGTGGCTAGCTTGTAAGTAGAACCAACTATTGTAACTCCTTTAATGTCGGGGTTAGCTCGTAGCCGTTGAAGCATTGGTTCCAGAGTTAAAACAAATATCAGGGGGGAAAGGGGACAACCTTGGCGAGTTCCATTAGATACGGAGAAGGCATCCGACAGGTGGCCGTTAACTCAGACTTTCTCGGTTGGGACCGAGTAAAGGGCTAAAAAAAAATGAAGCATACGATCCCGTAAACCTATCTGTTTGAAAACTTCTGACATATAGTCCCAAGCCACCCTGTCGAATGCTTTCTCCGCATCAAGGGATAGGAAAAGACCTTGTTGTTGGGAGGATGATAACCAGTGATTAATGTTGATGGCTTTGATTGTATTATCTCTTGCCTCTCTGCCCGGTATAAAACCTACCTGATCTAAAGAGACCAGGTTGGGCAGGAGAGGCAAGAGACGGTTAGCTAGTATCTTAGCGAAGATCTTAAGGTCTACGTTTAGCAGGGAAATTGGCCTATAGTTAGTCACAAGGGAGGAATCCTTGTTCGGTTTGGGAATCAGAGATGTGAGCTGTTAAGAGGTCTCTAGGTGGAGGGTCGCCAGACGCTAGGGAGTTGAAGGCTGTCAGAAAATGCGGTTTGAGGGAGTCAATGAAAGTCTTATAATACCCCGTCGTTAATCCGTCTGGGCGAGGACTTTTCCCGGGTTTCGATTGTTTGAGCACTATGTCAAATTCTGTAGGTGATAAGGGTCTTTCCAAGTCAGTTGCGTCTTTTTCCGACAGAGGGTCAGGGCTGTAAGTAGATAGAAAGTCGTTAATCATTTGAAGATGAGAAACGTCACTTGCGGGGGAATCAGTGGGACATAGGTTATATAATTGGGAGTAATAACTGACAAATTGTTGCGCAATGTGATCATTAGCCGTCGATTTCCGTCCTTGAGGGTCAGTTATCGAATGTATGGTCATAGCAGCTTTCTTCCTTTTGAGAGCTCTTGCCAAGAGTTTACCAGCCTTATTACCGTACTCGTAAAAGGTTTTATGTGCAAGGGTATAATTTCGTCTAATTTGTTTGTTTAGAGCTTCCAAAAGCTCTTTTCGGGCTTGGAGTAAATCTGGGAGGGTCGCTAGGGCCTGGCCTGTGAGTTTTTGTGGGCACTCTCTAAAAGTTGTATTTGATGTGACAATTTGGAAATGTGTGCGATCCTGTCTCTTTTCCTTCTGGCCGAGATTGCAATAAGGTCTCCTCGTATAGTGCACTTGTGTGCGTCCCATAACGTCATGGGGGAGATGTCTGGAGAAGAGTTTTCTTGGAAAAATAAAGTCAGTCGTTTGGATATGTTGGCAGCAATTGTTTCATCCGTGAGTAGAGATGGGTCAAGCCTCCAGATAGAAGAGCTGGTGGGGGAGTGTGCGATGTCTATAGTCAATGAAACTGGGTTGTGATCGGATAGCTACATGGGATGAATTGAAGCAGAGTATATTGACGGGAGATCATCTTGTGAAATTAAGATATAGTCCAATCTGGAATACTTATTACGTGGGGTTGAGTAGTACGTGTAATCTTTAACATTGGGATTCAAGGTTCTCCAAGAATCGTGCAATGCTAGTTCGTGTAGTCGGTTCTTAATCGTCCTAAGTGCTCTATAGGGTATAGATGACGTGCCGTTCAAGGTGTCAAGGGAAGGGTTAAGGGGGATATTAAAATCCCCTCCTAGAATTAGCATACCTTCCTGGAATGGGGTAAGTTCTCTTAGAGTCGCATTGAAAAACGGGACTTGACCATGGTTAGGAGCATAAATATTGGCTAGGGTGATAGGTTTGCCATAAAGCCTCTTCATCTATGCAAGTATCCTTAATTTGGAACGGGCAGTGTTTTGCGATCAAAATGGAGACTCCCTTGGTTTTAGCAGAATGATTAGTGGCATGCAAGGAGGTAGGGAAGTGAAAATTTGAGAGTTTCGGTGTGGAACCCGTTTTTAAAATGCGTCTCCTGGAGAAAGGCAATATCAGTTTTGTACCTATGTAAAACTTGAGAACATTTTTCTGGAAGGTTGAGCCCTCTAACATTTATGGATACTACAGTCGTAAGCACGTTGGAGGACCGACGGTGGGGTCTTGTCATTGTTTCGATTTGTAAGATAAATTGGGCTACGTCTGAGCTCGAATCTGATTTTACAATAGGGCAAGGGAAAGCACGGGAGATATGAGAGGAGCAGGCCCAGAACCAAGGGCGCGTGACTGGACACAAGCGGAAGCAGGGAGAACAGTAGGTTGTTACTCTGAGGTAGGGGAAGGGGAAAGCAAGCAAGGATGGATGGGCTAGGGAGGATATTGGCTGATTGAAACCAGGAGGGGGTGTAGGATGGCCAAACTTGTGCTTGTTCCCCAGTTAGGCCTGGGGTGGGAAGTTGGATATTAGCAAGAACCTGCTTGCTAATCAGTGGAAGCAGATAAACTGATTCCAAAAAAAATACCAAAGCGATGCAGTGGGAGGACACTAACAAAACAAATGCAAAAATATTTAACTGTCGGGCCACTGCGCGGGGGTTGGCTCAAATCAGTGGGAATAGGCGAGAATCAATAACGAGAGTATGCTAGCCGACTGGAAAGAAAATAGAGTAAGGAATAAGGGGAGGAAGCCTAATCGGGGAAAGGAGTATTGAGGTATAGGTTAGGGTGGAAGCCAGGGCCTGTAAAGTGGTTACAATATAGCTTAGGTGATACGGGAAGGTCGAATCCAGTGGGCGGACAGAAAGAAAATCAAGTAAAATAAATGGATGCATTTAAAATGGATTATGGACAAACCAAAAGACGGTCCTCCCTATACAGTAATTACTAGGTAAAATATAGTAAAAAGAGACGGAAAGAAAAACAGCGAGAAAGGAAAAAGCCAGACAAATTAAAGGTAAGGAAGGGGGAGGTGAATAATCAGAGTATATGCGGTCCAAACAAAGCATAATACAACATAGCAAGAATCGATGAACATCCTATATGCAAGACCCGAAATAACGGGGCTTGATCTCATGAGGGAGAGAGAAAATGTTACGGGGGGTCTGAGATACTATCCCCTCACTCATGAGAAAGTAAAAAAAATGTATCTGAGCTATCTTGAGGTGTCAGAGGCAGGAGGCTACTAACCCCTATGCTTCCCTGTGATAGGTATTAATCTTAGAAGTTGAAATAATTGTTACTGGAAGACTGGATACCTTCAAATATGTAGACTGTCCAACTTGCAAGAGTAGTAAATTCACAATACTATAAGGGGCATACACTTATGAATGTTTCACTACATGAACTATGGAAGAACGTAAAAGATGCACATGAGAACCTATTGGAAGCAGCCATACCCTGACCAACACCCCAAGACGCTGATATCTAGAAGAGGGAACACAACTTGATTGTCAGAAGGAACAACTTAATACAATATGAAGAACAGAGCTCATTCACCGGCAGTGCCATCTTCTCTAGAGAGCTTCTCACAGTTTTTGAATCAAAAAAGAAGCACAAAAAGGCAAAAAAAAAAAAAAGAGAAAACAGGGGCAGGAGAGAGGACCATCTTGAAAGCAGCCTGAAGGTTCAACAATAGAAACAGGGGGAAAAGGCTCCAATGTATTGGACCACCGTGAGGGTACAGGGCCGGTCCGAACACCGTCAGGGTCTATCCGATAATCCGAAGGATCCGGGTGCGATAACATGGAAGGCTACTTAACTGTCCGATGGGCGGTTTTGAAGCCGCTCCTCAACGGTCGTGTCGTGCTCTCCGTGTGTCGGACCAGAAGCAGCGTGTTGCGCTCGTGGTTCTGAGGGGGAGCGTCTCCTCCTGGAGCGGGAATCCTGTGTTTCCATGCTGTCGTCGTTCGGTGCTGCTCTCCTGGGTACGTTCAGTCTGAAGTCCGCATACCAGTCGGGAACCGCAGTGAACGGTATCTCCAAAGTTTCACAGAAGTGACGTAAATCCTCCGGAACCCGGAGGAGTGCAGACCGACCGTGTGTTGATGCGGACAGGCCGAAGGGAAATTTCCAGCGATAGGGTATTCTTTTGGTCCATAGTACTTCCAGGATGGGGCGCAGTTCTCTGCGACATTGCAAAGTAATATTTGACAAGTCCTGGAAAAGATGTATACGACAGGGGGTTCGCATCTCGTTCTTTTCTCAGAATCGCCTCTTTCAGCTGGTAATCAATTACGCAGCAGATGACATCCCGAGGCGGATCCGATTCTTTACCCCTGGGGCGTAGAGTGCGGTGAATACGCTCCATGCCTATCGGGGTGGCGTAAGGTCTGTCTAGTAGATTATTAAAGAGGGGCGTAACCTCCATTAGCAGATGTTCCGCATCAATGGTTTCAGGCAGACCGCGGATGTGGAGGTTGTGACGCCTTCCGCGGTTATCCAAGTCCTCAATGTGGCGGTTGAGGTCTCTCAACTGTAGGGTATGTGTATCAATGGTCTGACAGGAGCGCCGGATCACTGTAGAGTGGGTCGCCATTACATTCTCAACTTCCTGAACTCTGCCCGAGATAGCCTGGATGTCCACTCTGAGATCCAAAATTGCCGTCGTGAGGGTTTCCTTAATATCGGTAGCCACCGATCGGAGGTCATGTAAGCTAGGTTGTTGCTGGGGTGTGAGAACAATGTCGTCTTCGTCTGGGGGGGTCCGCCGACTAGCGTTGTGTGACTGGCCTGTAGCTTGTGTGGCGCCGCCATATTGCCGGCCTGGCTCCGGAACATTTCGGGGGGTATTCTGGCTCAGGCGCCCGGTATTTTCCCTCGGAGATCTAGAGCGGGAAGCCGAAGAGGTTCCCATGGTTTGCGGGGTTATTCGAGGGTGAAATTCCTCCGTTATAGGCTGATGATTCTCTCACTCGGCTGGAGCTGAGGGATTATGCTGCCGCCATTCTCCACGAGGTCAGGCCACGCCCCCCTTTTTTATTTTATTTTTCGGTCCGTCGGCAGAGCCATGGAAGAAGATGAATGGACTTTGTGGGACATTTTACTTTTTTTTTTTTTTTGTTTTTTTTTTTTTTAATATTTTAACCGCTTGCCGACCGCCTCACGCCGATATGTCGGCAGAAGGGCTCGTACAGGCAAACTAACGTACCTATATGTGGCCCTTTAAGAGACAGCCAGTGGGCGCGCATGGCAAGCTCCGTGATTAGGTCACGGGTCCTGTGGACTCAATCGCTGTGGGGATACCTGCGATTGCCTCCCGGGGAGGAAGAATGGGGAGATGCTAATGTAAACAAGCATCTCCCCGTTCTGCCTAGTGGCAGGGTCACTGATCTCTGCCCCCTGTGATCGGGAGCAGAGATCAGTGATGTCGCACATAGCCACGCCCCCCCACAGTTAGAAACACTCCCCAGGGCACACTTAACCCATACACTGCCCCTAGTAGTTAACCCCTTCACTGATTACTGTATAAATGACAATGGTCCCAAAAATGAGTCAAAAATGTCCGATGTGTCCGCCATAATGTCGCAGTCACGATAAAAATCTCTGCTTCCATTACTAGTAAAAAAATAAATAAAAAAAAAATAATAAAATTAATAAAAATGCCACAAAATTATCCCCTATTTTGTAAACGCTATAACTTTTGCACAAACCAATCAAACAAAACGCTTATTGCATTTTTTTTTTTTTTTTACCAAAAATATGTAGAAGAATACGTATTGGCCTAAACTTTTTTTTTATATATTTTTGGGGGATATTTATTATAGCAAAATGTAAAAAACAATGCTTTTTTGACGTTCTTTTTTGTTTATAGCACAAAAAATAAACTGCAGAGGTGATCAAATACCACCAAAAGAAAGCTTTATTTGTGGGGAAAAAAAACTCAATTTTGTTTGGTAGCCACTTAGCACGACCGCGCAATTGTCAGTTAAAGCGACGCAGTGCCGAATCGCAAAAAGTGGTCAGGAAGGGGGTAAATTCTTCCGGGGCTGAAGTGGTTAATGAAGGACTTGTCGCAAGTTGTGTCTTGTGATTATTATTTTTTTACAGTTTTTTTTTTTTTTTTGTGAAATGGTACGGGTACAATGCACCCGTTGCCTTTTCAAATGGGGGGGGGGGGGGGGGGGGGCTGGGATCTGGAGGTCACCTTGTTAAAGGGGGCTTCCAGATTCCGATAAGCCCCCCCACCCGCAGACCCCCACAACCACCGGGCAAGGGTTGTGAGGATGAGGCTCTTGTCTCCATTAACATGGGGACAAGGTGCTTTGGGGGGGCTACCTTAAAACACCCTCCCCATGTTGAGGGCATGTGGCCTGGTACGGTTCAGGAGGCTTTCTCGCTCCCCCCCTCATTTCCTCCAGCCTGCCAGGTTGCGTGCTCTGTTAAGGGTCTGGTATGGATTTTGACCTAGATATTTATTGTATCTGGAAGTCAATCTACAAGTTTGACATCTTTCTGCTTAACCACTTGGGATCCGCGCTATTGCAAAATGACGGCAACAGCGCCGACCCACATTTCCGGGACTACGTCTATTGACGTGGTCCCGGTTACGAGCGGCCTGCGCGCCCCCTGAGGGGCGCGCGCGGCGCGCTCTGTGATCGGCGAGTCCGTGAGACTCGCCTGATCACCGATCCGTGTAAGGGGTCGATCCCGACCCCTTATCACGTGATCAGCTGTCAGCCAATGACAGCTGATCATGTGATAAAACGGAGCCGGTAATCGGCTAGTATTCCTCCTCGCGCTGACAGCGCGAGGAGAAAAAAAAAAAGCCGATCGCCGGCGGCCGTGTTCGGGACATCAGTCCCGATCACGGCCAGCAATTCAAACGGACACCTGCCCCCTGCCAGTGCCCACCTGCCACCCGCAGTGCCATCCTGAAATAAAGTAAGTGCCCCCCTGTCAGTGCCACCCAGCAGTGCCCACAGTGCCACCCGCAGTGCCACCCACAGTGCCACCCAAAATCTGCCTCAAAGGTGCTGCACCCCAGTGCCGCCCATCAGTGCCCAGCAGTGCCGCCCATCAGTGCCCAGCAGTGCCACCTATCAGTGCCCATCAGTCCCATCTATCTGTGGTACCTATCAGTGCCCATCCGTGCCACTTATCCGTGCCATCTTATCTTTGCCCATCAGTGCCGCCTTATCTGTGCCCATCGGTGCCGCCTTATCTGTGCCTATTAGTGCCGCCTTAACTATGCCCATCAGTGCCCACCAATGCAGCCCATCAGTGCCCACCAATGCAGCCTATCAGTGCCGCCTAATCAGCGCACTTCAATGAAGGAGAAAAATGACCCGTTTGCAAAATTTTATAACAAACTATTAAAACATGATTTTTTTTTTTTTTTGCATCTTTTTTTGTTTGTTTAGCAAAAAATAAAACTCCGAGCTGTAACTAAATACCACCAAAAGAAAGCTCTATTTGTGGGAAAAAAATGATAAAAATTTCATTTGGGTACAGTGTTGTATGCCCGCGCAATTGTCATTCAAAGTGCATCAGCGCTGAAAGCTGAAAATTGGTCTGGGACTGAGGGGGGTTTAAGTGCCCAGTAAGCAAGTGGTTAAAGACCAGCAAGCTAAATGAATGACTGGCCAATGAAGCATATGCAGCCTCTGCGCCCATCATATGCAGCTTCTGTGCCCATAATATGCAGCCACTGTGTACCGCTTCTCCCCCCCCCCCCCCACTCACCCTCCATCGTCTGACTGGCACTCACCCCATCCTGGTGGCAGGTCAGGCAGCGGGTGCTGTGGGACATACAGTGGGTCAGGTAACATCTCCTTCATCCTCCACGCTTCTCTGTCCTCCTGTGTGTCATAGAATTGCTGACATTTTTGCAGATTTATTAAAAAAGAAAAACTGAAATATCACATGGTCCTAAGTATTCAGACTCTTTGCTCGGTATTTAGTAGAAGCACCCTTTTGATCTAATACAGTCATGGGTCTTTTTGGGAAAGTTTTCACACCTGGATTTGGGGATACTCTCATTCCTCCTTGCAGATCCTCTCTAGTTCTATCAGGTTGGATGGTAAACATTGGTGGATAGCCATTTTTAGGTCTCTCCAGAGATGCTAATTGGGTTTAAGTCAGGGTTCATTCAAGAACAGTCAGAGTTGTTGTGAAGCCATTCCTTCGTTATTTTAGCTGTGGGCTTGGGGTCATTGTCTTGTTGGAAGGTAAACCTTTGGCCCAGTCTGAGGTCCTGAGCACTCTGGAGAAGGTTTTCGTCCAGGATATCCCTGTACTTAGCAGCATTCATCTTTCCCTAAATTGCAACCAGCTGCCTGTCCCTGCAACTGAAAAACACCCCCACAGCATGATGCTGCCACCACCATGCTTCACTGTTGGGACTGTATTGGACAGGTGATGAGCAGTGCCTGGTTTTCTCCACACATACCGCTTAAAATTAAGGCCAAAAGGTTCTATCTTGGTCTCATCAGACCAGAGAATCTTATTTCTCATTATCTTGGAGTGCTTCAGGTGTGTTTGTTTTTTTTTTTTTTTTTTTTAGCAAACTCTATGCGGGCTTTCATGTGTCTTGCACTGAGGAGAGGCTTCAATTGGGCCACTCTGCCATAAAATCCTGACTGGTGGAGGGCTGCAGTGATGGTTGACATTCTAAAACGTTCTCCCATCTCCCGACTGCATCTCTGGAGCTCAGCCACAGTGATCTTTTTAACTCAAAACGGATTTTATTGGTACAAAAAATACACACAGGTCATCACATAATCAGCGCAATATACATATTCAAGCATCATACATATAAAGGCACATTTCACTTATCAAAGTCAGACACCACAAGCGATATAAGTCATTTCCCTATTCTAACATCACACCACATGTACAAATCAAGACTGTCCATTCGGGCCGCAGCCCCAGTGCCCTCTAAAACACCACATTCCCCCTTATAGCCTCCCTTATACTCCCTAAATAAACAACCTACCCATAACCAGCTCCAAGGGTGACAACCCGGGGGTATCAAGCCAGGGTCCCCACAGTCGTTCAAATCGCCCCGCCCGGCCCCTGTGTTGGTAAATATACTTTTCCATGCTTAACATGTTCCCCATCTGAGTTATCCATTCCTTTAACCTCGGGGGGTCACGTGCTCTCCAGTGTTGAAGGATAAGTTTACGTGCTTGAAAAAGAGCTCTCCCCAAGGCCTCCTTAACTGGCACCTCCAACGGGAGATCATCCACCACACCCAAAAGGCACACCTTTGGATCCTGTGGAATCCGTACCCGGAAGGCCCCATTGAGAGTATCAATGACCCCTGACCAATATATATGCAATTTGGGACAGCGCCAGAGCAAGTGTATGAGGTCTCCCCTATCCCTGGCACACCTGGTACAAAGGTCCCCCTCCCCAATCCCCATCTTATACAGTCTAACCGGCGTGCGGTGCACCCTCATGACAATGTATAGTTGCGATAAGCGCTGTGCCGTATTCAGAGAGCAACCCTGTATTGCCTGTAAGGCCTCCGCCCATTGGTCCTCCTCAAATACTCCCACATCCCTTTCCCATGAGGCAATTACCCTTGCGGGGAAACCCGGCATAGATGCATTCAGTAACATACTATAGGAACTGGATATAAAACCTTTGAAACTGGTAACTTCTGTCACATACCGAAAGATTGGGGTGGGAGATTGCATCCAGGGATTATTTCCAGCCTGAGCCTTAACAGCATGGCTCAGTTGCAAATAATAGAAGTACATGCCCCGAGGGACGCCATATCTTTCCCTCAGTTCCGCAAAAGAGAGCAGTTTACCCCCAGAAAAAATTTGAGACATGAGAGTCACTCCGCATCGCCTCCAACGTTCAGCACAAGTCAAACCAAGCATCTCCCCGTAATACCGATTATGCCATATCGGGCTATACTCCGTGAAGCCCTCCACATTTTGCAATTGACGTGTTTTATTCCATATTTTTTGAAGCAGAGCGTACGTTGGAAAGAGCCTGTTAGACTTGGCGAACGACAAGGCTTCCAGGCCAGCCACCACCCCGTCCGAGCCCGCGCTATGTGTCAGGAGAGCAGTAGCGGGATTACCCACCCCACCCCCAGTTTCCCGGCCGTTTGCTATGGCACGGGCAATATGTTGTAACTGTGCCGATATATAATAAAGCCACGGGTTGGGCAGGGCCAGCCCTCCCGCCTCCTTGGGTTTCTGAAGCTGTTCCAGTCGAATCCTAGGAGGTTTGTTAAGCCAAATGAATGCTCTAAATAAGGAGTTAATAATTCTAAACATTTTAAGCGGAATCACCATGGGCGTGTTATGTAAAATATACAGTAATTGTGGCATAAAAATCATTTTAATAAGGTTCACTCTGCCTATCAGCGACATTTTCAATTTAGCCCAAACTTTCGTTTTATCTCTGATCCTACTTAGTAACGGGGAGAGATTCAGTGATAAGTAGTCACATGGTCGCGGGGTGACCCAGATCACCAGGTATTTAAATTTGTTAGCAACTGGGATATCGTGTAGCGCGGGATCCCGAGGGGAGGAAGAATCTAACATAAGGTGTGATTTGGTCCAATTAATCACCAGACCCGAGAACGACCCAAAGTGCTGAACCACTTTCATGGCCTCAACCAGAGACCCAGATGTATCCCCCAGTAACAGCATAGCATCATCAGCATATAACATTAATTTTTCATGCAGCTGCCCATATTTAAAACCCGTTATCAAGGGGTTGCTTCTCACCAGGGCTGCCATAGGCTCAATGGCAATAGCAAAAAGTAAAGGGGACAGAGGGCAGCCCTGTCTAGTCCCTCTAAACAAGGGAAAAGGAGCTGACACCCTTCCCGCCTCCCTTATTACCGCAGATGGCGAATTATACAATAGTTGTACCCATGATAAAAAGCCAGGCCCAAACCCAAATCTCTCAAGAGTCGCCCACAGGTATCCCCATTCAATGCTATCAAAAGCCTTATGGGCATCGAGCGACAACAGCGCCCTGTCACCCACATTATCTGCGCGGGACTGCACATTAAGAAACAAGCGGCGGAGGTTGATTGCCGTAGACCGTTCAGGTATAAAACCCGATTGATCCGGATGGATGAGGGAGGCAACCACCGTATTCAATCTCCGGGCTAGCACTTTAGCAAGGATCTTGATATCATTCTGTAGCAGCGAAATCAGCCTATACGAACCGGGGTCTAACGGGTCCTTCCCTGGCTTAAGAAGCAGCACAATACTGGCTCTTCTCATCGACTCCGGAAGGCAGTGCGACTCCCTGGCTAAGTTTAGGGTGCGGAGCAATTGAGGCAGTAGTACATCGCCAAACTGTTTATATACCTCTATCGGAATACCGTCATCCCCCGGGGCTTTAGAGTTGGGGAACGAGTTGGTAGCTAGCAACATTTCCTCTAACGTAATGGGCGCCTCAAGAAATTCCACCTGGGATTCCGCCAAACACGGTAGCTCTATCCCCTGTAGAAACTCCCGAACCTCATCCATAGTACGTGTCAACTTGGACTCATAGTAGAAGTCCACCAACTCACGCACCACCAAATCAGGGGTATTAACCAGCCTGCCCGACCTGTTGCGCAAAGCCCCAATAGATGGGGAAGACCGCTGAGAGTGCACTAACGTTGCCAGCAGCTTACCCGTCTGCTCACCCTCCTCATAAAAAGCCAACTAGTGGGAGGGAGAAGGTGCAACCAAAAAGCATTAAGTTTCCATGGGGCCCTCTGTAAAGTGGAAGCCGGGCTAACCGTTACATGAACTAACAAGGGGGAATGATCAGAAATACTTCTAGTTAAGTACTGTACCCCTTCCACATGCTGAAACGCTACGGTCGAGCACAAGCACATGTCAATCCTAGACAATGAAGAGTGCGTCTTAGAGAAGCATGAAAATTGTCGTTCGGTCGGGTTCCTGTGTCTCCACGGGTCAGTCCATCCTACCTCTCCCAGAAACCTTGCCAAGGCCGTAGTATGTGTACCCCCACCCCCTAGAGGAGGAGGGTGTTTATCCAAGCTAGGGTCTATCACCATTCAGATCACCCACCAACAACAAAGGGGTCCCCGGGTTAGCTAATTGAAACGTCAACAGGGCACGTAAAACCGGGGGACTAAATGGAGGGGGTATATACACCGCAGCAAGAATAAATTGCAATCGCGAAACTCTACACATCAAAAATACATATTTCCCCTCCTGATCAACCTCCAAATCAAGTATCTGAAAGTCGAGGGTACGATGCACCATCACACTCACCCCCCTTGAATAGGAGGTGTGGGTGGAGTGGTACGCCCACCCCACCCATGCAAACCCCAGGCACGACACCGTTCCCGGAGTCAGGTGTGTCTCCTGCAGCACACAAATGCCCGGCAGATGTTTTCTAATGGCCGTGGAGATCATAGTACGCTTAAGGGGGTCCCCAAGGCCCCTCACATTCCAGGACAATATAGGAATACACGTCATCCTGTCAGATCAACTAAATGAGCTATACAGAATATTTCCTCCATAAACATGTTATACTTTAGTCTACATACCCGGTTCTTACACATCCCAGACCCTCTCCCAACCCCGGTTTGGGGATACCATAATATACAGTCCCGGAGAAGCTCAAAGATCAAGTAGTACCCCCATCTCTAGATAATAGCTGAACCCGAGCTCTCCCACCCAAATACCGTGCGGCAGTCTTTCCGCTGGACTTGACCCGGTGCAGCCACAGTGATCTTTGGGTGGTCCTTTACCTCACTCACCAAGGCTCTTCCACCCCGATAGCTCAGTTTGGCCAGACGGCCAGCTCTAGGAAAGGTTATGGTCGTCCATTTTAAGGATTATGGAGGCCACTGTGCTCTTAGGACCCTTAAAGTGGAGGTCCACCCTAAAGTGGACCTTCCGCTCATCGGAATCCCCCCCCCCCCTCCGGCGCCACAATTGGCACCTTTCAGGGGGGAGGGGGGTGCAGATACCTGTACAGTACAGGTATCTGCACCCACTTCCGGGATAGCTCTCTGCAGAAAGGGGCGTAGATTACGCCCCTTTCCGCAAGTGCCCGCCCCTTTCCGCAAGTGCCCCGCTGCCTGCTGGGAAACACACAGATCCCAGAGGCAGTGGGGACCGTCCTTATTGCGACTCGCGCATGCGCAGTAGGGAACCGGGAAATGAAGCCGAAAGGCTCCATTGCCTGATTCCCATACCCAAGATGGCTGCGGCAGCACTCGAGAGACAATCTAGAGATCGGCTTCGGGTGCCGACATCGTGGGCGCGCTGGACAGGTAAGTGTCACTATTTTTAAAAGTCAGCAGCTGCAGTATTTGTAGCTGCTGGCTTTTAAAAAAAAAAACGCGGAGTCCCGGTGGACTCCTGCTTTAAGGGGGGGGGGGGGAAATTTTTTTGTAACCTTGGCCAGATCTGTGTCGTGCCACAATTCTGTCTCTGAGCTCTTCAGGCAGTTCCTTTTGACCTCATGATTCTCATTTGCTCTGACATGCAGTGTGAGCTGTAAGGTCTTATATAGACAGGTGTGTGGCTTTCCTAATCAAGGCCAATCAGTATAATCAAACACAGCTGAACTCAAATGAAGGTGTAGCACCATCTCAAGGATGATCAGAAGAAATGGACAGCACCTGAGTTATATATGAGTATCACAGCAAAGGGTCTGAATACTTAGGACCATGTGATATTTCTGTTTTTCTGTCAATATGGGGTGCTGTGTGTACATTAATGAGGAAAAAAATTAACTTAAAATATTTTAGCCAATGGCTGCAATATAACCGTGACAAATTTAAGTGGGTCTGAATACTTTCCGTCCCCAGTGTGTATATGTGTGTGTGTATGTGTATATATATATTTCACAAAAGTGAATACACCCCTCATATTTTTGTAAATATTTTATATCTTTTCTACACCCCCCCACCCCGTCAACCTCTGCAGCAATGTTGGCAGCACTCAAATCTCTATTTACCAAATACAACCTCTGGATATGATGCTGAGCATGTGCACTAAACTTAACTGGTCGACTATGGCGAAGCCTGTTCTGAGTGGCCCTGTCTTGTTGAACCACTGTATGGTCTTGGCCAAAGTGCTGCACCTCAGTTTCAGGGTCTTGCCAATCTTCTTATAGCCTAGGCCATCTTTATGTAGAGAAACAATTCTTTTTCTCAAATCCTCAGAGCACTCTTTGCCATGAGGTGCATTGTTGAACTTCCAGTGACCAGTATGAGAGAGTGGGAGCGATAGCAAATTTAACACTCCTGCTCCACATTAAAAAACGAGACTTTGTAACACTAACGAGTCACATGACAACAGGGAAGGAAAATGGCTAATTGGGCCCAATTTGGACATTTTCACTTAAGGATGAACTCACTTCTGTTGCCAGCAGTTTAGACATTAATGGTCATGTGTTGTTATTTTGAGGGGACAACAAATTTACATTGTTATACAATCTGTACACTAACTACTTTACATTGTAGCATTCACTGGTGTACAGTATATAATACCCTTCAGGTGGTGTACACAGTATATAATACAGTGCAGCCAGGTTAGTTTCTAATACAGTGCAGCCGATGTACAGTGCAGTTTATAATACAGTGTAGTATTCCAGCTTAAGACAGGAATGGTTGTATGCGACAATGGCACTGTGACGGGAGTCACTTTGAGCGGGGGGCTGTGGAACCCAGAATCCCTTGGAGAGGTTGGGGAAACTCTTGCTTCAGCTCCCCATGCACCTCCTATTTTTAAGTTACCCTGAGTCTATTAGGGGCACAGGGTGACCGAGAACCCCAGTCTCATCTGTACAACAACACTGGAATGTTGTAAAGGTATATATTATACAAGATTTATGTAGCGCCAACAGTTTGCGCAGTGCTTAAAAAAATGAAGGCAGACATTACAGTTTTACATAACAATTTGGTACAAGAGGAATTGGAGGAGGCTCATTAGAGCTTTTAATCTAAAAAGGGAGGGTCAATTGATACAAAAGGTAATGGCTGTGGAGGATGAGCTGAAGTAAAACAGTGTATTAGTTAGAAGTAGGTAGGCTTCTTTAAAGAAAAGGGTTTTCAAAGACCGTCTAAAGATGGATAGATTAGGGGACACTTGGACAGATCGGGGTAGGGAGTTCCAAAGGATGGGAGAAGCTCTAAATAAATCCTGGAAGCGCGCATGGGAGGAAGTTACAAAGGAAACTAGAGAGCAGGAGGTCTTGGGAAGACCGAAGAGAGCGACTTGGTTGATATTTTGGGACAAGGTTAGTGATGTAGCTGGGTGAAGAGTTATGGATGGCTTTGTAAATTATTGTTAGTACTTTGTATGTATGTATGTATATTGTCTCATGCTGTTGGGAAATCTTCTGGGTTGTTTTGGGTGTGGCTGTATGCCATTGTTCTATTGTATCTGCCTGGTATCAATAACTGTTAGCGCAAAGAACTGTGTAACTGAGACTAAACATACTGTATTTTCTGGCGTATAAGACTACCTTTTACACTTAAAAAAAATGCCCAAAAATCGCGGGCCGTCTTATATGCCGGGTATACAATGCTGCCCGATGGATGTCAGCCCCCAAATGTCTGCTAATACTGTATGTGGCTTCAGCTACAAACAGTATACGCCGTTGAGCCAATCCCGGTGAGCGATGTATTCTATTAATGAATACAGAGTCTGCTTGGATTGGAGTAACAACCTCGGGTAGCCTGCTCAGATTGGCTTTGAGACAGAGAGAGAGAGAGAGAGAGAGGCACAAGGGCTGATGATGCTACACCCTCTGCCAATCCAAGCAGGCGTTGTATTCATTAAAATAATACACCGCTCACCATACTTCCCTGGGTAAATCCATTCACTGATCTCCTACTACTATTCATCCTGCTGTTGGAACAGGTAAATCTGGGACATATGACAGGGGGGTTATTAAATGCATTTTGGTGGATAATTCCCATAGAACGTAACCCAAAAGTGATATAGGTTTGGTTAGTGAAAAATTCTACTTTCCAGAGTTGTGGCATTCAATAGATCTGTTTGTGTTATTATTGTTTGATTTACTTTATGACATATCACAGCATGGCGGATGAGTAGTTGGCATTCTTGCTTTGTGTTTTTTTTAATGGTTCTAATGTTTTTTTTTTTTTTTAAATGGTGTTGCCTCAGAAGGGCGGTAGTCTTATACCGCGAGTATTGCCCAAAACCTATGTTTTCACTTGAAAAATAGGGGGTCGTCTTATACACCCAGTCGCCTTATACGCCGGCAAATACGGTAATAATAATCACATGTATTCAGTATATAAACAGTTCATAAGGATCATCGGTCCGTAAGATAAAATGGTAGGGTAGTAAAGGTGGCTGCTGTCCTCAGAGAGCCAACTCGGGAACACAGGAAGCGCCACCTAAGTGCAGTATTGAAATCATAGTTTTAATGGCAAGGTACATAAAAACACTCACAAGAGATAAAAAGGACATAAGCTCATCTGTTATCCAGTGGTCCAGGGGGCTCCTACTGTCTGGAAAAGGGCTTGAAATGCATGGCTGTGTATGTAGTGTATCCTCAGTATGTCCTGTGGCCAAGAGGAAGGCAACAGGAACCAGCGTTGAATGCACGGAAATTACGTCACGGACAGCGGGATTACATCCGGGGGAGCTGTTACAGTGAAAGAAGATGGGCTGGCAGGCTATGCGCTCGGAGCATCAGCTCCTTCTACAGGCCTGGAGTGGCAATGTTTTAGAGGTGCTATCTATATGTCTGTGTTGTGAGACAACAGATCCCAGCATGGGCACTGGTTCTAATTCGCCACACAGGGAAAACACAGAATAACAATAATAATGATGTGTCATAGCTAAGGTTAAATAGGGGCACAACATTCTGTAAATGGCAAAAATGTATGCATAAGATTAAGATTGTAAAACACATCAAATGCATTTGGAGAGTCAGATACCTTTCAAATAGAGGAAGTATTCCTTAAAACACATTCAAGAAGCTTAAAAATAACACAATACAAAATGAACGGATTACAAAATTATAAATAGTTATTTAAAACGTTACTCATATATATACAAGGACAAGCCTTATAAACAGGTGCTAGTGCTAATACTCAACCACAGGAATTAAATATACCTGTGTAAGGGGGAGGGCCTGGAAACTTGTAAAAGGTAATAAATGGGTGAGTGCGTTCACATGGACACTCGCAGGTACCTGTGTACAGGAGAGAACGGTGGGTGCTTATAGACGCACATGTGTATTCACCCAAATTTACACACGGGGTCACAAATGTGCCAAGGGTGCATGTGTGCGTTTATTTTATTAAGCATACCCATCCAGACCAATCAACGTGACCCACACAGGTCTGTGACTTGCAGGAGTCAATGGTGAGTTTGACTGGGACACAATAAAAAAAATAAAAAAAAATAGTGTGTCTATAGATATAGATATAGAGATAGATATAACCATGAAATAAAAAGTTGGAGATTCAAAACATATAGGGTACAACTGTTATAAAAACCATATGGGGCTGAAAAATACTATACTTACTATGGTTGTAAGTCATAGATGTGAAGTGGATGATAAGACCATAAGGGTCTTCTACAAAAATGGTAATCTAGTAAATGCTCACATATAGGGGCCAAAATCTTATGAATTAGAGGTCTCACAGGGCACAAGAGGCTCACAAAACGGTGTGTGACTCAATGTCCTCATTCAACCCCCCCCCCCCCCCCCCATGTCAAGGTACCTAAAGAAAAGATCCAATGCGTTTCCTGCTGGCACAAACGTTTATGATGTTTGGCCACAGGAAACAACCTAGGGATAGACTAAATAACCCAAACTCTGAAACCAGCTGTGGGTTTATTATGATGCACTAAAAAATGTTTTGGACGCTATGATGGTTACGGCCCTTTTCAATGACGTGTCTGTGTTCACCAAAACGTGCTCTAAGGGCTCTGATGATTCTTTCGACATAGAGCAGTCCACACGGACAAGTGAGGCAGTATATAACGAACAGTTGTAATATTCTTTTAGTGTATCGTTTTTTTGGCCGTGGTGGACAAATTGGCATATCAGAGAGGTTTTTTGAACTGGTACATCCCCACTAGTGGGATGAGGACCAGAGGTGCTGAGGTAGATGGAGTGGGCTTTATCTTACTAGGAGCGATTTTGCTTTAAATGTTTCTGGCTTTCCTATATGCTATTTTGGGTTTAATGGCCACTGTAGTCTTCAAGTGAGGGTCTTCAAGCAGAGGGTCTTCAAGACCCTATTTACCACTAGGGTCTCTTCTGTTAAAAAAGCCTGCCGGTCAGCATTTTTTTTTTTTTTTTTTTTTTTAATTAATGACTTTACTACCACTTTAAGAATTTGATACTGTATTTTATAGTGAATGAATTGCTGAATAGATTTGAATACTGTGAGGAGCTAACCATCAAATTTTTGTCTGTTAATACACAGAGGAGATTTATGGAAATGGTACACTGCCATTCAACACATCTCATATCTGGCAGCCTAGAATAAGAGAGGTAAGCAACGCAACATACACCAGTAATTTTTACCTGTTCAATGGAAAAAATACAGTGGTATACATTCCCTGTATTTAGTTAACTATACCGTATAAAAAAAAATCTGAACTGAAAGTTTAGTCTTGACCTTTTTTTTTATTAGTGTGCTACTCATCTTAGGGTCCTCATAGAATTCACAAGAGTATCAAACAAGCATTTACAGTATAATCCAATCCCCTTCTGACATAAATGTTTCTCTTGCAAAATGTTTTTTTGGAATTTTCATTTAGAAAGAAAAGCTCTGTAAGTACTGTAGCATACAAGCCAAGTAGTGTTGAATAAAACAATGACATTTTATCATATCATCACAATAGAGTAACTTAAAACTTATAAATACTTGACAGCGTTATTTCTGTTTACATATAAACTTAACATGTCCAATGGTACTGAAAAGGGGATTGTGGCCATAATGAAGAGTATCAGATTCAGAGATGCAGTAGGGTGCGGTAAAACCCCTCTAATCAAGAGGACCTTATTTTTAAGTATATATGATTTTAGTCACCGTTTGCTGAGAGCATAAGTCACTCCTTAGCAATTACTTCCATTTGTTTTTGTTTTTTTTATTCGAATAACAAGCTTGAAAACATACATATTTGTGAAAAGGTAAAAGGCAAATAGTGAAAATTTAATAAGAAACCATTATAATTTCCCTACCTTCTTTCCTACCCACTTATCCCTCCCAAATCCCCCCCCCCCCCCCCCCCACCAGTTCCCAAATTATTCCAGTTGAGTTATTCGTTGGTTGCTAAAACGGGGACAGAGGGAGAGAGGGCCCCAGTTTGACTCCACAATATCATTGGCAGAGAGGGCTCTGCGGGAAAAATTCACGAGTAGGGTATCGACGGGGAAGACCTTCTGTCCACCTCGTCACCCCCCCCCCCCCCCCCCCACACCCGTAGTAAACATCCCATCTTGCTTAACCAAGGGCTCCATAGGCCTACAAACTTCTTTAAGTTGTTTTGACTAATAAACCTCGCCCTCTCGCACCATATAATAGAATTAAGGTTGAACATATTTTTTATTGTTACAAGATCAGTGCAAGTAAGTAATACAGAATGGTAGTACATTTCCAAAAATACATAAACATTGAGGTACAGGTATATAGGCATAAAGAACTGCGAAAATAACAGAGCTGATTTATACCCAGTTTAAACATAAACAAATGAAGGAATCAGTTGATGGGGGAGAGAGGGAGGGGGTGCAAGAAGGAGGGGAAGGGGGCAGGGGAAGGCAAGGCAAGGGAGAGGGAGAGAGGGAGACAGAAACCCCGAGACAGGAATCACTTAGATCAATTCTGCAGCCTCCAGGGCGGATCTGGGATGAGGACCTGAGGTCTAACAAAGGTCGCCACAGAGGGGGAGAGGGAAGGTGAAAGGGAACCAGTTAGGAGAGGGCGCACATAGGGAAATGAGAGCATAGGCCTGCAAGCCGTGTGACCCCCCAGGATGGTGTCCCAGGTAAACGTTTAAAATACAGGAAGGGACAGTGTCCTATCGGAGACCACTCAGGAAGCCCGGTGAGGCCGAGTGATGGCGCCAGATAGACCACAGGGCAGTGAACTTGTCATATCTGTCGTCCACCTTCGCCTGTAGCTCCTCCATGACCATCATATCATTAAGAATTTCAACCCATCCAACCACCGACGGGACCCGGTCCTTCTTCCAATAAAGGGTGATGTCAAGAATTAATAGAATTAATGGTCTCGATCCATGTCATCAGAGAGGGGAGTCCTGGCCTGCCATTTCTGTGCTATTATGCACCTTTCCTGATACAAGCATCTCAACACAGCTACCTTTTGTAAGAGGCGAGATTCTGCCTTCTTTGAAACTTCCTAAGAGGCAGGTCCTATCCTCTGGTTTCAATGTAGTCCTAAAAATTCAATTTATCCTTTCCACTATTTCTATCCAATATCTAAATAGCTTTGGACACTTCCACACCATATGGATAAGATCTCCTGCTGCCTCACATCTAGGACATTCATCCCTAGGCTTCCTACCAAATTTAAACATTTTTTTGGGGGGTGTAGTAAGCTCTGTAGATAAGAAACAAGTGGGAGACCCTTTGTGAGGGGGATATCGAAACCAGTCCTCCTTGCTCTAGAATCTTATTGCATTGTTCTGGGGTTATAGGGCCTAAATCTCTTGCCCACCCCCTTCTACTCCTGTCCAGTCCATTTCCACTCATATGAAAATCTGGAAGATAGAACTATAACTTGGAAATCAGGCCTCTCGTGATCTGGAGTAAGGGCGTCTTTATCCATTTGATGGTTAAAGACCTAAATTGGGCCTGAATTCCATGTCTAATCTGTAGATATTTGTAGAACGTCCTATTGGAGATATTTAATTCTCATCTTAGATCTTCGAATGGCTTCATACGGTTACCCTTGTATAGCTGGATTAACCGGCTAATACCCTGTCTTTCCCATTCTCGGGGTCTCTCTATGCCCGTTATTTCAGCTAGATTTTTATTGTATCATAGTGGGGTATACTCGTTTACCCCATTGTATCCCATTAGCGACTTTATTGGCCTTGGAGCATACATTATCAGTTGGGATTTGCATATTTAGAAATGCTTCTAATGCTGGTGCTGGTTGATCTGCCAGGGATAAAACCTGACTGGTCTGGGTGGATTAACTTATGTATGCATTTATTTAAGTGGGTCGCCAGGACTTTAGCTAGCATCTTAATATCAGAGCATAGCAATGAGATTGGGCGATACGAAGAAACTTCCTTATGATCTTTCCTGTATTAAAGTAATGTTAGTCTCAAGCATTGAAATGGGTAATTTACCCACATCTAACGCCCATCTTAGTGTTTCCAACAACTCAGGTAGAAATACTTTGCCATAGCGCTTATACAATTCTATTGGCAGCCCATCAGACCCTGGAGATTTTTGATTGGGCATTGCTGCTACTGCAAATCTCAACTCATCTATAGTCACTGGAGCCTCCATATCCATTTTATCCTTATCTGACAGAGTTGGAATTGTTGTTTGCTGCAAGAAAATTGGGTGCTACTGTCTCGCTCCCTTTTCTAGTAGATTTATATAGGGATTTATAATAATTGCCAAGAACTTTCATTATCTCTGATGGATCGGTAGTGAGGCCCCCATTTAATCCCCTAATCACTGGGATCACAGAAGGAGAGTTATTCGTTTTAATCAATAGGGAGAGGGCACGGCCAATCCTTTCCCCTTCTCCAAAATGTTGGCCCTGGAAAATTCACCTATTCTCCATCCTCTTAATAAGTACCATTTTATAGGTTTGTTGTTTGTTTAGCCATTCCCTCTCTCTGTCCCTCTCTCTAACCAGCAGGGATTGACCTTCCGTTCCCTCGAGCAGGCTCTACCCCCTGCACTTATAGTAAGCATCAGCGGGGAGTGGTCTGAGACCCTTCTTGGGCCATACTCTATGTCCTTCACCAACAGGGTTGCCTCCCCATTCCCCAGAGCCATATCAATTCTGGAGAGAGTACCATAAGAGCTTGAGAAACAAGAATACTGTCTGTCTTGTGGGTGGGGCATTCGCCATGTATCACTTAATCCTATTTCCATCAAAAATCGTGACAGCTGATTCTCCCCCCTGCATTGAGCCTGTCAGGCAAATGAAATCTATCCAGGCTCCTGTCTAATACTTCATTGTGATCCCCTAATGCTATTATTGGAGTTCCTGGTTTGTCTAAGAAACTCAAGTAGCTTGTACAGGACCTCTAGCTTAAAGGGGGGGGGGAGGGGGATATAAATATTTGCTAGTATATAAGGTTATTTACCAATCAAGCAGAAAAAAATATATACCGACCCTGTTCGTCAACAGAAATCTCCCTACAGGAAAAAAACACTCCTCTCCTGACCAAAATGCTCACTTCCCTTGAAAATAAGAGGAGTGAAATGAGGGGTATTGAGCCTGGAACTTGCGGCTAGTTAATTGTGGCACTGTATCCAAAGCTAGGTGCATTTCCTGCAAAAACAGTATTCCAGGTCCCCTCCCGTCCAATGCTGACAAAATGAATGCTCTTTTATTTAAATTACCCAGGTCCTGGGTGTTCCATGAAACTGTTTACTCTATTTTCTTCCATAGAAGAGTTGAAAACAAAACATAGGGGGAGGAGGAAGATAGAGAGAAGGAGCAGCCCAGCAGCAGTCCAATGGGCTTGCCCGTCCCCTCTCTACCCCCCCCCCATTGTTCCCAATACTCCCTCTCTCCCACCCCCCGCCATCCGTACACTCCAACCTTTCCAAACATTTTTTATATTAGTAGTGTGTACTCCCCAATCCCCCCACCCCCCCATCTCCCCATGTCCTCCCACTCATGCCCAACTGGACCTCCCCTAAGGGTCTCACCTGTGGCCTTAACATTCACTTTGTGCCCAGCTAACCAAGTGCCCCACCCCCGCCCTCAATACCGTATTAAGTAATTTACCCCAGTTCAACCATTTCCTTATGGCATCCTCCGTAACAATGATGTGGAAGTGGTGTCTCCCCCCCTCCGAGAGGAGAGTAGAAGAGGGAGAGAAGACGCACACAAAAAAAAACAAAAAACACCATAGTAACCTTCCCCCTGTCCTAGTCTCATAATGTTACAATGTGCTCCACTGCCACCCAACCCCCCTGCAATAACAGTGCTATTATAGTAATATCATTATAATACAATTTACAGTTTGCAAACACCGAAAAAAAAGGGGGGTAATAAACCCCCCCACCCCATCCCCCCCGCTCCAATTACAGTACTATTATGATAATACAATTTACAGTTTGCAAATCTTGGAGAGGAAAAAAAAAAGGGGTAATAAACCAAATCACCCCGCTCCAATAACAGTGCAAATGGTGCCATAGTGCTATATCAATGTTATACTCAAGAGAAAAAAAATGGGAAATCAGGAAAAAAAAGGGGCAGGAGAGGGAGGAGGAGAGAACAGAAATGGGCACAAAGACCCAAAAGAAACACATGCTAACACCAAATGCCATATACCCCCCTCCCACCCCTGCCATGCTCATCTCTAGGTCCATAGCCCTCTTATAGGTCTTTTTTGTGTTCCTCCAGCCATCTCTCAACTTCAACCGGTGTATTGAAGAATAAAGTCGAATCCAGTGCAGTCATCCGCAAACGGGCAGGATACAGCAAGGCGTATGCATTCTTGTATCTCTGGAGTGTGTGCTTGATTGGGATGAACTCTGCCCTCTGTTTCTGGAGGTCAGGCGAGAAATCTGGGTAGAATGAGACCCTAGTCCCACTATAAAAAATGTCCACCAGTTCTCTAGCCTTACGTAGTAAAATCGCCCGGTCATTGTAATTGACAAATTTCAGAAGTAGTGGTCTGGTACATTCCTCAGGTTGCCAAGGCCTGGCGGGGACCCGATGGGCTCAATCTATCGATAATAATGGCATGAAGGTAGAATCCCCAAAGGTTTCCCTAAACCATCCTTCCAGAAAAGCTATAGGGTTAGGGCCCTTGCTCTTCTCGGGTAGACCTATAAGGCGCACGTTGTTTCTACGACTTCTATTTTCCATTTCGTGAAGTTTAGATGCCTGTATAGCCATTTGCTTCTGTAAACCTATAATTTTTTGCTGTAGTGGGGAAAGCTCATACTCTACTGTACTTGGCCTCCGCTCAAGCACGGTAGTCCTTTCTACGGTACTACTCAGTATCTGGCTCATTGAAAGTAGTTTGTTTTTAATACTGTTCAGCTGGCTATCGAGACCAGATAGAGAGTCCTTACAAGCATTAGACATGTGCAAAAGGAAAATTTTTTCGTTTAGTTTAGTTTAGTTTCGTTTTAATTCGTTAATTAATTAATTTCGTTTAGTTATATTAGTTAAATTAGTAAATTCGTTTTCGGATTTTGTTTCGTTTTCTACAGAATTTGAAAAATCGGTCGCATTCGAAAATATTTCTACCGGATTCGAAATGATTTCAACATGATTTGAAATTATTTCAACTGCATTGGAAACTATTTCAACCATATTCGAAAATATTTTGTGACCCGACTTTAGGGCCATGTATCTCGGGGTCACTTGGTGATAGAAACGTGGCAGGTCATGTGGCACTCGTGGCAGGTCACGTGGCACTCGTGACAATACACAACTTGTGGCAGGTGACGTGGCAAGTGGACAAATACAATACACAACTTGTGGCAAGTGGACAATGACAAGTATAAAAAGTTGATGTGACAGATATATATAAGTAAGTAACTAACCAACTAACCGTCTTCCAAAATTTCTAATTCAAATAGAAAAGATTAGAACAGAAAAAAAAAAATATATAATTTAATAGAATAAAATAGAAAGAATATACAACCATCTTCTGAAATTCGAATTTGAATAGAATAAATTAGAATTTTGAATAGTATGAATTCAAATTTTTAAATTAATTAATTTTAAATTTGGATAGAAAATAGACTAGAAAAACATTAGAACAGAATAGAATATATTATACTTTATTCTGTTCTGTTCTATTGTTTTTCTAGTCTATTCTTTTATATTCTATTAAAATCTTTTCTATTAAAATCGAAATCATTATATACTAAATTCGAATTTCGGAAGATGGTTATATATATATATATATATATATATATTTCTTTCCGACATTCGAATTTCGTATAGAATGAATTTGAATAAGAAAGATTAGAATAGAAATAGAGAATAGACTATAACAATAGAATAGAATATAGATACTATCTATTTCATTTTACATTTTTTTTGCAGATTACCATTTGTTTTAACAAGATCTCCTGCAGACTATTAGCATTTTTATATAATTTTTTTGCAGATCTCCTGCAGACTATTAGTATCTATTTAATTTTATCATCAGATCTGCAGACTATAAGCATCTATTTATTTTTTGCTGGTCTCCTGCCGACTATTAGCAGCCATTTCCCTGTGTATAGAGATATAAGCGGTGATGTCTGTCTTGTTGTCTCTTCCTCATACCGTTCCTCCATTCATAAATGAAATAGATGCTAATAGTCTGCAGGAGATCTGCTGAAATAAATGAAATGGCTGCTCTAATGCAAAATAAGAAAAGAAAAATGAAATAGATACCAATAGTCTGCAGGAGATCTGCAAAAAAAATGAAATAATGTTAATATACTGCAGGAGATCTGATGGAAATAAATAGTAATCTGCAAAAAAATTAAATTGATTCTAACAGTCTGCAGGAGATCTGCAAAAAAAATGTGAAATGGATGTTAATAGTCTACAGGAGATCTGCTAAAAAAAAGAAATAGATGCTAATAGTCTGCAGGAGATCTGGTGAGAAAACGAAATAGATACCAATAGTCTGCAGGAGATCTGCAAAAAATCAAATAGATGCTAATAGTCTAAAAGTAACAAATAGTAATCTGCAAAAGAAATTAAAAATGAAATAGATAGTATCTATATTCTATTCTGCACTACAACATCTTCAAATTTGGGGTTTCTAGCTCCAAGTGACCCCGAGTTACTGGGCCCCAAAGTCGGGTCGCAAAATGTCAAGCATTTTTCTGCAGCAGAGAATGACATTTTGTGACTCGACTTTGGGGCCACGTATCTCGGGGTCACTTATAGCTAGAAACACCAAATTTGGTATACAAACACAAAAGAACTAGCACTACAACATCTCCAAATTTGGGGTTTGATTTCTCATTGCCAACTTGCCACAAGTTGTGTATTGTATTCGTCCACTTGCCACGTCACCTGCCACAAGTTGTGTATTGTCCACTTGCCACGACACCTGCCATATGGCTGGCCACGAGTGCCACGTGACCTGACACGAGTGCCATGTGACTGTCCACGAGTGCCACATGGCCAAGTTGTGGATTGTCCACTTGCCACGTCACCTGCCACCAAGTGACCCCAGATATGGGCAATATGCCAAGTAATTTTCTGGAGCAGAGAATGACATTTTGTGACCTGACTTTGGGGCCACGCATCTCGGGGCCACGTATAGCTAGAAACCCCAAATTATGTATGAAAACACAGTAGACCTAGCACTACAACATCTCCAAATTTGGGGTTTCTAGCACCAAGTGACCCCGAGATACATGGCCCTAAAGTCGGGTCGCAAAATATTTTCGAATCCGATTGAAATAGTTTCCAATGCAGTTGAAATAATTTCGAATCATGTTGAAATCGTTTAGAAAATATTTCAACCAAATTCGAAAATATTTCTACCGGATTCGAAATGATTTCAACATGATTCGAAATTATTTCAACTGCATTGGAAACTATTTCAACCAGATTCAAAAATATTTTGCGACCCGACTTTAGGGCCATGTATCTCGGGTTCACTTGGTGCTAGAAACCCCAAATTTTGAGATATTGTAGTGCTAGGTCTATTGTGTGTGTGTGTATACCAAATTTGGGGTTTCTAGCTGCAAGTGGCCCCGAGATACGTGTCCCCAAATTCGGGTCGAAAAATGTAATTTTTCGAATTTCGCTTGAATTCGTTAGAATTGTAATTCGGTAATTCGGATGTGTTTCTAGCTATAAGTGACCCCGAGATACGTGGCCCCAAAGTCGGGTCACAAAATGTCATTCTCTGCTGCAGAAAAATGCTTGACATTTTGCGACCCGACTTTGGGGCCCCGTAACTCGGGGTCACTTGGAGCTAGAAACATTTTTCGAATTTCGCTTGAATTCGTTAGAATTGTAATTCGGATGCGTCCGAATAATGAAAATTCGTCCGAATTTCGATTCGAAACGAAATGCACATGTCTAACAAGCATTAACAGCTTGAAATATATCCCTTTTAATGTGGGTTCCTCCTCTCCCACTATGGGACATGCTACCGAACTTGGTGCCATGTTTCCCGCCTTACCCTCCCCTGGGCCTTTATTGCTCATATTTCTGCTAGTGGATGGAGTTATAGGGTTTGATGCTGGTTGACTGGAGCTTCTTCTATCTGATACCGGCCCCTGGGACTTTGCTTGCATTGCTAGTGATTTATGGGCCCTCTTAGTCTGTGATTGTGAGGTTTCATGGACAAAGCACTCAAGTTTTGCTGTAGCTACTGCCGTGGAGACCTGATTTGCTTTCTCTTTTGCTGAACGGGTTTTTTTTGACCCCCCCTCCTGATGCGACATATCGTCTGCAGCACGTTTGCTAAGCATGGGTCATATACTAATAGCTGATATTATCAGATTATCAAATTTATAGCTTATCAAAAAATAATGGTCAATATACTAGTAAGTGGTACAGCCTGTAGTTCAATCCTTTTGCCCAAAGATGAAAAAAGCAGGGAGAAGGGCACAAATCCAAACCATCCAAAACCAGCAAGAAGCCCACAGATATCTCCCAGCCCCCCAGCTCTAAGCTTTACCTTTTATGTCTTTCATTTAGCAAACCACAAAGCATTCCAGCTTCTCAGGGTAACTTCACACTATTTTCAAGGGAAAAGAGCACAAGCAAGCACAGGTCTCACTGAGGGTTGTCTCCGGTCCTCTCCAACACTTTCCCGAGTCCCCAGCTCTCAGCATTGCCTCGTGTCCACAGTCAAGCAGCGATGGGGTGGTCAGGCTACTCAGGAGATCTTGTGTTATCACCAGCGGGATTTCACTCAGCTATACTCGGGCATCGGTCGGACATCCAGCGAACCTTTGGACCCCGCTTACCATTTGTCTCGGGTTTCATCCCTGCGTAAAATCCACTGACTCCGGCAGGAGGAGAAGTAGCAGAAGGGACGGGGAAATGCCACCACAGGATCAGATGCTCGTCCGCACGCAGTAGCCCAGCACAGCGATCTGTCCCAGTGCACCACATAAGCCACAGGAGGTAAGGATTGTTCTCGCACAACATACGCCAAGCCAGGGATTTCTACAGAGGAGTGGAAGTAGATGGAGGTTATGCACCTGGACGTTCGCTCACTCACTCACATCCTCCTCCATTCGGCCACACCTCTCCTCGACAGGCTTGCAATTACTTCCATTTGTAGTTTAATAATCCAGAAAAAAATGCAATACACTTAATAGTAATGATTTAGGATTTTAACTGGATTAATGATCTACAAGTAAGCTCCAAGTGCTTACTGAAACCATTTGGACTTTTTTTTTTTTCTATTCAGATTAGTAGAGTAGTATTCTGTTTCAGTTTGGTTGCTGCATTGTTTTGATACTCTATCTCTTGAAGTAAACCTACAAATATAGGATGGTAGAAAAGGGGGAGGTGTATGCCTGTATATCAAGAATGATGTGCAAGTGAACGTGAGGGATGAGATCACTAATGGAGCTAGGGAGGAGGTGGAATTTTTGTGAGTGGAGCTCCAAAGGGAGGAAAATAATGGGAAAGCAATAGTGGGCATATGCTACAAGCCCCCTAATTTGAGGGAGGAGGGGGAGGCAGACCTCCTATCACAGCTTGGAATGGCGCGAAGGCTGGGAAAGGTTGTTATAATAGCGAATTTTAATTATCCAGATATAGACTGGGCAGAAGAAACTGCGCATTAGTCTAAGGCTCGCCAACACATTACTAGACCTACTGATTACTAACAATTAGGGATGAGCTTGATGTTGGGGTCGAACATAGGCTCGACTCAAACATAGGGTGTTCTCCCTTTCACAGAACAGTGAACATTATGGGGCGTTTGCAGTAAATTTGAGGACTGCGGAACACCCCATAATGCACGGCAAGATTGCTGTGCATTGCTGTATGATGAGTGGTCAAAGCATGCACCTGACCTACATGCTTTGGCCAATCACAGCTCCCACTGCTAAGAGAACCATAATTGGCCAAAGGCAGTGTGCCTTTGGCCAATCATGGCTCAGGGGGTCTTTGTCCACGCCCTACAATATATAAGGCAGCTTACATGGCTGACCTGTGTAGTTTTGTTGGCATGGACAGAGAGATAGCTTGAATTAGATTGAGCAGGCAGGTTATTTATTTAGTGGCAGTGTATTTGATATATATATATACACAGTCAGTCTAGTATACTGTGTGTGTGTGTGTGTGTGTGTGTGTGTGTGTGTGTGTGTGTGTATGTATGTATGTATGTATGTATATATAGAGAGAGATATAGAGAGATACACTCTGCATTCAGTGTAGCCTATATCTCAAGTGCATTCTGTGGTGTACTGTTTCTAATACACTTCAGGCGGTGTACACGGTATCTAATACAGTGTACAGTGTCTACTACACTTCTGGTGAGGTATACAATACATTGCAGCCATAGTACAGTTGCTAATGCAGTGCAGGTGGTGTACACAGTATCTAATACAGTGTGTACAGTTTCTACTACACTTTTGGTGATGTACACAGTATTTAATACAGTGTAGTGTGGTGTTGCAAAACAAAATATACATCATGTCTGGAAGGCCACCAAGAAGAAGCAGGCGCTCATAGGCCACTAAAAGAGGGCAAGCAGCCTCTGTGTCTACAGTCAACAGTGCTGGTTGTGGACACGGTGCATCCTCTGCAGGTGGCCGTGGGGCAGGCTTGTCCTTTTTTTTTTTTTCTGCTACTGGACGTGTTATTGAGCCAGAACATGTAGAAGAGTTGGTGGAGTGGATAACAAAGCCGTCCTCGTCATTCTCTGTCACCCAGGCTCAGAGTAGTTGCCTTCCAATGCAGCTGACAAAGTGGCCTATTCCACCGGCTTCTTGTCCAGTCACTGCTTCCGTAGCCCCTAGAATCCCTAGATTTATTCGACTAAAGTGTCAGGTACATGCTGCTGGAGATTGCACAGCGATTTTAAGGCTCCAATGTTGGTTCCCAGGTTGAGGAAGGAAGTAACATGAGCCTAGAAAGAGGGGGTGCCCAAGAAGGACAAGAAACTGTTCCCCCCAGCTGCAGCATACTGCCAAGTTTGCTCCAGTGACGAGGATGGAAGGGATGATGAGGTCACTAACTGTACTTGGGTGCCTGAGAGGAGGAGGAGGAGGAGGCACAACTCCACTGAGGCAGGATGTCCTTAAGGGCAGCCACCCTATTGCATCACATCGCAGAGCTTCGCAGATGCAGGGCGCTGCTGACTCCCCACTGACTTCCTTGGTGTGGGTCTTTTTCGACACGTGCGCAGCAGATTACACCGTTGCTGTGTGAAGTAGATCAAGAGTGGCCAGAACAGCAGCCGCTTGGGCACCACATAGGCACAGACATATGACGACCTGTCATGCTGTCCGTTGGCAACAGCACTTTAAAGACCCACATCATAGAAAAAGGTGGAATTCTCCTTGCGCCTCATCTGGGATCTCCAACCCCACTATACCTCCAGTCCTCTCAAACCTGCACTGAGAGGAATGAAGGTATAGCAATAGGTGCCCCAAGTATTTGCAGCCAATCTGCTAGCAGTACACCACCATCTGTTTTTAGCTGACAGATTTCCCTACCCCAGTTGCTAAACCGTTTTGGTCCTAGCCATCCACATGCTCAGCGTCTAAATGCTAGCCAGATTGCTAGCTCTGAAACTGCTGCCTTTTCAGCTGGTACTCTGCCCCCTTTTGTGAATTTGTGAAATGGCAGGTTCCAAACGGCATTTCTTTTCATGGAAGGCCATTTCGGCTCTCTACCAGCATGTGGAAGGCAATATTTTGGCCTCGTTGGGGAGGGCGGTCAGCAGTAAGGTGTATATTAACACTGACTCATGGTCCAGCAGGCATGGGCAGGAACATTACCTTTCCTTCACAGCGTAACTCTGCTCCGAGCTGGGAAGGATACAGGACAGGGTTCAGTATTGTTGGAGCTTGTTCCGCCACCACGCCTCCAAAATTCTAGTGGTTATTCTGCCATAGCTCTCTCCTCCACCCCCTCCTTTTCTTCCTCCTCTATGGCCTCTTCCTCCTTTTTTTTTCTTCTTCCTCTATGGCCTCTTCCTCTATAGATATGTCCTCTGAACCAGCGGTGCTCTGTAAGCGTTCAATGGGCTATACAAGCAGTCAGGCAAAAAGATGCTATGCGGTGCTTGTGTTGGTCTGCTTAGGGGACAGGAGCCACACTGGGGCAGAGATTCTGTCAGCTCTGCAGGGGCAGGCTCAGAGGTGGTTGACGGCATGCCAGCTTAGCCAGGAATGGTTGTATGTGACAATGGCACCAACTTTCTCTCTGTCCCCAATAGGGACTCTTCACCCATGTGCCCTGTTTGGCACACATCCTGAATTTGGAGGTGCAGCGGTTCATGAGCAGGTACCCAGGCTTACAGGATCTCCTGAGGAAGGCTAGAAAAGTCTGTGTTCTTTTCCACGTCATACAATGCTAGTGCTCGGCTGGCTGACAGTCAAAGCGAATGCAACCTTGCAACCTGCCCACCAACCGCCTCATTTGTGACATACCCACCAGGTGAAACTTAATGTTGGCAATGCTGCAGCGGCTGCACATGCAGCAAAGGGCCATCAATGATTACCTGTCCTAGTATGAAGTATACTGTCCAGTTCTGGGCACCAGTCCTCAGGAAGGATGTACTGGAAATGGAGCGAGTACAAAGAAGGGCAACAAAGCTAATAAAGGGTCTGGAGGATATTAGTTATGAAGAAAGGTTGCAAGCACTGAACTTTACTGAACTTTTTCTCTCAGCAGAGTAGACGCTTGAGAGGGGATATGATTTCAATATACAAATGCCATACTGGTGACCCCACAATAGGGATAAAACTTTTTTGCCAAAGGGAGTTTAACAAGACTCGTGGCCACTCATTAAAATGATAAGAAAAAGGGTTTAAACTTAAACTACATAGAGGGTTCTTTACTGTAAGAGCGGCAAGGATGTGGAATTCCCTTCCACAGGTGGTAGTCTCAGCGGGGGGCATTGATAGTTTCAAGAAACTATTAGATAAGCACCTGAACACAACATACAGGTATATACAATGTAATACTGACATATAATCACACACATAGGTTGGACTTGATGGACTTGTATCTTTTTTCAACCTCACCTACTATGTAACTATGGCACCAGGACAGGGTCAGGGGAGCTTGGCTTCTTTTCGCCATGCCAGTGATAACTGATCAAGGATGCATGCACTGTCCTGTCAGCATTTGAGGAGGCCACAAGGATGGTGAGCAGTGAAAAT
This sequence comes from Lithobates pipiens, assembly GCF_037356315.1. NCBI lineage: Eukaryota > Metazoa > Chordata > Amphibia > Anura > Ranidae > Lithobates > Lithobates pipiens. Next base: position 376,632,381 of record NW_027507903.1, on the reverse strand, counting down.
TCATGTATCTGTGAAACTGATCTTCCTGTTGGAGCACACGCTATGTGGAATAATGGACAGGGCACTTGCGGCAGAACAGCAGGAGGAAGAGGAGGACTTCCTTTCCTCTCAAGGCCCCCATTATCCAGATAACATTCCTGCGGGCCCACCAAACACACAGGAAGAAGAGGAGGAGGAGGAAGAGGATTGTGTCAGCATGGATGTAGAAAACAATCAGCAGCAGTTTTTAAGGGATGGTTTTCAGTCCCCAGAAACCCAAGGAGTTGTACGTGACTGGGAGGAGGTAGTTACAGATCATGTGATCCTTAGTGACCCAGAGGACTCAGAATCGAATGCCTCTGCAAACTTACACTGCATGGCCTCCCTGATTCTTCAAAGCCTGCGAAAGGACCCTAGGATTCATGGTATCAAGGAGAGGGGATCATTAATGGCTGGCAACCTTTCTTGATCCACATTACAAGGGTAAGGTTGCAGAACTCCTCCTGCCTTCGCAGAGGGAGCAGAGGATGAAACATCTTCAGGAGGCCTTGAAGAAAGGTTTATTCAATGCATTTCCAAACCCAGGGAGGTTACAATTTCCTAGTGCTGGGCAACGTGTTGCAGAGGCTTTGTTCAGTCAGAGGAAGAGTGGTGGAGAAGGTGGCCGGCTGACAGATGCCTTTAAACAACTTTTCAGTCCTCAGGGCAAAGGTCTGATCAGTTCAAACGACCATCGCCAGCGTCTGCATTACATGGTACAGGAATATCTAGGGGCAAGAGCAGACTTGGAGACCTTTCCAACAGAGTATCCACAGGGTTATAGGTCTTTAGCATGGATCACTGGCCAGAACTTGCTCATAATGCAATTGAGCTACTGGCCTGTCCTGCATTCAGCGTTCATTCTGAACGCACATTCAGTTCTGCTGGAGGGTTTGTAATGGATCATAGTGCGCGCCTGTCCACAGACTCTGTTGATGGGCTCACATTCATAAAAATAAATCCGGCTTGGATCAGCAGCCATCAAGCACTTGATGCTGATGTAATTGAATGTTCTATGGCTGTGGGATCTCTTTAAGACTGCCAATGCTGACTATCCTATTCCTCCTCAATCTTGATGATCCTAGCGTCTAAATATGTTTGGTTCAGGGCATCCCCATCACCACCCAAGGCCCAATTTTTCTGCCCCTGTTTAATAGGGGCATGCAATTACAATTTTTGATAAAATATTTCAGTGCAGGGCCTGTTCCTGCGCCCACCAAGAGTAACTGAGAGCTTGCAGTGTTGTGGCACCACCAAAGGCCTAATTTTTCTGCCCTTGTTTAACATGTAATTACAATTTATGATATAAACAGGGCCCATTTCGGCGCCCACCAAGAGTAACTGTGAGGGCTTACAGTGTTCTGGTACTACCAACATTTAGGGCCCAATTTTCTGTAGAAAACACTATACTGCTGTTCAGAGTATATAGTGCCTGGGGGACCCCCACGCCATTTTTATTTTTTTTGGGTGCGGGGTTCCCCTTGATATCCATACCAGACCCAAAGTGCCTACTAACGGACTGGGGGGGGAACCCATGCTGTTTTTTTCAATGATTTTCATCTATATTGCCGGGACCCGACAATACATTACAGCCTGGATGTCAGAAACCATGAATCAGACTGAGACAGAAGTACAGTTAAATCACACTTGTTTAATAATAATAATAAAATAAGGTAAACAGAGTAAACATAGTCAAAACATAACCAGAGTTTAGGAACCAAAACAGATAGTTAGACAAGCCAAAACGTCAGGAAGCCAGAGATGTGTAGTAGAATAGCAAGCAGGATCTTGAGCCAAAACAAATGTCAGCCAAGCAAGTCTTTAACAGGAACACAGGAGAGTGTCTCTAGAGATGTGACCAAGGTCCAATAACTGGTGATAGACCAGTGGCCCCCAAAAAACGACAGATTGAAGCGGGGTGTTATATACCTTCTTCCACATACATACTGCACTTCTCTAGAGACTTTTGTCACAGGGTCATTTAAAAAATGACAGGCAGAGGAAGAGGCAGGCCCTTCTGCAGGGGTGGTAGGGGTAGGGCAGGAGCAACAGGCTTGAGCCAAAGTGGGAAATTGCAAAAGGTGCGTTTGATTACGTCAAAGGACGCACCAGACTTTGTTGAGTGGCTCACTCAGCCTTACTCTTCTGCACCTCCTCATCCTCTCAATCTGCACCCTCTTCTTCACTCTCTGCTGTGTGCACCCCCAAAGACACACCATCACCACCATATACCCTCCGCTTGAGTCACAGGAATTATTTTCCGATCCATCACAAGACATTGCCGATGCGCAGCCACTCTTGGCATTGGATCAGGAAGAGGAGGTAGCAACAACCGCCACTCACAGTCTGACGACAGTACCCAGATCAGCCCAAGGAGGAGGTTGGTCCCCGGTGTTGCTGCCTACTCCGAGAGTAGGAGCAGTGGGGAAGGTGACATCGATGATGACGTGTCTAGCGATGTCACGTGGGTGCCCACAAGAGAGGAAGAGGGGAGTTAAGAGGGAGATATGGACCAGCATATAGGGAGGAGAAGTAGGCGGAACTTGCACAGGAGGGACAAAGCAGACTGCTAATGTAACAGGAGCGAGGCATCAACCATGTACGGTCACATCTGGCGCTCCCAGGACGCCGGCACATGGCGCCGCAGTGTGGGCTTTTTTTAACGTGTCTGCTGCTGACAATAGTGTTGCCATCTGCAATCTTTGCAGTCAACGCATAAGTCGCAGTAAGCCCAACACTCGCCTAGGGATGACTACCTTAAGAAGGCACATGAGCTGCCATCACCAAGCCCAGTGGGAGCTACGGAACCCACAAAGCCACACTCCAGGTTCTCACCATCCAGCCTCGTCTTCTACTTCTCCTTCTCCTTCTTTCCTCACAATTGTCCTCCACCCCACCTTCCATCATGCCGTCCTCACGTTTTTCTGGAAAAAGGCAGGCTTCTGTGGGCCAAATGTTCAAGTGTAAAAAAATGATGCCGGATAGCCCTCTTGCCCAATGGTTGACGGCTGGCTTGTCAGAACTGATAGCCCGCCAACTACTGCCATATAAACTGCTGGACTCGGAGGCCTTTCGAAAATTTGTGGCCATTGGAACACCACAATGGAAGGTCCCAGGAAGGAAGTATTTCTCACAGAAGGGCATCCCAGAGCTATATGGCCATGTTCAGCGGCAAGTGAATGTATCTCTGGCACACAGTGTCGGTGCCAAGATACATCTGACCAGACATGTGGTCTAGCAAACACGGGCAGGGAAGGTATATAACTTTTACTGTCCACTGGGTGAACCTTCTGACGGCCGTCAAGCATGTAACCCATGGCACCCATGTAGATTTGGTTTTACCGCCATGGATTGCATGCATCTTCTCCTCCTACTCCATCCTCCTCCCTCTCCTCCTCAGCTGACTCCTCCTAACACCGCTCAATTTGACAGTTGGTAAAGTGGTGTGTGACAACGGTGCCAATCTGCTTAGCGCATTGAAACAGGGCAAAATTACACATGTGCCATGCATGGCACACGTCTTAAACTTGGTCGTACAGCGATTCGTTGTCAAATACCCTGGGGTCCAGGACATCTTGCGGCAGGCAAGGAAAATCTCGGCCCATTTCAGAAGATCTTACACGGCCATGGCTCGCCTTGCTGACATTCAGCAGCGACACAATCTGCCGGTCAGACATCTCATTTGCGATTGCCCGACGAGATGAAACTCAACTTCTATATGCTTGACAGGCTGCTCCAGCAGAAACGTGCAGTTAACGACTACCTGTACGAATTCTGCGGAAGAACAGGTTCTGGGAGCTTGGTTTTTTTTCACCGCACCAGTGGCTGCTCATGCGCGACACATACAGACTTTTGCGCCCATTTGAGATCACTAAACTGGTCAGTCGCAGCCATGGCGCCATCAGTGACATTGTACCTTTTTATGCCTTCTTTATGGAGCGCGCATTGCGTCGTGTCAGTGATCAAGCCATGGAGGAGCAGGAAGATGAGGAAGTCGTAATGCTGGATGAATTCCCAGGGGGGGCTACTCTATCTGAGACAAGTGAACAACAGGAGTCTGAAGAGGAGTCAGAGGAGGATGGTGCCGGGGCGGCTGAGGAGGAGCAAGAACAGCATGCTTTAAACCTTTCTGGGATCCCTGTTGTGCGTGGATGGAGAGAGGAGAACGAGGAGGACGACATTATCCTGGATGATGAGCATGGGTCAGGCCACCATACCGCTTCCAGTTTAGTGCAATTGGGGGCCTTCATGCTCCAGTGTTTTAACAGGGACCCCCGTATAAAAAGCATAAAGGTCAAGAACCAGTACTGGGTGGCAACGTACTTAGACCCCCAGTACAAACACAAAATGATGGAAATGTTACCACCATCACAGAGGGCTGTCAGAATGGAGCACTTACAGGACTTGCTTCGAGAAATGCTGCATTCTGCTTTTGCGTGCGCTGGCAGAGGAGGCATCCCACTCCCAGAGAAAGAGTTGCGGGTACCAATCCAACAGTGCCTGCGAGAAGAGGGCGATTGGAAGATGTGTTGGTGACTTCTGATATGAGGTAATTCTTTCAGCCGACCCATCGACGGGTCTCATCCGGATCCAGCATCAGGGAACGCCTAGACCGACAGGTGTCCGACTACATCGGGTTAACGGCCGATGTGAAGACTCTGAGGAGTGATGAGCCCCTGGACTACTGGGTGGGCAGGCTTGACCTCTGGCCAGAGCTTGCCCAATTTGCAATGGAACTGTTGGCCTGCCCCTCGTCCAGTGTCCTGTCCGAAAGGACGTTCAGCACAGCAGGGGGGATCGTGACCGATAAGCGCAATCGCCTAGCTCACGACAGTGTTGACTACCTGACATTTATAAAAAATGAATGAGGCATGGATCTCAGAGGAATTCAACACATGTGACCAGTAGACCATGTATATGCATAACTCTATAAACGATTTATTTAATCTAGCACACAGACCTTTTTTCTACCTTTTTGGCTCACTTCCTTGTACAAAAAAAAGCATACTATATGCCCGTACCCTCCTGTTTGAAGAGGTTGAGCTGTGTCATATTTTTGGGTCCTGCAGCGAGTTGCTGGTATCAGTGCTGGTGTCAGTGCTCTCTCTCTATCTCGGTGCTGGTGTCAGTGCCCTCTCTCTATCTCGGTGCTGGTGTCGGTGCCCCCTCTCTATCTCGGTGCTGGTGTCGGTGCCCCCTCTCTATCTCGGTGCTGGTGTCGGTGCCCCCTCTCTATCTCGGTGCTGGTGTCGGTGCCCCCTCTCTATCTCGGTGCTGGTGTCGGTGCCCCCTCTCTATCTCGGTGCTGGTGTCGGTGCCCCCTCTCTATCTCGGTGCTGGTGTCGGTGCCCCCTCTCTATCTCGGTGCTGGTGTCGGTGCCCCCTCTCTATCTCGGTGCTGGTGTCGGTGCCCCCTCTCTATCTCGGTGCTGGTGTCGGTGCCCCCTCTCTATCTCGGTGCTGGTGTCGGTGCCCCCTCTCTATCTCGGTGCTGGTGTCGGTGCCCCCTCTCTATCTCGGTGCTGGTGTCGGTGCCCCCTCTCTATCTCGGTGCTGGTGTCGGTGCCCCCTCTCTATCTCGGTGCTGGTGTCGGTGCCCTCTCTCTATCTCGGTGCTGGTGTCGGTGCCCTCTCTCTATCTCGGTGCTGGTGTCGGTGCCCTCTCTCTATCTCGGTGCTGGTGTCGGTGCCCTCTCTCTATCTCGGTGCTGGTTTCAGAGAGTGAAGGAGATAGCAGCAGAGAAGCCAATCAGCAGGCAGTACCAGAACCATGGCTGAGGATTAGCAATGGACTGGCACCTCCGGACCACCGCAGTGGAGCCCTGCATAGGTAGGAGTAAGGGCCGGGCAGAGGGAGGGGCTCAAGCACAGGTTGGCACACTGGGACACTGGCACAGGACTGTGCTGCCCTAACTGTGGCACTGATCGTCTCCTGTACCCCTTCGTAGTCTGCCCTGATCTTGCCTCTCCTCCATGGCCTTCATGCGCTCCTGAATTGTCAAAATTTCACAGATAAAAAAAGAATGCTTGTTGTTGTCAATCCCAGATTCACTTAATACTTTTGTTATGTCAGTGTCCATGTTGTGGGTCTATGTGTGCACAGCTAGTAAGTATTTTGTGGCTGAAAATATGACCCGGAGGTTTTTAAGGTTTGCCTGCTATTAAAGTCAATGGGGGTCCACCGCGAACCTTGCGGTTTGCGAAATTTTGGTCGCGTTCGCAAAAATGTCCCGTCGGAAGTTCGTCCATCACTATGTGTAGCACCTTTCTTCCTCCTCCGTGGTTGGGGTGTGTTCCACCAACCCGACCAGAAACAACCAGGGGGACCGGAACTGACATGGAGTATCGTGCCCAGTTACTGCCTCAACGTACGTTTCACGATTACATCTTCATTAAGCATACCTCGTCACTAAGTAGCATAAAATCTATAGTGTGGAGCCAAATGGAGCGCAATAATTGAAATAGAAATTTAGTGATTAACAGCCGCGGTGATGGTTTCCATTAATAGTGGGCAATAAACATAAATCCTAAGATATTGCACATAACTAAAAATGTATATATTAACCCCTCCACGGTTAAACAGATTAAAGTAGTAAACAAAAAAATAAAAATAAAACGAATAATTAAAAAAAAATATATACATATATAAAATTGAAAAATGCATCCTAACACACACACACACACATAAAATATCCTATCTATCCTATCTATCTATCCCCCTGGGGCATCCCACATGATAATCCTTTCCAAAAAATTAATCATCAGTCAAACAGTTTAGATCCAGTTCTATATTCATGTCCTCCAAGGCCGCTAGGACACTTACCCAGCATAAGCTGTTGCCACTTCCTTCACCGCAGCTGGACGCCAACCTGCTCGGGAGGCTTCAGGCCTTGCTGAATGAAATGAAGGCGGGGCCTGGGGAGGCCCGGGTGGTGGACGCACTGGATAGCACGAACATAATCCTTGCCGCGATTGAACAGAGCAGAACCTCTTTGGTGGTATGCATTGATCACCTTGCCAAAGAGTGCAACCTTATAAGGCATGACCTTGACAAAAGGAGAAGAATAACCAAGACTGAGTCCGAGACTCAGTCCAGAATTTTCCGGCTACCAAAGATCTTACTGCCACACACATCCTCTCCATTGCTGAGCTGCAACGCACAGTGCAGACACTAGTTGCAAAATCGGATGATGCGGAAAATCGGACGAGACCCAATAATGTGCGAGTCCTTGGCCTGCCTGAGGGAGAGGAAGGGGATCATCCAGCAGAGTTTGCGGAAGACTTCTTTAAAAATGTGCTGGGACTCACAGATGTTCGCTCCACTTATGTGGTTGAAAGAGTCCATCGGGTGCCCACAGGCAAAGCGATTCCTGGAAAACCGCCTAGACCCTTTTTAGTCCGGTTTCTCAAGTATCGCGACAGGGACAGGATCCTTTCTGAAACTCTGACATTCAGACCTCAAATATAGCAATACCTTGGTTCTCCTCTTCCCTAATTTCTCGGCTGAGCCGCAGAGGAAAAGAAAAACCTTTTAATGATGTCCATAAATGGCTCAGAGATAAAGGTATTAAGTACAGCATGCTGTATCCCAGTCGCTTCCGGGTCCAACGCGATGGAATGGTTCCTTTCTTTGATAACTCGGCAGATGCAGACACCTGGCTGACCACTCTAAGATAAGGATCTCTCACTCATACTCTCCTGATGCAGTTTCTCCACATCCTGACTTGTTTTATACTTTCAATTTTGCTGCAAGCACTGGAGTCGCCTCACGACTCTAAGCCTTACACCTCCCCTCACAGGTTGTTACACGCCTCCCCCCACCCTCGCATACTGTTATAGGTTGAACAGGAGCTGGGGTCATCCCAGGAATTTAGAAAAGTTATTGGCCCGCTATTCTCGACTCACCTGGAAGGAGTTAAAAATAGTAATAGTTTGAGCCTGAAGCTTCAGTGAAGTGCTGCAGAGGACTGTAGTGTGACCTAGTTCTCAGGTTACAGCTTTACAATGTTGTGTTCAGTTTTGGGTATAGACTGGTGATGTGTCAAATACTGTCCCCCGTCGGATAGTGTCCGACCTTGTACTGCGCTTGCGCAGTACGGAGGACAAGGAGATGCCAAAGGTCTCCGAAGATGAATGGCGCATTTGCCGTGAGTCCAGGTTCAAGCCCCACCATCCAAGTGGACATAGTTAGAATAAAAATAGCCGAGCGAAGCGAGGCCATGACCGAAGTGTGGCGAGCGGCCCTGTTACTTTGTGCTACCGTATGTCCACTTGGATGGTGGGGCTTCAACCTGGACTCAGTGCGCAGGCGCCGTTCTTCTTCGGAGACTTTCGGAGTCTCCTTGTCCTCCGTACTGCGCAAGTGCTGTACCTATCCAACACTATCCAATGACCGGACAGTTTTTGGCAGAACACTGGCTCCCGACCCACCCCCAGAGATTTTTGGGGCTGCCAGGTACCTGTAGGAAAAGCACACAGTGCTTGGGAAGACTCATTCACCCTTAAGTTAGTAATTCTCCCCTGAGATCAGGATGTCACATGATCAGGGAACAATGTCGGTGATATCCTGGAATGTCCGAGGCCTCAGCTCCAAATTTAAAAGGGTACTGATGTTCCAGTATGTCAAGGCGCACAACCTGCAGGTACTGATCCTACAGGAGACAGACTTGATGGGTGGTAAACTGATGGCCTTGAAAACGCCCTGGATTCGGAGAACCTTTCATGCCACGTATTCCCCATATGCCAGGGGGTTCTCAATACTGATAAATAAATCCTATCCGTGTAAAGGGGAGGAGGGAGATTTTGCCTATTGACAAATGCCCAACTAGGGATATTTGCTGAAATTCTTGTGCATTTTTTCAATTAAAAGTGGGTTTATGTGCCCATGCTGTCAATGTTGTGTGTGTATTGTTCCTGTCTGACCATGCAAACATTATTTGGAAGCATCTGCTGATCTTCTACTCTTTGATCTCATTGCTTAATCGTGTACACAGAAATTCAGCTTCCAGCAGAACATGGTCCCCAATGTATGTATGTGTGGATTATGGGCTGGTGGTGGGTGTTTTGAATAAGTGTCTTTATTACGTTGGAATGCTTTGTAAGAATAATGCCTTACGTATGTTTCTATAATCTTTCAGATAAAAATGTGATGTGTTGCACGTTATACACTGAAAGTAAAACTGTATCCACTAAGGTTTAGTCAAATTTTAGATTGTAAGCTTCTATGAGCAGGACCCTTAAACCCCAATTGCTAACTGTTTTGCTAAATGTAGCACCATATATCCTGTATAATTATTTTTTTTTTTAAGCTAGTAAATGAATATACATACATTTTTGTTGCTGCTTGCAAAATAAAAGTAAATTGAGTGTTTGTGTTTTTTTTTTTTTTTTTTTTTTTGTTTGTTTTTGTTCCTCCGCTTTTTAACCACTTCAGCCCTGGAAGGATTTACCCCCTTCCTGACCAGAGCGTTTTTTGCGATATGGCACTACACCGCTTTAACTGACAATTGCGCAGTCATGCACCATGGCTCGCAAACAAAATTTATATCCTTTTTTTTCCCCCACAAATAGAGCTTTCTTTTGGTGGTATTTGATCACCTCCTGTGTTTGTTTTTTATTTTTTGCGCTATAAACAAAAAAAGAGCGACAATTTTGAAAAAAAACAAAAAACATTATTTTTTGCTAAAAAAACATTTTTTTTCCTCAGTTTAGGCCGTTACGTATTCTTCTACTACATATTTTTGGTAAAAAAAAAAAAATCGCAATAAGCGTTTATTGATTGGTTTGCACAAAAGTTATAGCATCTACAAAATAGGGGATAGTTTTATGGCATTTTTATTAATAATAATTTTTTTACTAGTAATGGTGGCAATCAGTGATTTTTTTTTTTTATCATGACTGCAACATTATGGCGGACACATCGGACATTTTTGACACATTTTTGGGACCATTGGCATTAATACAGCGATCAATGCTATAAAATTGCATTGATTACTGTAAAAATGTCACTGGCAATGAAGGGGTTAACCACTAGGGGGCGGGTTAAGTGTATCCTAGGGGCATGTTTCAAACTGTCTGGGGGTGTGGCTGTGTGTGACATCACACTAACCACTGCTCGGATGACAGGGAGCAGATGATCAGTGTGCGGTCATTAGGCAGAATGGGGAGATGCTGCTTACATCAGCATTCTGACATTCTTGAGCTCCGGAACATGATCGTGGGTATCCCCGTAGCCACAGGAAAAGATGGTAGACCAGAGAGCAGCCCCCCTCCTCCTGAACCATACCAGGCCACATGCCCTCAACATTGGGGTCCCCCCCAAAACACCTTGTCCAGAGGCGTAGCTTGCAGCTTGTGTGCCCTGATGTAAAAGTTAACCTGCCCCTACCCCCCCCCCCCCCCACCAACTACCACCTGCCAGGATCCTGTGTGCCAGGATACTCCAAGTGGCCAATGAGTTCGTTCAGGGTTTTATTTACAGGGTGAGTCAAAAGATTTTGTAGAAACTATCCAATTTTGACATACCTCTCCAATTCTTTTGAATAACTGTATAGAGAGTTTGCAGAGGCATTGAGAGGCTGTCCTTGGGATAGATAGACCATTACTAAACCTATACCATTACAGTTTACATTTTAAAAAGTGTGCAGTGCAATAAAGTAAAAAAAAGAGATAAACCTACAAAAGTTTGACATATAACGGAAAATTGTTATCAAATACTTGCCGTAATTCCTTTCCTGGCCCATCCTCATGTCGGTACACAATGGGTTAACATTTCCTCTGGAGCCCCACATTACCACCTGTATAGCTGAATAAAAGGCAGCACCTCCCCAACTAAGTTCGATAACCTAGCCTGTGACAGGCCACTAGGGAGGGAGTCCTGTGCTGACGTGAAGATCGGCCAGGAAAGGAAAATAACGGCAAGTATTTGATAACAAATTTCCATTTTCCTGGCCCATCCTCCCATCAGCACACAATGGGATATACCAAAGCTTAAAATTAGAGTGGGAGAGAACAAATAAGAGACACGAATATCTAAAGAAATGATGCTAAAACCAGATTGAATTGATCTCTCTGGTCCCAAACATGCTGGTCACAGCTAGCCCTTGCCTCTAGTCAAATAGGCTTGCAATTATTTCAGAGCAGAAAAGCATATTTCCTGCATGCCAGTTTAATCATCCTGGCAACCCAAGAGTGGGTGACTTTTAAGGACCTGATGGCTAAAAGGATTTTTTTTTTTTTTAACGTTCCTCCTTTTTACCAAGTTTTCCTGGAAACTGGATACCACTTTAAAATGGAACTTTGGGGATAGAACGAAAAAAGATACCAAAGTGCTCTTGCTGGAAAGTGTTGCAATCTTCAACATCCTTCTGTCTGACGTAGTTGTCAGGAGAACTAGTTTTACCATGCAGTACTCCAATGGAAATAAAACCTGTTGGAGCAAAGGGTGCTCACAGATCAAACCTAAATTCCACAGAGGGAACAAGGATTTCTGTGAAGGTCATATACGGTATTTAGATAAATTGTTATCTGGAAGAAGCAACTGGTCACTGGCTTTGCACCCATCTGCACTCTGTGCAAAAATTAAGTAGAGATCCCTTAAATGGCGTTGTATGCCAGACCAACCTCTAGCGCTGACTGAAAAATGTAAAGGATATTGGCTAGAGGCAAGGAACACAGGAGAGAGAGCTTTGCTGAGCAAACAACTTCTTTCATATCCCCTCCTATGTAGTGTTCATGGATGATCTTCTGGTCACCAGTATCTGAACAGCATCAGATGAGAATCCCTGCACCTCTAGTGTAGCCTATTCCATAGCCAGGCTATTAAAAGCAGTCCAGTTGGATTGGAGTGCCATTACTGACCTTGCAATAGAAGAATTCACTTGATCAGAGACAAAAATTAAACAAAATTCCATGGCACCCTGCACCTTGTATAATGGACTCTTTGCATTGATATCCTGTTGCAACTATCAGAAGCTGCATGTTCAGTGAAGTCTCCCTGAGAACTACTGTTAGCCCTTGTACACATGGTCAGAGATTCAGACGGAATGTTTCCGATCGGACCGATTTGTTGGATATTCTGACTGTGTGTGGTCTGCATCGGACTGTTTCCGTCGGAGTATCCGACGGACCAACTTTTCCAAGTTGCCGGTAAAATTTTCGGACAAAATGCTCCAATCGGACATACTCCGATCATGTGTAGCCTATTCCGACGGATGCATGCTCACAATCAAATTCAGACATGGACGCGCTCGCTCAGGTAAAACTACTGCTCGTAATCGATATAGCACATTTGTCACACTGCAATGTTAAAAATTCTTTCATGCAGCACATTCTCTTGTTCTTTACAATGCTGCAAGAATTAACTTCTTTTGATGCTCATAGTCGCACACACTTCTCCTGAACGTATTTCTTCAGTTTTTTTAACTCATTTCAGCAATACAATATTTTAAATCGTCACATCTACACATTATTTTTTCTTTTTTTTTTTTTTTTTTTTTTTTTGGGGGGGGGGGGGAATTTTGTGTTTGTTTTTTTTCATAAACATCTCCTTTTTTGACAGTTTGCTCATCTTTGCATTTTTTGGGGTGTGTTTTTGTGTGTCAACTTTCCACAACAACATTATTATACTTTTTGTATTTTTCTTTTTTTAATCTACAGGAGGTTGTTGTTTAGTGTTGGTGCCCCTTGTTGTTCATTTCACTTTGTATTTTTGAAATGTACCTGCCTGCTCACAAATAAACTGTCCTTTTTTCAGTAAAACACATACGCAAGTATTTCTTCAAACAAAAAAAACTTCATTTAGGTGTCAGTAACAGATAAAGAGGGAGGCAGCGATGGAGAAACTGGGGAGATTAGGGAAGCCTTTGGCCCCCAGGGCACACATCAACTATTTAAACGCAAAAATTGGTGGCCTGAGGAGTACATGTCTGAGGGAGAGAAGTCTGGTCCTGAAGTCCAAGAAACCTGGAACAGCAGCAGATGACATCTATGTTCCCAGGCTGTGGTACTACAACAGGCTGCATCTTCTGTTAGACCAGACTGAACCCAGGTCATCACACTCTGGTCTTCCTTCCACGCTTGCTTCCAGGCTGTGGCTGTGGTGCTGGAGGTGTGGCAGAAGGAGGAGGAGGGGCATGGGCCAAATCACACAAGTGTGTTGTTTGTGTGATTTGGCCCAACAGACCCTTGTTGAGGGTGTGTATAATTATCTCCTCACACAAGAGCTGTTGCCCCTCCTCCATTTTCTCCAGTTAACTCGCAGCCAAGGCGGCAAAGGCCTCTTCATAGGTGGGGGTGGCTTGGAGGGCCTCAGAAGCCTCCCCGATCAGCCTCAGAGCCGACTCCTCCACATTCCCCCCCCTTTCTCACCCTTTTTCCTGGAAGGCGGAGGGGAGGGACCTGGCATTCTGTCAGGCTCCTCCGCCCACACACCGCCTGGCTGCCGCTTACCCCTACCTCCTCCTAGCTGCCACTTTCCACAGCCACCTCCTGGCTGCTGCATTCCACACCCTCCTCCTGGCTGATGTCTTCCTGTGTATGAAAAAGGGACATCGTTTTAGTTTTTGGTTCATCAAACACACACAATTTTCACATCAAGACTGTTGCAAATTGTTAACCAATAGAAAACACTATCATTCTGAGCCCAGCATTTTTCTTTCTTGTCCCAAAGGTTTTGGCCCCTACTGTCTATTGATATGTGAAACACTTTCTAAAATCGGCAATTAGTGAGCACAAATCAAGTTATCATTCATTTTTACTCCCAAAATATGTACAACAATACTATACCTGGCTCAAGCTGGGCTCCCCAAGTTCTTCCGGAGTGGAAGGCCCAGGTTGGGCGTCGGAAGACTCAGCAGGTGTGGAATGTAGCATAGGACGCATGGAAGGAAGGGTAGAGAGGGATTCTCTGACCTCAGCCTGGTCTGACAGAAAATGCATCCTGTCATAATACCACAGCCTAGGGACATAAACGTCATCTGCTGAAGCTCCAGATTGCATGGACTTCAGCACCTTCTTCCTCTCCTTCAGATCTGTACTCCTCAGGCCACTGATTTTCACTTTTAAATAGTGGATGTCTGCTCTGGGGACAACCAGCTTCACAAACTCAACCAGTTTCTCCATTGCTGCCTGCCTCTTTAGTCTGTTACTATAATGAGGGTGCGTCGATTGCCACAGGCAGAGCAGCTCCCTGTATTTATTGCTGAACAGAGGGAGGAAACTGTGATCATTGAAACTGTCCATAATCTCTGCAAGACACAACACAAGACAAACCCTAATGTCAGACTAAACTCCACTAATGCAGGCCTCAATCTAGAAGCAGTATAGGCTAGTGATGTACCAAGTTCAAAATTTTACCTTCGTTTGCACGATCGTCGCGTCAGCTTCTCCCTCTGTTCACAGATCGTACGTATGACACACACATGTTGTGTTTTATATACAGTGCGCATGCGTGAAACTCCGCCCGCCCCTGACGTTCTTTCTAGGCTATTCCCCGCCCCTTTGCTTTCTGTGCAGTGGGGAGAGCACATGGTGGAGAGAACGCAGGTGTGCAATCAGAGTTCCACTAACAAGGAGGAGGGTGAGGAAATCCCGGAGCCTGAAACGTCCCGATCCAGGAAGAGAAGATTTAAGGCCTCAAATATGTCTTTTGTAGAGATGCTGGAGATGGTGGACATATTGAACAGGACCGACTATGATGGGAAGTATGGACCTTACCCAAATATCAGAAAGGCCAAGACTAAAGTTGTGAAGAGTCTTCTGCAGAATTTTGGGGTACGCCGATCCAAGGATCAACTGAGAAAACGCTGGTCAGACCTGAAACTGAAGGAGCACGATCAGTACAGAAGGTTCAAAAAAGTAAGTAGTTGTCGTGTGTTCATATGATTATTCTTGCTTGCATACTGCTCCATGTGCTTTGATTTCATGTTGTACAGTTTAAAATGGCCACTTTCAAGTTCATGGTTTCATTCGTTCGTAAGAAACATTGTTCTGCAGGTAAGTATTCCAGCTTAACAAAGTGTCCATAATAATGTTCTCACCTTTGAACTCGGCCAAAAAACACAATTGTACAACACTTCCAAGCAATGTTTCATATTCCTATTTCTGCCCTCTGTGTGCTAATTATTCCTTTTTTACATTCTCATAGGGGAGAGAAGACTCGGGAAGTCTGAGGACACCAGGGACCCCACCCCTCCCAAAGAAGGCATAATTACAACACCAGAAGCAGAGGAGCAGGAGGAGGAGGAAGGAGAGATAGTTGAAGTTGGACAAATTGTCACCACAACAGGTGAGTGTCGGAGACCACAGCTTCCGGTAAGCTCATCAATGTATGTCGGCATATTTATAATACATGGTGTGTTTTTTTTTTTTTTTTTTTTTGCTTTGTTTTGTAGGTGATGTGGAAGAATCCCATTTTACCAGTGAAAGTGCCCAGATCCTGATTGGGGAGATAATGGGGTGCAATCGGGATTTAGAAAATATACAGCAAAACATCAATGATGTTAAAAATAAAATGAAGAACATCATTGATGTTTTAGGGAGAGTGTGAAACACCCCAAACTAGCTAGGGTTTTATTTTTTTGCTTTTAAACAACAACTTTTGTTTTTTACAAAAAGCCAAATTTGGAAGATGCACACAGTGTCAACATGTGCTATCTCCCATCATGGGGGATCAATGTACATTTTTTGTGGAAAGTGGCAGAGATGAAGGGGTTGCAGCCCCAAAACATGTACATTGATCCCCCATGATGGGAGATAGCACATGTTGACACACTGTGTGCATCTTCCAAATTTGGATTTTCCAGGGGTGACACCCCATGTGATGAAGGCAATATCAGCCCAGTTTGTACATACTCATGTCTGATATTGTCTTCACTTTTCAAAGTTGAACTTTGTAAGTTCCTGCGTTCTGTATGCTACGCTTTGATACATGCCTGTTTATTCAAAAACACCAAGTTACCCAAAAATGACCTTAAATAATGTTTTTAATACACCCAATATGTTGGTTTGTTGTAAAACCCTTTTCTAAACGCACATGTGAATGTGCTTTGATTAAAAAGTTAAATTATCAACAATGTGTGGCTTCCTTTTTTCAATGCGCAAAAGCAGTATTTGGAGTAAAATTGTTGTTTTCGGTGATAATGGGTGTTATTTACTAAAGGCAACTCCACTTTGCACTCCAAGTGCAGTTTCAGGTGCACTTTTGCAGTGCACTTGTGGTGCATAGTGGATGTGTCTTTAGTAAATAACACCCACAGTGATGTGTTCATTTTCACAATCATGCCATTTTCCTGAGCCCACATATTTCTGTCATGGTGCTGAAAATGAGCAAGATTTTGGTCAGTAATACACTACATACATTAGTTAACAAAAAAAAGTTGTGTGTGTAGCAGACCCACAACATAATAAGATTATCTGAAGAAGAGACTGTCCCCTCATCTCGCTCAAAACTTGGGTTTGCACTGTTGTAGAAAAAGGCACAACAACAAAAAACATAAATTTACCTAGGAGACACCTAAAACAAAGATTATTGGAGTTTCAAAGAAAAATGTATTTAAAAAATGCCGCTCAGACATTGTCTGGCATATCAATGCCCCCCCTACCCACAAAGTACTCCATGTATTGGGTTCGGACCTCACGGGCGCTTTTGGGGGGGGGGGGGCAAGCCTCAAGGCCCGTGAGGTTCTCATTTTCAAGCAAGTCTGCATTTTGGACAACTGAGACCGCATAATTTGCTGAATGTCTTTTGAAGAAATTGTGCAGAAAACAGCACAATGTGATTTATTTATATTTATTTATTTATATTCCGCCATGTGGATAGGCGTTAAAAAAAAAAAATGGAACCGGCTGGCCAGTATTCCAAAAGTGTTCTCCACCACTCTTCTGGCTCTGGCCAGCCGGAAATTAAAAATCCTCTGGTCCAGGGTGAGGGTTCTCATCGGGAAAGACCGCATCAGATGGTTTGCCAGGGCAAACGCGCCTCATCCGCGACGAAGACGAACGGGAGTCCTTCCTGATTCTCTTCTGGGGGTGGCAAGCCCAGACTGCCACCCTGGAGACGCCAGTAGAACTCCATCTGTGCAAACATTCCACCATCCGACATCCGGCCATTTTGCCCCACATCCACATACAAGAAGTCATAGGACGCAGACACCACCGCCAACATCACCATACTATTAAACCCCTTGTAGTTAAAATAGTACGACCCGGAGTTGGGTGGTGGGACAATGCGGATGTGTTTCCCATCAATTGCACCTCCACAATTGGAAAAGTCCCAACGACTGGCAAAGTGGGAGGCCACAGTCTGCCATTCCTGTGGCGTTGAAGGAAACTGTGGAGTGAGACAAGACAAAAAATTTGTTATTTTGCAAATCAACATTGCAAGCAGATTAGACACCAACATTTTTGGCCAAGATCAGTATAACATTTTGGGAACTGAGTATTTTAAAGCCTAAAGTATAAGGTCCCCTTATCAGAGTCATCTCCCCCCTCACCCCCCATCCCCCCCCATCTGATGGGCCCTTGCTAAAAATGAGGGGGGGATGTTTTGGACAGGTAACCCTCTCCACTTGATTGAGAGCTGAATGCCTAAATAATGTGTGATACTTTGGGCAGCCCCTCCTTACTTACACTATTGGCAGCCCACCGGACAGGTAAGAAGTGTCATATTACCAAAAATAAAACAAAATGGAAGCACATTTTGACATTCTGCTATTACATATCAAGATAATAATAGGGGAAAAAACTAAAAAAAATGATTGCTTTTGAAAGTATTGATGCAGGCCCTTGCACTACATGCTTTGGTGAACTCGTCCATAAATGTGACCATAAAAAAGGTAGGTAGAGTGTGTATTGGGTTTGGTAAAGTCAGCAGGTAGAGGATTGCTATCAGCTGACCTAGCAGTAGGGGGGAGGGGGGGTTCCTAATGAGTTTGGCACAACCAACAAAAAGTCACTCTGCATGAATTGAAGCACACACATAACAACATTTGTAGACATTTTAGGGGTGTTTAGGGGAAAACAATACTATGGAGCTGACAAAAGACATTGGTAAGTGACTGAATTAGAGCATATTGCAATGATGGTAATTGGGGAATGAAGAAAGAAATGCAATACATAAGCAAACATTAAATACATAGAATGGTATGTTAAAGGATAAAACATACCTTCATATAGTCCTTCTGCAGGACCTGAATGATGGCAGAACAGGTCTCTGGAATAATGATCCCCAGAGCCTGGGGGGAGATGCCTGTGCAGAGCTTGAGGTCCTGAAGGCTTCTCCCTGCCGCCAAGTAGCGCAACATGGCGATGAGCCTCTGCTCCGGAGTAATGGCTTGCCGCATGCAGGTATTCTGCCTGGTGATATAAGGGGACAGCAAAGCCAGCAGACAGTGAAAAACGGGGTCCGTCATCTGGAGATAATTCCTGAAATCAGGATTATTCTCCCGGATCTCACGGAGCAAAAGCATTTGCGAGAAATGGTCACGCTGGTGCAACCAATTCTTGGTCCACAAAAGCCTCCCCTCCCTGTTCATGGACCGGGCTTGTGTCCAAAGTAAGAACCCCAACACGAAGCCCCTGCACAGCACAAACTCTACGACGAGTACATAGAGGAAACATGGTTTGAAAACGGTCGGCTGGTAAGAACGGACAACAGAAAGCACTGATAAACAGCAATGCCTGAAAGAAAGACCTGAATAGCAGAAGCAAGCATTCAATAAGCAATGCAAATCAAAGCGTACTATACTAAGATATAGTCCACAATGAGAAACTAATGCTTACTGACTACACGCACTGATTATCAGATAGGCAAAGATGAGCAGAAACTGAAGAGTAGTGATGGACGAACTTCCGACGGGATGTTTCGCGAACACGGCCGATAGTTCGCGAACCGTAACGTTCGTGGCGGGCCCCATTGACTTCAATGGGAGGCGAACTTTGCAAACCTACAGGTCAAATTTGCAGCCACAAAATAATTAATAGCTGTGCAAACATAGTCCCACCACATGGCCAATTACATAACACATGTATGAGGTGAATCTGGGATCGACAACTACAAGCATTCTTTTTTTTATATGTGAAATTGTTGTGACAATTCAGGACTGTGGAGCGCATGAAGGCAATGGAGGAGAGGGAAGGTCAGGGTAGGCAAAGAAGAGGGTGCAGGAGATGATCACCAGCAGCGTGACATACAGCAATGACACCTGCACCGTGATAGTCATCTGACACCAGCAGCATGACATAAAGCACTAACACCAGCACCGTGATATACAGCACTGACAGCAGCACCGTGATAGAGAGCACTGACATCAGCAGCGTGACATACAGCAATGACACCTGCACCGTGATATACAGCACTGACACCTGCACCGTAAGCAGCCCCAGGAGGAAGTCAGCATAGCACAGGGATGGTGGGAGCCCCTCATAATGAGCATAGCATAGGGATGGTGGGAGCCCCTCATAATGAGCATAGCACAGGGATGGTGGGAGCCCCTCATAATGAGCATAGCACAGGGATAGTGGGAGCCCCTCATAATATGCACAGCAGAGGTACAGCCCCAGGAGGAAGTCAGCACAGCACAGGGATGGTGGGAGCCCCTCATAATAAGCAGCCCCAGGAGGATGTCGGCATAGCACAGGGATGGTGGGAGCCCCTCATAATAAGCAGCCCCAGGAGGAAGTCAGCACAGCACAGGGATGGTGGGAGCCCCTCATAATAAGCAGCCCCAGTACAAATATGACACCGCTCAACCTCTTCAAAGAGGAGGGTACGTGCATACAGTATGGTGTGCTTTTTTTTTGGACAAGGAAGTGAGCCAAATGAAGAAAGAAGGTCTGTGTGCTCGATTTAAAAAATTGTTTATAGACATATACATGGTCTACTGGTCACATGTGTTGAATTCCTCCGAGATCCATGCCTCATTCATTTTTTTTTTTTTTTTTTCCATTCAAGAAAAGGTTTATTAGCAAATGAAGATACAGATTACATTGGTATGCAATAGACACTGCACAAACACAACAAGGCTTATCAGAATCAGAACTGTGTCAACATCATCTTTCAAACAGCAATTGGGGTGTCATATAGTAAAACCATATCCCTCCATTGCAGGCCCATCCAGGCCTTGGAGAGTAAATCATTGTCTGACCCCCGATTCCAATTGTATCCATTTGTTCCCGTGGAATGATAGGAGAACATATTAAAAAGAAATGGTTGCTTGTCAAGAAAGCAAGGTAAAGGGATAGGTAAAGAAAGGAAAGGAAAGTGAAAAGAGTGCCTTATTCCAGAAGCTCCAAGAAAGTAGCATAAGCACTACTAGTGTGGTATTAAGGTAATAGGTTACGTTATCTTCATGACTTATTTAAAGAGTGTTATAAATATCCCAATCAAGATACCGCTTCAGGTCAAACTGCCGAACCTGGGTTCATGTGATCCCTGAAAGTCTGAGAGTATTTAAAAACAAACCACGGAGACCAGGTCCTATGGTAGCCATCCACTCGCTCGTTGGATTGGGCCGCCGTATCCTCCATCTCGCAGATAAGGGCAACTTTAAGCAACCATTCCTGCAGGGTGGGGATAGTTTTGGATTTCCAGTAAAGTGGAATTAGGGAATTGGCTGCATTTATCATATGTCTGGTGAGTGAATTCTTGTATTTCCTAAAGGAGGTATTGGAGATGTGAAGTAGACAGCACGCAGCATCCATCCGAAGTCTGGTCTCCGTGATCTGAATGATCAACTCCCTCACCCCTAACCAATATGGTTGCAGTCGGTCACACTGCCACCAAATGTGAAGCAGAGTGCCTTCCTCTTTATCACATCTCCAACATCTGTCAGATGAGTGTGGATACCATTTGTGAACCCTCTCCGGAGTGGCATACCAATGAGTCAGCAATTTGTAGGACGTCTCCTGCATTTTCGTGCTCAATGAGCATTTGTGCGATAGAATGCAGGCCCTGTCCCACTGATCGTCCAAAATCGGCGCACCAAGAGCCTCAGCCCACTTCTCCCTGAGTCTGTGGTCCTCCCGCGGACCTAGAGTTCGTAGCCAGGCATATGAAAGCGCAGTGGTTTTTTGGGTAGGTTCCCCCTTTAAGCACACTGATTCTAATTCCGTCACTTCTCTTGTTAAGTGTGGTCTACGCGTAGCGTCGTTGCAATAGCTTCGAAGTTGAAAGTATGTCCACAGTGGCATATGTGGCAACTCGCAATCAAGTTTAAGGTCCGAAAAGTCTTTCATCAGTTTGTCGGTAAAGCAGTCAACCGCTAAGAGCGGCCTTTGCGGCCTCTGCGATTTGAGGAATGGATTCTTTAATCCCGGGGTAAAGTCAGGGTTGTTTCGAATAGGGGTTAGGGGACTCAGAGGGGTGGAAAACTCGGGTTGTTTGGCTAGCACATGGAAAATATTGAGAGTAGTACCAATAGTAGGGTGAGATAGCACAGATCTGGGGTAGCTAAGTCGTGGGATCCAAGGTGAGAACTGAAGAGTGATCGTGCTTGCCTCCTCCTCCAGAAAAACCCAATCTTTAACTTGGGAATGGCAATGCCAATCAATAATACGTGCAATATGTGAGGCGTAATAATAGAGTTTGTAGTCAGGCAAACCCAGGCCCCCCCTATCTTTAGGTTTGGTCAAGAGAGTCTTTTTCAGTCGTGGTGGCTTGTGCGCCCAGATAAAACTCGTCTGAAGGGAGTGTAGGGATTTAAAAAAAACTCATAGGTATCCTAATAGGTAGAGTGCGTAGCAAGTAAAGCACCTTTGGCAGTATAGCCATCTTACAAATGGCCGCCCTGCCAAACCACGAAAAGCATCCCGAACCCCACTTCTGGAGATCCTGTGCGATGCTTTTGAGTAGGGGGGGGGAAATTCTGCGCATACGTCAGAGAAAGTCGGGGGGTCAACCAAATTCCTAGGTACTTAATAGCTGAAGCCGTCCATTTAAAGGGGCTACTGGCCTGGGCCATTGACAGTCGGGCAACGGGAAGTGATACATTCATGGCCATCGATTTAGAATAGTTTATTTTGAAGTTGGATATATATCCGAAGTGAGCAAATTCGTGTAGAAGAGAGGGGATAGAAGTATGGGGGTCTGTCAAAAAGAACAATAGGTCATCGGCATAAGCCGCTATTTTGAAGACCCTCTCATTTAGTTGGAAACCCTTAATCGAGGAGTTCATGATGGTGTGTTTTATGAATGGTTCTAGTGCGATGATGAAAAGCAGGTGCGACAGTGGACACCCCTGCCTCATTCATTTTTAGAAATGTGAGGTAGTTTACACTGTCTTGAGCTAGGCGAGTACGCTTATCGGTCACGATCCCCCCCTGCTGCGCTGAATGTCCTTTCGGACAGGACACTGGACGAGGGGCAAGCCAACAGTTTGATTGCAAATTGGGCAAGCTATGGCCAGAGGTCAAGCCTGCCCACCCAGTAGTCCAGGGGTTCATCACTCCTCAGAGCGTCCACATCGGCCGTTAACCCGATGTAGTCGGACCCCTGACGGTCTAGGCGTTCCCTGATGCCGGATCCGGATGACACCTGTCGATGGGTCGGCTGAAAGAATGACCTCATATCCGAAGTCACCAACACATCTTCAAACTGCCCTCTTCTTGCAGGCGCTGTTGGATTGGTACCCACAACTCCTTCTCTGGAAGTGGGAATTGCTCCTCTGCCAGCGCACGCAAAAGCAGAATGCAGCATTTCTCGAAGCAAGGCCTGGAAGTGCTGCATTCTGACAGCTCTCTGTGATGGTGGTAGCATTTCCACCATTTTGTGTTTGTACCGGGGGTCTAAGTACGTTGCCACCCAGTACTGGTCCTTGACCCTTATGCTTTTTATACGGGGGTCCCTATTAAAACACTGGAGCATGAAGGCCCCCATTTGCACTAAACTGGAAGTGGTGTGGTGGCCTGGCTCCTGCTCATCATCCAGGATAATGTCGTCCTCTTCATTCTCCTCTCCCCATCCACGCACAACAGGGGTCCCAGAAAGGTTTAAAGCATGCTCTTCTTGCTCCTCCTCATCCGCCCCGGCACCATCCTCCTCTGACTCCTCTTCAGACTCCTGTTGTTGACTTGTATCAGAGAAGCCCCCCCTGGGAATTCATCCAGCATTGCGACTTCCTCATCTTCCCGCTCCTGCTCCTCCACAGCTTGATCAATGACACGCCGCAATGCACGCTCCATAAAGAAGGCATAAGGTACCATGTCACTGATGACGCCATGGCTGCGACTGACCAGTTTGGTGATCTCCTCAAATGGCCGCAGAAGTCTGCATGCGTCACGCATGAGCAGCCACTGGCGCAGTGAAAAAAACCCAAGCTCCCCAGAACCTGTTCTGCCGCAGAGTTCATACAGGTAGACGTTAACTGCACGTTTCTGCTGGAGCAGCCTATCAAGCATATAGAAGGTTGAGTTCCATCGCGTCGGGCAATCGCAAATAAGACGTCTGACCGGCGGATTGTGTCGCCGCTGAATGTCAGCAAGGCGAGCCATGGCCGTGTAAGATCTTCTGAAATGGGCCTTGATTTTCCTTGCCTGCCGCAAGATGTCCTGGACCCCAGGGTATTTGACAACGAATCGCTGCACGACCAAGTTTAAGATGTGTGCCATGCATGGCACGTACGTGATTTTGCCCTGTTTCAGTGCGCTAAGCAGATTGGCACCATTGTCACACACCACTTTACCAACTGTCAAATTGAGTGGTGTTAGCCACTGATCTGCCTGTGAACGCAAAGCTGAAAGGAGTGCCGGGTCAGTGTGGCTCTTGGCTTCCAGGCACAACAGACGCAGCACGGCATGGCAACGTCTCACCTGGCATGTCGAATAGGTTCTGGGGAGCTTGGGCGGCGCAGCGGAAGAGACGCTAGCAGTGGAAAAGGAGGAGTCAGCCGAGGAGGAGAGGGAGGAGGATGGAGTAGGAGTAGGAGAAGAAGAGGCAGGCCTGCATGCACGTGGCGGTAAAACCAAATCTACATGGGTTACATGCTTGACGGCCATCAGAAGGTTCACCCAGTGGGCAGTAAAAGTGATATACCTTCCTTGCCAGTGTTTGCTAGACCACTTGTCTGTGGTCTGATGTATCTTGGCACCGACACTGTGTGCCAGAGATGCATTCACTTGCCGCTGAACATGGCCATATAGCTCTGGGATGCCCTTCTGTGAGAAATACTTCCTTCCTGGGACCTTCCATTGTGGTGTTCCAATGGCCACAAATTTTCGAAAGGCCTCCGAGTCCACCAGTTTATATGGCAGTAGTTGGCGGGCTATCAGTTCTGACAAGCCAGCTGTCAACCGTTGGGCAAGAGGGTTATCCGGCGTCATCATTTTTTTTACGCACGAACATTAGGCCCACGGAAGCCTGCCTTTTTGCAGAAAAACATGAGCTTGGCGTGATGGAAGGTGGAGTGGAGGACAATTGTGAGGAGAGAGGAGAAGGAGAAGTAGAAGACGAGGCTGGACGGTGAGAGCCTGGAGTGTGGCTTTGTGTGTTCTGTTGCTCCCACTGGGCTCGATGATGGCTGCTCATGTGCCTTCTTAAGGCGGTCGTCCCTAGGTGAGTGTTGGGCTTACCGCGTCTAATGCGCTGACTGCAAAGATTGCAGATGGCAACGCTATTGTCAGCAGCGGACACGTTCAACTGCGGAGCCATGTGCCGGTTGTCCTGGGAGCGCCAGATGTGACCGTACATGGTCGATGACTTGCTCCTGATACATTTGCAGTCTGCTTTGTCCCTCCTGTGCAATGTAAGTTATTCCTGCTTCTCCTCCCTATCTGCTGGTCCATATCTCCCTCTGAACTCCCCTCCTCTTCCTCTCTTGTGGGCACCAAGTGACATCACTAGATACGTCATCATCGACGTCACCTTCCCCACCGCTATAAGTAGAGATCTTGGAGTAGGCAGCAACACCGGGACCAACCTCCTCCTTGGGCTGATCTGGGTACTGTCGTCAGACTGCTGAGTAGCGGTTGTTGCTACCTCCTCTTCCTGATCCAATACCAAGAGTGGCTGCGCATCAGAAATGTCTTGATATGGATCGGAAAATAATTCCTGTGACTTAAGCGGAAGGTATGTGGTGGTGGTGGTGTTGGTGGTAGTGTCTTTGGGGGTGCACATAGCAGAGAGTGAAGTAGAGGGTGCAGATCGCGAGGATGAGGAGGGTGCAGAAGAGTAAGGCTGATTGAGCCACTTAACCAAGTCTGGTGCATCCTTTAAAGTAATTGAACGCACCTTCTGCAACTTCCCACTTTGGCTCAAGCCTGTTGCTCCTGCCCTACCCCTACCACCCCTGCAGAAGGGCCTGCCTCTTCCTCTGCCTGTCATTTTTTAACCACTTCCCACCCGGCCAATGCACATATACAGCCGGGTGGGAGCCGTCTACTTCTGATAGGACGTTCAGGAACGTCCATCAGAAGGAGCGGGATCGCGTGTGTGCCCGCGCAGCGACGCGATCCCGATGCGCCCGTGTCACCCGGACACGGCGCATCTCAGATCAGCAGGGGGGCTCTCTGATTGGCCCTCCTGATCACATGATGGCCGTGTCCAATCACGGCCGTCATGTGATGTAAACAAACAGCCGGTTGCTAGGCAATCGGCTCCTCCTCTCCTCACACAGAAGTCATCGCTGAGGAGAGCAGATCGCTGCAGCCGGCTGATGATCAGTGAGTATGAGCTGTTTTTTACAGCTTTTTACTCACTGATCACCAGTCTAGTGTAAACACACAACACACCACACAGTATAAACACAGTCCCCACACATGTCCCCAAAACATACATGTCCCTAATAATAAAAACATGTCCCCCACATATGTTCCACTAAAATCACATGTTCCAATGATTATCTGCACACATATATACGTGATCACCTGCACACATATGTACATGATGATTTGCGTACATATGTCCGTGATCACACAAACCAATTATTATACACTTAACGGAATTTTTTTTACCAAAAACATGTAGCAGAATACATTTTGGCTTAAATTTATGACAAAATTAGATTTTATTGGATTTCTTTTAAAATAGAAAAAATAAACTATTGTTTTTTTTCCAAATTTCCGCATTTTTGCACTTATATCGCAAAAAATTAAAAACTGAGTCGTGAATAAATACCACCAAAATAAAGCTCTATTTGTGCGAACAAAATGATAAAAATTTAATTTGGGTACAGTGTAGCATGACTGCGCAATTGTCACTGAAAGCGCTAGAGCGATGAAAGCTGAAAATTGGGCTGGGAAGGAAGGGGGCGAAAGTGCCCTGTATTGTAGTGGTTAAATGACCCTGTGACAGAACTCTCAGTCCCTATACTGATAAAGGACTGCTGCAGTATAGGGCAGCGGTCAGCAGTAGTGCACCTCAACCCTATGTATTGTGGACCTATACCAGTCCTTACGGAATAGCAGACTGTACCTCACTCAACCCTATGTACTGTAGCACCCTACACCAGGTTACCAGTCCTTATAAGGACCTTTGTGGAACAAGTAGGTTGTGACTGATTAGCAGACTGCAGCAGAAGGGCAGCAGTCAAGTATAATATTCTTTCTATATTTGGAAGAAAGAATATTATACATGTACAAGCCTATTACCATACCACTGATACCAGTCCTGAAAAGAACCTTTTAGGACCTAATATAGTAACAGCTACTGATTAAACTGACCCTCACTGCCTCACACACAGCTTCCTGCCTGTCCCTATATAAACTGACAAAACAGAGGCTGCTGGAACAATAACTGGAATAGCACTTTTGTGGACCTGATAGTAACAGCTAATGATTAAACTGACTGTCCCTGCAGCACACACCGTCCTGTCCCTTTCTCTTGTTATGGCTATTTTTATATCTCACTTAAATGATTAACGATACAAGAAATAAGTGATTAAACCTTTGTCTACATAAGAATAAAAATGAACGATAACAGTGCGAAAAGATAAACAATTACCTTTATTTATACAGAAAAGAAACTTTAGAATAATTAGAACTTATCATATAACTCAAGTGATGTTACAAGTACAGTGTTGCTTAGGCTGCCAAGATGATTTAGGTCATATGGTTACAACAGACATACACTTTCAATATATTTATCAATATTTCAAGATAAGTCCTAAGAAAGAAATAATTAGAAATAGAAGAGACATAATAAAAAAAGAGAGAGAGAGAGAGAGAAAGAGATACGAGTATACGTTACACGGGCTTCCGGTCGCCCTCCATGGTCTAGAAATCAAGAGAGCTATAAGCTAATTCTTGCCCTATTTTATATGCATTCTCGGCCAATCAGAAGATGGAACGCACCCATTGGCTCTGAGTTTGCATCAACCTCTGATTGGCCTATTCTCAAGTCTACATGCTGATTGGTTCAGGATCGCTCACACTCTGGTTAATTCTCAAGCTCCCAGAACCATCCCTAGGTCAGGCCTAAATGACCAGAGCCAGCTTGTCTAACAATTTGCTTTTATCGTTAAACCCCAAACAGTTCGGACATTAGCATGTTAATGTCCCCTGGTGGGATGGTGCTTTACTGTCTACACAGATAAAAGACAAAACAAAAGCAAATACGCTGAACACCTGGGGACATTTAATGGTTCCCATCAGATAGAAGACACTAAAACTTCTGTATTAAAACCTCTGAAAATATTAAGTCCTACATTCAGAATGGTTTCCTTTAAACTCCTTGCTATAAATATGATATTTCAAAATCGCCACCACACTCTACACTGACAAAAGACACTCAGGCTGCTGCAACAATCACTAGCACAGCACTGCCTCAAACCTATATCCTAAACTACACCTAACACCTATACCAGTCCTGAAAAGAACTTTTGTGTACCAAATAGCTAGCGATTTGGGTCACTGCAATCTATCCCTGCTCCACACAGCAACCTCTCCCTATAGTGACAGAAGAAAGAATGTAAAATGGCCGCCGGATCGGGTGTATTTATAAGTTAGGGGGAAGTCCAAGTGTCCATGTGCTGTAATGTCTCAATTGGCTGTCCTGTACCCCATGATGGATGTGTCATCATAGGTCAAAGTTCTTTTACACAGTAAACACGGTAGTGAACACAATAGTCCGCCGATCAGGCGGACCGCGAACAGCCGAAATTCGCCGCGAAACGACCGCTGGGCGAACCGTTTGGCCATCACTACTGAAGAGCAGTAGCGAACTGAATCACAAATCTGAAAAGCGTGAATTGTCTCTCACCAAACTTCTACTAACACGCGATACACACGAGATCAGCAGAAGGAGCCCAAAGGGTGCCGGACGTGGTGCTGAACTTCCATTTTCTAGTGCCGCCGTACGCGGCTTACGTCACCACGTTCTTGGCAACCGGAAATTCCGACAACTTGGTCCGACCGTATGTATGCAACATCACTTCCGGAATTAATCCGTCGGAATAACTCCGACGGATTTGGTTGTCGGAATCTCCGACCGTGTGTACAAGGGCTTAGAATGCCCCATTGGGCCAAAATTGACATAACCGAACCAATAATGGATTTAGTTCCCTGGCAAGAAGACCAATTTTAACTAAGTGGTTTTCTGCCCACAAAAGGTTTCTGAGCAAGATGTAACAAAAAAAAAGACTTGGTGTCCCCTTGTCAGGCAATGTAGGTTACTACTGTCTTGTCAACTTTACTAGGGCCCCCTCAAAGATCCTGAAAGGCTTGCAATGCTAGAAAAAGCCTTCTTCCATTCAAGATA
Source organism: Lithobates pipiens (assembly GCF_037356315.1). NCBI lineage: Eukaryota > Metazoa > Chordata > Amphibia > Anura > Ranidae > Lithobates > Lithobates pipiens. Next base: position 376,603,676 of record NW_027507903.1, on the reverse strand, counting down.
TGCTTCCAAAGGTCTTGCACTTGTTTCTTCAGATCTTGGACCCCCCAGCCCCAGAGACTGAGACAGTTTGATTCTGAAGCCAATCTCCTGGGCTGAGAGGCATGCCTCCAAAAAAAAAAAAAAAAGCACAGTGGCACTGTCCAAAATTCCAGTCCTTGTTGAATTTGTATAGGCACAAGGATTTTCTGATCCATAGATGGCCCAGCTCATAGGATAAAGAAGGCAAAATTGAAATGCCCTCAAAGTCAGCCAGAGCCCACACACGGGCAGATTGTCTGGCGGACTCTGGTGATGCTGGGATAAGGGTCTGGTATGGCTTTTGGAGGGGACCCCATGCCAATATTTTTACTTTTTTTGGCACAGGGTTCCCCTTAACATCCATACCAGACCTGAAGGGTCTAGTATAGATTTGGGGGGGGGGGGGCCCATGCCATTTAAAAAAAAAAAAAAATTGGAGGGCATTCCCCTTAATATCCATACCAGACTTGAAGGGCCTGGTATGAACTGGTAGGGGGAACCTATGCAGTTTTTTTCTTTGATTTTTTTTATTCTACATGGGGACAAGGTGTTTTGGACGGGACCCCAAAGTACCCTCCACATGTTGAGGGCCTGTGGCCTGGTACGGTTCAGGGGGGGCGCTCTCTCCCCCCTATTTTCCTGCGGCTTTCTAGGTTGCATGCTGGGATAAGGGTCTGGTATGGCTTTTGGGGGGGACCCCTATGCCAATATTTATTTTTATTTTTTGGCACAGGGTTCCCCTTAATATCCATACCAGACCTGAAGGGTCTAGTATAGATTTTGGGGGAGCCCTATGCCATTTAAAAAAAAAAAAAATTGGAGGGCATTTCCCTTAATATCCATCCCAGACTCGAAGGGCCTGGTATGAACTGGTGGGGGGGGGGGGGGGGGGATCTATGCTGTTTTTTATTTGCTTTTAATTATATATTGCCAGGGACCAGCAATTCATTACAGCCATGAGCAATTTTACATTATTTCCTTTAGAAATATAATTTTGCTGTGATACAGTAATAAACATAGGAAAGGTGTGCTACTTTAGAGGCATACTATAGACACCCCTAGGCATGATATTTAAAGGAATTTTTAATTTTTATTGTTTCACGTTAAGCATTAATAACATCACTGCTCCTGAAAAAACTGCAGTTTTAAAAACATTGTTTCCAATTGACACATGTCTCCTGGGGCAGGATCCAGGTCCCTATATACTTTTTATGGCAAAGAACTTGCATATAAGCCTTCTGTGAGAACTTTGGATTTTGCAGGTTCGAGCCCCATTGACATACACTATTTCCGCATAAGTGATCTGACAGGTATTTTTGCTCACAATAACTCTGCTTTCCATTTGCATTAGTGCTCAGTTTCTGACAGTTGAAGCCTTACTTGGCCTTATTTGGGCTCTATTTTATGGGACCACGGGATCATTTTTCGCACTATAGTAAATTACCCCCTATATGTCTTTCTTGGCTTTTGTTCTAAGTCAAAATGCATTATTATCTTGAAAAGTTAAGTCATCATCACCAAATATTCTTTCACTTGACACTTGATGTGTTAAGAAAAGTGTCCAAAATCTCAATATAAACTTGTGCATTTATTGAAGATTTAATGACTTTAATCTGCCCCGTACCTTTACCTGACATGCAACCCCATATCATCAATGACTAGAAATTTGCATGTTTTCTTCATGCAGTCGTCTTCATACATTTAATTGGAACGACACTGTGACCTATCCGATCCCACACTCCGATTGAGTGCTTCCGTCAGTATACCGCTTCCTAAGTCTGAATATAGATATCAGATATTCCAACTCTCACAAGCACAAGACGACACTTGCTTAGCTGCTCAACATGGACTCGCTTATTAGAACCAAAATGACAAGTATTTATAATACAGTAGAAGACTAAAACCAAACCTAATTATCATGAGCCAATTATCTAATCCTTGACCCAGACTAGTTTTCAGGGTAAGACTTTGTCTCCTAGCTCACTGATTGACTATTACATAAACGCAGGGTTAATTAGCACAAACAACAATGTGTGGAATACTCTACAAGCCAGACTAGACTCATTTACACAACAGACAGGTTGCTGGAGTTGATGACATCAGCACCTAACAGTTTGTGTCCCAACAGTGTGATTCAGTCTATTGCTAATATGGCAAATACCTATCCAGAGTCTGTGTGTCTTGGGGGGGGGGGGGGGGGGAGACATGGGTCTGAATCCAAGTAACACCACCTCAGGGTCCCCAGGCATACAGCTCACAAAGAGCACCTTCCCCCAAATGTCAGGGCCCATAATCACAAGGCAAAAGGGTCGCATTCTGTCCCCTCCAACAGCCTCTGTCCCGGCTAGGTCTGTCACATTTCTCCCCTTTTGGCAGGATACTAACTTCGGAGTCAACCCATCTGGGGGTCTCCTCCTGTGTTAGTCAGTGATTCCAGTCCCCCAATGCCGGTATCCACACAGTACCCCAAACAAATTGGTCCAAACAGAGTATTCCTCACCCAGCCAACCTCTGCCTCTCTCAGAGAACATATCCACCACTGGGGAGAGGCCTGGACTGACCCTTCTCCCTTGAGTCTTTTTAGTCGCTGGAGAGAAGACAGGGTGACTGAGCTCACTCTATCAAGTTGTTGGGGATCTGGGCTGACCGCCCAGCATCCCTGGGGTATACAAGTGGAGACTGAAATTCCATCCATCAATATCAGCTCAAGCTGCAGTTGTGTGTAGGAGCCAGTAACATTCTGTCCTGTTAGCACTTCAGCTGAGGACCCCACATCATCCACTCCAGCTGACTTTTGGGGAGTCAGGCCGACTGCCCCGGCTCCCTGGAACTCTGCAGCCATTACCAGTGCTGGTCAGAGGTTGGTAGCACTCTGCCCGGTTGCCAGAGCTTCAGCTGGGTTGGTGTCATTCTGGGGCGTCATCTGCTGTTGGAACTCCCTTTCACTGGTATTGTCCCCCAGGTGCATGAACCCTTGTTGGGGAGGGAAAATGTGGTCTGCTTCTCCTCCCTTCATCTCTGAAATCCACTGGGAGAGAGGGACCATCACCTTCTCACCTTGGGCCTCCAAAACTGCCACGGGTGTGGAGCAGGGGTCTGCAGTACTCTGTCCTGCTGCAAGTACTTTAGCAAGTGATGCGTAATCTATGACATCCTCTGATGAACAGTCCATTAAGTCCATAAATTCTGTAATCTGTGGCTGGAGAGATGGGCCAACTGCCCCAGCTCCCTGGAACTGCACAGTTGCTGCCGGTGCTGGGCAGAGTTTGATAGCACTCTGCCCTGTTGCCAACCCTACTGCTGGGGGCTCCACATCATCCGCTTCAGCTAACTGTTGGGGCAAAAGGCTGGATTCCTCCACTCCCAAACTGTGTAGTTGCCATTGGGGATGTGAGCTGGCTGCTTCCCTTTCTGTTCCCTCATCTGGCTGTTGGGATGACATGTCTGTGGTACTGTCTCCCAGGTGCACAGATCTTTGCTGGGGAGGAAATGTCAGCCAGAGATGTCTCCAAAGTATCCACATGAAAATGGATGGACCAGGATCAAAGGGAGCAGGATGGAATATAAAAGGGAATGAGAGGAAAAAGCTCCATATGGTGCATGTCAACCAATAATAATTAATTGGAATAAAAATCTCACAACGGCTTGCAAGATAAAAACATCAACCACTTTACGTCCAGAGCACGCCGATGTCTTTTTTTGAAGAGGGATATCTCGGTAACGGTAGCAGCTGCTGCTAAAACCAAGATATCCGTCTCTTCAAGCGCCTGTTGTGTGTACGATAATGGTGGTCTCTGCGGCGGGATCACAGTTATCGGTGGCGGGAGAGGTGACAGCCCCCCTCCCGCCGCTCTCCGGCGCTTACCGGAGCCACCGGTAGCGGCGGAGGCTATCGGGACCTGTCATGTCTGTGGTACGGAGGTGAGTGAGGCTAAGATGGCCCCCACCCGTCTCTATACCATAGCAGGGCGGAAGCGACGTCAAAACATCACTTCTGCCCATACCTCTTAAAGGCACATTTTTTCAAATTAATTTTTTCAAAAGCCAATTTGGTTAGTTTTTAGTTTTTTATTGCATTTAAGTCCAAATATGAGATCTGAGGACTTCTGATCTGCAGAAGCGAACGCAGCAGTTGATTGAGTATGGTAACTGGACACCAGCTATTACAAGTTTCGTAAAGGTGAATGTCTACCTCAGAGCCTGCCTGCTGGGTTTTCGAAACTGCAAGGTGGAGGATGAAGTGATCTTGGTAGCGGACCAAGTGACGTCTGCATATCATTTGGCTTACAGGGTTGCTACAGGTGAACTCTCCAGGTCGCAAGAAGCTGTAGTAAGCCAAGTATATGCCGCTTGTAGGACCACACTGGGGAGGAGACTGAATGGAGACGTAGTTAGGATGGTCGGCATGCCCCTAAAGATGTTACTCGTTATGGGTAAACGTTTGGCACTAACCACTGGTTGGAGTTTCTGGGTGCCGCATAGAATGGCCCGGACCACGTGGGATGTGAATAAGGAAGGTTTTGTGGGGTCCCATAGAGACAAGAAATGTTGGATGCCGGCTATGTACAGTTGAATAGTGTTATGGGATAAAGCCAGCTGAGAATGTCAATACGAGATAAAGGCTAGTATCTGTTTTATGTTTGAAGAATCCTGGGAGCGGTGTGTCAGGAATTGGTTGAAGGCCCTCCAGGCAGTCTGGTAGGCTTTGAGGGTGTTGCGGGAGAGTGAGCAGTTAATGAGTTGAGTTGCTGTATGCAGATGTTGTGCTAATCCAGGGTCAGCTGAGACCAAGCGGGGATAGTGGCTGAAACTGGATCAGCTCCGGGCACCTGTTCGAAAAAGGAGGTGTAATTAAAGCGTGAGATCTGCTGCGAGGTTGCGCTTGCTCGGGACAAATGAACAGTAAATATTAAACTGATATTGAAAAGACAGTTGTACCAGCCTACGCAGGAAGGACATGACTGAGCGGGACTTGGACCTGCCTTTGTTAATAATCTCTGCCATGGCCTGATTGTCGGAGAAGGCCACAGTTTGTCCTTTCCAGCAATGACCCCAGAGCTGTGCGGCTGCCACTATCGGATAGAGCTCAAAGAGGGAGGAAGTTCGAGTGAAGCCAGGTATTGAGAGTATCTGTGAAGGCCAGGGTCCTGAAAACCAGTGATGGCCAAAAATTGCCACGAAGCCTGTGGAGGCTACAGCATCTGTCACTACCTGGGGCGATAGGGACGATATAGTGGGTATAAATAGGGATATGCCATTCCAGGTGGAGAGCAACTCCTCCCACATAGAAAGATCTGCTACTGCTGCGGTTTCCAGACTGAGGAACTGATCGGGATCCTGTGTTTGTGAAAGGAATACCAGCAGATGGGACACAAAGGAGTGATCCTGTGGGATGATGAGCATGGCAACATTAAGCATCCCTAAGAGAGACTGCAGCTGCTTCTTGGTACACCCCCTAGTGCGAGTGAAGTCCTGCAAGGTCAATTTGTCGAGGGGGAGGCTGGCCTGTATGGAGCAGGTGTCTAAGTTGACTCAGAGAAACGTGATAGTGTGTGCTAGACTGTCGAATTTATGTTCTGCGACAGGAACATTAAGATTCTTTTTTTATATCAATAGGTTTTTATTAAGTTCTTCAGAGATAAACAGAACATAACACAGGAAAGAAAAGAAAAAAAAGGATGGGTTATCTGGACACAGTATATAAAGCAGTTAGTGATGTAGGAATATGTAGTACATACAGTATAAGCACTTCTCGTTCAGTTGGTACACATTACATTAAAGCAAAAATTATCGTATCAGTCAGTGACATTAAGGTCTCACAATAGGATATGACCAGTTATCAAGGGCTAAACCTGGTGGCCCATAATTTCCAATCTTTATCAAATTGCTTACAGGAAAATTAGTTGATTGCAATCAATCGTTCGAACGAATAGTTCCTTTTCACAATGGCGACTACTTCAGAGAAGTTAAGGGCTATAGTTTTCTTCCAATTTCGAAGAATTAGGTTTCGTGTGGCTAGTAGAATGTGTGTTACAATAGCTCTATCCCCATGTGGAAAGGTTTCTATACCAATGCGCAGTATGGCTAGATTGGGGTTTGGGGGGTTAGGATACCCGTGAGGTCAGAGATTGTTTGGAAGATTTTGTTCCATAAGCTTTTCAAGCATGGGCATTCCCACAGAACGTGAATCAAGTTTCCAGTGTGACCACAATTCCGCCAACAAAGGGGTGATGAGGATGGGAACATGACAGACAGACTGTAGGGGGTATAATGCCACCTATATAGGATTTTCAGGGTCATTTCCCAGTGACTCATGCAGTGGGAGGATTTGTGAATGGTTTTAAAGGCAGATAGCCATTGTTAGTCAGTGAGGGTGGTTGCTAAGTCCCCTTCCCACTTCCTGAGGGCTGATTGCTTGTGAAACATTCGTTTACCCTGGAAGATATTGTAAAATAATGATATGCCTTTGGCATTATGATGCGAATTCGAGTAAAATCCCCAGGCCTTAGTGGGTAGCTGGGTGGTGGGTATCGGGCGCGACTTTAAGTAGCGAGAGATACGAGTGCAGGAAAACCACGTGGTGTGCGGTAGGTCAAATTCCGACATAATTTGTACTGTCGATTTAGGCTCCTTGTTCTGGTATAAGTCTTGGATATAGCAGATATTTTTCGCCCTAAGTTGCGAAGTTTGTAGTGAAGGGAGTTTGGCATTTAGGATTTCTATTGGTAAGTCATACGTCATTACAGTCAATTCCTCGCTATCCTGTTGTAGGAGGAATCGCCACGCTTGTAGCGACACCTGTATAGTGGGGGGCAGACTACTAGTGTCCCAAGGGTCCCAGGAATCACTAAATAGGAAGTCCGTGAGATTATTATAATTTCCACATGCTTTTGGATAGCGCGTTAACGTAGTGGAGAGGTATTGGAATAGGTAAGGAGCGAAACATGTATAATATTTGGGGCAGTATGGACATTTTGTAGGCCGCAATTCTGCCTAGCCATGATAGCTCCCTCCTTCCCATATCTGCAAGTTGGTGGTCTATTTTGGCCAATAAAGGTTTGAAGTTTGCATCAGCTAGAGTGGGGAGTGTATTAGTCAACGTCAGACCTAAGTAGGTAATGCTTTTGGTGGCCCAAGAGTATGGAAGGGTTGCTTGCAGGGTCTTTTTTGCTGTCGGGTGGGCTCCCAGATCTAAGATCAGTTACTTAGTGTGATTAACTTTATAGTAGGAGATAGCCCCCAAATTCAGATAAGGTTTTGTGGGCCTGCGGGAGAGAGTGTATAGGGTCAGTTAATAATAGGATAATGTCATCGGCAAATAGATTTATGACATGTTTGGATTTGCCAAAGGAGAAGCCTTTGATCTGGTCATTCGCCCGTATAGATTCTGCTAGTGGTTCTATGATTAGGTTAAATATAGTAGGGGAAAGAGGGCACCCCTGGTGAGTGCCATTTATGTCAAACGATTTGGACAATAGGCCTGCCGTGTATACCTGTGCCGATGGGCACGAGTAAAGTGCCAGAATAGCAGTGAGTATTGGTCCCCTGAAGCCAAATTTATTCAATGGAAAAGAAGTATTCCTGCGCCACGTCAGGGAAATAGAGGGAGATAGGGTACTGCTGCACACACTGAAAGGGAAATATCTGAACCCCGGGGAATAATGAATAAGAAAGGTAGTGGTGCGCTGTACACAAAAAGGATATATCTATTGATAAAAGCAGTATATAAAATTCGCAATGGGGGGATATCCAGTAAACAATACAGGTCTGGGTATGTCTATGTGACTAGTTTAAACAGCAACACTCATTTCTACTAATAGTCCACAACAAAAATACATAAAATAGTGACAATTCATATACAATCCAAAGTGCAACGTGTTGCGATCCTGTAGTCGCATAAAAGTGCAAATATTCCAATGTGCCGCTGTGGCTGATAAAACAATAATGTTTGTTGCTATTAGTGTAAAATCTACAACATGAAACCATGAAACAATAAAAACAAGAAAAAAGAAAAAACACAATATAACATTCAAAAGTGCAGCGTGTTGCGATCCTAAAATAGCATAAAGTGCAAGTGTTCAGCTGTGGTGCACATAGGCAAACCTTCAAACATAAATGATAATTAAGTGACAAAAAATATAAGTGTATCAGACACAAAGTCCGTTTTCAGTGCAAAGTGCTGCGATTATTCTCAAAATCGCATAGGGTGTGACTTCTTCAACAAGATATACGATGTGGAGCTGTTGCAATGGGAAGGGCAGTGGTGCTGGTGGAAGGGGATATGGCCTTGGTGGTCCCGTATATACCAGTAATGGATGTCCCCTTACCTTACCGCTGTAAGGTAACAGCGTATATATAGAGAGCTTTTTGGAATCCTTTTAGCGGAGTTTTCCCTTTAATGTGGGGTGCCCAGGTCCTGACCAATGATATGGTCCCTTTAAGGGGGTTTCCTCTGTGGTATTGCAGTCAGGGTTCCTCAGTGATATGGCATATACATGGGTTTAAGCAGAGATGGAGGAAGAATACTCCATAGTGTAAAGTGCTTCAACAGGTTTATTGTTATTAAAACAGTTTAAAAATACTCACAAACAAACAGTCTGTACAAGCAGTGTATAAACGAGCTGCGGGCTTGGTCTACGTCACTTTCTGGTTGCTGTGTCCCGCACGTGTTCGTCACGGGTCACGTGACTTCATCAGGGGTCCCCCATTTTAGGATCGCAACACGCTGCACTTTTGAATGTTATATTGTGTTTTTTCTTGTTTTTATTGTTTCACGGTTTCATGTTGTAGATTTTACACTAATAGCAACGAACATTATTGTTTTATCAGCCACAGCGGCACATTGGAATATTTGCACTTTTATGCGACTACAGGATCGCAACACGTTGCACTTTGGATTGTATATGAATTTTCACTATTTTATGTATTTATGTTGTGGACTATTAGTAGAAATGAGTGTTGCTGTTTAAACTAGTCACATAGACATACCCAGACCTGTATTGTTTACTGGATATCCCCCCATTGCGAATTTTATATACTGCTTTTATCAATAGATATATCCTTTTTGTGTACAGCGCACCACTACCTTTCTTATTCAAATTTATTCAATACCGCTTTCATGTACGTCCAGTGCACTCTATCAAACGCCTTCTCTGCATCTATGGAAAGAAGCAGAGAAGGCGTTCTCAAGGCTTTAGCGTGGTGAATAACATTGATAATGCGCCTAGTGGCGTCTGATGTTTGCCGCCCCCTCACAAAGCCCATCTGGTCTTTTGGTATAATGCATGGGATGATATCTGTCAGTCTTCTGGCCAGCAATTTAGCATAAATTTTGATATCAGAATTCAGAAGAGATATGGGCCTAAAATTAGTGGGAGTAGTGGGATCTTTACCCGGTTTTGGCAAGGTTACTATGTGGGCTCTCAGCATCTCAGAGGGGAAGGAAGATGTCGATTCCGCTTTGGTGAAAACGTCAAGTAGGTGCTGGGAGAGCAGGTCTTTGAGGGCTTTATAGTATTCGTTCCCAAAGCCATCCAGACTGGGGGATTTACCATTAGGCAATGTGGATATAGTCTTAGATATCTCTTGGAGTGTGAATGGGGCATTTCATTGAGTGAGATGATCCTCCGAGAGAGAGGGGAGATTAACGGCCTGCAGAAATGTCTGAATGTCTTGTGTGGTCGGTTGGTGGGTGCTTACATCATTGCGCAGATTATATAGAGCCCCATAATAATCCGCAAAGTGATTCGCTATGTCCTGGGGATTTGTGATTTTGTGGTGTGTTGTTGGATGTATTAAATGGGCAATTTTGGAGCGGGTGCGAGCGGCCTTTATTCTGTTGGCTAGGTACTTCCCTGCTCTGTTTGCATGAGCATAAGAATTGAGTTGGAGTCTGCATAAGTGTTTATCAAATTTTTGCGTAAGGAGGTTTCTTAGTTTGTTCCTAAGGTCGGTGATGGTAGCCGCTATGGCGCATGTGGGGGAGACTTTGTTGCGGTTGTCTAGTAGATGTTTTTCAGCCAACATATCTTTGAGTAGAGAATTGTATTTTTTCTTTTCCCTGGCTCCCATCTGTATAAGAATACCTCTAAAAAATGCTTTATGGGTATTCCAGAGGACAAAGGGATCAATACCTGGAGTGGAGTTATTGTGGAAAAATTCTCTGAGATGCTGAGAGATTAGTGGGGCAAGTGTGGGTTCTTGAAGGAGCCTATTATTGCAACACCAGATAGGTGGTGAGGGGGCGGCTCCCTGTGTATCAATAGACAATGAAATTGCAGCATGATCCGACCACGTGATATCATGTATCGTAGTGGCCCTGACCCTCTGCAGAAGCCATTTGTCAGTTAGGAACATATCAATCCGATAAGTACAGTGTCTAGCTGAGAAAAACGTATAGTCCCTTTCGTTAGCGTGATGGCATCTCCAGACATCGAAAAGGTCTTCCGTGTGTAAAAAATTAGGTAGAGGTGATGATCTACGCTGATGAACAGCCGTAGTGTCCAAATGGTGATCTGCTATGAGGTTAAAGTCCCCTCCGATGAGAAGATTGCCATAGAGCATAGATTCAGCTTTCTTGATCACTCGTCTGAGGAATCTCAGTTGGTGAGAGTTTGGAGTGTAAAGCGTTACTAAGGTGAATGGTTGGGAATCAAAGTCGCCTGTTAAAATTATGAATCTGCCTTTGTCATCTATGAACGAGTCCTTGAGAAGGAAGGACACAGTGTTCCTTATTGCTACCATTTCCCCACCTTTTTTACTGTCAGGAGTGCATGCCAAAAAAATGTGCGGTTAATCCTTGTGGGTACAAGTCGGAGTTTTCAGCTGCTGGAAGTGAGTCTCTTGGACGAGGAGTATATCCGCTTTTTGTTTGTGGGCCTCTTGCCATAGTGAAAAGCGTTTTGCGGGGTGGTTCAGTCCCTTAACATTAAGAGACAAGCAGGTAATAGTCATTTATGGTGTGTGAAGAAAGTCTGTGGGACTGTAAGTGCATGGTACTCACTGTTGCCGCGTCCTCTCAATAGGTGTGTTTGTTCCAGTGCTTGATGGAATATTGTTGGCCCTTCTACAAGGGTTTTCTTGGTCCTAGTGTAAAGGTCGGCGTGTCCAGAAGGGAGGGAAAAGGGAAAGAAACAAAAACATAAGACAAAAACTTGCAATTGCTGAATAGTAAAAATGGATCTAACAACTGATCCGTGTGCAGTCATGACTGCTAAACTTAGTGACAGGGCGATTGGAGATTAATAACTAACTCCGTCTGCCAGAGAGAAGTGAAATGAAAGTTGCGGAGTAGTTAGGAGCTACTCCCGGCCTGTTGTTTGTTGTTAAGCTTGCGTGAAACTAGCTGCCATTCTTCCTGGAGTGGTGGGGGGCACATTGGGGAAGCCAGAGTAGGTGGCGGATCATGCAGAATCCCCCATTGGGTCAGGAGGGTAATGTCTTCTTCCAACTTATTTATGGATTTGGTGACCCCATTATACGTGATGACGAGCGTTTGCCGGATATTTCCATTTGTGTGGAATTCTATGGTTTCTCAGAGCTTTTGTGATGGTGGCCAGATTGCGTCTTCTCTGCAACGTGTGCCTAGAGAGGTCTGGAAGGATTTGCAAATCAGCATATTGGGGAGGCATATTCTCAGGGTTGCGTGCAGCTTGAAATATTTGCTCCTTAACATGGTAGAAATGGATCCTCAGTAGTGTGTCTCTAGGGGTGCCCTCAGGGAGGAAGGAGGGTTTGGGGATCCTATGAATCCGGTCCACTATCAAGTCCTGTGTGGTCAGTTTAGGCAGTAGGGAGGAAAACAGCGTTTGGGCAAATTGTAAGAGTTGTTGCGCAGGGACTGATTCGGGTATTCCCCTCAGTTTAATGTTGTTACGCCTGCTGCAGTCCTCGAGGTCTGCGACTTTGTCTTTCAACCATGCTATGTCCTCTCCCTGTGCTGTGTGTGCATCCACCATTACATTGTATGTGGCTGAGAAATCCTCCATCTTGCACTCAACCCTGTCCACTCTGACCCCTATAGCCTGTACTTCTCTGTGGCATTGATAGATACCTTGCACCATATTAGTGTGAAGAGCTGACCGAATTGAAATCAGCATTTCCTTCAGCATAGTGTCTGAGATAGGTTGATCAGAGGTGGGAAAGTCTGCTATGGGGTCAGGGGTCTGTGAGGTTTGTGCTGCCTGGTCACCTTGTGTGGCGCTTACCTCCATGTCCTGATTCCTGTCAGGAGAGAGCAGTCTAGGCTTGGATTTAGCTGGGCTCCTTGTTGTGGGGCTCGGCGTACCTGAGGACGGGTCACTGTGAGATCCCGCATGTGCTTGGGGTGTGAGGAGACCTCCGCCTTCCGTCTCGCTCTGTGCGGCCTGCTCTGTAGTGAGGTGAGGACGCAATCCGCACCATCTTGCGGAGGCCCGCGGGATTTCGCCGGGAAGAAGTGAGCCAGTTTCTGCGGCTGTGGGGTGTTCTTCCATCGCCGCGACATTCCCCAGCTGTTCCGCCGATCGTTCTGGTGTGTCCGTGCGTATTGTGCGGCCGGTGAGCGCTGGTGCGGCGTGTTCTCTCTGGCGGGCGAACGGAGCTCCAGAGTCAGACGTCCATCTTAGAGCTCGGTCGCAACGCCCCCCCCCCCCCCCCCCCCGGAACATTAAGATTCTTGAACATGACTCTTAGTTTGTCTAGGTCTCCTGGGGTCATGCTGGGAGGTTCTATTAGTAAGAAGTCATCCAGGTAATGGATGACCTCTTGACACTGGGCTTTGTGCAATAAAATCAAGATGAGAGACTGCGCAAAAGTGTCAAAGAGCCAGGGGCTACTCTTCGACCGAAATTCAGTTTCATGGCGAAATAGTATGCCTCCTTCCACTTGATGCCATGCCAGCACCAAAGGGATGGGTGGATAGGCAGGAGCTTGAAGGCGTCCGAGATGACAGCTTTGGAGAGCCAGGCACCTCTACCTGCTTTGATGATCGCTTGAATTGCTATGTCCACGGAGGCATATTTGAGGGAGAACTCTTTGGAGGGGATAAGGGAATTGAGACTGGGAATGTGGGAAGAATGAGGTGCAGACAGATCATACACTAGACGCAGTTTATTCGAGAATTTGCCTTTGACAAGCCCAATAGGGCTGACTCTCCAGGTATTGAAAGGGGGGTGAGTGAAAGGGCCTATTATGAAGTCCTGGTCTATTTCTGCCTGTAGAAGCTGGTCTATGGCCTGCTCGTCAGTGGCAGCTGAGCAGAGATTCCGACACTTGTGAGTAGTGTGAGGCAGGGTAATGAGGCCAGTGTGAAACCCTTCTGTGAATCCTTGCATAAGGTAAGTGGCCAGGGAGGGAGGGGGGTGTGAGGTGAGGTAGAGCCCAAGCCATATGACATTAACCCGGCTTAGTCATGTCTTCTTCTGTTGTTTGACCTCACACAAGACCCTTGGATGTGCCCTCTGGCATAAGGTGTAGATGTGGAGCAGACGACACTGGCTGAAGTTGCAGGAGTCGTAATTTAAATTGTTACAAATAGCTACTCCTCCTACGGTCCGGACTGAGCGTCCGAATTTGTCCACCTGGGGGGTGTGTGCGGGGGCTTGCTGGCCCTGAACCGCACCAGAGGTGGAGGGAAACTCAAAGGGGCGACTGACTGTCGCATTGGCTCCCCAGGTGGCAGTGTGGGTGGAGGATTGGCAAATGGCACACAGTAGTGAGCGCAAGCCAGCAAAGTGGTGACAGAACAACTCTGTGTCCATAAGGCTCCAATTCGTGGTTGTCTGGAATTGTGTGAGCCTGGCTGCTGCCTTGGCAGAAAAGGAACGGTGATAGTCATAAAAGGAAAATCCTCCATACTTGTAGCCCAAGTCTACTACAGTATGGAGGTATAAGTCCAGCTCTTCACTTCTGCTAGGAGAGGCTAAACACAGGACATCCCTCAGCATGCCGAAGGCTAATTGGACGGACAATTTCCGGTTGAGCCTGGAGTCTTAGGCTTTAAGGACCACTGATATGTCACCCCAGGTGTAGGCTTTATTCTCCACCAAATCGTGAACCGAAATGAGGAGAGGCAAGGTTGATCTCCCTGCCGCCCAAGATGTCCTTCCTGATGCTGACTGAAACCAAATGGGATGGATAGACAATGGGACTCCACCCTATGGTACCTGCAGGTAGGGGTGTCAAAACCTGGATTGCGGTAGGGTCGGGGACAGCAGCGGCCGGGCGAGTCTCCAAGAGTGCCACTCTGGTTTGGACATCTGAGACTGAAGCGGTCAATGATGACACCATGGTGTGGAGCTGTGCAATGGCGGAAGATATGGACTGGAGAGACGCCTGTTGGGTTCTGGGCCCTGCTGTGGCTGGTGTAGAGTAGCTTGAAGAGCTCAGCTTTCCTAGCTGTAGCAGGAAAGGGCACAGCTCTGCGCCTGAGTTCTGCCGTCAGTTTGGGGATGGTCCATCCCCTGAGGGACTGAACGCTGTCACCCTCTGAGACCAGAGAAGGGGACAGAGGGGCCGTGAGGTCTTTGCTGCTGCCCTGGGACATGGTTATGGTGTTCTATACCCTAGGTACGATGTCTTGTCCTTGGAATCGAGTCTTGGTAGACCGGAACCTATTGGGAGTGACATGATTTTCAAGTTTGCTTCTACTCCCTAAAGGCATATGTACAGAGTTGGTGCTCTTGTTTTTTTTTTTTTTTTTTTACCAGGGGGAATATCGTCCAACCTAGTGCAGGGTGGACCTCCTGAACCCAACTGACCTGGATGAGAATGAAAGGTGACAACTCGTGAAGGGCTTGCTTACCTTACTTGAAGAAATTACTTGTTTGGTGAATTTAACAACAGGTTGCGGTTTGTCGATAATGAAATGAACAAAATGTTTGCCTAATGCCTACCATGACAGAGGCACGACTCGGTCGTGCTGCAACTGACAGCGAACCGGACTCTGGAGCATGTATTGAAATGAGGCAATAGAAAACATTGGTACACACCGGAACGAATCGGTGCATCAGAGATGCGACTGTATTCAAATCGGAGCGCCGATCGTAACAGTGAAATGAGTGAAACTTTTTTTCCTGACTGAGGCACGAATCGGTCGAACCACGACTGACCATGAACTGAGCTCTGGAACAGGTACGGATAAGGCCGAAACCACTGCACACTCCTGAACAAATCCGTTAATCATGGATGCGACTGGATTAGAAACGGGGTGCGATACATGGGAGTGAAATTAATGATACTTGGTTCTCATGACAGAGATACGGATCGTCACACCATATCTGCGACTGATAACGAACCTGGGGTACGCCGAGACGAATTAGTGCATATATGCGACCGGATTTGTATCGGGCGTGATACATTATATGCCATGACAGAGACAAGAATCAGTGAATCAAAACCTCCGTTTCTGAAGCATGTACTGAAATGAAGTCGTAAGCAACTGGGGCACACCGGAACGAATTGGTGCATCATGGATGCGCCTGGATTCGAATCGGAGCGTGGTACGTGACAAATGAATGAAACGATTCAAAATGATTTGAAATGTTTTGAAAAGGATAGAAATGTTGTAAAATGAATCGCCTTGATGCGGCACGGTTTGGTTGTACAATTTGCGAACAACGACGACTTGTCTTGTGAGGAATGGTAAACGGTTTTAGACATGCAAAACGACAGTACGAGTGGGAGGTATACGTTACAGCTACGTGAAATGTTTTAGCGAATAATTTGTGCGTTTGACACCACGGTTTAGTGACATGACAAAAATGCGTGAAATTAAAAACGTCAGCCGAAGCCCTACCTGCGACAGCCGAACCAGACACGTTGTATGAATACGAATTGGTAAGGAGAGCCTCGGAAGATCTCGACACGGTAACTCACGAATACGGGAACTCACGAACGCTGAGTCTTGAATAGTCGGCCTAGTGACGTAATATCGCGCACAGGAAACAAAGACAAAGACCACAGGTGAGCGGGCTGGTTAAATTCCCCCCGGGCTCCTCCCATAAGTTCAGGCCACCATACTGGCCTTCCTATATTTGTACTCGGAGTCACTCTGTGGATAGTAAGGAAAGGAATAAAGAGCAACAAAGAACAAAGACCTGAAGTGTGCCAGGGTCACGCGGTCAGTATGCCTAAAAGGGGGCAAACCCAAGTATGAAATATAATGAATGAAATAAAAAGAAAAAGGGGATGGGGATGGGTGGGTGGGACGAGTCCAATGTCCACGAGAGGAGGAGGCAGAGGAGGGTAGGCTTTATGCAGCCTGACTCCTCCTACAAATACAGGCTGACCTGCGGTCAGCCTTACAACTTGTACTCGGAGTCGCTCTGTTCTTTGTTGCTCTTTGTTCCTTTCAAATGAGGTAAGTCTTTGCTCCAGAAAAGTAAGCGCTAGGAAAGGCAGTAGAGGACCAACCCATCGTTACACCAAGCGTGTTAGCGTTACATTTGTCTAAAACCAACACCAAGCACCACACCTAGCCAGGCTCCAAGAACCTGACAACAGTGCCGCCCCCGAATGCTGCAACTTGCGAGCATGCAGATGTAACAGAAAATCTGGGGTGCCAATCAGTAGATTGGCTAAGGTAAGTGAGACCCTGGGCCAGAAGCACCACTCCCCTGGCTTTAGGAACCACCAAGCCAGCTATATCACCCCCTTAAGCCCAAAGGCCGGAAACCAATGCACAAGGAGACCAGAGAGTACGACAAAACGTCACGAAAACAAACCCACAATGGACAGACAGCTGAGCACAGCAGGGAGTCTACTCCGCTGGAACCCTGGACGGCCTCAAACAAAAGTGCGTAAAAATAAAACAACCTGACAGATCATTTAACATGCAATGCTGAGACTTAACTCGACACGCCCAGATAGTGCTGAGGGCCGATACAAGCTGGAGGAGGCAAAAAAGAAAACAAAAACAAACAGAAAAGCAAATGGGAACTGGATGTCAACCATCAGGACTGGAAACCTAACCTGGAAAGACCAGAAAACATGCCAAGAAGTGTCATGAGCCTTCCTGGTATGCAAAACAAACCCAATGATCAAGGCTGCTGCGCCAGCCAAATGGAAAACCAATCTACCACAACTGGAACTGAAAAGAGTGCGAGGCTGGTACCTGCTTCCGAGACCCGAGCCTACAGATACTGGCCCGGGCCCTGAGATGGCCCCGGGGTCCACGAAAGCCCCTGACCCAGTAGAAGCTGCGGAGCAGCGAAAGGCTGACTAACCAATCGTTCTATACCCTCTAGTGCAAATCCTGGCCGGATGCAGCTAGGAAATTAGAAGATAGTGAGGAATGAAACCCAACTGGACAGGAACACAACTAGCGAGGAAAACCGTGAGCAGACAAAGAAAAACCTGCGACAAGAACGTAACCTGCGAGAAGGAAACGTGACTGTACGAGAAACATGAGTAGCATGATAACCGTGAGCAGCATAAGAACCGAGGCTGCTAGAAAACACGACCTGCGTAGGAAATGCAGGCTGCATGAGAAACGCGAATCGATTAAACCACAAGAGAAAACCCTGGGGGTAACAAGAGAAAACCCTGGGGGTACGAGAGCAACCTGGAAAATGAGAGAAAACGTAATATAGCATGAGGCAACGTAACATAGCATGAGGCAACGTAACCTGCACGAGAAACGTATAAAATTGCACCTGAAACGTAAGTTGTATGAAGACAAAGCGTATGAGAAACTAACTGCATGAGAAACATGAGTTAGAACAAAATGTGAGTGGTGTAAGAACAGATGAGAAGGCTTGCCACCGACCAAGCCAATTAAAAACGATCACCTCAATCGGTTAACCCATAGGCATGATGGGTAACCCGCGGTGGAAGAACACAGACAACCCAACTGTGTGTGACAACCAAAAACCTAATAACAACCCGCCCGCGACACAACAAACCCTCTGGTACCTGACAAGTAAAGGACGTAGGACCTAAAGTGTAAGGACGTGGGTGCCAAAATGACAGGACCAACAGCGCATGAATGTGAACCTGATGACACCACCCCGATGAATGCAGAAGTAAGCCCCAGCAACCTGCAGCGCTAAGACAGGAAATTAAAAACGAACACTCAGGGCTAAGGTACCCACAGACCATGGTGGGTATAAGTAAAAGGTGTAAAGGTGACCATATGCGTACGATGTGTGGACTACAGACGAGAAGATTGTGGGACGACAATCAATTAACAACGAAACCTCAGCCCGTATGGACCTGTAGACGTGACAGATCCTGGATGTAAGTACCAGCTAACGGAAATGCTGTAAACGAAGGGCAACAAGAAACCTACGACACATGGGAAAACGTAACCACATGGGAAAACGAAAACTCATGAAAACATAAAAAGTTACCTGAGACACATAAATGGCATCAGACCAGTAAAATACCACAGATACGTAATTACATCAGACACGTAAATTACATGGGAGAATGTAAAACCGCATGAAACCATAGACCGCATGAGAAAACCAAATTTACATGCGAACCGTAAATTGCGTAAACCGTAATTGCATAACCCATAAATTGCAAAACAAAAGAAGCGCAACGACCTATAACCTATATAGACCGTAAATTGCATGAGACCATAAAAAATAGCCTGAGAAACCGTAAATTGCATGAGAAACTGAACATGCATGAGAACCTGAAAAAATTTCAAGAGGACCCCCCCTCCCCTGACAGAACCAGGTGACCGAATCATCCCCCCCAACAGAAAACCCCAGGAGAAGGAGGCAGGCGTGGGAAACGGCTCCCTTGAGCCACCGGGTGGACGAACCCCCCCCCCACCCCTGGCAGAAACAGGCGACCTAAACCCCTCCCCCCACCCCCTGGCAGAAACATCTGAACCCCCCCTCTCGCGGCCAGCCAGCGGGCAGGAGAAGCGGGCCCCCGTGGAGACGGAGGAGTCCTCAAGGTCGAACATCACCCCTGTGGAACAACCAGGGGAAAAGGGGTCAACGAGTGGAGCTGGCGGGGGAGAAACCACCCTCCCCCCAGCATGAATACCGGGAGAGGAGGCGGGGTGGCCGAAACAACATCGGGAGAGAGGAGCGGACCAGCCCCCCCTCCAGTCGGCAGGCGATAGAACCCCCCCCCCATCCCCCAGGAGGATGCGGGCGGGAGAGCCCGCAGCTGCCACCTCCCTCCCCTAGCAATCTGGTAACAGAGCCAGAGGAAAAACAAACACTCCAGGACAGGTACAGTCTACAGCATAGACCTGCATTCAGAACACCAAACTGTCCAAAAGGTTTTACTGTTAGGGCCGGTTCACGCTGCGGGCGATGCGAGGCGACACGACTTGCCTCGCCGCGATCTGACAAGTCGCCCCCGTTCTGTACAATGGAACCGTTCTGAGAGGAGCGACTCGAGTCGCTCCGACTCAGAAAAAAGGTTCCTGTACTACTTTTGGGCGACCTCGGGGCGACTTGCATTGACTTCTATACAGAAGTAATTTGCAAGTCGCTGCTGAGGTCGCGGCAGGTCGCGGCGAGGCAAGTCGGTGTCGCCTCGCATCGCCCGCAGTGTGAACCGGCCCTTACTATTTCATGTTTTATTTCCATACAGTGATTTGCCTTTCTCATCGTATCTATTGAATACACTGGAGATGCTACAATGTTCAACATCATTGCTACCCTTCACGCGGGAGTATTCCTTTGCTCCTGTGTACAGTGTGTCCCCATTTGGGGTACACAGAGCAAAGGGTTGACCTCCCTTAATATCTCTGGTCTGTCATGTTGATCCTACGATTTTAATGACATCGTACTCTGTTTATTATATGTTTTATGGCAATTTGTAATTTTGCTACCATATCTTGTATTGTTACGGATACTTTGCGAATGTAACTTTCTTATCCTGTAATTTGCATATTTCCGTCAAATAAATATTATTGAAATAAAACTCCACTATGGCGAAGACCAAAGAGCTGTCAAAGGACACCAGAAACAAAATTGTAGACCTGCAACAGGCTGGCAAGACTGAATCTGCAATAGGCAAGCAGCTTGGTGTGAACAAATCAACTGTGGGAGCAATAATTAGAAAATGAAAGACATACAAGACCACTGATAATCTCCCTCGTTCTTGGGCTCCACGTAACTGCATTGGGGTGATATACCATCTAAGATTTATCTTGTATGTGAGGTCCCATAGGTTTGCCGACTTTGTTGCTAGAAAAGTGGCTCGCAAAGCAGTCTGCCATTGTTGTGAGGAAAATGAGGTACCCAATTATTTTTCCCACTTTAGCAGAGGGGGTAATTTCTCGAAAGCGTCTTTACCGTCTAATAGTGCATAGAAGAGGGAAATGCCCTTGATAGACGATGAAACGTTAGAAAAGTATGCCCAAGCCAAGTAAGTATAGTACGACGTAGGGAGGGGGTTTGAATTAGGCAGTGTGATATTCTAATATAAGTAAAGTATTCCTTAGCAGGGAGCGAATATTTATTCTGCAAGGAGGTGAAAGAGTAAATGAAGTTGCCATCGTATAGGTCAGTGATGTGTGAAATACCCTTATTCTTCCAAGAAGAGAGCTGTATGTCCTTGGTTAGAAGGGTAAGAGTTTCAATGGGGAGGGGAATTGTGCAGGTGGGAGCCGTAGTATGAAAGTGCGTTGCGAAGTAAGAGAATGCCGCTACCGATGCTTTTATGGTTGGTGACAATGAGTTGTCAGATAACTTGATTTTGGGGTTAGAGATTAGCCAGTTATGTAAATTGTTTCCTACCACCTGAGAAGCTTCTATGGCACTCCAGTGGATGTGAGGATCCGGAGTAAACCAGGCCTTGAGTTGAGCCAGAATGGCTGCAAAGTAATAGTCTCTAACTACAATATATCCCAGACCATCTACTTTTCTATGTTTCATGAGTATGCGTCGCGCTACTCTAGATTTCTTACCTTGCCATATAAATTTGTGAATTATTGCCTGAATCTGCCTGAAGAAGGAAGTTGGTATAGGTATGGGTAGTGCGCGGAACAAGTATAGCAGTTGGGGAAGCTTGAGCATTTTTGAATGCTGCAAGTCTGCCTGAGTTGGACAGTGTAAGTTTGGAGATATTCGCTAGGTCATTAGAAAGTGTGGTGAGGAACGGAATGAAATTTGATTTGTATAAATCTTTGGTAGTGCTTGTCAGGTTAATGCCCAGATACGTGATTGAATTCATAGACCATGTATAGGGGTATTGGTCGCTCAGATGTTGTTGCTGTTCAGGAGATATCGCTAAGGGCAGTATGTAGGACTTGGACACATTAATTTTATAGTAAGATACACAACCAAATTCATCTAACAAATTTTGTACCGAAGCCAGGGAAGAAGGGTTGGACAATGAAAGGATCACATCATTGGCAAAAAGACAAATTTTATGTTCACTATCTCCAATGGGAATACCTGAGATGTTTGAATGAGATCTGACTTTAGTTGCAAGGGGTTCAATTAGTAAATCAAAGATTAAGGGGGAGAGGGGGCAACCTTGGCAAGTACCATTAGATATATTAAATTCAGTAGATAACATGGAAGAGCAGTATACTTGCGCTGATGGGGAGGAGTAAAGGGCCAAGATTGCCAAGAGAATATGGCCTCGGAATCCAAATTTTTCCAACGTTTGTTGAAGATCTTGCCAGTGAACCCTGTCGAATGCCTTCTCCGCATCCAAAGGTAGAAGCAGAGAAGGCATTCGATGGGTCACCGTGTAGTGGATGATATTGATCATTCGGCGAGTCGCATCAGACATTTAGCGCCCTTTAATAAAACCGGATTGATCAGGGTGTATCAATAGCGGCATTAAGTCGTTAAGCCTATTTGCTATTACTTTTGCATACAATTTTACGTCATGATTGAGCAAGGAGATAGGTCTGAAATTTTGGGTCGATGTGGGTTCCTTCCCTGGCTTTGGTATTGTGACAATTAATGCTTTCAACATTTCCTGGGGGAAAGAGGCTGAGGAGGCAGCAGAATTAAACATTAGGGTGATGTATTTGGTGAGAATATAATCAAATTATTTGTAATACTCTCCCACAAACCATCAGGGCCTGGTGCTTTGTTGGCGGGTAGCAATTGGATAGCCCTTTTAATTTCTGTCTGTGTGAAAGGTGTATTTAGGTCTTCTAACTGAAGAGGGGTTAAACTAGGCAGATCAATTGAATCCAGAAATGTTTTAATTTGCGCTGACGAGGGTTGGGGTTGAGTCGGATCATCTTTCAAGTTGTAAAGTGAGCTGTAGTATGCACTAAAGGCATTGGCAATGGCTTGTGGATTGGTCAATTTAGTGTTAGTATGAGGATGATAGATAAAGGGCGGTTGGGTTTTGATGGAATACCCTTTTATCTGATGGGAGAGAAATCTACCGGGCTTATTGTTCTCAGCATATAACTTCCTTTTAAGTCGCCTTTGGTACTTGTCATGAGATTCTAAGAGCAGGGATCTAAGGTCCATTCTGAGAGCAATAAGTCGTGATTTAAGCGTTGGTGTAGGATTTTGCTTGTTAAGGAAATCAGTGGATTGTATGTCTGCTAGCAATTTGTTCATTCGCTGCCTCCTCTGCCTCTTATCCTGAGCACCCAGTTGTATAAAGAGTCCGCGCATAAACGCCTTATGCGCGGACCATAAAACAGCCGGATCATTAACTGAGTTCTCGTTATGTTCGAAAAAAGACTTTAGATTGTCCACTAGAGTTTGGGTATATGGTTGAGATTGCATAATCATGGTGTTCAACTTCCAAAGGTAAGTCGGAGCACTTCTGGCAGTGTCCTCTACAATTATACTTACAGGGGAGTGGTCAGACCAAGATGTCAGATGTATAGTAGAATTAGAGATTTTTTGTAAAGTCCATTGGTCTGTGAGGAAGAGGTCAATTCGGGAATACGAATTGTGGCAGGGGGAAAAAAAAGTGAAGTCCTTTTCATCTGCATGGGTGCATCTCCATACATCATAAAGGCCCAGGTCATGTAGAAGAGAGTTTAATTCTGGACGACCTCTTTTGGAGTGAGAAGTGGAGTCTAATTCTGGATCAGGGGTACAGTTAAAGTCGCCACACCAAATAGTTGCGCCTTGTTGCAGTGAACTTTTTTGTGTGGTTTCCGAAGAAATCGGATTTGGTGGGTGTTTGGGACATAGACATTGACGATGGTATAGGGTGCGTTGTTGATATGGCATTTTAAAATTAAGTAGTGACCTCCAGGATCTGAAAGACATTGATCTTGTTGAAAGGTGCGTCTCCTGAGCACAAATTATGTCGCATTGAGAATGCTTGGCCAAGGCCCAAAGGGAGGCTCTTTTTGCAGAATGATTCAATCCCTTAGTGTTAATAGTGCCAATTTTTTATAGTCATGGTGTGTGGTGGGATACAGCAGAGACGAGTAAAGGTACCTTTTGTGTTATGCAGCAGGTCAGATGTCAATAGACTCTCGTATAGTTGAATAATATTCGAAGAAGACAGTGCCATTGAAAGGAGGGTTTTCAAAAGGTTTCTTGCGGGGTCTAATGAGAGCGACGACAGCATGTTCTGGGAAAGAAGTCTTGCGCAGATCCGGAGTACCTGTAAGGAGAGAGGAAGAGAAAAAAAAAGGGGAGGGGGGAGAGGAGGGGGAGAAAACACTGGTCACAAAAGGAAGCTGTGCGGGTGGGGGGGGGGGGGGGGTCGTGGACCCTAAGGGTGATTGATGAGGCAAGATTGCTCCCAAGCAGGAAGTATGTTTCCACTAGGGAAACGGTAGTACAGGAATGAAAAACAAAACAAAAAATAAGAACAAACACTAACAGTGTTCAGGGTGTAAACCCGACACAACGGTGTCTAGGGACCCTGGACGGGGGTAAAAGTCCAGTGAAACCGAGCATGAGCAGGGATCACATTCACAGAGTATAACCATGTAGACGAGCCTCAGCCAGTCAAGTAGATGGAGTGTGACCGTGACCCCTTGGAGGCAGGGGGTGCGGCGACTTGGCTCCCATGTTACTTTGATCCATAGGTACTAGGTCGTTGTTGGATGGGACAATATTCCAGTCCTGCAACATCCGCAAACCTTGTTGTACTGAGGTTATGACATGTTTGGAACCCGCGTGAGTGATGGAGAGTTTGGCAGGTGCAATCCACTGATATTGGATTTGGTTGTTACGCAGGGTTTTAGTGATGTTGTTGAGTTGTCTGCGTTTGCCCAGGGTATGCTGGGGTAAATCGGCAAAAATTTGTAGGTGAGCATATGGGTCAGGGAGTGTTGGTAACGCTCTCACCTTCTGCATGAACTGTTCTTTAATGTGAAAAAAGTGTACCCTGAGGATAACATCTCTGGGTACAGGTTTTGGCAATCTATGAGTCCGATCTACAAGTAGCTCCATATTTTTCACTTCAGGCAGCATTGACTTTGAGACCTTTTGCAAAGGCAGGCAGATCAGTGTTTTGTACTGACTCAGGCACCCCTCTGATCTTAAAGTTATTGCGCCTTGCCCTGTCCTCTAAATTTTCTAACTTGTCAGTCAGCCATTTAGTTTCTTGTGCCTGTGCTTGATGTGAGTCGATTAGGTCATTAACAGTGGCAGTCATGGCATCCATGTTAGTTTCTAAGTGAGTGACCCATGTTATCCATTATTCCCAATTTATTGTCGAAGCCTTGCATGAATGAGAGCATATCCGATTGTAAGGAGCTTCGGAGTGATATAAGCATCTCCTTAAGGGTAGTGTCTATAACAGTCTGTCCTATGGTGGGGAAGGAGGTAATGGCATCTGGCTGGGGACCAGGCAATGGTGTGGAGAAGGGGTGCTCTCCTGAGTTACAGCCATCTCTGCCTAGCTCTGATGCATCCAGTCTCATTTTGCTCTTAACTGGGCTGTGGGTAGTCGGAGTCCCGGGAGGGGAACGGAGTGGGTCACCTTTGTTGGATGCACTTACCAGTGCTGTAGGCGAAGTGCTGGAGTTAGTGCTTCTGTGAGGGGAGGATGCGGCCTCTGCATATGTAATGCTCCCGGACGGAGCGGCTCCATCTTGGCCTCGCCGTGCTGACTGCTGATGCATAAAAGCCGTCAGCTTACAAGGCGGCCTGGAGTCTTTTCGCTTCAGCGACATCCTCCCGATGTAGAGTGGGAAGTTATGCCGTCACCATGGTCTCGGTATGGGCTGAGGTGTGCGGGAAGTCGCTTAACGCCGCTGTGGATGTGGAGAGCTCAGGTCTCAGGCAGCCATTCCAGTCACGCGCCGGCCACGCCCCCCACCATAGTGGAGTTTTGAGTGTGACTGTTTTAGGTTGTGGATAGTTGTCTTTTATACTGATATCAAGTTCAAACAGGTGCCATTAATACAGGTTAATGAGTAGAGGACAGAGGAGCCTCTTAAAGAAGAAGATACAGGTCAGTGAGAGCCAGAAATCTTGCTTGTTTGTAGGTGACCAAATACTTATATTCCACCATAATTTGCAAATAAATTCTTTCAAAAATCAGACAATGTGATTTTGTCTCTTATAGTTGAGTTATACCTACGATGACAATTACAGGCCTCTCGCATCCTTTTAAGTGGGACAACTTGCACAATTGGTGGCTGACTAAATGCTTTTTTGCCCCATTGTGGACCATTCAAGTCGGTTGTGACTGTTCTCAAAAATAAGGAACAATGGTCTGGCAATTACTTGAGTTCCTTAAGGACCCTCAGGTGCAAGCCATCTGGTCCCAGTGACTTATTAATGTTAAGTTTTTCAAGTCTATTCCTAATTCTATGCTCTGTTAGGCATGAGGGTGCTTCCTGTGACAAGTCATGAGGATAAATATTGCAGTCTTGGTTACTTAAGTCCCCCGTTTTTCCCCGTGAAGACTGAGGAGAGGAATAAATTCAAATACCTTTGCCATCTCTGTCTTTTGTAACCAGATTCACTTCATCATTCTTTATGGGGCCAATATGATCCGACTTCCCTCTTTTACTATTTATAAACTTAAAGAATTTCTTGGCATTTTTTTACTCTCCTCCGCTATGTGCAACATTCCGTGATACTTTATCTTCTTGAAGAAGTTATATAATTCTCTCCTTTGTATCAACTGACATCTCTTGTGTTGGAGCCATGATTCATATCAATCAGGTTGGTGCAACAGCTCCAATTTGCAAATGACTACAGTTTTTCTTTCTTTTTAAAAAATTTTTTTTTTAAGACTTTCTTAAAGCCAGAAGGTTGGAATGTTAAATAGAAATAGTTTTGGGGCATGTCTGTGATTAGTTTTTTTCTACACAATATAAACAATTGAATGAACATTTTCCAAGAGTGGTTATTCCATGCTTTTTGCCAGGGGTTATACTAAAGCCTTCTCATATATTAGCCACACATCCAAAAAGAGAAAACTAACAGACTACAACAAGCAATTCCTTTCAAAAACAGGCAAAAACATTTACATTTTTTCATAATACTACTATTAAGTGCTAAATGAAGAAAATATATTTTGGCACCACATCCCAGTAATTGAATATAGAAAAATAGAAAAACATGGGGGACTTTAACCACTTCCTGCCTGACCTATATCAGAATGACAGCCGAGAAGTGGTTTAGTTATCTCTACTGTG
Source organism: Lithobates pipiens (assembly GCF_037356315.1). NCBI lineage: Eukaryota > Metazoa > Chordata > Amphibia > Anura > Ranidae > Lithobates > Lithobates pipiens. The sequence goes on along the minus strand of NW_027507903.1, from coordinate 376,577,164 downwards.
CATCATATGGCGTCCAGCGGGATAACCTGGGATTGCGCGCCAGTGGGAGGGCAAGCAGCGTGGCAATCAGTGGTTTGGGGTGTCAGTTTGACACATCACCTCTCTGACGGAGGCTTTTTACCATGTGATCATCTGTGTCCAATCAGAGCTGATCACAGTGTAAACAGGAAAAGCCATGTATTGGCTTTTCCTCTACTTTCGCTGACAGACGAGAGGTGATCTGCTGGTCTCCTGACAGGGGGGTCTGCACTGATTTATTATTAGTGCAGCCCCCCCGAGAGCTTTTTCAAACAAGTTGATTATATCTATTTTATACATTTTCTTTCATGAATTATTTATTTAATTTAGATTGATGGACATACTCCTGAAGAAGCTGTGTAAATATTCGGCAAAACATGTCGAATGGAAGCATAATTTTTAATCAATTTGATATATGTATCTGTTGAAAATAACTGTTTTATATAATGGATTTTACTGATTTATAATAATGATTTTATAATTTTGTGTCCATTTGCACCTTTTAAAGTCCCCATTTTTTTTCTATATTTAAATGTTTTCATCTTACAGTTTCTTTCTGTTTTCTGTGTGCTACTCCCTTGCACTTCCAGTTGCAGAGCGTGCACTCAACAAGTAAACAAAAGTCACATGATTACCATAGTCAGCTATAGCTGCACTGGGCATGCGTGCCCCATTAGCCACTTCTAGGATATTGCGCCATGCACAGACAGCTCAAAAGAACAGCAAATGCAAGATCATATGCTCCTCCAAGAAAAGAGTTTTACGGCGGCTCCTGAGGCAGTGCTGTCAACCATTTTCATTGAAGGAGAAGCAGAAACGTGTCTTTTATGCGGTATGCTGTTGGGCTGCCTGTGAGTTTTTGTGAAGGCACCATCCTTCAGGCCTGGTTCACACTAGTACAACTGTGATTTCATCTGACTTCTAATGTGCTTATGTAGTGCAACTGCAGTACAATTTGATACATTTGTTATGTGTTTTTGACACCATCTTCTTACTACTGCAATTTCTGGAGGAGGAAGAGAATAGTTGGGGGGGGGGGGCACTGGAATCACATTTCAAGCATATGTAGATGTGTTTTGATGCATTTTCATGGAAGTCTATGGTGCACAAAATCTTATGGCTTCTGTAGCTGTATTGCATTGATGATTGAAATGAATGTGATTTTCTTTGTCATGTGATTCAATGCATAGTGGCCATAACCCGTTGCAGGACGGCCTTGACTTAATGGGCTTACCGGTTACCTTCTCTCGGCCTGCTCCTTCACTTCTAGGGATTCTCAGGGTTGATACCCAACGACTTGTACACTGACACAGATGAAGTCCTTTAAAAGTGGTTTTATTCTGCAGTTGAACTTTCAATTAACAGTCTCTTAGGAAACAGAGGGCACGGGTGAAGAACTTGGGCACCTTGAACTGCAGGTCTAGCAAAGTCTCTATTTCCACCCAGAGAGTAGCCACTAGCAGCTGGGTACTTCAAAGCTGAACACATCTCTAGCCAGAGATCATGGCAGTCAGCACGTTGACTCAAACTTGAACAAACAACAAAGGGCAAACCGGAACCTTTTTCCTCCATACCTGGAATGTTTCCCATCTCATTTATGGCACTGGAAAAGTGTGCATTCGTCAATGTCCTTCTCAACTCAGTAACCAGGCACTTCTCAGGATGCCACTTGCCGGCCCTCCTCGGAAGAGTCCTCCATCGGTTACTTCCATGAGCTGCCCTGTCCCTCCAAACCGAGAGCGCACCTGGACACTTTGAATCCTCCCTCAGTTACTGCGCCTCGGACCAGCAGGTTCTGAGACTCGGGAATGGACGGATCCCTTGGGTCAGTTAGAGTCAGATCTTTACCTTGGGCATCAACTGTAGTGCTGAAGTAGATAGCGCTTTTTTTTCCGGTCGGCATATTATAATTTTGTCACTGCAGATGTGCCGACCATAGCTCCAGTGTAGCAAACACCCTTGAAATCTGTCATAAAGCTCTGGTGAAAAGGCCCTTTTCCAAAGCGGCTTTGGAATCTTGAGGTAGTTCCAAACATCATCTTCGTACCAAGCCGAATCGCAGTCATAACATCCCTGGGGACATAGGGAAACTCACCGTAACTGGACCCGCCACGTTCAACACTCCCGGAGGTCAACTCCAACCAGTCTGTAACATTTGTACAAGTGGCAGCCACATCATCTCCCCCTGCCCACAACAACTCCTCCGACAGTAGCCCAAAAATGTCCCCATCCTCTAGGTTCGACAGTGTCTCTAGCTCTGAATCTCTGTATTCCTCTGCCGGTAAATAATTAGACAAGGATGTACTCACGGTCAGGCTTATATCTGCAACAACTTCCTTCCGCTGATCAGATCCAGCTGGACTCAGTGGCAAAACTCTGCGCGGCTTCCTTGAAGACTTTGCGCGCTTCACTCTTTCTAGTGGAGTCAGTGGTAGAAGCAGTATCCATCTGTTCCAGAGTGGTTTCCTCCGCAGCCCCCGCAGTGGAAGTAGTAGCATTTCACACCCGGACACTTTGAATCCTCCCTCAGTACTGCACCTCGGACCAGCAGGTTCCGAGACTCGGGAACGGACGGATCCCTACCCCAGACCAGGCAGGTCTATCAGGGGCCACTGACAGGAACATGTGTTGAACACCCCGTGACCGCGATCCCTCACGGGGCTACCCTGGTCCTGGAACCAGACCACACGGGTCTTTTGAACAACTCCGGAACCCCGAACATGTGACCCACCCCCTTTTAAGTACCCCTTCCCAGACTCCTCAGCGGACCCCGGCACTCCCACTGATTGGCTTAGAGAAGAGCGGTACCCAAACCTCCAACCAGACTTGATTCTAGCCTGTCATGTGCACCTCACCGTCCGCATGACCAGGCAGAACTTACAAATACAGCCTGGCCAGACTGGTGTTAAGACTTACCTACACAATTAACCCTCAGAACCTTTACTGTTCTGAGGCCAAAAACTAAATTTACAGGTGTGTGACATTTGATCCCAAATATCATCCGCTACATATGCAACCCAAGTCGCATCTAAAATTGCACCAGCGTGAACCAGGCCTAGATCCTCTCCCAGATATGTGCATTAACCGCTTAACAACCGGCCCAAAGCCGAATGATGGCTACAGGGCGGTTGTTTAACCGTCATATGACGTCCTCCCCAGAATTCCGCTCTCGCGCGCCCCCTGGGGCACGCATTCGAGAGCATCCGTGACCGCCGGGTCCACAGGACAAATGACGGAGTGATCACTTGTAAACAAACGGCTGTTTGTTTACACCAATCTCTATACCGATCGGTACAGCGGAGGGGGAAGAGATCGGTGTCAGCAGCGCTGTGGGCTGCATCTGCAGTGCCCACATCGCTGCTCACTGAAATTTAACCCCTCAATTCCCTGCCATTACTCTGCAATACCCTGCAACACTCTGCAATGCTCTGCAACACCCGCCAATACCCTGCAACACTCTGCAATGCTCTGCAACACCCACCAATACCCTGCAACACTCTGCAATACCCTGCAACACTCTGCAATACCCTGCAACACTCTGCAATACCCTGCAACACTCTGCAATACCCTGCAACACTCTTCAATACCCTGCAACACTCTGCAATGCTCTGCAACTCCCGCCAATACCCTGCAACACTCTGCAATGCTCTGCAACACCCGCCAATACCCTGCAATGCAATACTCTGCAACGCCATACTCTGAGATACCTAGCCATACCCAGCCATAGTCGGTGATACCCTGCAATACCCAGCCATAGACATCCCCCCCCCCCCGCCGCCTCCAGTGCTTCTAACCGACTCGCCAGCTTAGAGGTGAGATGCGGGGTCTTATTGACCCCATATCTCACTGTAAAGAGGACCTGTCATGCCATATTCCTATTACAAGGGATGTTTACATTCCTTGTAATAGGAATAAAAGTGATTAAAAAATTTATTTTTGGGGAACAAAATGTCAAACTAAAATAAATAAAGTAAAATGAACAATAAAAAAAAAATTATTTTTTAAAGCGCCCCTGTCCCCATGTGCTCGCATGCAGAAGCGAACGCATACGTAAGTCCCGCCCACATATGAAAACGGTGTTCAAACCACACATGAGGTATTGCTGCAAACGTTAGAGCGAGAGCAATAATTCTAGCCCTAGACCTCCTCTGTAACTCAAAACATATAACTAGTAAAAAAAATGAAATCGTCGCCTATGGGGATTTTTAAGTAGCGACGTTTGGCGCCATTCCACGAGCGTGTGAAATTTTGAAGAGTGACATGTTGGGTATCTATTTACTCAGCATAACTTCATCTTTCACATTATGCATCGGGAGTAATAGCAGAATGTGTTTTGGGGTGTAATTTGTGGTATGCATATGCTGTGTGTGAGAAATAAACTGATAATATGACAATTTTGTGAAAAAAAAAAATCTTGATTTTGCAAAGAATTGTGGGAAAAAAATGACAACTTCAAAAAACTCATCATGCCTCTTACTAAATACCTTGGAATGTCTTCTTTCCAAAAAGGGGTCATTTGGGGGGTATTTGTACTTTTCTGGCATGTTAGGGTCTCAAGAATTGAAATAGGCTGTCAGTACTTCAGGTGTGATCAATTTTCAGATATTGGCACCATAGCTTGTGGACTCTATAACTTTCACAAAAAAAACAAATAATATCCACCAATTTGTACTTATTTTTTACCAAAGATATGTAGTAGTATAAATTTTGGCCAAAATTTATGAAGAAAAAATTACTAATCTGCTAAATTTTATAAGAGAAACGAAGAAAAATTATTTTTTTTACAGAATTTTCTGTATTTTTTCTTTTATAGCACAAAAAATAAAAAACTGAGAAGTGATTAAATACCACCAAAAGAAAGCTCAATTTATGTGAAAAAAGGACAAAAATTTCATATAGGTCCAGTGTTGCATGACTGAGTAATTGTCATTCAAAATGTGAGAGCACCGAAAGCTGAAAATTGGTCTGGTTATTAAGGGTGTTTAAGTGTCCAGCAGCATGCAATGTAAATGGTGACACCTGCAACAGAAAGGGACACAAAAATTAAGGGTTTGATATCACTTTAAAGTAAACACATTAAAAATCGCATTGCACACTATGCCTGATCATCTTCTTTGCTCTGAGCAACACACAGGGGGTTAGAGCAGGATGAATTACAGCATATCATGGAAAGTTATAAGTGCCAAGTTATGGCTAGGTGTTTAATTTGCAAAAGCTCAAGCATCAAAAAGGTTGTATATTGAAACGGGTCCTGTTTGCCATAAGTCCATAGGTTTAAAGCATACTTTAATGCAAAGGGGAGTCTGCCATGCAAATTTATATTGAGTGCTACATCAGTGAACATCTGGTGCAATCTGTATAATATTTCATTCTTTTAATTTACAGATACAGGGGGCAATTATAGTGTCAAGTTTGTTTGAAATCGTTATTGGCATTGTTGGTTTACCTGGGGCACTGCTCAACTATATTGGACCGCTCACTGTTGCGCCAACAATCTCCCTGATTGGACTTTCGGTGTTTGAAGCTGCAGGACAAAGAGCTGGGACTCACTGGGGCATATCAGTTCTGTAAGTGTTGGATCAAATATCTGTTTCATGTGTTTTTTTTCTTTATGTAATTTAAATACTATGTTTTGGGGCTGTTCTGGCCCAAGGTATATTTATGATCTGTTCATAAACTGGAGTTGAAGGGTAGATGGAAGAACAATTTAACCTCCAAATATCTAGAGGGGGTGGTCCTGGAATTTGAGAACTTCTGTGTTATCTATCTTATGGAAAAAAAAAGTTGATTTCATTCTATAATAAAATCTCAATATTACTGTGAGTTTTCTTGTAGATTAGGATGACACTTTTCTTCAGCGAAAAAAAAAAAATGGTTTGGTATTGTTTATGCCCTGGATGCTGTCACAGAGCACCATAATGTGTTTCTTAAAGTGCATTTTTTTTCTGAAACTCCTTCCCAGTTAACAGATGTAATGATGCTCTTGATAACTTGGAGGAGCCACTTCATTTTGGAAAATGTGTTTTAAAGGAAGCGGGATGACGTATTTTTTATCTTTTTTTTAAGACTGCCACAGAGTGATTAAACTATGAAAAAAAACATAGATTTGTATACTACATGCCAGCCATTTCATAGAATCATGTAAAAAGAAATCTGCTCTATGAAAACCTAAATGGGTCAGGGGTCAAGGGTCAGAGTGAACAAGTTAATGAATATTTCCAAGAAAAAATGGAAAATCTCCTTTAAGCACAGAACCTTCCTTCTAAGAAAAGCAAGATCCAGAAGCACTTATAGCAAAATTATCCCTAATCCTTCCAATCAGTGACTATTTTCTTTCTTAAGGTGTTCATATAGTCCTCTGCCTGGAACACCCCCAATTTATTCATGAAGGTAAAAACCAAAATACGTACCCGAGGCTTATCTTGATCCAGCATGATCAATTTATAGCGGGGGCACATAAAATACCACAGTCAAAACGGGGGGGGGGGACACTAATAACAAAATACGAGAGAAATGTGGTATGCAATGATACCTTTTTATTGTACTAACCTAACACCTAAAAGACACACTTTCAATAGTTTTCCTTTCTTCCTCGTGTATTTCTTCAGACCTGAGAGAGAGGAAAACTTCCAAAAGCCTTTCTTTTTAGTTTAAGGCAATTTCAGAAAACACCAGGGCCGTGTAAATCTCCTATATTAAATATGTCACTAATGAAGACCAATGAACAGATCCTAAGTGTGTGTGTGTGTGTGTGTGTGTGTATGTAAGTAACTATCTAATACTAAGTACCATCAAATTAATAGGTACGATGACTGGCGGGTGTGGAGAGGCGACTCGGTGTACATCTTGCGGCATGTATGCGTTCCTTGATCATCTGATCGAGGGTGAATACTGCTGTGCAAAATGTAAGCACATTTTTTCCCTGGAAGCCCAGGTTCTGAATCTGGGGAAGCAACTGTCAGCACTGAGAGGCCCCTCCACCCTAAATAAGAACCAGGATAGTACACGGCAGGCGCTGGCAGGGGCCAGCACAGAGGTGGGTGGAGACAAGGAGGTGCAGGCAGTAGCAGAGAGTAGATGGGTGACAGTCAGGAAGGGTAGAGGGGCAAGTGCCAGGGAGGCCGATCCAGGGCTGGAGCATCCCAATAAGTACGCTCCATTGAGTGACATTGGTGATCCCAGTCAGGGACCAGCACTGCTGGAGCTGAGAGATTCTCCTAGCTGCCAGGAGAAGAACTCCTCCAGTGAGAGTGGGGGGGGAGAGAAGGGAAAGGAAAGACAGATTCTGGTGGTAGGGGACTCAATTCTTAGGAGGACAGAGAGGCCAATCTGTAACAACAACCTGAAGTGCCGAACTGTATGTTGTCTGCCGGGCGCTCGGGTTCGGCACATCACGGATCTGGTGGACAGATTACTGAGAGGGGCTGGGGAAGACCCAGCTGTCATGGTGCACGTTGGCACCAATGACAAAGTCAGAGGCAGATGGAGTGTCCTAAAGAATGATTTTAGGGACTTGGGAGCTAAGTTGAGGAAAAGGACCTCCAAGGTAGTATTCTCAGGAATACTACCAGTACATCGAGCCACACCAGAAAGGAAGAGGGAGATTAGGGAAGTAAACAAGTGGCTCAAAAGCTGGTGTAGTAAGGAGGGGTTTGGGTTCCTGGAGGACTGGGACGACTTCTCAGTCGACAACCGGTACTATAGAAGGGATGGACTGCACCTAAATGAGGAGGGTGCAGATCAGCTGGGATTGAGGATGGCCAAAAAGTTAGAGGGTTTTTTAAACTAGGTGATGGGGGGGTGGGTTCAGAGATAGAGATAGTCAGCGTGGAGCATATTCCAGAGGGTAATAATAGGGGCATTAGTGGTGGGGTAACCGAAGCACATAAACCCAAGGTAAATATAGTAGCAAGTCCTAGTTGTAATCTTGGAACACCCAAGAGGATAGTGTGTGACCGGTCAAAATATATTAATACATTAAAATGTTTGTTTGCCAATGCCAGAAGTCTGCCAAGCAAAATAGGCGAGTTGGAAGCTCTGGTGCATCAGGAGAGCTATGATGTAATCGGTATTGCTGAAACTTGGCTTCATTCCTCACATGACTGGGCTATTAATATTCCTGGCTATGCACTCTTTCGGAAAGACAGAGTAAAAAGGAAAGGTGGAGGGGTCTGTCTGTATGTGAGAAATAATCTCAAAGCAAGTGAGAAAGAGGACCTGGTGGGCGGAGAGTGTGATGAGTCTGAGGCATTATGGGTAGAACTGCATACAGATGCGCGTAGTTCAAAGTTAATCATTGGAGTTTGTTATAGACCACCCAATGTTAATGAGGAAGTGGAGACTCAGCTCCTTGCACAGATAGAAAGGGCTGCAAGGGCTGGGACAGTGATAATAATGGGGGATTTTAACTACCCAGAAATTGACTGGGGTAATGGCACTGCTGGGACAGTTAAAGGGCAAAAATTTGTAAACCTATTACAGGACAATTTTATGGTACAGTTTATTGAGGCCCCAACTAGGAATGATGCTCTGTTGGACCTGGTAATCTCAAACCATGCAGAACGTATTACTAATGTTCAGATAAAGGAACATCTGGGTAGCAGTGACCATAACATGATTTCATTTGATGTTAGCTGTAAGCAAAAATGACATACGGGAAAGATAAAAACACTTAATTTCAAGAGAGCAAATTTTCCAAGGATGAGGGCTGCTCTCCAGGACTTAGACTGGGAGAGAATATTGGCACCAATGGGCACAGAACAGAAATGGGAATTCTTCAAAAAGCTTGTTTGTGATCTCACGGCAAAGTATATTCCCATGGGCAATAAGTTTAAAAGGTTAAAAATAAAGCCGATGTGGCTCACGGCCAAAGTTAAAAAAGCTATAAACTATAAAAAAAGAGCTTTCAAAAAATATAAAAATGAAGGAACACTACTGTCATTTAAATGTTACAAGGAATTTAACAGAATATGTAAAAAGGAAATCAAGGATGCAAAAATTCAAAATGAAAGACAAATTGCAAAAGACAGTAGGACAAACCCCAAAAAATTCTTCAAATATATTAATAGTAAAAAGGTTAAGTCTGAGCATGTAGGCCCTTTGCAAAATAATCTGGAGTGGGTGACTGGGGACAAAGAGAAGGCTAACTTATTAAATACTTTCTTCAGCTCTGTGTATACAAAGGAGCATGGGGGAGCTCATGTCCACAATGGGGGTGGTACTGACGCAGCCCCTAATCCACAATGGCTCATAAGTGATATGGTCCAGAAATATTTGGACAGAATAAAGGTGGAGAAAGCACCTGGACCTGATGGCATCCACCCACGGATCCTAAAAGAATTGAGCTCTGTAATTTCAAAGCCATTGTATCTAATTTTTAGGGACTCATTAATGACAGGAATAGTACCACTGGATTGGCGCAGGGCCAATGTGGTGCCTATATTTAAAAAGGGAACAAAGTCCTTACCAAGTAATTATAGACCCGTTCGTTTAACTTCTATAGTTGGGAAGATACTGGAGGGACTAATAAAAGACCACATAGATGAGTTCTTGCAGGAAAAAAATATTTTGAGCAACAGACAGCATGGATTCATGAAAGACAGGAGTTGTCAGACAAACCTGATTTCTTTTTATGAGGTGGTAAGTAAAACCTTGGACAGAGGGGTGGCGGTGGATGTGATATATTTGGATTTTGCAAAAGCATTCGATACTGTTCCGCACACACGGCTCATGTGTAAGGTAAAGTCTACAGGTTTGGAAACATCAGTTTGTAGATGGATAGAAAACTGGCTAAAAGACAGAATTCAGAGAGTAGTGGTTAATGATTCTTACTCTGAATGGTCTAAGGTTATGAGTGGTGTACCCCAAGGTTCAGTGCTGGGACCCTTACTTTTTAATATCTTTATAAATGATATTGGGTCTGGGATCAAGAGTAACATTTCCGTCTTTGCAGATGACACCAAGCTATGTGGTGCAATAACGTCCTTACAGGATGTCACCAATTTACAAGCAGACCTCAATGCTCTGTCTAATTGGGCGACTATGTGGCAGATGAGGTTTAATGTTGAGAAATGTAAGGTTATGCACTTGGGGGCTAAGAATATGCATGCATCATACACGCTAGGGGGAGTACAACTGGGGGAATCCATAGTGGAGAAGGATCTGGGGGTTTTGGTAGATCATAAGCTCAATAATAGCATGCAATGCCAAGCTGCGGTTTCCAAAGCGAGCAAAGTCCTTTCTTGTATTAAGAGAGGTATGTACTCCAGAGAGAGAGATATCATTTTGCCCCTGTTCAAATCATTAGTAAGACCTCATCTGGAATATGCCGTTCAGTTTTGGGCACCAGTTCTCAAAAAGGATATCGGGGAACTGGAGAAAGTGCAGAGAAGGGCAACCAAACTGATAAGAGGCATGGAGCAACTCAGCTATGAGGAAAGATTAGAGGAACTGAATTTATTCACTCTTGATAAGAGGAGATTAAGGGGGGATTTGATCAACATGTACAAATATATAAGGGGTCCATATAGGGAACTTGGTGTCGAGTTATTCACTTTAAAGTCAACAAAGAGGACAAGGGGGCATTCTTTAAGTCTAGAGGAGAAGAGATTTCATCTCCAAATACGGAAAGGTTTCTTCACAGTAAGAGCTGTGAAAATGTGGAATAGACTCCCTGCAGAGGTGGTTATGGCCAGCTCAGTGGATTGCTTTAAGAAAGGCCTGGATTATTTCTTAAGTGTACGTAATATAACTGGGTACTAAAATTTATAGGTAAAGTTGATCCGGGGAAAATCCGATTGCCTCTCGGGGGATCAGGAAGGAATTTTTTCCCCTGCTTTAGCAAATTGGATCATGCTCTGCTGGGGTTTTTTTGCCTTCCTCTGGATCAACTGTGGGTATAGAATTGGGTATATGGGCTGGTATATGTATGTGTGTATATGTGTATATATATATGTATAGTATATTTTATTTTGTTTGTTTTTGTTTTATTTTTTTTTTGGTTGAACTGGATGGACTTGTGTCTTTTTTCAACCTGACTAACTATGTAACTATGTACCAATTTTACACAGCCACCTATAATAACAGGTATTTTTTTCCAGCCACCTATTACTTTTTCTTGCATTGGTACCAGTTTACACAGAAAGAATCCCCAGCATTGGTGCCAGTGTATGCAATAATAACCCCAACTTTATTGCCAGTATACGCAATAACCTTAGTATTGGTGGCAATTCACGCAGTAAGAGCCTTAGTATTGGTGCCAGTTTACGCAGTAACAGTCGCTAGTATTGGTGCCAGTTTACAGAGTAATAACCCCTAGTATTGGTGCCAGTTTATGCAGTAATAGCCTCTAGTATTGGTACCAGTTTACGCAGTAATAACTGACAAAAACCATTATTGACAGATGCAGAAAGATGGAAATTACTTCTGTGCTTTCCTCAGAAAGGATTTGTTACAGATGGGGCTTCCCCTTTAAACTGATCATCCCACACAATGGCACTACTTACATTGCCATTACTACCCCAGAGGGGAAAGATATCATTATTAAATTGAGTCTATTGGATCGGAGCAATTTACCATGTACTCCCTCTACTCCATGCCCAGTACCTATTTGGAGCTCCCCATCCCCACGTGGAGACAGACGCAGAACTAGGCATGAAGCAGGACATTGAAACCCTAATTAACCAAGACTCTTCATAAAGAGACCCCAATGTTTTTCTTGCATTGTCAGAATTATCCAAATTATTACCAACTGCTCACTTTGGTTTAATATTCTTACCTGTAGGAATAGAACATATCCTTGAATTGAGGATATACTTATATTTTTACTGTCACCTTTAGTCCTAATTGAGAACTGCATGTTCTCCCTAATTACTTTATTGGAACTACCTACAGTTTATTCTGGTGATATTTTCTGTTTCAATATGTTTATTGGATTTTGGGTAAACAAGAAAATATAACACGCTTATTGAACGCCCTTGCAGGGGCTACAAAACATGTACAGAATTCCAAAGAGCAATATCCTTCACAAATAACACATAACATAGTGAAAGCAGGGGATGGTATCAAAAACTGACTACTGCATGAGGTGTTCTATCCCCAATTTCTCCAGCAACCCCCCTCCCTGGGAGGCAGCAGTAAGAGGTAGGAAAGTGAGAGACTAGAAAAAAAAGTGTAAAGAGCTAAAAGGCAAGAGAAGGGAGGTCGGAGATATGAGTGAGGGGAAAGGGACGGGGAATCTCGGACGCGGACGCCCCACCGAGGGGAGTCAGACCAGGCCCAGACAGGACGCTTGGAGTGTAGGTAACTCATAAGAGATCCATGGATCCCAGATTTTGAAGAATTTGGTGTGTGAATCATGCACAATGCTGGACATGCGTTCCTGAAGTAGCATAGCAGTCATACGTGTCTTCACCCCTTGGAAATCTACTCGTTGGGTCTTCCAGGCTTGGGCTATAGTCTGCTTGGTGGTGGCCAGCTTTTGCTGAGGAATGTGCAAACCAGGTATTGGACAATGTAGTAGGGCTAGCCTGGCGTCCCTTCAGACTGTTAGATGGAAGAGTGTCTGCAGCAAACCAAAAACCCTAGACCAGAACCCCACCAGTCCTGGGCAGGACCACCAGGTGTGTATGACATCACCCCACTGTCGGCAGTTGCAAAAGCATCTGTCAGTACTTCCTGGGAAGGCCTGAGCTGTGCGAGCCAGAACCCAGTACCATTGGAATAGTACCTTGTATGCTGCTTCTAGGGTATTTGTATTGGACGAACATTTGGCTACCATTCTCCAGGCCTTACTCCAGTCTTCCAAGTCTATTGGGGCATGGAGGTCCCTTTCCCATTGAGCCATATAAGAGAGGAGTGTTGATGGCGGGCGTCCATTCAAGGAGGCCAGGGCACCCAGGGGCATGCTGACATGCGTGTTCAAAAAAGGTCTATTGAAATGGGTAAGTGAACGTGCGACGCAAGGCATTAATCCAGTGTTTCAGTTGAATGAAGAGATAATGCTCACTAGCCGGCGCACCATGCATTTCTCGAATAGTCTCCCAGGAGGGGAAAGAGCGGGAGGAAAGAAAGTTTTGAACCCGTGGGTAGCCATGTGAGGGACACCAAGAGAATGCCTGGGGGGAAAAGAGGTTTGTGAGTGATGGGGAGCAGGGGTAGAAAGGGGGACATCAAGTTACCAGAGAAGCGGACTGAGTCCCAAATCTGCAGACCATGTAGATGCATGGGGCTCAAGGGGGGGGGGCGTCATTTTATGGGGAAGCCAGAGCAGGGCTTGGGGTGAACACGAGTCACAATTGGGCACTTCAAGAAGCACCCACAAAGGAACATCCGTGGTCACGTGGAGCATGGACAACGGGGAAATCTGCGCCGCTGTGTAGTACTTAAATATATTGGGGACCCCCAGGCCTCCCTGAAATCTATGGGTGTAAAGAGTGGCTCTATGTACTCTAGGGTGTTTATGCGCCCAGATAAATTGGAGGATCCTGTTCTGCAAAAATCGAAGGAAGAAAGTGGGCACTTGGACAGGCAGAGTGCGAAAATAGTAAAGGACTTTGGGCAGGATTGTCATTTTAGCTGCCGAGATCCTTCCTATCCATGAAAGGGTGGGAAATTGCCATGCATGCATAAGGGTGGTCACTGTACGCAGCAGGGGGTAGTAATTGATTGAGAACAGGGAGGAATAGGCAGCCGTTAATTTGATGCCTAAATATTAGATCGAGTGTGATGCCCAACGATACGGGAAATGGTCTTGGATGGGCTGCACCAAATCCATAGGAAGGTTGACATTCAGCGCCGTGGTCTTGTAAGGGTTAATTTGAAGGCCAGAGAAGGCTGAGAATCAATCTAATACAAGTTGCAGGTTGGGCATGGAGATGAGTGGGTTTGACAGAGTCAAAAGCGCATTGTCTGCAAAAAAATTTGCCTTATACTGGGTTCCAGCGTAGGGGACTCCTGTAATGTCACCGTTGGCCCTGATCACCGCCGCCAACGGCTCTAGTGCCAAGATAAAGAGCGCTGGGGACAGGGGACAGCCTTGGCTAGTTCCCTGAAATATGGGGAATGAGCCAGAGAGGAAGCCCACATATTTTACTGACGGTGCGGAATAGAGGGCTTGGATCCACGATAAATAGTGTGTCCCAAATCCCCATCTGGTCAGAACATATTGGAGGTAGTCCCAAGAAAGCGAATGAAACACTTTGTAAATATGCAGTGAGAGCAAAAAGCCCGGGATTTTACGCTGGCAGAGGATAGGAAGGAGGTGGATTACTTTGCGGACATTATCCCCTGCTTGACGACCGAGCACAAAACCCACCTGGTCCCTGTGAATGAGGGCCTAAAGGTACCATGATTTTCGCCAGGACTTTCAGGTCAACATTCACCAGGGAAATGGGACGGAAAGATTGTGGGTCTGTGGCCTCCGCGGATGACTTGGGAATCATGAAAATGTGAGCCTTAAGCAAGTCTGGTGAGGGCCGCGTACCCTCACGCCATGAGTTGAAATAAGAAGTTAGGTGGGGTGTGAGCAGGGGTGCAAATGTTTTATAATACAGACCGCTAAAGCTGTCTGGGCCTGGGGCCTTGGACGGCTTAAGGGACTTGAGAGCTTGGGCAACCTCCTGCTCAGAGATAGGGGCATTCAAGTTGTCTTGGGCCTCCGAGGACAGCGGAGGAAAACTATACGTTTGGAAGAAGCTCTCGGCCTTGTCCCGGTCAAAGGCTGGTCTACTGTATAGTGATGAGAGGAAGGAGGCAAAGCCGGCCACTATCTTGGATGGATTCGAAGTGAATCCCCCCTCTCACCTGTAGTCGAACTAGCTTGCTTGGGCGCCCAACCGAGTTAAGTTTCCTAGCCAGCATAGGACCAGGTTTGTTTGCGCTACTATAAAATGTATACTTGGTCCAGCGCAAGGCCTTTTCAGCCTGAGTGGAGGAGAGCAAGTCCAACTCAGTCACCAGGTTGTCACAAGCCTTTCTATTGGCCACCATTGGGTGTGCTTTCCAGGTCGCATCTGCTACTTCTAGCAAGGAGGTCAATTCCCATATCCGTTGCTCTCTGGCTCATTTCTTACAGGAAGCGATCTGAATCAAATGTCCCCTGACCATCGCCTTGTGGGCTTTCCACAAGGAGACCAGAGATTCCACCGAGCCCGCATTTTCCGTGAAGTAAGTTTGGATGTGTTTTTTTTTTACTACCTGAGTATATGTATCCTGCGTAGTCAAGAGGGATTAGTTTATCCACCAGAGATGGGCCGGGCGGGATAATCCTGCTAGGGTGATTCCAAGAACCAGGGGGTCATGGTCAGACCACGGGGAGGTAGAAATAATAATCTTATGTACCAATGGCAGAGAGCTGAGTTGCAGAAACACATGATCTATTCTACAAAAACTCTGTTGGGGGTTAGAAAAGAAGGTGAATTCCCAAAAAGTCAGGTGCTGCTCGCGCCACACGCCCACCAAGCCATATGATTGGAAAAGAGTGCACAGCGCTTGTTCTTGAGAGGCATCGTGGAATGGAGGCACTTCCCTGGAGCTACGTCTGTCAAGAGTAGAATTGAAGACAGAGTTTGAGTCTCCCATCATAATTGGCAGACCCTTTTGATGCCTGGTTATCACTTGAAGCAGATGTGAGAAGAACCTCTGCTGAAATGAGTTAGGGTGGTAATACCCAACTAAAGTGACCTCTTGATCCCACAGGGTGCCCTGCGAAAGTAAAAATCTGATTACGCCGAAATACCATCAGCACCCCTCTGTGCTTTCTAGAAGCAGAGTGTTATGGTTATGCAGTAATCTTCCTCTGTTTGTTTACCTCTCCTCATGTATTCAGACTAAGAGGCCAGCCACTTCCACCTGGTGGTTTTTATAACCTCTCCTCTTAGCATGGCTCCACCCCAGGCCCTATCAGGGAACCCTATATTAAACTGTGCACTGCAAGCCAGCGGTGCTAATCAACCATTGTGTATCCATTGTGTGTTTGGCTTCCTGTCTCCTGCTTGCTGTGTGCTCTGTTTGTCTGTTACCGACCTTGGCGTGTTCTCAATGATTCCTGTCTGCTTTTGACCTTGACCTTTTGGCATGTCCCCGACCATCCCTGTCTGCCTGTGACCCTGAACCTTTGCCGTGTACTCTGTTGTTTCTGTCTGCTAGTTGCCCTGACCTCTGCCTTATGCCCTTACTACCCTTGTCATCCCAGCCTGCTGCTTCCTTCTCCTGTAGTCTGCGAATGTGAGCTGTGGGACCCTAGGGGCTGAGACCTGAGCCAGACTGCAGTGTCCCTCCTCACCACTGGAGGCTCTGGTGAACAACTGCTGGCTCTTAGACTCCGCGCCCTGAGGAATCTATGCTCCATCTCCTACTGGGATCTGTGTTAGAGATCCAGTAGACCTGTGTCCTGAACCTCCCTGGGAACAATCCGCAGCAGTCAGTCCTAAGGTCTACTACCTAGCAGTGTACTTCCGACTCCTACGGAGTGCATCTGTCACCTGGTCTCAGGTAACCTGACACAGAGGCAGCGTAAAATACTGGGTAATGGGAGGACAAATATTTGGGAGATGAGGATTGGGAGAACCTGGTTTCCTGCAGACAGACCACATCTATTGATTGAGATTTTAAGTGGCGGAAGACCTCTGATCGTTTGATGGGGGAATTAAACCCATGGATATTCTGCGAGAATATTTTCAACATATTTTGAGCTATCTTGGGGGGGGGGGGGACACGATTCATATGATTGAGAGGTCAAATGGGCCAGGTACTTACCCTGATCATGTGGTGAGGCAGTCTGAGCCCGAGTGGGGGGGGGGGGGTGAGAGAGAGGGAGCAAAGAGAAGAGAGGGAGGAACAAGAGAAGAGAAAAAAACATGGTATTTAGTACACATAGTCCCACGCTTGGTGGGCATTGCATCCTGACGATAGGACACTTGGGGGGGGGTGCACCTAAAAGTTCTTGACATAGGCTCCTAGAGAAGCTGCAGTGTTGCTCCGCCCTTGGCAAGCGAATGCGAGGCGAAAGGGGAAACCCCAAGCGTACTTTAATATGGCGTTCCATCAGGGCTGAGGTTATGGTTTCAGTTGTCGCCTCTTTTGCACTGTAGTGGGAGCCAGGTCTGTTAAAAGTTGGTACTTGTGACCTTGGAAGCATAGATCGGGCTTCTTTAAGGAGGGTTTCCTTAGTGCTAAAATAAGTAAACTTAATTATAATGTCCCGTGGGGGGCCCCTTTCTTTCCTTGGCCCCAGAGCCCGATGGATACAGTCAAACTCCATACGCTCTATGGGGATGCCTGGGACTAGTTCCTGAAACAGGGCTGTGACAATGGAGGTTAGATCCTTAATAGTTTCGGGGAGTCCCTGCAGTTGGGGGTTCCCCCATTTGGACCTGTTCTCATAGTCCTCTAGTTTCAGGAGGGCAGCGTCCAGCTCCCCGCGGAGGTCCTGCAGGTCCTGTTCATGGTGGTCTATCACTGTCACCGCAGCATCCATTCTGTCCTCTAGAGCATTTGTGCGGCTGCCCAGCTCATGGATCTCCTTCGTTAAGTGTGTGGCCAACTTGGAGGTGGCAGCAGACAGTTCACCCTGCAGCATGGTTTTAAAACGTGCCAGCAGGTCAGCATCTCTCAATGCCGCCGTTATGTAGGGCTGCTGGGCTCCCTGCAGGCTCTCCGCGTCGGAACAGGCCTCAAGCTCACCTGATAGTGGTGGGGGTGAGGGCTCCATGTCCGAGGCCTGTGTATCAGGCGGGCCGTCCGGTGGGAAGGCCGCGAGGCTTGTGTATGCGGCTTGTCTCCTTGTGGAGCTCTTGGCTGTGCCCGATCTGTGCCCCATACGATCCGCAGTGATTCCAGTGGATGTTGTGCCCATAAATTCGTGCAGGAGCGGCGGCATCACTGCCAGCGTGGATGGAGGTGGAGGAGCGCGATTAGCTTGCGGCCATCTTAGTGCGCTGCTCGCGAGCCACCTCCCCCTTCTGGTGATATTTTATACATTTTAAAATATATATTTAGGTTTGCCTATTCTTTTCAGTGGGTGTCTATATTCACCTTTGAACAGAGAACAAATGTGGAAATTTACTGACAATTAAAATCCTAATCCAGACAAGCAGATTCTCCTCACTGACATTGTTGGAGCTAGCGAAATTTAATTTAGTGAATTTCTGTTTCTGTTTGCAAACTTTAACCAAGGGTAATTCTGAGCTAAGTATATACAGTAATACCTCGGTTTATGAGTAATGTGATATACGAGCTTTGTAAAAAGACTAGCAACATTTTTATTATTTTTTGTCTTGATATGCGAGCGCTGTCTTGATATACAAGTGGTAGTTTCCTGTAAAAACAAAAGAATTACACTCTCAATGTTAAGTAGACATGGGCGCCGTCAATAAATTTGTTTCCTTCCATTCCGGTTCATGTTAGAATTAATTCGTACTTCGTATTTCGTGTCCGAAATTCAATTTCAATTCGTACGAAATACGAATTGTCGTTTGGTTCGTTAATTTGTACGAAGTTCTTTACAATGAATTTAAAGGAAAAAATATATACCTCAATATGATATGTCCAAATTTCGTTACTACGGAAACAACACGTGACTTGGTTGACCAATCAGAGGTTTTCTTCTGCTGCTGAGGCCTACGGGGCAGGCCCGATCATGTGACTTCCCTTTGTGGATTAGTGTAGTGGAGCAGATCACACGATTATTTGTATGTGCATCTGAGTGAATATCTTTGCAATCCTTAGTTTTTCATTGTTCATTTTAGTTTATATCAGTTGTAGTTTGCAAGTGTATCATCTTATGCCGCGTACACACGAGCGGACTGTATGGCGTACTTATTCCGTCATACAATCTGACGGACAGTCCGTCATACTTTCGACTGAACGGACTTGACCAGACACGGATGCACAAACAGTCCGTCGAAAGCTTGCGCGATGATGTGTACAGCACGTACGACGGGACTAGAAATAGGAAGTCGAATACACAGCAAAGCACCCTTCCGCCGTGTAAATCCTTTCTGGGCATGCGCCATTCTTAGTCTGTCGAACTAGCCTACTGACGAGCGGATTGTCCGCTGAAACCAAAGTACGACGGACAGAATTTCAAAAATCCGAAATACTTAGTACGCCAGACTGCACGCTGAAAAAGTCCGCTGAAGCCCACACACGAGCGGACTGTCCGCTGAAATGTGTTTCGACGGACTAAGTACGCCATACAGTCCGCCCGTGTGTACGCGGCATTAGTGTTTAGTTTCTGGTTTTATTTGTTTTTTGGTTGGTTTTGAGAGATTTTTTTTTTTTATTTGTTTCATTTAGTTAATATTTTGTTATTTTCTGTTTGTATAATATTTTTTTTTGTACATTTGGTGATTTTGGTGTTAGTTTGCTGCAATCAAAATCATATTTTTTTTTGTCTACATTTTTCTAACTTTTAAAGGAAAAATGACCAGCAAACAAGGCCAAAAAAGCAGTAAGAGTGCTGCTGGGAGAGGGAGAGCTATGAGCCGTGTACATGAGCAGCAGGTGGGACGTTCTGTCTCTGAGCTTAGCTCACCTCCCATAAAGCTGAGGCGACTGGGAGTGAAGACTGCTGGTGGTAAAGAGCCTGGCAAACAGCAGACATTTGCATGTCGCCAGCTGTTCCAGGATTTACCTCCTAGAACCAGCAGCACAATTCATAGCAAAAGTGGTGCTACCACCTCTGCCACTGCTGCTGGTAACATGCTGCCCATTGGTACCTTTTATGGAAGAGGGCAGACCAAAGGGGTTCCCAGTGCACATACATTTGTGCAGCCAAAGCTGGAGATCCTGGCCATGCAGCAGGAAACATGTCAGGAGGCCGAGGCTCATGATGATGTCACCACCACCATTGCTGCCAGTGCCATCACCATCAGCACTACAGGGAGCTTGGCAGTGGTCATCAAGGAGACAGAGTTTACTGCTTCTAATGATCACTGTTTCCTTGGCAATGTGAAAGAGGTGGAAGCAGGCTTTCCTGACATTGTTGTAGACAAATTTAATTTCCAGCCCTCTATCCATGTTGGCACCACCGACAGCCCAGAAAGTATCTCCCCTCAGTCCCCACTACTTTTTTCTCCTAAAAAGACCCCTGCCCAAGTGCTTTCTAAGCCTCCAGCATCAGAATGGGCCAATGCAACCATTAGACCTCAATCCATCACAGCACCCAATATACCTGGGATGTTCAGGTCTCTTCCTTCCGCTCCTGCCGAACCTCAGAAAGAGAGTGTGACCACTGCAGTGGAAGGTATTCCATCAGGCAGTGTCCGAGGTGGTGGCTGCCGTTCCAGCATTTGGCAGCATTTTAAAAGAATTGGTGTCGGTCAGAAGGCCAAATGCAATCACTGTGGCAGGGAGGTCAGCCGGGGCCGAGACATAGGGCATCTCAGTAACAGTGGCATGAACCAGCACATGCATGTTCACCACCATGCAGTGCTGTTAGGGGAGAAAAGTATCATGGCCACTCCTCCAAACACCAAAAGGGGAACCAATAGTGGCACCGCCACAGCCACCATGAGTGCCAGCACCACCAGCCAGTATAAGGCAGAAAAAAATGCTGTTACCATCCCGCATCCAATCCATACCAGCCAGGCCACCCTGGAAGATTTTGGTGGCTTTCAGAGTAAGGGTATGTCTCGGGCACAGGTGCATAAAATAACACGCCTGATTGGCCAGCTCATTGCAGTTGGAGGAGCACCTTTCAACATGGTGGAAGGTGAGCCCTTCAAGCAATTGATGCAGGCTGTTGCACCACAGTACCGTGTGCCATCACGTAAGACCTTCAGCCAAACTGTGGTGCCAGCCTTATACAGGTCTTGTGTCGGGGTGCTCAAGGAGGAGATTGGAAGGGCAGGTGGACAGGCAGTGCACCTGACCACTGACCTGTGGAGTGCGTGTAGTGCCCAGCATGCCTTCCTGTCCCTGACGGCACATTGGTGGCAGGCCAAGGTGTCCCATGATGTAGTTCAAACATCAGGATCCTCGTCAGTAGTTGAGAAACATGGGTAACGTTCCTTCCTCCTGCACGCTGAGGTGCTTGATGAAAAGCACACAGCGCGAAACATCCTGCAAGCCCTGCAGAAAATTTTGTTGCAGTGGTTTGGACAGGCAGACAGCAACTACCGTATTGGCTATGTTGTCACTGATGGAGGCAGCAACATGGTCAAGGCTGTAAGGGATGGCAGCTTTGTGGGTGTGCGCTGCTCAGCCCACCTTCTCCACCAGGTGGTAACTGACAGTTTTCGGTTGGTGGAGACCATTTCTGGCGGCGATGGAAGGCTGTCCAAAGTGGTGGACTCTTGTCGGAAGATGGCTGGCCACTTCCATCGGAGTGTGAGGGACAGCCACCTCCTCAGGGTGGAACAGAGGAAGGCAGGCCTTCCAGAACACGGCCTAAAACAGGATGTGGGGACTAGGTGGAATTCAACCCTAGCAATGCTGGAACGCATTCCTGAGCAGCAGAAGGCTCTCCATGCCATGGCCTGTGATCATAACATTGGCATAGAGAGACCTTTAGGCAGGGAGGACTGGGCCATAATCGGGCAGATTGTGGCAGTCCTCAAACCTTTCCTCTGTCACAGAACACCTAAGCCGCGAGGGTGCCAGCATTGGTCATGTGCTCCCACTCTTCAACCACCTTCAGAGCAAATTGGAGCGGTTCAAGTCAGCTGAGGAACCTTTGCCTGGTGGTGGCTCTCAACCTGATGTGTTGGCTCTGCTAAATACATTTCTGATGGAGTTGGGCAGGCGCACGCAGGAGTTGACCGCTTCTTGCCCAGAACTGATGCTGGCTGCCATGTGTGACCCTCGCATCAAGGGCAAAATGGCTGTGCAGTGTAGTGCTCTGAAAACATGGCGGGACAGACTAATCGACAGGGTGCGTCAGAGGGAAAGGCAGATGGTAAGTCTGGGAGAAGAGGAAGAGGAGGAAAAAGATATTGAAGACCCCCTCTCCCATGCATCATCTACATCTAGTGAAGTGAGCAGAGCTCCTGCCAGCGGAGCATCTTCTGTCTTGGCTAAGGCACTTGACACCCTAATGGGAACCTCCAGCATAGTGCACCCCAAGAAACCCATATCAGCAAAGGAGGTTGTCATGTCCTATTTGTCAGCCCCACCAGTGCACCCCACCACAGATCCAATGTTTTTTTGGCAGGGGAAGAGCGAGTGGCCTGCCCTCGCAGATATTGCCAAGGAGCTACTGTCCTGCCCTCCGACAAGTGTCCAGAGTGAGCGGGTGTTTTCTGTGACGGGAAACATCCTGTCACCCCAAAGATCCCAGTTGTCCCCCCAGCTAATGGAGCAGTTAGCATTTTTGAAAATCAATTTGCCAAAGCTGGGGTACCCCTCCCTCACACTCGCATTCCTTGAACTGACTGTCTGCAGCAGAGATGGCCATTTGGTCTTAGTAGTTGGTCCCTGTCCCTCCTCCACACAATCCCTCCCCTTGCTTTTCATCTACCCCTATTTGCTTGTGACATCATCTGGGATGGACGAGAAGAGAGGAGGTGCCACCAGGGAGGAGCGGAGAGAGAACTTATTACACACGCTTCCTGCGCTACTCTGCATGCTGGCTGGTAAACGCTGTGCCCTGATGTTCCCCAATGTGCCCTGATGTTCCCCAATGTGCTCCAATGTGTCCCAATATGCCCCAATGTGCCCTGATGTGTCCCAATGTGCCCTGATGCTCCCCAATGTGTCCCAATGTGCTCCAATGTGCCCTGATGTGCCCGATGTGCCCTGATGTGCTCTAATATGCCCTGATGTTCCCCAATGTGCCCTGATGTGCTCCAATGTGCCCTGATGTGCCCCGATGTGCCCCAATGTGCCCTGATGTGCCCCCACCATTCTTCTCATTTACACATGTGACTGCTAGAACAGATAAAGACATTTAGGGAAATTGATCAAACTTGGAGCGAACAGAATCTGGAGCAGTTGCCCATGGCAACCAATCAGCTTCTCTTCAGTTTGTTCCGTTAAGATTTGAAAATACAAGAGAGAAGCGGATTGTCTGCCATGCATCGCTGGTCCAGTTTTTCGCCTGATCACCCCACACTGTTTGGGGTCACCGGGGGTTGTGCGGGGAGCACATGCTTGGTAACACCAAACAATTTCCAGTGACCCCGCACATCCCCAGTGACCCCTTACAGTGCGGGGGATAAAAACTGGAGCAGCTGTGCATGGCAGCCATGTGCTCATTATGAGGGGCTCCCACCATCCCTGTGCTGTGCTGACTTCCTCCTGGGGCTGTACCCCTGCTGTGCTCAGTATGTCAGCACAGGAACGGTGGAAACCCCTCATAATGAGCACAGCAGAGGTACAGCCCCAGGAGGAAGTCAGCATAGCACAAGGATGGTGGGAGCCCCTCATAATGAGAAAAATGACTGAGTCGTCGATGCGACGACAACTGATCCGAAATTCGTAAACAAAAATTCGGACGCATGGCAATTCGTATTTCGGATCCTCCCGAATGTACGAATTTAGGGAAATTCGTACGAATTTGCGATTCGTACGAAACTAATCGCACATGTCTAATGTTAAGTAGTCTGAAGCTCATCCATGTAAAGCCGTTGTGTATAGTAGTAGTCGCTAATGAACAGTATACAGTACAGCGCTGTATGTGGCCAGAGGTTCAGGGGTGATGGTGGCTCCCAGCACTTTCTGGAGACACTCCCAGTTGGATGGGGTGGGCATAGCATGCTTTGGAGCACCCAGATATGATGTCAATAGTTCCCAAGTGTCTCCAGGAAGTGCTGGGAGCCACCATCGCCCCTAAACCTCTGGTCACATACAGCGCTGTATACTGTACATCAGCGGCTTTTACTGTACATATACACAATGGCTTTACATAGATGAGCTCCAAACTCCTTAACATTGTGAGTATTTCTTTTGTTTGGATGGAGGGAGCCGGTCCGAGGGTGAACTGTTGGAAGACGAGGAGGAGCCCGGAGGTCAGCACGCGGCGGGGGAGGTCTGCCCAGCGGCTGTTGGAACGGCGCCCAGTCAGCCCGGTAAGTCACATCACAATGTTGTTTTTGCCAATGTTTTAAAAAGTTTGTTAGGTGTGGGTTCTGCCGGGGGGGGAGACGGTACCTCCGGCGCCGCGGGTGGAGAGTGGGGCTACTGGCGCAGGGTCCGGGGGTCGGATGCAGGAATTGCTGGAAGGCCTGCGGGTTTTGGTGGGCCGTTTTGTGGATGGCCAGGTTCCGGCACCGGTAGGTGGGCTGGGAGTCGGTGGTGCTGGCACAGCCGGAGGGATCCCGGCGACGGTTTCTGGGGGAGAAAGGGGCAAAACTGCTACAGTGATGTAGCCTGTCAATGGCGCTGCGGAGGCAGTGGACAAGGTAAGTGCGTCTGTGACAGGGTCCACGGAGCCAGCAGGGAGAGCTGACATCGTGAGGATCGTGGATGCGGCTCGCTGTGAAGTGTATGTGTGCTTCGAGGATCCGTTGGGCGCCCACCTAAAGCAGGAGGGCCGGGACAAAATTTGGAAAGGGGAATATGTGGAGATTTTCTCCCTGTTGCCTCTTGAGAAGTTTTAACCTGGACAGGATCAAGCCAGACGATACGAAGAAAGAGGATGAAGATTCCTCGTACATTTGCAAACTGGCTGCAGGCATTCGCTATCTTTGCAAGTGTCGTCGGTGAGAAGAACCCCAAACATTGTTCGTCGTTATTTTGTTACATGGATGCCACTGGGGAGGCGTATTGGGTATATGGGGGCTCAGCGTGGCTACGCTATGACGAGCAGTTCCGACAGCGCAGGGCGGTCCGCCCGGCCCTGCGTTGGGACCATAAGGATATTAGCCTCTGGATGAGACTAATGGCGTCGGCAAGGATCCCGCCACAGTCCTTTCAAGGGGGGCCGGGGGTAGCCACTCCTCATTACTGCCAGACGGAAAAAAATGGGGAGTGTGCTGGCAGTTCAACGAGGGCTCTTGCAAGTTTGGTGGTGCCTGCAGATTTAAACACGAGTGTTCAGGGTGTGGGGGTGCGCATACACTCGCCAAGTGTTTCAAGAAAGGGAAACGTGCCGGAGAGCCTGCGTACAAGAGGAACGACTCCGGTGATGCGGGAAAGGATGCAGCCTTTCCTAAATGGATACCCGAACAGAGTGGCGGCGAGGTTGATCAGCGCTGGATTTCAGGGGGGGTTCAGGATCCCATGCGCATTGACGGTGGTCCCCCCGCTGGCAAATAATTTGAAGTCCGCTCTACAACACCCGGCTGCAGTGTCGGAGAAGTTGGCGAAAGAGGTGTCGTTGGGGAGAATGGCGGGGCCATTTGCTCAGATACCTTTTGGACGATTTGGTGGTGTACCCACTAGGGTTGGTTCCCAAAAAGGAGCCTAAGCCCTTGTACACAAGGTCTGAGAATCTGTCGGAATGAGTCTTATCGGACCATGTCGTCAGATAATCCGACTGTGTGTGGTATGCATCGGACTGATTCCGTCCGAATCTCCGTCCGACCCAATTTTCCAACATGTTGGAAATATTTCCCGACCAACTGGGCCGGACGGACCTAATCCGATCATGTGTAGAGCATTTTCATCGGACCAAGTGCCACGCATGCTCACATTCAAATTCCGACCCTGAAGCGCTCGTTCAGGTAAAACTACTGCTCGTAAGCGATATAGCACATTCGTCACGCTGCAATGTTAAAAAATCATTCATCGAGCGCATTCTCTTGTTCTTTACAATGCTACAAGAACCAACTTCTTTTTGATGCTCATAGTCACACACACTTCTCCCGAACGGATTTCATTACTCTTTTTTAACCATTTCAGCAATACAATTTTAGTTTAAGTCACATCTATACAATGTTTTTTATTTTTTTATTTTTTTTGGATGTTTTTTTGTGGGGGGGGGGGGGGGAATTCCCTAAAAATCTCCTTTTAAAGACACTGCTCATTTCTCCTTTTTTTTACTTTTCATTTTTGGGTGTAAACTTACAACAACAACATTATTGTATTTTTTAGATTTTCTTTTTCTTTTTTAATCTACAGGAGGTTGTTTAGTGTTGGTACCCCTTGTTATTTAGTTCACTTTGTATTTTGGAAATGTACCTGCCTGCTCACAAATAAACTCTACTTTTTGAAGGAAAACACATTACACAAGTATTTCATCAAACAAAAATAAAATTTATTTTGTTTGCTCGAAAATAAAAATAGGAACGCAGCACTGGAGAAACTTCTTAACTTTGGTGCAGCCTTTGGCCCCCAGGGCAGACATGACTAAATGACATATAAAAAAATTGGTGGCCTGAGGAGTACATATCTCAGGGAGAGAAGTCTGCTCCTGAAGTCCTAGAGAGCAGGAAATTCAGATGACATTTCTGTCCCCAGGATGGTGATCTTGAAGAGGCTGCATCTTCTGGCACACCAGACTCATCCCAGGCCATCACTCTCTGGTCTTCCTTTGTGACTTCCCACCAGGCATCCTTCCAGGCTGTGGCTGGGCTCCTGTAGCTGGGGCAGGAGGAGAAGGAGGGTGTTGTTGGACCTCCTGGCTGCCACTTGCCACAGCCTCCCCCCGACTGAGGTCTTCCTGTGTATGAAAAGGGGACATAGTTTTAGTTTTTTGATCATCAATCACAACATTTTGTGCTCCTGGCTTTTGCTATTTGACTGTTACCAAATAGAACAGACTATCATTCTGACACCAGCATTTTTCTTTCCCGTCCCAATCATTTTTGGTCACTACTGTCTATTGAGATGTAAACCACTTTGAGAAATCTCAACTTACTGATCAATAAGAACATCTAGTTAACATCATTAAATGTAACACAAGAAATATGTTCAACAATGCAATACCTGTCTCAAGCTGGGCCCCACCACATGGTGCTGCCTGGAAGGCCCAGGTTGGACATCAGAAGCCTCAGCTGGGGGTGAAGGATGCCTTGGAGGAAGCCTGGAGAGTGGTGGCCTGGGTACCCCCTGGTCTACCAGAAAATGCAGCCTGTCAAAGTGCACCATACTGGGGTAATAAACAGCATCTGGATCTCCTGCTCTCAAGGACTCCAGGTGCTTCTTTCTCTCCCTGAAATATGTAAGCTTCATGGTCACAATTTTGCGATTTAGATATGTCATGTCTGCCGTGGGGACCCTGATCTGCACCAAAGCAAGCAGTTTCTCCAGTGCTGCGTTCCTCTTTGATCTGTTATAATAAAATTTGTTGTGGAACTGCCATAGGCAGGGCATCTCCATGTAGAGCTCGAGGAATAGCCCCATAAAGTTGGGATTGTTGAATGTGTCCATTTTGTCTGCAAGACACAACACAAGACAAACCCTCAAATACTAATAATGCAATTAAAATCCCTCCTAATCTTGTCCCAACAGCGGCCTAGATACAAGCAGTCTAGTCTAGTGAAGCACAAAGTTAAAAATGTTACCTTCGTTTCGACGTTCGCCGCGTCCGTGACTCACACTCTCCTCCCAGATCGTACGGACGATACACATGTGTGGCGTTTTATATACAGTGCGCATGCGTGAAACTCCGCCCGCCCCTGACGTTCTTTCCAGACTATTCCCCGCCCCTTCGCTTCCCGCGCAGTGGGGAGAGCACATGGCGGAGAGAACGCAGGTGCGCAATAATAGTTCCACTAACGAGGAGGAGGGTGAGGAAAGCCTGGAGCCTGAAACGTCCCGATCCAGGAAGACAAGATTTAAGGCCTCAAATATGTCTTTTGGAGAGATGTTGGAGATGGTCGACAAATTGAACAGGACCGACTATGATGGGAAGTATGGACCTTACCCAAACCCAAATATCAGAAAGGCCAAGGTCATGAATAAAGTTGTGAAGAGTCTTCTGAAGAATTTTGGGGTACGCCGATCCAAGGATCAACTGAGAAAACGCTGGTCAGACCTGAAACTGAGGGAGCACGAGCAGTACCTAAGGATCAAGCGTGTTCTTAAAAAAAGTAAGTAGTTGTCGTGTGTTCATATGATTATTCTTGCTTGCATACATGCTCCATGTGCTTTGATTTCATGTTGTGCATTTTAAAATGGCCACTTTCAAGGTCATGGTTTCGTTCGTTCGTATGAAACATCGTTCTGCAGGGAAGTATTCAAGCTTAACAAAGTGGCCCCAATAATGTTCTCACCTTGTAACTCGGCCCAAAAAAACAATTGTACAACACTTCCAAGCAATGTTTCATATTCCTATTTATGCCCTCTGTGTGCTAATTAATCTTTGTTTACATTCTCATAGGAGAGAGAAGACTCGGCAAGTATGAGGACACCAGGGACCATGAGGACACCAGGGACCACACCCCTCCCAAAGAAGGGCTACTTCCAAAAGAAGAAACAGAGGAGCAGGAGCAGGAGGAGGAGGAAGAAGGAGAGATTGTGGAGGTTGGCCAAATTGTCACCACAACAGGTTAGTGTCGGAGAACACAGCTTCCGGTAAGCTCATCAATGTATATCACCACATTTGGATTACATGGTGTGTTTGTTTGTTTGTTTTTTTTTTCTAGGTGATGTGGAGGAAGATTCACGTTTTACCAGTGAAAGTGCCTAGATCTTGATCGGGGAGATAATGGGGTGCAATAGGGATTTGGAAATTGTACAACAAAACATCAATGATGTTAAAAATAAAATGAAGAACATCATTGATGTTTTGGGGAGAGTGTGCAAACGAAAAAACTAGATAGGGTTTTATTTTTATTTTTTTATTTTTTTAAATTTGTATTTTGCATAATTCCAAATGTGGAAGATGCACAGAGTGTGTAAACATGCGCTATCTCCGATCATGGGGGATCAATGTACATGGTTTGTGGAAAGTGTCTGAGATGAAGGGGTTGCAGCCCCAAAGCATGTACATTGATCCCCCATGATGGGAGTTGGCACATGTTGACACACTGTGTGCATCTTCCAAATTTGTATTTTTCAGGGGTCACACCCCATGTGATGAAGGCAATATCAGCCCAGTTTTTACATACTCATGTCTGATATTGTCTTCACTTTTCCAAGTTGAGCTTTGTAAGTTCCTGTGTTCTGTATTTTACGGTTTAATACATGCCTGTTTACACAAAAAAACAAGTAAAAAATAAATATGATTAAACTGGGTTTTGGATACCCAAAATATCTTGGTTTGTCGTAAAAACCTTTACTAAACGCACATATGAATGTGCTTGTATTAAAAAGTTGAATTCTCAACAATGTGTGGCTTCCTTTTTCATTGGGATTAAAATGTATTTGTAGTGAAATTTGAGTTTGTGCTGAGAAGGAGTGCGATTTACTAAAGGCAACTCCACTTTGCACTCCAAGTGCAGTTTCAGGTGTACTTTTGCAGTGCACTTGTAGTGCATAGTGGATGTGCCTTTAGTAAAAAGCACCCACAGTAATGTGTAAATTTGGACAATCATGCCATTTTCCTGCCAGGGTGCTGGAAATGAGCATGATTTAGATCAGTAATGCACTACACATTAGTTAACAAAAAGAAGGTGTGTGTGTGTAGAAGACCCACAACATAATAAGATTAGCTGAAGAAGAGACTGTCCCCTCATCTCGCTCTGAACTTGGGTTTGCACTGTTGCTGAAAAAGGCACAGCTTGATGAAAAATGGCAAAGTGGGAGGCCACAGTCTGCCATTCATGTTGCGTTGAAGTCACACTGTGTAGTGACACAAGAAGAAAAATAGTAATTTTACAAATCGCATGCAGATTAGACACCCACATTTTAGGACAAAATTAGTATAACATTTTTTTAAATGAGTATTTAAAACCTAAAGTATAAGGTCCTCTTATGAGAGTGTTAACCCCCCCCCCCCCATCCCCCCCATCTGATGGGCCCTTGATAAAAAATGAGGGGGGATGTTTAGGAGAGATAACCCTCTCCACTTGATTGAGAGCTGAATGCCTAAATAATGTGTGATACTTTGTGAAGCCCCTCCTTAGTTACACTATTGGCAGCCCACCGGACAGGTAAGAAGTGTCATAATAACAAAATGGAAGCACATTTTGACATTCTGCTATTACATAGCAAAAAAATTAATGTGTTAAAAAAATCAAAATAGCATTTGAAAGTATTGAGGCCCTTACACTACATGCTTTAGTGAATTGTTCCATAAATGTTATCATGAAAAAGGTATTTAGAGTGTGTATTGGGTTGGGTCAAGTCATCAGATAGAAGATTGCTATCAGCTGAGGTAACAGTTGGGGAGAGGGGGGTTACTAATGAGTTTGGCACAACTCCAAAAAACAATAAAAAGGTCACTTTGCATGAATTGAAGCACACACATCACATTTGTAGAGATTTTAGGGGGTGTTTAGGGGAAAGCAATACTATGGAGCTGACAAAAGACATTGTCAAGTGACTAGACTATAGTTTTAGGGGCCAAGAAGAGCATGGTGGGGAAGTTAGTGAGGCAAATCCGCATGAGGACAAAGGGGCAGAGCATATGAATTAGAGCATATTGCAATGATGGTAATTAGGGAATGAGGAAAGAAATGCAAGACATTAGCAATCATGAAATACATAGAATGTGATGTTTAAGGTTAAAAATTAGCATAATGTACTCCTTCAGCAGGAGCTGAATGATGGCAGAACAGGTCTCTGGAATAATGATCCCCAGAGCCTGGGGGGAGATGCCTGTAGAGAACTTGAGGTCCTGAAGGCTTCTCCCTGTCGCCAAGTAGCGCAACGTGGCGATGAGCCTCTGCTCCGGAGTGATGGCTTGCTGCATGCAGGTATCCTGCCTGGTGATATAAGGGGACAGCAAAGCCAGCAGACAGTGAAAAACGGGGTCCGTCATCCTGAGAATAATCCAGAAATGATCAGGATTATTCTCGCGGATCTCACAGAGCAAAGGCATGTGGGAGAACTGGTGACTCTGGCGCAACCAATTCTTGGTCGTCCAAACATGTTTCATCTACGTACTCATCGTACAGTTTGTGCTGTGCAGGGGTTCTTACTTTGACTTTGACACAAGCCCTTTGGCTTGTGTCAAAGTCAAAGTAAGAACCCCTGCACAGCACAAACTGTACGATGAGTACGTAGACGAAACATGTTTGGAAAACGGTCGGCTGGTCAGAACGGACACCAGAAAGCAACGCTAAACAGCAAGGCCTGAAAGGACGACCTGAATAGCAGAAGCAAGCAGACAATAAAAAATGCCTTTCAAAGCATACTATACCAAGATAGAGTCCACAATGAGAAGCAAATACTTAATGACTGCACGCACTGATTATCAGATACGCAAAGACAAGCACAAACTGAAGGGCAGTAGCGATCTGAATCACTAATCTGAAAAGCGCGAATCGTCTTTCACCAAACTTCTACTAAAACACGAGATAAGCAGAAGGAGCCCAAAGGGTGCCGGACGTGGTGCTGAACTTCCTTTTTCTAGTCCCGCCGTACACGGCTTACGTCACCGCGTTCTTGGCAACCGCGAAATCAGACAACTTGGCCCGACCGTGTGTATGCAACAGTTTCGGACGCAATCCGTCGGACTAAATCCGACGGGCAAAATCTGACGGATTTGGTTGGCAAAATCTCCGACCGTGTGTACATGGGCTAATAAGTTTAGATTGATTCACCACTTGTCATTCCCAAGAGGGGGTTCGGTGAATGATTTCATCGACCCCGAGGCCTGCACGGTTTCTTATACCTCATTTGATGCAGCGGTCCGGTGGGTTAGGCGTTACGGCCAGGGGGCGTTAATGGCTAAGGCTGATGTGGAATCGGCATTTAGGCTATTACCCGTGCACCCCGACAGTTTTCATTTGTTGGGTTGTTGTTGGCAAGGACACTATTACGTGGATAGGTGCTTGCCCATGGGCTGTTCCGTTTCTTGTGCTGTGTTCGAAGCATTTAGTTCCTTTTTAGAGTGGGTAGTGCGGGACGTGGCTGGATTAGAATCTGTCATCCATTACTTGGATGATTTTCTCTGCGTGGACCCTCCTTCTTCCAATGTGTGTGCGATTTTATTATCAACGTTGCAGCACATCGCGACGAAATTTGGGGTGCCGTTGGCAGCTGACAAAACTGAGGGCCCACGGACAGAACTGAGCTTCCTGGGTATTGTGATCGACTCTGTGGCCATGGAGTGCAGGTTGCCAGAGGGGAAGCTCAGGGATTTGCAGCCGGAGATTAGGGCGGTTCGTGGTTGTAAAAAGGTTCAGTTACGCATGTTGCAATCACTGTTGGGAAAATTGAACTTCGCTTGCCACATCATTCCCATGGGTAGGGTCTTTTGTCGTCGGATGTTGGCCACTACGGCAGGGGTAAAGGCTCCTGCGCATTTTATACGTTTGAGTAGGGACCATAGGGAGGATCTACGGGTGTGGTATCAGTTTCTTTCTGAGTACAATGGCAGGTCGGTGTGGATGTCGGGCCCGGTGAGCAACTTTGATGTTGAATTGGCTACGGACACCGTGGGATCTACGGGATATGGAGCGTTTTTCCAAGGACAGTGGAGTGCTGAACCGTGGCCACAATGGTGGGTTGAGGCTGGGTTCCTACGGAACTTGGTACTGTTGGAACTTTTTCCGGTGGTGCTGGCTTTAGAATTATGGGGGCTGGCTTGCCGGAACCTAAAATTGCGGCTCAATTGCGACAACATGGGAGTAGTGTAGGTTATCAATAGCATGTCAGCGTCTTCGCAACCTGTCATACGCTTGATGCGACAGTTGGTATTGCGCTGCATGCAACTGAGTGTCTTTCTCTTTGCTGTGCATATTCCGGGAGTGGACAACACCCTAGCTGATTCTTTGTCTCGCTTCCGGTGGGACAAGTTCAGGGCGCTGGCGCCTGAAGCGACGAAGGACGGAATACCTTGCCCGGACTGGATCTGGGATTTGGAGTTGGAATCGCCGCAAGGTGGATACAACAGCCAGGGAGTATGTCCATGTGGTCAGCGTATCGGAAGGTATGGCAGGATTGGTTAGCTTTGATTTTGGAAGCGGAGGTCAGTATGGGCGAGCCGGAGTTTCGGCTGTTAGTATTGTACTTTGTAACCAGGAACATGGAGGCGGGGAAGTCTGTTTCGTCGATAGAGAAAAAGCTGGCAGGAATCGCGTTTTGGTTTAAACTGCAGGGAATGGTGGATTGGACTAAGGACTTTTGGATGGAACAAGCCATGAAGGGATATAGGAAGGGGCACAGGAGGCAAGATACGAGGCGGCCTATTACTTTTGCGAATTTGTTGGCGTTAGAGGGGCAACTGGGGTCGGTGTGTTTATCTCGTTACGAGAGTTGCTTGTTTTTGGCTGCGTTTTCCTTGGCCTTTTTTGGGGCTTTTCGCATTAGCGAATTGGTGAGCCCTTCACGGAGGGTGGTGGCGGATTATTGGTACAGGACGTGGAAGTGTTCGAGGATAGGGTGTCGGTGCGACTGCAGAGGTCAAAAACCGATCAAAGGGGAGTGGGGGTTCAGATATGGTTGTACGCCATTCAGGGATGCGCGGTATGTCCTGTTAGGGCAGTGGGGAGTTTTTTGAGAGTGAGACCTAGTGGGGAAGGTCCTTTCCTGGTACATGGGTCACACCTGTCGAAGTTCCAGTTTATGACGGTGCTTCGGAAATGTTTGGGGAGGATGGGCATGGAAAGTTCCGCATACGCTTCACACTCCTTCCACATTGGGGTGGCCACGGAGGCCGCCAGACGCGGGTTCGATGAGGCGGCGGTGCATTGGTTGGGTAGATGGGAATCTAAGCGATTCCGCACTTTCATTCGGCCTCAGTTGGTTTGTGAATTATCAAAAAAAAAAGGGGGGGAGGGTTTGTTCTGTTAGTGATGGTTAAGATACTAGGGAACTGTTCGTGTTGCACTGACAGTTGAGTTGTATTTGTCGTTTCAGATGGAGGGCCTACACGCCTCATCTGGATCCTGGGGTACTCATATGTATGTTGGGGTGCCCGGAGAGGGGACGCAAGACCAGGTGGGAGACGGTTGGGAATCTCCAGACAAGAGGCATTAAAACGGTGGCTAGATAGACCGGGGATGCTGTGGGGCAGGGTGGTCCCGGAAGTGGAGAGGTATGCAAGGTTAGACAGGCCGCCAGATGTGTTGGTTATACATGCTGGGGGCAATGATTTGGGAGTCCAGACTGTCAGGGACCTGATAGTGGACATAAAGGCTGACCTGGTGTACCTGCGTACGGCCTTCCCAGATACCTTGCTACTATGGTCTGACATGGTGGCACGGACGACTTGGCGCATGGCCCGGTCGGTGTACAGGCTTAATAAGGCAAGGATTAGGGTAAATAAAGTGATCGGGAGGTTTCTGGCCTGGGAACGGGGGATGGTGATTCTATATATATGTATATATATATGTGTATATATATATATATATATATATATATATATATATATATATATATATATATATATATATATATATATATATATATATGTATGTGTGTGTGTGTGTATGTGTAATATATATTATTACGGTAAAAGGAGTTAGCTCCGTCACTGACCAACAGAATTGGGTAAAACATGTTGTTTTATATATGTGTTGGAGATATGTTATTATATATTAAAGTTATTTTTGGAGTTTCTAATTTCAGTTGGTTTAATAAAGGCTGTTGTGGCCATTTTACTCCACAAAGAATGGTGTGGTCTCTTATTAAGGGGTAAGAAAGGTTGGGAGTAAAAAGAGACTGTATCAGCAGAGTGGGTCTTGTCTGGGCTACACTGGTCAAGAATCCTAAAATGTACCATAAGGGGTTTTAATATTGTACGAGTGGAAGGGACTCTGGGGGCGCTAAATGTCCGTGTTTTACTTGTCTTTTACGCTACGAAAATAATTTTACTGTTAGGGGTCCCCACAACTTGGGAAATTTTATCAAGGGGTCACAGCACTAGAGAGGTTGAGAACCACTGCTCTAAATCCATGCATACACAATCCTCCTCTTCTTCCTGTGTGTTTGGCAGCCCGCAGGAATGCTATCTGGATAAAAGGGGCCTTGAGAGGAAAAGTCCTCCCACTGTTCTGCCTCAAGTGCCCTGTCCATGATTCCACGAAGCTTGTGCTCCAGCAGGAAGACTAGAGGGACAGTGTAACTGATGCATGCATTGTCGATGCTTACCATACTTGGGGTCTCCTCAAATGGTGACAGGACAATGCCTGCATCCTTGATCAGTAGCCACCAGTGTGGCAAAAAGAGGTCAAGCTCCCCTGACCCTGTCTTGGTGCCATACTTGCACAGGTACTCATTGATGGCCCTCTTCTGCTTGTGCAGCCGCTGCAGCATTGCCAATGTTGAGTTCCACCTGGTGGACATGTCACAAATGAAAAAAAGAATTGAATCTTGTGCCCGGATCAACCTACTAGCAAAATTTAAAATAAAAATAAATTAATTTGATCAGCAACTTAATTTTAGGCAGAAATCAGCCAGAAACAGTACCTCCCCTGGTCTTATGGCATAACAAAGAAACAGGGAGAAAAGAAAGATTCCCCCAAGAAGAGCAGCGAGAGAACTGTTGCTTGATTACAAAAATTATTACTTAAAGAGGGAGTCCGCCGGGACTCCGCGTTTTTTTTTTTTTTTTTTTTAAAGTCAGCAGCTACAAATACTGCAGTTGCTGACTTTTAAAATAGTGACACTTACCTGTCCAGCGCGCCCGCGATGTCGGCACCTGAAGCCGATCTCTAGATCGACACTCGAGTGCTGCCGCCGCCATCTTGGGTATGGGAATCAGGAAATGGAGCCTTTCGGCTTCATTTCCCGGTTCCCTAC
The DNA here is from genome assembly GCF_037356315.1 of Lithobates pipiens. Classification (NCBI taxonomy): domain Eukaryota; kingdom Metazoa; phylum Chordata; class Amphibia; order Anura; family Ranidae; genus Lithobates; species Lithobates pipiens. Next base: position 376,541,470 of record NW_027507903.1, on the reverse strand, counting down.
TGCGCATGCGCGAGCCGCGCTGCGCAATGAGGACGGTCCCCGCTGCCTCTGGGATCTGTGTGTTTCCCAGCAGGCAGCGGGGCACTTGCGGAAGGGGGCGGGCACTTGCGGAAAGGGGCGTAATGTACGCCCCTTTCCGCAGAGAGCTAGCCCGGAAGTGGGTGCAGTTACCTGGATAATCCCCCTCCCCCCTGAAAGGTGCCAATTGTGGCGCCGGAGGGGGGGAGGAATCCGATGAGCGGAAGGTCCATTTTAGGGTGGACCTCCGCTTTAATAGATATGAAAAAAGAACCACATCAAATAACCTTACATAATGAACAGAAACCACATATGTAAACCAGACATTTTAAAAAAACAGACAACGTTGTCTAGTTAACCACTTAAGGACCGCCGCATGCCAATGTACGTCATCACAATGGCATGTACAGGCACAAGCATGTACATGTACGTGCTGGCCTTCCAGCGGGTGGGGGTCCGATCGGACCCCCTCCCGCTGGATGCGGCGGTCCGTTTCGCTTCAGGAGCGATCCGGGATGAGGGGATGGCCGTTGGTTTCTGGCCATCCCCTCTCGATCGCTCCTGGCGAATGAGAAGCTTCCTCCCTCTGTGTATAGTAAACACAGGCAGGGAGGAAGTGATGTCATTCTCCTCGGGGCAGTCTTATTGACCGGACTATGAGGAGAAGTGAAAGTAAGTGTGCACCAACACTACACCGACATGTAGGCACACACAGGCACACAAACCCCCACCTGATTGCCCCTAGAGTTAACCCTTTCACCCCCTTTTGCCAGTGTCACTAAGCGATCATTTTTCTGATCGCTGTATTAGTGTCGCTAATGTAGCTAGGTAGCTAGTTATTTTTTTAGGTTCACCGCCAGGTTTTTATAGCGCTAGGTACCCCGTTATACTACCCAATAATGGTTTTAACCCCCTGATTGACCCTAGTTAACCCTTTCACCAGCGATCACAGTATAAGTGTCACTGGTGATGCTGATTAGCCAGTTAGTTATTTAGGTTCCCCGTCAGGTTTTTATATAGCGCCAGGGACCCCCATATACTACCTATAAAAATTTGAACCTCCTGATTTCCCCTAGTTAACCCTTTCACCAGTGATCACCGTATAAGTGTTACGAGTGACTCTGGTTAGTTTGCTTTTTATAGCATCAGGGCACCCACCATTCATTACCCAATAAAGGTTTAACCCCCTGATCACCCGGCGGGTGATATCAATTAGGTTTTAGGGTCAGGGTCTGTGTCGCCCCCGGCAGCGCTAGGTTAGTGCCAGTACCGCTAACACCCACGCGTAAAGCATAAACCTCCCGTAGTGGTATAGAATCTGAACAGATCAATATCTGATCTGATCAGATCTATACTAGCGTCCCCAGCAGTTTAGGGTTCCAAAAAAACGCATTGTTAGCAGGATCAGCCCAGATACCTGCTAGCACCTGCGTTTTGCCCCTCCGCCCATCCCACCCAAGTGCAGTATCGATCGATCACTGTCACTTACAAAACACTAAACACATAACTGCAGCGATCGCAGAGTCAGGCCTGATCCCTGCGATCGCTAACAGTTTTTTTTTGGTAGCGCTTTATATTTAAATCCGGAAGGCAGTGCTTGGTTTTCGGGGCCCCCCTACGTGGCTAGGTTCTCAAAAAGTCCCCCACATGTGGTATCCCCGTACTCGGGAGAAGCAACAGAATTTATTTTGGGGTGTAATTTGACTTATGCCCATAGCATGTGCAAACAATATATCATTTAGTGACAACTTTGTGCAAAAAAAAAAAAAAATTAATATTCCTGCAACTTGTGGCAAAATATAAAATATTTCATGGACTCAACATGCCTCTCAGTAAATAGCTTGGGGTGTCCACTTTCCAAAATGGGGTCATTTGGGGGGGGGGGTTTGTGCTATTTTGCCATTTTATGGCCTTCGAAACTGTGATAGGTAGTGAGGAGTGAAATCAAAAATGTGCACCCTTATTAATCCTGAAGGCAGTGATTGGATTTCGGGGTGCCGTACGCGGCTAGACTCCCAAAAAGTCCCACATATGTGGTATCCCCGTACTCAGGAGAAGCAGCAGAATATATTTTGGGGTGCAATTCCACATATAACTATGGCATGTGTGAGCAATATATCATTTAGTGACAACTTTTTGTAAACTTTTTTTTTTTTTTTTGTCATTATTCAATCACTTGGGACTAGGGATGAGCTTCGTGTTCGAGTTGAACATCGGCTGTTCGCCCGTTCGGCGAATTCCGAACATTATGGGCCATTCACGCCAAATTCATGTGGCGCTCACGGCCCACAATGCACTGTGATGGCGCAGTGCATTGCTGGCTCATGATTGGCCAAGCATGCACTGTGACCCCGCATGCTTCGCCAATCACAGTGCCGGCAGCGAGGAGAGCCATGATTGGCCACAGGCAGGATGCCTGTGGCCAATCATAGCTCAGGCTGTGTAGTACACGCCCCACACTATATAAGGCTGCCAGCGCGGCGGCCTTGTGTAGTGTGTTGGCGTCTGAAGCAGTTAGTGGGTGTTCTGTGTACCTTCAACACAGCATACACCGATCGTTATCTGACGATTTTTCGACCTTGCTCTTCTGTAGTGGTTGTTTTCTGCGTGCCCTGACCACAGTATACACCGCTATATTCACCTATATAGCTAGCGATATATCTATCTTTTATAATAGAGCTTGCAGTCAGTGTTAGGAGCTTGTTCGTGCTGTCTGCGTGCTCTGTACCCAGTACACACCGCTATATCCACCTACGTAGCTCTTCTCTATTTGAGCCATCTGCCATCTGCAGGAGTTATTGGAAGTTGTGTGTGCCTCCAGCACAGCACAGTATACATCTGTATTTACCCTTTATTGCTGGTGTTCTATAATAAAGGCATCTGCAGGAGTTAGTGGGTGTTGTGTGCCTCCAGCACAATATAAACTACCCAACTGCTGTTTTACCCAACTCCCTTTAGGCCATTACCATGTCTGGAAGGCCAGCAAGGAGAGGCAGACAGGCGCGAGCCGATAAAAGAGGGCAAGCAGGCTCTGTGTCTAGAGACAACAGTGCTGGTCGTGGACGCGGTGCATCGTCATCATCAGCACGTGGCCATGGGACACGCTTGTCCTTCTTTTCGGCAGCTGGACATGTTGAGCCGCAACATGCCAACGACTTGGTAGAGTGGATGACCAAGCCCTCTTTATCCTCCTCATCCTCTCTCACCCAGTCTCAGGGTACTAGCAAAGCAGCTGCTAATGCATCGTCTTCCCTCGTCTCAATGTCATCATCAGTGACTCCTTCCCTAGACCCACCACGTCCTCCTGAGGAGTCTCCTGAACTCTTTGAGCACAGTGTTGGGTACATGCTCCAGGAGGATGCCCAGTGTTTTGTAGGCTCTGATGATGATACTCAGCTGGAGGAAGGCAGTAGTGTGAATGCAGAGAGAGGGGATGCTCAAGAAGGACAGCAATCTGGCAGTCATGTTCCACAAGCTGCAGCATACTGCCAGGTTTGCTACAGCGATGAAGAGGGAGGGGATGATGAGGGCACTGACTCCACGTGGGTGCCTGGTAGGAGAGAGGAGGAGGAGGAGGCACATGTCCAACGAGGCAGGATGCCCTCCGAGGGCCAGCTTAGGGGCAGCACACCGACTGAATCACACCGCAGAGCTCCGCCTGTGCAGGGCGCTGCCTCTGCGCGTTATTCTAAAAGTTCTTTGGTGTGGGCCTTTTTTGAGACGAGTGCATCAGATCGCACCGCTGCTATTTGCAACATATGTCTCAAGCGTATCTCGCGTGGCCAAAACATCAGCCGCTTGGGCACCACATGCTTGACCAGACATATGTTGACCTGCCATGCAGCTCGTTGGCAAGTGTACCTCAAAGACCCACACCAAAGAACAAAGCGGACCTCTCCTTGCTCCTCATCAGCTGGCATCTCCAACCCCACTAGACCTTCAGTCCTCTCTGAAACCTGCTCTGAGAGGAATGAAGGTGTAGAATTAGGTGTGTCACAGCCAAGTGCTTCCGGGCACTCTGCTAGCAGTACACCCACGTCTGATTATAGCAGGCAAATGTCCCTGCCCCAGCTGCTGGACCGGTGAAAGAAGTTCACTCTGAGCCATCCACATGCCCAGCGGTTGAATGCTAGCTTGGCTAAATTGCTAGCACTTCAACTGCTGCCTTTTCAGTTGGTAGACTCGGCCCCCTTCCGTGAGTTTGTACAATGTGCGGTTACTCAGTGGCAGGTCCCCAACCACCACTTTTTCTCACAGAAGGCGATTCCGGCTCTCTACCTGCATGTGGAAGGCAATGTCCTTACCTCGCTGGACAGGGTGGTCAGCGGTAAGGTGCATATTACCGCTGACTCATGGTCCAGCAGGCATGGACAGGGACGTTACCTGTCTTTCACGGCCCATTGGGTCACTCTTCTGGCAGCTGGGAAGGATGCAGGACAAGGTGCAGTAGTGTTGGAGGTTGTTCCGCCACCACGCCTCCAAAATGCTACTATTGGTTGTGACACACCTCTCTCCTCCACCCCCTCCTCTTCTTCTTTCTCCATGGCCTCTTCCAGTGCTCTGTCCTCAGAACCAGCGGTGCTCCGAAGGTGTTCCAGGGGCTACGCAAGTACGCAGGCAAAAGAATGCCATGCCGTGCTTGCGCTGGTTTGTTTGGGGGACAGGAGCCACACTGGGGCGGATGTTTTGTCAGCTCTGCAGGGGCAGGCCGAGAGGTGGTTGACGCCACGCCAGCTTAAGCCAGGAATGGTGGTTTGCGACAATGGCACCAATCTCCTCTCCGCCCTCTGACAGGGACAACTGACCCATGTGCCCTGTGTAGCTCACGTGCTTAACCTGGTGGTGCAGCGGTTCTTGGGCAGGTACCCGGGCTTACAGGATGTCCTGAAGCAGGCCAGGAAAGTCTGTGTGCATTTCCGCCGATCATTTAATGCCTGTGCTCGGCTGGCTGAGCTCCAAAAGGAGTTGAACCTGCCCAAGAACCGCCTTATATGTGACATGCCCACCAGGTGGAACTCAACGCTGGCCATGCTGCAGCGGCTGCACACGCAGCAGAGGGCCATCAATGAGTACCTGTGCGACTACGGCACCAGGACAGGGTCAGGGGAGCTCGGTTTTTTCTCACCACGCCAGTGGGGCCTGATCAGGGATGCATGCACTGTCCTGTCACCGTTTGAGGAGGCCACAAGGATGGTGAGCAGTGACAGTGCATGCATCAGTGACACTGTATCTCTTGTCCACCTCTTGGAGCATACGCTGCGTGGAATAATGGACAGGGCACTTGAGGCAGAACAGAAGCAGGAAGAGGAGGACTTCCTTGCCTCTCAAGGCCCCCTTTATCCAGACAGTGTTCCTGCTGTGCCACCCATCACACAGGAAGAGGATGAGGAGGAGGAAGAGGAGGAGGAGGAGGATGATTGTGTCAGCATGGAGGTGGAGGCTGGCACTCAGCATCAGCAGCAGTATTGTAGGGATGATTTGCAGTCCCAAGAAACCCGTGGACTTGTACGTGGCTGGGAGGAGGTAGCTCTTGGATGTTGTCCTTAGTGACCCAGAGGACTCCGGACCGAATGCCTCAGCTAACCTACGCTGCATGGCCTCCCTGATCCTGCAAAGCCTGCAGAAGGATCCTTGTATTCTTCGGATCAAGGAAAGGGACCATTACTGGCTGGCCACTCTCCTTGATCCACGGTACAAGGGTAAGGTTGCTGACCTTATCTTGCCATTGCAGAGGGAGCAGAGGATGAGACATCTCCGGGAGGCCTTGCAGAAAGGTCTGTGCAACGCGTTCCCAGAGACTGGGAGGTTACAAACTCCTGGTCCTGGACAAAGTGTTGCTGAGGCATCGGTCAGAAGGAGCGGTGGAGAAGGTGGCCGTCTGACTGATGCTTTCAGACAATTTTTTAGTCCGCAGCCCCAAGGTATGATCGGTTCCAGCAACCATCGCCAGCGTCTGATTTACATGGTGCAGGAATACCTAGGGGCAAGGTCAGACTTGGACACCTTTCCCACCGAAAATCCTCTGGCTTACTGGGTCTTGAGGATGGATCACTGGCCAGAGCTTGCACAGTATGCAATTGAGCTACTGGCCTGTCCTGCATCCAGCGTTCTTTCGGAACGCACCTTCAGTGCTGCTGGTGGCTTTTTTACCGATCACAGGGTGCGCCTGTTCACCGAATCAGTTGATCGACTGACCTTCATCAAGATCAATCAGTCTTGGATAACCCACAGCTACCAAGCACCTGAAGCTGATGTAACCGAATAATTTTTTTTTTTAAATATCACATCCCTTCAAGACTGCCTGTGCTGATGCTGAGTGACTGTCCTGTTATGTTGATTGTCTATCCTCTTCCTCCTCCGCTGATATGTTGGAAGAACATTTCTGGTTCTGGGTGATGCCATCAGCCCAATTTTTCAACCCCTGTGTAACAGGGGCGTTTAATTACAATTTTTGATGCAATGCTTTGCAGCAGGGCTAATTCCTGCAATAAAACTAGAGTATATGGGAGAGGTTGCAGTGTCGTGGCACCAGTGCCTAAGGCCCAATTTTTCTGCCCCTGTTTAACAGGGACATGTAATTACAATTCTTGATATAATATTTCACAGGAGGGCCCGTTCCTGTGCCCACCCAGAGTAACTGTGAGGACTTATAGTGTTGTGGCACCAGCCCCACAACCACCAAAGGTCAATTTTTCTACCACTGTTCAACAATGGCATGTAATTACAATTCTTGATATAATCTTTCACAGCAGGGCGCTCCAGTGCCCACCAAGAGTCACTTTGAGGGCTTACAATGTTGTGGCAAAACCAACACCTTGTTCCGCCATTTCTGCAGAGCATATAGGGCAGGCCCCTACTTTCAAACATCCAACTTACAAACATCTCCTACTTGCAAACGGAAGGAGACAACAGCAAGTGAGATGAAAAAAGACGGACGGCAAAACAAATTATACAGGGGTGATAACCCTTCCCTATGTTTTCCAAAAAGCTTAAAAATAGTTTTTTTGACTGGAGCTACACTTTAAAAATGTACCAGTTGAAAATTACAAACAGATTCAACTTAACACAACAAACCTACACAGTCCCTGTCTTGTTTGCACCGCCTGTATACTGCTGTTCTGAGTATATAGGGCCTGGGGGCCACACGCATTTCCTTTTTTTAATATGGGTACGGGGTTCCCCTTAATATGCGTACAAGACCCAAAGGGGCTGGTAATGGGCAGGGAGGGCTACCCATGCCATTTTTCTCAATGATTTTCAACCATATTGTGGGAACCAGATATAACATTAAAACCGCAAGCAGTTTTAAATTATGTTATTTCCGTTTACTGTCATTTTGTGCAGGGACTGTTCTAAACAGGGGAAACACGTGGCACTTCACAGGCATACTACAGACACCCCCCAGGCACGATATTTAAAGGAATATTTCACTTTTTTTTTCACTTTAATCGTCATTAAAATCAGTGCTCATGCCAAAACGGCCATTTTTAAAAACATTTTAAGCATTGACCCATGTCCCCTGGGGCAGGAGCCAGGTCCCCAAACCCTTTTTAGGACAGCATCTTGCATATTAGCCGTTAAAATTATCACTTTTAATTTCGAACGTTCGAGTCCCATAGACTTCAATGGGGTTCTAAAGTTCGTACGAATTTGGGGTCCGTTCGAAAGTTCTGGTGCGAACCGAACCAGGGAGTGTTCGGCTCATCCCTACTTGGGACAAAAAAAAAATATTCAATGGGCTCAACATGCACCTCAGCAATTTCCTTGGGGTGTCTACTTTCCAAAATGGGGTCATTTGGGGGGGGGTTTGTACTGCCCTACCATTTTAGCACCTCAAGAAATGAGATAGGCAGTCGTAAATTAAAAGCTGTGTAAATTCCAGAAAATGTACTCTAGTTTGTAGACGCTATAGCTTTTGCGCAAACCAATAAATATACGCTTATTGACATTTTTTTAATAAAGACATGTGGCTGAATACATTTTGCCCTAAATGTATGACTAAAATTGAGTTTATTCGATTTTTCTTATAACAAAAAGTAGAAAATATCTTTTTTTTTTTCTCAAAATTTTCGGTCTTTTTCCATTTATATTGCAAAAAATAAAAATCGCAGAGGCAATCAAATACCATCAAAAGAAAGCTCTATTTGTGGGAAGAAAAGGGCGCAAATTTTGTTTGGGTACAACATTTCATGACCACGCAATTACCAGTTAAAGCAGTGCAGTGTGAAATTGTAAAAAGACCTCTGGTCCTTAGGCTGAAAATTGGCCCGGGGCTGAAGTGGTTAAACAGGGGAAAATGCAGCTGCACATACACTTACACAGCTCTCACTCACTAGATCTCCACAAATACACCATATAAATACAGCCACACAGGCACTCGTGTGCGATCTGAGTGGCAGCAGCTTGTGCATGACGAGCGGCGGCATTTTTGAATAGACGACCACATGCAGTCTGGACTAGCGCTATTAAGAACACAGTGAGATTGACATTGAATCCCTCATTCTGGCGGTGGATTGTGTGATCTTAAGGGATGGATGGCTCTGCAAGCAAGTAGAAGCGATGACAACGTGCTATGAGAATGCTGAGGATTCAGCTATAGGCTATGTATGACGCTCTGCTAGTGCTTTGCCTCCCCTATTCCACCTACTCTGCTTTGCTCTACTTGAACTGTGGATGTGCCAACATGCTTACTTATGCCTGAATGCTAGGTGCCTGTGTCTGCAACAGTGCTATGCTTTTCTGTGCAGCCACTCAACTAAACAAACCTAACTTATGAACTACCATCAATGTCATGCTTTGCTGTCTAGCTGCTTAATCAAACAAAGCTAATGTATGAACTGCCACCTAAGGAACTTTCTTGCTGAGCATGTAATAGTTTATTATAATTTTGGTTCTGGTGCTGCTGAACGATAATCTTTTTACTTAGCTTGGTTGATCGAACTAACACCCTACCCACACTCTGACAATTATCACACGTTCCTCTGGATAATAGCCTGTGTGGCTGTATTTATATGGTGTATTTGTGGAGATCTAGTAAGTGAGAGGTGTGTAAGTGTATGTGCAGCTGCATTTTCCCATTTTTACATAGACAACGTTGTCTGTTTTTTAAAAATGTCTGTGGTTTACATATGTGGATTCTGTTCATTATATAAGGTTATTTGATGTGGTTATTTTTTTGCCATCTATTAAATAATAATTTTTGTAATCAAACAACGGTTCTCTCACTGCTCTTCTTGGGGGAATCTTTCTTTTCTCCCTGTTTCTTTGTCATGTCACAAATGAGGCGGTTGATAGGCAGGTTGCATTCCCTTTGAATGTCAGCCAGCTGAGCACTGGCATTGTATGACCGCTGGAAATGACCAAAGACTTTTCTTGCCTTGCCTCAGGTGATCTTGTAAGCCTGGGTACCTGGTCAAGAAATGCTGCACCACCAATCTCAGAACGTTTGCCAAACATGGAGCATGAGTCAAGTGTCCCTGTCAAAGAGAGGAGGTGGGTGCCATTGTCACAAACAACCATACCTGGCTGAAGCTAGCGTGGCGTCAACCACCTCTGAGCCTGCCCCTGCAGAGTTGGCAACATCTGCCCCAGTGTGGCTCCTGTCCCCTAGCCAGACCAACTAAATCACCACGAGGCATCTTTTAGCCTGACTGCTTCCGTGCCACCTTGAACGCTTATGGAGCACTGCTGGTTCAGAGGATAATTCTGCAGAAGAGGCCACAGAAGAATAAGAAATGAGGCGGTGGAGCAGAGGGCTGTGGCAGAATCACCACCAGCTCTTTTGGAGCCGTGGTGGAGAAACAAGCTCCAACAACAATGAACCCAGTCCTGCATCCTTCCCAGCTGCCAGCAGAGTTACCCAGTGCCGTGAAGGAAAGGTAACGTCCCTTCCCATGCCTGCTGGACCATGAGTCAGTGGTAATATGAATCTTACTGTTGACCGCCCTGTCCAAGGAGGCCAAAATATTGCCTTCCGCATGACGGTAGAGAGCTGGAATGTCCTTACTTTGAAAGAAATGCAATTTTGGAACCTGCTGCACCACACCTGACACCTGTGCAGCACATTCCACAAATTCACAAAAGGGGGCAGAGTCTACAGCTGAAAAGGTAGCAGTTGCAGTGCTAGCAATTTGGCCAAGCTAGCATTTAGATGCTGAGCATGTGGACTGCTGGGACCAAATTTCTTTTTATGGTTCAGCAAATACCTTCATTCCTCTCAGTGCAGGTTTTTGGGAGAACTGGAGGTATAGTAGGGTTTGAGATCCCAGATGAGGAGCAAGGAGAAGGCCGCCTTTTTCTATGATGTGGGTCTTTCAGGTGCTGTTGCCAATGGACTTCATGGCAGGTCGTCATATGTCTGGTCAAGCATGTGGTGCCCAAGCGCTTAATGTTCTGGCCACGCTTGATCATAGGTTGCAAACAGCAATGATGCGATCTTCTGCACACGTGCCCACACCAAGAAACTTTTAACCCCCCTGGCGGTATTCCCGAGTCTGGCTCGGGGTGGAATTTTCATACCAAAAGTGGTAACCCCGAGCCAGACTCGGGACTGCATCGCTGGATCCAGGAGGAGGTTTACTTACCTTCTCCCTCGGATCCAGCGTTGTCTCCCCGCTGTACGAGCGAGCCGTGTCTCGCTCGATTCATCACATCGCCGATCTCCGTTCCCTGCGAGCGTTGCGACGCACGGGGACAGAGATCGGCGCCAAATTCAAAAAGTGAAACAAACAGTAAACATACAGTATAATGCAATCTTACAGATTACATTGCTGTATGTAATAATTTCACATCCCCGTTGTCCCTAGTGGTCTGCCCAGTGTCCTGCATGCAGTTTTATATAATAAAAACTGTTCTTTATGCCTGGAAACTGGAGATTGTCCATAGCAACCAAAACTGTCCTTTTACATCAAAAATGGTTTTAGACCAGCTAGAAAACAGCGATAATAAATTGGAATCACTCGCAGAATTGAGGGATATCGATTTGTGGGAAGATCCGTCATCAAATTCTGAAAAGTAATGACAGTGACAATTCTGCAACTGAGCAAATTTCTGTGTTTTTGATTTGATTACATTATTGAATAATTTTTATTATTGTTATATTATTATTTGGTACAATTATTTATAGTTATTTATTATATTATAATTTATTATTTCATTTTTCAAACTTTATCATACCCGGGATGTCTGCTAGACTCTGGTTTGGACAGATTTAAGAGAGTTATTGCTAAGAATTACAGAACTACAAAATAAAACGCCAAATTTTCATGCAAAATAATGGTACCGCTTTTAGCACCTAAAATCCGAAATAATCGTACCGCCAGGGAGGTTAAGTCAGCGGGTTGTCAGCATCGCCCTGTACCTGTGGAGCTCTGTGATGTGATGCAATAGGGTGGCTGCCCTTAAGCTGCCCCCTGGAGGACATCCTGCCTCATTGGATTTGTACCTCCTCCTCCTCACTTTCCTCCTCTCTTCTCTCAGGCACCCATGTACAGTCAGTGACCTCATCATCCCCTCCCCCCTCATCTCTGGAGCAAACTTGGCAGTATGCTGCAGCTGGGGGAAAAAGACTGCCAGTTCTTGTCCTTCTGTGGCACCACCTCTCTCTAGGCTTTCATTACTCCCTTCCTCAACCTGGGGACCAACATCAGATCCTTCGAATTGCTGCGCATCCTCCAGCAGCATGTACCTGACACTGTGGTTGAATAATTCTGGATACTCCTCGGTTAATGATGGTGGGGCTATGGAAGGAGTAACTCTGAGCCTGGGTGACAGAGGATGAGGACGGCTTTTTTATCCACTCCACCAGCTCTTCTGCATGTTGTGGCTCAATAACATGGCCAGCAGCATAAAAAAAGGACAAGCGTGCCCCACGGCCATATATATATATATATATATATATATATATATATATATATATCTCTAATATATATACACACACTAGACTGTAAATATATTAATACACCACCTGAAGTGTATTAGAAACTATACACACTATATTATATACTGTGTACAGCGCCTGAAGTGTATTAGAAACTGTATACCACCAAATGCACTGTATATATGTAGGCTACACTGAATGCAGAGTATCTACCTATTGTGAGGGGTTAGCTCGGCAGCGGGTGTGTGTGACCCCCTGGATGGGTTCACAACACAAAGTCAGGCACAGCAGACAGCGGTGTAGGTTAAAAAAACAAAAGATCCGGTTTATTTATGCTACATACAGTGATACATATAACAGCCAAACAAAATAAAACAAGAAAATAAATCCTGGTCAGCTTGACCTCTAACTACACACGTAGACTCCCTGTCTAACAACTGGGTGCAGCCTTGTGCTGTACCAGTCCCTGCCTTTGTTGTAAAGGTTTTGCCACACAGGCGTTAACTCACCGCACAGTACAGGTGACACACTCCCCAGTCTATACAACACAAAACTGGTTCCAGGATGGAGCATCTCCCTATGCATGCTGGGGTTTTTTGTAGAGGTCTTAATGAGCCCACTTACTACAGCTGGGCTCATTAACTCTTCCCCTCTAATTGTAAAAGTCTGCATAAAGCCTGAATCTAGGACACACATATTTCCCATCCTGGATACAACCAGGTGATTTTACCTGCATGCTGCCACATACCCCCCCCCTCTTGTTTCAACCTTGGGGTTGTAACACAAGCAGCCAGACACGCATGTATCCGAGACAAAGCATCCACATTCCCCATTTTAACACCAGGGCGATGCTTAACTGTAAAGTTAAATTCCTGTAGGGCCAGGAACCACCTATTTACCCTTCTATTGGTCTCCTTGTTTTGAGCCATCCACTTTAAAGGAGCGTGATCAGTCACCAGGTCAAAGTGCCTACCTAGCAGATAGTACCGAAGGAAATCTAGAGCCCACTTCACTGCTAAACATTCCTTCTCAATCGTGGAGTAATTTACCTCATGGGACTTCAACTTCCTGCTGAGGTAAATGACTGGGTGCTCTTCCCCGTTCCAGACCTGGGATAACACTGCTCCTAACCCAACGTCTGATGCATCAGTTTGTACCACGAAGTCCTTAGAGAAGTCTGGTGAGTACAACACTGGCTGGCTACATAAGGCTGTTTTTAAGGACTGAAATGCTTCTTCAGCCTCTGGGGATCATTTAACCATGACCGACTCTTTCCCTTTCGTCAGGTTGGTGAGGGGCACAGCCTGAGAAGCAAAATGGGGAATGAATCGTCGATAATAGCCAGCGATTCCCAGAAAGGCTCGTACCTGTTTCTTGCTGTTGGGACGTGGCCAACTCTGTATGGCCTTGACTTTATTGACTTGGGGTTTTATCACCCCCCTCCCAATAGTGTACCCAAGATATTTGGCCTCCTCCTGTCCAATGGTACACTTCTTTGGATTGGTCGTAAACCCAGCTTCCCGGATAGAGTCTAGGACTGCTTGTACTTTTGGTAAATGTGAGACCCAGTCTGTGCTATGGATAATCATATCATCCAGGTAAGCTGCAGCATATTTCTGATGGGGCCTCAGAATCTTATCCATTTTCCACTGGAATGTTGCCGGTGCATTCTGTAACCCAAACGGCATTCTCTTATATTGGAATGCCCCATCTGGGGTTACAAACGCAGTTTTCTCCTTGGCCGACTCGGCCAGGGGAATTTGCCAATACCCTTTGGTGAGATCAAGAGTTGTCATATATCGGGCTGTTCCCAGCCGGTCAATCAACTCATCTATATGCGGCATGGGGTAGGTGTCAAATTTTGTAACTTTATTTAATTGTCGAAAATCGTTACAAAACCGCCAGCTCCCATCAGGTTTGGGCACTAGTATGATAGGACTGGACCAGTCACTCTGGGATTCCTCTATCACACCCAATTCCAGCATCCTTTGAACCTCCCCACGTATTGCCTCCCGTCGGGCCTCTGGTATTCTATAAGGTTTTAGTTTTACCCTTTCTCCTGGCGGGGTGATAATGTCATGCTCTACGCCAGATGTTTGTCCCGGCAGCTCAGAGAAAATCTCTTTGTTACGAAGTACAAACTCTTTAACCTCCTGTTGTTGGGCTTTCGATAAGGTGTCTGCTATTCCAACCTCAGGAACTAAGAAATCAGGCTGTACTTGTGACAAAGTCTCTGCGACTAGGGATTCCCTATCCCTCCAGGCTTTCAGCAGATTGACGTGATAGATCTGCTCCGGCTTTCGCCTTCCTGGCTGTCTAACCCTGTAGTTCACCTCACTAATTTTTTCAATTACTTCATATGGACCTTGCCATTTGGCCAGAAATTTGCTTTCAACCGTAGGGACTAGCACCAAGACCCTATCCCCCGGGTAAAAAGTACGGGTCTTGGCCCCACGGTTGTACACTCTCTGCTGTGCTAACTGCGCTTGGGTTAAATGTTCCTTTACAATTGGCATTACCTGTGCAATTCTATCTTGCATCAGGGCGACATGCTCAATCACACTCCTGTGAGGAGAACTCTCATTTTCCCAAGTTTCCTTGGCGATATCCAGCAGCCCTCTTGGGTGTCTCCCATAGAGCAACTCGAAGGGTGAGAAACCCGTAGAGGATTGGGGTACCTCCCTAATGGCAAACATCAGATAGGGTATTAGACAATCCCAATTCTTTCCATCTCTATCCACCACCTTCTTTAACATTTGTTTTAGGGTTTTGTTGAATCTTTCAACCAACCCATCTGTTTGGGGGTGATACACAGATAAACGCAATTGCTTCACTTTGTACAACTTGCATAATTCTTTCATAACCCGGGACATAAAGGGTGTACCTTGGTCCGTAAGCAGTTCCTTACAAATACCCACGCGGCTAAAAACAAGAGATAGCTCTTTGGCTATGGTTTTGGCCGAGGTATTTCGAAGAGGAATTGCTTCCGGATATCGGGTGGCATAGTCCAATATAACCAAAATGTACTGATGCCCCCTAGCGGACTTCATTATCGGACCTACCAAATCCATTGCGATCCTTTCAAAGGGGACCTCAATGATAGGAAGAGGTACCAGCGGGTTACGGAAATGTGGCATAGGTGCCGACTTCTGACACACAGGGCAGGAGGAACAATAATTTTCTGTTTCCTTCATGACCCCAGGCCAATAGAATCTCTGCAATACCCTCTCTCTGGTTTTTTCGGTCCCCAGATGACCTCCCAGAATGTGCCCATGGGCCAATTCTAACACCAACTTCCTGTAAGGTTTGGGCACCACAAGTTGCTCAATGGTTTCTTCTGCCCTTTGAGCCACTCGATACAGCAGGTCCCTTTCCATAGTGAAGTAAGGATAAGGGCAAGTCTTATCTGGGTTCACTAACTTGCCATCTATTTTCACCACATTTTCCCGTGCCTTTATTAGGGTGGGGTCTTTTAACTGTTCTGTGGCAAAATTTTCCCTGTGAACCTCAAGATCCGAAAACTCCACAGACGGCATGTTTTCAACTGAGGATGTTGGCTCCTCCCCAGTTTCTCGAGTTTCCCCCGCCAATACCGACAAGGGAAATTCAGGAGAGTCCTCACCACCCCCAGAGGAATTCTGGTCATCTTCCTGGTTTATAGGGGCACCAGTGGGGGGCTCAGGACAATCCCAGAGTTCCCAGAATTTTGGAAAATCCCTTCCCACAATAGCATCATGTGGTAAGTGAGACACTAACCCCACCTGATGAGAGAGGTTACCTTTGGGGGTCTCAAACACTGAAGTTACAGGATACTCTCGGGTGTCCCCATGCACACAAATAACAGCCACCCTGTTCTTCCCAGAGACCTCTGTAGTAACTAATTCAGCTTTTATCAATGTTACCAGGCTACCTGAATCTAGCAACACATCAACATTTCTACCATTAATACACATTTTACATAAATGTCTCTCAGGTCCCCGAATGGCAGTGCATGCAACTGTCGCAAACAGCGACTGACGTCTCTCCCTTATAAAGTCACATTGCATAGGCTCATCCACAACTGGGCAATTGGCTGCAATATGTCCCTCTTGCCGGCAGCGGTAGCAAATAATCTTTTTCGCTGCCTCTTGCAGCATGGGCTTCCTGGGCTGCTCCCGCCAGACCTTAGGTAGAACTCCCACCCTCTCACTCTCTCCACCCTCACCCCTTGGAGTCATCTTACCCACCACTGGGGATGATCTGGTCTTAGGGGGGAAAGTCCGTGAGTCCCTGGAAGATGTGGTCAGGTTCTCTGTAGCCAAGTACCTCTCAACCAGATCCACAAGTTTATCTGCATTTTCTGGGTCTCCATGGCTTACCCATTTTTGGATGGCAGTAGGAAGAGCTCTCAGGAAACGATCCATAACAACACGTTCCACAATGTTTGGTGCAGTCAAAGTCTCTGGCTGCAGCCACTTCCTGCTCAGGTGAATGAGATCATACATTTGAGACCTGGGAGGTTTTCCAACCTGAAAAATCCAGTTATGCACACGCTGAGCCCGGACGGCCAGGGTGACACCCAGCCGTGCCAATATTTCTGCTTTTAGCACCACATAGTCTTTTGCTTGGTCAGGCTCTAGGTCATAATAAGCTTTCTGCGATTCCCCAGTTAACAGAGGGGCCACCAGTCCAGCCCATTGTTCCTTAGGCCACTTTTCCCTTTCAGCAGTCCTTTCAAATGTGGTCAAAAACATCTCCGGATCATCCTCTCCAGTCATTTTTGTCAGTAAACGGCTCACACCAAAGGATGCGGTATTATTGTAACCACTTGCTTCATTGGTCTGCGGACGTTGCTGTATTAATGTCTCTATTTTCTGTTGAAAATTCTGCTCTTGCTTCTGCAACAGGTCTATGAAGCGGGCTTCAGATCGCTGCTGTGCTTGTTGCTGAGCTTCCAAACTCTGCTGGTGAGCCTTCTGCTGATTTTCCAAACTCTGCTGCAAAGTTGCATTTATCTGCTGCTGGGCTGCAAGGCTCTTTTGTAAACCTGCATTTGTTTGCTGCTGATTTGCATTTGCTTGTTGCTGGTTTGCATTTGCTAGAGCCAGCTGTCTCAGTATCTCCTCCATGCTGGCCTTAACAAAAAAAAAAAGTGCCAAAATTCTCCACCAACTGTGAGGGGTTAGCTCAGCAGCGGGTGTGTGTGACCCCCTGGATGGGTTCACAACACAAAGTCAGGCACAGCAGACAGCGGTGTAGGTTAAAAAAACAAAAGATCCGGTTTATTTATGCTACATGCAGTGATACATATAACAGCCAAACAAAATAAAACAAGAAAAAAAATCCTGGTCAGCTTGACCTCTAACTACACACGTAGACTCCCTGTCTAACAACTGGGTGCAGCCTTGTGCTGTACCAGTCCCTGCCTTTGTTGTAAAGGTTTTGCCACACAGGCGTTAACTCACCGCACAGTACAGGTGACACACTCCCCAGTCTATACAACACAAAACTGGTTCCAGGATGGAGCATCTCCCTATGCATGCTGGGGTTTTTTGTAGAGGTCTTAATGAGCCCACTTACTACAGCTGGGCTCATTAACTCTTCCCCTCTAATTGTAAAAGTCTGCATAAAGCCTGAATCTAGGACACACATATTTCCCATCCTGGATACAACCAGGTGATTTTACCTGCGTGCTGCCACACTATCTAGATAGATATATCTATATCCATCTCTATATTGGGGATGAGCCGAACACCCCCCGGTTCGGTTCGCATGCAGAACATGCGAACAGACCTAAAGTCTGCGTGAACTCTCAAACACAGTTAGTCTATGGGACTCGAAGGTGAGAAATCAAAAGTGCAAATTTTAAAGGATAATATGCAAGTTATTGTCCTAAAAAGGGTTTGGGGACCCGGGTCCTGCCCCAGGGTATCAGTGCAAAAAAAAAGTTTTAAAAATGTCTTTTCTCGGGAGCAGTGATTTTAATGATGCTTAAGTTAAAAAAAAATAAGTGAAATATTCCTATGAGGATCGTTCCTGGGTGGTGTCTATAGTATGCCTGTAAAGTGGTGTGTGTTTCACGTGTTTAGAACAGTCCCTGCACAAAATGACATTTCGAAAGGAATAAAAGTAATTTAAAACTGCTTGCAGAAAATTGAGAAAAACGGCATGGGTGACCCCCCCCCCCAGCCTTATTACCAGGCCCTTCAGGTCTTGTATGGATATTAAGGGGATCTCTCTCTCTGTCTCTCTCTGTCTCTCTCTGTCTCTCGTCCTTTTCCATTCTAGATTTCCTCAGAGATTCTCCCCCCAGTGTATAGATTGCATTCATATTTTTCCTACCTAAATGCATTATTTTACATTTTGCCATGTAGTTGCCCACTCCATTAATTTGTTTAGATCTTTTTGCAAGTTTTCCACATCCTGTGGAGAAGTTATTGCCCTGCTTAGCTTAGTATCTTCTGCAAATACAGAGGTTGAACTGTTTTCCCCATCCTCAAGGTCGTTTACGAACAAAATAAATAGGATTGGTCCCAGCACAGATCCCTGGGGGACCCCACTACCCACCTCTAACCATTCCGAGTACTCCCTATTTATCACCACCCTCTGATCTCGCCCTTGTAGTCAGTATTCAATCCATGTACTCACCCTATGTTTCATGCCATTTTGTGCAGTAAACGTTTATGGGGAACTGTGTCAAATGCTTTTGCAAAATTCAGATACACCACGTCTACGGGCCTTCCCTTATCTAGATTGCAACTCACCTGCTCATAGAAGGTTAATAGATTGGTTTGGCAAGAACAATTCTTCATGAATCCATGCTGATTCCTGCTAAAGATGCCGTTCTTATTACTAAAATCTTGTATACAGTCCCTTATCATCCCCTCCAAGAGCTTGCATACTATTAATGTTAGACTAACTGGTCTGTAATTCCCAGGGATGTATTCGGGGTCATTTTTAAATATTGGTGCCACATTGGCTTTTCTCCAATCACTTGGTACCATTCCACTCAGTACACTGTCAGTAAAATTTAGGAACAATGGTCTGGCATTTACTTGACTGAGTTCCCTATTTACCCTCGGATGCAAGCCATCTGGTCCCGGTGATTTATTAATGTTAAGTTTCCCAAGTCTAATTTTAATTCTGTCCTCTGTTAACCATGGAGGTGCTTCCTGTGATGTGTTATGAGGATAAACACTGCAGTTTTGGTTACTGAAGCCACCCGATTCCCTCGTGAAGACTGAGGAGAAGAATAAATTCAATATCTTCGCCATCTCCCCATCCTTTGTAACCAGATGTCCTTCCTCATTCTTTATGGGGCCAATATGATCTGTCCTCCCTTTATTCTGTTTACATACTTAAAGAATTTCTTGGGATTTTTTTGCTTGTCATTCGTGTTCTCTCTTAAACATCCTAATTGCACCCTCACACTACTTGTTGCATTCTTTATAAAGTTTGAATGCTGATGATCCCTCAACCTTGTATTTTTTTAAGGACTTCTCCTTTGCTTTTATATGCATTTTTACATTGGAGTTAAGCTATCTAGGATTTTTGTTTACTCTTTTAACCACCTCAATACAGTGCACTTACACCCCCTTCCTGACCAGACCAATTTTCAGCTTTCAGCACTCTCACAGTTTGAATGACAATTACTCAGTCATCCAACACTGTACCCATATGAAACTTGCGTCCTTTTTTCCACACAAATAGAGCTTTCTTTTAGTGGTATTTAATCACTAGTGGGTTTTTTATTTTTTGTGCTATAAATAAAATAAAATGTAAATTTTGTGAAAAAAATGCCTTTTTCTTTGTTTCTGTCATAAATTTTTGCTAATTAGTAATTTTTCTTCATAAATTTTGGCCAAAATTTATACTGCTACCTATCTTTGGTAAAAAATAACCCACATTGGGGGGCGTGGCCTGACGCGAGTTCCGGATGGACGCATAATCCCGGAGCTCCAGTGACAGGGGACCCAAGCGGCAAAAAGCAGCACCATCCGTGCACTCTGGTAGCAGCATCTGGCTGCGGAAAGCCTTCTCATCCCCTCGGGATCATGCCTGGTAAGCGCCGTGGAGCGGACAAACCGCAGCACCTTACAGACTTCTACTCCAGGATACCTGACAGGGAGTCCCAAGATGGCGCCCGGGCCTACTCACCGCAGAGAGCCTCACCGCGCACGAGGGGAACTGAACCAGGTAAACAGCAGAACAAAAAAGCCTGCACCACTGGCCGCCACTCCTACCCCCCCTCCCCATCCACCAGCAGCCCAGCTAAGTCGAAACCCAGGCTGGATGGCAGTGGATTGAACGGGGTGGGCAGCCCGTCCACAGGCTCAGGGGATGACACCCGGGAGTTACCCGAGCCCATCGAGTCATATCCCACTCAAAATTAGACACTGTTTTGAAAGACATGTTATTATCACTTCGTAGCACCACGCAGTCGGATTTGGCTGCTTGTATGCATAGCTTTAATAAGGATCTTAAAGCCATAGGAGACAGAGTGGATCATATAGAAACAAAGATGGGGGAATATGCTGGGATTATAAATGACCTAGTGGATGCAAATGAGGAGAAAGAAGGGGAGGTGGAGAGGCTTAAGGAGAAACTGGTGGACCTGGAAGACAGATCACGTAGAAACAATATCAAAATTAGGGGAATCCCCGAAACTGTCTTACAGGCCGACCTAAATGCACATGTGGTGACGGTGTTTAAACAAATTCTACCAGCACTATCAGATCTTGATGTGACGATCGACAGGATTCATCGTCTTTCCAAGCCAACTCATCTGTCTGATCAGGTCCCGAGGGATGTATTGCTCAGGCTACACTTTTTCCATGTGAAAGAGGACCTTATGGCAGCCATGCGACAAAAAGAACATATTCCGCCACAATTTCAACATTTGCAGTTCTTCACAGATCTTTCACAATACACTCTCCAGAAAAGGAGAAACCTGAATACTATTACCAAAGCTCTGAGGAACCACAAAATTGTTTACAAGTGGGGATTCCCTACCAAACTGTCTGTAACCAAGGACAACCGTACATACTTAATCACCTCCTTGGACAAAGGCATAACACTACTATGGGAGTGGGGAATACTCTCGGAGTTGGAAATGAGTGCAGCATTGTCTAATGCTCCAAAGCCGATAGACTTTGAGTGGAAAACTGTTACAGCACGGAATGCCAAGTCGCACTCATAAGGTGGGACGGATGTACTTGTCTAATCTGAGATCCCATTGTCACTGTTCCTAGGGAGCCTCAGGCTGAACTTTCCCCCCAGTTAATTTTGCAGCGCCCGCTGCCCATTGTTTTGTTAGTCAAGCTCTAGTGTGAAGGGAGTGGATGTTACTACAAAATCTACTACCTGATGTTCTGTTTTACTTTCCTCTTTTTCATCTTCTTTTTTTTTGTTCGGATGCTGAAACAAGTGAAAAATACAGACCGCTTAACATATGGTGGATGGGAGAAATGGCTGATACCTCAATTTGTGCCGCAGCGAGAGACGGTGAGTCTATACGGTGCCATGATCGGAGGTTTCCTCTTCGCAACAGTGAGTTCTATTCTGCACACAGTCCATGTGGCATCCTCGCAGAGGTTGGGAGACCCCTGTGGACTAGGGGGGTCCTCTCTGGCGGGGATGGTCAGCACACTTTCCTGCACTGCCTACACATGTTCTTTCTATGGCTCTGAACATCTTGTCTATTAACACTAAGGGGCTTAACCACCCCGTGAAGCGACACTCGCTCTGGAAAGAAGCGGAACTGCACAAATGTGACATTGTTTGCGCCCAGGAGACCCACTTTATGACTGCCAAAGCACCCAAGTGCTCACACAAAAGTTTCCCGCACATATTCACAGCTAATGCGGATACAAAAAGGAAAGGTGTTTTAACAGCTATAAAGGACTCCGTGGCCTTTCGTCTGTACGAGTCTATTAGTGATCCCCATGGCAGATTCTTAATACTGATATGTGATGTGAACTTGACTACCTACACAATTGTGAATGTGTACTCCCCCAACACCCACCAGGTGAGATTTTTTAACGGCCTGATGCGGAGAGTAAGGAAAATCCAAAAGGGTTTGCTGATAATGTGTGGGGATTTTAATTTAACTCGGATCCTACCTTGGACTCTACGTCACGGTCCACGAGACTGCGCTCGGCTATGCAGGCCACTATTCACCAGCACGACCTATACGATACCTGGAGATGTTTGCACGCTAACAAGAGAGACTTTACTTATTTTTCGCCTCCGCACCAGGTCTATACTAGGGTAGATCTGTTTTTGGTGGACCAGCAGACTCTGTTACGGACATCTTCTGTGGCCATTAAACCGATAACATGGTCTGATCACGCACCGGTGGTGCTCTCCATAGTGGGCTCGGCAGCTGTTGATGCGATGCCGCTGTGGAGAATCAACACCTATGTGTTGCAGAGGGGGGAGTGCAGAAAGATTTTCCAGGAACGCCAAACCAAATTTTTTAATGATAATGTTGATTCCGTTACAGACCCATTTGTGTTATGGAATGCCCATAAGGCGTATATGAGGGGTATTTGCATTCAAATGGGAGCGAGGTTAAAGAGGCAGAGGCAGAGCAAACTTACAGGCTTGTTGACGGATATTGAGAAGTTAGAGCTGCTCAACAAGTCTAATCCGACAGACCTTCTGTCCCAAAAACTTGCCCAGTATAGACATGACCTGCGCTTACTGCTACTTGAAAATTTTGAGAAATATAGCAAACGGAGAAACATGACGTTTTATGCTTGTGACCATAAGGCAGGTAAGCTCCTAGCTCACAAAATCAAAGGCCATAGATATAAAGCCAAAATACCTTATATCATTCACCCTGTCATCAAAATAAAGGAAACTCACCCTAAGAAAATCGCTGACGCTTTTAGCTCCTATTATAGCTCGCTTTATAACCTTAAAGACGACCCCATGACTTACCAACCAAAACAGGAACACATTGTTGATTTCCTCTCCCGACTGCCAATTCCGCGACTGACTCAGGCACAACTGGACTCTCTAAATGCTCCATTCACTGATGCTGAAGTCCAGAAATCAATAGATTCATTACCGTCTAATAAATCCCCAGGACCGGACGGCTTTAGTGGTGAATACTACAAATTGTTCAAAAACACTCTCATCCCGCACCTTACTACAATTTTCAACAAAGCTGCTGCCTCTGCCTCTTTCCCGCCGGAGATGTTAGAAGCTTTGATCATAACTCTGCCTAAGCCAGGGAAGGATCCAGTCTCTCCACCCAACTTTAGGCCGATTTTTTTGCTCAATAGTGATTTGAAATGATATGCCAAACTAATTGCAGCTCGTATGGTGGATATCCTTCCTACGATCATTCATCCCGACCAGACAGGTTTCACAAAGAATAGACAAGCCTCAGATGCGACCCATAGACTTGTTAATATAATACATCTTGCTGAGGCGAAAGGGAGGCCTTCTCTGCTTCTAACATTGGATGCAGAGAAGGCCTTTGACAGCATTCACTGGCAGTACCTCAGTGAGGTACTGAGAGCATTTGGATTTGAGGGGGGCATTGAGTCAGCAATTAAGGCATTATATTCCAAACCCTCGGCCAGGATATATATATCAGGGGTCATGTCCTCCCCGTTTCTTATTTCGAACGGGACGCGGCAGGGGTGCCCTCTATCACCCTTGATATTTAATCTATTGATGGAACCCCTGGCCATCCACATTAGATCTCATCCACGAATAACAGGGTTCGAGGTGGGGAGACGGGGAGGCATAGTATCAGCCTGTTTGCTGATGATGTGATTTTGATGTTGACCAACGTGGAGACTTCTCTGGCTGAGGCACATGAATCTCTCTCACTGTTCAATCGTGTTTCTTACTACAAGGTAAACAAAGGAAAATCCCAGATATTGGGATTAGGGATAGATGGCGGAACGCAATCAGGCTACAAAGCATCTTCCCTTATGCTTGGAGCTCCAATGGTATCAAATACTTGGGCATAGTATTATCTGATAAAACAAGTAAATTGTGTAATGACAATTATTTGCCATTCATGGAGGGACTAGAATCCACACTGCGGTCTATTTCCAAAAAAGAAATGTCATGGTCAGGAAGATTAGCCGCTTTTAAGATGATGGTTTTACCTCAATTCCTCTATCTATTTAGGACCCTTCCTATTACAGTCCCGAATGGTTTTTTCTCTAAGGCACAATCCATGATTACCGTATATACTCGAGTATAGGCCGACCCGAATATAAGCCGAGGCCCCCAATTTACCCCCCAAAAAACTGGCAAACTTATTGACTCGTGTATAAGCCGAGGGTGAGACATGCCTGTCCATCCCTGTGTGTCCGTCCATCCCTGTGTGTCCGTCCATCCCTGTGTGTCCGTCCATCCCTGTGTGTCCGTCCATCCATCCCTGTGTGTGTGTGTGTCCATCCATCCATCCATCCCTGTGTGTGTGTGTGTCCATCCATCCATCCATCCCTGTGTGTGTGTGTCTCCATCCATCCATCCATCCCTGTGTGTGTGTGTCTCCATCCATCCATCCCTGTGTGTGTGTGTCTCCATCCATCCATCCATCCCTGTGTGTGTGTGTCCATGTGTGTGTGTGTGTGTGTGTGTGTGTGTGTGTCCATGTGTGTGTGTGTCCATGTGTGTGTGTGTGTGTGTGTGTGTGTGTGTCCAGCCTACCTGTGTCCCGAGCCTCCGTCCCGTGCCTTGCCTCCTTGCCTCCGTCCCGTGCCGTGCCTTGCCTCCTTGCCTCCGTCCCGTGCCGTGCCTTGCCTCCGTCCCGTGTCGTGCCTTGCCTCCGTCCCGTCCCGTGCCGTGCCTTGCCTTGCCTCCGTCCCGTGCCTTGCCAGGATCGCCGCTCTTCGTCGGCGCCTCGGCGGCCATTCTAAAATTCAAAAGCCGCGCCTCCGCCTTCGCCTGTGATAGGCGGAACACTGAATTTCCCAGCAGCCTGTGTTCCGCCTATCACGGACATCGTCTCATCCTCGTCCGTAGTACGAGGATGAGACGATGTCCGTGATAGGCGGAACACAGGCTGCTGGGAAATTCAGTGTTCCGCCTATCACAGGCGAAGGCGGAGGCGGAGGCGCGGCGTTTGAAGGGTAGAATGTCCGCTGTCTGTCTGCTCGACACGCTGATCGAGCAGGCAGACAGCGATGACTCGAGTATAAGCCGAGGGGGGCACTTTCAGCCTCAAAAAAGAGGCTGAAAATCTCGGCTTATACTCGAGTATATACGGTAATAATTTCTTATGGCACGGAAAGAAAGCCAGGTGCGCTTTCAAGAAGCTGATACAGACGAAAAGAGCGGGAGGGGTGGGTCATGTTCTTTTACAGGATTACTACCTGGCCGCTATCTTGGCCCAGGCAAGACATTGGTTTGTGCTGGGTAGGGGTCCTAGATGGATGGAACTAGAACAAGCACAATGTATTCAGCATAATACTGGAGATCTATTGTTGACATGTTCATTTATCCCACGGGTGGTCGGTATTTTCTCTCCCCCTATGAGGGCCACGCTGGCAGCTTGGAAGACACTTCTAGGTAGTGTTAGCCCGGACCAACCCACCAAGTCAATCCCTTTAACCTTATCAAGCCTGCGGCTTCTCATTCCTCAAATATCCATTAGAAACTGGCTGATGAGGGGAATTTCTTCAGTGCAGGACATTATGATAGGACCATCTATTAAAACATTTAGGTCGCTACAGTTGGAATTTGGGCTGGAACCTAGGGACCAATATACATACAATCAGATCGCACACCTACTTAGTACAGTCCCTACAACCCAGATACCCCTTCCGGTAAGAGTATATCTGTACTACCAAAATAATCATACAACAATTAAAGGTATATCACTGTTTTATAACCTCTTAAATCACAAGTCTGAGTTTCGGAGGTCTCCGTCTATGAGATCTTGGGAACTCGAGTTAGGAGTTTCCTATTCTGAGGAACAATGGGAAGAGTCCATAAAGGTTGTTGATCTGTGAATCTGTGGGAACTTTCTTCTAAGATCCTTCTAAGGTGGTATTTAACTCCGGTGAGACTGGCGGGCTTCCATCCCCATGTGTCTCCACTATGCTGGAGACTTTGCGGACATAGGGGGTCACTGGGACATATACTTTGGACGTGCCCAAAGTTGGACAATCTCTGGCGCCAAGTCTTCAACTTGATTGATAGAATAGCCGGCTCTCTTACTAGCAATGATTCAGGACTAGCAGTTTTATCACTGGGGATAGATAGATTCCCAAAACGGTACAGGCTGGTGGTTTTTCATATATTAGTGAGCACTAGATTAGCGATTGTAAGACGTTGGAGAACCGAAGGCATACCGCAGATAAATGAGATCATAAGAGCGGTGGATTTACACATAAACTATGAACTAATGTTTGCTGCTTCCCAAGGCAATCTAGCATCCAAGCAAGCTTTATGGCAGCCCTGGGCAGATTGGTATAGTTCTACTAACTATAAGTGATACCGATTACAATAGAGAGAAAGTATTCTGCTATAATCCTTGTAGTGAAGTTTTAGCTGATATCCTGTGTTAGAGCATACATATGCAAACTTTTCGTGTCTATATCTAAATAAGGCATCCAGTTATCTTATTTTACTTTACTTTTCCCTTTCTTTTCTTTTTCACTGTCCTTGTGTTAATGGATATCACTAGTTCCAATACCATGATTGTTAATTGCAAGAATCGATTGTATAAATACTTGACTTTTGTATAAGACTGAGTTATTGTACAAACCTGTGATATTCAATAAAAACTATTGATACTAAAAATAACACACATTAGTGTATATTATTTGGTCTTTGTGAAAGTTATAGAGTCTACAAACTATGGTGCCAATCGCTGAAAATGTATCACATCTGATCAGGCCTTCAGTACATCAGGTATATCTCATTTCTTGAGACACTAACAAGTCAGGAAAGTACAAATACCCCCCAAATGACCCATTTTTACAAAGTAGACATTCCAAGGTATTAAGTAAGTAGCATGGTGAGTTTTTTTTAAGTTGTCATTTTTTTCCACAATTCTTTGCAAAATGAAGATTTTTTATTTTATTTATTTTTTTTACAAAATTGTCATTATCAGGTTATTTCTCACACACAGCATATGCATACAACAAATTACACCCCAAAATACATTCTGCTACTCTTCCCGAGTACGGCAATATCACATGTGTAAGACTTTTACACAGCCTGGCCACATACAGAGCACCAACATTGATGTAGTACCTTCAGACGTTCTACGAGCAAAAATGACTCATCTCATTTCCCAACCAC
Source organism: Lithobates pipiens (assembly GCF_037356315.1). Classification (NCBI taxonomy): domain Eukaryota; kingdom Metazoa; phylum Chordata; class Amphibia; order Anura; family Ranidae; genus Lithobates; species Lithobates pipiens. The sequence continues at coordinate 376,514,313 of NW_027507903.1, read as the reverse complement.
CTATTACACTATTGAAGGCCCTGGAGTACCAGGGCAATGGAATTTCCCATAAAATTACCCCATTTTGGAAAGCAAACACCCCAACGTATAATCTGTGAGGCATAATGAGTCTTTTGAACGGTTCATTTTTTTCCAGAAGTTTTTGGAATATGTGGAAATAAATTAAACCGCATTTTTTTTTTTTACACAAAATTGTCAATTTATAAGATATTTCTAACACATAGCATGTATATAGCAAAAATTACACCCCACAATACATTCTGCTATTCTTCCCGAGTATGGCGATACCACATGTGTAGGACTTTTACACAGCCTAGCCACATAGAGAGGCCGAACATTGAAGTAGTACGTTCAGGCATTCTAGGAGCATACATGACACCTCATTTCATTCCTACCCATCACACTTTTGAAGGTCCTGGACCACCAGGTCAGTGAAATTACCCACAAAATGACCCCATTTTGGAAAGCAAACACCCCAACGTATATTCTATGAGACATGGGCTGCAAATAGGTGCTCGGGTACTCTGATGGGCTGGAGATAGGTACTCGGGTACTCTGATGGCCTGGTGACAGGTACTCGGGTACTCTGATGGCCTGGTGACAGGTACTCGGGTACTCTGATGGCTTGGTGACTGGTATTTGGGTACTCTGAAGGGCGGTGACAGGTACTCATATGGACTGTGACAGGTACTCAGATGAACTGTGAAAGGTACTCGGGTACTCAGATGGACTGGGACAGGTACTCGGGTACTCGGGTGGGCTGGGACAGGTACTCGGGTACTCAGATGGGCTGTGACAGGTACTCGGGTACTCGGATGAACCGTGACAGCTACTCGGAAACTTTGATGGGCTGTGACAGGTACTCGGGTACTTTGATGGGCTGTGACAGGTACTCGGGTACTTTGATGGGCTGTGACAGGTACTCGGGTACTTTGATGGGCTGTGACAGGTACTCGGGTACTCTGATGGGCCGGGACAGGTACTCGGGTACTCTGATGGGCCGGGACAGATACTCGGGTACTCTGATGGGCCGGGACAGATACTCAGGTACTCTGATGGACTATGACAGGTACTCTGATGGACTGTGATTGACAGGTACTATGAGGGGTGGTGACAGGTCCTCTTTATTGGGGGGGCAATCAGTGTGCTTGATGTGTACTGTAGGCGGTAACGAGATGTTACCGCAATCTCCTCCTCACACACGATCGGTGTGTGAGGAAGAGAACCCGGTCACATCTCGTTACCGTGGTTTGTTTACATTTTAGTGATCGGCTGTGAAAGGATCACAGCCGATCACGTGGGTAAACAGCCGGCCAATTGCTGTTTACCAGCGTCAGTGACGAGCAGTGTTCCCGGGAAACACGCCGCCACCGACGTGCAGGCGCAGCGTGCTCATGATCGCGCGCATGCGCCATGCACAGTCGGGGTGTGGCCATCTGTGATCGGCCGTGATGAAGTCACGGCCGATCACGTGGTAAACAGCCATAAGCAATGGCTGTTCAACCCCTTCGGTGGCGAGCGGTGTCTCCGTGACACGCCTCCGCCGAAGAAACAGGGATGCGCGCGCACAATTGCACGCATTCCTTGTTTAAACGGGAGGCCGTCATATGACGGCCTCCCGCCACAATAGGTGCGCCGCCTGGCCGTCATTTGACTGCCGGCGGTCAGCAACTAGTTAAATGTATTAACCAATGGGATGCATTGGCTAATGCCCTTATTTAATATGCTCTTAAAGAAAATCCATCTCTCCTCCGTGTTCTTTGTTCCTAAGATTGTATCCCAATTTATGCCTTCTAACAAGGTTCTTAGTTTAGGGAAGTTAGCTCCTTTGAAATTCAGTGTCTTTTGTATTCCCCGTATGTTTCCTATTTGTATGATTCATACTGAAGCCAATTGACCTGTGATTGCTGTTTTCTAAATTGCCCCATATTTACACATTCATGATCAGGTCTTTATTGGTAATCCGTAGATCCAGTAATGCTTTGTTTCTAGTTGGTCCATCTACCATATGAACCATGAAATTGTCCTGCAAGACATTTAGGAACTGGCGAGTCTTAGACGAATGAATGGTTCCCTCCGCCCAGTCTGTGTGTCTGGATAATTAAAATCCCCATTATGATAACACTTCCTATCCTTGCTGCTAATCCAACTTGTTATAGGAGATCCGTCGCCCCCTCCTCCCTCAGGTTATAGCCTACTCCCAGTAATATTTTCCCTTATCTTCATCCCTTTGGAGCTCTACCCATAATGATTTCACCTCCTCCCTTGCTCCCTTAGTGATGTCATCTCTCGCATTCACTTGTACATTATTCATGGTATATAGACATACCCTTTCAACTTTTTTACCCTCGCTATCCCTGTGATAAATGGTATATTCTTGAATGGTTGCCAGCCAATCATGAGAGCTGTTGAACCAGGTCTCTGAAATTCCCACAAAATCCAAATCCTCCTTGTACAACAGTATCCCTAGTTCATCCATCTTGTCCGCCAGGCTCCTGGCATTGGTAAACATGCCATATAGTTTAGACCGGTCGCATACTATCCTCTTATTGGGTGTTCTAGGACTTGGTACTATACTTACCTTGGGTTTAGTGCCTCCAATACTACCCTCTGGAATATGTTCCGTGCTGACTATCTCTACCTCTGGACCCTCCCCCCCATTGCCTAGTTTAAAAAAAAAACTCTACATTTTTGTCCATCTTTACTCCCAGTTGATCTGCACCCTCCTCATTTAGGTGCAGTCTATCCCTTCTATAGTACTGGTGATCGACTGAGAAGTTGGCCTAGTCCTCCAGGAACCCAAATCCCTCCTTACTACACTAGCTCTACAGCCACTTGTTTAGTTCCCTAATCTCCCTCTGCCTTTCTGGCGTGGCTCAATGTACCGATATTATTCCTGAGAATACTACCTTGGAGGTCCTTTTCCTCAATTTAGCTTCCTAAAATCGTTCTTTAGGACACTCCATCTGCCTCTGACTTTGTCATTGGTGCCAACGTGCACCATGACAGCCGGGTCTTCCCCGCCCCTCCGAGTAATCTGTCCACCAGATCCATGATGTGCCGAACCCAAGTACCCGGTAGACAACATAAATTTTGACGCTTCAGGTCTTTGTTACAGATTGGCCTCTCTGTCCTTCTAAGAATTGAGTCCCCTACCACCAGAATCTCTTTACTTTCCTTTCCCTTCGCTTCCCCCCACTCTAATTGGAGGGGTTCTTCCCCCGGAAGCTAGGAGAGTCCCTCAGCTCCAGCAGTGCTGGTCCCTGACTGGTTTCACCAATGTCACTCAATGGAGAATACTTATTGGGATGTGCCTCCCTGGCACTTCCCCCTCTACCCTTCCTGTCACCCATCTACTCTTTTCTAGTGCCTGCACCTCTTTTTCTCCACCTGCCTCTGTGCTGGCCCCTGCCATGTACATTCCTGGCTCTCCTTTAGTATGGAGGGACTTCTCAGTGCTGACAATTGCCTCACCAGATTCAGAACATGGGCTTCCAGGAAAACAATGTGCTTACATTTTTCAAAGCAGTATTCGCCCTCCACTGGATGATCAAGGAATGCATACACATCTCAACACCCACCAGGCATCGTACCTACTAATTTAATGAGGATTGGGGATTATACCCTGTCTAAATTACAAGGTTACAAATTAAAAGTAACTTTTTTTAGCAACACATCCCAAAATTAGATAGTGAAAGAGTGGACAAAATGGACATTATAGGTGGAAATCAATGGAGAAAATATCAAATATAGTATATAAAAGATTTCTTTTATTTTGAGAAACCAAAATACAGAAAAAAACAAAGAAAGGGAGAGATATAGCAATAGCAAGTTCAATCAATTACAATATTAGCGACACAGCAATAGGTGATGCACTTCCCAACATGTTTCGCCCATATGTCAGGCTTCCTCAGGGGATGCTGGTCACTTGCAAGATATAAAGCCTTCAATCGAAAGACACAAACAATTGAACAAATTAGATTACTTCAAAAATATATACAATCATTTACATTTAATATGGTTCTTACATACATACGTCTCCCCTATTCAGAGTACAACTGCTTACCTTTATTTGCTAAAGGAGGCTGATGGGTACTATTTTATTCAGGAAGCCATCAGCAAGTAATGCTGTTTTGCATTCATCGAGTTCACACCCTAGACCCTTAATTAACAGCATCCCCCTACTAGGGATGGCCGAACGGTTCGCCCGGCGGTCGGTTCGTGGCGAATTTCGGCTGTTCGCGGTCCACCCGATTGGCGGACTATTGCCACTGTTCGCCCGGCGGACTTTCGTGTTTTTACTGTGTAAAAGAACTTTGACCTATGATGACACATCCATCATGTGGTACAGGACAGCTAATTGAGACATTACAGGACATGGACACTTGGACATTCCCCCTAACTTATAAATAGACCGAATCCGGCGGCCATTTTACATTCTTTCTTCTGTCACTATAGGGAGAGGTTGCTGTGTGGAGCAGGGAGAGACTGCAGTGACCCAAATCGCTAGCTATTAACTGGTATGGTATAGGTGTTAGGTGTAGTTCAGGATATAGGTTTGAGGCACTGCTATTCAAGTCATTGTTGCTGCAGATTGTCTTTTGTCAGGGCTGAGAGAGGGACAGGACGCTGTGTGCAGCAGGGACAGTCAGTTTAATCATTAGCTGTTACTATTAGGTCCACAAAAGTCCTTTTCAGGACTGGTATGGTAAAGTAGTACAGGATATAATTTTGAGTGCTATTCAAGTTCTTGTTGCAGGAGCCTGTGTTTTGTCAGTTTAACCACTTGCCGACCGCCGCACGACGATATACGTCGGCAGAATGGCACGGGCAGGCATATTGGCGTATATATAAGTCCATGCCTGCCCGCGGGTGGGGGGCCCGATCGGGCCCCCCCCCGGTGCCTGCGGCGGTCGGCATTCGTTCGGGAGAGATCAGGGATGAGGGGACGGCCATTCATTCATGGCCACCCCCTCGCGATCGCTCCCGACGAATGAAAATCCTCGGTGACATCACTTCCTCTCCTGTATTGTAAACACAGGCAGAGGAAATGATGTAATCTCTCCTCGTGTCGGTCTTTTTCGTTCCGGCACGGAGGAGAGAAGATCGGTGAGTTGCACCTAACACTACACTAACAGTAGAACACGCCAGGCACACTTTTCACCCCCCTGATCACCCCCCAATCACCCCCCCAATCACCCCTGCCCCCCCAGTCACAGTGACACCAAGTGCATTTTTTATTATTTTTTTTTTTTTTTTTTTTTTTTTGCATTGGTGTCATTTGTGACTGTAATAACTGTTAGGGCAGTTAGGGTTAGCCCCCTTTAGCTCTAGGGTGCCCCCCTAACCCCCCCAATAAAGGTTTAACCCCGTGATCACCCCCCGTCGCCAGTGTCACTAATAAGCGATTTTTTTCTGATCGCTGTATTAGTGTCACAGGTGACGCTAGTTAGGCAGGTAAGTATTTAGGTTCGCCGCAGCTTTTTATAGCGTCAGGGACCCCCATATACTACCGCATAGCCCCCTGATTGCCCCCCAGTTAACCCTTTCACCAGTGATCACCATATAACTGTTACAGGTGACGCTGGTTGGTTAGTTATTTTTTTTTTGTTTCAGGGCACCCGCCATTTATTACCTAATAAAGGTTTAACCCCCTGATCACCCGGCGGGTGATATAAGTTTGAGGGTCAGATAAGGCCTGCGTCGCCCCAGCGTCAGGTTAGTGCCAGTACCGCTAACACCCACGCGCAAAGCATACACCTCCCTTTAGTAATATAGTATCTGATCAGATCTATATTAGCGTTGCCTTCATTTTAGGTTTCCCAAAACGCATTGTTAGCGGGATCAGCCCAGATACCCGCTAGCACCTGCGTTTAGCCCCTCCGCCAAGCCCAGCCCAGCCCACCCAAGTGCAGTATCGATCGATCACTGTCACTTACAAAACACAACACACATAACTGCAGCGTTCGCAGAGTCAGGCTTGATCCCTGCGATCGCTAACAGTTTTTTTTGTAGCGTTTTGAAACAGTCGCTGACAGGCTAGGTGCTTTTTTACCTGTGAGTCTCACTAGTGTACCCCTAAATTTAGAGCCCAAAATGGCAAGGCGAAGGTACACTAGTGAAGAGGCCTACACGTTTCTGAGCATGACAGATAGTGAAGAGGACGTCACTCATCTGTCAGATTCAGGCTCAGAATACGATCCTGTAGAGGACAGCGGCTCCATGACAGATAGCTCTGACGACGGAGATGAGGCCGCTGCTAAGAACAGGTGTGCCCAATCCCGTATGTATTCTGTTGTTGAGGTGCAGGAACCGCAGGTCACTCGTATGGAGCAGAGACGTACTAGATCCGCTCAACCTTCTGGTGAACTGGCAAGCACCAGCGGCCTAGTACACCCTGGACGTACATCCAGCACTGCAGTAACACGTGGTGACGTGGCGAGTCCCATAAGTGCAGTTCAAGCTGGCAGGGTGGCAAGCACAAGTAGTGTCCCGCTGCCACCAAGAAGAAGACAAAGACAGGCCCGTCGTACCCATAGTGCCCTTCCTGCAGAATTCGCCAATCCTATTTGGGTGCCCACATCTTCTGCAGAACCCGTACTTCCCCCATTCACTGGCCAACCTGGCATTAACGTGGAAACAGTTGATTTTACGACACTTGACTTTTACTCACTGTTTTTCACCGAAGATCTCTATAGATCTATTGTGGACCAAACCAATTTGTACGCTGCTCAACACATCGCCACTATTCCCCAGTCCGCCCTTGCCAGACAATGGAAACCAGTTACGGTTTCCAAATTTAAAACCTTTCTGGGCCTCTCCCTCAACATGGGCATAACCAAAAAGAGTGAATTGCGGTCATATTGGTCCACTGACCCAATTCACCATATGCGCGTGTTCTCTGCTTCCATGTCCAGGGCACGATACGAGATGATTTTGCGGTTCATGCACTTCAGCGACAATGAACTCTGTCGTCCTCGTGGAGACCCTGAATACGATCGGCTCTACAAAATTCGGCCCCTCATAAACCACTTCAACCAACGTTTTGCAGACATGTTTACTCCCCATCAAGTTGTCTGCGTTGATGAGTCCCTGATTAAGTTTTCTGGTCGCTTGTCATTCAAACAATACGTCCCCAACAAGCGTTCCAGATACGGGGTCAAGATGTATAAGCTCTGTGACAGGGCCACAGGCTATACACGTATGCAGAACAGAATGTATTTTGGGGTGTAATTTTACATATAACCATGGCATGTTTGAGCAATATATCATTTAATGACAACTTTGTGCAAAAAAAAAATAAAAAATAATAATAATGTATTTTTTCCACAACTTTTGTCAAAATATAAAATATTCCATGGACTCAACATGCCTCTCAGCAAATAGCTTGGGGTGTCTACTTTCTAAAATGGGGTCATTTGTGGGGGTTTTGTGCCATCTTGGCATTTTATGGCCTTCAAAACTGTAATAGGTAGTGAGAAGTGAAATCAAAGATTTACGCCCTTAGAAAGCCTGAAGGCGGTTCTTGGCTTTCGGGGCCCCGTACGCACCTAGGCTCCCAAAAAATCCCACACATGTGGTATCCCTGTACTCAGGAGAAGCAGCAGAATTTATTTTGGGGTGTCATTTTACATATGCCCATGGCATGCGTGACTAATATATCATTTAGTGACAACTTTGTGAAAAAAAAAATAAAAAAAAAAAAGTTTGTAATTTTCCCGCAACTTGCGGCAAAATATAAAATATTCCATGGACTCAACATGCCTCTCAGCAAATAGCTTGGGGTGTCTACTTTCTAAAATGGGGTCATTTGTGGGGGTTTTGTGCCATCTTGGCATTTTATGGCCTTCAAAACTGTAATAGGTAGTGAGGCGTGAAATCAAAGATTTACGCCCTTAGAAAGCCTGAAGGCGGTTCTTGGCTTTTGGGGCCCCGTACGCAGCTAGGCTCCCAAAAAGTCCCACATATGTGGTATCCCCGTACTCAGGAGAAGCAGCAGAATTTATTTTGGGGTGTAATTTCACATATGCCCATGGCATGCGTGAGCAATATATCATTTAGTGACAACTTTGTGAAAAAAAAAAATAAAAAAAAAAAAGTTTGTAACTTTCCCGCAACTTGCGGCAAAATATAAAATATTCCATGGACTCAACATGCCTCTCAGCAAATAGCTTGGGGTGTCTACTTTCTAAAATGGGGTCATTTGTGGGGGTTTTGTGCCATCTTGGCATTTTATGGCCTTCAAAACTGTAATAGGTAGTGAGGCGTGAAATTAAAAATGTATGCCCTTAGAAAGCCTGAAGGCGGTGCTTGGTTTTCGGGGCCCCGTACGCGGCTAGGCTCCCAAAAAGTCCCACATATGTGGTATCCCCGTACTCAGGAGAAGCAGCAGAATTTATTTTGGGGTGTAATTTCACATATGCCCATAGCATGTGTGAGCAATATATCATTTAGTGACAACTTTGTGAAAAATTTATAAAGTTTGTCATTTTCCCGCAACTTGTGGCAAAATATAAAATATTCCATGGACTCAACATGCCTCTCAGCAAATAGCTTGGGGTGTCTACTTTCTAAAATGGGGTCATTTGTGGGGGTTTTGTGCCATCTTGGCATTTTATGGCCTTCAAAACTGTGATAGGTAGTGAGGAGTAAAATGACATATGTATGCCCTTAGAAATCCTGAAGGCGGTGCTTGGCTTTCGGGGCCCCGTACGCGGCTAGGCTTCCAAAAAGTCGACCACATGTGGTATCCCCGTACTCAGGAGAAGCAGCAGAATGTATTTTGGGGTACAATTCCACATATAACCATGGCATGTGTGAGCAATATATCATTTAGTGACAACTTTGTGTAAAAAAAAAAAAAAATTTTTTTTTTTGTCATTATTCAATCGCTTGCGGCAAAAAAATAAAATATTCAATGGGCTCAACATGCCTCTTATCAATTTCCTTAGGGTGTCTACTTTCCAAAATGGGGTCATTTGGGGGGGTTTTGTACTGCCCTGCCATTTTAGCACCTCAAGAAATGAGATAGGCAGTCATAAAATAAAAGCTGCGTAAATTCCAGAAAACGTACCTTAGTTTGTAGATGTGACAACTTTTGCGCAAACCAATAAATATACAATTATTGACTTTTTTTTTACCAAAGACATGTGGCTGAATACATTTTGGCCTAAATGTATGACTAAAATTGAGTTTATTGGATTTTTCTAATAACAAAAAGTAGAAAATATCATTTTTTTTCAAAATTTGCGGTCTTTTTACGTTTATATCGCAAAAAATAAAAATCGCAGAATCAGTCAAATACCTTTAAAAGAAAGCTCTATTTGTGGGAAGAAAAGGACGCAAATTTCGTTTGGGTACAACATTGCATGACCGCGCAATTACCAGTTAAAGCAGCGCAGTGCCAAAGTGTAAAAAGACCTCTGGTCATTTACCAGCAAAATGGTCCGGTCTTAAAGTGGTTAAATAGGGACAGGCAGGAAGCTGTGTGTGGCAGTGAGGGACAGTCAGTTTAATCAGTAGCTGTTACTATTAGGTCCACAAAGGTTCTTTTCAGGACTGGTATGGTAATAGGCTTGTACACGTATAATACTCTTTCTTCCAAATATATAAAGAATATTATACTTGACTGCTGCCCTTCTGCTGCAGTAGTCCTTTATGAGTATAGGGACTGAGGTACAGTCTGCTAATCACAACCTACTATTTGCACAAAGGTCCTTATAAGGACTGGTAAGGTATAGTGTACTACAGTACAAAGGGTTGAGTGAGGTACAGTCTGCTATTCCTTAAGGACTGGTATAGGTCCACAATATATAGGGTTGAGGTGCACTACTGCTGACTGCTGCCCTATTCTGCAGCAGTCCTTTATCAGTATAGGGACTGAGGTACAGTCTGTGACGAACGCGGGTGTCAGATCCCTGCCCTCCTCGCTAACTGGCGACAAAGGACCGGCCAACCTCACACCCCGCTGTCACTTACGTAACAATGCCACACTCAGCTGCACCCAGCACAAAGATTTTCCCGCTTGCGGGACCACAATCTAGGTGCGGGCAGCCTGAGAGCGATTGTCACTGGGCTAATTACACAATTAACCCTTTAACTGCCACCACCCCCGTTTAAAAGACAGAGCCGGGGGGACTCGTAATTTTAGCAATACCAATTATAAGTTTAGAATAAGCGCCTGCAACACACACTGCCACCACAGACAGGTCTGCTCAGTGCCTTACTCTACCACAGTAGCGCCCTTTTAAGAGACAGGTTCGTTTATAGTTTGCATCAAGAGCTTTAAAGACAAGGTTAACACTTTTCAACATAAGGATTTATTATGAAAAGGTCAAGGTTGGTGCGAATAAAACATTTACAGAAAAAGGATGTTTCAAAAAATAAAGACAATATACAGCCACAAAGAAATAAGGTAGAATTGAGAAGGAAGAATACTTGCAATTAATGTCCGAGGGTTGATCAGAGTTCGATCGATGAGCAAAGGTAATCGGTTCTCAAACTTGGCAGATGTTCTTTCTTGGATGGTAAAAGGAGAACTGACCATTGCCTTGGCCTCTCCTCTTTTCTGTCAAATCAAAAGGGGTGTTGACAGCGACCAGTGACCAATCGTCTGGTCATCTTGTTTAGGGGTTGGTTGCTGGGAGGTGTCTACACTCATGACCCTGTCCCAGGTACACTTTATGATACATATTCATATCTCTGCCTCTCTACTGTTTATAGACTGCAGATATCCATTTTAGTGATCAGCATGATATTTGCTGCAAAACAAGTCCACACATGACAGGTTTCCCATTTCAGGGTTACCTAGGAGGAGTAAGGGGTCCCAGTGGCTTCCCATATGACCTGACATAGGGGTGTCTAGACTTGAAATGTTAGAAATTGTCTGAGGAAACCAAATGTATCCATATTATGGCTGTGCTATGATGGCTTTGAAAGTTATAAAAAATGTTGAAGTTTCAAAACTTTACTAATCTATCTGCACTCTATATATAGTAGGAGGAATTTACGACGGGTATCTGTTGGTTCTCTGAATGGAGAGGGTGACAGTTTTACGACAGGCCAGAATATCTTGCCAGGCAACTTGAGCCTTGTTTATTGACCCAGCCTGGTTCTGTTTTCTCTGCTAAGATAACCTTTCTTCCCTTTTGAAGATGTTAAAAGCTTTGGAATTCCTAAGACAGGGAGGGGGGGGTTTAGAGTCTTCTGTAAGTTTACAAGGTAGCCAAGCTGTCATGGCTGCGTTCCACACAAAATGGCAACTAGTTACAATATATCCTGGCTCAGACGTGATATCGTTACACAGTCTGCTAATCACAACCTACTAGTTGCACAAAGGTCCTTCTAAGGACTGGTAAGGTATAGCATACTACAGTATATAGGGTTGAGTGAGGTACAGTCTGCTAATCCTTAAGGACTGGTATATCACGGTGCTGGTGTCAGTGCTTTATGTCACGCTGCTGATGTCAGTGCTCTCTATCACGGTGCTGGTGTCAGATCACTCTATCACGGTGCAGGTGTCAGTGCTCTATATCACGGTGCTGGTGATCATCTCCTGCACCCTCTTCTTTGCCTACCCTGACCTTCCCTCGCCTCCATTGTCTCAAGATTCCCGAATTTTCAGAATTTCACATATAATGAATGCTTGTAGTTGTCGATCCCAGATTCACCTCATACATGTGTTATGTCGTTGGCCATGTGGTGGGACTATGTGTGCACAGCTAGTAATTATTTTGTGGCTGCAAATATGACCTGTAGGTTTGTAAAGTTCACCATCCCTGTGCTGTGCTGACTTCTTCCTGGGGCTGTACCTCTGCTGTGCATATTATGAGGGGCTCCCACCATCCCTGTGCTATGCTCATTATGAGGGGCTCACACCATCCCTGTGCTATGCTCATGAGGGGCTCCCACCATCCCTGTGCTGTGCTGACTTCTTCCTGGGGCTGCTTATTATGAGGGGCTCCCACCATCCCCGTGCTATGCTGACATCCTCCTGGGGCTGCTTATTATGAGGGGCTCCCACCATCCCTGTGCTGTGCTGACCTCCTCCTGGGGCTGTACCTCTGCTGTGCATATTATGAGGGGCTCCCACCATCCCTGTGATATGCTGACTTCCTCCTGGGGCTGCTTACGGTGCAGGTGTCAGTGCTGTATATCACGGTGCTGGTGTCAGTGCTTTATGTCACGCTGCTGATGTCAGTGTTCTCTATCACGGTGCTGGTGTCAGTGCTGTATATCACGGTGCTGATGTCAGTGCTTTATGTCAGGCTGCTGATGTCAGTGCTCTCTATCATGGTGCTGGTGTCAGATCACTCTATCACGGTGCAGGTGTCATTGCTGTATGTCACGCTGCTGATGTCAGTGCTGTATATCATGGTGCTGGTGTCAGTGCTTTATGTCAAGCTGCTGATGTCAGTGCTCTATATAACGGTGCAGGTGTCATTGCTGTATGTCACGCTGCTGGTGATCATCTCCTGCTCTTCTTTGCCTACCCTGACCTTCCCTCTCCTCCATTGCCTTAATGCGCTCCACAGTCCTGAATTGTCACAATTTCACATATAAAAAAAGAATGCTTGTAGTTGTCGATCCCAGATTCACCTCATACATGTGTTATGTCATTGGCCATGTGGTGGGACTATGTTTGCACAGCTAGTAATTATTTTGTGGCTGAAAATTTGACCTGTAGGTTTGCAAAGTTCGCCTCCCATTGAAATCAATGGGGCCCGCCGCAAACGTTATGGTTCGCGAACTATTGGCCGCGTTTGCGGTCCGCGTTCGCGTAACGTCCTGTCGGAAGTTCGTCCATCACTATTCCCTACAATCAATATCTGAGAAACGGAATTGCAGTAGAGACGTTGACTTTCAGAAAGAATCCAACCAGCTGATTGGAGAAGAGCCAATGTATGAGAGAGCTTTCTCAAAAAATTTGATTTATTATTCATATTATTATGATTGACAATCTTCCCATAATATATAAAAATTACCTTGTTTTCATCACCTTGTAAATTATTGATGATTTTATGATCTTAAATTTTAGGCAGCTGTTTCTTAGATGCAAATGCTGTAAATTTTGTTTAAAAGGGACAATCCTGTGTGCTTTAGGAATTTTATTGTAGGATTAGCAGCAAGGATGGGAAGTGTCATCATAATGGGGGATTTTAATTATCCAGACATAGACTGGGCGGAAGGAACTGCTCATTTATCTGAAGCCCCATACACACACATCAGTTTTTCTGCTTAGTTTTTCCTTCAGATTTACCAAAACCATATAATCTGAGGTCAAACCTTAGGAGTTTCAATTTGTATGCAATCAGCAGGCCCCTGCACTACATGTTTTTGGTAAATCTGAAGGAAAAACACTGAAGACTGTCTGTGAATTGAGTTTTCATTCTGTTATGTAATGTTTGAGTGAGCAATAAAAACCTTTTTGATTGAAAAAAATAAATAATGCATTATTAGATCTACTGATTACTCACAATACAGACCTGATCACGGATGTGGAAATACCGGCAATTTAGGAAGCAGCGATCACAGGTCAATTGTCTTCAGTATAAATCACACAGATGTGAAATAAGGGGAATACAAAGACATTCAATTTCAAAAGAGCAAGCTTCCCTAAACTAAGAAACTTGCTAGAAGATATAAAGTGGGATAAAATCTTAGGAACAAAGAACAGGGAGGAGAGATGGGCTTGCTTTAAGAGCATATTAAATAAGGGCATTAGCCAGTGCATCCTATTTGGAAGTAAATGTAAAAGAGCGAACAAAAATCCTGGATGGCTTAACTCAAATGTAAAAATGCATATAAAAGCAAAGGAGAAGGCCTTCAAAAAAAAAAAAATACAAGGTTGAGGGATCATCAGCATTCAGACTTTACAAAAAAATTCAACAAGAAACGTAAGGGTGCAATTAGGGTAGCTAAGATAAAACATGAAAGACACATAAGGAAGAAGAGCGAAAAAAACAATCCCAATAAATGAAGTATTTTATTATAGTATTCTATTATTATTATAGTATTTAGCATTTTAGTATAAATTAAAGTATATAAACAGTAAAAAAGGGAAGGCAGACCATATTGGCCCCATAAAGAATGAGGAAGGAAATTTGGCTACAAAGGATGGGGGGATGGTGAAGGTATTGAATTAAATTTTCTCCTTAGTCTCCACGAGGGAATCGGGGGGGGCTTCAGTAAGCAAAACTGCGGTGTTTATCCTCGTGACACAGAGGAAGCACCCTCGTGGCTAACAGAGGACAGAATTAGAAAACCTAACATTAATAAGTCACTGGGATCAGATGGCTTGCACCCAAGGGTCTTTAGGGAACTCAGTCAAGTAATTGCCAGACCATTGTTACTAATTTGTACTGACAGTCAACTGACTGGAATGGTACCAGCTGATTGGAGAAGAGCCAATGTAGCACCAATATTTAAAAAAGGGCCAAAATACCTCCCTGGCTCTTGGAGGGGATGATGAGGGACTATATACAAGATTTTAGCAATGAAAACAGTATCATTAGCAGTAGTCAGCATGGATTCATGAAGAATCGTTCTTTCCAAACCAGTCTTTTAACATTCTACGAGGAGGTGAGCAGCCATCTAGATAAAGGAAGGCCTGTAGACATGGTGTGTATCTGGATTTTGCAAAAGCATTTGACACAGTTCCCCATAAATGTTTACTGTACAAAGTAAGGTCCGTTGGCATGGATCATAGGGGGAATACATGGATTGAAAACTGGCTATAAGAGGGTGATGATAAATGGGGAGTACTTGGAATGGTCAGGGGTGGAAAGTGGGGTCCCCCTGGGTTCTGTACTGGGACCAATCCTATTTAATTTGTTCATAAATGACCTGGAGGATGGGGTAAACAGTTCAATCTCTGTATTTGCGGATGATACTAAGCTAAGCAGGGCAGTAACTTCTCTGCAAGATGTGGAAACCTTGCAAGAAGACCCGAAGACCTTGCAAGAAGACCTGAACAAATTAATGGGCTGGGCAACTACATGGCAAATGAGGTTTAATGTGGAAAAATGTAAAATAATACATTTGGGTGGTAAAAATATGAATGCAATCTACTCACTGGGGGGAGAACCTTTTGGGGAATCTAGGATGGAAAAGAACCTGGGGGTCCTAGTAGATGACAGGCTCAGGAATGGCATGCAATGCCAAGCTGCTGCTAACAAAGCAAACAGAATATTGGCATGCATTAAAAAGGGGATTAACTTGAGAGATAAAGTGATAATTCTCCCACTCTACAAGAGTCTTGTCCAGCCTTACCTAGAGTATGCTGTCCAGTTCTGGACACCAGTCTTCAGGAAGGATGTACTGGAAATGGAGTAAGTACAGAGAGAGGCAACAAAGCTAATACCTAATAAAGGGACTGGAGGATATTAGTTATGAAGAAAGGTTATGAGCACTAAACTTATTCTCTCTGGAGAAGAGACACTTGAGAGGGGATATGATTTCAATACAAATACCATACTGGTGACCCCACAATTGGGATAAAACATTTCCGTGGAAGGGAGTTTGATAAGGCACGTGACCACTCATTAAGATTAGAAGAAAAGAGGTTTAACCTTAGACTGCATAGAGGGTTCTTTACTGTAAGAGCATCAAGGATGGGAAAAGCCCTTCCATAGGCGGTCGTTTCAGCGGGGAGCATCAAAAGTTTCAAAAAACTATTAGATAAGCACCTCAACAACCACAACACACAGGGATATACAATGTAATACTGACATAATCACACACATAGGTTGGACTTGATGGACTTGTGTCTTTTTTCAACCTCACCTCCTATGTAACTATGTTATGGTGTATGGCCACCACCAACACCCAAAACCAAGTCTTTCCGCCGATGTATAATTGCAGAAAGAAGGGTCCATCCTTCTCTCTGTGGGAATATTTCTGTTGGCTTACAATGTGTGGATACTACCAACTACAGGCTACTGCCAGTATGGATCTGAAATCAACCACACCATAAAGACTAAGAAGTGTCACTCAGATTGCACTATTTAGTATTCCACTACTATAATTTATTCATGTTTTATGCTCACTTAACATCCTCTCATTTATCTGATGATGGGGCAGATAAGTGAAGCAGAAGCTCACTGAATAATGCCAGTAGTGACACCAAATCCACGCTACACAAATTACAATCAGTCCTTGGTTTGTTTTAATTTGTGTCAACAATAAAATATGGTGTCCAGCACTAAGTACAAGAGCTCACTTCAGTTTATAGTTTATAATACATCAATGAGTAAGCAAAGGGAATGAAACTTCAGGAGAAAAAAACAATCCAGCAGCTCCTCCAACAGATCAGTGGATGATTGTAATAAAGTGTTAAACTTTATTACTTCCAAGATCCTATGTTTAACCTTTCACATATGTGGATGTAATGCAATAATTTCAGAAAACTCAAAGGTGTAATAATAAATTTACTTAGCTTGGTTTAAAGATGTATTACTGATGATAAAATAGATAAATACAGCATGTTCCATCCAGGAGAGTCCATAACTTCTTTTGAAATTCCTGGAGGTGATAGTCCGTTTGTTTCAGACACATCTTGAAAATGGCCCTTTGTCTTCCAACCATATACTGTATATAGTAGCCCAAAAACGAGTTAAACCGGTTTAAGCCACATTCCCAACTTATCATAGAATAATAAGATCAGGATGTTCCCAGCTTCCCACAGAATAATGAGATCCGATGTCTCGGTATATGTTGTAATTAATAAAATAAAACTATTACTAAGTTTCTTATACATCAATACCTAATAAAAACCTAGGCTTCATTCCATTCCTTGATTTACAAGATACTTTGTTTATAGTATTCAAGATTACAAATAGATAAAACTTTAATATCAAGATAGTCTTTTTGCTTGTAATCGCATGTAAACATTTCTGGCCTCATTCATTTCATCCTTCACATTTTCAATATTATCAGGTATGTATGTCACTCATCATTTATTAAAGAGTGTCCATCTCCCATATATCCCACCCCTTGGGTATTTTTGGCCACATGTAAATTAATGTATAAAAAGTTTTACATCCTTCCACCACTCATCTTATCTATCTTCGTCTCTTTACCTACTTTTTCTGTCTGATTTACCTACGAAGAAAATCTAATGCGGCTGTGTTAGGGCTATTGGTAGCAGTAAGGGAGGGTACGACATTTGTCTATGATGTTTAGGTGTCCAAACACAGAAATAAAGTTCTGACAAGAGGTTACCTTTTCCCCACTGAAAAGTACCAGAAAAAGGTTTTGGCTGTAACTAAGTGTCAAAATTTGTTTAAAAAATCCCCATGCTTGGCTGGGTTAAGCAAATTCTATCTGCACTTTATAGGCCTTGGCTGATCATTGACCGGTCATGGACTGATGGTGACTGGTAGTCCAAAATAAGAATTTTATATAACTAGACTACTGCAAAGCACCTCAATAATTCCTTGCTTTTGCCATCACATGGATGAATTACACACAAAGGCTTTGGTCTCTTTGTCTTTATAGAAATTAGCACTCAGTCAGTCACAAAAATATATTTAACAATTTTTTATTTTTGATGACGCACAATGTTCTATATTAAGTATTTGTTGATGTTTGAATGCTTTTCTCTATATATTAGAAGGAAAAGGTGAAGGGGAACATGGGACTTTAAATGAGGTAAGGCCAGGTGTTTCCACCCCTATCAATATGGTACAAAAAATGAGAACAAGAGGGTGGGACGAAGGAAGGAACATGTAAAAAAGTGTTTATTGGTACAAAACACTGATATACACACAATATATAGCTATAGCTATAGATGTAGATATAGATATATAGAGAGAGAAGTAGGGAAATTAATCCCACATAGTAACCATGATAGTAATATGGATATCAATTGCATGA
This sequence comes from Lithobates pipiens, assembly GCF_037356315.1. Classification (NCBI taxonomy): domain Eukaryota; kingdom Metazoa; phylum Chordata; class Amphibia; order Anura; family Ranidae; genus Lithobates; species Lithobates pipiens. The sequence continues at coordinate 376,496,439 of NW_027507903.1, read as the reverse complement.
CATAATAAATCACTAGAATCCACCAAATTTAATATGTATACAACATGATTTCAAGATAATGCCTGCATGGCCCATGGCCTTACTATTCCCAGCAAATTTATATGAATAAACATGATTATATAATATGAAATTGACCACCTGATTGGTACAATGCATGGCATATATTGTCTCCACGCATTTCATGGTGTGTTAACCACTCGTCAGGAGCAGGCACATGGTAGATCTACAATAAAAAATAGAATAAATAATGGGTCTAAATATTCTGTCATATACCATTATGGGAGAGGGGGAACCCGCTACTAAACCTTGTACTGGTTGTGTAATGCTAGGAATCGTAGGTCACCCGGAGACATTATGTTCAGAAGCTGTGGTGGGGACATGTCTCGCAAAAGTGCCCAACAATGCCCAGCATCCCAGGTGACTGTGGGTCTAGGTATGTCCATGGTGCAATGTGGGATGGTGTGTGAACCAACCAAATGGGTTGCTATAAAGGAATGATGAAGATGGTTAAAAATGGACCTTATCTAGTGGGACAGAATGAAAGTGCAAAGGTGAAACCAAAACCAGTGATCAGCCGCTGTGAGGGGGGGTGGGGGTATGAAGTGAAGGTTAAACCAACTAAGTGTCCAGGAGAGGACTGTGAGGAGAAAAGGGGAGGGTGACTATTAGGAACCAGAGTACCTGGTAATAGGAGAAAAGGAGGGATGGAGTCCGTGGTGATGCAGGGAGACATGGATGTGAGATCATGGAGACCTAGCCCATCCAGGGAGGCCAAAAATGTGGGCGCTGACACCAAACAACCCACCAACGCCACATGCGCGTGCACAGTGGGGGAGAAATGGAGACGCCATCACCTGGGCGAAAATGCACCCAGCAACCATCGCCATCGGAGTCTCCCGATTGGCCGCAAGTGTGAAACCCCATCCTGGGCCCCCGACAAAGACAAGAGATGGCGCACGTCTGGAGTGGGAGGTGTGACGTTGATGCGCAGTGCTGCGGATCCGCCACCCTCAAGCATAAACAGCAGAGGGGGGGAGGAGGCCCGCAGTGCACATCGCAGCTTCCAAACAAGGTATATGTCATTAGTAACCATATAAAAAAATGAACAAATACATAGGAAAGGGCTAACCTGGGACCAACTAGTTGCAGAATTAGGGTTTTTTATGCTGATTTACATGGGACAAAGTTGTGGGGGAGGGTTTACAACCACTTTAATGGGCATTTTGTTCTACTATTGGATAACCTGTATGAGCAAAACGAATGGTGATTTGAGAAGCGCTTGCTATTAACGCTTGAGGGGGTAAGTGCACAATCAAGGGGGGAGACACAGAGCACAACGTTTTCTTCTGCATGTTTGCTGTGTGGTGAACCTGCTCAAAGGATTCTTTCTTTCTTCTCATCTCTGTTGGGACTCTGTTGAGCACTTTTCGCACTTTATGAATTACCGGCTTGGGGACTTTATGGACTTTTTTAAAACTTGTATTTATAAGGTCTTATTATATATATTTGCAGATTATTAGATTAATTATTAGCGCTGTTAATATAGTAGTGCTGTTTATGACTTCGGTTAAAATATTACTATATATGTGTGTAAATGTGATTTATGATTAACAGCAGCTTTTTTAGCCCTTGCACACACGGTCGGAGAATCCGTCGGAATGTGTCCTATCGGACCGTGTTGTCGGATAATCCGACTGTGTGTGGTATGCATCGGACTGATTCCGTCGGAATATCCGTCGGACCCAATTTTCCAACTTGTTGGAAATATTTTCTGACAAACTGGTCCCATCGGACATACTCCGATCATGTGTAGAGATTTCCGATCGGACAAAGTGCCACGCATGCTCAGATCAAATTCCTACACCAAAGCTATTGGCTACTAGCCTGAACGTAGTCCCGTCGTAACGACATAACGTCATCACATTCTGAATGATCAGATTTTCCGACAACTTGGTCCGACCGTGTGTATGCAACAGTTTCGGACACAATCCGTCTGACAAAATCCGTCGGACAAAATCCAACGGATTTGGTTGGCAGAATGTCCGACCGTGTGTACAGGGGCTTAGAGGTATTTCTCCATTGAGCGCTTTGATCAGTGATATATATATTTCCATATTATATTATTGATATTTGTACTATTATTTCCATATTTTTACCTATAACGATCATGGAGGTTGTTGTTTTTTTTAGAAACCGCCAAGTTGATCTTGATGCACTGTTCTCTTTGGAGTGAGAGGCAGCCAATAGTGATGATTTTACAGGAATTCTGACATAATTAGGTAATGCTTTAGAGAAACCAGTATGAACCTGGTAGTGACATTAGTACTTTTGAAAAAGTGCAAAGTGGTCAAGCGCTGGTATAGTGCATAAACATATTAAATACAAATGATAGATAATGAATAAAACATAAAAGCTGCACCAATGATAATGAACCCTCACATATAAAGTACAAAAATAGAACAATAATATTAGTGCGCTAATAGCCAAAAAACGCATACATAAATCCGCATGGATTTTTGTCCAAGGTGTGCTTTATAAAAACAAACAAAAATGAGCAGAATATAAAAGGAATAACAAAATAAATTAAAATAAAAAGATTTTCAGCCAATAGCTTAAATAGGCTGCTGCGCACTGGATGGATGGATAAATAACAAGTAATTGATTTATGCAGTCCCAAGGAATAGATAAATAGATGAAAAATAATTGTTCTTTTAAACAATCCCAACACTTCCGTGTAAAAGACCTACAGCACCTTTAAGTATATCAGTTTGCATTAGCCTAGGTAGCTGTGCACAAATCACATAAAACAAACTTCTGTCATAAGTTCATAGATATCCTGCCCCTGCATCATTCAAACGCTGTGCTGAATATATCCCTTAGTCACTTGTTTCCACTTCCTCTTATTTCCACCATTTAATACAAAGTAAAAAAAGGGAGACAACACGTAGCGTGATACTGCAAGGATAAATGGACTATTGCACACACGTCGTTACACTCACAAAACCTCTCTTTGTTTGGAGCATGGATTGATGGCAACTGTCAGCTTATACTCCTCCTCACAGCCTCCCCGTGCTTTGCTACACTGCAGGCTTGGCGTCACCGGCTCCTCCTCCTGTGACATTCTCAAGGGTAATGACATTACCCTTGAGAATGTCACGTGACCTGTGACGCAACACGTCGGGAGGAGGAGCCAGTGACGCCAAGCCTGCAGTGTAGCAAAGCACGGGGAGGCTGTGAGGAGGAGTAAAAGCTGACAGTTGCCATCAAAATTTAAAAAATGTCGGCGAGACATAGGCGATTTTAAGAAAAACTCTATATGTGTTTGGCAGGATGGAAATAGTCTGTCGGGGGAGGGGGGGAGTAGTGATGGATGATATGGTGCTGCCTGTGTCCAATCAACCTGAAGGAGATTGGCTTGGAAGAAATTCAGTAGCACCTAAGGTAGTTGTAGGTAGGAATTTAAAATCAAAGGTGACCCCCCCCCCCCCCCCCCCGGATTAATGAGGGGAGGAGTAAGAATCGGAGGTTAAGAGGTCAAAATGGAGGAAATGGACATTCAGGTGGTCGTCTGGAGTATGACAACCAGAACCTCTATACAGTGAATACATAAAATCGCTTTGGCCCCCTTAACAATGTACATAACTACCCTCTACAGTATCCAGATAGGCCGCCTTTTTTAGGGAAAGGCAGGAGGGGGCAATGGAGAGGCAGAGCCAGGGGAGGTCGTCCTTGGAGGTGCCGTCCATTCACCCCCCTGATTCCATACAATGTACAGGAGTGGTGGAACCCTCCAGAGTGGGAAATGCCACACAGTCCGAACAGAGTCTTAAGGCCTCTTCCAGAATGGGCTGTGGAGCCGGACAGAGGCTCCAGCAAAAAAAGAAGGGAGACGGATTGAGTGGAATTTATAACTTAAGTCAGGCGGTCTTGCCCCAGAAAGAGATGAATATCCTTAATGCAGGCCTAAAATTTACCTCTCGGAAAAACCCATGAATAAGTTCAATATATACTTATATGTACACAAATATGTAAGAAAGAAACAAAAAGGGTTTTATCTAATAGTAGTATGGTAAAAAATAATAGATCAGGGGATACTGTGGGTGTTGATAGTGGACTTAGGAATACATCTCTGTTTAACCCCCCATTACCGTCAAACCATTAGGTTGAGGTCTTCAAACAGTTTTAAAGGACTTGGATGATTTACCCCCTAAAAAGAATTTGTGCCATAAGCATATTAAAGAAGGGATAAGATCACTCGAGAGAAAAAATTTTTGTCATTCGTCCGGCCGATAAGGGGGGGTGGTAATTTTGGACAAAAGTTTTTACCACTCCCAGTTAGGTACTATGCTTGCTGACGAACAAACATGTGTACAGCTGGAGAAGGATCCGACAAGAAATTATAGAGCTGACTTTAATCTCATTGATTACGGCTATTATATGAGAGTTTTGACTAAAAAAGAGAAATCCTTTTTGATGCCCAGTTTTAATCGGATTCCCACCATTTATACGTTACTGAACGTTCACAAAAATCCTTTGGAGCCTCCAGCTTCAATTACTTATAGGATTGGAAAATACTTGGATCATTTTCTCCAAATGAGTGTCGAAGTGTCTACATTGTAAGCAGTATTTTATTGTGTGTGGAGTGCTATTTATTAATTAAACAGGTTACACTATGGAATGTTTTTTGTTTGTGTTTTCTGCATGACATTTCTAATGAAATCTGAGTGTAAGTGAGCCTCCAGCTGATGAATACTTTATGGGCATTTTGTTCTACTATTGGATAACCTGTATGAGCAAAACGAGTGGTGATTTGAGAAGAGCTTGATATTAACCCTTGAGGGGATAAGTGCACAACCAAGGGGGGGAGACACAGAGCACAAGGTTTTCTTCTACATGTTTTCTGTGTGGTGAACCTGCTGAAAGGATTCTTTCCTCTCATCTGGGGACTCTGTTGAGCACTTTTCGCACTTTATGAATTACTGGCTTGGGGACTTTATGGACTTTTTGTCTCCTTTTTAAAACTTGTATTTATAAGGTTTTATTATATATATTTGCGGATTATTAGAATAATTATTAGCGCTGTTAATATAGTAGTAATTGAGTATTGATAAAAAAGAAAAGTAATATAGCAGGCAATGTGAGAGCAATATTTGAGAGCAATAACGGCTCAGTAGTCCATACAGCAACAGTTCTTAGGGTGAGGTGGCAGGAGGCAGCTGTCCTCAGAGAAAAGCCAGCTCTGTAAGCAGATTGAGGAAGGGGGAGACACACAGTGGGTCTCTCCCCCTTCTCCCCCTTCAGCAACTGAGTACTGGGTGGACATGTAAAAAAGTGTTTATTTGTACAAAACTATGATATACACACATTATTATATAAATATAATAAATAGAGAGAGAGAGAGAGAGAGAGAGAGAGAGAGAGATTCGTTTTCTCCCATTGAAAAGTACAAGAAAAAAATTTTGGCTGTAACTAAGTGTCAAAATTAATTAAAAAAAATCCCCATGCTTGGCTGGGTTCGAAAAATTCTGTCTACACTTTAGGCCTTGGCTGATCATTGAGTGGTCATGGACAGGATAGTGACTGGCAGTCCAAAATAAGAATTTTGTATCACTGGACTACTGCAATGCACCTCAATAATTCCTTGCCTTTGCCATGACATGGATGAGGATCACACAAAGAAAGGCTTTGGCCACTTTGTCTCTATGGAAATTAGCACTCAGTCACAAAAATATGTTTAACAATTTCTCATTTTTGATGACTTACAATGTACTAGATTAAGTATTTGTTGTTTGAATGCTTTTCTCTATAGTAAAACCCCTGGCTTGATATATTTCTGATTGCAAAGTAATTTATTGGAATATTTCGGTCTTTGTTCTGCCGTCCTTATTTTAAAATCCTTGTATATTTTCTTTGGTAAACCAATAAGCATGAAAATTGATTTTTCAGGGTTTTGGCGCTGATAATATTATTCGCACAGTACCTAAGAAATGTTACTCTTGTTTTGCCTTGTTACAAATTTGGAAAAGGAATGACATTTTATAGAATGCAAATCTTCAAAATGTTTCCGGTAAGTAAAACTATTCTTTTAGTAATTAATCTTCTCTTTTTAGTAACATCTGTGATTTAATATTGATAACATACAGTATCTCACAAAAGTGAGTTCACCTCTCACATTTTTGTAAATATTTTATTATATCTTTTCATGTGACAACACTGAAGAAATGACACTTTCCTACAATGTAAAGTAGTGAGTGTACAGCTTGTATAACAGTGTAAATTTGCTGTCCCCTCAAAATAACTCAAAACACAGCCATTAATGTCTAAACCGCTGGCAACAAAAGTGAGTACACCCCTAAGTGAAAATGGCCAAATTGGGTCCAATTAGCCATTTTCCCTCCTGGGAGTGATGTGACTCATTAGTGTTACAAGGTCTCAGGTGTGAATGGGGAGCAGGTGTGTTAAATTTGTTATCAATCTCACTCTCTCATACTAGTCACTGGAAGTTAAACATGGCACCTCATGGCAAAGAACTCTCTGAAGATCTGAAAAAAAGAATTGTTGCTCTACATAAAGATGGCCTAGGTTATAAGCCAAGACCCTGAAACTGAGCTGCAGTATAGTGGCCAAGACCATACAGTGGTTTAACAAGACAGGTTCCACTCAGAACAGGCCTCGCCATGGTCGACCAAAAAAGTTGAGTGCACATGCTCAGCATCCTATCCAGAGGTAGTCTTTGGGAAATAGATGTATGAGTGCTGCCAGCATTGCTGCAGAGGTTGAAGTGGTGCGAGGTCAGCATGTCTGTGCTCAGACCATACGCCGCAAACTGCATCAAATTGGTCTGCATGGCTTTCGTCCCAGAAGGAAGCCTCTTCTAAAGATGATGCACAAGGAAGCCCGCAAACAGTTTGCTGAAGACAAGCAGACTAAGGACATTGATTACTGGAACCATGTCCTATGGTCTGAGACCAGGACAAACTTATTTGGTTCAGATGTGTCAAGCGTATATGGAGCAAACCAGGTGAGGAGTACAAAGACAAGTGTGTCTTGCCTACAGTCAAGCATGGTGGTGGGAGTGTCATGGTCTGGGGCTAGTGATGGACGAACTTCCGACTGGACGTTTGGCAAACCACGAACGCAGCCAAAAGTTGCAGTTCGCGGCGGACCCCATTGACTTTAATGGCAGGCGAACCTTAAAGACCTCCAGGTCATATTTTCAGCCACAAAATACTTACTAGCTGTGCACACATAGTCCCACAACATGGACACTGACATAACAAAAGTATTAAGTGAATCTGGGATCGACAACGACAAGCATTCTTTTTTTATCTGTGAAATTTTGACAATTCAGGAGCGCATGGAGGAGAGGCAAGGTCAGGGCAGGCTTTGAAGGGGGTGCAGGAGATGATCAGTGCCACAGTCAGGGCAGCACAGTCCTGTGCCAGTGTCCCAGTGTGCCAGCCTGTGCTTGAGCCCCTCCCTCTGCCCGGCCCTTACCCCCACCTATGCAGGGCTCCACTGTGGTGGTCCGGAGGTGCCAGTCCAGGTGCCAGTCCAGTGCTGATCCTCAGCCATGCTATCCTATGCTATGTCGGCATGTTAATGGTACCGATATGCGGCCATTAGGCTATTTAGGTATGTTTTTGATTTTTTGCCTTCAAACAGTATGAAGCTTGTGGTATTCTGTGGCCGCCATGTTGGTGGGACGCACTTCCGGTTTTCCGGGGCCTCCGGCATACGGCCATTGAATTAATCTAGTATGTTTTGATTGGTATTCTTGCCCTTATTCAGCATGGAGCCTGTGGTGTCATATGGCTGCCATGTTGTTATAACACACTTCCGGTTTTTGACATTCCAGGTTTTCTTTTCCCTTAGCTATTTTATTTTATTTAATTTTTTCCCTCATTTAACATGGAGCCTGTGGCATCAGGTGGCTGCCATGTTAATATGACGCACTTCCGGTTTCCGCCATTTCCGGTTTTTCTCCCCTCAGCTCAGAACGAGGCTTGGTTTTATTCTGTGTATATAAAACGTGATGCGTCAGCGCGTCGCCCATGCCCCAGGAGACGCCATATATGGCGAAACGGACGAAGGGTGGTCTCGACGTGCTTGACGCTATCACGTGACATTTGGGTGTACGCTTTGCCGGCTGGCTTTTTTAACGCTGATTTGACCTTTATGCTTGTGAGTATGTTTTCTATGATTGAATAAAAGATTTTATTTATGGATTTACGCTATGGGAGTTTCTATTTGCATCATATGAATGGTTCAACCGTGTGAACATTTTTTTTGATTTATATGTTTTATGGGTGTGTATCACATCATATTAATCGCAGCTTTTAGGTATTTGGACTAGTTTTTGTTTTGTTTTTTATATTTTTTTAGCGCAGTATTTCTTTCTGCTTTTTTGTACAATTTCTTGATACAATACTTACTGCTGCTCTGAACATAATTTTTGGGTCCTACATCAATATGGATATATTTGACTATAGAGCTTCTAGGGTGGTTAATGTTGATGGGGTCTTTGAGAGTTTTAAGAATGATGAAGGGGACCTCTGAGGTTTGTTCATTAGACTAAAAAATATTACCATCTCTGAAACCCACACACAGTGGGACATAGCTTATTTAGAAACATATGTGAAACACAATATGGTTCCCAGGAGTCTAAGATGGGAAGTTAGCCCCCAAAAGGGAGATGTCCTCCTTGAGGATTGGTTTAAGTATTTTAATGAAGCAGGTGTCAATTTTATTACATTTCTATTAGAAAGGAAAAATGCCAAATTGTCCCGGTTAGATGAGGAAATCAAGGCTATCAAGGAGAAAATGATTCCCCATATGGACTCAATAGAGTATAAGGAGAAATCACAGTCTCTTTTAAAGATCTTAGAGAAAGAGGAACGTGAACAAAAGATAAAGAAGAAAAAGAAATATAATAGAGATTTGGGTGATTACCAGGGAGGTGTTGTTTTTGAATGGCAGAAGAAAATTCTGGCCGAACAGAATGAAATGCAGACAGATGGAGCAACTCTACAACCTCGGAGGCAATGTCCATCATCCAATAGGACCTCCTGTCGGTAATAGAGTTCCACATCATAATGGACTAAAACCTTTCTTTAAGGGTAAGGGAGGTTTTCAACAATCCCCTTATAAATTTCAGAAAAATCAGTTTAGATCACAGAATGCTTTTCCATCAATCCCATATCCCCCACCCTCTTTCCCCCCTCCCTCACATCGTCCTTCGAAGTCTAACTTTGGAGGGGGTGGTCGTGGGGGGGGGGAATTTCCCCCCTTTTCCCTTTAATCCAAACTTTCCACCTCCGTCTCAGGTACCAGGTTTATACACTAATGGAATATATCACAATGTCCCTTTTCCCCAAATGCAGGGGTCATACATCAATGGTACATACCAAAATGCTCCGCCCCCTCCTTTTCCAAGTTTCGCGCAATCAAGTGGTTCTTATAACTTGGAACATTTGGGCGGACTTCCGAATTTTGGAGGACAGCCCAATTATAGTGGACCCTCCAATTTCGGTCCTCCCAATTTTCCTGGTCCCTCTACTAATGGTAGTATTGCCAATAGAGACGATTTGGAATTTGGGATTAGTACACAAAATAGGTTTTATCCATTGCGAGAGTTAAATGGCCCCAATGTGGAGAGTGATGTTATTCGAATAGACCAACAGAATACGGCAGTAATGGGCCCTCCCAATAACAGTCAAAGTTCCAACATTGGGTGATTGGAATATGCGGGTTCGGGGCCTCTCTGTCGTGAACCCAATCAGTGGGGTTTTCACAAACCGGGGCAAGGCACCAAGAGAACCATAGACAGAAAAGAGGAACTAGAGGAGGAAGAAGGGTACGAGCTAAAGCGAAAAAAGCCTTAGTTGGAACTGGTATCTTTAATCTCAGTACAGTGGAGTTAACTCAATCAGAAAAGACTGTACTCGATAAGGGTTTGAAATTCGCACTTCCTCGTCAACTTAATAAATTTGAGACTTACATGGATGTGCATAAATACATCCGTAAGTTAAATATCAAAAGATATATTTTATCTAATCCGATTAAGGAAAAGGTCGTAAGAACTACTGATTATAGACATTCTGGGTTGAGTAATGCCTCAACTTTTAACCCCCCTGGAGCCCTAGCACCATCTATTAGTGTGTTTAGAGATGTGGTTCTTAGGGAATTAGAGGTAATGCCCCTAAAAAGGGTTTCCATGAGATCTGAACTCACAGCGGGATTAGATTCTCTTTGTGACAACAAAAATCTAGTTGTCAGACCCGCGTATAAGGGAGGGGGGATTGTGGTCCTGGATAGAGTCAATTATATGGCTGAGATGCATCGTATCTTAGCGGATCAGGACACTTATTCGGTATTGAAAGGTGACCCCAAATACCTTTTACCTGGGGGAACTACAGAATATTGTTGAGAAGGGGTTTAAGCTAGGCATTTTAGATAAAAGAGAGAAAAACTTTCTAATCCCGAAAGCACCCCGCACACCTATAATTTACTACTTGCCAAAAATCCATAAGAGTCTTACTTGCCCCTCGGGGCGACCAATAGTGAGAGGCATTGATTCGCTCACGTCCCGGGTGGGCAAGTATATTGACTTTTTTCTACAACCATTGGTTCGGAACATACGTTCATATCTTAAAGATTCACGTCAGGTTATCAATGTACTATCAGTTCCAACTGACGATATGTGGTTAGTTACGGCTGATGTAACATCTTTGTATTCCATTATTCCCCATGAGATGGGTCTATTTGCAGTTGAATTTTTCCTGAGACGGGATTCTGGCCTTGTCGATGAGCATATTATGTTCATCATGGAATTGTAAAGGTTTGCGGCCACACACAACTACTTCTGGTTTGACCAGAAGTTTTTCAATCCGAAGAGAGGTGTGGCGATGGGGGCCAAATACGCCCCCAGTTTAGCCAACCTTTTCATGGCCCAGTGGGAGGAGGATGTCATCTATGTTGGCCAGAGGCCCCAGCTTAAGCTGTGGGTTCGGTACATTGATGACATCCTCCTCCTATGGGAGGGGGGACGTGAGGATTTAGATATTTTCATGGACTCATTAAATTTGAACCAAAGAGGGATCAGGATGAGTTTTGAAGCGAGTCAGGTTAGTATAAATTTCTTAGATTTAACTATTTATAAGTCCGGAGAACAATTTTTTACTTCTACTTACTTTAAGAGCACTGACAGAAATTCATATATCCCAATAGATAGCTGTCACCATCAAGTATGGCTGAACTCTTGGATCAAATGGAGGATCAAAAGGAACTGTACAGATCCTGATATTTTCGAGAAACAAGTTGGTATCCTGTCTGAGCGGTTTGTTGACAAGGGTTATGAGTAGGGATGAGCCGAACACCCCCCGGTTCGGTTCGCACCAGAACTTTCGAACGGACCCCAAATTCGTATGAACTTTAGAACCCCATTGAAGTCTATGGGACTCGAACGTTCGAAATTAAAAGTGCTAATTTTAACGGCTAATATGCAAGATACTGTCCTAAAAAGGGTTTGGGGACCTGGCTCCTGCCCCAGGGGACATGGATCAATGCCTAAAATGTTTTTAAAAATGGCCGTTTTGGCGGGAGCACTGATTTTAATGACGATTAAAGTGAAAAAAAAGTGAAATATTCCTTTAAATATGATGCCTGGGGGGTGTCTGTAGTATGCCTGTGAAGTGCCACGTGTTTCCCGTGTTTAGAACAGTCCCTGCACAAAATTACATTAAACGGAAATAACATCATTTAAAACTGCTTGCAGTTTTAATGTTATATCTGGTTCCTGCAATATGGTTGAAAATCATTGAGAAAAATGGCATGGGTAGCCCTCCCTGCCCATTACCAGCCCCTTTGGGTCTTGTACGCATATTAAGGGGAACCCAGTACCCATATTAAAAAAAGGAAATGTGTGTGGCCCCCAGGCCCTATATACTCAGAACAGCAGTATACAGGCGGTGCAAACAAGACAGGGACTGTGTAGGTTTGTTGTGTTAAGTTGAATCTGTTTGTAATTTTCAACTGGTACATTTTTAAAGTGTAGCTCCAGTCAAAAAAACTATTTTTAAGCTTTTTGGAAAACATAGGGAAAGGTTATCACCCCTGTATAATTTGTTTTGTCGTACATCTTTTTTCATCTCACTTGCTGTTGTCTCCTTCCGTTTGCAAGTAGGAGATGTTTGTAAGTTGGATGTTTGAAAGTAGGGGCCTTCCCTATATGCTCTGCAGAAATGGCGGAACAAGGTGTTGGTTTTGCCACAACATTGTAAGCCCTCAAAGTGACTCTTGGTGGGCGCTGGAGTGCCCTGCTGTGAACGATTATATCAAGAATTGTAATTACATGCCATTGTTGAACAGTGGTAGAAAAATTGACCTTTGGTGGTTGTGGTGCTGGTGCCACAACACTATAAGTCCCCACAGTTACTCTGGGTGGGCACAGGAACGGGCCCTCCTGTGAAATATTATATCAAGAATTGTAATTAAACGCCCCTGTTAAACAGGGGCAGAAAAATTGGGCCTTAGGCACTGGTGCTGGTGCCACGACACTGCAACCTCTCCCATATACTCTAGTTTTATTGCAGGAATTAGCCCTGCTGCAAAGCATTGCATCAAAAATTGTAATTAAACGCCCCTGTTAAACAGGGGCAGAAAAATTGGGCCTTAGGCACTGGTGCTGGTGCCACCACACTGCAACCTCTCCCATATACTCTAGTTTTATTGCAAGAATTAGCCCTGCTGCAAAGCATTGCATCAAAAATTGTACTTAAACGCCCCTGTTAAACAGGGGCAGAAAAATTGGGCTGATGGCATCACCCAGAACCAGAAATGTTCTTCGAACATAACAGCGGAGGAGGAAGAGGATAGACAATCAACATAACAGGGCAGTTACTCAGCATCAGCATAGGCAGTCTTGAAGGGATGTGATATTTCCAAATTATTCGGTTACATCAGCTTCAGGTGCTTGGTAGCTGTGGGTGATCCAAGACTGATTCATCTTGAAGAAGGTCAGTCGATCAACTGATTCGGTGGACAGGCGCACCCTGTGATCGGTAACAAAGCCACCAGCAGCACTGAAGGTGCGTTCCGAAAGAACGCTGGATGCAGGACAGGCCAGTAGCTCAATTGCATACTGTGCAAGCTCTGGCCAGTGATCCATCCTCAAGACCCAGTAAGCCAGAGGATTTTCGGAGGGAAAGGTGTCCAAGCCTGACCTTGCCCCTAGGTATTCCTGCACCATGTAAATCAGACGCTGGCGATGGTTGCTGGAACCGATCATACCTTGGGGCTGCGGACTAAAAAATTGTCTGAAAGCATCAGTCAGACGGCCACCTTCTCCACCGCTCCTTCTGATGATGCCTCAGCAACACGTTGTCCAGGACCAGGAGTTTGTAACCTCCCAGTCTCTGGGAACGCGTTGCACAGACCTTTCTGCAAGGCCTCCCTGAGATGTCTCATCCTCTGCTCCCTCTGCAATGGCAAGATAAGGTCGGCAACCTTACCCTTGTACCGTGGATCAAGGAGAGTGGCCAGCCAGTAATGGTCCCTCTCCTTGATCCGAAGAATACGAGGATCCTTCCGCAGGCTTTGCAGGATCAGGGAGGCCATGCAGCGTAGGTTAGCTGAGGCATTTGGTCCGGAGTCCTCTGGGTCACTAAGGACAACATGATCAGCAGCTACCTCCTCCCAGCCACATACAAGTCCACGGGTTTCTTGGGACTGTAAATCATCCCTACAAGACTGCTGCTGCTGATGCTGAGTGCCAGCCTCCACCTCCATGCTGACACAATCATCCTCCTCCTCCTCTTCGTCCTCCTCATCCTCTTCCTGTGTGATGGGTGGCACAGCAGGAACACTGTCTGGATAAAGGGGGCCTTGAGAGGCAAGGAAGTCCTCCTCTTCCTGCCTCTGTTCTGCCTCAAGTGCCCTGTCCATTATTCCACGCAGCGTATGCTCCAAGAGGTGGACAAGAGGTACAGTGTCACTGATGCATGCACTGTCACTGCTCACCATCCTTGTGGCCTCCTCAAACGGTGACAGGACAGTGCATGCATCCCTGATCATGCCCCACTGGCATGGTGAGAAAAAACTGAGCTCCCCTGACCCTGTCCTGGTGCCGTAGTCACACAGGTACTCATTGATGGCCCTCTGCTGCATGTGCACCCGCTGCAGCATGGCCAACGTTGAGTTCCACCTGGTGGGCATGTCACATATAAGGCGGTTCTTGGGCAGGTTCAACTCCTTTTGGAGCTCAGCCAGCCGAGCACAGGCATTAAATGATCAGCGGAAATGCACACAGACTTCCCTGGCCTGCTTCAGGACATCCTGTAAGCCCAGGTACCTGCCCAAGAACCGCTGCACCACCAGGTTAAAGAGGAAGTAAACCCTGATGGGTTTACTTCCTCTTTCATTCCCTGCAAAGGCAAAGCATAATGGACTACTATGCATCGCATAGTAGCCCATTATGTGTCACTTACCTGACACAGGAGCCAGCGATGTGACCGCTGTCCACCTGTAGTCCGGCGCATCCATCTTTTCGGTGGGGTCTCGCAGCTCCGCCGCTGACACACGCGCTGACACACGCGGCAGCTTCATTGTTGGAAATGCCGCGCTCAGTGTGCCTGCGCGCCGCTGTCTACGGCGCATGCGCCGTAGACAGCGGTGCCTGTCTTCGGGCAAATATCTCCTAAACCGTATAGGTTTAGGAGATATTTCTTGGACCTACAGGTAAGCCTTAATCTAGGCTTACCTGTAGGTCAAAGTGGTTTGTAAGGGTTTAACAACCACTTTAAGGACGTGAGCTAAACAGGGCACATGGGTCAGTTGTCCCTGTCTGAGGGCGGAGAGGAGGTTGGTGCCATTGTCGCAAACCACCATTCCTGGCTTAAGCTGGCATGGCGTCAACCACTTCTCGGCCTGCCCCTGCAGAGCTGACAAAACATCCGCCCCAGTGTGGCTCCTGTCCCCCAAACAAACCAGCGCAAGCACGGCATGGCATCGTTTTGCCTGCGTACTTGCGTAGCCCCTGGAACGCCTACGGAGCACCACTGGTTCTAAGGACAGAGCACTGTAAGAGGCCATGGAGGAAGAAGAGGAGGGGGTGGAGGAGAGAGGTGTGTCACAACCAATAGTAGCATTTTGGAGGCGTGGTGGCGGAACAACCTCCAACACTACTGCACCTTGTCCTGCATCCTTCCCAGCTGCCAGAAGAGTGACCCAATGGGCCGTGAAAGACAGGTAACGTCCCTGTCCATGCCTGCTGGACCATGAGTCAGCGGTAATATGCACCTTACCACTGACCGCCCCGTCCAGCGAGGCAAGGACATTGCCTTCCACATGCCGGTAGAGAGCCGGAATCGCCTTCCGTGAGAAAAAGTGGCGTTTGGGGACCTGCCACTGAGGAACCGCACATTGTACAAACTCACGGAAGGGGGCCGAGTCTACCAACTGAAAAGGCAGCAGTTGAAGTGCAAGCAATTTAGCCAAGCTAGCATTCAACCGCTGGGCATGTGGATGGCTGGGAGTGAACTTCTTTCGCCGGTCCAGCAGCTGGGGCAGGGACATTTGCCTGCTATAATCGGACGTGGGTGTACTGCTAGCAGAGTGCCCGGAAGCACTTGGCTGTGACACACCTAATTCTACACCTTCATTCCTCTAAAGAGCAGGTTTCGGAGAGGACTGAAGGTCTAGTGGGGTTGGAGATGCCAGCTGATGAGGAGCAAGGAGAGGTCCGCTTTGGTGTGGGTCTTTGAGGTACGCTTGCCAATGAGCTGCATGGCAGGTCAACATATGTCTGGTCAAGCATGTGGTGCCCAAGCGGCTGATGTTTTGGCCACGCGAGATACGCTTGAGACATATGTTGCAAATAGCAGCGGTGCGATTTGATGCACTCGTCTCAAAAAAGGCCCACACCAAAGAACTTTTAGAATAACGCGCAGAGGCAGCGCCCTGCACAGGCGGAGCTCTGCGGTGTGATTCAGTCGGTGTGCTGCCCCTAAGCTGACCCCCGGAGGGCATCCTGCCTCGTTGGACATGTGCCTCCTCCTCCTCCTCCTCTCTCCTACCAGGCACCCACGTGGAGTCAGTGCCCTCATCATCCCCTCCCTCTTCAGCGCTGTAGCAAACCTGGCAATATGCTGCTGCTTGTGGAACATGACTGCCAGATTGCTGTCCTTCTTGAGCATCCCCTCTCTCTGCATTCACGCTACTGCCTTCCTCTAGCTGAGTGTCATCATCAGAGCCACTGATGATGACATTGAGACGAGGGAAGACGATGCGTTGGCAGCTGCTTTGCTAGTACCCTGAGACTGGGTGAGAGAGGATGAGGAGGATGCAGAGGGCTTGGTCATCCACTCTACCAAGTCGTTGGCATGTTGCGGTTCAACATGTCCAGCTGCCGAAAAGGACAAGCGTGTCCCATGGCCACGTGCTGATGACAATGCACCGCATCCACAACCAGCACTGTTGTCTCTAGACACAGAGCCTGCTTGCCCTCTTTTTCGGCTCGTGCCTGTCTGCCTCTCCTTGCTGGCCTTCCAGACATAGTAATGGCCTGAAGGAAGTTGGGTAAAACAGCAGTTGGGTAGTGTATATTGTGCTGGAGGCACACAACACCCACTAACTCCTGCAGATGCCTTTATTATAGAACACCAGAGATAAAGGGGTATACTGTACTGGAGGCACACAACACCCACTAAGCCCTGCAGATGGCTCTATTAGAGAACAGAAATAAAGGGTAGATACAGGTGTATATTGTGCTGGAGGCACACAACACCCACTAACTCCTGCAGATGCCTTTATTATAGAAAACCAGAGATAAAGGGGTATACTGTAATGGAGGCACACAACACCCACTAACTCCTGCAGATGCCTTTATTATAGAACACCAGAGATAAAGGGGTATATACAGATGTATACTGTGCTGTGCTGGAGGCACACACAACTTCCAATAACTCCTGCAGATGGCAGATGGCTCAAATAGAGAAGAGCTATGTAGGTGGATATAGCGGTGTGTACTGGGTACAGAGCACGCAGATAGCACGCACAAGCTCCTAACACTGACTGCACGCTCTATTATAAAAGATAGATAAAAGATAGATCACTAGCTATATAGGTGAGGTGAATATAGCGGTGTATACTGCGGTCAGGGCACGCAGACAACAACCACTACAGAAGAGCAAGATCGAAAATCGGCCGATAACGATCGGTGTATACTGTGTTGAAGGTACACAGAACACCCACAAACTGCTTCAGACACCAACACACTACACAAGGCCGCCGCGCTGGCGGCCTTATATAGTGTGGGGCGTGTACTACACAGCCTGAGCTATGATTGGCCACAGGCATCCTGCCTGTGGCCAATCATGGCTCTCCTCGCTGCTGGCGCTGTGATTGGCCAAGCATGCGGGGTCACAGTGCATGCTTGGCCAATCATGAGCCAGCGATGACACAATGCATTGTGGGTCGTGAGCGCCACACGAATTCGGCGCGAACGGCCCATAATGTTCGGAATTCGGCGAACAGCCAATGTTTGAGTCGAACGTATGTTCGACTCGAACGCGAAGCTCATCCCTAGTTATGAGGACAAAATGCTTAAAACAGCTTTACAAGCTGTTAGGGCTACTGAAAGAAGTTCACTATTGAAAGAAAGGACAACGATTGACCTAGACGATAAGATGGGCCGTGTTCCTTTTGTAACCACATTTTCTGTCCAACACCAGGCAATAAAAAAAATTAACAAGCATTGGCACATTTTGAGTAATGATCCAGTCTTAAATGAAGTGCTACCCACTAGGCCACAAGTGATATATAAGGGTGCTCCTTCTCTGAGGAATAAGGTGGCACCTAATGTTCTTAATCCCCCTAGTCTGAAACCCTGTTTTTTAACAACTGACAGGGTATTATCAATGACGGAGATATCGGGTTTGCTCTATGAGTGGCTGCACACATAGACGCACTCAGTCATTTATATCATCTAGTACATTGCGGGTACATAGTATTAAACCTTTTATTACATGTACCACCAAAAGGGTTGTTTATTTATTGCAATGCCCATGCGGGCTGAAATATGTTGGGAGGACCAAAAGGGCACTTAATGTGCGTTTAAATGAAAATATCACTAACATTCTGTATCTAGGCATTGCCATGATCATGGCCTAAAATGCCATGATAAGAATCCAGCTAAAACCATATTCTTGGGCATAGATAAATTTAATTTGCCCTGGAGAGGAGGCTCTGTGGTTAGGGGCATATCAAGATTAGAGATGGCCTGGATCCATAAAATTAAATGTTATACCCCATTTGGGCTCAATGTAGATGTTGACATCAATGCGTTTATAGACAATTCATGACCCATTTTCTTCTGCAGGTATATATCTATGTGGGGTTTATGGTATTAGTGGTTGAAGGTTTTAGATTATGTTAACTCGCTCTGAGCTGATGGGAAGATGAAGTAAATATTTTTTTCTCTCTCCCCTCCCTTTTTCTTTTTCCCTATTTTTTCCTTTTTGGTATTTTTATTTTTTATTTTATTTTATTCATATAATTAAAATTTTATATGTAGAGACATCGTCTATTTTATTATTTAGTTTACATATCTTTGCATTTTATGCAATTTTTGTATTTTTTGTATTTTTATATTTTCATAATTTAGAACTTTTTGTCCTTAAATAAAAAATAAAAAATTCTCTGCAATTTTAAATATATATTTTATTGATTAATTCGTTTTTTATATATCTTTTTGTGATATATATCAATTTTTGCTATATGCTTTTTGACCTGTGGCGTCTGTGGAAGTTTATAGTCTATACGCCGGTCTGGACCGTTTTATCCTTACGTGCAGTCTATAGGATTCTATTTTCAAACAGCAGATCAAAGATAACGATATGCGGCCATCAGGTTAACTAGTTATGTTTTAAGTTTTCTGTTTTATTCGCAATTAGCATGAAACTTATGGCATCCTGTGGCTGCTATGTCGGCATTTTAATGGTACCGATATGCGGCCATTAGGCTATTTAGGTATGTTTTGATTTTTTGCCTTCAAACAGTATGAAGCTTGTGGTATTCTGTGGCCGCCATGTTGGTGGGACGCACTTCCGGTTTTCCGGGGCCTCCGGCATACGGCCATTGAATTAATCTAGTATGTTTTGATTGGTATTCTTGCCCTCATTCAGCATGGAGCCTGTGGTGTCATATGGCTGCCATGACGCACTTCCGGTTTTTGACATTTCCGGTTTTCTTTTCCCTTAGCTATTTTATTTTATTTTATTTTTGCCCTCATTTAACATGGAGCCTGTGGCATCAGGTGGCTGCCATGTTAATATGACGCACTTCCGGTTTCCGCCATTTCTGGTTTTTCTCCGCTCAGCTCAGAACGAGGCTTGGTTTTATTCTGTGTATATAAAACGGGATGTGTCAGCGCGTCGCCCATGCCCCAGACGACGCCATATATGGTGAAACGGACGTAGGGTGGTCTCGACGCGCTTGACGCTATCACGTGACATTTGGGTGTACGCTTTGCCGGCCGGCTTTTTTAACGCTGATTTGACCTTTATGCTTGTGAGTATGTTTTCTATGATTGAATAAAAGATTTTATTTACGGATTTACGCTATGGGAATTTCTATTTGCATTTTATGAATGGTTCAACCGTGTGGAAAAATGAGTTGGTGCTTCGGTGTGATGACCCTTTGAGATTCCTGATAATCTATGCCTATTTGATTTGGGATTTGGTAAGCGCGCATTCTTACTATTTATCAGCACGGTGTTGGTGAAGGAAGCCTTTTTGTTGCACCTGCACAGGATTTCTTTTGAAGAAACATTTCCGCTCATTGGACTGTCACGCTTATGATTACACCTTTATGAGAAATTGTTGGTTATACACATCTTTTTTGAGCACTCTGTTATTTACGGTACCTGTGATTGTTTATATATTTTGTGCACTTTATTATTGCATGTATTTATAATTATTGAACATATTTCCTATTTATTTATTTATTTGTTTATATTGTGTATTTCTTCACTAGATTGTGATTGTTTATGGTGTATACACAGCATTTCTGTTTATACGTTATGTTTTCCTTATAATTTTTATGTGTTAGTTTTTTGTACTAGGATTTATTATATGGGAGAGCGTGGTTAAAAATTTTTGATTTATATGTTTTATGGGTGTGTATCACATCATATTATCGCAGCTTTTAGGTATTTGGACTCGTTTTTTTTTTTTTTTTATATTTTTTTAGCGCAGTATTTCTTTCTGCTTTTTTGTACAATTTCTTGATACAATACTTACTGATGGTGCTGGCACTGCCTGCTGATTGGCTTCTCCGCTGCTATCTCCCTCACTGTCTGAAACCAGCACCGCAATAGAGACTGAGCACTGACACCAGCACCGAGATAGAGAGCACTGACACCACACCAGCACCGAGATAGAGAGCACTGACACCACACCAGCACAGAGTAGCTAGCGATTAAGACCTAGTAGCTAGTCATTTGCACACTGTCCCTGCTCCAAACACCAAACTGTCCCTCAGTCCCTAAACTGATAAAAGACAGCTGCAGAATTTGGCAGCAATCAGCTCAGCAGTCAAGTATGATATGCTTTCTATATTTGAAAGAAAGTATATTATACGTGTACAACCCTATATACTGTACACCTATACCAGTCCTTAAAAGGACCTTTGTGGACCTAATAGTAACAGCTAGTGATTAAACTGACTGTGCCTGCTCCACACAGCGTCCTGTCCCTACACTGACAAAAGACAGCTGCAGAATTGGACAGCAGTGCACTCAGCAATCGGCAGCACAGCAGTCAGCAGCAGTGCACCAGAACCCTATATACTGTACACCTATACCAGTCCTTAAAAGGACCTTTGTGGACCTAGTAGCTAGTGATTTGCAGACTCTCCCTCAGTCCCTACACTGATAAGACAGCTGCAGAATCGGTCAGCACTATTTGAAAGAAAGTATATTATACATGTACAACCCTATATACTGTACACCTATACCAGTCCTTAAAAGGACCTTTTGTGGACCTAATAGTAATAGCTAGTGATTAAACTGACCCTGCTCCACACAGCATCCTGTCCCTACACTGACAAAAGACAGAATGTAAAATGGCCGCCAAATCAGGTCTATTTATAAGGTAGGGGGAATGTCCAATTGCCCATGTCCGGAAATGTCTCAATTGGCTGTCCTGTACCCCATGATGGATGTGTCATCATGGGTCAAAGTTCTTTCACAATATAAACGCATATGGCCGTCGCGCGAACAGCGCCATAAGTCCCCTAGTTTGGTGAATCACGAACGAGCAAAATTCGCTGCGAACCGCAAGGCCATCCCTATTCTCTAATACAGGCACCTACAGGAGTTAAAGTGGGTGTTGTGTGCCTCCAGCACAGTATACACCTGAAGCTACCCTTTATTACTGGTGTTCTGTAATACAGGCATCTGCAGCATTTACAGTGGGTGTTGTGTGCCTCCTACACAGTATACACTACCCAATTGCTGGTTTTCCCATCTCCCTGCAGGCCATTACTATGTCTGGAAGGCCAACAAGGAGAGGCAGACAGTCACGAGCCAATAAGAGGGCAAGCAGGCTCTGTGTCTAGAGACAACAGTGCTGGTCGTGGACGCGGTGCATCGTCATCAGCACGTGGCCATGGTACACACTTGTCCTTATTTTCGGCAGCTGGAAGTGTTGAGCCGCATCATGCCGAAGACTTGGTAGAGTGGATGACCAAGCCCTCCTCATCCTCCTCATCCTCTCTCACCCAGTCTCAGGGTGCTAGCAAAGCAGCTGCCAACGCGTTCTCTTCCCTCGTCTCAATGTCATCAGTCACTCCTTCCCTAGATCCACCATGTCCTCCTGAGGAGTCCCCTGAACTGTTTAAACACAGTGTTGGGTACATGCTCCATGAGGATGCCCAGCGTTTTGAAGGCTCTGATGATGATACCCAGCTAGAGGAAGGCAGTAGCGTGAGTGCAGAGAGAGGGGATGCTCAAGAAGGACAGCAATCTGGCAGTCATGTTCCACCAGCTGCAGCATATTGCCAGGTTTGCTCCAGTGATGAAGAGAGAGGGGATGATGAGGTCACTGATTCCATGTGGGTGCCTGATAGAAGAGAGGAGGAGGAGGAGGAGGCGGCACATCTCCAACGAGGCAGGATGCCCTCCGGGGGCCAGTTTAGGGGCAGCAGTGAAAAAAGCAGATTTTGGAACTTTGAGTGAAGCACAAAAATGTGCCTCCATCCCGTGTACAAGAAAAAAGAGGGAGGACGTGGGGACTTTGAAGCAGTTGACAGATTGGGGTTGAAATAAAAAATGTATTTATTACATATAAATAATGTTGATACATAACACATATGAAAGATTGCATGTGCATGCGCGCGTGACATAACCTACATAATTATATGTGTATACAACACATCAAACATGATATCTGAGTAATAACTTAATACAATTACAAATTTAGGGGCAGCACACCAACTGAATCGCACTGCAGAGCTCTGCCTGTGCAGGGTGCTGCCTCTGGGCTTTATTCCAAAAGTTTTTTGGTGTGGGCCTATTTTGAGATGAGTGCATCAGATCGCACCGCTGCTATTTGCAACATATGTCTCACTCAAGCGTATCTCGCGTGGCCAAAACATCAGCCGCTTGGGCACCACATGCTTGACAAGACATATGTTGACCCACGATGCAGCTAATTGGCAAGCGTACCTTAAAGACCCACACCAAAGAACAAAGCGGACCTCTCTTTGCTCCTCATCAGCTGGGATCTCCAACCCCACTAGACCTTCAGTCCTCTCTGAAACGTGCACTGAGAGGAATGAAGGTGTAGAATTAGGTGTGTCACATCCAAGTACTTGCAGGCACTCTGCTAGCAGTACACCCACGTCCGATTTTAGAAGGCAAATTTCCCTGCCCCAGCTGTTGGACCGTCAAAAGAAGTTCACTCCCAGCCATCCACATGCCCAGCGGTTGAATGCTAGCTTGGCTAAATTGCTAACACTTCAACTGCTGCCTTTTCAGTTGGCAGACTCAGCCCCCTTCCATGAGTTTGTGCAATGTGCGGTTCCTCAGTGGCAGGTCCCCAAACGCCACTTTTTCTCACGGAAGGTGATTCCGGCTCTCTACTGGCATGTGGAAGGCAATGTCTATGCCTCGCTGGACAGGGCGATCAGCGGTAAGGTGTATATTACCTTTGACTTGTGGTCCAGCAGGCATGGACAGAGACGTTACCTATCCTTCATGGCCCATTGGGTCACTCTTCTGGCAGCTGTGAAGGATGTAGGACAAGGTGCAGTAGTGTTGGAGGTTGTTCCGCACCTCTCTCCTCCACCCCCTCCTCCTTCTTGCTCCATGGCCTCTTCCAGTGCTTTGTCCTCAGAACCAACGGTGCTTCGTAGGCGTTCAAGGGGCTAGGCAAGTACGCAGGCAAAAAGATGCCATGCCGTGCTTACGCTGGTTTGTTTGGGGGGCAGGAGCCACACTGGGGCAGATATTTTGTCAGCTCTGAAGGGGCAGGCCCGAGAGGTGTTGACGCCACGCCAGCTTAAGCCAGGAATGGTGGTTTGAGACAATGGCACCAACCTCCTCTCCGCCCTCAGACAGGGACAACTGACCCATGTGCCCTGTGTGTCTCACATCCTTAACCTGTGGTGCAGCGGTTCTTGGGCAGGTACCCGGGCTTACAGGATGTGGCATGAGGCAGGCCAGGAAAGTCTGTGTGCATTTCCGTAAAATCATTTAATGCCTGTGCTCGGCTGGCTGAGCTCCAAAAGGAGTTGAACCTGTCCAAGAACTGCCTTATATGTGACATGCCTACCACGTGGAACTCAATGTTGGCCATGCTGCAGTGGCTGCACATGCAGCAGAGGGCCATCAATGAGTACCTGTGCGACTACGGCACCAGGACAGGGTCAGGGGAGCTCGTTTTTTTTTACCACGCCAGTGGGGCATGATCAGGATGCATGCACTGTCCTGTCACCATTTGAGGAGTCCATGAGGATGGTGAGCAGTGACAGTGCATGCATCAGTAACACTGTACCTCTTGTCCACCTGTTGGAGCACACGCTGCGTGGAATAATGGACAGGGCACTTGAGGCAGAACAGAGGCAGGAAGAGGAGGACTTCCTTGCATCTCAAGGCCCCTTTTATCCAGACAGTGTTCCTGCTGTCCCACCCATCACACAGGAAGAGGACCATCAATGAGTACCTTTGCGACTACGGCACCAGGACAGGGTCAGGGGAGCTCGGTTTTTTTTCACCACTCCAGTGGGGCAGGATCAGGATGCATGCACTGTCTTTCCACCATTTGAGGAGTCCATGAGGATGGTGAGCAGTGACAGTGCATGCATCAGTAACACTGTACCTCTTGTCCACCTGTTGGAGCACACGCTGCGTGGAATAATGGACAGGGCACTTGAGGCAGAACAGAGGCAGGAAGAGGAGGACTTCCTTGCATCTCAAGGCCCCTTTTATCCAGACAGTGTTCCTGCTGTCCCACCCATCACACAGGAAGAGGAGGAGGCTTGTGTCAGCATGGAGGTGGAGCCTGGCACTCAGCATCAGCAGCATCAGTCTTTTAGGGATGATTTACAGTCCCAAGAAACCTGTACGTGGCTGTGGATCATTTTGTTGTTCATGGCCCAGAGGACTCCGGGCCAAATGCCTCAGTTAACCTACGCTGCATGTCCTCCCTTATCCTGCAAAGCCTGCAGAAGTATCCTCGTATTCTTCGGATCAAGGAGAGGGACCATTACTGGCTGGCCGCTCTACTTGATCCACGGTACAAGGGTAAGGTTGCGGACCTTATTTTCAATTTTGGATGCAATGCTTTGCAGCAGGGCTCATTTCTGCACTCCAACTAGAGTATATGGGAGAGGTTGCAGTGTTGTGGCACCAGTGCCTAAGGCCCAATTTTTCAGCCCCTGTTTAACAGGGGCATGTAATTACAATTCTTGATATAATATTTCACAGCAGGGCCCGTTCCTGCGCCCACCGAGAGTAACTGTGAGGACTTATAGTGTTGTGGCACCACCACAACCACCAAAGGCCCAATTTTTCTACTACTGTTAAACAATGGCATGTAATTACAATTCTTGATATAATCGTTCACAGTAGGGCGCTCCAGCGCCCACCAAGAGTCACTTTGAGGGCTTATAGTGTTGTGGCAACACCAACAACTTAGGCCCCCATTTCTGCAGAGCATATAGGGCAGGCTCCTACTTTCAAACATCCAACGTCTCCTAATTGCAAACGGAAGTAGACAACAGGAAGTGAGATGAAAAAAGACAGACAGCCAAAAAAACTATACAGGGGTGATAACATGTTTTCCAAAAGCTTAAAAATAGATTTTTCGACTAAGTGAGCTACACTTTAAAAATGTACCAGTTCAAAATTACAAACAGATTCTTCTTAACACAACAAACCTACACAGTCCCTGTCTTGTTTGCACCGCCTGTATACTGCTGTTCTGAGTATATAGGGCCCGGGGGCCCCCACGCCTTTCCTTTTTTAATTTAGGTACGGGGTTCCCCTTAATATCCGTACAGGACCCAAAGGGGCTGATAATGGGCAGGGGGGGCTACCCATGCCATTTTTTTTTCTCAATGATTTTCATCCGTATTGCCGGAACCAGACATGACATTAAATGTCATTTTGTGCAGGGACTATTCTAAACACGGGAAACACGTGCCACTTCACAGGCATGTTATAGACGCCCCCCAGGCATGATATTTAAAGGAATATTTCACTTTTTTTTTCACTTTAATTATCATTAAAATCAGTGCTCCTGAAAAAAGGCAGTTTTAAAAAAAAAAAAATTGGCATTGACCCATGTCCCCTGGGGCAGGAGCCGGGTCCCCAAACCCTTTTTAGGACAATATCTTGCTTATTGGCCATTAAAATTAGCACTTTTTATTTCAAACGTTCAAATCCCATAGACTTCAATGGGGTTCTAAAGTTCACACAAATTTTCTGTCCGTTTGAAAGTTCTGGTGCGAACCTTACCCGGGGGGGTGAGGACAGGACAGGAGGGATAATAACAGCGGGTGTCACTCCTATATTTCCTACAGACGCAACATTTTCTTTGGGGTGAGGGTTGGGTAGGGGCACCAGGGAGGACCTGAGGAAAATGCCTCTCATGCAGCCGGCTTACTGCATTCACATTGGGAAGGTGGGGTACAGCACCATCTGGAAACAGAAGGGCTGTGACGATCTCTTACTGGAATTTAAGGAAGGATCCAGTTCGTCCTGACGCTTTGTATAACACATAAGCTTTCAGCAGAGTCAATTGGAATAAGTATACAGACACGTTTTTATACCAGTGTCCGTGCTTATGGGCAATTAAGTATGGTGCCATCAACTGGTCGTTGAGGTCCACCCCTCCCATATTAAGGTTGTATTCATGGACACAGAGGGGTTTCTCCACAACACCAGTCGCCGTTTGAATTTGGACCGTCGTGTCTGCGTGAAGAGAGGACAGAACGAAAACATTCCAATTATCCCTCCACTTCGCTGCAAGCAAATTGTTACTTCTAAAGCAGGCTCTCTCCCCCAGCCTAAGACTGGAATCTACAAGCCGCTGGGGTAAGCCTCTGTGATTAGATCATACAGTGCCCCATACGCCAATTCCATGATCAAACAAGTGACTAAAAAGTGACAGGCTCGTATAATAATTGTCTACGTACAAGTGGTACCCCTTTCTGAATACAGGTGACACCAAGTCCCACACAAACTTACCAGCGCTCCCTATGTAGTCTGGGCAGTTTTCCATCTCCACATGACTATCTTTTCCCTCGTAAACCATAAAAACTATATTTATTAGACATGTGCAGAGTAAAATATTTCGTTTCGGAATTTAGTTTTCGTCCGAAATTCGTTTTTATTTATTTCGTTTTTCGTTCAAAAATTGCATTCGTCCGAAAATCCACATGAATTACGGTCGAATCTGTCTTGGAAGGCTTATGGTGTCTGTCGGATGTATAAAGAAGATTCGACGGAGCTAACTATATAGCATACTTTAGAACCCTATTAAAGTCTAAGGGACTCCAACGTTCAAAATCTAAAGTGCTAATTTTAAAGGCTAATTTGCAAGTTACTGTCCTAAAAAGTGTTTGGGGACCCGGGTCCTGCCCCAGGGGACATGTATCAATGCAAAAAAAAGTTTTAAAAACGGCCGTTTTTTCGGGAGCAGTTATTTTAATAATGATTAAAGTGAAACAATGAAAGTGTAATATTCCTTTAAATTTCGTAGGGGGGGGGGGGGGTTGTCTATAGTGTGCCTGTGAAGGGGCGCATGTTTCTGGTGCTTAGAACTGTCCCAGCACAAAGTGTCATTTATGCAGGAAAAAAAGTCCTTTAAAATCACTCGCAGCTATTATGAATTGTCGGCTCCGTAATACAGAGAACACCCATTGAAAGTCATTGATAAAAAAATAAATAAATTTAAAAAAAAAGCGTGGGGGTCCCCCAAATTCAATTACCAGGCCCTTCAGGTCTGGTATGGATATTAAGGGGAACCCTGCCTCAAATTTAAGAAAAAATTTGACGTGGGGTTCCCCCTAAATATCCATAACCAGACCCTTCAGGTCTGGTATGGATATTAAGGGGAACCCCGCGTCAAATTTAAAAAAAAAATTTATACCATATATATAATCATACCAGACCCTTTATCCGAGCACGCAACCTGGCAGGCCGCAAGAAAAGAGGGGGGACGAGAGAGCGGCCCCCCCTCCCTCCTGAACCGTACCAGGCCACATGCCCTCAACATTGGGAGGATGCTTTGGGGGTCTGTGACCCCTCAAAGCACCTTGTCCCCATGTTGATGAGGACAAGGGCCTCATCCCCACAACCCTGGCCGGTGGTTGTGGAGGTCTGCGGGCGGGGGGCTTATCAGAATCTGGAAGCCCCCTTTAACAAGGGGACCCCCAGATCCCGCCCCCCCCCTGTTTGAAATGGTAAGGGGGTACAAAAGTACCCCTACCATTTCACAAAGAAAGTGTAAAAAATGGTTAAATAAAACAAACACACTTTTGAAAAATTCCTTTATTAAAAAAAAAAAAAAAAAAAAAAAAAAAGATTCCAGCGGCGGTAATCCACTCTTGCTATCCAGCGACGGACGGTCATCTCTCCAGCGATGGCTCATCTCATCCAGCGCAGCGAATACATCCTTCTTCTGTCTCCGTGGAGGAGACACTGCAGGCATTCCGGCGGCTGACGTTTCTTATATACGGAGGGTGGGGCCACCCGTCACCTGACCCCGCCCCCCTCTGACGCAAGGGGAAACCCGGGGTTCCCCGTGACGTATGGGTGACCCCGCCCCCCTCTGATGTAACGGAAACCTGCCTGTATTACATCAGAGGGGTGCGGGGTCACCCATACGTCACAGGGAACCCCGGGTTTCCCCTTGCGTCAGAGGGGGGCGGGGTCAGGTGACGGGTGGTCCCGCCCACCATATATAAATTTGAGGCAGGGCTCCCCTTAATATCCATACCAGACCTGAAGGGCCTGGTAATTGAATTTGGGGGACCCCCACGCTTTTTTATTTATTTTATTTTTTATTTTTTTATCAATGACTTTCAATGAGTGTTCTCTGTATTACGGAGCCGACAATTCATAATAGCTGCGAGTGATTTTAAAGGACTTTTTTTCCTGCATAAATGACACTTTGTGCAGGGACAGTTCTAAGCACGGGAAACACAGGCATACTATAGACAACCCCCCCCCCCTACGAAATTTAAAGGAATATTACACTTTTATTGTTTCACTTTAATCATTATTAAAATCACTGCTCCCGAAAAAACAGCCGTTTTTAAAACTTTTTTTTGCATTGATACATGTCCCCTGGGGCAGGACCCGGGTCCCCAAACACTTTTTAGGACAGTAACTTGCAGAATCTTTTCTCTCTGTCAAATCTTTTTTCTCTGTCGAATATTTTCTCTATATAATCTTGGACTAATAGAGGTAAGGTTAGGCACATTCGACCACAGGTTCTATAGACACAGATTGTTGTCAGAGTCATGTCGAATCTCCTATTCTATATCGAACTGTTGTAACAATGAAAACGAAAATAAAGCATTTATTTATGTTGGATCTTTCATTTTTCGGATTTTGTGCTTTCGTTATCGTTTGTCAAAACGAAAACGAAAATAGCTGAAATTCGGACGAAAATGCATTCGGACGAAAACGAATGCACATGTCTAATATTTATAGCCTGTGGCCCTGTCACAGAGCTTATACATCTTGACCCCATATCTGGCACGCTTGCTGGGAAGATACTGTTTGAAAGACAAGCGCCCAGAAAACTTGGTTGAAGGGGTTTACGAGGGGCCAAATTTTGTGGAGCCAATCATATTCAGGATTACCCTGAGGACGACAGTGTTAGTTGTCATTAAAATGCATGAACCGCAAGATCTGCTTGTATCTAGCCCTGGTCATGGAGACTGAGAACATGGGCAAATGATGAATTGGGTCAGTGGACCAATATGCCTGCAACTCTCTCTTTTTAGTAATGCTATGGGGAGGGATAGTCCCATAAAGGTCTTAAATTTGGAAAAACTTAATAGGTTTCAATCTCTGGCAAGGGTCAAATGGGGATTAGGGGTGATGGACTGACCCACATACAAATTGCTTTTTTCCACAATAGATCTATAGAGATCTTCCGTGAAAAACAGTGAATAAAAATCAATTGACGTGAAATCCACCTGAATTTCGGGTTGGCCAGTGAATGGGAGAAGTACGGGTGCTGCAGAAGTGGTGGGCTCCCAATTAGGATTGGCAAATGCAGCAGGAAGGGCGCTATGGGCTCTACGGGCCTGTCATTGTCTTCTTGGTGGTTGCGGGACTCTACTTGTGCTACCCACCGCACCAGCTTGAACTGCACTTATGTGACTCGCCACATCACCCCGTTCTACTGCAGTGTTGGTTTGACTGCAACCATGGTGTACTAGGCCGTTGGTGCTTGCCAGTTCACCAGAAGGATGAACGGCGCTAGTACTGGCTCTCTGCTCCATACAAGAGCCCTGCAGTTCTTGCACCTCAACAACAGCAGAAGAATGGGGTCGGCTACGACTGACCTTGGCAGGGACCACTGCTCCATCATCAGAGCTGCTGTGGCTGTTGGGTGCCGCTGCTGTCTACAGGTTCCAATACTGAGGCAGGTTCTGACAGATGGGCGATTTCCTCTTCATTCTCTTCTGTCATGCTCAGAAACATGAAGGCCTCTTCACTAGTGTACCTTCGATTGGACATTTTGGCCTCTAAATTTACTGGTACAACTAGTGAGACTCACAGGGGAAAAAAAAGCACCTGTCAGTGACTACTTCAAATGCTACCAAAAAAACTGTTAGCATTCTCAGGCATCAAGCATGACTTTGTGAATGCTGCAGTTATGTGTGTTGTGTTTTTGTAAGTGACAGTGATCGATTGATATTGCACTTGGGAGGGCTGTGCAGAGGGGCTAAATGCAGGTGCTAGCATTTATTTGGGCTGATCCCGCTAACGCTGCATTTTTGGGAACCATAAACTACTGGGGATGCTAGTATAGATCTGATCAGATTAGATATTGATCCATTCAGAGACTATACTACTAAGGGAGGTGTATGGTGTGTGCATGGGTGTTAGTGCTACTGTCAATAATCTGACGCTGCCTGGGGTGACGCGGACCCTAACTGACGCTAAAACCTAACTGATGTCACCTGCCAGGAGATCAGGTGGTTAAACCTTTATTGGATAATATACGGCAGGTGCCCTGACGCTATAAAAGACAAACTGACCAGCGTCACCCGTAGCACTAATACGGTGATCACTGGTGACAGTGGGTGAAAGGGTTAACTAGGGGGCAATTAGGGGGTTAAGACCTTTATTAGGTAGTATATGGGGGGGGTACCTGACACTATAAAAACCTGACAGTGAAACTATTCAAATAACTGGCCAACCGTGACACTAAGGCCGCGTACACACGCGGGGACTGTTCGCTGAAACTTTGTTCGTCAAACAGTTGCCGCAACAGTCCGCTCAAAATTTGCATGAGCGGACTTGCCCACACACGAGCGGACTGTTTCAGCGAACCGTTTGCCAAACAGTTCGCTCAACTTTTGAAATGAACGGACTCGCCCACGTAAGGCGGAGGCAAGTCCGCCCATTTCGAGCGCGTGTACAGGTAGGCGGGGCCCGCGAAGGAGACGTCGCGGGCACCGCCGCCTGGAATGGACTTAAAGAGGAACCCCAACGCCGAAAAAAATCGGCGTGGGGGTCCCCCCAAAGTCCACAACAGACCCTTGTCCGAGCACGCTACCCGGCCGGCCAGGAAAGGGGGGCGAGCGAGCGCGCCCCCCCTCCTGAGCCGTACCAGGCCGCGTGCCCTCAACATGGGGGGTGCCTTGGGGAAGGGGGGGCCGCGCGGCCCCCCCACCCCAAAGCACCTTGTCCCCATGTTGATGAGGACAAGGGCCTCTTCCCGACAACCCTGGCCGTTGGTTGTCGGGGTCTGCGGGCGGGGGGCTTATCGGAATCCGGGAGCCCCCTTTAAGAAGGGGGCCCCCGGATACCGGCCCCCCACCCTATGTGAATGAGTATGGGGTACAATGTACCCCTACCCATTCACCTGTAAAATAAAAGTACCCAAGAAAAAAACACAACACACGAGAAAAAATATTTTATTGCACAGCTCCGGGGGTCTTCTGTCTTCGGGGGTCTTCTCGCCGGACTCCTCCGCTATCTTCGTGTAGCTCTTTTGCTAGCGGAGGAGTCCGGCTTTCTTCCTCCCCGCCGCCGGCCTCTTCTCCCGACTTCGGGGGTCTTGTCCCCCTCTTCGGTTCTTCTGCCGGGCCACCGCGCCTTTTTGTAGCTCTTTTGCAGGCGGTGGCCCGGTCTTCTGTCGCCGCCGCCTTCCGTTCTTCTGCCGGGCCACTGCGCCTTCTTATAGCTCTTTTGCAGGCGGTGGCCCGGTCTTCTGTCGCCGCTGTCGCCGTCGCCGCCTTCCGTTCTTCTTCTTCTTCTTGTTCTTCTTCTTCTTCTCCAGGAGATGTTGACACGACGCTCTCTCCGGCCGGAATGCCAGAGCCGCCCTGCGCTGCCACTTATATAGTGACAATGGGGCGGTGTCACATGGTATATGTCACATGGGTTGGTCACATGGGTTGATGTCACATGGTGACCCCACCCCCTTACGATGTCATAGTCCCCATGTGACATCAACCCATGTGACCAACCCATGTGACATATACCATGTGACACCGCCCCATTGTCACTATATAAGTGGCAGCGCAGGGCGGCTCTGGCATTCCGGCCGGAGAGAGCGTCGTGTCAACATCTCCTGGAGAAGAAGAAGAAGAACAAGAAGAAGAAGAAGAAGAACGGAAGGCGGCGACGGCGACAGCGGCGACAGAAGACCGGGCCACCGCCTGCAAAAGAGCTATAAGAAGGCGCGGTGGCCCGGCAGAAGAACGGAAGGCGGCGGCGACAGAAGACCAGGCCACCGCCTGCAAAAGAGCTACAAGAAGGCGCGGTGGCCCGGCAGAAGAACCGAAGAGGGGGACAAGACCCCCGAAGTCGGGAGAAGAGGCCGGCGGCGAGGAGGAAGAAAGCCGGACTCCTCCGCTAGCAAAAGAGCTACACGAAGATAGCGGAGCAGTCCGGCGAGAAGACCCCCGAAGACGGAAGACCCCCGGAGCTGTGCAATAAAATATTTTTTCTCGTGTGTTGTGTTTTTTTTTTTTGGGTACTTTTATTTTACAGGTGAATGGGTAGGGGTACATTGTACCCCATACTCATTCACATAGGGTGGGGGGCCGGTATCCGGGGGCCCCCTTCTTAAAGGGGGCTCCCGGATTCCGATAAGCCCCCCGCCCGCAGACCCCGACAACCAACGGCCAGGGTTGTCGGCGCGGCCCCCCCTTCCCCAAGGCACCCCCCATGTTGAGGGCACGCGGCCTGGTACGGCTCAGGAGGGGGGGCGCGCTCGCTCGCCCCCCTTTCCTGGCCGGCCGGGTAGCGTGCTCGGACAAGGGTCTGTTGTGGACTTTGGGGGGACCCCCACGCCGATTTTTTTCGGCGTTGGGGTTCCCCTTTAAGTCCATTCCAGGCGGCGGAGCCCGCGACGTCTCCGTCGCGGGCCCCGCCTACCTTCACACGCGCTCGAAATGAGCAGACTTTCCTCCGAGCGGGAACATTTCGAAAGTAGCCTACACACGGGCGGACTGTTCGCTCAAACAAAGTTTCAGCGGACAGTTTTTCGGAATTTCCGAAAGACTTTGTCCGTCAAACTGTCCGCTGAAACTGTCCGCTGAAAGCCCACACACGGGCGGACTGTCCGCTGAAACACTGTTCAGCGGACAAAGTTGGGCGAACAGTCCGCCCGTGTGTACGCGGCCTAATACAGCAATCAGAAAAAAAGATCTATTAGTGACACTGGTGACGGGGGTGAAAGGGTTAACTGGGGGCGATCAAGGGATTAAACCTTTATTAGGGGCATTTAGGGGGGTACCCTAGACCTACCTGGACCTACTACTAACTTCCCTAACACTTATTACAGTCACAAATGACACCAATGCAGTGATCAGTAGACCCCTTGCAAAAGAAGGCCCCGATGCAAAACTTGACCTGGGCCCCCCTCCACTACTTCCAATGTGTGTGCAGATACATCCACACACGCCAAAATACTCAACATGGCTTAAGAGTTTTGAGTTCCCAGAGTTCCTCATTACATAAGAGGACAGGGCTTGCCGCTGGAGAAGCAGAGGAC
This sequence comes from Lithobates pipiens, assembly GCF_037356315.1. Taxonomy (NCBI): domain Eukaryota; kingdom Metazoa; phylum Chordata; class Amphibia; order Anura; family Ranidae; genus Lithobates; species Lithobates pipiens. Next base: position 376,462,687 of record NW_027507903.1, on the reverse strand, counting down.
AGGGCTTGCCGCTGGAGAAGCAGAGGACACGGACCCCTGGCAGGTCACTTGGCAGAGCTCCTTTCCCTCCCCAGCACTGTATACAGCCCCCCCCCCCCCCCAACACTACACAGGGCTGAAATAACATTCCTTTACACACAGTCTGTTAGTCTTCACAGAGTGTATCTGGCTTTCGGAACACAGTGTAGTTGCAGTAGGCAGATACACCCTTTGCAGATCATGGCTTACTGGCTGTGTTGTAGAGGAATGTGATTTCAGCCCTGCAGAGGAGGAACAGTATAGAGTGCTGTAATGGGAAAGGAGCTCATCAGCTGGCCATAGCATGCAGGGTGGAGTTGGTGGTCAGGGGGTTTTGGGGGGGCAATTTAGATCTGGGAGGGCAAGGCCATGTGACACAAAATCTGGAGTCTGCAGCCCTTCAGCCCGACCCCCCCAGGAGTTGTTTTAACAATTTCTGAAGGTTTCTCTGTCAGTGTTGGGAAGGAGGCATGTGTCTTTTCCCCAGTTATCAGGGAAGTAGGGTATGTAGACATCCCCGGGTGTGGGGGGGGAGGGGGCACAGAAATCCCAGCTGGTGACTAGGAGACACTGAGAAGTATCATACCTCACCAGTGACATTGGTCCATTCGTGGCTACAGGACGGCACTCTCCTCTTGCCTCACTGAGCTTGGTTACCATTCCATGTTGCCAGCACACAGCACAGACACTTCCCCATCCTGAACTGTGTCATGGTTATGCAGTGATCTTCCTGTGTTTGCTTACCTCCCCTCATGTGTTCAGACTAAGAGGCCAGCCACTTCCACCTGGTGGTTTTTATGACCTCTCCTCTAAGCGTGGCTCCACCCCAGGCCCTATCAGGGAACCCTATATTAACCTGTGCATTGCAAGCCAGCGGTGCTGATCAACCATTGTGTATTCATTGTGTGTTTGGCTTCCTGTTTCCTGTTCGCCGTGTGCTCTATGTTTGTCTCTGTTACCGACCTTGGCGTGTTCTCAACGATTCCTGTCTGCTTGTGACCCTGACCTTTTGGCATGTCCCCGACCATCCTTGTCTGCCTGTGACCCTGAACCTTTGACGTGTACTCTGTTGTTGCCGTCTGCTAGTTGCCCTGACCTCGGCCTTATCCCCTTACTATCCTTGTCGTTCCAGCCTGCTGCTTCCTTCTCCTGTAGTCTACTGTGAGCGTGAGCTGTGAGACCCTAGGGGCCGCGACCTGGAGCCAGACTGCAGCGAAGTTCATCCTCACCACTGGAGGCTCTGGCGAACATCCGCTGGCTCTTAGACTCTGCGCCCTGGGGAATCTATGCTCCAGCTCCCATTGGGATCTGTGTTAGTGATCCTGTAGACCTGTGTCCTGAATCTCCCTGGGTACAATCCGCAGAAGTCAGTCCTAAGGTCCACTACCTATCGGTGCACTTCCGACTCCTACGGAGTGCATCTGTCACCTGGTCTCAGGTGACCCGACAGGCTGTTCTTACCTCGTGCTCCTCTCCATTTAGGAAATGACTCACAGCTTCTCCCCAGCCAATGGAAACAGTGTGGACTGTGGAAGGCAAAGTAGAAGCCCAGTTCTAGAGCGTGACTGAGGGGCCCTAGGGCAGATCGGAGCTGGATTTTGTGGAGGATATGATAAGACAGGGAGGCTGCAGTGGCCCCCTGGAGCTTGGGGTGTTGTTGCAATTGTGACCCCAGCAACCCCTTTATGCTACGCCCATGCATCCTGGAGCTGTTGCACAAATTCTGCATACATGTGGCACACTGTATACTGAGCAAAACCTTCAACCTTGCTAGCATTCATTTCCCAGTTGCAATATAACTGTCAGGGCTGGCTTAACCCTTCCTCCTCTGGGCTGGCCGCTCAGCTGTCGGCTAATTGCCAGCTCTCTTCTCTTTCCACAGTTACCAGCTGTTCTCGATGATGTTCGTCTGACCTACCTATTTAAAGCATTCCAGCTCACTCTTTCCTTTGCCTTCACGTTGGTCACATCACAAGGAACCATCCCCTGCTGTTTGTTTCAAGACTGGCTTGCTGACATCCCTCCTGACTTCTTATCCTGCTTACAGTTGCTCTCCTTGGATCCCTGACTTCTGGCCTGGCTGATTACCCGATCTGGTTTATGAACTTTGGACTGGCTGACTACCCGATCTGACTACTGGACTCTGGCTATGCTTGACTACGCTTTTTTCTATTTACCTTTTTGTTTTTATTAATAAACAAGTGTGATTTGATTGTACTTCTGTCTCTGTCTGTTTCATGGTTTCTATAACAGTACGCGAAGGCCATGAATTCAGAAGATACAGTCAATACACTTGTTGGTAATATTTTTTCCAGATTGGATGAGCAAGATCGCCACATGGATCAGTTTGCCTTGGCGTTACAAATGCTCCTGAATCGCAAAGGCTCACCTGGAATCCCCCACGGTGGCTGCTCCGTTACAACCTGAGTCGCAGGCCGTCCCTGCTGCTGCGCCAGTCTCTGTGCAGTGTAGAGGGTCAGCCTGGGGCAGGGTTAAGAGGGGGTTAATTGAAGAAGGCAAGTACTTCCCCTTCAGGCCTGCTCATTATCAGGTGTACTGAAAGTGTCAGTGTGGAGTTGTTGAGTAGGAGAGAAAGACGCAGCAGCACGCTGTGTGGAAACGTCCGGTGCTGGAAGGTGTACCTGCTGGGTGAGCTTAAACCACAAAAATTGGATTTTTATATACAGCTTACCTGTAAAATCCTTTTCTTGAGAGTACATCATGGGACACAGGAGCTTCATTACATAGTGGGTTATATAGGCGCCTCTGGTGATTGGACACTGGTTGACCCCAATTAAGGAGAATTCCTCCCCTATATAACCCCTCCCATATGGGAGGCACCTCAGTTTTGTAGCAAAGCAATAAGAGACCACGTAAAACCCAAGAGGGGCAGGAGCCCTGTGTCCCATGATGTACTCTCAAGAAAAGGATTTTACAGGTAAGCTGTATATAAAAATCCAATTTTCTTGATCATACATCACGGGACACAGGAGCTTCATTACATAGTGGGATGTCCCAAAGCAATGCTCAGATTGAGGGGAGGGAGACACAGATCATAATTATAGACCGCCAGGGACCAGAGGACCTAAACTGCAGCCTGAAGTACACTGCGCCCGAAGGCGATATCCTCTTGCCCTCTGACATCCATAGATAGAATCTGGTGAATGTGTGGACTGATGACCAAGTTGCAGCCTTACAGATCTGAGCCAGGGAGGCCTGGTGATGCACTGCCCAAGAAGCACTTACAGCCCTAGTAGAGTGCGCTTTCACTGGAAAAGGAGGGATTTTCCCTTTAACACTATAGGCCTGAGAAATAATCTGTCTAATCCACCTTGAGAGGGTGGATTTTGATGCCGCCTGGCCCTTCCTAGGGCCTTCCAGCAAAATAAACAAGCAATCAGTTTTCCTTATACGAGCAGTTGCTTGAAGATATATACTGATTGCCCTAACCACATCCAAAGTGTGCAAAGATTCTTCTTCTGCGGCCTGTGGGTCCGGGAAAAAGGATGGTAGGATTACGTCTTGATTCAAATGGAATCCCGAAACCACCTTAGGTAGAAAGGACCTGTTGGGGCGCATTACCACCCGGTCCTTGTGAATAATTAGATACGGCTCCTTGCTGGAAAGAGCTGCTAGCTCTGATACTCTTCTAGCCGTGGATATGGCTACTAAGAAAACCAATTTTTTAGTCAGGAGAACTAATGAAGCCAGATGCAAAGGTTCAAATGGTTGCCCCTGCAAAGCCGAGAGAACCAAATTCAGATCCCATGGGCATACCGGAGGTTTGACTGGCGGTCTTATCAGCATGGCCCCCTGGATAAAAGCCTGCACCAGGGAATGCGATGCAAGTGGCTTTTGAAAAAACACTGACAGGGCCGAAATCTGCACCTTGATAGCGCTTATGGCCAAATTCATTTCTAGGCCTGACTGGAGAAAGGCCAAGATCCTGCTAATGACATACTTTCTAGGATGCCATTCCCTGAGTTCACACCAGGAAACATATGCCCTCCAGATTTTGTAATAAATAAGCCTGGAGGCCAGCTTTCTGGCATTGACCAGAGTAGAAAGGACTGGCCCCGAAAGGCCACGGTCTCCCAGAATGTGGGTCTCAGCAGCCAAACCGTCAAATTTAGACCGTGTAAAGCAGGATGGTAAATTGGACCCTGTGATAGCAGATCTGGCCGGAGAGGGAGGATCCATGGCCTGCCTACTGCCAACTTCATGATCTCTGCGTACCACGGTCGCCTGGGCCAAGCCAGGGCCACTAAAAGGACCGATTTTTTTTCTCCCTCTTGACTCTTCCCAGGAACCGAGACAGAAGCGGGCTCAGGGGGAAGGCATAGATCAGATTGTGCTGATCCCAGGGAACTGTCAGAGCATCTGACCCCTGAGCAAGTGCATCTCTTGTCCTTGACACAAAATTGTCCAGTTTCCTGTTGAACCTGGATGCAAACAGATCTACGTCTGGAGTACCCCACCTGTGACATATGTTCTGAAACACGTCGGGGTGCAGAGCCCATTCTCCTGGGCACAACTGCTGGCAGCTCAGAAAATCCGCCTGCCAATTTTCCACTCCTGGAATGAAGACTGCAGAAAGGCATGGAACATGCTTTTCTGCCCAGACAAGTATGTGATTCACCTCTTTTTTGCGCAACCAGACTCCTGGTACCGCCCTGGTGATTGATATAAGCCACTGTTGTGGCATTGTCGGACTGAACCCGAACAGGAAGACCTCATAGTCTGTAAGACCACTTTATGAGAGCCATATAAACTGCCCGGATATCCAAGATATTTATGGGCAATAGCCTCTCAATCACAGACCATTTCCCCTGCGAGCACGTCTCCTCCAACACTGCTCCCCAGCCTGTCAGGCTGGCATCTGTCGTGATAATCTTCCATGGAAGAGGAAGAAAAGTTTTGCCCCTCAGCAAATTCTTGGTTTTTAACCACCAGACAAGACTCTTGCGTGTCCCTGGGGATAGACGCATAGGAAGATCCAAGGATTGAGTGGAACTGGGCAAATGGGACGGCCTCGAAGGAGACGACCATTTTTCCTAACAGTCTAATGCACAATCGAATGGGGGATGATCTCATGCCCAGAATTAGGTGCACCAGATCCCCAATGGCCAAGGCTTTTGGCCTTGGAAGAAACACCTTGCCCTGAGCGGTGTCGATGATCATACCCAGATATTCCAACCTGGTGGCAGGCTGTAGGGACGACTTTTCTAGGTTTATAATCCCACCTAGGCGTTCCAGGTGTTCTAGCATTCTGGTAACGCTGTGGTTCAGGAACGCTACTATTTTCTCCATGAGAAGTAAATCGTCTAGATAAGCCATGACGGCTATACCCTGAGCTCTTAGGTTTGCCAAGAGAGGGTCCAGAATCTTTGTGAAGACACAAAGGGCCGTAGCAAGCCCAAACGGCAAGGCCACAAACTGAAAATGGCGCCGCTCTACTGCGAACCTTAGAAATTTTTGGTGTGTGGGAAAAATTGGCACATGGAGATATGCATCTTTGATATCTATTGATGCCATAAATTCTCCCCCTTGCAGGGAGGAGACCACAGTGCGGATTGACTGCATTCGGAAGGACCGGATGTGTAAAAACCGGTTCAGATCCTTCAGATCTAGGATAGGTCTGACACTTCCATTTGGCTTCGGAACTGTGAAGAGATTCGAGTAAAACCTTGAACCCTGTTCTTTTGGGTCCACTTCTACTATCACCCCCTGGGATAGTAAGTGATCTAAGGCCAGAAATAGCGGTTTTTGCTTTACTGGATCCCTGGGGATCCTTGACCTTAGGAAACGAGAAGGTGGAATCTCCTGAAACTCTAGCCTGTAGCCCAGAGATACCGAAGAGATCACCCACTTGTCCCGGATATCTTCCCACCAGGCTCCTGCAAACTGCAGAAGCCTTCCCCCCACTCGGCCGAGCGGGGGCACCCCTTCACAAGGAAGCTTTTGGGCTCTGCTTGGCAGGCTTTCACCCCCAAGTCTTTTTCTGCCCCTGGGATCGGCCCTGAGCCTTTCCTGTAGAGGAGGGTTGAGAAGGCCGTCGCCACTGCTTAGAGCTTGATGCTCCGGGAGAGAGAGCACGCCTAAATGAAGGACGCTTGCTCCTTTTGACTGGAAGGAGAGTAGATTTACCTCCTGAAATTTTTTGGACGAATTTGTCTAATTCTTCTCCAAACAAACGTTCCCCTTTAAACGGGAATCCAATCAAATGCTTCTTGCATGACAGCTCAGCTGCCCAATTCTTTAGCCATAGGGCCCTTCGCATGTGTACCAACATGAGACAAACGTGATGCTTGTTGGACAGAATCCAAAATCGCATCAATCATGAAACACAGAATTTGAGGTATTTCTGCATAATTCTCCACTTCCTCACTGGGAAGGAGGCCAAGCATCTGCTTAACCTGTTCCTTGAGGAACTGACACAACCCCACGGCTGCGACTGTAGGTTGCACAACAGCGCTAGTCATGGAAAAGGAGGTTTTTAATAAGGTTTCCAGCTTCTTATCAGTTGGATCTTTAAATACCTGAACATTTTCCAACGGACAGGTCAGGTTTTTATTCACGCAAGAAACAGCCGCATCGACAGATGGGACCCCCCACTTCTTGGTGAAACTTTCCTCCAGAGGATAATGCATAGAAAACCTTTTAGGAGGAGCAAACAGTTTATCGGGATGTCCCTAATCCGCATACAACAATTCATCCATTAAAGGATGAATTGGGAAGGAATAGGCAGTCTGTGGGGCTTTCCTGACTCCCAGGGAAGAAACAGAGGACGTAGCGACTTCAGCAGCAGGCATTCTGAATGTGGTACGCACCAATTCAGTATAATACTGCACCTGTTTTCTGAGTGCCTTGGAGGAGGGGACTCTCTCCTCTTCCTCTGATTCATCTGACTGCTCATGATCCCTGTACCAAGATAGGGATCTCTCCTCATTGTCAGAAGAATCATCTGAGAGAGGAATCTCAGCAGAGGGAGGGGATCTACCCCTTTTCCTGCTATCTTTCAGGGAAGCAGAAATAAAATTCATGATTCTCCCTTCAAAACCCTCCAATGTAGCCCTAAGGGAGTCCTCAGTGACAAATACCGGGGCTGACACATTAGGAGAGGCTGCAAAACCTGACAGGGGCACTGACTCGTTCTGAGAGGCTGGCTCCAGTCTTGCAGGGGGGGATGGTAACTTACTTACAGGCAATTTTAGAACCCCTGGACCTAGGCGGTGATTTACCAGTGCTCTTGTTACCTCCCCCTGAGACCCTCTTACGAGGAGACATAGTCCTAAGCTACAAGCAGAGGTACTAGTACAAAGTGCAATCACTGTTGTGCTTAAACTCTCACAATAAATATATATGCTTAAACTGCACAACCTGATGCTGAGTAGGTGTCTAAGGTTTTCCTGGATCCAATCCCTTGGGATGCTTACTGCCCACAGCTCCTGTGTCTCCACTTACAGCCCCCTGACGCTCTGGGCTTTTTAAAACTGCCGTCTGGCGCCTGCGCAGTACAGCGTCGTGCACACTGACGTGCACGGCTCACAACCAAACTCCCCCCTCCTCCATTAGGCCGGGCGCACATGCAGGAGGACTGCGGAATCCAGGGGGGAAGGAAAAACTCCATCAGAGCTGCGTGGGACCCCCAGACTATGTGGGACCCCTGTATTACCTCTATTGTGGCAGGGATTGCAGTGGAGACGTGAGACAGCTGGAGAACCAGGCTTCACTGAGCGTGTGTACTGAAAGGCATGTAAGTATGCATCAGGCTGCTCTTACTCCCTCTAGTGGTGGAAACCAGGCAAGACATACAACTACTCAAAATGAAGAAATCCATCATATAATTTTATATATATAGGATTAACTTCCCTTACCTGTCCTCACTGCAGGAATTGCTGAAACAAACAAATTCCAGCCTTCTTCACCCATCACGGCGGGCAGTGTTAGCCAACCTTCAGGTTTATCTGGGGATCTTTCTCGGAAGAGCCTCCTACCTGGACCATGTAAAAAACTCTGCCAGAAACTTTTGTGCGCTCTGTGTAAACAGTACACCAAGTCTGGTTTTCCCAGAGCCCAGTCTTCCAATGGAGAGGACTTACAGGCCAAACCTCGTTTCTTCGGCTGACGAGGCCCGGGTACCATACCATCTTGGGAGTCAAATATCGGCCCGAGATATGGATCCGGTTTGTTGTAGCCCTTAGGCCCCCGCAGGGACCTGCACAGAGCTAAAGTTTTACGTGACCAACCACCATAGACACTGGCGAAAAAACTGAGGTACCTCCCATATGGGAGGGGTTATATAGGGGAGGAATTCTCCTTAATTGGGGTCAACCAGTGTCCAATCACCAGAGGTGCCTATATAACCCACTATGTAATGAAGCTCCTGTGTCCCGTGATTTATGATCAAGAAATGACTTTAGCTGTGTTTGGAGCTATGAACTGTTACCTCTAAGCCTGTGGGCTGATGAACTGTGAGCTGTACCTGTGTACACATCCATGTGATAAGAAATGTCTGTCTGGTCTTATGTTTTGTTTTGCTGAATAAAAGCCAATTTTATTTTACTGGACTGCCTCTGAGCCAGCTATTCACCCCCCCCCCCCCCTCCGATCCCCTGCAGCAGGCTCCCGCCTCGAGTATTACCTCTATAAGAGGTATGTCTGGTTCTGCTCCTCTTCCCCAGCGATTTGGGGGCGATCCAGTTCAATGCAGAGGGTTTCTCAATCAGGTTGAGATATACTTCGAAATGCTGCCCCAGGCGTTTCCCACGGATAGAAGCAAAGTAGGTTTCATGATATCTTTGCTTTCTGAGAGAGCCTTGGCCTGGGCTAACCCTCTATGGGAGACGCAAAAACCTGTTATCCTCAGTTTGTGGCCTCCTTTAAAAGGGTTTTTGATGTTTCTGCACGCTCCGCCTCCGCTTCTGCTGCCAAGTGCCTCATGTCCATCGGAGTATGAGAACTGTTGCAGACTACACCATAGAATTCTATACTCTGGCAGTAGAGGTTACTTGGAACAATGAGGCCCTCGTGGCTGCTTTTTCTCATGGTCTCTTGGATCCCATCAAGGATGAGAAAGCAGCCCGAGATGTACCCACTGAGCTGGAGAGCTTGATCTCGTTTGCCATTCTCATTGACTCCAGACTTAGAGAAAGACTTTTTCTTAAGGAGCGCTTGCGGAAGCCTCCTGTACATTTGCCTCCGAGCTTTGTAGTCCCTGGTACCGAGTTGGTCAGTGAAGATGAATCCATGCACCTGGGCTTCACGCGATGAGAGCGCCTTTAGGAGGAGATTGTGCCTTTATTGTGGCCAGGCAGGTCACTTTTTGAAGTCTTGTCCTATCCGTCCAGGGAACGCCCGAACCTTGAGGTCCTGTCATGGACAGACCTTAGGTGGCGTTGTTTCGTCCCCAGTTATCCAGAAGGATAAGCCCCTGGTTTTGGTCACCCTTTCTTGGGCTGAGTTGTCCATCGAGATACAGGCTCGAATCGACAGGGGCTGCAGGCCTGTTCATTGGTGCTGCATTTGTTTTGCAGCACTCGATTCCACTGCAGCTGCGTGACACTCCACTTGCCATTGAGGGTCTTAACGGAACACCTTTACAGCCTGCCCATGTGACTCATGAGACAGTTCCGTTGTCCATGGCTGTAGGGGCTCTTCACCATGAGATAATCCAATTCCAAGTTATTTCCTCACCCAGATTTCCGCTGGTTATTGGTTATCCTTGGTTACAGAGGCACAACCCCTCTTTTGATTGGCTCCATGTTGAGGTTCTCTCCTGGTCACCGCAATGCAGTGAGACATGCTTCCTGAAGGTATCCAAGGTCCTGTGCACCGCTTCACTCCCCTCCCTGTCGGAGGCGTACCGTGATTTTGGCGATGTCTTTGATAAAGGTCAAGCCGGTAGTTTTCATCCACACCATCCTTATGATTGCGCAATTGACCTTCGACCTGGTGCCATACCTCCTCGTGGCCGGGTTTACCCTTTGTCGGTCTTGGAGGATAAGGCCATGGAGGAGTAAGTTGACGCACTTTCTTGAGGTTTCATCCGCAAGTCCTCGTCTCCTGCTGGTGCTGGTTTCTTCTTTGTGAAAAAGAAGAGCCGTGAACTGAGACCTTGTATAGATTATAGGGGTCTCAATCGTGTCACGATTAAGAATGCCTACCCGATTCCATTGATTAGAGTTATTTGACCGCCTCAAGGGAGCGATGGTTTTCACAAAGCTTGACCTGAGAGGGGCATACAATCTTGTGCGCATTAAGGAGGACGACGAGTGGAAAACTGTGTTTAATACCAGAACAGGCCATTTTGAATACCTGGTAATGTCTTTTGGCCTTTGTAACACCCCAGCAGTTTTCCAGGAAGTTATTAACGATGTCCTCCGAGATTTGTTGCAATTGTGTGTGGTGGTTTATCTCAATGATATCCTCATATTTTCCAAGTCCCTGGAGAGCCACCACACAGACGTCTGTCGTGTACTTCAGAAACTAAGAGAGAACAATCTCTATTGTAAACTGGAGAATTGCGAGTTCCATCGTGAACAGGTTACATTCCTGGGCTATGTCATTTCCACTGCTGGTCTTTCGATGGACCCAGAGAAACTGTCGGCAGTCCTACAGTGGCCTCGACCCGTGGGTTTACATCCTCTGCAGCGTTTCCTGGGCTTTGACAACTACTATCGGAAGTTTATTCGTGACTTCTCGTCTCTGGTCAAGCCTCTGACTGATATGACCAGAAAGGACGGTAACCCACAGAGTTGGTCTCCGGAGTCCATTAAGGCCTTTGAGACTCTCAAGGCTGCCTTTGTTTCTGTTCCTGTGTTGGCACATCCTGATCCTACATTGCCTTTTATCCTAGAAGTTGATGCTTCTGAGACTGGAGTTGGCGCCCTTCTGTCTCAACATCCTAACTCTGAGAGCGCTATGCATCCGTGTGGCTACTTTTCCAAGAAATTGTCACCTGCTGAGTGCAATTATGAGATTGGTGACAGAGAGCTGTTGGCGATCATTTTAGCCCTGAAAGAATGGAGACATCTCCTTGAAGGTACCACTGTGCTTGTTCTTATTCTTACTGACCATAAGAATCTTACATTCTTGTCTGAGACTTAGAGACTCTCTCCCAGAAGGGCGCGATGGGCTCTTTTCTTGTGGAGTTTTAATTACATTGTCTCATTCTTACCGGGTACTAAGAATGTAAGGGCTGATGCCTAGTCACGACAATTTTCCTCCACTTCCAAGTTGGAGTCGGTTCTGGTTCCTGTGATTCCTCCTGATCATATTTTGGCTACGGTTCACACCAGTCTTACTTCTCCTTTGGGTGACAAAATTCTTGCTGCTCAGGTCCATGCTCCTCCTGATAAACCTTGTGACCGCTGCTTTGTCCCAGAGAGTCTCCATACTTCAGTGCTCCAGACTTACCATTCTCCCAAGGCAGCTGGCCATCCTGGGAAGAATCAACTCATTTGGGCCATCTCGCAACAATTCTGGTGGCCCAGTCTACGGGCTGATGTTACTGCCTTCGTAGCTGCCTGTCCCGTGTGTGCTCAGAGTAAGACTCCACGACACCCCACAGTGGGCCTCCTACTATCCATACCCAATGGAGAGAGGCCCTGGACTCATCTGTCTATGGATTTAATTGTGGAATTGCCCAACTGTCTCCCGGTTCTGGTGAGCCTTTTTCTGCACAGTTGGGAATCCAGCTTGCGTTCTCTTCTGTGTATCACCCGCAGTCTAATGGGGCCGCAGAACGAGCCAATCAGTCCTTGCAGCATTTCCCACGTTGCTATATTTCTGACCATCATAACAACTGGTCTGACCCATTACCTTGGGCAGAGTTTGCTCACAACAGTGCCTTGAATTCTGCCTCCCGATTGTCTCCATTTATGGCGAATTATGGTTTCCAACCTTCCATGTTGCCTGACTTGTTTGTTCTGCAGAGTATTCCTGCATTAGAGGAGCATCTCCGTGGTCTTCGTTCCACTTGGGTAGAAGGCTAGGAGGCTTTGCGTCATGCTAATGATAGGTACAGACTCCATGCTGACCGCAGACGACTGCTTGCGCCTTCCTACCAGGTTGGGGACAGGGTCTGGCTGTCATCTCGCAACCTCCGGCTTCGTGTTCCCTCACTGAAGTTTGCACCTCGGTTTATTGGGCCTTTCCATATCCTTCGCAGGATTAATCCAGTAGCTTGCGCATTGGACCTTCCTCCTAGTATGCGCATCTCAAATGTGTTTCATGTCTCCTTATTGAAACTGTTGGTCTGTAACCGATTTACCACCTCGGTGCCACGTCCTCACCCTATTCAGGTTGAGAACCATGAGAAGTATGAGGTACAATCCATTGACTCCCGTAGGTTCAGTGGGCGCATACAGTACCTGGTGCATTGCAAGGGGTACGGTCTGGAGGAACGCTCCTGGGTTTCATCCTCTGATGTACATGCCCCTGTCCTCCTCCGAGTTCCATAGACGGTTTCCCCTCAAGCCCGGTGGCACTCCGAGGGAGAGGGGTCATTGAGGGGGGGTACTGTCAGGGCTGACTTGGCCCTTCCTCCTCTGGGCTGGCCGCTCAGCTGTCGGGTAATTGCCAGCTCTCTTCTCTTTCCACAGTTACCAGCTGTTCTCGATGATGCTCTTCTGACCTGCCTATTTAAAGCCTTCCAGTTCACTCTTTCCTTTGCCTTCGCGTTGGTCACATCACAAGGAACCATCTCCTGCTGTTTGCTTCAAGACTGGCTTGCTGACATCCCTCCTGGCTTCTTATACTGCTTACAGTTGCTCTCCTTAGATCCCTTACTTCTGGCCTGGCTGATTACCCGATCTGGCTACTGGACTCTGGCTATGCTTGACTACGCTTTTTTCTATTTACCTTTTTATTTTTATTAATAAACAAGTGTGATTTGATTGTACTTCTGTCTCTGTCTGTTTCATGGTTTCTGACAATAACTTATAGATAGTTTAAGATGTTACTTACAGGTTAGAAGACTCCTGTATTAAATACTTTTTCCAACTCCTGGTCACATCACCCATCAAAGTATCTGTCACCAGCCATCAAAGTAACTGTAATCACCCATCAAGGTACCTGTCACCAGCCATCAAAGTACCTGTTACCAGCCATCAAAGTACCTGTCATCACTCATCAAAGTACCTGAGTACCTGTCACAGTCCACCTGAGTACCTGAGTAGCTGTCACAGCCCCTCTGTGTACCCGAGTACCTGACACAGTCCATCTGAGTACCCGAATAACTCTCACAGCCCATGTGATTACCCAAGTACCCGAGATCCTGTCACAGCCCATGTGAGTACCTGAGTACCTGTCACAGCCCATCTGAGTACCCGAGTACCTGGGTACCTGTCACAGTTCATCTGAGTACATGAATACCTGTCACAGTTCATATGAGTACCTGAGCACCTGTCACAGCCCACCTGAGTATCTGTCACAGTCCATCTAAGTACCTGTCACCACCCATCAGAGTACAAGAGTACCAGTCACCAGCCCATTAGAGTACTCAAGTACCTATCTGTCGCCAATTAGAGTGCCCAAGTACCTGTCACCAGGCCATCAGAGTACCCAGAGTACCCATGTACCTGTCATCGGGCCATCAGAGTACCCAAGTACCTGTCACCAGGCCATCAGAGTACCCAAGTACCTGTGTCCAGCCCATCAGAATACCCGTGTGCCTACCTGCAGCCCATGCCTCATACAATATATGTTGGGGTGTTTGATTTCCAAAATAGGGTCATTTTGTGGGTAATTCCACTGTCCTAGTCCTCCAGGACCTTAAAAGTGTGATAGGTAGGAATGAAATGAGATGTGTAATTTAAGCTCCTAGAATGCCTGAAGGTACTACTTCAATGTTGGGCCTCTGTATGTGGTCAGGCTGTAAAAGCCTCACACATGTGGTATTGCCATACTCGGGAAGAGTAGCAGGATGTGTTTTGGGGTGTAATTTTTGCTATACATGCTATGTGTTAGAAATATCTTATAAATTTGCAACTTTGTGTTGACATTCTGTGACTGGATGTGATTGGACACAGCCGGTCAGGTGGTAAAGAACCAATTTCATTGGCTCTTTACTGTGATCGGGGTTGGGCTGTGTCAGGGTGATAAGCCTTGTCCCCGAGCACCGCTCTGCACACGCCCTACGGTCGTGACTGACTGTGATTGGACATAGTCGGTCACGTGGTAAAGAGCCAATTTTTTTTGGCTCTTTACATGGATCTGGGATATGGGCTGTGTCTGAGGGACACACCTCATCCATGATCACCGCGCTGAGGGCCCCATGACATGGTAGGGAGGGGGATGTGGTACATGTCAAAGTAAAGGCATAGGGGATGTGGAAAATAAAGGAGATCTGAGGCATAGCTGGGTGCAGGAAGGGAAGGGAGACAAGGTAGGGGGGCATGGCTGGTTGCAGGACATTTTTTTGGGGGGGGGGGGGGGGGGGGGACATGGTGAAGGAGATCTCAAACAGTTCTTGATATTTGATATGATGCCGGAGTGGGGATGTGGGACATGGTGAAGTACGGTATATCTGGGACATGACTGGGTTAGGACATGGGGAAGTAGAAAAGCAAGACACAGATATGGAGATTGATGCATTATTCAGTCTTGTTAACTCATTGGTGGTAACTTATTGGTGCAGTATTTATTCCTTTTTTTGGAGTCCAAAAGTTGAAGTGTGTTAAAGAGGCTGAAGCATACAGTATCTTAAGCAGTGATGACTTTGGGTGAAAGTTGGTAGTATAGTCAAAAGCAAACATTATGGTGAATACCAAGAGTACAGTAGTGAAGCACTAACTTCATAGGAGCCACTGGTGTATGTGATTCATCTCCCACCCTGCAAAGCCAGGCACAGGAATTTCCAGACACACTTCAGTCAAACAGTCCTTGCACTGTTTTATTCGGAGAATTGAACTTGGAGGAGGATATTGTGCATATGGGATGCCCACTTGATTGAAGATAAGGATTTTAGGGACTGAAACTATTTACACCACTTGTATATAAAACTTCTTTTCTTCTCCAATACATACTGTGGCAGCACGCAGGTAAAGTCACCTGGTTGTATCCAGGATGGGAAATATGTGTGCCCTAGATTCAGGCTTTATGCAGACCTTTACAATTAGAGGGGAAGAGTTAATGAGCCCAGCTGAAGTAAGTGGGCTCATTAAGACCTCTACAAAAAACCCCAGCATGCTTAGGGAGATGCTCCATCCTGGAACCAGTTTTGTGTTGTATAGACTGGGGAGTGTGATATCTGTTCTGTGTGGTGAGTTAACGCCTGTGTGGCAAACCTCTACAACAGAGACAAGGACTGGACAGGCTGCACTCAGTTGTTAGACAGGGAATCTAAGTGTGTAGTTAGAGGTCAAGCTGACCAGGATTTATTTTCATGTTTTATTTTTGTTTGGCTGTTATTTGTATCACTGCATGTAGCATAAATAAACCGCATCTTTTGTTTTTTTGCACCTACAAAGCTGTCTGCTGTGCCTGATTTTGTGTTGTGAACCCATCCAGGGGGTCACACACACCCGCTGCCGAGCTAACCCCTCACAGTTGGTGGAGAATTTTGGCAGTTTTTTTTTCAATTTTTTTAAAGGCCAGCATGGAGGAGATACTGAGACAGCTGGCTCTAGCAAATGCAAATCAGCAGCAAGCAAATGCAAATCAGCAGCAAACAAATGCGGCTTTACAAAAGAGCCTTGCAGCCCAGCAGAAAGCTCACCTGCAGAGTCTGGAAGCTCAGCAACAAGCCCAGCAGCGATCTGAAGCCCGCTTCATAGACCTGTTGCAGAAGCAAGAGCAGAGTCTTCAACAGAAAATAGAGACATTAATACAGCAACGTCCGCAGACCAATGAAGCAAGTAGTTACAATAATACCGCATCCTTTGGTGTGAGCCGTTTACTGACAAAAATGACTGGAGAGGATGATCCGGAGGTGTTTTTGACCACATTTGAAAGGACTGCTGAAAGGGAAAAGTGGCCTAAGGAGCAGTGGGCTGGACTGGTGGCCCCTCTGTTAACTGGGGAATCGCAGAAAGCTTATTATGACCTAGAGCCTGACCAAGCAAAAGACTATGTGGTGCTAAAAACAGAAATATTGGCACGGCTGGGTGTCACCTTGGCCGTCCGGGCTCAGCGTGTGCATAATTGGACTTTTCAGGTTGGAAAACCCCCCATGTCTCAAATGTATGATCTCATTCACCTGAGCAGGGAGTGGCTGCAGCCAGAGACTTTGACCGCACCAAACATTGTGGAACGTGTGGTTATGGATCGTTTCCTGAGAGCTCTTCCTACTGCCATCCAAAAATGGGTAAGCCATGGAGACCCAGAAAATGCAAATAAACTTGTGGATCTGGTTGAGAGGTACTTGGCTACAGAGAACCTGACCACCTCTTCCAGGGACTCACGGACTTTCCACCCTAAGACCAGATCATCCCCAGTGGCGGGTAAGATGATTCCAAGGGGTGAGGGTGGAGAGAGTGAGAGGGTGGGAGTTCTACCTAAGGTCTGGCGGGAGCAGCCCAGGAAGCCCATGCTGCAAGAGACAGCGAAAAAGATTATTTGCTACCGCTGCCGGCAAGAGGGACATATTGCAGCCAATTGCCCCGTGGTGGATGAGCCTATGCAATGTGACTTTATAAGGGAGAGACGTCAGTCGCTGTTTGCGACAGTTGCATGCACTGCCATTCAGGGACCTGAGAAACATTTATGTAAAATGTGTATTAATGGTAGAAATGTTGGTGTGTTGCTGGATTCAGGTAGCCTGGTAACATTGATAAAAGCTGAATTAGTTACTACAGAGGTCTCTGGGAAGAACAAGGTGGCTGTTATTTGTGTGCATGGGGACACCCGAGAGTATCCTGTAACTTCAGTGTTTTTTGAGACCCCCAAAGGTAACCTCTCTCATCAGGTGGGGTTAGTGTCTCACTTACCACATGATGCTATTGTGGGAAGGGATTTTCCAAAATTCTGGGAACTCTGGGATTGTCCTGAGCCCCCCACTGGTACCCCTATAAACCAGGAAGATGACCAGAATTCCTCTGGGAGTGGTGAGGACTCTCCTGAATTTCCCTTGTCGGTATTGGTGGGGGAAACTCGAGAAACTGGGGAGGAGCCAACATCCTCAGATGAAAACATGCCGTCTGTGGAGTTTTCGGATCTTGAGGTTCACAGGGAAAATTTTGCCACAGAACAGTTAAAAGACCCCACCCTAATAAAGGCACGGGAAAATGTGGTGAAAATAGATGGTGAGTTAGTGAACCCAGATAAGACTTGCCCTTATCCTTACTTCACTATGGAAAGGGACCTGCGGTATCGAGTGGCTCAAAGGGCAGAAGAAACCATTGAGCAACTTGTGCCCAAACCTTACAAGAAGTTGGTGTTAGAATTGGCTCATGGGCACATTCTGGGAGGTCATCTGGGGACAGAGAAAACCAGAGAGAGGGTATTGCAGAGATTCTATTGGCCTGGGGTCATGAAGGAAATAGAAAATTATTGTTCCTCCTGCCCTGTGTGTCAGAAGTCGGCACCTATGCCACATTTCTGTAACCAGCTGGTACCTCTTCCTATCATTGAGGTCCCCTTTGAAAGGATCGCAATGGATTTGGTAGGTCCGATAATGAAGTCCGCCAGGGGGCATCAGTACATTTTGGTTATATTGGACTATGCCACCCGTTATCCGGAAGCAATTCCTCTCTGAAATACCTCGGCCAAAACCATAGCCAAAGAGCTATCTCTTGTTTTTAGCCGTGTGGGTATTTGTAAGGAACTGCTTACGGACCAAGGTACACCCTTTATGTCCCGGGTTATGAAAGAATTATGCAAGTTGTACAAAGTGACGCAATTGCGTACATCTGTGTATCACCCCCAAACAGATGGGTTGGTTGAAAGATTCAACAAAACCCTTAAACAAATGTTAAAGAAGGTGGTGGATAGAGATGGAAAGAATTGGGACTGTCTAATACCCTATCTAATGTTTGTCATTAGGGAGGTACCCCAATCCTCTACGGGTTTCTCACCCTTCGAGTTGCTCTATGGGAGACACCCAAGAGGGCTGCTGGATATCGCCAAGGAAACTTGGGAAAATGAGAGTTCTCCTCACAGGAGCGTGATTAAGCATGTCGCCCTGATGCAAGATAGAATTGCACAGGTAATGCCAATTGTAAAGGAACATTTAACCCAAGCGCAGTTAGCACAGCAGAGAGTGTACAACCGTGGGGCCAAGACCCGTACTTTTTACCCGGGGGATAGGGTCTTGGTGCTAGTCCCTACGGTTGAAAGCAAATTTCTGGCCAAATGGCAAGGTCCATATGAAGTAATTGAAAAAATTAGTGAGGTGAACTACAGGGTTAGACAGCCAGGAAGGCGAAAGCCGGAGCAGATCTATCACGTCAATCTGCTGAAAGCCTGGAGGGATAGGGAATCCCTAGTCGCAGAGACTTTGTCACAAGTACAGCCTGATTGCTTAGTTCCTGAGGTTGGAATAGCAGACACCTTATCGAAACCCCAACAACAGGAGGTTAAAGAGTTTGTACTTCGTAACAAAGAGATTTTCTCTGAGACAAACATCTGGCGTAGAGCATGACATTATCACCCCGCCAGGAGAAAGGGTAAAACTAAAACCTTATAGAATACCAGAGGCCCGACGGGAGGCAATACGTGGGGAGGTTCAAAGGATGTTGGAATTGGGTGTGATAGAGGAGTCCCAGAGTGACTGGTCCAGTCCTATCGTACTAGTGCCCAAACCTGATGGGAGCTGGCGGTTTTGTAACGATTTTCGACAATTAAATAAAGTTACAAAATTTGACACCTACCCCATGCCGCGTATAGATGAGTTGATTGACCGGCTGGGAACAGCCCGATATATGACAACTCTTGATCTCACCAAAGGCTATTGGCAAATTCCCCTGGCCGAGTCGGCCAAGGAGAAAACTGCGTTTTTAACCCCAGATGGGGCATTCCAATATAAGAGAATGCTGTTTGGGTTACAGAATGCATCGGCAACATTCCAGCGGAAAATGGATAAGATTCTGAGGCCCCATCAGAAATATGCTGCAGCTTACCTGGATGATGTGATTATCCATAGCACAGACTGGGTCTCACATTTGCCGAAAGTACAAGCAGTCCTAGACTCTATCCGGGATGCTGGGTTTACGGCCAATCCAAAGAAGTGTACCATTGGACAGGAGGAGGCCAAATATCTTGGGTACACTATTGGGAGGGGGTGATAAAACCCCAAGTCAATAAAGTCGAGGCCATACAGAGTTGGCCACGTCCCAACAGCAAGAAACAGGTACGAGCCTTTCTGGGAATCGCTGGCTATTATCGACGATTCATTCCCCATTTTGCTTCTCAGGCTGTGCCCCTCACCAACCTGACAAAAGGGAAAGAGTCTGTCATGGTTAAATGGTCCCCAGAGGCTGAAGAAGCATTTCAGTCCTTAAAAACAGCCTTATGTAGCCAGCCAGTGTTGTACTCACCAGACTTCTCTAAGGACTTTGTTGTACAAACTGATGCATCAGACGTTGGGTTAGGAGCAGTGTTATCCCAGGTCTGGAACGGGGAAGAGCACCCAGTCATTTACCTCAGCAGGAAGTTGAAGTCCCATGAGGCAAATTACGCCACGATTGAGAAGGAATGTTTAGCAGTGAAGTGGGCTCTAGATTCCCTTCGGTACTATCTGCTAGGTAGGCACTTTGACCCGGTGACTGATCACGCTCCTTTAAAGTGGATGGCTCAGAACAAGGAGACCAATAGAAGGGTAAATAGGTGGTTCCTGGCCCTACAAGAATTTAACTTTACAGTTAAGCATCGCCCTGGTGTTAAAATGGGGAATGTGGATGCTTTGTCTCGGATACATGCGTGTCTGACTGCTTGTGTTACAACCCCAGGGTTGAAACAAGAGGGGGGGGGGTATGTGGCAGCACGCAGGTAAAGTCACCTGGTTGTATCCAGAATGGGAAATATGTGTGCCCTAGATTCAGGCTTTATGCAGACCTTTACAATTAGAGGGGAAGAGTTAATGAGCCCAGCTGAAGTAAGTGGGCTCATTAAGACCTCTACAAAAAACCCCAGCATGCTTAGGGAGATGCTCCATCCTGGAACCAGTTTTGTGTTGTATAGACTGGGGAGTGTGATATCTGTTCTGTGCGGTGAGTTAACGCCTGTGTGGCAAACCTCTACAACAGAGACAGGGACTGGTGCAGCACAAGGCTGCACTCAGTTGTTAGACAGGGAATCTAAGTGTGTAGTTAGAGGTCAAGCTGACCAGGATTTATTTTCATGTTTTATTTTTGTTTGGCTGTTATTTGTATCACTGCATGTAGCATAAATAAACCGCATCTTTTGTTTTTTTGCACCTACAACGCTGTCTGCTGTGCCTGATTTTGTGTTGTGAACCCATCCAGGGGGTCACACACACCCGCTGCCGAGCTAGCCCCTCACAATACACTTGCTTGCAGTCTATCACTCCCAGGACCAACTAGCACTGTGGTTAAGGCCTGACAGTGGTTCAGCCAGGCACAAAGCAAATGCCCTTTGCAGGCAGGGACAGCGGGCCCCTATAGTATAGCAGAAAAATGGTAGTTTTTTTGCGCTCCCTCCCAAACATTATAAGGGAACCCCTGCATTGCCAGTGAGTGCCGACTATAGAATACATGTCTTCCCAGTATCCAAGGCTCTCAAGGAAAAGGGATGATGATAATTGTCATAGATGGTAATTTGTGATTTTTTTTTTTTATATATTATTATCCTCCTCTTTCTTGCCTATAGACAACTAATCCCACAGGGATCTCCCCTTGGACACCCCCTGTGGAAAGAGAAAAGTTTTTTATTTTTTAACCTACCAGAGGAAACACTGGGGCGGGTAAAAAAGTTGCCGGGTCCAAAAGGAAGAAAAAAGGAGAAAAGGCGAGAGGGGAAAAGTGTATCCTCAAGAGTGAGGAATAGAGACAACAGCTTTCTAGAGAATACATTAGCTCAGAAGTAAATTGAAAATTAATGAATGACTGTAGTCCTTTTAAACAATATAGTAATAGTACTTTAAAAAGTAATAGTTTCACTTTAACCTTCCCCTTAACCCCCTGACGGACACCTCCACCGGCAAATCGCACGTATCATATAAAATCTTGAAACAGATAAAGGGACTTCTACACTCCCTGCATCTACTGGATTCTTGGCGAGTCCTTCATCCGGAGGGGAGGGACTACACTTTCTTTTCGGCCCCGCACATTAAATATTCTAGAATAGATTATTTATTTGTCTCTCGCAGAGACGTACACTTATTGACCGGAGCAGCAATAGGCATTCAAGGTTTATCTGACCATGCTCCGATCTCCCTTACACTTAGGCAACAATAAAAGTCGAAACCCTTAACTTGGAGGTTGAACTCATCACTCCTGACAGACCCCACACTCCTACCAGAAATATCCTCCCAATTACAGGAGTTCTTTACACTTAACTCTACGCAGGATATGGATCCTTTGATGGTATGGGAAGCCCACAAATGCACACTTAGGGGGGTTCTAATGAAGATGGGCTCTCAACGCAAGAAGGACAGGGAAAAGGAAATTACCGCCATAGCGAACAAAATTTCGAAGTTTGAGACTTTGCACAAACAATCTTTATCAACACAGACGGCGACGGACCTTCTAGCTGCCAGGAAACAATTACACCAGATTCTAGACGCTACGTCGAAGAGATTTTTATTTTTTCGGCGGAAAATTTACTATGAGCACGGAGATAAATCGGGCAAGTTTTTGGCGAGAGCACTGAAAGGACCGCGTTACAGGAATAGCATATCAGGAATAGTTAATCAGGAAGGCAAACTTGACGTGACGGATGAACAGATAGCCAGGCATTTTCAGACTTATTACACCAAACTATACAATCTACCGCCCCAACATAGACCCAAAGACTTGACAGGATCCAGGACCCAAGCCATACAGGACTATTTATTTAAATCCAAATTGCCTCGGATATCCACGGAGGACTCCGCACTTTTGGAGGCCCCGGTGGATGAGACTGAGGTACATAGGGCCATAAAGGATCTGAAATCAGGGAAGAGCCCCGGCCCTGATGGCTATACCGCAATTTACTACAAAACTTTCATTAATACTCTGTCGAAGCCACTAACAAAAGCACTGAACTCCCTCTCATCTCCCAGAGAAATACCGCCAGGGTTCCTGGAGGCGCATATTACTGTTCTACCCAAACCGAATAAAGACCCAACACTATGCTCCAATTATAGACCAATTTCCCTTTTGAACCTAGACGTCAAACTTTTGGCTAAAATTATGGCAACTAGACTACTACCCCTGCTCCACACCATAATTGGACCGGAACAGGCCGGATTTATGCCGGGGAGGGAGGCCAAGGACAATGTGACAAAGGCGCTTAACCTCATACAGATGGCCCATGAGCGAAATATCGAGGGCCTTCTCCTCTCTACCGATGCGGAGAAGGCCTTCGATAGAGTAGCCTGGGATTTCATGCTGACTACCTGCAAATTTATTGGTCTGGGCCCACAAATGATGTCATGGATATCTGCTTTATATAGAAACCCTTCTGCCAAACTCCGCATTAATGGCTCCTTCTCTGACACGGTCCATATATCCAATGGCATGAGGCAGGGATGCCCCCTGTCACCCATCTTATTTATTATTTCACTAGAACCATTCATTAGACTACTGAAGATGAACCCTGACGTCACTGGCTTTCGGACAGCCAGGAAGGAATACAAGATTGCCGCATATGCGGATGATCTTCTGTTTTTCTTAACGAATCCCCATATCTCCATTCCCAACTTATTGCGAGAATTTTCAATTTATGGTTATCTCTCTAACTTAAAAATCAATCTCACCAAGTCGGAAGCCTTAAACATTAGTTTACCGAGCCACGTAGTGGAGATTCTTCGGACCGATAACCCCTTTCGATGGGTGACCGAGGCACTCCAATATTTAGGTGTTTGGCTGACCCCTCCACTTGCCCGGGTTTTCGAAAAAAACTTTATACCATTGCTCAAGGTCATCGAGACGGACCTGAAGGAATGGCACCCAAGGAACTTTTCCTGGTTTGGCAGGGCTGCCATATGTAAAATGAACATCTTACCCAAAATACTCTACTTGTTTAGAACACTTCCAATTAAGATCCCGACACATTTCTTCAAAAAATTGCAGGCGATTCAGACACAATTTGTATGGGCGCATAAAAGACCCCGTTTAAAAGACTCTCTCCTGACCTTGCCCAAGGATTGTGGTGGGATGGGTCTGCCTGACTACAAACTATATTATCAAGCTGCGCACGTAGCAAGAATTATTGATTGGCACTGTCACGGTGGAGCTAAAGATTGGGTGGCACTAGAAGATGAGCTGAGCCCTGTTCCATTGAGATTTCTTCCTTGGGTGCCAGAATCCGGATATCCGAGAGCGTTGAAACAACGTCCTTTAATTCACACCACTCTTTCAATCTTCCATCGGCTGGCCCTTCATAACACAAAATTTTCTTCCATATTGAGCCCACTCACGCCTTTATGCGATAATCCCGACTTTCCACCTGGTATGGGAGTGCACCTCTACCGGTCCTCCAACCGCCTCACACCTCTCCTCACGAAACATTGCTTCCAAAATGCTCAGATGATAGACTTCACGACTTTCAAATCAGCAAACTCACTACCTCACTTGACATACTGGACTTGCCTCCAAATTAGAAGTTACACCAACAGGCCGACCTATAGAGGTCACTTTATGAGAGATCTTACAGAAATAGAAAGAGTATGTTGGGAAGGTAGGCAAACTCCGAACACTACATCTCTTTCGTACGCCTGGCTACAGAATGCAGGGGAAGGGCGAGTGGAGAGACTCAGAGAACAATGGTCCGAGGCTCTCGGGATTGAACTCTCTGACGGTCAATGGGGAAAGGCCTGTGTCCTGGCACATAAATGCTCATTGAGCACCAGAACACAGGAAACATCCTATAAATTGCTTACTCAGTGGAACGCCACACCAGCGAAACTACACAAATGGTTCCCTCAAACTTCTGATGTTTGCTGGCGCTGTCAGAAGGAAACTGGCACACTCCTACACATATGGTGGCAATGCCCCCTCATTCAGCAATTTTGGGACTCGGTACGGGGGCTGATCAGAGCTATAACTGACACATCCATGAGTCTTGACGCGGCGTGCTGTCTCCTGCATGTCACCACCTTCTCCTTACGACGCTATAAGAAGTCATTGACTAGACATTTATTGAATGCAACCAAAATTTTGATACCACGCTACTGGAAATCGACGAGCGTCCCTACAATCAGGGATTGGCTCTTTCAGATTAGGGAGGTGTGCGACATGGAGGAGACATTGGCCCAGTCCACTGACATGGTGGAGAAATACCACACTACGTGGACGCCTTGGTTCGCCTTTCGGAGCACGCAAACCTATAGAGACCTGTTTGTTGGGAACTACAATGGAACGTCTGAGGGCTGATTTATTTATTTCCCTTGTCTGCTAAGATACAGCCACTGGAAGATAACGATAATGCTAATGATACTACTATGACATGACTTCTCTACTTTTCTATCCTTTGATCACACTTCTCTAGATCTTTCTCTTTTCTCTCCTCTTCCTTTTACAACCATCCCACATCTATTTTTTCTCTCGGTGGGAGGGGAAAATTTGGAATACTGCTACCAAAATGTATAGATAACATTATTTGAAGAAATCATCAGACCTCAGTTGAGGTTTTGCAGTTATCTGTCAGAATACCTTACTCTCAGGAAGTTTGTGCCTCTGTTACCTGCAATCCATTTTTTCTTGTGTGTTCCTGACAGTCTTTCAAATGTACCTTATGTATTATGACCATTTCTGGCTATAAGTGTTCAACTATGCTTGTATTTTATTTGATTGAATAAACTTGAAATGTTAAAAAGTAATAGTTTCATAGTTAGTAAGGTTGAATAAAGACACCAGTCCATCCAGTTCAACCTGAGTGTCTACAATTGTCCCTATCCCTGTACATTGCACACTCACATTGGTCCCTACCCTCAAGGAGCCCACAATCCAAGGTCCCCATTCATATACTAGGGTCAATTGTGGACAGAAGCCAATTAACCTACATGCATGTCTTTGGTTTGTGGGAGGAAACTGGAGTACCCGGCGGAAACCCACGCAGGCACAGGGAGAACATGCAAACTCCAGGCAGGTAGAGTCGTGGCTGGGATTGGAACCAGCGACCCTTCTTACTGCTAGGCGAGAGTGCTAACCACTACACCACTGTGCCGCCCAAATGAATAATAATGGATAAATAAGTAAGTGAGGCTGAGTAATGTACTCAAAAAGGGGTAGATGGTAAGGGCCCCTCCCACCCCAAAGCACCTTGTCCCCATGTTGATGAGGACAAAGGCCTCTTCCCGACAACCCTGGCTGTTGGTTGTCTGTGTCTGCAGGCGGGGGGCTTATCGGAATCCGGGAGCCTCCTTTAATAAGGGGGCCCCCAGATACCGATGAGTATGGGCACAATGTACCCCTACCCATTCATCTGGTGAAAAAAGTGTAAATAAAACACAACACAAGGTTATAAAATTTGGGGTCTTCTTGCTGGACTCCTCCGCTATCTTTTGCTAGCTCTTTTACTAGCGGAGGAGCCTGGCTTTCTTCTTTGCCGCTGCTGTCCGGGGGGTCTTCTTCCGACTTCAGGGGTCTTGTCCCCCTCTTCGGTTCTTCTTGCCGGGCCTCTGCTTCCTTCTTCCAGCTCTTTTACTAGTGGTGGCCCGGTCTTCTGTTGTCGTCGCCGCAGCCTTCTCTTCTTCTTCCTTGAGATGTTGACTCGACGCTGTCTCTGGCCGCAATGGCAGGGGTGCGCTGTGCGGCGACTTATATAGGGACAAGGGGTGGGGTCACCAGGCGATGTCCCCGCCCCTTATGTCACAGTCCCGGATGATGCTGGGGCTGTGACATCATAAGGGGGCGGGGTCACCATGTGACATCATCCGGTGACCCCGCCCCTTGTCCCTTACCGATGAGGGGGACAAGACCCCCAGACGGCGGCGGCGACGACAAAGAAGAAAGCTTCGCTAATAAAAGAGCTAGCAGAAGATAGTGGAGGAGTTTGGCGAGAAGACCCCCCAAGATGGAAGAAGACCCCCAGAGCTGTGCAATAAATTATTTTAAAAACATGTGTTGTGTATTTTTCTTTACACTTTTTTCACCAGGTGAAAGGGTAGGGGTACATGGTACCTCAATACTCATTCACATAGGGTGGGGGCCGGTATCTGAGGGCCCCCTTATTAAAGGGGGTTCCCAGGTTCCGATAAGCCCCCCGCCCGCAGACCCCGACAACCAATGGCCAGGGTGGTCGGGAAGAGGCCCTTGTCCTCATCAACATGGGGACAAGATGCTTTGGGGTGGGGTTCCCCAAAGCATCCCCCCATGTTGAGGGCGCGTGGCCTGGTACGGCTCAGGAGGGGGGCGCTCGTTCATCCCCACCCCCTTTCCTGACCTTCCAGGCTGCGTGCTTGGATAAGGGTCTAATGTGGACTTTGCGGGGGACACCAACACCATTTTTTCCATACCAGTTTACGGGGCCAGCGAGG
Source organism: Lithobates pipiens (assembly GCF_037356315.1). Lineage (NCBI taxonomy): Eukaryota > Metazoa > Chordata > Amphibia > Anura > Ranidae > Lithobates > Lithobates pipiens. The sequence continues at coordinate 376,436,088 of NW_027507903.1, read as the reverse complement.
TGTCAATCTCGCCGATGGAGGCAGCGACATTGACTTCTTTCGCTAGTCCCGTTTACCTGGAGCTGCATTCAAAATGAACGGACTTTCCTCCGTGTGTGGGCAAGTCCGTTCATTTCAAAAGTCCGGCGGACTCCCGCCATAGTCCGGCAGTTTGTCTGCACCTAGTCCCGTCGGACTGTGGGCAGGCCCACTCGTTCTGAAAGTCCGGCGGACCTCTGTTTCAAAGTCTGGAGGTTTGTCCGCCAGACTAAGTCCACCGGATAGTCCGATCGCGTGTATGCGGCATCAGTCACACAACAAAACAAAACAAAGAATAAAGGGTTATTAAGGAAGCTAAATATTTGGTGCCATCCATCTGCAGAATTCCCATGATATAGTTTCTACACAAGATTAATAAGAGTCTTATTAAATCACCCAGGAGACCCATAGTTAGTAAGATTAATTCATGCCACACATGAGAGGGAGAATATGTTGATTTCTATTTACAGCCGATTCTAGCCCAGATGCCAGCATTTTTTAAAGAATAGTAGTGATGTTAAAAAGAATTGTTGATAATATGGAGATAGGATCGGACATAATCCTTGCTATCATTGATGTTTCTTCATTGTATATGAGCATCAACCATCAAAAAAGTAAATACAGTGAAATAGGCACTGAGGAGATTTACAATTTCAAAAGAGTACAAAGTAAATTTCTTCTGCAAGCCCCCAGCCTTGCCAATCTTGAGGACATTTTTGGTAAGGAATGGCCACAATTAAAAATTTGGAAAATGTTCATTGATTATATTTTTGTCATTTTGGGAAGGTAGTATGGAGTCCCTCAATTTTGTTTCTGTTATTGACAGCAATAAATATGCCAAATCTGTGGCCACTCATTCCATAATTTTTGGGGATTTAAATATTTATACTGAGGGTGGGAGGTTGTTGGGACCTGCCCGCCCTGGCTGTGCTACTATGAGTCGCCCACGCATCCATCCCGCCGTGGTGGGGGAGTCGCCCACTGTCCACTGAGAGAAGGCTGAGCTGAGCACTATCACTTCACTGGAGTCTTGACTGCCCTGCCTATCCTCTCTAGAGAGAAGTCATGTAGGGAGGCGGAGGTGGACACTAAAAGAGAACACCAACAGAGTGAAGGGGGAGGAGCTCTTCCCTCAGCGAGGAGACCCCATGACACAGGCACCCTTGGAGGCATGGGAATACTGAGGGGGAATCAACTGATTAAGTAAGTTACAAATTGCCAGTGCAACTGATCCCATCCTCCACCACAGAACTCATCCCTATGGGGGAGGGAATAGAGATAATATTGGTGGTGGTGGGGGGTGGGATCAGTAAGAGGCAGGTGGCACCACCACTGGCATTGATCCCATCCTCCTCACCACTGATCCCGCCACCGCCACTGCTGCCACTGATCAGAAACAGAAAAAAAATCTGAAAAGTGCCCTTCATGATTTCTTGCACCACGGCCCTGAAGGTTCTAGTTGTGCCTTTGACTTGAGGATTCTATTACACAATCTGAACTCATTCTTAATAAATAAATTGATACTGTATACTACACAATAAATAAATAAATCTATACTCCTATACTACACTATATGAGCTTCTTTTGGGTTTCACATGTGATGAGTTGAAGATATTTGGGAAGCAAAGGTGAATAAAGGAGAAGACACACAGTTGGTTGGGACAGTGCATGGGACCCATTTGCCATAAGTGGATTGGAAATCTGGTAAGAGGCTTGGAAAGTCATCTGCGGGATAATCATCTTTTATAAATGTCCCTGAAAGCCTAGGTATACTACATCTATTCTATTCAAGTATGTTCTCTTAAGTCAAAAGTTACCTTCTATTGCTCTCATCCAAATCTCAAGATTCCTTTTTTTTTTCCTCTGCTGTCATCTGGCTTCCAGTTAGAAGATGGTTAAGTTTATTCCCCATGGTCCAACTCTATGCAGGAATATAGCCACCCTCTTTTACTCATTCCCAAGATAGACTAGAGATTTTGGCATGTGTAAAAACACAGTAGATGTTGATGACCCTCAGTACTTTTCTTACAACAACCAAGCCATTAAAGCCAGCAGCCGTAAAGCAGGGTAGTAAACAGGCTCTCGGGACAAGAGGTCTTCTCAAAAAGGTAGATGTCAGAGGGCATCCATTATCAAAGGAATGAGATCAATGTAACATGACCTGTGGGGCCAATCTGGAACCACAAGAATTTATGGATCCCCTCGACTTTGATCTGGCCTAGTAGCCACAGCTGCAGCTTTACTGGCAAATATGGGTGTAGTGATCCAATGGAGCCACCAATGCTTTTTCCACATATGGCCAAGGGTCCTTTACTTTGGCTACAAATCTATCCACCTTTCAATTGAGAATTGGCATCAGAATATTGCCATATGGCATTCCCTATTTCAGGAAGATTTGTTGGAAGACCGCTGGGTAAATTACCCTGATCCAGACCTTTTAGACTAAGATAGTCCACTTGCCAGTTTTCTACCATTGGTTATGTGTACTGCAGCCAGGGTTGGTTTATGAAGTTGTGCCCAACTTAGGATGTAAGTCACTTTCAGAGCTGCTGTCAAGCTCATGATCCCACCCTGATGGTTTATATAGTCCACCACTATGGAATTGTGTGAATGAACCTGCATAAGGTGTCTCTTCAGGTGGTGCATCCTTAAAACATCTGCTTGTTCAGGGTTGTAACACATCTATGGCAAACAGAGACTTCTTGAATTCACTTGCCCAGTAACCCTCCTTAGCTGAGCATGCTGGTGTTCATCTTTACTTTTTACCAGAAAAGAAGGAAAATGATTTTCCAACTAGCAGCAAAAGGAGTGGAAGCACTAAATTAGAGATGTCTTCATCAAACAACTTATCTTGATCTCCCTGAATTACTGTGCTAGAATCTCATGCTGCAACATACTGGTGTAGTGTTGCACAAATAAATCACTTAGAAGGACACTACCAAAATGGACCCAAGAGATAAGAATGCACCTGGGATTGCTAAAGTTGGTAGTGGGGAACCAGAATATGGGAGAGATGATGATAGCACCAGCAACCGTTTACAGGCATTGCAAAATGGATCCCTTGCAGTACCATACCTACCCCCTCTATGACATGCTTTCCTAGGATGATGAATACCAGTGATCCCTTTCAATGAGGCATCCTGGTCACCGCAGCTGCCCCTTATAGATTGGCAAACTAGCTAGTGTAATCACATGCACCTCTTCTAATAGCAGAGGCCTGCAGCATTTGTGTGGGAAGATGGAATGACCATCCATTTAACCAGAGGTCCTCCCAACTTCTGATGCCAGTAAAGCCGCGTACACACGTAGCCGTCTGTCCGACGTACTTAGTCTGGCGGACTTCCCGCCAGACTGTCCTTCGGACTTTCCGAGCGGGCTACTTGCCCACACACGGCACTTTTTCAGCGGACTAATACGGCGTACTAAGTCCGCCGTACTATCCGCCCTACTTTTGAAATGAACGGACTCGCCCACACACGCGGAGGAAAGTCCGCTCATTTTGAGCGCGTCTCCAGGTAGGCGGGGCCCGCGAAGGAGACGTCGCTGGCCCCGCCGCCTGGTATGGACTTAAAGGGGAACCCCAACGCCGAAAAAAATCGGCGTGGGGGTCCCCCCAAAGTCCACAACAGACCCTTGTCCGAGCACGCTACCCGGCCGGCCAGGAAAGGAGGGGCGAGCGAGCGCCCCCCCCTGAGCCATACCAGGCTGCGTGCCCTCAACATGGGGGTGCCCTCAACATGGCCGCGCGGCCCCCCCACCCCAAAGCACCTTGTCCCCATGTTGATGAGGACAAGGGCCTCTTCCCGACAACCCTGGCCGTTGGTTGTCGGGGTCTGCGGGCGGGGGGCTTATCGGAATCCGGGAGCCCCCTTTAATAAGGGGGCCCTCGGATACCGGCCCCCCACCCTATGTGAATGAGTATGGGGTACAAGGTACCCCTACCCATTCACCTGTAAAATAAAAGTACAAAAAAAACACAACACACGAGATAAAATAGTTTATTGCACAGCTCCGGGGGTCTTCCGTCTTCGGGGGTCTTCTCGCCGGACTCCTCCGCTATCTTCTTGTAGCTCTTTTGCTAGCGGAGGAGGCCGGCATTCTTCCTCGCCGCCGGCCTCTTCTTCCGACTTCGGGGGTCTTGTCCCCCTCTTTGGTTCTTCTGCCGGGCCACCGCGCCTTCTTCTAGCTCTTTTACAGGCGGTGGCCGGTCTTCTGCCGCCGCCGCTGCCGCCGCCGCTTTCCGTTCTTCTTCTTCTTCAGATGTTGCCTCGCCGAGTCCTCCGCTCACAATGACAGGGACCGGGCACGCGGCGACTTATATAGGGACAAGGGGCGGGGTCTTCGGTGGATGTCACATGGGTTCATGTCACATGGTGACCCCGCCCCCTTACAATGTCACAGTCCCGGAGGATGCTGGGACTGTCACCATGTGACATTAACCCATGTGACATGAACCCATGTGACATCCACCGAAGACCCCGCCCCTTGTCCCTATATAAGTCGCCGCGTGCCCGGTCCCTGTCATTGTGAGCGGAGGACTCGGCGAGGAAACATCTGAAGAAGAAGAGAAGAACAGAAGAATGGAAGAAGGGAAGGTGGCGGAAGGTTGTTTTATTGGAGTATTATGTTGGAGCAGGGAATAGATAAATGAGATGCCCCTTTTTTGGATAGGGTTGTTATGATAATAGTTCCAAATTCTTTTGTCTAGAGTTATGGTATCGGAGGTGAAGGACTGTAGGAGATGTATCTGTAGTGCCTTAAATTTATCCCTGTGTTTGACTGTTTCTGGGACCTCCTTTAGGGTTGAGTACCCACCATTTAACCATGTTGGAACCGAGAAATCTGGAATTAAGAATTTGAATGTTTGCAGTGGTATTTCATCTACGGGTATATGTATAGGTTCCTCGGAGGTTTGTATTTTGTACCAAATTTTGTTCTAATGTGACCCATTGTTTTGTTGCATATGGATCAAGCCATGCCTTAAGTTATTCTAGAAGAATTGTTTTATAGTGGTCTTTTAATTATTGGGACTCCCATACCTCCTTTCAATCTGTGTTTTGTTAGGATAGAGAAAACTATTCTTGCTTTGGCTCCCTTCCATATAAGGGATCGAAGTGAGGTATCGAGTTTATTAAAGAAAGGGACTGGTAGGTGTATTGGCACAGACCTAAATATGTAGAGAATTTTTGATAATATAACCATTTTAAAATTTGCTATTCTTCCCATCCAGGAGATTTCAAATTTTACCCAGTTGAATTACTTTTTTTCTGAACAGAGTAAAGCCAGTTTTTATAGTTAGCATCATACAGGTGATTCGAGTTAGCTGTTAGATAAATCCCTAAATATTGAATTTTGTCATTGTCCCAATTACTAGGAAATAGTGCTTTCATTTTTGCTCTTATTTTGTGACTGATATTTGTAGTGAGAATCTGACATTTGGATATGTTAATCTTATAATACGAGATGGCGTTGAATGTATCTACCAGTGTGAACATTTTTGGTAAGGAGGATTCAACATAAAGTGTCAGTATGACGTTGTCTGTGAATAGTCCTATTTTATGACTCTTGCCGGCTACTGATATGCCTTTAATATAGAATGAGCTCCTGATGGCCATCCGCAAAGGGCTCCATTACCAAAGTAAAAATCAAAGGGGATAGGGGACATCTCTGCCTTGTGCCATTCGTTATGTTGAAGGTGTTAGAGAGTACAGAGGAGGTAAAGACTTGTGCCAATGGATTTGTGTATAGTGCTAAGATGGCTGATAGGATAAAGCCTGCGAATCCAAATTTTTTCAAAAGTAGCTTGCAAATATCCCCAATGTACTCTATCAAATGCCTTTTCAGCATCCAAAGCTATAAAGGCTGTAGGCAGTTTTCAGTGTTCAGCTAGGCGGAGTAGGTTAAGAATCCTACGAGTGCCATCAGGAGCTTGGCAGCCTTTAACAAATCCTACCTGGTCAGGGGCTATTAGGGTCAGGGTTATTTCAGCCATTCTATTAGCAATGACCTTTGCATAAATTTTTATGTCAAGGAGAGGTGTTAAGGAGAGATATTGGCCTAAAGTTTTGTGGTGTGGTGGGGTCTTTCCCTGGTTTGGGCAATGTGACTACTAGGGCTTTAAGCATTTCTGCCAGTAATGAGCCAGAGGATGCCGCTATAATGAATACGTTCACTAAATGCGGAACTAGACTATCAGCAAAGTTTTATTAGTACTCCATTGATAGTCTGTCCGGACCTGGGGATTTGTTCAGTGCCATAGATTTAACCACTTCAATACCAGGCACTTAAACACCTTCCTGCCCAGACCAATTTTTAGCTTTCAGAGCTGTCGCACTTTGAATGACAATTGCGCGGAAATTTTTATCATTTTTTTTCCCACAAATAGAGCTTTCTTTTGGTGGTATTTGATCACCTCTACGGTTTTTATTTTTTGCGCTACAAATAAAAAAATACCGAAAATTTTGAAAAAAAAAATGTTTTTTTGTTTCAGTTTCAAAACTTTGTAAATAACTACGTTTTCTCCTTCACTGATGGGCACTGATGGGGCTACACTGATGGGCACTGATAAGGCGGCACTGATGGGCACCAATGATGTGGCACCAGTGAAGTGGCACTGATGAGGTGGCATTGATGGACACTGACAGGCGGCACTGACGGGCGACACGGATGGACGACACGGATGGACGACACGTATGGGCGACACGGATGGGCGACACGGATGGGCGACACGGATGGACACTGATAGGTGGCACAAATTGGCACTGATAGCTGGCACGGATTGGCATGGATCAGCGGCACAGATGGGCATGGATAGGTGGCACAGATGGGCATGGATAGGCGGCACAGATGGGCATGGATAGGCAGCACAGATGGGCATGGGTGGGCACTGATAGGCGGCACAGGTGGGCACTGATAGGCGGCACAGGTGGGCACTCATAGGCAGCATTGGTGTTATACTGTACTAATGGATGCCAATCAGTGCCAAACAATAATGCATGCCAATCAGTGATGCCCATTGTGGGCACTGATTGGCATCCATTATGGGCACTGATTGGCATCCATTGTGCTGACTGGCATCCCTGGTGGTCTAGGTAGGATTACCTTTTGCTTAGCATCCCTGGTGGTATGGTGGCGTCCCTGGTGGTCCAGTGTGGGCATCCTCGGGGGGGCTGTGCTGATAATCGATCAGCACAGACCCCCCCCCCTGTCAGAGGAGCAGCCGATCGGCTCTCCTCTACTCGCGTCTGACAGACGCGAGTGAGGAAAAGCCGATCACCGGCTCTTCCTATTTACACTGTGATCAGCCGTGATTGGACACGGCTGATCACGTGGTAAAGAGTCTCCGTCGGAGACTCTTTACCGAGATCGTAGTTGCAGGGTGTCAGACTGACACCCCGCAACAACGATCGCCGCGATGCGAGCCCCCGGGGGCACGCAGCGGCTCATAATCCTGATCACGTCATATGACATCTGCTCAGGATTATGAAACCACTTTGCCACCGTCAATTTGTAATAGGGCGGGCGGCAAGTGGTTAAGGACTTTCTCAACTTCTATTGCTGAAATATTTGCGTTTAAGATGTTCCAGCCTGTCATGATTAAGAGTCGGAAGTTTAACCTTCTCTAGAAATTTTGATATATCTTCAGTAGAAGGTTGGGAGGAGTTCGGATCTGACTTAAGATTATAAAGGGTACTAAAGTTCTTTTTAAAAGCATTCGCTATATCCTTAGAGTGAGATAACTTAGTTCCTGTCTTAGGGTCTGTTATATAGGCTATTCTAGTTTTAGCTTGTTTTGATTTGTTGGGTCAATATCTTCCCTGCCTTATCCCCAGAGGAGTAGTATGAAGCTTTTAGGTGTTTAGGCCTTTCTCATAATCATATATGAGAAGTTGCTTTAGTTCTAATCTGCAACTTTTTAATTCTTCTATTAGAGTCTGTGTCATGTCTTTTTTTATTCTGCATTTCTAGTTGGTGAATGTTAGCTAAGAGGGACTTGGTTACCTGCATTCTTTGTCTCTTTTCTCTAGATGCTAATTGCAACAGTAGGTCTCTGATATAGGCTTTATGTGCACACCAGCTAGTGAATGCTGGGGTCTCCTCTGTAGTAGTAAACTGAAAGAATTCTAATTGTTTCTTAACTTTTTCTCAGTGAGCGTATGGTTAAAGATACGTGTATTATTACACCATAAAATTACGGGGGTCCCATTATTTTGTTCTTACAATTCTAGTGTTATGAGGGCATGATCTGACCAGCTAATGGTGTCAATAGCGGTTAGTTTTGCTTTGCATAGGGAGGGCAAGTCTGTATGTATTAGATCTAGAATATGATCTGTGAGGGTTAGAGAAGAAGGTGAAATCTTTTTCATCCGGATGGTGACATCTTCATACATTGTACATAGACTTGTTATGTATAGTGGATTGCAGTGTTGATTTATAAAGAGACAATTGTATATATAACATCATTTATGATACCGATTAAAATAATATACCGTCCCTTAGGGTCGCTGATAACCACCCGTAAAGAAAATGCAACAGAATTTTTAATTGCTATGAGGATGCCATTGTGTTTTGTGTCTGCATTTGCATGCAAAAAAATGTGTGGATACTGTCTATGAGAACATTTTGGGGCTTTGGTATCTGAAAAGTGTATCTAAGAACATCCCCTTTCAGTCTTTGGGCTTCTGACCACATGAGTGACCATTCTTTATGAAGTTTAGATGGTTCACGTCTGTTTTCCTCCGGGTTTGTCAGCTGGTAGGATCCTCCATTCTTTAAGAAATCGGAGGCTGTATTTCAGCGAGAATATGTTGATTGTTTTATCCAGGTGTGTAACCGTTCGTTTAGATGGGGTCCCCCATCTATAGGTGATATTGTGATTTCTTAGGGCATTTGTGATAGTAAGAAGCTTCTTTCTATGCTGTATAGTGGCTTGTGATAAATATGTGTATAAAGCAATGCCCACAAATTGCCCCCTTAATTGTGGGTTTTCACGTATAGCGTGCATGGCTTCTTCTTTTATATGGTAATAATGAATTCAGTACGTCCCTCGGTACAGTATCTGTAAGGAAAGTTGGTTTGGTCAGTCTATGCGCTCTGTCTATTGACAGTTCCATGTCAGTCGCTTTGGGCACTAAGGTGCGTAGCATTTGGCGTATAAATCTTTGAAGATGATTAGTAGAAATGGATTCTGGAATACCGCAGAATGTTGTATTATTCCTGCGTGAACGGTCTTCCAAATCTGCCAATTGGGCTGCCATTTTTTGTATATAATTATGTTGTTCTTTATAGGCTTCTACAAAATTATCATGAGCAGAGAATGCATTGTCCATTTTGTGTTCAGTATGAGACATTCTTTGTTGCAAATCATTTACAGCAAATTGAACAAGGTGCTATGAATCACAAGTCTAGTAGGGCCCACCTAAACCCCATCCTAATAGATAGAACAATTGAAAAAACATGTACTCCTCTAGGGAGAGGACTTTAACAGGGGTAGGTGGCCAAACAAGATATGCAAAATTACATCAAGAAGAAATAATAATTGATAATTTAATAATAATTAAAAAGTGATAACATTAAGTACAATATACATTTCATGTGTATTCGAACAAAAATAACAATAACACATATGTATATAGTTGATCCTGTTAAATTTTATACTTCCTCCGTCCAACTGTGTGACAACACCCTGCAGTGGACAGAAGACAGCAACCCAACGCGTTTCGAGATCTTAGATAAATTCTCTTCATCAGGGGTATAAATAATTTGCATCAAGCAGAAAACAGGAAATCTAAAAAACGAAATCACATGGCATTTAATATCTGTATCAATAAAAACAAAAAAATAAATGAGGATATCCAAGTAAAGGAAAAATTACAAAACAAAAAAAAAAAAACCCTATCAACAAAAGGCATCACTCACCACTATGGTGACCAGAGTAAGTACACTGGGCGGTATGAGAAATGCGAAATGGCGAAAAGGGGGAGAGCAACCTCTGTCCAATCACTGGGAAGTGGATTGTAAGCCACGTGGATAAGCAAATGTAGACTGAGTAGCCAATAAGGCAAAGAACTCACAAAGGACACCAATACATGTAACTCCATAAGACAAATCACTGTGGAAGGAGAGGGAAAATAATTTAGTATATTACAAATGAATATTTGTTATGGTATACCAGAGATATGCAATGATATACAATAAGCCCAACCACAGTGAAAGATGGTCAAGAGATTGAAAATAAAAATGACACATCCGGGGAAAGGTTAGCAAATGCTAAATCCACCTTTAAAACAAAACATGTGTATGTGTGTGTATATATATATATATATATATATATATATATATATATATATATATATATATATATATATATATATATATATATATATATATGTATATATGTGTGTGTGTATATATATATATATATATATTGTACAGGACGCCGTGGCTGGGTCCTGGAAGGACGCTATATTTCCCCTCTATTTGGTTTGTGGTCTCTTTAAGGGAATAAAATTGATTAACCCACCTGTTAGAGGAAGTGTCTTTAAAAACAAGACAGGAAGTGGTAGATGGGTGTGGAGGAGTGGAGAAGACATGGTGGATGGTGTTTGTTTTGGGTTGTTGCAACAACAGACGTGGACAGCAGCGTCCTGCTTGGAAGGCTACTTGCAGGGGAAGCTACCTGCCATCAAGATCAAGCACTGTTTTGGTGCCAAGAGAGGATTTACACCGCCTAAAGACTTCCGTTTCCGGGGGGTGTGTGCTGAGCATGGAGGAGTGAGGAGGCTCGTGTGAGCGGTGACCGTGCTTACAGACAGCGTGTATTACACAGCAGCGGACCGGAGAGACTCTCTGTTCATGCCGGGCCGTGGGCGGAAGACAAAGCAGCTGAATGCTCCTGTCCGCTCATATATCACGAGGTATCTGGTGAAGAGCGGAGGGGGTACAGCGGTGGAGGAGGAGGAAAAGCTAAAGACTAGGACGGTGAAGAGCGGGGGAAGAGAGGAGAGTGGCGTGACAGCTGACACAGCTAAGATCATTAAATCCTCGCAAACCCCGGCATGTGATACTGCATTCCTCTCTTCAAAGACAGTTTTGTATACTGGCATTAACCCTATGCAGAGCTGGGACACAGAGGAGATAGCGAAGGCTAAAGATATCTCTGCACAGACGGAGAAGTGCATAAGAGGAGGACGGCCGGATCAAAACGAAAGTGAAAGGTCAGTCTTGTATCCACTTTCAGATAATATCCCTGCCTCAGTCCAGAAAATGTCAGAAACAGACCGGCAGATATATCAGGCACCAGTAACAAGCACAGATTTAAAAGAGATGGGAGGAGGGGAACAGGGGCTTAGACAGTTGATTCAAGCCCTACCCACAAAGGATGATATACAGGCATTAATGTGTAATCTGCTGGGTCCATTAAAGGAGGAAGTGGGTGAGGTACGGAAGAAAATAGAGGCAATAGACTATAAATTGCATAACTGTGAATTATCCCAAAATAAAGTAGAAATACGGATGGAAGAACTAGAGAAAAAATGTATAGAGCAATCGCAGAGAATGACTACTATGCAGCTACATTTGGAGGAATTTGAGAATAAAAGCAGAAGGAATAATCTGCGGATAAAAGGTATTACAGAAACGGTGTCAGCTACAGAGCTAAGAGGAGTATTACTGAATATTTTTAATGAACTGCTGGGTAATCCCCCTGATACGCAGATTGAGCTTGATCGTGTGCATAGGATTCCGGTGTCTCAGAAAATAGCCATGAAAGCTCCCAGGGACGTTCTCTGCAGAGTACACTTTTATAAAACGAAAGAGGAGATAATAAGAGCGGCTTGGAGAAAGAGCCCAGTCGAGTTTGATAAACATGAGATACAAATCTATTCAGACCTTTGCCGACAGACGAGAGACAGACGCCGAATGTTGAAGCCATTATTAGACCATGTGCTACTTAAGGGGGCAACATATCGATGGGGGTACCCAATTTCATTGATAATTAAAAAAGAAGGACTAATGTTTTCTCTATACGACCATAAGCAGTTACCCGATTTGTTTCAATTTCTGGGATCAGAGATGATTGAGATACCTAACTGGAAAGACCCCTTGATAATAGGAGAAGAGAAAGATTTCCCGAATAAAAGGAAGAACAGAATGGTAGAAAGGAGGGACCAATCAGAGGGACCAAGCTGTGGATCACCAAAGTGAAGCTGAAGTAGAAGAAGTAGAAGAAAAGATAGACCCTGTATTAAGAGGCAAAGGACCTCCTCCCCCAATTAATTTTTTGATTTTGGGACTCCCCCTTTCTTTATTTTTCTATTTATTTATTTATTTATTTTTTCTCCCCGATAAATATTATCTCTGGGATTTGTGTGTTTATTTTTTGTATTTTTTATCTCCTTTTTTTTTTTTTTTTTTTTTTTCTCCTCCCTCCCTGCGTCTCAGAGGGGTAGATGGAGGCATGTTTTGCTGTGCGGTGGAAAGAGGCAATGTGGATTTTTTTTTTTTTTTTTATTTTTTTTTTGCACGAATAAGGAATATGAAACGTAGATGAAGGGCGATAATAGAGTATATTATATAATTTTTTTTTTTTTTTTTTTTTTTTTTTCTTAGTTATTTATTTATTTATTTACTTATTTTTTGTATGATACACATATAAAAAGTAGAGTGATCTAAATAGGATTTTTTACAAATGGAGAATGTGGGTATGGTAGGTTAAAGGGACTGGGAGGAGGGTGGGATGGTAAAATGGAAGCGTGAGATAATGTGTGCACTCTGATATACACGGTTTTGGATTTATGTTAAGGGATGTGGTAGGGGGAGGGGATGGGAAAGGAAACTATAAGTATTTTTTTGGTTTATGTATGTATATATATGTGTATGTATGCATATATGTATGTGTGTATATATATATATATATGTATATATTTTTTTTTATTTTTTTTTATTTTTTATTTTTTTTTTGTGATTGCACGGATATGACACAAATGACACAAAATGTGGATTGATTTAATAGGACTCCCTTGGAGGGGAGAAGTAGGATGGGGAAGTAGAGTGAATAGAGAGGGGGGTGAAGGCTTATTCGGTTGTGGAGGGTGAAGGGGAGGGGATGGGGGAGGGGATGGGGGAGGGGAGGGGGAGATTGTGTTTTTTTTTTTTTTTTTTTTTTTTTTGTGTAGAGTGATCTAATAGGACTTCTTACAAATGGAGAAGTGGGTATGGTAGGTTAAAGGGATTGGGAGGAGGGTGGGATGGTAAAATGGAAGTGTGAGATAATGTGTGCACTCTGATATACACGGTTTTGGATTTAAGATAGGGGATGTGGTAGGGGGAGGAGATGGGAAAGGAAATTATAAGTATCCTTATGGTTTATATATATATATGTATATATATATATATATATATATATATATATATATATATATATATATATATATATATATATATTTATGGTCAAAGCCCTATGGCCGATACGGATATGAACAAGTAGCCTCTACCATAAGATTAACCACATGAAATGGACCTGAAGTGTGCCCTGATCTGATGGTCGGTATACCAAAATAAGGGGGCATACCCTAGATTAGAAATTAATATGTGTGAAGAGAAATGAATTTGAGAAATGCCCTGAAAAGGGGAAGGGAGGGTGGGTGCCGCGCACCGGAAACCGACAAAGACCACAGGCGAGCGGGCTGGTTAAATACCCTCCGGGCTCCTCCCATAAATTCAGGCCACCACACTGGCCTTCTTACTTATGGTCAAAGCCCTATGGCCAATACGGATATGAACAAGTAGCCTCTACCATAAGATTAACCACATGAAATGGACCTGAAGTGTGCCCTGATCTGATGGTCGGTATACCAAAATAAGGGGGCAAAACATTCAGGTAGGGGTGCAGTTTATTAGTTTTAGCTTAATTAGTTGAGCAAGTTTGGTGAACGCTTGTGCCATTTCCACCCGAGGATTGGGAATGTACCGGGCGAGGTAGGCAGGGTCCCAACTGCTTAGTCTTTCAATGACGTGACTTGGGACCCACGCCAACATGCTGCCAAGGGTGCTCAAACACTAAGAGTGTCCAGGGTATGGACCGGGGTCGAGGTGTAGGCTGTGTAGAAGAACCCCATGTGTTCGGGGAACTGGCAGGTACACAAGTGTTGGCACGAAAGCAACAGGGAACAAGAGTCTACGCGTTCCGGTAGGAGTGACAGTAGGTAGTCGAGTACGGTTACTTGATACCAAGCCCTGCTTCTCTATAGAAATGGACGTCCATCCTGGAGTCAGATTGCTGGGTTTTAGACACTGCAAGGAGGAGGATGAAATGAAGTTGGTAGCGAGCCAAGTGACGACTATGCAAAACTTGGCCTGCGGGATTGCTAAAGGCCTGGAATGAACATACAATGGACATTAAACTGGTGCCACCGGGCTAACTGCAGCAGTCTGCGCAGGAAGGACACAACCGAGAGCGGTCCAGACCTGGCTTCAATAACCAGATGAGCCTCGGCCCAGTTGTCGGTGGTGAAAACCACCGCCTGTCCTGTCCTGACATGACCCCAGATACGAGAGGCTGTCATGACCGGGTATAGCCTGAAGAGGGAGGAAGTCCAGGTAAACCGGGGTTTAGGAGTATCCCTGATGCCATGGTCCTGTAAACCAGTGGTGGCCAAAAATTCCCGCGAAGCCTGTGGAGGCTGTGGCATCTGTCACTACCGGGGGCGACAGGGGCATCGTAGACGGTTTAAACACCGATACATCGATCCATGCAGTAAGGAACCTTCCGACATTGACAGGTCTGCTATTGCCACGGCATCTAAATTAAGGATCTGAGAAGGGTCCTGTGTCCGTGAGAGGAGGACCAGGAGGCGTGACATAAAGATCGATCCTGGGGAATGGCCCGTATGGCAGATTTGAACATTCGTCAGGTAGTGTCTGTGTAGAACCTGGCTGCCAGTGCTCCCAACAATAAATTGGCTAGGCCATGGAAAACCACAAAGGGCCACGTAGATGGCCGCTTGGATGACCAGACTGGGAAATATGCGAGGATTTCATGTCCCTAAAGATGGCAGTTGTGATGGGCGAGCGTTTCCGTTGGCTATGGGTGATGCCTCTGGATGCCTCGAAGTGGGGATCTTGCTGTATGAGCCATAAAGACAGGTGGCTCTCCGGGCCCTGTAAGGATGAGAAATGCTGAACGCTGGCTAGGTAAAGCCTGAGCGTGTTACAGGAAGAAGCCAGTTGCGTGTGTCGACACGATCCAGGTGCTGGATGGAGGTTGAACTCAACTATCCTATTTAAACGTGTGCTTGCGACAATTGCGTGGGAGTTTGTCACTGGAAATGTGTTCATAGTGACTGTGAGAAATTCGTATTATCGCATGTGCTTTGCGAAGACTGCAGGAGTTGTGCTTGAACATGTGATTGGGTGCATGCTTGCCACGATTGTAAGATGTTTATGCCAAGATGCGTGCTTGCAACGATTGCAAGATGTTATGCCAAGATGCGTGCTTGCAACGATTGCAAGATGTTATGCCAAGATGCGTGCTTGCAACGATTGCAAGATGTTGTGCTAGGATGCGTGCCTGCAACGATTGCAAGGAGTTACACCAGGATGCGTGCTAGCCATGATTGCAAGATGTTCTGCTAGGATGCGTGTGTGCAATGATTGCTAGAAGTTATGCCAGGATGCGTGCCTGCAATGATTTCAAGGAGTTATGCCAGGACGCGTGCCTGCAACGAACGCAAGAAGTTATGGTAAGATACGTGGGTAGCCAGGTCGGAAAAGACGGAAGTCCATCCAGTCCTAACCACAAATCAAACAAATGAATATCGCCCAACCCGACACACCCAATTCTACACCCACAGCTGATCCAGAGGAAGGCAAAAAACCCCAGCAGAGCATGGCCCAATTTGCTACAGCAGGGAAAAAATTCCTTCCTGATCCCCCGAGAGGCAATCGGATTTTCCCTGGATCAACTATACCTATAAAATAAGCACCCCGTTACAATGTACATTTAGGAAAGTATCCAGGTTTTCCCAAAGCAATCTATTGAGCCAGCCGGAACTGCCTGCTAGCAATGATTGCAACAAGTTTGTGCCTGGACATCTGCTCGCAATGATTGCAAGAGGTCTTATGCTCGAATGCGTGCTAGCAATGATTTGCCAGAGGTCTATGCCTGAATGTGTGCTTGCAATGATTGCAAGAAGTCTATGTTTGGATGCGTGCCTGCAACGATTGCAAGAAATCTACGCTTGGATGCATGCTTGTAATGACTGCAAGAAGTCTACGCATGGATGCGTGTTTGCAATGATTGCAAGAAGTCTATTATTGTATGCGTGCTTGCTATGACTGCCAGACTTCCATGCTTGAATGCGAGCTTGCAACGATTGCACGAAGATTATGCTTGATGCGTGCTTGCAATGATTTGCAAGAAGTCTATGCTTGGATTCGTGCTTGCAACGATTGCAAAAATCTACGCTTGTATGCGAACTTGCAACGACTGTACGACGTCCATGCCTGAATGCGTGCTCACCACGTTTGCAAGAAGTCTACACTTGAATGCGAGCTTGCAACGATTGCGAGAAGTCCAGGCCTGTATGCGTGCTCGCACCAACTGCAAGACGTCCATGCTTGACTGCGTACTAGCAACGATTGCAAGAGGTCCATGCTAGGATGCGTGTTTGCGATGATTGCAAGAAGTGTACGCTTGTGTGCGTCCATGCTTGGACGCGTGTATGCAAAGATTGCAAGAAGTCTATGCTTGAATGCGTGCTTGCAACGATTGCCATAAGTCCATTTAATGAAAACCTGTTATGACAGAGGCATAAGCCGGTCATGCCGTGACTGTGACTGATGACGAACCGGACTCTGGAGCATGCACTGAAATGAGGCTAAAGCACTGGGGCACACCGTAACGAATCGGTGCATGTATGCAACTGGATTCGAAACGGAGCGCGGTACGCGGTGGAGAAATTTATTTGATTGCCATGACAGAGGCACTAGTCGGTCGTGCCGCTGTTGCGACTATCCGTTAATCGTGCATGCTCTAAAGCAAGTACTGGAATGTGGCTGAAATACCTGGGCGCGCCGGGGACGAATCGGTGCATCGTAGATGCGACTGGATTCGTATCGGACGTCCTACGTGACAGTGAAATTGATTTCCCATGACAGAGTCATGAATCAGAGAACCGAAACCTGCAACCAATAATGAATCCTGACTCTGGAGCATGTACTGAAATGAGGCCGTAACCAACTGGGGCACACCGAAACGAATCGGTGCATCACGGATGCGACTAGATTCGAATCGGAGCGCGGTAAGTGACAGTGAAATGAGTGACAAAAGTTTGCCATGACAGAGGCCCGAATCGGTCGTGCCGCGATTGCGACTGACAACGAACGGGGCTCCGGAGCATGTACTGAAATGAGGCCGAAATACCTGGGGCACGCCGGCACGAATTGGTGCGTCGTAGACGCGACTGGATTCGTATCGGAACGTGATACGTGACAGTGAAATGATCCCATGACAGAGACCCGATCGCTTAGCAACGAGCGGGCTCTGGAGCATGTACTGAAATGAGGCCGACACAACTGGGACACGTCGATCGAACCTGTGCGTTTTCTTGAGAAATGTGACTGGTTTCGACTCGAACGTACTAGGTGACAGTGAAATGATTCCCATGACAGAGACCCGATCGATTAGCCACGAGCGAGCTCTGGAGCATGTACCGAAATGAGGCCAACGTAACTGGGGACACGTCGATCGAACCTGTGCGTTTTCTTGAAAAAATGTGACTGGTTTCGACTCAAACGTACTAGGTGACAGTGAAATGATTCCCATGACAGAGACCCGATCGATTAGCCACGAGCGAGCTCTGGAGCATGTACCGAAATGAGGCCAACGTAACTGGGACACGTCGATCGAACCTGTGCGTTCGAGAACTGCGACTGGTTTCGATTTGAACGTACTAGGTGACAGTGAAATGAATTCCCATGACAGAGACCCGATCGATTAGCCACGAACGAGCTCTGGAGCATGTACTGAAATGCGGCCAAGCAGTTAGGGGCACACCGGAATGAATCGGCGCATTTAGCGGATGCGACTGGATTCGAACCGGAGCGCCGTGCGTAACAGAAATGAGTGAAATGATGAAATGACCTACGTGAGCCAGCTATGGCAGAGGTAGGAGTCGTTGTGCCGTGAGACACGACTGGCAACGATTTTGACTGTGGAACACAGTAACGAGACTATATAACAAGTACTAAAACAGTGCAGTTTTTCCTACCAGCAATATCTACCGAAATGACGCCCGTGAAATGAAGGGCGCTGCGAAATTGGAGCGTATTGAGTGATAACAACCGGTATCATAACGAACGATTCGATATTTCAGGTTTTAACGACACTAAGAATAGTACAGGAAGGTCAATCGAGACCCTTACCTGCGGCAGTCGAGCTGGCGACGTTGTACAGAGCCGGCGACGTTGTACAAACGAACGGGAAAGAAAACCACGAGAGAGACGTTTTGTCCGGATGAAAACGAAACACGAGCCGTCGGCCTAGTGACGTAGTGCCGCGCACCGGAAACCGACAAAGACCACAGGCGAGCGGGCTGGTTAAATACCCTCCGGGCTCCTCCCATAAATTCAGGCCACCACACTGGCCTTCTTACATATATATATTTTTTTTTTTTTTTTTTTTTTTTTGATTGCATGGATATGACACAAATTACACAAAATGTGGATCGATTTAATAGGACTCCCTTAGGGGGGAGAGGTGGGGTGGGGAAGTAGAGTGAATAGAGAGGGGGGGTGAAGGTTTACTCGGTTTTGGAGGGGGAAGGGGAGGGGAGGGGGAGATTGTTTTTGTTTTTTGTTTTTTTGTGTCCCCCGCACATCTTCCCCTCCTGCCCTCCCTTTCCTGTTGATAGCGGGGGGGGGGGTTGAGGGGAGAGTAATTTACTTAAGGAAAAGAAGAGAGGGGTAGCAGTAGAAATGATGAGGGGGAGGAGGGAGAGAAGGGAGAGAAGATGGGAAAGAGAAAGAGAAAGGGAAAAGAAATAAAGGGGAAGAATAGAGATAATATGTGAAAAGTAAAGAATTAAGTAAAGATAATGATAAAGATCATGTCTATGTTAACAAGAAAAAGATGAATGTGGTAGAAAAATAATTATTGTTAGTGTGGAGAACGCTGGTTGTGGGCGCGGTTCACTCGCTCCTCTTTTGCTCACTAACACCCCCATATTAAACGCCTCTCCTCCAGGTGGAGGAAAAGTCGGAGGCGTTGGGTTTTTTTTTTTTTTTTTTTTTTTTTTTTTTTTTATTCGTGGGGGACAGCTCCGGATATAGTATCTGTCTCTCATTTATCTGAAAGAAGGGGTTGTTTTGGGGCGTGGATTGGGTTTTATTTTTATATATTTATTTATTTTTCGTCTCCTCTCTTTTTCCCTCCCCCCCCCCCCCCCGAACTGACAATAAAAATGACTAAAATAAGTTTCACATCATACAATGTTAAGGGACTAAACACCCCAGAGAAACGTACACGATTAATAATGGAGTTGAAAAGATTTAAATCTCAAATAGTTTTCTTACAGGAAACTCATTTTAAAAAGGATAGGATCCCTTGGAGTAAAGATCACTATTTCCCCTGGGTATATCATAGCACCTCACAGAACTCGAAATCTTGTGGGGTATCTATTTTAATAGCAAGACAGACACCATGGAAGGAACAAGGGGTATACATGGATGAGGAAGGTCGCCTCCTGATAGTAAAAGGTACATTGGGCTGCCAAAAAGTGACATTGGTAAATATATATCTGCCAAATGAAAACCAAGTAACCTCTCTAGAAATCTATTTACAGATTATTCAACAACATAAAGAGGGAATACTAGTGTTAGGAGGCGACCTAAATATGGCTTTGGATCCAATAATAGACACATCAAAAGGCTCGTCTCATCTATCTTATGTCAAATTAAGGAAAGTAAAGAGAATGATGCAAGAACTGCAGCTGATCGACAGCTGGAGGGCTGTTCACACACAGAGCAGAGATTATACTTTTTTCTCGGCAAAATATAAATCTTACTCTAGAATTGACTATATTTTAATCTCCCAGAATGTGATTACATCCCTAGTGGAAGCCTCAATTGGCCTATTTACACTATCAGACCACGCCCCGACGAGTTGTGTGATTGAATTAGGGGAAGCTGAACCAAGGGAATGGCAATGGAAGTTAAATGAAACATTACTAAAGGATAGTGAATATAAGGTAAAATTAGAACAAGAACTGGATGTTTTTTTTGCAACAAATAAAGTAGGAGAAACAACACCTTTTTGTATATGGGAAGCACATAAATGTGTCATGAGAGGAATATTTATATCCATGGGAGCACATAGAAAACGCAGAATGAATGAAACGATTGATAACTTGCTTAAAGAGATTAGGGAACTAGAAACAGTACATAAAAAATCACAAGCACAATTAGTAGAACAGAAATTAGAGGGTCTGCGTGAAAAATTAAATCTCCAATTAATAGATAAAGCGAAAGCAAAGCTAACTCGAGGGAAACGGAGATTCTATGAATTTGGGAATAAACCAGGGAGACTGTTGGCAAACGCCCTCAGAGAAAGCACGACTAGGAATTCAATTACACAAATTAAGACACAGAGAGATGAAATGGTTAATACATCGGAGAAAATTGCTCAGGTATTCAAAGAATACTATGAGAAGCTATATCAGTTGGAAAAGAAGTCTACGTTGGCAGAGGAGTTAAAAAAAGGAGAGATCGCTAGAGAATATATTGAAAGGACAGAAATGCCAAAAATAACAGAGGAAATGGCCAGAGAAATAGATGTACCAATCACTCTAGAGGAAGTTGCAAAAGCATTAAAAATATTGAAATTAGGTAAATCACCAGGTCCAGATGGATTTACTTTGTCATATTATAGAATGTTCGCGGAGAAATTGGCTCCGAGATTCGTGGAAGCTTATAATTCAATACGGGAAGGGAAGCAAATTCCAACAGAAACGTTACTGGCGCATATAACAGTAATACCGAAAGAAGGAAAGGATCCCTCTCAGTGTCCCAGCTACCGACCTATTTCGTTGTTGAATGTGGACCTTAAATTGTTCACAAAAATATTAGCCATGAGATTGATAAATTTGATACCGGAACTAATACACCCAGATCAAGTGGGATTCGTCCCAGGGAGAGAAGGAAGAGAAAATACGCAACGAGTGGTGAACACAATTTACCTGGTACAAAAATTGCATAAGTCAATGGTGATAGTATCTGCGGATGCAGAAAAAGCGTTTGATCGGGTGGATTGGATATTCTTAAAAGCAGTACTACAACATATAGGCCTGGGGGAGGGGATGCTGAGATGGATCCTAAACTTATATTTAAAACCAAGTGCTAGGGTGAAAGTGAATGACAGATTATCAGAGCCATTCTCCATTTTAAATGGAACACGCCAGGGATGTCCCCTCTCACCCCTGATATTCATTTTGACAATAGAACCTTTTTTAAGGAAAATACGTGCCAATGTGGATATCAGGGGGGTAAAAATAAAAAATGAGGATCAGAAGTTGGCAGCTTATGCAGATGATTTGATCTTTTTTGTAACGTCCCCAATTACATCTCTCCCATCTTTACTAATGGAGCTACGAGAATATGGGAAAATATCCAACTTTAGAATAAACTATGGAAAATCGGAGGCAATGGGAGTAGAGATGGATTCGCCTCAGTTGCAAGCAGTGTCCACGCAATTTGATTTTAGATGGACGAATTCATATATAAGTTACTTAGGAACAAAAATGTCAAAAAATCTAAATGAACTGTTTGAACTTAATTATATCCCACTGGTAAGACAGATCAAAAGTGATCTTCAAAAATGGGACAAAGAGATTTTTACATGGTTCGGGAGAACCAATATTATTAAGATGAATGTGATGCCCAGACTGTTATACATAATTCAAACTATACCAATTAAGATCCCTACAAGTTTGTTTAAGGATCTTAGATCAAGATTTATGAAGTTCATCTGGGCTGGGAAACCAGCAAGAGTACGCCGAGATATTTTAGTACTCCCCAAAGGAAAAGGAGGGATAGGACTTCCAGATCCAATAAAATACCAGGAGGCCTCACACTTAACTAGAGTAGTGGAATGGTGTAGGCTTAAAAACGAAAAACCGTGGATACAGACAGAACAAGGAGCGACAGATATCCCATTGGAAGGATTAGTGTGGATTCCAGATACAGAAATACCAATGGGATTGAGAAAACATCCAATACTAGGGGAGACATTACGAATAACTAAAAGAGTATTCAGGAAAACATCTATTTCAAGAACTCCCAGTCCGCTCCTTCCTATCCTTGGTACCCCAGCATTTCTACCGGGAATGACAGATCCAAAGTTTAAAACAATACAAGATAGAGGTATGAGTAGAATTTGTCATTTCTCGGTAGGCAACCGGTTAATGACTAAAAAAGATATTGAAAAAGGAATGACATTAGGACTAGACCCTTTCAGAATGAGGCAATTAGAAGCCTTTATTAGATCTAAATCAAAGGTATACGTAGAAATAAGGGCATTGACTGAGTTTGAAGAGATCTGTTTGAAAGGAGAGGAACTGAGACATCTGATGTCTTATTTTTATAGTATGTTAATAGAACAGGAGACTTCACAAGATTTGCCCTTTTTACAGGCTTGGGAAAGAGATTTAGGGACTACGTTTTCCCCAGAACAAAAGGATAAGATGCTGTTGTTTAATCAAAAGGCCTCGATGGCAAGCAGATATCAAGAAGGGGGATACAAGATCCTTACTAGGTGGTATAGAACACCAAAAGTGTTACATCAAATTTACCCCCAGATATCAGAGACATGTTGGAGATGTCATGGAGCAGAAGGAACATTATTACATATATTTTGGGAATGTCCAAAAATTAGAGTGTTCTGGGAGATGGTAGCCGATACTATTGTAAGGATTACAGGAATTGACCTGGGAGATAAACCGGCAACTTTTCTGTTGCTGGACATCCCAATGGCAATAGAAAGATTCAAAAATTCTTTGCTGAGACATTTATTGATAGCAGCAAGGGCATGTATCCCGGTTCTGTGGAAAAAAAGCAACCCTCCAGCTAGAGCACAGTGGTTTCAGAGAATTGCAGAAATCCAACAAATGGAAAATTTAACAATGACAATGAGAGATCAAGACGAGAAATATCAGAAGATCTGGGCTCCATATCTAAATTATAGAGAAAGTATGATGTGAAACATTTCGAAATATGATAGAGCAGGCGGGTGGTGGTGGGGGGGGGGGAGTGAGGGGGGGGATTATAGTGAAAATTCAAACTTTTTTTTTTTTTTTTTTTTCTTGTTTGTATATTTATCTATTTATTTCTCTGGGAGGGAAGGGTGAGGGAGGGGGGAGGATGACATGGAATTGAGGTATGGATTGAAATATTATAAGACTGTTATAGCTGTTAAAGAAGTTGTAGATGTAAAACGAAATGTAATGTGAAATCTATGGAAAGAAAAGATGAAAAAATAAAGAATTTATAAAAAAAGATCAAGCACTGTTTTGATAAAGACAGCTATTCTGGACTTTGCAAGTCGGTGAGACTAAAAACCTTTTCCTTTTGTTTTTGGCTGCCTTAAAGCTGTTTAAGTTTAATAAACCCCTTGTTGTGTCAAAAACCTGTGTCCTGCGATCTACCTGGTCCCCTGAACATTACAAGTGGTGCTGGAATGCGGGCAGGACAAAGTAACAGGCGTTTTTCTTGCTATTTTTTTTTTTTTGTGCATTGGATTTGAACTGACATTTAAAGGGACAGTACAGTGAATTTATGTCCTGGGTTAAAGCTGCAAAGCTGTTGAAAGCTGAAACAATGGAGGAGCTAATTAAACAGCTGTCCTTAGCTAATATACAAGCGCAGACTCGCCATGAGGAACTTAATCAGCGCTTAGCAACCCAGCTGGAGGTACAAAAAACGCACCACAACGAGTTGGTGGCCCAGTTAGAAGCCCAGCAAGCGACCCAACAAGGGGTTATGCAGGCTCAGATGGCGGCCTTAAAAGAAGCAGTGCAGCAGCTTTCTCAGGGCCGTGAACAAGTGGCCGTTGCCCCTGGCAACCAGGTGACCATAAGGGCAAGCCATTTTTTGCAGAAATTGTCCCTGAGTGATGACGTAGAGGCGTTTCTGGCAACATTTGAGAGGACGGCAGAGAGAGAAGGGTGGCCCCAGGACCAGTGGGCCGGCTTAATTGCTCCTTTCCTCACCAGAGATCCTCAAAAAGCCTATTTTGACCTACCACCAGAAGACGCTAAAGATTATCAAAAACTAAAGGCAGAAATACTGGCTCGGTTGGGGGTGACTACGGCTGTTCGGGCCCAACGAGTGCACCAATGGAAGTATCGTTCAGACCGGCCACCGCGATCTCAAATACATGACCTGGTGCAACTAGTAAAAAAATGGCTGCAGCCCGAAGTGTTGTCTGGCCCCCAAATTGTGGAGCGGGTCGTGTTGGACCGATACTTAAGGTCACTGCCAGATGACCTTCAACGGTGGGTCAGCCATGGAGACCCCAAAACCGTGAACCTCCTTGTCGAGATGGTGGAACGATATACAGTGGTGGAGGATCTGCTTGGCCCCACCAAGCATCAAGGGCCCAGTCTGCCACGGCCTTTCCGACCAACTGCCGCCCTTCGAAAGGATGTCCCCAGAAGCCCTGGAACCAACACCCCGGAAGGCCAAGAGTCACACCCGTTACCCCCTCAGCGACCTGTTCCTGATCGGAGAGGAGGGGATGTACAATGTTGGCGATGTCATGCCTGGGGCCATACCCGGGCCCACTGCCCATTGCAGGAAGAACCCATGGAATGCGGGGTTCTTCGGAGGGGGTCTTTTTATGCCCATAAAGTGTGCACAATGCATCTTGATCTTGGAGAGGGGAAATTTGAGTGTGAAGTCCAAGTAAACCACCACCCTGCATGGGCTTTGCTGGACTCTGGAAGCATGGTAACCCTGGTTCACCCTAGAGTAATTGGGAAGATCGGTCCGGTAAGAAAAATTTTACGGGTTGTGTGCATTCATGGGGACACTAGAGAGTACCCTCTCATCTCAGTGTCCATCTCCACAGCATGTGGCACTGGTACTCAAGAGGTGGGGGTGGTAAAGAACTTGGTACATGACATTATCATAGGACGAGACTGTCCGTTATTTGCAAAACTGTGGGGACAGAGACAAATCTGAAAGGTCCAGAGACTGGGAAGAAACTAGTCCATCTGTTCCTGTGGTTGAGGGTAATAACCCTGAGATGCCGCATGTTCGTAATATGGACTCAGTTGATAAAAATGCTAAGGATGTCAAAATGTGGGGTTCACAGACCTACCTGAATACTGAGGGGGGGAACCTTCCCCACTTCAGGTAATGCTAGGGGAAGAAGATGAGGAAGTGGCCTCTACCCCTGCCTTGCCAGATTTGGGTGTTCCCACGGGGGCATTTGGTACTGCCCAGATGCAGGACCCCACTTTGGCCAGGGCACGGGAACAGGTTGTAGTAATAAATGGGGAGCCCCAAGAGCCAGGTGCTAATGAGCGGTGGCCACATTTTTCAATATGTAATGAATTGCTTTATCGGGTTACTAAAGTGAGAGAAAATGTGGTAGAACAATTATTGGTACCCCAACAGTATAGGCGCAAGGTCCTGGACCTGGCCCATGATTATGTTTTAGGGGGACACCTGGGAGTTGAAAAGACGGAGGCACGGATCGCCGACCAGTTTTACTGGCCAGGCTTGAAAGCAGAGGTAAGGAGATACTGTGCCTCTTGTTCCACCTGTCAGTTGACCGCTCCGGTGACCCATTTCCAGAGCCCGCTGGTCCCTCTGCCCATAATTGAGGTCCCATTCGAGAGGATAGCCATGGATATAGTGGGTCCCTTGGTAAAGTCGGCTTGAGGTCATTCTTACATACTGGTGATCCTCGACTATGCCACTCGATATCCTGAGGCGCTACCCCTGCGGAATACCTCCTCTAAGGCTATTGCACGGGAACTATTCCATTTGTTTACACGGACAGGTTTTCCCAAGGAAATACTCACAGACCAGGGCACCCCGTTTATGTTGAAGGTTATGGCTGATGTATGCAAACTGTTCTGGATTAAACAGCTGCACACATCGGTCTACCATCCCCAAACAGAGGGATTGGTAGAACATTTTAATAAGACCCTTAAGTCTATGCTCAAGAGTGGTACAAAGGGATGGGAAAGACTGGGACTGCCTGTTACCAGCTCTCCTGTTTGCTATCCGAGAAGTGCCCCAGGCCTCCACTGGGTTTTCGCCCTTTGAATTGGTATATGGGCGGAGACCTCGTGGATTACTGGACTTTGTTAAAGAAGAATGGGAAAGTGAACCAATTCAGCATAAGAGTGTTCTCGAATATGTCTCTCAAATGCAGGAGAGGATCCGAACTGTGATGCCGCTAGTTAAGGAACATTTACAAAAAGCCCAGGAGGCTCAACGACGGGTCTATAATAGGGCAGCCAAAATTAGGAACTTCCAAGTGGGGGATCGAGTAGCAGTGTTGATTCCCACTGTGCAAAGTAAATTCTTGGCCAGATGGCAAGGCCCTTTCGAGGTTGTAGAAAAAGTGGTAGAGGTAAATTATAGAGTCCACCAGCCAGGCAAGAGGAAACCCTACCAGATATATCATGTAAACTTGTTAAAGCCCTGGACAGACAGGGAACCAGTGACCTCCCTGGCTAGTACAAAACTTGAGCCTCGGGTTGGGGTGGAGAGTGTCCAAGTAGCAAATACCCTGTCTAAAACCCAAAGTCAGCAAGCAAAGGAGTTCTTTCAGAGAAATAAAGAAAAATTTTCAGACTTGCCAGGGCTCACTAGTGTCATAGAGCATGATATTATCACAGAACCAGGAGTCAAAGTTTTTGTTCGGCCCTACCGCATCCCAGAGGCTCAAAGGAAGGCTGTTTCAGAGGAAGTAAAAAAGATGTTAGACCTAGGGATTATTGAGGAATCGCAGAGTGAGTGGTCGAGCCCGATTGTGTTGGTACCGAAGCCCAACGAGACTCTGCGATTCTGCAATGATTTCCGGAAACTTAATGAAGTTTCCCGGTTTGATGCCTACCCCATGCCCCGGGTAGATGAGCTTATCGAGAGACTAGGTCCAGTCAGGTATATCACTACGTTAGACCTTACCAAGGGGTATTGGCAAATACCGTTGACTAAGGCTGCTAGAGATAAAACTGCTTTTGCTACCCCAGAGGGGAGTTTTCAGTACAAAAGGATGCCTTTTGGATTGCAAACTGCTCCAGCCACGTTCCAGAGAGCAATGGATAGGATTTTACGACCTCACCGGAAGTATGCCTCAGTATACTTGGACGATATAGTCATTTTTAGCAAAGACTGGGAATCACATTTGCCCAAAGTTCAGGCAGTGCTGGACTCTCTTTGGAAGGAGGGGTTTACAATAAACCCTGAAAAATGTGCTTTGGGAATGGAGGAGGTGAAATACCTGGGTTATATCGTGGGTAGAGGGGTAGTGAAACCGCAGGTCAACAAGATAGAGGCTATACAGAATTGGCCCCACCCCCCTCACAAAAAAGCAGGTACGTGCATTCCTGGGCATGGTGGGATACTACAGGAGGTTTGTACCCAACTTTGCCACGTTGGCGGCTCCGTTGACCGATCTGACTAAGGGTCGGAAATCGGTCATGGTGGAGTGGAATGCAGACGCTGAGAAGGGTTTTTTGGAGCTCAAGTCGGCGCTGTGCCAACACCCTGTCCTGGTAGCACCAAATTTTTCAAAAGAGTTTGTTGTCCAGACTGATGCTTCCGATGTAGGATTGGGAGCGGTGTTGTCACAGGTTATTCAAGGCGAGGAACACCTGATAGTCTTCCTCAGCAGGAAGTTAACACCAGCGGAGAAAAACTACACCATAATTGAACGAGAGTGTCTGGCCATTAAGTGGGCTCTGGAATCCCTCAGATATTACCTTTTGGGGAGGAAGTTTAGGTTGATTTCTGATCATGCCCTTTTAACATGGCTGAGACAGGGAAAAGGGACTAATGCAAGGGTTACCCGGTGGTTCCTGGCACTCCAGGAATTTAAATTTATAGTGGAGCATAGGCTCGGGAGACTGCATCAAAATGCAGATGCCCTCTCCCGAGTCCATTGTTTGAGCTCCACTGTTGCCTCCACCTCCTTGGCGTTGGGGCACAGGGGGGGGGGGGGGATATGTACAGGACGCCGTGGCTGGGTCTTGGAAGGACGCTATATTTCCCCTCTATTTGGTTTGTGGTCTCTTTAAGGGAATAAAATTGATTAACCCACCTGTTAGAGGAAGTGTCTTTAAAAACAAGACAGGAAGTGGTAGATGAGTGTGGAGGAGTGGAGAAGACATGGTGGATGGTGTTTGTTTTGGGTTGTTGCAACAACAGACGTGGACATCAGCGTCCTGCTTGGAAGGCTACTTGCAGGGGAAGCTACCTGCCATCAAGATCAAGCACTGTTTTGATAGAGACAGCTATTCTGGACTTTGCAAGTCGGTGAGACTAAAAGCCTTTTCCTTTTGTTTTTGGCTGCTGTAAAGCTGTTTAAGTTTAATAAACCCCTTGTGTGAAAAGCCTGTGTCCTGCGATCTAGCTGGTCCCCTGAACATTACAGTATGTATATGTATGTGTGTGTGTGTGTATATATATATATATATATATATATATATATATATATATATATATATACCGGACCAGACAAAAGTAGACTAAGTGTATATAAAACATAAGGCTTAGTCAAACCATAAAAAGGAATAGAACCAAGCCTCCAACAGTACCTGATCGCCTGTAATAACCGATTACAAGAGGGAAGCCCGAATTCCTGTATCGGTTGGTCACCAGCCAAAAGCATATATAACTCGCACCACAGCTGATTAGGTGTGCAGACCATTCAAGCACTTAAAGAGGGAACATGTGTATGCTGGTGTTAAATATAATACTGGATATATGGAACATATTGACCCACAAAAAAATATATAAGTGGGTCAGTTCCACATACATCCAGAAACAATTCAATGAGTACATACATCAAAGAATATAATATATATATATATATATATATATATATATATATATATATATATATATATATATATATATATATAGGGTAACTTACAGCATCAATTTCAGATGAATGCACCGGGCTCACGTCCTGAACCTTCAGAGACTGAGCCCGGACTAAATAATGCCAGTGATTAAGATGGGGCGGGTCTGGAGAATGGTCCCATGTGACTAAGACAGCCAGTGGTAAAAGAGGTAAAAAATCAGGGCGCGAAGCAAAAATTTCCTGTTTTCTGCTTGATGCAAATTATTTATACCCCTGATGAAGAGAATTTATCTAAGATCTCGAAACGCGTTGGGTTGCTGTCTTCTGTCCACTGCAGGGTGTTGTCACACAGTTGGACGGAGGAAGTATAAAATTTAACAGGATCAACTATATACATATGTGTTATTGTTATTTTTGTTCGAATACACATGAAATGTATATTGTACTTAATGTTATCACTTTTTAATTATTATTATTAAATTATCAATTATTATTTCTTCTTGATGTAATTTTGCATATCTTGTTTGGCCACCTACCCATGTTAAAGTCCTCTCCCTAGAGGAGTACATGTTTGTTCAAATCATTTACAGAGGCATTAATGGGTTTCAGCATGTTCTTCATATCAATGTGCAGGGAGTCTCTCAGAGAGATCAGCATATCCTTCATGTTTGTCATTGTCACAGGCTGGGAAGATGAAGGGAAGTGTTCAAGAGGAGTCTGGGTGGAATGCTTTGCAGCACTTTCTTCCATGTCAGATTCCTCTTCCTGCCCAGCTTCTTTAGCCTTTTTAAATTTAGTAGGGCTACGTGTGGATGGACTGTCAGGGGGATAGAAATCAGTTTCCCCTATATTTGTACATAGAATGGTTGTACATACCGAATAAGATGTGCTTCTGGAATCTGAGGAGATCTCTCTCTGCCGCTTGCTGTGTGTGTGAGCTCTGGCGCCAGCGCCATCTTGGTACACCCGGCCGCTCTTATGAGGATAAAAATCCATCAGTTTCTGTGGGGCAGAGCATTGTGAGCCCCGTTTGCGGACTGCCCCGTGCGCAGCTTTGTCTAGGGAGACCATTAGTTGTGGAAAAGGGTATTTCCATCTTTTGGTAAGTCAGCGGTGGCTTGGAGCCCCAAAATGACATTTCTAAAGGAAAAAAAATAATTTAAAACTGATCACGACTGTAATGAATTGTTGGGTCTCGGCAATATAGATACAACTCATTGAAGAAAAGGGCATGGGTCCCCCCCAGTCCATTACCAGGCCCTTTGGGTCTAGTATGAATATTAAAGGGAACCCCGAACCAAAATTTTAAAAAGAAATTGCATGGGGGTCCCCCCACAATCCATACCAGATCCTTCAAGTCTGATGTGAAAATTAAGGGGAATCCTGAGCCAATTTTTTTTTTTTTTTTTTTTTAAATGGCATAGGGGTCCCCCAAAAGTCCATACCAGGCCCTTATCCGAGCACGCAACCTTCCGGCCTCAGGAAAAGAAGGGGGGACGAGAAAACGCCCCCCTCCTGAACTATACCATGCTACATGCCCTCAACATGGGGAGGGTGACTTGGGGTCTGACCCCAAAGCACCTTGTCCCCATGTTGATGGGGACAAGGGCCTCATCCCCACAACTCAGTGGCCCGGTGGTTGTGAGGGTATGCGGGCGGGAGGCATATCTGAATCTGGAAGCTCCCTTTAGCAAGGGAATCCCCAGATACCACCCCCCATTTGAATTGGTAACGGACTACCATTTCACAAAAAGTGTCAAAAATGGTAAGAAAAACAAGAGACAGCTTGGGACAAGTCATTTATTAAAAAAATAAAAATGTCTAGCAATGTAAATTCACGCCGCCCAACAGACCGAAAAAGAAAAAGCCCCCATGGCGTCAGAGGGGGCAGGGTCACCAGTTTACATCCCCAGGTGGCCACACCCTCAGCTATAAAGCAGCTGTCACCCAGAAGAAGCACCACTCGGTGGGAGCCTCCGATGGAGGCGGAACTGTTATGGCTTTTTTTTTTTTTTTGCTCCATCAGGCGGCATGAATTTACATCGCTGGACATTTTTATTTTTTTATTTTTTAATAAGAACTTTTTTACATTTTTTGGCACTTTTTTGGTGAAATGGTAGGCGTACAATGTACACTGTTACCAATTCACATGGGGGGCTGGGATGTGGGGATTCGCTTGTTAAAGGGGGGGCTTCCAGATTCCGATAAGCTCCCTGCCCGCATACCCCCACAACCACCGGGCAAGGGTTGTGGGAATGATGCCCTTGTCCCCCGAAGGGCCTGGTATGCATTTCGGGGGGACCTCCATGCAATTTTTTTTTTTACATTTTTGATTCAGGGTTCCCCTTAATATTCATACCAGACCCAAAGGGCCTGGTAATGGACTGGGGGGGAGGGGCATTCCCTTTTTTCAATGAAAATTGCCGAGACCCGACAATTCATTACAGATGTGATCAGTTTTAAATGACAATTTTTCCTTTAGAAATGTCATTACGCTGTGGTACTGTTCTAAACACGGGAAAAATGCACCACTTTACAGGCATACTACAGACACACTCAGGCATGATATTTAAAGGAATTTTTCATTTTTATTCGAAAAAATGTCCGTTTTTTTTGCATTTATACATGTCCCCTGGGGCAGGACCCGGGTCCCCAAACACGGTTTATGACAATAACTTGCATATAAGTCTTTAAAATTAGCACATTTGATTTTTCATGTTAGTGTCCCATAGACTTTAACGGTGCTCGGCTTTCGAATTTGCCCTGAACACCGCATATTGTTCGGTGTTCGCAGAACATCTGAACAACTAAAGTTCGACCCGAACTTATGCTTGAGTCGAACCATTCGCCCATCCCTAGTGCTTACAGAAGACATCAGCAATCCCCCATAGTGCAGTGTTCACAGCGTCTGAACATCCTACAAGAGATCACAGCCCATATTGTACATACAGAATGTCCCTCTATATAACTGCCAACTGTGGCTAACTCCCCTTGGAAGGCTGTAGTCACCTTTCTGCAAATTCACAGGGGGCAAGTGTGGCAATAAGTTAAAAAACGAAATTAACTTTATATTGTCACAAACCATTTGTTTACCTTAATCACTACATGCCAAAGGACCTTTTCTACGCATTTTCCCATACTTGTGAGGTCTTCCAAGCAAGCTAGTCCAAAGCTGGCCGCATGATAAAATCTGACCATACAATCAACTATTCTAACATATAAATATCTAGAAATCTAAATGTGTAGGCTCATGCATTGTCCACAGTATTCTTGAAAACATTTTTACTAAGAAAGATAGAGCATATAAGTACAAAAGTGGGGTATGCCTATATTGTGTTCTTGATAGGAGTATGGAAATAAGTATGGAAATAAGAGATATCAGAAAACACTTTGTGGCTAAGTAGTGGATATCTCAAATATATCATTGTAAGGGGGTACCATCATCCTTAATAAATAGAGATTTAAAAAAAGGATAAACAGGGACTTTGGGATTTTAAAGGCACCAAGTAAATTCAAAAGTATAAAGAGTAGTAGTTTTATATTTTTTGTATAAATTTATTCGAAATTAGAAAAAACATACATAATAGGATAGTTAAAAATTTTGACACAGGAAATATATCAACGCATATAGGGATCTACCTCAGCATTCACATCACAGATCAAATAGTATAATTCAAAATCTATACAAGAGATCTTATCACCCAAGAACATATAGATTAGCGTATATAACTGCTATGGTGATGAGCTGATGTAGCATCCACAAACTTGCCCGACATGTTTCGCGTTATTGGGAAAACGCTTCTTCTGGGGCGCAAATAAAAACACTCTTAAAAATTAAAAAAGAAACAGAGTACATAAATACATAATGAGTATAAATTTCAAAACTTTTACAAGATATAAGTTGCTACATACATTTTAAACAGAAATATATATAACAAGATAATATGCAAGAAATAGAAAACAAAAATACTTGTCAGAAAGGGATCACGCAGGCATAGGGGCCATATGTGCCGGTCATATATGGGGCACTGTGGGGGCATGCACACTATTATGAATATTTTTAATGTCCCTTGGAAAAAGGTAATGCATTTATATATATATATATATATATATATATATATATGTATAAATTAAATGTCCTATCCCAAAACTTTCTGTAGATGGCGTTGATGGTACACGATAAAGGATTTTATTTCTATATAATGTAGTAACTTGTTTCATGTAAGTAATGCTGGAAGTAGACATAACATTAATATAGACAAAAGCGTTCCACAGATGTATATCAAGATTAGAGCTGTATACATATAATGTATAAAATATTTGTATAGGCACTCACCACGCTAGGGAGGTACAGCCAAAACAAGCCAGAAAGATGGGGGATACGCTGATGTCTTTTTTGTGCAGCAGGTAGAACTGCACAGACCAAATCTCTGGGGATTCAATATATATAACAATGTAGTTATCCCAAGAGAGGAAAAGAAAGGAGGAGTGAGGACTGAAGGTGATAAGTGTATAGTTAAGGAACATGCTTACCTTGTGTGTGTAGTGGCATAGATTACCCGCCATATACACATGTAGTCTATGAGGTATGGAGCAGTGGCGGCTGGTGAAGTTTTAGGATGGGGGGGCGCAAGACCCCGCCCCTCCACAGTTGGCCCCTCCCACTTCTCATAAGCCACACCCCTTATAGAATCCACATCATATACCAAGCTGCACATTATACACCGGGCTCTGCACATCATATACCAGGCTGCACATTATACACCGGGCTCTGCACATCATATACCAGACTGCACATTATACACAGAGCTCTGCACATCATATACCAGGCTGCACATTATGTACCGGGCTCTGCACATCATATACCAGGCTGCACATTATACACAGAGCTCTGCACATCATATACCAGGCTGCACATTATACACCGGGCTCTGCACATCATATACCAGGCTGCACATTATACACCGGGCTCTACACATCACATAACAGGCTGCACATTATACACTAGGCTCTGCACATCATATAACAGGCTGCACATCATATACACAGGGCTCTGCACATCATATACCAGGCTGCGCATTATACACAGGGCTCTGCACATCATATACCAGGCTGCACATTCTGTGTAGTAGTATGAGATCATGCTATGATCATGGGCCACAGGTATGACATTATAAGTCTTCAAAACACACGCAGACAGTGATAGGAGCTGATATATACTAATCTCACACACACATATTAGATGTGTATTTAAACAATAGCAGAAACAGATATAGGACAGTAGATGGGTTATATATCTTTGGTCATTTACAGTAGGAACAGATGTTGGCTCATAGAAGGTATAACTTTGGTCCAGTGGTAATGAATACAGGTGAAGACTCTCCAGCACTGAGTCTGTTTGGTGCCCAGAGGAAAGTTACTGCCTGGCAGTGGCCATAGACTTTGCAGACATATGTAAGGTTACATAAACACAGATGATACAGTTTTATATAAGGAATAGGATGCAGCATATACACAGTTATATATAAGAATAAATCATTTACAAATTACACCGAGTTATAGATAGCCTTATAGAAGATCACTGCACTGCCTATACTTGATATTGGATATTTGTAGTAGACTCCACCCCCCTTCTCCATGAGAGCACAGCATCAGCACTTACCTTGATGACTGTGTGCTCCTCTCCGGTGTTCTCCGTTCCTCTCCTGCGGTGTGCTCTACTCCTCTTACTTCCTATTTCCTCTCTCGGGTGCAATGGGAGAGAGAAGACAGGAAGTGACATCTGAGTCAACTCAGATGTCAATTAAACTGCCCGGCCGTAGTAATACATACTACAGCGCTGGGCGGAAACTACTCAGCGCTTCAGAAAGCGCCCCAAGGCGGGCTAAACGCCCGCAAATGAAGCGCCACGTCTGCAATCTTATGATTGCATTGACGTGGCGGTTCCCATAGTGCACTGTGTCCGGCGCTCGAACACAGTGCACTTCCTTAAAGAACTTTTTTTTTTTAAAGGGGCAGTTTTAAACTTTTTTTTTATTATTATTTTTTTTTTGTGACTACACAGAAGGGGGGGCGGTGCCCGGGCGCCCCCTATGGACGGGCCACCACTGGTATGGAGACATCTCAGAGAGACGCTGGTAATTGCGTCTCTCTAAGTAGGTGCATGCCCCGCCCACCGCCATATGGTCGGCAAACCGCCAATCCGTAGGGTGCGGTGGGCCGGCCGATATCCCTGGGCGCACGTCATCCCACAGGACCGCCCAGTCCCCCGCGCGCCTGCGCCATGCCCAGGCACATATGGGGGGCGGGACGCAGGGATAGACGGCGGCCGGGGGAGGAGTCAGAGACGTCGGGTCAAAAGATGTATATTTGGCCCGCGTTAAGAGTTGGAAAATAATACAGTGAAAGAAAGGGAGATATGTCCATACTTTAACCCCTTTCTTTCACTGTATTATTTTCCAACTCTAATATTACCCTACCTAGTTTCTTTCTGTCCATTGGGATTATATATATTTACACATTTACATCAGGATTTTTTCCTTGTTATACAAGTTTATATTACCACATTATGTTCTCTCCAATGTTTATTATAGTCTTGTCATTTGGGGGTCTTGCGGTAGATGGCGCTGTGTCGGCCTTTTGGACACTGTGCGGCCGGTAAGCGCCACAGGACACTTCCTGTTTGGCGCATTAGGAGTCTTCACGCGGGCTGTCTATCGCTAGGGGTCTCTGACTCCTCCCCCGGGCGCCGTCTATCCCTGCGTCCCGCCCCCCATACGTGCCTGGGCATGGCGCAGGCACGCAGGGGGACTGGGCGGTCCTGCGGGATGACGTACGCCCGGGGATATCGGCCGGCCCACCGCACCCTACGGATTGGCGGTTTGCCGACCATATGGCGGTGGGCGGGGCATGCACCTACTTAGAGAGACGCAATTACCAGCGTCTCTTTGAGATGTCTCCATACCTCATAGACTACATGTGTATATGGCGGGTAATCTACACCACTACACACACAAGGTAAGCATGTTCCTTAACTATACACTTATCACCTTCAGTCCTCACTCCTCCTTTCTTTTTCTCTCTTGGGATAACTACATTGTTATATATATTGAATCCCCAGAGATTTGGTCTGTGCAGTTCTACCTGCTGCACAAAAAAGACATCAGCGTATCCCCCATCTTTCTGGCTTGTTTTGGCTGTACCTCCCTAGCGTGGTGAGTGCCTATACAAATATTTTATACATTATATGTATACAGCTCTAATCTTGATATACATCTGTGGAACGCTTTTGTCTATATTAATGTTATGTCTACTTCCAGCATTACTTGAAACAAGTTACTACATTATATAGAAATACAATCCTTTATCGTGTACCATCAACTCCATCTACAGAAAGTTTTGGGGTAGGACATTTAATTTATACATATATATAAATGCATTACCTTTTTCCAACGGACATTAAAAATATTCATAATAGTGTGCATGCCCCCACAGTGCCCCATATATAACCGGCACATATGGCCCCTATGCCTGCGTGATCCCTTTCTGACAAGTATTTTTGTTTTCTATTTCTTGCATATTATCTTGTTATATATATTTCTGTTTAAAATGTATGTAGTAACTTATATCTTGTAAAAGTTTTGAAATTTATACTCATTATGTATTTATGTACTCTGTTTCTTTTTTAATTTTTAAGAGTGTTTTTATTCGCGCCCCAGAAGAAGCGTTTTCCCAATAACGCGAAACATGTCGGGCAAGTTTGTGGATGCTACATCAGCTCATCACCATAGCAGTTATATACGCTAATCTATATGTTCTTGGGTGATAAGATCTCCTGTATAGATTTTGAATTATACTATTTGATCTGTGATGTGAATGCTGAGGTAGATCTCTATATGCGTGGATACATTTCCTGTGTCAAAATTTTTAACTATCCTATTATGTATGTTTTTTCTAATTTCGAATAAATTTATACAAAAAATATAAAACTACTACTCTTTTATACTTTTGAATTTACTTGGTGCATTTAAAATCCCAAAGTCCCTGTTTATCCTTTTTTTAAATCTATATTGTGCTCTTGATATGAGTTAAAGTGTTACTAAACCAACAGTAAAATCAGTCTGTATATGCAGTAAAGCATGCTTGTTATATTCACTGTGGAACCTAAGGGGTTAATCCTCTGCATTGTGTAAAAAGGCTGCTTGATCCTGTAAGCACAGATCCTCTCCTTCTTGCATTGCCCCCAAAATATGTCCAGATAGGACAGAGTTACTTGAGTCAGGCTGCACGTGCTCAATTTGGTGTGTATTGCTAGAACATTTTTTCCTTGGGAGAGTGCATGTGATCAGCACTTTCCAGACAGAGGGTTTGGGGGTCCTGCATCCTGATAGGACAGCCAGTGCAGTATGAAAACTCCTCCCACAAGCTTTAACCAGGCGCTGATAGAATTCACAAGACTGCTATATACTGCTGATGAGAAAAGGTATTTAGCAGTTTATATTTACTAAAGTGATTGCGGTCTCCCACAGTAAATGTTCTGTGTACTGTGGGAGACCAGGTATAGTGAATGCTGGGTCCTGGGTTTAGTAACACTTTAAAGAGGAAGTAAACCCCTTTAAACCACTTTGACCTACAGGTAAGCCTAGATTAAGGCTTACCTGTAGGTCCAAGCAATATCTCCTAAACCTATATGGTTTAGGAGATATTTGCCCGAAAATGGGCACCGCTGTCTACGGCGCATGCGCCGTAGACAGCGGCGCGCAGGCGCACTAAATGCGGCAAGTCCAAGAATGGATTTGCCTAATTTGTCGACTCCCGTGCACATGTGCGGGAGTGACGTCATCGCGGCTTCGCCGAATGGCAGCGGCGGAGCTGCGAGACGCGACTCCCGTGCGCATGCGCGGGAGTGACGTCATCGCGGCTTCGCCGCTGTCATTGGTCGGAGCTGCGAGACGCCACCAGCAAGATGGATGCGGCGGACTACAGGGATCAGCGGCGACTTCGCTGGCTCCTGTGTCAGGTAAGTGACACATAATGAGCTACTATGCGATGCATAGTAGTCCATTATGCTTTACCTTTGCAGGGAAAAAAAGAGGAAGTAAACCCATTAGGGTTTACTTCCTCTTTAAGTAAAGTATGAAGACTAAAGTATACTGACAATGTCAAATATGGTGACATCCTGAATTACAGCTTTGAACTGAGTTGGGAAAAAGAATAAATAGATACATTTTAGTTAAACCAAAAGACAAAAATACATGCATCATCAGAACCCTAAACCTGCAAGTGATCCAGAGAAAGGAATATACACTATAATACATGGTTCACTTCCTTCAACAAGGGGAAAAGCTAATTTCCTGCACCTCTAAAGTAATTGATTACACCTGGACTCTACAATGTTATTTCTTATAAATAATAAATAAAAGAATTGCCAGCTATTAATATTCTACACATTTAAAAATCCTTCTAGTTATCCACTGTGATGGAATAACAGAAATTCACTATAGCTGTTTTGTACACACTTTTTTTATCTGATAGCAATATAAAATCTGTATTACTTTATTTTTCAGATTATCATGGCTATTATGCTTGTGTGGCTGCTCTGCTATATTCTGACATTGACTGATGTGTTTCCATCAGAAAGTAAAGCAAGAACTGATGCAAGAGGTGAAATAATGTCTAGCTCTCCATGGTTCCGTTTCCCATATCCTTGTAGGTATTTTTTGATGGTTTCCATAGTTTGCAACACAAATTAACCACTTAACCTCACGTTTTTACCCCCTTCATGACCAGAGAATTTTTTGCTATTCAGCAGTGTGCTATTTTAACTGACAAGTAGACGGTCACACAACACTGTACGCAAATTTAATTTTTATCATTTCTTTTGGTAGTATTTGATCACCACTGGGTTTTTTTTTTTTTTTTTTATATATAAACGAAAAAAGACTAAACATTTTGAAAATAAAAAACAACATTTTCTACTTTTTGTTGTAAAACATATCTAATAAAAAAAAATTAAAAAAATCGAATTTCTTCAGAAATTTAGCCCAAAATGTATTCTGCTACATGTCTTTGATTAAAAAAAATCCCAATAAGTGTATATTAATTGGTTTGTGTGAAAGTTTTAGCATCTACAAATGCTGACTTAATTTTCCACCAGGACTTGGCACCTGCCCACACTACCAAGAGCACCGAAACCTGGTTGAATGACCATGGGATTACTGTGCTTGATTGGCCAGCAAACTCGCTTGACCTGAACCCCATAGAGAATCTATGGGGCATTGCCAAGAGAGAGATGAGAGGCATGAGACTGAACAATGCAGGAGAGCTGAAGACCGCTATTGAAGCAGACTGGTCTCCCATAACACCTCAGCAGTGCCACAGGCGTATAGCTTCCATGTCATGCCGCATTGAGGCAATAATTATTGCAAAAGGGGCCCAAAACAAAGACTGAGTACATATGCATGCTTATACTTTTCAGAGGTCCAATATTGTTCTATGTACAATCCTTGTTTTATTGATTGCATGTAATATTCAAATGTTCTGATATTGTGGATTTGGGATTTTCATGAGCTGTAATCCATAATCATCACAATTATGACAACGGCTTGAACTATCATGCTTTCCATGTAATGAGTGTATCTCATATACTGTATTAGTTTCACCTTTTTAACCACTTGCTTACTGGGCACCTAAACTCCCCTCCTGCCCAGATCAATTTTCAGCTTTGAGCATTGTCACTCTTTCAGCGACATACAACATCATACAACACTGATAAAATTATCGATTTTTTTTTCTCTCACAAATATAGCTTTCTTTTGGTGGTATTTGATCACCTCTGGCTTTTTAAAAAAAAAATTAAAAAGATTGATTAAAAAAAAAAATACAAAACAGTTTTATATTTTGTTAATAAATCCTGCAAACAGATCATTTTTCTCCTTCATTGATGTACGCTGTTGAGGCTACACTGATGGGCACCGATAGGC
This sequence comes from Lithobates pipiens, assembly GCF_037356315.1. Taxonomy (NCBI): domain Eukaryota; kingdom Metazoa; phylum Chordata; class Amphibia; order Anura; family Ranidae; genus Lithobates; species Lithobates pipiens. The sequence continues at coordinate 376,395,993 of NW_027507903.1, read as the reverse complement.
TGCACTGATGGGCACTGATAAGGCAGCACTGCAGCGCACCAATAGGGGCACTGGTGGGTACTGATGAGGTGGCATTGGTTGGCACTGATGGGTGGCACTGAAGGGCACTAATAGGGGGCACTGATAGCTGGCACTGATGGGTGGCACTGAAGGGCACTGATGGGCACTAATGGATGACAGTGATGGGCACTGATCAGCACTGGTAGGTGACACTGATAAGCAGCACTGCTAGGTGGCACTGATTGGCACCACTGGTGGGCATTTATAGGTGGCACTGATTGATGGCACCCACTACTGTGGGCACTGGGGGCACTGATTAGTGGCACTTGTAGGTGGCACTGGCAGACAGTACTTGTGGGCACATATGAGGCAACTTCGCCTCTTCCTCTTCGGGACCGATGTCCCTTCAAACAGAAGCCAGCGATTGGATTTTTTTCTTCTCACGTTGTTAGCGTGAGAAGAGAAAAACGATTACTGATCCTCTGTTTACATCATGTGATTAGCTGTCATTGGCTGACAGCTGATCATGTGGTAAGGGGCCGGGATCGGATCTGTGATCACCCGAGTCTCATTGACTCGGGTGATCACAGTGCAGGCCCCCTTCAGGGGGGCAGGGCCAGCTTTGAAATGGGAGGACGTCAATAGACGGCCTCCGGGCAAAGCAGATCTGTGCTGTAGCCATCATTCAGCTATAGCGCGGATCTGAACAAGTTAAGTTGCATTATTGAAATAAGTGAACTTTTGCACGATATTGTAATTTTTCGAGTATCACCTGTACATTCTGCTGCTTCTCCTGTGTATGGGGATAGCACATGTGTATGACTTTTTGGGAGTCTATCCGCATACAGGACCCCAAAAACCAAGCACCGCCTTCAGGCTTTCTAAAGGCATAACATTGTGATTTTACTCCTCACTACCTATCACAGTTACAGAGGCATGGTTAGTATTTTGCAGAGCTCATTTATTTTTGAAAATTAAGAAAAAAAAAATGTATTCTTTTTTCAATTTTCAAAACTTTGTGACAAAAAGTGAGATCTGCAAAATACTCAACATTCCTCTCAGCAAATAACTTCTGGTGTCTACTTTCCAAAATGGGATCATGGGGGGGTTGTGCTATCTGGGCATTTCATGGCCTCCAAAACTGTTATAGGCAGTGAGGAGTGAAAAAAAAATGTACGCCCTTAAAAAGCCTGAAGGCGGTGATTGCTTTTCATGTCCTGTACGCGGCTAGACTGCCAAAAAGTCCCACACGTGTTATCTCCATACTCAGGAGAAGCAGCAGAATGTATTTGGGGGTGTAATTCTACATATAACCATGCCATGTTTGAGCAATATATCATTTAGTGACAACTTTGTGTAAAAAAACAAAAAAAAAGAAAATTGTAAATTTCCCGAAACTTGTGGCAAAATACAAAATATTCCATGGACTCTTCAACATGCATCTCAGCAAATATCTTGAAGTGTCTTCTTTCCAAAATGGGTCATTTGGGGGGGGGGGGGGGGGGGTTTGTGCTATGTTGTCATTTCATGGCCTCCGAAACTTTGATAGGTAGTGAGGAAGTGAAATCCCCATTTTACGCCCTTAGAAAGCCTGCTTGGTTTTTGGGGTCCTGTACACAGCTAGGCTCCCAAAAAGTCTCAAACATGTGGTATCCCTGTACTCAGGAGAAGCAGCAGAATGTATTTTGGGGTGTCATGCCACATATGCCCATGGCATGTTTGAGCAATAGATCATTTAGTGAAAACGTTGTGCATTTTTTTTTTCTCATTTTTCAATCACTTGAGACAAAAAATAAAATATATAATGGGTTCCACATGCCTCTCAGCAATTTCCTTGGGGTGTCTACTTTCCAAATTGGGGTAATTTTTGTTTACCAAAGACATGTGGCTGAATACATTTTGCCCTAAATGTATGACTAAAATTGAGTTTATTAAAAAAAAATAACAAAAAGTAGAAAATATAATATTTTTTTCTAAATTTTCGGCCCTTTTCATTTATATCACAAAAAATAAAAATTGCAGATCCCATCAAAAGAAAGCTCTATTTGTGGGGAAAAAAGGACGAAAATGTTGTTTGGGTACAGCATTGCATGATCCTGCAATTACCAGTTAACCACTTGCCGACCAGCGCACGACGATGTACGTCGACAGAATGGCACGGGCAGGCAAATGGGCGAACATGTACGTCCCTTTAAATTTGCCGCCCTGCCATCGGATGCGCGCCGCCGGCGGCGCACTCCCGCGCTGGTCGGGACCCCCGTGAGTACGGTCGCGGGACCCGCGGACTCGATCGCCGCGGGCATACCCGTGATCGTCTCACGGAGCGGCCAAATGAAGAAATGCCGTTTTAAACAGCATTTCTCCATTCTGCCTAGCAACTAGTGAAGCTGATCTCTACTTCATGTGATTGGAGCAGAGATCAGTGTTCACTAAATGAAAGCCCAACCCCCCCACAGTTAGTAACACAACCCTAGGAACACTTAACCCCTACACTGCCACCCACTGGTTAACCCCTTCACTGCCAGTGTCATTTACACAGGAATCACTGCATTTATATAGCAGTGATTACTGTATAAATGACAATGGTCCCAAAAATGTGTCAAAAATGTCCGATGGGTCCCCCACAATGTCGCAGTCACAATAAAAATCGCTGATCGCCGCCATTACTAGTAAAAAAAAATAATAAAAAATTGTTAATAAAAATGCTATAAAACTATCCCTATTTTGTAAACGCTATAACTTTTGCGCAAACCAATCAATCGCTTATTGCGATTTTTTTTTTTACCAAAAATATGTAGAAGAATACGTATCGGCCTAAACTGAGGGAAAAAAATGTTTTTTTATATATTTTTGGGGGATATTTATTATAACAAAAAGTTAAAAATAATGTGTTTTTTTTCAAAATTGTCGCTCTATTTTTGTTTATAGCGCAAAAAATTAAAACCGCAGGGATGATCAAATACCACCAAAAGAAAGCTCTATTTGTGGGAAAAAAAAGGACGTCAATTTTGTTTGGGAGCCACGTCGCACGACCGCGCAATTGTCAGTTAAAGCGATGCAGTGCCGAATCGCAAAAAGTGGTCTGGTCTTTGACCAGCAAATTGGTCCGGTCTGAAAGTAGTTAAAGCAGCACAGTGCCAAATTGTGCTCTGGTCATTGAGCAGCCAAATCCTCCAGGGCTGAAGTGGTTAAATCATTATATTGCTTAACAATTCTAGTTTATTTTCTGTCTAAATGATGTAATATCATGATTTTCTTCCTTCAACTTCATACATTTGTTTAGATTCTTGTAAAACTCTTACCTTCTTGACCATATCATATAACTGTTTTCATATTTCAATGTTAGGGATGGGCCAAATAGACCCTTGTTCGGTTCACACCAGAACTTTCAAACACTGCGAAAGTTCAAACCCAAATAATGAACCCCATTAAAGTCAACCGACCCGAACGATAAAAATCAGAAGTGCCCATTTTGAAGGCATTTGTGCAAGTAATTGGGCATACAATGGTTATAGGGGTCTGGGCCCTGCCCTGGGGGACACATATCAATAAATAAAAAGTTTGTGAAAAACTTAATTTTTAAATGAGCAATGTTTTTTTATTTTTAAAGTGAAAGCATAAAAATAAAAAAAATATTTCCATTATAGTGCCTGGGGGGTCCCCTTAGTCTAGCTGTAAAAGGCAGATCTGTACCATGTCTAGAATCTGCTGCAACAATAATTACATTTATAAAGCCCAAAATAAATGCCAGCTGCCTTTATTTTGCTCAGCCAGTGTGTATGATAAGACCACAATGTAGTGCACTGGGAACAAGATTAGAGATTTTTTGGATACATTCTGGTGTCACTTTGACTTTGGATAGAAGTAACGGGTGAGTAAAAATTGGTCTTTGGGTGTAGGTGGTGCCTTCCCACCCTAACCCTATAGATGTAATCTTTCTTGATGAAAGCAAGAATTGGCCTTGCTGTAAAAAATTGCAACCTGTCAAACAGGTGCTGAAAAATTGGTCTTTGGGTGTTAATAGTGTCCATGAAACCTATACCAAGACATTCTTCCAGATGAAATGATTGAACACCCTCAAAGCTTGGCAGTCTCGAAGTCCTGCAGAGATTCCACATCCCAATCAGGGGCTTCATAGCTGGTAATCCAGTACCGATTCATTTTTATAAAAGTAAAATGGTCCACAGAGTCTGCAGACAGACACGTTCTATGATCAGTAACAAAACTTCCTGCAGCACTGAATCCCCATTCTGAAAGCACGCTGGATGCAGGGCAATCCAACAACTCAATAGCATACTGGGCAAGTTCTGGCCAGTGGTTTATTCTCATGGTCCAGTAAGTCAGTAGATTGCCAGATGGAAAGTTCTCGATCTCTGTTTTGGCCCCGAAGTAATCGTCCACCATGTGATTCAGACGCTGCCAATGGGATGTGGAAGCTGACAGCCCTGGGCAGCAAGGACTAAAAAAAAATTCCAAAATGCCTCACTTAGGCAGACGCCTTCTCCAATGCTCCTCACTTGACCAACAGGAGACTCAAAACTTAATTTTCCTTGACACTATCATAAAATCCTCTGTAACGTGTCCTCGAGAAATTTTGTTTTCTGCACTCTCTGTGGGGGCAGAATGAATTCTAAGACCTTCCCCTTATAACGGTGGTCAAGGAGGGTTGCCAACCATTAATCATCCTTCTTCTTTATGCCACATATTCTAGGGTCCTTTTGCAGGCTTTAAAGCATGAGGTTTCCCATGCGCCTCAAATTTGTTGAGGCTTGAGAAGCAGACTCCTCGGGGTTACTTGGGGGATGACAGCATCTGGAACTTTCTCCTTCCAGCCACGTACTACTCCCTGGGGTCCTAGGGTTGGAAAGCCATCGCTTACAGATTGACACATTTCTTCCTCTTCTTCAAAGCCTATAAAAGTGCCAGAATCTTCCTCCTCATCCTCCTCCCCTCTCTCCTCCTGTGTGTTCTGTGACATAGGAATGATGGTGTCTGGATAAAGTGGGTCTTGAGAGAAAAGTGCCCTGTCCATAATGCCATGCAGAGTCTGCTCTAGCAGGAACACAACAGGGATTGTGTCACTGATGGATGCACTGTCACAGCTCACCATCCTTATGGCCTCCTCAAATGGTGACAATACAGTTCATGCATCCTTAATGATCAGCCATTGGTGTGGGGAAAAAAAAGCAGAGGCGGCCTGAGCCTGTTGTTGTGCCATATTTGTACAGGTACTCATTGACAGCCCTCTGCTGCATGTACAGTATATTCGCTGCAGCATTGACAAAGTCCAGTTCCACCTGGTGGGCATGTCACAAATCAGGCAGCTTAGGAGCAGGCGGGGTTTCCCGCTGAATATCAGCCAACCAAGCACTGGCTGTGTATGACCATCTGAAATGGCAACAGACTCTTCTGACCTGCTTTAGCACATCTTGCAACCCAGACATGGCACATGTGTCAACTTTCCTGACTCCAGCTGGTATGGTGTGAAACACACCAGCTGAAACACTGCATGGCACCTTTTAGCTTGTCTCTGGGAATATCCCTTTGAACGCTTAGGGTGTAGCTGATGTTCATAGGACAATTCTGCAGAGGAGGGCATGGAGATGGCGGAGGAGGAGAAGGGGGTAGTGCTCACAGGTCTAGCATCATCTCCACCAGCTGTATGGAGATGTGGGGGCACAACAAGCTGCAGCACCAAGCCCTGCCCTGCATCCTTTTGAGTTTTTCAAGCAGCATTACCCAGTGTGCTGGGAACTAAATACATCATCCCTGCCCATGCTTGCTGGACTGTGTGTCAGCAGTAAGGTGGATTTTACGGCTGACTGCATTGCCTAATGATGCCAGAACATTCCCTTCCACGTGATGGTAGAGAGATGGAACGACCTTACGTGAAAAGTAGTAGTGACTGGTAGGGATGGCCGAACTGTTCGCCCAGTGGTTGGTTTGCGGCGAATTTTGCCTGTTCGCGATTCACCCGATCGGCGGACTATTGCCGCTGTTCGCCCGGCGGACTTATGTGTTTACAATGTGAAAGAACTTTGACCCATGATGACACATCCATCATAGGGTACAGGACAGCCAATTGAGACATTTCAGCACATGGACAATTGGGCATTCCCCCTAACTTATAAATATACCCGATCCGGCCATTTTACATTCTTTCTTCTGTCACTATAGGGGGAGGTTGCTGTGTGGAGCAGGGAGAGACTGCAGTGACACAAATCGCTAGCTATTAGGTCCACAAAAGTTTTTTAAGGACTGGTATGGTATAGAGTAGTACAGCATATAGGGTTGAGTGAACTGCTGTGCTTGTAAATCCAGCAGCCTGTCTTTAGCAGGGAGGGACAGGACGCTGTGTGTAGCAGGGAGGGACAGTCAGTTTAATCATTAGCTGTTACTATTAGGTCCACAAAGGTCCTTTTAAGAACTGGTATGGTATAGGAGTAGGACAGTATATAGGGTTGTACACGTATAATATTCTTTCTTCCAAATATAGAAAGAATATTATACTTGACTGCTGCCCTATTCTGCAGCAGTCCTTTATCAGTATAGGGACTGAGGTACAGTCTGCTAATCCCTAGCTACTAGTTCCACAAAGGTCCTTAAGGACTGGTATAGGTCCACAATATATAGGGTTGAGGTGCACTACTGCTGACTGCTGCCCTATTCTGCAGCAGTCCTTTATCAGTGTAGGGACTGAGGTACAGTCTGCTAATCACTAGCTACTAGTTCCACAAAGGTCCTTCTAAGGACTGGTAAGGTATAGTGTACTACAGTACATAGGGTTGAGTGAGGTACAGTCTGCTGATTACGTCAAAGGAAGCACCAGACTTGGTTGAGTGGCTCACTCAGCCTTACTTTTCTGCACCCTCCTCATCCTCTCGATCTGCACCCTCTTCTTCACTCTCTATGTGCACCCCCAAAGACACTACCACCAACACCACCACCACCACATACCTTCCGCTTGAGTCACAGGAATTATTTTCCGATCCATATCAACACATTTCTCATGCGCAGCCACTCCTTGGCATTGGATCAGGAAGAGGAGGTAGCAACAACCGCCACTCAGCAGTCTGACGACAGTACCCAGATCGGCCCAAGGAGGAGGTTGGTCCCCGGTGTTGCTGCCTACTCTGAGATCTCTAATTATAGCGGTGGGGAAGGTTACGTCGATGAGGACGTGTGTAGTGATGTCACATGGGTGCCCACAAGAGAGGAAGAGGAGGGGAGTTCAGAGGGAGATATGGACCAGCAGATAGGGAGGAGAAGCAGGAATAACTTACATTGCACAGGAGGGGCAAAGCAGACTGCTAATGTATCAGGAGCGAGGCATCGACCATGTACGGTCACATCTGTCCACTGGTGACAATTGTGTTGCCATATGCAATCTTTGCAGTCAACGCATAAGTCGCGGTAAGCCCAACACTCACCTAGGGACGACCACCTTAAGAAGGCACATGAGCTGCCATCACCGAGCCCAGTGGGAGCAACGGAACACACAAAGCCACACTCCAGGCTCTCACCGTCCAGCCTCGTCTTCTACTTCTCCTCTCTCCTCACAATTGTCCTCCACTCCACCTTCCATCACGCCAAGCTCACGTTTTTCTGCAAAAAGGCAGGCTTCCGTGGGCCAAATGTTCGAGCGTAAAAAAAATGATGACGCCGGATAACCCTCTTGCCCAACAGTTGATGGCTGGCTTGTCAGAACTGATAGCCCGCCAACTACTGCCATATAAACTGGTGGACTCGGAGGCCTTTCGAAAATTTGTGGCCATTGGAACACCACAATGGAAGGTCCCAGGAAGGAAGTATTTCTCACAGAAGGGCATCCCAGAGCTATATGGCCATGTTCAGCGGCAAGTGAATGCATCTCTGGCACACAGTGTTGGTGCCAAGATACATCTGACCACAGACACGTGATCTAGCAAACACAGGCAGGGAAGGTATATCACTTTTACTGCCCACTGGGTAAACCTTCTGATGGCCGTCAAGCATGTAACCCATGGCACCAGTGTAGATTTGGTTTTACCGCCACGGATTGCATGCAAGCCTGGCTCTTCTTCTCCTCCTCCTCCTACTCCATCCTCCTCCCTCTCCTCCTCGGCTGACTCCTCCTTTTCCGCTGCTAGCGTCTCTTCCGCTGCGCCGCCCAAGCTCCCCAGAACTTATTCGACATGCCAGGTGAGACGTTGCCATGCTGTGCTGCGTCTGTTGTGCCTGGAAGCCAAGAGCCACACTGGCCCGGCACTCCTTTCAGATTTGCGTTCACAGGCAGATCAGTGGCTAACACCGCTCAATTTGACAGTTGGTAAAGTGGTGTGTGACAACGGTGCCAATCTGCATAACGCATTGAAACAGGGCAAAATTACGCACGTGCCATGCATGGCACACGTCTTAAACTTTGTCATGCATCGATATGTTGTCAAATACCCTGGGGTCCAGGACATCTTGCGGCAGGCAAGGAAAATCTTGGCCCATTTCAGAAGATCTTACACGGCCATGGCTCGCCTTGCTGACATTCAGCGGCGACACAATCTGCCGGTCAGACGTCTTATTTGCGATTGCCCGACGTGATGGAACTCAACCTTCTATATGCTTGATAGGCTGCTCCAGCAGAAACGTGCAGTTAACGTCTACCTGTATGAACTCTGCAGCAGAACAGGTTCTGGGAGCTGGGTTTTTTTTCACAGCGCCAGTGGCTGCTCATGCGTGACGCATGCAGACTTCTGCGGCCATTTGAGGAGATCACCAAACTGGTCAGTTGCAGCCATGGCGCCATCAGTGACATGGTACCTTATGCCTTCTTTATGGAGCGTACATTGCGTCGTGTCATTGATCAAGCTGTGGAGGAGCAGGAGCGGGAAGATGAGGAAGTCGCAATGCTGGATGAATTCCCAGGGGGGGCTACTCTATCTGAGACAAGTCAACAACAGTCTGAAGAGGAGTCAGAGAAGGATGGTGCCGGGGCGGATGAGGAGGAGCAAGAAGAGCATGCTTTAAACCTTTCTGGGATCCCTGTTGTTGTGCGTGGATGGGGAGAGGAGAATGAAGAGGACGACATTATCCTGGATGATGAGCAGGAGCCAGGCCACCACACCGCTTCCAGCTTAGTGCAAATGGGAGCCTTCATGCTCCAGTGTTTTAACAGGGACCCCCGTATAAAAAGCATAAGGGTCAAGGACGAGTACAAAATGGCGGAAATGTTACTGCTGTCACAGAGGGCTGTCAGAATGGAGCACTTCCAGGCCTTGCTTCGAGAAATGCTGCATTCTGCTTTTGCGTGCGCTGGCAGAGGAGCAATTCCCACTCCCAGAGAAGGAGTTGCGGGTACCAATCCAACAGCGCTTGCAAGAAGAGGCCGGTTTGAAGATGTGTTGGGGACTTCTGATATGAGGTCATTCTTTCAGCCGACCCATCGACGGGTGTCATCCAGATCCAGCATCAGGGAACGCCTAGACCGACAGGTGTCCGACTACATCGGGTTAACGGCCGATGTGGACGCTCTAAGGAGTGATGAACCCCTGGACTACTGGGTGGGCAGGCTTGACCTCTGGCCAGAGCTTGCCCAATTTGCAATCGAACTGTTGGCATGCCCCTCGTCCAGTGTCCTGTCCGAAAGGAGGTTTAGCGCAGCAGGGGGGATCGTGGCCAATAAGCGTACTCGTCTAGCTCACGACAGCCCACGTACACACGGTCGGAGATTTTGGCAACCAAATCCGTTGGATTTTGCCCATTGGATTTAGTCCGACGGATTGTGTCCGAAACTGTTGCATACACACGGTCGTGCCAAGTTGGCGAAAAATCCGATCTTTCAGAACGTGATGACGTAATTTCGTTACGATGGGACTACATTCAAGCTAGTAGCCAATAGCTTTGATGTAGGAATTTGATCTGAGCATGCGTGGCACTTGGTCCGATCAAAATGCTCTACACATGATCGGATTAGGTCCGTCCGGCCCAGTTGGTCGGGAAATATTTCCAACATGTTGGAAAATTGGGTCGGACGGAGATTCGGACGGAATCAGTCCGATGCATACCACACACAGTCGGATTATCTGACGACACGGTCCGATAAGACCGTAAGACCGGTACCACACACAGTCGGATTATCTGACGACACGGTCCGATAAGACTCATTCCGACAGATTCTCCGACCGTGTGTACAAGGGCACAGTGTTAACTACCTCACATTTATAAAAATGAATGAGGCATGGATCTCGGAGGAATTAAACACATGTGACCAGTAGACCATGTATATCTCTATAAACTATTTTTTTAATCAAGCACACATACCTTCTTTCTACATTTGGCTCACTTCCTTGTACAAAAAAAGCACACTGTACTATATGCCCGTACCCTCCTGTTTGAAGAGGTTGAGCGGTGTCATATTTTTGGGGCCCAGCAGCAAGTTGCTGGTGTCAGTGCTGCTGTTAGTGCTCTCTATCTCGGTGCTGGTGTCAGTGCTCTCTATCACGGTGCTGGTGTCAGTGCATTCTATCACGGTGCTGGTGTCAGTGCACTCTATCACGGTGCTGGTGTCAGTGCACTCTATCACGGTGCTGGTGTCAGTGCTCTATATCACGGTGCTGATGTCAGTGCTCTATATCACGGTGCTGATGTCAGTGCTCTCTATCATGGTGCTGATGTCAGTGCTCTCTATCACGGTGCTGATGTCAGTGCTCTCTATCACGGTGCTGGTGTCAGTGCTCTCTATCACGGTGCTGGTGTCAGTGCTCTCTATCACGGTGCTGGTGTCAGTGCTCTATATCACGGTGCTGGTGTCAGTGCTCTATATCACGGTGCTGGTGTCAGTGCTTTATATCACGGTGCTGATGTCAGTTCTCTCTATCACGGTGCAGGTGTCAGTGCTCTATATCACGGTGCTGATGTCAGTGCTTTATGTCACAGTGCTGATGTCAGTGCTCTCCATCACGATGCTGGTGTCAGTGCTCTATATCACGGTGCTGGTGATCATCACCTACCCTGACCTTCCCTCTCCTCCATTGCCTTCATGTGCTCCACAGTCCTGAATTGTCACAATTTCACATATAAAAAAAAATGCTTGTAGTTGTCGATCCCAGATTCACTTCATACATGTGTTATGTCAGTGGCCATGTGGTGGGACTATGTGTGCACAGCTAGTAATTATTTTGTGGCTGGAAATATGACCTGTAGGTTTGTAAAGTTCGCCTGCCATTGAAGTCAATGGGGCCCGCCGCGAACTTTGCGGTTCGCAAACTTTCGGCCGTGTTCGCGAAACTTCTCGTCGGAAGTTCGCCCATCACTAGTGATTGGGAACCTGCCATTGTGGTACAGCACAGTGTGCGAATTCATGGAAGGGGGCAGAATCCACCAGGCTGAAAGGCTAAAGTTGGAGAGCCAACATCTTTGGCAAGCTTGCATTTAGACGCTGGGCATGTGGGTGGAAGGGGCTGTATTTTTTTTTTCTGCTGCAGTAGATGGGGCAGAGAAATTTACCGGCTACAGTCTCCAGCTATTGGTGTTCTGCTGGCAGTTGTTCTGCTAGAACTTGGGACACCCTGTCATCCCAGTCAGTGGAGGCTGCTGAGAGATAATGATTCGGTATAGCAGGGGCAGAATGAAGTGAGTAAGGAGGAGGAGGAGGGACAGATTTGTGTCCCTTTTGTGTGGCTTTTAGGTGCTCTTGCCAATGGGTTGGATGTTAAATGCCTTGTTAAGCATGTGGTACCCAATTGGCTGGTGTTTTTTTTGCCAAGTCTCCTCCTCTGCTCTATCTGGCACCCTAGTCGCATCAGTGACCTCATCATTATCATTGCTATCTCCTCCTTCATCATCATTATCACTAGATCCAACTTGGCAATACGCTGCAGCTGGGGGAACATGAATGCCAATTTGTCTACCAGTGTTCTCCCCTCTCTCTAGGCTCATGTTCCTGTCATTCTCAACCTCAGAACCAACATCTGAATCCAGTAATGGCTGGGCATCATCAAGGTGCAAGTGGCTGACACTGTGGTCAAATAACTGAGCTAACTCCTTCATGGCTGATGTTAGGACTATGGCAGGAAAAGATGTGGACAAGGAGGCAGGTTTATCCACTCTGGCAACTGCAGAGGACTGTACGCTTGACTTTGCTTGTGTGACAGAGGATGAGGAGGATGAGGAAGGCTTAGTAAGCCAGTCCACCACCTCCTCTGCATGCTGTGACTGGATAGCACAGGCAAACTCACTAAACTGAGAAAATGATGCCCTGCCTGAGGACTGACCACTACGTCCACCTTTTGCCTGTGAACACATTTGTTGCTGGTGCCTTATAGTGCCAAGGGAAAGTCTACCTCTCCTTGTCCTCCCAGACATTCACTAGAGTGAAACTAACTGAGCTGAACTACTCTAGCTGCACACTATGCAAAGCTGAATGATGGTCCTCCTCACTACACTCACACTATCCCTAGACTGACACAAACTAATATTCTACACTGACAGTTGAAGCAAAATAGCACAATATAGCACACTAACTAATAGCACTGAACAGAGCTCTGTTCTATCTCTCTCCACGCCATAATCACACTGAAAATGGCTGCTATTGAAATAATACTTTTATACTGTGGAATGGTGATGAGCCATGATTGGATAAAGTCATGATGACAGTGTCCAATCATGATTCTGACAGTGCCCTGTGCCCTGATTGGCTGAAGCTTTCACTGCTTCAGCCAATCAGGGCTTGCAATGCACTGTTCGGCGCCACAATGCATTGTAGTTGGTTCGGGGGGCCAAACAAACGGTCGAGCATCTCTTTTGTTCGGCTGTTCGCCAAACATCCGAACAACGAAAGTTCGACCTGAACTTATGCTCGGGCTGAACCGTTCACCCATCCGTAGTGGAGAAGAGGTAAATTATATCTTTGATATGTCCAATTATATTGTTCTACAAAATTATTCGTTGATAAGTAAAATTTCCTCCATCCCAAAAATTTCAATAATTGAATGATTTGTACAATATAAGCCTTTATACATTATTTTTGACACCGAACATTTATAAGTATGATAAGTAATCCACTCATCTGTAGATATATGGAAACATAACTCTCCATTATTTCATTGCCAAATTAAAGGGTTTATATATTCTATCTATGACCAGCAAGCAACACTTTTCTATGTTTTTTTTTTTACCAACATTCCATATTATTTACTTCAACAGTAACCCCTTTGGGCATATTAAATCAGATCCTTCTCTTCCACAGAAGCCTGTATGTATATATCTGTCTGAATGTAATTAGCATCTTCCTTTCCTTTCCACCACTCAGCGAAAATTTCCAGAGAGACTTATTTCAACTTTCTCAGCTCAAATTTTGGTCTCTTCTCATTTTCACATCATTGTAGTCATTCGTTTCCAAAATTTTTATTTATTTTTTATTCATCATGTTTATACACTTACTTACATAAAACAGTATCCCCCCGATTTTTTTAACCCCTATCAATCCCATCTAATTTCCCTCCCCCCTCCCGCCTAGTTCCATGCATTCTCTCCTATGGCATTTTCGTAACCCATCCTTTTTTTCTTTGTACTGTCAGTTTGAAATTTTCACATTTATCCCATTTTTGAGTATAGGACCGAATGTTTTAGTTTTCTCTGCTTTCCCAGTTTTCCATCTTGTTATAGTATTCTGTTTTATCCAGCCAGTCTCTTATGTCTGGCTTTTCACTATTTAGCCAGTTTTTCGGGATCAACCCTTTTGCCGCCATTAACAGTATCGGCGTAATCCATTTCCTTATCTGCATCCTTGATTTTTTTGAAATCCTGGAACAGGCACATCTGACAATTTATATGCGATGTTTTCTTTGGTTATTTGTAATATTTACTATCTCCTCCCAAAACTCCTTTATTTTTGGGCACTTCCACCATATATGCAACATTGTTGCCTTTTGGTTACATTTCCTCCAGCATAGTGGTGAGCTCTCTGCTTGGTATCGACTTATTCTAACCAGTGTCCAATACCACCTGGTTATTAATTAATTTATAATTCATTCCTATTGTTCTCATATCTCGAGTGCCGTCGTAGACTGCTCTGATCATCCTCTTCCCTTGATTTTGCTCAATTTTAAATTCCAGTTTGTTTTCCCATTGTGCTAGGTAGGCCGGTCTTTCTTGTCCTTCTAATTCTGTAAGTATATTATACATTTTAGAGATTCCTTTCTTTAAGGGATAATGTAAATAGAGCTTTTCCAGGGGCCTCTTTTCTGCTTCCCCTCTTATTGGCATTGGGAGTGATTTTACGAAATGTGTTAGTTGTATTAAATTCCAATCATTTAGTTTCCAACCAGTGTCCCTTTCTATTTCCTGTCGTGTTTTAATTCTTCCCTTCACCATCACATCTTTCAATTGAGGATTTTTTTTTTCCCTGAGCCATATGTATCTTCTTTCCAGGTGCAAAAAAATTGGTTCCTGTGAGTGCCATTAACGGAGAGTTGTACTCCCATTTCTCTCTCCGACATAGTGTGTCCCATATTTTATATACATTCTTAGTCAATATGTGTAAATCTTGTCCCAATAACCTGTATTTATATGGGACCCATATATTTTGGTGTAAAGTGCTTCTACTTAAAGTGTCTTCTATTTCCACCCATTTTTTTTCAACATTTTCCGTCGTCCATTCTATCATTCATGACAGTATCACAGCTTTATAATACCTGTGTATATCTGGGGTTGCCAGTCCCCCATTTTCCTTTTTCCTGGTGATTAGTGCATAGTAAATTCTTGACTTTCTATTTTGTCAAATGTATCTTATCAACATCTTTTTTTTTATAATCTTAAAAAAGCTCTGCGGTATTCCTATTGGTAACATTTGGAATATATACATTATTTTTGGTAATATAACCATTTTAAACCAGTTTATCCTACCTATCCACGACAGTGCTCTGGGGTGTGTCTTAGTTAACTCAACCTTTACCTCATTTATCATTGGAATATAGTTTGCTTCATATAGTTTTTCTACCGTAGGTGTTATCTTTATTCCCAGATATTTTAGTTCTTCCTTAACCCGCGTAAATGGGAGTACTGTTTGAAGATTCTGAACCTCTTTTTCTCCATACCTATATTTAAGATCTCAGAGTTCCTAAATCAATTTTTTTTAAAGAGGATACATTTGTCCTTTAACTGGTAATAATGCTCCACATGTACATTTTTCTATATCCTTGTTATAACAGCCCATCCATCCAATTTTACACCAGGAAAATTATTAGCAAAATGATTAAATCCTGACCATCTACCTCCTAATTCCCAAGGCCAATGTCCATTTAATAAAGTCTGTAACACAATTTTAGCATTTGTATATATTTCTTTAAAGAAATAAAAGCCAATGCCTTGTTAGTATCCTTATTTGTCTGTTCAGGACGCCGTAGGACTAGTGGTGGGGATACTCTAGCCGCAGATGTGGTCAGGCTGCTTTGCTCTCTCACTGGAGACACTTTATGCTATCTTCACGATATTACAATCCTTGTGATTACACTGTGGATGGACGATTGAATACCTTAATTATATACCAGTATCCGTTCTGAGTATTGGCTACTATCTTGATTCTCCAGTTAAGAGGGTTCGACTGCAGGACTTACCTGTTATTATTTCTCTAGGGATGAACCCCATTAGTGGAATAGTTGCTTGCTTACCAGCAAGCTCATAGACCCCCTGTATTGCTATTTTGGTTTCCTACGTGTGAATCGCTCCTGAAGAAGCGCGGAATATGTCAAGCCAACTCTTTTAGACTTGACCTGGACCCTCACACCTGACATAACTTCTGGAATCCAAGTTACACTCTTTTGGAATATATTATGAATGTTCAGATTTATGATACTGTACTATGTATTGTAGCATTTTATTTCTGAGTTCTTTCTAAAAAATTAATAATTGTCAGGCTCTTCTGTGGGTCAGGTCTAGTATGTACACCATTCTTTTATATTGCTGTAATTTACGTTGTGATTGAATTGTTTGTCATCTTGTGTAAATTAAATAATTAAAAACTTTTTAAACTATTAGATGTAGTACCTATGTGTCCTTTAAAAGTCCTCTAAACATTAGCTGCTTTTTCCATGTTTAGTCAAATCAATTAATTAATTTATATGATTCTGAATGAAATTTACGATGTGACTATCAAACCTATAACTATTTACTATAGTGTTTCCTTGTATAGCACTTTGTACAATAGCTGCTTTTGTTTAATCTGCTCCTATTGCCGCTTGTGAAGACAATCTTGAAGACAATATCTGTATATCAATTTTCATACCAAGCTGTCCTTACCCTAGTGGGTCTATTAATAATATAAGCTGTAATCCATCTCCAGAAATGATACTGTAGTAATTAAACATATGGCAAACAATGTGGGTATTGATGACTTATTCTCCACAATGACACATTCAAATGCCATCTGAACGATCCTTACTGAGTATCTAGAGAAATATAATCCCCTGAAGGCACCATCTTTATGGGATTCTTTTGTAATACAAAATGATCTTCTTGTTTACATGTCTCACTTCCATTATGTACTTCTGTCCAATTATTAAAAATAAATTCTATGTTTACAAGTCATGCAAAATCTATCAAAAGATCAGGGCCATCATTTGAATTAGACAATTGTTTGTTAGAAGTGAGAACACCTAAATTTAAAATACACTTTAACAGTCCATATCTAGCACCTTTTGGATGTAAAGGATACATATCTCCTTTTAGTCCACAATTCCAATTAGGAACTGGCTTAACATTTCCTATTCTAGATGATTTCCAGTATGTATTATGTGTTCCCATATAAGGATTAACCACTTCAGCCCCGGAAGAATTTACCCCCTTCCTGACCAGAGCACTTTTTGCGATACAGCATTCTTTAACTGACAATTGTGAAGCCACGCGACGTTGCACCCAAACAAAATTGATGTCCTTTTTTTCCCCACAAATAGAGCTTTCTTTTTGTGATATGTGATCACCTCTGCGGCTTTTATTTTTTACGCTATAAACAAAAAAAGAGAAACAATTTTGAAAAAAAGCAATTTTTGTTTACATTTTGCTATAATAAATATCCCCAAAAAATATATAAAAATACAAATTTCTTTCTCAATTTAGGCAGCTATGTATTCTTCTACATATTTTGGGTATAAAAAAAAATCGCAATAAGTGTATATTGTTTGGTTTATGCAAAAGGTATAGTGTCTACAAAATAATTTTTATTATTCGTTTTTTTTATTAGTAATGGCGGTGATCTGCGATTTTTTATAGGGATGATGACATAATGACAAACACATCGGACACTTTTGACACTATTTTGGGACCATTTATACAGTGATCAGTGCTATAAACATCCACTGATTACTGTGTAAATGACACTGGCAGGGAAGGGGTTGAACACTAGGAGGTGATCAAGGGGTTAATTGTGTCCTAGGGAGTGATTCTAACTGTGGGGGGGATGGGCTCACTACAACATGACAGAGATCCCTGCTCCCGATGACAGGGATCAGTAGATCCCTGTCATGCTGCTAGGCAAAACAGGGAATGCTCTGTTTTCTGCCTTCTGCTGCTCCATGTCATGAGGCCCCTGGCAGATATCGAGTCCACGGTACCCGTGGGCACGCTCACGGAGTACGCAGCAAGTGCACACGTGCCCCACCAGCAGGACACGCATGTGCCCACAGTGCCGCGTGTTAAAGGGGACATACAAGTATGCCCATTTGTGCAGCTGTGCCATTTTGCCGATATACATCGTCGTGTGCTGGTCGGCAAGCGGTTAAGAGACCTAGATGTAACAAAAATATGGCAAACTGAACTAGTATCATTATTAGTTGTGGCTGTGATATTAACCTTCCAAGGATCTACTAAACTAACAGAGGTTGTGCAGAAGAAAGTATCAGATTTCAATGTCAACACAGAGTCATTCATTTTGCCTTCTATCTTGTCCATACCATCAAGATTAATCTAACAGGATTTTACACATAATGTTCCTTTCCTGTAACATGCTCTAAACATTCATATTCTCTTATACGTTCATGTGTAGTAAATGTAACACCATGTGTAAATATGTCCAATGGGAAAAAAAAATAAAAAATGTATATATATATATGAATAGCATCCCAACTCCCCCTCTCATAATGATCGAACGATCAAAATGTCGCTTATGTTTCAAGTCCATATGAGAAAATCATGGAAGGTCATTAAAAATGATAGTCCTTAATAACACAATCCAAAGCAAAGATAAGAGGTAGTGACAAATCTAAGTTTGGTTGTCTCATGGTCACAGTAAAACTCAGAAGTCCCGAAAAGATAAAAGAATATTCTGTAAACTTAGAAACAACAAACTAGAGAAAATAAAAATAAGTATCAAATTCTTGATTGTATGTTTCTCTTAAGCAATATACACTAATTAATATGAACCATTCTAGGTTTAGAGTCCTTTCTACGTATGTGCAGTAGGTTTCCTGATGGCTTCATGCCGGGAAACCTACTGCAGGGTTCGCTTACCCACAATGACAGCGGCAGCACCCCACCTAGAGCTTGGTGAAAATAGACAGGTGAACTATGAAACCCTTGACATAATTGGGTAAACATATATGATTTTTTGTCAAATGTGAAACCAAATATCAGTGCTGACTTCGAAGTTATGGGCACACTAAAGAACCCGTTCATGATATCAAGACATGAACACTGAATAGTCACCCCACAACTGAGCCATAATCTCAGGGGCACTAGCAATCAAATGAGCTGCTTGCAGCGTATACTTATTAACCATTCGCAGATCTAAAATGAAACACCATGCTGCTGATTTTTTTCTTACTGTCCACACAGAGGAAGATCAAGGAGAATTACCCTCCACAATTACTCCTTTCTCCAATAATTCACTGATTGCCTCTCTAATATGAGGTATCGCCTCTGGCGGTAACTTTATATTGTCTCTGGTATGGAGGCAATTCATGACCAACAATGAGGACAGTAATGTTCATTTTTCCACAATCAGTGTTTTTCTCTATCCAAAACTTTGGGAACATAAGTTGCAACTGATTCTTCAATTCACTGACATTAACAGTTGATACAGCAAACATTTCATCCTTGGGCTCTGAGAAAGGAATCACTTCACAAACACTTCTTTGTGAATCTCTCCACAAAGTAAGGTTAATTTAACCCACAATGCAACCAAGGGGACTTGGTCCCGTGCCAAAAAGTGTTTCACCTAGCCCACTTGCAACAGGTAATACATAAAAGGAACCCAAGATTAGTTTGTCTGGAACTGGTGTTTTTAAATGTTAGTTTTATTGGACAACTTTGATATGCTGCTACATTTTCTCCAGTAAAACCAGTTAACCTAATTTTCACACCTTCATTTTTGTACATTAAATAGTCTAAGTCTCTGGAGGGGTTAACAGAGAGAAAATATATTGTGCTCTGACCTACAAGACAGATGAGCGGTTATGGGATGACTGGCTAAGGTCTTTAACTGGATCTGTGCTTCTCTATAAGGATTGCTGGTACAACTCTGAAATGTCACACACTCTTCAAAGGGCTCAAAAGGTGATTTATTACTGTCAGTCAGAGCTGACACCCTTTGAAGAACCATTATACTGTTGGTAACTCTTTTTTATCGTTTATTTTTGATTGTACATCCCCCAAAAAGCTACTATGTTGTTTTTTAAAGTGGCCTTCACGGTTACAGTAAAGGCAAAGGAGTGGTTTGGAGAATGTAATTCTCTCAGAATTGGCAAAATGAGACCTGCTCATATAAAGTGGTTGGCCAATTCCTCAAGAAAGATCCCTCCCCCAGCGAAAGCCCCTACTGAAAATTCTTACTGCAAAGACTTTTAACAGATGACTATTAGAAACGTCAGGCTGAGTAAATCATCTAGGTTTTTAAATTTGCGGGCAGCTTCGAGTATAATCTGCTACCTTTAATTTAATAGACAGGTCTAAATTTGGAATTTTCTGTTAAAATTGCTGAATCATTAATTTATGATCTTCAGCACCCAGATCTGTAGGATTTTTGTTATACACTAAACACCAGGCTCTTTTCCATTTATCAGCTTCTATCATTAGATTGTCATCTTTAGTAGAGATGAGCTGAACACCCCCCCCCCCCCCCCCCGGTTCGCACCAGAACCTTCAAACGGACCGGAAATTTGTACGAACTTTAGAACCCTATTAAAGTCTATGGGACCCGAACGGTCAAAATCAAGTGCTAATTTTAAAGGCTAATAAGCAAGATATTGTCCTAAAGAGGGTTTGGGGACCCAGCTCCTGCCCCTGGGGGCATGGATCAATGCCAAAAATCTTTTTAAAACAGCCATTTTTTCAGGAGCACTGATTTTAATGACGCTTAAAGTGAAAAAATAAGTGAAATATTCCTTTAAATATGCCTGGGGAGTGTCTATAGTATGCCTGTGAAGTGGCATGTTTCCTGTATTTAGAACAATCCCTGCACAAAATGACATTTAACGGAACAAAAAAGTAATTTAAAACTGCTTACGGTTTTAATGTAATGTCTGGTTCTGGCAATACGGATGAAAATCATTGAGAAAAATGGCATGGGTAGCCCCCCCCCCCCCCCGCCCATTACCAGCCCCTTTTGGGTCTTGTAAGTATATTAAGGGGAACCCCGTACCCAAATTTAAAAAAGGAAAGGCGTGGGGCCCCAGGCCCTATATACTCAGAACAGCAGTATACAGGCGGTGCAAACAAGACAGGGTTTGTTATTAAGTAGAATCTGTTTGTAATTTTTAACTGGTACATTTTTAAAGTGTAGCTCCAGTCAAAAAAATAAATTTTTAAGCTTTTTGGAAAACATAGGGAAGGGTTATCACCCCTGTATAATTTTTTTTGCCGTCCGTCTTTTTTCATCTCCCTTTCTGTTGTCTCCTTCCGTTTGCAAGAAGGAGACGTTTGTAAGTTGGATGTTTGAAAGTAGGGGCCTGCCCTATATGCTCTGCAGAAATTTGGGCCTAAGGTGTTGGTGTTGCCACAACACTGTAAGCCCTCAAAGTGACTCTTGGTGGGTGCTGGAGCGCCCTGCTGTGAACGATTATATCAAGAATTGTAATTGCATGCCATTGTTGAACAGTGGTAGAAAAATTGGGCCTTTGGTGGTTGTGGTGGTGCTGGTGCCACAACACTAAGTCCTCACAGTTACTCTTGGTGGGCGTAGGAACAGGCCCTGCTGTGAAATATTATATCAAGAATTGTAATTACATGCGCCTGTTAAACAGGTGCTGAAAAATTGGGCTTTAGGCACTGGTGCTGGTGCCACAACACTGCAACCTCTCCCAGATACTCTAGTTGGAGTGCAGGAATGAGCCTTGCTGCAAAGCATTGCATCAAAAATTGTAATTACATGCCCCTGTTAAACAGGGGCTGAAAAATGTTCTTCCAAGCTATCAGCAGGATCATTGAGGGGGAAGAGGATAGTCAGTTAACATAACAGGACAGTCACTCAGCATCAACCTAGGCAGTCTTGAAGGGATGTGACATTTGAAAAAAAATTATTCGGTTACATCAGCTTCAGTTGCTTGGTAGCTGGTGGTGATCCAAGACTGATTCATCTTTATGAAGGTCAGTCGATCAACCGAGTCGGTGGACAGGCGCGCCCTGTGATCGGTTACAAAGCCTCCAGCAGCACTGATGGTGCGTTCCAAAAGAACGCTGGATGCAGGACAGGCCAGTAGCTCAATTGCATACTGTGCAAGCTCTGGCCAGTGATCCATCCTCAAGACCCAGTTAGCCAGAGGATTTTTGGTGGGAAAGGTGTCCAAGTCTGACCTTGCCCCTAGGTATTCCTGCACCATGTAAATCAGACGCTGGCGATGGTTGCTGGAACCGATCATACCCTGGGGCTGTGGACTAAAAAATTGTCTGAACGCATCGGTCAGGTGGCCACCTTCTCCACCGCTCCTTCTGTGACTGACCGAAACCTCAGCAACACGTTTTCAAGGGCCAGGAGTTTGTAACCTCCCAGTCTCTGGGAATGCGTTTCACAGGCCTTTCTGCAAGGCCTCCCGGAGATGTCCCATCCTCTGCTCCCTCTGTGATGGCAGGATAAGGTCAGCAACCTTACCCTTGTACTGTGGATCAAGGAGAGTGGCCAGCCAGTAATGGTCCCTCTCCTTGATCCGAAGAATGCGAGGATCCTTCCGCATACTTTGCAGGAGCAGGGAGGCCATGCAGTGTAGGTTAGCTGAGGCATTCGGTCCGGAGTCCTCTGGGTCACTAAGGACAACATGATCCGCAGCCACCTCCTCCCAGTCACGTACAAGTCCTCGGGTTTCTTGGGACTGTAAATCATCCCTAAAAGACTGCTGCTGCTGATGCTGAGTGCCAGGCTTCACCTCCATGCTTATACAATCCTCCTCCTCCCCCTCGTCCTCTTCCTGTGTGATGGGTGGGACAGCAGTAACACTGTCTGGATAAAGGGGGCCTTGAGAGGCAAGAAAGTCCTCCTCTTCCTGCCTCTGTTCTGCCTCAAGTACCCTGTCCATTATTCCACACAGCGTATGCTCCAACAAGTGGACAAGAGGTACAGTGTCACTGATGCATGCACTGTCACTGCTCACCATCCTCGTGGCCTCCTCAAATGGTGACAGGACAGTGCATGCATCCGTGATCGTGCCCCACTGGCGTGGTGAAAAACCAAGCTCCCCTGACCTTGTCCTGGTGCCGTAGTTGCACAGGTACTCATTGATGGCCCTCTGCTGCGTGTGCAGCCGCTGCAGCATGGCCAACCTTGAGTTCCACCTGGTCCACCCTTTTGCCCTGCGTTAAAGATGGCCCTGTATACTGTGCTGGAGGCACACAACACCCACTGTAAATACTGCAGATGCCTGTATTACAGAAACAGAACAACACCAGCAATATGGAGTATCTTCAGGTGTATACTGTGCAGGAAGTCCACAACACCCACTGCAAATGCTGCAGATGCCTCTGTAACAGAACAATACCAGCAATAAGGGGTATCTTCAGGTGTATACTGTGCAGGAGGCACACAACACCCACTGTAACTGCTGCAGATGCCTGTATTACAGAAACAGAACAACATCAGCAATAAGGGGTAGCTTCAGGGGTATACTGTGCAGGAGGCACACTACACCCACTGTAAATGCTGCAGATGCCTGTATTACAGAAAGAGAACACCAGTAATAAGGGGTAGCTTCAGGTGTATAGGCCTTATATAGTGTGGGGCATGTACTAAACCCCCCTGAGCTATAATTGGCCACAGACATCCTGCCTATGGCCAATTATGACTCTCCTCGCTGCCTGTGCTGTGATTGGCCAAGCATGCAGGGTCACAGTGCATGCTTGGCCAATCATGAACCAGCAATGCACTACGATGGCGCAGTGCATTGTGGGCCATGAGCGGAACACAAATATGGCGATCACAGCCCACAAAGTTCTGGATTCGCCGAACAGGCGAACAGCCGGCATTCGAGTCGAACACCGAGCTCATCCCTAATCTTTAGAGATCTTAAAGGAGTCTAGTAATTTTATGTTAAGTCTGGCTAAACCTGTTGCTACATGTTCAGCTGCTTTTAACATACCTTCAGCATTATGTATTTGTATATGGTAATCTGAAGGAAGATATGAGAGAACATACTGTTCTATTTCAGCCTCATAGCCTTGTATTTGCAGTTTAGACATATCATTTTCAAAGGTAAAAATGTTTTGAAAAATACCACTTTCTTGATCATACATCATGGGACACAGGAGCTTCATTACATAGTGGGTTATATAGGCACCTCTGGTGATTGGACACTGGTTGACCACAATTAAGGAGAATTCCTCCCCTATATAACCCCTCCCATATGGGAGGCACCTCAGTTTTTTCGCCATTGTCTATGGTGGTTGGTTACGTAAAACTTTAGCTCTGTGCAGGTCCCTGCGGGGGCCTAAGGGCTACAACAAACCGGATCCATACCTCAGGCCGATATTTGACTCCCAAGATGGTATGGTACCCTCGTCAGCCGAAGAAACGAGGTTTGGCCTGTAAGTCCTCTCCATTGGAAGACTGGGCTCTGGGAAAACCAGACTTGGTGTACTGTTTACACAGAGCGCACAAAAGTTTCTGGCAGAGTCTTTTACATGGTCCAGGTAGGAGGCTCTTCCGAGACAGAGCCCCAGATAAACCTTAAGGTTGGCTAACACTACCCACCGTGATGGGTGAAGGCTGGAATTTGTCTGGTTCAGCAATTCCTGCGGCGGGGACAGGTAAGGGAAGTTAATCCTATATATATATATATATATATATATATATATATATATATATATATATATATATATATATATATATATATATATATATATATATATATATATATATAAATTATATGATGGATTTCTTCATTGTGAGTAGTTGTATGTCTTACCTGGTTTCCACCACTAGAGGGAATAAGAGCAGCCTGATGCATACTTACATGCCTTTCAGTACACACGCTCAGTGAAGCCTGGCTCTCCAGCTGTCTCACGTCTCCACTGCAATCCCCGCCACAACAAGGTAACACAGGGGTCCCACGTAGTCTGGGGGTCCCACGCACCTCCAGTGGAGTTCTCCTTTCCCCCCTGGATCCCGTGTTCCTCGTGCACGCGCGCCGGGCGCGTTCCCGGCCTAATGGAGAAAGGGGGAGTGTGGTTGTGAGCAGTGCACGTACTGCGAAGGCACCAGGCGGCAGTTTTAAAAAGCCCAGAGCGTCAGGGGGCTGTAAGTGGAGACACAGGAGCTGTGGGCAGTAAGCATCCCAAGGGATTGGATCCAGGCAAACCTTAGACAGCTACTCAGCATCAGGTTGTGCAGTTTAAGCATATATATTTATTGTGAGACTTTAAGCACAACAGTGATTGCACTTGTACTAGGACCTCTGCTTTGTAGCTTAGGACTATGTCTCCTCGTAAGAGGGTCTCAGGGGGAGGTAGCAAGGGCACTGGTAAATCACCGCCTAGGTCCAGGGGTTCTAAAAGTGCCTGTAAGTTACCACCCCCCCGCAAGACTGGAGCCAGCCTCTCAAGATAAGTCAGTGCCCCTGTCAGGTTTTGCAGCCTCTCCTAATGTCCCAGCCCCGGTTTATGTCACTGAGGACTCCCTTAGGGCTACATTGGAGGGTTTTGAAGGGAGAATAATGAATTTTATTTCTGCTTCCCTGAAAGATAGCAGGAAAAGAGGTAGATCCCCTCCCTCTGCTGAAATTCCTCTCTCAGATGATTCTTCTGAAAATGAGGATAGATCCCTGTCTGGGGACAGGGATCATGAGCAGTTGGATGAATCAGAGGAAGAGGAGAGAGAGTCCCCTCCTCCCAGGCGCTCAGAAAACAGGTGCAGTATTATACGGAATTGGTGCGTACCACATTCAGAATGCCTGCTGCTGAAGTCGCTACGTCCTCTGTTTCTTCCCTGGGAGTCAGGAAAGCCCCGCAGACTGCCTATTCCTTTCCAATTCATCCCTTAATGGATGAATTGTTGTATAAGGATTGGGGACATCCCGATAAACTGTTTGGTCCTCCTAAAAGGTTTTCTATGTATTATCCTCTGGAGGAAAGTTTCACCAAGAAGTGGGGGGTCCCATCTGTTGATGCGGCTGTTTCTTGCGTGAATAAAAACCTGACTTGTCCCTTGGATAATGCGCAGGTATTTAAGGATCCAACTGATAAAAAGCTGGAAACTTTATTAAAAGCCTCCTTTTCCATGACTAGCGCTGCTGTGGTGCAACCTACAGTCGCAGCCGTGGGATTGTGTCAGTTCCTCAAGGAACAGGTTAAGCAGATGCTTGGGCTCCTTCCCAGTGAGGAAGTAGAAAATTATGCAGAACTGCCTCATATTCTGTGTTTCATGATTGATGCGATTTTGGATTCTGTCCAACAAGCATCACGTTTGTCCCTCATGTTGGTACACATGCGAAGGGCCCTATGGCTAAAGAATTGGGCAGCTGAGCTGTCATGCAAGAAGCATTTGATTGGGTTCCCATTTAAAGGGGAACGTTTGTTTGGAGAAGAATTAGACAAATTCGTCCAAAAAATTTCGGGAGGTAAATCTACTCTCCTTCCAGTCAAAAGGAGCAAGCGTCCTTCATATAGGCGTGCTCTCTCTCCCGGAGCATCAAGCTCTAAGCAGTGGCGATGGCCTTCTCAACCCTCCTCTACAGGAAAGGCTCAAGGCCGAGCCCAGGGACAGAAAAGGACTTGGGGGCGAAAGCCTGCCAAGCAGAGCCCAAAAGCTTCCTTATGAAGGGACACCCCCGCTCGGCCGAGTGGGGGGAAAGCTCCTGCGGTTAACAGAAGCATGGCGGAAAGAGATCCGTGACAAGTGGGTGATCTCTTCGGTATCTCTGGGCTACAGGCTAGAGTTTCAGGAGATTCCACCTTCTCGTTTCCTAAGGTCAAGGATCCCCAGGGATCCAGTAAAGCAAAAACCGCTATTTCTGGCCTTAGATCACTTACTATCCCAGGGGGTGATAGTAGAAGTGTACCCAAAAGAACAGGGTTCAGGCTTTTACTCGAATCTCTTCACCGTTCCGAAGCCAAATGGAAGTGTCAGACCTATCCTAGATCTGAAGGATCTGAACCGGTTTTTACACATCCGGTCCTTCCGAATGCAGTCAATCCGCACTGTGGTCTCCTCCCTGCAAGGGAGAGAGTTTATGGCATCAATAGACATCAAGGATGCATATCTCCATGTGCCAATTTTTCCCGCACACCAAAAATTTCTAAGGTTCGCGGTAGAGCGGCGCCATTTTCAATTTGTGGCCCTGCCGTTTGGGCTTGCTACGGCCCCTCGAGTCTTCACAAAGATTCTGGACCCTCTCTTGGAAAACCTAAGAGCTCAGGGTATAGCTGTCATGGCTTATCTAGACGATTTGCTTCTCATGGAGAAAACAGCAGCGTTCCTGAACTACAGCGTCACCAGAACGCTAGAACACCTGGAACGCCTAGGCCTGCTACCAGGTTGGAATACCTGGGTATGATCATCGACACCGCTCAGGGCAAGGTGTTTCTTCCAAGGCCAAAGGCCTTGGCCATTGGGGATCTGGTGCGCCTAATTCTGGGCAGGAGATCTTCCCCCATTCAATTTGTGCATGAGACTGTTAGGGAAAATGGTTGCCTCCTTCGGGGCCATCCCATTCGCCCAGTTCCACTCAAGGCCTCTGCAAAGATGCATCCTTGCGGCTTGGAACAGGAAGCCCCAATCCTTGTATCTTCCTATGCGTCTATCCCCAGGGACACACAAGAGTCTCGTCTGGTGGTTACAAACCAAGAATTTGCTGAAAGGCTAAACTTTTCTTCCTCTTCCATGTAAGATTATCACGACAGATGCCAGCCTGACAGGCTGGGGAGCAGTGTTGGAGGAGACGTGCTCGCAGGGGAAATGGTCTGCGATCGAGAAGCTATTGCCCATAAATGTCTTGGAGACCCGGGCAGTTTATATGGCTCTCATAAAGTGGTCTTACAGACTACGAGGTCTCCCTGTTCGGGTTCAGTCCGACAATGCCACAGCAGTGGCTTATATCAATCACCAGGGCGGTACCAGGAGTCTGGTGGCCCAAAAAGAGGTGAATCGCATAATTGTCTGGGCAGAAAAGCATGTTCCATGTCTTTCTGCAGTCTTCAATCCAGGAGTGGAAAATTGGCAGACGGATTTTCTGAGCCGCCAGCAGTTGTGCCCAGGAGAATGGGCTCTGCACCCGACGTGTTTCGGAACATATGTCACAGGTGGGGTACTCCAGACGTAGATCTGTTTGCATCCAGGTTCAACAGGAAACTGGACAATTTTGTGTCAAGGACAAGAGATACAATTGCTCAGGGGTCAGATGCTCTGACAGTTCCCTGGGATCAGTACAATCTGATCTATGCCTTCCCCCTGAGCCCGCTTCTGTCGCGGTTCCTGGGAAGAGTCAAGAGCGAGATGAAATCTGTTCTTTTGGTAGCCCCAGCTTGGCCCAGGCGACCGTGGTTTGCAGAGATCATGAAGTTGGCAGTAGGCAGGCCATGGATCCTCCCTCTCCGGCCAGATCTGCTCTCACAGGGTCCAATCTACCATCCTGCTTTGCGCAGTCTGAATTAGACAGTTTGGCTGCTGAGACCCACATTCTGAGAGACCGTGGCCTTTCGGGGCCAGTCCTTTCTACTCTGGTCAATGCCAGAAAGCCGGCCTCCAGGCTTATTTATTACAAAATCTGGAGGGCATATGTTTCCTGGTGTGAACTCGGGAAATGGCATCCTAGAAAGTATAAAAAGGTTTTAATTTTTTAAGGGGTCCGATGCCACTGTAAATTGGCTCCAATGGAGTGTGTATATAAGCTAAAAGTACACGCCTGCCACTAGCCTTCGCAAAACCACAATGGGTATCAGATAGATATAAAATCCTGTCCAGAGGGATATATATATAAATTGCAAAGGAGGAGAAGGAAAAAGGAGGTGTATATAAATCAACCCTCAAACTGACTTCCACTACTATAAGGAAAAAACCACCAGTAATGTGCACCCGTACCTGTGATCCAGTAGGGTACCAAAAATGTTGGCTATGCGTACATAAATCTTACCTATGCATACACAAATCTAAACACATGCGTGAACATCAGGAATTACTAATAGAATACATAGCATGCAGTGATATGCAAATCATGCAGAAGTGATAAATAGTGTAATAGTGGATCACTATATAAGTGAGAGTATTGTAAAGTTACCACATTAAGGTTAATTAGAGCTAAAATGAAAATACAATAAACATACGGTGAGACAGAATCCAATCTACCCTCAAGTGAATGTATGATGAAAAAATAAAATAAAAGTAAAATATAAAAAATAATAATATATAATACTAATTAAATGTGATGGACAGTTCACAAAAATTCATAATAATGTATATAAACCTCAAAAATAGTTCATGTAAACCCAAAATTGGCAATAACCTAGACAGTGCAGTCCAAAAAGTGAATAAAAATTAATTGTTGAAAAATTATTATTAAAATATATATATAATTAGTAATAGTCCATAAATTCTTCAAGAAAGTGCAGTAGGTGAAAGTGACATGTGCCCGGAAACAGAACATTCAGGTGACTTCCGTGCTCACCCCCTTGGCTCCCCACTCACCAGAACTATGAGCCCACGAAGGGCAGTCAGGCCCGTAGGTAACACACAGCAGGCGTTGGTGCGCTGATGAGAGATTTTTGCAGGAGTTGTAGTCCACTCACTTCCTGATGGGCAGGTAAAGCTGATGTTGATATTCAAAATTTCCTCAAGGGAAAAAGAAGGGGGGAGGATTCCATAGTGTAGTAATTCCAACGAGAGTGTAATTTATTTAAAAAGCATAAACTTTATTCACACATCAGTATCCAAACATAAGATGTGTTTTTCAAAAAATAATAGTACCAGAAAATATAAAAAATATATATATAAAAAATTCTACAGAAGATTCACAGAGAATTCCACAGAAATAGCCCTTGGGGGGTATATAATGGACCCCAATTTAGCACAGAGGGCAGGTAATCCGTTCCAAGGGATACAAGAAAATTTATTTAAAAACAAAAAGTGTAAATAGTGATAATTGGAAATAGAAGTAAAAAGTCAAAAATAGATTAAAATAAAAGTAAAAAATAAAAGTCTGTATGTATGAGAGACTTATATTATACGCAGAGTATAAGGTGGCTGTAAGTGTATGCACCTCTTCACTACAAAAAATCCAGTTTTAAGCCCTGGTATAGTGCTCACTAGGGCACTACCGCAAAAAATATATATATATAATAATAATAGTATGCAGGGTGGGATGGACAGGGGGGTTCAGTGCGTCTGTCAAGTCCCCAAGATATATAATCCACTGCGTCCGAGAGGTTACAGACTGGAGGGAGAGAGACAGCTCCGCCGTCAGTCCTCACACGGGGGTGTAAACCAACCACCTGTGTGGAGGCTAACAGTGTCCAACCTTAGCACGGGGACAGGCACGTAGGCAGCCGTACCTGGCGTGCGTTCCTCCCTGCGTTCCACCTGTTACAGCTGACAATACGGAAGTGGCGTGCGTGATTGCGTCATACGCATTTCGTCATAAGACGTCCTCAGCGACGATATCACGCACCCACACGGCCACAATTTAAGAGTCAGTGGGCGGACCCACCCACAGACTTCGATAGGTCACTAGATTTGGCAAGACCGCCTTCCATGAATATTATATCCTACAGAGGCATTATTGCAAGGGTGTTTATCAATTAGCCACTCGGGTAGGGAGCCAGGCGACTTTTTGAAGGCATATACCCTATTTTATAACCAAGGACAAAAGAGAGTAAATAAAAAATAAGAAAGATAATAAAAATAAAAATAAAGATTACATGAAAGTCATTGGAATTGGAACATGCTTTCCTCAAACCACTTATTATGATAGCTACTGCAAAATATCCTAACCCACTGCGGCGGCCATCTAGTGGCTAATCCCCAAAATGCAGGTATAAGGAATAAAGCCAGTACAAAGCCAGCTATTATCTGATAAAGCTATTCGACTACACAAAGAGTTGCCAGAGTCCTACTTAAAAGAGGCCTTTATAAGAAAAAAACTCCTCATAAGGAGTCTAAAAGGGACTATACAAAGGAAACTCATTAGAGAAATTTTCCTTTAGAAGAACCTATTTAGAGAGAAGTGGGGAAATATTAGAAGAAGGTGCTAGAAAAAAGTTACTAGAACGAAAAGGGGGTTTCTTGCAAAGAAAAACTACCTGCCAACCCACTATAGGGAAAAGAAAGGAAGGAAAGGGGGAAGGGACCCGTTGGTCACTTAAACCAGAATATAGGCCTGGACATCTCCTCATTTGGCCCATAGGTCGGGAGGTGTTTGTAGAGGTCATACCTATATATATACATAAATATACCTTAAATCTGTGCAACCACATCACCTCCAGTCCCCAATACGTTGAAAAGGGGTGAGGTTAAGTGCATATATTAAGTTCTATTTTAGTGTCATCATCAGTGGGGTCACCAGAAGATCAGGTGGATTGCAGATAGTGAGACATAAAGGAAACCTGTCCAAGTTTTTTTATAGGAAAATGGTGTATATAATTTAAAGGTTTATTTAAAAGAGGAAGAAATTAATTATTATACCCAGGGGACCCCTATTTAACGAGGGAGACCCCTGAAGTTGAACTACTTAGGGGTTAGCTATGAAACAGTTTAGATCAATGTCTAAATTTAGCCCCTTAGGGGCTATAGTGTCAAGGCAATATATCCAGGCTGTTTCGTTTTGGGATATAAGTGTGGTGTTATTGCCACCCCTCCAGTTGTTCATAACACAGTCTATCCCATAAAAGGTAAGTTTTGATGGGTCTCTTTGGTGGAACTAATCAAAATGTCGGGAGAGGTTATGATTAGGAAAGCCCTTTTTAATAATGTTAATATGTTCCCTTATCCGGACAAACAAGGGACGGGTGGTTCTCCCCACATATTGTAGTTTGCATGGACATTCGATCACGTACGTGACATGTGTACTTCTACATGTGATGAGTTTACGTATTTTATGCTCTTTTTGGTTCGTCCGGGATTTAAGTGTCCCGTTTGCGGGGTTGGGCCTTGCTCACTCTGCACGGGAGACACCTATTACATCTATAGAAGCCTTTCAGGTCATCGAAAATCTTAATGGGTCTAGGGGGGTCAATGACATTGTGTACCAGCAAGTTACGGAGATTAGGCGCTCTTCTGTATATGAAGGAGGGTCTCTTAGGGAGGATATTGGCCAAAGTTTTGTCTTCTTGCAATATGGGCCAATACTTTTTTACGATTTTCTCCACATCACGGTATTGTGTATTGAAACCAGTCATGAAAGATAAATCCTTTTGTTTGTTCTTTTTTATTTTTAACAAAGAGGGATTTCCTGTCCATGGTTGCGATTTTATCTTTAAGTTTGATTAATGTCCCTCGGTCATACCCCTTTTCTATAAATTGAGTAATTAACCTATCTGCCTATGCGTTAAAATCCACCAAAGAATCGCAGTTCCTGCGAATCCTTATAAGTTGACCTTTAGGGACATTTTCTTTCCACCTTGGATGGTGGCAACTTGACTTAGGGATATAGCCATTTCGATCCGTACTTTTAAAGTAAGTTTTGGTACTCAAAGTATCCCCTTTGAAAATTTCGAGGTCGAGGAACTCAATTTTTTGTATATCGGACTTTCCACTAAAAGTTAACCCATACTTATTCTGGTTCAGGCTATGGAGGAATTGGTTAAAGGACTCAGCTGTGCCCTCCCACAGCACAATGAGGTCATCTATGTATCTTCTTAGATATTTCAATTCTGGTATGTTTCTGGCATAGATATATTCCTCCTCCCGTAGGTCCATGAGCAGGTTTGCCACACTTGGGGCATACCGTGCTCCCATGGCTACCCCCTTTGACTGCACATAATATTGTTGCTTGTACCAGAAATAATTACATTCCATGGCTAGACGTAGGCCCTCGATTATGAACTGTACTTGGTCTTGTCTCATGTCAGTCCGTTCGTGCAAAGCTTTTTCCATACCAAATAGCCCATCATGTTGTACAATGCTCGTATACAGGGAATTCACATCAATAGTTGCTAACAAGTAGTTCTGGGTCCCAGAGATGGTCTGGAGGTCTTCTATGAGTTGAGAACTGTCCCTAAGGTATGATCTCCCCATAGGCACCATCGGTTTCAAGAATTTGTCCAAATATTCACCTAAGCGTGAAAACACGGAATTGATTCCACTGATAATAGGCCTACCACGGGGTTTTATCAATCTCTTGTGAATTTTGGGGGTATAATATATGACAGGGGTCTTAGTTGAATTAGAAACCAGATATTCCGGTATTCCGATATTCCGATATTCCGTTGTGAGTCCTTCTATTTTTCGCCTGAACCTCATTATAGCCTCTGCAGCGCGGCCTGGGATCTGTAAGATCTGAGCACTTTTTTCATCCTAGAAAGTATGTCATTAGCAGAATCTTGGCCTTTCTCCAGTCAGGCCTAGAAATGAATTTGGCCATAAGCACTATCAAGGTGCAGATTTCGGCCCTGTCAGTGTTTTTTCAAAAGCCACTTGCATCGCATTCCCTGGTGCGGGCTTTTATCCAGGGGGCCATGCGGATAAGACTGCCAGTCAAACCTCCGGTATTCCCATGGGATCTGAATTTGGTTCTTTCGGCAGGGGCAACCATTTGAACATTTGCATCTGGCTTCATTAGTTCTCCTGACTAAAAAATTGGTCTTCTTGGTAGCCATATCCACGGCTAGAAGAGTATCAGAGCTAGCAGCTCTTTCCAGCAAGGAGCCATATCTAATTATTCATAAGGACCGGGTGGTCATGCGTCCCAACAGGTCCTTTCTACCTAAGGTGGTTTCGGGATTCCATTTGAATCGAGACGTAATCCTACCATCCTTTTTTCCGGACCCACCATCTGCAGAAGAAGAATCTTTGCACACTTTGGATGTGGTTAGAGCAATCAGTATTTATCTTCAAGCAACTGCTCAGATAAGGAAAACTGATTGCTTATTTATTTTGCCGGAAGGCCCTAGGAAGGGTCAGGCGGCGTCAAAATCCACTCTCTCAAGGTGGATTAGACAGGTTATTTCTCAGGCCTATAGTGTAAATGGGAAGATTCCTCCTTTTCAAGTGAAAGTGCACTCTACTAGGACTGTAAGTGCTTCTTGGACAGTGCATCACCAGGCCTCCCTGGCTCATATCTGTAAGGCTGCAACTTGGTCATCAGTCCACACATTCACCAGATTCTATCAGGTGGATGTCAGAGGGCAAGAGGATATCGCCTTCGGGCGCAGAATACTGCAGGCTGCAGTTTAGGTCCTCCGGTCCCTGGCGGTCTATAATTATGATCTGTGTCTCCCTCCCCTCAATCTGAGCATTGCTATGGGACATCCCACTATGTAATGAAGCTCCTGTGTCCCGTGATGTATGATCAAGAAAATGGGATTTTTATATACAGCTTACCTGTAAAATCCTTTTCTTGAGAGTACATCACGGGACACAGGGCTCCCGCCCCTCTTGGGTTTTAAGTGGTTTCTTATTGCTTTGCTACAAAACTGAGGTGCCTCCCATATGGGAGGGGTTATATAGGGGAGGAATTCTCCTTAATTGGGGTCAACCAGTGTCCAATCACCAGAGGTGCCTATATAACCCACTATGTAATGAGCTCCTGTGTCCCGTGATGTACTCTCAAGAAAAGGATTTTACAGGTAAGCTGTATATAAAAATCCAATTTTTTTGATCAAAAGCAACTTTAATCTATTAAGAACCCCACTAGAAGGTTATACTGTTTTAGATTTAGGAATAGAAAAAAATGGGCTATATTCAGAATATTTTTCATCCTGTTTAACCACTTAAGGACCAAAATGATTTGCCCCCTTAATGACCGGATCACTTTTTACAATTTGGCACTGCGCTGTTTTAACTGGTAATTGCGTGGTCATGCAATGCTATACCCAAACAAAATATGCGTCCTTTTTTCCCACAAATAGAGCTTTCTTTTGGTGGTGTTTGATCACCTCTGAGATTTTTATTTTTTGCGATATTGATGAAAAAAGACTGAACATTTTGAAAAAAAAATGATATTTTCTACTTTTTATTATAAAAAAATCCAATAAACTCAATTTTAGTCATACATTTACACCAAAATGTATTCAGCCACATGTCTTGGGTAAAAAAAAATTCAATACGCGTATATTTATTAGTTTACGCAAAAGTTATAGCGTCTACAAACTATGGTACATTTTCTGGAATTTACTCAGCTTTTGGTTTATGACTGCCTCATTTCTTGAAGAGCTAAAATGGCAGGGCAGTACAAACCCCCCGCCCCCAAAATGACCCCATTTTGTTTTGGAAAGTAGACACCCCAAGGAAATTGCTGAGAGGCATGTTGAGCCCATTGAATATTTAATTTTTTTGCCGCAAGTGATTGAAAAATGACACAAAGTTGTCACTAAATGAAATATTGCTCACACATGCCATGGGTATATGTGGAATTACACCGAAAAATACATTCTGCTGCTTCTCCTCAGTACGGGGTTATCCCATGTTTGAGACTTTTTGGGAGTCTAGCTGTGTACAGGACCCCAAAATCCAATCACCGCCTTCAGGATTTCTAAGGGCATGCATTTTTGATTTCACGCCACACTACCTATCACAGTTTCGGAGGCCATGAAATGCCAAGATAGCACAACCCCCCCCCAAATTTCTTTCTTAATTTTCAAAAACAGAGAGCTGCAAATAACTCTGCAAATACCTTGGGTTGTCTACATTCCAAAATGGGGTAATTTGGGGGGGGGGGGGTTTGCTATCTTGACATTTCAGGGCCAACGAAACTGTGAAACTGTGATAGGTAGTGAAGAGTAAAATCAGCATTTTACACCCTTAGAAAGCCTGAAGGTGGTGATTGTTTTTCAGGGTCCTGTACGCCTTTGCACGTGAGTACGGAGGGACGGGGTGCTTCTTTTTTTATTTTATTTTTTATTTATTTTGCTTTTTTATTTTATTTTTACACTGTTCCTTTAATGTTTTTTTCTTTTGTCATTTTTATTGTTATCACAATGGAAGGGAATGTACTGTAAATATCCCCTATAATAGCAATAGTGACAGGTACTCTTTTTTTGATAAAATTGGGGTCTATTGGACTCTAGATCTCTCCTCAGCCCCCAAAGCATCTGACCAGAACAAGATTGGAGTGATCAGATGCTTTCCAAATTTCCCAATGGCGCTGTTTATATCCAGTAAAACCAAAGTCATGAAATCCTCGTAGCTTCCTGTTTCTTGGGCCATAGAGATGATTGAAGCCATTCTGGTCTCCGATCAGCTCTATGGTCAGCCACCGGCTGCATTCTTGGGTTCCCCGGTGGGACAGAAGAGCCTGAGGAAACCATTGAAGAGGGCAGGATTACTTTTACATGAAAGCCCACTGCTGGCTGAAAAGAACAGTACCAATATGATACCAAAACCTGCAGGCATCATTCTGGTATAACCACTCAAAATCCAGCAACAGGGATGAGCTTTATGTTCGAGTAGAACTCATATTCGACTCCAACATTGGCTGTTCGCCAGTTCGCTGAACAGCAAACAATTTTGTGTGTTTGCGGCAAATTCGAAAGCCGCAGAATACCCTTTAAAAGACTATGGGAGAAATAGAAAGTGCTAATTTTAAAGGCTTATATGTATGGTATTGTCATAAAAAGTGTTTGGGGACCTGGGTCCTGACCCAGGGAACATGTATCAATGCAAAAAAAAGTTTTAAAAACTGCATTTTTTTCGGGAGCAGTGATTTTAATAATGCTTAAAGTGAAACAATAAAAGTGTAATATTCCTTTAAATTTTCGTACCTGGGTGGTGTCTATAGTGTGCCTGTAAAGGGGCGCATGTTTCCCGTGTTTAGAACAGTCCGAGTGCAAAATTACATTTCTAAAGTAATTTAAAACTACACGCGGCTATAATGAATTGTCGGTCCTAAATGCACATAAAAGTTCTTTGATAAAAACGGCATGGGGATTTCCCCACAGGGGAAAGCCGATCCGAAATGTAAAAAAAAATGCGTGGGGTCCATGTTGTTGGGGAGAAGGGTCTCATCCCCACAGCCCTTGCCCGGCGGTTGTGGGGGTCTGCGGGCGGGGGCTTATCGGAATTAGGAATCTTTAACAAGGGGACCCCCAGATCCTGTCCCCCGTGTGAATTGGTAATGGGGTACAAATGTACCCCCTACCATTTCACAAAAAAAGTGACAAAAAGGTTCAAAAAGACAAGAGACGGTGTCACGTACCTTTAAGCAGAGCCCGGAGTGCAGGGAGTGGCCTCTCGTAGACCTCTGACTCGAGAGACCCTGGTAGTGGTGACAGGGGCTCAAGAGCACAGAGGGGCACAAGTGCCTGACCGGATAGCAGGTGGTAGAGGCAGAAGACTGTTGAAGGAGGAGGTGTATTGTAGTCCGGTGTCTGAATGCAGGCAAAGGTGAGATAAGTTCCAGCAGACAGCAGAAGGGTTCCTGTAGTCCAGCAACGGTATACAAGTGATTGCAGGAAGTGACAAACAACGGAGGGGTATTGTAGTCCAACAACGGATGCAGGTGCAATGGATAAGCGGAAGCGGAAGAGTCCAGTAGTCTGCGGCCAGAGATAGAAGGCTACAAACGCAGAAGGAGTACAGCCAGATATTGCGGAGGACTGGGAGGTGTCCTGTAGTACAACAGCAAGCAACTTACAGTTGACGGATGGTGTAACAGTCCAGGTCAGGCACAGGCGGGCAGATCAGGTACAGAAACGGAATCCAGAAGAGTAGTCGGGTACAAGCCAAAGTCGGGGGGGGCAGGCAGCAAACAGCAGAGTCGGGAACAAGCCGGGTTCGATACGGATCAGGGTACAGGTACAGATACAGGTACAGGTTCAGGTTCAGATTCAAATACGGATCACCAGGACGCACAGGAACGCTGTTGATCAGGCAGCAAGGCAGTGAGGCATGGATCCAGTTTAAATAGCGCCATTGGCGCCAATTTGCGTCAAACGGCCGCGCGCGCACCCGCGTGCGTGCTCCCGCGCGCACCGCCGATCGCGGTAACGCTCCTGGAACTGGGCAAGAAATCTTCTGCGACTTTCGCCGCTCGGACGTCCGTGAGGAGGATCTTCCTGACATTGCCCCCCCCCAATGGGCAGCCTCCGGATGCCCAACTGGGACATCTTACCTGGGTGAGATCTTTTAAATGCCAGAACCAACCTCTTGGCGTGGATGCCAGTCTCTGGTTCCCAGGAGTTCTCTTCTGGACCATACCCCTTCCACTTCACCAGATACTGTACCTGGTTGCGTCTCTTTCTGCAATCCAAAATTGCTTCTACTTCAAACTCCTCTTCACCATTAATAAGCACAGGTTCAGGAGGGCCCACGTTCCGATCGGTGAAGGGATCCTGGATTGAAGGTCTTAAGAGGGACACATGAAACACTGGGTGAATACGCAGCGATTCTGGTAATTTCAGCTCATAAGCCACATTGTTAATTTTCCTGGAAATTGGGAAAGGACCCACAAATTTTGGGCCCAGTTTTCTAGATGGGCATGTTAATTTTAAATTCAGAGTAGATAACCAAACCAAATCTCCGGGTTTTAGGTCGAGCTCCCCTCTCCTCTTTCTGTCAAAAACTGCCTTGTTGCGTTCTTGAGTTCTTGCCATCGTTTCTTGAAGCAACTTGTTATTGGTGCAGAAAAAGTCCAAAGTTTCTTGAACTGCTGGAACCGTGCATTCTGGGATATTGGCTGATAGGAACTGAGGGTGAAAACCATAGTTCGCAAAGAAGGGAGTTTGATTAGTTGCAGAATGAACAGAGTTATTGTAGGAAAACTCGGCAAGTGGTAAAAGGGATACCCAATCGTCTTGCGAAAAAGAAGAATAACACCGCAAATATTGCTCGAGGGTCTGGTTTGTTCGTTCGGTCTGGCCGTTGGTCTGGGGATGATAGGCAGATGAAAATGAAAGATCAATTTTCAAGGACTTACATAAAGCTCTCCAAAATTTTGATGTAAATTGTACCCCTCGGTCGGAAACAATGTTCGCAGGTATACCGTGGAGTCTTACAATCTCCTTAATGAAGATCCTTGCGGTCTCAGGGGCAGAAGGTGTACCCTTCATGGGCAGAAAATGAGCCATTTTAGACAATCTGTCGACCACCACAAAGATAGTGGTGAAGCCTTCTGACGGAGGTAATTCAACAATAAAGTCTATGGAAATCATTTGCCAAGGCCTTTCCGGGATGGGGAGTGGTTTCAGCAACCCCCAGGCTTTGGTCTTGCTACTCTTGTTCTGGGTACAGGTAATGCAAGATTCAACATAAAGTTTACAGTCTCTTAGCAGCTGGGGCCACCAGAAGGTGCGTTGGAGAAGTTCGGCGGTCTTGTGTACCCCAAAATGACCGGTCAATTTGTGGTCGTGGCAAGACTTGAGAACAGCAACCCGTAGTTGTTGGGGCACGTAGATCTTGTTTTCATGCCATAACAAGTTATTGCTAGAGAGTAAGGTGGTGTTTGAGGGATGTGGAGCTGACGATGAAGCCTGCTTAAGTTGGGATAGAAGATCTTCCTGGAGCATAAGGAAATTTCCGGGCGCGAGGATGGTGTCTGTGGGTTGAAGAACTTCGGGTTCACTGAACATCCGGGATAGCGCGTCGGGTTTGGTGTTCTTTGATCCGGACCTATAGGTTATGTGGAAGGAAAATCTTGTAAAGAACAGTGCCCATCTGGCCTGACGCGGCTTCAGCCTCTTAGCAGTCTTTAAATACTCTAAGTTCTTGTGGTCAGTGTATATCAGAATGGGATGGGCTGCTCCCTCCAGGAGATAGCGCCATTCCTCAAGTGCGGCTTTGATAGCGAGTAACTCCCTGTCCCCGACATCATAATTCCTTTCCGCTTCAGACAATTTACGTGAGAAAAACGCCACTGGGTGTAATAAAGCCTTTGGGCCCTGTTTCTGAGAAAGGACTGCTCCCACTGCAACTTCGGATGCATCCACCTCAAGGATGTAGGGTAGCGCAGAATTAGGATGCTTCAGGACAGATGCTGACACAAATTGTTCTTTAAGGGAAGAAAATGCGGCTTGTGCCTCCGGAGTCCACTGGAACTTGATACCTTGTCTCGTTAATCTGGTGATTGGAGCGATGATTGTAGAAAATCCCTTGATGAATTTTCGATAAAAATTCGCAAACCCCACAAAGCGTTGAATTCCTCTTTTATCAGTAGGGGCTGGCCAGTCCAGGATGGCCGAAACTTTTTGCGGATCCATCTTGATTCCATCCACCGAAATAATCAGCCCCAAAAACTGAATGCTGCGACGTTCAAATTCGCACTTCTCAGGTTTTGCGTACAAGCCGTGTTGGCGAAGCCGAGTGAGAACCCTCTTAACGTGTTCCCTGTGAGCTGGCAGAGAGGGGGAGAAAATTAAGATGTCGTCCAGATATACTAAAACAAACAGGTCCAGAAAATCTCTAAAGATATCATTCACAAAATGCTGGAAAGTCGCAGGAGCGTTGCATAGCCCAAAGGGCATTACGAGATATTCAAAATGTCCGAAGCGGGTGCGGAAGGCAGTCTTCCATTCGTCCCCGCTTCGGCTACGGACCAAATTATAGGCTCCGCGAAGATCCAATTTTGTGAAGATACGAGCTGATCCAAGGCGCTGGAATAATTCGGGTACCAAAGGCAGTGGGTACCGGTTCTTGACTGTAACTTTATTTAAGTCCCGGTAGTCAACACAAGGGCGGAGAGACTGGTCCTTCTTTTCTACAAAAAAGATTCCTGCCCCAGCTGGGGACGTAGAAGGACGTATGAACCCCTTTTTTAGATTGTCATCAATGTAAGTCCTGAGAGTCTCCAATTCCACTTCTGTTAAGGGAAATATTCTCCCGAAAGGGATTTCGGCTCCGGGAAGGATCTCAATTGGGCAATCGTAGGGTCTATGAGGGGGAAGTGTTTCTGCCCCTTTCTTGCTGAACACGTCCAGGAAGTCATGGTAGGTCTCAGGAACGTGCTGGCGAGTCTCAACATCGGTCTCCATACACATTAAATGGGGTGAAACCTTAGTTGATTCTTGAAAGCAGTGTTGACGACAGTAGGGGGAGAAAAAGAAAATGTTTCCGGTGGACCAGTCTATTTGCGGGTTGTGTGCCCGAAGCCAGGGCATACCCAGTATGATAGGGAAAAGGGGAGATTCAATAATGTCCAGGCAGAGTTGTTCCTGATGGTTACCGGAAATAGTAGCAGTCAAAGGACATGTCTCTTGTGTCACTGGTCCTGATTTGATAGCTGACCCGTCGGCAAGGTGTACAGACAACCCTTTCGCCCTGGGCCGTAAGGGCACTTGGAACTTTTGGGCAAACGATAAGTCCATAAATCCACTGCACGCTCCAGAATCAACTATTGCGGGGACTTGAATATTCCCTCCGGGTAGCTGAAGAGAGACGGGAACAGCCAGGTGAGTAGCATTACTAGGCACAGCAGGTAAAACAGGAGAAGATACATAAGAGTGCTTACGGAATTTGGCAGGACAGGATCTCACGTAATGTCCGGGTTCTCCACAGTAAAGACACAGATTGTTGAGCTGCCGGCGTTGTCGTTCCTCGGTGGTGAGCGTTGGTCTAAGTAAGCCCAGTTGCATGGGTTCAGGCGTGTCAGCAGCAGGATGTGCAGGGGGATTAGATACACGGGGTAACATCCAGACTGGTCGGGACGGCCCGGCAGTGCGTTCTGTTCTCCGTTCTCTCAAGCGTTTGTCTATCTGGATGGAGAGGTTGATAAGGGCTTCAAGAGTTGCTGGAACACCCACCCAGGCCAATTCATCTTTTAGAGGTTCAGAGAGTCCCATGCGAAACTGGTAGCGCAGAGCAGCATCGTTCCAGGTAGTATCGGAACTCCAGCGCCGAAATTCAGACGCGTAGTCCTCTGCCGCTCTGCGGCCTTGCTGAAGAGAATATAAAGCTGCTTCCGCTGTGGCCGCCTGTTGAGGATCCTCATAGAGCAAACCCATGGCTTGAAAAAATGTATCCAGGTTATTAAGGCAGGCTTCCTTTTGCTCCAAAAGGCGGTGGGCCCAAGCCTGGGGCTCACCCAGTAGAAGGGAGATAACAAAACCCACCTTAGTGGATTCTAGAGAGAAAGTTCTGGGTTGAAGTGCAAAAAACAATTCACAGGCATTGCGAAAAGCTCTATACTTGCTGCGATTTCCCGAAAACCTCTCCGGAGTTGGGACCTTGGGTTCTGGAGGCAACATAACCACTGATGGCGCAGAAGAAGTTCCCGACACGGTAGGGCCTGTGGTAGATAAGACCTGGACACGCTCTTCCAATCGAGAATAGCCTTCTTGTAGAGATTTAACAGCCTGGGTAAGTCCAGCAAGATGACGGCATAAATCATCCATGGCCGAATCTCCCTGCGTGGGCTCAGACATGGCTGCCTGATACTGTCACGTACCTTTAAGCAGAGCCCGGAGTGCAGGGAGTGGCCTCTCGTAGACCTCTGACTCGAGAGACCCTGGTAGTGGTGACAGGGGCTCAAGAGCACAGAGGGGCACAAGTGCCTGACCGGATAGCAGGTGGTAGAGGCAGAAGACTGTTGAAGGAGGAGGTGTATTGTAGTCCGGTGTCTGAATGCAGGCAAAGGTGAGATAAGTTCCAGCAGAAGGGTTCCTGTAGTCCAGCAACGGTATACAAGTGATTGCAGGAAGTGACAAACAACGGAGGGGTATTGTAGTCCAACAACGGATGCAGGTGCAATGGATAAGCGGAAGCGGAAGAGTCCAGTAGTCTGCGGCCAGAGATAGAAGGCTACAAACGCAGAAGGAGTACAGCCAGATATTGCGGAGGACTGGGAGGTGTCCTGTAGTACAACAGCAAGCAACTTACAGTTGACAGATGGTGTAACAGTCCAGGTCAGGCACAGGCGGGCAGATCAGGTACAGAAACGGAATCCAGAAGAGTAGTCGGGTACAAGCCAAAGTCGGGGGGGGGCAGGCAGCAAACAGCAGAGTCGGGAACAAGCCGGGTTCGATACGGATCAGGGTACAGGTACAGATACAGGTACAGGTTCAGGTTCAGATTCAAATACGGATCACCAGGACGCGCAGGAACGCTGTTGATCAGGCAGCAAGGCAGTGAGGCATGGATCCAGTTTAAATAGCGCCATTGGCGCCAATTTGCGTCAGGATCTTCCTGACAGACGGTTTTTGACAAGGCCTTTATTAAATGCTTCTTCTTTCATCTTCTGGTCTTCCTTCCGTGTTCCTCCAACTTCGTCTTCTCCATCTTCTTCCTCATCTTCTTGTTCTTCATCTTCTTCTTCCTCCGCTCTTTTCGTCCTGCA
The DNA here is from genome assembly GCF_037356315.1 of Lithobates pipiens. Lineage (NCBI taxonomy): Eukaryota > Metazoa > Chordata > Amphibia > Anura > Ranidae > Lithobates > Lithobates pipiens. The sequence goes on along the minus strand of NW_027507903.1, from coordinate 376,353,202 downwards.
TCTTGCTCTGGCTTCTTCTCCGCACCGTCCGCAGGATCCGCCTCTGTGGGAGTCTTCAGCCATGTGATGCTTTGATTCTTTTGACACTTCTTAAATAATGGAGGGAGGGGCCACCTGGTGACCCCGCCTTCCTCTGACACCCGGGGACTTCCCTATGGCTTTCCCCTTGATGCCAGAGGGGGGCGGGGTCACCAGTTTATCCAGAAGGATAAGCCCCTGGTTTCAGTCACCCTTTTTGGGCTGAGTTATCCGTCGAGATACAGGCTCTAATCTGACTCTGGGTCTGCAGGATTGTTCATTGATGCTGCCTTTGTGTCAAAGCACTCAATTTCGCTGCAGCTGCGTGACACTCCATTTGCCATTGAGGCTCTTGACGGGAGACCTCTACAGCCTGCCCATGTGACTCATAAGACGGTTCCATTGTCCATGGCCATAGGGGCTCTTCACCTTGAGATAATCCAATTCCAAGTTATTTCCTCAGCTAAGTTTCTGCTGGTTATTGGTTATCCTTGGTTACAGAGGCACAACCCCTCTTTTGATTGGCTCCAGGCTGAGGTTCTCTCCTGGTCACCACAATGCAGTGAGACATGCTTTCAGAAGGTTAGCCAAGGTCCTGTGCACCTTTTCACTCTCCTCCCTGCCAGGGGAGTACCATCATTTTAGCAATGTCTTTTACAAAGGTCAAGCTGGTAGTTTGCCTCCACACCAGCCATATGATTTTGCAATTGACCTTCAACCTGGTGCCATACCCCCTTCGTGGTCGAGTTTACCCTTTGTCAGTCTTGGAGGATAAGGATATGGAGGAGTATGTTGCAGACACTTTCTCAAGGTTTCATCCGCAAATCCTTGTCTTCTGCTGGTGCTGGTTTCTTCTTTGTGAAGAAGAGTGGTGAACTGAGACCTTGTATTAATTATAGGGGTCTCAATCTTTTCATGATTTAGAATTCCATTGATTATGGAGTTATTTGACTGCCTCAAGGGAGAAATGGTTTTCACAAAGCTTGATTTGAGAGGGGCATACAATCTAATGAGGATTAAGGAGGATGACGAGTGTTAATCTGCGTTTAATACCAAAACAGGCCATTATGAGTACCTCGTAATGCCTTTTGGCCTTTGTAACTACCTGACAGTTTTCCAGGAATTTATTAACGATGTCCTCCAAGATTTGTTGCAGTTATGTGTGATGGTTTATCTTGATGATATCCTCATATTTTCCAAGTCCCTGGAGAGCCACCACACAGATTTCTGTCGTGTGCTTCATAAACTGAGAGAACAATCTCTATTGTAAACTGGAGAAGTGCCCCGTGACCCGTGGGTTTACATCCTCTACAGCATTTCCTGGGCTTTGCCAATTATTATCGGAAGTTTATTTGCAACTTCTCATCTCTGTGGTCTTCGTTCCACTTGGGCACAAGTCCAGGAGGCTTTGCGTCATGCTAACGATAGGTACAGACTCCATGTTGACCGCAGATGTCTGCCTGTGCCTTCCTACCAGGTTGGGGACAGGGTCTGGCTGTCATCTCGCAAACCTATGACTTCATCTTCCATCACTGAAGCTCGCACATCGGTTTATTGGGCTTTTCCATATACTTTGCAGGAATAACCCAGTTACTTACACATTAGACCTTCCTTCTAATATGCGTATTTCAAATGTATTTCATGTCTCCTTATTAAAACCTTTGGTCTGCAACGGCTTTACCATCTTGGTGCCACGTCCTCACTCTGTACGGGTACATGAGGAGTATGAAGAAAGGTCCATTGTTGACTCCCGTAGGTTCCGTGGGTGCATACAGTACCTGGTGCATTGGAAAGGGTACGTTCTGGAGAACACTCTTGGGTCTCATCTACAGACGTACATGCCCCCATCCTCCTCCACGATTTCCATAGACCATTTCCCCTCACGCCTGGTGGTCCTCCGAGGGGGAGGGGTTGTCGAGGAGGGGGTACTGTCAGTGTTGGGCTCATCCCTTCCTTCTCTGAGCTGGCCGCTCAGCTGTCAGCTAATTGCCATCTCCCATCTCTCTCTACAGTTACTCAGCTGTTGATGATCCTGCTCATCAGTCCTGCCTACTTAAGCCGTTCAGTCCAGAGGAGCTCTGCCTTCGCCTTGGGCACATCACCAGAAACGATCTCCTGCGTTCCTGTTTTAAGACTGGCTTTACTGACATCCCTTCTGGCTCCAGATCCTGCTTGCTGTTCCACTACATTGATCCCTGATTTTTGGCTTGGCTGACTATCGGTTACGGTTACTGAACTTTGGCTATGTTTTGACTACCTTTTGTTGTTTTTACTTTTATTATTAAACAAATTTTATTTAACTATACTTCTGTCTTGGTCTGATTACATGGTTTCTGACAGTGGGGAGGAGCAGCAAGAGCCACCGGGGGACCCCAGAAGAGGATGTTTGGGGCCACGATCCTTTACAATCACTTTAAGTAAAGTCCATGTTAATGGAATCATGACAGAATACACTAACGACTTGTGTTAAGGATTCATAGATTGTGGGATGCCCTTAAAGTGGAGTTTCAGCCGTTTCTGTGTTTATTAAAAGTCAGCAGCTACAAAAAATATAGCTGCAGTATTTTAATAAACACACATTCACATGTCCCATGATCCAGTGATGCAGCCGCCCAAAGCCTCGGTTCTCTCCTCTGCTGCCAGTATCACTAGCATGGGCACCTGTCTGTGGCAGCTTACGACTCCTGAATTGCCGGTCAATCTTCTTGGACTTGTCCCAGAAGATTGCAGGGAGAGAGGGTGATAGGAGAAATTCCGCTCAAGCTGCCTAGGTGGCCCGAGCAGAAGTGGGAGCTGGGTACCTGTCTGAAACTAGGTACCTGACCCCCCCCCCCCCCAAAAAAAATTGACATGCCAAATGTGACATGTCAGGGGGTTATGAATCCTTAAATCGAAAGTTCCACTTTTGGGGGGAACTATTAATGGCACTGCTGTGCGCCTACAAAAGGACAGTGCACTTCTGTGTTTGTCAGGAAAGCCACAATTTTGTGCACATTTTTGACATGTAAGCAGGTGAACCTAGGCTTATGGTGGGTATTTGCAGTTTACCTGCAGTTTTAGGTGCACACCTGATCAATTCTATAGAACTGCGCATTTTCTGAATGTGCATCAGAGATGCAGCATGCAAGACTGTGATTTGCTTTCATGAGAACACGCAATCTAAAAATTTTTAATGAAAGCCCACCCAAAACTGTGGATAAACTGCACATTCAATCGCGCTGCGGCAAAACCACAGCACACCAGTGTGAATCCGCTATTGGGATAAGAAAGTAGTAAATTGGGGAGGAGGCTGGGGTGGTAAAAGTATGTGTTAATGAAGAACAAAGTGATGGTAGAGTGCACTGAATGTGCTAGGCTACATGATGAGGACAGTTAGAAGTGCTAAAAGCAAACTATGATGGAAAGGGTTGTGTGGAATTCCCAGAGCTGAGACAGGAGGCTACAGGATGTGTGTAGTGCAGATTTATGGAGGGGACAGCAGATAGGAGAAGGGAAAAAAAACTGAGCAGAGGAACAAGGAGGATTGGTGCTATGTGATCATGCAGTCATACAGCTGATCAGACAGAGATTGGTCCGATCGGCTGCTTTCCTGACCACTGGTAGCCAAGTAAACAAAGGGGCAGAACCAGAAGTGGCAAACTACTTGCCGCTCCCAGTTCCCAGGGTTACAGAGAGAGGGAAATTGCGTTAGTTTCTCTCGCTCTGTATAGGGCAGCCATTGCTGCCGGATGCATCACTCTCGACCTCCGTGATGGGACAGGAGAGCCCTTTCTGCCACCCACAGAAGTGATCAAGTGACTAATTAGCCACTCAGATCACTTCTGCCTGAAAAAGAATTGCTGGCTGAAGTGAATGATACCAGGATGATGCCTGTAGTCAGACATAATCACTGAAACCCAAGGACGTACAGGTACATACCTTGGGTGTTTAGTGGTTAAAGATAATTTTGATGCTTTATTTGTATCATTGCCCTGTAATAGTTTGTTCCATTTTACTCTACCAAAACTTTTTTTTTTGGGGATGCCCTTGCTGGGCCCAGGAGCTATTTTTTTTTTTCAAATTTCCCAGCCATGGGGACAGCCTGGGCATTGGGGGAGGGGGGTGAGTGTAGCACCCTCAAGTGTGCTAGAATAAGTTTTGTTAGTGTAGGAAAATTGTCAGGCTTGGCTGGCAGCCAAGCCTGTGTTGTTTTGTTATTCTGGGTCGACAGAGTGACTAAGGGGGGGCTGGATGACTCTCAGGCAGCATTTCTGAGACCTACCCCTACTTCTGGAACTTGCTAGAAACTTCCAGAATAATGGGTGTGGAGGTGAGGAGGAGCTGCCTGAAGTATTCTGAGGGCCCTGACCAATCCCCAACAGGTGGGTTGGCAAGGGACAGGCCCCTTCAAATACTCCAGGTCAGCCCAGCCTGGGCAGTAGAGTTCGGGATGACGCTGGACATGTAGTGTCCAATTCTCTTCTGCTAGGATTTCTTCCTCATATCTTTGATCTTGACAAGATAGTACAAGCAAGATCAACAAAGGGTCTTACCTCTACTACATATAGGGTATTGTCAGGTTCTTACTGAATTGTCCCATGCGCTTTAGGGTTGGTTGGGAAAAAGATACTGGTCCCATCCCGGAGGAGGTCTGGGATAGTATTTTGTGGTCCTCACCCCAGGTGTCTCTTTCTCCATCACATAGACTGACACAGATTTGTATCCTCCATAAAGTCTATAGACTTCCCCAATTTATGTATGCAATCAGATTGAGATCTGAGCCAGTCGGTCCTAGATGTGGTAACACAGGTACGCTAATACATCTTTTGTGGCAGTGCCCGAAATTCCAAAGATATTGGGGCTTTGGTAAATGGTACCCTAAATGGGCTATTGGATATTAAAATTCCAATTGAACCACTTATTTGTCTACTGGGCTACAGTGACATGTCTATTTATATCCCTTCTACGGATAGCACTATAAGGCATGCATTTTTTGTCGCCCATAGACAGATTGCTCTTAAGTGGACCTCTTCCCCACCCACCGACTGTATCTGAGTGGATTCTAGACCTCAGCAGGATTATTCTTTTTGAAAAACATAGTACTTCCTAAGAAATTCCATGAGCAAGTTTGATGCTACCTAGTCAAGGTGGCTTCAATCCATGAATTAGGCACTATTGTTTTTTCCTTGTCTTTTTTTTTTATATATATTCCAAGAGTAAGTGGGGTTGTTGTGGAAGGGTGGTTTGGGTTTTTCTCTTCCTTTTTTTTTCCTTAGTTTTTTCTCTCTCTTTGGGTTGTGTTTGGTTTAATGTGATTTTGTTTAAATAATCTGTTTGTATTGTTTTTATGTTGTTTGCTTAAACAAAGAAAAAAAAGGATCTGATTTAAAAAAAAGAAATAGAGTGTTAGGCTGTTGGTGGCCCTTGAGGGTATCTCCCTAGACTGGGAGGTGTGACCTCAGGCCTAGGCTCAGGTGCGGAAGGGACCCTCTTCAAGACACACAGACTGGAGGCACAAGAGCAGGAGAAGGACAGCAGGAGATCTGGGAGAGAGCTGTCTGGGATGGATGTAGAGTCAGTCTGGGAGGACTGTGGAGAAGTAGCCAGGAGGGCTGGAGAAAGGGACAGCTGCAGCCAGGTGGGCTGGCATTGCCTGAAGAGGTGATGCTAGGATCAGCACCACCTCTGTCTAGCTGTCCTAGTGCCACAGGAGAAGGACAGCTGGGCACTAGGACTTTGCTACACAAGCAAGAGGCCCGTGGTCCCTGAATGTAAAGGGCTTTTGCTTTTAATCTGACTGAGCTTTTTGCCAGATCAACCCAACAGTGTGCCAGCTGGTCCTGGGAGTTGTAGTTCTGTGATCAAGCTGTGTGCAGAAGGCAGAGGAGAAGTGTATAAACGTGCTGTATATAAACGAAAAAAAGTGTGTGTTGACTGCGCTAACCCCTGTATTATATAGAACCAGAATATACACCACTGAAATTTTTTTATATATTCATATACATACACACCAGTGATACTAAATCAATATACCTATGCAGTACACCCGTGTCTATATCTCATGTGTAATTCATGCATCCAATATCACCATTAGTGTTAGGTTTAAATGATACAAAATAAATAAACAAATAAGGAATGTTCAGTGTTTTTGCTGGTATGAATGAACCAGCATTTAGTGAATCCCCCTTCTGGATTCTCTGCTGTATATTAAATTACTCCAATCCTCCTATTTCTTGCATCCGTGATTCTGTGTATTTCATATCCACCAATTCAGTGACGACACCACCACCACCCTAAGGATTGGCCATTCACCAGATATTAATATAGAACCCACCTTTGGTTCATTGATGGGGATAACCACTCCACTCAGGTCTATGCTGCTCCCAGCTTACAGGTTTAAACAATATTCGCCCTCATAAAAAATGAACAATAATTGCGCAGTATGTCTGTGCATTTATTTGTAAGAAAGGTAAAAACCGGTTATGTCACTCACATTTCCAAGTGCCTATGAGTTGGCACTAAACGTATCCAGCAGTTTGAATGAGTTTGGATGGGTGAGGGTATCGCCCTGTCTCTCCTATTCCGAATCCCAAGCCTCATTTACCCAGAAGTGACGTATTGTGTTTCCTAGCAGCCTCAGGTTTTTTACTTTAAGTAGAACCATATTTGACTGCAGCAAACAGCATAAACTTTCACATTGATTTTGTAGTGGTGGGGTTGCTCCACAAAATTTGGTAGTCTAATTATAATTTTTTGTGCCGGCAGACACATTTGATTTGAGAGTACTGTATATAGTTGTATCCCTGAAAAGTTCTGCTGCTTTGATCAAGTGGGCATCTCATAATATCCCTATCCCTATCCAAGTTTATTCCCCTCAATAAAACATTAAAGCAAAGCACTAGACTGTTCTTCTGACTCAAGTGTGCTGTGAAGATCCTGGCTGTGTAGAGTGGGGGATCCCATTTTACTTGCAGCTCCTCAGCAGGTGCGCTACATTCTTTAGTTGTATACATATCACAGATGATGGCCTTGGGTGTCATTTTTAGATAATGGTTCATACATTTACAGTGCTAGCAATCCATTTAGGGATTCCATCATCGCATATTTTTGCTACATAGATGATTTGATCTTCATTGTTAATTGTAATTTACCCACTATTGAGTTTTTGAATAATCTAAACAATAATCCCTTAAAAACGAATGCCGCATACACATGATCGGACTTTCCACCAACAAAACCATGGATTTTTGTTCGAAGTCTGTTGGCTCAAACTTGTCTTGCATACACGCGGTCACACAAATGTTGGCCAACAATTATGAACGTGAGAACACGGTGACGTACAACACGTATGATGAGCATATAAAAAGGAAGTTCAATAGCCAGTGTCCCACCCTTTGGGCTACTTCTGCTAATCTTGTGTTTATCTCATGTTAGTAGAAGTTTAGTGAGAGACGATTCTCGCTTTTCAGCCTTGTGCTTTTCAGTTCATTTCTGCTTTTCAGTTTGTTTGTGGGTTGGTATCTGTTCTTCAGTGCATGTTGTCAGTTCGTTCCTGTCTTTCAGTGCATTCTATTTATAGTTCGCTTCTGTTTTTCCGTGCGTTCTTGTCCGCTCGTTTCTGATTTTCAGCTCGTTCTTCTCAGGTCCTTTCTGATTTTCAGTGCGTTCTGTCAGTTCGTTCTGAGCAGCCAACCGTTTTCTAGCTATGTTGCGGTTACGTTCTCATTGGAGAGCTTGTGCCGTTGTTGGGCTTGGTGTTGGAGTTCTTGCTTTGGCCCAAGTCCAGTCCTTGAACAGGCTGAGGAGGAGTTTATGGACAAAGAATTGGTTACCTAATCGTGACCAATTCTCTCACATGCTTTTGCTGCAGGAGCTCCAGGAGAATAATCCTGACAATTTCAGGAATTATCTCAGGATGACGGACCCCGTTTTTTACCATCTGTTGGCTTTGTATTACCCAGCAGGACACCTGCATGTGGCAAGCCATCACTCCTTAGCAAAGGCTAGTTACCACCTTGTGGTACTTGGCGACAGGGAGATGTCTCCAGGATATTACGTTTAGGACTAGGATCTCCCCCCAGGCTCTGGTAATCATTATTCCAGAGACCTGTTTTGCCATTATTCAGGTCCTGCAGAAGGACTATATTAAGGTAAGTTTTATCCTTTAACATAACATTCTATGTATTTAATGTTAATGTATTGTATTTCTTCCATCATTTCATAATTACCATGATTGTAATATGCTGTGAATGTCCTCTTTGTCCTCATGCATGCTGTAAGCGTTTTTTTTCAAATATGAGTTTTTATTAATGCCCAACGTGGGTGAAGACAATGGATACAACATACATAGAAACATTCAAAAAGGAAGGGGAGTCCACATAACATCTACATATGGAGGGAGAATTAACACAGGGTTCATATATATTTCCAAAGCTTTCTTTTGTTCCAGTAGTATAAACCTCTTAAACTGTCATTGTGGGGCCTATGGCCATTTCCATCAGTACGTCTCGAGTCTGAGGTGGTAAAGTTGGAAAGTCCTGGCTCTTCTGTCATCTTCTCTCCCTTCCCTCCCGACTGCCCTCCACCCCATTCGGGCGGAACTCTAGAGGCAGGGGGAGGCAGGGAACTAGGATCACCAAAGTGTGGAAGACTCCGTAGGGGGATGGGAGGGGGAGAGGGAATCACATGAAGGGTAGAATAGGAGTGGGGGGGGGGGGTATCAGGGAGCCCTGGTTGATTCAGGATGGTCTCTGGACTCATCTCTCCTTGGGGAATTGGCTTCATCAAGAAGTCCTAAGGGTGATAACTTCTGAGGAGAGGATAAACTGGTGCCACAGATCCCATGTCTCCTTGTATTTTCCTGTTGTCTCGCCGTGAGCACCAGGTCTTCCATTTTACTGATGTCTTCTAATTTCTGGATCCAGCTAGCTACCGTTGGCAGGGTTTGACTTTTCCATTGAAGTGGGATACAAGATATTGCAGTGTTTAACAGATGACGTATGACAGATTTTTTGTACCTCTTAATTGATATTGTATTTACATGCAGCAAAAAAAATGCTGGGTCATCTGGAATTTCATATTCTGTAAATTTCTGAATGGTTGTTCTGACCATAGACCAGAAATGGGACAGCTTTGGACAAAACCAGAATATGTGCAACAACGTACCCCTGTCTCCCTGACACCTCCAGCACACCGCTGAGGTGTTTGGGTAATAGGTATGCAGGACACGTGGGGTCAAGTACCACCTTGTCATGAGCTTATAATTGGTTTCTTGTACTTTCGTACAGATGGAGGATTTCAGGGCGAACCTTATTACACACTAGGTCTGGCTCAAAGTGAATGTACAGTTTAGGTCTCTTTCCCACTTACTCAAATATAACGGGTGTGTGCTTTCCGTTGGGGAAATCAGGGGGTTGTACATTATGGACAGTGTCCTCGGGAGTACATCCTCTTTCGAGCAGAGGATCTCAAAGGTGGTGAGGGGTTTGTCAAACCCTTGCGAGTTGGGAATGGAAGTACATTAATTGTACCGCCGTCCAAAACGGCAGTTTGAAGGTGCCTGTCTCACTTCTAAGTGTTTCTAGAGAGAGCCAGGAGTCATTTAGCACAAAGTGTCTTGCTTGTGTACAATTTATGTCCTTAAAGACATTCCTGACCTAGGGGTTCAGTCTTGGTGGAAATTTTGGGTTCCCTATAATGGGGTATAGGGGGGAATTAGGTGTGGATAGCGACTGTGTGAGACATGTTTGTGACCCTATATGGAGTGTCGCCCCCATCAGCGGGTGTTTTTTGACGTCTGCCGGGAAATGTTCATAGCTCCAAACAGCACCCTGCGGTGGTATCTTTTACTGAGCCTGTTCCAAGTGTGTCCACAGTTTCATGTCTTGGTGGCGGCATCAGTCTATGATCCTACCAAGCTGTACAGCTTGGTAGTACTTCTTCACGTCAGGGACCACACGTCCTCCATTCATTTTTGGTAATGAGCGTAGGGTACAGGGCAATCTGTTTCCTATTTGCCCATATAAATTTTTAAAACTGACTGTGTACTTGTTTAAAAAAACATGTTGGGATAAAGATCGGAAGTGCCTGCAACAAGTAGAGGAATTTGGGCAGGATGCACATTTTAATGAGTTTGCGCCTGCTGAACCAGGAATGGAGGCCCTTGTGCCACGACTCCAGTAAGGATCGGGTTTTTATTAGTAAAGGGGGAAAATTTAGATGGAAAGTATGCTTCAGGTTAGCTGGTATGAAGGTGTCCAGATATTTCAGGGCAGTCTCTGTCCATTTAAAATTAAAGTTGGAGCTCAGTGTTTGCATAGCTGTTTTTGGTATGCCTGCTCCCATGGCCTCTGACTTGTTATAGTTAATCTTGAGGTTTTATATATTTCCATATGTGTCAAATTTACGGAGAAGGTTTGGAAGGGATATTGACGGGTTTGTAAGGGAGAAAAGCAGGTCATCCGCATAGGCAGAAACCTTGTATTGTGTGTCTCCCATCGTAAGGCCTTGGATGTCTTGGTTGCGTCTGATTTTACATAGAAATGGCTCTAGTGATAAGGCAAAGATAAGGCAAAGAGGAGGGGTGACAGCGGGCAGCCCTGTCTAGTCCCGTTCGTAATTGGGAAGGGGTCCAACAGTATTCCATTTACTTTAACTTGTGCGGAAGGGGTAGAGTATATTTGAGTAATCCATCTAATCATGGTTTCCCCAATTCCTATATGTCTAAGGACCAAGAACATGTATTCCCAGTTAACCCCATCAAAGGCTTTTTCTGCGTCTGTGTCTATAAAGACTGAGGGCGTTTGGATCTGGTCGACAATGTGTATTAGGTTTAGTACTTTAATTGTACTGGCCCTAGCTTCTCTAGTGGGGATGAAGCCTACTTGATCTAAATGGACCAACGATTGTAAGTGGTAGGCTAATCGAATCGAATAGAATCTTGGTAAATAACTTGAGGTCTGTATTTAGGAGGGAAATCGGCCTGTAGCTGCTGCATACTGTGGGGTCTTTGTCATCTTTAGGTATAACCGTGATGTGTGCCCGTAAAGTATCACTGGAAAAGGTTGTCTCCTAGTTTATTATAAAAGCACACCATGTGCTGGCTAAGGGATGGGAGTAACGTATTATAATACTGTAAGGTAAGGCCGTCTGGCCCTACCTGGTTTAGTAGAGTTTAGTTCAAGTTCTAATTCTTCAGTCGTAATCGGGGGGTCTAATTCGATTATGTTTTCCGGTGTCAGTGTGGGGATTTGGACTGAAGATCAATAGGCCACAATCAGGGCTTGCGTGTTGGAGAGGGTTGGGATATTGTATAGCTTAGTATAATATTCTTTAAAGGTATTGGCAATGTGCTGCTGTAAATTGACCTTTGTGTCGGTTGCTGTCTTAATGTGGGGAATGTATGTCTGCAGTCTAACTTCTTTAACTGCCCTAGCTAAGATGCGCCCGCATTTATTTCCCGACTCGTAAGTTATGAGACATTTCTGTAATGCTGGTTTCACTCTGTAATTGAGGGGCTCATTAATTTGATTGCAGAGGGAGGCAAGTTCAGCCTCTACTAGGGGGTCTGGGGGGCTTTTATGTTGTGTCTCAGTGGTGTGGAGTTTGGCTAGAAGCTTCCCCAGGTGTTCTCCCTTCTCTCTTTTAATACGTGCGCCATGTTTTACAAAGATTCCCCTAATGACCGCTTTGTGTGCCTCACACACCGCCCCTGGGGTACATTCTGCTGTTGTGTTAGTTTGGAAGTAGAATTTCAGTTCTCTATTGACCTCCTCCATGAGTTCAGGATACTGTAGGAGGCTTTCATTTAACCGCCAGAAGCGAGTCCTGGAACAGGGGTTTTCAGAGCGCTTGTACGTCAATGTGATAGGGGCATGGTCGGAAGTCCTTATAGTCTATTCTTGTATATAGTTTATGAGGAGGGGAGTAGAAAGTGTAGTCCCTCTCTCCTGAATGTTGGCGACACCATACATCGACCAATTGCGCTTCATGTAGGTCTTTGGTTATGTGTTTGCAGGCTTTAGTCGATATGGAAGATGTGCCCAAGGACGTATCTACCCTAGGGGCCAGTGGGGTGTTGAAGTCTCCCCCCAGAATGAGTTGGCCTTCCTGAAATTTGGATAATCCATACAGCCTGCGTCTTATAAAGGTGTCCTGACCGGCATTCGGGGCATAGATAGTTGCTAACGTCAATTGCACATCGCCTATAGAACCTTTAATGAAGGTAAACCGTCCTTCCGCGTCTAACCTAGAACCGTGATGGGACCATTGTATTCTATTAGACAGGAGGATGGCGGTACCTCTGGTTTTTGTTTTGTTGGTGGAGTGGTAAGCTAGGGTAAAGAATCTGTCTTTGAGGACTGGCAATCGGTCCTCTTTAAAGTGAGTTTCCTGAATGAAAGCTATAGCCACCCTAGCTTTCTTTAAGTCATTCATTAGCATTCGTCTCTTTTCTGGCATGTTAAGACCTTTCGCATTAATGGAGTATACTTTGAGACCGTCCATTCTCAATCAGGGTTATGGGGATAGCCTGGGGTAGTCTCGGCAGGGGGGACACTGGAAGTATAGGGGACTTTCCAGGAAGAGAGAGAAACGGGGGTGGGGGGGGGGGGTTAAGTGGAGGGAGCTATGGGGTGAAGGGGGCAGTAGAGCAGGCGTGTAAGAGACAGAGACTGTCTTTGGTTTTATAAGGTCAAGTCCCAAAGTAGGGGGAGCGCTCTTGTGCTACACTTGGTACTCTGGTGGGAGGAAGGGAATTAGGGTCAGAGTAACAGGGTACTGGTCGGTTGGGGGGGGGGTGGATGGGGAAGGATTAGCTACTATTGGCAAGCATTATGGGATGTGCTGGCCTATGTGGAAGAGTAGCCGTGCAAGGCCTAAGGGGGGGAACTTCTGACTCTTTCCTCCCAGCCCAAGCCAAAGGATCTAGTCATGCCTGGGCCTCCTTACTTAGTCGCCAAGATTTCCCTGTCCCCCAGCCCCAATTGGGGGGCCTCAGCCAACCGTGCCCACGCGCCCCTGCATTATGCGAGGGGGGGCCCCGTACACACAGATCCCCGCCCCCAGGCATCCCCAGCCCAAAACAACCGCCATGTCATCGGTTGGTATCCACGTCATTCTCTGCTAGGATCCATTTGTGGCCCGCACCCCTCCCGGACAGGTAGTAGCTATAGCTATATAACAACCATGCAATAACTTGAATCAACACTGCATACGGAAAATCTTACATTAAACATTTTTGTATACTCTAGGTTGGTCTATGCAAATATATAATACAGTCACCCAGGTGAAAAAAACGATCCCCAGCTGGACCATCTGCATTAGTGGGCCAAAGCTCTCAGAGCGTGTCACGGGGGGGTATAGGAGGGGCTACAGCCACCCACGAGTATCCTGCCGGGTCATCTCTCAACCCCCCCCACGATAAGGTGTGGGGTCTCTCTCCAGGCGGCCCGCATCCCCCCCGGGGACCCACTCACCGCACAGTTGTCATTCGCACGTTCACCTCAAGTTTGTGCCTCCGGGTGTACAGTTCAAAGTTTTGGAAATTCACGCATTCCAAAGTATCATCACAGCAATGTTCTCTGTTTTCAAGTAGGAAGGTACCACAAGTCTCTTATGGCCAGCCCTGCTGCATTATTGTGTACAGAGTCTGTGTCAATTGCATGGCTGCTCAGATGCCTTCTCCGATCAGGGGTAAAGGAAGGGAGGCATCACTCTCAAGCTTATAGTCTCTTTAGTGCCCGCCAAGAGAGGGGGAGAAGGGGGTCAGCAGCCTTAAAGTTACGGCTATGGGCCATGTGCAGCGGTCGGATCCATGCAGCCTGGAGCCCCCTATATTAGCTGGTCCCGTGCTGCATGGAGGGCCGCAGTGCTAGGGGCTCCTGTAGATGCAGAGTCCGTATAGCCGAGGGGACCCTAGTGGGGTACAAATGGCATTAGGATCCTTATGTCAGTGAGACCAATGCAGCCACGCGGCGCACACAGCCCTGTGGTATCTGAAGCGGTGGGGTACAGGAAGGAATGGAGTGCCTGTGACCACAGAACGCCCAGGGCAGCAGTAAAAAGGGGTAGCACAGTCCCAGTGTAATTTTCCCAAGGGCCAGGCAGGTGATGTCGGGTTGGGTCTGAGAGTGGGAGCGTAAGGAAAACATGAATAACTGAAGTATGGGCATCTTGTGGGTAGGGGGGAGAACAGTTTATAACTCGCGTGACCCTTCCGGTGTAGGTGTCCGTGATCGCTGGCACTGCCTCTGCGGTCTGGGTTGGAGGTGTAGCTGCAAGGGCTGTGGGTTGGGTCAGTTGCCTACATGTGGGAGGAACTGCAGCCAATTCGGGATCCTGATGGGGTCTGCTCCCAGAAATGTGAACAGACCTGACAGGTCTCTTGGAGATCGAAAGGTGAAGGAGCGCTGGTCTCTCCTGAATATTACCGACAGTGGGTATCCCCATTGATAGGTGGCATCCTGCCGGCGGGCTAATTCCAGCACTGGGCGAAGCATGGCCCTTCTTTCCAGAGTAGCACGGGAGACATCTGGTAGAATCTTCACCTTTGCTCTGTTGAAATCAATGCCCCCTGCCTCCCATGCTTTGTGGATGATCAATTCCTTATGGGTGTAGTGGTGGAGGCGACATATGACATCCCTCGGTCTGTTAGGGTCATTAGATCTTGGTCCCAGAGCCCGGTGAATTCTGTCATATTCCAGTTTTTGAGGTAATGGGTTGCCTGGGAGTCTGCGGAAGATGGCTGTGGCGGTGGCAGGGAGATCTTCTGTCCCCATCGCCTCTGGGTGCCGGAGTCCGATTGTAGGGCGGCTGGGACCTCTGAGAATAAGTCAGATTCCATAGATGTGGTCGGCTGGTTTCCCTGAGTCTGGGCTGTACTTGTCCCTCCACACAGCTCTGCCATCTTGTGATCCAATGGGGTGAGCCACTGCTGGGTCAGTAATTGGTCTATAGCACCTCCGGAGTCTCTCTTCTTTTCTGGGTTAGCTTTCCCTTTGGTTCTCCATTTTTTTGAGTACATTCCCCAGATGATGAGTGACACTCAGTGCATAGTAGACTTAGCCCTTGTACACGCGGTCGGAGATTCTGACGGAATGTGTCCTATCGGACCGTTTTGTCGGATATTCCTACTGTGTGTGGTCTCCATCGGACTGTTTCCGTCAGAATATCCGACGGACCAACTTTTCCAACTTGCCGGTAAAATTTTCCGACAAAATGCTCCGATCGAACAAAGTGCCACGCATGCTCAGATCAAATTCCTAGACCAAAGCTATTGGCTACTAGCCTGAACGTAGTTCCGTCGTAACGAAATAACGTCATCATGTTATGTACAATCAGATTTTCTGACAACTTTGTCCGACCGTGTGTATGCAACATCACTTCCGGACCTCTTCCGGAATTAATCCGTCGGAATTACTCCGACGGATTTGGTTGTCGGAATCTCCGACCGTGTGTACAAGGGCTTAGAAGGCCGTGAGAAGGTCGGGAGCTTGAAACGAAAGCGTCTTTACTCCATGCCCAGGCAATGCCCCCCTGCTGTAAGCTTTTAATGTTCCTTTTTTGACCTTCATGCATATTTGCCTTAACTAACCTCCCCAGCATGCTATCCTGGGCCCATACACACCTAGCCTAGTCACTTAACAATGTATTTTGTCAGCTCCATAGTAGTGCTTTACCCTAAACACCCCCTAAAATGTGTACAAATGTTGTTATTGTCCTTAAATTCAGGCATAGTGCATGAGGCGTTTTTCTTTTTGGGGCCAAAACTCATTTTGAAGCCTCTCTCACCCCAACTGCTAAGTCAACCGATACCAATCCTTTATCTGCTGACTTTGCCAGACTAATGCACACTATACCTACCTCTTTTGTGTTCATATTTATCGATTAATTCACCAAAGCATGTAGTGCAAGGGCCTGCCTGAATACTTTCAAATGCTACTGTTTAAAGTTTTGTTCTCCTATTATCTTGTTAGGTAATTGCATAATGTAAAAATGTGCTTCAATTTGGACAGCGTGTATACATATTTTTGGATTATGACACTTCTTACCTGTCCAGTGGGCTGCCAATAATGTAAGTAAGGAGGGGCTGGCCAAAGTAACACACATTATTTATGCATTCAGCTCTCAATGAAGTAGAGACAGTTACCTGTCCAAAACATCTCCCACCCACCCTAAAATTTTTACAATGGGCCATCAGAGGGGTTGAGGAATCTGATAAGTGGACCTTACACTTTTGACTTTAAATACATGTTATACTTATGTTGGCCAAGAATGTTTAAGTGTGTCTAATCTGCTTGCAATGTTATGTGCAAAAGTATTTTTTTTTTCTTGTTTGATTCCACAGTTTCCTTCCAACCCACAGGAATGGCAGACTGTGGCCTCCCAGCAGTGGGGCTTTTCCATCTGCCATGGTGCGATAGATGGGAAACATGTCTGCATTGTCCCACCCTCCAACTCGGGGTCATACTACACACAACTACAAGGGGTATAGTAGTATTGTGTTGTTGGCAGTGGTGTTGGCGACTTACGAGTTTCTCTGTGTGGACATGGGGAAGAATAGCTGTATGAATTCTACAGATGGTTCTAGAATGGCAGCTCGGGCTTGCCACCTCAGCAGACAATGTGGCAGCCTCCCATTTCTGTTTGTGGCAGATGAGACATTTGTGTTGGGGGACCATCTGATGCGGCCCTTCCAAATGAGGACCCTCACCCCGGAGCAGAGGGTTTTTAACTACCAGCTATTCAATAAATATGGCCGAATACAAAATGAACCATATTATTCTGTGCTGCTGCATTTTACATAACTTTATCAGAAAAAATGCAGCCAACTATCTGGCCTCAGTTGCGACTGAAGCCGGCTCACCGGAAGAAATGACGGTTCTTGAAGCTGGCCATCCTGGCTTGTACCCCCCAAATCGCCAGTGAAGTACGGCAAAGATATCTTGAGTATTCTGTGGGTAGAGGGGCAATTGATATGCCAGAAAATCTTTAAAATGTTTATAATAAATTTTTAGGGAAAAACTAAACTCATATTTCATTTGATTTACTGCTTGTGTTTCTTATCTGTCTCCTAGGTTCTCCAATGGCCTTTTATTTTTGTCCATTTTCATCAGTAGCGCAAATGTAACTTATTTGATACATGAGGTGACAATCGCCTCTTCAGCTATTATGTTGTGCTGTGAGTCTGCTACACACATACAATGTTTTTGTTGTTAATGCATTAATGATAAAAAAATAATCATCCTTTTCAACTCCAGGAATTAATTGCTTGGAGTCCCTAAAATTGCCTAATTGGGGCAAATTTTAGAGCGCAGTGGGGGTTATTTACTAAAGGCAAATTCATTTTTCACTACAAGTGCACTGACAGTGCACTTGTAGTGTAAAGTGGATTTGCCTATAGTAAATACCCCCCATTTCCCGTGTAACTACAACTTGCTCAAAAATGGTATTGAGCATTTAAAGAAGAAGCCACACATTGTTGAGTATACAAAATTTTACTCCAAGCACATTCACATGTGTGTTATAAAAGGGTTCTTAAACAAACCAACATCTTTGGTGTATAACATGTATGTTTGACAGTAGATGTAGCCTTTTTGTGGCTAAATAGGCATGTTTAAAAACATAATATCCACATCCCCAATTCAGGAACTTACAAAGTTCAACTTTGAAAAAGTGAAGACCATATGAGACATTAGTATGTCAAAACTGTGTTGATTTTGCCTTCATCAGATGGAGTGATCTCACCCCTGTAAAAGCCACATTTTGAAGATGCACACAAATTTGGACTCAAAATGTTGATTTCCATCATGATCCCATGCCTAAAATGTGTGTCTTTTCCCTACATCTTTTTTGATAAAGGCACAAAACACACAGTGGGGGTTATTTACAAAAGGCAAATTCACTTTGCACTGCAAGTGCACTTGAAAGTGCAGTCGCTCTAAGTCTAAGGGGTAGATCTGAAATTAGTGATTTTATCATCCAAACATGTGCAAGCTAAAATGCTGTTTTTTATTTTCCTTGCCTGTCCCTCTCTGGTCTACAGCGACTTTACTTCCAAGTGCACTTGCAGTGCAAAGTGGATTTTCCTTTAGTAAATAACCCCCAGTATCTCAACATGTGCTATCTGCCATCATGGGATATCAATGTACGTGTTTTGTGGGTGCAACCCCTTCCTCGCAACTAAAGTAGGTGAGCGGAAGGGGTTGCACCCCTGAAACACATCCATTGATCCCCCATGATGTGAGCTAGCACATGTTGACACACTGGGCCTTATTTCAGAAAGGACAATCTACTTTGCCCTGGCATTGCACTTGTAGTGCAAAGTGGTTTTACTTTTTTGAAATAAGCCACAGTGTGTCAACATGTGCTAGAGCCCATCATGGGGGATCAATGAACATTTTTTCGGGGGTGCAACCTCTTTCTCTCACCTACTTTAGTTGCAAGGAAGGAGTTGCACCCACAAAACATTGATATCCCATGATGGCAGATAGCACATTTTGACACACTGGGGGTTATTTACTAAAGGAAAATCCACTTTGTACTGTGTGCATCTTCTAAATTTTGGCTTTGCAATTACTTTAAATTTTTTATAAAAACATAAACAATAACGAAAAACATTTACATTTTTTGTTGTTTTTAGATTTTGGCTAAAACATCAATGATGTTGATCAGTCTTTTTTCAACATCATTGATGTTTTTCTTGACCTTCTCTAAATCCCGATTGCACACCATTATTTTGCTGATGAGGACTTGGGCACTTGCACTGTTGAAATGAGTTTCTTCTTCCACAACATCCACATCACTTAAAAATAAAAAAACGCACCATGTATTATAAATATGCAGGTATCCATCTATTACCTGAAGCTGTGATCTCAGACACTGATCTGTTGTGGTCACCATTTGGGCCACTTCCTGAACCTCAGAATCCACATCCTCAGGTTGTGTGCTGAGTTGTTCCCCTTCTTCAGGAGTTTCCTTGTGTTCTCATATGTCTTGATTTCTCCCCTATGTGAATACAAAAAGGTATACTTGGCAGACAGATATTTGAGGTAAGAAATGGTAATATGAAACATTGCTTGGAAGTGTCATCAAATTGTCTGTTTTGGCAGAGTTCCAAGATGAAGACACGATTTTTTTCCCTTTCAAAAGCTGAAATACTTACATGGAGAGACCCCTAGTATCCACTGGAGCACCTGCGTGGGACATCATGAAAAGGTTGAGTGTCCTCTCCTTACAGTGAATCAAGTTTGCATTTCATTATAGTTACAAACACATCTAGAAAACAATGTAATAAACTTATTTTTATACAAATAGGCATGAAAAAATGCACCTGCATCTGCCAAAAATGTTGTATTAGTGGTCGAACGAACGATGTTTACTATTAACAATTACTGTGCCTACAAACCTCAAACTTGGAATTTTAAAAAGTACAACAGTAAACAAAAGCAGATGGAGCAGCACTAAAGTAATAATAATAATAGGAACACACAACAAATACTTACTTTTTAGAAGCACTTTCTTTATCCTTCTATACTGATCTTGCTCCCTCAATTTCAGGTCTGACCAGCTTTTCCTCAATTGCTCCTTGGATCGTCATACCCCAAAACTCCTGTGCAGATTCTCATAACTTTAGTCATTATCTTGACCTCTCTCACATTAGGGTTGCTGTTCGGTCCATACATCCCATCATAGTCTGCCTCCGCAAGATATCCACTATCTCTCCAAATGACATATTTGAGGCCTTATATCTCGTCCTGAATCTGAAACTGCCTTGCTCCAGGCTTTCTTCATTGTTGCTGCTCTCTGCTGTGTCTCCGCCATGTTCTCTCCCACTGCCCTAAAAGAGAAGAGGTGGGGAATACACTAGAAAGAAGGACAGGGACGAAGTTTCACGCATGCACAGTGTATGCAAAGCATAACACGCGGGAGTCGTACGTACGATCTGTGAGTGAAGGACAGAGGATCGTAAGCGCTGATCGTGCAAACGAAGGTACAATTTTAACTTGGGCCTTCAGTGGTTAGTGGCCTATACTGCTTATAGATTGAGGCCTATATTGAGACAAGATTAGGAGAGTTTAGCCTGACATTAGGGTTTGTCTTGTGTTGTGTCTTGCAGATAAAATGGTGGATAAATTTACTGACCCAGACATCCAGCCAAATGAAGAACCTGGAGGAGTCAGCGACTGCTTTAATTTGCCAGGCTACTGCGGTACTTACAACGACCCCTGGTGGCCCCAGGTCGCTTGGCTGTGTGACAGCGAGTTAACTGGAACGCATGGATGAGGGCCAACCAATCATTCTACAGGCCCTAAACAAGGGGATGAGAGGCCAACTCACAAATAAAAGCCACCTGTGTGAGTTGGACAATACTACTCCTCCACCACCTCCAGCAACACCACAGCCACCCAACACACCAGAGCAGCATGGAAGGAAGTGTTGAGAATGATGGCCTGGGTTTGGTGTGGTCTCACAAAAGATGCAAGCCATTGTAAGACCACAGCCTCAGAACATAAATGTCATCTGCTGCTGCTGCTGCTCCCGATCTCTTGGAGTCCTGGACCCTACTGTGCTCCCTATTAAATGGACTCCTCAGGTTACCAATTTTGACAGTCAAATTATTGATGTCTACCCTGGGGTACAAAGGCTTCACCAATTCCAACTGTTTCTCCAGCGTTGCCTTCCTCTTTATTTTGTTATGACCCCTATTAAATGTATAATTTTGGTTTTTACTCGGCTATGTGTTTTACTTCAAAAATAACATTTTGTTTGTGAGTAGGCAGGTACATTTCAAAAATACAATGTCAAATTAACAAGGGACACCAACACAGTTGTATCTCTTTGAGGTTAAAAAATACAAGATAATAATGGAGTTGTGGTACCTTGACACAAAAAACTACAACAAATATTATTGAGATCACTAGAAAAAAAAAAAGATTATTCAGGAGTTCAATAAAAAATAATCAAAAAATCCATTTGTCAGAACTGTGTGAATATCAGCAGCAAAGCAGCTTCATTATTCTAGCATTATAAAGAAAAAGAGAATGCGCTGCCATGTGACGAATGTGCCATCTCCATTACAAACACTAGTTTTACAAGACCGAGTGCTTCAGTCTCATACTTGATTCTGAGCATGCGTGAACTCTTGTAGACGGACTTGTGTACACACGATCTGACTTTCCGACAACAACGTTTTGTTGGCGCAAAATTTGAGAACCTGCTAGCAAAAATTTGTTGGCGGAAAGTCCGAGAGCAAATGTTCGATGGAGCATACACACAGTCGGACTTTCCAACAACAAGCTCACATCCAACATTTCCCGTTGCAAATGCCGACCGTGTGTTACGCAGCAAAAGGTTTAATATCATACTGAAATTGATTATCTTGCCCTCACAAAACCTACTTCAAAGAACACACTTTTACATGCATTTAGTTGTCAACCCACACATACCAGTAAAGCCACAGGATCAGTTCATCAGGATCAGACGCAATTGTTCTGATCTTATTGATTTTGACAGGGAGGCCACCATACTAAAAACTTTTTTTTTTATTACCAATAATATGAAAATCTTTAGAAATTAACCTGATTTATTTCAACCTTAATATGTTTGAATACTGGAGTTTACAACATGTACTGCTTAGATGAATAAATATAAAAGTCGGCAACTTGCTGGCACAAAATACAATAAAAATAAATGTATTATTGTTATTGCCATAGCTTTGTCTTTAGTACCAGAAAATATTCCTTCACTTTGGCAGTCATTACATATAGTATGCCTCAGCAGAATTAAGTCACAATTTTGCTAATGAATTACTTCTGTTATTGCTGCTAATAATTAATGCAATCCTTTTTATCTTGTGTTTTCTAGGTCAGTGGGGGTTACCTTCAATCACCATTGCTGGTGTTCTAGGCATGTTTAGTGCTACACTGGCTGGAATCATTGAATCTATGGGGGACTACTATGCCTGCGCTAGATTATCGGGAGCTCGTCCTCCACCTGTTCATGCAATCAACAGGTATAATCTGAGTTTATGTGTACATCAAAAGTCATCCAAGCTTCATCAGTTCATGAGCCAAATTCAAATATGAAAAAATAGCAGCAAATCAAGATGAGCCACACAAAATGGAAAAAACAAAAAACAGGCTTTTGGATTTATAATCCTGGGATTTTTTTGTAGAACACGGGGTCAGGAGGAATTCTGAGACATTTGAGTTGTAATGCCATCCCTTGCACTGACGGGGCATTGAGAAATGCCGTGCAAGCAGCATTTTTGGAGCATCTTTGGGGCGCTGAAAAAAGCACTTCAAAAATGCCCCTCTCCATTGAAATGAATGGAAAGCACTTTAAAAGTGACTTAAAAGCTCCTGAAAACCACCCTGAAGATGTGGGAAGGTCACATAACCGCAATGAAGTGTAGGATACTGGGATATCAGGAAATATCCTGGATAGAAGCAGAGATAAGTTGGAGGCTAAAAGAGAGCAGTGAGGAAAAGATGATCGGCACTCCGGTGATTGCTCTTAAAAAATGTAGTATTTATTAACAAGCCACAGTGACTAAACGCAAATAAGAAAGGTTAATGCGTTTCAGCCTTTAAGGCCTTAGTCATAACCACATTACAGACATGAAACTTTGAAATAAATAGTGGCTCTAGGATCACAGGCTCCACCCATTAATTGTCTTAATGGACTGCAGGCAATTACCCCCAAAAAAGTAGGAATCTGCTACACTACATATAGGGTGATCCATATGTATGCCACTATTTCTCACACACCTTATAGTGATAATAAGTACATGTATGCACACACTCATGCATGCACTCATGCACATATACATAATTAAAACACACCAAAAAACATTAGATACAAACAATTAAAAGGATAATATAGGTATGTGAAAAAAGACACCAGAGGAGGAAAAAAGAGAAAGAGCAAGAAGGCTCTGGGTGAGGCATTCTTAATATAGGTGAAAGTCCAGATCCCACCTCAGGTTTAACCCCTGAGGCAATCTAGTTTTTCATCTAAAGATCCATCATGCTTCTCTCCCCAGTAGCCCTCTCTCCCCATCACCCCCTTTGGGTGAGTGAGACAACTGTTCTATTCCTCTAAGACGGAAAGAGGAGAGATCGCCCTGGTGATATTTTCTAAGGGACGTGTTGCAATTGAAATATTTCTAACATTTGGATTATTAATGTCACAATAATGTTCTCCTATACGGGTTCTCAAAGGATGTGTGGTACAGCCTACATATTGGAGGCTGCATGAAATACAGGTGATCAAGTAAATTACATAATTTGTGCCACAGTTGATGTATTGCTGTATAATAAACTCTTCATCTGTAGCTGTGGCAACAAATGTTTTACCTAGATCACACAGGTTACGGTGCCTACAGGTCTTTACATTACAAGGGTAACTGCCGGGATAGGAGAGCCAGATGGGTTGGCATTGTTTGGATTAAAATAGACTGGGTGATAGTGCAGTCCCCAAAGTGGGCGCACATCAGCTAGAAAAAAGGCAACCTGCTTGCAGAATCTCATTTAAGTCTTTATCTGTATACAATATTGGCAGATTCTTTTTTACTATTCTGACTATTTGATTATATTCTTGGGAAAATGTGGTTATAAATGTAATGGGTTTACCCGTTTTTCTATTTCTAGAGTTGTGAGGTTGATGAGCAGGGATGAGCTCGGTGTTCGACTCAAACGCATGTTCGACTCAAACATCGGCCGTTCGTCTGTTCAGCGAATTCAGAACTTTGTGGACTGTTCGCACCAAATTCGTGTGGTACGAACGGCCCACGATGCACTACGCCATAGCAGTGCATTGCTGGCTCATGATTGTCCAAGCACGCACTGTGACCCCGCATGCTTGGCCAATCACAGCGCCGGCAGAGAGGAGAGCCATAATTGGCCACAGGCAGGATGCCTGTGGCCAATTATAGCTCAGGGGGTTTAGTACACACCCCACACTATATAAGGCCGCCAGCGCGGTGGCCTTGTGTAGTGTGTTCCGGCGTGCAGAGAAAGAGCAAGATAGGCAGGGACAGTGTTCTTTTCTCAGGCATCTGCAGCAATTAAAGTGGGTGTTGTGTGCCTCCAGCACAGTATACACCTGTATCTACCCTTTTTGTTGGTGTTCTCTAATACAGGCATCTGCAGGACTTAGTGGGTGTTGTGTGCCTCCAGCACAGTATACACCTAAAGATACCCCTTATTGCTGGTGTTGTCTGTTGCATATCTTGCATATTAGCCTTTAAAATTAGCACTTTTTATTTCGAACGTTCGAGTCCCATAGACTTCAATGGGGTTCTAAAGTTCACACAAATTTTTGGTCCGTTCGAAGGTTCTGGTGCGAATCGGGGGGTGTTCGGCTCATCCCTATTGATGAGGTTTATTATTATTTTTATTTTGATGCTCTCTTGGTTTTAGGCTTATCTGACAGTAATTCCTCTCTGTCTATTATCAGAACCCTTTCTAGTCCTTGGTAAATAATAGATTTGTTATAACCTCGATCCAATAAGCGCTGATGAATGATCTTACATTCTAGTTCAAAGGTTGAATTTGTTGAACAGTTACGTTTAGCTCAAATGAACTCCCCATAAGGGATGGCATTGATGGTGTGGGATGGATGACAACTGGCTGCAAAAAGTGTAGTGTTACCAGAGTATGGTGTCCTATAGGTGCATGTTGAAACATCACCTGTAGTTGGATCGCCCTTTAGGGTGATGTCTAGAAAGTTGATACTGGAAACATCATGCTCAATTGAAAAATGTAGATTTAACTGATTATCATTCAGAAATTTCCAAAATTCGTGCAATACCATAATGTCACCATCCCACACCATCACAAGGTCATCGATATAGCGACCATACCAAACAATCTGCCTAGTAAAACTGTTGCTGGGAGAGAACAAAACTTGTTCCTCCCACCAACCCATGTAGAGATCTGCCATGGACGGTGAGAATCTAGCACACATTGATGCCCCACAGTGCTGGACATAATATACGCCATCAAATAAAAAATAATTATGCTTTAATTGAAGCTTAACGCTTAACAGAATGAACTCCTGTAGCTCCTGAGAGTAGGAACTATAGCTTTGAAGATGATATTGGATGGCCCGAAATCCAGCGCTGTGGGGGAAAAGAGAGCAGCCACTACAGGCCAGACCTGAAGAAGTGGTCAGACCAACAAGAGCCTGTGAACCAGAGGAGTTCATATATACAATGAGAAGTCCCAAATCCCTAACCCTAATCCCACTCCCACTTGTCCCAAATCCCCAACCCTAACCCTAATCCCACTACACATAAATCTCAAATACCCAACCCTACCCCTAATCCCATTTATTATAGTCCCAAATCCCCAACACTAACCCTAATGCAACTCCCACTACTCCCAAATCCCTAACCCTAATCCCACTCCCACCAGCCCCAAATCCTTAACCTAATCTTGCTCCCACAAGTCCCAAATCCCTAACAATAATCCTAATCTCACTGCCACTAGTCCCTAATCACCAGACGGACCCTTATCCCACTCCCAATAGTCCCAGATCCCCTAACTCTAATCCCACTGCCACTAGTCACAAATCCTCTAACCTTAACCCTAATCCTGCTCCCACTAGTCCCACTCAAACTAATACCAAATCCCTAACCCTGCTCCCACTAGTCCCAAATCCCTAGCCATAATCCCACTCCCACTAGTCCCAAATCCTGCTACTACTAGTCTCAAATCCCCAACCCTAATTCTAATTCATCTCCTGCTAGTCCCAAATCCCTAACTCTAACCCTAATCCTACTCCCAATAGTCCCAAATCCCTAACCTCAATCCCACTTCCACTAGTCCCAAATTACTAACCTTAATCCCACTTCCACTAGTGCCAAATCCCTAACCCTAATCCCACTTCCACTAGTGCCAAATCCCCAACCCTAACCGTAGTCCCAAATCCCTAACTCTAATCCCGCTCCCACTCATCCCAAATCCCCTAACATTAACCGTAATCCCATGCCTTATAATCCATAATGCTCAACCCTAATCCTGCTCCCAATAGTCCCAAATCCCATACCCAAACATTAATCCCACTCCCACTAGTGCCAAATCCATAACCTTAACCCCGCTCCCACTAGTCCCAAATCCCCAACCCTGTCCCTAATCCCTCTCCCTATTATTCCAAATCCCTAACCCTAACCCTAAAGCCTTCTCCCTCTAGCCCCAAAATCACTAACCCTAATTCCACTCCCATTAGTCCCAAATCCCCACTCCTAACCCCACTCCCACTAGTCCCAAATCCCTAACCCTAACCCTGCTCCCAATAGTCCCAAATACTCAACCTTAACCATAATCCCACTCCCACCAGTCCCATATCCCTGAACTCGAATCCCCTCCCACTAATCCCAAATCCCTACCCCTAATCCCACTTCCATTAGTCCCAAACCCTAATCCCGCACCCACCGTTCTCAAACCCCTAACCCTAATCCCACTCCCAAATTCCCTAACCTTAACCCCACTAGTCCAAAATCCCCAACCCTAGTCCCAAATTCACAAATGTAACCCTAATCCTTCTCCCACTAGTCCCAAATACCTAACCCTTATCCTGCTCCCACTAGTACCAAATCCCAAACCTCAATATCATTACCACTAGTCCCCAACCCTAACCCTAATCCTACACCCTATAGTCCCAAATCACTAACCCTAATTCCACTCCCACTAGACCCAAATCTCCTAGACCTAACCCTAATTCCACTACCCCTAGTACTAAATCCCTAATCCCACTCCCACTAGTCACAAATCCCCATACTTTAACCCTAATCTCACTCCCTATAGT
The DNA here is from genome assembly GCF_037356315.1 of Lithobates pipiens. Classification (NCBI taxonomy): domain Eukaryota; kingdom Metazoa; phylum Chordata; class Amphibia; order Anura; family Ranidae; genus Lithobates; species Lithobates pipiens. The sequence goes on along the minus strand of NW_027507903.1, from coordinate 376,326,394 downwards.
CCCAAATCCCTAACCCTGCTCTCACTAGTCACAAATCCCTAACCCAAATCCCACTACCACTTGTACAAAATCTCATACACTAACTAATTCTTCTCCCTCTAGTCCCAAATCCACAATCCTAAACCTAACTCCACCCATACCCTGTCCCTAATCCCTCTCCCTATAGTCCCAAATCCTCAACCTTAACCCTAAAGCCTGCTTCCACTAGTCCCAAAATCCCAAATCCCTAACACCGCTCCCACTAGTCCCAAATCCCTAACCCTAATCTCACTCTCACTAGACCCAAATCTCCTAGACAAAACCCTAATCCCACTCCCACTAGTCCCAAATCCCTTACCATAATCCCACTAGTTCAAAATGTCCAACTTTAACCCTAATCCCAATCCCTATAGTCCCAAATCCCCAACTCTAACCCAATACCACTCCCACTAGTCCCAAATCCCTAACTCTAATCCCGCTCCCACTCATCCCAAATCCCCTAACATTTACCGTAATCCCATGCCTTATAATCCATAATCCCCAACCCTAAACCCTAATCCCACGTCCACTAGTCCCAAATCCCCAACCCTAACCCTGCTCTTTATAGTCCCAAATCCCATACCCAAGCACTACACACACTCCCACTAGTCCCAAATCCCCAACCCTAACGCTAATCCCACTTCCATTAGTCCCAAATCCCCAGCCCTTACTCTAATCCCAATATCTATAGTTCCAAATCCCTAACCCTAATCCTGCTCCCACTCATCCCAAGTCCCCTAACATTAACTGTAATCCCATGCCCTATAATCCATAATCCCCAACCCTAATCCTGCTCCCAAAAGTCCCAAATCCCTAACCCTGTTCCCACTTGTCCCAAATCCCTAACCCTAAAGCCTGCTCCCAATAGTCCCAAAATCCCTAACCCTAATCCCACTCCCATTAATCCCAAATCCCTAACCATAGTCCCACCCTCACTAATCCCAAATCTCCAATCCCTAACCCTAATCCTGCTCCCACTAATCCCAAATCCCTAACCCTAATCCCACTCCTACTAGTCCCAAATCCCCAACCCTAACCCTAATCCCACTCCCATTAGTCCCAAATCCCCAATCCTAACCCTATTACCAATCCCACCATTCTTAAATCTCTAACTCTAATCCCTCTCCCACTTGTCCTAAATCCCCTAACCCCACTAGTCCCAAATCACCAACCTTAAACCTAATCCCACTCCCACTAGTCCCAAATACCTAACCCTAATCCTGCTCCCACTAGTCTCAAATCCCTAACCTCAACATCACTCCCACTAGACCCCAACTCTAACCCTAATCCCACACCCTATAGTCCCAAATTCTAACCCTAACCCTAATCTCACCCCCACTAGTCCCAAATCTCCTAGACCTAACCCTAATCACACTCCCACTAGTACCAAATACCTAACCCTAATCCCACTAGTCCCAAATCCCCAATGTTAACCCTAATCCCACTCCCTATATTCCCAAATCCCTAACCCTAGCCCTGCTCCCACTAATCCCAAAATCCCTAACCCTTATCACACTCCCATTTGTCCCAAATCCCCTACGCTAACTCTAGCTTGCTCCCAGTAATCCCAAATCCCCAACTCTAACCCTAATCCCACTCCCTATAGTCACAAATCCCCAACCCTAACTCTAATCCCACTAGTCGCTAATCCCTAACATCAACTCTAATTCAGCTCCCACTAGTCTCAAATCCCCAGCCCTAACCCTAATTCCACTACCTATAGTCACAAATTCCCAACCCTAACACTGCTCCCACTAGTCCCAAATCCCCTAACCCTGCTCCCGCTAGTCCCAAATCCCCAGCCCTAACCCTAATTCCACTACCTATAGTCACAAATTCCCAACCCTAACACTGCTCCCACTAGTCCCAAATCCCCTAACCCTGCTCCCGCTAGTCCCAAATCCCAAAACCTAACCCTAAATTTACTCCTACCCCCAAATGTCTAACCCTAACCCTGCTCCCATTAGTCCCAAATCCCTAATTCTAATCCCAGTTCCACTAGTCCCATATCCCTAACCCTATCCCCATTCCCACTTGTCCCAAATCCCCAACCCTAACCCTAAAGCCATCTCCTACTAGTCCCAAATCCCCAACCCTAACCCTGCTCTCACTAGTCCCAAAACCTAACCCTAATCCCACTCCCACTATTCCTAAATCCTCTAACTCTAATCCCTCTCCCAATAGTCCCAAATCCCCTAACTCTAATCCCTCTCCCACTACTCCCAAATCCTCTAACCCTAATCCCCTCCCACTAATCCCAAATCCCCTAACCCCACTAGTCCCAAATCCCCAACCCTAATCCCACTCTGTTTAGTCCCTAATCCCCAACCCTAACCCTAATCCCGCTTCTACTAGTCCTAAATCTTTAACCCTAACCCGACTCCCACTAGTCTCAAATCCCCTTCCCTAATCCCATTCCCCATAGTTCCAAATCCCCAACCCTAAACTCCAACTTGTTCCAAATTCCTAACCCTTTTCCTGCTCCCATGAGTCCCAAATCCCTAACCCTGCTCCCACTAGTCCCAAATCCCTTACCCTAATCCCACTCCCACTGCTCCCCCAGTCCCAAATCCCCAATCCTAGCCCTAATCCCACTCCCTATAGTCCCAAATCCCTAACCCTAACTCTAATCCTGCTCCCACTAGTCCCAAATCCCTAACCCCGCTCCCACTAGTCCCAGATCACTATCCCTAATTCCACTCCCATTAGTCCAAAATCCCCAACCCTAACCCTAATCCCACTCCCACTAGTCCCAAATCCCCAACCCTAACCCCAATCCTGCTCCCACTAGTCCCAAATCCCCAACCCTTGCCCTAATCCCGCTCCCTATAGTCCCAAATCCCTAACCCTAACCGTAGTCCTGCTCCCACTAGTCCCAAATCCTTAAAACCTTTTCCCGCTCCCACTAGTCCCAAATCCCTAACCCCGCTCCCACTAGTCCCAAATCACTATCCCTAATTCCACTCCCATTAGTCCCAAATCCCCAACCCTAACCCTAATGCCACTCCCTATAGTACAAATCCCTAACCCTAATATCACTTGTCCCAAATACCTAACCCTTATTCTGCATGCACAAGTCCCAAATCCCCAACCTAAACCCTAATCCCACTCCCACCAGTCCCACATCCCTAACCCTAATCCCGCTCCCTATAGTCCCAAATCCCCAAGCCTAACCCTAATCCCACTCTCAAATCCATAACCCTAATCCCACTAGTCCCAAATCCCCAACTCTAATCCCACTCCCTATAGTACCAAATCCCCATCCCTAACCCTAATCTCGCTACCACTAGTCCCTAATCCCTAACTTTAATCCCGCTCTCATTAGTCCCAAATCCCCAACTCTAATGCCGCTCCCACTAGTCCCAAATCCTTAACCCCAAGTCTAATCCTGCTCCCACTAGTCCCAATTCCCAACCCTAATCCCAATCCCTTCAATCCTAAATTCACAACCCTAACCCTAGTCCTGCTCTCACTTGTCCCAAATCCCTAACCCCTTTTCCCGCACCCACTAGTTCCAAATCCCTAACCCCGCTCCCATTAGTCCCAAATCACTATCCCTAATCCCACTCCCACTAGTCCCAATTCCCCAACCCTAACCCTAATCCCACTAGTACCAAATACCCAGCCCAAACCCTAATCCCACTCCCACTAGTCCCAAATACCCAACCCTAACCCTTTTCCCACTTCATATAGTCCCTAAACCTAACCCTACTCCTGCTTCCACTAGTGCCAAATCCCCAATCCTAATCCTGCTCCCACATCCCTAACCCTAATCCCTCACCTACTAGTCCCAAATCCCTAACCCTAATCCTATTCTCTATAGTCCCAAATCCACAAACCTAACCCTAATCCCGCTCCCACTAGTCTCAAATCCATAATCTTAACCTTAATCCCATTCCCACTAGTCCCAAACCCCAAACCTAATCCCGCTCCCACTAGTCCCAAATCCCCAACCCTAATCCCACTCCCTATAGTCCCAAATCCCCATCCCTTAACCCTAATCCTGCTACCACTAGTCCAAAATCCCTAACCCTAATACCGCTCCCATTAGTCACAAATCCCCAACCCTAACCCTAATCTTGCTCCCACTAGTCCCAAATCTCTAACCCTAATCCCGCTCCTACTAGTCCCAAATCACAGACCCTAATCCCACTCCCTATAGTCCCAAATCCCCATCCCTTAACCCTAATCCTGCTACCACTAGTCCAAAATCCCTAACCCTAATACCGCTCCCATTAGTCACAAATCCCCAACCCTAACCCTAATCTTGCTCCCACTAGTCCCAAATTCCTAACCTTAACCCTAATCCCACCCCCACTAGTCCTAATTCCCTAATCCCTATCCTATAGTCCTAATACTATAATCCCTAACCAATATTCATCTTGAGTATTGATGTTAAAAATATTATTGTTACTTTGATAAACAACAAACACCACTTATATTTTATTATTTTTCTTTTTTTATGTCAAAATATTTTATTAATTTTCAAATAAGTAGAAAATACAGAGTAACATTAATAAAGATTAATCAGTTACAAGATCTGGCATCCAGTCTAAAACATCACAATGGGGACAGTAATCGGCTATGCACTGTGTATGTGGAGAATGTTGTGACCCCCCAACCCTCAACACCCACAATGCGGTCTAGCTGTGTCGAGGGAAGTGGGTGCACCCCATCCCCCATATTGTAGATAGTGACCCAGAGGCCTCCACTAGCCCTTTAATAAAGATGCAGTTGTCTCATGAGTGCTCTGTCTAGCCGGACCTCTGGCCCTCCCAAAGAGGGCTTGAATATAACCTGATTTTCAAATTGAATTAGAATTGTAGGTTACCAGATGTGATACATGAAGAGAGATCATAGTGTAGAGTACACTATAAGAGTAATTAGAGGAGTAGAATAGGGGAAAAAAGGAAAAAGAAAAGGGTAAAGGAGGAGAAGGGAAGGAGTTGCTAACCATAAAGGAGTTGAGACATGTCTAATCGTGTTTTTTAATTCCCGGTATCAATGTGATTCCCATATATTGGGCCCAAGGTTTCCATACTGCTTCAAATTGTTTGGATGTATCTAGGAGTACACTGGTTAACCTTTCTTGGGGCCATTATCCAAGATATTTTCCTTTTCGTGGCTGTAATTGATACTTTCGGTTGATTCCATGCCTTTGCTATTGATAATTTCACCCCTATCAGGATAAAGCGGATCAGCGTGCAACACAGCTTGGGGATAGTTGGTATGCAACCATTCAGAAGGGCTATGGAAGGGTTTTGGGTCACTGCTGGACATTTTGTGACTTTACGTATAATGATGGATGTTGTTCCAGTATCTGATTTTTGGGCATTCCCACCAGATGTGAATCATGGTCCCCAAGCTGTGGCACCCTCTGAAGCAAAGTAGTGAAGAGGCCGGAAACATGGTAGCTAGCCTGGACGGTACTAGGTACCATCGTGTGAAAAGCTTGATATTCGCTTCTAAGAGCGAGGTGTTGTATAAGCCTTTAAGAGACCTAGAAAACAACTCATGCCAGTCTTCCAGCTCTCGCTCCACCTGAAGGTCCCTTTCCCATGCTTTCATATACAGTAGTTTATCTGCATTATTGGCAAGTGACTTGTAGATTACCGATATCTCCCCCCCCCCCCCTCTGCTCCATGGTTTGTCCACACCATCTTTCGTACTGTGTAAAGTTTGGAGGATTTGGTTTGTTTTTCCGAATTTTCAATGAGGAAGTGGGAGATTTGATTAAATCTGAACCTCTCCAAAGTAGGGAGATCCAGTTTTTCTTCGAAGCGTTTCATCGATAAGGGTCCAACTGCAGAATAAAAATGCCCTATGCGGTACACTCCTTTATCTAGCCTCCACTTAAATGCCGATATGTTCATGCCTGGTTGGAATTGGGGGTTATGGAAGATATGCGCTAGTGGTTGGAGCTCAGAGACCAAGGAGGGAAGCCCCCTCATGGTATCCCATGACTTAAATGAATGCGAGAGAGTGGGGGGGGGAATTGGAGGTCTATTTTTTGGGGGGCACCAAAGTAGGAAGTCTGGGTTGTGGTTCGGGGTAGCATGTCTCTCTATGGAGACCCAGTCTGGCTTCTCCACCTTGAGGTAGGTGACTGACAGTTGGGCCAGCCTTGCTGCTTGGTAATACCAAAATAGGTTTGGGCAGCCTAAGCCTTAAGTTAAATAGAGTCCTTTGTGCTAGTCGGGGACCCTTTTTGTCCCAGATGAACCTAGTAATCTTGCCCTGAAATGATTTGAGGTGATCTCTTTTGATCGCTATTGGTAGTGAGTGGAAAAGGTAGAGCAACCTCTGCAACAGGGTCATCTTCACTGAGTTTACTCTGTCCAGCCAGGACAGTTTGTGATGGGACCAATTAACAAGGTCGGATTCTAATTGATGGAAAGTGAGGGGAAGTTGGCCTGATACAGTTGTTCTATTTTGGGTGTAAGATTTAGTCCTAGATACCTAATGGAGGATTCCCCCCAACCAAACTTAAAGGAGCTTTTCAGGTTTATGATGCAAGTGGGTGGTAAGGATATGTTGAGTGCCTGTGATTTAGTCATGTTGACCTTAAGACCAGATACTGCGGCAAAGGTGTTTAGTTGAGAGTAGGGATGAGCTTTGTGTTCGAGTCGAACATACGTTCGACTCAAACATCGGCTGTTCGCCCGTTCGGCGAATTCTGAACATTATGGGCTGTTCGCGCCAAATTCGTGTGGCGCTCACGGCCCACAATGCACTGCGTCATCGCAGTGCATTGCTGGCTCATGATTGGCCAAGCATGCACTGTGACCATGCTTGGCCAATCACAGCGCCAGCAGCGAGGAGAGCCATGATTGGCCACAGGCAGGATGCCTGTAGCCAATCATACCTCAGGCTGTGTAGTACACCCCCCACACTATATAAGGCTGCCAGCGCGGCGGCCTTGTGTAGTGTGTTGGCGTCTGAAGCAGTTAGTGGGTGTTCTGTGTACCTTCAACACAGTATACACCGATCGTTATAGGCCGATTTTCGATCTTGCTCTTCTGTAGTGGTTGTTGTCTGCGTGCCCTGACCGCAGTATACACCGCTATATTCACCTCACCTATACAGCTAGTGATCTATTTTTTATAATAGAGCTTGCAGTCAGTAGTGTTAGGAGCTTGTGCGTGCTGTCTGCGTGCTCTGTACCCAGTATACACCGCTATATCCACCTACATAGCTCTTCTCTATTTGAGCCATCTGCCATCTGCAGGAGTTATTGGAAGTTGTGTGTGCCTCCAGCACAGCACAGTATACATCTGTATATACCCCTTTATCTCTGGTGTTCTATAATAAAGGCATCTGCAGGAGTTAGTGGGTGTTTTGTGCCTCCAGCACAATATACACCTGTATCTACCCTTTATTGCAGTTCTCTAATAGAGCCATCTGCAGGGCTTAGTGGGTGTTGTGTGCCTCCATTACAGTATACCCCTTTATCTCTGGTGTTCTATAATAAAGGCATCTGCAGGAGTTAGTGGGTGTTGTGTGCCTCCAGCACAATATACACCTGTATCTACCCTTTATTGCTGTTCTCTAATAGAGCCATCTGCAGGGCTTAGTGGGTGTTGTGTGCCTCCAGTACAGTATACCCCTTTATCTCTGGTGTTCTATAATAAAGGCATCTGCAGGAGTTAGTGGGTGTTGTGTGCCTCCAGCACAATATACACCTGTATCTACCCTTTATTGCTGTTCTCTAATAGAGCCATCTGCAGGGCTTAGTGGGTGTTGTGTGCCTCCAGTACAGTATACCCCTTTATCTCTGGTGTTCTATAATAAAGGCATCTGCAGGAGTTAGTGGGTGTTGTGTGCCTCCAGCACAATATACACTACCCAACTGCTGTTTTACCCAACTCCCTTCAGGCCATTACCATGTCTGGAAGGCCAGCAAGGAGAGGCAGACAGGCGCGAGCCGATAAAAGAGGGCAAGCAGGCTCTGTGTCTAGAGACAACAGTGCTGGTCGTGGACGCGGTGCATTGTCATCAGCACGTGGCCATGGGACACGCTTGTCCTTCTTTTCGGCAGGTAGACATGTTGAACCGCAACATGCCAACGACTTGGTAGAGTGGATGACCAAGCCCTCTTCATCCTCCTCATCCTCTCTCACCCAGTCTCAGGGTACTAGCAAAGCAGCTGCCAACGCATCGTCTTCCCTCGTCTCAATGTCATCATCAGTGACTCCTTCCCTAGACCCACCATGTCCTCCTGAGGAGTCTCCTGAACTCTTTGAGCACAGTGTTGGGTACATGCTCCAGGAGGATGCCCAGTGTTTTGTAGGCTCTGATGATGACACTCAGCTGGAGGAAGGCAGTAGCGTGAATGCAGAGAGAGGGGATGCTCAAGAAGGACAGCAATCTGGCAGTCATGTTCCACAAGCTGCAGCATATTGCCAGGTTTGCTATAGCGATGAAGAGGGAGTGGATGATGAGGGCACTGACTCCACGTGGGTGCCTGGTAGGAGAGAGGAGGAGGAGGCACATGTCCAACGAGGCAGGATGGCCTCCGGGGGCCAGCTTAGGGGCAGCACACCGACTGAATCACACCGCAGAGCTCCGCCTGTGCAGGGCGCTGCCTCTGCGCGTTATTCTAAAAGTTCTTTGGTGTGGGCCTTTTTTGAGACGAGTGCATCAGATCGCACCGCTGCTATTTGCAACATGTCTCAAGCGTATCTCGCGTGGCCAAAACATCAGCCGCTAGGGCACCACATGCTTGACCAGACATATGTTGACCTGCCATGCAGCTCGTTGGCAAGCATACCTCAAAGACCCACACCAAAGAACAAATCGGACCTCTCCTTGCTCCTCATCAGCTGGCATCTCCAACCCCACTAGACCTTCAGTCCTCTCTGAAACCTGCTCTGAGAGGAATGAAGGTGTAGAATTATGTGTGTCACAGCCAAGTGCTTCCGGGCACTCTGCTAGCAGTACACCCACGTCCAATTATAGCAGGCAAATGTCCCTGCCCCAGCTGCTGGACCGGCGAAAGAAGTTCACTCCCAGCCATCCACATGCCCAGCGGTTGAATGCTAGCTTGGCCAAATTGCTAGCACTTCAACTGCTGCCTTTTCAGTTGGTAGACTCGGCCCCCTTCCGTGAGTTTGTACAATGTGCGGTTCCTCAGTGGCAGGTCCCCAAACGCCACTTTTTCTCACGGAAGGCGATTCCGGCTCTCTACCAGCATGTGGAAGGCAATGTCCTTGCCTCGCTGGACAGGGCGGTCAGCGGTAAGGTGCATATTACCGCTGACTCATGGTCCAGCAGGCATGGACAGGGACGTTACCTGTCTTTCACGGCCCATTCGGTCACTCTTCTGGCAGCTGGGAAGGATGCAGGACAAGGTGCAGTAGTGTTGGAGGTTGTTGCGCTACCACGCCTCCAAAATGCTACTATTGGTTGTGACACACCTCTCTCCTCCACCCCCTCCTCTTCTTCTTCCTTCATGGCCTCTTCCAGTGCTCTGTCCTCAGAACCAGCGGTGCTCCGTAGGCATTCCAGGGGCTACGCAAGTACGCAGGCAAAACTATGCCATGCCGTGCTTGCGCTGGTTTGTTTGGGGGACAGGAGCCAAACTGGGGCGGATGTTTTGTCAGCTCTGCAGGGGCAGGCCGAGAGGTGGTTGATGCCACGCCAGCTTAAGCCAGGAATGGTGGTTTGCGACAATGGCACCAACCTCCTCTCCGCCCTCCGACAGGGACAACTGACCCATGTGCCCTGTGTAGCTCACGTCCTTAACCTGGTGGTGCAGCGGTTCTTGGGCAGGTACTCGGGCTTACAGGATGTCCTGAAGCAGGCCAGGAAAGTCTGTGTGCATTTCCGCCAATCATTTAATGCCTGTGCTCGGCTGGCTGAGCTCCAAAAGGAGTTGAACCTGCCCAAGAACCGCCTTATATGTGACATGCCCACCAGGTGAAACTCAACGTTGGCCATGCTGCAGCAGCTGCACACGCAGCAGAGGGCCATCAATGAGTACCTGTGCGACTACAGCACCAGGACAGGGTCAGGGGAGCTCGGTTTTTTTCTCACCACGCCAGTGGGGCATGATCAGGGATGCATGCACTGTCCTGTCACCGTTTGAGGAGGCCACAAGGATGGTGAGCAGTGACAGTGCATGCATCAGTGACACTGTACCTCTTGTCCACCTCTTGGAGAATACGCTGCATGGAATAATGGACAGGGCACTTGAGGCAGAACAGAGGCAGGAAGAGGAGGACTTCCTTGCCTCTCAAGGCCCCCTTTATCCAGACAGTGTTCCTGCTGTGCCACCCATCACACAGGAAGAGGATGAGGAGGAGGAAGAGGAGGAGGAGGAGGAGGATGATTGTGTCAGCATGGAGGTGTAGGCTGGCACTCAGCATCAGCAGCAGCAGTCTTGTAGGGATGATTTACAGTCCCAAGAAACACGTGGACTTGTACGTGGCTGGGAGGAGGTAGCTGCGGATCATGTTGTCCTTAGTGACCCAGAGGACTCCGGACCAAATGCCTCAGCTAACCTACGCTGCATGGCCTCCCTGATCCTGCAAAGCCTGCGGAAGGATCCTCGTATTCTTCGGATCAAGGAGAGGGACCATTACTGGCTGGCCACTCTCCTTGATCCACGGTACAAGGGTAAGGTTGCCGACCTTATCTTGCCATCGCAGAGGGAGCAGAGGATGAAACATCTCCGGGAGGCCTTGCAGAAAGGTCTGTGCAATGCGTTCCCAGAGACTGGGAGGTTACAAACTCCTGGTCCTGGACAACGTGTTGCTGAGGCATCGGTCAGAAGGAGCGGTGGAGAAGGTGGCCGTCTGACTGATGCCTTCAGACAATTTTTTAGTCCGCAGCCCCAAGGTATGATCGGTTCCAGCAACCATCGCCAGCGTCTGATTTACATGGTGCAGGAATACCTAGGGGCAAGGTCAGACTTGGACACCTTTCCCACTGAAAATCCTCTGGCTTACTGGATCTTGAGGATGGATCACTGGCCAGAGCTTGCACAGTATGAAATTGAGCTACTGGCCTGTCCTGCATCCAGCGTTCTTTTGGAACGCACCTTCAGTGCTGCTGGTGGCTTTGTTACCAATCACAGGGTGCGCCTGTCCACCGAATCAGTTGATCGACTGACCTTCATCAAGATGAATCAGTCTTGGATCACCCACAGCTACCAAGCACCTGAAGCTGATGTAACCGAATAATTTTTTTTGAAATATCACATCCCTTCAAGACTGCCTATGCTGATGCTGAGTGACTGTCCTGTTATGTTGATTGTCTATCCTCTTCCTCCTCCACTGATATGTTGGAAGAACATTTCTGGTTCTGGGTGATGTTATCAGCCCAATTTTTCTGCCCCTGTTTAACAGGGGCGTTTAATTACAATTTTTGATGTAATGCTTTGCAGCAGGGCTAATTCCTGCAATAAAACAAGAGTATATGGGAGAGGTTGCAGTGTGGTGGCACAAGCACCAGTGCCTAAGGCCCAATTTTTCCGCCCCTGTTTAACAGGGGCGTTTAATTACAATTTTTTATGCAATACTTTGCAGAAGGGCTAATTCCTGCAATAAAACAAGAGTATATGGGAGAGGTTGCAGTGTCGTGGCACCAGCACCAGTGCCTAAGGCCCAATTTTTCTGCCCCTGTTTAACAGGGACATGTAATTACAATTCTTGATATAATATTTCACAGGAGGGCCCGTTCCTGTGCCCACCCAGAGTAACTGTGAGGACTTATAGTGTTGTGGCACCAGCACCACAACCACCAAAGGTCAATTTTTCTACCACTGTTCAACAATGGCATGTAATTACAATTCTTGATATAATCGTTCACAGCAGGGAGCTCCAGTGCCTACCAAGAGTCACTTTGAGGGCTTACAATGTTGTGGCAAAACCAACACCTTGTTCCGCCATTTGTGCAGAGCATATAGGGCAGGCCCCTACTTTCAAACATCCAACTTACAAACATCTCCTACTTGCAAACGGAAGGAGACAACAGCAAGTGAGATGAAAAAAGATGGACGACAAAACAAATTATACAGGGGTGATAACCCTTCCCTATGTTTTCCAAAAAGCTTAAAAATAGTTTTTTTGACTGGAGCTACACTTTAAAAATGTACCAATTGAAAATTACAAACAGATTCAACCTAACACAACAAACCTACACAGTCCCTGTCTTGTTTGCACCGCCTGTATACTGCTGTTCTGAGTATATAGGGCCTGGGGGCCACACGCATTTACTTTTTTTAATATGGGTACTAGGTTCCCCTTAATATGCGTACAAGACCCAAAGGGGCTGGTAATGGGCAGGGAGGGCTACCCATGCCATTTTTCTCAATGATTTTCAACCATATTGCAGGAACCAGATATAACATTAAAACCGCAAGCAGTTTCAAATGATGTTATTTCCGTTTAATGTCATTTTGTGCAGGGACTGTTCTAAACACGGGAAACACGTGGCACTTCACAGGCATACTACAGACACCCCCCAGGCACCATATTTAAAGGAATATTTCACTTATTTTTTTCACTTTAATTGTCATTAAAATCAGTGCTCCCGCCAAAACGGCCATTTTTAAAAACATTTTAGGCATTGACCCAGGTCCCCAAACCCTTTTTAGGACAGTATCTTGCATATTAGCCGTTAAAATTAGCACTTTTAATTTCGAACGTTCGAGTCCCATAGACTTCAATGGGGTTCTAAAGTTTGTACGAATTTGGGGTCCGTTCGAAAGTTCTGGTGCGAACCGAACCGGGGGGGTGTTCGGCTCATCCCTAGTTGAGAGCATAAAGCGGGTAAGGATGAGGCGGGGGACGTTGGGAAAAGTAATAAGTCATCCGCGAATAGGGCGCATTTGTGGGAGCTAGTACCGCACTCCACTCCCCTGATATCTGGGTTTGAGCGAATCGCTTTCGCTAGAGGTTCAATTACCAAGGCAAATATCAGGGGAGAAAGTGGGGATCCCTGTCTAGTTCCTTTAGCAATCGTTATTGGGTCTGCATGATATCCCTGTAGTCTCACTATTGCTTACAGAGAGGAGTAAAGTGCTTTTAATGTTCCTAAGAAGTTTTTTTTGAAGCCCCACCTTTGGAGAACAAGGAATAGGTATGTGAGGGCTTACCTAGGTTGGAGTCCATGGTGCAGAGATGTAGGCTCACCCTTGCAAATAGACACAGCCCACGGTAACAAAGAGATAAGCTACCTGGGCTGTGAATCTGTGCACGGGGGCTTGACAGGAAAATAGCCAAGGGATCGTCGAAGTCAGAATAAACGATATACAAGCCAGAAACCTTTGGCAACAAGAGACAATGAACTGACCAAGCCCTCAGAGTGAGACAGGGTTTTATACCCAGCTAATTAGGTAACCTGCCACAGCTGATCCAAGAGTGACAGCTACAAACAGAATTGACCACAGTACTTTAAGCAAAACTAGGCACGGCTGGAAAGCAGGCTGAATAGAATGGAGGTATGGCTCAGAGGTAAAGAAACAGGAGCAAGAACAAACAGTCATTAGTTCAATACCACCCAGAGCCACTTGGAGCGAGACTACACCAGGCCGTCTAAAAGACACGGTTGGGACGGTGACAAGGTATGGCCAGGAGACCGAATCAAAGGCCTTCTGGAGATCTAAAGATAGGATCATACCTTCCTGTTTGGGTCCCCCTTCCCATCCTGATTGTAAGATGGAGATTAGGTCTACTGCTCTCGGCATCTGGTCCAGGCCCTGTCGCCCCCTGGTATGAAACCCCCCTGATCCTTGTGAATGTATCGATTAATGAACATTGCTAACCTTGGTCAATATTTTTAAATCGTTATTGATAAAAGATATAGGTCTGTAGTTTCCAACAACCCCTGCGTCTTTGTCAGGTTTAGGGATTACAGTTATGAATGCAGAATTGAGGGGGTTCCCTAGTGGCTTCCCTAGTAGCTTCCCATCCTTTTTTGAGTTGAAGAACCTGGTCAGGTGCGGTGTTCAATGCCACCCAGAGCCACTTGGGGCGAGACCACACTAGACCGTCTAAAAGACACAGTAGGGACAGTGACAAGGTATGGCCAGGAGACCGAATCAAAGGCCTTCTGGAGATCTAAATATAGGATCATACCTTCCTGTTTGGGTCCCCCTTCCCATCCTGATTGTAAGATGGAGATTAGGTCTACTGCTCTCGGCACCTGGTCCAGGCCCTGTCGCCCTGGTATAAAACCCACCTGATCTTTGTGAATGTATTGATTAACCCCCCTGACGGTTTTCCCGAGTCTGACTCGGGGTGGATTTTTTATACCATTAGCGGTATCCCCGAGTCAGACTCGGGACTGCATCGCTGGATCCAGGAGGAGGAATACTCACCTTCTCCCTCGGATCCAGCGTCGTCTCCCCGCTGTACGAGCGAGCCGTGTCTCGCTCGATCTATCACATCGGCGATCTCCGTGCCCTGCGAGCGTTGCGACGCACGGGGACGGAGATCGGCGCCAAATTCAAAAAGTGAAACACACAGTATACATACAGTATAATGTAATCTTACAGATTACATTGCTGTATGTAAACATTTCACATCCCCGTTGTCCCTAGTGGTCTGCCCAGTGTCCTGCATGCAGTTTTATATAATAAAAACTGTTCTTTATACCTGGAAACTGGAGATTGCCCATAGCAACCAAAACTGTCACTGTACATCAAAAATGATTTTAGAGCAGCTAGAAAACAGCGATAATAAATTAGAATCACTCGCAGAATTGAGCGATAGCGATTTGTGGAGAGATTCGTCATCAAATACTGAAAAGTAATGACAGTGACAATTCTGCAACTGAGCAAATTTCAGTGTTTTTGATGTGATTACATTATTGAATAATTTTTATTATTGTTATATTATTATTTGGTACAATTATTTATAATTATTTCTTATATTATAATTTATGATTTAATTTTTCAAACTTTATCATACCCGGGATGTCTGCTAGACTCTGGTTTGGACAGATTTAAGAGAGTTATTCCTAAGAATTGCAGGACTACAATATAAAACGCCAAATTTTCATGCAAAATAATGGTACCGCTTTTAGCACCTAAAATCCGAAATAATGGTACCGCCAGGGAGGTTAATGAACATTGCTAACCTTGGTCAATATTTTTAAATCGTTATTGATAAAAGATATAGGTCTGTAGTTTCCAACAACCCCTGTGTCTTTGTCAGGTTTAGGGATTAGTTATGAATGCAGAATTGATGGGGTTCCCTAGTGGCTTCCCTAGTGGCTTCTCATCCTTTTTTGAGTTGAAGAACCTGGTCAGGTGCGGTGTTAGAGTATCTGAGAATGTTTTATAATATGGCACTGAGAAGCTGTCAGGGCCTGGGGCAGAGCCCCCTTTTAGGTGTTTGATTACCTCCCCAACCTCTTCTGTTGTAATGGGTGCCTCAAATTCTGCTATATGGTCTTCTGACAAGGTTGGGAGGGTTATGCTGTTGAGGAATGTTTCTATTTATTTGTGTCAGGTTTGTCTTCAGTTGACTTATATAAGTCAGTGTAATATTCTTGAAAAGATTTTAGAATGCGTTGTGGGTTTAGTGTAAAGGTTCCATCCGCCTGTCTGATATTTGGGAGAGAGTATGATTTATGTTTTGGTGATAGTTTAGTGGCTAGCATTATTCTGTCTTTTTTAAGGTAGAACTTTGCTCCCACCCGCCTAATGTTTGTCTGCTCTTGCTGTCAGGGCAAGGTTTAGGGTCAGTCTCGCTGTGTCCAGAGATGCTACCGGGAGACTCGTTGGGTCTCTTTTGTGTTTTTTGCAAAGATCGTTGTAATCCTGCTCTAGCTTTACTAAGTCTACCTGTCTCTCCTTCTTTAGCTGTGAAGTGATTTGTATTAATTTGCCTCTAATAGTAGCTTTATGTGCCACCCATAGTGTTTCCGCCGAAACCTCAACACTGTCATTAAGCTTGAAATATTCTTGTAACGTCTGTGATATCTCTGTCACTCTGATGGGATCACTGAGAATGGATTTGTTTAGTCTCCAGTTTGGTTTGCTTTGATTATTTGAGTTCCTGCAGAGTGACAGAGACACCATGGAGTGATCGGACCAGGACGCTACTTTTGGTTGGTCTAATAGGTTTTGATTTGAGGGGGCTCGATTAATCTAGGCCTTAATCAAAGGCCATGTTAGAGTCTACCCCCCCCCCCCCCATAATCATGGTTCCCTCAATCAGAGGCTTCAGGACCTGAAACATCCGTTGAAAGAATTGGACCTGTCCTCTGTTGGAGGCATAGTAAGAGACAAAGGAGTATGTATGTTCATCTAGAATGCCCTTGACAAGAACAAACCTTCCCTCTGGGTCTCTCTGCTCCAGTTGCATTGTGAATTTGCAATGCCTGGAGAATAAGATTGCCACCCCCCTGGTTTTGTCCTCAGCATTGGCTAGATAAAATTGTGGAAAGTGGGCGTGAAGGAAGGAGGGAGTGTACCGGCCTGGGAAGTGGGACCACATCTACGTGATGGGATCTGTATGCTTGGAATGCCTTCCTCCTCTTTATGGGTGAGTTCAATCCTTGTGCATTGTGGGATATTATGCAAAGGAGAGGGGACCTTACTTTGCTAGAAGCCATGGAACAGAGAGTTAAAACAGTAAATCAATCCAACGCCACTTACCATGTCCCGAGATAGTGACTGGGAGGTGTTAAGTAGCTGTGCAGGCTGAAAAGTGATATCTTCATCGTTACCGTAGGATACTGTCTCTAGATTGGCAAGAAAGAGGAAAAGGTTAAGAAAAGAAAAAGAAAGAAACAAATATGCTGACATTGTAGAAAAACGGCCCTGAAATGGACAAGAATGGAGGGAGGAGGAAGACTCCCTCCCTGCATTCAAATCTATCATTCTACAAAAGCCCTGTATTGGGGCTAATTTCACATCCCCTGGGCACGGTGAGTCCATATCCGAGAGATGGGAGGGGGCGCTAGGCAACTGCCCCAACCCCTACAACTCTGCCAAAAACTCATTTTTTTTTTTTAAACTGGTAATACATTATACAACAAAGAACAGAACTAGCATGAGCTTTGTGTGGTGTCATAGGCACGTAAACTGCTTGGTGGGCCTCAGAGAGGCTGAACGTCACTGAAAATATGGAAGGGGGAGGATATGTGTACCCATCTTGTAACAGTTTACAGGAATACCTCCAAAAAGAAAAAAAAAGGGGGGGCCAAAACCCTTGGCAAAACTGATTCGTTGGGTGGAGACCATAAGCTGACCATATGGTTAGGTCAGGACTACTGAAGATATAGTCTTGGATGTAAATAGCCTTGGGGGAGGTTGTTCTTAACTTTCTAGGTCTTGTCCCATAGGGGATATGTGGGGCTTATCAGCGTGGGGCGCTTGACAGATCCTTGTTGTGTGTTTCAGGTGTCCATGGAGTAGTCTTGAGTGATGATTCTGAGGTCTAGTAGTAGTCACTCTCCTTCTGAGAAGCTGTAAAATGTGCATTGTTTGCTTCTATATGAAAACTTCAGGGCAAAGGGGAAAGTCCATATATATTTGATTTCCTTTTTAGTGAGGGCCAGTAGAAGGGGTTTAAAAGACCGTCCTTTTTGAATTGTAAATGGGGAAATGTCAGCAAAGATTTGAATGTTGTGATCCTGAAATTTTAGCTGGGATTGCTGTCTTGACTTCCACATTACTTCATCTTTAATGGTATAGAAATGAGGCTTGACTACAATGTCCCTTGGTGATCCATCTTCTCTAGGTGGGCCCAGGGATCTGCGAGCCCTGTCCAATTCCAGCTTGTGTTCTGGGACTGAGGGGATGAGGATCTTTAATACTTCCTGAACTGTAGCAGGGATGTCTGATGTCCCCCTACCCTAAAATTCTCTCTTCTCGAATGATTTTCGAGATCGTCGATTCTCGCTTGTGCTGTGTAGAGTTGTTCTTGCAGAAAGTGAATGTGGTCAGTGTTTTGATTGGCCCTCGAGATTATGTCCAGTTTATGTTCGATCGATTCAAAGTTTTGAAAGTCAGATCGAATATCTCCTGTAATTTTAGCAGCATTCTGTTTTAGTCCTCTTTCCAGTAGTTCAGAGAACTTGCTGAATATTTCAGCTACTGATAGAGACGTGTCTTGAGCATGGCCCCCGGAGGATGTGTAATGCCGCGTACACATGTAGAAGACTATCCGGCGGACTTAGTCTGGCGGACTTTCCGCCGGATTGTCCGCCGGACTTTCCGAACGAGCTACTTGCCCACACACGGCACTTTTTCAGTGGACTAATACGGCGTACTAAATCTGCCGGATTATCCGCCATACTTTTGAAATGAACAGACTCGCCCACACACGCGGAGGAAAGTCCACTCATTTTGAGCGCGTCTCCAGGTAGCCAGGGCCAGCGAAGGAGGCATCGCTGGCCCCGTCACCTGGTATGGACTTAAAGGGGAACCCCTATGCCGAAAAATCGGCGTGGGGTCCCCCCCCAGGTGCATATCAGACCCTTATCCGAGCACGCTACCCGGCCGGCCAGGAAAGGGGGTGGGTAGCGAGCTCCCCCCCCTCCTGAGCCGTACCAGGCTGCGTGCCCTCAACATGGGGGGGACATGTTGATGAGGACAAGGGCCTCTTTCTGACAACCCTGGCCATTGGTTGTCGGGGTCTGCGGGCGGGGGGCTTATCGGAATCCGGGAGCCCCCTTTAATAAGGGAGCCCCCGGACACCGGCCCCCCACCCTATGTGAATGAGTATGGGGTACAATGAAAAAAGTAAAAAAAAAAACACAACACACAAGGGTTAAAATAGTTTATTGCACAGCTCCGGGGGTCTTCTTCCAGCTTCGGGGGTCTTCTCGCTGGACTCCTCCGCTATCTTCGTCTCTTTTGCTAGCTCTTTCACTAGCGGAGAAGCCCGGCTTTCTTCTTCGCCGCCGCCCTCTTCTTCCGACTTCGGAGGTCTTGTCCCCCTCTTCGGGGGTCTTGTCCACCCTCTTTGGTTCTTCTTGCTGGGCCACCTCTCCTTCTTCTACCTCTTTTACAAGCGGTGGCCCGGTCTTCTGTCGCCGCTGTCGCCGTCTTCTGTTCTTCTGTTCTTCTGTTCTTCTCTTCTCTTCTTCTCTTCAGATGTTGCCTCGTCGATGTCTCTGCTCACAATGACAGGGACGTGGCGCGTGGCGACTTATATAGGGACATTACCGGATGATGTCTCCACCCATTATGTCACAGTCCCAGAGGATGCTGGGACTGTGACATCATCATGGGCGGGGACATCATCCGGTGATGTCCCTATATAAGTCGCTGCGCGCCGCTTCCCTGTCATTGTGAGCAGAGACAGCGACGAGGCAACATCTGAAGAGAAGAAGAGAAGAACGGAAGACGGCGACAGAAGACTGGGCCACCGCTTGTAAAAGAGCTAGAAGAAGGTGCGGTGGCCCAGGAAGAAGAACCGAAGAGGGAGACAAGACCCCCCAAAGTCGGAAGAAGAGGGCGGCGGTGAAGAAGAAAGCTGGGCTCCTCCGCTAGTGAAAGGGCTAGCAAAAGAGCAGAAGATAGCGGAGGAGTCCGGCAAGAAGACCCCCGGAGCTTTGCAATAAACTATTTTAACCCTTGTGTGTTGTGTTTTTTTTTTTACTTTTTTTTATGGGTGAATGGGTAGGGGTATATTGTACCCCATACTCATTCACATAGAGTGGGGGGCCGGTATCCAGGAGCCCCCTTATTAAAGGGTGCTCCCAAATTCCGATAAGCCCCCACCCGTAGACCCCGACAACCAACGGCTAGGGTTGTTGGGAAGAGGCCCTTGTCCTCATCAACATGGGGACAAGGTGCTTTGGGGTGGGGGGGCGCGCGGCTCGTCCCCACCCCCTTTCCTGGCCGGCAGGGTAGCGTGCTCGGATAAGGGCCTGATATGGACCTGGGGGGGACCCCATGCCGATTTTTCGGCGTAGGGATTCCCCTTTAAGTCCATACCAGGTGACGGGGCCAGCGACGCCTCCTTCGCTGGCCCCAGCTACCTGGAGACGCGCTCAAAATGAGCAGACTTTTCTCCGGGCGGGAAAAGTCCGTTCATTTCAAAAGTATGGCGGACAGATTGGAGTGCAAAAATACTTTCTTAGTCCGCTGGACTTTTGGGTAGAAAAAAACTTGAGTCCGCCGGACTTTTCCACCGGATTGTTTGATCGTGTGTACGAGACATTAGTGTCTGGCTGAGCTGGAGTTAAAGCTATGGTTTGAGAGGGGTGCCTCAGCGGGACTTTAGAGGGAAAGGACAAATACTTAGTAAGCAATATATTACTTTAAAACAAAGGTTTTTATTTTACTTTGTGTAAAAAAAAATAAAAAATAGTAGTATGGGCAAACGACAGCCCATCTAGTAAAGGGGTATGTTTGAGTGTATAGATACAGAGACAAAACAGGATGCAGTAAACAATGAACATAAACAGAAAAATACAGGTAATATATTCCGACGCGTTTTGAGTATTTCAAACTCTTCCTCAGGGAAATGGATTGGCATAAATACAGTACATATCCTGTATTAGAAGCTCGGTTCATCACAAATGCATCCATTTATACAATTACATAAAAACAGTGATAAAACCCAGGGAAACAGGATAAGCGCTGCCTTGTATATCCTCACACCTGACGAGGGACCCAGGAGGTGGAGCCTGATCCTTGAAAAAGCTCCCACCCTGGATGGAAATGCCCCGAACCTCAGGGATAAGGGTTCACCCAACAAAGGGTGTCAGTGGGAGTCCCTCTCAAGACCTGCAGGGGGTAATCTAAAATCTCGACAGCTGAGATTTCAGGCCACACTGACGTACTACATGTTCCAGCCTAGATCTACTGGAGACTTGAATCACTAGACGTGCTTTAATTGAGGGTTTGCTTGCTACCCATCGTCATCACCCTCAGCCTACCTAACATCTCGGGATGCCAGCCTGCATGCAAACAAACCCTCCCCATTTCTTTTATCAGTGGCTTCCAAGATTACCCCCTGCGGGTCTTGAGAGGGATTCCCACTGATGCCCTTTGTTTGGTGAACCCTTATCCCTGAGGTTCGGGGCATTTCCATCCAGGGTGGGAGCTTTTTCAAGGATCAGGCTCCACCTCCTCGGTCCCTCGTCGGGTGTGAGGAGATACAAAGCAGCGCTTATCCTGTTTACCTGGGTTTTATCACTGTTTTTATCTAATTGTATAAATGGATGCATTTGTGACAAACCGAGCTTCTAATACAGGATATATACTGTATTTATGCTGATCCATTTCCCTGAAGAAGAGTTTGAAATACTCTAAACGCATCAGAATATACTGTATTTCCTGTATTTTGCTCTTTGTGTTCATTGTTTACTGCATCCTGTTTTGTCTCTATATCTATACACTCAAACATACCCCTTTACTAGATGGTCTGTCGTTTGCCCATACTACTATATTTTTTTACACAAAGTAAAATAAAAACCTTTGTTTTAAAGTAATACATTGCTTGCTAAGTATTTGTCCTTTCCCTCTAAAGTCCCGCTGAGGCACCCCTCCCGAACCTACCAATTAACTGGGATGTGGGTCAGGCCACTTCCAGACCATTTGGAGCACTTACCCCCCCCTTTCGGGGTTAAAGCCATGGAGGAGATTCCATAGGGGCCCAGGGATCGCTCCAGTAATGACACTGTGGATGCTGGGGACGAAGTTTGGCTGCCTGAGAAGGAGCTTGGCGCTTGGGGTGGATAGGAGAGGGTTTCAGGAACCAACACTTGCCTGTATTCCTTTTGTTCTCCTGGCTGAGACGCGGCCGCCATCTTGGAATACCCTTGCTGCTCCCCACTTTCAAACTGCAGTCCCAGGTCCCTCCTGACCATCCCCTTCAACATGTGGCGGTGCTCTCAGGTCTCCACTGTATTGTGGTGCCGTTTGCGGAAGGTTATCTGTGCCGGTTCTGCTGCTATGTGAGTCGTGTGGCCGGGGCAGTGCGGAGCTCTGGTCCTAAGTGGCCATCTTGGACGGCACCGCACATGCGCCCCCTATTTTATTATTTTTCTTACATGACACATAAAGGGGTCATGGGTACCCCAATGGAGCAAAGCGTGGGAGAGAACCAACAAGTTCACCCATTGTCCCACGCACTAACAAGCTCCGGTGTCATTATCAAGCTGGGAAGCAGGGAAAGAGCATCTCATGACAACCTCTCCAGTGAGTGGCCTCTATTGGCCAATAGAGCTCTTTACCCCACTGTTCTTTTTCCTGGGTA
The DNA here is from genome assembly GCF_037356315.1 of Lithobates pipiens. Lineage (NCBI taxonomy): Eukaryota > Metazoa > Chordata > Amphibia > Anura > Ranidae > Lithobates > Lithobates pipiens. The sequence goes on along the minus strand of NW_027507903.1, from coordinate 376,304,207 downwards.
CAAGTTGTGCCAAATTTCTAGGAAATGTTCAAGGACTCTCGATTTCTTCTAGCAATGCTCCCTACTACATCATCTACAGAATTCAACTGCTAACTTCTTCTTACCCTAAGTAACATTTACACTTTCTGCATAAATTGCATAAAAAAGTGCCTCATTCTAATCTGCAAAATCAATAATGCCCCATAAATCATTGTAACACTCTACGCACCGATTCAATTATCAATTATGCTTTCTGCGTAAATTGAATAAAAAAGTTAGCGTATTACAGCAAGGATCAACAATATGGTGGGGTGATTTCAACATTAACCCTGACCCTCTACTGGATTCCACTTCTCATCAAAAAGGGGTAGACACACGCTGAACCCTCTTCTTGCAACATTCAGTTCATATGATGTGTGGAGATGACAGCATGCAGATGAGCAAAATTTTACGTTCTTCTCCCCTTGCCAGAATTCATATTCAAGGATTTATCTTTTTCTTTTAGACTATTGGACACTGCAAAAAGTATCTTCCTCCACCATTCTTCCCCACTACATGGTCTGACAACTCCCCAGTGTGTATCGTAACAGAAGATATCTCAAAATCTGCCCCTACATTTACTATTGCGACTAAACACCAAGACTTTACAATCTGAACCCTGCACGCAATCTCTCTGCAACAACCTGGAGAATTTGTTTTCACTGAACATGGACTTGGTTTCTGATTCAAGCATAGTATGGGCTGTGCCAGGGCTGTCTTTAGGGCAGGGCAAAATGTGGCAGCTGCCCTGGGCCCAGTAATTGTTGTGGGGTCCAAAGCAGCTGCCCCTTGAGCCTACACTGCCTGAAAATAGTTGACAAGTGGATTTGGGAGGGGCCAAGAAAATGTTTGTCCAGGGTTCAATCAATATTAAAGACGGCCCTGGGCTGCGTATAAGGCCTCATGCCCACGGACGTTTTTACAGCCCCTGTCAGAAAATAAATCTGAATCAACTTTGCCAGCATTCCGTGCGTCGGAATGACGTTCCAGCGCACGTGCGTCTGCAGCAGAACGGCGCTTCGGCGCTCACACGTTCGCGGCCCCACGGAATGGCGCATGTGCACTAGTGCACGCATAATGTGAATTCCTTGCTGCCTCCTCTCTCAAACAAATCACTAGTTTGTGTTTAGCTTCCTGTGTACTTATTGCTGTTTCCTGTTTATTGGTTGCCCGTTGTGACCCGGATCGACCCTAACCTGCCTTGATCTGCTCCTGGACCTGATCTCTGGCTTGCTTTATGGACTCTGCTTATTCCTCTGGTGTTTGACCCTCAGCCTGTGACCCGGATTACCTTCAGTCTCCTGTGCCTAGACCCTCAGCCAGTTATTGAATTTGCCTCCAGTCCACAGTATCTTGGCTCCCAGCCTACCCACAGACTTTTCCCGGGTACTAGCCCCCCGGCCTGTTCTGGACTCTGCTTCTCTTCAGCCTCTGTTTGGACTCATACTTACCTGCTCCTGTATGGCTGCCAAGCTCTGCGCTGACCTTCACACAAGCCCTGTCCAGCCTGTTGGTAGCTTGTGCCTCTTTGTGCCATTCACCCTCTGTACCATCTCCAGGATGTGGAGTGTGCTTAGTCGCAAGAGTGAACCGCTCTCTGCATCTCAGCCATGGTGAGTACCCCCTTCTGACAGATGCTTTTTTGAGTGTTTTTGCAGCTTAAAAACGCCTCTCCATGTTAGCCTATGGCTTCATGCACACCATGGCATTTTTGAGCTGTAAATGGCACAGCCGTTTTTAAGCTGCAAAAAAAAAATAAACAGGACCAGTGCATTCTGAGGCTCTAGCACTAGAGCTGTAAAAACGTCAGACTAAGGCAAAAGGTGTTAAATTCGATTTAACAAAGCTTAACGTTGTGCTAAGCCTCATCCGGCGTTTCTGTCTCTATTCAAAATCGATGGTTCCCAACGGGTAGCCCTTTTTTTTGAATAGAAGTCTCACCAGAAGTCGGATCAAGAGGTTTCCGACTTGCGGTGGCACTTGTGTGCTAAGAATTTTGAGAGGGAACCCAGCAAAAAATTTTAAAAAACTTTTGCGTGAGGTTCCCCCAAGACAATATCAGACCTTACAGTCTGGTATGGATATTAAGGGGAACCCCACACCAAAAAAAAATGGCGTGGGGGTCCCCCCAAGATCCATGCCAGAACCTTTACAAGAATGCAGCCCGGCAGGCCAGGAAAGGGGGGGAGCGAGCGCCCCCCCCCCCCTGGACCATACCAAGGCACATGCCCTCAACATGGGAGGGTTGGTGCTTTGGGACAGGGGGGCCCTGCGCTCCCCACCCTAAAGCACCTTGTCCCCATGTTGATGAGGACAAGGGCCTCTTCCCAACAACCCGGGCCGTTGGTGTCTTTGGCCTCTAATCTGCGCTCTCTGGCTTCTTCTCTGCACTCTCCAGCCTCTTCTCCCACTCTCCATTTTCTTCTGCCAGCCTCCTCCGCTATCTTCTACTCTTTTGCTCGCTTTTTTGTTTGCTCTTGCTCAGTCTTTTCCATTGTCTTCTTCCCTCTTCTCTTCTTCCGATGTTGACTAGACGCTCTCTCCCGCTGTGATGCCATGTGTCAGGTGAGTACTTACCGAGGCCGAGATGCTGAGAGCGGTTCGCCCTTGCGACTAAGTGCACCCCGTCTCCCGTAGATGGTACAGGGATCGGGTGGCACGCAGAGGCACAGGCCACCAGCAGGTATTAGAGTTCCTGAAGGAAGGCTGCCGAGCTGTACTTTCAAGGCTGGCTTAGCCCTTCCTTCTCTGGGCTAGCTGCTCAGCTGTCAGCTAATTGCCAGCTCCCATCTCTCTCCACAGTTAGCAGCTGTTCCCGATCATACTTGTCTGACCTGCCTACTTAAAGCTGTCCAGCTCACTTCACCTCTGCCTTGGCCTTGGTCACATCACAAGAAACCATCTCCTGTGGTTCTCTTTAAAGACTGGCTTGCTGGCATCCCTTCTGGTTCCTTATCCTGTTTGCTGTTGCTCTACTTGGATCCCTGACTTCTGGCCTGGCTGATTACCGATCTGGTTATTGAACTCTGGCCTGGCTGACAACTCGATCCGGTTACTGGACTCTGGCTATGCTTTGACTACGCTTTTTCTATTTACCTTTTTATTTAATAAACAAGTGTGATTTAATTATACTTCTGTCTCAGTCTAAATTCATGGTTTCTGACATGAACCAAGGTTTGCAGAGGCTCAGGAACTGGCTGTGAGTCCGATGCAGGATGTAGCGGTCAATCCGGGCCACAGCAAGGGATCAGGTACAAGAGGAGATGAGCAAGTCCGTAGGGAAGCCGAGGGTCAAACACTGGTAAGCAGGTAAGGCAAAGTCCTTTAAGCAGGCCGGAGGCCAAACACGTGTAGGCAGATAAGCAAAGTCTGTTAAGCAGGCCGAAGATCAGATCTAGGAGAACAGCAGGGTAGTCATGAACAGTCCGGGTCACAGCAGCTAGTCAGATACAGCAAACTGGAAACAGGTACAAACGGGAATCTGACGGCAAACCAGCAACCCGTTTGGATGCCAGAGCCGTTTTAAATAGCCCCGCCAGATCGCCACATGAGGCGTGCGCCATCGCACACACCTTTGCGCTATTGTGCACACACACAAGCCACTGTGCACATGTGTGCTATTGCGCACACGTACACATCGCTCCATCGGGCAACGCGCGCGTGTGCGCCGGAGTGCCAATCCGCCACGCATGCGCACAGGAACGCTGCTAAAAACCCTTCCCTGACACCATGTGCGCAGTGCACAATGACTTGTATAGGCATGGGGCAGGGTCACCGGGTGATGTCATTCAGTGACCCAGCCCCTTATGACATCACAGTCCCATCTTCTCCCGGGCAGCGGGAAGAGGCCGGAGAGCACATAGAAGAAACTGGAGAGAACAAAGAAGAGACCAGAGAAAGCGGAGAAGTCGGAAGTGACCCCCGGAGCTGCCTAATAAATTACCTTAAAAACCTGTGTACTGTGATTTTTTTATTGACACTTTTTTCCCCAGGTGAATGGGTACCCCATACTCATTCACATAGGGTGGGGTCTGGCATCTGGGGGGCCCCCTTCTTAAATTAAAAGATTCTCAGCACACAAGTCGCACTGCAAGTTGGATCCTCTTGAGCCATAGAGAACCATTGATTTTGAATAGAGACAGAGAAATGCAACTGAAGGCCAGCGCAGAGTAACGTGCATTGAATTAAATGCAAAATGCGGATAAAATCATGTTTTTAACGACACTTTTTTTCCTGGCGTCTATATTGGCATTACAGCCTGCTTTTTAAAACGTCCGTGGGCATGTAGCCTAAACATTTATGTGAGGCCTTTTAATACAAATAAGAGCTAGGGACAAAATACTGACTTTGTCAGATTCATAACGCTGACTCTCTTAAACAACAACCAAACACTTAAATACAAACTACTCTCACTCCGTAGATGCATCGGGAATAATTTTCCATCTTTGCAGGAAGTTTAGGCCATCTTGGAGTGCAGATACCATATATTTAATACCATTATGTATAATCAACATGTTTTGCTGGTGTGATCCATTAATACTTGATGTGGTGATTACGCAGAGCTTTCGCAATAATGTTGAGTTGTCTACGACGTTGCAGTGTATGTTGGGACAGGTCCGCAAAAAACTGCAGTGTGGAGTATGTATCAGGCAGATTCCCCATAGATCATGCTTTTTACAGTTGTATTTTAAGTTGTTCTTTCACGTGAAAGAAATAAATGCAAAGGATCACATCCCTTGGTGCTAAATCAGGTAGGAATGGAGGTTTGGGGAGTCTGTGGATGCCTGTGGCCAATTATAGCTCAGGGGGGTTTAGTACACGCCCCACACTATATAAGGCTGCCAGCGCGGCGGCCTTGTGTAGTGTGTTGCGGCGGTCAGGGAAAGAGCATGATAGGCAGGGACAGTGTCTTTACTGTTTGGGAACCTAGCGCTTGTTCAGTGGGTGTTGTGTGCCTCCTGCACAGTATACAACTAAAGCTACCCTTTATTACTGGTGTTCTGTTTCTGTAATACAGGCATCTGCAGAAGTTAGGGTGGGTGTTGTGTGCCTCCTGCACAGTATACACCTGAAGATGCCCCTTATTGCTGGTGTTCTGTTTCTGTAATACAGCCATCTGCAGCATTTACAGTGGGTGTTGTGTGCCTCCTGCACAGTATACACCTGAAGCTACCCCTTATTGCTGGTGTTGTTCTGTAACACAGGCAGGCAGCTGCAATAATTACAGTCGGTATACTGTGTCATCTGCTCAGTGTGCACCTAAAGCTACCCAATTGCTAGTTTTCCCATCTCCCTGCAGTCCATTACTATGTCTGGAAGGCCAACAAGGAGAGGCAGACAGTCACAAGACAATAAAAGAGGGCAAGCAGGCTCTGTGTCTAGAGACAACAGTGGATGCGGTGCATCGTCATCAGCACGTGGCCATGGGACACGCTTGTCCTTATTTTCGGCAGCTGGACGTGTTGAGCCGCATCATGCCGAAGAGTGGATGACCAAGCCCTCCTCATCCTCTCACACCCAGGCTCAGGGTACTAGTAAAGCAGCTGCCAATGCCTCCTCTTCCCTTGTCTCAATGTCATCAGTCACTCCTTCGCTAGACCCACCATGTCCTCCTGAGGAGTCCCCCGAACTGTTTGAGCACAGTGTTGGGTACATGCTCCAGGAGGATGCCCAGTGTTTTGAAGGCTCTGATGATGATACCCAGCTAGAGGAAGGCAGTAGCGTGAGTGCAGGGAGAGGGGATGCTCAAGAAGAAGAGCAATCTGGCAGTCATGTTCCATCATCTGCAGCATACTGCCAGGTTTGCTCCAATGATGAAGAGGGAGGGGATGATGAGGTCACTGACTCCACATGGGTGCCTGATAGGAGAGAGGAGGAGGCACATCTCAGTTGAGGCATCGAGGCCGTCAATTAAAGGCCTCCCAGAATTCCGCTCTCGTGCGCCCCTTGGGGCACACTCGAGAGCATCCGTGACCGCCGGGTCCACAGGACCCGGTGCATCACAGATCATGGTAAACGGCCGCTCATTGCGGGCATTTACCACGTGATTGCTCCGTCGAATGAACATAACGAACATAACATGATGCCGGTTCCTCCCTCCCCCCTCTGTACCGATCGGTACAGCGGAGGGGGAAGAGATCCTGTCAGCAGCGCTCTGGGCTGCATCTGCAGTGCCCACATTGCTGCTTACTGAAATTTAACCCCTCAGTTCCCTGCCAATACTCTGCAATACCCTGCCAATACTTTGCAATACCCCATACCCTGCCAATACTCTGCAATACTCTGCCATACCCTTCCAATACTCTGCAATACCCTGCCAATATTCTGCAATACCCAATACCCTGCCAATACTCTGCAATACACGCCAATACTTTGCAATACCCAATACCCTGCCAATACTCTGCAATACCCGCCAATACTCTGCAATACCCTGCCAATACTCTGCAATACCCAATACCCTGCCAATACTTATTTTTTTATTTCAGGTTTCCCAGCCTAGAGGTGAGATGTGGGGTCTTATTGACCCCATATCTCACTGTAAAGAGGACCTGTCATGCCATAATCCTATTACAAGGGATGTTTACATTCCTTGTAATAGGAATAAAAGGGATCAAAAAGTTTATTTTGGAGAAAAAAATGTCAAACTAAAATAAAGTAAAATGAACAATAAAAAATAAAAATTTTTTTTAAAGCGCCTCTGTCTCCATGTGCTCGCACGCAGAAGCGAACGCATACGTAAGTCCCGCCCACATATGAAAACGGTGTTCAAACCAGACATTTGAGGTATCGCTGCGAATGTTAGAGCGAGAGCAATAATTTTGGCCCTAGACCTCCTCTGTAACTCAAAACATGTAAACAGTAAAAAAATTTAAAGCGTCGCCTATGGGGATTTTTAAGTAGCGACGTTTGGCGCCATTCCACGAGCGTGTTCAATTTTGAAGGGTGACATGTTAGGTATCTATTTTCATCTTTCACATTACGCAAAAACATTGGGCTACCTTTACTGTTTTTTTTTTTTTTTAAGCGCAAAACAGTTTTTTTATTTTTTTTTTAAAACTCGTTTGAAAAATTGCTGTGCTACCGTGCGTGATAAAAAGTTACAACAACCACCATTGTATTCTCTAGTGTCTTTGCTAAAAAAACATATATAATGTTTTGGGGTTCTATGTAATTTTCTAGCAAATAAATGACGATTTTTACATGTAGGAAAGAAATGTCAGAATTGTCCCGGGTGCTCCAGAAAGCCTGATGGTGCTCCCTGCATGTTGGGCCTCTGTATGTGGCCACGCTGTGTAAAAGTCTCACACATGTGGTATCGCCATACTCTGGAGTAATAGCACAATGTGTTTTGGGGTGTAATTTGTGGTATGCATATGTTGTGTGTGAGAAATAACCTGATAATATGACAATTTTGTGGAAAAAAAAAAAGGGGGAAAAAAATATTGATTTTGCAAAGAATTGTAGGGAAAAAATGACAACTTCAAAAACCTCACCATGCCTCTTAATAAATACCTTGGAATGTCTTCTTTCCAAAAAGGTGTCATTTGGGGGGTATTTGTACTTTTCTGGCATGTTAGGGTCTCAAGAAATTAGATAGGCCGTCAGTCCTTCGGGTGTGATCAATTTTCAGATATTGGCACCATAGCTTGTGGACTCTATAACTTTCACAAAAAAAACAAATAATATCCACCAATTTGTACTTATTTTTTACCAAAGATATGTAGTGGTATAAATTTTGGCCAAAATTTATAAAGAAAAATTACTAACCTGCTAAATTTTATAATAGAAACGAAGAAAATTCATTTTTTTTACAGAATTTGTGGTCTTTTTTCTTTTATAGCACAAAAAATTAAAAACTCAGCAGTAATTAAATAACACCAAAAGAAAGCTCTATTTGTGTGAAAAAAGGACAAAAATTTCATATGGGTACAGTGTTGCATGACTGAGTAATTGTCATTTAAAATGTGAGAGCAACAAAAGCGTAAAATTGGTCTGGTTATTAACCACTTCCCGACCAGCGCACGACGATGTACGTCGACAGAATGGCACGGGCAGGCATATTGGCGCACATGTGCGTCCAATCTTCAATGCCGCCCTGCCATCGGGAGCACGTCACCGGCGGCGCGCTCCCGTGCCGGTTGGGAGCCCCGTGAGTCCAGTCGCGGGACCCGCGGACTCGATCGCCGCGGGCATCCCCGCGATCGTCTCACGGGACGGCTGAATGGAGGAAGTGCCGTGTAAACAGCATTTCTCCATTCTGCCTAGCAACTAGTGACGCTGATCTCTGCTCAATGTGATTGGAGCAGAGATCAGTGTTCACTAAATGAAAGCCCAACCCCCCCACAGTTAGTAACACACCCCTAGTAACACTTAACCCCTACACTGCCACCCACTGGTTAACCCCTTCACTGCCAGTGTCATTTACACAGGAATCACTGCATTTATATAGCAGTGATTACTGTATAAATGACAATGGTCCCAAAAATGTGTCAAAAATGTCCGATGGGTCCCCCACAATGTCGCAGTCACAATAAAAATCGCTGATCGCCGCCATTACTAGTAAAAAAAAAAATAATAAAAAATTATTAATAAAAATGCTATAAAACTATCCCTATTTTGTAAACGCTATAACTTTTTTTACCAAAAATATGTAGAAGAATACGTATCGGCCTAAACTGAGGGAAAAAAAATGTTTTTTTATATATTTTTGGGGGATATTTATTATAACAAAAAGTAAAAAAATAATGCGTTTTTTTCAAAATTGTCGCTCTATTTTTGTTTATAGCGCAAAAAATAAAAACCACAGGGGTGATCAAATGCCACCAAAAGAAAGCTCTATTTGTGGGAAAAAAAGGACGCCAATTTTGTTTGGGAGCCATGTCGCACGACCGCGCAATTGTCAGTTAAAGTGACGCAGTGCCGAATCGCAAAAAGGGGTCTGGTCTTTGACCAGCAAAATGGTCCGGTCTGAAAGTGGTTAAGGGTGTTTAAGTGCCCAGTGGTTAAGGAATGAAAGCAGGGGAATATGTGGGGATTGGAGATTGTGCAAACTCTTAAATTTGTCCCAAATTGGTAAGGTATGTTTCATTACAGGATTAGAAAGATGTACTCTATCAGCAGGGCAAAGTCATAACATATTAGCTACCAAGATAGGGTCGCTATCTATCGATTTGATAGATACCCATAAAGGTGTTTCAACATGATTTTTGGGACGAAGTGCTATTTTTGCAGCGTTGAAATAAGAGGAAAAGTTGGGTAAGCCTAAACCTCTTCTCAATTTATTGAGGTAAAGAATGGATTTAGGTATGTGAGGTTTAGTGGTACCCCAAATAAAGGACATGAGTGAGTCTTAGAAAATAAGATGGTAGTGATATAGGAAGTACCCTGAATAAGTATAAAAATTTTGGTATTATTGACATGTTTATAGCATTGATCCTTTCCAGCCATGACAATGGAAGAGAAGCCTATTGCTTCATAAAGCCAGAAGTTTTGTTTCAGGAGAGGCAGATAATTGGCTGCAAAAAGATCCTTAAGGGAGATTCTGAGTTGTACTCCTAAGTACATATATGGTTAGATATGGGTGAAATTATTTTATCTTTTGAGTAGATTAGGGGTAGATATATGAGGATGTGACAAAAATACAAGGATATCATCCACAAAGAGGCATAATTTATGTTGGTGACCACCTAATTCGATATCTTTAATGTCAGGATTGGTTCTAATTAGTTGTGCTAGGGGTTCTATTAAGGCAAAAAGTAACAGGGAATGTAGACAACCTTGTCTAGTGCCTCTTCTGATATCAAACATTGTTGACTTATAAACAGCATATTTAATGCATGCTCTGGGATTATTATATACAGAGGAGACCCAGGTTAGAAAATGATTTTTCTATCAAACCCCCATTTTTGTAGGATATATTCCATATATGGCAAAGGGTTCAAGAAACAATAAGTATAGAAAATCACAAGAGAGTTAAGGTTGAATATAACACAGTTTGTACACAAATACCAACTCAAATGGAATTTATGGAATTCATTATTATAACGGTATTACACTTGGTAAGAACTTGCACTTTAAGTGGAAAAGGACCGAGCACGAGTGGAATGAAATATTATAGGGGTTTTTTGTTTGAAATCTATGTATTTCTGTTTTTTTCCCTTTTTGCTGATTTTACTATTTTGTTATGGTTGAGTAATGCAGGATAAAATAATCAACATCGCCTCTTGGAATGTCAGAGGCTTGGGTTGCCCAGTTAAAAGAGCTGCAGTATTCTCAACGCTGGAGAGGTATGGGATTGGACTGGCCTGCCTGTAGGAGACACACTTAATTAAAGCAACTATACCCCAATTAAAAAATAAGAGGTATCAAAATCAGTATCACTATACTTACACTTCTTATTCGAGAGGAGTGAGCGTAATAATAGGAACAGGGGTGAGGTTCTCCTGTAGGCAAGTTAGTATTGATGAACTGGGCCGTTTTGTCTTCTTGTATTGCACTTTGGAGGATAGATTATATGTTTTGGTGAGTGTCTATATACCGCCTCCCTTTAAAATGGAGGTGGTGTATAGCCTTATGGACTTTATGGTGGATAAGGAGGATGTGCCAGTCATAATATTGGGAGACTTCAACGAAGTGCTTGACAGCCGGATTGATAGATTCCCCTCTAAAACTAAGGAGACAGGGATAACGAGACTGAGCCACTTCCTGAAGGAAGTTGGATTAATAGATATGTGGAGAGTGAGGAATGCAAACGTTAAGCAATATTCTTGCTTCTCGAGTTCGTATTCAACACTCTCCAGAATAGACTTGGCTCTAGGTAATGAAGAAGCATTACAAAGTGTGAGAAAGATTGAGTACATGCCGAGAGGGTTATCAAATCATTCGCCTGTGATAATATCAGTGAGTACAGGGCTGGGGAAAAAGATGCTGGGGGGCTGGAGAATTAGCCCATTTTGGCTCGAGTTAATGAAGGATGCAGTAGAAGTCTCAAAGAATTTAAAAGAGTTTATAATGTTCAATACAAATACTGCCCCAATTGATATAACTTGGGATACATTAAAAGCATTTGCTAGAGGAATACTGATTCAACAGGTGGTTAATATTAAACAAAAATCTAGGAGCTGGGAGGAAAAAATTAGGAAGGAAGTAATAGAGGCAGAGGTTAATTATATTAAGGATCCGACGCATGAAAAACAAGTAATATGGTTAAACAAACAACAGGGGTACAAATCGGTAATTATTAAAAAAGAAGAAAATAAACGAGTGTTCCAGAAACAATGTCGCTTTGGGGAGACAGAGGGGGTGGGGAGAATGCTGGCTCAATTAGTGAAAGCTAACTCCCCCCCTTCTTCAATCCCAATGATCAAATCCATGAATGGGATAGTAACCACTAGTGGGAAGGAAATAGTTGAGATCTTTGGGGCCTACTATAGGGATTTGTATAGAACACGGGGGTCAAGGGAAGGAGGAGGATATGGAGTCCTTCCTGGAGAAAGTGAAGCTTCTAACTCTCACCCAAGAGGAGAGAGAGGACCTAGAGGCCCCTATAACTCTAAGTGAGGTAAAACAGGCGGTGGCCGGAATGGCCTCCCAAAAATCTTCAGGCCCAGATGGTCTCCCAGTGGAGATATATAAGAAATTTAGCGAGATCTTACTCCCGGAGTTACTCAGGACCTTGAAAGGGGCAAAGTCAGTGGGGAGATTACCAGCATCCATGATGGAGGCGACTATTATCGTGATACCTAAAGAAGGAAAGGACCCCCAAGATGTAGCCTCGTATAGGCCAATATCCCTTTTGTGTTCTGATATCAAAATACTGGCTAAGCTACTTTCAAATAGGTTAAATAAAATTATTAATAAACTTATACACCCTGATCAGACAGGTTTTATAAGGGGAAGATCAACCAGTATGAATATAAGAAGGGCATTTTTGAACATACAAACACCAGCGGTGAACGGGGGGGCGAGAGCCATTTTGTCTTTGGATATGACAAAGGCTTTCGATAGCCTAGAGTGGGAGTATTTATGGCGTGTCCTAGAGGGGTGTGGATTTGGTCCTAATTTCATCGGATGGATAAAAATGATGTACAAAGCTCCCAGTGCAAAAATAAGAATTAATGGGGAACAGTCTGAAAAAATGGAAATGAATAGAGGTACATGGCAGGGGTGCCCACTCTCCCCGTTGCTCTTTGCTATAGCAATGGAACCGCTGGCAATTGCTGTTAGGTCACACTCGGAGATAGCTGGGTTCCAAAGGGAAAGGGGCAGGGAGGAGAGAATCGCTCTATATGCTGACGATGTTCTCCTCTTCCTGGGAGATACTGGCCAATCCCTTGAGAAGGTAATCAAACTCGTAGAAAGCTTTGGAGGATTCACGGGTTTGTTAATAAACTGGGGAAAATCAGAGCTGCTCCAAGTTGACAACCCGGGCGCCGTGACTGCATTGGGGATACCGCAAATGGAGGTAGTAGGGGCACTGAAATATCTGGGCATATATCTAACGACAGATATGGGCCAGTACGTGGATAAAAATATACTCCCGCTATTGGGTAAATTTAAGCGGAGCTGCGACGCCTGGAGCCGGCTTCCTTTGTCAGTGGCAGGCCGTTCTAGTTTGATTAAAATGATATGGTTACCACAATTGTTATATGCCTTACATAATGCCCCGGTTTGGATATGTAAGAGGTGGTTTAGAAAATTTGAAACCCTCTTCCGGAAGTTAATATGGAAAAAGGGACGGGCGAGGATCCGACTCCAGGCGCTGCAGCTACCAACAGACAGAGGGGGAGTGGCGATACCCTGCCCGAGGAACTATTTCCTAGCAGCGCAGCTGCAACATATAGTGGACGGTGTTCAGGAGGAGGAGGGTAATTTAAATAGCAGTGTGAGGTTGATAGAGGCTCCACATGAAACATTGATGGATGCACTAGAGGCAAATTCTCTCCAGCTTAAGGATCCCACAATAGTAATGATGAATAAAATATAGAAAATCGTAAAAAGATTGTTGGGGTGTAGGGAATGGTCAGAATATACGCCCCTATGGGACAATAAGAATTTGCAGGAAGTACTACTAATATGGAAAATTAGCACATGGGTGGAGAAGGGAATAACTAGGCTGGGTCAATTATATGAGGATGGAATTTTGAAAACATTCATGGATTTAAAAAGGGAATATAACATACCACAGCAGACATTTTTCCGATATTTACAGCTTTGACATGCCTTGGAAGCACAGTTTGGCTCCCAGTTACCTGAGCTGGATAAGACATCCTTATCACAGAAGATATATAAGATAGATAAGTCTAGGGGGTTTATATCCACCATGTATGAATTATTATGTAAAGGTCCCAACAAGGAGCGTATAGACCTGGTTAGGCAAAAGGAGAAATGGGAAGAGGATGTGGGAGAAATCACAGAGGAACAGTGGAGGATAATACTGGAGTTGGGACCACTGATTTCGGTTTCCCCATCACAAAAAATATCGCACTTGATGCTGGTACATCGAGCCTATTTCACTCCCAAGAGGTTGTTCGCGTTTGGAAAGAGGACAGACGCTAACTGCCCCAGATGTAGGGGCTTTGGAGACCTCATACACATGATGTGGAGATGTCCAAAGCTGTTCCGGTACTGGGAAGAAATAGTTGAAATCATAAATAGGACACTTGGGATTAAGATGGACCTGGACCCTAGAACCTGTATATTGGGATATAGGAGAGTCCCGGGGGAAAGGCGAAATATAACAATTGCAGTTATACGGTGCCTGTTTCAAGCACGAAAACTGATAGCACAAAAATGCCAGGCGACGGGAGCACCTCTTTCGAGTGAATGGACCCAAGTTATAAATGATTTAGTGTGGAAGGAAAGGACTGTATACATACGCAGGGGAAACCTTAGCGGCTTTGAGAAAATATGGGGACCCTGGTGGAAGGAAATGGAGCATCCACTTGCTTAATAACTCTAGACGAGGATAAAGATAGATAAGCGATAAAGCCTTCTAATGACCGTGATATGAAATAACTGTGGTTTAGGACATCGGGATGGTGATTGACTAGAAAAGGGATGGTGATTAAGGGGGGGAGGGGAGGGAGCGGGTTTATGGGGAGATAAGGAATTGGCTCTGTTGGTCAGTAAATCCTACTGTATTAGGTTTTTTTTTGTGTACTTTTTGTATTGTATTTGGATTTTTTGTATGACGAAATAGAAAATAAATGAAGAGGAATTAATATAAAAAAAAATAAAAGATTTTATAGCGTTTAAAACTTCAGTACCTGTAATAGGGCATTCAAAAAGATCGTGCTGTTTTTAATCGAGATCAGGAAGTGTGATATTGGAAAACAGGGTATCTCCTTTTGTCTTATCGAAGTCCGGAGCAGAGGAATATAATTTAGCCACGTAATGAAAAATCTCTAGAATCTTTACTGGGTTACTAGTGTGCGCTTCTCGGGATACTTTCAATCTGATAGGTGTCTGTGTATGTTGTGAATTCTTTAAAATTCTAGTCATGGGCTATCAGGTTTATTTGCCTTAAGGTATTGAATATGTTGGTGTTTGCGTATGAGTTTATCTGCTGAATCAGTCAGAAAAAGATCTAGATCAAGACAGAATTTTTCTAGTGTAGAGTTATTAGTGGCAGTCGGGGAAGATTGAAAAGTCTGGTGACAGTCATTAAAAGTAGACTCAAGTTTTGCAAACAGAATTTTGCATTCTCTTTTAAGTGCCGTTGCTTGTTGTATCAATCTACCCTAATGACAGTTTTGCGTGCCTCCCATAGTGAAAGGGCGGAGACATCCCCTGTATCACTAGATAAAAGATAATCGGAGAGTGCTTTCTCAATCTCAATACGATGAAAAGGATTGGTCAATATAGAGTCGTTTATACACCAAGTCGTGTCGTGTGATCTAGGAACTATGGAAGCAATGATAGTGAATGCTGCACAATGGTCTGTCCATGGAAAGAGAACAATTTTGGATGAAATGATTTTTGGTAAAATGCTAGATGGAATAAGGATATGATTTATTCGTGAGAAGGAGTTATTTGGGTACGAATAATGAGTGAAACAATTCTCTACCTCTGGCAACTGTTCTTTGGTTCTGTAATAGTGCAATTTAGCTATTATGTCCCTAGGAGGACCATTGGTTTTACATGGAGCTCTATGCACTCTATCCATTTCAAGCCTGTCGATGGGAGTACCCGGTATTAACTCCTGAAAAAGCGACGTGATAGTAGCCTGCAGGTACAGAACTGATTCAGGGATTCCCCTGATCCGCAAATTCAGGGTAGGCCCTATTCTCTTGGTCCTCTAAGCGTGACTGTAGTATGAGGTTTTCCTTTTTAAGGGTCATAAGCTCAGATATGTAATGCTGAGTATGATTATCAATTTCGTCCACTCTCAGTTCTAAGTCTGCAGTTCTCTGGCCCAGCACTCTTATTTCTTTTGTTAACTTATCTGTTATATGGTCAGCTGTCTGCTTGAGAGCTTTCTGAAGCATATGTTCAAACTTTTGGAATATGTCAGGTTGTATTGCTGCTTGTAAGTCACCAGTGTCATAGTCAGACTCACCATTAGTTGTCTGTATATTCTGGCTGAGAGGCAGAGATTTCTTAGTGTGTGGACTGCTGTGCTATAAGGAGGAGAATGATGCCGCCATCAAAGCCATCAGCTTGTGTGCCGTTTCTTTTGATCTACCCGTTTTTAAATTTTGTTTTTTGGGGCCTCAGGACCATGGTTTATATAGCGGACGATGCTGGGGTTAGTTCTCTTCTATTTTGAGCAGTTTGCAGCGCCGCTGGGACCTGTAGTCCTCCAGTGGGAACTCCCGAGGAGTTCTAATGAGCTCCAAGGTGGCATTACCGTTACCTCAGGCAGCCGCACATGCAACTTTTGGCTCAATTTCAACTGAAGAACTTTACACCAGAAACACCTGTTCAAAGCTCATTCACACATTTGATTTTAATTATGAATAACCATAATAATCTAATAGTTTGCAAGCTAGCCTTAAATATAATATAATTCCTGTAAGTGTTGAATCAGGAATTTAGAATCATTTCTATGTAGACATAGCTATCAGCGCAGGAATGGGAGTCTATGAAACAGTGTTATCAGCAGAGTCAGCTCAGTGGCAAATTACTATGTTGTTTTTTTTTCAGAGGTATATGCATCGAAGGACTTTGCTGTGTTATTGCTGGCTTACTTGGTACGGGAAATGGCTCTACATCTTCAAGCCCAAACATAGGTGTCTTGGGAATTACTAAGGTAAACTTTTAATTAATAGAGTTGTCACTGATTTAAATTATCTATTAAACATAATAAAAGTGTTATTCTATATAAGAATGTAAAAAATAATTTTCAAGATGATTGATGCATTTGGTACTTGTGCAGCATTTTTTATGGCACCACGCAAAATCCAGAGGTCCAGCTACTGGCTTAAATTGGTCACTAATGTAAAGTCAAATTTGTTAAAATGATGGGAATACCCAAACTCAAGTCTCTTTAAAAGTTGTCTAAATATTGCTCTTGGATATCTAAATCCAAGAGCAAAACTGTTTTATATTGCAGCTTACCTGTCGTGATCTTTAATCAGGCTGAAAACACAGGAGCCAAAACAGCAGACAAGTTTCAGGTTAACAAGTCACAAAGGGCTTCTAGTTCCTCTGAGTGATTATTAGTGAGGATTAGGGATGAGCCGAACACCCCCCGGTTCGGTTCGCACCAGAACTTTCGAACGGACCCCAAATTCGTACGAACTTTAGAACCCCATTGAAGTCTATGGGACTCGAACGTTCAAAATTAAAAGTGCTAATTTTAACGGATAATAAGCAAGATACTGTCCTAAAAAGGGTTTGGGGACCTGGCTCCTGCCCCAGGGGACATGGGTCAATGCCTAAAATGTTTTTAAAAATGGCCGTTTTGGTGGGAGCACTGATTTTAATGACGATTAAAGTAAAAAAAAAAGTGAAATATTCCTTTAACCACTACAGATCCGCGCTATTGCCAAATGACGGCATCAGCGCGGACCTACATTTCCGTGACGACGTCTATTGACGTTGTCCCGGATACGAGCGGCCTGCGCGCCCCCTGAGGGGCGCGCGCGGCGCGCGCGGCACGCTCTGTGATCGGCGAGTCCGTGAGACTCGCCTGATCACCGATCCGTGCAAGGGGTCGATCCCGACCCCTTATCACGTGATCAGCTGTCAGCCAATGACAGCTGATCATGTGATAGAACGGAGCCGGTAATCGGCTATTATTCCTCCTCGCGCTGACAGCGCGAGGAGAGAAAAAAAAAGCCGATCACCGGCGGCCGTGATCGGGACATCAGTCCCGATCACGGCCAGCAATACAGCTGACCACCTGCCCCCTGCCAGTGCCCACCTGCCCACCGCCGTGCCATCCTGAATAAAAGTAAGTGCCCCCCATCAGTGCCCATAGTGCCCACAGTGCCACCTACAGTGCCACCCACAATGCCACCCACAGTGCCATCCAGCAGTGCCACCCACAGTGCCACCCACAGTGCCCACAATCTGCCTCAAAGGTGCTGCGACCCAGTGCCGCCCATCAGTGCCCAGCAGTGCCGCCCATCAGTGCCCAGCAGTGCCGCCCATCAGTGCCCAGCAGTGCCACCTATCAGAGCCACCTATCAGTGCCACCTATCAGTGCCCATCAGTCCCATCTATCAGTGGTACCTATCAGTGCCCATCCGTGCCACCCATCCGTGCCACTTATCCGTGCCACCCATCCATGCCATCTTATCTGTGCCCATCTTTGCCCATCAGTGCCGCCTTATCTGTGCCCATCGGTGCCGCCTTATCTGTGCCTATTAGTGCCGCCTTAACTATGCCTATCAGTGCCCACCAGTGCAGCCCATCAGTGCCCACCAATGCAGCCCATCAGTGCCCACCAATGCAGCCCATCAGTGCCCACCAATGCAGCCATCAGTGCCGCCTAATCAGCGCACTTCAATGAAGGAGAAAAATGACCCGTTTGCAAAATTTTATAACAAACTATTAAAACATGATTTTATTTTTTTTATTTTTTTGCATCTTTTTTTGTTTGTTTAGCAAAAAATAAAACTCCGAGCTGTAACTAAATACCACCAAAAGAAAGCTCTATTTGTGGGAAAAAAATGATAAAAATTTCATTTGGGTACAGTGTTGTATGCCCGCGCAATTGTCATTCAAAGTGCATCAGCGCTGAAAGCTGAAAATTGGTCTGGGACTGAGGGGGGTTTAAGTGCCCAGTAAGCAAGTGGTTAAATATCGTACCTGGGGGGTGTCTGTAGTATGCCTGTGAAGTGCCACGTGTTTCCCGTGTTTAGAACAGTCCCTGCATAAAATGACATTAAACGGAAATAACATCATTTAAAACTGCTTGCGGTTTTAATGTTATATCTGGTTCCTGCAATATGGTTGAAAATCATTGAGAAAAATGGCATGGGTAGCCCTCCCTGCCCATTACCAGCCCCTTTGGGTCTTGTACGCATATTAAGGGGAACCCCGTACCCATATTAAAAAAAGGAAATGCGTGTGGCCCCCAGGCCCTATATACTCAGAACAGCAGTATACAGGCGGTGCAAACAAGACAGGGACTGTGTAGGTTTGTTGTGTTAAGTTGAATCTGTTTGTAATTTTCAACTGGTACATTTTTATAGTGTAGCTCCAGTCAAAAAAACAATTTTTAAGCTTTTTGGAAAACATAGGGAAGGGTTATCACCCCTGTATAATTTGTTTTGCCGTCCGTCTTTTTTCATCTCACTTGCTGTTGTCTCCTTCCGTTTGCAAGTAGGAGATGTTTGTAAGTTGGATGTTTGAAAGTAGGGGCCTGCCCTATATGCTCTGCAGAAATGGCAGAACAAGGTGTTGGTTTTGCCACAACATTGTAAGCCCTCAAAGTGACTCTTGGTGGGCGCTGGAGCACCCTGCTGTGAACAATTATATCAAGAATTGTAATTACATGCCATTGTTGAACAGTGGTAGAAAAATTGACCTTTGGTTGTGGTGCTGGTGCCACAACACTATAAGTCCTCACAGTTACTCTGGGTGGGCACAGGAACGGGCCCTCCTGTGAAATATTATATCAAGAATTGTAATTACATGTCCCTGTTAAACAGGGGCAGAAAAATTGGGCCTTAGGCACTGGTGCTGGTGCCACGACACTGCAACCTCTCCCATATACTCTAGTTTTATTGCAGGAATTAGCCCTGCTGCAAAGCATTGCATAAAAAATTGTAATTAAACGCCCCTGTTAAACAGGGGCAGAAAAATTGGGCTGATGGCATCACCCAGAACCAGAAATGTTCTTCCAACATATCAGCGGAGGAGGAAGAGGATAGACAATCAACATAACAGGACAGTCACTCAGCATAGGCAGTCTTGAAGGGATGTGATATTTCAAAAAAAATGATTCGGTTATATCAGCTTCAGGTGCTTGGTAGCTGTGGGTGATCCAAGACTGATTCATCTTGATGAAGGTCAGTCGATCAACTGATTCGGTGGACAGGCACACCCTGTGATCGGTAACAAAGCCACCAGCAGCACTGAAGGTGCTCTCCGAAAGAACGCTGGATGCAGGACAGGCCAGTAGCTCAATTTCATACTGTGCAAGCTCTGGCCAGTGATCCATCCTCAAGACCCAGTAAGCCAGAGGATTTTCGGTGGGAAAGGTGTCCAAGTCTGACCTTGCCCCTAGGTATTCCTGCACCATGTAAATCAGACGCTGGCGATGGTTGCTGGAACCGATCATACCTTGGGGCTGCGGACTAAAAAATTGTCTGAAAGCATCAGTCATACGGCCACCTTCTCCACCGCTCCTTCTGACCGAAGCCTCAGCAACACGTTGTCCAGGACCAGGAGTTTGTAACCTCCCAGTCTCTGGGAACGCGTTGCACAGACCTTTCTGCAAGGCCTCCCGGAGATGTCTCATCCTCTGCTCCCTCTGCGATGGCAAGATAAGGTCGGCTACCTTACCCTTGTACCGTGGATCAAGGAGAGTGGCCAGCCAGTAATGGTCCCTCTCCTTGATCCGAAGAATACAAGGATCCTTCCGCAGGCTTTGCAGGATCAGGGAGGCCATGCAGCGTAGGTTAGCTGAGGCATTCGGTCCGGAGTCCTCTGGGTCACTAAGGACAACATGATCCGCAGCTACCTACTCCCAGCCACGTACAAGTCCACGTGTTTCTTGGGACTGTAAATCATCCCTACAAGACTGCTGCTGCTGAGTGCCAGCCTCCACCTCCATGCTGACACAATCATCATCCTCCTCCTCCTCTTCCTCCTCCTCATCCTATTCCTGTGTGATGGGTGGCACAGCAGGAACACTGTCTGGATAAAGGGGGCCTTGAGAGGCAAGGAAGTCCTCCTCTTCCTGCCTCTGTTCTGCCTCAAGTGCCCTGTCCATTATTCCACGCAGCGTATGCTCCAAGAGGTGGACAAGAGGTACAGTGTCACTGATGCATGCACTGTCACTGCTCACCATCCTTGTGGCCTCCTCAAACGGTGACAGGACAGTGCATGCATCCCTGATCATGCCCCACTGGTGTGGTGAGAAAAAACCGAGCTCCCCTGACCCTGTCCTGGTGCCGTTGTCGCACAGGTACTCATTGATGGCCCTCTGCTGCGTGTGCAGCCGCTGCAGCATGGCCAACGTTGAGTTCCACCTGGTGGGCATGTCACATATAAGGCGGTTCTTGGGCAGGTTCAACTCCTTTTGGAGCTCAGCCAGCCGAGCACAGGCATTAAATGATCGGCGGAAATGCACACAGACTTTCCTGGCCTGCTTCAGGACATCCTGTAAGCCTGGGTACCTGCCCAAGAACCGCTGCACCACCAGGTTAAGGACGTGAGCTACACAGGGCACATGGGTCAGTTGTCCCTGTCGGAGGGCGGAGAGGAGGTTGGTGCAATTGTCGCAAACCACCATTCCTGGCTTAAGCTGGCATGGCGTTAACCACCCCTCGGCCTGCCCCTGCAGAGCTGACAAAACATCCGCCCCAGTGTGGCTCCTGTCCCCCAAACAAACCAGCGCAAGCACGGCGTGGCATCGTTTTGCCTGCGTACTTGCGTAGCCCCTGGAACGCCTACAGAGCACCGCTGGTTCTGAGGACAGAGTACTGGAAGAGGCCATGGAGGAAGAAGAAGAGGAGGGGGTGGAGGAGAGAGGTGTGTCACAACCAATAGTAGCATTTTGGAGGCGTGGTGGCGGAACAACCTCCAACACTACTGCACCTTGTCCTGTATCCTTCCCAGCTGCCAGAAGAGTGACCCAATGGGCCGTGAAAGACAGGTAACGTCCCTGTCCATGCCTGCTGGACCATGAGTCAGCGGAAATATGCACCTTACCGCTGACCGCCCTGTCCAGCGAGGCAAGGACATTGCCTTCCACATGCCGGTAGAGAGCCGGAATCACCTTCCATGAGAAAAAGTGGCGTTTGGGGACCTGCCACTGAGGAACCGCACATTGTACAAACTCACGGAAGGGGGCCATGTCTACCAACTGAAAAGGCAGCAGTTGAAGTGCTAGCAATTTAGCCAAGCTAGCATTCAACCGCTGGGCATGTGGATGGCTGGGAGTGAACTTCTTTCGCCGGTCCAGCAGCTGGGGCAGGGACATTTGCCTGCTATAATCGGACGTGGGTGTACTGCTAGCAGAGTGCCCGGAAGCACTTGGCTGTGACACACCTAATTCTACACCTTCATTCCTCTCAGAGCAGGTTTCAGAGAGGACTGAAGGTCTAGTGGGGTTGGAGATGCCAGCTGATGAGGAGCAAGGAGAGGTCCGCTTTGTTCTTTGGTGTGGGTCTTTGAGGTATGCTTGCCAACGAGCTGCATGGCATGTCAACATATGTCTGGTCAAGCATGTGGTGCCCAAGCGGCTGATGTTTTGGCCACGCGAGATACGCTTGAGACATATGTTGCAAATAGCAGCGGTGCGATCTGATGCACTCGTCTCAAAAAAGGCCCACACCAAAGAACTTTTAGAATAACGCGCAGAGGCAGCGCCCTGCACAGGCGGAGCTCTGCGGTGTGATTCAGTCGGTGTGCTGCCCCTAAGCTGGCCCCCGGAGGCCATCCTGCCTCGTTGGACATGTGCCTCCTCCTCCTCTCTCCTACCAGGCACCCACGTGGAGTCAGTGCCCTCATCATCCACTCCCTCTTCATCGCTATAGCAAACCTGGCAATATGCTGCAGCTTGTGGAACATGACTGCCAGATTGCTGTCCTTCTTGAGCATCCCCTCTCTCTGCATTCACGCTACTGCCTTCCTCCAGCTGAGTGTCATCATCAGAGCCTACAAAACACTGGGCATCCTCCTGGAGCATGTACCCAACACTGTGCTCAAAGAGTTCAGGAGACTCCTCAGGAGGACGTGGTGGGTCTAGGGAAGGAGTCACTGATGATGACATTGAGACGAGGGAAGACGATGCGTTGGCAGCTGCTTTGCTAGTACCCTGAGACTGGGTGAGAGAGGATGAGGAGGATGAAGAGGGCTTGGTCATCCACTCTACCAAGTCGTTGGCATGTTGCGGTTCAACATGTCTACCTGCCGAAAAGAAGGACAAGCGTGTCCCATGGCCACGTGCTGATGACAATGCACCGCGTCCACGACCAGCACTGTTGTCTCTAGACACAGAGCCTGCTTGCCCTCTTTTATCGGCTCGCGCCTGTCTGCCTCTCCTTGCTGGCCTTCCAGACATGGTAATGGCCTGAAGGGAGTTGGGTAAAACAGCAGTTGGGTAGTGTATATTGTGCTGGAGGCACACAACACCCACTAACTCCTGCAGATGCCTTTATTATAGAACACCAGAGATAAAGGGGTATACTGTACTGGAGGCACACAACACCCACTAAGCCCTGCAGATGGCTCTATTAGAGAACAGCAATAAAGGGTAGATACAGGTGTATATTGTGCTGGAGGCACACAACACCCACTAACTCCTGCAGATGCCTTTATTATAGAACACCAGAGATAAAGGGGTATACTGTACTGGAGGCACACAACACCCACTAAGCCCTGCAGATGGCTCTATTAGAGAACAGCAATAAAGGGTAGATACAGGTGTATATTGTGCTGGAGGCACACAACACCCACTAACTCCTGCAGATGCCTTTATTATAGAACACCAGAGATAAAGGGGTATACTGTACTGGAGGCACACAACACCCACTAAGCCCTGCAGATGGCTCTATTAGAGAACTGCAATAAAGGGTAGATACAGGTGTATATTGTGCTGGAGGCACAAAACACCCACTAACTCCTGCAGATGCCTTTATTATAGAACACCAGAGATAAAGGGGTATATACAGATGGGGATGCTGAGATGGATCCTAAATTTATATTCAAAACCAAGTGCTAGGGTGAAAGTGAATGACAGATTATCAGAGCCATTCTCCATTTTAAATGGAACACGCCAGGGATGTCCCCTCTCACCCCTGATATTCATTTTGACAATAGAACCTTTTTTAAGGAAAATACGTGCCAATGTGGATATCAGGGGGGTAAAAATAAAAAATGAAGATCAGAAGTTGGCAGCTTATGCAGATGATTTGATCTTTTTTGTAACGTCCCCAATTACATCTCTCCCATCTTTACTAATGGAGCTACGAGAATATGGGAAAATATCCAACTTTAGAATAAACTATGGAAAATCGGAGACAATGGGAGTAGAGATGGATTCGCCTCAGTTGCAAGCAGTGTCCACGCAATTTGATTTTAGATGGACGAATTCATATATAAGTTACTTAGGAACAAAAATGTCAAAAAATCTAAATGAACTGTTCGAACTTAACTATATCCCACTGGTAAGACAGATCAAAAGTGATCTTCAAAAATGGGACAAAGAGATTTTTACATGGTTCGGGAGAACCAATATTATTAAGATGAATGTGATGCCCAGACTGTTATACATAATTCAAACTATACCAATTAAGATCCCTTCAAGTTTGTTTAAGGATCTTAGATCAAGATTTATGAAGTTCATCTGGGCTGGGAAACCAGCAAGAGTACGTCGAGATATTTTAGTACTCCCCAAAGGAAAAGGAGGGATAGGACTTCCAGATCCAATAAAATACCAGGAGGCTTCACACTTAATTAGAGTAGTGGAATGGTGTAGGCTTAAAAACGAAAAACCGTGGATACAGACAGAACAAGCAGCGACAGATATCCCATTGGAAGGATTAGTGTGGATTCCAGATACAAAAATACCAATGGGATTGAGAAAACATCCAATACTAGGGGAGACATTACGAATAACTAAAAGAGTATTCAGGAAAACATCTATTTCAAGAATTCCCAGTCCGCTCCTTCCTATCCTTGGTACCCCAGCATTTCTACCGGGAATGACAGATCCAAAGTTTAAAACAATACAAGATAGAGGTATGAGTAGAATTTGTCATTTCTCGGTAGGCAATCGGTTAATGACTAAAAAAGATATTGAAAAAGGAATGACATTAGGACTAGACCCTTTCAGAATGAGGCAATTAGAAGCCTTTATTAGATCTAAATCAAAGGTATACGTAGAAATAAGGGCATTGACTGAGTTTGAAGAGATCTGTTTGAAAGGAGAGGAACTGAGACATCTGATGTCTTATTTTTATAGTATGTTAATAGAACAGGAGACTTCACAAGATTTGCCCTTTTTACAGGCTTGGGAAAGAGATTTAGGGACTACGTTTTCCCCAGAACAAAAGGATAAGATGCTGTTGTTTAATCAAAAGGCCTCGATGGCAAGCAGATATCAAGAAGGGGGATACAAGATCCTTACTAGGTGGTATAGAACACCAAAAGTGTTACATCAAATTTACCCCCAGATATCAGAGACATGTTGGAGATGTCATGGAGCAGAAGGAACATTATTACATATATTTTGGGAATGTCCAAAAATTAGAGTGTTCTGGGAGATGGTAGCCGATACTATTGTAAGGATTACAGGAATTGACCTGGGAGATAATCCGGCAACTTTTCTGCTGCTGGACATCCCAATGGCAATAGAAAGATTCAAAAATTCTTTGCTGAGACATTTATTGATAGCAGCAAGGGCATGTATCCCGGTTCTGTGGAAAAAAAGCAACCCTCCAGCTAGAGCACAGTGGTTTCAGAGAATTGCAGAAATCCAACAAATGGAAAATTTAACAATGACAATGAGAGATCAAGATGAGAAATATCAGAAGATCTGGGCTCCATATCTAAATTATAGAGAAAGTATGATGTGAAACATTTTGAAATATGATAGAGCAGGCGGGTGGTGGTGGGGGGGGGGGAGTGAGGGGGGGGATTATAGTGAAAATTCAAACATTTTTTTTTTTTTTTTGTATATTTATTTATTTATTTTTCTGGGAGGGAAGGGTGAGGGAGGGGGGAGGATGACGTGGAATTGAGGTATGGATTGAAATATTATAAGACTGTTATAGCTGTTAAAGAAGTTGTAGATGTATAACGAAATGTAATGTGAAATCTATGGAAAGAAAAGATGAAAAAATAAAGAATTTATAAAAAAACAAATGTCTGGTCAAGCATGTGGTGCCCAAGCGGCTGATGTTTTGGCCACGCGAGATACGCTTGAGACATATGTTGCAAATAGCAGCGGTGCGATCTGATGCACTCGTCTCAAAAAAGGCCCACACCAAAGAACTTTTAGAATAACGCGCAGAGGCAGCGCCCTGCACAGGCGGAGCTCTGCGGTGTGATTCAGTCGGTGTGCTGCCCCTAAGCTGGCCCCCGGAGGCCATCCTGCCTCGTTGGACATGTGCCTCCTCCTCCTCTCTCCTACCAGGCACCCACGTGGAGTCAGTGCCCTCATCATCCCCTCCCTCTTCATCGCTGTAGCAAACCTGGCAGTATGCTGCAGCTTGTGGAACATGACTGCCAGATTGCTGTCCTTCTTGAGCATCCCCCCTCTCTGCATTCACGCTACTGCCTTCCTCTAGCTGAGTGTCATCATCAGAGCCTACAAAACACTGGGCATCCTCCTGGAGCATGTACCCAACACTGTGCTCAAAGAGTTCAGGAGACTCCTCAGGAGTACGTGGTGGATCTAGGGAAGGAGTCACTGATGATGACATTGAGAGGAGGGAAGACGATGCGTTGGTAGCTACTTTGCTAGTACCCTGAGACTGGGTGAGAGAGGATGAAGAAGATGAAGAGGGCTTGGTCATCCACGCTACCAAGTCGTTGGCATGTTGCGGCTCAACATGTCCAGCTGCCAAAAAGGACAAGCGTGTCCCATGGCCACGTGCTGATGACAATGCACCGCGTCCACGACCAGCACTGTTGTCTCTAGACACAGAGCCTGCTTGCCCTCTTTTATCGGCTCGCGCCTGTCTGTCTGTAAAACAGCAGTTGGGTAGTGTATATTGTGCTGGAGGCACACAACACCCACTAACTCCTGCAGATGCCTTTATTATAGAACACTAGCAATAAAGGGTAGATAAAGGGGTATACTGTACTGGAGGCACACAACACCCACTAAGCCCTGCAGATGGCTCTATTAGAGAACAGCAATAAAGGGTAGATACAGGTGTATATTGTGCTGGAGGCACACAACACCCACTAACTCCTGCAGATGCCTTTATTATAGAACACCAGCAATAAAGGGTAAATACAGATGTATACTGTGCTGTGCTGGAGGCACACACAACTTCCAATAACTCCTGCAGATGGCAGATGGCTCAAATAGAGAAGAGCTATGTAGGTGGATATAGCGGTGTGTACTGGGTACAGAGCACGCAGACAGCACACACAAGCTCCTAACACTGACTGCAAGCTCTATTATAAAAGATAGATATATCGCTAGCTATATAGGTGAGGTGAATATAGCGGTGTATACTGCAGTCAGGGCACGCAGACAACAACCACTACAGAAGAGCAAGATCGAAAAATCGGCCGATAACGATCGGTGTATACTGTATTGAAGGTACACAGAACACCCACTAACTGCTTCAGACGCCAACACACTACACAAGGCCGCCGCGCTGGCGGCCTTATATAGTGTGGGGCGTGTACTACACAGCCTGAGCTATGATTGGCCACAGGCATCCTGCCTGTGGCCAATCATGGCTCTCCTCGCTGCCGGCGCTGTGATTGGCCAAGCATGCGGGGTCACAGTGCATGCTTGGCCAATCATGAGCCAGCAATGCACTGCGCCATCGCAGTGCATTGTGGGCCGTGAGCGCCACACGAATTTGGCGCGAACGGCCCATAACGTTCGGAATTCGCCGAACGGGCGAACAGCCGATGTTCGAGTCGAACGTACGTTCGACTCGAACACGAAGCTCATCCCTAGTGAGGATGTCAATCTCATCAACCCTATGTTCAAGCTCAGTGGTGTGCTGCCCCAGGCAGGGCCTCCATCAGGGGGGTACAGCCGATACAATTGCAAGGGGCACCGGGGCACGACCGGCCAGAAGACTGCAGAACGGGTGAAGGGGAGCCGTATTGTTGTAATAAATTGCTCGCAATGTAAAAATATTTCAAATGTCTTATAAATATCTCTTATATATATATATATATATATATATATATGGTGAGACCGATTGAGATTGTGAGACGAATTTCCTTAATTAGTTCTGAGTCAGCGTAATTCAAAAATGTGTATTTATTTGTACACATTCAAATAGAAAAGAATACTTACAAAAATAGTACAATGATAATCATTAGTATCTTTAAAAATTGTCTTATGGAAGATTTCAGGTTATGCCATGTGGCATCTAAAATGGCCGAATAACCCTTTGTATGCTGAAATCTCTGTGTGCTGAGATGTGTCTTTCGTGAGATGTTTCTTCCAGGCTGCTGAAAATCAAGAGGAAGTCAAACCTCCGATCTTTTGATTATATCCACCAAGCTTCGAATTTCCGCGCCGAAAGATAGCTCCACCTTTACAAAAGTGTGGGCTAATGAGTGGTTACTATAGCAATCTAAAATATGTCTGGTAAAAACATTTTTTTTTTATATCAATAAAGTTTATTGAAACAATTGACAGCTCAATACAATACAAGAAAAGAACAAGTATATCCATAAACATTCAGCCCGTAGGGCATAAAAAAGAAAAACATGTTGTTCTATTACATAAATCCGCTATAGAGAACCTCATAGTTCAGTGTTGAGAGTTGATACATAGAAAAGACAAGCCAGGGGAAGGTCTCTATAGGTGCGGGGGCCAAAGAATGGAACGTCAATGTCAAAGACCCCCTTTAGCCCGTGCGACATAATATCTTCAATTGTGGGGGTAGAAATTTTTAAGTGTCTAAAAAGGGTTAGGGGAGGGGGGTGAGGGACAAGATAGAGAGGGAGGGGTAAGAGGGAGGGGGGGACAATTAGTAGGGCCCTAATTCCATAGGCCCCAGACCTGAGGGGTGAAGAGGGCGCAGGCGGCCCAAATAGTGAGCCAATGTTACCTTGGGTAGAGGCCTAACTGAAATGTAAGACAAGGGCAAGCCGTTCAGTCCTTCATTCAATAATATACCAATTTGCATAGGCGTATATCATAGTAACCAACTTTGGTAAAGTCACATTATACAGAGATATAGTTAAACGAGCCAATTGTCACAAATCAACCAGTACAAAGTTTTGCATACTCATCTGTAAGTTTAAAAATAAACCAGGGTCTCCACAGTTTATGAAATTTGTCGGTCTTTTCTGAGGCCATGGCTACGGTTTCTTCTAACTTATATAAAAGGTCTACTTCTAAGAGCCATTCCCGCAGGGAAGGAGGGTGGGGCGACTTCCAGTGCCGAGGAATGATCGTCTTAGCCGCATTCAGCATGTGGCGCACCACTGATTTTTTTGTACCTGCCTAAAGAGTAGCTCGAGATGTTGAGCAGGTAGCACTCAGGCGTGAGGGCAATTTTGGTCTCGGTGATGACCCGGATCTGCGCGCAAATCCCATCCCAGAAACCTCGCAACTTCGGACAATCCCACCATATATGCATCATATCACCCCCTGCCCCTCCACATCTCCAGCAGAGCTCTGACGTACCTGGGTACCATTTGCTAAGTCTGACTGGTGTAAGGTACCAATTTGTTAAAACCTTGTATGCCGTTTCTTGGGAACTAGTGCTTATGGAGCACTTGTGTGCTAATATGCAGGCATGTCTCCACTGCTCATCAGTGAAGGTTGTGGAGAGAAGCCTCTCCCAATCTCGTTTATGTCTGGTCGAGTGGTCTGTCCTAGTCGCTTGTAACCAACTGTAAACCAGGGAGGTCGCCTTCCGCACCGGGTCTCCCGTGATGCACAGCTGCTCAAACCATGTCTGTTCCCTCAAAACATGCGGTCTGTTAGTCGTGCAATGTACAAAGTCGTGTAGTTGTCTGTATTGCCAGTGCGTAAAATGCTTTGCCCGTAAGTCCCTTGAGAGGTCCTGAAAAGATCTGAGCTTGCCTGCCTCCACGCAGTGTGCTATTGTCACAGGTGTCCCATCATCTCTGTGTGGGAACGAAACCGTAGTGTGTCCCGACGCGAACCCAATGTTGTGGGCCAAGGGTGTCAGAGGGCCCGGGGCGGAGGCCAGTCCGCATTGTCGTGAAGCTTCTCCAAAGACCTCTAGGGTGGGCCCTATCAGGGGGTGTGAGGACAATGACGCCGAGCGGGCCTCCTTGGCGACCCATGGCAGAAACCTCAGAGGTGTCGCTGTCATTCGGCCTTCCAGTCCCACCCAGTCCTTGGATGTTGCATGACAATTCCAGTCCAGGATGCGAACTAAGTGTGACGCGTAGTAGTAAAACTTGAAGTTCGGTAGATTAATCCCCCCCTTAACTTTTGGTAAGGTCAAAGTCGATAGGCTAATTCGGGGCTTCTTCCTGGCCCATATGAAGTCTCTTATTAGCGCCGTCAAATGTGCGAAAAACCGCCTGGGTAATTTAATGGGCAGAGTGTGGAAAAGGTACAGCACCCTTGGCAGAACCGTCATCTTAACCGCCGCCGCCCTTCCGAACCACGACAGTGGGTGGCGATGCCAGGCTTGAAGATCTATACGGAGGTCATTTAAAAGGGGTTGGAAATTTTGCGCATAAAGACTATCCAGGTCGGGTGTAAGCCAGATCCCCAGATATTTAAGTCTGTGATCTACCCACTTAAAGGGGCAGTTAGATTTGGCAGACAGCAGGCGTGTGGGGCTCAGGGAGATATTTAGAGCCTCAGATTTTTCGTAATTAATTTTAAAGTTGGAGATGTATCCAAATAGCTCAAATTCCTTCAAGAGGTTGGGAATCGAAGTGTGGGGTTGGGTTATGACAAATAGGAGGTCATCCGCGTAGGCGGCTATTTTAAATGGCGTTTGTCCCAACGTGAGGCCCTTGATCGACGGGTTGGCATTTATTGTGCGAATGTAGGGTTCCAATGCTAGGATGAATAGTATAGGGGATAGTGGGCACCCTTGACGTGTGCCATTTCGTATAAGTACTGGTTCTGAAAGGGTCCCATTAATTTTGAGCCGAGCCGTCGGGCGTCGATAGAGCGCCGATATCCAGGCCATCAATTTTGGTTGGAAACCCACCCACCTACACACTGCGAACATGAAGTCCCATGCCACTCTGTCGAAGGCCTTCTCCGCGTCCGTAGACAGGAGAAGGCCCTCGACAGCAGTCCCCCTAATACAGTGTAGAAGATTTATTGCCTTGACCACGTTATCCCGCGCCTCCCTCCCCGGCATAAAGCCCACCTGTGTCGGCCCGATTAACTCGGGTAACAGTTTGTTCAACCTAGTAGCAATAATTTTTGATAAGAGCTTTATGTCTAAATTGAGCAATGAAATCGGTCGGTAACTGGAGCAGGAGTTAGGGTCCTTTCCAGGTTTGGGGAGCACTGTGATGTGCGCTAAATTGAAGGAAGGAGGGGGTTCTTGGTGTGCTGAGAGGGAATTTAATGCGCGGAGCAATGGCGTCGTCAGTAAGGGTGTGAAGGTCTTATAATAAATAGCGGAAAAGCCATCCGGGCCCGGGCTCTTGCCCGTTTTTAAGGATTTAATAGCCTGGATGAGTTCCGGCACCTCAATGGGTTTGTCTAATTCTTTAGCGTCGTCCACTGACAGGCCTGGCATGCCACTGTGTTGTAAATATTGTTCTATGATCTCGCATCTCGACCCCTCCACCGTCGCTGGTTTATGCGAAGGTGGAATGTCGTAGAGCTTAGAGTAAAACCTATGGAATTCCGCCGCAATGCCAGCCGTGTCGTGTATCAGCCTATTCTCCTTGTTTCTAATCTGAGTAATAGTGTTGGAAGTCCGTACGCCCCTTAAAGCTCGTGCCAGAAATTTGCCATTTTTGTTCCCATGTTCATAAAAAAACCCTCGACGAAAGAATAAAATCCGTTTAGCCTGTAAGTCCAGTTTATCCTGGAGAGCCTTGCGCGCAAGCTGCAGATCGTCGGCCCGAGCAACCGCCGTCGATCGTTTGTGTTGGGCTTCCAAATCCCTCACTTTTATAAATGCTTCTTTCAAGTCCTGTTCCGCCGCCCTTTTCTTTTGAGCTGCCAGGCCCATCAGTTTGCCCCTGAGTACGCACTTGTGTGCCTCCCATATGGTTAAATGGGAGACATCCTCAGTGGTGTTCTCTCTAAAGTAGTGTTGTATAGTTTCTCTGATCTGGTCTAGGGTCGTAGGGTCCGTCAGTAATGCTGGGTTAAGTCTCCAGCCACTCGACTGTGGGCGCGTGGGTTGCAATGTGAGAGTCAAAGATATCGGTGCGTGGTCAGAGGTCGATCTCGTCCCTATATGTGCCTCTTTAAGGTTGTTCAAGTCCCTTTGTGTCACAAACAGGAAGTCAATGCGGGTATACTTGTCGTGTACAGTGGAAAAGTAAGTGTAGTCTCTATCCTGGGGGTACAAGACTCGCCATGAGTCTGTCAATGTTAAAGAATTCAGAATAGTTCTAATCTTTTTGAGCTTACGGTAAGTGATGGCAAGCCTGCCATCAGAGGTATCCTGAAGGGGATCCAACGGTACATTGAAATCCCCACCCAGGATTATGCACCCCGCGGCAAACCCGGAGAGTTCATCGATCATGGTTTGGCAAAAGTTCACATGTGCTGTATTCGGAAAGTAAGCGCATGCTAGCGTAATAGGGAGCTTCCCAACTTTTCCCTTGAGGAAGAGGTACCGTCCCCCCGGGTCCGCCAGCTGCTGCGTGAGCTCGAATCCGGAGTCTCTCCCCAATAGTATCGAGACCCCTTTAGACTTCGAGTCAGGGTTAGCCGCATGAAAGGCTTTAGGGAAAAATTTGTCTGTCATCTTAGGAATGGAATCAGCCCTAAAATGGGTTTCTTGTAAAAACACGAAGGACGGCCTCCCCTTCCTCAAGTGGCGTAATAATTGCGTTCTTTTGTGCGGAATATTGAGACCGCGCACATTGTGTGAGACCACAGTAGGGTTCTGACCTAGAGCAGAGTAAATCATGGTGCAGTAGGAAGGGGGGAGAGGGGAAGGGAGAGGAGATAGAGCAGAATAGGAACAGGCAGAGGGTGGGCTTGGGGAAGGTCAAGAGAGGCAGGGGGGACAGAGGGGGAAGAGAGGGAGGGGAGGAGGGAAAGAAGAGGGAAGGAAGAGGGGTAGAGAAGCCCACTAACTGACACTAAGAGAGTGGGTCGAGAATAATCAGTTAGCAACCTCTGGGGGGTGGCCCCCAGTGGTAAATTCTAGAAGTGGGGTCGTGGACTAGCCCCCCCCAGCGACAATCCCCCAGGAAAAAAAAAACCTCGGAGGAGCCGCCCGGGGCGCCACTCCACGGCACCCCTTGTGGGGAAGTGGGAGAACACTCAAAGCAATGCCAACAGACCGAAACCCAGTCAACCCGGGATAATTGATCTGTCTACAATTACCAAACACTCTCCGCACGCCCCCAGCCCCTTAATGTAGAAGCTTAATTAAACCTGTGCATAATAAGATTAACAACCGTAACCAACCCCCTTAGTGGGGGTAAAAAGATAAACCTTATACCAGAGTGTTAGTACTTATCTAAAACAATGCAATCCGGCCGCATCTACAGGCCAACTATTGTCCACCTGTGGCGAGTGAATAAGTAGAGGGGAACATAACAACCGATCGGGTGGTCCGCCTGGTCTGTAGCAAGAGTGCATTCGCAGGATTTCCGAAGAAACAGGTAGATACCGCAACAACTTAGGTGAAGTAAAACTGGATACGAATCGACCCAACGAACGGTGCGCAGTAGATTAGTGTGCGGTAGTCCGTTCGGACCACGACTCCTGTCCGATCAAGTCCGCCAGCGAAGTCCGAAGGTTAGTATGGGGATCCTCCAACCGACCGGTCATCCCTCCTGAGGTGGATTCAGCTGCAGGGCCCTCGGGGCGGAGGAGCGTCTGGGTGTAACGCTCGGACCTGGCGTTGGTAGTCTCTGGAACTTCCCCTTCTTGTGTGGGGGCTTAGAGGGTGTGGAGTTGTGAGACCCCGGAGAGGACTGATAGGCTGGGACAGAATGAAAGTCCTTGTACCAATCCGGGAGATCGATCGGAGGAATTTGGATTGCTTGGCAGAAACCCGGTAGATCCTCCGGTGTGCGTAAGAACAGCTGTTTGCCCATGAAAGTCACATGTAGGGCAAAAGGGAACTTCCATTTATATGGGATATTTTGCCTGCGTAGGACTTCCAGCAGGGGGCGCAACGCGCGCCTGTTGCTCAAAGTTATGGGCGAGAGGTCCTGGAAGATGGAAAGTTCTGTATCATTAAACGTGATATGTGCAGCACGCCTTGCTTTGGCCATAATGTCCTCCTTTAGCTTGAAATCCGAGAGACAGCATATTACATCCCGCGGGGGAGCTGTATCCGCAGGTCTTGCCCTCAAGTCACGATGGGCCCGAACAAAGTCAATTGGCGTATCAGTTTGTCGTTCTAGTAGATCGTTGAACACATATTGTAGGGCAGAGGGTATGTTATCGGGTTCCACCGATTCCGGTATGCCTCGCACCCTAACGTTGTTCCTCCTCCCCCTGTTATCCAAGTCCTCTAATTGCCTGTTCATTGCAATGAGATGGGCTGTGTGGGAATCCGAGATTCTTTCCAGGCGCGTGATGGCTTTGTCCCGTTTGGAACCTGCCCTCTCCACCCCCTCCAGCTTCTCTGATATGGAAAGGATATCTGCCTTCAGTTCAGTAATGGCGGATGAAAATGTGCTATTTTCATCATGTCGGGCAGCGTGAGGGGGTGCTCGACTTGCGCTTCCTTTACCTCCTCCTCATAAGCGGATTGCGAGTCATCGCTGAGTTCATCTTCTCCACGAGGCAGCGCCATCTTGGATAAGGCCTTAGTGCGGCGCGGTTGGGATTTGAAGATGTCCGGGATGCTTCTGGCTCCGGAGATCGATGTGGGACGACTCGGGCGGCTGCCTGAGTTGTGGCGGGTGGGCCTGCTCATGTTTGCCGGTGGTTACGGTAACAATCGTGCTGTCGGGGCTGAGGGTGTAGCGGAGCTCTCCTAGTCTGCTGCCATCCGCTCCGAGCTCCAAGCCATGCCCTCCTCTGGTAAAATTCTTAATGACAGGATGTAGGGGGGAAGAGAGAACTTCAGACTTTACATCATTTCAGTTACATAGGTATAGATTTAATGAGGTGACAGGAAGTGGGGGGAAAGGGAAAGCTTCAAATTTTAAACATCTCAGTTACATAGGAATAAATTCCTAAAAGCATATATATAATGAGCTGGTGAAGTTAAACATAAACAACATTTATCAAAATCCTGACAGGTTTTAAATGTTTACTTTTTTAATTATCGCAAGTCATAACATAGAATTAATTGATTCAAAGTTTTCTTTCACACAGTATGGAATATTCATATTCTAAATAAAGTATAATAAAGCCAATTAAAATTTAGATATTAAAGTGGTGTTGCCACCAAAAAATGAAAAGCTGCTTAACCACTTCAGATCCGCGCTATTGCCAAATGACGGCATTACGCGGACCTACATTTCCGGGACTACGTCTATTGACGTAGTCCCGGTTACGAGCGGCCTGCGCGCCCCCTGAGGGGCGCGCGCGGCGCGCTCTGTGATCGGCGAGTCCGTGAGACTCGCCTGATCACCGATCCGTGTAAGGGGTCGATCCCGACCCCTTATCACGTGATCAGCTGTCAGCCAATGACAGCTGATCATGTGATAGAACGGAGCCGGTAATCGGCTATTATTCCTCCTCGCGCTGACAGCGCGAGGAGAGAAAAAAAAAGCCGATCACCGGCGGCCGTGATCGGGACATCAGTCCCGATCACGGCCATCAATACAAGGGACCACCTGCCACCTGCCTGTGCCCACCTGCCTCCCGCAGTGCCATCCTGAAGTAAAATAAAAGAAAAAGTAAGTGCCCCCCGTCAGTGCCCCCTGTCAGTGCCCATAGTGCCCACAGTGCCACCCACAGTGCCACCCACAGTGCCACCCACAGTGCCACCCCACAGTGCCACCCACAGTGCCACCCAATCTGCCTCAAAGGTGCTGCACCCCAGTGCCGCCCATCAGTGCCCAGCAGTGCCGCCCATCAGTGCCCAGCAGTTCCGCCCATCAGTGCCCAGCAGTGCCACCTATCAGAGCCACCTATCAGTGCCACCTATCAGTGCCCATCAGTCCCATCTATCTGTGGTACCTATCAGTGCCCATCCGTGCCACCCATCCGTGCCACTTATCCGTGCCACCCATCCGTGCCATCTTATCTGTGCCCATCTTTGCCCATCAGTGCCGCCTTATCTGTGCCCATCGTGCCGCCTTATCTGTGCCTATTAGTGCCGCCTTAACTATGCCTATCAGTGCCCACCAGTGCAGCCTATCAGTGCCCACCAATGCAGCCCATCAGTGCCCACCAATGCAGCCTATCAGTGCCGCCTAATCAGCGCACTTCAATGAAGGAGAAAAATGACCCGTTTGCAAAATTTTATAACAAACTATTAAAACATGATTTTTTTTTTTTTTTTTTTTGCATCTTTTTTTGTTTGTTTAGCAAAAAATAAAACTCCGAGCTGTAACTAAATACCACCAAAAGAAAGCTCTATTTGTGGGAAAAAAATGATAAAAATTTCATTTGGGTACAGTGTTGTATGCCCGCGCAATTGTCACTCAAAGTGCATCAGCGCTGAAAGCTGAAAATTGGTCTGGGACTGAGGGGGGTTTAAGTGCCCAGTAAGCAAGTGGTTAAAATTCATAAAATTCATAAAAAAATAATTGGCAAAAAAAAAATTTTTTACTCACCTCTAAATACCGGTTGCTAGGGGGTCCCTCTTAGTCTGCCTTCTTCATTGCCCGGGCTGGTGACATCACTTCCTCTTGCGCCGCACATTCACCTGGGACCTGTCACGTGTCCCAGGTGACTGTACGGCGTATCACGGCGCCCTGCGCCACTCGCGCATGCGCAGTGGGTGCCCGGCTGTGAAGCCACAGCCGGGTGCCCACAGTATGCATGACGGCGCCGCGAGCGGAGCGGGGAACGAGGGGGAGCTTCGTTCCCCCGCATCGCTGGACCTTGGGGCAGGTAAGTGTCCGTTTATTAAAAGCCAGCAGCTGCAGTATTTGTAGCTGCTGACTTTTAATTTTTTTTTTAAGGGGTACCCCACTTTAAGAATATAACAATTGTGCACTATAGAAACAATCTCAGCAGCTTTTGCTGCATTCCGTGTGATTGAGCTCAGACATCAAGCTCTTTAATGCCACTTCTGGCTACTACGTGCATGTGCGCCCCCGTGTGAGCTGCCTGTACTGTGCTCCTCTGTGTCAGAAACATGTCGGCTTTGTTAAATAGTTAAATAGTAGGTGAGGTGCCAATATTCTGTTTGCTTTGTTAGCAGCAGCCTGGCATTGCATGCCATTGCTGAGCCTATCATCTACTAAGACCCCCGGGTCCTTTTCCACCCTATATTCCTCCCAGAGGTTATCCCCCAGTATATAGATTGCATTCATATTTTTGCCGCTCAAATGCATTATTTTACATTTTTCTACATTGAACCTCATTTGCCATGTAGTTGCCCACCCCATTAATTTGTTCAGATCTTTTTGCAAGGTTTCCACATCCTGCAGAGAATTTATTGCTTAGAATCATCTGCAAATACAGAGATTGAACTGTTTACCCCATCCTCCAGGTCATTTATGAACAAATTAAACAGGATTGGTCCCAGCACAGAACCCTGGGGGACCCCACTACCCACCCCTGATCATTCCGAGTATTCCCCATTTATCACCACCCTCTGAACTTGCCCTTGTAGCCAGTTTTCAATCCATGTACTCACCCTATGGTCCATGCCAATGGACACTATTTTGTACAGTAAACATTTATGGGGAACTTTGTCAAATGCTTTTGCAAAATCCAGATACACCATGTCTACAGGCCTTCCTTTATCTAGATGGCAACTCACCTCCTCACAGAAGGTTAATAGATTGGTTTGACAAGAATGATTCTTCATGAATCAATACTGATTACTGCTAATGATACCTCATTACTAAAATTACTCTAAAAAGAGTTTACATACTATTGTTGTTTGGCTAACTTGTCTGTAATTCCCAGGGATGTATTTTGGGCCTTTTTTTAAATATTGGTGCTACATTGGCTTTTCTCCAATGAGCTGGTACCATTCCAGTCAGTAGACTGTCAGTAAAAATTAGGAACAACGGTCTGGAAATTAGTTGACTGAGTTCCCTATTTACCCTCGGATGCAAGCCATCTGGTCCCGGTGATTTATTAATGTTAAGTTTCCCAAGTCTAATTTTAATTCTGTCCTCTGTTAACCATGGAGGTGCTTCCTGTGATGTGTCATGAGGATAAACACTGCAGTTTTGGTTACTGAAGCCCCTCAATTCCCTCGTGAAGACTGAGGAGAAGAATAAATTCAACACCTTCGCCATCTTCCCATCCTTTGTAACCAGATGTCTTTCCTCATTCTTTATGGGGCCAATATGGTCTGTCCTCCCTTTTTTACTGTTTACATACTTAAAGAATTTCTTGGGATTTTTTTTGCTGTCCTTTTCTATGTGTTGCTTTGATGGTGGACTGTAGTCCGCCATCACTGCGCTATTCTGGGAACTGCTACTGTCAATTCCCATAGAGAGCCTTGAATTTGACAGGATCCACCGCACCCTGGCTCCTCGCCCTGAGGATGATCCCCGTCGGGGCATTGTGGTAAACTTACATTATTTTCATACCCAAGAGTAACTACCATCAGTGCCACACCACATGGAGTAATTCGTTTTCCAAGGCCACCCATATCGGATCTCCCATGACCTCTCCCAGGTGAACCTAGCTAAATGAAAAGCTCCGAAACCTCACCCTCAGATCCTTAAACAGCACTGCATCACTTACCGCTGGGGCTTCCCCTTCTCCATCTGCTTTTCCTATAAAGGATCCTCCTATCTTTGCAAGTCAGAGGAAGACCTTCAAGCAACACTGCGCAAGCTACACTCCATGCTACCCATGACACCACTTTGGAGGGTTCCTGCCGCCGTTCTGCTTTCCATTCCCTAAGGAAGCTCCAAGCCTCCCTTGGATTGAAGGCCGCCCCAGACACCTACAAGCATGAACGTTTCATCTCACCAGCCCCGGCTCATGAGGATTCCATGGACTGTTCATTACCTCCCAGGAGTATATGGTTCCTTACTTCTTACCTTTGACTCCTCAAGCAAACTTAGCTGACACTCCTGTACCACTGTAACTATGCTCAGATGTCTAGGGTTTAAAGAGGAAGACACAGAAACACAGAAGAAATATTCACAGTAATCATATGGCCACTAAGTATAGCATTTATAAACTCAGCAAGATAAGAATAAGTGTTCTAGGATCTTTCTTACTGTTTCTGCAGCTTTGTTTCTTTTTTCTCTGCTTCTGCCTAAGCCAGTGCCAAGTTTGTAGCCCCCAGCCTCATCTGTACTTCTGTCATTTTCTCTCTTAACAAGCCAGAATCTTGGGTATGCTCAGTAAAGAGTAACCAAGCCTCGTTTTAGTATACCGTTACCATGGCAATGGCCCAGCAAGCCAATAAGAGCACACATGCACATTTCCTCCCAGTGTTAACCACTTAAGGACCAGGCCTCTTTTTCGGACTTGGTGTTTCCATGTTTAAAACAGTTTTTTTTGCTAGAAAATTACTTAGAACCCCCAAACATTTTATATTGTTTTTTTTCTAACACCCTAGAGAATAAAATGGCGGTCATTGAAATACATTTTTTCACACCGTATTTGCGCAGCGGTCTTAGAAGCGCACTTTTTTTGGAAAAAATTCACTTTTTTGGATAAAAAATAAGACAACAGTAAAATTAGCCCAATTTTTTTTTATTACTGTGAAAGATAATGGTATGCCGAGTAAATTGATACCCAACATGTCACGCTTCAAAATTGCGCCCGCTCGTGGAATGGCGTCAAACTTTTAGCCTCAAAAATCTCCATAAGCGACATTTAAAAAATTCTACAGGTTGCATTTTTTGCGTTACAGAGGAGGTCTAGGGCTAGAATTATTGCTCTCGCTCTACCGATCGCGGCGATACCTCACATGTGTGGTTTGACCACCGTTTTCATATGCGGGTGCTACTCACGTATGCGCTCGCTTCTGTGCGCAAGCTCGTCGTAACGGGGTGTTTTTAAAAAAAAATTTTTTTTCTTATTTATTTTAATTTATTTTATTTATTTTTACACTTTTTAAAAAAATAAAATAAAATGGATCACTTTTATTCCTATTACAAGGAATGTAAACATCCCTTGTAATAGAAAAAAGCATGACAGGTCCTCTTAAATATGAGATCTGGGGTCAAAAGGTCCTCAGATCTCATATTTGGGCTAAAATGCAAAAAAAAAAAAAAAAAGAAAAGAAAATCTGACATTTAAAAAAAAATATACCTTTAACCACTACAATACAGGACACTTTCACCCCCTTCCTTCCCAGCCCAATTTTCAGCTTTCAGCGCTCTAGCGCTTTCAGTGACAATTGCGCGGTCATGCTACACTGTACCCAAATGAAATTTTTATCATTTTGTTCGCACAAATAGAGCTTTATTTTGGTGTTATTTATTCACGACTCCGTTTTTTTTTTTTTGCGATATAAGCGCAAAAATAGCGGAAATTTGGAAAAAAAACAATATTTTCTTTTTTCTATTTGAAAAGAAATCCAATAAAATCAAATTTTGTCATAAATTTAAGCCAAAATGTATTCTGCTACATGTTTTTGGTAAAAAAAAATTCCGTTAAGTGTATAATAATTGGTTTGTGTGATCACGGACATATGTACGCAAATGATCATGTACATATGTGTGCAGGTGATCACGTACATATGTGTGCAGATAATCATTGGGACATGTGATTTTAGTGGGACATATGTGGGGGACATGTTTTTATTATTAGGGACATGTGTTTTTATTATTTGGGGACATGTATGTTTTGGGGACATGTGTGTTTTGGGGACATATGTGGGGACTGTGTTTGTACTGTGTGGTGTGTTGTGTGTTTACACTACACTGATGATCAGTGAGTAAAAAGCTGTAAAAAGCAGCCCATACTCACTGATCATCAGCCGGCTGCAGCGTTCTGCTCTCCTCTCCTCAGCGGTGACTTCCGTGTGAGGAGAGGAGAGCCGATTGCCTAGCAACCGGCTGTTTGTTTACATCACATGACGGCCGTGATTGGACACGGCCGTCATGTGATCAGGAGTGCCAATCACAGAGCCCTCCTGCCAATCTGAGATGTGCCGTGTCCGGGTGACACGAGCACATCGGGATCGCGCCGCTGCGCGAGCGCGCGATCCCGCTACTCCTGAAGGACGTTCCTGAACGGCCTGTCAGGAGTAGACGGCTCCCACCCGGCCGTATATATGCATTGGCCGGGTGGGAAGTGGTTAAGAGGTATGGGCGGAAGTGACGTTTTGACGTCGCTTCCGCCCTCCTATGGTATAGAGACGAGTGGGGGCCATCTTAGCCTCACTTGTCTCTATGCCCAGCAGACGGAAGGACCCGATCGCCTCCACCGCTACCGACGGCTCCGGTATTCGAATCCGCCGCGGAGACCACCGTTATCGTACAGCCGACCGCCGCCTGAAGAGATGGATATCTCGGTTGTGGCAGCAGCTTCAAAAAATGGACGTACATCGTTGTAGCGGCAGTCGGCAAGTGGTTAAACATGAATGTCCTTGTTCACACCCCCTGTGATGTAGCTGGTCACTGTCATGGTTATGCAATAGAGTTCGTCTGCTTACCTGTCTCCATGTGTTCATCTCTAGAGACCAGCCGACCCTCACCTGACTGCTTTTGTAATCCATCCTCTGGCATGGCTCCACCCTAGCTCCTATCAGAGAACTCTATATTAACCTGTGCACTGAAGGCAGAACCTGCTGATCAACCAGGAAGTGTTTGGCTTCCTGTTACCTGCCGTGTGCTCTTCTGTTGTTCCGTTACCGACTTTGGCGTGTCCTTGACTATCCCTGTTTGCCTGTGATCCTGACCTTTTGGTGTGTCCCTGACCATTCCAGTCTCCTTGTGGCCTCGACTTGGGGTTTATCCCTCACTATCCCTATACTCCTGTTGCCTACTGTGGGTGTGAGCTGGGGGGCCCTGTGGGCCGCGACCTGGAGCCAGTTGCAGCCCAGTCCATCCTCACCACTAGAGGCTCTGGTGAACACCTGCTGGCTCTTAGACTCCGCGCCCCAGGGAATCTTGTGCTCTAACCCCGGTGGGATCTGTATTGGTGTTCTGGCAGCCCTGCCTTCCTTATCACCTTGACTCCTGTCCGCAGCAGTCAGCCGTAGGGTCCACAACCTTGCGATGCACTCCTGATCCCTTCGGTGTGCATCCGTCACCTGGCCACAAGGTGACCTGACAGTTTGATCAGCCATGGACACGGCTGACATGCCACTTCCTCCAGTCGATCCTTTGCAGTGCATAGTTCGGAGACTCGAGACCCTGGAATCTTATCAGACTCAGGTGATGCGATTCCTTCAAGATCTGGCTTCCTGCTTCGAGCAGCTACAGGCTTCCTTGGGAACCCCCCAACCTGTAGCCTTAAGTACAGTC
The DNA here is from genome assembly GCF_037356315.1 of Lithobates pipiens. Taxonomy (NCBI): domain Eukaryota; kingdom Metazoa; phylum Chordata; class Amphibia; order Anura; family Ranidae; genus Lithobates; species Lithobates pipiens. The sequence goes on along the minus strand of NW_027507903.1, from coordinate 376,262,246 downwards.
AGCAGCTTCACCTATCGCACCAGTCACATCCACGCATTCATTATTACTGCCAGCTCCTTCCCGTTTCTCTGGGGACTCCAAGGCCTGCAGGGGCTTCCTCAGCCAATGCACCATTCATTTTGAGTTCCAGCCTCAAAATTTTCTGTCTGATTGGGCAAAGGTAGCCTATATCATTTCCCTCCTCCCCGGTGAAGCTTTAGCCTGGGCTGCTCCCCTGTGGGAGAAAAATGATCCGGTGGTTTCCAGCCTGTCCAACTTCTTGAAGCTCTTTCGTAATATCTTCGAGGAGCCAGCTCAGGTTTCTTCTGCGGCTAGTGCCCTTTTACGCCTTTGCCAAGAATCTTATTCAGTGGGTTAATATGCACTTCAGTTCGGTATCCTCACAGCTGAATTGAGCTGGAACAGTGAGGCCCTGGTCGCAACCTTTTTACATGCCCTCTCTGACCGAGTGAAGGACGAATTAGCAGGAAGAGCTATCCCTGCCGGTCTGGACGATGTATTTTCCTTATGCAATCAGATTGTCCTAGTCAGCCTGAACTTTTTCCCCGTCGCCCTGTGGAGCATCCTCTGTCTGCTGAGGAACCCATGCAGCTGGGCCGGACCAGACTAACCCCTGAAGAACGTGCTAGACACAGAACTCTGGGCTTGTGTCTTTATTCAGGGGGCAAGGGTCATTTTCATGACTCCTGCTCGCGTTGTCCGGGAAACACTCAGGTCTAATACATTTGGAAGGTGGAGTATTGGACCCAGAAACATCACCTTCTCGTCTTCTTCTTCCGGTCTTCCTCCATGTAGGCACTTCTCCCCAATCGGTCCTACCATATCTGGGCTCCGGGGCTCCGGGGCTGCCAGCAATTTTATAGACTGGAGAACTACTTCTTTTATGAAGCTTACCCTTTCTTCCCTCGCTACTCCACTGGTAGTCTTGGCAACTGATGGCACTGTGCTCCCTGGGGCCCTATCCGTTTCCAGACGCTACCTAGGATGTCGGTAGGGATACTCCACCAGGAGTGGATCTCCTTCCTCATCCTACCCAAGGCCTCTACCCCCATTGTATTGGGCCTTCCTTGGCTACAGCTCCACTCGCCACATGTGGCCTGGGTCTCTGGGCAGATCCTGACTTGGGGTCCTTCGTGTTTCTCATCCTGTCTTCTCAAGTTGACCCCCAAGGGGAAACTTCCCATTGCTACCACATCCATATCGTCTGATCTTCCCGCGGCATACAGCGATTTCCGGGATGTGTTCTGTATGAAGTCTGCTGAGGTGCTTCCTCCCCACAGATCTTTTGACTGTGCTATTGATCTTGTCCCTGGAGCAACCCTGTCCAGGGGTCGTACCTATCCTCTGTCCATTCCAGAGACCCAGGCCATGTCTGAGTATGTCGCCGAGAATCTGGAGAGAGGTTTCATCCAGAAATCCTCATCGCCTGCAGGAGCAGGGTGCTTTTTCGTTGCCAAAAGGGACGGTACCCTCAGACCCTTCATCCACTATAGAGGTTTAAACGCAGTGACTATAAAAAAACGATACCCCTTACCTCTAATATCTGAGCTATTCGACAGGTTGAAGGGGGCTTCCATTTTCACTAAGTTGGATCTCAGAGGTGCATATAATCTCATTCGAATACGGGAAGGTGATGAATGGAAGACCGCGTTTAACACTAGGATCGGGCATTACGAATACCTGGTTATGCCTTTTCGTTTGCGTAATGCTCCAGCTGTGTTCCAGAACTTTGTCAATTAAATATTCAGGGATCCTGCACTCTTGATCCCTAGGGTGTGCATCTGTCACCTGGCCTCAAGGTGACCTGACAGTCACATGGGGTGTTTCAAGAACACCAGGATCTTGTGGGATTGTGATGCCATGCAGCTCTGCTATCAGAGGCACGGCACATAGAGGAATAGACTGACATCTTGCTGAGTGTGCCGTAAACAAGGGACAAAGGGAGCATGCGTGAGGGACGTCCCTGAAACGGATATCTGCAATATCTCCTAAACAGCACAGTTTGTGGCATTTTTAAAGCCACCTACAAGTAAGTGATTGCAAATAGCTTTACATGCAGTAAAGTTGGGCAGGGGGGTTTACAAGCACTTTAACCGCACTACTCCTTCATTTTGTGCCTAGCCATACTTTTCAGTTTCCCACAAAATTCTTTGCCACCCTCCACTGGGGCAGAGACCCACGCAATAACTTTATGTCCTTCTACCAATCTATGCTTTGCTCACTGTTGATATGTATTAATGTGTCTTTTTGCACTTACTGGACTGTTTGCTCATTGCCTCGACGGAGTTCTGGATCGTTAGCCTCCTCCATTGCTTGCAATCAAACCCCTACTGGGTCATAAGTTTTCTAGTTTTTATTATCCTATCCATGGTTGCCATGTACTATAATCTGTTACTTTTTCTTCTTAGGCAGAGTCATCCACTACATGTTTATCAGTAGCCCCCAGCTAGATTTGGGGACTCCTGTTTGACATTAGTTCCACTACCCTTATAATACTTTTTTGTATTTTATCCTGTAGGCTGTAAGAGGCGCAGAGACTGCTCACTGCTCCTTCACTAGGTCAATGTCTACCCTTACTGTGTATTCTGCAGACATTTCCTTGTCCTTGTGAGCATACGTTTTTAACATATTCTTTATTGGACACCTCACCCACTTCTTCCCTATCATCTGTACAAATCTAGCCTATATTTCTCCCGTTTTCCTCTCCTTTCCCCCCCGGTCCTTTGCTGGGAACTCATTCCCTACTTTCCCCTCTGTTCCCCTTTCTGCTCCTCCCTTCTTCCTCTCTCCCCACCAGGGATGCGTTGACAGTCGCCTTACCACTGGTGACACCCTGCTGTGCCGATCACCTTACGCATAGCCATGGCACTGTTGAACATTCTTACACTTAATGCTCAAGGCCTCAACTCCCCCAACAAGCGCACCATGTGGTTTGTTTGCAGGAGACTCACTTTTCGTCTGTCCACAACTACATTTTTCAGCCGTCAATATACCCAAGCATTTACCGTCTCAACCTCCTCTAAAACAAGAAGTGTACTTATTGTTTTTTTATCGGATGAACCCCTTTCACACTCCAGGCAGTGTTCTAGGCAACTTTTTTTCCCAAGGTCGTATTATAATAAATAAATATATATATATATATATATATATTGTGGGGATCTCCTTTTCTAAATGGCAGTCAGCAAACAGGCACTTTCTTAAAAATCTGGCGGATGCCAGGTTTATTTGCAAGAGGTTTGCAAAGTAAAAACAAACAAACAGTAAATTAAATCCTTGCCGTCTGGTGCTAACTAAACAAATAGTCTCCTCTCTATACAGTGCGGGGCTGGTCCCCGTCACCCACAAAACATATGGAAAAGCAAACCTTTTTTAGTCCAACAGGCAGAGCTGCTCAGGTTCCTTCCTGAGTCTCAAAACCAGAGCCCTGCTGTGCTCTCTTCCTGGATATTTAAAGTCCAGCTGACTGTGGACTCCAGTGAACCCAAACATCCAGACCGGAACCCAGCCTTCCACAGAGGCTGGAAAAACTGGGCCAGATTCCGGTTTAGTCCCTTACAATGGAACGAATGCGAGGTGAAATATACCTATTATCGTGTATCTCACCTTGCATACCGTCACATATCCTCCCCCTCTGCTCAAGCCCCTGTGGCTGAGCACTTGACCCAACCATACAGTGCATGCAAGAGAGGGCATCTGCGTTATTTTGGAACTTTCCTGGCCTGTGCTCCCCCATAAACCGGCCATTTTGCTCCCTGTTGTCACACATCCACTTTAAGGGAGCATCTGTAATGCACAGGAAGGCCCGCAGTTGTTTTTTTATTGATCGGTTGGGGCCATTTTTGAATTGCCACAACCTTATTGGTCTGTGGCTTGACCAGTCCCCAGCCAATAATGTACCCAATGTATTTGGCCTCCTCCTGGCCTATGGCACCTTTATTTGGGTTAGCCTTGAGACCTGCTTCCCTAAGGGAATCTATCACCGCTTGTACACAGAAGCAGGTGCGATTCCCAATCTGGGCTGTGGATGACCACATAGTCCAAATACACAGCTGCATAAGGGCAATGTGGTCTCAAGGCTTTGTCCATCATTCGCTGGAATGATGCAGGGGCTCCGTGCAGTCCAAAAGGCATCCGCTTATACTGAAATGAGCCCTCAGGAGTGGAAAAGGCAGTCTTCTCTTTGGCCGACTCAGTTAGCGGTATTTGCCAATAGCCTTTCGTTAGGTCTAGGGTCGTTATGTAGGGAGCCTGTCCTAACCTATCCACGAGTTAATCGACCCGAGGCATCGGGTATGCATCGAACTTGGACACACTGCTGAGTTTCCTAAAGTCGTTACAAAACCTGATAGTGCCATGAGGTTTTGGGACTAGCACTGTGAGGCTCGACCACTCACTGTGGGACTCTTCTATCACGTCCAACTCTAACATATTTTTTATTTCCTTTGCGACTGCCTCTCGCCTGACCTCTGGTATTCTATACAGTTTTACATTTACACGAACCCCTGGTTCTGTCACTATGTCATGTTGGATCACATTGGTCAGACCGGGTAAGGGGGGATAAAAAGTCTCTATTTTTATGCACAAACGCCCTAATGTCACTTTGTTGTGCCATGGACAGGGTATTCATTATGGGGACGTCAGGTGTCAGCAGTACCCGGTCTGTTAGGGGTGTGGACATGGCCAGTAAAGTCTCTCTGTCCTTCCAGGGCTTTAAGAGGTTCACATGGTAAATTTGGTGTGGCTTTATTTTCCCTGGCTGGTAGACTTTGTAGTTTACCTCCCCCACCCTTTCGCCAACCTCAAAGGGACCCTGCCACTTGGCTAGGAACTTACTTTCCACTGTGGGAACCAGTACTAACACTTTGTCCCTGGGGCTGAAAGTATGGACCTTGGCACCCCGGTCATAGACCCTCCTCTGGGCCTCCAGGGGCAGGGCAGCTGCAATTCGATCCTGCATCAAGGAGACATGCTCTATGATGCTTCTATATGGCATGGCCTCTCCTTCCCACGTTTCTTTGGCGACATCTAGCAGCCCCCTGGGATGTCTACCATACAACAGCTCAAAGGGGAATAGCCTGTTGATGCCTGCGGAACCTCTTGTATGGCAAATATGAGATACGTTAGCAAAAAATACCAGTTTCTCCCATCTTTGTCGACCACCTTTTTCAGCATACTTTTCAGAGTTTTATTAAACCTTTCGACCAGACCATCCGTTTGGGGATGGTAGACAGAGGTACGGAGATAAGAGATTTTGTAAAATCTACACAGTTCCTTGGTAACCCTGGACATAAATGGGGTACCCTGATCATTTAAGACCTCTTTTGGGATCCCCACTCGACTAAACATCTGAACCAATTCCTTGGTGATAGCCTTAGAGGAGGTGTTGTGCAAGGGTATGACCTCAGGATAGCGTGTTGCAAAGTCTAGGATCACCAGAATATGCTGGTGACCCCAAGCAGATTTCACAACCGGCCCCACCAGGTCCATGCCAATCCTCTCAAAGGGGATCTCGATTTTTGGTAGAGGGACAAGAGAGCTGCAAAAATGGGGCAACAGTGCAGACATTTGGCACTCGGGGCACGATTCACAGTACCCCTTGACATCTGCATGCAACCCGGGCCAGAAAAATCTCTGGGCGATTCTCTCCCTGTTTTTTTTTTTTTATACTGAGATGTCCCCCCATTACATGACCATGGGCCAAGTCTAGCACCACCCTGCAGAAGTGTTTGGGAACCAGTAGCTGTTCTATCTCATCCTCTCCACATTTTACCACTTGATACAATACATTGTTTTTATGGCCATGTATGGGAAAGACACCCCCCAGGTAGGATCTACGGGTACCCCACCCAACATCTTAACATTTTCCCTGGCTCTCAAAAAGGTGGCATCTCGCAGTTGCTCGGTACAGAAATCCTCTCTCCTGACCTATAAGTCGGGTACCACATTCTGGCTACTCTCATTGTCAGGGTCAGAGGTGTTCTCCTGTTCATTACCCTCAGGCAGGGAGATAGCTTCCAGGTCCTCTGGCTCCCCAGCCATGGCTGGCAAAGGAAGAGGATCCTCGATCCCACCAACTGAACCCCCTTCCTTTTGGCAAAAAGGGTCTGGTGAGAGTTCCCATGCTTCCCCAGCAGGGGGAGCTCTATCTACCAGCCTCCCTTTGCTTTCCCATAAATTCCAAAAATGGGGAGAATCTATATATATACACACACACACAGTATCTCACAAAAGTGAGTGCACCCCTCACATTTATGAAAATATTTTATTATATCTTTTTATGTGACAACACTGAAGAAATGACACTTTGCTACAATGTAAAGTAGTGAGTGTACAGCTTGTATAACAGTGTAAATTTGCTGTCCCCTCAAAATAACGCAACACACAGCCATTAATGTCTAAACCGCTGGCAACAAAAGTGAGTACACCAATAAGTGAAAATTTTGAAATTGGGTCCAATTAGCCATTTTCCCTCCCCAGTGTCATGTGACTCGTTAGTGTTACAAGGTATCGTGTGAATCGGAAGCAGGTGTGTTAAATTTTATCGGTCTCACTTTCTCATACTGGTCACTGGAGGTTCAACATGACACCTCATGGCAAAGAACTCTCTGTGGATCTGAAAAATAGAAAAGTTGCTCTTCATAAAGATGGCCTAGGTTTTAAGAAGATTTCCAAGACCCTGAAACTGAGCTGCAGCATGGTGGCCAAGACCATACAGTGGTTTAACAGGTTCAGGTTCAGGTACAGATTCCACTCAGAACAGGCCTCGCCATGGTCGACCAAAGAAGTTGAGTGCACATGCTCAGAATCATAGCCAGAGATTGTCTTTGGGAAATAGACGTATGAGTGCTGCCAGCATTGCTGCAGGGTTGAAGTGGTGGAGGCTCAGCTTGTCAGTGCTCAGACCATACGCCTCACGCTGCATCAAATTGGTCTGTGTGGCTGTCATCCCAGAAGGAAGCCTCTTCTAAAGATGATGCACAAGAAAGTTTGGAAACCGTTTGCTGAAGACAAGCAGGCTAAGGATATGGATTACTGGAACCATGTCCTGTGGTCTGATGAGACCAAGTTAAACTTATTTGGTTCAGATGGTGTCAAGCGTGTGTGGCAGCAACCAGGTGAGGAGTGCAAAGACAAGTGTGTCTTGCCTACAATCAAGCATGGTGGTAGGAGTGTCATGGTCTGGGGCTGCATGAGTGCTGCTGGCACTGGGGAGCTACAGTTCATTGAGGGAACCATGAATGCCAACATGTACTGTGACATACTGGAGCACAGCATGATCCCCTCCCTTCGGAGACTGGGCCACAGGGCAGTATTCCAACAAAACGATCCCAAACACACCTCCAAGATGACCACTGCCTTGCTAAAGAAGCTGATGGTAAAGGTGATGGACTGGCCAAGCATGTCTTATGTCTTCAGAGCTAAACACTATTGAGCATCTGTGGGACATCCTCAAACAGAAGGTGAAGGAGAGCAAGGTCTCTAACATCCACCAGCTCCCTGATGTCATCATAGAGGAGTGGAAGAGGACTCAAGAGGCAACCTGTGAAGCTCTTGTGAACTCCATGCCCAAGAGGGTTAAGGAAGGGCTGGAAAATAATGGTGGCCACACAAAATATTTACACTTTGGGCCCAATTTGGACATTTTCACTTAGGGGTGTACTCACTTTTGTTGCCTATGGTTTAGACATTAATGGCTGTGTGTCGTTGTTTTGAGGGGACAGCAAATTTACACTGTTATAAAACCTGTACACTTACTACTTTACATTGGCAGTTCCCTAGTTACAAACATCCAACTTACAAACGACTCCTACTTACAAACGGAGGGAGACAACAAGAAGTGATAGGAAATCTACCCCTAGGAAGGGAAATTCACTCCTGTAATGTTGGGTACACACGGTCGGAATTTCGGCCAGCAAAAGACCGATTAGAGCTTTTCGTTGGAAAATGGGACCGTGTGTATGCTCCATCAGAATTTTGTTGGCTGAATTTCCACCAGCAAAAGATTGAGCGCAGGTTCTCAATTTTTACGATGGAAATTCCAATCTCGTGTATGCAATTGCGACACGTAAAAACTCGCGCATGCTTAGATTCAGCTACGAGATGGAAGCTATTGGCTAGTGGCTTCCTTTTTCTAGTCCTGTCGTACATGTTGTACGTCACCGCGTTCTTGACGGTCGGAATTTGGTGTGACCGTGTGTATGCAAGACAGCTTGAGCAAAATCCCATTGGAATTCCGTCAGGAAAACCATCAGAGCTTTTTCCAACCAAAATTCTGATCGTGTGTACATGGCATAAGAGTTAATATGGGAAAAAGGTACCCCCACTGATACTTTATCACCAATCCTTGTTTCCACAACAACCCAAAATTTTCAAAATCCAATTGTCATTGTAACAGAAAGTGAGATGAAATCTTCCAAACAGGGGCACAGACAGCAAAACAAACCTTACGTGGGTGTTAACCCTTCCCTATGCTAACCAAAAAGCTTAAAAATAGTTTTAAGAGCCACACTTTACCTGTTCTGACTTACAAACAGATTCAACTTAAGAACAAACCTACAGACCCTGTCTTGCTTGTAACCCGGGGACCGCCTGTAGCCAAGTGTAATTTCTTCAGTAATGTCACATTAACCACTTAAGGACCGCCGTATTGCCATTGTACGTCATCACAATGGCACAGGCAGGCACAAGCACGTAGATGTACGTGCCTGCCTTCCAGCGGGTGGGGGGTCCGATCGGACCCCCTCCCGCTGGATACTGCGGTCCGGTTTGCTGCAGAAGCGATCCGTGATGAGGGGATGGCCGTTGGTTTCTGGCCACCCCCTCTGGATCGCTCCTGGCCAATGACGAACTTCCTCCCACTGTCGCTAGGTAGCTAGTTATTTTTTTAGGTTCACCGCCAGGTTTTTATAGCGTTAGGTACCCCCATATACTACCCAATAATGGTTTTAACCCCCTGATTGCCCCTAGTTAACCCTTTCACCAGCGATCACAGTATAAGTGTCACTGGTGACGCTGGTTAGCCAGTTAGTTATTTAGGTTCCCCATCAGGTTTTTATATAGCGCCAGGGACCCCCATATACTACCTAATAAAAATTTGAACCCCCTGATTGCCCCTAGTTAACCCTTTCACCACTGATCACCGTATAAGTGTTACGGGTGACTCTGGTTAGTTTGCTTTTTATAGCATCAGGGCACCCACCATTTATTACCCAATAAAGGTTTAACCCCCTGATCACCCGGCGGGTGATATTAATTAGGTTTTAGGGTCAGGGTCTGCGTCGCCCCAGGCAGCGCTAGGTTAGTGCCAGTACCGCTAACACCCACACGCAAAGCATAAACCTCCCGTAGTGGTATAGAATCTGAACAGATCAATATCTGATCTGATCAGATCTATACTAGCGTCCCCAGCAGTTCAGGGTTCCAAAAAAACGCATTGTTAGCGGGATCAGCCCAGATACCTGCTGGCACCTGCGTTTTGCCCCTCTGCCCAGCCCACCCAAGTGCAGTATCGATCGATCACTGTCACTTACAAAACACTAAACACATAACTGCAGCGATCGCAGAGTCAGGCCTGATCCCTGCGATCGCTAACAGTTTTTTTGGTAGCATTTTATATTTAAATCCGGAAGGCAGTGCTTAGATTTCGGGGTCCCGTACGTGGCTAGGCTCCCAAAAAGTCCCCCACATGTGGTATCCCCGTACTCAGGAGAAGCAGCAGAATTTATTTTGGGGTGTAATTTGACTTATGCCCATAGCATGTGTGAGCAATATATCATTTAGTGACAACTTTTTGTAAAAAAAAAATTTATTTTATTTTTTGTCATTATTCAATCCCTTGGGACAAAAAAAAATATTCAATGGTCTCAACATGGCCCTCAGCAAATAGCTTGGGGTGTCTACTTTCCAAAATGGGGTCATTTGGGGGGGGGTTTTGTGCCATCTTCGCATTTTATGGCCTTCAAAACTGTGATAGGTAGTGAGGAGTAAAATAAAAAATGTATGACCTTAGAAATCCTGAAGGCGGTGCTTGGATTTCCGGGTCCCGTACGCGGCTAGGCTCCCAAAAAGTCCCACACATGTGGTATCCCAGTACTCAGGAGAAGCAGCAGAATGTATTTTGAGGTGTCATTTCACATATGCCCATAGCATGTGTGAGCAATATATCATTTAGTGACAACTTTGTGCAAAAAAAAAAGTTTGTAATATTCCCGCAACTTGTGGCAAAATATAAAATATTCCATGGACTCAACATGCCTCTCAGTAAATAGCTTGGGGTGTCTACTTTCCAAAATGGGGTCATTTTGGGGGGTTTTGTGCTATTTTGGCATTTTATGGCCTTTGAAACTGTGATAGGTAGTGAGGAGTAAATTCAAAAATTTGCACCCTTAGAAATCCTGAAGGCGGTGATTGGTTTTCGGGGTGCCGTGCGCGACTAGACTCCCAAAAAGTCCCACACATGTGGTATCCCCGTACTCAGGAAAAGCAGCAGAATGTATTTTGGGGTGTCATTTCACATATGCCCATAGCATGTGTGAGCAATATATCATTTAGTGACAACTTGGTGCAAAAAAAAAAGTTTGTAATATTCCCGCAACTTGTGGCAAAATCTAAAATATTCCATGGACTCAACATGCCTCTCAGTAAATAGCTTGGGGTGTCTACTTTCCAAAATGGGGTAATTTTGGGGGGTTTTGTGCTATTTTGGCATTTTATGGCCTTCGAAACTGTGATAGGTAGTGAGGAGTTAAATCAAAAATTTGCACCCTTAGAAATCCTGAAGGTGGTGATTGGTTTTCGGGGTGCCGTGCGCGACTAGACTCCCAAAAAGTCCCACACATGTGGTATCCTCATACTCGGGAGAAGTAGCGGAATATATTTTGGGGTGCAATTCCACATATAACCATGGCATGTGTGAGCAATATATCATTTAGTGACAACTTTTTGTAAAAAATTTTTTTTTTTTTTTTTTGTCAATATTCAATCCCTTAGGACAAAAAAAAATAAATATTCAATGGGCTCAACATACCCATCAGCAATTTCCTTGGGGTGTCTACTTTCCAAAATGGGGTCATTTGGGGGGGATTTGTACTGCCCTGCCATTTTATCACCTCAAGAAATGAGATCGGCAGTCATAAATTAAAAGCTGTGTAAATTCCAGAAAATGTACTCTAGTTTGTAGACGCTATAACTTTTGCGCAAACCAAAAAATATACGCTTATTGACATTTTTTTTACTAAAGACATGTGGCTGAATAAATTTTGCCCTCAATGTATGACGAAAATTTAGTTTATTCGATTTTTCTTATAACAAAAAGAAGAAAATATCTTTTTTTTTCAAAATTTTCGCTCTTTTTCCATTTATATCGCAAAAAAAAAAATCGCAGAGGCAATCAAATACCATCAAAAGAAAGCTCTATTTGTGGGAAGAAAAGGACGCAAATTTCGTTTGGGTGCAATATTGCATGACCGCGCAATTACCAGTTAAAGCAGCGCAGTGCGAAATTGCAAAAAGACCTCTGGTCCTTAAGGTGTTTATTGGTCCGGAGCTGAAGTGGTTAAGGTGTTTATTGGTCCAGGGCTGTAGTGGTTAAAAGATATAATAAAATATTTACAAAAATGTGAGGGGTGTAATTACTTTTGTGAGATACTGTGTATATATATATATATATATATATATATATATATATATATATAGGATTTTTATATACAGCTTACCTGTGAAATCCTTTTCTTGAGAGTACATCACGTTACATAGTGGGTTATATAGGCACCTCTGGTGATTGGACACTGGTTAACCCCAATTAAGGAGGATTCCTCCCCTATATAACCCCTCCCATATGGGAGGCACCTCAGTTTTTTAGCAAAGCAATAGGAAACCACGTAAAACCCAAGTGGGGCGGGAGCCCTGTGTCCCGTGATGTACTCTCAAGAAAAGGATTTTACAGGTAAGCTGTATATAAAAATACTATTTTCTTGATCATACATCACGGGACACAGGAGCTCATTACATAGTGGGATGTCCCAAAGCAATGCTCCGATTGAGGGGAGGGAGACACAGATCATGATTATAGACCGCCATGGACCGGAGGACCTAAACTGCAGCCTGCAGTACACTGCGCTCAAAGGCGATATCCTCTTGCCCTCTGACATCCACCTGATAGAATCTGGTGAATAGGGATGAGCTTCGTGTTCGAGTCGAACGTACGTTCGACTCGAACATTGGCTGTTCGGGCGTTCGGCGAAATCCGAACTCTTGGTCCGTTCGCGTCAAAATTCGTATGGCGCGCGCGGACCACAATGCACTGCGATGGCGCAGTGCATTGCTGGCTCATGATTGGCCAAGCATGCACTGTGACCCCGCATGCTTGGCCAATCGCAGCGCCAGCAGCGAGGAGAGCCATGATTGACCACAGGCATCCTGCCTGTGGCCAATCATAGCTCAGGCTGTGTAGTGCACGCCCCACACTATATTAGGCCGCCTTTGAGGCGGCCTCGTGTAGTGTGTTGGCATCTGAAGCAGTGGGTGTTCTGTGTACCTTCAACACAGTTACACACCAATCGTTTTTGGCTGATTTCCTATCTTGCTCTTGTGTAGTGGTTATTGTCTGTGCCCTGACCGCAGTATACGCCACTATATTCACCTCACCTATATAGCTAGTGATCTAGCTTTAATAATAGAGCTTGCAGTCAGTAGTGTTAGGAGATAGTGTGTGCTGTCTGCGTGCTCTGTACCCAGTACATACCGCTATAATCCACCTACATACCGTATATACTCGAGTATAAGCCGAGATTTTCAGCCTCTTTTTTGAGGCTGAAAGTGCCCCCCTCGGCTTATACTCGAGTCACCGCTGTCTGACTGCCCGAACAGCGTGTCGAGCAGACAGACAGCGGCCATTCTACCTTTCAAAAGCCGCGCCTCCGCCTCCGCCTCCGCCTGTGATAGGCGGAACACTCAATTTCCCAGCAGTCAGTGTTCCGCCTATCACGGACATCGGCTCATCCTCGGATGAGCCGATGTCCGTGATAGGCGGAACACTGACTGCTGGGAAATTGAGTGTTCCGCCTATCACAGGCGGAGGCGGGGCTTTTGAACAGGGGAATGGCCGCCAGGGCGCCGACGAAGAGCGGCGATCCTGGCATGGGACGACACGGAGGCTCGGGACGGGACGACACGGAGGCTCGGGACGGGACGACACGGAGGCTCGGGACGGGACGACACGGAGGCTCGGGACAGGACGACACGGAGGCTCGGGACGGGACCGGACGGGACCGCTCGGGACACAGGTAGGCTGGACACACAAGGCTGCACGGACACACACACACACACACACACACACACACACACACACACACACACACACACACACACGGATGGATGGATGGACACACACACACACACAGGGATGGATGGATGGATGGACACACACACACACACACACACACACAGGGATGGATGGATGGATGGACGCACACACACACAGGGATGGATGGATGGACACACACACAGGGATGGATGGATGGACACACACACACAGGGATGGATGGATGGACACACACACAGGGATGGACGGACACACAGGGATGGACGGACACACACAGGGATGGACAGGCATATCTCACCCTCGGCTTATACATGAGTCAATAGGTTTCCCAGTTTTTTGGGGGTAAATTGGGGGCCTCGGCTTATACTCGGGTCGGCCTATACTCGAGTATATACGGTAGCTGTTCTCTATTTGGGCCCAATTGCCATCTGCAGGAGTTATTGGAAGTTGTGTGTGCTTCCAGCACAGCACAGTATACATCTGTATATACCCGTTTAACTCTGCTGTTTTCTGGTTATTGTCTGCGTGCCCTGACCGCAGTATACACCGTGATATTCACCTCACCTATATAGCTAGTGATCTAGCTTTAATAATAGAGCTTGCAGTCAGTAGTGTCAGGAGATAGTGTGTGCTGTCTGCGTGCTCTGTACCCAGTACATACCGCTATAATCCACCTACATAGCTGTTCTCTATTTGGGCCCAATTGTCATCTGCAGGAGTTATTGGAAGTTGTGTGTGCTTCCAGCACAGCACAGTATACATCTGTATATACCCCTTTAACTCTGCTGTTTTCTGGTTATTGTCTGCGTGCCCTGACCGCAGTATACACCGTGATATTCACCTCACCTATATAGCTAGTGATCTAGCTTTAATAATAGAGCTTGCAGTCAGTAGTGTCAGGAGATAGTGCGTGCTGTCTGCGTGCTCTGTACCCAGTACATACTGCTATAATCCACCTACATAGCTGTTCTCTATTTGGGCCCAATTGTCATCTGCAGGAGTTATTGGAAGTTGTGTGTGCTTCCAGCACAGCACAGTATACATCTGTATATACCCCTTTAACTCTGCTGTTTTCTGGTTATTGTCTGCGTGCCCTAACCGCAGTATACACCGTGATATTCACCTCACCTATATAGCTAGTGATCTAGCTTTAATAATAGAGCTTGCAGTCAGTAGTGTCAGGAGATAGTGCGTGCTGTCTGCGTGCTCTGTACCCAGTACATACCGCTATAATCCACCTACATAGCTGTTCTCTATTTGGGCCCAATTGTCATCTGCAGGAGTTATTGGAAGTTGTGTGTGCTTCCAGCACAGCACAGTATACATCTGTATATACCCCTTTAACTCTGCTGTTTTCTGGTTATTGTCTGCGTGCCCTGACCGCAGTATACACCGTGATATTCACCTCACCTATATAGCTAGTGATCTAGCTTTAATAATAGAGCTTGCAGTCAGTAGTGTCAGGAGATAGTGCGTGCTGTCTGTGTGCTCTGTACCCAGTACATACCGCTATAATCCACCTACATAGCTGTTCTCTATTTGGGCCCAATTGCCATCTGCAGGAGTTATTGGAAGTTGTGTGTGCCTCCAGCACAGCACAGTATACATCTGTATATACCCGTTTATCTCTGCTGTTCTATAAAAAAGGCATCTGCAGGAGTTAGTGGGTGTTGTGTGCCTCCAGCACAATATAAACTACCCAACTACTGTTTTACCCAACTCCCTTCAGGCCATTACCATGTCTGGAAGGCCAGCAAGGAGAGGCAGACAGGCGCGAGCCGATAAAAGAGGGCAAGCAGGCTCTGTGTCTAGAGACAACAGTGCTGGTCGTGGACGCGGTGCATTGTCATCAGCACGTGGCCATGGGACATGCTTGTCCTTCTTTTCTGCAGCTGGACATGTTGAACCGCAACATGCCAATGACTTGGTAGAGTGGATGACCAAGCCCTCTTCATCCTCCTCATCCTCTCTCACCCAGTCTCAGGGTAGTAGCAAAGCAGCTGCCAACACATCATCTTCCCTCCTCTCAATGTCATCATCAGTGACTCCTTCCCTAGACCCACCACGTCCTCCTGAGGAGTCTCCTGAACTCTTTGAGCACAGTGTTGGGTACATGCTCCAGGAGGATGCCCAGTGTTTGGTGGGCTCTGATGATGACACTCAGCTAGAGGAAGGTAGTAGCGTGAGCGCAGAGAGAGGGCATGCCCAAGAAGGACAGCAATCTGGCAGTCATGTTCCACAAGCTGCAGCATATTGCCAGGTTTGCTACAGCGATGAAGAGGGAGGGGATGATGAGGGCACTGACTCCACGTGGGTGCCTGGAAGGAGGGAGGAGGAGGAGGAGGAGGAGGAGGAGGAGGCACATGTCCAACGAGGCAGGATGCCCTCCGGGGGCCAGCTTAGGGGCAGCACACCGACTGAATCACACCGCAGAGCTCCGCCTGCGCAGAGCGCTTCCTCTGCGCGTTATTCTAAAAGTTCTTTGGTGTGGGCCTTTTTTGAGACGAGTGCATCAGATCGCACCGCTGCTATTTGCAACATATGTCTCAAGCGTATCTCACGTGGCCAAAACATCAGCCGCTTGGGCACCACATGCTTGACCAGACATATGTTGACCTGTCATGCAGCTCGTTGGCAAGCGTACCTCAAAGACCCACACCAAAGAACAAAGCGGACCTCTCCTTGCCCCTCATCAGCTGGCATCTCCAACCCCACTAGACCTTCAGTCCTCTCTGAAACCTGCTCTGAGAGGAATGAAGGTGTAGAATTAGGTGTGTCACAGCCAAGTGCTTCCGGGAACTCTGCTAGTGGTACATCCACATCCGATTATAGCAGGCAAATGTCCCTGCCCCAGCTGCTGGACCGGCGGAAGAAGTTTACTCCCAGCCATCCACATGCCCAGCGGTTGAATGCTAGCTTGGCTAAATTGCTAGCACTTCAACTGCTGCCTTTTCAGTTGGTAGACTCGGCCCCCTTCCGTGAGTTTGTACAATGTGCGGTTCCTCAGTGGCAGGTCCCCAAACGCCACTTTTTCTCACGGAAGGCGATTCCGGCTCTCTACCGGCATGTGGAAGGCAATGTCCTTGCCTCGCTGGACAGGGCGGTCAGCGGTAAGGTTCATATTACCGCTGACTCATGGTCCAGCAGGCATGGACAGGGACGTTACCTGTCTTTCACGGCCCATTGGGTCACTCTTATGGCTGCTGGGAAGGATGCAGGACAAGGTGCAGTAGTGTTGGAGGTTGTTCCGCCACCACGCCTCCAAAATGCTACTATTGGTTGTGACACACCTCTCTCCTCCACCCCCTCTTCTTCTTCTTCCTCCATGGCCTCTTCCAGTGCTCTGTCCTCAGAACCAGCGGTGCTCCGTAGGCGTTGCAGGGGCTACGCAAGTACGCAGGCAAAACGATGCCATGCCGTGCTTGCGCTGGTTTGTTTGGGGGACAGGAGCCACACTGGGGCGGATGTTTTGTCAGCTCTGCAGGGGCAGGCCGAGAGGTGGTTGACGCCACGCCAGCTTAAGCCAGGAATGGTGGTTTGCGACAATGGCACCAACCTCCTCTCCGCCCTCCGACAGGGACAACTGACCCATGTGCCCTGTGTAGCTCGCGTCCTTAACCTGGTGGTGCAGCGGTTTTTGGGCAGGTACCCCGGCTTACATGATGTCCTGAAGCAGGCCAGGAAAGTCTGTGTGCATTTCCGCCGATCCTTTAATGCCTGTGCTCGGCTGGCTGAGCTCCAAAAGGAGTTGAACCTGCCCAAGAACCGCCTTATATGTGACATGCCCACCAGATGGAACTCAACATTGGCCATGCTGCAGCGGCTGCACACGCAGCAGAGGGCCATCAATGAGTACCTGTGCGACTACGGCACCAGGACAGGGTCAGGGGAGCTTGGTTTTTTCTCACCACGCCAGTGGGGCATGATCAGGGATGCATGCACTGTCCTGTCACCGTTTGAGGAGGCCACAAGGATGGTGAGCAGTGACAGTGCATGCATCAGTGACACTGTACCTCTTGTCCACCTCTTGGAGCATACGCTGCGTGGAATAATGGACAGGGCACTTGAGGCAGAACAGAGGCAGGAAGAGGAGGACTTCCTTGCCTCTCAAGGCCCCCTTTATCCAGACAGTGTTCCTGCTGTGCCACCCATCACACAGGAAGAGGGTGAGGAGGAGGAAGAGGAGGAGGAGGAGGATGATTGTGTCAGCATGGAGGTGGAGGCTGGCACTCAGCATCAGCAGCAGCAGTCTTATAGGGATGATTTACAGTCCCAAGAAACACGTGGACTTGTACGTGGCTGGGAGGAGGTAGCTGCGGATCATGTTGTCCTTAGTGACCCAGAGGACTCCGGACCGAATGCCTCAGCTAACCTACGCTGCATGGCCTCCCTGATCCTGCAAAGCCTGCAGAAGGATCCTCGTATTCTTCGGATCAAGGAGAGGGACCATTACTGGCTGGCCACTCTCCTTGATCCACGGTACAAGGGTAAGGTTGCCGACCTTATCTTGCCATCGCAGAGGGAGCAGAGGATGAGACATCTCCGGGAGGCCTTGCAGAAAGCTCTGTGCAACGCGTTCCCAGAGACTGGGAGGTCACAAACTCCTGGTCCTGGACAACGTGTTGCTGAGGCATCAGTCAGAAGGAGCGGTGGAGAAGGTGGCCGTCTGACTGATGCTTTCAGACAATTTGGTTCCAGCACCCATCGCCAGCGTCTAATTTACATGGTGCAGGAATACCTAGGGGCAAGGTCAGACTTGGACACCTTTCCCACCGAAAATCCTCTGGCTTACTGGGTCTTGAGGATGGATCACTGGCCAGAGCTTGCACAGTATGCAATTGAGCTACTGGCCTGTCCTGCATCCAGCGTTCTTTCGGAACGCACCTTCAGTGCTGCTGGTGGCTTTGTTACCGATCACAGGGTGCGCCTGTCCACCGAATCAGTTGATCGACTGACCTTCATCAAGATGAATCAGTCTTGGATCACCCACAGCTACCAAGCACCTGAAGCTGATGTAACCGAATAATTTTTTTTTAAATATCACATCCCTTCAAGACTGCCTATGCTGATGCTGAGTGACTGTCCTGTTATGTTGATTGTCTATCCTCTTCCTCCTCCGTTGATATGTTGGAAGAACATTTTTGGTTCTGGGTGATGCCAGCAGCCCAATTTTTCTGCCCCTGTTTAACAGGGGCGTTTAAGTACAATTTTTGATGCAATGCTTTGCAGCAGGGCTAATTCCTGCAATAAAACTAGAGTATATGGCAGAGGTTGCAGTGTGATGGCACCAGCACCAGTGCCTAAGGCCCAATTTTTCTGCTCCTGTTTAACAGGGGCGTTTAAGTACAATTTTTGATGCAATGCTTTGCAGCAGGGCTAATTCCTGCAATAAAACTAGAGTATATGGCAGAGGTTGCAGTGTGATGGCACCAGCACCAGTGCCTAAGGCCCAATTTTTCTGCTCCTGTTTAACAGGGACATGTAATTACAATTCTTGATATAATATTTCACAGGAGGGCCCCTTCCTGTGCCCACCCAGAGTAACGGTGAGGACTTATAGTGTTGTGGCACCAGCACCACAACCACCAAAGGTCAATTTTTCTACCACTGTTTAACAATGGCATGTAATTACAATTCTTGATATAATCGTTCACAGCAGGGCGCTCCAGCGCCCACCACGAGTCACTTTGAGGGCTTACAATGTTGTTGCAAAACCAACACCTTGTTCCGCCATTTCTGCAGAGCATATAGCCCCTACTTTCAAACATCCAACTTACAAACATCTCCTACTTGCAAACGCAAGGAGACAGCAGAAAGTGAGATGAAAAAAGATGGACGACAAAACAAATTATACAGGGGTGATAACCCTTCCCTATGTTTTCCAAAAAGCTTAAAAATAGTTTTTTTGACTGGAGCTACACTTTAAAAATGTACCAGTTGAAAATTACAAACAGATTCAACTTAACACAACAAACCTACACAGTCCCTGTCTTGTTTGCACCGCCTGTATACTGCTGTTCTGAGTATATAGGGCCTGGGGGCCACACGCATTTCCTTTTTTTAATATGGGTACAGGGTTCCCCTTAATATGCGTACAAGACCAAAATAGGCTGGTAATGGGCAGGGAGGGCTACCCATGCCATTTTTCTGAATGATTTTCAACCATATTGCAGGAACCAGATATAACATTAAAACCGCAAGCAGTTTTAAATGGTGTTATTTCCGTTTATTGTCATTTTGTGCAGGGACTGTTCTAAACACGGGAAACACGTGGCACTTCACAGGCATACTACAGACACCCCCCAGGCACCATATTTAAAGGAATATTTCACTTTTTTTTTTCACTTTAATCGTCATTAAAATCAGTGCTCCCGCCAAAACGGCCGTTTTTAAAACTTTATTTTGCATTGACCCATGTCCCCTAAGGCAGGAGTCAGGTCCCCAAACCCTTTTTAGAACAATATCTTGCATATTAGCCGTTAAAATTAGCACTTTCCATTTTGAATGTTCGAGTCCCATAGACTTCAATGGGGTTCTAACGTTCGTAACGAACGCGGGGTCCGTTCGAAAGTTCTGGTGCGAACCGAACCGGGGGGTGTTCGGCTCATCCCTACTGGTGAATGTGTGGACTGATGACCAAGTTGCAGCCTTACAGATCAGGCCTGGTGATGCACTGCCCAAGAAGCACTTACAGCCCTAGTAGAGTGCGCTTTCACTTGAAAAGGAGGGATTTTCCCTTTAACACTATAGGCCTGAGAAATAATCTGTCTAATCCACCTTGAGAGAGTGGATTTTGATGCCGCCTGGCCCTTCCTAGGACCTTCCGGCAAAATGAATAAGCAATCAGTTTTCCTAATCTGAGCAGTTGCTTGAAGATAGATACTGATTGCCCTAACCACATCCAAGGTGTGCAAAGATTCTTCTTCTGCAGGCTGTGGGTCTGGAAAAAAGGATGGTAGGATTACATCTTGATTCAAATGGGATCCCGAAACCACCTTAGGTAGAAAGGCCCTGTTGGGACGCATGACCACCCGGTCCCTATGAACAATTAGATACGGCTCTTTGCTGGAGAGAGCTGCTAGTTCTGACACTCTTCCAGCCGTGGATATGGATACCAGGAAAACCAATTTTTTGGTCGAAAGAACTAATGACGCCAGATGCAAAGGTTCAAAAGGTTGCCCCTGCAAAGCCCAGAGAACCAAATTCAGATCCCATGGGCATACCGGAGGTTTGACTGGCGGCCTTATCCGCATAGCCCCCTGGATGAAAGCCAGCACCAGGGAATGCGATGCAAGTGGCTTCTGAAAAAACACTGACAAGGCCAAAATCTGCACCTTGATAGTGCTTACGGCCAAATTCATTTCTAGGCCTGACTGGAGGAAGGCCAAGATCCTGCTAATGACATACTTTCTAGGATGCCATTCCCTGAGTTCACACCAGGAAACATATGCCCTCCAGATTTTGTAGTGAATAGGCCTGGAGGTCGGCTTTCTGGTATTAACCAGAGTAGAAAGGACTGGCCCCGAAAACCCACGGTCTCTCAGAAGGTGGGTCTCAGCAGCCAAACCATCAAATTCAGACTGTGTAAAGCAGTATGGTAAATTGGACCCTGTGAGAGCAGATCTGGCCTGAGAGGGAGGATCCATGGCCTGCCTACTGCCAACTTCATGATCTCTGCGTACCACGGTTGCCTGGGCCAAGCCAGGGCCACTAAAAGGACCGATTTTGTCTCCCTCTTGACTCTTCCCAGGAACCGAGACAGAAGCGGGCTCAGGGGGAAGGCATAGATCAGATTGTACTGATCCCAGGGAACTGTCAGAGCATCTGACCCCTGAGCAAGTGCATCTCTTGTCCTTGACACAAAATTGTCCAGTTTTCTGTTGAACCTGGATACAAACAGATCTACGTCTGGAGTACCCCATCTGCGACATATGTCCCAAAACACGTCGGGGTGCAGAGCCCATTCTCCTGGGCACAACTGCTGGTGGCTCAGAAAATCCGCCTGCCAATTTTCCACTCCTGGAATGAAGACTGCAGAAAGGCATGGAACATGCTTTTCTGCCCAGACAAGTATGCGATTCACCTCTTTTTGCGCAACCAGACTCCTGGTACCGCCCTGGCGATTGATATAGGCCACTGCTGTGGCATTGTCGGACTGAACCCGAACAGGGAGACCCCATAGTCTGGAAGACCACTTTATGAGAGCCATATAAACTGCCCGGATCTCCAAGACATTTATGGGCAATAGCTTCTCGATCACAGACCATTTCCCCTGCGAGCACGTCTCCTCTAACACTGCTCCCCAGCCTGTCAGGCTGGCATCTGTCGTAATAACCTTCCATGGAAGAGGAAGAAAAGTTTTGCCTTTCAGCAAATTCTCAGTTTGTAACCACCAGACGAGACTCTTGCGTGTCCCTGGGGATAGACTCATAGGAAGATCCAAGGATTGGGGCTTCCTGTTCCAAGCCGCAAGGATGTATCTTTGCAGAGGCCTTGAGTGGAACTGGGCGAATGGAACGGCCTTGAAGGAGGCGACCATTTTCCCTAACAGTCTCATGCACAACCGAATGGGGGAAGATCTCCTGCCCAGAATTAGGCGCACCAGATCCCCAATGGCCAAGGCTTTTGGCCTTGGAAGAAACACCTTGCCCTGAGCGGTGTCGATAAACATACCCAGGTATACCAACCTGGTAGCAGGCTGTAGGGACGACTTTTCTAGGTTTATAATCCAACCTAGGCGTTCCAGGTCTTCTAGCGTTCTGGTAACACTGTGGATCAGGAACGCTACTGTTTTCTCCATGAGAAGCAAGTCGTCTAGATAAGCTATGATGGCTATACCCTGAGCTCTTAGGTTTGCCAAGAGAGGGTCCAGAATCTTTGTGAAGACAAGGCCACAAATTGAAAATGGCGCCGCTCTACCGCGAACCTTAGATACTTTTGGTGTGCGGAAAAAATTGGCACATGGAGATCTGCATCCTTGATGTCTATTGATGCCATAAACTCTCCCCCTTGCAGGGAGGAGACCACAGTGCGAACTGACTGCATTCGGAAGGACCGGATGCGTAAAAACCGGTTCAGATCCTTCAGATCCAGGATAGGTCTGACACTTCCATTTGGCTTCGGAACAGTGAAGAGATTCGAGTAAAACCCTGAACCCTGTTCTTTTGGGTCCACTTCTACTATCACCCCCTAGGATAGTAAGTGATCTAAGGGCAGAAATAGCGGTTTTTGCTTTACTGGGTCCCTGGGGATCCTTGACCTTAGAAAGTGAGAAGGTGGAATCTCCTGAAACTCTAGCTTGTAGCCCAGAGATATCGAAGAGATCACCCACTTGTCCCGGATCTCTTCCCGCCAGGCTTCCACAAACTGCAGAAGCCTTCCCCCCATTCGGCCGAGCGGGGGCGCCCCTTCACAAGGAAGCTTTTGGGCTCTGCTTGGCAGGCTTTCGCCCCCAAGTCTTTTTTCTGCCCCTGGGCCCGGCCCTGAGCCTTTCCTGTAGAGGAGGGTTGAGAAGGCTGTCGCCACTGCTTAGAGCTTGATGCTCCGGGAGAGAGAGAATGCCTAAATGATGGACGTTTGCTCCTTTTGACTGGAAGGAGAGTAGATTTACCCCCTGAAATTTTTTGAACGAATTTGTCTAATTCTTCTCCAAGCAAACGTTCCCCTTTAAACGGGAACCCAATCAAATGCTTCTTGCATGATAGCTCAGCTGCCCAATTCTTTAGCCATAGGGCCCTTCGCATGTGTACCAACAGGAGAGACAAACGAGATGCTTGTTGGACAGAATCCAAAATTGCATCAATCATGAAACACAGAATTTGAGGTATTTCTGCATAATTCTCCACTTCCTCACTGGGAAGGAGGCCAGGCATCTGCTTAACCTGTTCCTTGAGGAACTGACACAACCCCACGGCTGCGACTGTAGGTTGCACTACAGCGCCAGTCATGGAAAAGGAGGCTTTTAATAATGTTTCCAACTTCTTATCAGTTGGATCTTTAAATACCTGAGCATTATCCAATGGACAGGTCAGGTTTTTATTCACGCAAGAAACAGCCGCATCGACAGATGGGACCCCCCATTTCTTGGTGAAACTTTCCTCCAGAGGATAATGCATAGAAAACCTTTTAGGAGGAGCAGTTTATCGGGATGTCCCCAATCCTCATACATCAATTTATCCATTAAGGGATGAATTGGAAAGGAAAAAGCAGTCTGTAGGGACTTTCCTGACTCCCAGGGAAGAAACAGAGGACGTAGGGACTTCAGCAGCAGGCATTCTGAATGTGGTACGCACCAATTCAGTATAATACTGCACCTGTTTTCTGAGCGCCTGGGAGGAGGGGACTCTCTCCTCTTCCTCTGATTCCTCTGACTGCTCAAGATCCCTGTCCCAAGATAGGGATCTCTCCTCATTGTCAGAAGAATCATCTGAAAGAGGAATCTCAGCAGAGGGAGGGGATCTATCCCTTTTCCTGCTATCTTTCAGGGAAGCAGAAATAAAATTCATGATTCTCCCTTCAAAACCCTCCAATGTAGCCCTAAGCGAGTCCTCAGTGATGTATAACCGGGGCTGAGACATTAGGAGAGGCTGCAAAACCTGACAGGGGCATTGACTCATCCTGTGAGGCGGGGGGGATGGTAACTTACAGGCATTTTTAGAACCCCTGGACCTAGGCGGTGATTTACCAGTGCCCTTGTTACCTCCCCCTGAGACCCTCTTACAAGGAGACATAGTCCTAAGCTACAAAGCAGAGGTACTAGTACAAAGTGCAATCACTGTTGTGCTTAAAGTCTCACAATAAATATATATGCTTAAACTGCACAACCTGATGCTGAGTAGGTGTCTAAGGTTTGCCTGGATCCAATCCCTTGGGATGCTTACTGCCCACAGCTCCTGTGTCTCACACTTACAGCCCCCTGACGCTCTGGGCTTTTTAAAACTGCTGCCTGGCGCCGTGCACACCAACGTACACGGCTTACAACCACACTCCCCCCTCCTCCATTAGCCCGGGAGCGCGCTCGGCATGCATGCACGAGGACCGCCGGAATCCAGGGGGGAAAGGGAATCTCCATCAGAGCTGCGTGGGACCCCCAGACTACGTGGGACCCCTTTATTACCTTTATTGTGGCAGGGATTGCAGTGGAGACGTGAGACCTCTGGAGAACCAGGCTTCACTGAGCGTGTGTACTGAAAGGCATGTAAGTATGCATCAGGCTGCTCTTACTCCCTCTAATGGTGGAAACCAGGTAAGACATACTACTACTCAAATGAAGAAATCTATAATATAATTATATATAGGATTAACTTCCCTTAGCTGTGCTCGCCGCAGGGATTGCTGAAAACAGACAGATTCCAGCCTTCACCCATCACGGCGGGCAGAGTTGTGCCAACCTTCAGGTTTTTTTGGGGTTCTTTCTCAGAAGAACCTCCTACCTGGACCTTGTAAAAGACTCTGCCAGAAACTTTCGTGCCACTATGTAAATAGTACACCAAGTCTGGTTTTCCCAGAGCCCAGTCTTCCAATAGGAGAGGACTTACAGGCCAAACTTTGTTTCTTCGGATGACGAGGCCCGGGTACCATACCATCTTGGGAGTCAAATATCGGCCCGAGATATGGATCCAGTTTGTTGTAGCCCTTAGGCCCCCGCAGGGACCTGCACAGAGCTTTCTTCATAGCACATGTTTTACATGACCAACCACCATAGACACTGGCGAAAAAACTGAGGTGCCTCCCATATGGGAGGGGTTATATAGGGGAGGAATTCTCCTTATTTGGGGTTAACCAGTGTCCAATCACCAGAGGTGCCTATATAACCCACTATGTAATGAGCTCCTGTGTCCCGTGATGTATGATCAAGAAATATATATATATATATATCCACACATATACACAGTATCTCACAGTATATACAGTACATATATATATATATATATATATATATATATATATATATATATATATACTGTATATATAACTCCCCAATATAACCTACCACCTTATCCATGTTAAGTGTATCACAAAAATTCTAGCTGTAAAGTGGAAAAGGCAAAACATGCCATACCCTCAATACCATATCCCCAGTAAAGGTGTGTGGGGAATAAAATCACTGTAGACATCCAGTATGAGACCATAAAATGGTCAACTCAAACTACTCCCCTTAAAGATTGAGTTAACTGTTATGCCACGTACACACGTAGCGGACTATCCGGCGGACTTAGTCTGGCGGACTTCCCGCCGGACTGTCCGCCGAATTTTCCGGACTTTCCGAACGGGCTACTTGCCCACGCACGGCACTTTTTTCAGCGGACTAATACGGCATACTAAGTCTGCCGTACTATCCGCCGTACTTTTGAAATGAACGGACTCGCCACACACGCGGAGGAAAGTCCGCTCATTTTGAGCGCGTCTCCAGGTAGGCGGGGCCCGCGAAGGAGACGTTGCTGGCCCCGCCACCTGGTATGGACTTAAAGGGGAACCCCAACGCCAAAACAAATCGGCGTGGGGGTCCCCACCAGGTCCACATCAGACCCTTGTCCGAGCACTCTACCCGGCCGGCCAGGAAAGGGGGGGACGAGCGCCCCCCCCCCTCCTGAGCCGTACCAGGCCGCGTGCCCTCAACATGGGGGGCGCCTTGGGGAAGGGGTGGCTGCGCGGTCCCCCCACCCCAACGCACCTTGTCCCCGTGTTGATGAGGACAAGGGCCTCTTCCCGACAACCCTGGCCGTTGGTTGTTGGGGTCTGCGGGCGGGGGGCTTATCGGAATCCGGGAGCCCCCTTTAATAAGGGAGCCCCCGGACACCCGCCCCCCACCTATGTGAATGAGTATGGGGTACAATGTACCCCTACCGATTCACCTGGAAAATAAAGTAAAAAAAAACACAACACACAAGATAAAATAGTTTATTGTACAGCTCCAGGGGTCTTCCGTCTTCGGGGGTCTTCTTGCCGGACTCCTCCGCTATCTTCTGCTAGCTCTTTTACTAGCAGAGGAGCCCGGCTTTCTTCCTCGCTGCCGCCCTCTTCTTCTGACTTCGGGGGTCTTGTCCCCCTCTTTGGTTCTTCTGCCAGGCCACCGCGCCTTCTTCTAGCTCTTTTACAGGCGATGGCCCGGTCTTCTGACGCCGCTGCCGTTGCCGCCTTCTGTTCTTCTGTTCTTCTCTTCAGATGTTGCCTCGTCGCATCCTCTGCTCACAATGGCATGGACCCGACGTGCGGCGACTTATATAGGGACATCACCGGATGATGTCCCCGCCTATTATGATGTCACAGTCATTTCAAAAGTACAGCGGACTGGCATACGCACGGCCGGTTTGTCTGCCGAAATGCAAGTCCGGCGGGAAGATTGGAGTGCAAAACTACTTTCTAAGTCCGCCGGAGGCTACACACGGGGAGATTGTCCGGCGGACTTGAGTTTGCCGGACTTTTCCACCCGATTGTTTGATCATGTGTACCCGGCATTACTCAAAAAACATTTTATATCAAATTCTTTATTCAACCCCCGGCACCAAAGAACCCAGTTGGTGTATTCACCACGATTTTCTGTTTCTGATCTCTCTTACATAATTAGAACCTCTCCAGTTATGCTTTGAGGCCTCTACACCCCAGAATGGCATCCCTTACGGGAATGTGTGCTGATAAATAGTGTTTATCCAATTTGTTGCAAATATTCCTAACATGTTCTTCCATTCTAACCTTTAACGCTCTTTTTTGTTCTGCCTGCATATATTAAATTGCATGGACATTTAATTGCATACCTATGGTGTCACATGAGATAAAATCCCTAAATATGATGTTAGGATTCAAGAAGGATTTTAATTTTCTTACATTTTTTTGGACCCTCACACAACTGCAACACCGACCGCAGCCATGAAAAACCTTGATGTCCCAAAACATCAATGGCCTAGACGGGGGAGGGGGGGGCAGTTCAATGACGTTGTGCACTAACCTGTCCCTTAACCTCCCTGGCGGTGTTCCTGAGTGTGGCTCAGGGTGAATGTTCAGTACCAAAAGCGGTAACCCCAAGCCACATTCGGGATCGCATCGCAGGATCCAGGTAAAGCTACTTACCTTGTCCCCAGGATCCTGCAATGTCTCCCTGCTGTGTGTGCAAGCTGTGTCCATTCATCACAGTGCAAGGCTCCGTTCCCTGCTAGCGTCGCTATATATATATATATATATATATATATATATATATATATATATATATATATATATATATATATATATATATATATATATATAAATGCGTACATTTTTATATTTTCATAGTCCTTTACTTGTAATAAAAAAGATTTGGATTGAAAAACAAGTTCTACTCACCAGAAATGCCCTGTTGCTATGTGGTTGCTCCTAATCTGCCACTTCCAGGTCCATGGAGCTCTGCATCACTTCCTCCCTTGCCTGTGCTCCTGGGCAAGGTGAGTCATAATTTCCCAGGGGTCAGTGGACAGGAGTGTGTCAAAAAATCGTGTTATTTCCCGCCAGGAAATTACGCGATTTAAGGCGGATCTATTTAGGTCGCCTTAACAATGGGGCAGGACCTTCCTCCGTTGCTGCCCATTGTTATGGCAACTTGGTAAACAATCAGCGCTATGGCCGCGGGCGCATCGCGCATGCGCGATTTACCCAGCATGCACCTCTCCATTGCTAATCCAGTAAGAGGATGCGATTGGGCTTCACATGCCCACAATCATCATGGCAATGGCCAGAAGAGGTTTTTATAAATCATAAGTAGAAAAAATGTATAGAAGTCTTAGCCACTAGCAAACATGTATATACTTTATTTTTGTTATTAATGCATTTAGGGATGGGTGACCGATTCAGCCCAAACATAAGTTTGGGCCAAACCTTGGGTGTTCGGATTTTCTGCGAACACCTAAAGATATGCGGTGTTCGAGGCAAATTCGAAAGCCGCCGGAACACCGTTAAAGTGTATGGGACACTAACATGAAAAATTGAAAGTGTTAATTTTAAAGGCTTATATGCAAGTTATTGTCATAAAAAGTGTTTGGGGACCTGGGTCTTGCCCCGGGGACATGTATTAATGATTTTTTTTTTTTTTTTTAAACAGATGTTTTTTCGGGAGCAGTGATTTTTTTTTAATGCTTAAAGTGAAACAATAAAAATGAAATATTCCTTTAAATATTGTGCCTGGGGGTGTCTATAGTATACCTGTAAAGTGGCGCATTTTTCCTGTGCTTAGAACAGTACCATAGCAAAATTACATTTCTAAAGGAAAAAATTTCATTTAACCACTTAGCAACCGGCCCATAGCTGAATGACAACTACAGGGCGGTTGCTTAACTCTGGGAAGGCGTACTATGACGTCCTCCCAGAATTCCGCTCTTGTGCGCCCCCTGGGGAGCGCACCTGAGAACTTCTGTGACTGCCGGGCGCATAAAGGATTACGGTGAACGGCCGCTAATCACGGCCGTTTACCACGTGATCGATCCGTCAAGTGACGGAGCAATCACATGTAAACAAACCAGCGTGATTTCCAGTTCCTCCCTCCCCTCTCCATCCAGTGTGAGCGGAGAGGGGAGGGATCGGTAGCAGCAGCGCTGTGGGCTGCATGTGTGGTGCCCACAGTGCTGCTCAGTGACAGATCCATGGATCCATCCATCCATGGTCACCCATCCATACTCTGCATACCCATCCATACTCTGCATACCCATCCATACTCTGCATACCCATCCATACACTGCATACCCATCCACGCTCTGCATACCAATCCATACCCTGCATGCTCTGCATACCCAGCCATACTCTGTATACTCTGCATACTCATCCATGCCCATCAATACTCTACATACCCATCCATACATACTCTGCATACCCATCCATACATACATACTCTACATACCCATCCATCCATACTCTGCATACCCATCCATCCATACTCTGCATACCCATCCATCCATACTCTGCATACCCATCCATCCATACTCTGCATACCCATCCATCCATACTCAGCATACTCATCCATCCATCCATGCTCACCCATCCATGCTCAGCATACTCATCCATCCATCCTCATCCATACTCAGCATACTCATCCATCCATCCTTCCTCAGCAATACTAATCCATTCATCCATCCATGCTCAGACCCTAACAAGCAAGGAAAGTACAAATTAAATATCACCAAAAGAAAACTCTATTTGTGTGAAAAAAAGGACAAAAATGTGAAATAGGTACAGTGTTGTATATATTTACGTAGTTACATTAGTTACATAGTTAGTCAGGTTGAAAAAAGACCATCTAGTTCAACCACAAAAAAAAATAAAACTGACTGAGTAATTTGTCATTCAAAATGTGAGAGCACCAAAAGCTGAAAATTGGTCTGGTTATTAAGGGGATTTAAGTGCCCAGTGGTCAAGTGGTTAAAACTGATCGCGAATTGTCAGGTCTCGGCAATATAGATGCAACTCATTCAAAAATAGAGCATGGGATCCCACCCAGTCCATTACCAGGCCCTTTGGGTCTGGTATGAATATTAAGGGGAACCCAAACCAAAATTAAGAAAAAAATTCAATTAAGGAGAATTAGAAAAAATGGCTTAGGGGTCCCCCCAAAATCCATAAGAGACCTTTCAGATCTAGTATGAATTTTAAGGGGAACCCTGCACCAAAAGGTAAAAAAATGGCATGGGGTCCCCCCAAAATCCATACCAGACCCTTATCTGAGCGCGCAACCTGGCAGGCCGCAGGAAAATAAAGGGGACGAGAAAGCGCCCCCCCCCCCCCCTCCTGAACCGTACCAGGCCATATGCCCTCAACAGAGGATGCTGGGACTGTGACATTATAATGGGCGGGGACATCATCCGGCGATGTCCCTATACAAGTCGCCACACGCCACGTGCCTGTCATTGTGACCGGAGACAGCGACGAGGCAACAGCTCAAGAAGAGAAGAACAGAAGGCGGCGACAGAAGACCGGGCCACCGCTTGTAAAAGAGCTAGAAGAAGGCTCGGTGGCCCGGCAAGAAGAACCGAAGAGGGGGACAAGACCCCCGAAGTCTGAAGAAGAGGGCGGTGGCGAAGAAGAAAGCCGGGCTCCTCCACTAGTAAAAGAGCTAGCAGAAGATAGAGGAGGAGTCTGGCGAGAAGAACCCCGAAGACGGAAGACCCCCGGAGCTGTGCAATAAATTATTTTTAACCCTTGTGTGTTTTATTTACATTTTTTTTTCACAGGTGAATGGGTAGGGGGTACATTGTACCCCATACTCATTCACATAGGGTGGGGGGCTGGGATCTGGGGGGCCCCTTATTAAGAAACAAAGAACTCCCCCCATGTTGAGGGCATGCGGCCTGGTACGGCTCAGGATGGGGGGCGCTCGCTCATCCCCACCCCCTTTCCTGACCGGCCGGGTTGTGTGCTCGGATAAGGGTCTGATATGGACCTGGGGGGGACCCCCACGCCGTTTTTTCGGCATAGGGCTTCCCTTTTAACTTCATACCAGGTAACGGGGCCAGCGACGCCTCTTTCGCTAGTCCCGGCTACCTGGAGCCATGCTCAAAATGAGCATTGCCAGGAGTGGCTTCCCCAAATCCGTTGGCCTCAGGAAATGGTTATCGACCCCTGGCGGGAAGTCAGGGTTGTCAAGTAAAGGGGTGAGAGGGCTCAAGGGGGTGGAAAATTTGGAATGTTTGGCAAGCTCATGAAAAATTCTAAGTGTGGTGCCTATAAGCGGGTGTGCCTTTACTGCTGCGGGATATTTAGATGTGGGTATCCAGGGTAAGAAGCGGAGGGGAATCACACTCGCCTCACTCTCAATGGTGACCCAATCTTTGCATTGATGGTGACAGTCTCAATCTATTATGCGGGCTATATGCGCGGCTTGGTAGTAGCCTTTGAAATCAGGGATACCCAGACCTCCTTTGGCTTTAGGTCTAATCAAGAGAGTAGATTTACGCCGTGGGGGCTTGTGGGCCCAGATGAATCTCATCTGGAGAGCATGTAGGGCTTTGAAAAAACTTTGGGGTATTTTAATGGGTAGAGTGCGGAGTAGATAGAGAACCTGTGGCAAGACCGTCATCTTGCAGATGGCTGCCCTGCCGAACCAGGAAAAATGTCTGGGATGCCAGTCCTGTAGCTCCCCATCTATGGTTTTAAGGAGAGGGGGGAAGTTGCAATCGTAAATCGAAGATAATTGAGGTGTCACCCAAATTCCTAGGTATTTTATGGCCAAATTGTCCCACTTAAAGGGACTGTTATTCTGGGTCCTAGTCAGGCCATCTGGACTTAGCGTAACATTGAGTGTAGGGAGATTGGCGGACTTCAAATAATCTTTTATAGCTTGGGATCTGTTGGTCTGCACTTCTGGCGGTTTGTGTTGTGATGGGAGGTTATATAGATTTGTGTAGTATTCATGAAAGTGTCGTGCTATATTAGTCGTGTCCCTGTCAATTTTACCTTCCCTGTTCTGGATGCCCTTGATGTTATATCTTGCCGAATAGGTCCTCAATGCTCTGGCCAGTATCTTACCCGTCTTGTCTCCGTGTTCGTAATAAATCTTTTTTTTAAAGAAAAGGAATCTCCTAGTATTGGTATCAAAAATTTGTTTAAGGGACCTTCTAGACTCCAATAGGGAGGTTGCGGTGTCTATTGCAAGGGTCTGTTTATGAAGGGTTTCTAGAGAGCGAATTTTATCCGTTAATCTTTTTATCTCATTGTTTCTTTCCTTTTTTTTGTGCGTGCCTATTCGGATCAGTTCGCCCCTAATAAGGCACTTGTGGGCCTCCCAAGTCGTCATGGGATTGACATCCGGGGTGGTGTTGCATTTAAAGAAGTCTGCTAAAGAAGAGGTAAGGTGGGGGAGCACCGCTGGGTCTGTCAACAAGGAGGAGTTCAATCTCCACATATTCGATTTGGGTGGGGGTTTAAATAAGTTTAGCGTAATGGAAATGGGGGAATGATCCGAAATGGTTTGTATCCCTATATTGGCTCCCGTCAATGAAGGTATGTCTCCCTGTGTTATAAAAATGTAGTCAATTCTCGAGTGTCGGTTGTGGGGGATGGAGAAAAAGGAGTAGTCTCTGCCCTCGGGATGTACGTGGCGCCAGATGTCAATCAGGTTCAACGAGTGTATAAGCTGCTTGAGTCTTTTAAGAACTCTATAGGTAACTGTTGTTTTCCCAGTGGAAGTGTCTTCAGTCGGAATCAAAGGGACGTTAAAATCACCCCCTAGGATCAGGCAACCTGTACTGAAACCAGTCAGCTCATCAATCAATTTGTGGCAGAATGTAAGCTGGGCAGTATTGGGGAAGTAAGCATTCGCTAGTGTCAGAGGGGCCCCTCTGCATGACCCCTTGAGGAAGATAAACCTCCCGTCCGGGTCCACCAATTTGTCCGAGAGCTCAAAATCGGCATCCCTGCTCACCAGGATCGACACTCCCTTGGATTTAGAAGTCTCACTGGTGGCGTGAGGAGCTTCCACAAAAAGGAGTCAGTAAGCCTGGGCACCTGATTTGTCCGGAAGTGTGTTTCCTGAAGAAAAACGAAGCTTGGCCTACCTTTTCCGAGCTCTCGCAGTAGGGTGGTTCGCTTCTCAGGAATGTTGAGACCTTTTACGTTGTGGGAAATAACTGTGGGCTTACCGTCCAGATCGATGTATGCCATTATGAAGACTCAGAGAGAGAGAGGGTCACCTGCTCCTGTAATCAAACCTCAGAGGAAAGCAATGTCAAACAAATGAAATCTTAACACTCTATAGCCCCGAATTGTGGATAGAGAAAAAAGCAGGAGAAATAGGTAGAAATAGAAGAGTAAGAGAGAAAGAAAGTGGAGGGAAAAAGTCACTCCCTCCTCGGACGTATAATACGTCCCGGAGGATCAAAGTTAGTGTATAAGGGTGGGCCCAACTGGACCCACTCGAGACACTATTGCGGGGTCAATGTAGACACCCTACGAGAATAGCAGCACCTACTGTGCACAACACACACACCAACTTGCATGCGTGCCTGCACAGCCTGAGGAGGTTAAACAATCTTACAACTAAAACTGTAACAATCAGAAACGGAAGGTCGGGTCGTGGCCCAACCGAAACCAATGAGAAGTGCTCAATTGTCTAAATTGCACTAAGGGGAAAAGAAAGAAAAAAAAGAAAAAAAGTGGGGGGGAGGATAAACTGTGAGCGGGGTTTAACAAGTGTCAACAGTATTGACTGAGTTGGTGCCCCATCATAGCTAAAGCAAGAAGGTCAGCTAGTGGGAAAGCTCAGTAGAGGCATCAAACCCTGCTCCAGTTCAGTGTGAGCTGAGTGAGAATGCCACCTTTAAGAGCCCGGGATGAATCATGTGCCGTCCCTTAAAGAGGCACCACAGGACCACCCCAGCCAAAGTAGTGCACATGGGAACCATAAGAAAGGACCCCCTGCCCATTAGCCCTTCAGTGATCGTAGGGGCCTAGCGTGGTCTTCCATGTAGTCCCGTACAGCTGCCCGGTACAATGGGATGCGTCCCCTCTCTGCCCGGTAAGGGCTCCATTCCACTGTCAGGCCAGTATAGCATCTACCAGTCTTGCGTAGTCCCTTAAAAACAGGAAATCCATTGTGGAATAGTGCCAAGTGTAATGGCGCTGGCAGTCCACACAAAAAACAAAAAAACAAAAAAGTGGGTGGCAAAATGTGGGAAACAGGAACAGAAACAAAAACCAGAACAAAAACAAGAGCAAAAATGAAAAGGGGGACATAGGAGTCCTGAGTTAAGCAGCACTAGTAAGTTAAATAGAATCCAGAGGAGAAACCACCAGCCAAAGCGGGCATGCCAAAGCGCCCCTATGGTTTACTCAGACCTGTTAGTCTTCAATCAGATTCCTGGAAGAATGTGGGCGGCCTCGGGGAGTGCCCGATATCGGTGTCTCATAGCGGCCCTGTCTCATTTTCTTAGAGTGGTGTTTCTCCGGGGAGGTCAGGGGAGAATGAGGCGGGCTCCGTTCTTTGGGTGGTAGGTAGAATTCCTGGTACCAGTCTGGTAAATCCAACGGTTCAATTTGGCATGCTGCGCAAAATTCTGGAAGATCCTCAGGGGTACGCAGGATGTATTGTTTACCCCCGTGCGTGACCGACAAAGCAAAGGGGAAGCGCCATGCATAGCGTAGCTCTTTCTCTCGCAGCTTTTCCAGGAGTGGGCGCAAAGCCCTGCGGTTTTTCAGGGTAATTTGAGAAAGGTCCTGAAAGAGTTTGATGTTTTCCCCATTAAAAATGATCTGCTCATTCCTGCGTGCCCTGGACATAATATCCTCCTTGAGAGAAAAGCTCTGTAAACAGCAAATAATGTCTCGAGGGGGCAATGTATCCGGACCTCGGGCTCTGGGGGCTCTGTGGGCCCTGACAAATTCAATGCCCGTGTCCTCCGGCCTGTCCAGTAAAGTATTGAAAACTCTCTGCAGCGCCGCGGGAATTTGCTCAGCCATGACTGACTCCAGTATACCATGCACTCTAATATTGTTGCGCCTTCCCCTATTGTCCAAATCCTCTAAGTGTCTATTCATCTCAATAAAGTGCATAGCATGAGCATTGGCCACCTTGTCCAGTCTGGTAATCTCTTTGTCTCTCTGCTTCCCTGCTGTTTCCGAAGCAGCCATCTTTTCCTGCAGAACCAGAAAGCTGGTCTTAAGGTCAGTAATGGCGGCAGAGAACGAGGCTTTAATGTCTGCCGCAAAGCCAGACATGTCCTCGTATGTGAGGGGATGATTAGTGCGGGTACCTCTCCTGCTGGCGTCCTCCGCTGCCGACTGAGTCCTTGCTGAAGTCATCCTCGGCATGCATCGGTGCCATCTTGTCTCCCTCCGTGGCCGTCAGGGCGGCTGCTTGATGTTTGAAGAGGTCAGAGATGTTTCTCTCCTTGCCTGCGATCCCGGAGTGGCGGGAGCGGGTGTGGTGGGAATTCCGGTGCTGCTTTTTCATCTTTGGGGAGAAAGCAGTGCAATTAGACGTGCTAGGGCCACGGTACCGACGGAGCTCCTCAGTTAGGCTGCCATTCCCGCCGCGCGCCAAGCCACGCCCCCACAAACTTTTTTTTAATTGATATATGTTCCCCAGGGCAGGATCCGGACCCCTATAACCAATGTATGCCCAATTACTTGCCTTCAAAATGGGCACTTTTGATTTTTGACATTCAGGTCCCATTGACTTTAATGGGGTTCGTTATTCGGGTCCATTCCGCCCATCCCTACAGTCGAGGCAAATGATCAGCACAGATATTAGAAATGGGGAAATTTTAAATCTGTTAGAAATATGGGCACTATACTAGCGACGTGTGGTAACATTGGAAGCAGTCCAGTTGAGAGGGACATTCTGCATACCCAAAATTTCTTTGGCATCTATGGCCTGCTTCTGTGGATGGAATGTTCTCTGGAAAATGCCGCTGATGATGTCTGCTCACAGAATCAGAGCAAATGTTTTCTGGTGGAGATTCTTGCTGGTAAATAAGGGAAGTGACAATATCCTTTATACATTTGAGAAAGGAGGTGGGTCTTTACCTGAATTTGATAGATGACATATGCATTATAAATTGCCAAACAATCCAAAATAGGGATGTGGCATTTGATGGTTCAAATCCCCCCATGTACACATTATAATCTTGGATGAACTCAGGCTTTTGTATGGGACCGTGTCGTCTGTGAATTTCCACCAAGGCGTCATTGTGAATGGAGGACAGGATGTATACAACTCTCTTATCCCTCCACTTCATGGCCAACACTTTGTCTTTACTTAGTTTTCCCTTTTTAGCCTTGTGGTCACCAGACTTTGAGGGAACCCCTTTCTATTTGTTCATGTTGTACGTACCCCAGACCAAGTTTTTCTGAAGGTACAGGTGACAGAAAAGGGGCAGACTTGTGTGGATGTTACCTAGGTCAATGTGATAACCCTTTTTGAATCTTTGCCTTCATACATGCGGAACAAATACAAAATACTCCATGGCTCTTTCACAGAGCTTGAAGAGCTTCACCCCATATCTCCCCTTTTACTAGGAATGTACTACTTGATTCCCAGCTGGCCAGTGAAGTGGACTTGTCCACACAGATTTCTTTGTCAGGGACATAAAATTCAGCAAAAAATTAATTAGTGGGCAAATTTCGTAGAGCTTGCCAGGCGGATCTTGGGGGGCACTTTGTATTATCAATGAAATGGAGGAAGTGCATGATCATTTCATAGTGTGACTTTGACATAAGAGCTGAATAAATGGGTATGTGATTAATGGGTTGGGTGGACTAATTAATTGCGAGGCCCAAAAATAATTTTAACCCCCCTCACTGTTAGACATCTCTATTCAAATGGACAGGAATAAGATGAATTGTTTTTTTTTTTTTTTTTATATATATATATTGCTGGGCAAAAAGATTGGTTTAGTCCACAAGCAACTGAAAAAAAATGTAAATTAAAAATTAAAGTGATACCACAGGCGTTTTTTTTTTTAAATACCAAACATGTGATACTTACCTGCTCTGTGTAAAGGTTTTGCACAGAGTAGCTCCGATCCTCCTTGCTCAGGTCCTTCCCACCCGCCAAGTGCCCACACAACAAGCAGCCTGCTCTGGGGGAGCCCTGAGCAGGTTCTCTCCAGAGCCGCTATTCCATGTGTTCATTCACATACAAAGCACTGCTCAGCCCCTCCCCCGCTCTCCCCTCATTGGCTCACTGGCTGTGATTAACAGTAGCGGGAGCCAATGGCTACCGCTGCTATCTCAGCCAATAAGGAGGGAGAGACCCAGGAGAGCCGAGGCTCTTGTGCACATCGCTGGATTGGAATGGAGCTCAGGAACGTTTGTGAGGGGCTGGGGAATACAGAAGATTTTTTTACATTTGTGCATAGAATGCATGGAGTTAACAAACCTTGAGCCTTTACAACCACTTTGATAAAAAAAAAAATCAATTGTTAAAAAAAAAAGTCAGTTTTGGCCTGAACACTTGCTGTAGCGGTGCGGTGAAAGGGGGGATACTTGCTGATCCTGAGTTGGAGGGCAGCCATAATGGGTTTGCGAGTGCATCTAGGAGACTTGTATGGGCCCTTATTCTTTGAGTCTCATGCGATACCCCAGGAATGGGTCTTTCATCCAGGGGTTTAGTGCCGTTGGTGTTTGCCAACTCACCAGTGGGGTGTATGGAACTGCTAGTGGTCGCACTAGTGGGAACACCTTATCCTTTTAGGAGAGACCTTCCCTCTTCCGTGTGACAGGTACACTTCTGATGGTGGCACTGATGGGTGATGTGGGACAAGTATGCCGCTGATGGCGGCACTGATGATTGCTGTGTGACCGGTACACTGCTGAGGTCATGTCTACCACATTTCCTGATTACTCATTTTCTGAGATCTACAGTTATTAGAGAAATAAAGATGGTGGTGTAATGTAATAACTACACATGGGTAATTACTGCCAGCCACATTTTGTATTTTAGGATTTGCTTAGAGGCACAATATTAAAAGAACTTTAGAAAAGTCATGCAATAAAATAAAATTTGTATTAAAGTGCAATCATTCTGAAAAAAATATTTCCATCAAAGTACTTTCTCTTTCAAAATTGAAAACCTGCAGGTATGTAGTGACACTACCTTTCTTGTTCTTGTTCTGAACACAGCTAAGCATTGCACATTGAGATTTAGTTCAAAATTAAGAACATTAACTTTCCACACCATCTGATCTGCAAATGCGACAATAACTAATTTCAAATTAATAACTTTGTATTAATTTTCAGGTTGGCAGCAGAAGAGTAGTCCAGTATGGTGCTGGAATTATGTTTATTTTAGGAACAGTTGGAAAGTTTACTGCTTTGTTTGCATCAATTCCAGATCCCATACTTGGTGGAATGTTTTGTGCTTTATTTGGTAAGTAAAAGGCTAAATTAAATGTATTACGTGTGTTTTTCCTATTATTTAAACAGCAATGACAAGTATACAGTAAACGGGACAGCATTAGCATGTAGGCGGGTTGCCTACTCTTGGTTAGTTAGTCTACCAGCTGCCCAGGTTGGGAGGAAGGGGTTAATACTCATGCCACCTTTTTGTGTGTGTTCCTGGGGTTTCCTCTGGGGTCCAGCCTCCCTCCAGTGTTATATAAGGGGAAGAGGCCTCACAGGGAAGGGAGGACCTCAGGATGCATGTACAGAGACTCTGAATTGTGTCCTAAGACTCTCACTGGAATGCCGACCCATTGGACTACTCCCAGGACTTGAACACCTTTGTTAAAGCAATCACCAGTTTGCACTTCTCCCAAACATGTTACACAGGTTACCTAGGGCGACCACAGTCAAGTTTAGTTAGGCAAGGAATGTTGTCGCAAATTGTTCATGCTCTACCTAATGTTCAGTAAAGTTGTTTACTCTGCTCAAAGCCTGGTCTGAAGTTACTCAAGGGGTGCATGTGGACATATGAGGGCAAGGAATCTGCATTTGGACTAGCACATTGGGATCTGTGAAATAGCATTACAACAAAAGCTTGAGTAACTATGAGTAAAGTAACCAAAATAAAGGTAGCAGGTTCTCTGGTAGCATGAGGGGTTGGTATTCGGCTTCCTTCCTTGCTGTCTGTCTCTATCGGTCTGTCATACATTTAATACCCGGTCACCTGGCACGGAACAAAAAAGGGTTAATTGGAGCATGCATTGGTCTGCACTGTGTTCAGCAGGACCATATTCTGTTACTGGGAGTGAGATAACAGAGGTACGCTGACTGGTTGTCAGAAACCATGAACCAGACCAAGACAGAAGTACAATTAAATCACACTTGTTTATTAATAAAAAATAAAAAGGTAAATAAAGTAAGTGGAGTCCAGTAACCGGATCGAGTAGTCAGCCAGGCCAGAGTTCAATAACCAGATCGGGTAATCAGCCAGGCCAGAAGTCAGGTATCCAAGTGGAGGAAAAGCAAGCAGGATAAGGAGCCAGAATGGATGTCAGCAAGCCAGTCTTTAAACAGGAACGCAGGAGATGGTTTCTTGTGATGTGACGTAGATGAAGGCAGAGATGAAGTGAGCTGGACAGCCTTAAGTAGGCAGGTCAGACGAGCAGGATAAGGAACAGCTGGGTAACTGTGGAGATAGATGAGAGCTGGCAATTAGCTGACAGCTGAGCAGCCAGCCCAGAGAAGGAAGGGCTAAGGCAGCCCTGACACTGGTTGAGTGGGCATAGGCTCTGTATATTCCCCTTAATGCAACACATATTGTACACCTGTTAAAATGTGTAGGACAAGGGATAATATCTTTGGAAGAATTCCACATAACACTACATACAAGTGGCTCATCTCTGAATTGGTGGACTACCTTAAATGTTTGACTTTCACATGACCATGGCCCTTGCCGGGTCCCAGGCATTGGTGGGCATACCTTTGGACAAGGTGTTACCCCTATGCTGGGACGAGTAACCCCTGTTCATTGCCTGGTATAGCCAAAAGAACCCACCTCCTATGTGACCCATACTCGGCGCCCAACAAGTTAATGGGGAACGTGGAGGAAGTGTCACCCATCTGCCCTTCTACATTTTTGGTGCCCAACATGGGGCTACACCTACTGCATGTACTGGAAGGTCACCCCCAAAGAGACCATGGCTGTGGTTAGTTAGTTTTCGGACATGCACAAGTTTTCCTCATGATACTCCATGTGAAAAGTGTATTTCTACCTCCTGATTGGCTCCTGTACAAGGCACCCCCCATCTGATTGGCTGAGAAGTTGATCAAGGAAGCACAAAGGTAGTACAAGTATACTGAATTTCAAAAGAGCCAACTTCCCTAAACTGCACTCTATGCTACATGATATTGGGATAAAATCCCAGGAACCTGAGGAAAAATGTGAGCGCTTTAAGAGCATATTAAATAAAAGGTTTTGGCCAGTGCATTACAATGGGCAATAAATATAAAAGAGCTAAGATTAAATCTGGGTGGCTAAACTCTAACTTAAAAATGCATATAAAAGTGTAAGAGAGGGCCTTCAAAAAGTATAAAGCTGAGGGGTCATTTTCAGCATTTCCTCACTACAATGATTGCAATAAGAAGTATAAGAGGGCAATCAGGGCTGTTAAAATAGACTATGAAAGGCACATAGCGAAGGAGAGTAAAAAAAATCCAAAGAAATGTTTTAAATATATTAACAGTACGAAAGTGAAGCCAGAGCATAGTGGCCCCAAAGGAAATGGTAAAGGGAATCAGGTTACAAAAGACAAGGAGAAGGCAAAGGTTTTAAATGCATTATTCTCCTCAGTTTTCACAAAGGAAAAGGGAGGATATATAGATGGGATAGGGTGCGCTATGGAATCTGTTATACAGAGAGTATGTAGTGTAATATAGGTAAGAGCAGCCTCTATTATGTTTCCATCCAGATGGATGGAACAGTAAAATAGGTGAAAAAAGGAGAATAGATGTGGCGCTATACCTTATTAAACTCACTAAAAAATATAAAATGTAATATAATATAAAATAAAATTGTACAAATTTTCCAGCTTGCTGGCTAGTATTTTTTAAACCAGCGAGAACCCTTAATGGACTGTATAGTAAAATCAATAGTAAAATCAATAAATAATAAAGTGCTGGGGGTTAATCCTTATTAAATAGTGAATGCAAAGTGAATATAAATTTTCCAGCCTGCTGGTTAGTAAATGCAATAAAACTGTACGGTCCACTCAAATTAGGTAAAGGTGAATAAATAAATATTTAAATAAATAATTAGTAAAACTATCATGAATCAATCAATACTCAATAGTGAAAACTACTAAAGTTGCTTGTGACTGTGATTGTAGCACAACCAAATGAATGGACACAAGGGGAACAATCAAAACTATATAAACGTGAATACTGGTGGGGTGGTGGGTGTAAACACAATGTGTCAAATCTCAAAACATGCCAAAAATACCACAATATAAAAATAGAAAAATAGAAAATTAAATACAGTTAGGAAATAAAAAATAATAAAAGATTAAAAAATTTAGTCCAGAAAGTAAAAAGTAAAAAAATCTTGCGGTGACAAGTCTAATGTGAAAGTCCAATTGAATAAAGTTTAAAATTAATATTTAAACATGAAACGAATATTTGGTGGTGAAAAAGGTAAGTGAAGAAAGTGACTTCGATATTCGTTCGCAGTGAACGTTTGCAGTGAACGTTTATGGATTTTGCTCTCACCAGAGATATGACCCCGTCCGGGGTGGATCAGCCTCCACAGTATAAGCCACTGTGTCGCTTCTTGGGCTGTCTCTGCTATGCTGCTGGGGAGATCCTTCGTTCTTCCGTGGGGATGTTGTACCTCGTTTACATGTGATAGAAAAGAGGACTGCCCATGGTGTAGTATGTTTGAAACTCAGTTTATTTGAAACAACCTTAAAAATACTCACATTTCGTACGAAAAAAACACGTATTGTATTAAAAGCGTTCGGAACATCCACTCGGCTGACACGCCGTTTGTGCTGAAGGTGTACGTATCTGGCCACGCCCTACGCGTTTCGTCATTCAGACGTCATCTGGAGCGGCCATCTTCATACACCTTTCCACTTTTATAGGGTATAGTAACCAATCGCGCATGTGCGGGGTCACAGCCGCCATGTTTGCTAAGGTAATTATCAATGTTAAGCCTATTGTTATGCCGGCCCGGCCGCCATGTTGGCTGAGGGAATTGTCAATGCTAAGCCTATTGTTATGCCGGCCCAGCAGGCAGTATATCATTGTGCCTGCTGCTGGTATAATGTTGTTAGACGCAGATTGGGCACTATTCCTACTTAAGTGGAATATATGTTATTATAACACCTTTATGCACACACATAAATTGATGTAACCATAGAACAAAGATAAAAATAATGTAACTAAATTATATAGCCATTACAATATTTTGACAATATTTATGGAATTACAATAGTTTGGCACTATTTAAAAATAAAAAATTTAAAAATTTAAAAATTACCATAAAAATCTATAAAAAGGAGACTGAAAATTAAAGGAGAAATTTGAAGGAAGGACTAAAAGGGGAACCAGTCTATGTGTATATGCCTTATTATGGAATCTGAAGGTAAATTAAATCGGTAATGCCTAAATTAAAATTAAAATTAAAATTTATATTAGACTTTATCTCAAATGTGAAGGAGGCTAGTTGGGTTCCAGAGATGTTTGAATGGAAAAATTTATATTTGACAGGCTTTGGTGTATTACTTTTAAAATATTAGACTATATGCTATGTTGCCCAAGGACTAGAATGCTTGATCCATCTGGATGGAAACATAATAGAGGCTGCTCTTACCTATATTACACTACATACTCTCTGTATAACAGATTCCATAGCGCACCCTATCCCTCTGTTTTAATTACCATTTATTTAAAGTCCCACGACTTTAAAATCTTTAGGGTGCAGCAATGGACCTTTTCAAATATGTTAACAGTAGAGCCATTAATCTGGTTGAAGTGTTCAACCAAGAACAGGTAGTAAATAAACAAGATTTGGATGGCCTGTTTAAACAGTTGAAACATAATTTAGAGAAACAATTAAGAGTGTGGTGGGACATAGCCATTTTGGAGATGTATATCTCAGAAAAAATAACACCTAGAAGACTAAGATGGGACGTCTCACCCAATGACGCTCTAAATGATAAACACCTAATGGAAGAGTGGTACAAATTTTTCAATGAAAGCGAAACGTTTTTACTACAAAAAATAGTAGCAAGAAGACAAGTCAAACTTAAAAATATTGAAATAGAGATTTTACAAATCAGAGACCATATGTTGGCATATAGCGACACAAATGAATATAAAGAGAAAGAAAAATGTTTACAGGAAACTATTAAGAAATATGATAAGGATATCCAACAGAAAAAATAGAAAAAGTTTCGTAGAGACGTGTTAGACTATAAAAACCAACAAGTATACAAGTGGCAGACGGACATTACCTACACGGAAGAAGAAAATGACATATCCATGGGAGAAGACTCAGTAGAAGAACAAGAAAATAGGATAGTTGAAACATGGCAACAACCTACACCGACCCCTAATAGGATGGGAAGAACCACAGCACCTCGCACACCGAATTACCGGAGGACTGAAACAAGTAATTATAACAATCCCAATAGAAGGGAATGGGATACCCCTAGAGGTAACCAATATCAAGACCCAGGGACTTATAACATTCCGACACATCAAAATAGATACTCTCCCCTTAGGGATTATCCTCGAGCAACAACTTTCCATAACAGATACCAAAGGGATTTTCACAGGGATCAAGGCCACAGACCACCGGGAAATCCCCCATATGGACAGAAAGGGGGATGGAGACCATTCCGGTACCCACCAAGAAATCAATACCAGGGTCCACCCAGAAGAAATGGAGGTTGGAATCCCAGATGGAATGGCCCAGGGCAGACAAGAAGAGAATACACGGAATTCCCAGAGAACCAGAGGAGAGAATACAGACCACCAAGATGGGTAGAAGAAAACGAAAGAGGGGAAAGAGAGGAGGCAACAAGAAAAAGAAGGAGAGAACACTAGGGAAAGGCATCTATAATCTTAGCCGGGTCACTTTTAATGAGGAGGAACTCA
This sequence comes from Lithobates pipiens, assembly GCF_037356315.1. NCBI lineage: Eukaryota > Metazoa > Chordata > Amphibia > Anura > Ranidae > Lithobates > Lithobates pipiens. The sequence continues at coordinate 376,218,430 of NW_027507903.1, read as the reverse complement.
AAATATTAGACCTAGGCCTAAAATTTGCACCAGACAAGAACCTGGACAAGTTCAAGACCTTCATAGACTTACAAAAGTTCATAAGGAAATTAAATATAAAGAAATTTTATGCTAATAAGAATTTTACAAATATAGATAGGGAAGAGACACAATACAAACATTCCCAACTAAGAAACAATTCTGTTTTCAACCCTAACCAACAACAGAATGAAGGTATCAAAGTTTTCAAAAAAATGGTAGAAAAGGATATCAGAGAGTTAACAATCAAACCCTCAAAAAGAAGGGGCATATGGAAGACCATTAAACAATTAGAAAAGAAAAAAGATGTAGTGATCAGACCAGCAGACAAGGGAGGAGGATTGGTGATATTGGACAAAATCGCCTATGAGGAAGAAATGACTAAGCTCCTTAGTATTCCAAACACCTACAAACAATTGAAGAAAAACCCAAAAGAAGAGCATAACAAAAAATTAACAGATTACGTTAATAAGGGTCTAAACAAAGGGATACTCAATAAGAAGGAATCGAGGTATCTCATACCCAAGGCACCGAAAATTCCAGTGATATATTATGTACCGAAGATACATAAAAATCAAACACAGCCCCCAGGAAGACCCATAGTGAGTGGGATAGACTCCTTATTTTCAAGACTGGGGGCCTATGTAGATGGATTCCTACAACCACTGGTAGTGGAAGGCAAGTCATATCTGAAGGACAGCAGACAGCTCCTAAAGGAACTCCAAGACATCAACATAGAAGAAAAGGACATATTAGTAACAATTGACGTAAATTCTCTCTACACAAACATTAAACAGAAAGATGGACTAAATGGAGTAAAGTGGGCCCTCCATAATAGATCCAAACTAAAACAAGAACAGATTGATTATATACTTGAAGGACTAGAGCTGGCTATGTCCCACAACCACTTTTGGTACAAAGGCAAACACTATGTCCAAACTAAAGGAGTAGCAATGGGGGCTAAATACGCACCCAGCGTGGCAAACCTCTTCCTGGACCATTGGGAGGAAGAACAAATTTATGGAGTCACTAGAAAAAATATCAAGATGTACAAAAGGTACATAGATGATATTTTAATTATCTGGGGAGGCACCAACTTGGAACTACAGCAATTTTTAGAGGAGATAAATCAAAACATTTATGATATTACGTTCACAGGAAGTTGGGACAACCAGAGCGTAGACTATCTGGACTTACAGATTTTTAAAATGGATGGATCCTTGGGCACTAGAACCTTTTTTAAGGCCACGGATAGAAATGGCTACATTCCTACCTCAAGCTGCCATCACCCAAGATGGATTAGTAACATTCCTAGAGGACAACTTGTAAGATTATACAGGAATTGCACAAAAAAAGAAGATTTTAACAAACAGGCCGAGGTCATCATTAATAGGTTCATCAGTAAAGGATATAAAGAAACCCAACTAAGGGCTCTCAAAGATAATGTATTAAAAATGGACAGGAAACAATTGCTAGAGAGCAAAACAAATACCAAGAAGACCAGGAATATGGAAACTGCCTTCCTGACAGGTTTCAATAGACAACACAAAGAGATAGAAAAGATTATCAAAAAACGGTGGCCTATTCTAAAAACAGATGACGTACTAAAACAAATCTTGCCCAATAATCCCTCTTTCATATACAAAAAAGCTCCCAACTTAAGAAACAATTTAGTGAAAAACACGATTGACCCCCCACGACAAATCAAAATCGCCGAACATCTTAAAGGCTTTTTTAAATGTGGCCAATGTCTTCCCTGCCGTAAAAGTAAGAAGACCAGTAGAAAAATTTCAAAATTTACTTCAACTACCAACGGGAGAGAATTCAACATTAAGGAACTCATTTCATGCAAAAGTATGCACGTTACGTACATTATAGAATGTCCTTGTCATAAACAATACGTGGGTAGAACCACAAGAGAATTGCATGTGAGAATTAAAGAACATATTAAGAATATCAGGAAAGGATATGACAAACATAGTGTCTCACGTCACTTTAGAGACTTTCACAATCAAGATCCTAAACAGATGATTTTTTATGCAATTGATAAAATCAAGGGACATTGGAGGGGAGAAGATATGACCAAGAAAATTTCCCAAAATGAAACCAGATGGATTTTTAATATGGAAACATTGCAACCAGATGGAATGAACATAGACTTGGACCTCAATTGCTTTTTAACCAATTTTTAACCGACTTCCGTCCTAACACATCGTGTGGAGATCGAATGCAATACAATCAACGAGGTCTTGAACCACTTTCAGACCGGACCATTTTGCTGGTAAATGACCAGAGGTCTTTTTACACTTTGGCACTGCGCTGCTTTAACTGGTAATTGCGCGGTCATGCAATGTTGTACCCAAACAAAATTTGCGTCCTTTTCTTCCCACAAATAGAGCTTTCTTTTGATGGTATTTGATTGCCTCTGCGATTTTTATTTTTTGCGATATAAACGTAAAAAGACCGCAAATTTTGAAAAAAAATGATATTTTCTACTTTTTGTTATTAGAAAAATCCAATAAACTCAATTTTAGTCATACATTTAGGCCAAAATGTATTCAGCCACATGTCTTTGGTAAAAAAAAAGTCAATAATTGTATATTTATTGGTTTGCGCAAAAGTTGTCACATCTACAAACTAAGGTACGTTTTCTGGAATTTACGCAGCTTTTAGTTTACGACTGCCTATCTCATTTCTTGAGGTGCTAAAATGGCAGGGCAGTACAAAACCCCCCCAAATGACCCCATTTTGGAAAGTAGACCCCCTAAGGAAATTGATAAGAGGCATGTTGAGCCCATTGAATATTTTATTTTTTTGCCTCAAGCGATTGAATAATGACAAAAAAAAAAATTTTTTTTTTTTTTTACACAAAGTTGTCACTAAATGATATATTGCTCACACATGCTATGGGCGTATGTGAAATGACACCCCAAAATAAATTCTGCTGCTTCTCCTGAGTACGGGGATACCACATATGTGGGACTTTTTGGGAGCCTAGCCGCGTACGGGGCCCCGAAAACCAAGCACCGCCTTCAGGCTTTCTAAGGGCGTAAATTTTTGAGTTCACTTCTCACTACCTATTACAGCTTTGAAGGCCATAAAATGCCAAGATGGCACAAAACCCCCACAAATGACCCCATTTTAGAAAGTAGACACCCCAAGCTATTTGCTGAGAGGCATGTTGAGTCCATGGAATATTTTATATTTTGCCACAAGTTGCGGGAAAATTACAAACTTTTTTTTTTTTTTTTCACAAAGTTGTCACTAAATGATATATTGCTCACGCATGCCATGGGCATATGTGAAATGACACCCCAAAATAAATTCTGCTGCTTCTCCTGAGTACGGGGATACCACATATGTGGGACTTTTTGGGAGCCTAGCCGCGTACGGGGCCCCGAAAACCAAGCACCGCCTTCAGGCTTTCTAAGGGCGTTACAGTTTTGAAGGCCATAAAATGCCAAGATGGCACAAACCCCCCCCAAATGACCCCATTTTGGAAAGTAGACACCCCTAAATTTAGGGGTACACTAGTGAGACTAGGTAATAAATGGCGGGTGCCCTGAAACTATAAAAAAAATAACTATCCAACCAGCGTCACCTGTAACAGTTATATGGTGATCACTGGTGAAAGGGTTAACTAGGGGGCAATCAGGGGGCTTTATGCGGTAGTATATGGGGGTCCCTGGCGCTATAAAAAGCTGCAGCGAACCTAAATACCTACCTGCCTAACTAGCGTCACCTGTGACACTAATACAGCGATCAGAAAAACGATCGCTTATTAGGCTGGGTTCACACTGGAGCGATGCGGGAACGCCACGAATGCGCGGCGGGTTCCCGCATCGCATGCCTCCCGGCGGCAGTTCACACTGCCCTATGCGAACTGCTGGGAGTGTCAGTGAAATGTTACTGACACCCCCAGATCAGTTCACATATCGCAGTGCGATCTGCAAACTCGGATCGCATGGTGTGAACACCCATGCGATCCGATTCTGCTGCGGGCCAAAAAAAGGGTCCCGTGCGAATTTGCGGCAGGTGCGGTGGGTGTGGCGGGTGCGGCGAATGGCTGAACTCGAATCGCACAGAGATCGGATGTGATTTGCACTGCAGTGCGGTGCGAATCACATCCGTTCTCATAAACCGCTGCAATGTGAACCCAGCCTTAGTGACACTGGCGACGGGGGGTGATCACGGGGTTAAACCTTTATTGGGGGGTTAGGGGGGTACCTTAGAACTAAAGGGGGCTAACCCTAACTGCCCTAACAGTTATTAGTCACAAATGACACCCGCCGGGTGATCAGGGGGTTAAACCTTTATTAGGTAATAAATGGCGGGTGCCCTGAAACTATAAAAAAATAACTAACCAACCAGCGTCACCTGTAACAGTTATATGGTGATCACTGGTGAAAGGGTTAACTAGGGGGCAATCAGGGGGCTTTATGCGGTAGTATATGGGGGTCCCTGGCGCTATAAAAAGCTGCGGCGAACCTAAATACCTACCTGCCTAACTAGCGTCACCTGTGACACTAATACGGCGATCAGAAAAATGATCGCTTATTAGGCTGGGTTCACACTGGAGCGATGCGGAAACGCCACGAATCCGCGGCGGGTTCCCGCATCGCATGCCTCCCGGCGGCAGTTCACACTGCCCTATGCGAACTGCTGGGAGTGTCAGTGAAATGTTACTGACACCCCCAGATCAGTTCGCATATCGCAGTGCGATCTGCAAACTCGGATCGCATGGTGTGAACACCCATGCGATCCGATTCTGCTGCGGGCCAAAAAAAGGGTCCCGTGCGAATTTGCGGCGGGTGCGGCGGGTGCGGCGAATGGCTGAACTCGAATCGCACAGAGATCGGATGTGATTTGCACTGCAGTGCGGTGCGAATCACATTCGTTCTCATAAACCGCTGCAATGTGAACCCAGCCTTAGTGACACTGGCGACGGGGGGTGATCACGGGGTTAAACCTTTATTGGGGGGGTTAGGGGGGTACATTAGAACTAAAGGGGGCTAACTCTAACTGCCCTAACAGTTATTACAGTCACAAATGACACCAATGCAAAAAAAATAAAATAAATGACATTGGTGTCACTGTGACTGGGGGGCAGGGGTAATTGGGGGGGTGATCGGGGGCTAAAGGGGGGGTGTGAGTGTGCCTGGCATGTTCTACTGTGTGTGTAGAGTGTTGGTGCAACTCACCGATCCGCTCTCCTCCGTGTCGGAACGAAAAATACCGACACGGAGGAGAGAATACATCACTTCCTCTCCTGTGTTTACATTACAGGAGAGGAAGTGATGTCACGGGGGATTTCTATTCGTCGGGAGCGATCGCGAGGGGGTGGCCATGAATGAATGGCTGCCCCCTCGTCCCGGATCGCTCCCGGACGAAAACCGACCGCCGCAGGCACCGGGCGGGGGCCCGATCGGGCCCCCGACCCGCGGGAGGCAAGGGACGTACATGTAAGCCCTTATGCCTGCCCGTGCCATTCTGCCGACGTACATCGGCGTGCGGCGGTCGGCAACTGGTTAATGAAAAACTTATGTTCCATTATCCTAATGTCCCAAATACTTTAATTCTCCTACCCAACGCAAAAATAGTAACACTCCTATCTTTATTGTTAACCATATTCTATTCTACCTTTTTAACATAAAAGTTTTTTAACATATAAGTCTTTTAATATACATGTTTTTAATATATACATTTTTAATATGTTTTATATATTGATAGCTTTTTATACATATGCATATTTCATATATTCCATATATCCCTATTTACGTACATTTTGCACACATTACTTTATTGAAACTTTGCCATCACAACTGAGAACGAAAGAGATTTTTTCCCTTCCTCTAAATGTATCAAGCATTCTAGTCCTTGGGCAACATAGCATATAGTCTAATATTTTAAAAGTAATACACAAAAGCCTGTCAAATATAAATTTTTCCATTCAAACATCTCTGGAACCCAACTAGCCTCCTTCACATTTGAGATAAAGTCTAATATAAATTTTAATTTTAATTTTAATTTAGGCATTACCGATTTAATTTACCTTCAGATTCCATAATAAGGCATATACACATAGACTGGTTCCCCTTTTAGTCCTTCCTTCAAATTTCTCCTTTAATTTTCAGTCTCCTTTTTATAGATTTTTATGGTAATTTTTTAATTTTTTAATTTTTTATTTTTAAATAGTGCCAAACTATTGTAATTCCATAAATATTGTCAAAATATTGTAATGGCTATATAATTTAGTTACATTATTTGTATCTTTGTTCTATGGTTACATCAATTTATGTGTGTGCATAAAGGTGTTATAATAACATATATTCCACTTAAGTAGGAATAGTGCCCAATCTGCGTCTAACAACATTATACCAGCAGCAGGCACAATGATATACTGCCTGCTGGGCCGGCATAACAATAGGCTTAGCATTGACAATTCCCTCAGCCAACATGGCGGCCGGGCCGGCATAACAATAGGCTTAACATTGATAATTACCTTAGCAAACATGGCGGCTGTGACCCCGCACATGCGCGATTGGTTACTATACCCTATAAAAGTGGAAAGGTGTATGAAGATGGCCGCTCCAGATGACGTCTGAATGACGAAACGCGTAGGGCGTGGCCAGATACGTACACCTTCAGCACAAACGGTGTGTCAGCCGAGTGGATGTTCCGAACGCTTTTAATACAATACGTGTTTTTTTCGTACTAAATGTGAGTATTTTTAAGGTTGTTTCAAATAAACTGAGTTTCAAACATACTACACCATGGGCAGTCCTCTTTTCTATCACATGTAAACGAGGTACAACATCCCCACGGAAGAACGAAGGATCTCCCCAGCAGCATAGCAGAGACAGCCCAAGAAGCGACACAGTGGCTTATACTGTGGAGGCTGATCCACCCCGGACGGGGTCATATCTCTGGTGAGAGCAAAATCCATAAACGTTCACTGCAAACGTTCACTGCGAACGAATATCGAAGTCACTTTCTTCACTTACCTTTTTCACCACCAAATATTCGTTTCATGTTTAAATATTAATTTTAAACTTTATTCAATTGGACTTTCACATTAGACTTGTCACCGCAAGATTTTTTTACTTTTTAATTTCTGGACTAAATTTTTTAATCTTTTATTATTTTTTATTTCCTAACTGTATTTCATTTTCTATTTTTCTATTTTTATATTGTGGTATTTTTGGCATGTTTTGAGATTTGACACAGTGTGTTTACACCCACCACCCCACCAGTATTCACGTTTATATAGTTTTGATTGTTCCCCTTGTGTCCATTCATTTGGTTGTGCTACAATCACAGTCACAAGCAACTTTAGTAGTTTTCACTATTGAGTATTGATTGATTCATGATAGTTTTACTAATTATTTATTTAAATATTTATTTATTCACCTTTACCTAATTTGAGTGGACCGTACAGTTTTATTGCATTTACTAACCAGCAGGCTGGAAAATTTATATTCACTTTGCATTCACTATTTAATAAGGATTAACCCCCAGCACTTTATTATTTATTGATTTTACTATTGATTTTACTATACAGTCCATTAAGGTTTCTCGCTGGTTTAAAAAATACTAGCCAGCAAGCTGGAAAATTTGTACAATTTTATTTTATATTATATTACATTTGATATAGTAACCAAGACTATAATGTTAATAACGCATCACAGTATGTATCCTCATGGCTAACAGAAGTCAGAAATAAGACTTTAAAAACTTAACATAAATAAATCACCAGGACCAGATTGCTTACACCCGAAAGTCCTTAAGGAACTCAGTCAGGTTATAGCTAGACCTGTTCCTCATTTGTATGCACAGTTTACTGACTGAAAGGGTACCAGCTAATTGGAGAAAGGAAAAGGTGGTACCAATATTTAAAAAAGGGCCGCAATATATCCTTGGAAACTACAGACCAGTCAGCCTAATATTGATAGTTTGTAAACTATTGGAGAGAAAGATGAGGGATTATATCCAAGAATTTGCTGATGAAAACAATATCATTAGTAGTAATCAGCATGGATTTATGAAGGCTCATTCTTGCCAGACCAATCTATTAGCAGTCTATGAGAAAGTGAGCTACCATCTAAATAAAGGTTGGCCTGTGGACGTGGTATACCTGGATTTTGCAAAGGCATTTCATTCCCCATAAATTTTATCTTTACAAACTGAGGTCTGTAGGCATGGACCATAGGGTATGTACCTGGATAGAAAACTGGTTACGGGTGTATGTTCAAAAGGTGGTGATAGGATAGTGAGTACTCAGAATGGTTTAGTGTGGTAAGTGGGGTCCTGCAAAGATCTGTCCTGGGACCAATGCTGTTTAGTTTATTCATATATGATACAGAGATTGGTATAAATAGGCCAAGGAGTCTAGTGTATTGCACAGAGATCCCAGGCTGGGTTATTGGCCATTAGTGAACGCGGCCGATAGTTCGCGAACCGTAACGTTCGCGGCGGGCCCCATTGACTTCAATGGGAGGCAAACTTTGCAAACCTACAGGTCAAATTTGCAGCCACAAAATAATTACTAGCTGTGCACACATAGTCCCACTACATGGGCAATGACATAACACATGTATGAGGTGAATCTGGGATCGACAACTACAAGCATTCTTTTTTTATATGTGAAATTGTGACAATTCAGGACTGTGGAGTGCATGAAGGCAATGGAGGAGAGGGAAGGTCAGGGTAGGCTAAGAAGAGGGTGCAGGAGATGATCACCAGCAGCGTGACATACAGCAATGACACCTGCACCGTGATAGAGTGATCTGACACCAGCACCGTGATAGAGAGCACTGACATCAGCAGCGTGACATACAGCAATGACACCTGCACCGTGATAGAGTGATCTGACACCAGCACCGTGATAGAGAGCACTGACATCAGCAGCGTGACATACAGCAATGACACCTGCACCGTGATATACAGCACTGACATCAGCAGCGTAACATACAGCAATGACACCTGCACCGTGATAGAGTGATCTGACACCAGCACCGTGATAGAGAGCACTGACATCAGCAGCATGACATACAGCAATGACACCTGCACCGTGATAGAGAGCACTGACATCAGCAGCGTGACATAAAGCACTGACACCAGCACCGTTATATACAGCACTGACACCTGCACCGAGATAGAGAGCACTAACAGCAGCACTGATACCAGCAACTTGCTGCTGGGCCCCAAAAATATGACACCGCTCAACCTCTTCAAACAGGAGGATACAGGCATATAGTACAGTGTGCTTTTTTTGGACAAGTAAGTGAGCCAAATGAAGAAAGAAGGTCTGTGTGCTCGATTAAAAAAATCGTTTATAGACATATACATGGTCTATTGGTCACATGTGTTGAATTCCTCAGAGATACATGCCTCATTCATTTTTAGAAATGTGAGGTAGTTAACACTGTCGTGAGCTAGGCGAGTACGCTTATCGGTCACGATCCCCCCTGCTGCGCTGAACATCCTTTTGGACAGGACACTGGACTAGGGGCAAGCCAACAGTTTGATTGCAAATTGGACAAGCTCTGGCCAGAGGTCAAGCCTGCCCACCCAGTAGTCCAGGGGTTCATCGGCCGTTAACCCGATGTAGTCGGACACCTGACGGTCTAGGCGTTCCCTGATGCTGGATCCGGATGACACCTGTCGATGGGTCGGCTGAAAGAATGACCTCATATCAGAAGTCACCAACACATCTTCAAACCGGCCTCTTCTTGCAGGCACTGTTGGATTGGTACCCGCAACTCCTTCTCTGGGAGTGGGAATTGCTCCTCTGCCAGCGCACGCAAAAGCGGAATGCAGCATTTCTCGAAGCAAGGCCTGGAAGTGCTCCATTCTGACAGCCCTCTGTGACGGCGGTAACATTTCCGCCATTTTGTGTTTGTACCGGGGTCTAAGTACGTTGCCACCCAGTACTGGTCCTTGACACCTATGCTTTTTATACGGGGGTCCCTATTAAAACACTGGAGCATGAAGGCCCCCATTTGCACTAAACTGGAAGTGGTGTGGTGGCCTGACTCCTGCTCATCATCCAGGATAATGTTGTCCTCTTCATTCTCCTCTCCCCATCCACGCACAACAACAGGGATCCCAGAAAGGTTTAAAGCATGCTCTTCTTGCTACTCCTCATCCGCCCCGGCACCATCCTCCTCTGACTCCTCTTCAGACTCCTGTTGTTCACTTGTCTCAGATAGAGTAGCCCCCCCTGGGAATTCATCCAGCATTGCGACTTCCTCATCTTCCTGCTCCTGCTCCTGCCCAGCTTGATCAATGACACGACGCAATGCACGCTCCATAAAGAAGGCATAAAGGTACCATGTCACTGATGGCGCCATGACCAGTTTGGTGATCTCCTCAAATGGCCGCAGAAGTCTGCATGCGTTGTGCATGAGCAGCCACTGGCGCGGTGAAAAAAAACCCAGCTCCCCAGAACCTGTTCTGCCGCAGAGTTCATACAGGTAGACGTTAACTGCACGTTTCTGCTGGAGCAGCCTATTAAGCATATAGAAGGTTGAGTTCCATCGCGTCGGGCAATTGCAAATAAGACGTCTGACCGGCAGATTGTGTCACCGCTGAATGTCAGCAAGGCGAACCATGGCCGTGTAAGATCTTCTGAAATGGGCCGAGATTTTCCTTGCCTGCCGCAAGATGTCCTGGACCCCAGGGTATTTGACAACTGCACGACCAAGTTTGACGTGTGCCATGCATGGCACGTGCGTAATTTTGCCCCGTTTCAATGCGCTAAGCAGATTGGCACCATTGTCACACATCACTTTACCAACTGTCAAATTGAGTGGTGTTAGCCACTGATCTGCCTGTGAACGCAAAGCTCAAAGGAGTGCCGGGCCAGTGTGGCTCTTGGCTTCCAGGCACAACAGACGCAGCACGGCATGGCAAAGTCTAACCTGGCATGTCGAATAGGTTCTGGGGAGCTTGGGCGGTGCAGCGGAAGAGACGCTAGCAGCGGAAAAGGAGGAGTCAGCCAAGGAGGAGAGGAAGGAGGATGGAGTAGGAGGAGGAGGAAAAAAAGAGCCAGGCCTGCATGCAATCCGTGGCGGTAAAACCAAATCTACACGGGTGCCACGGGTTACATGCTTGACGGCCGTCAGAAGGTTCACCCAGTGGGAAGTAAAAGTGATATACCTTCCCTGCCCGTGTTTGCTAGACCACATGTCTGTGGTCAGATGTATCTTGGCACCGACACTGTGTGCCAGAGATACATTCACTTGCCGCTGAACATGGCCATATAGCTCTGGGATGCCCTTCTGTGAGAAATACTTAGTTCCTGGGACCTTCCATTGTGGTGTCCCAATGGCCACAAATTTTCGAAAGGCCTCTGAGTCCACCAGTTTATATGGCAGTAGTTGGCGGGCAGTAGTTGGTGGGTATAGGGCAGCGGTCAGCAGTAGTGCACCTCAACCCTATATATTGTGGACCTATACCAGTCCTTATAGAATAGCAGACTGTACCTCACTCAACCCTATGTACTGTAGCACCCTATACCTTACCAGTCCTTATAAGGACCTTTGTGGAACAAGTAGGTTGTGACTGATTAGCAGACTGCAGCAGAAGGGCAGCAGTCAAGTATAATATTCTTTCTATATTTGGAAGAAAGAATATTATATGTGTACAAGCCTATTACCATACCACTGATACCAGTCCTGAAAAGAACCTTTGTGGACCTAATATAGTAACAGCTACTGATTAAACTGACCCTCACTGCCTCACACACAGCTTCCTGCCTGTCCCTATATAAACTGACAAAACAGAGGCTGCTGGAACAATAACTGGAATAGCACTTTTGTGGACCTGATAGTAACAGCTAATGACTAAACTAACTGTCCCTGCAGCACACACCGTCCTGTCCCTTTCTCTAAACTGACAAAAGACACTCAGGCTGCTGCAAGAATCACTCACTAGCACAGCACTGCCTCAAACCTATATCCTTAACTACACCTAACACCTATACCAGTCCTGAAAAGAACTTTTGTGTACCAAATAGCTAGCGATTTGGGTCACTGCAATCTCTCCCTGCTCCACACAGCAACCTCCCCCTATAGTGACAGAAGAAAGAATGTAAAATGGCCGCTGGATCGGGTGTATTTATAAGTTAGGGGGAATGTCCAAGTGTCCATGTGCTGTAATGTCTCAATTGGCTGTCCTGTACCCCATAATGGATGTGTCATCATAGGTTTACACAGTAAACACGGAAGTCCGCCGGGCGAACGGCGGCAATAGTCCACCGATCGGGCGGACGGCGAACGGCGAACAGTCGAAATTCGCCGCGAAACAACCGCCGGGCGAACCGTTCGGCCATCACTATGTACAAGTACATATTATAGATTCTTTGCTCTCTTGGCAATCATTTGAGGGCAAGGACCAACAATTTTTCTCAGCATCAGTGATTTTGTCAGTAGCCCCCAGTGCTTTTGAAGTATGCCTGTTACCTGTTTCCACTGTGCCCCATAATTAGTAATAATTCTTAATGGAGCTTGCGTAGATGTTAGTTTTTTGTTTCCGTTTGTGGAGACTGTTTTGTCAGCCAGAAGATCCCTTCTGTCTGTCAACCAGACCTTTTTGCATGCTTGCTTCAAAGTTTTTTGGCGTAGGCCCTATCTTTAAACCTGACAAACATTTAATTTGCCTCTTTACGAAAGTCATGATCTTTTGAGCAGTTTCTGTGGAGTCACAGAAACTGGCCCACTGGGATGCCTCTGATTAGGTGATCTGGATGGTGACTTGATGCCTACAGAAGCGTGTTTGCCGCTGTGGGCTTTCTATAGGTACAAGTCACCAGTCGTGTATCCACACGTGCAATCTGCAGGTCAAGGAAAGAAATTATATTGGCATCTATCTCATGGGTCAAGACAATGTTTCTGTCATTCTTATTTAGAGTCGACAGAAACTCGTCAAGTTCTTCATGATCACCCAGATATAACATGATGATATCATCAATGTACCTCAGCCAGGTCAGTACCCGGCTGAGGTATATTGGCATCTCATAGATCACATCCCAATCCCATAGACTCAGGTGGCGGCAAGCATATGAGGGGGCCCAGGGAGTTCCCATCGCTGTGCCCCTCATTTGCTGATAGTATCCATAGAGGGATTGGAAATAATTGTTCGTCAATGCCAATTCCAATAATTCCAAGATTAATTAATTTTGTGCCCCAAAGTCAGGATGTGCTGTTTCCAGAAACAAAGATACTGCTCTGAGGCCCCAGTTGTGGGGTATCGACGTATAAAGTGATTCCACGTCGATACCCACAAGTAGGGCCTCAGGCGGCACCTCCAAATCATGTAACTTAGCCAAAACGTTGTGAGTATCGTAAATGTACGATGGCATAGAGGTCACCAAAGTTTTTATGAAGGAATCAACATATCTCACAATCCTTTCTAGAGGGCTTTTTATTGCCAAAACAATTGGCCTGCCGGGGGGATTATCGAGGGACTTGTGGAGTTTTGGGATTATATAAAAGGTGGGATTATTATACTCTCCCACCCTCAGATAACCTCATTCCTTCTTTGTTAAGAGGTTTACTTTGTGGCCCAAGAAAAGTTGTTGGTTTATTTTCTAGACTAATGCAGGAAAGGGGTTATTTGACAGCTTCCGATAGGTGGTGGTATCACTTAGCTGTCGAAAAAACTATTTCGTACATGTAAGCTGACATTAAAACCACGTTGCCTCCCTTGTCACTAGATTTCACTAGTCGTTCACATGTTCAAGTTCAGAAAGTGCTTGTCTATCCTGACCTGATAGATTATCTGGGCAACGTTGAGTCCAGTTGATTTTGTTAAGGTCATCCCTCACAAAATCAAGGAACACCCTAACCCAGTGATGTTTATGCAGGGCAGCATTTTCTTGGACTTGATTTGTAAGTTACTCAGTCTTCTAACTGGTTCAGGATTAGGTTCATTGTCTGAGTCAATCTGCTTATCCAAAAGGGCAATCAGACTCTCTAGGGCTAAGCTTTCTTCTTTATCCTCCGGGGTCATAGCAGATGTAGCCCCCATTGGTGTGGAATTATTTATGCCAGTATGCCAGATTTTAAATGCCACCTTGCGCAAGAATAAACTGATGTCTTTGAACACTAAATTCATCCACTGCTGTTGAGGGCGAAAAGGACAAACTCTTAATAAGTTGACGTGTCTCTCTTCTATCGGAAAATTTGATAAGTTAACAACTTTTATATCCCTCAGCTGATGTGATAAGACAGTTTGGGGATCGCAGCTATCTAGTACTTGGTGCACGTTTTGGTCTGTTTGCGAGTCTGGTAAACCCTCCCTCGAGTATTGTTTGTCCTTTCTTGTCCTCTTCCGTGGTCTCTTATATCTACTTTTGCTCCTTCATTTTGGGGTTTCACTAAAGGGACTAGGTTAGTCATATCAGTCCCATCTGCAAGTGCAAAGTCAACATTTTTAATGTTGTCACCTTTGTCACTATCTGAAGAGTACTGCCTGTTTCTTGAATGATTGGAAGATCTATTTCTATTTCTTCTACTTTGGCTGTGTCCTCTCGGGATCGCAAGATCAAATATTTCTCCCTTTTCAAAATCTTCAATATTTAGCCTAAATCTGTTTTTTTTTTCTATCTCCTTTCTCAAAATACTGTTGTTTGTCAAAATCAACTTCATTCTGCAGAGCTTCTAGTTCTTTACTGCTGTGTTCAAGTTCTGCCTTTAGCTCATCTAATTGGATCTTTTCCTCATCAACAATCAATTGGATAACGGAAAGCCCATGCTCAATGCATTTGGCTTTCCGTTTCTCCATAAATCTGGCCATGTGTAGGTGTTCTGCAGGCACAACCCTCTCAGGCAAACCTCTTGGGATAACCCCAAATTTAATATGTGAATCTAGAGAGGAAATATCCTATTTACGAAATCAAGTATTTAATTGTCAGTTTATTATGTTCTTTAAAAAGTTTTTTAATCATAGTCAGTCTTTTCCATCACCTGTTCTCTAGTGAATGCAGTTTGTATCTCCAAGTCTATGTCATCGCCTATTCGATAGGCCATAATGTATATCTCAAAAAATTTGAGATATATTAGAGAAAAAATATTTTAACCCCTTGTGCCTATGAATAGTAGAGTTGATCCACTGTGATGGTAGATTAAGCACCAGGTCTATGGCTGTAAAGATTATCCTATTACTTTAAATAGGATTAAATTATTTAAAAAAGACCCCCTAGGGGACATCAGAGCATATAGAAAAATTGGTTGAAGATCAATACTCACTATTATCACAACACTGGGTGTTCAGTATACCCGTGTGGTGTCCCAAGATTTGCAGGCTCACTGATTTTGGGTGCGGTCTCTGTGCCTAAAAACTATAAAGAGAAAAGATTTACAGGGGAAAGATTCCCACTGAGAAGAGACACAGGCAGACCATGCTGCTTAATAAGAGATACATTTTATTAGAAAAATATATGTTTACTACAAAAAGGGCCTAGACCAGGTACCTACCACCAACACCAGGATCATGTTAAAAATAGAGAAAAAAGGAAGAGGAAGTCTGTGCTACAGTGTATACTTAACGAAAATGTGTGATGCAGCAATTCTAATATATACCCAAAGTGAAATATACATATAAAAACAAAGAAAAAGAAGAGAACTGCGCAATCCCTAATACTTCTATTAGGATGTAAACCACTCTACCTTAAAGAAGTGTATCTTGTGATCTATTATTCTAACACACCAAACTAATGACTAAATAAACCATAAGGCATTACTTATAACTAAATACAGTAAACATATATATTGCCCCTCATAGGTTATGAACCAAAAGGAAAAAATGTACAATTCTAAGTCAGCGATTCAAAAACAAGAAACATATAAAGTAGAATCAAACAGTACTGAAAATGTATGTGATAACATAAAGTCCATTAAAAGTCCAACTGGAGAAACACCCTGTGTAGAAGGGATCTATTCAATCGTAAAACTTTTCAATCAACGTGAAGTAAAACCAGGTGCACCTCCACCAGACAAGTAATAATAGCCCCTTACCAGACGTCCCGGTAGGGAGCGCTTAATCACAAAATGGGTCTGAAGATGGATCAAACTTGAGCCCTCCAAATGGAACACTTTTACGTAGGGCAGGTTAGGAGATACGCCAGTCATAAACCATCCAGCAGGGGAAAACGCTGTTTGAAGCGGGACTCAGATGTGTAGCATTGTAGGATCAAGGAAGGTTCACCATAGGGAGGAAAAGATGCTCCAAATAGTGTAAAATCATTTATTAAAACAAAAATATAAAACAAGAGATGCACTTACAAACATGAAAGAACATCGGGCATATCATCAAACTGGGCAAGCGTCGGCCGATCGCGAACACCAATCGATATCCCTTCTGGTACCAGTTCACATGAGGCAAGTCAGCGTGTCACGCCACCCAACGCGTTTCGTGAAAAATTCACGTCGTCTGGGGTATGGGTGACACGCCATATTGCCTCCATTATATAGTGAATGTTGGAACAAGCCACCTCCTCCGTTGTGTGAGAGCCTGTTTCACTTCCGCCTCACTCTCATATCCAATAGAGTGAGAGCCTGTTTCACTTCCGGGATCAAAGGACCAGGCCTCACTCTCATATCCAATAGAGTGAGAGCCTGTTTCACTTCCGGGATCAAAGGACCAGGCCTCACTCTCATATCCAATAGAGTGCGAGCCTATTTCACTTCCGGGATCAAAGAACCAGGCCTCACTCTCATATCCAATAGAGTGCAAGGTCAGAGAGCCAAGGCGGCGGAAATGATCCATGCAATCACCCGCCCCTCCCTGTTTACGACTGTAAAACGACGCTCCTTACAACGGCGTGACAACACGCCGTACGTAACGAGCGGATGACGCCACATCGTACGTCACGAGCGGATGACAACACGTCGTACGTAGCGAGCGGATGGACGGCGCACATCACCCACTACAAGGAAGTATGTGCGCTCCATCTGATGCCAAGTCTCGCTTTCAATACAATGTACGTAACGAGCGGATGACAACACACCGTACGTAGCGGGCGGATGGGCGGCGCACATCACCCCCTGCAGGGAAGTGTGTGCGTTTCATCTGGTGCCATGTCTCGCTTTCAATACAGTGTAGTCGTGGCTCCAGACCTCCATAGCAAATAAATCTTCCTCCATATCACGAAGGAGGAAGAATAAAGAATTATATATATATATACCTCAAATAAAATTAAATTAAAAAGGGAGGAGGGGACTAGTCCAACCACAAAATTAAAAATTATTAACTAACACTTAATAATCAAAAATGGATAAAACATACAAGGCACTTTGTAATACATGGCTAACTCAATATGTGGTTAAACACTTCATAATATTAAGATAGCGGTATTAACTAAGCTACAAAGTTCACCCACAGCAAAAAGTGAAAGGGGCATACACAACTGTATTATGTAGAACTCAATACATTATGAGAAAAAAGATGAGAAAAAAGATATTTCTCTCTCAAAATGGAAAGAATGGGAGCTTACAAGAAAAACCATCAAACGCTACATTGAGGTAGAAAAATCCACAAATATCCAGATCCCACAATGTCTGATGGAAAAAGTCATAAATGCTTTACGTCTGTGCCTAGAACACTGGCAGGAACAACACGTTAAGCATTATTAATAAACGCATTAACATCTGTATCTGTGTTCATACCGTAAGGGGTGTAAGTTTTTAGTCTATGGATCCACGACATCTCCAGCCGTGAGATCTCTCTGACCAGAGCTCCCCCCCTCCAGTGGGGTTTGTACTTATCAATCCCCATGTACAAGGTGTTAGACGGATCCCTTCCATGTTTCTCATCATAATGTCTAGAAAGGGGATGTTTGTCAAAACCCCGTTTAATGTTGGCGATATGCTCATTCAATCTGACCTTGAGGGCTCTCTTAGTTCTCCCCACGTACTGAAGCCCACAAGGACATTGGATGAGATAAACCACTGCTTCTGATGAGCATGTGATGAACGGCTCCACTATATACCTTCTCTGGGTGCTGGTGGAGACGAATTCAAGGATTTTAGAATTTTTGTTCTTATTGTAGGAGCACACCTGACAATTCCTACACCTATAGAACCCTTTGAGGTTCTGAAAGAAGCATCTGTCCTTCACAGGGGGGTTCTGTACACTAGGAGCAATCATATTGCCTAGTGAAGAGACTCCTTTAAAAATTACTCTAGGGACTTCCGGTTCATGTTCGTCACCATCCCACAGGAGGAGGACGTCATCAATATATCGTGCCCACAGCACTATCTCCGGTCGTCTGGGAGAATCGATGACATCCTCCTCCCATTTGGCCATAAATAAGTTAGCCAAACTGGGGGCATATTTGGCCCCCATGGCAACCCCTTTGTCTTGACGATAAAACTGGTTGTCGAACCAGAAATAATTGTGCTTGGCTGCAAAATCTAAAAGGGCCAAAATGAAATCAATCTGGATCTGTGTTAAACCAGAGTCTCGCTCCAAATAAACCCTGGCGGCTTCAAAACCCAATTCATGGGGAATAATGGTGTAAAGTGATGTGACGTCGGGTGTCACGAGCCATAAGCCTGGGGTTGGTTTGTAGGAGTTTAACATATTAAGGATTTGCTTGGTATCCCTCACGTATGATGGGATTTTCTTCACAAGTGGCTGAAGAAAAAAGTCTATATACCTGCCCACCCTGGACGTCACCGAGTCTATACCGCTAACAATAGGGCGACCAGGGGGGCAGGTAGTACTCTTATGTAGCTTCGGGAGATAATAGATAACTGGGGTTCTAGGGGCCATAGGTATAAGGAAAGATTTTTCCTTGTCCGTAAGGATCCCTCTACGGAAGCCCTCATCTACAATCCCTGTTAATTCCTTTTTGTATTTAATCACTGGATCCCTGCTAAGCAGGGAATAAGTCTCCCTGTCATCAGTAATGCGATGCAACTCTTTGAGATAGTCGCACCTGTCCAGGATGGCAATGCCGCCCCCTTTATCTGCAGGTCTGATGACAAGGGACTTATTGTTGCAGAGGGAATCCAAACCCTTCTGCAGATCACCCCAAAGTTTGCATTTCTTTACTTTCATCCCATCCAAATCCTTAAGTACTAGATCCCTAAAGACTTTGATACTAGGAGCCAGTGTCCCTGGGGGATTGAAAAGGGATGCATTGGCAAGGCCGGAATGTTGAAAGACCGGACTCGACCTATTATTCTCCTGAATGGGGTTACCCAACATGTACCGCTTGATGTTTAATCTGCGTACAAACTTGTGTATGTCCATGTAGGTCTGAAATTTGCTCAGACATCTTGGTGGAGCAAATTTCAGACCCTTATCCAAAAGCCGTTTTTCGGGGTCAGAAAGTGCCTGGGTGCTGAGATTAAAAATACCCTCCCCTAATGCCTTTTTCGTTTTAGCTGCTTGTATCCGCCTCCCCCCTCTGACTCCCCTCTTGGTTCTATAGGCCTTTTTAGGCCTCTGTGGTCCCTGGGAAAATCCCACCCACGATTATTGATGGAGTCATGACTGGGTTGGGAGGGCCTAAACACTGCACTTTGATCTACCCTCCGTGATCCAATCGGGTGCTTGCTGGGGATTATCCTCTCTCTGGCTCCCCATGTATGGGGCTTCAAAGTCTGCCAACGGGAAGAAACGGTTTTGAGTTGGAACTTCCCAAGGTTGATTTCTCCTATTGGAGTATACCGACCTCTCTTGGTCAAACCCTTGAATGGAGTCCCATACTGGATAACTGCCAGGTCCTTGAGTTAGGGTAGGTCTCTGATGACCTCCCTGATATGGGCCCTTATTGTACTTTTTCTTGTTTTTGTTATTGTATCTCCCATTTACGGGTCCCCTCCCCGGGGAAGCCCACGGGGGTCTTGGAGATGCCAGAGACAAAGAGGTATTACCTCGTAGCTGCCATGGACCTGTGCCCGAATGGGCCTGATTGCTCGTTGTGACTCTGACTCCCTGTACCCATTCTGTGGGATAATGCACTATGTTGTCCCTTGGGACTGCCTCAGGAGGACCCCTCTGAGTATTATTAGGAGCATTGGGAGGAAGAGTATACATCTGTTCTCTTTCCATGGCTAATTTCTTCTGCCATAGAAAGATGATCCCAGACTGGTAATCCTCCTTGTCCCTGATGAACTTCTTTTTCTTCTTGAGCTTTTGCTCTTTCTCCTCTTTCTCAAGAGTTTTAAGGAGGTTCTTAGAACACTCCTTATACTCTTCAGTAGTGCTCAGAGGAACTAGTGATTCCTTGATTAGTTTGATTTCTTCATCAAGGCGGGCTAATTTCTCGCTCTTTTTTTGAGCTAGAAACCGTAAAAAACAGAGCCCTGAATCATTAAAAAACTTTTGCCACCCTTCCATGTCGGACTCATCCCTGTGTGGGCTCAGCTCCCACCTGAGACTCCTGGGGACCATGCCCTCTCTGAGATATGTCTCAAAGAAAGCAATGTCCCACTGGGCATGTAATTCGGAGGTGGTGAGATTTTTTAGTCTGGTGAATACACCTTTCATATCTGAACCCGCAGATATGGGTGTAGAATCAAATACCCCAGCCGTGTCTATCACCCTCTTATTTCTAAACTCAAAGATGTCCATAGTGTAGGACTGAACCTATCTACTGAAGCCGCAAGATTATTATTTGGAAAAGAACAGAGAAAAAAGGAAGAGGAAATCTGCGCTACAGTGTATACTTAACGAAAATGTGTGATGCAGCAATTCTAATATATACCCAAAGTGAAATATACATATAAAAACAAAGAAAAAGAAGAGAACTGCGCAATCCCTAATACTTCTATTAGGATGTAAACCACTCTACCTTAAAGAAGTGTATCTTGTGATCTATTATTCTAACACACCAAACTAATGACTAAATAAACCATAAGGCATTACTTATAACTAAATACAGTAAACATATATATTGCCCCTCATAGGTTATGAACCAAAAGGAAAAAATGTACAATTCTAAGTCAGCGATTCAAAAACAAGAAACATATAAAGTAGAATCAAACAGTACTGAAAATGTATGTGATAACATAAAGTCCATTAAAAGTCCAACTGGAGAAACACCCCGTGTAGAAGGGATCTATTCAATCGTAAAACTTTTCAATCAACGTGAAGTAAAACCAGGTGCACCTCCACCAGACAAGTAATAATAGCCCCTTACCAGACGTCCCGGTAGGGAGCGCTTAATCACAAAATGGGTCTGAAGATGGATCAAACTTGAGCCCTCCAAATGGAACACTTTTACGTAGGGCAGGTTAGGAGATACGCCAGTCATAAACCATCCAGCAGGGGAAAATGCTGTTTGAAGCGGGACTCAGATGTGTAGCATTGTAGGATCAAGGAAGGTTCACCATAGGGAGGAAAAGATGCTCCAAATAGTGTAAAATCATTTATTAAAACAAAAATATAAAACAAGAGATGCACTTACAAACATGAAAGAACATCGGGCATATCATCAAACTGGGCAAGCGTCGGCCGATCGCGAACACCAATCGATATCCCTTCTGGTACCAGTTCACATGAGGCAAGTCAGCGTGTCACGCCACCCAACGCGTTTCGTGAAAAATTCACGTCGTCTGGGGTATGGGTGACACGCCATATTGCCTCCATTATATAGTGAATGTTGGAACAATAGTGTCTACAAGTTGTGGTGCAAATCATAAAAAAATTAATCAAACCTGAAGTACTGGTGGCCTAATTTCTTGCGACCCGAACAAGCCAGGAAAGTACAAATACCCCACAAATGACCCCTTTTTTGAAAGCAGACATTCCAAGGTATTTAGTAAGATGCATGGTGAGGCGTTTGATGTTGTCATTTTTTCCCACAATTCTTTGTAAAATTAAGATTTTTATTTTTTTCCCACAAAATTGTCATTGTAATAGGTTATTTCTCTCACATGGCATGTGTATACGACAAAGGACACCCCAAAATACATTCTGCTACTCCTCCTAAGTAATGCGATACCACGTGTGTGGGACTTTCACAGTCTGGCCACATAGAGAGGCCCAACATGCAGGGAGCACCATCAGGTGTTCTAGGAGCATAAATGACACATCTAACTTGTTGACTACCTATTCAATTTTGGAAAGCCCTGGAGTACCAGGACAATGGAAACGCCCACAAAATGACCCCATTTTGGAAAGCTAACACCCCAATGTACAGAGGCAGACTGACAGCTAATGGGGCCCCGGGCAAAAGGAGAATATTATGGGGCCCCTAGGCAATAGGAGATTATGGGGACCCCAGGAAATAGGAGATTATGGGGACCCCAGGCAATAGATTATGGGACCACGCAGTATACACACACAGACACACAATATACACACACAGTATAAACATACACACACTGAAAAGGTACTGGAGAGGCGGGGAAGCTATAATCTTGGGATTTTTTTAAAAACTGATTTTTACATACTGTCCCTGGTTTTATTGAGGCTGGCAATTTTTATTTTTTTATTTTATTTTTTTTTATTTTTGTTTTATTGACCTCAATCTTGGCTCAAGAAGCAGACTATTCCAGGGGTTCCTTCAATATATTTCTAGAGGAGGAAGCTGTGTTTTGATGAAAGCACATTCTGTACATACAGCTCTACTCCAAGTCTTGAAGAGGTTTTCTGTCAGGAACTTGAGGATCCAGGCATTGCCGGAAAGGCTCTGTTTCTGGGGTGTTACAGAGCAAAGATTGGTGCTTGATATTCTTCCTTTTCAGGAATTTGGAAAATAACCACTGATGCCAGTCTCTCTAAGTTGACTTAAAGAGGAAGTAAACCCTGTTGTAGGTTCAATCTGGAAGTGCCTCTGTAGAGAGATAGATATAGATATATATATATATATATATATATATATATATATATATATATATATATATATATATATATATATATATTGTAATATTTGGGGGTTATCTTAGCTTAAGGGTAGAGCTTACCAGTGAGCTGAGTCCACGCCAGATATGCTGTTTTAAGTGCTTGTAGGCCCACTTTTATTAAAGAAAGAAAAGTCCGATAACAGAAGAGTTGCCCACACAGGGGTTTCAGCTTTCCACAGCAACAATGTAAGTAGAATCAAAACTACCAAGCCACCTGGCTCTCTTTAGCAGCACTGCTGCTCAGACTTATGCTGCAGCCCTCTTGGCTCTGTAACAGAGTTCCTGTACACCCAGTACCTCAGCACTCTACTACTACTACTACTAGCTTCTTTTTCAGCCCACAAGCTGGGACCCTCTGTCTGCTCTGACAGACCGACCTGTGCAGACATGCACACTTCTCCCTTACTCGCCTGGACTCCTCGGGAGGGTGGAGCCCAGAACCATGGTCTTGGCTCTGTTATAAGCCCACCTGTGCAATCATCCAGCCAGACTTCTGGCTGTTCCCAAAACCCGGTCCCAGGATTGGAGATTCCGTCCCACCCATAACACTATGGAATCTCCGGGCTCCAGGTCCCAAACTGGATTTTTGAAAACGATGAGGAAACTGAAAAGCCAGTTTCCTCTCAAACAAACAACTCCCCTGGAGCCCCTCAACCTGCCTGGTTGAGAACCCTGCATCCTTCCTCCAGTGGGGTACCATACTACCACATATCCCCCCCCCCTTTGTTTCGACCCAGAGGGTGGAACACCCAAGTTACTTTTGGCACCTCTGTGCCAGATACCATTTACAGAACTCCACTCCTGTCCAACCTCGCTTCTCCTAACGGGGAACTCTACCCAATGCCTCCTTTGGTGTCTCCCTCTAAGCATTACTGTCACTCTGCTATGAGCTTTGATGCAACCTTCCCAACTTTTCTTCCGAGTGCATTTCCATAAGCACTTCCTCTCCTGAAATTTTAATGGGTTCCCATTGGTCTTTCTACCAACCCTTCTGCCTCCACGCTTCAGGTTCTCAGGTTTCCCCAAAACTCTCTCAGCAGTACTGTTCTGAGACTGTAGGGGGCCTATTTCTATAGTGTTTAGAACGGAAAGCCGCCTCTTATTTCTGGTACCTGACTCAGCAGTCACTAACTGATTACCAGGTTTACCTATACCTTTGGACACCACATTATCATGTACCATTAACACATTACTTGGTTCATCATTGACAGACATATTCAAACCAACATTAGACTTCTCAATGTTGCACATATCTCCAATGACTTTTTTTTCAACATTTGCTAGGGCAGAGTCCGCAGAGGGCACACATACTGGAGGGCCTTCATCACCCACAGTAACCTCACAGGACGTCACCTCCTCTGGGTTCACCCACTCTGCAGGCAGCTGTCCTACCACTTGACCTGTTCTGATGCCATCTGCATTTTTAGCCACCTGAACAGGCAAGCTCTCGTCTGATCCACATACAATTTTTATCACGCTCCTTATCCATTCCCCTGTCCCGGGGACCTTATTAGGTTTGTCACCTAACCCCACCACTGGACTGGGGGCCCCAGTCTCTTTAACCACCTTTGTTTGAGCCCTGGTCAGGATCTCTGCTGCTTTCAGGACCACACATGGCCCTTCCACCTCATGTGGTTTTTCTACTGGTGCAGTATACACGCCCTTCTCCAACTGACCAGCACCACACTGGACCATAGCAGCAAAAATGCTTCCCATCTGGCTGTTAGGAGGTGTAACCACAGGCATTTTAGGCTCATTTTCAACTTCTCCAAAGTCTGTCTCAAATATTTCTTCTGGACGTAGTTCAGCAGCATACGTAGCAGCAACTTTTAACAAAAGTAGCAAATTTAGGAATAAACCATTCCTGTCCTGTTTTGCTTTGCTCTGTACAGCCTGCCATACAGTGCTCCACCTAGTGGTACTCCGCAGTACCAGACCATCAGACTGTGGAGGAGACACACTAGCATAGATTGGCTGTACATCCCAAAGTTCAAGCATCTCTTTTAATTCTTCGGTTATAAACCAGGCCCTTGACTCCAGACCTAAGTCCTTCCTGGGAATTTTCATGACACTGGGGATGCAGAGAGACTCACTTGCTGAGACTTGAAAAGTTGTGACGGTTAACGGAACCTCCTCTCAACTGGAGGTAAACACTGCCAGGTGCTGGACTTATACCCAACTTCTCAGGCTCAGCATCAGTGAACTGCTCCAGAACATTACTAGTGACAACGTCACGTTGACACTCCATGCCAACCTCAGTTTTGTGGGTCATGGACAATGTCACTGCTGTGCCCTTATTTGGTTCATCCTGCTCACGAGGGTTAACCCTTGCAGCAGCCACCGCGCCCTCCGGTACAAGCCGTTCTGCAGCCTCCCCTGCTGGTACAGCAGAAACCGTGTCCACCTTATTTTTGTGCATAAAAGCCTTATCTATCAGGGAGATAAGATTTTTGCTCCAACTATCCCAATCTATTGTATGTGCGCTCCCTTCTGCGGTACTCCTCAGTACCGATCCATCTGCCCAAGGAGACACATAAGAACAGACTGGCTTAGCTGCAGACTCATTACACCAGTCATTGTAAATCATGTCAGACTGTGGTAGCACAGGTTGCAATACACCAAATTCACCACCTTTCTCAGCTTGCATTTCATAAACCTCACACACCTTTGCATTTTTCACAGGTTGTGTTAATCCACCATTTACCTGCACATTTTTAGTACTAGCAGCTTGCACTAACACATTACCATTACACGGTACAGTTCCATTCTGTCCCACCAGAGTGACATCACAGTTGTCCAGGGCAACCTCTGACTCTAATACAAGAAGTTCCCTGGAGATTCCTGTGGACAACTGTGCTGTCTTACCACCAGCTGCTACAGGCCAAGGCCCATTTTTGATAACCCCAGGTTCTTTCAGAGCAAAAGTTTTCCCAACAGCAGCAAACTTTTCATTAACAGCATCACTTATAGCATTTTTAGCTTCTGCGGGCTGTCCTAGCCCACGGCCAACTTGAGTCTGATAGTCATTAGACACAACACTTTTAGTCACTAAAACAGGTTCTATTTGGATTTTAACCCTTGCATTCCCACTGTATAGGGAAAAGTCAGTCTCAAGTGGACATTCAGTGGCCCCACTAACTGGGGTCACTCTCACATCATCATGGACAGTCTCGTAACCAGTCCTTTTATACATGAAATCAGCAGTTCCTGCCATCATTTCATTAAAGACAGTCTTACCCACCGCAGTAGTTGGGGGTCACCATCTTCATTTGAGTACGTTGTCTTATGCACCAGTCCTCTGCTGCACTTTTACTGGCCAACTCCTCCTGGTGGCCATGGGATGAAACTACAGCAGGCATCTCCCACTGTTTAGCACCCCCTGCAGGCACAACAGGAAACTCCTTGTTGCTAGGGGTGACTGCAAACATATTTTCACAGGAATCTGGGCCTGCAGAAAAAACTTTTTTCTCAGCAACATTATCTCCAGCTGTATTCCATAACCTAGGGCAAGAAAAAATGCCATGCCCAGCTGGCCACATTCCAGGCATGGTACTGGACGATTTTTTTCCAAAGCGATTCTCTCCTGGTGATTCCCAGCTGGCCGGAATGCACAGGCCTCTTTGTGGGGACGCTGAACCAAACCTCTACTGCAGCTCCTTTCAGGCATAAATTTCACTCCGGTTGCCATGGGAGACCGCACTCTCCCAGCAGAACTTCTGGCTCTCTCCAACATGATAAATTGGCTCCTCTTTAAGCCACTTTCCACGATCCTTATTAGACATAGCCCATGGTACAGAGACAGCCCGACTGGCTTCCTCTGCGTTGCTATGGGCAACCACTCTCATCCTCAGCCTTTGATCAGCCTCTCTCCTTGCATATAGCATGGGCTTCTCTCTGCTGGATCCCGTCTCATGCTGTGACACATTCACATCTTTCACAATAGCTGTTTTAACTGCAGCAGCTTTGCCAGGGGCAACAACAGCCCTCTTCCAGTTATGAACATCCAGCGGCTTTCCCCTTGCACTGAGGGTTGGCTTCCTTTCCTCTGTAGCTTGGTTCAGTGCTGCTAAATGCCGCTTGCACCAATCCACTGCAGATTCAAATGCTGGTGGACTCTCCATAACAGCAGTCACCTGTGCACTCATTGCACCAGTGTTGCTAGGGACAACCCCAGCCCTTTTTCTCCTTGATAAACTCTGATCAGGTATGTATGGGGCTCGTTCGGGCGGTAACAACCCCTCCAACCACAGAGCTCTGTCTCTCATTTCAGCAAACCTTGCTTCTTTTAGGAGCTTTGACCGCCCCATACTTAGAGACTCCAGAACAACTTTAAACAGTCCAGGAAAATGAAAGTGTCTTTTTTAAAGCAAGTTTCTTTTCTCTTCATGCAAGCTTTCCTCACCTGCACAGTGCACACACAGATTGTTCTGCCTCATGCACACAAACATAGTTCATAGCAAAAAAAAAAAAAAAATTGACTTTTCATTCACAGGTACAGCACCTGCAACACGCAATGCCTTTTGCCTGGCTGCACTTCCACACACAGCCAATAGTTCCTGACTTGAACCTACTGTAGAGCAAGGACCCGGATTCCACCGTCTTCTGCCCGCATTCGAACACCACTTGTAATATTTGGGGGTTATCTTAGCTTAAGGGTGGAGCTTACCAGTGAGCTGAGTCCACGCCAGATATGCCGTTTTAAGGGCTTGTAGGCCCACTTTTATTAAAGAAAGAAAAGTCCGATAACAGAAGAGTTGCCCACACAGGGGTTTCAGCTTTCCACAGCAACAATGTAAGTAGAATCAAAAATACCAAGCCACCTGGCTCTCTTTAGCAGCACTGCTGCTCAGACTTATGCTGCAGCCCTCTTGGCTCTGTAACAGAGTTCCTGTACACCCAGTACCTCAGCACTCTTTACTAGCTTCTTTTTCAGCCCACAAGCTGGGACCCTCTGTCTGCTCTGACAGACCGACCTGTGCAGACATGCACACTTCTCCCTTACTCGCCTGGACTCCTCGGGAGGATGGAGCCCAGAACCATGGTCTTGGCTCTGTTATAAGCCCACCTGTGCAATCATCCAGCCAGACTTCTGGCTGTTCCCAAAACCCGGTCCCAGGATTGGAGATTCCGTCCCACCCATAACACTATGGAATCTCCGGGCTCCAGGTCCCAAACTGGATTTTTGAAAACGATGAGGAAACTGAAAAGCCAGTTTCCTCTCAAACAAAAAACTCCCCTGGAGCCCCTCAACCTGCCTGGTTGAGAACCCTGCATCCTTCCTCCAGTGGGGTACCATACTACCACAATATATATATATATATATATATAAATATATATATATATATATATCTCAACCACCAGGGCGGCACCAGAGGTCATGCGACTCAGGGAGGTGTACCACATTCTGTCTGGGACAGTACAAGTGCTGTCTCCATCACCAATACATATTCGAGGTATAGGATAGTGGCAAGGGTAACTCTGCAGGGGAATCTACTAGATTCCAAGTTCTACAACAGTTGGGACAGGTGTGTCCAATAGAAGAGTCCCACTGCCAATGATGGTACACGTACTGGTAACACCTTAATGTCTGGTTCTCCCTTTGATTTTTTTTCCCCGTTTTGGGTTCTGGCACATCTTTTGAGAAGAACCCGTAAGGTGGTAACACTGATATTAGTGTTGGCCAAATTAACCCAGGGTCTTGATATACAGACATAGCGGATCTTGCGGGGGTTACTCCTTTGAACACTCCCAGTCCAGCAGGACCTGATGGTCTTGAATCCTGTATCTCAGCACTGTTGAGCTGCTGGAAGCCAGCGTCGGGGAACTTTAATTACAAGACTTGAAAATATTTTCTTGCCTGGCGTGAAGCCAGGAAGTGGCACCCGCAGAAATATGTGGGTAGGAGATTTTCTTTTTCTTTCTCCAATCGGTAGATAAAAAAGGAGTTTGGCCTTAAGTACCATTAAGGGTCAGGGCGCATCCCTATCCATTTTTTTCCAGGGGCCTTTGTTTCTCACTCCTTGTTTCATACCTTCTACAGCATGTAACTTAGGCAGTCCTGCCTCTCAGGAAATTCTTGTGTCCTTGGGACTTGAATTGATCTTGACTGTCCTTGCAGAGGCCACTTTTTGAACTAATCAGGGGATTCTGTTGGTCCCTTTATCTCAGAAGGTGGCTTCTTTGGTTGCTATCACTTCACGAAGTGGAGTGTCAGACTTGGCTGCTCTTTCATGCAAGGAGCCGTTCTTGGTCTCGCATCACAATGTTGCATCCTCATCCATTTTTATTGCTTAAAGTGGTTTCTAGTTTTTCACTTGAATCAGGGCAGTCTTGCCTTTTATACAGTATCTCACAAAAGTGAGTACATCCCTCACATTTTTATAAATAAATATTTCATTATATATTTTCATGTGACAACACTGAAGAAATTATACTTTGCTGCAATGTAAAGTAGTGAGTGTACAGCTTGTATAACAGTGTAAATTTGCTGTCCCCTTAAAATAACTCAACACACTGCCTTTAGTGTCTAAACTTCTGGCAACAAAAGTGAGTACACCCCTAAGTGAAAATGTCCAAATTGGGCCCAATTAGCCATTTTCCATCCCCAGTGTCATGCGACTAGTTGGTGTTATAAGGTCTCAGGTGTGAATGGGGAGCAGGTGTTAAATTTGGTGTTATCGCTCTCACTCTCTCATACTGGTCACTGGAAATTCAACATGGCACCTCATGGCAAAGAACTCTCTGAGGATCTGAAAAAAAAGAATTATTGCGCTACATAAAGATAACGTAGGCTATAAGAAGATTACCAAGACCCTGAAACTGAACTGCAGCACGGTGCACTGCAGAGGTTGAAGGGGAGGGGGGGGGTCAGTCTATCAGTGCTCGGACCATATGCCGCACACTGTATCAAATTGGTTTGCATGGCTGTCATCCCAGAAGGAAGCCTCTTCTAAAGCTGATGCACAAGAAAGCAAGCAAACAGTTTGCTGAAGACAAGCAGACTAAATACATGGATTACTGGAACCATGTCCTGTGGTCTGATGAGACCAATATAAACTTATTTGGTTCAGATGATGTCAAGCGTATGTGGTGGCAACCAGGTGAGGAGTATGAAGACAAGTGTGTCTTGCCTACAGTGAAGCATGGTGGTGGGAGTGTCATGGTTTGGGGCTGTATGCGTGCTGCCGGCACTGGGGAGCTACAGCTCATTGAGGGAACCATGAATGCCAACATGTACTGTGACATACTGAAGCAGAGAATGATCCCCTCCCTTTGGAAACTGGGCTGCAGGGCAGTATTCCAACATGATAAAGACCCAAAAACACATCTCCAGGACAACCACTGCCTTGCTAAAGAAGCTGAGGGTGATGAACTAGCCAAGCATGTCTCCAGACCTAAATCCTATTGAGCATTTGCGGGGCATCCTCAAAACGGAGGGTGGAGGAGCGCAAGATCTTTAACATCCACCAGCTCCGTGATGTTGTCATGGAGGAGTGGAAGAAGACTCCAGTGGAAACCTGTGGAGCTCTGGTGAACTCTATGCCCAAGAGGATTAAGACAGTGCTGGAAAATAATGGTGGCCACACAAAATTTTGAAACTGGGCCCAATTTGGACATTATCACTTAGGGGTGTGCTCACTTTTGTTGCCAGCGGTTTAGACATGAATGGCTGTGTGTTGAGTTATTTTGAGGGGACCGCAAATTTACACTGTTATACAAGCTGTACACTCACTACTTTACATTGTAGCAAAGTGTAATTTCTTCATTGTTGTCACATGAAAAGATATAATAAAATATTTACAAAAATGTGAGGGTTGTACTCACTTTTATGAGATACTGTATTTCTCCTAAATCCACAATTGGCAGGAGAAAGATCACTACCTACTCTGGAGGTAGCTCAGATGCTCAGGGTCTACTTGAATTGTTGTCACAAGTCAGGAATCCTTGTTGTGCTGTCAGAAGAGCCCAGGAAGGGCAAGGGGCATCCAGATGCAATATTTAGCATCTGCCAGTTTATCAATGATGCCTATGGTTCAAATGGCAAAAAAAATTAAAAACATTTCTGGGGAGAGATTCTCTACCAGGTGTGGGGGTATCTTGGGCCTTCCACCATTGGATGTCAGTAGCCCAGGTGTACAAGACCACTATTTGGTCTTTTGTTTATACATCTACAGGGTTTTTACCAGGTGAATGTCAATCACCTTTGGCCTCGGCGTATTACAAATAGTGAATTAAGTCCTTCTTTGGTGGCAGCTTCTATAATAGTGTCTCCCTCCCCTCAAGGGCATTGCTTTGGAACATCCCACATAGTAATTACTATGCCTGCTTTGTGTCCCATGATGTACGATAAAGAAAATAGGATTTTTAATACAGCTTACCTGTAAAATCCTTTTCATGGAGTACATCACGGGACACAGAGGTCCCTCCCCTCTTGCTGGGATATACATTGCTTTGCTACAAAACTGATGTTCTTCCTGTAAAAGAGGAGTTATATAGAGGGGGACTTCTTGTCTTTGGGTGTGCCAGTGTCCATTCACTTATAGGTGGCACATAACCCACATAGTAATTACTATGGTTGCTCTGTGTCCCGTGATGTTCTCCAAGAAAAGGATTTTACAGGTAAGCTGTATTAAAAATCCTATTTTCACAATTTATTTAGTCTTCGCCGCCCAGGGCTGTTAGCTTCCATATCCCATCGGCAGCATCTGCATCACATGGTGGAAGATTATCTAGGGGTGAAAACCGAGGTGGAGAGCTTTCCAGTCCAGGATCTACTGGCTTACTAGGTCATGAGAATAGACCACTTGCCAGAACTTGCCCGGTATGCAATTGAGCTGCTGGGCTGCCCTGCATCCAGCCTGCTTTCCGAACAGCCATTCAGTACTACTGGAGGTTTTGTTACTAATAAGATAGATAAGATAATAGACTTCTAGGCTGCCTAGCTTTGTGGGTTTTGATTTCATCTTGGAGAATGTTTTTAGTGTAGGTTTCATGGGCACAATTGACACCCAAAGACCAATTTTTCCACACCTGTTTGACAGGTGCATATCATTGCAATTTGACAGCAATGCCAATTCTTGCTTTTATCAAGAGTACCTCTATAGGGAGTGAAGGTGCCATCAACACCCAAAGACCATTTTTTTTGCACCTGTTACTATCCAAAGAATTACTATCCATATCAGCATAATAACGTGGCTGTTAATAAATGGCCTTCTGAGGAATAAATGTATATCTTCAAGTCTGCCTTTACTGTGATCATTAAGTGAACATCAATATATTAGCGATAGTGTTCCAACATAGTTAATATACAGGCGGTCTAGAGGAGAGGTGTGGGCTGGCAGGGTTTACAGTCCACCACAAACAGGTAAGCATTTGGACAATGCCACACTCAAACTCCCTTGCGCCTGAAAGAAGAAAGCCACTTGGAGAACTCCAAACAAGAGAAAATAATCCTCCTATATCAGGGACACTGTCATTAAACTTGAAAGTTCATTAACCACTTCAGGACCGCCGTATTGCCATTGTATGTCAGCACAATGGCACAGGCAGGCAGAATCACGTACATCTACGTGATTGCCTTCCAGCGGGTGGGGGGTCCCATCGGACCCCCTCCCGCTGGTTACGGCGGTCCGATTCGGTCCAGCAGCGATCCGTGATGAGGGGATGGCCGTTCGTTTTCGGCCACCCCCTCTGGATCGCTCCTGGCCAATGAGAAGCTTCCTCCCCTGTGTATTGTTTACACAGGAAGGAGGAAGTGATGTCATTCTCCTCGGGGCGGTCTTTTTGACCGGACTACGAGGAGAAGAGTAAAAGTAAGTCTGCACGAACACTACACTGACATGTAGGTACACACAGGCACACAAACCCCCCCCGATCCCCCCCCCGATCGCCCCCCGATCCCCCCCCCGCCCCCCTCCCCCCCCAGTCACAGTGTCACTGATTGCATTGATCATTTCTTTACTGATCAATGCATTCAGTGTCAGTTGTGACAGTAAAAACTGTCAGGACAGTTAGTGTTAGGTCCAGGGTAGCCCCCTATCACCCCCCAATAAAGATTTAACCCCCTGATTGCCCCTAGAGTTAACCCTTTCACCCCCTTTTGCCAGTGTCACTAAGCGATCATTTTTCTGATCGCTGCATGTGTCGCTAGTGTCGCTAGGTAGCTAGTTATTTTTTTAGGTTCACCGCCAGGTTTTTATATCGCTAGGTACCCCGATATACTACCCAATAATGTTTTTAACCCCCTGATTGCCGCTAGTTAACCCTTTCACCCCCTTTTGCCAGTGTCACTAAGCGATCGTTTTTCTGATCGCTGCATTAGTGTCGCTACAGTCGCTAGGTAGCTAGTTATTTTTTTAGGTTCACCGCCAGGTTTTTATAGCGCTAGGTACCCCGATATACTACCCAATAATGTTTTTAACCCCCTGATTGCCGCTAGTTAACCCTTTCACCCCCTTTTGCCAGTGTCACTAAGCGATCATTTTTCTGATCGCTGCATGTGTCGCTAGGTAGCTAGTTATTTTTTTAGGTTCACCGCCAGGTTTTTATATCGCTAGGTACCCCGATATACTACCCAATAATGTTTTTAACCCCCTGATTGCCGCTAGTTAACCCTTTCACCCCCTTTTGCCAGTGTCACTAAGCGATAATTTTTCTGATCGCTGCATTAGTGTCGCTACAGTCGCTAGGTAGCTAGTTATTTTTTTAGGTTCACCGCCAGGTTTTTATAGCGCTAGGTACCCCGATATACTACCCAATAATGGTTTTAACCCCCTGATTTCCGCTAGTTAACCCTTTCACCCCCTTTTGCCAGTGTCACTAAGCGATAATTTTTCTGAACGCTGCATCAGTGTCGCTAGTGTCGCTAGGTAGCTAGTTAACTAGGCTCCCAAAAAGTCCCCCACATGTGGTATCCCCGTACTCGGGAGAAGCAGCAGAATTTATTTTGGGGTGTAATTTGACTTCTGCCCATAGCATGTGTGAGCAATATATCATTTAGTGACAACTTTGTGCAAAAAAAAAAAAGTTTGTAATATTCCCGCAACTTTTGGCAAAATATAAAATATTCCATGGACTCAACATGCCTCTCAGTAAATAGCTTGGGGTGTCTACTTTCCAAAATGGGGTCATTTGGGGGGGTTTTGTGCTATTTTGGCATTTTATGGCCTTCGAAACTGTGATAGGTAGTGAGGAGTTAAATCAAAAATTTGCACCCTTAGAAATCCTGAAGGTGGTGATTGGTTTTCGGGGTGCCGTGCGCGACTAGACTCCCAAAAAGTCCCACACATGTGGTATCCCCGTACTCGGGAGAAGCAGCAGAATGTATTTTGGGGTGTCATTTCACATATAACCATGGCATGTGTGAGCAATATATCATTTAGTGACAACTTTTTGTAAAAAAAAATTTTTTTTTTTTTTTTGTCATTATTCAATCCCTTAGGACAAAAAAAATAAATATTCAATGGGCTCAACATACCCATCAGCAATTTCCTTGGGGTGTCTACTTTCCAAAATGGGGTCATTTGGGGGGGATTTGTACTGCCCTGCCATTTTAGCACCTCAAGAAATGAGATCGGCAGTCATAAATTAAAAGCTGTGTAAATTCCAGAAAATGTACTCTAGTTTGTAGACGCTATAACTTTTGCGCAAACCAAAAAATATACGCTTATTGACATTTTTTTTACTAAAGACATGTGGCTGAATAAATTTTGCCCTCAATGTATGACTAAAATTTAGTTTATTCGATTTTTCTTATAACAAAAAGAAGAAAATATCTTTTTTTTTCAAAATTTTCGCTCTTTTTTCATTTATATCGCAAAAAAAAAAAATCGCAGAGGCAATCAAATACCATCAAAAGAAAGCTCTATTTGTGGGAAGAAAAGGACGCAAATTTCGTTTGGGTGCAATATTGCATGACCGCGCAATTACCAGTTAAAGCAGCGCAGTGCGAAATTGCAAAAAGACCTCTGGTCCTTAAGGTGTTTATTGGTCCGGAACTGAAGTGGTTAAGGAAACTGTCAGAAACCATGAATCAGACTGAGACAGAAGTACAATTAAATCACACTTGTTTATTAAATAAAAATAAAAAGGTGAATTGAGTAAGTGTAGTCAAAGCATAGCCAGAGTCCAGTAACCAGATCGAGTAGTCAGCCAGTCCAGAGTTCAATAACCAGATCGGGTAATCAGCCAGGCCAGAAGTCAGGGATCCAAGTGGAGCAACAGCAAGCAGGATAAGGAGCCAGAAGGGATGTCAGCAAACCAGTCTTTAAACAGAACTGCAGGAGATGGTTTCTTGTGATGTGACCAAGGTGAAGATGATGTGAGCTGGACAGCTTTAAGTAGGCGGTTCAGACGAGCAGGATTAGGAACAGCTGGGTAACTGTGGAGAGAGAAGAGAGCTGGCAATTAGCCGACAGCTGAGCAGTCAGCCCAGAAAAGGAAGGGCTAAGCCAGCCCTGACAGAAACAGATGGAAAGTGAAATTCCTGTGGTCCAGAGGAGGAAATAATATGATAAGGAAAATCTAGAATATAGAGATTAAGTAGAGTAATATCATAATTTCCTTACACCTCAATCGCACAGGTACTCAATATATTCAAAAGCAACATACATTGATGGACAGGTCCTTGATATACAGTATATGGTAATTCAAAGTGAGGATTTTCCACTTAATAGGAAGGACCCTTAAAGCAGCTAAAGCCAAGAAAATGCATAGTTCATAAATGCTTCATTATACTCATCTCCCATGGTGTAGGTCAGAACATCAAAGTGGGGTCCATGGCGGGTGAGATCAGCCTGACCAGTTTCGCCAGTTCCAAATGGCTGCATAAGAGGTGAGCACATGGCAAACAATTCAATACACTAATATAGATTTAAAATAGCCACCAAACACCTGACTGGCAATACATGGTGTGTGGTGGCCTCACGACACACGTGCGTAATGAGGCACACAATGTTATGGCATCATACGTGTCGGCCATACATCACTGAGCATCAGCACCACACAGTGGAAACTTGTAAAACCTGTATTTTTAAAAATGGCTAATATTCTAGACTAGGCATTGTCTATAATAAACACTTTACGCTTCCTAATTGTCAGAATCCATTGCCTGCATCATCTCCCAACACCTCACCTTACATAGTTACATAGTAGATGAGGTTGAAAAAAGACACAAGTCCATCAAGTCCAACCTGTGTGTGATTATATGTCAGTATTACATTGTATATCTCTGTATGTTGCGGTCGTTCAGGTGCTTATCTAATAGTTTTTTTTAAACGATTGATTCCCCCTGCTGAGACCACCGCCCGTGGAAGGGAATTCCATATCCTTGCCGCTCTTACAGTAAAGAACCTTCTACGTAGTTTAAGGTTTAACCTCTTTTCTTCTAATTTTAATGAGTACCCATGTATCTTGTTAAACTCCCTTCCAGTATGGTATTTGTAGACTGAAATCATATCCCCTCTCAAACGTCTCTTTTCCAGAGAGAATAAGTTCAGTGCTCGCAACCTTTCTTCATAACTAATGTCTGTCATTGCATGTCATTGCTGAGCCTATCTTCTACTAGGACCCCTAGTTCCTTTTCCATCCTAGATTCCCCCAGAGGTTCTCCACCTGGTGTATAGATTGCATTCATATTTTTGCCACCCAAGTGCATTACTTTCCATTTTTCTACATTAAACCACATTTGCCATGTAATTGCCCACCCCATTAATTTGTTCAGATCTTCTTGCAAGGTTTCAACATCCTGCAGAGAAGTTATTGCCCTGCTTAGCTTAGTATCGTCCACAAATACAGAGATAGAACTGTTTACCCCATCCTCCAGGTCGTTTATGAACAAATTTAAAGAGGATTGGTCCCAACACAGAACCCTATTGTACCCCACTACCCACTCCTGACTAGACTTGTGCACAACGGAAAATTTCGTTTAGTTTCGTTTCGTTGTCATTCGTAAAATACATAATTTCGTTCTGTTATGTTACGTTAATACTTTTTTGCATAATTCGTTATTATTCGTAGATTGTCGAATTCATTCGTTCGGATTCGTTGAAATTCGCTATTTATGTATGTATAGACATTCGTGATAATGATTCGTAGTTTGAAAAGTCGTTTGTTTATTGAATCTTTTAACACACACAATGACAACGTCTCTTTTCCTCGGCTCAAATACAATACAACACCCTTCTAACTCAGTTCTCAGGAATGCACTTTGCCAGTAATCCATCCTCCGGCACAAAATTAATTAGCTGATTGGACTATAAGATTTACTTTGAGCTGACCTTTTGTTTCATTAGATCTTTAAAGAATTACTGAATCATGTCGAATTCATTCAAATTCATTCATTATATTTCTTTTGTATTCGTTGTTCGTTATTTTTTTTATTCGGACATTTGGATGCATCCGAAAGTCCGAAAGATGCAAAATTTGGCCGAATTTCGATTCGTTACAAAACGAATTGCACAAGCCTACTCCTGACCATTCTGAGTATTCCCCATTTATCACCACCCTCTAAACTCGCCCTTGTACTCAGTTTTAAATCCATGTACTTGCTCTATGATTCATGCCAATGGACCTTATTTCGAACAGTAAATGTTTATGGGGAACTGTGTCAAATACTTTTGCAAAATCCAGATACCACATCTACAGGCATTCCTTTATCTAGATGGCAACTCGCCTCCTCATGGAAAGTTAATAGATTGGTTTGGCAAGAAAGATTCTTCATGAATCCATGCTAATTACTGCTAATGATACCGTTTTCATCACTAAAATCTTGTATATAGTCCCTTATTATCCCCTCCAAGGGCTTGCATACTATTGATGTTGGGCTAACTGGTCTGTAATTCCCAGGGATGTATTTTGGCCCTTTTTAAATATTGGTGCTACATTGGCTTTTCTCAAATCCACTGGTACCATTCCAGTCAGTAGACTGTCAGTAAAACCTTAAAATTATAGACACAGACACTTAAAAAGTCTCTCTTCGCGACATCTGTCAGGGAAATAAGAAAATTTAAAATATAAATCTATTCTCAAAATAATCCATCAACATGTATTTTGTAACTAATATCTTTCTCTCCCCCCTCATCTATGATTTCACATATTATCTCTAATTCCCCACACAATTTATTTAAAAAAAATGTAACCTCCATAGAAACTTAATCACACGTCAAGAATGTAGGAACGGAGCAAAATTCAAGCTGTTGTTGAGACCAGGTTGTCTTGTCCCCTCCAGCTCCAAGATTCACCTGGTTTCATGCTGCA
Organism: Lithobates pipiens; assembly: GCF_037356315.1. NCBI lineage: Eukaryota > Metazoa > Chordata > Amphibia > Anura > Ranidae > Lithobates > Lithobates pipiens. The sequence goes on along the minus strand of NW_027507903.1, from coordinate 376,180,295 downwards.
AAAGGACCCGATCAAAATTTTCCCCCTGGAACTCTGGGAAACCACTTCAACTACCCAACAGTTAAAGTTGATGTAAACACATTTTCATCATTATAAAGTACTGCCACAGTGCTGAACTATAGGGATATACATGCCTCCTGCATTTATCCTTGCCTTTTAAATATCTCCCCTTTCTCTATTTGGAGCCCCCAAAAACTCTGCATTCAGTGGGTGGTACTGTTATCCGGTGCTCGGTGGGCGGAGTTGTGAGGCCAGCAGACTCCCCGCCTACCTCTACATTCCCCTTGGCTAGAGCGTGCACAGGAGAGGCAGAGCGCATTCTGGGTAAAAGCAGAGTGCGCTCACGGCCCCCTGTCACTTCTGCACACATGGATGTCCAGTGACAGTCAGGGATGATCAGTGCAACGGGGACAGCTGTGAGCACCGATCTCCCTGCATGGCTTTTCATCATCTGCTTCTCCTTCTCTCCCTCCCGTGGCTTTCACCTGAAAAGCCATACAGGGAGATCGGTGCTCACAACTGTCCCCACCACACTGATCATCCTCGACTGTTCCCCGTGTCTTCCTCCTCATCCATTGTCCATGTTCTCCTCCACCCCCTTCTTCTCTGGTCCCACTCCGTGTCCTCCTCATCCGCCTGCTGTGTCTTCCTCCTCCACTCCCCCCACATCCCCCACAGCCAGCTCCCCTCCTCCACTCCCGTTGGTTGGGGGGATCTGTCAGGATTAAGAGTGGAGAAAGGGGCCGGTATGTCATTTACCAGCCCCTTCCTTTTCTGAATGGGACACAGTGAGCTTTTATTACCGGTCGCTCATGTGTCCTGTGATAACTGTGCAGATTAACCTGTGTGTTACTCTGCTTCAGTTTATGAATGGAAAGGAACCTCTGTCTCCTCTCCATTCATCTTCAATGCAGAGAAAATAACTGGGGGAATCTGTGACCTCTGTCTCTTTCTTTGTCTCAAATGGGAGATGTCAGGGGTCTCAGTTTAGACCCCTGACATGTCACCAAAGCCCCCAACAGGGCTGATAAAAAAAAAATACATAAATATTGCAAACTAAAATTGTAAAAAAATAAAAAAAAAAGATAAAAAATTTAATTGTAAATAAAAAATAAAAAACTACTGACACCACAACCACGCCCCAAGCCCCCCCCCCCCCACCCCCAAAAAGGATTGTGAAAAAAAATTAAGATCAAATGAACTTGTAAAGAGAAAACACTACTAACACAGACCACTGCCCTACTGACACCAAGCACTGGCATCGACCACTGACACGATCACTGCTCTACTGACACCGACCACTGATGCCGACCACTGTCCTCCTGACACCAACCACTGACACCGACCACTGCCCTACTGACATTAAACACTGTTCCACTGGCCCCAACCACTGACACAAGCACTGCCCTACTGACCACTGACACCGGCCACTGCCCTACTGACACCAACCATTGACACCGATCACTGCCCTACTGACACTGACCACTGCCCTACTAACACTGACCACTGCCCTATTGACACCAACCACTGACATCGACCACTGCCCCGCTGTCACCAACCACTGACACCGACCACTGCCCCGCTGTCACCAACCACTGACACCGACCACTGCCCTACTGACACCGACCACTGCCCTATTGACCCGACCACAACCCTACTGACACAGACCACTGCCCTACTGACACCGACCACTGCCCTACTGACACCGACCACTGCCCTACTGACACTGACCACTGACACTGACCACTGCCCTACTGACACCAACCACTGACACCACCACTGCCCTACTGACACCAACCACAGGCATCAACCACTGACATGACCACTGCTTTACTGACACCGACCATTGAAACCGACCACTGCCCTACTGACACCGACCACTGACAGGACCACTTCCCTACTGACACAGACCACTGACACGACCACTGCCCTGCTGTCACCAACTGACACCGACCAATGCCCTACTGACACCGACCACTGTCCTACTGACACCAACCATTGACACGACCACTGCCCTACTGACACTGACCAGTGCCCTATTGACACCAACCACTGGCATCAACCACTGACACGACCACTGCTCTACTGACACCGACCAATGACACGACCACTGCCCTACTGACACCGACCAATGACATGACCACTGCCCTACTGACATGAACCATTAACACAGACCACTGCCCTACTGACACAACCCACTGACACTGACCACTGCCCTACTGACACCAACAACTGACACCGGCCATTGCCCTACTGACACTAGCCACTGCCCTACTGACACTGCCCTACTGACACCAACCACTGCCCTACTGACACGACCACTGCCCTACTGACACAGACCACTGCCCTACTGACACAGACCACTGCCCTACTGACACGACCACTGCCCTGCTGTCACCAACTGACACCGACCAATGCCCTACTGACACCGACCACTGTCCTACTGACACCAACCATTGACACGACCACTGCCCTACTGACACTGACCAGTGCCCTATTGACACCAACCACTGGCATCAACCACTGACACGACCACTGCTCTACTGACACCGACCAATGACATGACCACTGCCCTACTGACACAGACCAATGACATGACCACTGCCCTACTGGCATGAACCATTAACACAGACCACTGCCCTACTGACACAACCCACTGACCACTGCCCTACTGACACCAACCACTGACACCGGCCATTGCCCTACTGACACTGCCCTACTGACACGACCACTGCCCTACTGACACGACCACTGCCCTACTAACACAGACCACTGCCCTACTGACACGACCACTGCCCTACTGACACCGGCCACTGTCCTACTGACACCGGCCACTGTCCTACTGACACCGGCCACTGTCCTACTGACACCGGCCACTGTCCTACTGACACCGACCACTGTCCTACTGACACCGGACACTGTCCTACTGACACCGGACACTGTCCTACTGACACCGGACACTGTCCTACTGACACCGGACACTGTCCTACTGACCCCAACCACTTGCATGGACCACTGACACGACCACTGCTCTACTGATACTGACCACTGTAACCGACCACTGCCCTACTGACACAACCACTGCCCTACTGACACCAACCAATAACACCGACCACTGCCCTACTGACACGTACCACTCTCCTCCTGACACCAACCACTGACACGGACCACTGCCCTACTGACACCAACCACTGACACGGACCACTGCCCTACTGACACCAACCACTGACACGGACCACTGCCCTACTGACACCAACCACTGACACTGTCCACTGCCCCACTGACACTGTCCACTGCCCCACTGACACTGTCCATTGCCCCACTGACACCAACCACTGACACCAACCACTGCCCTACATACACCGACCACTGCCCTACTAACACTGATCATTGCCCTATTGACACCGACCACTGCCACACTGACACCAACCACTGCCCTACTGACACCAACCACTGCCCTACTGACACCAACCACTGACACGACCACTGCCCCACTGACACCGTGTCACGATCAGGGGTCAGGCTCGAAGACCAATTGCTATAGCAGCAGAGCAGATATTCACACAGGTCACCCTGGCTGATGGCACGGTTCACCTGAGGTGCGGGGTCTAAGTACTAACTGGTCTTCACCAGAGCTCCAGATGGTAGAGATGGATTTAGCTGCGTGTTAGTACCAGGTCGCGGTCCTCAGGATCGCCCCACCAGGAGGTGAGCAAGCCGGGGTTCAGTAGTGGATGAGCAGGTAAGGATTAAACAGAAGCGTGGTCAGTAAGCAAGCCAAAAGGTCGGTAACGAGTTGTTGCAGATTGGGATCAGGCAGAAGCGTAGTCGTGGAACAGGCCAAGGGTCGATAACGAGCAGTAGTAAATATAAGCGGCAGCAGAGACGACGAGAGCAAGATACAGGCTGGAGATGGCACAATATTCTGGTAAGGAGGAAGTGCAGTGACATGGCTTATATAGGAAGTTCATGGGAGGAGCAAAGGGTTCAAGGTTCAAGGCAAACAAGATTCAAGACAAGATCACTAAAGGAGCTGTCCAAGGAGCTGTCCAAGGAGCTGTCCAGCATTCCAGGTGGCTCAGCAAGCAGAGTCACTGCCAGACACACCAGAGGTCCCAGGTTCAAGCCCAGGTCCTAACACACCGACCACTGACAACAACCACTGACTTGACCACTGCCCCACTGACACCGACCACTGCCCCACTGACACCGACCACTGACACCAACCACTGACACAGACCACTGCCCTACATACACCGACCACTGCCCTACTAACACTGATCACTGCCCAATTGAAACCAACCACTGACACCGACCACTGCCCTACTGACACCAACCACTGACACGACCACTGCCCTACTGACACCGGCCACTGCCCTACTGACCCCAACCGCTGACACAGACCACTGCCCTACTCACACCAACCACTGACACGACCACTGCTCTACTGACACCGACCACTGACATGACCACTGACATGACCACTGCCCTACTGACACCAACCACTAACACCGACCACTGCCCATATGACACCGACCACTGCCCATATGACACTGACCACTGCCCATATGACACTGACCACTGTCCTCCTGACACTAACACCGACCACTGCCCATATGACACTGACCACTGACACCATCCACTGCCCCACTAACACCGACCACTGCCCTACTGATACCGACCAATGACATGACCACTGCCCTACTGACACCAACCAATAACACCGACCACTGCCCTACTGACACGTACCACTCTCCTCCTGACACCAACCACTGACACGGACCACTGCCCTACTGACACCAACCACTGACACGGACCACTGCCCTACTGACACCAACCACTGACACCAACCACTGACACGGACCACTGCCCTACTGACACCAACCACTGACACTGTCCACTGCCCCACTGACACTGTCCACTGCCCCACTGACACTGTCCATTGCCCCACTGACACCAACCACTGACACCAACCACTGCCCTACATACACCGACCACTGCCCTACTAACACTGATCATTGCCCTATTGACACCGACCACTGCCCTACTGACACCAACCACTGCCCTACTGACACCGACCACTGCCCCACTGACACCGTGTCACGATCAGGGGTCAGGCTCGAAGACCAATTGCTATAGCAGCAGAGCAGATATTCACACAGGTCACCCTGGCTGATGGCACGGTTCACCTGAGGTGCGGGGTCTAAGTACTAACTGGTCTTCACCAGAGCTCCAGATGGTAGAGATGGATTTAGCTGCGTGTTAGTACCAGGTCGCGGTCCTCAGGATCGCCCCACCAGGAGGTGAGCAAGCCGGGGTTCAGTAGTGGATGAGCAGGTAAGGATTAAACAGAAGCGTGGTCAGTAAGCAAGCCAAAAGGTCGGTAACGAGTTGTTGCAGATTGGGATCAGGCAGAAGCGTAGTCGTGGAACAGGCCAAGGGTCGATAACGAGCAGTAGTAAATATAAGCGGCAGCAGAGACGACGAGAGCAAGATACAGGCTGGAGATGGCACAATATTCTGGTAAGGAGGAAGTGCAGTGACATGGCTTATATAGGAAGTTCATGGGAGGAGCAAAGGGTTCAAGGTTCAAGGCAAACAAGATTCAAGACAAGATCACTAAAGGAGCTGTCCAAGGAGCTGTCCAAGGAGCTGTCCAGCATTCCAGGTGGCTCAGCAAGCAGAGTCACTGCCAGACACACCAGAGGTCCCAGGTTCAAGCCCAGGTCCTAACACACCGACCACTGACAACAACCACTGACTTGACCACTGCCCCACTGACACCGACCACTGCCCCACTGACACCGACCACTGACACCAACCACTGACACAGACCACTGCCCTACATACACCGACCACTGCCCTACTAACACTGATCACTGCCCAATTGAAACCAACCACTGACACCGACCACTGCCCTACTGACACCAACCACTGACACGACCACTGCCCTACTGACACCGGCCACTGCCCTACTGACCCCAACCGCTGACACAGACCACTGCCCTACTCACACCAACCACTGACACGACCACTGCTCTACTGACACCGACCACTGACATGACCACTGACATGACCACTGCCCTACTGACACCAACCACTAACACCGACCACTGCCCATATGACACCGACCACTGCCCATATGACACTGACCACTGCCCATATGACACTGACCACTGTCCTCCTGACACTAACACCGACCACTGCCCATATGACACTGACCACTGACACCATCCACTGCCCCACTAACACCGACCACTGCCCTACTGATACCGACCAATGACATGACCACTGCCCTACTGACACCAACCATTCACACAGACCACTGCCTTACTGACACCAACCACTGACACAGACCACTGCCCTACTGACACCAACCACTGACACCGACAACTGTCCTACTGACCCCGACCACTGACACAACCACTGCCCTACTGACACTGACCACTGCCCCATTAACACCGACCACTGCCCCACTGATACCGATCACTGCCCTACTGACACCAACCACCGACCACTGCCCTATTGACACCAACCACTGTCACCGACCACTGCCCTACTGACCCCAACCACTGACATCGACCACTGCCCTACTGACCCCAACCACTGACATCGACCACTGCCCTACTGACACCGACCACTGCCCTACTGTCACCAACCACTGACACGACCACTGTCCTACTGACACCGACCACTGCCCTACTGACACCAACCACTGTCCTACTGACCCCAACCACTGACACTGTCCACTGCCCTATTGACACGACCACTGCCCTATTGACACGACCACTGCCCTACTGACACCAACCACTGACACCGACCACTGCCCTACTGACACCGGCCACTGTCCTACTGACCCCAACCACTGACACCGACCACTGCCCTACTGACACCAGACACTGACACTGTCCACTGCCCTACTGACACTGACACCGTCCACTGCCCTATTGACACCATCCACTGCCCTATTGACACCGTCCACTGCCCTACTGACACCGACCACTGCCCTACTGACACTGACCACCGCCCTACTGACACCGACCACTGCCCTACTAATACTGATCATTGCCCTATTGACACCAACCACTGACACCGACCACTGCCCTACTGACACCGACCACTGCCCTACTGACACAGACCACTGCCCTACTGACACCGACCACTGCCCTACTGACACCGACCACTGCCCTACTGACACCGACCACTGCCCTACTGACACCAACCACTGCCCTACTGACACCAACCACTGCCCTACTGTCACCAACCACTAACAACGACCACTGCCCTACTGACACCAGACACTATCCTACTGACCCCAACCGCTGACGCCATCCACTGCCCTACTGACGCTGCCCCACTGACACCGTCCACTGCCCCACTGACACCGTCCACTGCCCCATCCTCCTGTCCTCTTTCCCAAAACCACTGTGACAAAATATATTTAAAAAATAACCCCCCCTATCATTGTGAAAAAGTACAAAAATAAATTGTAAAAAATAATTAAATAACATTTTTAAAAATAATAAAAAGAAAAAAAACTCACACTGTCCATTGCTCTACTAACACCATCCACTGGTCCCAAAAAGCATTTTGAAAAAAAAAATACTAGAAAATGTAATTGTAAAATAAAACAAACTACTGACACCATCCTGCACATACTACCGACCTCCATACACCCCACATTCCTCTCCTGCACATGCTACTCACCTCCATACACACTGTACTTCTCTCCTGCACATACTACCAACCTCCATACACTCCACACCCCTCTCCTGCATATACTGCCCACCGCCGTCCACTCTGCACTGTACATTCCCTATTTAACATTACCACATTCTGCGCTATGTAAGTCACCTCAGATTGTATTAAACCACACCCCTTTAAGTCAATGCTCAATATTTTATGCAAATTGTAGCACCCTCTAGTAGTGTAGATTCTAGAGTAAGAGTTGTTAGTGTAGGTAAATTTAGGCCTGTTTGTTTTTGTTTGATCTGGGCTAGGAGTGGCTAAGGGTAGAAGCTGGGTGACTTACAGGCAGCATCACTAAAACCTCCATCTTCTTTCCAGAGCTCTTTAGAAGGTTCTGAGGGGGATGTGGAGCTGCCTGTGGTATTCTGAGGAGCCCTGACCAATCTCCAACTTAGAATTGGCAGGAGGCAGGCCTCTTCAAATACCCAGGGTCAGCCCAGTTTGGGAGAAGTTGTCAGGTGGAGGAGTTGAAGATAGAGTACTGAGGCTGTCAGGGCCTTGGAGGGCCTTGGAGGGAGCTCTCCAGTTTGGGAGGTGCGGACAGGGCTCTCCAAGAAAACGTGGAGGTATCCTGGACAGAAAGCACAGGGGGAGAAAGAGGACAGCAGGAGAGAGTACTGATGGGCAAGTCTCCAGGGAGAGGAACTATTGATTGCAGCCAAGGCTGATGAGTGGCATGCACAGTCGGGAGGACTGGGGAGGCGAACCTGAAAGCACTGGGAGAGTGCAGTCGGAGATGGGTGCAGAACCAGAGGAGAGGACTGTGGTGTTGTGGGCAGTGGAGTCAGGAAGCTGCAGCCAGGAAGGCTGGCAAGGCCTGAAGGGGGCTGACTGGGATCAGTAGCCACATGTGGGAACCAGAATTTACTATTTTATTTTTGCTACACCATAGGGGACCGCGGCCCCTGCCTGTGAAGGGCATTTGCTTTAGGCCTGACTGAGGCAGTTTCAGGCCTACAGTGATAGCTAGTCTGGAGAACAAAACAGAGAAAGCGATGTGCAGGAGGGGTATGGAGTGATGGAGGTCACACATGTAGGGACTTGGTGTGAGCAGTCAGGTGACAGGAGTAGGGACTTGGTGTAAGCAGTCAGGTGACATGAGTAGGGACTTGGTGTGAGCACAGATGACACAAGTAAGGACTTGGTGGGAGCAGTCAGGTGACACGAGTAGGGACTTGGTGTGAGCAGTCAGGTGACACGAGTAAGAACTTGGTGGGAGCAGTCAGGTGACACGTGTGGGGACTTGGTGGGAGCAGTCAGGTGACACGTGTGGGGGCTTGGTGGGAGCAGTCAGGTGACACGTGTGGGGACTTGGTGGGAGCAGTCAGGTGACACGTGTGGGGGCTTGGTGGGAGCAGTCAGGTGACACGTGTGGGACTTGGTGGGAGCAGTCAGGTGACATGTCTAGGGACTTGGTGGGAACAGTCAGGTGACACCAGTAGGAATGTAGGAGAAGGGTGCGGAGTGTATGGAGGGGGTTAGTATGTGCAGGAGAGGAGTGCAGAGTGTATGGAGGTCGGTAGGATGTGCAGGGAGAGGAGGGCAGTGGGCGGTGTCAGTGGGGCAGTTGTCAGTGCCAGTGGGGCAGTGGATGGTGTCAGGTTTTTCTTTATGTATTTTTTTACAATCCTTTTTGGGGATGGGAGACAGGGGCTTGGGGTGTCAGTTTTTTTTTTTTCTTTACAATTTTTTTATAAAAAACATTTTTTTTACAATTTTATTTTGTAATTTTTTTTTTATCAGCCCTGTTTATCAGGCTTTGGTGAGATGTCAGACCTTTGACATCTCCCCGTCAAGACAGAGAAAGGAACAGATGACACAGGTTTCCCCAGTCCTTTTCTCACCATTGAAGATGAATGGAGAGGAGACAGAAGCTCCTCTCCATTCATAAACAGAAGCAAAGCAACACACCGTTTACTTTGCTCAGTTATTACAGGACAGAACTAGTGACTCTGCCTTTCCTGTGCACGCTCTGGCCAAGGGGAATGTAGAGATGGGCGGGGAGTCTGCTGATATCACGACACCACCCACCGAGCTCTGCACAACAGACCCGCCCACTGAATCTGGAGTTTTTCGGTGCTCCTAAATTAAGTTGGTTTTATCATACATTCCTCCATTAGCTCAATGGACAAATCAAGAAAAGTCACCTTTTTTTGTTTGCCTCTCACTGGTGAACCTTAAATTAAAAGGATTCACCATGAGTACTCTAGAAATATTTTGGATTTCATCATTGGTGCCCACCAAAAAAAAAAAAGAGGATGCCGTTGATGTACCTGTTTCAGGACAAAATCTTGGAAGGGTACACCGGCAATGCCCCCGCTGAAAATAGACAAGCCTCCCAATTTCCACAGCATATGTTAGCATACGCTGGGACACATTTCGTGCCCTGGGCTTGGCAATAGTATTTGCTGTTAAACTGAAACTTTACTGATGAGTTTACTTCCTCTTTCATTCCCTGCAAAGGTAAAGCATAATGGACTACTATGCATCGCATAGTAGTCCATTATGTGTCACTTACCTGACACAGGAGCCAGCGATGTCACCGCTGTCCCCTGTAGTCCAGCGCATCCATCTTCTCGGTGGGTCTCGCTGCTCCGCCGCTGTCATTCGGCGAAGCCGCGATGACGTCACTCCCGCACATGCACACGGGAGCCGCTACATGCGGCATATTCGCCGTTGACGGTGCCGCGTTCAGTGCGCCGGAGACAGCGGTGCCTGTCTTTCTGCAAATATCTCCTAAACCGTGTAGGTTTAGGAGATATTTCTTGAACCTACAGGTAAGCCTTAATCTAGGCTTACCTGCAGGTCAAAGTGTGTTGTAAGGGTTTACAACCACTTTAAGACTAAAGACTAAAGACTAAATTCACTATGGCCATACTTGCCCACAGTTCTGCTTCGCAATGTTTTGTCAATTACCTGTAAACCCTTCTCATGGGATATTGAAGAATACAATGTATAAATATATTGATAAGTATATTGAAGTAATATTTAAGTATTTATGAACTATGCATCTGCTTGGCTTTGGCTGCTTTGAGGGCCCTATGAAAAAGGCCTATTAGGTGGAAATTCCTCACTTTGAATTACCATGTATATCAAGGGCCTATCCATTAAAGGATGTTGCTTTTGAATATATGGATTATTACCTGTGCAAGAGGGGTGCAACGAAATTATGCAATGACTGTACTTCATCTCTATATACTGTACTAGATTTATCTCATCTTAATTCTTTCTCCTCTGAACCAGAGAGTTTAACTTTTAATCTGTTTCCTTGAGGAACCTTCAAGTTTAATGCCAGTGTCCTTGATATAGAAGGATTGTTTGCAGTCTTGTTTGGAGATCTCCAAGTGGCATTTCTTCTTTCAGGTGTGAGGGAGCTTAAGTGTGACATTGTCAAAATGCTTAACTGTTTGTGGTGGACCGTAAACACCGGCCAGTCCACATCCCTCCTCTAGACCCTCTGTATATTAACTACATTGGAACACTTTTGCTGACATATTGATTTTCATCAATAGGGATGAGCCAGATGTTCAAGTCGCACATAAGTTTGACTCGAACGTCGGGTGTTCACCGAATAGCGAACAATTTGCACCCCTACCCTTTCACAAAAAAAGTTTCAAAATTGTCAAAATGACAAGACACAGCTTGGGACAAGTCCTTTATTAAAAAATAAAAATGTCCCACAAAGTCCATTCATCTCCTTTTCCTCCTCCGACGGACCGGAAAAAAAAAATCCATGACCAACCCGCCTCCATGGGAGGCTCCCTCCTTAATTACCGTCCTCTCAGGTGACAGTTCTTTTAGAACTGTGGGTGGGACCACACAGGGACTTCCCTATGGCTTTCCCGGAGCATAAGGGGGTGTTGCCACCCATTTACGTAACCTGGTCTTACGTAGCCTGGTACGGTTCAGGAGGGGTGGGGCTCTCTGCGTTTTTCCTCTTTACCTGCCAAGTTGCTCAGATAAGGGTCTGGTATGGATTTTTAGGGGGACCACTACACCATTTTTTTTTTATTTTGGCATGGGGTTCCCTTTAATATCCATACCAGACCTGAAGGGCCTGGTATGGAATTTGGGGGGACCCCCACGCAATTTTTTTTTTCACATTTTGGTTTGGGGGTCCCCTTAATATTCATACCAGACCCAAAGGGACTGGTAATGGACTGAGGGGATCCCATGCCATTTTTTTTCAATGACTTCTTTTATCTGTATTGCTGGCACCGACAATTATAGCCACAAGTACTTTTAAATACATTTTTTTTTCTTTAGAAATGTCATTTTGTGCAGGGACTTTTCTAAACACAGGAAATATGTGCACTACATTACAGGCACCCCCCCCCCCCCCCCCGGTATGAAATGTAAAGGAATATTTAAATTTTATTGTTTCACTTTAACCACCTCAGTACAGTGCAGTTACACCCCCTTCCTGACCAGACCAATTTTCAGCTTTCAGCGCTCTCACACTTTGAATGACAATTACTCAGTCATCCAACACAGTATCCATATGAAACTTGCGTCCTTTTTTCCACACAAATAGAGCTTTCTTTTAGTGGTATTTAATCACTAGTGGGTTTTTTATTTTTTGTGCTATAAATAAAATAAAACGTAAATTTTGTGAAAAAAATGCTTTTTTCTTTGTTTCTGTCATAAATTTTTGCTAATTAGTAATTTTTCTTCATAAATTTTGGCCAAAATTTATACTGCTACATATCTTTGGTAAAAATAACCCACATTAGTATATATTATTTGGTCTTTGTGAAAGTTATAGAGTCTACAATCTATGGTGCCAATCACTGAAAATTCATCACTTCTGATCAGGCCTTCAGTACATCAGGTGTATCTCATTTCTTGAGACACTAACTAGTCAGGAAAGTACAAATACCCCCCAAATGACCCCTTTTTACAAAGTAGACATCCCAAGGTATTAAGTAAGTAGCATGGTGAGTTTTTTTAAGTTGTCATTTTTTCCCACAATTCTTTGCAAAATGAAGATTTTTTATTTTTTTTTTATTTTTTTTTACTAAATTGTCATATTATCAGGTTATTTCTCACACACAGCATATGTATACAACAAATTACCCCCCAAAATACATTCTGCTACTCTTCCCGAGTACGGCAATACCACATGTGTGAGACTTTTACACAGCCTGGCCACATACAGAGCACCAACATCGATGTAGTACCTTCAGACGTTCTACGAGCAAAAATGACGCATCTCATTTCTCAACCACCTATTACACTTTTGAAGGCCCTGGAGTACCAGGACAATAGAATTTCCCATAAAATCACCCCATTTTGGAAAGCTAACACCCCAACGTATAATCTGTGAGGCATAATGAGTCTTTTGAACAGTTCATTTTTTTCCAGAAGTTTTTGGAATATGTGGAAAAAAATTAAAAAGCATTTTTTTTTTACACAAAATTGTCAATTTATAAGATATTTCTAACACATAGCATGTATATAGCAAAAATTACACCCCAAAATACATTCTGCTACTCTTCCCGAGTACGGCGATACCACGTGTGTGAGACTTTTACACAGCCTGGCCACATACAGAGCACCAACATTGATGTAGTACCTTCAGACGTTCTACGAGCAAAAATTACGCATCTCATTTCTCAACCACCTATTACACTTTTGAAGGCCCTGGAGTACCAGCACAATGGAATTTCCCATAAAATTACCCCATTTTGGAAAGCAAACACCCCAACGTATAATCTGTGAGGCATAATGAGTCTTTTGAACGGTTCATTTTTTTCCAGAAGTTTTTGGAATATGTGGAAAAAAATTAAAAAGCATTTTTTTTTTACACAAAATTGTCAATTTATAAGATATTTCTAACACATAACATGTATATAGCAAAAATTACACCCCAAAATACATTCTGCTACTCCTCCCGAGTATGGCGATACCACATGTGTAGGACTTTTACACAGCCTGGCCACATAGATGGGCCAAACATTGAAGTAGTACGTTCAGGCGTTCTAGGAGCATAAATGACACATCTTATTTCATTCCTACCCATCACACTTTTGAAGGTCCTGGACCACCAGGACAGTGAAATTACCCACAAAATGACCCCATTTTGGAAAGTAAACACCCCAACGTATATTCTATGAGACATGGGCTGCAAATAGGTACTCGGGTACTCTGATGGGCTGGAGATAGGTACTCGGGTACTCAGGTGGACTGTGACAGGTACTCGGGTACTCAGATGGACTGGAACAGGTACTCGGGTACTCTGATTGCCTGGTGACAGGTACTCGGGTACTCTGATGGCCTGGTGACAGGTACTCGAGTACTCTGATGGCCTGGTGACAGGTACTCGGGTACTCTGATGGCCTGGTGACAGGTACTCGGGTACTCTGATTGCCTGGTGACAGGTACTCGGGTACTCTGATGGCCTGGTGACAGGTACTCGAGTACTCTGATGGCCTGGTGACAGGTACTCGGGTACTCTGATGGCCTGGTGACAGGTACTCGGGTACTCTGATGGCCTGGTGACAGGTACTCGGGTACTCTGATGGCCTGGTGACAGGTACTCGGGTACTCTGATGGCCTGGTGACAGGTACTCGGGTACTCTGATGGCCTGGTGACAAGTACTCAGGTACTCTGATGGCCTGGTGACAGGTACTCTGATGGTTTGGTGACTGGTATTTGGGTACTCTGAAGGGCGGTGACAGGTACTCGGTACTCTAATGGACTGTGACAGGTACTCGGTACTCTAATGGACTGTGACAGGTACTCGGTACTCTAATGGACTGTGACAGGTACTCGGGTACCCTGATGGGCCGTGACAGGTACTCGGGTATCCTGATGGGCCGTGACAGGTACTCGGGTACCCTGATGGGCCGTGACAGGTACTCGGGTACTCTGATGTGCCGTGACAGGTACTCGGGTACTCTGATGGGCCGGGACAGGTACTCAGGTACTCAGATGAACTGTGACAGGTACTCGGGTACTCAGATGGGCTGGGACAGGTACTCGGGTACTCAGATGGGCTGGGACAGGTACTCGGGTACTCTGATGGGCTGGGACAGGTACTCGGGTACTCTGATGGGCTGGGACAGGTACTCGGGTACTCTGATGGGCTGGGACAGGTACTCGGGTACTCTGATGGGCTGGGACAGGTACTCGGGTACTCTGATGGGCTGGGACAGGTACTCTGATGGGCTGGGACAGGTACTCGGGTACTCTGATGGGCTGGGACAGGTACTCGGGTACTCTGATGGGCTGGGACAGGTACTCGGGTACTCTGATGGGCTGGGACAGGTACTCTGATGGGCTGGGACAGGTACTCGGGTACTCTGATGGGCTGGGACAGGTACTCGGGTACTCTGATGGGCTGGGACAGGTACTCGGATACTCTGATGGGCTGGGACAGGTACTCGGGTACTCTGATGGGCTGGGACAGGTACTCAAATACTCTGATGGACTGTGACAGGTACTCTGATGGACTGTGATTGATAGGTACTATGAGGGGTGGTGACAGGTCCTCTTTATTGGGGGGGGGGGGCAATCAGTATGTTTGGTGTACACTGTATGCGGTAACGAGATGTTACCGCAATCTCCTCCTCACACACGATCGGTGTGTGAGGAGGAGAACCCGGTAACATCCCGTTACCGCGGTTTGTTTACATTTTAGTGATCGGCTGTGAAAGGATCACAGCCGATCACGTGGGTAAACAGCCAGCCAATGGCTGTTTACCAGTGTCGGTGACGAGCAGTGTTCCCGGGGAACACGCCGCCATCGACGTGCACGCGCAGCGCGCTCGCGATCGCGCGCATGCGCCGTGCACGTAGGGGGTGTGACCATCTGTGATCGGCCGTGACTTCATCACGGCCGATCACGTGGTAAACAGCCATAACGAATGGCTGTTCACCCCCTTCGGTGGCGAGCGGTGTCTCCGTGACACGCCGCCACCGAAGAAACAGGGATGCGCGCGCACGATCGCGCGCATCCCTGTTTAAACGGGAGGCCGTCATATGACGGCCTCCCGCCACAATAGCTGCGCCGCCTGGCCGTCATTTGACGGCCGGCGGTCAGCAACTAGTTAAGCATTATCACTGCTCCCGAAAAAACTAACGTTTTTAAAACTTTTTTTTGCATTGATCCATGACTTCATGCTGAGGTGTGGAGCAGCAAATTTCAATCTGATAGGTTGGCAACACCCCCCCTCCCCCCGTCCCACCCCCGGTTCAAAAAGTTTGGAGATGAATGAACGAGCATACAAATGGTATGGGATTCCCGATACTTCCCTGGGGGACATGTATCAATGCAAAAATAGTTTTAAAAAAAGATCATTTTAATGATGCTTAAAGTGTAAAAATAAAAATGAAAAGTTCATTTAACTACGTAAGGACCAGCCGTGGACCAGCCGCCGCAGTTATACTGTGGCAGGATGGCTCCCCTGAGTGAATTGCCGTTACTGTAAATCGGCTACCCGCGATCGCTCCTAACAGAGACAAAAAGGAGATCTGTCAATGTAAATAGACAGCTCTTCGTTCTGTCAGGGTAGGAAAGAGATCTCTTGTTACTATTGTTTAGGAACAGCAAACAGTCTCCTCCCCCAGATAGTCCCACCTCCCGACAGTTAGAAACACTCCTTCGGTGACACAGTTAACCCCTTGATCGCCCCTAGTGTTAACCCCTTCCCTGCCAGTGACATTTATACAGTAATCAGTGCAATTTTAGCTCTGATCACTGTATAAATTTCAATGGTTCCAAAAAAGTGTCAAAAGTGTCCTATCTGTCTGCCGCATTTTCGCAGTCCTGCAAAAATTTGCAGATCGCCGTCATTACTAGAAAAAAATAAATAATAAAAATGGTATAAATCTATCCCTTATTTTGTAGACGCTTTAACTTTTGCACAAACCAATCAATATACACTTATTGTGATTTTTTTTCTACCAAAAATATGTAGAATATATATCCGCCTAAACTGAGGAAGAAATCATTTTTTCATTTTTTTTTATATTTTTGGGGGGATATTTATTATAGCAAAAAGTAAAAAATATTGTTTTTTTTTTTTTCAAAATTGTTCCTTTTTTTGTTTATAGGGCAAAAAATAAATACCGCAGAGGTGATCAAATACCACCAAAACTGTTGTGGAATTATTTCTGATTGGGACTCTAAAACAAAATTAATACTACAGCTGTAGCAGCAGATTCACAGGACGCAATGACTGTGTTTAAAATTTCTATTCAGTGACAAAATTGATTATTACATGTTATTTTATACATAGATAAGAAAGGGGTGGTGTGAGATGTTATTAAAAACTAACAAAAAGAAATGTGTTATTAAAAGCTAACAAATAGAAATATATTATTAGATTGAATTTTCTTGCCACTGTAGTCTAAAAGGGATGTTGATTTGACCCCACTAATGATTACAAAACAAATTTATGTTTTTACAACAAAAAATGTCAAACAAAATTCTAATAGTGCATCTCCAGTCTAATTTCCTGTACACACGGTCGGAAATTCAGACGGAAAAAGTCTGATTGGATTATGTTTACGGAAAATCCGATTGTGTGTGGGCTCTAGCGGACTTTTTCCGTCGGAATTTCCGATGAAAAAGTTTGAGAGCTGGATCTAAAATTTTCCGACAACAAAATCCGATCGGACTTTTTCCAAATGTTTGTAGAGAATTCCGAAGGACAAAGTGCCATGCATGCTCAGAATAAATTACGAGATGAAAGCTATTGGCTACTGGCCTCTTTATAGTCCCGTTGTACGTGATTTACGTCACCTCGTTCTGAACGATAGTTTTTTCTGACAACTTTGTCCGACCGTGTGTATGCAACACAAGTTTCGGCCAAAATCCGTCGGAAAAACTGTGTGTACAGAGCATAACTCTTGAACATTCAGCATTGTATCTGCTGATCCTTCTCTTACTGAATATAACCAATATTTGTAAAAGAAAGGGAGTGTCACCAGCTCAGTAAATGGCATCAAAAAACAATTCCTACCACATATCCCGTTTCTATCATTTAAATATGTTTTTGTTTATATTTTCTTGTGGATTTATTATAATACACATTTCTCTGTAATTGGGTTTGTGACATCATACATGTTTCACTTTTTTATGTTCTAAATATTATTTTTATGTTTTTATGTTCAGGAATGATTACTGCTATTGGCTTATCCAATCTGCAATTTGTAGATATGAATTCGTCAAGAAACTTATTTGTCTTGGGTTTTTCCATGTTTTTTGGATTAGTCCTACCAAATTACTTGGATGCAAATCCTAACTGCATTGAGACAGGTATGTTAAACTTAATTTTTGCTTTAAGGTAAAATTCAGCATGATTTTATGCACACACGTGGAGTTATTTTTTATGTTTATTATATAATATTTTTTGTAATTCACATTTTTTTTGGCTGTACCATATTTTCATTGCTGTGTTATGTATAGAGTTTTGTAATTTCTCCCTCCAGTGATTATCTGTATATTGCTGCTATCATGCAGACGCCCTTTCTTAAAAATAAGTGTATCTTTATAGTCATTCTAAAAGTGGGTTATACATGAAAAAAAATATAATAAGATACTGGAGGTCCAGTTGAAAAATAATTAAATGAAGACCAACAAATCAGAAAAACAAAAAAAAGTACATAAGCATCAGTATAAAATACAAGGGTGAAGATAAATGTTAAGAATATTAAATTAACACCAACTTGTTCAATGTGTGCAGCAACTACATGTGAAAAAGCAGCCAGATGCTTAACCTCTTGCTGACAGCTTAACTCATATATTTTGTTGAAGGGGTTAAAACTTACCATCAAGCCTCCATCTCACCTTACCTTGACTCAGGGCCCTGGAAGTACTGCAATTTCAGACACACACACTGGTTTGTGAAATACAGAAATTTTTTTATTTCAGTGCATCACATGTTAGGTATACAAAGAAATGTGGTTGGTAATATTTCTTTCCACCAATAAGAGTACATGTTAGATGACATATTTCCATTATCATAAAGGCAGTACCCCATATTCATTATCATTATCCAATCATAAAATTAACTTATTAGAATACATTGAATTATACCTGAGATATGGAAAAGTTTGCCTAATATATATTTGCAGCATCAATTTTCCAGTAGACAAGACTAGACAAGTTTCTCCTTTACTTGTGTAGAAATAGTGAAACTTACTCAACTTCCTCACCTATAACCACAGCTATCTCACAAACTGATGATAAAGGAGTGTTCTACCAGCCTGAAGCATTGTTCAAAATTATATTAAACAATTAGTTAACCTTTCACAATCACTCTTGTCATAAACTGACAATTATAAATCTTGTCTCAAATATGCATCATCCTTGATTGCTTTCCAAACAATTAATTAAAGAAGGGTGGGTAGATATAAAAACCATATTTTGACCCTTAATCACCCAAAGATCGTAGAACTATTGTGGTACCCAATGTCCCAAAAATCATAAATAAAAAAAGAATAGATCAATTATTATAAAATATACAACAAATTAATAAATCACAGCATAAATATCAGAACAATTCTTTACAATACAAATATATTAAAATTCCTGGGTAGTGCTCCCCACAAATAAGTGGGAGTGTGATTGATGTTGGTGTAGATGTAACCTCGACTAGTTTTGCAGCATTTGCCGCTTCCTCAGGAGGCATCAACCCAAAAAGTCTAAGAAAAATACAATACAAAATTATAGTAACAAAAAATAACAATTGTACCATTACACATTGATGATCATAACAGAAATATTTGAGTATTTAATTATATCTATGCGACTCACCAACAAGAATCAAGAAGAGTTACAGATGGCAAAACTGAGACACCCATATGGGGGTGTTCCCACCGGGGGCAGGCACAGGGGTATATGTGTGCAGGTTAGAGAAGTTCT
The DNA here is from genome assembly GCF_037356315.1 of Lithobates pipiens. Classification (NCBI taxonomy): domain Eukaryota; kingdom Metazoa; phylum Chordata; class Amphibia; order Anura; family Ranidae; genus Lithobates; species Lithobates pipiens. The sequence continues at coordinate 376,160,673 of NW_027507903.1, read as the reverse complement.
ATAAATAAAATAGACATATCATGGGGGTTCCATTTAAGGCACCAATATTAGGATAAAAAGGAAGAAAAGGAAAAAGGAGGATAAGACAGGAAAGAAGTGAAGGGGGAGGGAGGGGAGGGGGAGCATGGGGAGGAAGGGAAGGGGGGAAAAGGGGAGGAGGGGGAGGGATATAGGGGAAGGAAGAGGGAAGGGGAAAGGAGGGGAGAGGGGGAAAAGGGGAAGCAGGGGAGGGGGGAAAGGGAGAGGGGGAAAAGGGAGAGGGGGAAAAGGGAGAGGGGGAAAAGGGAAGAGGGGGTGGAAGGAGGGAAAGGAAAGGAAAGGGAGGAGAAGTTTGGTGCAATGTGATGAAATAAATAAACCCAGAAGGATCACCCAATGTAAAAAAGGTGTGCTCAAATGAACCCACCTACTGACAATGAGATTTAAAAATGGTACACCCGGGAATTAGTTACTAAAGAGTATGCAGCTTTAACAGGGAGAAGCTCAATTGTGCAAACAAATCAATAGCACTCTCAGCTGGTGCTTGCTGAAATGGCAAACGGAGCCTGGAATTACAAGTAAAAGATATGATATATAATTGGGAAATACAAGCGAGCTCACAGCTGCTGGTCTCATGCTGAACAGAATATCAGTCAGAACGACAGAGAGACCAGATCGGCATCGGCAGAGGGTGCAGTGTAAAAGCGCTTGCCTAGCTGCCAAAGTACAGAAAGTAATCCCGGGTGTATAGCCGTGCCTACACAGGCGAGCAAACAATCACCTTTTGAGCCCCCTAGCCGGAAGTCAGGCGTCCCCTGACCTGTGTCGGGCACCTGACGCCTCTGGGTCTGTCTCTCCACAGGGCGCATGCACGGAAACAAAACCGCGCATGCGACTGGCCCCAAAGGATGCAGCGCAGGGAGCGTCACAAAACCGATGGGAGAGGGAGGGCCAACTAGGCAAAGTGCCACCGCCCCTACCCAGAGAAACACATGCCCGCCCACAGGGGATGATTAGAATACATTGAATTATACCTGAGATATGGAAAAGAGATATAGAACCTTTATTATTTTTATATTAACTTTGAGGCTAAATTTTCCAGATTGCTTTCCGATAAATGCATTGGCCCATCTTTATAAGCACCTATATCAATAGACACATTAAAATGAACATATGACAAGACCATAATGTATAAATGAAGGTCATTTAAACCATTATCTTAACTGTATAGCAAATGTCCATGAAAAAAATAAGGGGAGCATGACAGTCTTTAGCTTACTAAAATAGCCTTCAACAAAATAGAAAAGAACAAAAAAGACACTATCTCGTATGGCTTGCAAATGTCCATAAATTAACAGATTATGCAAAATTCCACATTATTTCATTCCTCGAGTTAATTTCCTAAACTTCCAAAACACCACCAAATATTCTGTACCTTTTCATACCCATACCATCAGAAGAGATCTAATACCTTTTTAAAAGCTTGCCTCTTGGTAAGGACAGAACTTGACATCCACAGACAGACTGGCAAAGAACTAAAGAAGTCATCTATTTGGGCTAGGTTATTTAGGTCTTGAGGCTGGCACCTCCTATCTCTCTCTTGTGGTGTTCACTGGAACTTTAAGGCCTTGGGTTGGCATCATGGCTCTTCCTCAAGGCATTCCCAGAAACTTTTCCAACAGGAGTCCCTTTCAACCTTCAGCTTGTGAAAAGTTAAGGAAGTATACCAGGATGATGGTTTGGCAGAGCTATTCATCATCCCAGGACCCGGGGGCGTATCTGCCACGAGACAAACAAGGCATTTGCCTTGGGCGGCAGTTTTCAGGCTGGGGCGTCGCCACCTCTAGGCTACCTATTCCTGCCACTTCACTTTAGGCATAACATGAAACCAGCTGAGTTTTTTTTCTTCTTTTTCTTCTTTCACCTATATTGTATGAGCATATTAACCTTGTCCACTTCACAACTGAATAACCTAATAACACAACTGAAACATATTCTGATTAATCAATGAATGTTTTACTATACAAGGGAATGCAAAATATACACCATTAGATCTTTTCCTAGTGTGTTTTCTCTAGAACCTATTAAAAATATATACATATATACATCAATGTGGGTACTGCTGCAAACTTAAGCACTTCACGCGTAAAATAATAATTCATAAGAATACACTCGATACTATGGACTAATTTAACTTCCATTTAACTTATAATATTAGATATAAATTACAAGGATGTTTATGTGTGAAATAAGTAGATGCAGTGGTAAAGCTTTAATCCTCAGCCACCACACGTGTTCATTAGACATGGGTGCCGTCAATAAATTAGTTTTGTTCCGTTACAGTTCGTATTAAAATTAATTCGTAATTCGTGTCCGAAATTCAATTTCGATTCGTACGAAATACGAATTGTCATTAGGTTCACTAACTTACATAGTTAGTAAGATTGAATAAAGACACCAGTCCATCCAGTTCAACCTGAGTGATTGTCTACAATTGTCGCTATCCCTGTACATTGCAAACTCACATAGGTCCCTACCCTCAAGGAGCCCACAACTTGTGGTAACAATTACAAACATTCGTTATGATGAATTTAAGGGGAAAAAATATAGATTTATACCTCAATACGACAGTCAATGCTGATGGTAGTTTTTATTCGAAATACGAAATTCTGTTGAAGAATTTCAGATCCGAAATACAAATTTTCTTTAGATTTTCAGTCCAAATGTCGTTACTACGGAAACATGTGACTGTTGGTCGACCAATCAGAGGTTTTCTTCTGCTGCTGAGGCCTACAGGGCAGGCCCAATCATGTGACTTTCCTTTGTGGGTTAGTTAGTTTAGTGGAGCAGATCACACGATTATTTGTCTGTGCATCTGAGCGAACATCTTTGCAATCCTTAGTTTTTCATTGTTCACTTTAGTTTATATCTGTTGTAGTTTGCGAGTGTATCATCTGTTAGTGTTTAGTTTCTGGCTTTATTCGTTTTTTGGTTGGTTTTGAGAGATTTTTTTTTTTCATTTCTTGTTTCATTTAGTTAATATTTTGTTATTTTCTGTTGGTATATATTTTTTTTTTTGTACATTTGGTGATTTTGGTGTTAGTTTGCTGCGATCAAAATCATTTTTTTTTTGTCTACATTTTTCTAACTTTTAGGCTGGGTTCACACTGCTGCAGGTGGGAGATCCGGATGTGATTCGCACCACACTGCAGTGAAAATCACATCCGATCTCCGTAGCGATGCGAGTTCAGCCATACAGATAGTATGGCTGAATTCGCATCGCTCCCGCAGCAAACTCGCACGGGACCCTTTTTTTGGTCTGCAGCAGAATCGGATCGCATGGGTGTTCACATCATGCGATCCGATTCCTGTGCGAGTGTGCAGATCGCACTGCGATTTGCGGACGGATGTGGGGGTGTCATTAACATATCATTGACACTCCCAGCCATCCGCATAGGGCAGTGTGAACTGCCGGCGGGAGGTATGCGATGCGGAAAAACGCCGCGGATTCGCGGCGTTCCCGCATCGCTATAGTGTGAACCTAGCCTTAAAGGAAAAATGAGCAGCAAACAAGGCCAAAAAAGCAGTAAGAGTGCTGCTGGGAGAGGGAGAGCTATGAGCCGTGTACATGAGCAGCAGGTGGGACGTTCTGTCTGTGCGCCCTCTGAGCTCAGCTTACCTCCCATGAAGCTGAGGCGAATGGGAGTGAAGACTGCTGGTGGTAAAGAGCCTGGCAAACAGCAGACATTTGCATGTCACCAGCTGTTCCAGGATTTAACTCTTAGAATCAGCAGCACAGTTCATAGCAAACGTGGCGCTACCACCTCTGCCACTGCTGCTGGTAGCATGCTGCCCATTGGTACCTTTTATGTAAAAGGGCAGCCATAGGGGTTCCCAGTGCACATTTGTGCTGGAGATCCTGGCCATGCAGCAGGAAACATGTCAGGAGGCCGAGGCTCATGATGATGTCACCACCACCATTGATGCCAGTGCCATCACCATCAGCACTACAGAGAGCTTTGGCAGTGATCAGCAAGGAGACAGAGTTTAGTGCTTCTAATGATCACTGTTCCCTTGGCAACGTGACATTGTTGTAGACAAATTTAATTTCCAGCCCTCTACCCATGTTGGCACCACCGACAGCCCAGAAAGTATCTCCCCTCAGTCCCCACTATTTTTCTCTCCTGAAAAGACCACTGCCCAAGTGCTTTCTAAGCCTCCAGCATCAGAATGGACCAATGCAACCATTAGGCCTCAATCCATTACAGCAGCCAAAATACCTGGGATGTTTAGGTCTCTTCCTCCTGCTCCTGCCGAACCTCAGGAAGAGAGCGTGACCACTGCAGTGGAAGGGATTCCATCAGGCAGTGTCATTTGTGGTGGCTGCCGTTCCAGCATTTTAAAAGAATTGGTGTTGTCAGAAGGCCAAATGGAATCACTGTGGTAGGGAGGTCAGCCGGGGCCGAGACATAGGGCATCTCAGTAATAGTGGCATTAACCAGCACATGCATGTGCACCACCATGCAGTGCTGTTAGGGGAGAAAAGTATTATGGCCACTCATCCAAACACCAAAAGGGGGAACCAATAGTGGCACCACCACAGCCACCATGAGTGCCAGCACCACCAGTCAGTATAAGGCAGAAAATAATGCTGTTACCATCCCCCATCTAATCCATACCAGCCAGGCCACCCTGGAAGATATTGGTGGCTTTCAGAGTAAGGGTATGTCTCAGGCGCAGGTACGTAAAATAACACGCCTGATTGGCCAGCTCATTACAGTTGGAGGGGCACCTTTTAACATGGTGGAAGGTGAGCCCTTCAAGCAACTGATGAAGGCTGTTGCACCACAATACTGTGTGCCATCACGTAAGACCTTCAGCCAAACTGTGGTGCCAGCCTTATACAGGTCGTGTGTTAGGGTGCTCAAGGGGGAGATTGGAAGGGCAGGTGGACAGGCAGTGCACTTGACCACTGACCTGTGGATTGTGTGTAGTGCCCAGCACACCTTCCTGTCCCTGATGGCACATTGGTGGCGGGCCAAGGTATCATGATGTAGTTAAAACATCTGGATCCTCGTCAGCAGTTGACCAACAGGGTCACCATTCCTTCCTCCTGCACACTGAGGTGCTTGATGAAAAGCACACAGCACAAAACAAACTTGCAAGAACTGCAGAAAATGTTGTTGCGGTGGTTTGGACAGGCAGACAGCAACTACCAGATTGGCTTTGTTGTCACTGATGGAGGCAGAAACATGGTCAAGGCTGTAAGGGATGGCAGCTTTGTGGGGGTGTGCTGCTCAGCCCACCTTATCCACCAGGTAGTAACTGACAGTTTTCGGTTGGTGGAGGCCATTTCTGGCAGCGATGGAAGGCTGTCCAAAGTGGTGGACTCTTGTCGGAAGATGGCTGGCCACTTCCATCGGAGTGTGAGAAACAGCCATCTCCTCAGGGTGGAACAGAGGAAGGCAGGCCTTCCAAAATTCGGAAGCATGGCAATTCCTATTTTTCAGAGCCTCCTGAACATAGGAATTTAGGGAAATTCATACGAATTTTTGATTCCTACGAAACTAATCACACATGTCTAGTGTTTATGGCGTCAGGAGGTTGTTTGCTGAGAGCATACTCATAGACCTCTCCCAGCACACTGACAAAGTGATCACCGACAGCTCATGACCAAGGATTCTACTCAAGAGCCAGCAGGGTGGGCTCCTGATCATGTGTGCTCTGTGTGAGCCAAGAGATTAACAAGATTGCAATATTATCAATCTGAAATTGCAATGATGCCCAGAAAATAATAATACTAACAGCAATAATTAAAGTGGTTCTAAAGCCATAATGTTTTTTTACCTTAATGCATTCCATACATTAATGTAGAAAATGTTTTACATCTTGCTGTCCTCCCTCAACTCCATAAATACTTACCTGGGTCATCAATTGATCCAGCGTTGCGCATGGCTGGATCTTGTCTCTCCTCTCTTCATCACACAGGGACTGGGGCAGCAGCAAGGAGCCATTGACATGCAACACTGTACCCATATGAAATTTGTTTTTGTTTTTCACACAAATAGTGCTTTCTTTTGGTGGTATTTAATCACAGCTGGGTTTTTATTTTTTGCTAAATAAACAAAAAAAACAAACGTGTTTTTCTTCATTTCTGTTATAAAATTTTGCATATAATTGTTTTTCAATAATTTAGGCAAAATTGTGTACGGATACATTTCTTTGGTGAAAATAACCTAAAGCGGTGTATATTTATTATAGTAAACTATGGTTTGTCTATATCTATATATATATATATATATACCGTATATACTCGAGTATAGGCCGACCCGAATATAAGCCGAGGCCCCCAATTTACCCCCAAAAAAACTGGCAAACTTATTGACTCGTGTATAAGCCGAGGGTGAGACATGCCTGTCCATCCCTGTGTGTGTGTCCGTCCCTGTGTGTCCGTCCATCCCTGTGTGTGTGTGTGTCCATCCATCCATCCATCCCTGTGTGTGTGTGTGTCCATCCATCCATCCATCCCTGTGTGTGTGTGTGTCCATCCATCCATCCATCCCTGTGTATGTGTGTCTCCATCCATCCATCCCTGTGTGTGTGTGTGTCTCCATCCATCCATCCCTGTGTGTGTGTGTCTCCATCCATCCATCCATCCCTGTGTGTGTGTGTCTCCATCCATCCATCCCTGTGTGTGTGTGTCCGTGTGTGTGTGTGTGTGTGTGTGTGTGTGTGTGTCCAGCCTACCTGTGTCCCGAGCCTCCGTCCCGTGCCTTGCCTCCTTGCCTCCGTCCCGTGCCGTGCCTTGCCTCCTTGCCTCCGTCCCGTGCCGTGCCTTGCCTCCTTGCCTCCGTCCCGTGTCGTGTCGTGCCTTGCCTCCGTCCCGTCCCGTGCCGTGCCTTGCCTTGCCTCCGTCCCGTGCCTTGCCAGGATCGCCTCGGCGGCCATTCTAAAATTCAAAAGCCCCGCCTCCGCCTCCGCCTGTGATAGGCGGAACACTGAATTTCCCAGCAGCCTGTGTTCCGCCTATCACCGATATCGTCTCATCCTCGTACTACGGACGAGGATGAGACGATGTCCGTGATAGGCGGAACACAGGCTGCTGGGAAATTCAGTGTTCCGCCTATCACAGGCGGAGGCGGAGAAGGAGGCGCGGCTTTCAAATTGTAGTATGTCCGCCGTCTGTCTGCTCGATACGCTGATCGAGCAGTCAGACGGCGATGACTCGAGTATAAGCCGAGGGGGGCACTTTCAGCCTCAAAAAAGAGGCAGAAAATCTCGGCTTATACTCGAGTATATACGGTATATATATATCTATTAAAAAAATTGTTAAAGTACCCGAAAATGTCAGGATAGTGCAAATGACAATTTTTTTGCAAAGTAGTCCAAGGTAAGGAGCATGGTGAGTTTTTTGAAGTCATAATTATTTTTGTCACAATTGTTTGGAAAATTAAGAAAATAAATTGGATTTTTTTTTTTTTTTTTACATACTGTCACCGATGTAGTACAGCGTCATAATTTTATTTATTTATTTTCTTTTTTAATTACCGTACATATTTTCCCCTTTGTTATGATTTTGTTTTTGTTTGCATACTATGATTGCTTTTAACAGTGAATATCAAGGACAAATACAGTATATATTACAAGTGCACAGGATTGAAACCATTCAGAGCCTGATTAAAGGCCATAAGGATAATTAGTAGCCTGTAGATGGTGCAGGCAGCCAGTGAAGTATAAAACACTTAGGGCAGAATCTCTTCTCAGGCTTAAAGCTCTCACAAAGTCGACTTAAGGAAAGGGCGGCCTTCCTTTGCAGAATCACGTATATATACGTAATTCTGCACTGACGCCTAGGGGGCAGAAGTAGATCTGCGGGTACCAGGCACTGGATGTCTGCCAACACCTGACGATTGTTGTACAGAGACAAAGAACAGAGCTCTGCCTGTGTAAACAAGGCAGAGCTTCATTCTGACGGGGGGTGATGGATTTTGTGTTTCTGCAAAGCAGGGGATAAAATCCATCACTTTCCCTAGTAAAAGCACCTAACATAGTACACAAACACTGACTAAGCACACAGTTAACCCTTTGATTGCCCTAGATGTTTAACCCCCTTCCCAGCCAGTGTCATTAGTACAGTGACTGCATATTTTTAGCACTGCTCACTGTATTAAAACCGCTTTGGGAAATCAGTGGTAACTCTGGACAACAGACTCTAAAGAAAACAAACTTTTTATTTCTGGCAGCAAAAAGACATTCTGCCTTTACTAACACCAAGAGGTGAAATGTGCTCTCATGAGCAGTTGCAGCATAGATATATTCAACAATTACATGGACATTCCTAAATCATTTTGTAAGCCTCTAAAAAGCTTGTTCGTGAGTATCATTTGGAGGCTATCTGCCTAATTTATCAGCCACTAATAGGGTTTCTGTGTATCCTGGCTTCTCAGGAGAGAAGAAGTGGGGGGGGGGGGGGGAGGTAGATACAAATATTTGGGACTTAACTATCTGCTAGCCACACTTACATGTATAGAATTTTACTTGGAACCTTTTACAAGTGAGAATATTTTATCAGAAGAAACCATTTTGATCTAAGTTCACTACCACAGAGTGTCAAAAGTAGTGTCAGTTCGTGTCCGGCTGTCCATGGCAATATCGAAGTCCCGCTATAAGTCCTTGATGGTCGCCATTACTAGTTTGAAATTAAATTAACATAAATTCCAGTATTTATACCATAGATTGTAGATGCTATAACTTTTGTGCACACCAATCAATATACAAGTATTGGTTTATTTTTTGACCAAATATTTTTTTACAAAATTGTAATAAACACAGTGGTGATTAAATACCACCAAAAGAAAGCTCTCTTTGTGGGAAACATTTTATTTGGGTAGAGTGTTGCATGACTGTGCTAATTTCCGTTAAAGTAATGCAGTGTCGTATCGCAAAAAATGGCTTGATCATGAAGGGGGGAGTAAATCTTCTGGAGGTCAAACCATTTTTCCTGAATGAAGCTGATTCATTCAGTGTTTACTATTATGATTAGCTGTGAATGGCCACAGATAATCACATATTACAGATGGGCAGTGATTGGCCCTGTCTATACCATACAATCACTGACCACTGTACAAGGATCCATTGCAGGCTGTCAGTGCCAGAGAATGAGCCACTGGAACCCAAGGACTAGAGTACAGAGCTGTGACCGGTGTGCAGAGAGAATGAGCCACTGCCAGGATACACACTGTCCTGCACTGAAGACCGGAGTTGCCTAGGCAACCCAGAGTATGCAAGCCCCCAACTAGAGGGAGCACTGCTGCAGTCATTGCTGGGTCTGGTGAGAGGGCCTGGCGACCATTACTTGCTCAAATCAAATCTATATACGCTCTAAAGGTGAGCATCCAATACCTAGGGGGGAGCACTTGAGTGTTAATACAGCACTTTATTGGATCATTTTCACAGCATCTGCCGAATCGCATGGATTATTTTGGAGCACTTATAAACTGTCATTTTTAAATATTGCACAACACATTGAAGCACTTTCATTTTATTTAAGCCCTTATACACATGGTCGGAGAATCCGTCGGAATGTGTCCTATCAGACCGTGTCGTCGGATAATCCGACTGTGTGTGGTATGCATCAGACTGATTCCGTCGGAATATCCGTCGGACCCAATTTTCCAACATGTTGGAAATATTTCCCGACCAACTGGGCCGATCGGACATACTCCGATCATGTGTAGAGAATTTTGATCGGATCAAGTGCCACGCATGCACAGATCAAATTCCTACATCAAAGCTATTGGCTACTAGCCTGAATGTAGTCCCATCATAACGAAATTACGTCATCACGTTCTGAAAGATCAGATTTTTCGCCAACTTTGTCCGACCGTGTGTATGCAACAGTTTCGGACAAGATCCGATGGGCAAAATCCGACGGATTTGGTTGTGGAAATCTCCGACCGTGTGTACAGCGGCTTAGAGATTTTGATTAATCGCTTTTTATATTTTTTTTATGGACTTTTGGATTTTCACTAACAGATTATTATCACGTGACTGCACATTGTCACTTTATTATATTCATTTGCAATATTGCACGTTCTCTCATGTACTGCACAATTATCACTTTATAGCTATTTAGTTATAGTATATTATTTATTATCAGTTTATATTTATATTTCTGATAGCGCAGCGTATATAGATTTGATTTGATTACACCTGCATGCTTTAAGACACATGTAACGCTAGTAGTTGAATCAAAAAAGGCATATTGGTTTTAATGAGATTTAATTGGTCTCATAGGTAGTGGAGGCTCACAGGTCGTTGCATCATAGGCCATTACTTGCTATCACCACTAGAGACTGAGGAAGAAGAGGAGATTAAGGGGGATATGATCAACATGTACAAATATATAAGGGATCCTTATAGTGAAGTGTTGAGTTATTCACTTTACGGTCAACACAGAGGACAAGGGAGCACTCTCCTCACTGCAATGACAGGCTGCTAGCGAAAATCCAGTTTGTGGGAACCTGTGGGCATGTGTGCCCAACAGGTGGCAAATTCAAAGGGACGTACAGGTACGCCCATTTGCCTGGGCATGACATTCTACTGACGTGCATCTGTGTGCGGCTGTCGGCAAGTGGTTAAAACATTCCAACGGTTACTGGGCCCAACGTTTACCTGACTGAACAGCCAGGACTAAAAAAAATGTCCCCTTGTAAAGTTGGTACACAGAGACCTTTTTGTCCCTTTGCTTAGTTAAGAGGTACCTTTTGGCAGAAGCTGCACCATACCCCAGCCAAGCCGTTAGAGTGCACTCTAAACCAATAGTAATAGTATCAAATGTAGCCAAAAGCTGGCTAAATTATCTGCGGTGTCAGGGGACACATTGCAACATCTGCCACATGAATACTGTTTGCCCTAGTGCTCAACACAGACTCAGTTTGTCACATTCTGAATGCAGAGTGAGTGAGGAGAGGAGGATTTTGGGACATGTAGTCCAAGAAGCCAAGACTCACACTGATCGTTACGTACTACAAGTTCAAGCCGGCTGGAGGGAGAAGACAGAATGTTGGGAGAGAGGATATATAGCCTGTGTTGGGGAGTAGTCTCAGGACCACAGCCTTCATCTGGAAGCAGCATAGGAAAGCCTCCAGTGGGCAAGTGTGGAGATACCCATCATCGGCAGTGTCCAGTCAGTCTGGTGACAGTCAGGAGGTCACCTTGATCACAGGTTCAGCTGAGCTGCAAAGAGTGTATGGCTGTGCAGTGGTGGCTGGTGCTCAACATTTTTGGGGGAGCGCAAACAAACTGAAAATTTCTGGGAAAAAAAATAATAATCAATTGCAGCCTCACTGTACCATCAAATGCAGCCACTGTGCCATCAAACGCAGCCACTGTGCCCATCAACTGCCGCCACTGTGCCATCAAATTCAGCCACTGTAACCATCAGTTGCCGCCACTGTAACCATCAGTTGCCGCCACTGCACCATCAAACACAGCCACTGTGTCATCAAACGTATCCACTGTGCCCATCAAATGTATCCACTGTGCCCATCAAACGTATCCACTGTGCCCATCAAACGTATCCACTGTGCCCATCAATTGCAGCCATTGTACCATCAAACGCAGTCACTGTGCCCATCAAACACAGCCACTGAGCCCATCAATTGCTGCCACTGTACCATCAATCGCAGCCACTATCCCATCAAAGGCAGCCACTGTGCCCATCAATTGCCACCCCTGTACCATCAAATGCAGCCACTGTACCATCAAATGCAGCCACTGTACCATCAAACCAATTCCTGTCCCTTCACCCCTCAGATCAGTCCCAATTCCTGCCCCATCAGACCTCAAATCCTGGTATATAGCATTTACTTACAAATCCTGGTATATAGCATTTCTTACAAATCCTGGTATATAGCAATTCTTACAAATCCTGGTATATAGCATTTCTCTACAAATTCTGGTATATAGTATGTCTCACAAATTCTGGTATATAGCATGTCTCCAAATCTTGGTATATAGCATGTCTCCAAATCTTGGTATATAGCATGTCTCACAAATCTTGGTATATAGCATGTCTCACAAATCTTGGTATATAGCAAGTCTCACAAATGCTGGCATATAGCATGTCTCACAAAGCCTAGTATATAGAATTTCTCACAAATCCTGGCGTATAGCATTTCTCACAAATCCTGGCGTATATAGCATGTCTCACAAATCCTGGTATATTGCATTTCTCACAATCCTGGTATATAGCATTTTTCACAAAGCCTGATACATAGCATTTCTCACAAAGCCTGGTATATAACATTTCTCACAAATCCTGGTATATAGCATGTCTCACAAATCCTGCACAATTATACCCCGCTCCTCAGTTTGCACAATCCCCCTTCCTCCAGTCTGCACAATTACCCCCCCAGTCTGCACTAATACCCCCGCAGTCTGCAGAATTCCCCCTCCATCTGCACAATTACCACCCTCCAGTCTGCACAATTACTCCCCCTGCACAATTACCACCCCCCTATATGCACAATTACTCCCCCTGCACAATTACCACCCCCCATCTGCACAATTTCGAACCCCCGTCTGCACAATTACCCCCGTCTGTCCAATTACCACTCCATCTGCATAATTACCACCCCCATCTGCACAATTACCACCCCCATCTGCACAATTACCACCCCCATCTGCACAATTACCACCTCCATCTGCACAATTACCACCTCCATCTGCACAATTGCCTGGGGGGTAATTTTGCAGATAGGGGTAATTGTGCATATGGGAGAGGGTAATTGTGCAGACGGGGGGGTTAATTGTGCAGACAGGGGTTGGTAATTGTACAGAAGGGGGTCTGCACAACTAACAACCACCCGTCTGCATGGTTACCCCCCTCCTGTCTGCACAATTACCAGAGAGCACTGACACCACACCAGCACCGTGATAGAGAACACTGACACCACACCAGCACCGTGATAGAGAGCACTGACACCACACCAGCACCCTGATAGAGAGCACTGACACTAGCAGCGAGATAGAAAGCGCACTGACACCAGCAGCGAGATAGAGAGCACTGACACCAGCAGCGAGATAGAGAGCACTGACACCAGCACCATGATAGATAGCACTGAGACCACACCAGCACCGAGATAGAGAGAGAGCACTGACACCAGCACCGAGATAGAGAGAGAGCACTGACAGCAGCACTGATACCAGCAACTTGCTGAGGGACACAAAAATATGACACCGCTCAACCTCTTCAAACAGCAGGGTACGGTCATATAATACAGTGTGCTTTTTTTGTGCAAGGAAGTGAGCCAAAAGTAGAAAAAAGGTCAGTGTGCTCGATTAAATAAATCGTTTATAGCGTTATGCATATACATGGTCTACTGGTCACATGTGTTGAATTCCTCCGAGATCCATGCCTCATTCATTTTTATAAATGTGAGGTAGTCAACACTGTCGTGAGCTAGGCGAGTGCGCTTATCGGTCACGATCCCCCCTGCTGCGCTGAACGTCCTTTCGGACAGGACACTGGACGAGGGGCAAGCCAACAGTTCCATTGCAAATTGGGCAAGCTCTGGCCAGAGGTCAAGCCTGCCCACCCAGCAGTCCAGGGGTTCATCACTCCTCAGAGCGTCAGCCGTTAACCCGATGTAGTCGGACACCTGTCGGTCTAGGCGTTCCCTGATGCTGGATCTGGACGAGACCTGTCGATGGGTCGGCTGAAAGAATGACCTCATATCAGAAGTCACCAACACATCTCCAAAACAGCCCTCTTCTTGCAGGCGCTGTTGGATTGGTACCCAAACTCTCTCTGGGAGTGGGAATTCCTCCTCTGCTAGCGCACGCAAAAGCAGAATGCAGCATTTCTCGAAGCAAGGACTGTAAGTGCTCCATTCTGACAGCCCTCTGTGACGGTGGTAACATTTCCACAATTTTGTGTTTGTACCGGGGGTCTAAGTACGTTGCCACCGAGTACTGGTCCTTGATTTTTATACGGGGATTCCTGTTAAAACACTGGAGCATGAAGGCCCCCCATTTGCACTAAACTGGAAGCGATGTGGTGGCCTGGCTCCTGCTCATCATCCAGGATAATGTTGTCCTCCTTGTTCTCCTCTCCCCATCCACAGACAACAGGGATCCCAGAAAGGTTTAAAGCATGCTCTTCTTGCTCCTCCTCATCCACCCCGGCACAATCCAATCTTCAGACTCCTGTTGTTGACTTGTCTCAGAGTAGCCCCCCCCCCCCGGGAATTCAGCCAGCATTTCGACTTCCTCATCTTTCTGCTGCTGCTCCTCCATGGCTTGATCAATGACACGATGCAATGCATGCTCCATAAAGAAGGCATAAGGTACGATGTCACTAATGGCGACATGGCTGCGACTGACCAGTTTGGTGATCTCATCAAATGGCCGCAGAAATCTGCATGCATCGCGCATGTGCAGCCACTGGCATGGTGAAAAACCAAGCTCCCAGAACCTGTTCTGCCGCAGAGTTCATACAGGTAGACGTTAACTGCATGTTTCTGCTGGAGCAGCCTATCAAGCATATAGAAGGTTGAGTTCCATCGCGTCGGGCAATCGCAAATAAGACGTCTGACCGGCAGATTGTGTCGCCACTGAATGTCAGCAAAGCGAGCCATGGCCGTGTAAGATCTTCTGAAATGGGCCGAGATTTTCCTTGCCTGCCGCAAGATGTCCTGGACTCCAGGGTATTTGACAACGAATCGCTGCACGACCAAGTTTAAGACGTGTGCCATGCATGGCACGTGTGCAATTTTGCCCCGTTTCAATGCGCTAAGCAGATTGGCACCGTTGTCACACACCACTTTACCAACTGTTAAATTGAGCGGTGTTAGCCACTGATCTGCCTGTGAACGCAAAGCTGAAAGGAGTGCAGGGCCAGTGGGGCTCTTGGCTTCCAGGCACAACAGACGCAGCACAGCATGGCGACGTCTCACCTGGCATGTCGAATAGGTTCTGGGGATCTTGGGCGGTGCAGTGGAAGTGACGTTAGCAGTGGAAAAGGAGGTGTCAGCCGAGGAGGAGGAGGAGAAGAAGAGGCAGGCCTGCTTGCAATCCGTGGCGGTAAAACCAAATCTACACGGGTGCCACAGGTTACATGGTTCACCCAGTGGGCAGTAAAAGTTATATACCTTCCCTGCCCGTGTTTGCTAGACCACGTGTCTGTGGTCAGATGTATCTTGGCACCGACACTGTGTGCCAGAGATACATTCACTTGCCGCTGAACATGGCCATATAGCTCTGGGATGCCCTTCTGTAAGAAATTCTTCCTTCCTGGGACCTTCCATTGTGGTTTTCCAATGGCCAAAAATTTCCGTGATGGAAGGTGGAGTGGAGGATAATTGTGAGTGAGGAGAAAGGAGAAGGAGAAGTAGAAGACGAGGCTGGACGATGAGAGCCTGAAGTGTAGCTTTGTGTGGCTTTGCGTTGCTCCCACTGGGCTCAGTGATGGCAGCTTGTGCCTTCTTAAGGCGGTCGTCCCTAGATGAGTGTTAGGCTTACCGCGACTTATGCGAACTGCAAAGGCTGCAGATGGCAACCCTATTGTCAGCAGCCAATATGTTAAAAAAAGCCCACACTGCGGAGCCATTTGCCAGCGTCCTGGGAGCACCAGATGTGACCGTACATGGATGATGCCTCGCTCCTGATACATTAGCAGTCTGCTTTGTCCCTCCTGTGCAATCTAAGTTCCGCCTGCTTCTCCTCCCTATCTGCTGGTCCATATCTCCCTCTGAACTCCCCCTCCTCTTCCTCTCTTGTGGTCACCCACGTGACATCACTAGACACCTCATCATCAACATCACCTTCCCCACCGCTATAATTAGAGATGTCAGAGTAGGCAGCAACACTGGGGACCAACCTCCTCCTTGGACTGATCTGGGGACTGTTGTCAGACTTCTGAGTGGCGGTTGTTGGTACCTCTTCTTCCTGATCCAATGCCAAGAGTGGCTGTGCATCGGCAATGTCTTGTGATGGAACGGAAAATAATTCCTGTGATTCAAGCTGAGGGTATATGGTGGTGGTGGTGGTAGTGTCTTTGGGGGTGCACACAGCAGAGGGTGTAGATCAAGAGGATGAGGAGGTTGCAGAAGAATAAGGCTGCGTGAGCCGTCCTTTGATGTAATCGCACGCACCTTCTGCAATTTGCCACTTTGGCTCAAGTCTGTTGCTCCTGCCCTAGCCCTACCACCCCTGCGGAAGGGCCTGCCTTTTCCTCTGCCTGTCATTTTTTAAATGACCCTGTGACAAAAGTCTCTAGAGAAGTACATTATGTATGTGGAAGAAGGTATACAACACCCCGCTTCAATCTGTCGTTTTTGGGGACCACTGGTCTATTACACCAGTTATAATACTTTTTTTTAATTGTGTTTGTTACTCTTTGTAGTATCACTGCAGAACCACTCAGCAGTCACAATGCTGCACAGTGGAAATGTACTATACTATACTTTCTATATGTGCAAGTATTTTATACGTGTATTACACCCCTATATACTGCACACCAAATAGTACACCTATACCAGTCCTTAAAAGGACCTTTGTGGACCTAATAGTAGCTAGCTAGCTAGCAGCTAGTGAATTGCAGACTGTCCCTGCTCCAAAAACCAAACTGTCCCTCTTCCCTACACTGAGAAACGACAGCTGCAGAATCGGTTAGCAGCACAGCAGTGCAGTGCCCTATAATATGCTTTCTATATTTGAAAGAAAGTATATTATAAGTGTACAACCCTATATACTGTAACCTTTGTGGACCTAGTAGCTAGTGATTTGCAGACTGTCCCTGCTCCAAACACCAAACTGTCCCTCAGTCCCTACAATGATAAAAGACAGCTGCAGAATCAGGCAGCAATCAGCTCAGCGGCACAGCAGTCAAGTATAATATGCTTTCTATATTTGAAAGAAATTATATTATACGCGTACAACCCTATATACTGTACACCTATACCAGTCCTTAAAAGGACCTTTGTGGACCTAATATTAATAGCTAGTGATTAAACTGACTGTCTCTGCTCCACGCAGCGTCCTGTCCCTACACTGACAAAAGACATCTGCAGAATCAGTCAGCAGTGCACTCAGCAATCAGCAGCACAGCAGTCAGCAGCAGTGCATCAGAATATACTTTGTATCTTTGAAAGAAAGTATATTCTAAGTGTATTACAACCCTATATACTGTACACCTATACCAGTCCTTAAAAGGACCTTTGTGGACCTAATAGTAATGTCGAATAGCGATTAAACGAACTGTCCCTGCTCCATACAGCATCCTGTCCCTACACTGACAAAAGACAGAATGTAAAATGGCCGCCAGATCAGGTCTATTTATAAGGTAGGGGGTATGTCCAAGTGTCCATGTGCTGAAATATCTCAATTGACTGTCCTGTACCCCATGATGGATGTGTCATGGGTCAAAGTTCTTCACAATGTAAAAAAATATGGCCACCGCGAACAGAGCCAGAAGTCCGCCGGTTTGGCTAATTGCGAACGACCAAAATTCCCCGCGAACCGACTGCCGGGTGAACCGCAAGGCCATCTCTAATTATCTTGCTAGCGTGTGAGATTAGTGCGATCGTACAGTAGTTTAATCATTCTTTGGTGCTGCCGTTCTTTGGTATTGGAATGTAAACTGACCTCTTCCAGTCCTGTGGCCATTGTTGGGTTTTCCAAATTTGTTGGTATATTGAGTGCAGCAGCGTCATCTTTTAGGATTTTAAATAACTCAGCTGGGATACCATCACTTCCGCTAGCATTGTTATTAGCAACGTTTGACCAGTGTAGTCCAGATGTACCCATTTACCACTTACTGTTATACCACTTGTACTCCAACAGCATATTATCTTACCCTCCTAAAACAATGAGACCACACCTTGATTTTGGAGTATAAATGGCCATAACAGCATTTTTATTAAAACAATCTAAATAACTCCAATATAAAATTAAATATATAACAAAATATGATATACAAATACTCAAGCGCTGATATAAATAAAAAAAATTATCAAAACCTATTAAATTATGAAAAATAGCTGCACCAATGATAATGATCCCTCAATAGACAATATAAATAAAAATTAATATTAGTGCGCTAAAAAACTATAGATGATCAGAACATTGAATTAAACACAATAAAGTGTCTACACTTCACATGGATTTATAGGGTACACCCCTTTCCCATATCTATGTAAAAGTGTTCTCGTGCATAATTATGTGCAAAACATACATATATAAAGTGCCCAATGTGCATAAAAATGAAATCTTAAAATGTGAACACTTCTATAAATTCTCAACAAAAAATTTAAGTGCTTTAAGTGCTGAAAGTGCACAATTGGTAAAAAATAAAAAATAAAAAACCCGAGAAAAAAATTCATGTGAATTTTCCCTACACAAAACTTAAAAGTACATTGACATCACATAATTGTATGGTGTATGGGCTGCATACAATCAATGATGAGGTGCTCTAGTGCATAAAGGCGTCAGAGTATCAACCAAAATGATATCAATCAATAATAAAATGCTCTTGTACATAGAAAGTGCCCAGATAACAATCAGTAGCAATATCAATCAAAACTGAACTTTTTCCATCTCATATCAAACAGACTGATAACAAAGCAAAAAATTGTTAATTTCATTAGGAACGCCACTACTCTCTGCAAACAGCTTCTATTTCCTCTATTGTACTGCAGTACTTCTTGGCATTATTCATTGGTCTTTTAATGTATATTTCCCCTCCACTTCATATGCCGATTGTTTCACCGATCATGCAAGAAAACACAAAAAAAAACTCCAATCATGTTACACTGCAAATACACCTTGTTTACTGCTGCTTTCACATGCTCCTACTCACAACACCAGTGGTGTGTGCACGTCTTTAAAAGAGCATCAGTTTAGCACTCCTCCTCACAGCCTTCCCGTGCAACGGAAAGGCTTCATGTCACTTGGCTCCTCCTCCCGACACGTTGTGTCACAGGTCACATGATATTTTCAAGGGAATCATATTTATATTATTTATTTAATTATATATAACAAAATATAACAGTGAAACAACTTGTTTCAACCCCAATCTGTTGATCAATGACGGAGCCCCACATTCCACCACATATACCACTAATATACTGCAGGGCCTTTTCCAACATGATAGGCCTCCAGCTATATATAACCACTTGAAGACAACCCCCTTCCTGCAGTGTAACCATTACAGTATTCTATAAAGCTTCTTGCTGGAATACACTGGAGTTGCACATACTACCGATGAGCCCCCCACCCCTTTTCATCACATCTATTTACTGCCACCATCAAAGACCAACAGAAACACAGGCATAGCCAAAAGGATAAAACCTTATCCTTTAGGGCCCCTCCACACCCGCAGGGCCCATTGGATCCCCTCTTGCAGCCCCATGACCCAGAGATCAATCCCAACATTCGAGAAGTGAACTCCATCCTTTCGCAAATAGAGGCCTACATTCGTCTCCAATTCCCTGTGCCGCATTACCATACCCCCTTGCTGAGCCACAAACCTCCCCACCACCTTATTAACTCATGTGTGGGCCGTATTAATTCATGACCACAGTCCTTGCCCTACGCAAAGTCATCCAAGCAACAATGTCGGACCACAAAAGCAGAGTATTAAAGAAAGCCGTCCGCAGCTGTACAAAATTAGACTTGATGTCCAAGATCAGCTCCCTGACTGTTCGCACCCCCAAATCATTACCCCCAGCATGTATGACCAAATCATTAGGCGGTCTATTCAACTTCACATAATGCTCCACTTCAGCTACCACCCTACCTCACATTATCCTGGGCATCCCTAGCCAGCGCACGTAAGCCTCTCTCTTTGAGATACCATATGGTCTCATATCTCCTCTCCTGGCCCCCAAAAAAAACATAGGAGTGACCCAGGATCCAGATGAGGCGTATAGGCCCTCCATCTGAAAAGAAAAGATGAACAAAGCAAAGGTGACAACAATAACAAAATATCCCCAAACAGCACAGCATGTGAGTCCAGCCTACCTTTGCATGCTTTTTTTTTCTGTTGTGATTAACCACTTCAATACAGGGCACTTTCGCCCCCTTCCTTCCCAGCCAAATTTTCAGCTTTCAGCGCTCTAGCGCTTTCAGTGACAATTGCGCGGTCATGCTACACTGTACCCAAATGAAATTTTTATCATTTTGTTCGCACAAATAGAGCTTTATTTTGGTGGTATTTATTCACGACTCCGTTTTTTATTTTTTGCGATATAAGCGCAAAAAAGCGGAAATTTGGAAAAAAAAAACAATATTTTCTTTTTTCTACTTCAATAAAAATCCAATAAAATCAAATTTTGTCATAAATTTAAGCCAAAATGTATTCTGCTACATGTTTTTGGTAAAAAAAAATTCGTTAAGTGTATAATAATTGGTTTGTGTGATCACGGACATATGTACGCAAATGATCATGTACATATGTGTGCAGGTGATCACGTACATATGTGTGCAGATAATCATTGGGACATGTGATTTTAGTGGGACATATGTGGGGGACATGTTTTTATTATTAGGGACATGTGTTTTTATTATTTGGGGACATGTATGTTTTGGGGACATGTGTGGGGACATTGTGTTTATACTGTGTGGTGTGTTTACTGTGTGGTGTGTTTACTGTGTACACTAGACTGGTGATCAGTGAGTAAAAAGCTGTAAAAAGCAGCCCATACTCACTGATCAGCAGCCGGCTGCAGCGATCTGCTCTCCTCTCCTCAGCGGTGACTTCCGTGTGAGGAGAGGAGGAGCCGATTGCCTAGCAACCGGCTGTTTGTTTACATCACATGACGGCCGTGATTGGACACGGCCGTCATGTGATCAGGAGGGCCAATCACAGAGCCCTCCTGCCGATCTGAGATGCGCCGTGTCCGGGTGACACGGGCGCATCGGGATCGCGCCGCTGCGCGGGCGCGCGCGCGCGCGATCCCGCTACTCCTGAATGACGTTCCTGAACGTCCTATCAGGAGTAGGCGGCTCCCACCCGGCCGTATATGTGCATTGGCCGGGTGGGAAGTGGTTAAAATGGTATTTCTATATACCTGACAAAGACCAGCTAGAGGGATAACTAACGCAATTACAATACTCACGAAACCCTTTACTTAACACTGCAGTATTAAGGAGACAACAAGAAAGGATGAGTCAAGATTGCAGTTCAGCAGTTGTCTGGTGTATTGTGGGAGGGGCTGCATTTTATATGCACCCTTATCAGCCAATCATTGTATAGAACATGGGTGTGGTTAATACAGAGGCATACATTACACATCATCATTACATATCAATAATTATGTCATCTGATTCTGAATCACAGTCATGGGATATGTGGCCCAGACATATTGTGACACAATTTCTTTATTTAGACAGTACAGAATAAAACTGCCTATGCAAGCTATATTTTCTTATGTGCATGTCCACAGAAAAACTGCCATAGTCTGCAGATAGAATCTAAGCTAACTAGCAAAGTTACCCAAGTTAATCTTATATGAACTTACAAAGATGGAGTCACTCTGGTTCAGCCATATCACAACAATCCCCTCTAAGTCATGAAATCAAACCATGAACATGACTTACTACTTCTCACTGTGACATACTCATCCCGGTGACCATAGTAAAAGTTAAGATATATTCTATTAGCTGCAGCTGGGTTGGAAGGTCAAGTACCTCGGAAACCATGCACATAATAAACTTGAAGCAGGCATATAAAAAGTAATACCATAAGCAAAATCAGTACAACACACATTGCAATATCCCTAATCCAGGATTAATCCAGGATTCAGCATTGAGACCAAACCCCTCATGCTACCCAGGGGGCTCCCAAGCAATTATTTTGCTTTTTCATCATGCTCCTGAGAGGAACCATGCCCAGGTCATGCTCTTTTCCAGAAACAATGACCCAGCATAACGGTGTTTGAGGGGGCACCCAGGATGAACACTAGCCTTGAGCAAGTGACGTTCCTCACTGTCCCCGAGAATCACCACCATCGGAACCAATGAGGCCAAGTAACACCATCCCTTGGAATCATTCATAATCCATGGATGGCATGCTCTTCCACAACAAATGTATGTGCTGTTGTCCAAGGCCAGTGGCTGTCTGCTTAAGGACCTGTTGGGCACCCTCAGAGAATCCTGCAAAAGCAAGCCGTGAAAGTAGCTTGACCATCTCAGTATTGGGGTCAGAGGCATGCATGAAGTGTGACGTAGGGCACGATCTAAGGTGTCAAGCACTGTGGAGTTCCTATAGACTCTGAATGCACATCCCCTCTATGTCCAATGAGTGTTTTACTAGTGATTTTATCGGGTGGGCCACATATAACCTTAAGGCTCCCCCTAGAACACAGAGGCTGGTAGATGACATGTGAACCAATACATATACAATACAGTGCCTATGCCAGCATCCCTTCAAACAGTATATACACTGAAATGGTCAAGCATGTCCTGGGCACACTACAACAACAATCCCAATATTACCCCCTGACCCTCACCCGGACCACCTTCTAAGCATGCAAAAATAGAAAACAACAAACATGTAATCTCAGCTGCATAGCAATTGTCCATGAAATGCAAAAGGGAGGAAGGGGCGTGACCATTCATAGAAACAAGTGGAAGGGGCATGATAGCCTTTAGGCCAAAAAAAATAGTCCCAAAGGAAAACTCAAAAAGAAAAGTCTCTTGGATGGCTTCTGAATGTCCATTAAATTCGCAGAAAAGAAAGGAAAAGTAAATGTCCACATTATAACTCTCATTCTACTCAACTTTTTCCAAAACCTTTTGGTTCAATTCTGTGATCACTCATATGTACAGACATGAATTCTCTAACCCAAAACACTGCCTCTTTGTAAGGACAGAACTTGATATCCACAGACAGACTGGAACTGATGCGTTGGGCGAGACCGGGGACTTTCGGCTGGCACATCTGGATCTTTTTCATGTGGTGCTCACAGGAATTTTGTTCCCCAGGTTTGCGTCATGTGGCTCCCCCTTGAAGTATCGTTTGCAGGAATATTTTCCAGGCGGAGTCCGCCTTTAGTCATCTGAGCTCCTCCTATGGTATTTGAACAACAAAGATGAACAACGAAGATTTCCATGTTAAAGCTGTAGTCATCACTTCATCCGGATAGGATATAGGGCAGGGTATGGATGGGGTGTAGGGTATGACTGGGGTGGGCATTTCTTCATGTGAATAGGGCTGTGGGTGAATGCAGGCTGGCTGGGGCAGATACTCCTCATCTGACATGAGTAGTCAAAGAATCTACCTGATCAATTCAGGCCTTAACCATTGGAGATATTAAAAATAATATTCTTAATTGACTCAAACATAAGTGAAACATGCAGGAATGAAAATGTTTCTCAGCAAGTGTTTTCATTATATAGCTTCAATATATTTAATTAAACATTTTTCCAAATCCAGTATTATAGCAGAACTTCAACAAAACTTAAACCTCTTTAGTTTCTTCTATTCCCGGGATCCAAGTGGACCCGAGGGACTTAGGACAAAACATTTTACCCAAACACATATTCTGACTCCGAAGTCTCCCAACTTTGCAAATATGTCTGATCAGCAACAAACAAAACATTGCTGGATAAACAACATTTCATCATCAACACTTCATGACTGACAGCCTGGGAATTCAGAAGGTAAATATCCAGAATAGTCATTCTGATTGCTTATTTCAAATAAATCCTTCCCATCACATTTTAGTACCCCCATGAACTCAATATACGCAGCAATGTATCTTGATTACAGTCATTTAATTTCAGTAACTTCTTCAAACATTTTTTTCAAATTTTTACCCTTCCTTTACCAAAATCCCTTTATCAATTCTTTTTATTTAATTTAATCCCAAACTTTTAGGGAAAATATAATATGGGCCTAAACACAATACGAGACCTGTTGTGCACATTCCAGACACACACCTAAAATATTTCTACTAATCAAAATGATACCGTGTGTTATACACAATACAACAACTCTCATTCCACATTCATTTGGCCATTCCATTCATCCTTCATTTGTCCATAACATCTTCAAACCTTAATATTTTTCTTTACTAACCACAATTCCTCTGGAGTAGCGCCTGGAATGTACAAATTCTCTTTATTTACGTTCAAATTCTGGACTAATATTCTCAACCCTGTCAAAATCAATATTTTTAAATCATTGTTAATACAGCCTAAACACTATTAAAACATTTTGCACAAATATAGCACATTTGCTGTTATCAGAAAAAAAACACACTTCAACTCTAATAATGTAAGGATAGGCAACCACACCCAAAATAGTCTTAAAGTCAGACTCTAAAAATTTGTATCTGATCAGATTCCTTTAAAAAACATTTGGTACCAGTGCATACATATAATTTTATCAGTGACATGTCACATTCCCCTTTTAATGTTCCCAATTTACTATGGAGTGGATATGGGCTTAATATGTGCCCAACACATTTAATGAATAGACGGACACTAGTTGCAACTATTGCACTGTGCTAAACAGTATTTTGGGCAGGAGAGATCACTCAAATAGTAATCTGTCCTTGTCCAAATCTGCGATTCAATCCTCTTAAAGCACCACATACAGATGAGCACCCTACTCTGTCCCTTTCACCTGCCCACTTTAGCAACGCTCTCTGTCTTGGCCGGATCATAGGACATATATCAACTTACCCAACAATTTATCTGAATTCAGAAAACAAAAACAATCTTATACTCTAAATTGGAATTCCAAGACAAGACAAAAATTCACATACACATAAAATTAAGCATTTCTCTCTATTAATCAGTTTCCTCTACCCAGGTGTCAGTCTTATGAAACTGCTAACAGGGCGACCCAAGGACTGCCACTGACCAGTCCACAAACAGTCCATGAAACAGAGACAGTCCTGGGAGAAGTGTTTAAACATGTTCTCCCCCCGATGATCGCTGCACTCTGAGAATCCTCACTGATCAACACAGAAACAGTCAGTCCATGAAGCTGTGACCCTAGTGCCTCACCGGAGATCCATGTCAGAATTCACACCCCCAAACCCACCAGCTCAGAGGTGGAGAATCAGGGAGCGATGAGGGAATCTGGGGAAATCCGAGGGGGAAGTAGGAAGATTCATAATCTCCCTCTACCTAACTCAGACCCCCCCAAAACAGTAACCATGTCCCCCGTCAGTGCATCCAGCAGCAATTTAATCACTGCCCAATAAACCAATATTTTGGTGCCTCCATGAATCTCTGGTACCGTAATCCCGCAAAAGTCTCACGAGACCCCAGCACCAGGGCTGCTCATTGCACGATGTGGGGTGCTTTCAACAAGGTTTCTAGCCTCCCCACCAGCTCTCTCTCTTTTTACCCTTGGTTGAACCTTTTTCCCGTGCCTTTTGCCAAATAGGGATCTGCACTGCTCTGCACATTCTACCAACCCACCTGTACCGACTCATAACTTCAGCAAACAACAATAAACAAATAATCAACTAACAGGGTAACAGGGTAAGTATACACTAAAAAATCCTATTTTAACAACACCTTTTATCTGATAATCCAAATGAAACTAGCTGTGACACTCTGTGTTCATTTCCTTACCTGTCCAAAACCTCCTATCCCGGCTGTCCTTTAAAAATCATTTACTCAACGCAAGTAAAATGTCCCCTTTAAATCTCAAAACAAACTCTGCTAATTTCCCATTTTTAAATGTACTTTCCTTCACTTTTTTTTTTCCTTTCTGTGTCAGTTCTAAAACGGCTTTGAAACCCGGCTTGTCTAAAAAGAACAATGCATTGAAAAACCTTGCAAAATGCACACCTTCCTTTAATAAGTAACTCAAATCTCTCCTTTACCTTCTTATTTCACTTACTTTACCCTCAACAATTGTAGGATGTTCTTAATTAACACCCTACTCACTTAAATCTCATCACTCCTGGGCATTCCAAATACCCACCTGTCAAATCAACCCCCTTCCACCTAACACATACCTTTTACAACCTGCAAAAAATACCATTCCAATACCCTTCCAAGAGTTACCAAAACACATGTTAAACATGCCCAAAAAATGATGCACTTTTCAAGCAGAATCAAGCACCTATCATTACAGAGCTCTATAACCAACATACTAGCAAAGGGGAGAAGTCATATTATTCATATACTATACCATTGTCTCTTCAAAGAATACCTTAGCAAACTTATATGAACATGCATATAACAGTACTCACCCTTTCCACGATACCTAAACATAACAAGGGAAATTTACTTCACTCTAATCTAATTTTCCCCTTTTGGGACATCATATAACAGTGAAAACAGGGGCTGCCTTACCTCACAACCATGTTTCACACAACAAATATCTTATTACTTTAATGCAAATGCGATAGACAAGAAAAACCAGATAGAACAAAAGTTTTGTGGGTTCCGGTAGTAATTGGTAATTGCTCCATTACCCTTTTCTTATTCTCTTTCCCAAAAAGAGCGTAATATTACGTTTTACACAGTCCCACAGGATACAAGCTTCCCAAGAGCCTCTTCTTAACAGCCTGGTCCTTCTCACAATTCTCTTCTTAACTAAAATGTATCTGGCCAGGGTTGTGTCTGTCAAAACTTCAACGTTTGACCACACCCTGCCAAGTCCTAAATTCCTAAATCCCTAAATTCCAAAATCTCAGCAAGTGCCTCCATTCTGGTGGAGATGCCAGGGATTAAACCCGGGGCCTCATACAGGTAGGTATGTAATCTCTTTGATTCCCACCTACCAATCCTTCACATAGCTGCCTCATCCAACCCACATCTGGCAGCTTAAGTAACCACCCCAATGCGGAAGGAGTGTGAAGCGTATGCAGCCCCTTATAAACATTTCCTGAACACTGTTACCAATTTAAATTTTGATAAGTAGGACCCATCCTCATGCCTCAGGAATGGCCCTCCTGAAGCCGGTCTAACCCTTACAAAATCCTTTACTGCTTCCACAGGGCATATCTTGGATCCCGGAAAAGCAAACAACTACACATCCACCCCCTACACTTCTGATCCATTTTGGACCTACGTAGCCGTAAACACACCCTGTCAGTGTATACCCACACGTCCTGTTCCAAAAACCCTCCCACCAAACGCCGCAATGGGCTCACCAATTCCCCAATGCGAAATGCCCCATAAAATGCCAGCAAAAAGACCGCTGCAAAACCGCAAAAGTTGAGGTACAAACCAACCCCAGCTTCCCACAGATGGAGTCCAAGGCCAGTTCCAAAATCCAGCTTGGGCAAGGAACTCCTTTCTTCTCTTCTGTCGGAGCCAGCTCTCTGAACTTGTCCCACTGAAATCGAGACAAGGAGTCAGCCAGTGTGTTGTCGATGCCCGTGATTTGAACAGCATAGATAAAAATGTTCAAGTACTGCAACACCAACTGCCGCAGGAGCCTTATAACAGGTTGTGAAGATGCTGACATGCAATTGACCACCTGAACCATGCCCATGTTGTCGCAATTCAATCTCAGTTGCAGGTTCCGGCAAGCCTCACCCTACAGCTCCATAGCCAGCACCACTGGAAAAAATTCCAGTAGTACAAGGTTACAAAGTAACCCAGCTTCCACCCAGGACTGAGGCCAAGTTTCCGCACTCCATCACCCCTGAAAGAATGCACCGTACCCTGTGGAACCCTCAGAGTCTGTGACCAATTCCCAATCAAAGTTACTCACCGGACCAGACATCCACACCGATTTGCTGTTGTTACATAGTTACATAGTTAGTCAGGTTGAAAAAAGACACAAGTCCATCCAGTTCAACCAAAAAAATAATAATATATATATATATATATATATATATATATATAAAATAAATATCATGCCAACCCATATACCCAATTCTATACCCACAGTTGATCCAGAGGAAGGTAAAAAACCCCAGCAGAGCATGATCCAATTTGCTAAAGCAGGGGAAAAAATTCCTTCCTGATCCCCCGAGAGGCAATCGGATTTTCCCCGGATCAACTTTACCTATAAATTTTAGTACCCAGTTATATTACGTACACTTAGGAAATAATCCAGGCCTTTCTTAAAGCAATCCACTGCAGGGAGTCTATTCCACATTTTCACAGCTCTTACTGTGAAGAAACCTTTCCGTATTTGGAGATGAAATCTCTTCTCCTCTAGACGTAAAGAGTGCCCCCTTGTCCTCTTTGTTGACTGTAAAGTGAATAACTCGACACCAAGTTCCCTATATGGACCCCTTATATATTTGTACATGTTGATCAAATCCCCCCTTAATCTCCTCTTATCAAGAGTGAATAAATTCAGTTCCTCTAATCTTTCCTCATAGCTGAGTTCCTCCATGCCTCTTATCAGTTTGGTTGCCCTTCTCTGCACTTTCTCCAGTTCCCCAATATCCTTTTTGAGAACTGGTGCCCAAAACTGAACGGCATATTCCAGATGAGGTCTTACTAATGATTTGAACAGGGGCAAAATGATATCCCTCTCTCTGGAGTACATACCTCTCTTAATACAGGAAAGGACTTTGCTCGCTTTGGAAACCGCAGCTTGGAATTGCATGCTATTATTGAGCTTATGATCTACCAAAACCCCCAGATCCTTCTCCACTATGGATTCCCCCAGTTGTACTCCCCCTAGCGTGTATGATGCATGCATATTCTTAGCCCACCAAGTGCATAACTTTACATTTCTCAACATTAAACCTCATCTGCCACATAGTCGCCCAATTAGACAAAGCATTGAGGTCGGCTTGTAAATTGGTGACATCCTGTAAGGACATTATTGCACTGCATAGCTTGGTGTCATCTGCAAAGACGGAAATGTTACTTTTGATCCCAGACCCAATATCATTTATAAAGATATTAAAAAGCAAGGGTCCCAGTACTGAACCTTGGGGTACACCACTGATAACCTTAGACCCTTCAGAGTAAGAATCATTAACCACTACTCTCTGAATTCTGTCTTTTAGCCAGTTTTCTATCCATCTACAAACTGATGTTTCCAAACCTGTAGACTTTACCTTACACATGAGCCGTGTGTGCGGAACTGTATCGAACGCTTTTGCAAAATCCAAATATATCACGTCCACCGCCACCCCTCTGTCCAAGGTTTTACTTACCACCTCATAAAAAGAAATCAGGTTTGTCTGACAACTTCTGTCTTTCATGAATCCATGCTGTCTGTTGCTTAAAATATTTTTTTCCTGCAAGAACTCGTCTATGTGGTCTTTTATTAATCCCTCCAGTATCTTCCCAACTATAGAAGTTAAACTAACGGGTCTATAATTACTTGGTAAAGACTTTGTTCCCTTTTTAAATATAGGCACCACATTGGCCCTGCGCCAATCCAGTGGTACTATTCCTGTCATTAATGAGCCCCTAAAAATTAGATACAATTGCTTTGAAATTACAGAGCTCAATTCTTTTAGGATCCGTGGGTGGATGCCATCAGGTCCAGGTGCTTTATCCACCTTTATTCTATCCAGATATTTCTGGACCATATCACTTATGAGCCATTGTGGATTTGGGGCTGCGTCAGTACCACCCCCATTATGGACATGAGCTCCCCCCATGCTCCTTTGTATACACAGAGCTGAAGAAAGTATTTAATAAGTTAGCCTTCTCTTTGTCCCCAGTCACCCACTCCAGATTATTTTGCAAAGACCTACATGCTCAGACTTAACCTTTTTACTATTAATATATTTGAAGAATTTTTGGGGGTTTGTCCTACTGTCTTTTGCAATCTGTCTTTCATTTAGAATTTTTGCATCCTTGATTTCCTTTTTACATATTCTGTTATATTCCTTGTAACATTTAAATGACACTAGCATTCCTTCATTTTTATATTTTTTGAAAGCTCTTTTTTATAGTTTATAGCTTTTTTAACTTTAGCCGTGAGCCACATTGGCTTGTTTTTTAACCTTTTAAACGTACTGGGAATATACTTTGCCGTGAGATCACAAACAAGCTTTTTGAAGAATTCCCATTTCTGTTCTGTGCCCATTGGTGCCAATATTCTCTCCCAGTCTAAGTCCTGGAGAGCAGCCCTCATCCTTGGAAAATTTGCTCTCTTGAAATTAAGTGTTTTTATCTTTCCCGTATGTCATTTTTGCTTACAGCTAACATCAAATAAAATCATGTTATGGTCACTGCTACCCAGATGTTCCTTTATCTGAACATTAGTAATACGTTCTGCATGGTTTGAGATTACCAGGTCCAACAGAGCATCATTCCTAGTTGGGGCCTCAATAAACTGTACCATAAAATTGTCCTGTAATAGGTTTACAAATTTTTGCCCTTTAACTATCCCAGCAGTGCCATTACCCCAGTCAATTTCTGGGTAGTTAAAATCCCCCATTATTATCACTGTCCCAGCCCTTGCAGCCCTTTCTATCTGTGCAAGGAGCTGAGTCTCCACCTCCTCATTAACATTGGGTGATCTATAACAAACTCCAATGATTAACTTTGAACTACGCGCATCTGTATGCAGTTCCACCCATAATGCCTCAGACTCATCACACTCTCCATCCACCAGATCCTCTTTCTCACTCTCTTTGAGATCATTTCTCACATACACACTGACCCCTCCACCTTTCCTTTTTACTCTGTCGTTCCGAAAGAGTGCATAGCCAGGAATATTAATAGCCCAGTCATGTGAGGAATGAAGCCAAGTTTCAGCAATACAGATTACATCATAGCTCTCCTGATGCACCAGAGCTTCAAACTCGCCTATTTTGCTTGGCAGACTTCTGGCATTGGCGAACAAACATTTTAATGTATTAATATATTTTGACCGGTCACATACTATCCTCTTGGGTGTTCCAAGATTACAACTAGGACTTGCTACTATATTTACCTTGGGTTTATGTGCTTTGGTTACCCTACCACTAATGCCCCTAATATTACCCTCTGGAATATGCTCCACGCTGACTATCTCTATCTCTGAACCCTCCCCCCATCACCTAGTTTAAAAAACCCCTCTAACTTTTTGGCCATCCTTAATCCCAGCTGATCTGCACCCTCCTCATTTAGGTGCAGTCCGTCCCTTCTATAGTACCGGGTATCGACTGAGAAGTCGTCCCAGTCCTCCAGGAACCCAAACCCCTCCTTACTACACCAGCTTTTGAGCCACTTGTTTACTTCCCTAATCTCCCTCTTCCTTTCTGGTGTGGCTCAATGTACTGGTAGTATTCCTGAGAATACTACCTTGGAGGTCCTTTTCCTCAACTTAGCTCCCAAGTCCCTAAAATCATTCTTTAGGACACTCCATCTGCCTCTGACTTTGTCATTGGTGCCAACGTGCACCATGACAGCTGGGTCTTCCGCAGCCCCTCCCAGTAATCTGTCCACCAGATCCGTGATGTGCCGAACCCGAGTGCCCGGCAGACAACATACAGTTCGGCACTTCAGGTTGTTGTTACAGATTGGCCTCTGTCCTCCTAAGAATTGAGTCCCCTACCACCAGAATCTGTCTTTCCTTTCCCTTCGCTCCCCCCCCCCCACTCTCACTGGAGGAGTTCTTCTCCTGGCAGCTAGGAGAATCCCTCAGCTCCAGCAGTGCTGGTCCCTGACTGGGATCACCAATGTCACTCAATGGAGCGTACTTATTGGGATGCTCCAGCCCTGGATCGGCCTCCCTGGCACTTTCCCCTCTACCCTTCCTGACTGTCACCCATCTACTCTCTGCTAGTGCTTGCACCTCCTTGTCTCCACCCACCTCTGTGCTGGCCCCTGCCGTGTACGTTCCTGGTTCTCATTTAGGGTGGAGGGGCCTCTCAGTGCTGACAGTTGCTTTCCCAGATTCAGAACCTGGGCTTCCAGGGAAACAATGGGCTTACATTTTGCACAGCAGTATTCACCCTCGATCAGATGATCAAGGAACGCATACATGCCGCAAGATGTACACAGAGTCGCCTCTCCACACCCGCCAGTCATCGTACCTATTACTTTAATGAGGATTAGAGATTATACCCTGTCCAAATTACCTAACAACTAGCTTCCTGACACTAATACTCAATAAGACAGTACACAGGTACTCACAGACCAGCGTGCACACACAATGCACAAGTACTAACGATATACACACACACACACTACTCAGACACACAGATACTCACCCTCCTGTTTTCAACTCTGGTTTTTAACTCACCACTTGGACCAGTTCCACTTGGACAGAGTTCTCACAGACTCAAGATGAGCAGGCGCACAATGAGTTCTACACAAATTTATATAGACCTCAAGCACCTGTGCCCAATTAAACCCTCCCCTTATTTAGTAGGCTGAAGGAAGGAAAGGAAAGGAAAAAAAAACACTATTTAAAAAGTGTCAGAAAAGGGTATTAAAAAGCTACAAGAAAAAGCCCCAAAAGAACCTAAAAATGCAACCCAGCAGTCACCAGCAGTCAAAAAGCAATACTTATGGCCGAAGCCCTATGGCCGATACGTATCTGAACAATACAAGTTTATTATAAGATACCCTATATGAAATGGACCTGAAAGTGTGCCCTGGTCTAATGGACGGTATGCCAAAATAAGGGGGCATACCCAGTGATTAGAAATGAATGAGTTTGAAGAGAAATGTTTTGAGAAATGCCCTAAAAAGGGGATGGGAGGGTGGGTATTGCGCACAGGAAACAGACAAAGACCACAGGCGAGTGGGCTGGTTAAATACCCCCCGGGCTCCTCCCATAAATTCAGGCCACCATACTGGCCTTCTTACTTATGGCCGAAGCCCTATGGCCGATACGTATCTGAACAATACAAGTTTATCATAAGATACCCTATATGAAATGGACCTGAAAGTGTGCCCTGGTCTAATGGACGGTATACCAAAATAAGGGGGCAAAAAGACTTAGGTAGGGGTAAGAGAGTTTTATTGTTTTCAGCTTTATCTTTATTGAGCCAGTTGGGTGAATGCCCGAGACATTTCTACCTGTGGGTTAGGGATGTATCGAGCGAAGCAGGCCGATTTCCACCTGCCCAATCTTTTGGTGACGTGGTCCGGGACCCCGTGCCGGGATGCGGATGAAGCTGCTCCGATGCGGAAGGAATGGCTGGAGTACTCACCGGGATTGAGGAGCAAATTGCGGAGGAGAATCCTTACATGCTTAATGAACTGGCGGTTCGTTAATGGTTTGGCCGGGAAGGGCAACAGAGGACTAGAGTCCGGGAGCTCGGGTAGTAGAGTAACTGCGAAAGTACAGCGACCGGGCACCAGGCGTTGTTGGTTTTGTAGAGGTGGATATCTACGCCGGTGCCTGCCTGCTGAGTCTTGGTTACCGAGAGGTGGAGAATGAAGTGGTCCTGGTGACGGATCAGATGACATCTGCGAAGGACTGGACTGTGTGTGCTGTTATGGGTAAACTCGCTGGGCCGTAGAAAGCCATAGTAGGTTAGATAAATGGCCGCCTGTATGACCAGACTGGGGAGAACACCGAAGGGGTAGCTGATAAGCATGGTGGACATGTCCCTGAAGATGGAACTGGTGATGGGGAGCCGTTTGACCTTGTCTGGTGGTTGCTGTTTCTGAATGCCGCGCAGGACGGCTCGGATAGCGTGAGACGAGAAGATGGATGGTTTGGTAGGATCCTGTAATGAGAGGTAGTGCTGTATGCCAGCTAAGTATAACCGGATGGTGTTGAAGGACAAGGCCAGTTGACTATGGCAGTACGAGGTGAAGGCTAGTATATGCCTGGCATCTGTTGGGGTGCCTACTTAGGAGGCAACCAGAAATGTATTGAACGCTTTCCAGGCTACCTGGTAGGCTTTCAGAGTGTTGTCTGCGAGTGATCGGTTGATGAGCCGAGTGGCTCCATGTAGATGCGGCTCTAGTCCAGGGTCAACTGAGACCAATGTGGGATAGGAGCTGACACCGTATCTGCTCCGGGAACCTGCCGGAAGAAGGACAGGAGATTAAAACGAGACAGTGCGTCAGCTGCAAGGTTGTACTTTCCTGGGATAAACGTGCAGTATACATTAAACTGATGTCGCAGAGACAGCTGCACCAGCCTGCGAAGGAAGGACATCACGGAGAGAGACTTAGACCTGCCTTTGTTGATAATTTCGGCTGTGGCCTGGTTATCGGTGGTAAAACCTACGGTTTGTCCTGTCCAGGTATGACCCCAGAGCTGGGTGGCTGCTACAATGGGGTAGAGCTCGAAAAGGGATGAAGACTGACTAAACCCAGGGATCAAGAGTATTTGAGAAGGCCAAGGTCCGGCGAACTAATGGTGGCCAAAAATAGCCGCAAATCCTGTGGAGGCTGCGGCATCTGTTACTACCTGTGGCGAGAGAGGTGAGATGGACGGGATGAACAGGGAGATACCGTACCAGGTAGACAGGAACTCGTCCCACATTGATAAGTCTGCTATGGCTGTGATATCCAGGCTAAGGACTTGATCCGGGTCTTGTGCCTGAGAAAGGCAGACCAACAGGCGCGAGATAAAGGAGTGACCTTGTGGAATTATTTGCATGACAAAGTTGAGCATGCCTAATAGCGCCTGTAGCTGCCTCTTTGTACATCCCCTGGTGCAGGTGAATTCGTGGAGGACTGCCTTGATGCGGGTCAGTTTGTCGAAGGGCAGGCTGGCCTGCATGGCGCTGGTGTCGAGATTGACTCCAAAGAAAATGATAAATTGTGCGGGCCCGTCAAACTTATGTTCGGCGATGGGGACGTTGAGATTCCCAAAGACGGTCCTTAACTTACCAAGGTCCCTTGGAGGTATGCCCGGCTGTTAAATCAATAGAAAGTCATCCAGGTAATGGATAACTTGCTGACAACAGGCCTTGTGCTGAAGGATCCAAGCAAGAGACTGTGCGAACGTGTCGAACAGCCAGGGGCTGCTCTTGGAGCCAAATGTTAATTTAGTGGCGAAATAATATTGGTCTCTCCATTTAATGCCGTGCCAGCACCAGAGGGATGGGTGAATAGGCAACAGCTTAAAGGCATCGGATATGTCGGCTTTGGACAGCCACGCACTTGTGCCTACTTCAAGGATGGCCTGAATCGCCGTGTCCACAGAGGCGTATTTTAATGAAAATTCTTCTGAAGGAATCAGGGAATTTAGGCTGGGAATGTGGGAAGAATGAGGCGCAGACAGGTCGTACACCAAACGATTTTTATTTGAAAACTTGCCCTTGACAAGCTCAATAGGGCTAACTCTCCACATATTGAAGGGGGGCTGTGTGAAGGGGCCTATGACGAAGCCTCGTTCCACCTCGGTTTGCAGCAACTGGTCAATGGCCTGCTCGTCGGAAGCTGCTGAGCGGAGGTTTCCGCACTCGTAGGTTGTGTGGGGCAGGGAGATGAGGCCGGTATGGAAGCCTGTTGTGAAGCCACCGATGAGGAAGGTGGCTAGTGAAGGAGTGGGGTGCATGGTGAGGTAGAAGCCCAAGCATAGGACGTCTTTGCGGCTCAGTCATGAGCCCTTGCGAGCTTTAACCTCACACAGATTCCTGGGGTGCGCTCTGTGACATATGACACAGACGTGCAATAGGCGGCACTGGCTAAAATTACATGAGCCATAGTTGTAATTATTGCAAATGGCCGCACCCCCCATGGTTCGGACCGAACGTCCAAACTTGTCCACTTGAGTCTTTGGTGTAGGGCCTGATGAGCCTTGGCCTGTGCCGGAGGTGGAGGGGAACTCTACTGGGCGGCTAGCCATGATGTTGGCGCACCAGCAGGCGGTATGGGTGGAGGACTGGCAGATGGCACACAGAGGTGAACGAAGGCCGGCAAAATGCCGGCAGAACAATTCGGTGTCCATAAGGCTCCAGTCCGTGGGTGATTGGAACTGTGCCAGTTTAGCGGCTACTTTGACGGAGAAGGAACGATGGTAATCGTAGAAGGCGAAGCCTCCGTATTTGTAACCTAGGTCCACCACTGTGTGGAGGTACAAGTCCAGCTCTTCCCTTCTGGCGGGGGATGCTGAACAAATGACATCTCTAAGCATCCCAAAGGCTAGGGCAAACTCTGGGATGGAGAGTTTGCGGTTCAGCCTGGGATCCTTGGCTTTGAGGACTACGGAGACGTCTCCCCATGTGTAGGCCTTGTTTTCTGCAAGGTCGTGGACTGAGATAAGCAGGGAGGCAAGGTTGATATCCTTGCCGTCCAAGATGTCCTTCCTTATGCCGGCCGGCACCAGATGTGCTGGGTGGACAACAGGACATGTCCCTGCGTTACCTGTCGGCAGTGGTGGCGGGACTGAAACTGGAACAGGGGTGGTTGTGGCTGGGTGAGCCTCTAGAAGCGTCACTCTGGTCTGGACGTCCGTGACCATGTTGTTTAAGGACGACACCATTGAGTGCAGTTGAGAAATAGCCGCTGAGATTGACTGGAGAGAAGCCTGAGGTGGGGTACTGGGCCCGGCTGTAGCTGGCGGGGTAGAGAGGAGCCTGAATAGCTCTGCCTACCTAGCGGTAGTGGGGAAGGGAATGCCCTTGCGTCTCAGCTCTGCTGTCAGCCTGGGGGATAGTCCAACCCCTGTAGGACTGTATGCTGTCGCTCACTGAAGGCGGGCGAGGAGACAAGGGGGCGGTAAGGTCTTCGCTGCCGACTTGGGACATGGCTCCAGGTGAATCGTGCCCTAGGAGTGATGTCCTATCTCTCTGGGGACGAAGGATGGACGACCGGAACCTATAGAGGGTGACATAAGTCAAGACTGTTTCTCTATTTTACCAAGCGAATCCACCTGTTGCTGAATGCCAAGGCGGGAGCGAACGTGTATACACATATATATATATATATATATATTGTCACGTGCCTTCACTTATATATATATGTATGCCAGCATGGTTGCTGTCGCATTTTTTATGCCTTCCCCTCTCTCTCTTTTTTTTTTTTACCTGGGAAGATAACGTCCAAGCTGGTGCAGGGTGGACCTACTGAACTTGACTGACCTGGAGAGAGAAATAACAGATGAGCCTAACAAGTAAACTGAAGAGTGACGTAAACAGTTGGCTAATACGAGCGAGGTGCACCGGTGAGTAGACAGTTTCGTCATAATTCCTTTCATTATCACCACCATTTATTAATCATTTTCTTTTTTCTTTTTTTTTTTTTGCTGTCCCAATCCGACGTATCATTTGCGTAAAGGATAAAGTGTGGGATGACCTGTGTCCAATGCAGGAGCGCAAATAAGTGCTGTAATTGTGACCGTACAATAAGGCAACCTGTGGAGAAAGTGAAATGTGGCCGTTCCATCTGGGGCACGCCGAACCGAATCGATGCATCACGGATGCTACTGGATTCGAGTCGGAGCGCTGTAAGTGACAGTGAAATGAAGTATGATTGCCATGACAGAGGCACAAAATGGTTGTGTCGCAAGTGCGACTGACAACAAAGCGGACTCTGGAGCATGTACTGAAATGTGGAAAATAACCTGCGGCAGTCGAGCCAGAGACGTTGTACAAAACACGAACAGGAACGAAAACCACGAGACTTCTAGTAGAGAGAAGTTATCCGAATGGCAACGAAACTCGAGCAGTCGGCCTAGTGACGCTGGTTAAATACCCCCCGGGCTCCTCCCATAAATTCAGGCCACCATACTGACCTTCTTACTTATTGACACTCCACTCAAGGCTCCACTGTTCAGCTTGCAACCAGCAGTTGTACGAGACCAAGAACTGTTCCTTGGTAAGCCGAACAAAATTGGTCGGGGCCTTAACTCACGTTGTTGCCGCCGACAGCCATCAGACAAAAAACCCTACCCATGGGGATGATCCTGTAGAAAATTGTATTTACTTAACAACAACTGCAGAGTCCTCAACTGAACTTTCTGCAGTCTCCCAAATTTCCTTCTGTAATGCCACATACACACGACTTTTCGACAGACTAGGTCCGATGGTCTTCCCGACGGACTTTCAGCGGAGGTCCGACGGACTTTCTGAATGACTTTGCCACACATGACCGGACTAAGTCCGTTAAAAAGTCTGTTAGTTTTGAACGTGATGACGTAAATGGGACTAAACAAGGAAGTTCAATAGCTAGTAGCCAATAGCTGCCCTTGCATCATATTTGGTCCGTCGGACTATCACACAGTCAAACGATTTACCTGATTTTTAGTCCGTCGGATAGATTTGAAACGTGATCTATTTATAGGTCCGTCTGATTTATTTATTTTTTTATAAAAAGCAGTCGGACTAGCCCACACACGATCAGATTGTCTGATGGACTGATCCCGTCGGACCTAGTCTGGCAGAAAGTCCGGTCGTGTGTACGCGGCATTAGTCCTCCAACTTACCCACTGGCATTCCATTGCCACTGAGTCAATCCCAATGCCTAAAAAATGAATTTCCGTTGTCGGGCCTTCTGTTTTATTGGCTGCAAATGGCACTCTTGAAGCACTGGGATAACGTATGGCCTCCCCCACACCCTGAGCACTCATGCTTGAATTTACAGGACCCCCCGAACATACAAGAGCCCTCGTTGTACTGCCAGCACCCCCCCCCCCACATTTTTTTCCAATCGGCAGTCCTGAGGAATGTGTACCACCGCCACCCCCCTGAAAAAACGCCACCCCCCTTGCCGATTACATAAGTCGCATCCACAGGCTAATATCTTTATGATCCCACCAAAGAGACAGGCGGAACGTCCTGCGCTGTCTAAACTGCTCATCATATCTTAGCCAAGCAGAACTCCATATACCCTGTGTGCCTCCCCGATAGCATCCATGTAACAGAACAATGCCAAACAATGTTGGGGTTCTTCTCACCAATGGCGCTTGCCATAATGGTGAACGACTGTAGCCAGTTAGCGAATGTACGTGGGATCAACCTGTACCTCATTTTCTCCTTGTCACCTTTCTTGGAGTCGACCGGTTTGACCCTATCCAAGTTGAATTTTTCCAAGGGCAACAGCGAGAAAATCTCCACATACTCACCCTTGCAAATCTTCTCCCTGCTTCAAATGTGCCCCTCAAAGCACACGTACACCTCACATTTTGCCGCGTCCGCAATCCTTACCACATCTGTCCTCCCGTAACCTCCGGAGTCCCTTTTTCACGTGCCTTCTCAATGCCAGACCCACTCCTGCTAGCCCGGTAGTTGGCATTGCATGGCCCTCTGAGGCCCCTGCCACCCAAGCTGGGGTCTGCCCTCCGCCATCCCCAGCTGTCCCACGCACTGTGTGTGCCCATGGGGCCTCTTGTGGGGGCTGTCCTTGCCCCCTCAAAATGGCCTACCAAAGCCCACAGGCCCTCCATCAAATCCTGTATCTGTGCCCCTGATCCTGCACTGGCGGGCCTACTGTCCATCAGTTGCTGGACAGGAACCTCCCTTGCTAACCACGGCAAAGGGGCGGCTGCCCCTGCTGCACCCTCTGTTACCAAACTCTAACAGATCATTCAAAGCATTAGACAGAG
The DNA here is from genome assembly GCF_037356315.1 of Lithobates pipiens. NCBI lineage: Eukaryota > Metazoa > Chordata > Amphibia > Anura > Ranidae > Lithobates > Lithobates pipiens. Next base: position 376,121,351 of record NW_027507903.1, on the reverse strand, counting down.
ATAAATTATCAGTGGACTTACCGGGCTGAGCAGGAGTCTTCCCAAAACCCGCCGTGCTGTTCTCCCTCAATGGTTCTTGTTTGCGTGCCTCCTCCGACACCTCCCCCTCCAACCTGTCACCCTGAACCGAGACCGGTGTTGTTGCAAGCCCCCCAGATGAAGAGGTCCTGAAGGCCATGTATTCCTGCTGCTGTGGGGCCTGTCTCGCCCCCGAAGCTCCACCCTTGCTGCTGTAACACACCGCACTGATCTTGCTGGAGCCTGGCCGGCCTGTACTTGACTGTGTCCGCCATCTTGCCTCGATTCCTGCCATCCGGATTGACCACACCCCCCATGGCGCTGCTGGCCCTGTTCTTCCCAGCCCAGGTGGCTGCTCCCCCTTCGGGCCTCCCCCATCAGATCATGCAGAGCCGCGGGGGGGGGTCGCATTTGTGAAAGTCACGAAATTTGCGGGTGGGGAAGCGGCACCATGATGGCCCATGGCCTCGCTCACCGAGCAAAGGCTGGTGACGTGTAGTCTGCCCAGGCCCTGCTGCGGGTGGCTGCTGGCTCCGTTCTGCAGGTGGCACGATCACTCCCCCAGCAGACTCCTGGGCTGGCGAACGGGCCTATATGTAGGCCCTGGAGAAAGGCACACTGGAGGCCGAGACCTCTGCATGCGTGGGGACCCCTCAACTACCTGTGTGGATCCGCCCGCTTCATCCTCAATCGGGCCATGACCTGACTGTGCAGCCAGTCCGGTCCCCTGCTCACCGCCGCATGTCTTAGCCTGGCCAGGATCACGTCAATTTCAGCCATGTTGGAGGAGCAGTTTAAAAAGCTGCCTCCTCCTTTATCTTCCTTCGCACTCTGCCTCGAGCTTGGCCACGCCCCTTGCCTAAATACAGCCAGTCCCCCCCCCCCCCCACACTTTTCCCTGCTGCCTCCTCCCCTCTAATACCTCCCCTTGCCCACATTCCTCTTAAATTTTTGTGTCTCACTAGACACACTGTCATGCCCGGCCCTGCACTAATTCCTTTTCTTTCCACCATTCTGGGCCTCACTTTCTAAGGCTCACTTGACTTCACTCTCCAGCATATATGGTTATATGGGACATTCAGATCTTTCTTGTATAGTTCTTCTGTGTATTTTTGCCATCCCTTCTTTATCTCTTATGCTCCTGTCTTGTCATTTTTGTCTATTATCGTGCCCATCGTTGCACAAAACTTTCCGTTGATTTCTCCAATTTTCTTGAAAAGCTATCTAGTCTTTCCCAATCTGTTGTTTTCCTGTACACACAGTCAGACTTTCCGACGGAAAATGTGCGATCGGATCTTGTTGTCGGAAAATCCGATCATGCGTCTGACTTTTTCCAACACACAAAGTTTGAGAGCAGGATCTAAAATTTTCCGACACAAAAATCCAATCGTTTAAATTCCAATCGTGTGTAGACAGTTCCGATGGACAAAATGCCACACATGCTCAGAATAAATTACGAGACGAAAGCTAATGGCTACTGCCCTCTTTATAGTCCCATCGTGTTCTACGTCACCGCCTTCTGAACGTTCGGATTTTCCGACAACTTTGTGCGACTGTGTATGCAAGACAAGTTTGGGCCAAAATCCATTGGAAAAAATACGGCGGATTTTGTAGTCTGCATGTCTGACCGTGTGTACAGGGCATAATTCTTTGCATTGATTGTTTAAGAAGGTCTTTTTGTCTCATCTTGTTATCCTTTGGAAGTCTGAATTCAGTTGGGTATATTTTCCCATTTCTCCATTGCCTTTTGCCTTCCATCTTTGTTCAGCTATTTGTATAGCCTCATCAGATAGCCACTTTGGGATATTTTTCCTTGCTGTGTCTTGTACGATGTTACACACTTTCTTCCAAAGTTCCTCAAGCACTCTGTTTATCAGATCTAATCCCTTTAATCGGATCATCACCTCCACTGAGTATTCACAAGGGATCCGATTTAGATCATATCTGAAATGTTTAGTGATATTTCCCACTTTCTTCAATTTAAGCCTGAATTTTGCCATAAGAAGCTTATGTTTTGAGCCACAGTCAACTCCAGGTCTTGTTTTGACTGACTGTATAGAGCGTCTCCATCTTTGGCTGCAGAGAATATAATGCAGTGATTTCATATTCAACCAGGTGTGTCAGACGAGAGAACTCAAATTTCCAAGCAGCTCTACGGAGGTGGTGCTACATGTAAAAATTAACCAACAAATACAATATACCTACTGTATTTACTACAAAAGAAATTCGAGAAGGAGACTACAGAATGCAGCCTCAAATGTCCATATGATTTTACTGGTACCACTTCCTCTCATAAATTACACTGAAAGATATTTGAAACTCACACCATTGTGAAAAATAGAGACACATAACCCATTATGTATGACAACACATCCAAAGAAACATGATAAAAAAAAAGCTGAAAATATAGGACTTTACTGGTTGCCAATTACGCTTTACTGGTTGCCAAATAGGACTTTACTTGTTGCCAAATAGGAAAAGAGAGTACTCATATTAGTATAAAAAACAAAATTAATTTTAACAACATGATTAAAATATCATAAAAGCGTGCCTGAGGTATCTACAAAACACATCTCCCGTGTATTATCTGGCTAGGTGTACAGAGAGCTGTACAGCTAGATGTACAGAGAGCTGTACAGCTAGATGTACAGAGAGTTGTACAGAGAAGTTAGCTATGAGTAAGCGCTGGTTTTAGCGTGAAACGCGTCAGTATTTTTGTTCCTTTTTTTTCCCTTTGCTGTGGTGATTCGTGTGATGTGAGGTTTTTCATTTTGAAGAAATAAAGGCACGTTTTACTTTTCATTCGATCCGGAGTGCGGCTGTCCAGAGTTTGTTCGTTTTCCATTTATCTGGTTTGTGCAATCAGTCCACACCTGGAACCCCTACTTTCTTGGAGAGTAAGCAGTCTGTTGGTGGACTGACCTGGAGCGGCGGATCCCTGTTTTGCTGAGTTGTATTTTGTTGTTTGTTTAGTGTTTCGTGTATTTGCAAGGCCTCTTTTTTCAAAAATAGAAAATAGAAAAAATGTGAAGCTGATGACCCCTCATAGGTCAACAAAAATCAAAAGTAACAATTTTTAAGTTTATAGTGACAAATCACACTTGTGAACCATTAGCTATATACTGGAAAATAACATGCAGTAAAAACAACTAAACAATCTTAAATGGATAATATTAAAAGTTGTTGTATAGAAGTGATCATAAAATCAAGTCCATTCACTTAGGCTACTTTCAAACTGTAGCCGCAGCCGATTTGGCAGTAAAGCGCAGCTGGTTTTAGCGTCATTTTACCGTCTTTTAGCGGCACTTTTCAGCCGCTAGCAGTGCACTCTTAACCCCCGCTAGTGGCCAAAGAAAGGGTTAAAAAAGCTGGTGTTGCAGCGCTTTGGAAACGTATTCCAGGCGCTTTGGAATCGCTGGCCATTCATTTCAATGAATACAGCGCTTCTACACCGCCCCAAAGATGCTGCTTGCAGGACTTTTTTTACTTGTCCCACAAGTGCACTGCCCCAGTGTGAAAGCACTCAGGCCTTCACACTGGGGAGGCATGAGAGGCACTTTTCAGGGGCTTTACAGGTGCTATTTTTAGTCATAAAATGCCTGAAAATCGTCTTCATGGGAAAGGGGTATTAGTGCACCTGCTCATACACACTCTGTAAATAATCAAAATCCAATAATAAACTTCTATGCAAATTTTGTGGCCACTCATTAACCACTTGCCGACCAGCGCACGACGATGTACGTCGACAGAATGGCACGGGCAGGCAAATGGGCGTACATGTACGTCCCTTTAAATTTGCCGCCCTGCCATCGGGAGCGCGCTGCCGGTGGCGCGCTCCTGCGCTGGTCGGGACCCCCGTGAGTCCGGTCGCGGGACCCGTGGACTCTATCGCCGCGGGCATCCCCGCAATCGTCTCACGGAGCGGCCAAATGAAGAAATGCCGTTGTAAACAGCATTTCTTCATTCTGCCTAGCAACTAGTGACGCTGATCTCTGCTCCATGTGATTGGAGCAGAGATCAGTGTTCACTAAATGAAAGCCCAACCCCCCCACAGTTAGTAACACACCCCTAGGAACACTTAACCCCTGCACTGCCACCCACTGGTTAACCCCTTCACTGCCAGTGTCATTTACACAGGAATCACTGCATTTATATAGCAGTGATTACTGTATAAATGACAATGGTCCCAAAAATGTGTCAAAAATGTCCGATGAGTCCCCCATAATGTCGCAGTCACAATAAAAATCGCTGATCGCCGCCATTACTAGTAAAAAAAAATAATAAAAAATTATTAATACAAATGCTATAAAACTATCCCTATTTTGTAAACGCTATAACTTTTGCGCAAACCAATCAATAATCGCTTACTGAGATTTTTATTTTTTTACCAAAAATATGTAGAAGAATACGTATCGGCCTAAACTGAGGGAAAAAAATGTTTTTTTTATATATTTTTGGGGGATATTTATTATAACAAAAAGTAAAAAAAATAATGTGTTTTTTTCAAAATTGTCGCTCTATTTTTGTTTATAGCGCAAAAAATAAAAACCGCAGGGGTGATCAAATACCACCAAAAGAAAGCTCTATTTGTGGGAAAAAAAGGACGTCAATTTTGTTTGGGAGCCACGTCGCACGACCGCGCAATTGTCAGTTAAAGCGACGCAGTGCCGAATCACAAAAAGTGGTCTGGTCTTTGACAAGCAAATTGGTCCGGTCTGAAAGTGGTTAAAATTTGAATAAAAGTGGTCTAAGCTTAAACTATGTAGAGGGTTCTTTACTGTAAGCCCTTGTACACACGGTCAGAGATTCCAACGGAATGTGTCCGATCGGACCGTTTTGCTGGATATTCCGACTGTGTGTGGTCTACATCAGACTGTTTCCGTCGGAGTATCCGACGGACCAAGTTTTCCAACTTGTTGGTAAAATTTTCAGACAAAATGCTCCGATGGGACATACTCCGATCATGTGTAGAGAATTCCGATCGGACAAAGTGCCACGCATGCTCAGATCAAATTCCTACACCAAAGCTATTGGCTACTAGCGTGAACATAGTGCCGTCGTAACGAAATAACGCAATTACGTCGGATATTCCGACAACTTTGTCCGACCGTGTGTATGCAACAGTTTGGGACAAAATCCGACGGACAAAATCCGACGGATTTGGTTGTCGGAATCTCCGACCGTGTGTACAAAGGCTAAGAGTGGCAAGGATGTGGAATTCCCTTCCACAGGCGGTGGTCTCAGCGGGGGGCATTGATGGTTATATCATTACTTTTAGATAAGCACCTGAACGGCCGCAACATATAGGGATATACAAGGTATAATAATACTGACATATAATCACACACATAGGTTGGACTTGGTGGACTTGTGTCTTTTTTCAACCTCACCTACTATGTAACTATGTAACTATGTAAATCACAATCGTTGATATAAATGTTTTTTTTTTTTAATCTTTGTCCTCTTTTTGTTATTGATTTGTAAAATAAAAATGTTTTTTTTATTTTTAAAGTATACCTAAAAAGTTAATTTTCCCATTTTCTATGAATTTTATTATTATTATAATACACAATTTATGTAGCGCCAACAGTTTACGCAGCACTTTACAATGTATAGGGGGGACAACACAATTACATTACAGTCCAATACAAAAGGTACGGGAGGGCCCTGCTTGTAGAGCTTACATTCTAAAGGGAGGGGGTGGTACAAAAGGTAATAGCTGCAGAGAATAATTTGATGCGAGTGGCTCGGGACAGTTAGGTGGGTGTTGGATAGGCTTCCCTGAATAAATGCGTTTTCAGGGATCTCCTAAAGGTGAACAAGGTAGGCGCTGATCGGATATACTGGGACAGGGAGTTCCAGAGGATGGGAGAGGCTCTGGAGAAGTCTTGAAGGCGAGCATGGGAGGAGGTAACAAGGGCGCTAGAGAGCAGGAGGTCCTGGGAGGAGTGGAGGGGATAATTTGGCCGATATCTGCAGATGAGGTTGGTGATGTAGATGGGGTGATATTGTGAATGGCCTTGAATGTTATGGTTAGCATTTTGAATTTTACATGGTGGGGTAGGGTGAGCCAGTGAAGGGATTGGCAGAGAGGAGCAGCAGTCACGGATTGTATTAGTCTAGCAGCAGATTTAATAATAAACTGAAGGGGGGATAGTCTGCTTAAGGGTAGGCCATTAAGGAGAGAGTTGCAGAAGTCAAGGCGGGGAATAATCAAGGAGTGAATCAGTTGCTTTGTGGTGTCATTAGTCAGGAAGGGTTGAATTCTGGAGATGTTGCAGAGGTTAAGGCAGCAGGATTTAGCCAGTGATTGGATATGGGGGCTGAAGGAGTGGTCAGTGTCAAGGATTATACCCAGGACCCTGGCATGTGTGGAGGGGCCAATGGTTGTGTTTTTGATATTAATGGTGAAGTCATGGGGGGGGGCCTGAAGGAGGAAATATAACAAGCTCAGTTTTAGAAAGAGTGAGTTTGAGGAAGTGGTGTGACATCCATATCAATATGTCATTCAAGAGGAAGTAAACCCTTCCAAACCACTTGGACCTACAGGTAAGCCTAGATTAAGGCTTACCTGTAGGTCCAAGCAATATCTCCTAAACCTATATGGTTTAGGAGATATTTGCCCGAAAATGGGCACCGCTGTCTACGGCACATGCGCCGTAGACAGCGGCGCGCAGGCGCACTAAATGCGGCAAATCCAAGAATGGATTTGCCTAATTTGTCGACTCCCGTGCGCATGCGCGGGAGTGCCATCATCTCGGCTTCGCCGAGTGGCAGCGGCGGAGCTGCGAGACGCGACTCCCGTGCGCATGCGCGGGAGTGACGTCATCGCGGCTTCGCCGCTGTGATTCGTCGGAGCTGCGAGACACCACCAGCAACATGGATGCGGCGGACTACAGGGGACAGCGGCGACTTCGCTGGCTCCTGTGTCAGGTAAGTGACACATAATGAGCTACTATGCGATGCATAGTAGTCCATTATGCTTTACCTTTGCAGGGAAAAAAAGAGGAAGTAAACCCATCAGGGTTTACTTCCTCTTTCAGTAAGTTTGAGATCCATGAGGAGATCGAGTTGGGGAATGGAGAGATAGATCTGGGTGTCTTCAGCATAGAGATGGTATTGGAAGCCATGGCAGGTTATCAGCTGGCCCAGGGACGAGGTATGCAGTGAGAATAGGAGAGGCCCAAGGATGGAGTCTTGGGGTACCCCAACAGAAAGAGGAAGTGGAGTCAAGGAGATGAAGTTGTAAGTGACACTGAAAGTGTGCTGAGATAGGTAAGAGGAGAACCAGGATAAAGCAGAATCACGGAGGCCAAGGGAGTGTAATTTGCTAAGGAGCAGCAGGTGGTCAACTGTGTCAAAGGCAACAGAGAGGTCTAAGCAGTTAGTAGGTCATTGGCGAGTTTTAGTAGGGCAGTTTCAGTAGAATGTTGTGGGCGGAAACCAGACTGTAGTGGGTCGAAAAGGTTGTTGTCCGTGAGGTAGCGACTCATTCGGTCATGGACAAGGCGTTCGATGAGCTTGGAGGCAAATGTATGTATGCCACCACATTCAAAGAAAAATGAAAAAACAAAAAAGCATAAAATGTAAGACTTTACTGATTGCCAATTATAATTCCAAATAGGAAAACAGAGTACTCAAATTAGTACAAAAAACAAAATGTATGCTAAAAACATAATTAAAATATCATAAAAGCGTATCCGGTATCTACAAAACAAATTGATATAACATTCTCCCATGTATTAGATGGCTAGGTGTATAGCTGTACAGAGAAACCTGTTAAGATGGCCCATTAGTATTCAAAATTTATTAATTTGAAGAAATGGATACATGAACATTTTCCATGTGCAAGGCCAAATGGAGGAATCAATGTAAAGTCACCAATATAGATCACTACATGTTTTGCCACAGGCTTCTTCGGGGAATCCTATTAGTACTGGGAGATGTTTTATAATTATTATGCGATTCCAAATACTTGTATATAAACACATGCAATCCTTAAATACATTTCTTATTGATCTAATTTCTTATATATCCCAAAAAAGGGGGCAATAATATTTAATGACTGAGTACTCACTGGTACATACAGTACCTAAGGCAAAGTAAAAGACATGGAGTGCCTGGTCCACAGCGTCATGGGGATAAAGGTCAAGTACAACCAGTTCTGGGAGGAATATGCATTGGAAACAGTGCAGCTAGAGAGGAGGGATCACCCTAACAAGGAGCCATTTTCCTTTACACAAGAGGCCAAAAATACGAGGGACCTTTCAATGTGGGAATTGTGGATTCTGTGAATGGGCCAAAGTAGGAAGACATACATACAATTTTACCTAATGGTTCAACATGCACCCCCCAATATTGTATAGACTGTCAAACAGTAGGGGTGATGTACATCATGACATAAAGGTACAATGCATTCTACATTGGAAAAACACAGAGGCCCTTTTGGAAATGGGTACAGGATCATATATATTTAATTAAAAATGGAGAGATGAAGTCTGTTTCCCATGCATGTGTTTTTTGCTTTGTTATAAGGCCCCATGCACACGAGACGCTGTTAAACATGCTTTCAGAGGCAGTTGGACACTTTTTCAACTGCCCCTGAACTCATTCAAAGTTATCCTATGTGTCCATGTACACAGTCTCGTTTTTTTGCCGTTTTTATGCAGTTGAGTTTAACCTCGTTTTTTCAGAAGCAAAAAAATGGGTTCAGACGCAAAAGTTGTCCATGTTTCAGACGCAAAACGCGGCAAAACGCCGATACCGCGTTTTGCAGCGTTTTCGTTTATAAGCGTTTTTAAAGGTAACCTATTTTTTTACATTAAAAATCTCAAAAATTATGGCAAATGATGAAAAACCATTAAAAAAATAGGATTTTTATATACAGCTTACCTGTAAAATCCTTTTCTTGAAAGTACATCACGGGACACAGGAGCTTCATTACATAGTGGGTTATATAGGCACCTCTGGTGATTGGACACTGGTTAACCCCCAATTAAGGAGAATTCCTCCCCTATATAACCCCTCCCATATGGGAGGCAACTCGGTTTTGTAGCAAAGCAATAAGAAACCACGTAAAACCCAAGAGGGGCGGGGGCCTGTGTCCCGTGATGTACTTTCAAGAAAAGGATTTTACAGCTAAGCTTTATATAAAAATCCTATTTTCTTGATCATACATCATGGGACACAGGAGCTTCATTACATAGTGGGATGTCCCAAAGCAATGCTCTGATTGAGGGGAGGGAGACACAGATCATAATAGACTGCCAAGGACCGGAGGACCTAAACTGCAGCCTGCAGTACACTGCGCCCAAATGCGATATCCTCTTGCCCTCTGACATCCACCTGATAGAATCTGGTGAATGTGTGGACTGATGACCAAGTTGCAGCCTTACAGATCTGAGCCAGGGAGGCCTGGTGATGCACTGCCAAAGAAGCACTTACAGCCCTAGTTGAGTGCGCTTTCACTTGAAAAGGAGGGATCTTCCCTTTAACACTATAGGCCTGAGAAATAATCTGTCTAATCCACCTAGAGAGAGTGGATTTTGATGCCGCCTGGCTCTTCCTAGGGCCTTCCGGCAAAATAAATAAGCAATCAGTTTTTCTTATCTGAGCAGTTGCCTGAAGATAGATACTGATTGCCCTTACCACATCCAAAGTGTGCAACAATTCTTCTTCTGCGGACTGTGGGTCCGGGAAAAAAGGATGGTAGGATTAGATCTTGATCAAATGGAATCCTGAAACCACCTTAGGCAGAAAGGACCTGTTGGGACGCATTACCACCTGGTCCTTATGAATAATTGGATACGGCTCCTTGCTGGAGAGAGCTGCTAGTTCTGACACTCTTCTAGCCGAGGATATGGCTACCAAGAAAACCAATTTTTTAGTCAAAAGAACTAACGAAGCCTAATACAAAGGTTCAAAAGGTTGCCCCTGCAAAGCCGAGAGAACCAAATTCAGATCCCATGGGCATACCGGCGGTTTGACTGGTGGCCTTATCCGCATAGCCCCCTGGATGAAAGCCCGCACTAGGGAATGCGATGCAAGTGGCTTCTGAAAAAACACTGACAAGGCCGAAATCTGCACCTTGATAGTGCTTACGGCCAAATTCATTTCTAGGCCTGACTGGAGGAAGGCCAAGATCCTGCTAATGACATACTTTCTAGGATGCCATTCCCTGAGTTCACACCAGGAAACATATGTCTTCCAGATTTTGTAGAAAATAAGCCTGGAGGCTGGCTTTCTGGCATTGACCAGAGTAGAAAGGACTGGCCCCGAAAGCCCACGGTCTCTCAGAATGTGGGTCTCAGCAGCCAAACCATCAAATTCAGACTGTGTAAAGCAGGATTGTAAATTGGACCCTGCGAGACCAGATCTGGCCGGAGAGGGAGGATCCACGGCCTGCCTACTGCCAACTTCATGATCTCTGCGTACCAAGGTCGCCTGGGCCAAGCCGGGGCTACCAAAAGGACCGACTTTGTTTCCCTCTTGACTCTTCCCAGGAACCGCGACAGAAGCGGGCACAGGGGGAAGGCATAAATCAAATTGTAGTGATCCCAGGGGACTGTCAGAGCATCCGACTCCTGAGCGAGTGCATCTCTTGTCCTTGACACGAATTTGTCCAGTTTTCTGTTGAACCTGGACGCAAACAGATTTATGTCTGGAGTACCCCACCTGCAACATATGTTCCAAAACACATCGGGGTGCAGAGCCCATTCTCCTGGGCACAACTGCTGGCGGCTCAGAAAATCCGCCTGCCAATTTTCTACTCCTGGAATGAAGACTGCAGAAAGGCATGGAACATGCCTTTCTGCCCAGACAAGTATGCGTTTCACCTCTTTTTGCGCAACCAGACTCCTGGTACCGCCCTGGTGATTGATATAGGCCACTTCTGTGGCATTGTCGGACTGAACCCGAACAGGGAGACCCCGTAGTCTGAAAGACCAGTTTATGAGAGCCATATAAACTGCCCGGATCTCCAAGACATTTATGGGCAATAGCTTCTCGATCGCAGACCATTTCCCCTGCGAGCACGTCTCCTCCAATACTGCTCCCCAGCCTGTCAGGCTGGCATCTGTCGTAATAATCTTCCATGGAAGAGGAAGAAAAGTTTTGCCTTTCAGCAAATTCCTGGTTTGTAACCACCAAACGAGACTCTTGCGTGTCCCTGAGGAAGATCCAAGGACTGGAGCTTCCTGTTCCAAGCCGCTAGGATGCATCTTTGCAGAGGCCTTGAGTGGAACTGGGCGAATGGAACGGCCTCGAAGGAGGCAACCATTTTCCCTAACAGTCTCATGCACAACCGAATGGGGGAAGATCTTCTGCCCAGAATTAGGCGCACCAGATCCCCAATGGCCAAGGCTTTTGGCCTTGGTAGAAACACCTTGCCCTGAGCGGTGTCGATGACCATACCCAGGTATTCCAACCTGGTACCAGGCTGTAGGGACGACTTTTCTAGGTTTATAATCCAACCTAGGCGTTCCAGGTGTTCTAGCGTTCTGGTAACACTGTGGATCAGGAGCGCTACTGTTTTCTCTATGAGAAGCAAATCATCTAGATAAGCCATGACGGCTATACCCTGGGCTCTTAGGTTTGCCAAGAGAGGGTCCAGAATCTTTGTGAAGACTCGAGGGGCCGTAGCGAGCCCGAACGGCAAGGCCACAAATTGAAAATGGCACCGCTCTACCGCGAACCTTAGATACTTTTGGTGTGCGGAAAAAATTGGCACATGGAGATATGCATCCTTGATGTCTATTGATGCCATAAACTCTCCCCCTTGCAGGGAGGAGACCACAGTGCGAATTGACTGCATTCGGAAGGACCGGATGCGTAAAAACCGGTTCAGATCCTTCAGATCCAGGATAGGTCTGGCACCTCCATTTGGCTTTGGAACGGTGAAGAGATTCGAGTAAAAGCCTGAACCCTGTTCTTTTGGCTCCACTTCTACTATCACCCCCTGGGATAGAAAGTGACTTAAGGCCAGAAATAGCGGTCTTTGCTTTACTGGGTCCCTGGGGATTCTTGACCTTAGAAAGTGAGAAGGTGGAATCTCCTGAAACTCTAGCTTGTAGCCCAGAGATACCGAAGAGACCACCCACTTGTCCCAGGTCTCTTCCCGCCAGGCTTCTGCAAACTGCAGGAGCCTTCCCCCCACTCGGCCGAGCGGGGGCGCCCCTTCACAAGGAAGCTTTTGGGCTCTGCTTGGCAGGTTTTCGCCCCCAAGATTTCTTCTGCCCCTGGGCCCGGCCTTGAGCCTTTCCTGTAGAGGAGGGTTGGGAAGGCCGTGGCCACTGCTTAGAGCTTGATGATCCGGGAGAGAGAGAACGCCTAAATGATGGACGTTTGCTCCTTTTGATTGGAAGGAGAGTAGATTTACCCCCTGAAATTTTTTGGACGAATTTGTCTAATTATTCTCCAAACAAACGTTCCCCTTTAAACGGGAACCCAATCAAATGCTTCTTGCACGATAGCTCAGCTGCCCAATTTTTTAGCCATAGGGCCCTTCGCATGTGTACCAACAGGAGAGACAAACGAGATGCTTGTTGGACAGAATCCAAAATCGCATCAATCATGAAACACAGAATTTGAGGTATTTCTGCATAATTCTCCACTTCCTCACTGGGAAGGAGGCCAAGCATCAGTTTAACCTGTTCCTTGAGGAACTGACACAACCCCACAGCTGCGACTGTAGGTTGCACTACAGCGCCAGTCATGGAAAAGGAGGCTTTCAACAATGTTTCCAGCTTCTTATCAGTTGGATCTTTAAATACCTGAGCATTATCCAAAGGACAGGTCAGGTTTCTATTCACGCAAGAAACAGCCGCATCGACAGATGGGACCCCCCATTTCTTGGTGAAACTTTCCTCCAGAGGATAAAGCATAGAAAACCTTTTAGGAGGAGCAAACAGTTTATCGGGATGTCCCCAATCCTCATACAACAATTTATCCATTAAGGGATGAATTGGAAAGGTAAAGGCAGTCTGTGGGATTTTCCTGACCCCCAGGGAAGAAACAGAGGATGTAGCGACCTCAGCAGCGGGCATTCTGAATGTGGTACGCAGCAATTCAATATAATATTGCACCTGTTTTCTGAGCGCCTGGGAGGAGGGAACTGTCTCATCTTCCTCTAATTCATCTGACTGCTCAAGATCCCTGTCCCAAGATAGGGATCTCTCCTCATTGTCAGAAGAATCATCTGAGAGAGGAATCTCAGTAGAGGGAGGGGATCTACCCCTTTTTCTGCTATCTTTCAGGGAAGCTGAAATAAAATTCATGATTCTCCCTTCAAAACCCTCCAATGTAGCCCTAAGGGAGTCCTCAGTGACATATACCGGGGCTGAAATATTAGGAGAGGCTGCAAAACCTGACAGGGGCACTGACTCATCCTGGGACGCTGGATCCAGTCTTGCAGGGGGGGGAAGGTAACCTACAGGGATTTTTAGAACCCCTAGACCTAGGCGGTGATTTACCAGTGCCCTTGTTACCTCCCCCTGAGACCCTCTTACGAGGAGACATAGTCCTAAGCTACAAAGCAGAGGTACTAGTACAAAGTGCAATCACTGTTGTGCTCAAAGTCTCACAATAAATATATATGCTTAAACTTCACAACCTGATGCTGAGTAGGTGTCTTAGATTTGCCTGGATCTAATCCCTTAGGATGCTTACTGCCCACAGCTCCTGTGTCTCCACTTACAGCCCCCTGACGCTCTGGGCTTTTTAAAACTGGCACCTGCCCAGTACAACGCCGTGCACACTGACGTGCATGGCTCGCAACCACACTCCCCTCCCCCATTAGCACGGGAGCGGGCTCAGCGCGCGTGCACGAGGAATGCTGGTCATCCAGGGGGGAAGGGGATCGCCATCGGAGCTGCGTGGGACCCCCAGACTACGTGGGACCCCTGTATTACCTTCATTGTGGTAGAGATTGCAGTGGAGACGTGAGTCATCTGGGAGAACCAGGCTTCACTGAGCGTGTGTACTGAAAGGCATGTAAGTATGCATCAGGCTGCTCTTGCTCCCTCTAGTGGTGGAAATCAGGTAAGACATACAACTACTCAATGAAGAAATCCATAATATATAATTTATATAGGATTAACTTCCCTTACCTGTCCTCGCCACAGGAATTGCTGAAAACAGACAGATTCCAGCCTTCACCCATCACGGCGGGCAGAGTTGTGCCAACCTTCAGGATTTTTTGGGTTCCTTCTCAGAGGAACCTCTTACCTGGACCTTGTAAAAGACTCTGCCAGAAACTTTCGTGCCACTAAGTAAATAGTACACCAAGTCTGGTTTTCCCAGAGCCCCATCTTCCAATAGGAGAGGACTTACAGGCAAAACCTCGTTTCTTCGGATGACGAGGCCTGGGTACCATACCATCTTGGGAGTCAAAATATCGGCCCGAGATATGGATCCGGTTATTGTAGCCCTTAGGCCCCCGCAGGGACCTGCACAAAGCTTTCTTCATAGCACATGTTTTACGTGACCAACCACCATAGACACTGGCGAAGAAACTGAGGTGCCTCCCATATGGGAGGGGTTATATAGGGTAAGAATTTTCCTTGATTGGGGGTTAACCAGTGTCCAATCTCCAGAGGTGCCTATATAACCCACTATGTAATGAAGCTCCTGTGTCCCGTGATGTATGATCAAGAAAATATTTTAAACAATTGCAATTGCAAGTGGACAATCCACAACTTGTGGCAAGTGACATGGCAGGTGGCAAGTGGACAATCCACAACTTGTGGCAGGTGAAGTGGCAAGTGACAGGGCAAGTGGATAATCAACAACTTGTGGCAGGTGACGTGGCAATTGACGTGGCAAGTGGACAATCCATAACTTGAGGCAGGTGACGTGGCAAGTGACGTGGAAAGTGGACAATCCACAACTTGTGGCGAATGACGTGGCAAGTGGACAATCCACAACTTGTGGCAAGTGAAGTGGCAAGTGGACAATACACAACTTGTGGCAGGTGACGTGGCAAGTGGCATGGCAAGTGACGTGGCAAGTGGACAATCCCCAACTTGTGGCAGGTGACATGGCAGGTGACGAGGCAAGTGGACAATCCACAACTTGTGGCAGGTGACGTGGCAAGTGACGTGGCAAGTGGACAATCCACAAATTGTAGCAGGTGACGTGGCAAGTGACGTGGCAAGTGGACAATCCACAACTTGTGGCAAGTGACGTGGCAAGTGGACAATCCACAACTTGTGGCAGGTGACGTGACAAGTGGACAATCCACAACTTGTGGCAAGTGACGTGGCAGGTGACGTTGCAAGTGATGTGGCAAGTGGACAATCCACAACTTGTGGAAGGTGACGTGGCAGGTGATGTGGCAAGTGACGTGGCAATTAGACGATTCCACAACTTGTGGCAGGTGACATGGCAGGTGACATGGCAAGTGATGTGGTAGGTGACGTGGTAAGTGGACAATCCACAACTTGTGGCAGGTGATGTGGCAAGTCACATGGCAAGTGGACAATCCACAACTTGTGGCAGGTGACGTGGCAAGTTATGTAGTAGGTGACGTGGCAAGTGACGTGGTAAGTGGACAATCCACAACTTGTGACAGGTGATGTGGCAAGTGGACAATCCACAACTTGTGGCAGGTGACATGGCAGGTGACATGGTAAGTGGACAATCCGCAACTTGTGGAAAGTGACGTGACAGGTGACGTGGCAAGTGTACAATCCGCAACTTGTTTCGAGTGACATGGCAAGTGGACAATCCTCAACTTGTGGCAGGTGATGTGGCAAGTAACGTGGCAGGTGATGTAGCAAGTGATGTGGCAGATGACGTGGCAAGTGGACAATCCACAACTTGTGGCAGGTGACGTGGCAAATGGACAATCCACAACTTGTGGAAGGTGACGTGGCAAGTGACACGCTAAATACAAGTACACTGCTGCTCTCACAGCTGCTGCTACTCACTCTGGTCTCACAAAATGGCTGAAATAGTTAATAATATTGTTTTTTGAGCTTGGGGAGGGTCTATGATGTTAGCTTACTAAACGCTTCTAGACAAAAACGCTGTAAAACGCTGCTAAATCGTGGTAAAAATCGCGGAAAAACTGGCGTTTCTAAACGCCAGTTTCAGCTTTTAAAAACATGTGTCCAGCAGAGTTTGCACCGGCGTCTCGTGTGCATGAAGCCTAACCGTCTCTCTAATTGTGTTGCTTATTTTGCAAATATATTATATATGTATCTATTACTACTATTACAATGACTACAGAAGCAGATTACATCCACAGCCATGAAGGGTTTGAGTGTCTTGGCCCCCCAGTGGGAGATTCTCCTATGAGAATGTTGTGCAAACCATGTGCAGGTGGGAACGGCATTGGTATCCCCTTTTTTACCACTTTTTGGGGACTAGTGTCATTATTACATTGATAAGTGCTGTAAAAATGTACTGATCAATGACAACATTTTTACTGGCAGGGAACGGGTTAACACTAGAGGGCGATCAAGGTGTTAACTGTATTCCCTGGGTGTGATCTAACTGCGTTGGGGGCTGAGCTACCTGGGACAAGAAAGAGATCTTTGTGCCTGATCACTAGCAACAGCAGATCTCAGAGTTGTCCCCTGACAGAACGGAGATCTGTGTTGTTTACACTGGTAGATCCCAGTTCTGCCTCTCCTCCCCTCGATCGTGGGTTGCTGGCAGACATCAACACCGTGGGACCCATGGGCATGCACCCGCGGCATGCAGCGTGCGTGCCCGCAGTTTAACCCTTTCATGACTAAGCCTATTTTTGGCATTTGGTGTTTACAAGTTAAAATCCATATTTTTTGCTAGAAAATTACTTGGAACCCCCAAACATTATATATATTTTTTTAGCAGAGACTCTAGAGATTAAAACGGTGATTGTTGCAATATTTTATGTCACACGGTATTTGCGCAGTGGTGTTTTAAATGCAATTTTTTGGGAAAAGGGACACTTTCATGAATTTAAAAAAAAACGAAACAGTAAAATTAGCCCAATTTTTTTGCATAATGTGAAATATAATGTTACGCTGAGTAAATAGATACCAAACATGTCACACTTTATAATTGCACGCACTCGTGGAATGAAGACAAAGCACGGTACCTAAAAATCTCAATAGGCGACACTTAAATTTACAGAGGAGGTCTAGTGCCAGAATTATTGCTCTCGCTCTGACGATCGCGGCGATACCTCACATGTGTGATTTGAATACAGTTTACATATGCGGGCACGACTTCCGTATGCGTTTTCTTTGCTTTGCGAGCTTGCGGGGACGGTGGGCACTTAAAAAAAATTATTTTTTTACTTATTTTAAAATGAATAAATTATTTAAAAAAATAATAATAATAATTGATCACTTTTATTGCTGTCACAAGGAATGTAAACATCCCTTGTGACAGTAATAGGTGGTGACAGGTACTCTTTATGGAGGGATCGAGGGAACGGCGATTCTGAATACTGTATATTTTTTTTAAACCAGCGCCATTGGCAGCCGAGTAAACAGGAAGTGACGTCATGACATCGCTTCTGTGTTTACTATTAGGAGACCGGAATGAAGCCGCTTAATGCTTCATTCCAGTCCCTGCCCAGAAGCTGCGGATGTGAGATCGGTGCTCCTGTTTGAGCGGGAGCACCGGTAACAGCGGCGGGAGGGGAGACGTCCCCTCCCACTCCTCCGGCATAACAGCCAAGCGGCTTTTAGCCACATCGGTTGTTATGGCTGGATAGCCAATCACCCGCTGTAAAAAACGGTACCGGGATGATGCCTGCAGGTGCGGGTATCATCCCAGTATAACCCCCGAAAGCCAAGTAAGCACATCTGCGTACGCTCGGCGGGAAGGGGTTAACATGCACGAAACAACGCATTGGTACGCGGGTTTGCGTAGGAAAACCAACTATATATATATTGCGGCTGGCCGGCAAGTGGTTTAATATAGTGCCTGGAGGGTCCCCTTAGTCTGCCTGTAAAGTGGTGAATCTGTGCCGTGTATAGAACCTGCTGCAGCAAAACTGGCATTTATAAAGAAATTACTTTTAAATTGTAGACAATACAATACCATTGCCTTTTGTGTCTGGTATGAATTTTAAGGGGAACTCTACACTCCCATTAAATAAAAAAAAATGCATGAGGTAGCCCCAAAATCCATACCAGACCTTTTTCCGAGCATGAAGCCCGGCAGGTCAGGAAAAGGAGGGAGGGAGCGAGTGCTCCCTCCCTCCTGAACCATACCAGGCCACATGCCCTTATCATGGGGAGGGTTCTTTTGGGGTGGAGGGCAGAGCACATTGTTCCCATGTTGATGGGGTATGGGTTTTGGGGAACCCTACACCTTTTTTTTTTTTTTTTTTTTTTTTTTTTTAGCATGGAGTTTCCTTTAAAATCCATAGTTGCACCTTAAAGCAGGCAAAATCGTTAATGTCGTCTGTCCGGACGTGCGTCATGACGTAGGAGGCATCCTCCCAGCCAAGCCTCCCGAAGACCCTGTGCTGTCCCCCCCTCCTCCTTCCGATCTGAGGCTGCACCATCCGACCAGCGTAATGAGAGGGACGGCAGCGCAGTAATGCTCCCCGCTGACCGCAGCTTCAGCACATGCTAGCCGGCCAGCCACTGACCCCGCACTGTCTCCCCTCCTTCCTTTGGCACGAGGACGTAGTGAGCGCCATCCGATCAGCGTGGTGGGAGTGGTGGCGGTGTAACAACGCTCCACACCAGCCGTAGCTCCAGCACAGGCCAGCCGCGGCAGCTCAGCCCCAGTATACCACAGCTAACCGCCCACCTGGGACCCACTCATATTTCCCTGCATCACAGAGCCATCTGCTACAGGCCAGCACACCAGCTGCTACTACTCCCCGGCCAGCTGAGAAGTGGAGAAGGCTGAATGCCTGTGCATGGGATCACCCGAGCACAGAGAGGAACCAGCTGATCCTGGGAGCCAGAGGCGGCGGTAAGATAAGTAATCTGACGGGGAGCTGGGGAAGTTATCATTGATTGCATTTTGGAGATCGTACCCCCCTACCCCTCCTCCCCCCCTCCCGGAATTAGTAAGAGGAGTTGTGTGGGGATCCGTCAAAGACATTATTACCCCTGGTGAACGGTATCTACAACTGCTGCCATATCTATAGGTGCTGCTTAAAAAAAAAAGAGAGAGAAAGGGGGAAAACTGGTGAAGGAAGTTTTGGCTTGTCTTGAGGCCCCCTGTGATGGATAAGAGACTGTAATAGACTGTAATAGATACTAACAAAAGGTGCAGGGGGATGTGCGTTTACACCGAATAGTGATCATTGGAGAAGTTCCTGATTTTTTGGTGTGGACGTAAAAGTTGTTACTGGAGGGTGGAAGATTGTTGCTACCTGATGTTACCTGAGACAACTACTGCTTAAAAAGCATGCTTAAGAGACTCAATATCTATTTATCAGCAATGTGTATCATTACAGAAAGATGGAACTAACAAGACTTTTATAAAAATTTCTGCCCAGTATATTCCGGTGTTAAGCAATAGCAACCGGGGATATATGAGCCTGGACTACATCTGAGGAGTCAATATAGGAGGGACTGTCTGTAAGGGAAACAATGTTAGCCCCCCCCCCTTTTCTTCCTTCTCCTCCCTTGCTACCCCAAAAAATGATTAGTGAATATCAGTGAAACTTTGTTGGTAGAGCACTGGGCATTGCTTATTAGTCTGAACAATATTGAATAATATTGAGGGGGTGCTCGAGGGGAGGGCGGTTTAAGGGGTAGAGGAGGTGTATTACAATAGACCAGGGCAGGGTCATAAGTTGAGAGTTAAAGATGTGGTAACACGCTGGTATCATTTTGGTAGAGTGATGGGAGCTTTGTTTGTTTTTTCTTTTTCTTTTTTTTTCCCAACGTGAGGGGGAAAACGGGTAAAACAAATAAACCACCTACCCCAGCTGCAAGCCCAGTCGGAATTCAAAGGTATATGGCTGCAAATTCTAGCATAAGAGAAGAAGAGGCCGGGAGCCCCAGGGCTGAAAAATTACTCCAGTCGGGCCCAAGTAGACAGAAGGGGGAAGAGAGTAGGGGGAATAAGAACCCCGTCACAAAGTCAACAGAGTTAAAAAAAATGGTGCAAATTCACGAATCAGGGACATAAGGCAGAAGGGACCTCAAGGAAATGGGGGAGAAGTAAATATGGAGGAAGGAGAATTAACTCTGGGAGGGCATGTGGAAACCATACACCCAGAACAAGCCCCACAAATTAGAGAGATGCTTTTGGAGATGTTCTCGAGAATGGAAACCTCTCTAAAAGCAGATATTGCAACAATAAGGGTAGAGTTCTGGGGAGAGTGGAGGAGATAGAAAACAGAGTAGAGGCCCAGGAACAAAGGATAGATGAAATACTAGAGCAGGTAACAGCTCTCCGGAAGGGAAATAGAACAATTAGATACAGGCTAGACGATCAGGAGAACAGGAGTAGAAGAAATAACCTACGAATAAAAGGCCTCCCCGAGACACATAGCAGTTCAGCTCTTAGAGAAATAGCTCAGCAAATATTCAACCCCTTACTAGACAAGGAAACTGCAGCCCACTGAGAATAGATAGAATACACAGAATGACACGATCCTTCGGATTAAGATCAGAAGCCCCGCGAGATGTCATAGTAAGATTCCATTATGTTGAAGAAAAAATGCAGGTAATGAGAAGAGTCAGAACAGCCCCGGGGGTGGTCTACGGGGTGCAGAACTGCAGATCTATTCCGACCTAGCGGTAGAGACACTAGTAAGAAGGAGGCGATTAAAACTGCTTACGGAATTGATGAGGGCAGCCGATATCCCATATCAATGGGGATTTCCGGCATGTCTCATAGGGAAGAAAGAGGGGCGTTCTGCAGTTCTGCGCTTCCCGGAAGACCTCCAAGAATTTTGTGAGTGCTTAGGAATAAGACCCACCCCACAGATAGAATGGGAAAATTAGGATGAGATGGGGGGACCAGGGTACAGAACCCAAAGGAGTGAGGGGCAGGAAGGCCGGGGCACTTGGAGAGGGAGCGGGAAGACCCCGAATACCTGAAGTTAATTTGATTCAGGAAGATGTGTTGGAAGTTGAGGAGGACAGAGGGGGGGGTGGGGGGGCAGGAGGGAAGGAGGAGGGGAGGTCTCAGACGGTCATGGGCGTGAGCCCCAGGGATGCTATGGGGGAGAGACGACCACAAATATTGGTCAACTGGATCCATAGATCTAACGGGAAAGAGGGAGTCCTAGCCAGTCTTGCGAGATGTTCCGTTATAGGACAAGGGGGAGGAGGGAGGAGGGATGGGGGAAGGGAGGGGGTTCAGGGGGAACTTTTTGGTTCTCTCTCGGGTGTTTTTTATTTTGGGGCTCTCACTCGATCCTTCCATAGGTTTAGGAAGGGCAGGTACCACTGGGTCCACTGGACGCACCAAAAAAAAGAGGGAATTATCCCTAGAAGAAAGGTATGGTAGTAATCAATGTAGTCTTCTACAATGTAAGGGGTTTAAACACAAAAAGGAAAAGATATAGGATAAATGATGAACTGCAATATATGGAAGCAAACATAGTATGTCTCCAAGAGACGCACATAACACATACCTCAGGTGTTAGATTGAATTCGGTAAATTTCCCGGTATGGATTTATGGGGATTCCCCTTCCTCTTACTCTAGAGGGATAGCGATAGGTTTTAGTAGAACAATGAGGTTTAATCTAGAGGAGCGTCTAGTGAACCCGGAGGGACAGTACCTGTGCTTAAAAGGTATGCTGTTTAATATTAAATGCACAATTGTAAATGTCTATGCTCCAAATGAGAATGCGGACAAATTCCTAAAGAAAGTGTTCAATAAAATAGAAGGGTTTAAGGAGGGCAAATTGATACTAGCCAGTGACTTTAACTGGAGTATGGACCCCAAAATAGATACTACAGGGGGAGGAAATAGGACATCTGAACAGAAGCACAGAATGTGTTCAAGGGCTTTGGCCATTTATCAGTTACAAGATACCTGGAGGGTATTACACCCAAAGGATAGGGATTATACATGTTTCTCCCCAGTCCAGGGGTCCTTCTCTAGAATAGATTACATTTGTCTGGAACATCAGTTCTTGTCAGCACTTAAGATAGCGGAAATAAAAACAAGAACGGTATCAGATCATGCACCTGTAAAGAATCAGCTGGAGATAGAGGAAATCCGTGGACCGGGGACAAACTGGAGGTTGAATGAATCATTGCTTGAGGATGAGGACTCAGTAAGTAGGATCGAGCAGGAGTTGGAACAATTTTTTAGATTTAATGTCACCCCGGGAATCTCTAGTCCAATATTATGGGAAACGTACAATGTAGTAATAAGAGGGGTATTGATAGGGATTGGAGCGGGAAAAAAAGGGATAGAGAGAGAAGGAAAACCCTATTGTATGAGGAAATCCAGAGATTGGAGCAGAGTAGGAGACCAAGGGGGCTCCAAGATAGACAGGACTTAATGATGAAAAAGAAGGAGCTAGAAGACTGTCTAGAGCAGGATAGGAGGGTTGCTTATCATATGCTCGATAGGGAAAGGTATCAATGGGGAAATAAATCAAGTAGATGGCTGGCCAGGAGGGTGAAGGAAAGGAAGAGCAGAACTTTTATTCCAAAAGTGAGAGATAGGGAGGGGGAAGTACAAAATATGCTGGATGATATAGTGAACACATTTTATGTATACTATAGGACCCTTTATAATATTGGACAGCTGGACAATGCAGAGAGCAGAGGTCGAGATGACAAAAAGGAGTACCTGAAGGGGTTAGATCTACACAGGGCCAAACAAGTAGAAATGGATGCATTAGAAGCTCCAATTGCAATCGAGGAAGTTGAGATAGAAATTAAAAATACAGCTACGGGAGGATGCCCTGGACCCGACAGGTTCTCGATTTCTTATTACAAGAAATTTTAAAAACAGCTAGCTCCAAAATTATGCGACTATTTCAACGCAGTGGGGAAGGGTGAAAGATTTCGAGAAGACACTTCTGGCACATGTGGCCCTGATCCTGAAAGAAGCAAAGGATCCTTTGGCAGTTGAAAGCTATAGGCCAGTCTCTTTATTAAATTCAGATATTAAATTGTTCACCAAAATTATTGCGGAGCCATTAGGGCCCTATGTGCCAGATTGGATACAGAATGATCAGGTGGGATTGTTCAAGGGAGGGAGGGTCGGGATAACGTCTTGAAGACTACTATGCTAATTCAAGAACCTATTAGGCAGGGGGCTCCTACGGTACTCATGTCCATAGATGCTGAAAAAGCATTTGATAGAATTAGCTGGGTTTTCTTTTCGAAACGTTGGAATGCTATGGATTAGGTGAGAGGATGAGGAGCTGGATAGAAGCCTTGTATTGTCACCCTAAAAGCAAAATAAGAATTAACAGGACCCTGTCCTGCCCCCTCAAACTGTTTAATGGGATAAGACAGGGATGCCCTCTTTCCCCACTAATTTTCAGCTTGTCGTTGGAACCCCTCTTGGCAGCTATAAGGAAAAATCAAGACATCCAGCAAGGATGGAAGACCTGTTTGAGATCAATTATATCCCCCTCCTGAATAAAATCAAACAGCACTTGGGAAGGATCCAATATAAAGCTCTTTCATGGATAGGGAGAATAAATGTAGTTAAGATGTTAATTTTACCAATATTTACATATACATGTCAAATGGTCCCAATATTACCATCACAAGCATATTTAAATAAACTGAAAACCATGATTATAAGATTTATTTGGAAAAGAAAAGCGGCGAGTGCGGCCTTTAATACTCTGACTAGGTGCAAGGACAGAGGAGGTCTGGCAGTACCCAACTTTAAAAAGTATTATGAGGCGATAGGGATATCACGAATTATGGATTGGATCCATAATGATAAGGGGAAGGACTGGGTGGAACTAGAATTCAAGTTAAGTAAAAAAAAAAAGTGAGTTAATATGGATACCGGCAAGATGTAGAGAATTAGGGCCTAATACAAGCATATTAACAAAAAATTTACTTCGGGGTTGGGACACAATAAATAAGAGACATAAATGGGAGCACAATTCACCATTAATTCCATTACTGGATACTACATTTTTTACACCAGGGCAAGAGGAATATATATATTTTAATAGGTGGGCTAAGAAAGATAATATTAGATTACAGGACTTTATGGAAGGAAATGGACTATGCACATACGAGGAAATTATAGGGAAGTGGGGACACAAGACACTAGATACTGTAAATGGAGATATTCACAATTATACTGTTTCACCCAGTCTTTACCACAGCCATTGCGGAGTAAGGAGCAATTCAGACCCCTGGAAAAGCTACTAGTAAGCCGCCAATGCCTGGAAAAAAGGACCTCAAAAATATATAAAATCCTAATAGATGCAGTGGATCTTAATTATCCTGGTTATCTAGAGAAGTGGGAAAGAGAAATTGGTCCCTTAAGTAATGATCATCAGAGAGATAGGATTATGAGACGAACTTATTCGGTAGCTATAGACTCACAAACAAGAGAGATGCCATATAAACTTTTAACAAGGTGGTATATAACCCCACAGCGAGGAAACAAAATGAGTAGAGAGATCCCATCAACGTGTTGGAGAGGTTGTTCGGTAGTGGGAACCTTTGCACGTGTGTGGTGGGAGTGCCCCAAGATACAGATATTCTGGGGGAAAATAATAGAAGCTATTTTTGAAATAACAGGAGAAAGGATCAGGAGAGACCCATGGATGTGCCTATTTCATGACTCTGAAAAATTGGTGGCAATGTCTGCAATTTGGAAAAACTGAAAGTTATTTGAAGTTGCTTGAACGTTAGTAAGAAATACTACTGGAAGGATCGATTGAGAGGGGGGGGGGGGGCGGAAAGGATGTATTTATTACAGAAATTATGATGTATTTATTGTATTTTTTGTAAATGAGTATAATATTGGAAAACTTGGAAAAGAAAGAATAATAAAAAAAAATCCATAGTTGCAAGGTATGCACCTGTTAAACCCCCATGCCATTTTTTTTAACATTTTTGTATTGCCGGCAGTGGTATTGTTAGCAAAGGACTCACCTGCTGGTAGCACTGTGGCTTTCAAATGCATTGGATGCAATTCCAGTGTCCACCAGCTTCAGACTTCCAGATACTGCACTTCATGAACTGCTGTGTCTATAAACTGTCATGAGACAATTTAATTTTGGCTTTAGTGTGCACAAAGTGTGACCTTGTCACAAGAAGTACTTACCGAGGCCAAGATGCGGAGAGCGGTTTGCCCTTGCGACTACACGCACCCCGTCCCCCGGAGGTGGTACAGGGAGTGGGTGGCATGCAGAGGCACGGGCCACCAGCAGGTGTAGTTCCTGAAGAAGTCTGTAGAACTGTACAGGAGATGAGCTGAGGTTCAGGAACTGGCTGAGGGTCCGGTGCAAGGTTTAGCGGACAATCCGGAACACAGCAAAGGATCAGGCACAGGAGATGGTAAACAAGTCCATGAAACAAGCCAGAGGTCAAATCCGTGTAGACAAGTAAGCAAGTCTGTGAAGCAGGCCAGGGGTCAAATCCATAAGAGCAGGTAAGCAAGTCTGTTGGGCAGGCCGAGGGTCAAACACATGTAGGACAAGGAGAACAGTAGCGTAGTCAAGACCAGTCCTGGTCACAGCAGGTAATCAGGTATGGCAAAAACAGGAAGCAGGTACAAACGGGAAGCTGACGACAAGCCAGCAACACGTTTGGACGCCAGAGCCGTCTGAAATAGCCACGCCATAGCGTGTGCGCCACTGCACATACCCGTGCGCCATCGCTCACACTTGTGAGCCACTGCGCGCACGCGCCGCACCATCGGGCCACGCATGTGTGTGTGCCAGAGAGCCAATCCGCCACGCATGTGTGCAATAGCATGGCGAGCATGGGTGGAAAAAGTCCTTCTCTGACAGACCTTCAGGGTATAGTGTATATATCTATTGGACCTTTGTGCTAATGCTTTTCTTTGCATTAACATGTACAGCATTGGATCTCCTGAAATAAGGCTGAAGAATTGCACAAGGATATTGTTATATATGTTGTGGCAGAGCGTTGCCCTGCCAGGGTCTAGAAGGAGGATGTGACACAGAATTCTCAACCAGATGGGTTGAGGGGCTCCAGGGAGCATGTAACAGGAAACTGGCCTTTCAGTGTCTTCTAAAGTCCACTTTGGGACCTGAAGCTCAGGGATTTCTGAGAGATCCAGGTGGGATGGAATCCCTAGTCCTGGGTCCTGATTTTGAGAACAGCCAGCATACTGATTGGTCAGGTGTGTGCTGGGCATTTAGCAGTGACCTGACCATGGTTCTGAGCTCCACCCCAGTAGACAGGAAGTCTGAGTACCAGGAGTCAGGAGGGCGCCAGTTCAGCAAGAGGCTGTTAGCTGTGTACACCAAGGTGGTCGGTGAAAAAGTCTCTATGAGACAGACAAGGGCCTGGAGGGTAAGGCCAGTGCTGCAAATGAGAGCCAACTAGGCTGAATATAGTTTAGTTGATGAAAAGGAATGCTGAAACCCCTGCGAGGGAAACCTATCTTTGTTTGTTGGACTTTCTTTTAATAAAAATGGGCAAAGCCCTTAAAAAAAGAGTCATTCAAGCTCCTTGAGTCCTTCAAGCTCTACATTTCATGTTAATCCTTTACATGTGGTGGAGAAGTGCTATGGGCATAATCTGAGATCCCTACAAGCAAGTAAATTCATCTGTTATAGGAACTGTGTTTTGGTGCATGAGACTGCATAATCTGTGTGCAGGCGAGGAGACTCTGCAAGTGAAAGTGTGCTGTTTGCAAGTCTTAAAGAAGACAGTATGCAAAATGTTCTGGTGTTAAAAGGAACTGTGTTAAAAGGCGTTTTGTGCCTGACTGCAAAGATGGGGCGGTCAAAACGCAAAAAGGAAGCAATGTTTGCTGAGATGAGACAGAACCTTGTGGCTGGAGGGGTTGTTACTGACAGAACAAGCCCCAGACTGGTGCAAGATGCACTTAGCTGCACTGGAGCAAAGGAAAAAGGAAAGCAAGCCATCACTTAGTGCAAAGAGTGAGTAGATGGGTGTGGTTGCCCTTGGCAACAAAGCAGAAATCCATACAGCTGACTTCATATGGCCTATGCTGCCTTCTGAACATGTTGAAGACTTTCTGGATGATTGCTTCCGCCAGAGGATGGCCCAAAAGTCACTGGGTTGAGTTGGTGCAACCTTTTCTGATGGAGGAGTACCAAGATGTGTACTGTGGGATGTATCATAACCGAGATGACCATTTCCTAGGAGCAATCCAATCTAGAGAGTGCTGGAAAAGATCAGAGGGGAGAATGTGGTCTCCCATAGCAACCAGAGAAAGTCTGTTTGCAGAAAGGAGGAGCTACAGCAGAGATGTTGCTCAAATTCTGAGTGAAGAAGTTTGTGCAAAAGTGTCTGTTGTCACCCCAGGCAACCGTGAAGGAAATTTTGTTCAGCCTGCAGGGGGTGATGGAGAGCCCAAGAAACCACTGGTTTCAAGTTATGGCTGCTTGTGTGAATTGGTCAGCCTAGAGAAAAAGGAGCAGTATCCAGCATCCTGCAAGGGGTGTGTGTGTGTGTGTGTGTGTCAGCCGTTACCCCTGGCAACAGAATATCTGTTTGGTCTGCAGGGGATGTTGGAAAATCCAAGAAGGATGCAATGTTGCCATGTGTCCATGTGGGGGCATTAGCTTGTGAAAATACAGCAAAGAAGGGAAGCTTTCAACACCTGGCAAATAGACTGGTAAGACTGTTGCAGTTACAAATGTGAGAGAGACTGATTATGAGACTATTCCCTGTGAAGTGGGAATAAGTCCAGTTGAAAAAATAGCTTTCAGAGACTTGTTGCAAATGAATACCTTCTGTAGTAGCAAAGCCCAGTTTGAAGCTGAACCTGCAGCAAGCTTGAGGACTGGTAAGGACTTGTCTTCAGGCTGTGTACTGTGTTACAGGAAGACAAGTGGTAAAAATGTGATATTGCATCCAGAAATATCAGGGGTGACTACTGAGAAATATGTACTGTTGCCCCTGGCAACCATGGCAGGTGTAGCAGAGGTGTCCCTGGAGACTGCCCAGGAGCTCATGGTGTCTGAGCTCAGGGTTTCCCAGGGCAACTGTGTTGCCGCTCCGACCTGACAAGTGTGTGTACTAAATATCCTACAATCTCAAACTGCTAATGTGCTAACACAGCTTATACAAGGCAGGAAGGTGGATAATGATGATGTTGAAAAGTGTATTACTGACAATGTTGATGGTTTGTTGTCTGCCATGGTAACCACAGGTAGTGCCGCAGAGGTGTCCCTATAAATCTCAAGGGAGCTCTGTGTGTTGGAGCCAGAGGTTGCCCAGGACAACTGTGGTGCCACTCTGATGGATAAGGGGGTACTTGTCCTTGGTGATGTGTCAAATGTTAAAACTAAAATGTCTGAAATTACTTGTGGTGATAATGGGTTACTGCAGTCTGTCACTTCTGACAGCAAAAGTCTTCATGAGTTTAATGAAGCACTACCCAAGCAAGGTGATGAAGTTATGGTATTGCAGCCTGCTGTGTTTAAAAATGTTTTGCCACAAGTTAGTTTAAACAAAAGTGATATGTGCAATGTGCCTGATGTGGAGCCACTCTGTCCTGTGTCTCCTTTTGGCAGTTGTAGCGGTACTGCATAGTACCTCTGATGGGAGCACAGAGAAAGTAGACTGGGACAGATGGGCAACAAGTCTGTTGGCTTTATTGGAAGAGATCTCAATGTGTAACAATGGAGCAGACACAATTTCTGCTGTGCTAAATGGAGGGACTGCAGAGCAGCTTCTGGACCAGGGCTCACTTGCTGCTGTTGCAGAGGATATTCCTCAGGAGATGGAAGGGCCACAAGAGATTGAGCACATAGCAGAGGTTGTGTCCACAACCCATAAAGGAGCTCTTGGTGTGGTATACCAAACTAATGTTGTCTATAGAGAAGACCAGGAACAGATCATTAACCCTTTCATGACTAAGCCTATTTTTGGAATTTCGTGTTTACAAGTTAAAATCCATATTTTTTGCTAGAAAATTACTTGGAACCCCCAAACATTATATATATTTTTTTAGCAGAGGCTCTAGAGAATAAAACGGCGATTGTTGCAATATTTTATGTCACACGGTATTTGCGCAGTGGTGTTTTAAACGCAACTTTTTGGGAAAAGGGACACTTTCATGAATAAAAAAAAAAAAAACAGTAAAATTAGCCCAATTTTTTTGCGTAATGTGAAAGATAAAGTTACGCCGAGTAAATAGATACCAAACATGTCACACTTTATAATTGCGCGCACTTGTAGATTGACGACAAAGTACGGTACCTAAAAATCTCAATAGGCGACGCTTTAAAAAATGTTTACGGTTACCAGGTTAGCGTTACAGAGTAGGTCTACTGCTAGAATTATTGCTCTCGCTCTGACAATCGTGGCGATACCTCACATGTGTGATTTGAACACCGTTTACATACGCGGGCGCGACTTCCGTATGCGTTTTCTTTTCTTCGCGAGCTCGCGGGGACGGCGGGCGCTTTGAAATTTTTTTTTTATTTTTTTTATTTATTTTATTTATTTTAAAATGACTAAATTGTTTTAAAAAAATAAAATAAAATTTGATCACTTTTATTGCTGTCACAAGGAATGTAAACATCCCTTGTGACAGTAATAGCTGGTGACAGGTACTCTTTATGGAGGGATCGGGGGTCTAAAAGACCCCCCACCCCTCCTTTACACTTCAATGTATTCAGATCGCCGAAAACGGCGATTCTGAATACCGGATATTTTTTTAAAACCGGCGCCATTGGCAGCCGAGTAAACGGGAAGTGACGTCATGACGTCGCTTCCGTGTTTACGATGAGGAGACTGGAACGAAGCCGATTACGGCTTCGTTCCAGTTCCTCCCCAGCAGCCAGAGCCAACGGATCGCTAATCGGTGCTCCCGATCGAGCGGGAGCACCGGTAACAGCGGCGAGAGGCGGCGGGAGGGGGGGACATCCCCTCCCGCTCCTCCGGCATAACAGCCGAGCGGCTTTTAGCCGCTTCGGTTGTTATGGCTGGAAAGCCAATCGCCCGCTGTAAAAAACGGTACCGGGATGATGCCTGCAGGTGCGGGCATCATCCCGGTATACCCCCCGGAAGCCGAGTACGCAGATCTGCGTACGCTCGGCGGGAAGGGGTTAACACTGAGCCTGAGAGTTTTGTGGTGACTTCCATACCTGGCTGTGCTCTAGGAGAGCACCAGGTGGGAAGGTAGCCCCTTTTAAGAAGCACCACCTCTAAGGCATCAGCAAATTAGTCTTTCCACATCCCAAGGAACATTAAGGACCCCAGGAAGGTTTTGAGTAGGGATGACCCGAACACCCCCCGGTTCGGTTCGCACCAGAAATTTCGAACGGACCGCAAATTCGTGCTAACTTTAGAACCCCATTGAAGTCTATGGGACTCGGACGTTCGAAATAAAAAGTACTAATTTTGATGGCTAATATGCAAGATATTGTCCTAAAAAGGGTTTGGGGACCTGGCTCCTGCCCCAGGGGACATAGGTCAATGCCTAAAATGTTTTGAAAAACTGACGTTTTTTCGGGAGCACTGATTTTAATGACAATTAAAGTGAAAAAAAAGTGAAATATTCCTTTAAATATCGTGCCTGGGGGGGGGGGGGGGGGGGGGGTGTGTCTATAGTATGCCTGTGAAGTGTCACGTGTTTCCCGCATTTGACTGGAAAAAAGTCATTTAAAACTGCTTGCGGTTTTAATGTAATATCTGCTTCCGGCAATATGGATGAAAATCATTGAGAAAAATGGCATGGGTAGCCCCCCTGCCCATTACCAGCCCCTTTGGGTCTTGTACGGATATTAAGGTGAACCCCGTACCCATATTAAAAAAAGGAAAGACGTGGGGCCCCCAGGCCCTATATACTCAGAACAGCAGTATACAGGCGGTGCAAACAAGACAGGGACTGTGTAGGTTTGTTGTGTTAAGTAGAATCTGTTTGTAATTTTCAACTGGTACATTTTTAAAGTGTAGCTCCAGTCAAAAAATCTATTTTTAAGCTTTTTGGAAAACATAGGGAAGGGTTATCACCCCTGTATAATTTGTTTTGCCGTCAGTCTTCCGTTTGCAAGTATGAGACGTTTGTAAGTTGGATGTTTGAAAGTAGGGGCCTGCCCTATATGCTCTGCAGAAATGGCGGAACAAGGTGTTGGTGTTGCCACAACATTGTAAGCCCTCAATGTGACTCTTGGTGGGCGCTGGAGCGCCCTGCTGCGAACGATTATATCAAGAATTCTAATTACATGCCATTGTTGAACAGTGGTTGAAAAATTGGGCCTTTGGTGGTTGTAGTGCTGGTGCCACAACACTATAAGTCCTCACAGTTACTCTCGGTGGACACAGGAACGGGCGCTGCTGTGAAATATTATATCAAAAATTGTAATTACATACCCCTGTTAAACAGGGGCTGAAATATTGGGCCTTAGGCACTGGTGCCATGACACTGCAACCTCTCCCATATACTCTAGTTGTAGTGCAGGAATGAGCCCTGCTGCAAAGCATTGCATCAAAAATTGTAATTACATGCCCCTGTTAAACAGGGGCAGAAAAATTGGGCTGGTGGCATCACCAGAACCAAAAATTTCTTCCAAGATATCAACGGAGGAAGAGGATAGACAATCAACATAACAGGACAGTCACTCAGCATCAGCATAGGCAGTCTTGAAGGGATGTGATATTTCAAAAAAAATTATTCGTTACATCAGCTTTAGGTGCTTGGTAGCTGTGAGTGATCCAAGACTGATTCATCTTTATGAAGGTCGGTCGATCAACCGAGTCGGTGGACAGACGCACCCCGTGATCGGTAACAAAGCCACCAGCAGCACTGAAGGGCCGTTCCGAAGGAACGCTGGATGCAGGACAGGCCAGTAGCTCAATTGTATACTGTGCAAGCTCTGGCCAGTGATCCATCCTCAAGACCCAGTAAGCCAGAGGATTTTCGGTGGGAAAGGTGTCCAAGTTTGACCTTGCCCCTAGGTATTCCTGCACCATGTAAATCAGACGCTGGCGATGGTTGCTGGAACCGATCATACCTTGGGGCTGCGGACTAAAATATTGTCTGAACGCATCAGTCAGACGGCCACCTTCTCCACCGCTCCTTCTGACCGATGCCTCAGCAACACGTTGTCCAGGACCAGGAGTTTGTAACCTCCCAGTCTCTGGGAACGCATTTCACAGACCTTTCTGCAAGGCCTCCCGGAGATGTCTCATCCTCTGCTCCCTCTGCGATGGCAAGATAAGGTCGGCAACCTTACCCTTGTACCGTGGATCAAGGAGAGTGGCCAGCCAGTAATGGTCCCTCTCTTTGATTCCGAAGAATACGAGGATCCTTCCGCAGGCTTTGCAGGATCAGGGAGGCCATGCAGCGCAGGTTAGCTGAGGCATTCAGTCCGGAGTCCTCTGGGTCACTAAGGAC
This sequence comes from Lithobates pipiens, assembly GCF_037356315.1. Taxonomy (NCBI): domain Eukaryota; kingdom Metazoa; phylum Chordata; class Amphibia; order Anura; family Ranidae; genus Lithobates; species Lithobates pipiens. The sequence continues at coordinate 376,088,908 of NW_027507903.1, read as the reverse complement.
AACATGATCCGCAGTTACCTCCTCCCAGCCACGTACAAGTCCACGGGTTTCTTGGGACTGTAAATCAACCCTACAAGACTGCTGCTGATGCTGAGTGCCAGCCTCCACCTCCATGCTGACACAATCATCCTCCTCATCCTCCTCCTCCTCTTCCTGTGTGATGGGTGGGACAGCAGGAACACTGTCTGGATAAAGGGGGCCTTGAGAGGCAAGGAAGTCCTCCTCTTCCTGCCTCTGTTCTGCCTCAAGTGCCCTGTCCATTATTCCACGCAGCGTATGCTCCAAGAGGTGGACAAGAGGTACAGTGTCACTGATGCATGCACTGTCACTGCTCACCATCCTTGTGGCCTCCTCAAACTGTGACAGGACAGTGCATGCATCCCTGATCATGCCCCACTGGCGTGGTGAGAAGAAAACAAGCTCCCCTGACCCTGTCCTGGTGCCGTAGTCGCACAGGTACTCATTGATGGCCCTCTGCTGTGTGTGCAGCCACTGCAGCATGGCCAACGTTGAGTTCACCTGGTGGGCATGTCACATATAAGGTGGTTCTTGGGCAGGTTCAACTCCTTTTGGAGCTCAGCCAGCCGAGCACAGGCATTAAATGATCAGAAATGCACACAGACTGTCCTGGCCTGCTTCAGGGCATCCTGTAAGCCCGGGTACCTGCCCAAGAACCGCTGCACCACCAGGTTAAGGACGTGAGCCACACAGGTACAGGGGTCAGTTGTCCCTGTCTGAGGACGGAGAGGAGGTTGGTGCCATTGTCGCAAACCACCAATCCTGGCATAAGCTGGCATGGAGTCAACCACTTCTCGGCCTGCCCCTGCAGAGCTGAAAAAATATCTGCTCCAGTGTGGCTCCTGTCCCCCAAACAAACCAGCGCAAGCACGGCATGGCATTGTTTTGCCTGCGTACTTGTGTAGCCCCTTGAACGCCTACGGAGCACCGCTGGTTCCAAGGACAGAGCACTGGAAGAGGCCATGGAGGAAGAAGAGGAGGGGGTGGAGGAGAGAGGTGTGTCACAACCAGTATGTCATGGAAAGGTCCACCTGTTGGTGGCGCTGTTGATCTCTTGGATTGCAGTACCAGTGTCCACCAGCGGGTGTCTTCTAACACCCAGGGCCTGTAATAAGAGGACCTACCTCCTGGTGGCACTATTGGATCCCTGGACTGTAGTACCGGCGTCCACCAGCGGGTGTACTCCGGCAGTGTGGAGCAGACAGCACCTGCTGCGATCAGCTGTTACGTGAGGGTAATCATCAGTAGTCTTATAAATACCCGGCAAGCCCTAACATGCTTGCCTTGGTGTCGCTCTCTCCATGTGCCCTGAACCTGAACCTGAACCTGAACCTTGTATCTTCCTGACCTGTTCCTTCCTGAGCCCATCCTGGACCTGTCCCTCTTGTCTCCTGTTACCTAAGATCCCTGTTCTGCAGCCCATCCATCTGTCCTCTCCCCCTTCTACTGATTCCCCGGTGTATGAACTCGGCCTGGCTTCTGTTGATGACTTTGGTAGTTCCTATTTATTGTATATATTTCTTGTTGTTGGTGGTTGGTAGTGCACTGTGTGTTTTCACTTTCTTTTATTTATAATAAAAACTTTTGTTAATTTACTTACATGCGTTTGGGTTTCCTCTGTGAAGTCCGCACAGTCTGGTCTAATAATTCCCTGACACAGTAGCATTTTGGAGGCGTGGTGGTGGAACAACCTTCAACACTACTGCACCTTGTCCTGCATCCTTCCCAGCTGCCAGAATAGTGACCCAATGGGCCGTGAAAAAGAGGTAATGTCCCTGTCCATGTCAGCGGTAATATGCACCTTACCGCTGACCGCCCTGTCCAGCGAAGCAAGAACATTGCCTTCCACGTGCCGGTAGAGAGCCGGAATTGCCTTCCGTGAGAAAAAGTGGCGTTTGGGGACCTGCTACTGAGGAACCGCACATTGTACAAACTCACGGAAGGGGGCCGAGTCTACCAACTGAAAAGGCAGCAGTTGAAGTGCTAGCAATTTAGCCAAGCTAGCATTCAACCGCTGGGCATCTGGATGGCTGGGAGTGAACTTCTTTCGACGGTCCAGCAGCTGAGGCAGGGAAATTTGCCTGCTATAATCGGACGTAGGTGTACTGCTAGCAGAGTGCCCGCAAGCACTTGGCTGTGACACACCTAATTCTACACCTTCATTCCTCTCAGCGCAGGTTTCAGAGAGGACTGAAAGACTAGTGGGGTTGGAGATCCCAGCTGATGACGAGCAAGGAGAGGTCCGCTTTGTTCTTTGGTGTGGGTCTTTGAGGTACGCTTGCCAATGAGCTGCATGGCAGGTCAACATATTCTGGTCAAGCATGTGGTGCCCCCAGGCTGCTTCCGGGGGAGGAGTCTGGCAATGGTGCGTGTCCGTACCTAGCGTGCTGGAGCGCTCCATGTCCCTCGCTGCACGAATAATGCCGCTGTTTGCGGTTCCCCTCTGATCCCTGCTCTTCAGCTCTAATCCACGGCGGAGCCCCGCCGCTGGTGAGGTGCGCTCTCGCTCCTGCCTCCCCCCCGTGCCTTCTTCCCCCTCTGGGTCGGGACATGTCAGTGTGTGCTGAGCGGCGCGGCTAGTGGATACTCGGACCCCCTGTCTACAGGTGAAGATTCCTGTGTGGGAGTGGATGAACGCTGGGGATGTCGGCGCATCATTAGTACTGTCTGTGCTGTTAGTGAAAAGAAGGTAAATCTTCTGGGAAGGCTTACGAAGAGCTCCGGACGCCATCTAGCAGTCAAAGTAAGGTACTGCTTACAGAGGATATTGAAAGGTACTGTGGAAAGATAAAGGAAAAAATAAAAAGGGGCTCCCAAGAAGGTCAGTAAAAAAAAATTAAAAAAAATAAATCTAGAACCTATATGGGAATGTTGAACGTCGCGCAGTATTAAATCAAGCAGACAAACCAGACTGCAAGCAACAACGGGGTAAGTGCTTTTATAATTTAAAGCAAATACTTGGCATTTCAATTTCTGTTAAATAATCAGGATTGACAAGAAATTCCGCGAAGACAAAAAGTTAACATATAACAAGGAAAATACCGTTGTGTTTTGTGGTGTAACTGTGTGGGTATGTAAGTAATTACAACTAATTATATAATACAATAGCGATCCACTTTAACCACTTAAGGACCGCCGTATTGCCATTATACGTCATCAGAATGGCACAGGCAGGCACAAGCACGTAGATGTACGTGCCTGCCTTCCAGCGGGTGGGGGGTCCGATCGGACCCCCTCCCGCTGGATACGGCGGTCCGTTTCCCTCCGGGAGCGATCCGTGATGAGGGGATGGCCGTTGGTTTCTGGCCACCCCCTCTCGATCGCTCCTGGCCAATGACGTACTTCCTCCCACTGTGTATTGTTTACACAGGAAGGAGGAAGTGATGTTATTCTCCTCTTTTTGACCAGACTACGAGGAGAAGACACAAAGTAAGTGCACCAAAACACTACACTGACACATAGGTACACATAGGTACACAACCCCCCCCCCCCCCCCCCCCCCCCCGATTTTTCTGATCGCTGCATCAGTGTCGCTACTGTCGCTAGGTAGCTAGTTATTTTTTTAGGTTCACCGCCAGGTTTTTATAGCGCTAGGTACCCCGATAGACTACCCAATAATGGTTTTAACCCCCTGATTGCCCCTAGTTAACCCTTTCACCAGCGATCACAGTATAAGTGTCACTGGTGACGCTGGTTAGCCAGTTAGTTATTTAGGTTCCCCGTCAGGTTTTTATATAGCGCCAGGGACCATATACTACCTAATAAAAATTTGAACCCCCTGATTGCCCCTAGTTAACCCTTTCACCACTGATCACCGTATAAGTGTTACGGATGACTCTGGTTAGTTTGCTTTTTATAGCATCAGGGCACCCACCATTTATTACCCAATAAAGGTTTAACCCCCTGATCACCCGGTGGGTGATATCAATTAGGTTTTAGGGTCAGGGTCTGCGTCGCCCCAGGCAGCGCTAGGTTAGTGCCAGTACCGCTAACACCCACGCGCAAAGCATACACCTCCCGTAGTGGTATAGAATCTGAACAGATCAATATCTGATCTGATCAGATCTATACTAGCGTCCCCAGCAGTTCAGGGTTCCAAAAAAACGCATTGTTAGCGGGATCAGCCCAGATACCTGCTAGCACCTGCGTTTTGCCCCTCTGCCCAGCCCACCCAAGTGCAGTATCGATCGATCACTGTCACCTACAAAACACTAAACACATAACTGCAGCGATCGCAGAGTCAGGCCTGATCCCTGCGATCGCTAACAGTTTTTTTGGTAGCATTTTATATTTAAATCCGGAAGGCAGTGCTTGGTTTTCGGGGTCCCGTACGTGGCTAGGCTCCCAAAAAGTCCCCCACATGTGGTATCCCCATACTCAGGAGAAGCAGCAGAATTTATTTTGGGGTGTAATTTGACTTCTGCCCATAGCATGTGTGAGCAATATATCATTTAGTGACAACTTTGTGCAAAAAAAAAAAAAGTTTGTAATATTCCCGCAACTTTTGGCAAAATATAAAATATTCCATGGACTCAACATGCCTCTCAGTAAATAGCTTGGGGTGTCTACTTTCCAAAATGGGGTCATTTTGGGGGGTTTTGTGCTATTTTGGCATTTTATGGCCTTCGAAACTGTGATAGGTAGTGAGGAGTTAAATCAAAAATTTGCACCCTTAGAAATCCTGAAGGTGGTGATTGGTTTTCGGGGTGCCGTGCGCGACTAGACTCCCAAAAAGTCCCACACATGTGGTATCCCCATACTCGGGAGAAGCAGCGGAATATATTTTGGGGTGCAATTCCACATATAACCATGGCATGTGTGAGCAATATATCATTTAGTGACAACTTTTTGTAAAAAAAAAAATTTGATCATGTGATAGAACGGAGCCGGTAATCGGCTATTATTCCTCCTCGCGCTGACAGCGCGAGGAGAGAAAAAAAAAAGCCGATCACCGGCGGCCGTGATCGGGACATCAGTCCCGATCACGGCCAGCAATACAGCTGACCACCTGCCCCCTGCCAGTGCCCACCTGCCCACCGCCGTGCCATCCTGAATAAAAGTAAGTGCCCCCCATCAGTGCCCATAGTGCCCACAGTGCCACCTACAGTGCCACCCACAATGCCACCCACAATGCCACCCACAGTGCCATCCAGCAGTGCCACCCACAGTGCCCACAATCTGCCTCAAAGGTGCTGCGACCCAGTGCCGCCCATCAGTGCCCAGCAGTGCCGCCCATCAGTGCCCAGCAGTGCCACCTATCAGTGCCACCTATCAGTGCCCATCAGTCCCATCTATCAGTGGTACCTATCAGTGCCCATCCGTGCCACTTATCCGTGCCACCCATCCATGCCATCTTATCTGTGCCCATCTTTGCCCATCAGTGCCGCCTTATCTGTGCCCATCGGTGCCGCCTTATCTGTGCCTATTAGTGCCACCTTAACTATGCCTATCAGTGCCCACCAGTGCAGCCTATCAGTGCCCACCAATGCAGCCCATCAGTGCCCACCAATGCAGCCCATCAGTGCCCACCAATGCAGCCATCAGTGCCGCCTAATCAGCGCACTTCAATGAAGGAGAAAAATGACCCGTTTGCAAAATTTTATAACAAACTATTAAAACATGATTTTTTTTTTTTTTTTTGCATCTTTTTTTGTTTGTTTAGCAAAAAATAAAACTCCGAGCTGTAACTAAATACCACCAAAAGAAAGCTCTATTTGTGGGAAAAAAATGATAAAAATTTCATTTGGGTACAGTGTTGTATGCCCGCGCAATTGTCATTCAAAGTGCATCAGCGCTGAAAGCTGAAAATTGGTCTGGGACTGAGGGGGGTTTAAGTGCCCAGTAAGCAAGTGGTTAATCAATCCCTTGGGACAAAAAAAATATTCAATTGTCTCAACATGGCCCTCAGCAAATAGCTTGGGGTGTCTACTTTCCAAAATGGGGTCATTTGGGGGGGGTTTGTACTGCCCTGCCATTTTAGCACCTCAAGAAATGAGATAGGCAGTCATAAATTAAAAACTGTGTAAATTCCAGAAAATGTACTCTAGTTTGTAGACGCTATAACTTTTGCGCAAACCAAAAAATATACGCTTATTGACATTTTTTTTACTAAAGACATGTGGCTGAATAAATTTTGCCCTCAATGTATGACTAAAATTTAGTTTATTCGATTTTTCTTATAACAAAAAGAAGAAAATATCTTTTTTTTTCAAAATTTTCGCTCTTTTTCCATTTATATCGCAAAAAAAAAAAAACGCAGAGGCAATCAAATACCATCAAAAGAAAGCTCTATTTGTGGGAAGAAAGCTCTATTTGTGGGAAGAAAAGGACGCAAATTTCGTTTGGGTGCAATATTGTATGACCGCGCAATTACCAGTTAAAACAGCGCAGTGCGAAATTGGAAAAAGACCTCTGGTCCTTAAGGTGTTTATTGGTCCGGAGCTGAAGTGGTTAAATAAAAGGGGACAGATCTCTATATTACGTGATTGCTCTAGATCAGTGATGGCGAACCTTGGCACTTCAGATGTTTTGGAACTACATTTCCCATGATGCTCATGCACTCTTCAGTGTAGTTGAGCATCATGGGAAATGTAGTTCCAAAACATCTGGGGTGCCAAGGTTCGCCATCACTGCTCTAGATCATCAGTAAAAATATAGAGTGAAAAAACACGCATGTTGAGATTTGAATAAGAGAGTACCAGCGTTAATCAGACGGGGACACGTAAACTTTGCGACAGAAAGATACCTTAAAACCACATTTCAGTAGCCGTGGAAGGGAATAGATAATAAGAGCAATAAAGGCGTGCAAATAACACGGTGCCAGATGAAGTTTCCCTGCAAAAGCAGGGGCTGTCCCGAAATCACCACGTCGGAGCTTGGTTACTAGCCCCGGTGCAATGAATAAGTACGTTACACAGACAGTTGCTACAGAGAAGCAGCAAGCTGAAAAAATCTCAATACACTAAAACCCAACAGGCGGAGAGCAGTGACAAAAAGGAGAGAGAAAAGAGTAAAAAAGAGAAAAGGAAATATCAAACGCAAAACATCTCCACACATGATTTAGAAACATTACTCGACGTATCAACAGTAGAAGGAATGGATCCAACAACTGACCTAGCCCAAGAGGCAGAACCCTTAATAACGCAACAGATACAACAAGATAACTGCCAAGTATTGCCCACTAAAAACGAGATAATATCCATGTTTTCAGCTCTGGAAAATTCAATGAAAACTGAAATGGAAAGACTGCATAAGAATCTGGGACATATACTAGATAGGGTAGTAGAAGTAGAAAAAAAAGTGGAAAAAGATACGAACATAATAAAGAACCTGGAAGCAGAAATACAAGGACTAAAAAAAGCACAACAAGAACAAGCATATAAGATCGAAAATCAAGAAAATAACGACAGAAGAAAAAATCTAAGAATCCGTGGAGTCCCAGACGTACAACAACAAGAGGATCTGAATGACATAATTAAGAAGATTTGTAATCCTTTAATGAACAAAGAGATAACTAATGTAATAAACGTAGAAAGAGTTCACAGAGTAAGAAAGCCCCAAGGTCTTCCACAAGAAATGCCACGGGACATCATAGTGCGATTTCAAAATGAAGAGGAAAAATATCAAATATGGCGGAATATAAGATCAAAAGCGCCATTAAGATATGAAGGAAATGTCATTCAGATATTCCAAGATTTTGCACAGGAAACCTTGAAGAGGAGAAGAGCCCTAAAACCGTTATTGACAGTTTTGGTTGAGAATGATGTGCAATATAAGTGGGGTTTTCCTGCAAGTTTAATAGGAAAAAAAAATGGCCACATAGCAAGACTGAGATTTACAGAAGAAACTGTAGAATTCTGTAGAAAATTGGGGGTCCCGGTTCCGGGGGGGGGGGGGTGGAGGGGGAGATGGGGAACAATCTCAGCTCCCTCTGCCGGGAGGTGGGGGGGAAGGAGGGAGAGGTAGATAGAGACGTTAATTAATGAGAAGGTGGAGTCCCAGTTCCTTAGATCTCCTCTCCCTGTTTGTCTTTGCCTCGCCCCTCCCCCTCCCCCCCTTGGCTTTGCTGGGGGGGGGGTGAGGAGGGGGATCGGATGGAGTTGGGGGGCGGGGGGGTGCGTGGGGGTTGGAGTGTCCCTGGCATGCGGGATAATCACCTTGCTAATGAAAGGCGAGATGGGTGACGGCACTGTTAAGCAGAATTCCACCCTAGGGCCAAGGGACAACTGGAACAAGGGAGTTCCGGATAAAAGGTCCCGGACCAGTAGGTCAATTTTACATCTAGAGTGGGGTCAGGGAGGGGGGAAGGACGGGAGGGTAAAGGGGAAGAGGGTGGTGGGAAGAGGGAAGGGTGGGAGGGTTAAATCTGTTGACACAATACCACTACTTCTAGTTAAAAAAATAAAAATAAATCTGAAAAAGTTTAGGCTGGTATAATGTCGGATATTAAAATAGTAACATACAATGTGAGAGGAATGAATTCTCCAAAAAAAAGGTATAACATACTGAGAGAGGTAGAGGGAAATTCTGTTGATATTGCTTTTCTACAAGAAACGCATTTAACATTAGATTTAAGTATAAGGTTAAATACACAGATGTTTCCAACATGGTATTATGCAGATACTCCATGTAAGGGCTCTAGGGGAGTAGCAATTGGGATCTCTAAAAAAGTCAATTGGAAAATGGAAGAAATAAAAGTGGATCCACAGGGGAGGTTTATATTCATAAAAGGATATATAGAAAGAAATAGATATACATTAGTAAATATCTATTGTCCTAATAAAGGTCCAAATAAATATTTAAATAAAATCCTGAACATATTAGAAATATATAAACAAGGCCACATAATTTTGGGTGGGGATTTAAATTTTGCCATCGACCCGTCCATAGATAGCACTTCACAGGGTTTGGTACACGAAAATAAACAACATAGAATCTTAAAAAAGAAGATGCTCCAGCAACAATTAATAGACGCCTGGCGAATATTCAATATAGGAAAAAAAGACTATACATATTATTCCCCAGTACATGATATGTATGTTAGACTGGACTACATACTAGTAGACCATGATTTGTTAGAAAATATACTACAGGTAACAATAGGATCCATAACCCTGTCGGATCACACCCCTGTAATAGTAAAATTAAAAGATCCAGGAAGAGAATACAGAAAAGGGATATGGAGACTAAATGAGTTCCTATTGGAAAATGAGGAAACAGAAGTAATAAATAAAAATAATAAATCATTAAAAACGAAATTGAACAATATTTTGTAGTCAATGATTTAGAGGAGATCCCAAGGGCGACACTCTGGGAGGCCCATAAAGCCCTAATTAGGGGGAAATTAATCTCCATAGGATCCTGGAAAAAAAAAGAAAGTGAAAAGAAGCAAAATGATCTAAAAAAAGAACTCTACTTATTAGAACAAAAACACAAATCTCAACTCGATAAAAACATATATAAAGAAATAATACACAAACTTACTCAACTACATAACAGATTGGAACAAGAAGTAAGAAAAACATATAAAAATGTGGCTAAAGAAAGATACATGTGGGGAAACAAGACGGGGAAACATCTGGCTAGACTAGTAAGGGATAAAAAAGCTATTAAATATATAGAAAAGATCAAAAACGCGAAAGGTAAAATAAAATACAGAACATCAGAAATAGCAAACGCGTTAAAAACATATTATAGCGCCCTATATTCAATCAGGAACACGGAGACTGAAAGTCAGAAGGAGACTAGAAAAATTAAAATACAAGAATACCTGAGGGAGATAGACCTACCAAGGATAACTCCCGAGATGTCTAAAAGTCTAGAGGGCCCGATTACCCTTGAGGAAATTGAAAACGCAATAAAGGACATGCCCAACGGGAAAAGCCCAGGACCAGATGGTTTCACCATCAGGTATTATAAAAAATTTAAACAGCAGCTGATCCCACAGTTATGTAAACTTTGGAACAAACTGGCAGAGGATGAGCTCCTGAGGAAAGAATCACTCCTAGCAAACATCACACTTATCCCAAAACCTGGCAAAGATGGTTCGATTTGCTCCAACTACCGTCCAATTGCACTGCTAAACACAGACATTAAATTATATGCAAAAGTGTTAGCAACAAGGATAAAAAACCTACTTCCAGATCTGATAAATGGAGATCAAGTAGGATTTGTACCAGGAAGGGAGGGCCGAGACAATAGTCTCCGAACGCTGTTGTTAATGGGTAAGGATAAGGAAACCATTTCTCCAATGATTCTGGTTTCGATCGACGCTGAAAAAGCTTTTGATCGAGTGAATTGGTGTTTTATAATGAAAACGTTACAGATACTGGGCCTAGGCCCAAAAATGCTGAAATGGGTAAATAACTTATATACTTACCCATCAGCTAGAGTAGGGGTAAATGGGAGTATGTCGTCCGCCTTTGATATGCGAAATGGTACAAAACAGGGGTGTCCCCTTTTGCCTTTGCTATATGTGATAGCTTTGGAGCCCCTATTAGCAAAAATTCGAAATAATTCAGTTATAGAAGGAATAAAATTGGGGGGTGAAGAACATAAAGTGGCGGCATACGTGGACGACATACTATCAACCTCCAAACGTCATTACCAGGCCTGATAAGGGAGATCAGAGAGTATGGGGCCCTCTCTAATTTTAAAATAAACCCAATTAAAACAGTTATCCTGAACATTGGACTAGGTTCGCAGGAAGAAGAAAAGATACGGCATAAATTCCCTTTTACATGGGAAAAAAAAGAAATAACATACCTAGGGATTAAAAAACAAAGACAATCCAGGGGTTATACCAGGCTAATTACATCCCGTTAATAAATGAAGTAAAAGTGTTACTTACTAAGATGAATAAAGGAATGATATCTTGGATGGGAAGAATCAATGTGTTGAAGATGGTGGTATTACCAAAAATAATATATAAAATGCAAATGCTTCCGATAAATATTCCAATTGTTTTTTTTAATATAATAAGAACTTTATTTCTAAAATTTATTTGGCAAAACAAAAAACCCAGGATAAAATTAAATTTATTAACTAGAAAAAAAAATAGGGGAGGTATGGCATTACCAGATATACACAGATATTATTTAGCAATTATTTTAACGAGATTGGTTGAAAGCACAAACCAAAACACTAAAAAGAAATGGGTAAAAATGGAGGAGATATTGTTGGGGTCACAATTACAAAAAAAGATTTGGATTCCACCAAAATTTAGAGTTATTAGTAGTAGGACACATGAAATCACTTTAACAGCACTGAAAAAATGGGATATAATACAGCGTAAAAATAAATGGCAATACAATTCACCACTAATCCCTCTAGAGGGCACGAGTTTTTTTTCACCAGGACACGATACACCATTAGGGAAACAATTGAAGGATTTACAATTAAAAGACATCATAAGGGAGGGGAAGTTAATGCCAAAACAAGACTTAAAGATGAGGCACAATTGGCAAATATTAAAAGATTGGGAATACCTACAGATTCAACACTTTGTCAATTCCATCCCAAAACCAATAAGAAATGAAAGTAGGTTAACACCAATGGAAAAATTATGCATAAGGAAAACAACAGTCAATCATTGTGTCTCACAGCTATACGATTGTCTGTCGGAAATAGAAGGCCAAGGAAATTTCCCATTTATAGCTAAATGGGAAAAAGACTTGGGCTATAAAGTTGATGAGACACAAGTGATCAACTCGGTATATGATTCCATATTCGACATAAGATCAATGGAAGTTAATTATAAATGTTTAACGAGATGGCATTTAACACCAGACAAACTATATAAAATGGATTCCTCCAACTCTAAGTTATGTTGGAGAGAATGTGGTAGACCAGGAACAATATTTCACTTCTGGTGGGAATGCCCAGTAATAAATCAATATTGGAGTAATATAATAGAATATATAGAGAAAATAACAGAGCAAAAAATACCTTTAACCCCAGGGGAGTGTTTGTTTTTAGGGGCAGACGAAAAAACGAGTAAGCATTTTAAAAGAAGAATAAAAAATTCATTAGTACCCATTTTACTTAATGCTGCAAAAGCCATAATACCAAAAAATTGGTTACAGGTGAAAAAACCCTCGATCAGAGAATGGATTCAAAGAATAGAATATATCAACAACATGGAATATCTAAGAAAAATGGAGGAAAATAAAATGAAAAAATATCGCAGTACATGGGAAAAGTGGAGAATATTTAAAAAGACGAAGCATTATACACAAGCATTAATGGAATAAAGAGTAGTGGGTACGGGGAAGGTCAACAGATAGTAGAGAAGAGGGAAGGGTGGGGGTGGTAAAACTTAATTTTAACATGGAGTTAAATAAATAAGATATTGGTAGCAAGAATAAGAGGGTAAAGAGAATTAAGTAGATGTCAGTGGAATGGTTTCTCTTTGCTGTTTTTCTTTCTCTTAATCGATATGGTTTTCCCTTTGTAATGGATAAATATTAAATAAATATGAGTAACAACGAGAAGTTTAATCACCTCCCGCCCGCCCTAAAGCTGAATGACAGCCGTAGAGCAGGCGGGTTCGTCCGGGCGGTCGTCCCTGGACATCCTTGTGTTTACTTCCGCAATGCGCGCCGCCGGGGGCACGCATCGCGGAAGTTTTGTACTCGCCGTGTCTCCCGGAGACAGGCAAACATAGATCGCCATGAACGGCCAATCAAAGCGGCCGTTCACAGCGCGATCGCAGCTGCCAATGGGAGATGATCTCAAATGTAAACATATGAGATCATCTCCCATTGCCGTGTCTCTCCCTCCTCACACAGAGACAGCGTGTGAGGAGAGAGAGGATCTGTGAGTGACATACTGTATATTGAATACTGTGACTAACATATGTCTGGTCAAGCATGTGGTGCCCAAGCGGCTGATGTTTTGGCCATGCGAGATACGCTTGAGACATATGTTGCAAATAGCAGCGGTGCGATCTGATGCACTCGTCTCAAAAAAGGCCCACACCAAAGAACTTTTAGAATAACGCGCAGAGGCAGCGCCCTGCACAGGCGGAGCTCTGCGGTGTGATTCAGTCGGTGTGCTGCCCCTAAGCTGGCCCCTGGAGGGCATCCTGCCTCGTTGGACATGTGCCTCCTCCTCCTCCTCTCTCCTACCAGGCACCCACGTGGAGTCAGTGCCCTCATCATCCCCTCCCTCTTCAGCGCTGTAGCAAACCTGGCAATATGCTGCAGCTTGTGGAACATGACTGCCAGATTGCTGTCCTTCTTGAGCATCCCCTCTCTCTGCATTCACGCTACTGCCTTCCTCTAGCTGAGTATCATCATCAGAGCCTACAAAACACTGGGCATCCTCCTGGAGCATGTGCCCAACACTGTGCTCAAAGAGTTCAGGAGACTCCTCAGGAGGACGTGGTGGGTCTAGGGAAGGAGTCACTGATGATGACATTGAGACGAGGGAAGACGATGCATTGGCAGCTGCTTTGCTAGTACCCTGAGACTGGGTGAGAGAGGATGAGGAGGATGAAGAGGGCTTGGTCATCCACTCTACCAAGTCGTTGGCATGTTGCGGCTCAACATGTCCAGCTGCCGAAAAGAAGGACAAGCGTGTTCCATGGCCACGTGCTGATGACAATGCACCGCGTCCACGACCACCACTGTTGTCTCTAGTCACAGAGCCTGCTTGCCATCTTTTATCGGCTCGCGCCTGTCTGCCTCTCCTTGCTGGCCTTCCAGACATGGTAATGGCCTGAAGGGAGTTGGGTAAAACAGCAGTTGGGTAGTGTATATTGTGCTGGAGGCACACAACACCCACTAACTCCTGCAGATGCCTTTATTATAGAACACCAGAGATAAAGGGGTATACTGTAATGGAGTCACACAACACCCACTAAGCCCTGCAGATGGCTCTATTGGAGAACAGCAATAAAGGGTAGATACAGGTGTATATTGTGCTGGAGGCACACAACACCCACTAACTCCTGCAGATGCCCTTGCTATAGAACACCAGAGATAAAGGGGTATACTGTACTGGAGGCACACAACACCCACTAAGCCCTGCAGATGGCTCTATTAGAGAACAGCAATAAAGGGTAGATACAGGTGTATATTGTGCTGGAGGCACACAACACCCACTAACTCCTGCAGATGCCTTTATTATAGAACACCAGAGATAAAGGGGTATACTGTAATGGAGGCACACAACACCCACTAAGCCCTGCAGATGGCTCTATTAGAGAACAGCAATAAAGGGTAGACACAGGTGTATATTGTGCTGGAGGCACAAAACACCCACTAACTCCTGCAGATGCCTTTATTATAGAACACCAGAGATAAAGGGGTATATACAGATGTATACTGTGCTGTGCTGGAGGCACACACAACTTCCAATAACTCCTGCAGATGGCTCAAATAGAGAAGAGCTATGTAGGTGGATATAGCGGTGTGTACTGGGTACAGAGCACGCAGACAGCACGCACAAGCTCCTAACACTACTGACTGCAAGCTCTATTATAAAAGATAGATCACTAGCTATATAGGTGAGGTGAATATAGCGGTGTATACTGCGGTCAGGGCACGCAGACAACAACCACTACAGAAGAGCAAGATCGAAAATCGGCCGATAACGATCGGTGTATACTGTGTTGAAGGTACACAGAACACCCACTAACTGCTTCAGACGCCAACACACTACACAAGGCCGCCGCGCTGGTGGCCTTATATAGTGTGGGGCGTGTACTACACAGCCTGAGCTACAATTGGCCACAGGCATCCTGCCTGTGGCCAATCATGGCTCTCCTCGCTGCTGGCGCTGTGATTGGCCAAGCATGTGGGGTCACAGTGCATGCTTGGCCAATTATGAGCCAGCAATGCACTGCGATGACGCATTGTGGTCCGTGAGCGCCACACGAATTTGTCGCGAACGGCCCATAATGTTCGGAATTCGCCGAACGGGCGAACAGCCGATGTTTGAGTCGAACGTATGTTCGACTCGAACACGAAGCTCATCCCTAGTGGTTAGCGACGTTGCCATGGTAGACAACCATTCCACTTTGTTTGATTCTCCTCCAGATACTGCCTTGCAGAACATTGGTGAAAAGAGTTCTGATAAATATGGCAATACTTCAGACAAGTATAAGGCTAACCACAGGTCAACCTGTGTTTGTAGGAGGAGTCAGGCTGCATAAAGCCTGCCCTTCTCTACCTCCTCCTCTCATGGACGCTGGCTCTCGTGCTGACGTCACTTCCGGCGGATCAGAGGAGGATGTTCGGCTGCTCTGGCGTTCGTGGGTGGGGGTGTTTTTGGCCCCCGCCGGCTCCGCTCCTGGGCTTCTATCTCAGTCGCCCTTTTTTTCCTTCCAGGTTTCCTCCGGAGGGGAGGGGTGGGGGTTCACCCACCGGCTGCTTCTGTCTGCACAGGGGAGCCTTTCTCCCATCCGCCTCCTTTTCCGGCTGCCTCTGCTGGAGGGGAGGGAGGAGGGAGGTTTCAGCACAGGCTTCCCCCGTGTGGTTCTGCCAGGGGGGGGGGGGGTTCGCCCGCAGCACTGTTCTTCACGAGCCCTTCTCCCGCCCGCCTCCTTCTCCCACTGCCGGAGGGGAGGGGAGGGAGGTGCCAGCCACAGGCTTTCTCCATGTGTTTCTGCCGGGGAAGGGGGAGATTCACCGGCGGCTCTTGTCTCCACGAGGGAGCCTTTCTCCCGCCCGCCTCCGTCTCCAGCTGCCTCTGCCGGAGGGGAGGGGGGAGGGAGGTCTCAGCACAGGCTTCCCCCATGTGGTTCTGCCGGGGGGGTTCTCCCGCAGCGCTGGTCTCCACGCTGCCTCTGTCGGAGGGGAGGGGGAGGGAGGTGTCAGCTGCAGGCTCTCCCGCCTGCTTCCTTTTCCTGGTGGTTCTGCCGGGAGAGGGGGGAGGTTTTGATCACCTGCCGAGGGGAGAGGGGCTGGTCCGCCCCTCTCTCCCCATGTTTCAGCTGCCCTGCCTCCTCTCCCAGTGTTCATGCTGGGGGGGTTCGTCCCCCACCAGCTCCAATCATTTGATCCCACCTCTCCCGGTGTTCCGCGGTGGGGGGGGTGTTCGGCCACCTGAGGACTCCTCCGTCTCCACAGGGGCCGCTTCTCCCGCCCGCCTCCTTCTCCTGGTGGTTCTGCCGGGGGAGGGAGGGTCCGCCCGCCTGGTGGTGGTCCTCATGCAATTTTCAGGTTCTCACGCATGTATGGTTTCCCATGCTATTTTCCGTTTTCTCATGCTATTTTCCATTTTTCTCATGCGGTTTACGGTCTTTTCATGCAGTTTACGGGTTCTCATGCAAATTTATGGGTCATTACGCAATTTACGTTTTTTGCAATTTACGGCTTTATGCAATTACGGTTTACGCAATTTACGGTTCTCATTCAATTTGTGTGTCTAACATTTCATGCGATTTATGGTTTCATGCTATTTACATTTCAAGCAATTTACGGTTTCTTAAGCAACTTAGTTTTCTGCAAATTACGGTTTCTTACACAATTTTTACAGTTTTCGGCAATTTATGGGTTTTCTTGCAGTTTGCGTTGCTCATGCATTTTGCGTTTCTCAGGCAGCTGACGTTTTACGGTTCTTATAGGGTTTTCAGTGAAGTTCTGGCTCTCAGATTTTACATTTTCCCATGCAATTTGCGTGTCTGATGCAATTTACGTCTCAGGCAACTTTTATGTTTTCTTACGTTTCCCTTGTTTCTGTGTCGCACGTTTCATGTTGCCCTTTGTTTGCGGCATTTCCATTTAGCTGGTACTTACATCCAGGATCTGTCACGTCTACAGGTCCATACGGGCTGAGGTTTCGTTGTTGATTGTCGTCCCACAATCTTCTCGCCTGTAGTCGACACATCATACGTATACGTTCACCTTTACACCTTTACTACTAGCCACCACGGTCTGTGGGTACCTTAGTCCTGAGTGTTCATTTTTAATTTCCTGTCTTGGCACTGCAGGTTGCTCGGGTTCACTTCTGCTTTCATTAGGGTGGTGTCATCAGGTTTACATTCATGCGCTGTTAGTTCTGTCTTTTCGGCACCCACATCCTTACACTTTAGGTCCTACGTTCATTACATTTCAGGTTCCAGGGAGTTTGTTGTGTCATGGGCGGGTTATTATTAGGTGTTCTGGTTGTCTCACACAGCTGGGTTGTCCATGTTCTTCCACCGCGGGTTACCCATCACGCCTATGGGTTTAACAGATTGAGGTAAGCGTTTTTAATTGGCTTGGTCTGTGGCAAGTCTTCTCATCTGTTCTTACACGACATTTTGTTCTAACTCACGTTTCTCATGCAGTTAGTTTCTCATACGGTTTGTCCTCATACAATTTACGGTTTCTCATGCAATTTACGGTTTCTCATGCAATGTTACGTTTCACATGCAATGTTATGTTTTTCTAATTTTTCTAGGGTTTTCTTTCGTGTCCCCAGGGTTTTCTTTCATGTCCCCAGGGTTTTCTCTTGTACCCCCAGGTTTTCTCTTGTGGTTTCATCGATTCACGTTCTCATGCAACCTGAGTTTCTTAAGCAGATCGTGTTTTCTTGCAGCCTCGGTTCTTATGCTGCTCACGGTCATCAGCTCACGCTACTCATCTTTCTCGTTCAGTTATGTTTCCTTCTCGCAGGTTACATTCTTGTCACAGGTTTCTTTGTCCGCTCACGGTTCTTTCGCTAGTTGTGTTCCTGACCAGTTGGGTGTCATTGCACGCTATCTTTAATTTCCTAGCTGCGTCCGGCCAGGAGTTGCGGTATGGAACAATTGGTTAGTCCGCCTATTGCTGCTCCACAGCTTCTGCTGGCTGAGGGGCTTTAGTGGATCCCAGGGCCCTCACGGGGCCCGGTCCAGTATCAGGCTCGAGTCTCGGAAGCAGGTACCAGCGTCGTACTTTCTCTTCAGTTCCAGTTTCATGGTAGATTGGTTTTCCATTTGGCCGTCACAGCAACCTTGATCAGTAGGTTTTGTTTTAAATACCAGGAAGGCTCATGACACTGCATGGCATGTTTTCTAGGCTTTCCGGTCTAGGTTTCCAGTCCTGTTGGTTAACATCCAGTTCCTATTTGCTTTTCTGTTGGTGGTTCCTAAAGCCATGAGAGTGGTGCTTCTGGCCCAGGGTCTCACTTTAGCCACTCTACTGGTTGGCACCCTGGCCCTTTCTGTTACATCTGCATGCTCGCAAGACGCAGCATTTGGGGGCGGCACTGTTATCCAGGTTCTTGGAGCCTGGCAAGGTGTGGTGCTTGGTGTTGTGTTGTCAAACCCTGGCATGGTCCTCTACTGCCTTTCCTAGCGCTCCCTTTTCTGCAGCTAAATACATACCTCATTGCCGCCACCCCAGGTTAGACGTTAATTCACTGTGTAATCTGATTGTTAAGCTTTCATCCTACTGTGTTATTTTTGCCCCCTTTTAGGCATACTGACTAAGTGACCCCCGGCACCCTTCAGGTCTATGTTCTTTGTTGCTCTATTTTCCTTTCCTTACTATCCACAGATTGACTCTGAGTACAAGTCTAAGGCTGACTGCAGGTCAGCCTGTGTTTGTAGGAGGAGTCAGGCTGCATAAAGCCTGCCCTCCTCCTCTCGTGGACGCTGGCTCTCATGTTCCACCCACCCATTCCCTTTTTCTTTTAATTTCATTCATTACCTTTAATACTTGGGTATGCCCCCTTTTAGGCATGCTGACCACGTGAACTTGGCACACTTCAGGTCTATGTTCTTTGTTCCTTTCCTTACTATCCACAGATTGACTCCGAGTACAGTGAGGAAAAGTGCAACACACTGGTAAGTGTGTTGGTTACCATGGATAAAAAACAAAAGGGAAGACCTGATGGTCAAGATCACGTGGTTGCTCTTAATCTTACAAAATATAGTAAGATGAATGGTATGACAGACACAGTAGAGGGAATAGGTAGAAGTGGGCCCCCTACAGGTTCAGGGGTGTAATTCTGGGAAGGATTTCCAGAGGCCTAGGAACCTCCCCAAGTTGCAAGAGTAAAAGGTATGAGGACACTGGCCCAAAGCTTAACAAGGTGTCATTAAAAGAGTTTAATTCCCAAATAACAGTGCCCACAAAGTATTTCAAAATGTGACCACTTTAGAAGTAAAGAGAAAAAAGGTTGAAAAACAATATCCAAGTCCTTGGTAAGTCCCTTATTGTTAAAGTGTTTGAAGGTGTGTCCCCAAGGAAAATGGGCAGATGACGTTTTAGGAAGCGCACCAGTAAAAATTCACTGGGGTGTCTTTGTAGTACCCAAGTCAGTGTAGCAGGGGGGCATGGGGAAAGTCACCTGATAAGACTGGGTTTGGCCCTTGTTGGTGGTAACTTGCACAGAGGTGCCAATTTGAAGAGGTTTGGCTGGTGTGTTACACCACCTCCGGGTTGAAACGGGGGTAGGATATGTGGTAGAGCATTGCCCTGCCAGGGTCTAGAAGGAGGATGTGACCCAGAATTCTCAACCAGATGGGTTGAGGGGCTCCAGGGAGCATGTAACAGGAAACTGGCCTTTTTAGTTTCCTCAGTGTTTTCTAAAGTCCACTTTGGGACCAGGAGCTCAGGGATTTCTGAGAGATCCGGGTGGGATGGAATCCTTAATCCTGGGTCCTGATTTTGAGAACAGCCAGCATACTGATTGGTCAGGTGTGTGCTGGGCTTTTAGTAGTGACGTGGTTCTGAGCTCCACCCCAGCAGACAGGAAGTCTGAGTACCAGGAGTCAGGAGGGCTTCATGGGGGAGCCAGTGCAGCAAGAGGCTGCAAGCTGTGTGCACCAAGGTGGTTGGTGAAAAAGTCTGCATGAGACAGACAAGGGCCTGGAGGATAAGGCCAGTGTTGCAAGTGAGAGCCAACTAAGCTGAATATAGTTTTCTTGATGAAAAGAAATGCGGAAACCTATCTTTGTTTGTTGGACTTTCTTTTAATAAAATGGGCAAACAAAGCCCTTAAAAAAAGAACCAGCGAGTGGCTTCAAGCTCTACATGATTTGATGCTAATCCTTAACAATTATATATATATATATATATATATATATATATATATATATATATATATCTCAGGCTGTAGTAATCAGTCACATTAGTGTTCAGCTGCGAGGGGGCTACTTAAGGCTGCTCCTCCCTTCCTCTGGCACATCACGATTCTGGTCCCCTCCTTGCTGCCTGATCCAGACTGTACCCCTCTGCCTTGTTACTGCCTTGCTTCTGTTCGAGTACCCTGTCGAGATTTCCTCTTCCTTGCATCCCCTTGTACCCTTGTCCTTAGTTTGGTTTGTATGTAGTTCGTTGTTCAGGTTCAACAGTTCTTGTCAGTGTGGGGTTTGGTTTTGCTTGTTGGGGTTGTTCATATTTTTTGTTGTGTTTGCTGTGTCTCGCTGTTAATAAACCTCAAAGTATATACTTTGTTGGCTTGGTCTGTTCCCTTGTGCAGTTACATGTCCGGTCTCCTTGCTGTAGAAAACCTGACATAATCGTGACTAGGGATGTGCTCAGGCGTGTTCGCATGAACCACGTGCTGAGCCCGCCAGGAAGTCAGCGCAGCGCTGCGCTAATCACAGGCAGTGAGACATTGCCCCGATGTGCGGCTGCAGAGATCAGGAAATGTCTCACTGCCTGTGATTAGCACAGTGCTGCGCCGACTTCCTGTCGGGCTCAGCACTTGGTCCATGTGAACACGCCTGAGCTCATCCCTAATCGTGACGCCCACCAACGACCAGATCTGTTGCACTTGGGAACTGAGAGCCAGTTGCTTTGAGCTTTTTTGCTTTGCCTTGTCAGAATGCTTAGAGCAAAGGTAATCTGTCATGTGCAGCTCGCAGTAGAAGTAGATAAAGATTTTTGTTGCTTCATTGTGGCAGGATCTCACTGTGGAGGAACTGTTGGGGAGCATTCTGACAGCACATGCATTAGCCGTTGAGGACAGATTCTTACTTGGTACAAACTTTGATTCATGTCTGTTCGGAGCTATTATTTCTGGTTATCTCTCAGGACCATGATGTTTTCACTCACCCATTTACTATGCACCAGGTTGGATTTTTTTGGGATGGTTGCTGGAACATTGTACAGGTTTTTTGTTCAGCAGTATTCAGTCTAATCACAACAGTTGGTGTTGGATTGCATTGCTGCTGTGCACTTGTTAATTGAGCAATGAGAGCAAGGGAGAGACAAACTGACTTTAGTTCAATCTCTGCTACAAGCTTGGTCAGATCATATACCTAGTGCAAGATGAGTCACAAAGTCAAATTTGCTGCTAAAAATTAAGAATCTCTTCCTCTGTTACCCGTACCAACCATAGCTGCTACTGAGTGTTTTTTACCTTCTGTAGTTTAGTATCCTGCTACCAGTAACCAAATTTCCTCTGTTTGCAATCCATTGGTTCCCACTGCTGCGTCGTTACCTATAGCAACGCTTCCTGTACTTCTGCTACTCTTCCCACTAGTCTCCCCATTACTGTTACTACCTCTCCATCAGCAGTATTCGGCACAATTCAAGTACATGCAGGACTCCAGTATCTAAAAAAAAGAAAACGTTTCTCTTGCTCTTACATTATCAGTGTCCATCAGTGTAACCTCATCAGTGAAGGAGAAAACGTACTTGCTTATTTACAAAATATTATAACAGAAACAAAAAAACATTTTTTTTTTCAAAGTTTTCGGTCTTTTTTTATTGAAGAAAAAAATAAAAACCCCAGTGGTGATCAAATACCACCGAAAGAAAGTTCTATTTGTGAGAACAAAATTATAAAAATGTTGTTTGGGTGCAGTGTTGCATGGCAATTGTCATTCAAAGTACAACAGCCCCGAAAGCTGAAAATTGGCCTGGGCAGGAAGGGGAGAAAGTGTCCTGTATTGAAGTGGTTAAGCATCATTAACCGGTTCCCGACCAGCGCACGCCGATGTACGTCGGCAGAATGGCACGGGCAGGCAAATGGGCGTACCTGTACGTCCCTTTAAATTTGCCGCCCTGCCATCGCGCTGCCGGCGGCACTCTCACGAGCTGGTTGGGATCCCCGTGAGTCCGGTCGCGGGTCCCTCGGACTTGATCGCCGCAGGCATACCCACGATCGTCTCACGGGGCGGCTGAATTTGGAAATGCCGTTGTAAACCGCATTTCCCCATTCTGCCTAGCAACTAGTGACGCTGATCTCTGCTCCATGTGATTGGAGCAGAGATCAGTGTTCACTAAATTAAAGCCCAGCCCCCCCCCACAGTTAGTAACACACCCCTAGGAACACTTAACCCCTACACTACCACCCACTGGTTAACCCCTTCACTGCCAGCGTCATTTACACAGGAATCACTGCATTTATATAGCAGTGATTGCTGTATAAATCACAATGGTCCCAAAAATGTGTCAAAAATGTCTGATGTGTCCGCCATAATGTCGCAGTCATAATAAAAATCGCTGATCGCCGCCATTACTAGTAAAAAAAAATGAATGAAAATACCATAAAACTATCCACTATTTTGTAAACGCTATAACTTTTGCACAAACCAATCAATAATCGCTTATTGCAATTTTTTTTACCAAAAATATGTAGAAGAATACGTATCGGCCTAAACTGAGGGAAATTTTTTATATATATATATATATTTTTGGGGGATATTTATTATAACAAAAAGTAAAAAATAATGCGTTTTTTTCAAAATTGTCGCTCTATTTTTGTTTATAACGCAAAAAATAAAAACCACAGGGGTGATCAAATACCACCAAAAGAGCGCTCTATTTGTGGGGAAAAAAAGGACGTCAATTTTGTTTGGGAGCCACGTCGCACGACCGCGAAATTGTCAGTTAAAGCGGCGCAGTGCCGAATCGCAAAAAGTGGTCTGGTCTTTGACCAGCAAAATGGTATCATTTTGTTCCCCATAAATTGAGCTTTCTTTTGGTGGTATTTGTTCATCTCTGTGGTTTATTTTTTGCGCTATAAACAAAAAAGAGTGACAAGTTTGAAAAAAAAACTATATTTTTTACTTTTTGCTATAATATCCCAATTTTTTTATTTTATTTTTATTTTTTTACAAAAATAGATTTTTCCCCAGTTTAGGCCGATATGTATTCTTCTTCTTCTTCTACATATTTTTGGTAAAAAATTGCAATAAGCGTATAATGATTGGTTTTCACAAAAGTTGTAGTGCCTACAGAATAGGTTATTGATTTATGGCTTTTTTTTTTTTTTTTTTTTTACTAGTAATGGCGGCGATCGGACACTTTTGACTGTGACATTGCGGCGGACAGATCGGACACTTTTGACAATATTTTGGGACTGTTGCTATAAATATGCAGGGGGGAAAAAAAGTAATAAAAAATGTAACCATTTGTACAATGAGCTCTTGTATGTCTACGTGTTTTGTCGTAAGGCTTCTTCAGGACCATCAAGGTTCAGAGATATAAAAAAGGGAGAGTGAATCTCACTATCTTTAGGTGGACTAGGCCTCATGTACAAATATCCAGTGGTTAGAGTGTTACCAGAGATGTGGAAAATTTCCAACAAATAGTGAATAAATAGATCTTGCTATTACAGGGGCAGATGTACATCTCATAATAGATAGCACTTGAATATCTAAAGTCCACAGTCCATTCGATTACAGCACCAGGCTGTCTCCCAGGGGCATACTCTCTCGTCTTAGGATCTGTATCTTTTTACTAAAAGCACTCTTTGCTAGCTAAGATATATTCTATGTCGCTAGCCTTTATGAACTTCAATGGCATTTTCCTTTGTGGACTTTAGATATTCAAGTGCTATCTATCTATTATGAGATGTACATCTGCCCCTGTCATAGCAAGATCTATTTATTCACGATTTGTTGGAAATTTCCCACATTTCTGGTAACCCTATAACCACTGTATATTTGTACATGAGGCCTAGTCCACCTAAGGGAGAGAGAATCTCACTATCTTTTTTTCTTCGTTATACCTCTGAACCTTGATCATCCTGAAGAAGCCTTACGGCGAAACGCATAGACATACAAGGGCTCATTGTACAAATTGTATCATCCTTATATGTTGTTTTTTTTTTAATTGGAATACTGTAATCATACTATGTACTTTTTTTCAATAAACATTATTTTTGTTACTTCATTGTTTCATTTGCCTGAAAAGTCTGACCTTTGGTTAATACATCCCCCCCTTCTAATTTACAGATGTGGCATTATGAGTGCTGTTCTTTTTCATTTCATATCCACTGATTACTGTATAAATGTCACTGGAAGGGAAGGAGTTAACACTAGGGGGCTATCAAGGGGTTAAATGTGTTAACTAGGGAGTGATTCTAACTGTGGGGTGATGGGACTGACTAGGGGAGGAGACCGATTGGTGTTCCTATATACTAGGAACACACGATCTGTCTCCTCTTCCCTGACAGGATGTGGATCTGTTTACACACACAGATCCACGTTCCTGCTCTGTCACGAGTGATCGCGGGAACCTGGCGGACCTCGCGGCCGCTGGGCACGTGCATTGGCTCCTCCGGTGACGCTACACACACCCCCTATACCACCTGGAAGTCGAGGACGTCATATGACAATGGGTGGGTAGTGAAGTGGTTAAAAACGAAAACAATTTTTTTTGCATTGATAGTATGAAAAAGTAGTAAAAAAAAAGAAGGAAAAAGTTTTGCCCCCCCCTCCCCCAATGCCTACAAGGACCCTCAGATCTGCGGCACAGTGTTGTAGTGGTTAGCGCTCTCACCTAGCAGTAAATAGGGTCGCTGGTTCAAATCCCACCCACGACACTACCTGCCTGGAGTTTTCATGTTCTCCCTGTGCCTGCGTGGGTTTCCTCCGGGTACTCCGGTTTCCTCCCACTCTCCAAAGACATGCAGGTAGGTTAATTGGCTTCTGTCCAAAATTGGCCCTAGTATATGAATGGGGACCTTGAATTGTGGGCTCCTTGAGGGTAGGGACTCATTTGAGTGTGCAATGTACAGGGATAGGGACAATTGTAGACACTCACTCAGGTTGAACTGGATGGACTGGTGTTTTTATTCAACTTTACTAACTATGTAGCTATCTGGTATGGAATTTGAGGGAAACCCCCATGCCAAAATTTAAAAAAGAATCCATGTCGGAACCTTATCCAAGCATGCAGCTGCAACCTGGCAGGTCTGGAACGGAAGGGGGGGGGAATGAGCGAGCCCCCCACCCCAAACCACCAGGTCCCCAACAAGAGACAAGGGCCTCTTCTTCCAAGCAACCCAGGGTGGTGGTTCGAGGGGTCTGCAGGCAGGAGGCTTATCAGAATCTGGAAGCACCCTTTAACAAGAAGATCCCCCAGTTCCCGCCCCCCCATGTGAATGAGTAGGGGTACCAAAAAAGTGTCAATAAGAAAAAAAAAATACAAACACATTTTTGACAAGTCCTTTATTAAAGAGGAAGTAAACCCTGATGAGTTTACTTCCTCTTTCATTCCCTGCAAAGGCAAAGCATAATGGACTACTATGCATCGCATAGTAGTCCATTATGTGTCACTTACCTGACACAGGAGCCAGCGAAGTCACTGCTGTCCCCTGTAGTCCGGCGCATCCATCTTCTCGGTGGGGTCTCGCAGCTCCGCCGCTGTCATTCGGCGAAGCCGCGATAATGTCACTCCCGCGCATGCGCACGGGAGCCGACACGCGCGGCAGCTCCGTCGTTGGAAATGCCGCGCTCAGTACGCCTGCTTGCCCCTGTCTACGTATAGGTTTAGGAGATATTTCTTGGACCTACAGGTAAGCCTTAATCTAGGTGTGTTCTAAGGGTTTACAACCACTTTAACCCTCATGCTGTGTGTTTTTTTTTTTTGTTTTTCCTACATTCAGCTGTCTCTTCAGGAACGCTGTAGACCGGACAGCAAGGAGGCAAGGTAACAGGTCCCTTTAAATAACCCCTTTGGCGCCAAGAACTGTCACGCCACGCCTGCGCGCGTTCACGCGCACGCCCGTGCACACCAACCTCTCCGCGCACCGTGTGCGCCCAACATCACTAGCGTGCGCCCGGCAGCAACAGCGGGCACCCATGTGCCCCCACCAGCGTTAATGCGCACCCGCGTGCGCGTACCAGCGTTAATGCGCACCCGTGTGCGCCCATCAGAGCAACCGCGCACCCGCGTGCGCCCACCCGCGTTAGCCGACTGGCACTTTTACCAAGGACTTTGCGGATAGAACCTCCGGGGACAGTCGGACGATCGGGGCGACCTTCTTGACACCTAGGTATGTTATCCGGGAGATGGGATGGCCTCGGAATGCGGTGAATTCGATCGATGACCAAATCTCATTCTGAGGCAGAGGGTAGGAATGCTTTCAGGAGGTCTGTAGCATACTCCTGTAGTTGCGTTGGCTGTACAGTTTCTGGGACCCCCCGTATTTTAACATTGTTCCTCCTCGCCCTGTCTTTGAGGTCAGGCATCTTGGCTTTAAGCCTAGTGATGTCCTCTGCCTGTTCTTCATGTGCATCTACTAAAGTGTTATGGGAGGATGCGAACTCTCCCATTTTTTTTTTTTTTGTTCAACATGTGCTATCCTTCCTCCCAACTCCCCCACTTCAGATTTTAAAAAATTCATGCACTGCAGCATATCTGCTTGCAGAGAGCTTCTTAAGGATATTAACATGTCCTTTAAAGTTGTATCGGACAGCGGCTTGTTGATAGTGGGGAATTCATTAATACATTCGGCCAACTCCCTCGTGTCATCCATAGTCCTGCCCCATGCTTACCTGCAGTGTATCGCCCGTCAGCCCTGGCTTTGACTTGGCAGGGCTGCAGGTTATCAGTGTGGAGGCACCGGGTGAGTGCTGGGATGAACCATCGGACGATCCTGGCTGAATGAGGCTTAGCTGGGGCTGCCGGTCGATGGGAGAGAACCCCCCATGGTGCCGGCACCATTTTGATGAGGATCAGGGCCCGTTGGGGCGAATAAATCCGTCTGGATCGCTCCTTTCATATTGCGGGCCATCCTGGGTTCACCACCCTGTGTTTGGAGAGGAGTTGGACGGTATCCGTGTCATCGGAGGTACCCGGAGTTTTGTAGATTCCCGTTGTCGGAGCGGAGCAGAGAGACTAAGCGTCCATGCTCTTGCGCGGCAGCCATGCGCCCCCCCCCCCCAACCCTTTTCTAACGCACATGTGAACATGCTTTGAGTAAAATGTTTGCTACTCAACAAAGTGTGGCTTTCAATACTCAATACCAGTTTTTGGAGTAAGTTGGTGTTTACAGTGACAATGGGGGTTATTTACGAACGGCAAATTCACTTGACACTACAAGTGCACTTTCAATGCAGTTTAAAGTGCCCTTTAAACATTAATGCAATACATGCATTAAAACAAAAACAATGTGCTTGTGTGTAGCAGACCCATAACATAATAGCTGAAGAAGAGATTGTCACCTCATGTATCAAATAAATTACGTTTGCACTATTGAAGAAAATGGCCAAAAAGAAAAGCCCATTGGAGAACCTAGGAGACAGCTAAAAGAAACACAAGCCATAAATCAAATGAAATATTACTTCAGTTTAAAATAAAAATTTATTTTAAAAATGTTTCTCAAACATTTGCTAGCATATCAATGGCCCCCCTACCCATAAAGTATTCCATATATTTTTGACCTCCGCGGGCGCTTTGTGGGGGGCAAGCCAGGACAGCCAGCTTCAAGCGCCGTCAGGGTTGTTGGTTGTTCTGGAAATCTGGCCTCAGGCCCAACTGAGGCCACATAGGTCATAGCATTTCTCCTGAGAAAGTTGTGTAGAATGCAGCATGCAAGTATTCTATGGTTTAGTTTATATTCTGCCATGTTGATTGGAATCAGGAATAGGTGGAACTGGCTGGCCATTATGCCGAAAGCATTCTACACCACTCTTCTGGCTCTAGCCAGGTGGTAGTTAAAAACCCTCTGATCTGGGGTGAGGGTCCTCATTGGGAAGGGCCACATCAGATGATCACCTAGCCCAAATGCTCCATCAATGACAAAGACTAATGGTAGACCAGCCACGTTGTCTTCCGGAGGTGGCAAGCCCAAGCCACCACTCTGGAGCCATCTGTAGAACTCGGTCTAGGCGATGACTCCACCATCCGGCCTTTATTTCTCATGTCCACATAGAGAAACTTGTATGTTGCCGACACCACCGCCAACATCACTATACTATTTTGCCACATCAGTGAATCCTTTAGAGAGACTTGAATCAACTCTTCTGTTCATCTTGGTCTCAACCCGTTGCAACATCATAGTAGCAAATGTATATCCCTTAAATGTGGTGTGTGTGTTTTTTTTTTTTTTCTTTATCGTACATCATAGGACACAGAGTCTCAAGTAATTACTTGGTGGGTTATAGGCCTACCTTCAGGTGTTGACACTGGTATAACCAATACAGGAAGTTGACTCCCCTATATAACCCCTCCTCCTTCCAGGAGCACTCAGTTTTTTTTCACCAGTGTCTAAGGTGTTGGTCACGAGTGAAGATGTGCTCTGCAGAGCTCTAGGAGGGATCCATGCTGGATTTAAAGAAACCTCCACAATCAGATCCATCCTCGCCACTGAGGCCATAGGATGGTACCCAGACCTCAATGCAAGAACGAGGTTTTGCCTGTAATGCTTCTCTTTGAGAGCTGGACCCTAGGAACCAGGATGCTTTTTGGTCTTGCTATATTTCCTAAAGTTGTCCTGAGGGGTGCTATACAAGGCCCAAAGGAGTGGAACCCCTTTTAAAAGGGCCCCAGTCTTTGAGTGTGTTTAAACACAGCCTGCCGTGATGGGAGAAAGTTGGATCTGTCTGTTAAATCAGTAGTATCCTGCAGCGAGGACAAGGTAAGGGAAGAAGCTTTGCTTTTTCCTTCAATATACCTTATATGCCTTATAAATGTCTCCTCTATAAGGAGTAACTTACACTACCTATGATGTGTCTTAGTGCAGCTCTGTCTCAGAACATATGTGGTCCCAGCGGCAGAGGGGGTTCTTACTATAGATTTTGTGGGATTTGGTAAAAAATACAGCAGTTGCAAATACAGAGATGTGTATAAACTTCTATATGGGCAGTGGCTGATTGGTTTGAAGCAGCTGCTTTAGCTGCAAGGTTTAATTACAACCCAGCGCTTCCACCTAGTAACATTGGGAAATGCCCTATGCTTCTGTGGTTTTAAAAAAACTATAAATCTGCTGACAGAACCCCTCCTCCCCTTCCCCTCTTCCCCTCCCCCCTTGTAGAGGTGTATAGTACGTTAACCTTACTTTGTGTTGGCCATCTGGGTCCCTAGCAGGGCCTGAACGCAGAGGGGCATGTCCGCAAGGTCACGTGGCACTGTGTATGGATGTAACGTCCACACACACAGCACTCGCCGCATAGCTGAGGGGAAGCGCTGAGGATGCCAATCAGGTTCCACCTGAGGCTTTATATCACAGACACTCTCATTTCAGAAAGACTTTTTAACTGAAGAGAGGCAGTCTGTCACACTAAAGCCGCGTACACACGGGCGGACTGTATGGCCAACTTAGTCCGTCAGACAATCCGACGGACAGTCCGTCCTACTTTCGAATGAACGGACTTGACCACACACGGATGCAAAACAGTCCGTCGAAAGTTTGCGCGATGACGTGTACAGCACGTACGACGGGACTAGAAATAGGAAGTCCAATACACAGCAATGCAACCTTTCGCCGTGTAAATCCTTTCTGAGCATACGCCATACTTAGTCCGTCGAACTAGCCTACTCAAGAGCGGATTGTCCGCTGAAACCAAAGTATGACGGACAATATTACGGAAATTCCGAAATACTTAGTCCGCCAGACTGCATGCTGAAAAAGTCCACTGAAGCCCACACACGAGCGGACTGTCCGCTGAAATGTGTTTCGACTGACTAAGTTGGCCAGACAGTCCGCCCGTGTGTACGCGGCTTAAGAGACACCAGAGCGCTGGGCACGTAAGGGTGTAAACAGGCATTTCCAGACAGATTGTTAGTAGCAAAAGAACTGTTATTTTGTGTGTACCTCTGCTTGTGCTTTGCACTATGTCTCCCAGACCTACCGTAAAGGTACCTAAGGTGTCAGCCCCCCAGGTGCTGGGAATCCCAGTTATGCCTCCATACTGTCTTCCTCTTTGGAGAGATCAGACATGGCAAGCCAGGGTGAGTCATTGGAAGCTAGCGGTGGTGCAACTGCTTCACACACTTCAGCCCCTGTAGAGGTGACTGAAGATGCATTTTCCTTGCAAGGCTTAGAAGGAAGATTAGCGGCTTTAATCGCATCCTCCATCCAGTGTATAGGAAGCCTCCTAGATCCCCCTCCCCCAGCTTAGACTCTTTACAGTCAGTGGAGGGTCCAAGAGAATTATGGGGACAGGATGAGGTATTGCCCTCAGATGATCGGGAGAAAAGACATGCCATTATTTTTCTGCGGAGGAAACAATACTTGAAGTTCCCAAGGATCCCTACTTCACAATCTGAAGTACAGAGGCTTGCAAAGATGGTTCGCTCTACTTGCATGCTACCCCTAACAGAGTTAGCTGAAGGGCAGGTCTCTTCCTTGGGTTCTTTGAAGCCTTTACAGCTTTTGCATGCGTTTCCCGTCCACGCATTACTAAAAAAAGCTTATTTATACTGAATGGGATCATCCGGATAAGCATTTTTTCCCTTCCAAAGAGATTCGCAAAGCTCTATACTATGGAAGAAAGATTCACTAAAATATGGAAAGTTCCAGCAGTTGACGCTGCGATTTCCAATGTGAAGAAAAAAAAAAATATATATATATATATATATTTTTTTTTTTTTACCCAGTGGACAATGCGCTTATGCTTAAAGATCCAACAGATGAGAAGTTGGAAGGTCTGTTAAAATCCTTTTTTTCTTAACAGGTACTGTTGCTCAGCCTGCAATTGCAGCTATAGGCATCTGTCAGTCCTTAAAGGACCAGTTCACAGATGCTCTCAGATGAGCTCCCTGCACAACAAGCATTGTGCTTTGCTGTAGACGCTATGAAGGATTCTATTCACCAGGCATCACGCCTTGCGTTTGTACTTGTACATATGCGAAGGACCCTTTGGTTAAAGGGTTGATCAGCTGAGACGCCTTGTAAGAACCTTCTAACTAGTTTCCCCTTTAAGGGAGAATGATTATTTGACGATAGTTTGGATAAATACATTCAAACAATTTCCAGCGGAAATGGTACTCTTTTGCCAGTCAAAAGAAAATATAAGCGTCTTTCATTTAAACTGTTCGGCCTCTGCCATCAGACCAGGCATAAAGGGAGACCTGGGGCTACAAGTCTGCAAAGCCAGAATACAAGACCTCCTTATGAAGAGGCATCTCCCCTCACCAAGGTGGGAGGGAAGACTTCTGATGTACTCAGAAGTCTGGCAAAGAGAGATTCAGGACAAATGGACTCTCTCCACAGTGTCTCTAGGATACAAGCTAGAGCTTTGAGAGTTTCCACCATCTCATTTTCTGAGATCAAACGTTCCCAAAGATCCAGGGAAAAGGCAATCCCTGTTGCAAGCATTAGACCGATTATTGGCTCAAGGGGTGATCAGACAGATTCCCAAACAAGAACAAGGTTTGAGGTTTTACTCAAACCTAATTACGGTGCCAAAGCCAAATGGGGATATCAGACCAAGTCTAGATCTACGTCATCTAAATCGGTTCCTGAAAATCCGCTCCATTTGCATGGAGTCAATCAAGTCAGTCGTTTCCATCCTGCAAGGAGAAAAACTTCTGGCGACCATCGACATCAGAGATGCATAGCTGCTTGTCCATATATTTCCTCCTCACCAGAGGTTTCTGCGGTTCAAAGTAGAACAGAAGCATTTTCAGTTAATAGCCTTGCCCTTCAGGCTTGCTACAGCACCTCGGGTATTCACTAAGGTATTAGCCCCACCTCTAGTCAGGTTAAGGGCACAGTCTTGGCTTACTTAGACTTTCTATTGTTACTCTAGATCTATTGTTAATAGACCAGCCAGTGGCTTGCTTGAAGCAAGGTGTAGCCATCACAAGAAGTTACCTGGAAGGTTTTGGTTGGATTGTCAACCTAAAGAAATCCTCCTTAAAGCCACTAAGAAGGCTGGAGTATCTGGGCCTGATCATAGACACAGCCCAGAAAAGGGGTGTTCTTGCCTCCCGCAAGGATCAGCTCCATACAGGAGCTGGTGAGGATGATCAGGTCGAAGAGAAATTCTTCAATTCATCTTTGCATGTGGTTGTTAGGGAAGATGGTAGCTTAATTCGAAGCAGTTCCCTATGCTCAATTCCATTCAAAACTGAAAACAGTATTCTGTCTGCTTGGAACAAAACGATTCAAGCTTTGGACTTGCCAATGTGGCTGTGCCCATGAGTGTCCCAAAGCCTCAGTTAGTAACCACCATCTTGGAACCTGCTAAAGGGAAAGTCCTTCAGATAAATTATCTGGAAGGTAGTAACGACAGATGCCAGCCTTTTCAGGCTGGGGAGTAGGAGCCTTGCCCATCGACATCCTAGAGATTCCGGCAGTGTTTCTGGCTCTAGAAACCAGGACCTCCAGGTTAAAGAATTGTCCTGCCAGGATCCAGTCTGACAATGCGATAGCTGTGGCATATATCAATCACAAGGGGTCACCAAGAGTCTCTCAGCTCAGAGAGAGGTGAACCAGATTCTAACTAACAGAAGAGAATGTCATATGCCTATCGGCAGTTTTCATTTAAGTCGCCGGCAGTTATTCCCAGGAGAATGGTCTCTTCACCCCACGGTGTTTCAGGCTGTTTGCCAAAGATGGGGGACTCCGGACGTTGACCTTCTAGCGTCCAGATTCAATACTAAGCTAGTCAACTTTGCATCCAGGACAGGGGACCCACTCGCATACAGAACAGATGCGCTGGCGACCCCGTGGGATCAGTTTTTACTGATCTATGCACTTTTCCCTGATTCAGTTGCTACCTCAAGTTCTTTGCAGGATCAAGCTGGAAAGAAAAATCGGTAATACTGGTAGCACCAGCATGGCCCAGAAGGTCAAGGTACGCAGAGATCATAAGGATGGCAGTGGAGGGTCCAGGGCTCTTCCCACTAAGGCCAGACCTGCTATCTCAGGGGCCGATATTCCATCCTACTTTACGAACGCTAAATTTAACGGCTTGGCTATTGAGACCCACATTCTGAATAAACGCGGACTTTCCAGGTCAGTTATCTCTACTTTGATTAATGCTAGGAAGCCAGCTTCTAGAGATATATATTATAGAGCCTGGAAAGCTTATGTTTCCGGGTGTGAGTCCAAGGGTTGGTACCCTCGGAGATATATCATATCATAGGCAGAATTCTTACCTTTCTACAATTAAGCGTAGAGATGAAGTTGGCCCTGAGTACTATTAAGGGCCAAGTCTCAGCCTTATCAATTTTTATTTCAAAGACTGCTTGCTATGCATTCTTTAGTCCAGAGTTTCATGCAAGGAGTGCTGCGGATTAATCCGCCAGTTAAATCACTCTTAAGCCCTTGGGACTTAAATTTAGTTTTGTCAATGTTACAAAAACAGCCATTGGAACCGTTGCAGCATGTTCCCTTAGGCCGCGTACACACGCGGGGACTGTTCGCTCAACTTTGTCCGCTGAACAGTGTTTCAGCGGACAGTCCGCTCGTGTGTGGGCTTCAGCGGACAGTTTCAGCGGACAGTTTGACGAACAAAGTTTTTCGGAAATCCCGAAAAACTGTCCGCTGAAACTTGGTTTGAGCGGACAGTCCCCGCGTGTGTAGGCTTGTTCGTCAAACTAAGTTCCGCGCATGCTCAGAAAGAATTTATACGCCGAAGGTTGCATTGCAGTGTATAGGACGTCGTTTTCTAGTCCCGTCGTACGTGCCGTTCACGTCATCGCGCACGGTTTCAGCGGACTGTTCGTTCGTCGTGTGTGGCCAAGTCCGTCCATGCTAATTTTGAGCGGACTGTCCGCTGAAACTGTTTGACGAACAAAGTTGAGCGAACAGTCCCCGCGTGTGTACGCGGCCTTAGTCCTTCTGACTAGGAAGCTGATATTTTCGTTTGCTATATCCTCAGCAAGGAGGATTTCAGAATTGGCTGCTCTTTCTTGTAAGGAGTCATATTTGATTATTCATGAGGACAGAGTGGTGTTACGCCCTCGTCCAGGTTTATTGTCCTGCCAGGGTTTTTTCCCAAGACCCTGCTCCCGGGAAGAAAGGTCATTACATTGTCTTGATGTAGTGAGAGCAGTGAAAATGTATTTAAGTAAACTGCTCCGATTCGTAAGACTGATGTATTATTTCTTCTGCCAGAGGGTCCTAAGAAGGGACAGGCAGCATCAAAATCCACTGTCACTAAGTGCATTTGGCAAGTTATAATTCAAACTTATGATTTAAAGGGAAAGATTCCCACTTTTCAAGTTAAGGCGCACTCTACCAGAGCGGTTGGTGCTTCTTGGGCAGTGCGTCACCAGGCCTCCAGGTCTCAAATCTGCAAGGCCGCGACTTGGCCTTCAGTACATACATTTTCAAAATGTTATCAAGTGCATGTAAGATGAAATGAAGATATCGCCTTCGGGCGCAGTGTGATGCAGGCAGCAGTATAAGTCCTCGGGTCTGGGGGTTACCCTACGGGTTGTGTCTCCCTCCCCTCAAGTAGCATTGCTATGGGACATTCCAACCAAGTAATTACTTGAGACTCTGTGTCCTATGATGTACGATAAAGAAAATAAGATTTTTTAAAACAGCTTACCTGTAAAATCCTTTTCTTGGAGTACATCATAGGACACAGAGCTCCCGCCCCTCTGTTTTATGGGGTGAGCGTATATTACTTATATTGCTTGGCTACAAAAACTGAGTGCTCCTGGAAGGAGGAGGGGTTATATAGGGGAGTCAACTTCCTGTAATGGTTATACCAGTGTCAACACCTGAAAGTAGGCCTATAACCCACCAAGTAATTACTTGAGACTCTGTGTCCTAAGATGTACTCCAAGAAAAGGATTTTACAGGTAAGCTGTTTTAAAAATCCTATTTTTTTGCCCCTTGGGCTGCAAACAGGTCCTCTTACAGTATAAAATGTTTACAAGGTATTGTCCCATCCAACCCATTTCAATTCCCTCTGCCCGCGACCCACCCTAGGTCTCTCAGAATATCTAAAATCCTACCCTTTCGGCCCTGAGTCATATTATACTACTGCGGCCATCCTTTCGGCGTAGCTCGCTGATTGCTTGTATTTTTCCCAGTCTTTCCATCTCTTTACAAACCCCACTTCACCTATTGCTCCATTAAACTTTAAGTACTCGAGGTTGTAGATTTGATTAATTTTACAAAACCAACTTTTCAAAGAGGGACTTTTTGGATTTTTCCACATCCGAGGAATTAAACTCTTTGCTGCATTTAATAAGCAAGGTATCAGTGATTTCCTATATTGTTTAATGGGCAACGTAGCTCCGTGAAGCAAACACGCCCTTGGCTCTTCTGGTATTTTTAAACCCGTAATTTCCTCAGTTGTTAATATTACCTCTTTGCAGAATTCTTTAATTTTGGGTCATGTCCACCATATATGGATCATAGATCCTATTTCTGAACATCCTCGCCAGCATAAATTAGAGACCTCTCTTTGAAAATGGTGTACTCTATCTGGGGTTAAATTTTAGATAATCAGTTAATCAGATAATCAATATTAAATAATCAGTGTCGCATAATGGTATTGGTGGGGAATTATAATCCCATTTTTTGTTTTTGTGAACCCTATCCCACGTTACGATTGCTATCCGAGTGATCGCGCGTGTGTGTGTGTGTCCGTCTAATTCTCTGAAATGTGGTGGAATCCATATCACTTTACCCAAAGGGACTTTCCTAATCCCATTTTCTAACTTAACCCAACTTTTTTCTTTTACCCATTCTACCACGCAGGCCAATAAGATTGAGTGGTAATAATTTTTAATATCGGGCACCCCCAGACCCCCTTGCGTCTTATCTCTTGAGAGAATTCCCAGACTTATTTGTGGCTTTTTATGTTTCCAAATAAACCTGCGGAATAACAAATTTTATTTTTTAACCACTTCAATACTGGGCACTTAAACACCTTCCTGCCCAGACCAATTTTTGAGCTTTCAGCGCTGTCGCACTTTGAATGACAATTGCGCGGTCATGCTACACTGTACCCAAATGAATTTTTTTATCTTTTTCCCACAAATATAGCTTTCTTTTGGTGGTATTTGATCACCTCTACAGTTTTTATTTTTTGCTAAACAAATAAAAAAAGACAATTTTGAAAAAAAAGTTTAGTTTTTTTTGTTTCAGCTTCAAAACTTTGTAAATAAGTAAGTTTTCTCGTTCACTGATGGGCACTGATGGGGCTGCACTGATGAGCACTGATAAGGTGGCATTGATGGGCACTGAGCTGGCACCAATGAAGTGGCACTGATGAGGTGGCATTGATGGGCACTGATATGTGGCACTGATAGGCAGCACTGATAGGTGCCACTTATGGGTGACACAGATGGACACTGATAGGTGGCACGGATTGGCATGGATAGGCAGCACAGATGGGCATGAATAGGCGGCACAGATGGGCATGGATGGGCACTGATAGTTGGCATGATATGTGGCATGGATGGGCACTGATAGGCGACATTGTATTGTATGGTTTTGTACTGATGGATGCCAATCAGTGCCAAATGCATGCCAATCAGTGATGCCTATTGTGGGCACTGATTGCCATCCATTGTGGGCAGTGGCATCATTGTGGAACTGACTGGCATCCCTGGTGGTCTAGGGTGGCATACCTGGTGCTGGGCATCCCTAGTGGTCTGGTGGTGTCCCTGGTGGCATCCTCGGGTGGCTGCACTGATAATTGATCAGCACAGACCCCCCCTGTCAGAGGAGCAGCCGATCGGCTCTCCTCTGCTCGCGTCTGACAGACGCGAGTGAGGAAAAGCCGATCACCGGCTCTTCCTATTTACACTGTGATCAGCCGTCAGAGACTCTTTACCGAGATCGTAGTTGCAGGGTGTCAGACTAACACCCCGCAACAACAATCGCCGTGCTGCGCGCCCCGGAGCACGCATCGGCTCAAAATCCTGAGGACGGTCTATGATGTCCAGTCAGGATTTTGAAACCACTTTGCCGCCGTCATTTGACAATTGGCGGGCGGAAGGTGGTTAAAGTATAGTTCAGAGATCGGGATTGGAATCATTTGTATTTTATATAATATTTTGGGTAGTATCTTCAGACAATTTATCCTGTTAATCCAGGATCATTGTCTGGAGGCAATAATATTTAACTCGGTTTTTATGTCGTTCATTAATGGGATAACATTTTGTTGGTACATCGTTTCATATGTAGGTGTTATTTCCCAGATACTTCATTTTCTTGTCCCTCCAGATAAATGGGAAAACCTGTTTAAGCGTGCATACTTCCTTTGGGGCAACATTTTTATATTTAAGATTTCTGATTTTGAAGGATTCATCTTAAAATTTGAAACTTCGCTGTACATTTTTAAGATGAGCATTAAGTTGGGAAGGGTTGTCATAGGTCTGGAATAGGCATGAGCTTCGTGTTTGAGTCGAACATACGTTCAACTCGAACATCGGCTGTTCGCCCGTTCGGCGAATTCCAAACATTATGGGCCGTTCGCGCCAAATTCGTGTGGCACTCACGGCCCACAATGCACTGCGATGGCGCAGTGCATTGCTGGCTCATGATTGGCCAAGCATACACTGTGACCCCGCATGCTTGGCCAATCACAGCGCCGGCAGCGCGCTGTGGCCAATCATAGCCCAGGCTGTGTAGTACACGCCCCACACTATATAAGGCCGCCAGCGCAGCGGCCTTGTGTAGTGTGTTGGCGTCTGAAGCAGTTAGTGGGTGTTCTGTGTACCTTCAACACAGTATACACCGATCGTTATCGGACGATTTTTCGATCTTGCTCTTCTGTAGTGGTTGTTGTCTGCGTGCCCTGACCGCAGTATACACCGCTATATTCACCTCAGCAATATAGCTAGCAATATATCTATCTTTTATAATAGAGCTTGCAGTCAGTGTTAGGAGCTTGTGCGTGCTGTCTGTGTGCTCTGTACCCAGTACACACCGCTATATCCACCTACATAGCTCTTCTTTATTTGAGCCATCTGCCATCTGCAGGAGTTATTGGAAGTTGTGTGTGCCTCCAGCACAGCACAGTATACATCTGTATTTACCCTTTATTGCTGGTGTTCTATAAAGGCATCTGCAGGAGTTAGTGGGTGTTGTGTGCCTCCAGCACAATATACACCTGTATCTACCCTTTATTGCTGTTCTCTAATAGAGCCATCTGCAGGGCTTAGTGGGTGTTGTGTGCCTCCAGTACAGTATACCCCTTTATCTACCCTTTATTGCTGGTGTTCTATAATAAAGGCATCTGCAGGAGTTAGTGGGTGTTGTGTGCCTCCAGTACAGTATACCCCTTTATCTACCCTTTATTGCTGGTGTTCTATAATAAAGGCATCTGCAGGAGTTAGTGGGTGTTGTGTGCCTCCAGCACAATATACACCTGTATCTACCCTTTATTGCTGTTCTCTAATAGAGCCATCTGCAGGGCTTAGTGGGTGTTGTGTGCCTCCAGTACAGTATACCCCTTTTCTACCCTTTATTGCTGGTGTTCTATAATAAAGGCATCTGCAGGAGTTAGTGGGTGTTGTGTGCCTCCAGCACAATATACACTACCCAATTGCTGTTTTACCTAACTCCCTTCAGGCCATTACCATGTCTGGAAGGCCAGAAAGGAGAGGCAGACAGGCGCAAGCCGATAAAAGAGGGCAAGCAGGCTCTGTGTCTAGAGACAACAGTGCTGGTCGTGGACGCGGTGCATCGTCATCAGCACGTGGCCATGGGACACGCTTGTCTTTCTTTTCGGCAGCTGGACATGTTGAGCCGCAACATGCCAATGACTTGGTAGAGTGGATGACCAAGCCTTCTTCATCCTCCTCATCCTCTCTCACCCAGTCTCAGGGTACTAGCAAAGCAGCTGCCAACGCATCATCTTCCCTCGTCTCAATGTCATTATCAGTGACTCCTTCCCTAGACCCACCACGTCCTCCTGAGGAGTCTCCTGAACTCTTTGAGCACAGTGTTGGGTACATGCTCCAGGAGGATGCCCAGTGTTTTGTAGGCTCTGATGATGACACTCAGCTAGAGGAAGGCAGTAGCGTGAATGCAGAGAGAGGGGATGCTCAAGAAGGACAGCAATCTGGCAGTCATGTTCCACGAGCTGCAGCATACTGCCAGGTTTGCTACAGCGATAAAGAGGGAGGGGATGATGAGGGCGCTGACTCCACGTGGGTGCCTGGTAGGAGAGAGGAGGAGGAGGAGGAGGCACATGTCCAACGAGGCAGGATGCCCTCCGGGGGCCAGCTTAGGGGCAGCACACCGACTGAATCACACCGCAGAGCTCCGCCTGTGCAGGGCGCGTTATTCTAAAAGTTTTTTGGTGTGGGCCTTTTTTGAGACGAGTGCATCAGATCGCACCGCTGCTATTTGCAACATATGTCTCAAGCGTATCTCGCGTGGCCAAAACATCAGCCGCTTGGGCACCACATGCTTGATCAGACATATGTTGACCTGCCATGCAGCTCGTTGGCAAGCGTACCTCAAAGACCCACACCAAAGAACAAAGCGGACCTCTCCTTGCTCCTCATCAGCTGGCATCTCCGACCCCACTAGACCTTCAGTCCTCTCTGAAACCTGCTCTGAGAGGAATGAAGGTGTAGAATTAGGTGTGTCATAGCCAAGTGCTTCCGGGCACTCTGCTAGCAGTACACCCACGTCCGATTATAGCAGGCAAATGTCCCTGCCCCAGCTGCTGGACCGGCGAAAGAAGTTCACTCCCAGCCATCCACATGCGCAGCAGTTGAATGCTAGCTTGGCTAAATTGCTAGCACTTCAACTGCTGCCTTTTCAGTTGGTAGACTCGGCCCCCTTCCATGAGTTTGTACAATGTGCGGTTCCTCAGTGGCAGGTCCCCAAATTTTTCTCACGGAAGGCTCTCTACCGGCATGTGGAAGGCAATGTCCTTGCCTCGCTGGACAGGGCGGTCAGCGGTAAGGTGCATATTACCGCTGACTCATGGTCCAGCAGGCATGGACAGGGACGTTACCTGTCTTTCACGGCCCATTGGGTCACTCTTCTGGCAGCTGGGAAGGATGCAGGACAAGGTGCAGTAGTGTTGGAGGTTGTTCCGCCACCACGCCTCCAAAATGCTACTATTGATTTTGACACACCTCTCTCCTCCACCCCCTCCTCTTCTTCTTCCTCCATGGCCTCTTCCAGTGCTCTGTCCTCAGAACCAGCGGTGCTCCGTAGGCGTTCCAGGGGCTACGGAAGTACGCAGGCAAAACGATGCCATGCCGTGCTTGCGCTGGTTTGTTTGGGGGACAGGAGCCACACTGGGGCGAATGTTTTGTCAGCTCTGCAGGGGCAGGCCGAGAGGTGGTTGACGCTATGCCAGCTTAAGCCAGGAATGGTGGTTTGCGACAATGGCACCAACCTCCTCTCCGCCCTCCGACAGGGACAACTGACCCATGTGCCCTGTGTAGCTCACGTGCTTAACCTGGTGGTGCAGCGGTTCTTGGGCAGGTACCCGGGCTTACAGGATGTCCTGAAGCAGGCCAGGAAAGTCTGTGTGCATTTCCGCCAATCATTTAATGCCTGTGCTCAGCTGGCTGAGCTCCAAAAAGGAGTTGAACCTGCCCAAGAACCGCCTTATATGTGACATGCCCACCAGGTGGAACTCAACGTTGGCCATGCTGCAGTGGCTACACACGCAGCAGAGGGCCATCAATGAGTACCTGTGCGACTACGGCACCAGGACAGGGTCAGGGGAGCTTGGTTTTTTCTCACCACGCCAGTGGGGCATGATCAGGGATGCATGCACTGTCCTGTCAGCGTTTGAGGAGGCCACAAGGATGGTGAGCACTGACAGTGCATGCATCAGTGACACTGTACCTCTTGTCCACCTCTTGGAGCATACGCTGTGTGGAATAATGGACAGGGCACTTATTAGGGGCAGAACAGAGGCAGGAAGAGGAAGACTTCCTTGCCTCTCAAGGCCCCCTTTATCCAGACAGTGTTCCTGCTGTGCCACCCATCACACAGGACGAGGATGAGGAGGAGGAAGAGGAGGAGGATGATTGTGTCAGCATGGAGGTGGAGGCTGGCACTCAGCATCAGCAGCAGCAGCAGTCTTGTAGGGATGATTTACAGTCCCAAGAAACCCGTGGACTTGTACGTGGCTGGGAGGAGGTAGCTGCGGATCATGCTGTCCTTAGTGACCCAGAGGACTCCGGACCGAATGCCTCAGCTAACCTACGCTGCATGGCCTCCCTGATCCTGCGAAACCTGCGGAAGGATCCTCGTATTCTTCGGATCAAGGAGAGGGACCATTACTGGCTGGCCACTCTCCTTGATCCACGGTACAAGGGTAAGGTTGCCGACCTTATCTTGCCATCGCAGAGGGAGCAGAGGATGAGACATCTCCGGGAGGCCTTGCAGAAAGGTCTGTGCAACGCGTTCCCAGAGACTGGGAGGTTACAAACTCCTGGTCCTGGACAACGTGTTGCTGAGGCATCGGTCAGAAGGAGTGGTGGAGAAGGTGGCCGTCTGACTGATGCTTTCAGACAATTTTTTAGTCCGCAGCCCCAAGGTATGATTGGTTCCAGCAACCATCGCCAGCGTCTGATTTACATGGTGCAAGAATACCTAGGGGCAAGGTCAGACTTGGACACCTTTCCCACCGAAAATCCTCTGGCTTACTGGGTCTTGAGGATGGATCACTGGCCAGAGCTTGCACAGTATGCAATTGAGCTACTGGCCTATCCTGCATCCAGCGTTCTTTCAGAACGCACCTTCAGTGCTGCTGGTGGCTTTGTTACCGATCACAGGGTGCGCCTGTCCACCGAATCAGTTGATCGACTGACCTTCATCAAGATGAATCAGTCTTGGATAACCCACAGCTACCAAGCACCCGAAGCTGATGTAACCGAATAATTTTTTTTTAAATATCACATCCCTTCAAGACTGCCTATGCTGATGCTGAGTGACTGTCCTGTTTTGTTGATTATCTATCCTCTTCCTCCTCCACTGATATGTTGGAAGAACATTTCTGGTTCTGGGTGATGCCATCAGCCCAATTTTTCTGCCCCTGTTTAATAGGGGGGTTTAATTACAATTTTTGATGCAATGCTTTGCAGCAGGGCTAATTCCTGCAATAAAACTAGAATATATGGGAGAGGTTGCAGTGTCGTGGCACCAGCACCAGTGCCTAAGGCCCATCTTTTCTGCCCCTGTTTAACAGGGGCATTTAACCACCTCAATACAGTGCAGTTACACCCCCTTCCTGACCAGACCAATTTTCAGCTTTCAGCGCTCTCACAGTTTGAATGACAATTACTCAGTCATCCAACACTGTATCCATATAAAACTTGCGTCTTTTTTTCCACACAAATAGAGCTTTCTTTTAGTGGTATTTAACCACTTGCCGACCGCCGCACGACGATATACGTCGACAGAATGGCACGGGCAGGCATATGGGCGTACCAGTACGTCCCTGCCTTCCCGCGGGTGGGGGGCCCGATCGGGCCCCCCCCCCCCCCGGTGCCAGCAGCGGTCGGTATCCGTGCAGGAGCGATCCGGGATGAGGGGGCGGCCATTCATTCATGGCCCCACCCCCTCGCGATCGCTCCTGACGAATGGAAGTGAAGCATTGCATAACTTCCTCTCCTGTAATGTAAACACAGGCAGAGGAAGTGATGTAATCTCTCCTCCGTGTCAGTATTTTTCGTTCCGGCACCGAGGAGAGAGGATCAGTGAGTTGCACCAACACGACACTACACAGTAGAACATGCCAGGCACACTCACACCCCCCCTTCACCCCCCGATCACCCCCCCAATTACCCCTGCCCCCCCAGTCACAGTGACACCAATTGAATTTTTTATTTTTTTTTGCATTGGTGTCATTTGTGACTGTAATAACTGTTAGGGCAGTTAGGGTTAGCCCCCTTTAGTTCTAAGGTACCCCCCTAACCCCCCCAATAAAGGTTTAACCCCGTGATCACCCCCCGTCGCCAGTGTCACTAAGGCTGGGTTCACATTGCAGCGGTTTATGAGAACGGATGTGATTCGCACCGCACTGCAGTGCAAATCACATCCGATCTCTGTGGGATTCGAGTTCAGCCATACAGATAGTATGGCTGAATTCGCGCCACACCCGCCGCAAACTCGCACGGGACCCTTTTTTTGGTCCGCAGCAGAATCTGATCGCATGGGTGTTCACACCATGCGATCAGAGTTTGCAGATCGCACTGCGATATGCGAACTGATCTGGGGGTGTCATTAACATTTCACTGACACTCCCAGCAGTTCGCATAGGGCAGTGTGAACTGCCGCCGGGAGGCATGCGATGCGGGAACCCGCCGCGGATTCGTGGCGTTCCCGCATCGCTCCAGTGTGAACCCAGCCTAATAAGCGATCGTTTTTCTGATCGCTGTATTAGTGTCACAGGTGACGCTAGTTAGGCAGGTAGGTATTTAGGTTCGCCGCAGCTTTTTATAGCGCCAGGGACCCCCATATACTACCGCATAAAGCCCCCTGATTGCCCCCTAGTTAACCCTTTCACCAGTGATCACCATATAACTGTTACAGGTGACGCTGGTTGGTTAGTTATTTTTTTATAGTTTCAGGGCACCCGCCATTTATTACCTAGTCTCACTAGTGTACCCCTAAATTTAGGGATGTCTACTTTCCAAAATGGGGTCATTTGGGGGGGGTTGTGCCA
The DNA here is from genome assembly GCF_037356315.1 of Lithobates pipiens. Lineage (NCBI taxonomy): Eukaryota > Metazoa > Chordata > Amphibia > Anura > Ranidae > Lithobates > Lithobates pipiens. The sequence goes on along the minus strand of NW_027507903.1, from coordinate 376,045,224 downwards.
TCTTGGCATTTTATGGCCTTCAAAACTGTAACGCCCTTAGAAAGCCTGAAGGCGGTGCTTGGTTTTCGGGGCCCCGTACGCGGCTAGGCTCCCAAAAAGTCCCACATATGTGGTATCCCCGTACTCAGGAGAAGCAGCAGAACTTATTTTGGGGTGTCATTTCACATATGCCCATAGCATGTGTGAGCAATATATCATTTAGTGACAACTCTGTGAAAAAAAAAAAAAAAAGTTTGTAATTTTCCCGCAACTTGTGCCAAATATAAAATATTCCATGGACTCAACATGCCTCTCAGCAAATAGCTTGGGGTGTCTACTTTCTAAAATGGGGTCATTTGTGGGGGTTTTGTGCCATATTGGCATTTTATGGCCTTCAAAACTGTGATAGGTAGTGAGGAGTGAAATTACAAATGTATGCCCTTAGAAATCCTGAAGGCGGTGCTTGGCTTTCGGGGCCCCGTACGCGGCTAGGCTTCCAAAAAGTCGACCACATGTGGTATCCCCGTACTCAGAAGAAGCAGCAGAATGTATTTTGGGGTACAATTCCACATATAACCATGGCATGTGTGAGCAATATATCATTTAGTGACAACTTTGTGTAAAAAAAAAAAAAAAAAATTTTTTTTTGTCATTATTCAATCGCTTGAGGCAAAAAAATAAAATATTCAATGGGCTCAACATGCCTCTTATCAATTTCCTTAGGGTATCTACTTTCCAAAATGGGGTCATTTGGGGGGGGTTTTGTACTGCCCTCCCATTTTAGCGCCTCAAGAAATGAGATAGGCAGTCATAAACTAAAAGCTGCGTAAATTCCAGAAAACGTACCTTAGTTTGTAGATGTGACAACTTTTGCGCAAACCAATAAATATACAGTTATTGACTTTTTTTTTACCAAAGACATGTGGCTGAATACATTTTGGCCTAAATGTATGACTAAAATTGAGTTTATTGGATTTTTCTAATAACAAAAAGTAGAAAATATCATTTTTTTTTCAAAATTTGCAGTCTTTTTACGTTTATATCGCAAAAAATAAAAATCGCAGAGTCAGTCAAATACCTTTAAAAGAAAGCTCTATTTGTGGGAAAAAAAGGACGCAAATTTTGTTTTGGTACAACATTGCATGACCGCGCAATTACCAGTTAAAGCAGCGCAGTGCCAAATTGTAAAAAGACCTCTGGTCATTGACCAGCTAAATGGTCCGGTCTGAAAGTGGTTAATCACTAGTGGGTTTTTCATTTTTTGTGCTATAAATAAAATAAAACGTAAATTTTGTGGAAAAAAATGCCTTTTTCTTTGTTTCTGTCGAATATTTTTGCTAATTAGTAATTTTTCTTCATAAATTTTGGCCAAAATTTATACTGCTTCATATCTTTGGTAAAAATAACCCACATTAGTATATACAGTGGTGTGAAAAAGTGTTTGCCTCCTTCCTCATTTTCTGTTCCTTTGCATGTTTGTCACACTTAAGTGTTTCGGAACATCAAACCAATTTAAACAATAGTTAAGGACAACACAAGTAAACACAAAATGCAATTTGTAAATGAAGGTGTTTATTATTAAAGGTGAAAAAAAATCCAAACCATCATGGCCCTGTGTGAAAAAGTGATTGCCCCCTAAACCTAATAACTGGTTGGGCCACCCTTAGCAGCAACAACTGCAACCAAGCGTTTGCGATAACGTGCAATGAGGCTTTTACAGCGTCCTGGAGGAATTTTGGCCCACTCATCTCTGCAGAATTGTCCTAATTCAGTTACATTAGAGGGTTTTTGAGCATGAACGGCCTTTTTAAGGTCATACCACAACATCTCAATAGGATTCAGGTCAGGACTTTGGCTAGGCCACTCCAAAGTCTTAATTTTGTTTTTCTTCAGCCATTCGGTGGTGGACTTGCTGGTGTGTTTAGGATCATTGTCCTGCTGCAGAACCCAAGTCCGTTTCAGCTTGAGTACACGAACAGATGGTCGGACATTCTCCTTCAGGATCTCTTGGTAGACAGCAGAATTCATAGTTCCTTTTATCACGGCAAGTCTTCCAGGTCCTGAAGCAGCAAAACAGCCCCAGACCATCACACTACCACCACCATATTTTACTGTTGGTATAATGTTCTTTTTATGAAATGCAGTGTTCCTTCTACGCCAGATATACTTGGACACACACCTTCCAAAGAGTTCCACTTTTGTCTCATCGGTCCACAGAATGTTGTCCCAAAAGTCTTGGGGATCATCAAGATGTGTTGTGGAGAAATTGAGACAAGCTTTGATGTTCTTTTTGCTCAGCAGTGGTTTTCTCCTTGGAACTCTGCCATGCAGGCCATTTTTGCCCAGTCTTTTCCTGATGGTGGAGGCATGAACGCTGACCTTAACTGAGGCAAGTGAGGCCTGCAGTTCCTTGGACGTTGTTGTGGGGTCTTTTGTGACCTCTTGGATGAGTCGTCGCTGCGCTCTTGGGGTAATTTTGGGCGGCCGGCCACTCCTGGGAAGGTTCACCACTGTTCCATGTCTTCGCCATTTGTGGATAATGGCTCTCACTGTGGTTCGCTGGATTCCCAAAGCTTTGGAAATGGCTTTATAACCCTTTCCAGACTGATAGATCTCAATTACTTTCTTTCTCAATTGTTCCTGAATTTCTTTGGGTCTCGGCATGATGTGTAGCTTTTAGGCTGGGTTCACACTGCTGCGGGGGGAGATCCAGATGTGATTCGCACCGCAAATCACATCCGATCTCCGTAGCGATGCGAGTTCAGCCATACAGATAGTATGGCTGAATTCGCATCGCTCCCGCAGCAAACTCGCACGGGACCCTTTTTTTGGTCCGCAACAGAATCGGATCGCATGGGTGTTCACACCATGCGATCTGATTCCTGTGCGAGTCGGCAGATCGCACTGCGATATGCAGACGGATCTGGGGGTGTCATTAACATATCATTGACACTCCCAGCCGTCCGCATAGGGCAGTGTGAACTTCCGGCGGGAGGTGTGCGATGCGGGAAAACGCCGCGGTGTGAACCCGGCCTTAAGGATCTTCTGGTGGACCTTACTGTGTCAAGCAGCTCCTATTTAAGTGATGCCTTGATTGTGAACAGGTGTGGCAATAATCAGGCCTGGGTGTGGCTAGAGAAATTGAACTCAGGTGTGGACAACCACAGTTATAGTATGTTTTAACAAGGGGGGCAATCACTTTTTCACACAGGGCCATGATGGTTTGGATTTTTTTTCACCTTTAATAATAAACACCTTAATTTACAAATTGCATTTTGTGTTTACTTGTGTTGTCCTTGACTATTGCTTAAATTGGTTTGATGTTCCGAAACACTTAAGTGTGACAAACATGCAAAGGAACAGGAAATGAGGAAGGGGGCAAACACTTTTTCACACCACTGTATTATTTAATCTTTGTGAAAGTTATAGAGTCTATAAACTATGGTGCCAATCACTGAAAATTGATCACTTCTGATCAGGCCTTCAGTACATCAGGTGTACCTCATTTCTTGAGACACTAACAAGTCAGGAAAGTACAAATACCCCCCAAATTACCCCTTTTTACAAAGTAGACATTCCAAGGTATTAAGTAAGTAGCATGGTGAGTTTTTTTAAGTTGTCATTTTTTCCCCACAATTCTTTGCAAAATGAAGATTTTTTTTTTAAATTATTATAATTTTTTACTAAATTGTCATATTATCAGGTTATTTCTCACACACAGCATATGCATACAACAAATTACACCCCAAAATACATTCTGCTACTCTTCCCGAGTACGGCGATACTACATGTGTGAGACTTTTACACAGCCTGGCCACATACAGAGCACTAACATTGATGTAGTACCTTCAGACGTTCTACGAGCAAAAATGATGCATCTCATTTGCACCTATTACACTTTTGAAGGCCCTGGAGTACCAGGACAATGGAATTTCCCATAAAATGACCCCATTTTGGAAAGCAAACACCCCAACGTATAATCTGTGAGGCATAATGAGTCTTTTGAATGGTTAATTTTTTTCCAGAAGTTTTTGGAATATGTGGAAAAAAATTAAAACGCATTTTTTTTTTTACACAAAATTGTCAATTTATAAGATATTTCTAACACATAGCATGTATATAGCAAAAATTACACCCCAAAATACATTCTGCTACTCTTCCCGAGTATGGCAATACCACATGTGTAGGACTTTTACACAGTCTGGCCACATGGAGAGGCCGAACATTGAAGTAGTACGTTCAGGCGTTCTAGGAGCATAAATGGCACATCTCATTTCATTCCTACCCATCACACTTTTGAAGGTCCTGGACCACCAGGACAGTGAAATTACCCACAAAATGACCCTATTTTGGAAAGCAAACACCCCAACGTATATTCTATGAGACATGGGCTGCAAATAGGTACTCGGGTACTCTGATGGGCTGGAGATAGGTACTCGGGTACTCTGATGGCCTGGTGACAGGTACTCAGGTACTCTGATGGCCTGGTGACAGGTACTCGGGTACTCTGATGGCCTGGTGACAGGTACTCGGGTACTCTGATGGCCTGGTGATAAGTACTCAGGTACTCTGATGGCCTGGTGACAGGTACTCTGATGGTTTGGTGACTGGTATTTGGGCGGTGACAGGTACTCAGATGAACTGTGACAGGTACTCGGGTACTCAGATGAACTGTGACAGGTACTCGGGTACTCAGATGAACTGTGACAGGTACTCGGGTACTCAGATGGGCTGTGACAGGTACTCGGGTACCCTGATGGACTGTGACAGGTACTCGGTAATCTAATGGACTGTGACAGATACTCGGGTACCCTGATGGACTGTGACAGGTACTCGGGTACTCAGATGGGCTGTGACAGATACTCGGGTACCCTGATGGACTGTGACAGGTACTCGGTACTCTAATGGACTGTGACAGGTACTCGGGTACCCTGATGGACCGTGACAGGTACTCGGGTACCCTGATGGACCGTGACAGGTACTCGGGTACCCTGATGGACCGTGACAGGTACTCGGGTACCCTGATGGACCGTGACAGGTACTCGGGTACCCTGATGGGCCGTGACAGGTACTCGGGCACCCTGATGGGCCGTGACAGGTACTCGGGCACCCTGATGTGCCGTGACAGGTACTCGGGTACTCTGATGGGCTGTGACAGATTTTTAAAAACATTTTAGGCATTGACCCATGTCCCCTGGGGCAGGAGCCAGGTCCCCAAACCCTTTTTAGGACAGTATCTTGCATATTAGCCATTAAAATTAGCACTTTTAATTTTCGAACGTTCAAGTCCCATAGACTTCAATGGGGTTCTAAAGTTCGTACGAATTTGGGGTCCGTTCGAAAGTTCTGGTGCGAACCGAACCGGGGGGGGTGTTCGGCTCATCCCTAGTCTGGAATCATAAAACAAAATGTCATTGGCATATGCCGCTATTTTGTGTGCCTCATTGTCGATCTGTAATCCCGTAATATCGGGGTTCGATCTTATACTAGCCAACAAAGGTTCCGTTGTTAAAATAAATAGTAAGGGGGACAAGGGGCAGCCCTGCCGAGTCCCGTTAAACATTTCAAAGGGCCGCGATAGAGACCCATTTATTTAAACACTCGCTGTGGAATGTTTATATAGGGCATGTATCCAACTTTGCATGAATCCCCAGTCTACTCTGCCAATCGCTTTCTGGGTGTCTATAGACAGTAGTAGCCCTGGGGATCCCCTCTCCTTCAATTTGTGTATAGCCAAAAGGGTTCTAATGCAATTATCCCTACTCTCCCTACCAGGAACAAATCCCACTTGGCCCGTATGCACCAGATCATTCATTACCGACTTCATTCAGTTAGCTAGGATCTTTGCAAACTATTTTACATCGGCATTCAGTAGGGAGATGGGCCGGTAGCTAGAGCACAAAGAGGGGTCTTTTCCTTCCTTGGGGATAATGGTGATCTCGGCTTCAATCGCTTCCTGTCTGATTTCCCAATCTATGCCTATTCCATTCATATAGGATACCATTTTTGGCACCAAGATATTGCTAAATTTTTAATAGTAAGCGATCCTAAACCCGTCTGGGCCAGGACTTTTCCCGGTCGTGGACTCTTTTAACGCATTGAGCGTTTCTATTTCTGATATAGGGTCTTCCAGGGGGGCGATTTTATCTGGGGATATTTTTTTTACAGTCACATCTATTTAAAAAGGCTCTGGTGTTATCTAATCTCTTGTTAACAGTATTCGGGGAATCTTTTTGGGTTATTGAATATAGGTTCTCGTAATATTCTTGAAAAGCCTGGGTAATCTCTGGGGTAAAATCACTATACTATTAAACCCCTTATAGTTGTAATAGTATGGCCCCGAGTTGGGGTGTGGAACGATGCAGACGTGTTTCCCATCAATTACCCCTCCGCAGTTGGGAAACTCCCACCGCTAGGCAAATTGAGAAGCCACAGTCTGCCATTCCTGCAGCGTTGAAGGAAAACTACGGCGTGAAACAAGAAAAAAATGTATTGGTACTTTAGCACATAACATTGCAAGCAGATTAGACACAAACATTCTTGGCCAACATAAGTATAAAACATTTATATTTAAGGAGTATTTAAAGACAAAAATATATAAGGTCCACTTATCAGATTTCTCACCCCCTCTGATGGCCCATTGTAAAAAATTTAAGGGGGAGGATGTTTTGGACAGGTAACCTTTTCCACTTCATTGTGAGCTGAATGCATAAATAATGTTTTTACTTTGGACAGCTCCTCCTTACTTGCACTAATGGCAGCCCACTGGACAGATAAGTGTCATAATACAAAAATATGAATACACACTGTCTAAATTGAAGCACATTTTTACATTCTGCAATTACCTATCAAGATAATAGGAGAACAAAACTTTAAACCGTACCATTTGAAAGTATTCAGGCAGGCCCTTTCACTACATGCTTTTGTGAATTCATCCATAAATATAAACACAAAAGAGGTAGGTATAGTGTGTGTGGGTTTGGCAAAGTCAGCAGATAGAGTATTGGTATCGGTTGACTTAGCAGTTGGAGAGAGGGAGGGTTCTGGGGGTGCACTCTGCCTGAAATTAAGGACAAAAATAAAATTTGTACACATTTTAGGGGGTGTTTAGGGTAAAGCACTACTATGGAACTTCCAAAATACATTAAGTGACTAGGCTAGGTGTGTATGGGCCCAGGATAGCATACCGGGTAGGTTAGTGAAGGCAAATATGCATGAAGGACAAAAAAAGAACAGCATATTACAATCATGGTAATTAGGGAATGATGAAATAAATACAATACATTAGCAAACATGAAATACATAGAATGTGACATTAAAGGAAAAAATCATATAGTCCTTCTACAGGACCTGAATGATGGCAGAACAGGTCTGTGGAATAATGATCCCCAGAGCCTGGTGGGAGATACCTGTCGAACTTGATGTCCTGCAGACTTCTCCCCGTCGCCAAGTACCGTAAGGTGGCGACTAGCCTTTGTTCCAGAGTGATGGCTTGCCGCATGCAGGTGCCCTGCTTCATAATATAAGGGGACAGCAAAGCCAACAAATGGTGAAAAACGGGGTCCGTCATCTGTAGATAATTCCTAAAATCATCAGGATTATTGTCCTCCTAGATCTCCCACAACAAAGGCATTGGTCACGCTGGAGCAACCAATTCTTCATCCATGAACTCCTCCCCACCCTGTTCATGGACTGGGCTTGGGTCAAAGTAAGAACCCCAACACCAAGCCCCCACGAACGCTATGATGAGTACATAACCACAGCATGGCTTCAAAATGGTCGGCTGGTCAGAACGAACTAGCAGAACACACTGAAAATCAGAAGGGCCTGAGAAGAGCGACCTGAAAATCAGAAACGAGCGGACAAGAACACACTGAAAATCAAATACATACTAGAAATAGTACGTACTGAAAACCAGATACAAACTGAAGAGCAGTAACGATCGGAAAATCGCAAATCGTCTCTCACCAACTTGTACTAACACGAGATTAGCAGAAGGAGCCCAAAGGGTGACGCATTGGCTATTGAACTTCCCTTTTCTAGTGCCGTTGTACGTCAGCTTGTTCTTCTCGATCGGAAGTACCGACAACATTTGTGCTACCGTGTGTATGCAAGACAAGTTTGAGACAACATCCGTCGGAAATAAATCCAGGATTTTGTTGTCGGAATGTCCGATCGTGTGTACGCGGAATAAGTGTTTGTTTCAAAAAAGTCTCTATGCTCAGATTGGTGTGGGGGAAACTTGGTGGAGGGCTTCTTTTTTTGAGAGAGGTGATCATAAAAAGTTGTAACCTGTTTAGTAAGATCCGGGTAAGACAACAGGTCCTCCATAGGGGACTCCTGAAGCTCTATGTGCAAGGAACCAAACTGCGCCCGAATGGCATGTCTAAGAAGTAGATACTTATAGAAAAATGTATTATCTATTGAGAAGGTACCCCGTAAGCTTTCAAAGGATTCAAGCTCATTTCCCTTGATGATATGGGACAGGCGCAGAACATGCAGCCTAGTCCACCACTGGGAGTCTGGATGCCCCTGTAGTTCAGGTATACTGGGATTGTCCCATAACGGTGTTTGTGGTGACCTGCCCGGGGTAGAAATAGAAAGGAGTTTCTCTCCCTCTTTCCAGGCCAGTAGACCCACCTCCATAGGGGAAAATCTAGAGCATTTAGAATGTAGAGCCCTGTGCAGTACGTCATTAACTGAGTCAAACGGGGCATGGAGGATTGACATGAGAGTGGCGGAGGGGGGCTGGGGGTTGGAATGCAGCCAATCATATATATATGTCAGTTGGGAGGCAAGGAAATACTTGCCTAGGTTCGGGTGGGCCAGGCCTCCTTTCGATTTAGAGGATTGCAAAGATGTCTTGGCAAATCGCGGATGGGAGTTTTGCCAGATAAAGGAGGACACACTGGATTCTATTTTCATAAATACCTTTTTTGGGAGATAGACCGGGGCAGCTCGAAAACAATATAGAAATTTTGGGAGGAATATCATTTTAAAGATGTTAATACGACCTATTAAGTTGAGAGGGAGAGTTGCCCATGCTTGAAGTCTGTCAACCATCTGTTTTGTGATTGGGGTAATATTCAAGGCTTCATATTTGGGGAGCTCGTTATGTATCTGAATGCCCAGATATTTGAATGACTGGGACGTCTGAAGTTTAGACGTGTTCAAGTAATCATAGGAGCAGCAAGGGCCAATGGGAAAAGCCATCGACTTATCCCAACCTACCCTCAGACCAGACACATCCCCAAACTCCTCAACCACCCGCATGAGACCATGGAAGGAGCCTTCCTGACCATCTAAATAAATCAAGGCATCATCTGCATACAAAGATATCTTTTCCTCCAGTAATCCTACTCGGATGCCCCCTATCCCCGAAGCCTGCCGCACCGCCAGGGCCAAGGGCTCTATGGCGATGGCGAACAGGAGCGGGGACAGGGCACACCCTTGTCTAGTCCCCCTAAACAACCGAAATGGTGACGAGACATCTCTATTAGTTCTCACCCTCGCACTCAGCTTAGCGTATAGCAAGCGGACCCATTTTGTAAATAGTGGGTCAAAGCCCATGTTAGTCATTGTCTCCCACAAAAATGACCAACGCACCGTATCAAAGGCCTTTAACACATCTAAGGACAATACCAAGCTACTATGTTTATCCCTACATACTCTATGGATATGTAGATATAATCTGCGTATATTGTCAAAAGTGCTACGTCCAGGCATAAACCCAGCCTGATCTGGCGAGATTAATGTAAGTATTACTTTTTGCAAACGAAGAGCCAATATCTTGGCCAAAATTTTTGCGTTATGGTTTAGGAGGGAGATAGGACGGTAGGACTCACATAGCAATTTTTTCTTGCCCGGCTTGGGCAAGACCACTATCAGGGCTTCATTCATGGAGTCAGAAAGAGATCCCATGTTCAAAGACGCTCTGTACGTGAGGAGTAGCTTAGGGGCTACCAGTTCAGTATAGGTCTGGTACCACGCCGAAGGGATACCTTCAAGGCCGGGAGCCTTCGAAGGCGGTAGGGAACTGCCTCCACCTCCTCAAGAGTAATTTCCCACTCAAGGAGGTCTCGCTTGGCCTCCTCCAGTCCAGGAAACACCAACGACGAGAAAACCCCCCGAAATGTAGCCTCCGATGGGGGCACTGGATCGTCATAAAGTCTGCTGTAGTATGAGGTAAATTCCTGATTTATCGCCACCGGGTCTTCAGTAGTAGAACCATTGGGCAGTTGTATGGCAGAGATGGAACTATCCAGATAGTCCGTATGAGCAAGGAAGGCTAATAGCCTCCCATTCTTACCCCCGTGTTCATGTAGTTTTGCTGTCAGGTTTAGTTGTTGTATTTTAGTCGTGTCTACAAGATGTAACTGCAACAGCTTATGGGCATTCGTCAGTTCACCTCGAGTAGTCACAGTCGGGTTGAGCATATGCCTATGTTTAGCCTCCTCAAGGGATCCCAGGTAGGACCCGCTGCCGTGGTGCCAATGTTCGTGGACCAGTAGTCTGTCATATCTGAGGGAATGGCCTCTTGTATCCCCGGTGTGGACACCCACAAGGGGCTAAGTTTCCACACCCTAAATGAAGGACAGTGCCCCAGGGAAAGGGTAACCTGCAGTAGTGAGTGATCCGAAACTGTTTGAGAGATATATTTAATTGCCCTGACGACCGGCAGGAAACTCCCGGTGGCCAATGCATAGTCTAGTCTGGACAGAGAGCCATACGTTTTGGATTGACAGGAGAATACCTTTACCCCCGGGAATTTCCAACGCCAAATATCAACATATCCATATGCCTCACACCATTTACTAAACAATCTTGATTCGTTCCCATGGGGTTTCAACCGATCCAAATCAGGCTGTAGCACTGAGTTGAAATCCCCTACAATAAACGTAGGGCAAACAGGTAACAGTGATAACTTAGTACTCAAATCAGAGAATACCATGGCCGTGGCTGGCGGAGGAACATAGATTGTGACCAGAATGACAGGAGTTCTTAGCACCGTGGCATGTAACACTAAAAATTGACCCCTGGGGTCCGAGACCACCTGATGGCACTCAAACTGTAGCCCTTTGCGTATTAAGATGGCCACCCCACGAGCATAGTTTGAGTAAGTGGAGTGAAAGTTGTGAGCCACCCAACACTTTTTTAACGCAAGGACTTTTGAGCCCACCAGATGAGTCTCCAGCAGACAAAGAATATGCGGGTGCAGTCGTTTAATCTGCTCAAACACCAATGCACGCTTAAATTTAGAATTCAGCCCCCAAACATTCCAGGAGCATATGTTTACCTCAGCCATGGGAGGGTTGGGAATAATGTAAAAACGGGAACAAGCGGGTGCTGCCCGCCCAGGAACCCCAAAACAGTCCCTCACCAGACAGCCAGAGCCACAGTACCTCCAGAGGGACAAGGTGACACATACATACTCCCATCCATCCACACACCACACACTCCTCACCCATACAACAGACAACAAATAAAGAGCTGCCAAATAGCAGCAACAACCCTGCTCTGCTCCCACGGAAATGGAGCGGGCTTGTACCCAAAACTAGGGCCATGCGTGGGGCGCATGGCCTGATAGCCATGCAATTATCCGCAACTAGTCAACTTCACCACAATGTGGCTCAAGATCGTTCTGCCTGGAGCAGCTCCCAGGTACTCATCCAAAAAATGGAGGAGAAAAAGAGTCCTGCAACATAAAAAAAAAAAATCTTGTTGGTCCCAACATGTTTCAATAAGAGCAGCAGAGACCTGCCTCCCTGACCAAAGGCAGTTGCAAAAAAAGAAAAAAAGGGGGGCAAAGAAGAAAATAGAATGATAACCATCCAGACCAATATCCTTCAGGCAGGATCTTGAGGAGGTTGGGGTAGGGATTCCCACCATGCAAGGACGTTCTTGGGTGACTGGAAGAAAAGAACCTTCTCCTGATAGTCAATGCGCAGGGTAGCCGGGAATATCATAGAATACTTCACTGCGTGTTCTCTCAGCTTTTGTTTAACAGACTGGAATTGCGCCCGTTGGTTGCGAACAGCCACAGAATAATCTGGATACAGTGACACAGCAGCATTATTGATCTTCAAGCTGCCTTTCACTCTGGCCGCCCGCAGTATAGCGTCTCTGTCTCTGTAGTTCAGCAACCTAATAACCATAGTACGTGGCGGATTGCCTGCGGGGAGAGGTCTGCCCGGGACTCTGTGAGCCCGTTCTATTACAAAGCAGGGGGACAGGGTGTCACGGCCAAACTCCTGCTCAAGCCAAATTTCCAAAAAGGCCACGGGGTCAGACCCCTCTACCCGCTCAGGAAGACCCACCAGCCTCAGGTTGTTGCGTCTGAGGCGGTTCTCGAGGTCGTCCATCTTGTTTTCCAGGGAGGCAATTTTACCCCCCGCAGTATTGAGTTTAGGCCATATAGGGTCAACTGCATCCTCCAAGTCACTAATACGTTTCTCAGTCTCATCCACCCTTCCGCGTATTTTCTGAACATCCTGTCTCAGCAATGTAAAGTCACTTCTAATTTCAGCCACAGTCCCCATTAGAGCCGCATTGTTTACCTTGATGGTGTGCAGCACATCGGCAAGCGTCGGGTTCCGGCCGCTCCCCTCCGCCTCCTCTCCCTCTGAGATCTGTGACTCCAGGATCGGGGGGTCCGGATGTCCCGGGGAGGACGGCGGAGAGGATTCCCCAAAGAGATCCGGCGTGGAGGCCGGAGAATCACAGAGCTCCGCGGTGGTGGTCCGGCGGCCATCTTGGCCTGAGCGTGTGTGCGCAGACATTCGCGCCGGCGGCTGCCTTCTGCGTTTGCCCATCCGCCGATATCACCTGCCAGGGAAGCGGGGGGGGGGTCCTCCAGTGCAGTCGGTGTCTTTCGATCGGCGATTAGTGCGGGATTAACCCAGGATGGAGCAGGATTGTAGCGGGAGAAGACGGAGCTGCTCAGAAAGACGTCCGCTCACATGACCACCTAGGCCACGCCCCCCTGGTGGAGGGCTTCTTAACCACTTCAATACCGGGCCATAGTCAAGTGACGCCCACAGATGGGATTTCCCATCCTGGGTGGGCATCATATGACGTCCTCTGTATTTCGCCACTCCTGCAGGCCCCCGGGGGCCCGCAGCATGGCGATCGTGGATGAGGTGTGTCCCTCGGACACAGCCCATCCCCGATCTGTGGGATTTCCATCCCCGTCCACTCCCCCGATACACGTGACCAGCCGTGTCCAATCACAGGCGGTCACATGTACTGTGCACATTCACAGCGCTCGTGCACGTGCCTAGGGCACGTGCAGAGCGGCGATTGGGGATGCGGCTTGTCACCCTGACACAGCCCAACCCTGATCGCAGTAAAGAGTCAATAAAATTGGCTCTTTACAACGTTACCGGCTGTGTCCAATCACAGCCGGTCACGGAATGTAAACAAACCGCGGTACCAAGATGTCTCTTCCTCACACACTGTTACTGCCTAGTGTACACTAACACACACTGATTACCCCCCCAATAAAGAGGACCTGTCATCACCCATCAAAGTACCTGTCATCACCCATCTGAGTAGCCGAGTACCTGTCCCAGCCCATCTGAGTAGCCGAGTACCTGTCCCAGCCCATCTGAGTAGCCGAGTAACTGTCCCAGCCCATCTGAGTACCTGTCCCAGCCCATCTGAGTAGCCAAGTACCTGTCCCAGCCCATCTGAGTAGCCGAGTACCTGTCCCAGCCCATCTGAGTAGCCGAGTGCCTGTCCCAGCCCATCTGAGTAGCCTAGTACCTGTCAGCCCACCTGAGTACCTGTCACCAGCCCGTCGGAGTAACGGAGTACCTATTTGCAGACCATGCCACACAGAATACACGTTGAGGTGTTTGCTTTCCAAAATGGGGTCATTTTGGGGGTAATTAAATTGTCCTGGTGCTCCAGGACCTTCAAAATTATGATCGGTAGGAACGAAATGAGATGTGTAATTTATGCTCCTAGAACGCCTGAAGGTACTACTTCCATGTTGGACCTCTGTATATGGCCAGGCTGTGTAAAAGTCTCACACATGTGGTATTGCAATACTCAGGAGGAGTAGCAGAATGTGTTTTGGGGTGTCATTTTTGCTATATACATGCTATGTGTTAGAAATATATTATAAATGGACAACATTGTGTGTAAAAAATTAATAATAATAATTAACCATTCAAAAGACTCATAATGCTTCACAGAATATACTTTGGGTGTTTGGTTTTCCAAATGGGGTCATTTTGTGCGTAATGCCATTGTCCTGGCGCTCCAGGGCCTTCACAAATTGAATAGGTCGTTAGGAATTTAGAGGTGTCATTTATGCTTATAGAACCCCTGACAGTGCTCCCTGCATGTTGGGCCTTTGTATGTGGCCAGGCTGTGTAAAAGTCACACATGTGGTATTGCCATACTCGGGAAGAGTTGCAGAATGTATTTTGGGGTGTAATTGGAAGTATGCATATGCTGTGTATGAGAAATAACTTGTTTTGACAATTTTGTAAAAAAAATTAAATTAAAAAAAATTATATTTCCAAGAATTGTGGGAAAAAAATTCACCATGCCTCTTACTAAATACCTTGGACTGTCTACTTTTCAAAAAGGGGTCATTTGGGGGGTATTTGTACTTTCCTGACATTTCAGAGCCTCAAGAAATGAGATGGACCATCAGTGCATCAGGTGTGATCAGTTTTTCAATGATTTGCACCATAGCTTTTAGACTCTAAGGCCGCGTACACACGCGGGGACTGTCTGCCGAAACTAAGTTCGTCAAACAGTCCGCTCAAACTGTTGAATGAACGAACACGCCCACACACGGCACTTTTTGAGCGGCCAAATACGGCAAACTTTGTTCGTCGTACTAAGTCTGCGCAACTTTTGAAATGAACGGACTCGCCCACACACGAGGCAACAGTCCGCTCATTTCGAGCGCGTGTGCAGGTAGGCGCCGCCGCCTGGAATGTACTTAAAGGGGAACCCCAACGCCGAAAAAAATCGGCGTGGGGGTCCCCCCAAAGTCCACAACAGACCCTTGTCCGAGCACGCTACCCGGCCGGCCGGCCGCTCGCCCCCCCTCCCGAGCCGTACCAGGCCGCGTGCCCTCAACATGGGGGGTGCCTTGGGGAAGGGGGGGCCGCGCGGCCCCCCACCCCAAAGCACCTTGTCCCCATGTTGATGAGGACAAGGGCCTCTTCCCGACAACCCTGGCCGTTGGTTGTCGGGGTCTGCGGGCGGGGGGCTTATCGGAATCCGGGAGCCCCCTTTAATAAGGGGGCCCCCCGGATACCGGCCCCCCACCCTATGTGAATGAGTATGGGGTACAATGTACCCCTACCCATTCACCTGTAAAATAAAAGTACCCAAAAAAAAAACACAACACACGAGATAAAATATTTTATTGCACAGCTCCGGGGGTCTTCCGTCTTCGGGGGTCTTCTCGCCGGACTCCTCCGCTATCTTCTTGTAGCTCTTTTGCTAGCGGAGGAGTCCGGCTTTCTTCCTCCCCGTCGCCGGCCTCTTCTCCCGACTTCGGGGGTCTTGTCCCCCTCTTCGGTTCTTCTGCCGGGCCACCGCGCCTTCTTATAGCTCTTTTGCAGGCGGTGGCCCGGTCTTCTGTCGCCGCCGCCTTCCGGTCGCCTTCCGTTCTTCTTCTTGTTCTTCTTCTTCTTCTCCAGGAGATGTTGACACGTCGCTCTCTCCGGCCGGAATGCCAGAGCCGCGCTGCGCGGCCACTTATATAGTGACAATGGGGCGGTGTCACATGGTATATGTCACATGGGTTGGTCACATGGGTTGATGTCACATGGGAACTATGACATCGTAAGGGGGCGGGGTCACCATGTGACCAACCCATGTGACATATACTCATTCACATAGGGTGGGGGGCCGGTATCCAGGGGCCCCCTTATTAAAGGGGGCTCCCGGATTCCGATAAGCCCCCCGCCCGCAGACCCCGACAACCAACGGCCAGGGTTGTCGGGAAGAGGCCCTTGTCCTCATCAACATGGGGACAAGGTGCTTTGGGGTGGGGGGGGCCGCGCGGCCCCCCCTTCCCCAAGGCACCCCCCATGTTGAGGGCACGCGGCCTGGTACGGCTCAGGAGGGGGGCGCGCTCGCTCGCCCCCCTTTCCTGGCCGGCCGGGTAGCGTGCTCGGACAAGGGTCTGTTGTGGACTTTGGGGGGACCCCCACGCCGATTTTTTTCGGCGTTGGGGTTCCCCTTTAAGTCCATACCAGGCGGCGGGGCCCGTGACGTCTCCCTCGCGGCCCCGCCTACCTGGAGACGCGCTCGAAATGAGCAGGCTTTCCTCCGAGCGGGAACAGTTTGCTCATTTCGAAAGTGGCCTACACACGGGCGGACTGTCCGCTCAAACCAAGTTTCAGCGGACAGTTTTTCGGAATTTCCGAAAAACTTTGTTCGTCAAACTGTCCGCTGAAACTGTCCGCTGAAGCCCCACACACGAGCGGACTGTCCGCTGAAACACTGTTCAGCGGACAAAGTTGAGCGAACAGTCCGCCCGTGTGTACGCGGCCTAACTTTTAAAGAGACTAATATCCACTAATTTGGGTTATTTTTACCAAAGAGATGTAGCAGTATAAATTTTGGCCCAAATTTATGAACAAAAAGGACTTATTTGCAAAATTTTATCATAGGAGCTCTTTTTCACTTATGTCGCAAGAAAAAAAAAAAACAGTTGTGATTAAATACCACCAAAAGAAAGCTCTATTTGTATGAAAAAAATGATAAAAAAATTGTTTGGGTACAGTGTTGCATGACTGAGTAATTGGCATTCAAAGTGAGAGAGCGCTGAAAGCTAAAAATTGGTCTGGGAAGCAAGGGTGTATAAATGCCCTGTATTGAAGTGGTTAAAGATAGTAGTGGGATTCTGTGTAGATTTATTGACATCATCAAGCAAAACATCCAGATCAATTTGATCTATTAGGTCAAGAGTGTTATTTTCCTGGAATAAAAGTGTCAAATTGCGTAACGCCTTAAACTTCCTCATAATATTACTAGACCAGTCAGTGGTATTGATTTTGATATTGGTGTTTGCATGCAAGCATTTTAATAATAGCCTGCGTGCAAAGAGGTGTAGGTCAGTGACGACTTCAAAGAGGTCAAAGTTTTCTTGTGGACAAAAAGTTAGTCCACAAGATAAGACTCTAATTTCAGCTGGAGATAGAGGTTGTGATGAAAGATAATCACACTTAATTTGTTCGGATGAATCCGGTTGGGGTGAGGAGGGTCCCCGTGCTGGGTTTAAAGAATTCTGCAGTATAGGTTTCGACCGACCTGTTGGATGAATCATGTGGACCATACTCTTTGAAGTGTCAGATAATGAGGATTCTAATTCACTCATACCTGTACTTTGTGTGTGATCTTTAGCGACGGAAGGTAAGGAACGTTCATTATTGTGAGCATCTGACCATATTCCGTATCTGTCTCCACTGTACATTTTTTACTCTCTTGTTCAAGGGAGCATCTGTTGTGACTCCTTTTTAGTTTACCCCATCCTCTTTGAGGAATTATTTGACTTTGACCAGTATTTGGTAAATGTTTTGGTTTGGACATATGAGCAATGCTATCATGTTGTCTGGATGAATAGATTTTATTGCCTTGTGTATTGCAGCCAATAATCCAATCATCTCATCATCCCAATATGCAGTTTAGTACGTCCCCAATAAACAGGCCAATAAATATGTTAGGTTAACTGATGGAATATTAGCCTTATTCATATTTTAGTGCAACACAATTTAACAAAGGCTATATGTCTACATGTGCTGCCATGTTAATATTTTCTACTGTATTTATTTCACAGGTTTGCCAGAACTGGATCAAATATTGACTGTGCTTTTAACAACGGAAATGTTTGTGGGAGGCTGTATAGCATTTTTCCTAGACAATACCATACCAGGTACAGTAGCAGCACTCATATTCAAATGGAGTCAAACACTTTCAGCTTCAACCTTGGAAACTTTAAAAAAGGGGTATATAAACTAGTAGCATTATATAAATATGCTTAAATAATAACCAGCTGCTAACACAACGCAATCTATTAACATAAAGTAAACTTGGAAATTTGATTGTACTCATACACTTCAAAGATTATTCTTTTAACCCTTTCACTGCCAGGTCCGTACGCCGTATGGACGTACAGAAGTGCCTGCAGGTGGCCAGGTCAGTACGGCATACAGACCTCATTTCGCCCTCTCCTATAAGCTTATGGTTACTTCAATGACCATGAGCTTATATTAGAATTGTTCAGGAGACTCTGCTGAACAATTCTATAACTCTGATTAGTGAATTACAACCTGCTGATCAGAGTCATTAACCCCTAATATGACAGTTCCCCCCCCACCCACACCGCCACCTCCCTGTCCCCTGCCTCTCCACCCCCGTCCCTGCCCCCATCCTTCCATTTAAAACTCCCACTCCCCTACTCTCCTCTCCTATTCCATTCATCCCCTTTTCACCCCCAGCCAGTGGTGGAATTATCAGGGTTGCAGCAGTAGCACTGCAGTTTTGCCACTTCTGGGGGGCCCGAGGGCCCTCCTGCCCATCCATTTGGCAGTGCGAGGCCACAATTTCGCTCTGCTGCTGGGGAGGCCTTTGTCCGCTGGTAGCGTTGAGGGGAGAGGGCAGAGCTGAGACCTTGGACCGCCCCACCCCTATCCAGAGAGAATGTAGGGAGGCAGGTCAGGCGCTGAAAGAAAGTCAGTTGACACCAATCGAGTGAAGGGGGAGAAGCTCTTTCCTCTGCAATTGCCATGAGTCACTCCTAGGCCAGAGGCACCGCGTGACAGAATTCTGAGGAGGCATCGATTGCTTGAACTAAGTAAGTGACAATTTGCCAGTGCAATTGATCCCAACCTCCACCACCTCTGCCTCTTACTGATCCCACCCCCCTCAACACCACCGCTGCCACCCCTTTAATACCACCGCTGCCACCCCCCCTTCAACACTACGGCTGCCACCCCCCCTTCAACACTACGGCTGCCACCCCCCCTTCAACACTACGGCTGCCACCCGCCCTTCAACACTACGGCTGTCACCCCCCCTTCAACAC
Source organism: Lithobates pipiens (assembly GCF_037356315.1). NCBI lineage: Eukaryota > Metazoa > Chordata > Amphibia > Anura > Ranidae > Lithobates > Lithobates pipiens. The sequence continues at coordinate 376,026,185 of NW_027507903.1, read as the reverse complement.
TACGGCTGTCACCCCTCCTTCAACGCCACCCCTCCTCAACACTACTGCTGCCCCCCTCAACACTACTGCTGCCCCCCTTCAACACCACCGCCGCTGCCACCCCACTCAAGACTGCTGCTGCCACCCCTTTAATACCACCGCTGCCATCCCCCCTCAAAGCCACCCCTCCTCAACTCTACTGCTGCCCCCTCCTCAACACTACTGCTGCCCCCTCCCCTCAACACCACCGCCACTGCCACCCCCTTCAAGACTGCCGCTGCCACCCCTTTAATACCACTGCTGCCACCCCCCTCAACACCACCTTCCTCAACACTACTGCCGCCCCCTCCTCAACACTACTGCCGCCCCCTCCTCAACACTACTGCCGCCCCCTCCTCAACACTACTGCCACCCCCTCCTCAACACTACTGCTGCCCCCTCCCCTCAACACCACCGCCACTGCCACCCCCTCAAGACTGCCGCTGCCACCCCTTAATACCACTGCTGCCATCCCCCTCAACACCACCCTCCTCAACACTACTGCCACCACTCCTCAACACTACTGCTGCCACCCCTCCTCAACACCACTGACACCCCCTTAATACCATGCTGCCACCCCCCCTCAACACTACCACTGCCACCGGCGCCACCCCCTCAACACCACCGCTGCCACCCCCTCAACACCACCGCTGCCACCCCCTCAACACCACCACTGCCACCCCCTCAACACCACCGCCGCCGCTGCCACCCCCTCAACACCACCGCCGCCGCTGCCACCCCCTCAACACCACCGCCGCCGCTGCCACCCCCTTAACACCACCGCCGCTGCTGCCACCCCCTCAACACCACCGCCACCACCCCGCTCAACACTACCACTGCCACCGCTGCCATCCCCCATCAAAGTCGCCGCTGCCACCACCCTCACCACTACCGCTGTCATGTCATGTCCCTGAGCTGGCATTGTCTGCATTTGGCACACACCCACACGGATGTCAGATTGGGAACAGCAGCTATGCCTGTGCTGGCGTTGCATCCCAATTGACATAAATGGGACTGCCTGTATGGGGATACATGGAACACCTGTGCGGGTAAACATGGCCCCCCATGGGCGTACACCTTAGTATGCCACATGTGAACGAGGCTTTAGTACTAATTTAGCGGGAATTTTGTAAGTTACATTGTGTTTATTTGCAATATTAATAATTTTAGCGTGACTGTATAAATAGTGTGTTTTTAGTGAAAATAGCAATATGATGAACATTTGCGCAATTATTGCAGGGTCCAAAATATCTGTAGCACTTTTTTATTTATTGTACTGGCTATGTGCTTTTAGAAAATCTCTAGTTTGAGGGGCCTTTTCAAATTCTGAAAGCTGTAAGTGAAAAATTAAAACATCCAGATATTTAGAGAAATTAGGGTACGTTTGATTTTTCACCATTTTGCAAAAAAGACGCAATTTAAAACTTACATATATTTATTTATTAACTCCATACAGGTTAACCTTTTATATTTAGTAGGGATTTAGCAGAAATTTTGTAAAATTAGCTGCGTTTTTTTTGTTAACAATGGTTTTAATGTATTTTTTGCCAATATATCGGATCGATAAACATTTGCGCAAATACTGCTGGGTCTAAAAAAAAATCAGTAGCGCCTTCTTTTTATTCTAGAGATCATATACTTTCAAAAAATATATGGTTCTGGGAGTATTTAGAAAATTCAGAAAGCTGTAAGGGAAAAATGAAAACCTTCAGATTTTTAGAGAAATTTGGATATTTAAACTTTGGCATCTGTTCAATTTTCACCATTTCGCAAAAAGGCGCAATTTAAAAGTTACAAATATTTGTTATTTATTCACTCAATACAGGTTACGCTTTTATATTTAGTAGGTATTTTGTAAAACTTTGCTGTGTTTTTATCTGCTAATAATGGTTTTAGTGTATTTTTTGCAAATATATTGGTTTGATAAACATTTGCGCAAATTGTCTAAAAAATCTGTAGCACCTTATTTTTATTCTAGAGGTCATGTGCTTTCAGAAAATATATGGTTTGGGGGGTCTTTCACAAATTCTGAAAGCTATAAATGAAAAATAAAACAAAGGGAAAAATTGGCTACCTGAGTGTACAAAATGGAGCACAAGGCCTGGCAGCGAAAGGGTTAAAAGAGAGGCAAAGAACAACATAACGCAATGCTCCAAATAGTAAGTTCTCATTTCAGTTCACATATACAGTGCCTTAAAGTATTTATACCCCTTGAAATTGTCAACACTTTGTCATGTTGCAACCAAAAACCTAAATGTATTTTATTAGGATTGTATGTGAAAGACCAACACAAAGTGGCACATAATTGTGAAGTGGAGGAAAACTGATCAGTGGTTTTCAAAAAATGTTTACAAAACTTTTTATACAAAAAAAAATCTGAAGAGTCAATACTTTGTAGAACTATCTTTTGCTGCAATTACAGATGCAAGGCCTTCTGGGTATGTCTCTACCAGCTTTGCATATCTAGGAGAGTGACATTTTTGCCCATTCTTCTTTGCAAAAATAGCTCAAGCTTTGTCAGATTGCACAGAGAGCATCTGGGAACAGCAATTTTCAAGTCTTGCTACAGATTATCAATTGGATTTAGGTCTGCACTTTGAATGTGCTTTGATCTAAACCATTCCATTTTAGCTCTGGCTGTATGTTTAGGGCCGTTGTCCTGCTGGGAAGGTGAACCTCCACCCCAGTCTCAATCTTTTGCAGATTCTAACAAGCTTTCTTCTAAGATTGCCCTTTATTTTGCTCCATCCTTCTTCTCATCAACTCTGACCAGCTTCCCTGTCCCTGATGAAGAAAAGCATCCCCACAACATGATGCTGCCACCACCATGTTTCACATTTGGGGATGGTATGCAGTGTTAGTTTTCTGCCACACATACATTTTGCTTTTAGGCCAAAATTTTGAGATTTGGTCTCATCTGACCAGAGCACCTTCTTCCACTGACTTCTTATGGCTTGGTTTCAACAATAGCTTTATTCTTGCCACTCTTCCATAAAGACCAAATTTATTGAGTGCACGACTATTAGTTGTACTGTGGATAGATTTTCCTACCTGAGCTGTGCATCTCTGCAGCTCCTCCTGAGTTACCATGGGCCTCTTGGCTGCTTCTCTGATTAATGTTCCCATTGCCCAGGCCTGTCAGTTTAGATGGACTGCCATGTCCTTGGTAGGTTTGCAGTTGTGCTATTCTCTTTCCATTTTCGGATGATGGATTGAACAATGCTGGGATGTTTTCATAACCTATCCCTGCTTTAAACTTATCCATAACTTTATCCCTGACCTGTCTGGTGTTTTCCTTGGCCTTCATGATGCTGTTCACTGGGATTCTCTAACAAACCTCAGAGGGCTTCACAGAACAGCTGTATTTAAACTGAGGTTAAATTACACATGGGTGGACTGTATTTACTAATTGGGTGACTTCTGAAGGCAATTGGTTCCACTAGATTTTAGTTAGGGGTATCACGCTAAAGGGAGCTGAATACAAATGCATGTCACACTTTTTCTGATATTTATTTGTAAAAGATTTTGAAAACTATTTATAATTTTCCTTCCATTTCACAATTATGTGCCACTGTGTGTTGGTCTATCACATAAAATCCCAATAAAATACCGTTAGATTTTTGGTTGTAACATGACAAAATGTGGAAAATTTCAAGGGGTGTGAATACTTTTTCAATGCACTGTACAGAAGGACAGGTAAAAAAGGAAACAGAAAAGGAGGTAAAGAAAGGGAGATGGCAAAAGACAGAAAAGAGAATAAATGGGAAGAGCATTATGGATGGAAGGATAACTGAAGTGGGATTATGTAATTGGCATATTGGTTCTGACTATTTTATATGGACACAAAGGCAATGCCTACTTTAGCAAGGACCTGACCATGTAATCATTTAGGACCTTATGCTTCGAATTTTACTATGAATATCTTTTGGTATTGCTATTACCTTTTGGTTGATTATGGTATTATTTATGCTATATTTTAACATCTTTTAAATTCTGGGTAAGCTATTTTAGTTTGGTGACAGTAAAAATGTATGTGACTGCATAGTTACATAGTTAGCAAGGTTGAATAAAGACACCAGTCTATCCAGTTCAACCTGAGTGAGTGTCTACAATTGTGCCTATCCCTGTACATCACACACTCACACACTCGGTCCCTACCCTCAAGGAGCCCACAATCCAAGGTGACTAGGGCCTAGGGTCATATACTAAGGCCAATTTTGGACAGAAGCCAATTAACCTACCAGCATGTCTTTGGAGTGTGAGAGGAAACCGGAGTGCCTGAAGGAAACCCACGCTGGCACAGGGAGAACATGCACTCCAGGTAGTGTTGTGGTTGGGATTCAAACCAGGGACCCTTCATACTGCTAGGTGAGAGTGCTAACCACTACACCACTGTGCCGCCCCGACTTAACTCTTTTCTTTATAGAAATGGGATAAGTTTATTAGCATTAACATATTCATCCAGTTATTTTACTAAACCAGGCCTGGACTGGAACAAAAAATGGGTCTGGGCGTTTTAGACTGAGCAGCCCATTTTGTCTTTATTCACAGTCCCTCCCTGGATGACCGCACCAGACCCGATATGAAAGTTGAAAACAGAATCTGGCTATGCACATCGCATAACAGGTTCTGTTTTCTGTCTTCCTCCACCGGGTTTTTAAATCGCACATCATGTTCCGGGGTGAGGCCAAAAGGGGAACTCAGATTCCTGCACGGTTGGTGTCACTCCCTAGAGGCCCACATGGCTAGCAGCAGACAGAGACCCAGGAGAGACAGGTGCCTGATATATGTGATATTATTATTATTATTATTATTATACGGGATTTATATAGCGCCAACAGTTTGTGCAGCACTTTACAATGTAGTTGGATGACAGTACAATTCACAACAGTTCAATACAGAAGGGACAGGAGGACTGTCTTCACAGACATTCTAGACTAGGGATGAGCCGAACACCCCCCAGTTTGGTTCACAGCAGAACAGGCGAAACATTTGTTTGAACACGCAAACAGTGTTTGCGTGTTCGAAGCAGAGGAATGGCTTGCCACGTGTAGGGGTAACCAGAAATGGTTTGACTCCATTTGGACATCTCTGGGTCTCTGTCAGCTTGGACACTGCCTTACTGGCTCTGGCTGACCCCAAATTTAAACTAGTCATGGCAAACCAAAAATCCCAGAGTGTAAACTCAGGGGTATGGTGTCTAATCAATCAGCAAACCAGGTATGAACATCGAGTTTGCATGTTGTGAACAATAACTTTGACTCAATATTTTTCTGGTCATCAGTATAACAATTGTGTTGTGAATCCTATGGTAAGGATTTTGAAGTTAACAGGGTCCCCCTCCCTCTCCCTGTTAGGGGGGGAGGGTTGTGTCCATAGGGACAATTGTCTGGGACACAGGAGGATTTCACTGGTTTAATAAAGCGATGACATAGCTTACTGTAATACAACATTGTCTTTCAAAGTCATAGATGATGACGATTACTTTGCTTTTTTTCTATGCTTTATGTTTTACTTTATTTTTTGCCTTTTTGTTTTTATTGCTGACTTGTTCTGATCAAAATTCTAAATAAAGATTGCTAAACACTTCTTTTTTTTATAATGACCGCAAAACATGCTTTCCTAGCAAATTGCTTCTCTTTGTTTTAGCAAACAAGTGCACCAAAGCTTCCCCTTAAATAACAGACTTAAATAGACTAATAAAAAGTTAAGATTAAGAAAGTATAGGGGTATAATACATTCATTAAATTAATTTAACAATTTCTTTTTTGCAGGTACACAAAAAGAACGCGGACTTGTGCAGTGGAAGGAGGGAGCCAATGCTACTAGTGACACTTGTGTAGATCTCAGAAGCTATGACTTTCCATGCGGAATGGCAGGTGTAAAGAAAATAAAGTGCTTCAGATGGATTCCTATCTGTCCAGTCTTTAAAGGATTTAGGAGTGTAGACACTAAAACAGCCATTACAACAACCATGATCTGTAACAATTTAAATAACCAGGATGAAACAAACAATTCAGTGTGCACAAAAGTGTGAACTACTAATTTAAGAATTTATGTACTGAAGAATGCATTTGAGTGATTAAAAAAATAGCGCAGAACTCTAAAAGTTTGTCTATATCAAGTAATTTACAACTTGATATACACTACACTAACTATACTATGCGTGTTTCCAAGAAATCCTATCCTCAAAAAATCATAAATATATTACTCAATATAATATATATATATATATATATATATATATATATATATATATATATATATTTTTTTTTTTTTTTTTTTTTTAAGGATAGGATTTCTTGGAAACACGCATACACACAGGAGTTGTATATTACTTGATATACACTAACTTTCAGTGCGCTGAACTTTTTTTTTAATCACATATATATTGGGTTTAGTATCATGACCTGTTGAATTTCAGGAGCTATACAGTACTATATGACTATGTTTATACCTTTTTGTTTTTACTGTATTTATAAGAAGGCCCCTTTCAAGTTTGATTTTTCAAATTAGTTTTATTCAAATTTGCTATAAGATAATGCAGTGGAAATTTTGAGCAGAATTGGTTCTATAGCTCTGTAAAGAAGTACCTGCCACATTTTCTGCTATCATTTTTTTTTAAAATTAAAGTGATTGTAAATGCTTTTTTTTTTTTTTAAATAATAAACATGTTATACTTATTTGTTCTTGGCAATGGTTTTGCACAGAGCGATCCTGAACCTTGTCTTCTAGGGTTCAGCACTGGCACTCCTGGCTCCTCCTCTTTTCTGAGTGACCGAATTGGAAGCCTCTTCAAATACTCAATATGGATGGGGGAATCCTTCATCTATTGTATTCTGACAGCGGGAAAAGTTTTCCGCTGTCAAGACATTGATCAGCGATATACCTGAACCGAATGAATTTCGATCCATGTATGAAGAAAATTCCAGACAGAAAATTGGTACAAAAATTCTTAAAACATTCTCAGAACATTCAAAAGATTTTGTTTGCTTTTAATATAAAATTTTTCCATTAATACACGTTACTAAAGGAAAACCACATACACTTAGAAATTTGATTAAAAAAAAAATTCTATCCAGCGTCTTCTAATTGTTTTTTGTCACTGCAGTCGAAAAAAAACTTTTATCCACTAATGATTAGAAAAAGAACACTTTTTTAGAATCTTTTCTTTCTAAGAAAATCTATTAAAAATTCTACCTATCTATGGCCAGCTTTAGTGACACCCATTCAGCCACATATAACTTCTGCATTCGCCATGTTTCTGAGCTTGAAGAAAGGAAAGGAAGGGAAATGGGAAGAGAAAAGAAAAGACAACAAAAAACAGACAGTTGTCAGCTAAGAAGGAAGTGAAGAGAATTCTAATTTATAAAAAATAAATAAAATAAAAATTATTTTTGCAACTGGGACATGGGCAGCAATAAGTGCTTGATAGGTATTGACTCTAAAGCCCCATACACACTATCAGATTTTCTGCAGATTTTTTTTCCTTTAGATTTACCAAAACCACGTAGCGCAAAAGGCCTGCCTGATTGCATACAAATTGAAACTCCTAAGGTTTGACCTCATATTATTATATGGTTTTGGTAAATCTGAAGGAACAAATCAGCAGAAAATCTGATAGACTGAGTAAAGCCACACACTATCAAAAAATAAATAAACACCTGGTGTTCCTGTAATGTTTGCTGGTACAGCAAAATAGTTGAAAATGTCACTGGACAGAACTAGCAGCAGCAAACATAATTATGGCTATTTACTTTTTCTCTCATGTTTTCAAATTGCATTACATCTTCCAAATCAAGGAAATTATATTAAAAAAAAAATCTGGTATTTTCTCATCTGTCAAGCTTTACTTGTATACAACTAAAATACAATCAACAAATAGATCTAATTCAAATACTTTTTACTAGCACTATAACTTAGTTTGCATAAAAAAATATAGAATAAAGCATTTTAAAACCTAGTAAATTAAACCTATACAGAATTTTAAATTACTGCAGGGTGCTCTGATTGGACAAATATGTAGCACAGAATACTACAGCTAATTTCAGCATTCCTAGCACCTTTTAGAATGTGATGCATAGGTTATTACATGATGCCAAGCTGGTTCAATGTAAATTTAAAATCAGATAATTCCTGAAGTTCAGCTTTAATGTTTATGTAACCTCAATAATTTAAAATAATTTTAGGAGGCAAATGTGATTTTAAAAATAAAATATATGTCGATCTTGCAATGAAAGTCTTCATTCAGGTGCTTCTTGTTATAGGGTAAGAATGCTCTGCTCATCTTTCATTTTTATTGTCACCCTGCCACACAGGCTTCCAAAAATGCAATTTTATCACATATCATGCAAGTATGGTCCACATGTTTTACCATCTGAAAACCAAGCTTGAGAAAAACCATGCATTGATTGCTGATGTCAGTGTATGTAGACAGGAAGAGGCTGCAAAGAGGATGCATGAGATTATCAGGACTAAGATGCAATAAAGGATGAAAACAGTATTTTTAGAATAGGACAATGGGTTGTGATCCAAAATATTTTAGCAAGCTAAATGTCATTCAAATAGAGTTAATATTTATTTTAAAGCTGAACTCTAAAAATCTTTCCTAGCAGTGAGGCTGTGCAGAAACTGCAGGTGTTGACTGCTTGTTAAGGTCCAGCAGAACACGCAAAGCGCTTTTTAGTCCCCTAGACCAAACAAACAGTTAACCCTTGCAATGCGGTGTCCCACTGCAAGGAAAGCGTTTAGCTTTACTTCAGCTTAACTTTAACCACTTTCCGCCCAGCTCATGTACATAAACAGCTGGGTGGATGCTCTCTAGTTTTGGGAGGATGTGCCCATACGTCCCCCCAGAGGTGTGCACCATACAGGAGCATTTGCCAGACACAGTGAATCACCGATCACGGTACCAGGCCACTTTGAGCAGCCCTGATACCATGTGATCACTTTGACCAATCACAGCGATCACCGTTACAGTGGTAAACAAGACTGATGCCTACTGTGTGATCTCCGTTGATTACTACTGTGTGATCTCTGTGATTGGTGACAGCAGTCGCATGGTACCAGGGCCAATCACAGTGCCATAGTAAACCGTGTTACTGATTGCTTATTACAATGATGATCATTATATAAGCAATCAGAGGGTATAAAAAAAAAAAAAAAAAAAACCCTGATCAACCCTCTGAGTAGTATAGTGTCACTATGGTGACGTTACTATGGTTAAAATATGTAAAAAGAAAAAAGATGTTTTTGTACATACTGTCACCAGGGCAAGTGCAGTGTCACTCCTGCCACAGTAGAACAATGTCACCAGACCAGTGCTGCCACTCAGTATTCCTAATCAACGCTGCACCAGTCAGTGTTCCTAATCACCACCACCATTGTGAATGCCTCTATTCACCACAGTCCATTCACAGTGCCCCTAATCACTGCAGCCCTCTTACAGTCCACTCAGTGTCTCTAATCACCTCCAACCGCTCACAGTGTCCCCAATCACAGCCACACCAGTCAGTGTCCATAATTGCCCCTGCACCAGTCAGTGTCCCTAATCACTGCCGCCCACTCAGAGTGTACCTAATCACCACCACCCACTCACAGAGTCCCTAATCATCGTCCCATCAGTCATACTGTTCCTGATCACCACCACACCAGTTGCAGTGTCCTTGATAATGGCCACACCAGTCATATTGTCCCTGATCATCGCCACACCACCTGTGTGACTGATCACTATCACACAGGTTACTGTGTCCCTAACAACCACCACACCAGGCACAGTTTCCCTAATCACCACCACACCTGTTATATTGTTCCTAATCACCGCCACAACAGTTTCAGTGTTCCTGATCACTGTCACAAAGGTTACTTTGTCCCTGCTCACCACCACACCAGTGCAGTGTTGCCTCTGCCTGGTGCCTATTGATCACATGTCTGCCTGGTGCCTTGACTGTTCATTTGCCTGTTTGCTGACCATGTCTCTACTTGTGAATATATGCACATCCCACTGACTACATTCTTGTGAGATACCAATGCAGGGAGAGTGTAGCGCTGTGAGCCAAACACCCTCCTTTGTTGTTTTTGGCAGTGAACGTGGCAATTCCGGGGGCAGTCATGCACTAGTAAGCTAGACTTGCTTGGCTTATAGGAACTGGGACTGCTATAGGTGATGCTACACTATATTTCATGACCGCTCATATAGAGGTGACCATTACAGTACATTTGTTTGACTTGTGTGATACACAATATGCACGTAATCAGTACAGACAGTAAAAAAGTCTCACACCGTACTCAGAAGAAGTAGCAGAATGTGTTTTGGGGTGTAATTCTAAGTATGCCTAAGCTGCATATGAGAAACATCTTATTAAATTGCCAACTTTGTTTAAAAAATAATAATTTCCTTGCTGCATTTTCCAAAAACTTGTAGCAATATAAAAAAGTCTTTAAAAAAACTCACCATGCCTCTTAAAATTCAGTAATTTTGTGGGTGTTTCTATTGTCCTGATGTTCCAGGGCCTCCAAAAATGTGATAGGTTGTCAGGAAATTAGATGCGTAAATTATGCTTACTTCGATTTTGGGTCATTTTATATGGCTAGGCTGTAAAAAAAAGTCCAAAATGTATTTTGGATGTAATTCTAAGTATGCCTATGATATGTGTTACAAATATTTTATTAATTGACAACTCTATGTTAAAAAAAAAAAAAATGTATTTTCTTTCCTCCATTTTACAAAAACTTGTAAAAAAAAAATTACATTTTCAAAACGCTTACTATGCCTATCAGGGAATACCTTGGAGTGTTTGCTTTCCAAAATGGGGTAATTTTGTGGGTGTTTTCACTGTCCTGGTGCTCCAGGTGTTTTGGAACGGACTACCAAACTGCCCGAGATATTTATATCTGCCACCCGGCCAAATTGATTTTGATATATAGAGTGTGCACTCTCTGAAATAATCCACACTGAGACAGGCTTGCAGATCAGTGTAAAGTTACTTCTGTTTATTATTTTCTCTTTTTGCAGTTTATATAATAGCACCTACTCACCTGGCCCATTCTTCTTCAGCAACTCTTTTGGACTGCATTTAGAGAAAGGCAGCAACTAACTCGCTACCCACCTCGATACAGCCTGGAGAAGGGCAGTCAGGTGCTATCTGTCCCTATAACCCTATGGTGTTGCATCCCGGGGAGGGAGTGTCTGTAATGGAGTGCATTTCATAATCATCATCTGGTATTTCCTGGTTCACAAATGTGGGAGTAGTTTGGTCAACAGCTTTTTCTATACACTTTTTAAGATGGGAGAATACAGCAGACTATGACAGCCAAGGTCACCAAAATGATCAGGATGGTTGTTCCTATCTGTGTTAATAATCCCTGCAACCCCCCCCCCCCCCCCGATCCAGGTGAAGTACTGATACCAGGGGTTGGTGAGTCCTGAATTCTTTTTTAATTCCTCAGACAAATCTTCAAGTTTCCTGATGGCCAAGGTCACTTTACTATTTGGGCCAGTGTTGTCTGAGATATAGGTACAGAATGTACCTGTCTCGGGTATCATTTTACACACATCCCCTTTTGAGCTAGGACCATATCCAAGACCATATGGTCTTAGAAGGTCATTTGTGAAGTGGCCTCTAGTTGCTCAGCTAAACTTTGGAGTGCATCCCTGGTGTAGTTAACAAACCTTTGTTGGTTATAGTAGATGTAATTTATCCAATCTACATTCTTGTTTACGCCAATGCTGGGGATTAGAGACTCAAATCCCACTGCTACTTGGTCTCTTGCTTTGAACTCATCTGAGACCCCCATTGGGACACCTAGAGCATCTATGTATACATGAGGGTCAAAGCTTCCCGCTGGGGCACTCCCACACTTCCTGTTAGGCCTAGGTGTGTTTGTTTCTGGTTCTGGGTCTCTAAGAAAATATGCAGAGGCATTATGGCCTTAGTCAGTGCACATTCCCCACTGTCCTGTCATCCTACTCCTAATCTTCAGACCCAGTACACGTCTCCCAAAGACTGTGTTTAATTTTGCACCAGATCTTCAGACGCCTCACTATAAGATCCACATAACCTGTGGTAAAATTCTAAAGAGGTTTCCCCACTCTCTGATACTGTCCATAACATGTGTAATTGCCAGGATATATGGTGATACCCTCTCCTGGCTTGGGGGTCAGGGAGTAGTTAGTGGTTGAGTTGGTAAATAGGCTGAGAAAACATGTCTCATGTTCTGGGGGTATGTTAAGGGGTACTGTTTCAAAATGAGGTCTAGCCCCCCCCCGCACACACACCTCGAAGGTAGGGTCTGCTATGGCCACCGCGTCCCCTAACTTCTGTATATTGGGCTTTTGTTGCTTTGTGCGAATTCTAGGCCTTTTGCCACTAGTAACAATATTTCAAGGGACAATACTCTGTACTCTGGATGTGAAAGGGGCAGACTCTTCCGGATTGGTTCTCTGAGACCTGAGACAAAAGCGACAGCCAGCATGTGTGTGTGTGCTTTGTTCAGCTTGCTGAAACCCAAATCCAGTAAACATTTGTGTTATTGTAGTGTAAAATCTATCACCAGATTCGCCTTTGTCCTGTTTTACCTCTTGTATACTGGTAGCAGACCAAGCGTTCTTGAGCCCATTTTTTCAATTTGGCCACAAAGTCACATCCTGAGTCATAGCTATTGTCACTATAATATTCATTGGAGAATTTCTCCATCACTGACCAGTAAGCATCCCCTGCCTTTATCTCGTACAGGCTCACCAAATCCCGCCACATGGCCGTGTATGGCCGTGTATGTCACTGTGCATGGGGGAAGGGGTGATGCCCGATGGACAGTACCCACTTCCTGAGGACTGGACGCCATCATAGGGCAGTGAATGGCTGGTTGTCTTGGATTTTGATCCCTTTTCTGGCTTTTTATACACATATACAATACAACAATGCATCAATATAATTGATGCATTTCCTGTTCTGTCCACCCTTCTTCATGAATGGCTTCCGCAACTTTGAACCAAGCATCTGCTGTACGCAGCTGGTGGTCCGACAACAAACCCCCTTTTCTTTTCAAAAGAGTACGCCATTCATCTGGCTCTAGCCGTCCACCCAAATGCATTGTGACCCCACACAGTTTTGCCAATTTCTTCCCTTTTTTGACAGCATCTTCTCCTTCTCGCTCCAGTACTAAGTCACAAGCCAAACTACCCTCTTTGGGTCGCTCTAACTTCTGCCCCATCATTAGCTATTGGAGAGTTTGTGTCCTGGCTCACGATTTGTATGATGGTTATATAAAGCTGTCTTGGACTCAAGGGTCCGACAATTCTTCTAACCATCACCTGTCCCTCTTTCAGACCACTCTCCAATGTATAAGGCTGCCTTATCACTTTCTGTCTTGATGATTGGGATATTTATGTGTCTGCTCAGGATTTTAGATGGGTCACGAGGTTTCCTTGTATTCCGAAAGGGTCTGGCAATTCCTCTATTCGTCACCTGGTACCAGTTCAGACTATATCACAATCTCAAGTTAATAAGGACAAAATGGATAGAGAGAGAGTAAGGAACGTCTACCATATTCGACTGCCATGCAAGCCTCCTTGTGCACGTCTTCCCAAACCGTAGACTAGTCCCAGTCTTGCCCACCCAAGGTGGCTGCAAGTAGGGGAGGCGAGTAATATGTACTTATTACCGTCAACAAGACATAACAAATAAAATGAAGTTTAATGCCACTTCAAATGTCATTTACATTTCCCAATGCCATATCCAAATTTCTCACTCTATCTTTTCCCCTTTCTTCAAACTGTTCTCATTGCTGAGGTTGTAATGGGCATCTTTCGGCTGCATGTCCCCTCCTTCTAACTTCACTTTCTATAGCCTGTGACTTGTCAACTTCAAGTTTAACTGGGTAATGCACATTTAATCTGAATACCAACACATCTGTGATCTCTCCGCTGACTTGCACACACATGAACGGACCCATCCGACAGACTTTTGGCGGAGGACAGACAGACATTCAAAATGAACGGACTTGCCCACACACGGATGGGCTCCTCCGCTATCTTCTGCTCTTTTGCACCTCTTTGCTAGAGGAGGAGCCCAGCTTTCTCCTTCGTCGTTGTCTTCGCCACCTTCTCCTTCTTCCTTCTTCTGTTCTTCCGATGTTGACACAACGCTCTCTCCCACTGTAATGCCGTGGACACGGTGCGTGGCAACTTATATAGGCATAAGGGGCGTGGTCACCGGGTGATGTCACCCAGTGACCCCGACCCTTATGATGTCACAGTCCCAGCATGCCCCGTGACTGTGACGTCATAAGGGGCGGGTCACCGTGTGACATCACCCAGTGACATGGCCCTTATGCCTATATAAGTCGCCATGCACCATGTCCATGGCATTATAGTGGGAGAGAGTGCCGTGTCAACATCGGAAGAACAGAAGAAAGAAGAAGAAGAAGAAGAAGAAGAAGAAGAAGAAGGCGGCGATGGCGACGACGAAGGAGAAAGCCGGGCTCCTCCACTATCAAAAAAGCGGCAAAAGAGCAGAAGATAGAGGAGGAGCCCGGCGAGAAGAACCGTAAAGTGCGGAGAAGTCGGAAGAAGACCCCCAAAGTCGGAAGGAGACCCCTGGAGCTGTCTAATAAACTAATTTAGAAACCTGTGTAGTGTGTTTTTTTTTATTATTGACACTTTATCCCCCAGGTGAATGGGTAGGGGTACGATGTACCCCATACTCATTCACATAGGTTGGGGGGCAGGGATCACCACCCACAGACCCTGACAGCCAATGGCCAGGGTTGTTGGGAAGAGGCCCTTGTTCTCATCAACATGGGGACAAGGTGCTTTGGGGTGTTGGGGCCTCAGGGTGCCCCCTTCCCCAAAGCACCCACCCCCTCATGCTGAGGGCATGCGGACCTCAACACTCCCCCATGTTGAGGGCATACGATCTGGGGGGGGCGCTTGCTCGTCCCCACCCCCTTTCCTGACCGGCCAGGCTGCGTGCTCGGATAAGGGTCTGGTATGGATTTGGGGGGACCCTCCCGCTGTTTTTTACATCGTAGGGGATTACCCTTAAAATCCATACCAGACCTAAGGGCCTGTGTACAGTACCTTGTAGCCGAGAACTTTGGGGGAGAAAAAGTCCGCTGGAGCCCACACACAATCGAATTGTCCGGGCGGATCAGAGTCCGATCGTGTGTATGCGGCATAAGTGTGACAGGCCTAAAATCTGAATTTGGCCTGGGCAGGAAGGGGGTGAAAGTCACTATGATAAAATTTGTGGTATGATATAATAAATATATGCAATTTTAAATCTTCGCACACATATTGATTTCAAGGTTAGTAGAAGGGACAAGGTTATCTTTGCTTGGAAGTATTAAATGTCCTCCAAATCCAGCCAAAGTAAAAATGTTTTGCTGTTTGGTTTTAACAGTACAAAACCTTTCATCCTCTAGAAAACACAAGCAAAACATCTTGTCCGTCAAGGTACTGTGTATCTATGTCACTTTGCATTGATGTTTGATAATAAATTCTATATTCGCATTTTAGAATATTGGAAGAATATGTTGTCAGCATAGTACTATACGGTCATGTGAAAAAGTACACTAAAAATCTATTAAAAACTACAGAGTATTACTATCGTAGGTGACCACCAACTTACCTTCCACAAATAAACTTACAAGAGCTAACCAGTAACCCAATCTCAAACTAAATAAATCCACAGCCTGAAAGTTGCACAATTCTGCCCCAATTTTGATGCGACTTTAAAGCAATGCCTGTGTATTCCGGAGGTCTATGGATCTCAAGTTGCATCAAAGTGGGACCAAAGTAGTGCAGGGACTACTTTGAAGTCGCACCGATATGAATAATACTCATTGCAAATCATAGAGTACAACTTGTCATGCAATTTTGCAGTCCAAAGTCGCAGGACAAGTTGCACAAGTGGAAACTGAGCCTAAATGAAAAGTTGGTTTTTGTGCATGTGAACTGCATTCTGATGGGCCAACTTCACAGTTAACATTGCTAGCCATCAGATTTGCCCGTAGTCTTTACAGCGCATGCACAGGAATGATGATCAGATTTTACTACCATGGGCGAAGTACACCTGGTTAGGGATGGCCGAACGGTTCGCCCGGTGGTTGGTCCGCGCGAATTTCAGCTGTTCGCAGTCCGCCCGATCGGCGGACTATTGCCGCTGTTCGCCCGACGGACTTACGTGTTTACTGTGTAAAAGAACTTTGACCTATGATGACACATCCATCATGTGGTACAGGACAGCCAATTGAGACATTACAGCACATGGACACTTGGACATTCCCCCTAACTTATAAATAGACCCGATCCAGTGGCCATTTTACATTCTTTCGTATGTCACTATAGGGAGAGGTTGCTGTGTGGAGCAGGGAGAGACTGCAGTGACCCAAATCGCTAGCTATTAGGTCCACAAAAGTTCTTTTAAGGACTGGTATGGTATAGGTGTAGTTCAGGATATAGGTTTGAGGCACTGCTATTGAAGTCATTGTTACAGCAGCCTGTCTTTTGTCAGTGCTGAGAGAGGGACAGGACGCTGTGTGCAGCAGGGACAGTCAGTTTAATCATTAGCTGTTACCATTAGGTCCACAAAATTCCTTTTCAGGACTGGTATGGTAAAGTAGTACAGGATATAGTTTTGAGTGCTATTCAAGTTATTGTTGCAGCAGCCTGTGTTTTGTCAGTTTAAATAGGGACAGAAAGGAAGCTGTGTGTGGCAGTGAGGGACAGTCAGTTTAATCAGTAGCTGTTACTATTAGGTCCACAAAGGTTCTTTTCAGGACTGGTATGGTAATAGGCTTGTACACGTATAATATTCTTTCTTCCAAATATAGAAAGAATATTATACTTGACTGCTGCCCTTCTGCTACAGTAGTCCTTTATCAGTATAGGGACTGAGGTACAGTCTGCTAAACACAACCTACTAGTTGCACAAAGGTCCTTCTAAGGACTGGTAAGGTATAGCGTACTAGAGTATATAGGGTTGAGTGAGGTACAGTCTGCTAATCCTTAAGGACTGGTATAGGTCCACAATATATAGGGTTGAGGTGCACTACTGCTGACTGCTGCCCAATTCTGCAGCAGTCCTTTATCAGTATAGGGGCTGAGGTACAGTTTGCTAATCACAACCTACTAGTTCCACAAAGGTCCTTCTAAGGACTGGTAAGGTATAGTGTACTACAGTATATTGGGTTGAGTGAGGTAAAGTCTGCTAATCCTTAAGGACTGGTATAGGTCCACAATATATAGGGTTGAGGTGCACTACTGCTGACTGCTGCCCAAATCTGCAGCAGTCCTTTATCAGTATAGGGACTGAGGTACAGTCTGCTAATCACAACCTACTAGTTCCACAAAAGGTCCTTCTAAGGACTGATAAGGTATAGTGTACTACAGTATATAGGGTTGAGTGAGGTAAAGTCTGCTAATCCTTAAGGACTGGTATAGGTCCACAATATATAGGATTGAGGTGCACTACTGCTGACTGCTGCCCTATTCTGCAGCAGTCCTTTATCATTATAGGGACTGGGAGTTTTGTCACAGGGTCATTTAAAAAATGACAGGCAGGGGAAGAGGCAGGCCCTTCCGCAGGGGTGGTAGGGGTAGGGCAGGAGCAACAGGCTTGAGCCAAAGTGGGAAATTGCAGAAGGTGCATGCGATTACGTCAAAGGAAGCACCAGAATTGGTTGACTGGCTCACTCAGCCTTACTCTTCTGCACCCTCCTCATCCTCTCGATCTGCACCCTCTTCTTCACTCTCTGCTATGTGCACCCCCAAAGACACTACCACCACCACCACATACCTTCCGCTTGAATCACAGGAATTATTTTCCGATCCATATCAAGACATTTCTGATACGCAGCCACTCTTGGCATTGGATCAGGAAGAGGAGGTAGCAACAACCACCACTCAGCAGTCTGACGACAGTACCCAGATCAGCCCAAGGAGGAGGTTGGTCCCCGGTGTTGCTGCCTACTCCGAGATCTCTACTTATAGCGGTGGGGAAGGTGACGTCGATGATGACGTGTCTAGTGATGTCACGTGGGTGCCCACAAGAGAGGAAGAGGAGGGGAGTTCAGAGGGAGATATGGACCAGCAGATAGGGAGGAGAAGCAGGAATAACTTACATTGCACAGGAGGGACAAAGCAGACTGCAAATGTATCAGGAGCGAGTCATCGACCATGTACGGTCACATCTTGCGCTCCCAGGACGCTGGCACATGGCTCCGCAGTGTGGGCTTTTTTTAACGTGTCCGCTGCTGACAATAGTGTTGCATCTGCTATCTTTGCAGTCAACGCATTAGTCGCGGTAAGCCCAACACTCACCTAGGGACGACCGCCTTAAGAAGGCACATGAGCTGCCATCACCGAGCCCAGTGGGAGCAACGGAACACACAAAGCCACACTCCAGGCTCTCACCGTCCAGCCTCGTCTTCTACTTCTCCTGCTCCTCTCTCCTCACAATTGTCCTCCACTCCATCATCCATCACGCCAAGCTCACGTTTTTCTGCAAAAAGGCAGGCTTCCGTGGGCCTAATGTTCGAGTGTAAAAAAATGATGAAGCTGGATAACCCTCTTGCCCAATGGTTGACAGCTGGCTTGTCAGAACTGATAGCCCGCCAACTACTGCCATATAAACTGATGGACTCGGAGGCCTTTCGAAAATTTGTGGCCATTGGAACACCACAATGGAAGGTCCCAGGAAGGAAGTATTTCTCACAGAAGGGCATCCCAGAGCTATATGGCCATGTTCAGCAGCAAGTGAATGTATCTCTGGCACACAGTGTCGGTACCAAGATACATCTGACCACAGACACGTGGTCTAGCAAACACGGGCAGGGAAGGTATATCACTTTTACTGCCCACTGGGTGAACCTTCTGACGGCCGTCAAGCATGTAACCCGTGGCACCCGTGTAGATTTGGTTTTACCGCCACGGATTGCATGCAGGCCTGGCTCTTCTTCTCCTCCTCCTACTCCATCCTCCTCCCTCTCCTCCTCAGCTGACTCCTCCTTTTCCGCTGCTAGCGTCTCTTCCGCTGCGCCGCCCAAGCTCCCCAGAACCTATTCGACATGCCAGGTGAGACTTTGCCATGCCGTGCTGCGTCTGTTGTGCCTGGAAGCCAAGAGCCACACTGGCCCGGCACTCCTTTCAGCTTTGCGTTCACAGGCAGATCAGTGGCTAACACCGCTCAATTTGACAGTTGGTAAAGTGGTGTGTGACAACGGTGCCAATCTGCTTAGCGCAATGAAACAGGGCAAAATTACCCACGTGCCATGCATGGCACACGTCTTAAACTTGGTCGTGCAGCGATTCCTTGTCAAATACCCTGGGGTCCAGGACATCTTGCGGCAGGCAAGGAAAATCTCGGCCCATTTCAGAAGATCTTACACGGCCATGGCTCGCCTTGCTGACATTCAGAGGCGACACAATCTGCCAGTCAGACGTTTTATTTGCGATTGCCCGACGTGATGGAACTAAACCTTCTATATGCTTGATAGGCTGCTCCAGCAGAAACGTGCAGTTAACGTCTACCTGTATGAACTCTGCGGCAGAACAGGTTCTGGGGAGCTGGGGTTTTTTCACCACGCCAGTGGCTGCTTATGCGTGACGCATGCAGACTTCCAAGTGAGGAGATCACCAAACTGGTCAGTCGCAGCCATGGCGCCATCAGTGACATGGTACCTTATGCCTTCTTTATGGAGCGTGCATTGCGTCGTGTCATTGATCAAGCTGTGGAGGAGCAGGAGCGGGAAGATGAGGAAGTCGCAATGCTGGATGAATTCCCAGGGGGGGCTACTCTATCTGAGACAAGTGAACAACAGGAGTCTGAAGAGGAGTCAGAGGAGGATGGTGCCGGGGCGGATGAGGAGGAGCAAGAAGAGCATACTTTAAACCTTTCTGGGATCCCTGTTGTTGTGCATGGATGGGGAGAAGAGAATGAAGAGGACGACATTATCCTGGATGATGAGCAGGAGCCAGGCCACCACACTGCTTCCAGTTTAGTGCAAATGGGGGCCTTCATGCTCCAGTGTTTTAATAGGGACCCCCGTATAAAAAGTATAAGGGTCAAGGACCAGTACTGGGTGGCAATGTACTTAGACCCCCGGTACAAACACAAAATGGCGGAAATGTTACCGCCGTCAGAGAGGGCTGTCAGAATGGAGCACTTCCAGGCCTTGCTTCGAGAAATGCTGCATTCTGCTTTTGCGTGCGCTGGCAGAGGAGCAATTTCCACTCCCAGAGAAGGAGTTGCGGGTACCAATCCAACAGCGCCTGCAAGAAGAGGCCGGTTTGAAGATGTGTTGGTGACTTCTGATATGAGGTCATGCTTTCAGCCGTCTCATCGACAGGCGTCATCCGGATCCAGCATCAGGGAACGCCTAGACCGTCAGGTGTCCGACTACATCGGGTTAACGGCCAATGTGGACGCTCTGAGGAGTGATGAACCCCTGGACTACTGGGTGGACAGGCTTGATCTCTGGCCAGAGTTTGCCCAATTTGCAATGGAACTGTTGGCTTGCCCCTCGTCCAGTGTCTTGTCCGAAAGGACGTTCAGCGCAGCAGGGGGGATCGTGACCGATAAGCGTACTCTCCTAGCTCACGACAGTGTTAACTACCTCACATTTCTAAAAATGAATGAGGCATGGATCTTGGAGGAATTCAACACATGTGACCAGTAGACCATGTATATGTCTATTAACGATTTTTTAAATCGAGCACATAGACCTTCTTTCTTCATTTGGCTCACTTCCTTGTACAAAAAAAGCACACCGTACTATATGCCCGTACCCTCCTGTTTGAAGAGGTTGAGCGGTGTCATATTTCTCCTGGGGCTGCTTATTATGAGGGGCTCCCGCCATCCCTGTGGTGTGCTGACTTCCTTCTGGGGCTGTACCTCTGCTGTGCATATTATGAGGGGCTCCCACCATCCCTGTGCTATGCTCATTATGAGGGGCTTCCATCATCCCTGTGCTATGCTGACTTCCTCCTGGGGCTGCTTATTATGAGGGGCTCCCACCATCCCTGTGCTATGCTGACTTCCTCCTGGGGCTGCTTATCATGAGGGGCTCCCACCATCCCTGTGCTGTGCTGACTTCCTCCTGGGGCTGTACCTCTGCTGTGCATATTATGAGGGGCTCCCACCATCCCTGTGCTATGCTCATTATGAGGGGCTCCCACCATCCCTGTGCTATGCTCATTATGAGGGGCTTCCATCATCCCTGTGCTATGCTGACTTCCTCCTGGGGCTGCTTATTATGAGGGGCTCCCACCATCCCTGTGCTATGCTGACTTCCTCCTGGGGCTGCTTATCATGAGGGGCTCCCACCATCCCTGTGCTGTGCTGACTTCCTCCTGGGGCTGTACCTCTGCTGTGCATATTATGAGGGGCTCCCACCATCCCTGTGCTATGCTCATTATGAGGGGCTCCCACCATCCCTGTGCTATGCTCATTATGAGGGGCTCCCACCATCCCTGTGCTGTGCTGACTGCTTCCTGGGGCTGCTTATTATGAGGGGCTCCCACCATCCCTGTGCTATGCTGACTTCCTCCTGGGGCTGTTTATTATGAGGGGCTCCCACCATCCATGTGCTGTGCGGTGCTGACTTCCTCCTGGGGCTGTACCTCTGCTGTGCATATTATGAGGGGCTCCCACCATCCCTGTTCTATGCTCATTATGAGGGGCTCCCACCATCCCTGTGCTATGCTCATTATGAGGGGCTCCCACCATCCCTGTGCTATGCTGACTTCCTCCTGGGGCTGCTTATTATGAGGGGCTCCCACCATCCCTGTGCTATGCTGACTTACTCCTGGGGCTGTACCTCTGCTGTGCATATTATGAGGGGCTCCCACCATCCCTGTTCTATGCTCATTATGAGGGGCTCCCACCATCCCTGTGCTATGCTCATTATGAGGGGCTCCCACCATCCCTGTGCTATGCTGACTTCCTCCTGAGGCTGCTTATTATGAGGGGCTCCCACCATCCCTGTGCTATGCTGACTTACTCCTGGGGCTGTACCTCTGCTGTGCATATTATGAGGGGCTCCCCCCATCCCTGTGCTATGCTCATTATGAGGGGCTCCCACCATCCCTGTGCTATGCTCATTATGAGGGGCTCCCACCATCCCTGTGCTATGCTCATTATGAGGGGCTCCCACCATCCCTGTGCTATGCTGACTTACTCCTGGGGCTGCTTACGGTGCAGGTGTCAGTGCTGTATATCACGGTGCTGGTGTCAGTGCTCTCTATCACGGTGCTGGTGTCAGTGCTTTATGTCACGCTGCTGATGTCAGTGCTCTCTATCACGGTGATGGTGTCAGATCACTCTATCACGGTGCAGGTGTCTTTGCTGTATGTCACGCTGCTAAAGTCAGTGCTCTCTATCACGGTGCTGGTGTCAGATCACTCTATCACGGTGCAGGTGTCATTGCTGTATGTCACGCTGCTGGTGATCATCTCCTGCACCCTCTTCTTTGCCTACCCTGACCTTCCCTCTCCTCCATTGCCTTCATGCGCTCCACAGTCCTGAATTGTCACAATTTCACATATAAAAAAAGAATGCTTGTAGTTTTCGATCCCAGATTCACCTCATACATGTGTTATGTCATTGGCCATGTGGTGGGACTATGTTTGCACAGCTAGTAATTATTTTGTGGCTGCAAATATGACCTGTAGGTTTGCAAAGTTCGCCTCCCATTGAAGTCAATGGGTCCGGCGCAAACGTTACGGTTCGTGAACTATCGGCCGCGTTCGCGAAATGTCCCGTCGGAAGTTCGTCCATCATTACCCCTGGTAGTAAAATCCAACAGTTAAGGCTATTTTCACACTTGTGCGACTTGAAAGTCAAGTGTTTTTGCCATGATTTTTGCCATGACTTGAAGCAATGTCTGTGTAATCTTGAGGTCTCTGCCACAAGTCGCATCAAAGTCTGACAAAAGTAGTACAAAAACTACTTGAAGTCCCACAGATATGAACTGAACTCATTGGAAATCATGGGGTATGACTTGTCCTGCGACTTTTCAGTCTCAAGTCGCAGGACAAGTCGCACGAGTGTGAAAGGGCCTTAGGCTGTCTGTACCACTTTATCACTGCTGCTACCTGATCATTGGATTAGTGTATTGTTTTACTGGTGGTGACTCGTGATTCTTTCAGTGTACTGTGTTTTAAAGCGGAGGTCCACCCTAAATTACAGTCCTAGGTCTATGTGATCCCCCCTTCCCTAATCGCTAGGTAACCCCCTTACCTTTCAGCTGTCTTCTTCTGTTCTTTTCTTATTTTAAACTTTCTGCCTCTGGAGATTGCGGAAAGGGTCGGGGCCGATGCGGAAAGGGGCGTGGCTCCAACGGCAGGTCACTTCTTCCTGTCTGCCGCAGGGGCTCCTGGGATCGTTTTTTTTTTCCCCAGGAGTCTGTGCTGTGCCCAGGCTCGAGATCTCGCGCGAGGAAGAGAAGGGAAGTGACGTCATCACGACACCCACGTTCTCTTTGTTTCATTGTTTATCTCCGTTGCCATCACAACGGGGCGGGACTTCCGACGACAACACCCGTTGTCATGGCAACCGGAGCTGTTGACGGCGCTCGATATTGCGCTGACTGCGCATGCGCGAGATCTTTTATCGAACGGGCGGTGCATGCTGGTCTTTTAGCAGCACACTCTCCCGGAAGAAGATGCCTGTGGGCTTCACATGCCCACAGGCAAAATGACAACCGTCAGGAGACGGTTTTATAAAATTGTTTTCGATGAGAAAACAGCATGCTGCTGTTTTGAAAAAAAGAAAAAGTAAGTGTTATATTTCATAATACTAATGATTGTCAGTATGCCACAAAAAAAAGGTTAAAGACAGTGGAATCCCGCTTTAACAACTCGAATGATTCTTTAACTCGGTGTGCTGTGTACTCCTGACTCAAGAACTGGATACAAAACTTAAAACAGTTCTGAGTGTCAGTGTGCTGTGATTGGGCTGATTGGTTGCAGGGAGAGGCTGAGCTCTCACTCTAGGATCATATTACCAGGCCTGCTCTGCTATTCTATTGAGTGCATAGAGAACTGTTTTAAACGGATCAGTTCAGTCAGATGAATCAAAAGAACGATTCGTTCATGAACTGGACATCACTACTGCTGGGGCACTACAAGTCCCAGTATGCCAGGAGACAGGGTCGGATTAACATAGGGGCTATTGGAGCTGCAGCTCCAGGCCCCTTTCTCAAAATAGGCCCATTTGCCCAAAAAAAAAAAATTACTTTGAGGATTGTAGCTTGGCGATCAGGAGTCCCTGAGACCCCACATTTGGGGGGGGGGGGGGGGGGTAGGTAGCTAAAGACCCACTCCAGCACTGATTAAAATATAGGGCTGCTATCATCTATGGTTCCGGAGATACAGGACTCCTTGCTCAGCCTGTCAGAAGCTACATACAGAGCGGGCAGCAGACTGAGAGGATGAACTCACAGTGCTTATAATAATTATTTGTATATTACTTATGATAATTAACCCCTTGCCACCCAGGCCCATTCTGAGACTTCTCCCCTGCATGTAAAAATCATCATTTTTTTATGCTAGAAAATTACTCAGAACCCTCAAGCATTATATATTGTTTTAGCAGACACCCTATGGAATAAAATGGTGGTCTTTGCAACTTTTTATGTTACACGATATTTGCACAGCAATTTTTCAAACTTTTTTTTTGGAAAGAAACTGTTTCATTCATAAAAAAAAACATTAAAGTTAGCACAATTTTTTGTTGTGTACTAAGCGATGCTTTACATTTTTTTACAGGTTACATGTTTAGAGTAACAAAGGAGGTCTAGTGCTAGAATTATTGCTCTCGCTCTAACGATCGTGGCGTATGTAACCTGTGTGTATCTGGCTCTGATACTAACCAGTGCCTACCCAGGGACTGACTAGTATCTCTCCCTAGCCTGTCCCCACACACCCTCTCACCTGCTGACCTGTGAATGGGGCAATCACCCCTGCAGTGTTATTGTGTTCTGCCAGTGAATACAATGATTAGTGTTGCTAACTATAGCTGGCAGCACTGATTGTTTTGGGGAAAACCTGACAGGCTGGTTCTACTCAAGTCGGTAATAGGTTGACTTGTGTAAAACCAGCTAGCCCATACATAGATCGACTATAGCTGGTCTCTGCTTAATTGGTGTAATTTCAATCCATGTATGGCCGCTTAACCACTACACAGTTCCTAAACATCCTTCCACAAACCTTTAAATTTTTCCTTCCCAGATTACTCCATCCTCCTCTCCTATACATAGTGCCCACTGTCATACTCTCCACACTTCACTCCTGTACATACTGCTCACTGTCATACCCTCCACACTTCTCTCCTATACATAACGCCCGCTGTCATATCCTACACACTCCTCTCTGAGTGCCTGCTGTCATACACTTCTCTCCTGTACATAGTGCCCACTGTCGTACCCTCCACACTCCTCTCCTATACATAGTGCCCACCATCATACCCTCCATACTCCTCTCCTGTACATACTACTCACTGTCATAACCTCCATACCCCTCTCCTATACATAGTGACCACTGTCATACCTTCCACACGCATCTCCTGTACATACTACTCACTGTCATACCCTCCATACTCCTCTCCTATACATAGTGCCCACTGTCATACCCTCCACACTCCTCTCCTGTACATACTACTCACTGTCATACCCTCCATACTCCTCTCCTATACATAGTGCCCACCGTCATACCCTCCCTGCCCACTCCTCTCTTGTAATTACTGCTTACTGTCCTACTCTCCACACTTCTCTCCTGTACATAGTGCCCACTGTCATACCCTCCACACTCCTGTACATATTGCTCACTGTCATACCCTCCACACTCTTCTCTTATACATAGTGCCCAATGTCATACCCTCTACACTCCTCTGCTGTGCATACTGCCCACTGTCATACCCTTCACACTCCTCTCCTGTACATAGTGCCTTCTGCCATACCCTCTGCACTCCTCTCCTGTACATAGTGCCCACTGTTAGACCCTCTACATTCCTCTCCCTCACCTGCACATACTTCACACTTTTATACCACCCATACTCCTCCCCTATGCCTCTTACCCACAAAAACTGTTATTTGAAATTATACTGAATATCCTCAATGTTACCAGCTCTATAATGGGCACACTTTTGTCAGTTCAACTAAAGGAAATCTCACAGTCCTCATATTTGTTCTGCCCCCTTATTAGTACTTATTTAATTTTATAATTACTATTGTGATGTATAGAGGAACATAGGGGATGTCAGCTACTCTAAATATAGACCTTGTAAAAAAAAAAGCGTCCCTGAAAATAATTTTGAAATGTTGACTACTATGCCCTTAGGCACTGCCCAAGGGCCACAGGGTGAGTAGGGGGCCCCATGAGAGGCTCCTGTGATATTAAAGTGGTAGTAAACTTTTCTAACATTACTACTTTTTAGAGGCCCTGGGGTAGGTTATGCCATTATGTACAAGTATGCACAGCATATTAGCACATTAGGGCACACTTAAATTGTCAGACTGAGCCCTCCAGTGCTGTGCTGTGATCAATCCGGCGGGGCCAGGGCACTTCCATCTTCACCGGTCTTCCTTCTGGGTTCTGTGCCTTCGGTCACTTGCCTTGGCCAGGCTGCGTTGATGTCATTCCCACACATGCTCATGTGCATCCTCTTTCTCTCATCCCCCCCTTTCTCTCTCATCCTCCCTCCCTTACCCCTCACACCTCTTTCATCCCCTTTCTCTCTCTCTCTCTCTCTCTCTCTCTCATTCTCCCTCTCTCTTAATTTAATTTTTTTTAACAAAAAATAGTTTGCATTTTTATTTATTTATTGTTTATAAAAGGCCCCACCAAAATCCTGAGCACCAGGCCCATGATGTTCTTAATCTGGCCCTGGCAAGAGATGGAGGCAGCAGTGTGTTTCTTCAGGCTGATTTTTTGGTGAAAAGTGCTGGTGGGTATGTGTAGTGTGTATATGTATACTGTGCGTGTGTGTGTGTGTCTATGTGTGTACTGTGCATCTGTGTGTATGCATGTGTCTGTAAGTACACTGTGCATGCATTTGTGAATACAGTGCATGCGTATTTGTATACTGTGTATGCGTGTGTGTGTACTGGGCATGAGTGTGTCTGTGTATACTGTGCACTACTGTGTGTGTGTACTGTGTATGCATGTGTCTGTCTATATACTGTGCATGCATCTGTGTATTCTGTGCATGTGTGTGTCTATGTATATACTGTGTATGTGTGTGTCTTTGTGTACTGTGCAGGCGTGTGTTTGTGTTTATATCATGCATGCATCTGTGTATACTGTGCATTCGTGTGTCTGTGTGTATACTGTGCAGTGCATGCGTCTGTGTATACTGTGCATGGGTGTGTCTGTGTGTATATTGTATACTGTATACTGTTATACTGTGAATGCGTGTGTCTGTGTATATACTGTGCATGTGTCTGTGTATACTGTGCATGTGTGTGTCTGTGTGTATACTGTGCATGCGTCTGTGTATATATACTGGGCATGCATGCGTCTGTGTATGCGTGTGTCTGTGTATACTGTGCAATGCGTTCATCTGTGTATACTGTGCATGTGCTTGTGTGCTTGTATGTGTGTATACTATATGACCCATGTGTGCCCACTGCCGCTCAACAGAAGTCAATCTAACAAGCCTGTGCCTGTGAAAAATGCCCTTGTTGCCATTTGGAGCCATCTGATTGGTGCACAGCAGAGCTCAACCTCAGATCAGACAGCAGGGCAGGTCTGGGTGTACACCTGTGCAGTGATATCATCAAGCACGGCTTTTATTCACATGCCCCACTGCCCAATTTGAGGCCAACCGCAGCAGTTCACTATTCTGCTGGCTCTATGACTGCACATGTGCAGTTCAGAGCCTGCAACATGTGGATTTTTTTAAAAGCCTTTTCCCGCCAGCTGCCTACCACACCCAGCACTAAGGTGCAAAGGTGTGTGTAAGGGGATACTTATGGAAGGTGACACTCTGGGGTCTGTGCCATAGGGTAGAACTCTGAGGGCTGTGCCGTAGGGTGGCACTCTGCAGACTATGATGTATAGGGAGAATATTGGGACTTTGATGTAATGGAGGACTCTGATGTGAGAGTGGCACTCATCCTGACTGCTGTACTGTGCTGTATATGTTGCTTTGTTTGCTACTCCTGACCCACATACTCTGTACATAGACCTGTCCAAGGTGTTCATTGTCTTAACAGTTGCTGGTTTTAATTAAGTTCTTCTTTAAGGTTGCCTCAGTAAGACAAAAATATCCTTTTCTCTTCGTTCGCTGACGGCCACAGCACCTTTAATCTTGACCTTAGGGTTATATCGCCACCTTCAGTAAAGGACTAGGCAGAACATGTAAAAACAGCAAAACTGCACAGGACCGCCCCCCTGGGTGGTCCTACTGGCTATAACCCCTCACTTTTTTTGCCTAGTATAGGAGAAGAACCTGGCTCCCTGTGGGGACCATTGGTCTTTGGAATTTTTTATTTTTTATGCTTTTTGATTCCTGTGACCTACAATCAACAGCCGGGCTGGGTGACAGACTGGATAATATAGATACTAGTAGTCTCCCTAGCCTGGCCATTGAGCCTGTGCAGACCTTAGCTATGTGCTGGGTCAGCCACAAAGTGCCCCGTCTGGTCCAGGGGGGAGGGGCGATGAGCTATATGCTCCGGGGCACACATATGACCGGGCTACTGCTGTCCGTTTCACAGTGTGCCGTGGCCGACAGCCACCCCATACTGCTCAGGTGATGGGTCTGTCCGTGGAATGCATCCAGCAGTCCCTGCAGGAGTGGTAAGTATAGTTCCACCTGTCTCGGCAGGATGGAGCAGCTGGGCATTCCCAGGGAGGTCGACTAGGGGGGTCTCTCCCTTTCTTCTCTCCCTGTCCCTTTCCCTCCCCCGTTGTGTGACTGGGCATAGGAGGTGAGGTGCACTTACCTGGCTAGGGGGTACTCTGGGGGACTCTGGGTCCTGGTGGTCTGCTCGTTTTCTACCTGTTTTTAGGCAATTTTTTGAGTATCTGTGTGTTGCCATGTGGGGATGAGCCGCCGCAGGAACCGTGGGGCCATTTTCCAGTGGCCGTGACCATTTTTTGTAGCTGCAGCCAGTTTCTTAACCACGGCCACTTTCTTGAAGTGTGGCGGCCATCTTTCCGGTGCTCTCACACGTGTTTTTTTGCTGAGGCAGCCGGCGGCCATTTTATAGTAGCCTCAATTTTGCTTTACTGGGTGGGTGGCTGGTTCAGTCTGGAACAGCACGAAACTGACACAGAACACCTCGTGGCTGGCACAGGGAAGAGCGAACAGTGGCAGCACAGCGTGGTACCTGGGTCAGGGTGGTGAGTCCTGCGGGGGGGCCCTCAGTCTGTGGCAGCTAGGAGGGTGGGCATTTTTTGTGGCTTGCCTTAGGTCTCTAGTGGCAACAGGCAAGAGTGGGTCAGCATGGCGTCAGAAGCTGGCACTTCTTCCCCAGACATCTCTGTTATTGCAATATGGACACTCTGTCGGTGGTCCTGGAGTCTTTTATTGCCAGGGTGGAAGCGGCGTGCGGGTGCAAGGGGGGTAAAAAGGCCCCCTCCCCGACCGTCTTCTGGGGAAAGCTCTGATTCAGACTCGGGTCTTGCTGTGACAGGTGTGACGCTAGTAGGAGCGCTTATCATAGCGGTGCAGGATACCCTAAAGATAAAGAATATGGCGGGGGCATCTGCAGAGGTGTCGGTCCCTTTTGGGTCCCACAAGCCGGCCCGCCTTGCTAAAGTGTTTCCCTACCTAACTTATTTTGATACGTTTATTTACAAGGAGTGGGGAAGCCTGCAGCGGACCTTTTCAGTCCTGAGACAGGTGGGAGTGCGTTACCCCTTTGAGGAGAGTTTCCTGAAAAAAAGGACAACTCTTCTGGTCGTTGACCCCCCCAGTATCCAGGTTAAATAAGGTAACTACAATTCCAGTGGAAGGGACCCCTGCTTTCAAGGACCCTGCTGACAGAAGGGCCGAGGTGGTTGCCCGGGCCAAGTTTAAGGTGGTGGGGTCAGCATTGCGACCAGTGTTAGCCATGGCCCTGGTGCCACAGACGCTTACTAAATGGGCTAAGTTGTTGCACCGCGAGTTGGAAAAACAACAGGTTTCCCCAGTCTGCGTGGAACTGGCAGACCAGTTGGTACAGGGTAGTATGTCTGATGTGGCCCTAGATACGGCCCCTTTGCTTTCTAGAGCCTCAGTATCAGCTGTGGTGCTACGTTGCCTGATTTGGCTTAAATGCTGGTCTGCGGACCAGGCTTCTAAGAAACTGTTGACGGATTTGCCCTTCCAGGGGGAGAGGCTATTTGGAGCCTCGCTGGATGACATTATTAAGAATTTTACTGGGTGTGAAGTGTACTTTGCTCCCACAGCCCAGAAAGGGTAAGGAGCCACACCGCGGACAGGGGCCCTCCTTTTCCAATCAGAAGCAGATTTTTCGTCTGCCCTAGTCAGCAGGTAAGCGTTCCCAGTCCGACAAGGTGCCCGCTGAGGGACCAAAGAGTCCCTGGTTTCGCAAGCTGAACAAGCCTGCGGGCAAATCTGTTGACGCATGAAGGTTTGCCCCCACCGAGTCTCGGGTGGGGGGGTCGCCTTCGGGAGTTTGCAGTCCGGTGGACCTCCCTCCTTTCCAACCAGTGGGTCTGCGAACTGGTTTCATCAGGCTACAATATAGAGTTTCTTTCTTGTCCGCCAAACAGATTTTTTCCCTCCAACCTTCATCTTCTTCCAGCTCGTTGGGAGGCCCTGTTCGGGGCAGTACAGGACCTGCTGCTGCGTGGGGTGATAGTACCTGTGCCGACGCCAGAATGGTTTCAGGGATTCTACTCCATCTGTTTGTAATCCCAAAGAAGGAAGCGGTCTGTCCGGTCCTGGATCTCAAGGTCGTCAATGGCTACGTGAAAGTACAAAGGTTCAGGATGGAATCGGTTCACTCCGTGGTCGCTGCACTCCATCAGGGGGATTTCTTGGCGTCCTTGGACATCAAGGAGCCATACTTGCATGTCCCCATATGCGTCAGGCCTCAGAGGTATTTACATTTTGCAGTCGGGGACGAGCACTATCAATTTGTAGCTCTCCCTTTTGGCCTAGCGACGGCGCCAAGGGTCTTCACCAATGTGCTAGCCCCAATTCTGGCATTGCTAAGACAACCAGGGATCGTGGTCGTGTGTTACCTGGACAACCTCCTCTTGAGAGCAGCTTCCACCTCAGAATTAAGGGAGGATGTGGCGATCACCATACAGACTCTTAGGGAGTTTGGTTACATTGTTACATAGTGAGGTTAAAAAAAGACACAAGTCCATCCAGTTCAACCACAAAAAAAAAAAATATATCATACAATCCCATATAACCAAAACTATACCCAAAGTTGATCCAGAGGAAGGCGAAAAACTCCAGCAGAGCATGATCCAATTTGCTAAAGCAGGGGAAAAAATTCCTTCCTGATCCCCCGATAGGCAATTGGATTTTCCCCGGATCAACTTTACCTATAAATGTTAGTACCCAGTTATATTATGTACATATAGGAAATAATCCAGGACTTTCTTAAAGCAATCTACTGAGCTGGCCAGAACCACCTCTGCAGGGAGTCTATTCCACATTTTCACAGCTCTTACTGTGAAGAAACCTTTCCGTATTTGGAGATGAAATCTCTTTTCCTCTAGACATAAAGAGTGCACCCTTGTCCTCTTTGTTTTTTTTTTTTTGTTTTTTTTAAACAACAGGAGTGTTTTATTGTCAGTCATACACATACAATATAAAATGAAAGAAGACAAGGGGTCAAACTACCGGCGCAGCCAGAGCATATTAGGGTGCAAAACACATTACATACATCAGTACAATTCACTCAGTAATACGAGGAAACAAACTCAAATATAGGGGGCTCTACAGAGAACCAGCAACAACATCTACCCAGATGTCCATGGGAGCCAGATTCTATCAAATTTCCACAGACAGCCTCGATTGAGATACGTTATCTTATATAGAGGCAAAATATTGTTCACATTGTTCTCCCACTTAGTCACACTAGGAGGAGCAGACGAAAACCACTTACAAAATTTCTTTTTTGGCATAAAAAAGTAGATAGGAAATCAGCAACTTGGTGTAGTAGGGTTTATGTTCATCTGCATGAATGCCTAACAAAGCCATCTCGGGAGTCCTGGGGACCTCCAACCCCAACCGGGTATTGAGATGATCAAACACCTCAGACCAGTATCTATGCAAGCGGCGGCAGTCCCAGAACATATGGAGGCAAGTTCCAAGCTCCGCCCCACATCTAGGACAGTACGGGTCTCTGTTGGGTTGATTCTTGCAAGTCGCACAGGGGTGTGATATACCCTGTGCAAAAACTTCGTTTGGATAAGTTTATCACCCGCAGAAATGACCAATTGGGGGCCCCTCTCCAAGCATTCCCCCCAATCCTCCCCCTCCAGAGATGGGATATCCTCCTTCCAGAGAGAGTCTAACTTATGAGAGTCTATCGGAAGTATAATCCGGTAGACATCCGATAGGGGTTTTTTGGGGCCCTCCCCCTCAAACAGCTCCTCCAGCGGGTTAGTCCGTAGATTCGGGGGTTCAGGGAACTGGGCCCTAGCTGCATGACGCAGCTGCGCATAGCGAAAGAACATCCAGCCAGGCAGTGCATGGGAGCGAGTCAGTTGGGCAAACATTAGCAGGGTACCCGCCGGCATAACATCCCCCAGTGTCTTAATCCCGAATCACACCCAGATCTGCGGGTCTGGAATTGTCCTAAAATGGGGAAGGTTAGGGTTATTCCAAAGGGGTTGGGCCGGAGACCAGCTACCTGGCTGCATAAACCTGCGCCCCGCCATCTTCCACACCCGAAGAGAGGCCTTTGTCGGCCCAGGAAGAGCCGCATATGCCCCAACCCCCCTGTAAACCAGGCCCTGCAGGTCTTGCATAGATCCTACTATTGCTGCCTCCAAGCGCACCGCCGCATTAGAATTCCGCGCCGCAAACCACCAGGAGATAGTGACCAACATAGCAGCCCAGTAATAAATTCGCAGGTTAGGAAGGGCAAGACCTCCCACCCCCACCGGGGACTGAAGTGTAGATTTAGCCAGCCTGGGGGCAGAGCCGTTCCATAAAAAGGAGCCAATACACTTGTCCGCCTCCCGGAAAAAGGAGCCTGGAATACATCCCGGACAATTCCTAAATATATAATTAAACTTGGGGAGAAGCACCATCTTCAAAATATTTATGCGTCCCACCAGGTTCAACGGAAGTCCAGACCAGGACCGGCACCTCTCTCGCAGCAGTCGGAGAAGGGGGAGTACATTTAGCGTATATAATACTTATTGGGGTCCCTGGCCACCCGTACCCCGAGATATGTAAATTCAGGGGTCCATTGTAGTGGCGACCTATCAGGAGACGGAGGCATACCAACATCCAAGGGAAAAAGGATAGATTTGGACCAATTAATGCGTATACCGGAAAAGGACCCGAATCGGTCAAAAATCTCAAGCGCTTCCGAGAGGGATGGACCCGTATCGTTCAGGTACAGCAGGGCATCGTCAGCGTACAGAGAGATCTTTTCTTCCGTAGCGCCCCTCCGCAGACCCCGTACAGGCGACGCTCTAATTAATATTGCAAGAGGCTCCAAGGCCAGGGCGAACAACCCAGGTGATAGAGGACACCCTTGTCGCGTGCCCCTCTGCAAAGAGAAGGGTTCCGATATCCAACTATTGGTGCGCCCCCTGGCCCTAGGAGCCGCATAGAGCAATCTCACCCACCTCAAGAATCTAGGGCCGAACCCAAAACCCTGGAGCACCCCCCAAAGGAACTCCCACTCCACTGAGTCAAATGCCTTCTCGGCATCTAAGGAGGCAATCGCTCTGGTGCCCACCTCGTCATGATCAGTGGAGGGATTCAGGAAGAGGCGTCTGATGTTAATGTCCATGCCTTTCCCAGGCATAAAGCCCGTTTGGTCAGCATGCACCAGGGCGGATATCACAGAGCTTAAACGAGTGGCCAGAATCTTGGCTAACAATTTGGCATCCACGTTCAATAGGGAGATAGGGCGATAAGACCCACACTCCCTAGGGTCCTTACCCGGCTTGGGGATCAAGACAATGGTTCCCTCCCCCATGGACTCCGGAAGACCATCCGCCTCCC
Organism: Lithobates pipiens; assembly: GCF_037356315.1. Taxonomy (NCBI): domain Eukaryota; kingdom Metazoa; phylum Chordata; class Amphibia; order Anura; family Ranidae; genus Lithobates; species Lithobates pipiens. The sequence continues at coordinate 375,992,010 of NW_027507903.1, read as the reverse complement.
CGAGCCCGGCAAGAAGAGCCTGGAACTTAGGGGCCAGAAGATCAGCGTGCTGTGAGTAAAACTCGGAGGGTAATCCGTCAGCTCCCGGAGTCTTGCCACTTTGAAGACTACCGATGGCCAGTTGGACCTCCTCCAGTGATATGTCCCCCTCCAACAGCTCCCTATCGCCACCCGATAGTTGAGGGAAGGAGATCCCTATCAAATAGTTGTGCAGTTCAGTGGCCGAGTAGTGAGACCTAGAAGCATACACTCCCTGGAAGAACTCATAGAATCTACGGTTGATATCTGCCGGAGAGGTAAGTTCCTGGCCCTGCACATCCCGGATACTAGCAATATGAGTAGAGGCCCTCTGAGTGAGTGCCAGCCACGCTAGCAACCTACCATTTTTGTTCCCATATTCAAAGAGTCTCTGTTTAGAGTACAACATAGATTGCTGAGTCTGCGTTACATTAAGAAGGGACACCTCCCTGAGGACCTCCTGCCATCTCCTGTACGCGTCCCCATCCCCATTCCGAACATACTCCGCCTCCCTTCTCTCGCATTCCCCCTCCAACGCGTCAAGGGACCTAGATGTTGCTTTATCCACAGCCTATCCACATCATGCTGAGGAACCAAGTTAAAGTCTCCAAAAACAAAAACCTCTTGTGCCTGAAATCCGAGAACAGTGTGCATAATATCGTACAAGAGCTGTCCATTAGCTGGCGGGGGGAGATACAACCCTACCAGTACTATATCCCTTTCGTATAAGGTAACATGCAATATTACAAATCTACCTCCAGGGTCCGTTCGCACCTCGTGGACGTGCATTGGGAGGGACCTGTGGATCAAAATGCTAACTCCCCTGGCATATGTAGAGTAAGTAGCATGATAGTGAGCACCCACCCACGCCCTCCTAATACCCAGTATTCGGGAGCCAGTCAGGTGTGTTTCCTGCAGTATACAGATGTGGGGACTATACTTCTGCAGGTACTTAAACACTAGAGACCTCTTGATAGCGGAGTTGAGGCCCCAGACATTCCAAGAGATAATAGATATATCAGCCATACTGTACTACACACACATGACCTAACCAAATCCACAGGCCCCCCCCCCCTGCTCTCATCCCCCAGCACAGGAACCACGGACCCGGTAACTGTAGAGGTTCAGCTGGGTGACACCATGCATGTAGTGGGCAGTGGGCAGTACCCCCTGTGGACAATAAGCAACTCCAACAAACACACAAAGAAAACAACAATGAACAGAACAGTTTCCCCATATAAACACCATAACCCCCCTCCCCGCACCACCCCCCCAAACCCGAGGGTGCATAAATCGCCCAGATAACCAATAAGTACATTTCCTATAGAGGGCGTGTGTTCATAGCAAGAAGTGTTGCCTAATGGCATTAAGGAGCCATAGAGGTGCTGACAACATGTGTAAAATAAAATAAAAAAGTAAAAAAGTATAAAAAGGGGGAGAAAAAACAGTATATCGTGTCTCCTAGCTCCTGCTAGGGGCTTCAGCTTATATGCAAACATGGGCACAGGTAACATGCATCCAACCAAGGATCCGCCAGTCAACAGCCGAAATCCAAAAAAAACTCTCCCCTCCCAGAGCGGACAACATCGTGAAGAGGGTCCATGGCATAGGAGCAAACAAACATGGCCAAGTCAAAAGAGTACCCAAGACCGCTGCCCCCTGGACCGTGCAGTACCCAGAGTTCGTCCTTTTCCCGACATAACGTATACCTGGGCATAGCCGTAGCCGGTCTGTATGGGTAAGCAAGTCAGATATTAAATGGTCCACCACCTCTCACTAGCCAGGGGGACAGCAGCAGAAAAAAAAAGAAAAAAGGGGGGGAGAAAAATGATCCGGTACATTAGGATACAGAAGTAGGCACCTGTAGCAGCCAGTAATTAAGAAGAGGGCATCATCACAGCTCTAACGGCGAGAGGGTAGCGATTCCAGCCAGGCAGCAGCTTCCCGCGGGTTGGCGAAGAACTTAGTGGTTTCTCCATCTTGTACCTGCAGCTTTGCAGGGAAGAGGACACTATACTTAATATTCCGCGCCCTCAGGCCTACCTTCACCTGGTCGAAGGATCTGCGGTGTTTCTGTGTTTCCATGGAGTAGTCCGGGAACATCATAACGGTGGCATTCTGGTATCGCAACTCTTCCACCCTGCGGGCAGCCCGCAAGGCCTCATCCCTATCCCGAAAATGCAGGAGCCTAAAAATCAAGGTGCGTGGTCTTGCTCCAGGAGGCCCTGGGGTAGGAGGAACGCGATGAGCCCGCTCCACGGTGAAGTATGGGGAAAACTGCGCGTCCAGCAGCAGAGTCCGCAGCAGCTCCTCCACGAAAACAGTAGGGTTCTTCCCTTCCACTCCCTCAGGGAGGCCGACAACGCGGAGGTTATTCCTCCGGTTCCTATTCTCCGCGTCGTCGGCCTTGTATTCCAGGGCCCGAACCCGGGTATGGAGGTTGCGGAGGGACTCCGCATGTTCAGCCGTGAGATCCTCCGTTCGCCCGACACGTTGTTCGGCCTCCGTAACTCTTGACCGGAGCTTGTCAAGATCCTGACGGACCAGGCCGACGTCCAACTGCACGGCCTCGATCTTATTAGTCAGGGTGGCTTGGCATGTGGCTATGGCCGCCATCACGTCCCTGAGCCCGATCTCCTCAGCCCCCTCCTGGTCCTCCACCTCCCTCTGCGACGCCATATTGCGCGCCCTTACAGGGGAGATCGCCGCCTGCAGGTTCAGGATAAAAAGGCAGCAGAGCTCTGGCATCCACAACCTCTCAGGTCGCCATCTTGGACACGCCCTTGTCCTCTTTGTTGACTGTAAAGTGAATAACTCAACACCAAGTTCACTATATGGACCCCATATATATTTCCTGTCGCATCATGGCAGCATACACTCTGGGTTGTGACTCCGCCCCCACAACCTGATAGGACCACATAGCTATAAGATGAAGATACGCCCCCCGCCCCGGTATTCTCTTATTTTTCCTCACCTGTTGGGACCGCACGGATCATCACCATCTTACCGCTTTTCCCCAGCCAAGTTCTAGCCTCTCCTGGGTGGAAGTCCTTACCGGTACAGCCTCTAAAGGAAGCTAAATGGAAGGAACCCCACTCTGGTGATCTCAGGGGTATGAATACTTTTTTTCTGAAAACAGAGCATTGCCTCTATAGCCGTTGGAAGTAAGCCTTAAACAGGCTGAAGGCATATAATAAAAAGATTGGTCTTTAAGCCTTAAACAGGCTTAGAACCTGCGGTGGTCTCCGGTTTCCTGTTCCTCCCTGGTGTCACTTTGTCTGCAGCTTGACAGCATACACTCTACCTTCAGTATCTCTTGTCACCTTAGGTTGTCTGGTGCCTTTCCCCCAGTGTTGCCTCTCTGTCATATTTTACTTCCTTTTGCTGAACTCTGTAGTCTCACAGCAGCATCAGCATTCTTCCTGGTCACTCTGTCGATTTGCACATGCTCATTGTGCACTTTGGGCAGCCTGTGTATGTCTATCTATGTCTTTTCCCTTTTCCAAGATGGCGCCAGCGGCCGCACGGCGCTACTGAGCATGTGCGGGTGGGACATGACCCCGGCTCCAATTTTAAAAGGGGAAGATGCCTTTTTTTAACGCAGATGCCTTTTTTGCCTGTTTTTTGTGCTCAGCTGAATTTCATGACTGCTGCATTTCTGTTTTTTCTGCCCCAGTGTTGCCTCTCTGTTTGGTAAGTATCTCCCCTGTATTTTTCTTCTCTCTTTTTCTTGTTTTCTGTTATGGCTTTATCTTCCTTACCCTTTTTGTGTTACCTGTGTCTTCAGGCTTCCTCTGTTCCCTATCCACGGAGACCACTGCTCCAGCAGATCACCACCAGCATAATAGGTAAGAGGGGAGGAGTTTGATAAGTAAAGAAGATCGAAAAAGAGAGCAGGACGCACTAGCGCTACCTAAATGGTTAGCCCCATCAGGTCCGCAAGATCATCTCGCAGAGATTCCTCGCATAGAAGAAGCCGCTCTGACCATAGGCGGAGCCATTCGGGTGGAGGAAGTCGCTCAGGGAAAGGGAGTCGCAGAAGGAGTCGCTCCAGGTCTCGTTCAAGGCGCAGCCATTCCCGCTGAAGAAGATGCCCTGACCGGAGGTGCCATTCACCAGCACGCCACTCCCATCCTTTTGAAAATACCTGCTGGGTATGCGGGGCCATAGCCCTTCCAGATATGTTGGCATGCCGCAGGTGCTTGGAAGAAGCCACCAGAGAGAAAGGGCAAGAACATAGAGAGATCTCAGAGTCTTCTGCCCCACGTGTCGCTCCGGACATGGAGTTATCTCCACGGGGTGCTTTGCCGGCTCCCCCAAGTACTTCCAGAGAGCATGATTCTCCTTCAGATGAGGAAGAACTAGAGGCTTCAGCGGGCTTTGACTTCTCCCTAATAGAGCCTTTTTGTGAGGTCAGTGAAGGGGGCCATTAGCTGGGAGAAACCCCAGGAGGCCCAACCCAAAAGGAGAAAATATTTCCCGAACCTGATGAGAGAACCCGAAGCCTTCCTCTTCATTGATGAGTTGGAGGAACTTATCAGAGACGAGTGGTAGAGACCCGAGAAGAAAGCAAGTCTCAACAATTGGCTTGCCAAACTATATCCTCTAAAGGAGGCTAAAATTAAATCTCTCGTGTCCCCGCCAGTGGTGGATGCATCCCTCATGCGCCTGGCCAGGCACGTTATGCTCCCTATCGGGGATGCCGTGTCATTAAAGGACGTCCTGGATAGGAAGATCGATACTGATCTCAAAAGAGCTTACCTAGCAGCAGGAGGCGTATGCAGGCCAGCAGTGGTTCTTGCAGCTGTGGGTAAGGCTATTGCCAGTTGGTCAGCAAGCACAGAAAAGCTTGTATCCAAGGCGCTGATCAGGACCAGATAGTTAGGGCCCTGCAAGAACTAAGCCTTGCAGGGGATTTTGTGGCAGAGGCATCTGTAGATGCTATTAAGTCTGCATCTAGGGCTATGTTGTCCTCGGTAATGGCCAGACGGGCTCTCTAGCTCAAACCCTGGGCGGCAGATCCTGCTTCCAAGTCCAATTGGTGCCGCATCCTGTATGATGGCGAGAACCTTTTTGGCGCAAAATTGGACTCTGCTATTTCTAGGGTCACTGGCGGAAAATCGGGGCTTATCCCCTCGGATAGAAAGCCAAAGCTTCAGAGGCCTCCTCCCTTTAAGCGTAACCTCCCGTACAGGTACAGGGATGCCAAGTCCTACAGGCCTGGTAGGGAGTACAGAAGGAACTGGAAGGCCCCTCAAACGTCCTTCCTGAAGTTCCAGAAGCCCAGGACCCCGGCATCTACTGACCAGAAGTCCTTTTGAAGGTGCGTCCACCCAGCCAGCAGTGGTGGGGGCCAGACTCTCAAAGTTCTCGCTGGTCTGGGTGGAAACAATAAGCGACCCCTGGACATTAACCACCGTTCGTGTCGGGCACAGACGATCATTCAGGTGACTTCCCCCGGGGGACCATTTTTGCCCAACAAACCTCCAGTCATCCCGGCAAAAGAGGTTAGCCTTGACCTGATACGTTCAGGATCTGCTCCAAAAGAAGGCAATTACCGAGGTGCCCCTATCCCAAAGAGGTCGGGGGTTCTATTCCCCTCTATTTCTAGTAAAAAAGAAATCAGGGGACCTACGTCCGGTCCTGGATCTAAACTTAAACCGCTCTATCCAGGTAGAAGCATTCAAAATGGAGAGCCTACAGTCTATCCTCCAGGCCATAAATCTGGCGGACTGGATGCTCTCCATAGATCTACAGGACGCCTACCTCCATATCCCTATCCATTCAGAACTCTAATGCCGCGTACACACGAGCGGACTTTTCAACGTCCAAAGTCCGACGGACTGAGTCCGTCAGACTATTCGATCGTGTGTGGGCTGCAACGGACTTTTGATTCACCAAAGTCTGACAGACTTTAGAATATGGAACATGCTTCAAATTTTCCCGAAGGAACTCCGCCGGACCCGGTCCCCTTCGAAAACTCCGCTCGTGTGTATGCTACTCCGACGGACTAAAACCGACGCTAGGGCAGCTATTGGCTACTGGCTATGAACTTCCTTATTCGAATCCAGTCGTACGTCATCACGTTCGAATCCGTCGGAGTTTAGTGTGATTGTGTGTGGCCAAGTCCGCTCCGCCGAAAAGTCCGTCAGAACTCCGTCGGAACTCCGTCAGAACTCCGACGGAACTCCTTCGGAAGTCTGTCGGACATAAGTCCTCTCGTGTGTACGTGGCATAAAAGTTCCTCAGTTTTTCACTAAACCACAGACACTTTCAGTTCTGAAGTCTTCCGTTTGGAATTTCTACGGCTCCCAGGACCTTTACAAAAGGTCCTTCTTCCCGTTATCACGCATCTGAGGGAGAGGGGGCTGCGAGTCCACCATTATCTGGACGATATTCTCCTCCTCTCAGACAGCGGAGAGTCACTGTAACAGCATCGAAAGATCCTCGTCTCCGCTCTGCAGAATCTGGGATGGCTCACCCAGAGAATGATCTTCTTAGGAGCCCAACTAGATACCCAGTTGAATACAGTGCAGCTGCCTCCGGAGAAGTCTTCCCTGTTGGTCCGGAAGGTGAAGAAGGCCATTCTAGCAAGATCCCTGTCGGCCAGAGTATGCCTCAGCCTTCTAGGCTCCCTATCAGTGACCATTCCTATGGTCTGTTGGGCTCAGTGGCATACCAGACCTCTGCAGAACTCCTTCCTACATCAGTGGGATGGTTCATCCATGACCCAGACAATCCGGATCTTGGAGACAGTCAGGCGCTCATTGCGTTGGTGGACTCGTCCCCACAACTTAAACAATTGCAAACGCATAGTCATCCCTCCTCAGGGAGGTAGTGACCACAGACGCCAGTCTAGAAGGTTGGGGAGCTCACTACAAGTCCCATGCAGCGCAGGGCCACTGGCCTTTCGAAGTACGGGACTCGGTATCGAACGTGCTGGAGATGAGGGCGGCCCTCCAGGCTCTCCTGGCCTTCAGCTCCCTTTTAAGGGGGAAGCAGGTCCTCTTAAGGATGGACAACAAGGGTGCTGTCACCTACATAAACAGACGGGGGGACCAGGAGTCCCTCCATGATGCAGGAAGTTCTCCCTGTGATTGAATGGGCACAGTTGAACCTGTCAGACCTGAGGGCGACCTCCATCCCGGGGGTCGAGAACATCTTAGCCGACACGCTCAGCAGGGATTTCGCCTCCAACAACGAGTGGTCCCTGAGCCCTCAGGCCTTCTCCCTCATCTGCCAGACCTGGGGTCAACCAGACATAGACCTTGCTGCGACTCCGGCAAACTCCAAATGCCAAAGGTTCCTGTCGAGGTTTCCCTTTCACTTAGCGGAGGGGACAGATTGCCTCCAGCATCCCTGGAACTTCCATCTCGGGTATATCTTCCCTCCGACTCTCCTGATAGCGAGATTTCTCTTAAGGCTCAAGAGATCAACGGCATTGGCGATAGCGGTGATTCCTTTTTGGCCCAGGAGGCCATGGTTCACCACCCTCCTACAACTGAGCATGGCAGACCCTCTTGCTCTTCCCCTGTCAGTCGACTTGCTCTTCCAGGACCAGCTACTACATCCAGATTCGGGGAAGCTGCACTTGATGGCTTGGGGGCTGAGAGGCCTAGGTATCTATGTCAGGGCTGCTCCCAGAAGGTAGCTGATACCCTGCTCCAAGCCAGAAAACCTACCACCAACTGCACCTACCACAGGGTCTGGGAGAAGTTTGTTGCCTTCTCTCAGGACCTTGGCCGGGATCTGTCCTCCCTTTCGGCTCCTCTGATCCTAGAGTTCCTGCAATCAGGCTTAGACAAAGGTCTTTGCTCTAGTACTCTGAAAGTTCAGGTGTCAGCTCTATCCACCCTGACAGGGGTTAAATGGGCTCACGATCCCCTTGTTATGCAATTTCAGAAGGCCTGTCTTAAACTAAGATCACCTAGGAAGCCTTCCTTTCCAACATGGGACCTATCAGTCATCTTAGAGGTACTATCCAAAGAACCCTGTTTTCCGCTGGAAAACATCTCCCTCTGGCACCTGACACTAAGGCCACGTACACACGCGGGGACTGTTCGCCCAACTTTGTCCGTCAAACAGTTTCAGCGGACAGTCCGCTCAAAATTAGCATGGACGGACTTGCCCACACACGACGAACGAAGAGTCCGCTGAAACCGTGCGCGATGACGTGAACGGCACATACGACGGGACTAGAAAACGACGTCCTATACACTGCAATGCAAACTTCGGCGTGTAAATCCTTTCTGAGCATGCGCGGAACTTAGTTTGACGAACAAGCCTACACACGAGGGGACTGTTCGCTGAAACAAAGTTTCAGCGGACAGTTTTTCGGAATTTCCGAAAAACTTTGTTCAGCAGACTGTCCGCTGAAACTGTCCGCTGAAAGCCCACACACGAGCGGACTGTCCGCCGAAACACTGTTCAGCGGACAAAGTTGAGCGAACAGTCCCCGCGTGTGTACGCGGCCTAAAAGTCACATTCCTGGTCGCAATCACATCAGCGAAGAGAGTTTCAGAGATGCAAGCATTACTGATTAAGGAGCCATATCTGATCATTCATCCGGACAGGGTAGTTCTAAGACCCTTGGATCACTTTATCCCAAAGGTGGCATCCTCTTTTCACTTCAACCAGGAAATCAACTTGCCAGCTCTTAACACAGACCAGGGTGACCCTAATCCTCTGGATGTAAGGGGCAACATCATAAAATATCTTTCCCTGTCCAAATCCTTTAAAAGATCGGAGAACCTCTTCATCATTCCCTATGGCCTTAGGAGAGGTCAAGCAGCGTCGGCCCAAACCATTGCCTCCTGGTTGGTGAAGGCCTACTTGCTGAGTGAGTTGCAAATTCCTGAAGACCTGAGGGCTCATTCCACCAGAGCAGTGGCCACCTCCTGGGCAGCGTATTGTAGGGTCTCAGCGGAAACCATCTGCAGAGCGGCCACTTGGTCCTCCAGGAACACCTTTATCTCTCACTACAAGGTGGACTCAGCTCAGCTATCAACAGTAGAATTGGGAAAGTCCATTATTCAAGCCAACTCTTCTATTCCTTGCTAATAAACGTTTACCTTTGCATCTCCCACCCAGTCTGCGAGTTAATCCCCAGAGTGTATGCTGCCATGATGCGACAGGAAACCGGAAAATTGTATACTTACCTTTCCGTAATTTTCCTTTCCTGTCGCATCTTCATGGCAGCATACAATATCCCACCCACAAAGGTGATTCATATATACAGAGAATACCGGGGCGGGGGGGCGTATCTTCATCTTATAGCTATGTGGTCCTATCAGGTTGTGGGGGCGGAGTCACAACCCAGAGTGTATGCTGCCATGAAGATGCGACAGGAAAGGAAAATTACGGAAAGGTAAGTATACAATTTTCCGGTTTGTACATGTTTATCATACCCCCCCCCCCCCTTAATCTCCTCTTCTCAAGAGTGAATAAATTCAGTTCCTCTAATCTTTCCTCATAGCTGAGCTCCTCCATGCCTCTTATCAGTTTGGTTGCCCTACTCTGCACTTTCTCCAGTTCCCCAATATCCTTTCTGAGAACTGGTGCTCAAAACTGAAGTGCATATTCCACATGAGGGCTTACTAATGATTTGAACAGGGGCAAAATTATATCTCTCTCTCTGGAGTCCATACCTCTCTTAATACAATAAAGGACTTTGCTCGCTTTGGAAACCACAGCTTGGCATTGCATGCTATTATTGAGCTTATGATCTACCAAAACCCCCAGATCCTTCTCCACTATGGATCCCCCCAGTTGTACTCCCCCTAGTATGTATGATGCATGCATATTCTTAGCCCCCAAGTGCATAACTTTACATTTATCAACATTAAACCTCATCTGCCACAAAGTTGCCCAATTACACAGAGCATTGAGGTCGGCTTGTAAATTGGAGACATTCTGTAAGGACATTGTTCCACTGCATAGCTGGTGTCATCTGCAAAGACGGAAATGTTACTTTTGATCCCAGACCCAATATAATTTATAACGATATTAAAAAGTAAGGGTCCCAGCACTGAACCTTGGGGTACACCACTGATAACCTTAGACCATTCAGAGTAAGAATCGTTAACCACTACTCTCTCAATTCTGGCTTTTAGCCAGTTTTCTATCCATTTACAAACTGATATTTCCAAACCTGTAGACTTTGCCTTACACATGAGCCATGTGTGCGGAACTGTATCGAACGCTTTTTCAAAATCCAGGTTTACCACGTCCACCCCTCTGTCCAAGATTTTACTTACCTCCTCATAAAAAGAAATCAGGTTTGTCTGACAACTTCTGTCTTTCATGAATCCATGCTGTCTGTTGCTTAAAATATTTTTTTCCTGCAAGAACTGGTCTATGTGGTCTTTTATTAATCTCTCCAGCATCTTCCCAACTATAGAAGTTAAACTAACAGGTCTATAGTTACTTGATAAAGACTTTGTTCCCTTTTTAAATATAGGCACTATAAGGTAAATGAGGGAACCATCTTGTTAGAAGACATCCATTTTGGGTATTGGAAAATTACTGTTAGCATGACATAGAAATCTATTGCTTAAGGTCATATGTGTTTTTGCTTGTACAAGGCATTTAGAATTGTCACAAGGTTAGATATCTGTTCAGAACAGATGGATGCGGTTAAGCTACTTCCCTTTTTGAGAGCAGAAGTAACTCCATGGCGTTAAAACCACAGGCCTGTCTTGCACCAGACTTAAGAAACATTTTAAACTGTATAAAAATGTATATATTTAGCTTTTTGTTACTAGGCAGAAATTGCTTGTACAAAAAAACCATGATGACGTAGTAAAATATACTATCTTGCATATTTTATGTGGCAGTCCCTGATTGGTTAAACCACAGGGCTGTCCTTCTGTTCAAACTAAATAAAATTGTTGTGTGTGCTTCAATAGGCACATTCATTATTCACGTACAATAGCGTGTATGTGTAATGTTTTGTCCACCGGTGAAAGGGACCTCCGCCCTTCAATCCTAGCCTAGGCTACCAGGGGTTACTTACAGAAGACGAGCAACCTAACAGTTTTGGTACCAGCAAAGTGGGGTTCGTCTCGTCTTGCGACAGGTAAGTCACTTTACTCTTTTTTACCTGATTGGTGAATGGTGTAAACACTTACTCTGTCCGGGCGGCCGCTACGAACTTAGTTTAAAATTAAAAGAAGTAACTGTGCCTTCGCGATGGACTAGGCTGGTCACTCGGGAGGTGAAAAGGGCTCGCAAGGAATTTATAGGTTTAGGGGAGTCCGACTAGGTTGGTCTGACTTAAAACTATTGGTGATAGTATTTTTAACACGGGAAGTAGTAGATTACGCCCGTGACAAAGGGATTGGTGGAGTGGACGCCCATTTGAAAAAATTTTTTTTTTAAAAAAAAAAAGTGCACTATAAATTGATAAATGTATTGCAATACGGTTATTTCATGTCTTAAAGTATATTAAGAATATGTCTGTTTCTCTCTAGGTACACGTGTAAGTATATAGAGTATAAGTTTTAATATAGAGTATAAGGAAAATAATTGTTGTTGTTTAAATAAGTGCAGAATATGAGGAGCCCTCTTGTAGTGACATAGTATCCGCCTGCCCCCATTGCACGTTAGGTCTACTCTTCCTAAGAATAGATGACAAGTGGATTTTACTGACCACCAGACCAGGGGGGTTCTCTTGCAGACTTGGTGTAAGAGGGGTAAATACCGCCACCAGGAAAAATTTACCCTTCATCGTATATTAAGGGTAAATCTTCATAGTTTTATATAAGTCCATCTGCCCCAAAAAAGATCAGGGATCCTACTCCCAGACCAGAGACCGGATTGTTGGACAAACCGGGTGTTATCACCTGTGTCCTGCCACTAGACACACACTGCCCAGACTACTAGATGGGGAATTCTGCAGCAACCCAAGCCATGGCCACCCCATCACCCTATGAATTTGTCAGTAATATGATCCCTGGCCCCCAGGTAGAACCATTTTGGACACAAGTCCGAGAAAGGTGTCACCAATTGGGAATCCATGACCCAGGACCCCAAGGTCCTTGTTCAGAGGAAGACTGGCAAGAAGTCAGTAAAATTTGTCAGGTACATAAGCATTCTTATCCTCCCTGCAAAGGGGCTGACCCACAATACATGAAGGATTGTTTCTGTGCATGGAACAAATGCCTTGGAAAATATAGGCAATTGTGGACAGCAAGGACATTGGAAATCCCAGTGCCCTTATAGGACTGGACAGATTAGAGCAAGAGGCAGAGGCAGGGGATTTAACCCCCAGACCCGCCCACAGTATCCCCGTTATCTGCCATACCAGAACCCTCGTCAACCACTACCCCAATATCCTACACAGCCACAAATAATGCACCGAGGGAAACTCTGTTGGTATTAATGGGACACCTGTCACCCATCCCATCACTCCACCACTGACTGTAGCCACTCCAGAAGGACAGAAATTATGTACCCAAACTTTTGCCGTCTTGTCCTCATGCCCTGTGCCCCTTATGGGACGGGACCTCTTGGCACAACTGTGTATTACCATTAAGTTTAATAAAGAAGGTTCCCTTACCGCTAGTTCACCATTATGTGACTTACATGGCCCTAAGCGACATGCACACAGAGGGTTCCCAAAAAGACATGCACACAGGAGTTTCTTTCTAATGATACCTTCCTCCCTTGACCATCACACAATTTGGGCAGAAAACAAAGGTAGTGTGGGCTTTATTAATTGCACACCATATGCACCCCAAATGCGGTCAGATGCAGGGATACAATATCAAAAACAGTATCCCCTACCCCCAGAGAAAGTCCAAGGCATCTCCCCTCAAATTAATGATTACATATCAAAAGGTATCCTGAGACCAATCATCAGTCCCTGGAACACACCCATTTACCCTGTAAAGAAGGCCAGTGGCGAGTGGAGACTCGTCCAAGACCTCAGAGCAGTAAACAAACAAGTGATTCCCCTCCCACCCCTAGTCTCAGACATCACTTATTTTTTCATGCATACCGGCAGACTCTCTATGCTACACAGTAATTGATTTAGCGAATGCTTTCTTTAGCATTCCCATTGCAGAGGAAGCCCAACCTATGTTTGCTTTCTCCTGGGCCGGGGGCCAACTAACCTGGCAAGGGTATGTAGACAGTCCAGCCGCCTTCTCTATGGTACTCAACGAGACTGTCAAGTCTTGGACATCTGAGCGAGGGTCGGTACTGATACAGTATGTGGACGACTTGCTCCTGTGCAGTCGAACTGCTGAAGATTGTGCGGTCGATTCAACATCACTGTTACAACACCTAGCTCACGCCGGGCATCTAGCCTCAAGGAAGAAAATACAATGGTGCCAGCCACAGGTAGAATACCTAGGGTGCATTCTAAAGGAAGGGACAAGGCTAGTGTCCCCCAAACGTGCCGCAGCCCTTCGAGCTCTCAGTCCCCCAAAAGACAAGGCCGCCCTACTCTCATTTTTGGGTGCAATTGTATATTGCCGCCAATGGATCCCTGACTGTTCTCATTATGATAGTATCCTAAGAGAGGCTACTGGCTCGACAGCCCCTAAATTAATAGATTGGACTGAAGACAGACTACAAGCTTTTCAAGCTCTATTAAACAGTCTGTCAAATGCTCCCGCCCTAGGGTTGGTAGACTATGGTAAAGCTTTTCAACTATACTGTGTAGTCTCGGGGACCTCTTTTGCCGCCGTGCTAACACAACAGCATGGAACAGGCTACCGCCCTGTCTCCTACCTATCTAAAAAAAACTCCCCATCCAAGTACAGGGAATGCCATTCTGTCTCCAAAATCTTGCTGCCTGTGCAATGGCTGTACAAGATGCAAACAAATTAGTGCTAGGTCACCCATTGACTCTCTATACCACTCATTCAGTCACGCATCTTATTCAGAACATGAATACCCAACATATGACCTCGCAAAGACTTAGTGGTTATGAGATAACACTGATGAACACTGATAACCTCACACTCAAATATGTGCCTGCCAGCAACCCCGCTGTGCGCCTTTTGCATTCCATGTTGCGTTTACCACATGACCCAGACATTATACATGACTGTTCGGAAAAGGTTGCTGCTATTACCAGTCCCAGACCGGATCTCACTGACACCCCTATCTCAGGTGCAGAGGATGTTTTCGTTGACGGTAGCTGCTCACGTCCCTCTGACTCCACCTTTTTAACCGGTTATGCAGTTGTTCAACTACCAGACATCGTACTGGAGGCAAAATCATTACCTCCTTCTTCAGCCCAGGTAGCAGAGTTAGAAGCCCTCACTAGGGCCTGCATTCTATTCACCGGTAAAGAGGTGAACGTCTACACAGACAGTAGATATGCTTTTGGAGTGGTGCATGATTTTGGTGTGATATGGGCCAATAGAGGTTTTAAAACAGCAGACAACAAAATAATTGCCAACTCCACACAGATTAGTGCTCTCCTCCAAGCCATTCTTCTTCCAAAAAAGGTAGCCATAATTAAAGTAAAGGCACACTCCTCTGACAGCAGTCGTGTTTCAAAAGGGAATGCTCTTGCTGACAGAGAAGCTAAAAGAGCTGCTGCCTTTTCCCCTAACCCACCTGCCCCCACAACAATGTTTTTCAAGGAACACTTCGCAGCACCTAACTTTAAAACTGTCATAGCACAGATGCAATCAATGGCCACAGAAGATGATGTCCATTTTTGGACAAAGGAAGGATTGACCAAAGACCCTGAAGGTCTTTGGTCAAAAGAGGGGAAGATCCACATGCAAGAACAAAATTATCACCCTTTGAGGTCCTCATGGGAATCCCCGCAAACATAGAATTACCCCCATTAGACCAAGACACTGATATTGACATTTATTCCCAACAGGAAATGTACGTGAAAAACCTGGTAAGTATGCTTCATGAAATGAACGAACACGTTTCTGTCACCTTTTTTCCCTCTTCCCACAGAACCAACGCATCCCTTCATCCCTGGGGATAAAGTGCTGATCAAACAATTAGCACAAAGAAAGAGTATCGGACCGGCTTTCTCAGGACCATGGAAGGTGGAAAAGGTATCCAGGACCGCAGTGTTAACAGACCTAGGAAACACCTGGATCCACGCCAGCCGTCTTAAAAAGTGTCCCCAGCTTCCCTCGACTCCAGAGCCCCTGGCAGTGACAGAGAGCAGCAACTCCCAAGAACAAGATCTACAAGAAGTTCAGAGAGGCATAGAACAAATTTCCCTGGAAGATCCCACACCCCCTCAAAAGGACAAAACAGAGCCAACAACTGCCGGGATGAGAAACGAAGAAGAAGAACAGAACTCTTAGATAACAAATAATCAGAACTTTAAAAAACAAAGATGCTTTCTCCATCAGTGTCAGGGAAGGCTGTATGCCTTTGGGGTAGTCTGGTACTATTTGTATTCCTGCCCACATGGTTGATAGCTAACTGTATATATCATCCAGAAGATTTAGGTCTATTAAAAGGGATATGTGGACCACCTAAGATGAATAATACCCCCGGCCAAAGACATAGTAGAAGTATTGTACCCGTTAATGAGTCACCTAAGGGACTGACTAACAAGATGTTACTACTAAAATTCAAATATAGCTATGCTCAAAAATCTGGTTTTGAGAAATGCTGGATTTGCAGCAAGCTACATCCCAGTACAGCTAGAATCCCTCTCATGGCAGTCCCCTTGAATTTTACCCCCCTCCTTAATGGAACACCCCCTATCGTCCTAACGAATGTTACTAGGACCCGTCCAAATAAAACCCTCACTTTCCAAATTATAGGTAGAAGCCACTTCCCAGACTGGTGTTTCCGACTGGGAAACACCACAGATGGAGCCGAGGTTTGCAAACAAGCAAAACTTAACATTTCAATGACATCATTTAACAGTCCTTCTTTCTTCCATACTTCAGATCCCACCCTAAATGCCACCTTTTTAGACTTTCTTAGCTCCAGTACCAAGACTACAATACACCAATTAATGTCAATTCTGGTGCTCTCTGGCCTTTCTGATACTCTTAGGAACGTGTTCCATAAACGACCCCTAGCTCTAGGAAATACCATATATATATGCTGCGGCAAACTCTGTCACCCCTGGATCCCAACCAAACCCCAGGGGTGGTGTTACCTTGCAGCCCTGGTTCCTATTATGGGGGTATTAGGGGATAACAAGGGAAGTCACCTCCTTGAAGCCAGCATGCATCCTAGATATCCCCTTAGACACCGTAATAAACGAGAATTGTTTTTAGGAAAAGATATGGCCTGGGCATGGTTCCCTTCCTGGACAGGGTGGGGAATTGACCTAATGAAAAGATTAAATAATTACACTGGCATAATTGATGAGATTCTGGAGGAAAATTCTGATGACATAACCAAACTAAATCTAGAAACTAGGGCAATTAGGAAGCAACTAGAACTACATGAGTTGGCTATAGAAAGTATGAGTGCAGCCCTTACTGGCCTCTGTGAGACTACTGAGGATTATGAGTGCTGTACCTGGATTCATAATACCAGCATCGAAGTCCCAGACTACTATGACGTTATTGCCCAACACAGGGAAGAGGTAAATAAACTACAGAAAGAGGCAAGGAACATAGGAAAAAACTGGGATCCCTTCTCGAGCAGTTTTAGTTTTGGGGGATTAATATCTTGACTCCGAAATGCTGCCATGACAATTGTCACTGTGATTCTCTTCATTCTATTTTTATATGCCTGTTATAAGATAATCAAATGTTTATGTAAAAAGGGAAACACGGTCGCTCCGAAGGATCTGAAACTCACTTCCATTGTTAAGGATCCAACGGTATGGTATAGAAACCAAGAGCACAAGGGTTCGGAGTATGAAGCCTGTGCTATTAAATTAGAAAAGGAATGATCATTATGTAAATCACAGAATGATCAAAGGAAGGATTATAAGGTAAATGAGGGAACCATCTTGTTAGAAGACATCCATTTTGGGTATTGGAAAATTACTGTTAGCATGACATAGAAATCTATTGCTTAAGGTCATATGTGTTTTTGCTTGTACAAGGCATTTAGAATTGTCACAAGGTTAGATATCTGTTCAGAACAGATGGATGCGGTTAAGCTACTTCCCTTTTTGAGAGCAGAAGTAACTCCATGGCGTTAAAACCACAGGCCTGTCTTGCACCAGACTTAAGAAACATTTTAAACTGTATAAAAATGTATATATTTAGCTTTTTGTTACTAGGCAGAAATTGCTTGTACAAAAAAACCATGATGACGTAGTAAAATATACTATCTTGCATATTTTATGTGGCAGTCCCTGATTGGTTAAACCACAGGGCTGTCCTTCTGTTCAAACTAAATAAAATTGTTGTGTGTGCTTCAATAGGCACATTCATTATTCACGTACAATAGCGTGTATGTGTAATGTTTTGTCCACCGGTGAAAGGGACCTCCGCCCTTCAATCCTAGCCTAGGCTACCAGGGGTTACTTACAGAAGACGAGCAACCTAACAGGCACCACATTGGCCCTGCTCCAATCCATTGGTAATATTCCTGTCATTAATGAATCCCTAAAAATTTGATAAAATGGCTTTGAAATTACAGAGCTCAATTCTTTTAGGATCCGTGGGTGGATACCACCAGGTACAGATGCTTTATCCACCTTTATTCGGTTTAAATATTTCTGGACCATATAAAACTTTTGAGCCATTGTGGATTTGGGGCTGTGTGGTTGGATGGAAGTCGGTGTTGGTGCCGACTCAACGCCTGGAGTACCTGGGCTTGGTTTTGGACGTCACAGAGGCGAGAGTCTTTCTCCCTTCAGACAAGCTGCAGACTCTTCAAGCTGCTGTGAAGTTATTGGTGTCCCGCAGGTGGTCGTCGCTGCGTTTTTGCATGCGAGTTCTGGGTCTCATGGTAGCCACTTTCGAGGCGGTACCGTATGCCCAATTCCACACTTGAGTCATGCAGAATAAGATCCGGTCCAAATGGGACAAATCTCCCACATCTCTGAATTGTCAAATTCGTGTGAGCCAGCTAGTCAGGGATTCCCTTCTCTGGGGGCTGAAGTCTCCAGCCCTTCAGTCCTGGAAGTTGTTCCTTCCTCTTCATTGGACCGGTGATCACAACGGATGCCAGCATGACCGGCTGGGGGGGGGGAGTTTGGGGCATACAGTCGGGCCAGGGTCACTGGACGCAAGAAGAATCCCG
This sequence comes from Lithobates pipiens, assembly GCF_037356315.1. Taxonomy (NCBI): domain Eukaryota; kingdom Metazoa; phylum Chordata; class Amphibia; order Anura; family Ranidae; genus Lithobates; species Lithobates pipiens. The sequence goes on along the minus strand of NW_027507903.1, from coordinate 375,973,836 downwards.
CCTGCCGATCAACGTGCTGGAGCTTCAGACGATCAGGAGGTGCCTCTCCACATGGTCACAAAGGCTGCAGGGGCATCCGGTCAGGATCCAGTAGGACAACTCCATGGCGGTGCCGTATGTCAACCATCAAGGAGGGACAAGGAGCTCGGCTGCAGCACATCCTGCAGTGGGCAGAGCGGTGCGTGCCGGCTCTGTCAGCTGTATACATTGCGTGTGCAGAAAACTGGCAGGTGGACTACCTAAGTCGTCAGCTGCTGGACCAGGGGGAATGGTCACTGCATCCGGATGTATTTCAGCTTATTTGCCTAAGGTGGGGCACACCAGATGTGGATCTCTTGGCTCAATCGGAAGGTACAGAGGTTGTGGCCAGGTCAAGAGACCCCTGGGCGGATGCTTCAGATGCGTCAGATGCGTTGGTGGCATTATCAGCTGATTTATGCCTCCCCCCCCCCGCGCTCAGGCTCCTACCCCGTCTTCTACGCAGAGTGGAGGCCGAGGGGATTCTGGTGATTCTTATTGCACCAGATTAGCCTCGACGTCCTTTGTACGCCGACATAGTCAGAATGGTGGCGGATGTTCCTTGGCGGCTGCCGATGCGGGAAGACCTTCTGTCGCAAGGTCCAATACTTCATCCTGCATTACTGTCGCTGGTTTTAACGGCATGACCGTTGAAAGCCAGATGCTAAGGGACCGAAGACTGTCGGAGTCGGTAATCTCCACTATGCTGAGGGCACGGAAGTCCTCTTCTCAGAAGATTTATCATCGTACCTGGAAGGCCTACATCTCCATGTGTGAAGAGATGGGGTGGCGTCCGTGTACATATTCAGTTTCCAGGATCCTGCTGTTTTTGCAGCGAGGAGTGGATCAGAAACTTGCATTAAGCACCATTAAGGGGCAGATATCAGCTTTGGCTGTCTTTTTTTCAGTGAGCTTTGGCGACTCATTCATTGGTGAGTATATTTGTTCAGGGGGTTTGACATGTGGCCCCTCCAGTACAACAACCACTGTCTCCTTGGGATTTGAATCTGGTGCTCTCGGTGCTTCAGAAACCGCCGTTTGAAAACATTTGGGAGATTCCCTTATTGACACTTTCTCAGAAAGTAGTCTCTTTCTAGTGGCTATTACATCTGGGAGGAGGGTTTCTGAGTTAACAGCCTTGTCATGCAAGTCCTCCTAAGTCCTGGTCCTCCACAAGGATAAGACGGTGCTGCGCCCGCAGCCTTAGGCCGCGGGGACTGTTCGCTCAACTTTGTTCGTCAAACAGTTTCAGCGGACAGTCCGCTCAAAATTAGCATGGACGGACTTGGCCACACACGACGAACGAACAGTCCACTGAAACTTGCGCGATGACGTGAACGGCACGTACGACGGGAAGAAAAATACGACGTCCTATACACTGCAATACAACCTTCGGCGTGTAAATCCTTTCTGAGCATGCGCGGAACTTAGTTTGACGAACAAGCCTACACACGAGGGGACTGTCCGCTGAAACAAAGTTTCACCGGACAGTTTTTCGGAAATTCCGAAAAACTTTGTTCAGCAGACTGTTCGCTGAAACTGTCCGCTGAAGCCCACACACGAGCGGACTGTCCGCCGAAACACTGTTCAGCGGACAAAGTTGAGCGAACAGTCCCCGCGTGTGTACGCGGCCTTAGTTTCTTCCAAAGATTGTTTCGGCCTTTCATCTAAATGAGGACATTGTGCTACTTTCCTTATGTCCTCGGCCATCACATCCCAAAGAGGATGCTTTGCATTCTTTGGATGTGGTCCGGGCTCTGCGAGTGTATTTGTCTGCTACTGCTCCTTTTTAGAGGTCGGATTCTCTGTTCGTACCGGTGGCTGGTCCGAAGAAGGGCCTGGTGGTCTCGTCGGCCACCATTTCTAGGCGTGTCAGACAGATCGTGGTTCAGGCTTATGCCATAAGTGGGCGGGTGCCCCCCTTTCCTGTCACGGCACATTTTACCAGGGCAATTGGTGCCTCCTGGGCTTTCCGACATCAAACGTGCGTTCCCCAGGTATTTAAGGCGGTGACTTGGTCGTCCATTCACACTTTCATAAAATTTTACAAGGTTGATGTGAGCGCATCTGTGGATGCATGCTTTAGCCTCAAGGTTTTGCAGGTGGCCGTTTAAGGTTGTAACTCCTCTGTTGAGGAGTTCTTGTTGTTATGGGTGGAGTTTATTTTCTTTCTGTTTCCACCCCTCGTTTTTGACACTGCTTGGGGACGTCCCTAAGGTCAAGATTAAAGGTGCTGTGTCCGTCAATGAACGAAAGAGAAAATAGGATTTTTGTACTCACCACAAAACTTTTTCTCTGAAGTTCATTGAAGGACACAGCACCACCCACCCCTCCTATTTATGTTTGTACTGCTTTTTGAAGAACTGAGCTGCTGGAAGCAGAGTGAGGGGTTATAGCCAGTAGGACTACCCCCTGGGCAGTACTGTGCAGTTTTGCTTAGCCCTCTCCTGAAGGTGGCGATATAAGGTCAAGATTAAAGGTGCTGTGTTCGTCAATGAGCTTCAGAGAAAAGGATTTTACGGTGAGTAAAAAATCATATTTTTCTGTGCATAAAAAAACATATATTAAATTAAAGGGTAAAAGATTATTCCTGCGCTACCATTGGCAATAGGTCAATATAAGACCTGCTGCGCCCACCGCATCCACTTTGCATAAGAGTAAAGAGTATATTGGTGTCGTGCTGTTCTAGCACTAAATTATTTGTCTGGGAAATATATTTCTATCTCCAACCTCTAAATGTCTATGAGTAAAAACATGTCCAGGAAAAAAATAAGATAATGTGCAGACAATGAAATTAATAAAATGAATTAAGTATCCAATGATCAATAAACCAACTCTGTGGCTAGAATCAGTTGATAAATATACTGTAAACAATGTATAAAGTGCAAAGTGATCCAATATTAATCAAAATCAGACATAAATAGACTGTAAACAGCATCCATAAAGTGCTCAAAACAAGAAAGTGTATCCACTTGGTGCAGATAAGTAAACACACTGCAGAGGCAGCCCAAAAAAAAGGTTAAAAATAAATAAAGATAAGTCCAAAATCTATATGTGAAAGTCACATCCCAAAACAGGTGTATCAATTTGGTGAAAAAAAAAAAGAAAAAAGTAAACGCACTACAGAGGCAGATAAAAAAAAAAGAGTAAAATAAATCAATCCAAAGTCTATAAATTATCAATACTTGTTACAATCTTTCAAACTAAAGATATAAATATAGAAGTGTTCAATTCATAAGTGGTGTAAAGAAAGCAGCGTCTTTAAGTGCAAGTGCTTTTCTGTGCAAACTCCGTAAAGTGACAACTTCCAGGTGTTTCATCACTCCGTGAACACACACTTTGGTAGGCAATGGCCCCTTACCTTGCGGTAAGGAGATAACCACATATAAACATAGGTCACTGGATCTTTTTGAAACTCTTCTCCCCAAATCCACAAAAGTTACTTCTCCTTTAAAATCTTTGTCTCTCAGTGGGAGCAAGGATAAATCAACAAAGGAGGAGTAGTAATTCGTAATAGTGTAGTAATTCGTAATAATCGTAAATTTTATTCAATATTATCACACAGGGTACTCACATAAATTCTCAATAAAAACAACTTATCTCCAAAACGAGCAGCGAGCTTGTGCTGTGTGCATCAGTATCGAGCGTCTTTCCCGTCCATATGCATGAGGTCACACGACGTGACTTCCCCTGATGTCGCTATTTTTTTGTTTATAGCGCAAAAAATAAAAACCACAGAGGTGATCAAATACCACCAAAAGAAAGCTCTATTTGTGGGGAAAAAAGGACATCAATTTAGTTTGGGTACAACGTAGCATGACTGCACAATTGTCAGCTAAAGGGACGCAGTGCCGTATAGCAAAATATGCTCTGGTCATGAAGGGGGTAAATCATTCTGGGGCTGAAGTGGTTAAGACTCTCCCACTGGCCATGCCCATTGTTCGTCATTGTTCACTATGCATGCTGCAGATCATCATCTACCTGGTAGGGGTCCCAATGCAGGATTTTGCCCAGGGGCCCATGATGTTGTAAAGGTGGCACTGCCCATGAGAGGCTCCTGCCTTTACTGGGTCTCCAGCTCTAGGTCTCCTACCACTCTGCTTGTCGCTGAGCTTGGTGTCCCTCCTCTAAAAAAGATGGCTGCCAAGTGGCTGCCATCAGTAAGCCTGGGGGCCCCCATAATCTCCTATTGCCCGGGGGGTCCCATAAGTTGTCAGTCCGCCCCTGGTTCTACCACTAAAATCAAAATATATTATTCAGATATAGCTAGATCATGCAGATAAAAACACCCATTTCATAAAAAATTTTTTGTAAAACTGCACTGAAATATTGCTAACAAAAAAGATGATCACAGTATCTCACACCATTATCTCCTCAGGGTCCTAATGAGGACCTTGATACTCACGCCCTCAATCTGATTGTTTTCCTCATTATTAATTTCATATTTATTTAAATTTTTCTATAATATTACACATAGCTAATATTTTTATCTAATATTTTAGTTACTTTGTTTCTTTATAGCTGGGCTCTGATGACAGTGGATTACTACATCTATATAGCCATTTATAACCAGACTGTGCTTTTTTACCCTACATTCACACCAATGCACTTTTTTGTGTGTTTTCCGATTTGCAGAAACGCACAGTCCATTTAACATGGTTTCCTGTGGTACACATTCACACATTCACATTCATACAACTATGGAAAAAAAACACACAGTTTTTGACAATTCCTTTATTAAAAATCCCACAATAACCCGATGTAGATCTATTATTAATCATGCTGTCTTCCCCTGACTGCCCCCTCCTTCGTCTGACAGTTCTTAAATAAGTAAGGGGTGGGGCCCCCACCCAGGATCGGGCAGTCGGTGGTTAGCCTTTGTGTGTGGAGCTCTTTTTTTTTTTTTTCATGTTCGGCAGTCCGACCGGCGGCGTGACCCCACTGACAGCTGATGACTCATCGGTTGTCAAGGACATGGGGGCAGACTTCCCGACCCGCTCCTTAGCAACCAGCTATATACAGTGTTTTTAAACGGAACAAAACAAATGAAAAAATGCATGCAAAAATGAACCGCAAAACGTGCTTGAAAAACGCATCAATTGCAACTGCATAGATTTGAACCTAGACAATATTTTTTTTCTCAAGTTGTTACACATATATATATATATATATATATATTGTGGTAGCACGCAGGTAAAGTCACCTGGTTGTATCCAGGATGGGAAATATGTGTGCCCTAGATTCAGGCTTTATGCAGACTTGTACAACTAGAGGGGAAGAGTTAATGAGCCCAGCTGAAGTAAGTGGGCTCATTAAGACCTCTACAAAAAAAACCAGCATGCTTAGGGAGATGCTCCATCCTGGAACCAGTTTTGTGTGTATAGACTGGGGAGTGTGACACCTGTTCTGTGCGGTGAGTTAACGCCTGTGTGGCAAACCTTTACAACAGAGACAGGGACTGGTGCAGCACAAGGCTGCACTCAGTTGTTAGACAGGGAAACTAAGTGTGTAATTAGAGGTCAAGCTGACCAGGATTTATTTTCATGTTTTTATTTTGTTTTGGCTGTTATATTTTTTACTGCATGTAGCATGAATAAACCGCACCTTTTGTTTTTTCCACTTACAACGCTGTCTGCTGTGCCTGATTTTGTGTTGTGAACCCATCCAGGGGGTCACACACACCCGCTGCCGAGCTAACCCCTCACAATATATATATATGTTCTACAGTTCTTTAGATGCTGTCTTGTACTCATACTTTTTGAGGGAATATAGGTATAAGAGGGAAAGGTTTAAAGCGTTATTAAACACGCCCCCCCCCCCAAAAAGTGTAATTCATAAGTGTGGTGGCACCTCCTGTAGTAGAGTGCCTACACTCTGGATGAGGGAGAACAGAGAAACCTTTAAAGTGATAATAAAGCTTTTTTTTTTTTTTTTTTTTTTTTTTTTTTAAATAACAAACATATTATGGCTCCCACTGCTACCAAAAGCCATTCAGGAGTGTGGGTGCCCAGAGAGGCCAGGTTCTTGTGGATGTCGATGGATAGAGAGGGGCTCAGGTATGTATTAGGGGAGCTGGACACAGGCTTTTTTACCTTCATGTATTCTAAAAAACCTTGAGCATTTACAACCACTTTAATTCATTATATCATTAAAAGTAGTACAGTGCAGTGCATGTAAACGATCCTTTCAGTCATCTTCTCCCCTCAAGCAGGCAAACAATCGCAAGCACCAGCTTTGCTCTGCGCCCCATCTCAATTAGAAAAAAAAAAGTAGGGGGTGCTTCTGAGAGTGGAGTATTGGAAACAGCAATTTGGTAGTGGTGAATAAATATAGCACCCACTTTTGATGGAGGAAATATTGGCTTGTCATCTGTAGAAGTCTTAAAGAGGAGTTCCACTGCTTTTCAGTTTATTAAAAGTCAGCAGCTACAAAAAGTGTAGCTGCTGACTTTTAATAAACAGACCTGTATATATAGACTCATTTGCCACAGCGTAACTTGACAGGTTCCTCCCTCCCCTCTCCCCTCCTCTGTCAGGTGCTTTTCATATCATCTCTCTATATCATGCCGTACACTCGCTTTCCTCTTGTCTCTCCCCCTCTCATAGCCCATCACATTTACTCTCCCCTGACACTCCGCTCTGGCCACGCCCCATCACTTGTCCCAGTCCGTCTTTAGCCACGCCTGATAATTTAAACCTGCCCCTATTTAAATTCCTAGTCCCCTCCCTTTCTTCTGATTAGCCTGATGAAAGAGCACGGTCGTCTTGCAATCTCGACCCGCACGCTCAAGAAACGCGTCGCATATTCATGACGTCACAGCTCCGCGCCCTGGCCGTCTCTGCTTCCCAAGCCTCGTTTTGAGTTTACATACTTTGCGTTCACCACAAGCCGGCATTTCTCTAACATCAGTAGTGGACAACGCTGAGAGGAACAGGAAGGACGACAGATGTAGACTGGATTACTGGCTGACGTTCTTAATCAGATACACCAGATGACCCCTCTTGTGATAAATGCCTACTTTTATCCTTCTAAATGTGAGTGCAAATTTTACTACTGTCACATTGTAAATAAAGTTTTTGGAAAAAATCTGCACCCAGAGGCGCCCCTCTCTTCTTCTCTTCTTATCTTTAGCAATCCAGGAGCCTGGTTTCAGCTCTTTTAAGGTGGCAGCCCTGCATGCGGATTGCCCCCCCCCCCCCACAAAATGAACTAAGACCATTCAATTACTCTCCTGGACTTGATTAAGCAGTTCTTAAGACCATTCAATTACTCTCCTGGACTTGATTAAGCACTTATTATTCCATGTACTCTCATAGACTTTTTCTCCTAGTGGGAATATAATACTATCATCTTTGATTTGCGCCAAAAACTTGTCTTATGTCTGTTTTGTGAAATTATTGTACTGCGTATCAAATATTGTTTGTTATTACCCACATGAACACCCCATTTTAGCTTTTTATTTTTATTTTTAATTACCTTTTATGTGAAACTATTGTACTGCATATCAAATATCCTTCGCTATTACCCACATGCTATTACCCACATGCACATTTCTTTTTAACCACCTTGCGCCCGCCCTATAGCCGAATGACGGCCGTAGAGCAGGCGCTTTCGTCCGGGAGGCCGTCCCTGGACGTCCTAATGTTTACTTCCGCAATGCGCGCCGCCGCGGGCGCGCATTGCGGAAGTTCTGTGTTCGCCGTGTCCCCCGGGGACAGGCAAACACAGATCGTTGTAAACGGCCAATCACAGCGGCCGTTTACAGCGCGATCGGTGTGTCCAATGCGAGATGATCTCATATGTAAACATATGAGATCATCTCTCAGCGCCGCTCTCCCTCCTCACACAGACAGAGTGTGAGAGGGGAGAGATGAACAGCTGCAGAGACAGCCGTTCTGCTTTGATTTGATAAAAAAAAAGTAAAAAAAAAAGTGCCATCCTCCCCCAGCAGTGCCACCCTCCCCCAGCAGTGCCATCCACCCCAGTGCCATCCACCCCAGTGCTACCTGCCCCCAGTGCTACTTGCCCCCAGTGCCACCTGTTGTCAGTGCCATTTGTCCCCAGTGCCATCTGTCATCAGTGCCACGTATAAGTGCCATCTGTCATCGGTGCCATGTGTCATCAGTGCCACATAGTGCCATCTGTCATCAGTGCCACGTATTAGTGCCATCTGTAATCAGTGCCACGTATCAGTGCCATTTGTCATCAGTGCCACCTGTCAGTGTCGCGTGCCATCTGTTGTCAGTGTCACGTGTCATCAATGCCACTTATCAGTGCCATCTGCCATCAGTGTCACGCGTCATCGGTGCCATGTATTAGTGCCATCTGTCATCGGTGGCACGTATTAGTGCCACGTATTAGTGCCATCTGTCATCAGTGCCACGTATTAGTGCCACGTGTCTTCAGTGCCACGTATTAGTGCCACGTGTCATTAGTGCCACGTATAAGTGCCACGTGTCATCAGTGCCACATATTAGTGCCATCTGTCATCAGTGCCACATATTAGTGCCATCTGTCATCAGTGCCACGTGTCATCAGTGCCACGTATAAGTGTCATCATTGCCACGTATCAGTGCCATCTGTCATCAGTGTCACGTGTCATTGTCCTGGTGCTTCAAAAGTGTAATAAATAGTCAACAAGTTAGATTTGTAATTTATGTTCCTAGAACACATGATGGCGCTACCTGCATGTTGGGCCTCTCTATGTGGCCAGGCTGTGAAAAAGTCCCACACATGTGGTATTGTAATACTCAGGAGGAGGAGCAGAATTTTTTGGGGGATGTAATTTGTGGTATACACATGCCATGTGAGAGAAATAACCTATTACAATGACAATTTTGTGGAGAAAAAAAAATGAAAAATCTTAATTTTGCAAAGAATTGTGGGAAAAAAATGACAACATCAAAAAGCTCACTATGCCTCTTACTAAATACCTTGGAATGTCTACTTTCCAAAAAGGGGTCATTTGGGGGGTATTTGTACTTTCCTGGCTTGTTCGGGTCACAAGAAGCGAGATAGGCCACCAGTACATCAGATGTGATCAATTTTGTGCAATTCGCACCACAGCTTGTAGACTCTTTAACTTTCACAAAGACCAAATAATATCCACAAATTTTTGTTATTTTTACCAAAGATATGTAGCAGTATAAATTGTGGGCAAAATTTATGAAGAAAAATTAATAATTTGCATAATTCTGTCACAGAAATAAAGAAATATGCGTTTTTTTTCAAAATTTTCGGTCTTTTTTCATTTATAGCGCAAAAAATAAAAACCCCAGAGGTGATCAAATACCACCAAAAGAAAGCTCTATTTGTGGGAAAAAAAGGACAAAAAATTAATTTGGGTACAGTGTTGCATGACTGAGTAATTGTCATTCAAAGTGTGAGAGCACCGAAAGCTGAAAATTGGTCTGGGCAGGAAGGGTGTTTAAGTGCCCAGTAAGCAAGTGGTTAATCTTCTGTTATAGTACTACCTATATATATATATATTTTTTTTATGGATATCATTACGGCCATAACCAGCCACAGATATACTACCCTGGACCAATTATATTCACATTTATCCTCTGTAGACTTCTCTATTGTAGTGAAACTCAATGGACAAGTCCGCCATAACCTTTGCGGCAAATTCAAACAACTGGAAAGAACTATCCACACAACCAATGTACAATGGTGGGATAAATTCTTTCTAGAAAAATATATTGAAACCAAAATTTCCCCCAGGGGTTTACGAGTTAAGAAACCCCCCCCCCCCTCTTTTTAGATGACCCAGGGAAAAAAAGAATGGGTAGGGGTAGCAGAATTTTGCACGACAAAATGGATGGGGATACTTGTATCCCATAGGACTGAGAAATTTAACCAATTAGTTTTGCAGATTAAAAGAATTGTTGAAGAAATACTAGGCCACTCACAAAAAATTCCAGCACTGTGGCTGGACATCCTTAATAAAAACACCAAAAAACTAGAGGATGACCTTATTACCACTAAAATAGGTAAATTTAAACGCGATTTAGATGACTATAATACAAACCACATCTATTCTTGGAATGTTAAAAATGGACATTGACCGCTAATTCTTGATGTCCCTGAATCTAGCCCTTATTCCACCAAACCAGAAATCTCAACACTACATGAGACTAATTATCCTACTACAAAGAAATTGTACAAACCACTCCCTTCTGCATTGATGAGTATTGACCCCTTTGGTTCCATCATTCACGTTAATCATCCCAACTACTTACCTTACACCTCTAGCACAGGTCCAAATCAATCTCAAACTATCAAAAATCTAAATGGAGACAAAAATAAGAACTCAGTGAGAATGGATGAACTGATAAAATCACTTAATCAGTTCTATAATAGATCCCCAGGGCCCCTAGTGCTCAGATTGGAACCCAATGAAACTAGTGCAACACAAACTGTAACCCTGGGAAACAATAATAACAAAAACAAAAATAATAGCCTCTATAATAAGAATGGGAAGAGAACCCAGTCAACCCCCATTAACCCAAATATAAAAAAAACCTAGTATGGTGGAATCTCCAACCACCCTCTTACAAACAAATCACAACTCAGAGACTATACCTCCCACAGTAAACTGTACCACACCGTCTTTTTTAGTGAAAAGTCCTCCTCCGACCCCAAACCCCCGAAAAAGAAAACTTATAGAAGAGGTTGTAGAGGAGGGCGAAAGACCAACTTACGCAAACATATTGAAACACCAAAAACTGTAAAAATTTTCAATTTATCTTCATACAATCCATCACCCGCTGACATTTCATTACTTAGCCGGGGATTAAACTTTGCACCATTAAATAGACCTAATCCATTCACCATTTTCAAAGATTTGAATAATTACATACGTAACCTGACTCTTAAAAGACACTTTCACATAAAACAAGAAAAAAAACTCAAAAGAGATAAAAGAACTACCCAATCTACCGACTACATCTCCAGTTCATGACCATTCAGGATCTAGTTCGGACCTATTTATGTTTGACATTGACACTTTAGAAATCTCAAATGATGAGGAAATGACATCACAGTTACTCACCCAACATCTTATTTCATCCCCTCCTATTATCCATACATCACTGAAACCCAAATCCATTTTTTTCCCTACCCACTCAAAAGGCCCATACATTGAAAACTTCTATCGAGTGGTCTATGCTGACATGATCAAATTATGTACCACCACTTCAAAATCTCATAAAAATAATCCTACTCGCTCCGAAGTCCAAGCCCTAGACAGGTTAACACATAAAGAAGACTTAGTAATCAAGCCTGCTGATAAAGGGGGCGGAATAGTCCTTCTGGATAGATCTGATTACGTGGCGGAGTCCCTCCGCCTCCTTGCAGATGACACCACTTACAAAAAACTGACTCACGATCCAACTAATACCTTCGCAAAGGAAGCTGAGGCTCTAATCAAATCAGCACCCCAAGAAGGCATCCTCACAAAAACAGAAGGCACCTTTTTACATAAGAATTTCTACCAAATCCCCTATTTTTATTACTTACCCAAAGTACATAAAAACCCTCATCATCCCCCCCGCCGACCAATCGTGGCCGCCATGGACAGTGTCACCACTGGCTTTAGTCTATATATTGATCAGTTCCTACAGCCACTGGTGACACAACTACAATCTTATATTCGCGATGGTCATCATCTCCTGGAACTTCTGGACCCTTATAGATGGGAAACCTCTTACACTTGGCTCTCCCTAGATGTCAGCTCACTTTATACTTCCATTCCACATGCCTTTGGCCTCAAAGCCATTGAAGACTACCTAATCAACGAGCCCCTAGTAAATATGCGGCAAGCCAATTTCGTGCTAAAGGCCGTTAATTTTTGCTTGACACATAACTATTTTACTTTTAATGGCGATTTCTAGCAACAGACCCAAGGTACAGCTATGGGCGCCAATTTTGCGCCCTCATACGCGAACCTTGCGATGGGCTTCTGGGAGTCCCGTTTCATCTATAAAAATAATCCTTTTGCAGAAAACATAATCTTTTTCGGTAGATGTATAGATGACCTGATCATCATTTGGGATGGAGCAGCTGACTCAATCCCTCCCTTTGTTCAACACTGCAATAATAACCCCTATGGCCTATCTTTTACGTCCAATACGAGTCCCGAGACCATAGCATTTTTAGACCTAGAACTGGGACATGAAGGCCACGCTATCGTCTCGAAAAACTACACGAAACCGACTGCGGGCAACTCTTACCTCCATTTTAACAGTTGTCATTATCCCAAATGGATCAAGAACATCCCAAAGGGACAATTTTGGCGTTTAAGGCAAAATTGCACCAAACAAACAGACTACATAGAATCCAGTAGCATCTTGAAAAACAAATTTATAGAAAAAAACGATCCTGCACCTCTTATAGACAACGTTTTCGAACAGTGTCTCTCAGGAAAAGCAGCGGCAAAAACAGACTGCCCTCCACAGAATTTTTCAAGTAGATTCATCACCACATTCCATAATGAGCACAAAACCATGGAAAGAATACTAAGAAAACACTGGAAGTATCTTACAGCAGGACCCTCACCTGCGAACCAAACTCCCAGCTCGACCATTTGTTACTTACCGTAGGGCCCCAAACCTGAGAAATAAGATTGCACCCAGTAAACTAAAAACCCAATCCAATCTCCCTACGACCTTTCAACTGATACCCCTAACTGGGATGTATCAGTGTCGTAAAGCACTCTGTAAAACCTGTAAGTTTGTCGATCACGGACAAAAAGAATTTACCACCAAGGGCAAAACCTACACATTAAAGGAATTCTTTAATTGTTCATCCGAATTCGTAGTATATGGACTGAGTTGTTCCTGTGGTCTCATCTATGTAGGGAGAACCATTAGGACACTCAGACAGCGTTTCGGTGAGCATCGTAGATTAATAGAAGAAGGCACCGATCCACACAGCGTGTCTAGACATTTCGCCCTCTCTCACAAAGGGTCCACATTAGGCCTCAAGGTTTGGGTTATCGAGCAGATCCCAAACCATTTCCCCCCGGTGGAGAGATTCAAAAAACGATGTGCCCGGGAAACTTTCTAGATCTATACCCTTGACGCACTCTCCCCAGGGGGAATCAATGAATGTATCGAAATTGACACTATTCTTTGATTTATTATCACTCAGTAGCCTACCTGCTGATCCTGCAGATGCTTAACTGCCCCATACTAGATACACCATATTTATGGTGTTCTCCCAATTACATAACATGACTTCATAATGAAAATATCCCTTCTTGCACATATTACTTCAATCTGCATGTTCCCCCATCAAATAATATACATACTATATATATTTCTTTTTTCATATATATATTATTTTTATATATTTTTTCATATATATTTTTTATCATAGTGGTACTCCATTGTTACTGTGGCCATTCCCTTGCCCCCAATCCATGTCTTTGTAAGGGACATGGATTTGTTGTTCACTGTCTTATGGTTTATCATCATTGTTTTTTAATTATTATTTATTGATACTAATATCTTGGTCTTTATCTGTATTTATGCATGTATAATAAGTTTTAGTATTCCTAATTAGCGAAAAAGCCTTCTCCCTACGTCATAACTTTTAATGCAGAATATTAGGATGTGTAGTTTCACACATGCTGTTTTTTATCTATTGTTCCCTTCCCATCCTCCCCTTCCTTTTACTCCCCCTTTCGCCCCCCCCCCCCTTCATCCCCCCGCACTTTTTCCTCCTCTTTTCCCTGCCCTATGTGCATGTATGTATATATATATATATATATGTGTATGTATATGTGTGTATATATATATATATATATATATATATATCCCTCTTCTTTTCATTCCCCACCGCTTCTTTACATATATATATATATATATATATATATATATATATATATATATATATATATATATATATATATATAATTTTATATTTATATTATCTTATGTACCTTTTTTATATGCACATATGCTTTATTTGTCCCTTTTTAACTTCTTCCTCAATCCCTTATACATTATACATATTTACATAGTTCATTTATGCATCTTGCATCTTTCACCCATTCCCTTATCTCCAGAATTTATAACCCCCTTTCTTATTTACTCTCTTCATATTATTATTTTTTACCATATATATATTTCTTTATATTTTATTTTTATTATTTATTTTTTGACATATATATATATTTTTTTTTTCATTTTCATTTTTATTTTTATTTTTTTTCGATTACTATCTATATTAATTTTCATTTTCATTTATTCTTTAATTAATTATTATTCTCTATATATTTTCTAATTATTTATTGTTCCTTCCACATATATACATATCCTTATATATATCGCTCTCCTTCCCTACATGCCTCTTCCTTCTCTATATAACCCAGGCTATTGTTGGTGTACATGTAGCATTTCTCCATTGACTCATTTGTATATAACTCAGGCTATTGTCGATATGTACATAGCATTTCTCCATAGACTCATTTGCCACAGCGTAACTTGACAGGTTCCTCCCTCCCCTCTCCCCTCCTCTGTCAGATGCTTCTCATATCATCTTTCTATATCATGCCGTACACTCGCTTTCCTCTTGTCTCTCCCCCTCTCATAGCCCATCACATTTACTCTCCCCTGACACTCCGCTCTGGCCACGCCCCATCACTTGTCCCAGTCCGTCTTTAGCCACGCCTGATAATTTAAACCTGCCCCTATTTAAATTCCTAGTCCCCTCCCTTTCTTCTGATTAGCCTGATGAAAGAGCGCGGTCGTCTTGCAATCTCAACCCGCACGCTCAAGAAACGCGTCGCATATTCATGACGTCACAGCTCCGCGCCCTGGCCGTCTCTGCTTCCCAAGCCTCGTTTTGAGTTTACATACTCTGCATCCACCACAAGCCGGCATTTCTCTAACATCAGTAGTGGACAACGCTGGGAGGAACAGGAAAGACGACAGATGTGGACCGGATTACTGGCTGACGTTCTTAATCAGATACACCAGATGACCCCTCTTGTGATAAACGCCTACTTTTAACCTTCTAAATGTGAGTGCAAATTTTACTACTGTCACATTGTAAATAAAGTTTTTGGAAAAAATCTGCACCCAGAGGCGCCCCTCTCTTCTTCTCTTCTTGCCTCTTCTCTCAGGAATACTGAACCTGCTGTTGGTGCTGGGCAGAGGTTAGCAGAGCTCTGCCCTGTTGTCAGCACTTCAGCTTTTGAGAGGGCAATCTCCGGAGTTTCCACTGCCGAGTTTCTGGCATGCTGCTGATTGTGTTCTAGCAGTTTTCTGTATGCCCCTTCCAGATACTGTTCCTTCCTTAGCAAATAGTCCAGGTCAGGTTTACGTTCTAAGACCCCTGCAAGACCAAGCATAGCCTCTCTGTATTCTCGCAGGTCTTGAAGGGTAGGTTCCTCTTCATCACCAAACACAAAACAATCTGTAAGGCTCTCCCATAGCAATCTAGGGCCACCAAAGTCATATCCCTCTGGAGAGCATTCTGTTGTCTCTCCTAAATAATCCTCCTCTGCATGCCATTGCAGAGCTCGATACCAATTGTCCAGCCTTATCAACTGCTGTACCAGCCTGTCCAACTCAGTCACCCATTGCTCCTGGGGCTGCTCTCCCATAAATTGCATCCGTAACTCCCGTTGTTCACTGGCCTGTTGCTCTTAGTGGATGTTGCTGAGACCCTTGCTAAAGTTTAAATATGTTAATGATAATTTTTTGGTGTTATTGAAGAGTGTTAAATGTTTTATGATCCATGGCCTTTTTTCTTCTTTTTTTTATAGGTACACTTTGACTTTTTTTGCACTTGACAGTTGTCACTTTTGTACGACATCTCATCTTTGTACATGTAGATATGTGCGTCCAGGGGGCAAATCTCAATGGTGCATTTGCCTCCTTTAAAAATATCTGGGACACATGAACCACTGGTGCTCCTTTTTAATGGCATACTATCTTCAATTTCTGTTTTAAATAAATTGTTATGGAAATCATTGCTAAAGTTTTTGGGAACAAAAAAATCATTGAAAGATTTGTTTTGAACACAAAAATCTGAGATAACTTTAACAGAAGATGTGTATATATATATATATATATATATATATATATATATATATATATATATATATATATATATATATATATATAATGTGTGTGTGTGTTGGTATTTTGTAATAATACTTTTCCAAAAAAATATCACTGTGTAAACTCATTTAGAAATGTATTTGTTTCTGTTATGTTGCTGGATTCTCCTTTGCAATAAAGTTTTATTGTTGCAGTAATTGCTGTTTTTTTGTTGGTTTGGTTATCTTTCTCATGCTGCATTTGCTCATGACTGATGTTTTGAGGATAATCACTCATTTTAGGAATGAACGTTCGTGCAAAGGAACTGAACTTCAGGGTATTTCTTTTCGTCATGCGCATTACACACAACGATTTATTGCTGCCCGAGAATCACATTAATTTGGCGATTTGTCATTCATATGGCAAAAAAATTCCAAACTTGTCCTTTGTTTTTTTGGCAAAGAAACTCACTAACGATTAATGTTAATGAACTGTCCAAATAGCCAATTTTCAGCCGTTTGTTCATCTAGTCTATGGCCAGAAAGCAACCAATTCTTGGTCCAATAACTCCTCCTCCCTCTGTTCTTGGACAGGACTTGGGTCAAAGCAATAACTCCAAGCCCAATAATCGCACGATCTCTCTGACGAGAACGCCACATGGCTAATAGACAAACAGCTGTTCATGAACAAACTGACAAGAATGCACTGAAAAACAGAAACGAACTGACAAGCACACACTTAAAAACAGAAACAAACTGACAAGCACGAGGATGAAAAGTGCAAATCGACAAACTTCTAACATGAGATTAGCAGAAGGAGCCCAAAGGGTGGTGCATGACTAGTGAACTTCCTTTTTATCGGCTCGTAGTACATCTAGAAAGTCACTACATTTGTAATTGTTGGCCAACATTTGTGTGGCTGTGTGTATGCAAGACAAGTTTGGGCCAACACCCTTCGGACAAAATTCCATGGTTTTGTTGACGAACAATTTGATCGTGTGTACGAGGCTTTAAGGTGTCAGCATACCAAGACATTTTGGACAACTTCAAGCTCCGAACATTGTGGGAACAGTTTGGGGTTGGCCCTTCCTGTTTCAACATGACTTTGCACCAGTGAACAAAACATGGCCCATAAAGACATGGATGAGCGAGTTTGGGGTGGAGGAACTTAACTGGCCTGCACAGAGTCTTGACCTCAAACCAATAGAACACCTTTGGGATGAATTAGAGCACAGACTGTAAACCAGGCCTTCTCTCCAACATCAGTGCCTGACCTCACAAATGTGTTTCTGGAAGAATGGTCAAACATTCCCATAGACACACTCCTAAACCTTGTGGACAGCCTTTCCAGAAGAGTTGAAGCTGTTATAGCTGCAAATTGTGGGCCAACTCAATATTGAACCCTGCAGATCAGGACTGGGATGCCATTAAAGTTCATGTATGTGTAAAAGCAAGTATCCTAATACTTTTGGTAATTATAGTGCACATTGTTGAAAGGTTCAACATAACTGGCGGGTAGGCACTTATGAACTGTGACAGTGTTATGAAGACTTGAGAATTCCAACAGTGTCTGCAACAAGGAGAGAAATGTGGCCTGGCAGGTCCACACCCAAACTGTCCCTATTCCTCTGGAACCTTTCCCTACCTCTAAGCATTGTCCCCGCGAAACAGGGAACTAGTCGCTACACTAGCCACTCACATAAAGCCCCTAAACCCAGGAGCTGAAGTCTTAAATAGACCTTGCCTGACCCAAGTTGGTCACTGAAGTTTCTCACAAATTCCTTCCCCTCCTGCATTGCCGCTTCAGAAGAGTGCCACCTGCAGTGGGGAGTATAGACTGTACCTGCAAAAAAGAAAAAAAAAAAAAAAGAAATTGACCCCGTTTAACCAGTTGCCGACCGCCGCACGCCGATGTACGTCGGCAGAATGGCACGGGCAGGCATAAGGGCTTACATGTACGTCCCTTGCCTCCCGCGGGTCGGGGGCCCGATCGGGCCCCCGCCCGGTGCCTGCGGCGGTCGGTATTCGTTCGGGAGCGATCCCGGACGAGGGGACGGCCATTCATTCATGGCCACCCCCTCGCGATCGCTCCCAACGAATAGAAATCCCCCGTGACATCACTTCCTCTCCTGTAATGTAAACACAGGAGAGGAAGTGATGTATTCTCTCCTCCGTGTCTGTATTTTTCGTTCCGACACGGAGGAGAGCGGATCGGTGAGTTGCACCAACACTCTACACACACAGTAGAACATGCCAGGCACACTCACACCCCCCCTTTACCCCCCAATCACCCCCCAATTACCCCTGCCCCCCAGTCACAGTGACACCAATGTCATTTTTTTTTTTTTTTTTTGCATTGGTGTCATTTGTGACTGTAATAAATGTTAGGGCAGTTAGGGTTAGCCCCCTTTAGTTCTAATGTACCCCCCTAACCCCCCCAATAAAGGTTTAACCCCGTGATCACCCCCCGTCGCCAGTGTCACTAAGGCTGGGTTCACATTGCAGCGGTTTATGAGAACGAATGTGATTCGCACCGCACTGCAGTGCAAATCACATCCGATCTCTGTGCGATTCGAGTTCAGCCATTCGCCGCACCCGCCGCACCCGCCACACCCGCCGCACCCGCCGCAAATTCGCACGGGACCCTTTTTTTGGCCCGCAGCAGAATCGGATCGCATGGGTGTTCACACCATGCGATCCGAGTTTGCAGATCGCACTGCGATATGCGAACTGATCTGGGGGTGTCAGTAACATTTCACTGACACTCCCAGCAGTTCGCATAGGGCAGTGTGAACTGCCGCCGGGAGGCATGCGATGCGGGAACCCGCCGCGGATTTGCGGCGTTTCCGCATCGCTCCAGTGTGAACCCAGCCTAATAAGCGATCATTTTTCTGATCGCCGTATTAGTGTCACAGGTGACGCTAGTTAGGCAGGTAGGTATTTAGGTTCGCCGCAGCTTTTTATAGCGCCAGGGACCCCCATATACTACCGCATAAAGCCCCCTGATTGCCCCCTAGTTAACCCTTTCACCAGTGATCACCATATAACTGTTACAGGTGACGCTGGTTGGTTAGTTATTTTTTTATAGTTTCAGGGCACCCGCCATTTATTACCTAATAAAGGTTTAACCCCCTGATCACCCGGCGGGTGTCATTTGTGACTAATAACTGTTAGGGCAGTTAGGGTTAGCCCCCTTTAGTTCTAAGGTACCCCCCTAACCCCCCCAATAAAGGTTTAACCCCGTGATCACCCCCCGTCGCCAGTGTCACTAAGGCTGGGTTCACATTGCAGCGGTTTATGAGAACGGATGTGATTCGCACCGCACTGCAGTGCAAATCACATCCGATCTCTGTGCGATTCGAGTTCAGCTATACAGATAGTATGGCTGAATTCGTGTCGCACCCGCCGCACCCGCCGCAAACTCGCACGGGACCCTTTTTTTGGTCCGCAGCAGAATCGGATCGCATGGGTGTTCACACCATGCGATCCAAGTTTGCAGATCGCACTGCGATATGCGAACTGATCTGGGGGTGTCATTAACATTTCACTGACACTCCCAGCAGTTCGCATAGGGCAGTGTGAACTGCCGCCGGGAGGCATGCGATGCGGGAACCCGCCGCGCATTCGTGGCGTTCCCGCATCGCTCCAGTGTGAACCCAGCCTAATAAGCGATCGTTTTTCTGATCGCTGTATTAGTGTCACAGGTGACGCTAGTTAGGCAGGTAGGTATTTAGGTTCGCCGCAGCTTTTTATAGCGCCAGGGACCCCCATATACTACCGCATAAAGCCCCCTGATTGCCCCTAGTTAACCCTTTCACCAGTGATCACCATATAACTGTTACAGGTGACGCTGGTTGGTTAGTTATTTTTTTATAGTTTCAGGGCACCCGCCATTTATTACCTAGTCTCACTAGTGTACCCCTAAATTTAGGGGTGTCTACTTTCCAAAATGGGGTCATTTGGGGGGGGTTTGTGCCACCTTGGCATTTTATGGCCTTCAAAACTGTAACGCCCTTAGAAAGCCTGAAGGCGGTGCTTGGTTTTCGGGGCCCCGTACGCGGCTAGGCTCCCAAAAAGTCCCACATATGTGGTATCCCCGTACTCAGGAGAAGCAGCAGAATTTATTTTGGGGTGTCATTTCACATATGCCCATGGCATGCGTGAGCAATATATCATTTAGTGACAACTTTGTGAAAAAAAAAAAAAAAGTTTGTAATTTTCCCGCAACTTGTGGCAAAATATAAAATATTCCATGGACTCAACATGCCTCTCAGCAAATAGCTTGGGGTGTCTACTTTCTAAAATGGGGTCATTTGTGGGGGTTTTGTGCCATCTTGGCATTTTATGGCCTTCAAAACTGTAATAGGTAGTGAGAAGTGAACTCAAAAATTTACGCCCTTAGAAAGC
This sequence comes from Lithobates pipiens, assembly GCF_037356315.1. Lineage (NCBI taxonomy): Eukaryota > Metazoa > Chordata > Amphibia > Anura > Ranidae > Lithobates > Lithobates pipiens. The sequence goes on along the minus strand of NW_027507903.1, from coordinate 375,953,360 downwards.
CTGAAGGCGGTGCTTGGTTTTCGGGGCCCCGTACGCGGCTAGGCTCCCAAAAAGTCCCACATATGTGGTATCCCCGTACTCAGGAGAAGCAGCAGAATTTATTTTGGGGTGTCATTTCACATATGCCCATGGCATGCATGAGCAATATATCATTTAGTGACAACTTTGTGAAAAAAAAAAAAAAGTTTGTAATTTTCCCGCAACTTGTGGCAAAATATAAAATATTCCATGAACTCAACATGCCTCTCAGCAAATAGCTTGGGGTGTCTACTTTCTAAAATGGGGTCATTTGTGGGGGTTTTGTGCCATCTTGGCATTTTATGGCCTTCAAAACTGTAATAGGTAGTGAGAAGTGAACTCAAAAATTTACGCCCTTAGAAAGCCTGAAGGCGGTGCTTGGTTTTCGGGGCCCCGTACGCGGCTAGGCTCCCAAAAAGTCCCACATATGTGGTATCCCCGTACTCAGGAGAAGCAGCAGAATTTATTTTGGGGTTTCATTTCACATACGCCCATAGCATGTGTGAGCAATATATCATTTAGTGACAACTTTGTGTAAAAAAAAATAAAAAAAATTTTTTTGTCATTATTCAATCGCTTGAGGCAAAAAAATAAAATATTCAATGGGCTCAACATGCCTCTTATCAATTTCCTTAGGGGGTCTACTTTCCAAAATGGGGTCATTTGGGGGGGTTTTGTACTGCCCTGCCATTTTAGCACCTCAAGAAATGAGATAGGCAGTCGTAAACTAAAAGCTGCGTAAATTCCAGAAAACGTACCTTAGTTTGTAGATGTGACAACTTTTGCGCAAACCAATAAATATACAATTATTGACTTTTTTTTTACCAAAGACATGTGGCTGAATACATTTTGGCCTAAATGTATGACTAAAATTGAGTTTATTGGATTTTTCTAATAACAAAAAGTAGAAAATATCATTTTTTTTTGAAAATTTGCGGTCTTTTTACGTTTATATCGCAAAAAATAAAAATCGCAGAGGCAATCAAATACCATCAAAAGAAAGCTCTATTTCTGGGAAGAAAAGGACGCAAATTTTGTTTGGGTACAACATTGCATGACCGCGCAATTACCAGTTAAAGCAGCGCAGTGCCAAAGTGTAAAAAGACCTCTGGTCATTTACCAGCAAAATGGTCCGGTCTGAAAGTGATTAACAACTCATTGGAAAAAATTGGTTTTAGTTGTACACATTTGTAAATATATGTGGAAGCTGCTGTGCCTGGGTCTCAGTGCCTCTGTTTACTGCAATCCTAACTATATTTTTGAGAGTCTCCAAATTGGAGCATATATATCAGTGAATAAATTAAGGGCAGGTTTGCCTGGAGGGAGCTCATTCCTCCTTAACCACCTCGCACCTGCGCTATAGACGAAAGATGGCTAAAGCACGGGTCTTAATTGCCAGGAGGGTGTCCATGTACGCCCTCCTTGAAACACACTCCCCTTTGACACAGCCAATCACAGATCGTGGTAAATGGCCAATCACAGCGGCCATTTACCACATGATCGCTGTGTCCAACAAGAGATGTAAATTTAAAATATGAGATGATCTATCACATACAGAGGCCCAACATTGAAGTAGCACCTTAGGGCGTTTTAGGAGCATAAATTACACATCTAATTTCTCAACCACCTATTACAATTTTGAAGGCCCTGGAGCACCAGGACAATTGGAAATGCCAACCAAATTACCCCTTTTTGGAAAGCAACCAACCTAACGTATATTCTGTGCGGCATACTGAGTCTTTTGAACACAAGTTTTTAAAAAATGTGTAAAAAAAAGAAAAAAAAAAGTTTATTTACACAAAGCTGTCCATTTATAAGATATTTCCAACACATAGTGTGTACATACCCCAAAATACATTTTGCTGCTCCACATGTGAGACTTTTAGGCCACATACAGAGGCCTAATATTGAAGTAGCACCTTAGGGCGTTCTAGGAGCATAAATTACATATCTAATTTCTCAATCACCTATTAAACTTTTGAAGGCCCTGGAGCTCCAGGGCAACGCCCACAAAATTATCTCATTTTGGAAAACAAACACCCCATCGTATATTCTATGAAGCATAATGAGCCTTTTCAACATGTCATTTTTGAAAGTTTTTGGAAAATGTGGGGAAAAAATGAACACAATTGTTTGTTTAGACAAAGTTGTCTATTTTCAAGATATTTCCAACAGATAGCATGTACAAAGCAAAAATGACACCCCAAAATACATTCTGCTACTTCTCCTCATGTGACTTTTACACAGCCTGGCCATATACAGAGGCCTAACATGCAAGGAGCACCATCAGGTGTTCTAGGGACACATAGCATGCACATATCAAGAATTACACCCCAATATACATTCTGCTGAGCAAAAAGGTAAAAAGATTACCCGTGGTTTTAGGAGCGCAGTTGTCCACAGGAGGAGAGCAATGGCCCAGGCAACAAGCAGGAATACTGTCCATATACAGTCCAGCATCAGTGCAGGTAGAGATATTGTGAGCAGTGCCAAAATATTCATGGTCCATATTACAGGTAGCAGGCAGAGGTGTGGTCAGTTCATACGGCAGGCAGAGAGAGGCATGATTGCAGTATGTCCTAAATAGGCAGAAGTAGGGCTTCGGCCTAGACAGAATGGGGACAGGGGTAGAGGCTTCTGACACCCTGATCTCTTTGAAGCCACCGGTCTCCAGACCCTAATCTAGGAATGAGAAAACCAAAAATTTGTTTGCTTCATCCAGAAAAACTATTCTGGAGCCCTTCACATATGTGAGACCCCTGTGTTATGAATCCCACTACTCCAGTAGCAGGGTACAAGATCAGTCCAAGAAGCAGGCAAAAAACTTGGTCAAATAGACCAGGGTTAGTTCCAGAGCAGGCAGAGGTATGTACAGAAGCAGTAGGCAGAAGCATGGTTGAATAACAGGCCAGAGTCAGTTCCAGAGCAGGCAGAGGTATGTACAAAAGCGGCATGCAAAGGCATGACCGAATAACAGGCCAGGGTCAGTTCAGGAGCATACAGTGGCATAAGGAGTGGCAGGAATTGAGGATTACATTTACCATAATTCACTAATAATGTAGAGAGGTGTCTCTTCTAACACCTCCTCTGTTACACGTCTTTGGCCTGTTCATCTGAGAGGGACTTGGAAAATGGCATTCTAATGCCTTGTACACATGACTGGTTTTCCCGTCGGAATAAACTCTGAAGGTTTTTCCGACGGTGTTCTAACAGAATTCCGCTGAAACTGTCTTACGTACACATGATCACACTAAAGTCCGATTGTCAAGAACGCGGTGACGTACAACATGTACGACGGGACTAGAAAAAGGAAATTCAATAGCCAGTAGCCAATAGCTTCCATCTCGTACTCACTTCAGAGCATGTGTTTTTGGTCCGTCGGAACAGCATACAGACGAACGGTTTTCCCGATAGGAATTGGTTCCGTCGGAAATATTTAGAACGTGCTCTATTTCTAGGTCCGTCAGAATTTTCGAAAAAAAAAGTCAGATGAGGCATAAACACAATACAATGAAAAGCTTCCGTCTGACTTTTTCTGTCGGACATTCCGCTCATGTGTACGTGGCATAAGTGTCTGCTTATCACTTATCTGATCTAATGTTTTCTGGAGGGCCATTTTGGGAATATAAGGGCAGTGATGATTTCCTCCTCATAGCCTGGGGGCTTATGGTGGAGTTGCGGTAGATTATATAGGTGTTATATATGTTATTTATATATGGCTCAGGAATGGGCCCTGCTGTGAAATATTATATCAAGAATTTTATTTACATGCCACTGTTAAACAGGGTCAGAAAAAAATGGGCCTTTGGTGGTGGTGCCAGAACACTATAAGCCCTCACAGTTACTCTTGGTGGGCACAGGAACGGGCCCTGCTGTGAAATATTATATCAAGAATTGTAATTATATGCCACAGTTAAACAGGGGCACAAAAATTGGGACTTTGGTGGTGGTAGTGGTGGTGCTACAACACTGTAAGCGCTCACAGTTACTCTTAGTGGGCGCAGGAATGGGCCCTGCTGTGAAATATTATATCAAGAATTGTAATTGCATGCCACTGTTAAACAGGGGCAGAAAAATTGGGCCTTTGGTGGTGGTGGTGCCACAACACTGCAACCCCTCACAGATACTCTAGTTGAGTGCAAGAACGAGCCCTGCTGTGAAATATTACAGCAAAAATTATAATTATACGCCCCTGTTAAACAGGGGCAGAAAAATTGGGCCTTAGGCACTGGTGGTGGTGCCCTGAAACAAAAATGTTCTTAGAAGCTATCAACATGAACATTGATGAGGAATAGGATAGTCACTCAGCATAACAGGATAGTCACTCATCATAGGCAGTCTTCAAGGGATCTTACATTCATAGAAATATTAATCAGCCACATCAGCATCAGGTGCTTGGTAGCTGGTGATCCAAGACTGATTCATTTTAATGAAGTTGAGCCGATCAACTGTGTCTGTGGACAGGCGCACTTTGTGATCGGTTACAAAGCCTCTAGCAGCACTGAATGTGCATTCAGAAAGAACGCTGGATGCAGGACAGGCCAGTAGCTCAATTGCATATTGTGCAAGCTCTGGCCAGTGATCCATCCTCCGCAACCAGTAACCCAGTGGATTTTCGGTTGAAGGTCTCCAAGTCTGATCTTGCCCCTAGGTATTCCTGCACCATGTAAATCAAACGCTGACGATGGTTCCTGGAACTGATCAAACCTTGGGGCTGCGGACTAAATTGTTTGTCTGAACATATCGGTCAGGCGACCACCTTCTCCACCACTTCTTCAGCAACACGTTGTCCAGGAGGAGCAGGAAATTGTAACCTCCCAGGCTCTGGAAATGCATTGCAAGGCCTCCCGAAGATGTTTCATCCTCTTCTCCCTCTGTAAAGGCTGGATAAGTTCCTCAACCTTACCCTTGAAATGTGGCTCAAGAAGTGTTGTAGAAGCCAGTAATGATCCCTCTTCTTGATACCACGAATCCGAGGGCCCTTTCGCAGGCTTTGCAGGATCAGGGAGGCCATACAGCGAAGGTTTGCTCAATCTGGAGTCCTCTGGGTCACTAAGGATGACATGATCCACAGCCACCTCCTCCCAGCCACATACAAGTCCATGGGTTTCTGGGGACTGAAAATTATCCCTTGAAGAATAATGCTGATGCTGAGTGCCAAGCTCCATCTCCTTGCTGACACAATCCTCATCCTCCTCCTCTTCCTGTGTGATCAGCGGGCCCGCAGGTATACTGTGTGGATAAAGGGGGCCTTGAGAGGTAAGGAAGTCTTCCTATTCCTCCCTCTGTTTTGCCTCAAGTGCCCTGTTCATTATTCCACACAGTGTGTGCTTTAACAGGAAGACAAGAGGGACAGTATCACTGATGCATGCACTGTCAATGCTCACCATCCTCGTGGCCTCCTCAAATGGTGACAGGACAGTGGATGCATCCTTGATTAGTAGCCACTGGCGTGGTGAAAAAAAGCCAAGCTCCCCTGACCCTGTCCTGGTGCCATATTCACACAGGTACTCATTGATGGCCCTCTGCTGTATGTGCAGCTGCTGCAGCATTGCCAACGTTGAGTTCCACCTGGTGGGCATGTCACAAATGAGGCTGTTCTTGGGCAGGTTGCATTCCTTTTGAAGGTCAGCCAGCCGAGCACTGGCATTATATGACCAGAGTAAACGCCCACAGCTGTTCCTGGCCTGCCTCAGGAGATCCTGTAAGCCCAGGTACTTGCACAAGAACCACTGCACCACCAAATTAAGACGTGAGCCAAACAGGGAACATGGGTGAAGTGTCCCTGTTGGAGGGCAGAGAGGAGGTTGGTGCCATTGTAGCAAACTACCATTCTTGGCTGAAGCTGATGTGGCATCAGCCACCTCTGAGTCTGCCCCTACAGAGCTGACAGAATCTCTGCCCCAGTGTGGCTCCTGTCCCCTAAGCAGACCAACTCAAGCACCACATGGCATCTTTTTGCCTGAGTGCTTGCATAGCCCTTTAAATGCCTACAGAGCACCGCTGGTTCCGAGGACAAATCTGCAGAGGAAGAGGCAAGCTCCAACAATACTGCACCCTGTCCTGCATCCTTCCCAGCTGCCAGTTGAGTTACCCAGTGCACCGTGGAAGAAAGGTAACATCCCTGTCCATGCCTGCTGGACCATGAGTCAGCGGTAATATACACCTTACTGCTGACTGCCCCCTCCAACGAGGCCAAGACATTGCCTTCCACATGCCGGTAGAGAGCTGGCATGGCCTTCCATGAAAAGAAATGGCATTTGGGAACCTGCTGCTGAGGTACTGCACATTCCAAAAATTTACGAAAGAGGGCAGAGTCTACCAGCTGAAAAGGCAGCATTTGGAGTACAAGCAATTTAGCCAAGCTAGCATTCAGCTGCTGAGCATGTGGATGGCTGGGACCGAATTTCTTTCTATGGTTTAGCAACTGCGGAAGGGAAATTTGCCTGTTACAATCAGATGCCGGTGTAGCGATAGCAGATTGCCACAAGTACTTGGCACGCCTAATTCTACACCAACACTCCTCTCAATGCAGGTTTCTGAGAGGACTGAAGGTATAGTGGGGTTGGAGATTCCAGTTGATGAGGAGCAAGGAGAGGTCCGCCTTGTTCTTTGGTGTGGGTCTTTTAAGTACTGTTGTCAATGGACTGCATACAGTGGTGTGAAAAAGTGTTTGCCCCCTTCCTCATTTCCTGTTCCTTTGCATGTTTGTCACACTTAAGTGTTTCGGAACATCAAACCAATTTAAACAATAGTCAAGGACAACACAAGTAAACACAAAATGCAATTTGTAAATGAAGGTGTTTATTATTAAAGGTGAAAAAAAATCCAAACCATCATGGCCCTGTGTGAAAAAGTGATTGCCCAACCCCTTGTTAAAACATATTATAACTGTGGTTGTCCACACCTGAGTTCAATTTCTCTAGCCACACCCAGGCCTGATTATTGCCACACCTGTTCACAATCAAGGCATCACTTAAATAGGAGCTGCTTGACACAGTAAGGTCCACCAGAAGATCCTTAAAAGCTACACATCATGCCGAGACCCAAAGAAATTCAGGAACAATTGAGAAAGAAAGTAATTGAGATCTATCAGTCTGGAAAGGGTTATAAAGCCATTTCCAAAGCTTTGGGAATCCAGCGAACCACAGTGAGAGCCATTATCCACAAATGGCGAAGACATGGAACAGTGGTGAACCTTCCCAGGAGTGGCCGGCCGCCCAAAATTACCCCAAGAGCGCAGCGACGACTCATCCAAGAGGTCACAAAAAACCCCACAACAACGTCCAAGGAACTACAGGCCTCACTTGCCTCAGTTAAGGTCAGCGTTCATGCCTCCACCATCAGGAAAAGACTGGGCAAAAATGGCCTGCATGGCAGAGTTCCAAGGAGAAAACCACTGCTGAGCAAAAAGAACATCAAAGCTCGTCTCAATTTCTCCACAACACATCTTGATGATCCCCAAGACTTTTGGGACAACATTCTGTGGACCGATGAGACAAAAGTGGAACTCTTTGGAAGGTGTGTGTCCAAGTATATCTGGCGTAGAAGGAACACTGCATTTCATAAAAAGAACATTATACCAACAGTAAAATATGGTGGTGGTAGTGTGATGGTCTGGGGCTGTTTTGCTGCTTCAGGACCTGGAAGACTTGCCGTGATAAAAGGAACTATGAATTCTGCTGTCTACCAAGAGATCCTGAAGGAGAATGTCCGACCATCTGTTCATGTACTCAAGCTGAAACGAACTTGGGTTCTGCAGCAGGACAATGATCCTAAACACACCAGCAAGTCCACCACCGAATGGCTGAAGAAAAACAAAATGAAGACTTTGGAGTGGCCTAGCCAAAGTCCTGACCTGAATCCTATTGAGATGTTGTGGTATGACCTTAAAAAGGCCGTTCATGCTCGAAAACCCTCTAATGTAACTGAATTAGGACAATTCTGCAAAGATGAGTGGGCCAAAATTCCTCCAGGACGCTGTAAAAGCCTCATTGCACGTTATCGCAAACGCTTGGTTGCAGTTGTTGCTGCTAAGGGTGGCCCAACCAGTTATTAGGTTTAGGGGGCAATCACTTTTTCACACAGGGCCATGATGGTTTGGATTTTTTTTCACCTTTAATAATAAACACCTTCATTTACAAATTGCATTTTGTGTTTACTTGTGTTGTCCTTGACTATTGTTTAAATTGGTTTGATGTTCCGAAACACTTAAGTGTGACAAACATGCAAAGGAACAGGAAATGAGGAAGGGGGCAAACACTTTTTCACACCACTGTATGTCTGGTCAAGCATGTGGTGCCCAAGCGGCTGCTGTTTTGGCCATGCTTGATACGTTTCAGACATATGTTACAAACAGCAACGGTGCGATCTGCTCCACACGTATCAAAAAAGGCCCACACCAAAGAACTGTCAGAGGACTTTTTCCACCCATGCTCGCCATGCTATTGCATGCATGCGCGGCGGATTGGCACTCCGGCGCATGCCCGATGGTGCGGCGCGCACATGTGCATGCAGTGGCTTGCAAGTGTGCGCAACAGTGCACAGATGTGTGCAATGGTGCACACGCTATGGCGTGGCTATTTCAGAAGGCTCTGGTGTCCAAACTGGTTGCTGTTTTTTTGTTAGCTTCTCGTCTGTACCTGCTTCCTGTTTTTGCCATACTTGATTACCTGCTGTGACCCAGACTGTTCTTGACTACGTTACTGTTATCCTCGATCTGACCCTCGGCTTGCTCAACGGACTTTGCTTGATCTGCCTACACGTGTTTGACCCTCAACCTGCCCAACGGACTTGCTTACCTGCTCTTACAGATTTAACCCCTGGCCTGCTTCACGGACTTGCTTACTGTCTTCTGTACCTGATCCCTTGCTGTGTTCCCAGATTGTCTGCTAAAACCTTGCACCGGACCCTCAGCCAGTTCCTGAACCTCAGCTCACCTCCTGTACAGTTCTACAGACTTCTTCAGGAACTACACCTGCTGGTGGCCCGTGCCTCTGCGTGGCACCCGCTCTCTGTACCACCTCCGGGGGACACGGGGAGTCAGCAGCGCCCTGCACATGCAGAGCTCTGCGGTGTGATGCAGTCGGGTGGCTGCCCTTAAGCTAGCTCCTGGAGGGTATCCTGCCTCATTGGAGATGTGCCTCCTCCTCCTCTCTTCTATCAGGCACCCACGTAGAGTCACTGACCTCATCATCGCCTCCCTCCTTGTTGCAGGAGCAAACCTGACAGTATGCTGCAGCTGGGGGAACATGACTGCCAGTTTCTTGTCCTTCTTGGGCACCCCCTCTCTCTGGGCTCATGTTACTGCCTTTCTCAACCTGGGTACCATCATCAGAGCCTTCAAAATGTTGTGTATCTTCTTGCATCATGTACCCAACACTGTGGTCGAACAGTTCAGGGGACTCCTCCGTGCATGATGGTGGGGCTATCGAAGGAATGACTGATGCCACTGAGCCGATGGAATAGGACGCTTTGGCAGCTGCATTGGCAGGCAAAATACTCTGAGCCTGGGTGAGAGAGGATGAGGAGGATGAGGACGGCTTAGTTATCCACTCTACCAACTCTTCTGCATGTTGTGGATCAACACAGCCAGCTGCTGAACAAAAAGGACAAGCGTGCCCCACAGCCACATGCTGAGGATGCACTGTGTCCACAGCACTGTTGGCTGTAGATGCAGAGCCTGCTTGCCCTCTTTTAGTGGTCTGTGACCGCCTGCCTCTCCTTGGTGGCCTTCCAGACATGCTGTAAAATGTTATTAGCAAAATACCGCCTGAAGTTTACTAGAACAAGTACAACGGCAATGGCCTGCAGTTAGATATAGGCTTGGCTAGACTAGAATGCAGTTAATATATATGTAGGAGACTGTATAAATAGTTTATGCACTGCAGATCACCTAATCACCTGCCTGCCTGAAAGTGTATTTGAAAACGAACACCAACAATGGCCTGCAGTCAGATATAGGCTTGGCTAGAATAGAATGCAGTGGATATATTATATATATATATATATATATATATATATATATATACGTAGGAGACTGTGTATATATATATATATATATATATATATATATATATTTAATGCACTGCAGATCACTGAATCACCTGCCTGCCTGCCTGAAAGTAAATTTGAAAATGTACACCATAAATGGCCTTCAGTCATATAGATGCTTGGCTAGACGAGAATGCTGTGGGGAGGAGGCTGGATATATATTTTATGCACTGCAGATCAGGAACGGACTGCAGTGAGATATAGCTAAACTGGATACAGTGGATATATATATATATATATATATATATATATATATATATATATAAATAGGATTACACTATGTGCAACTCTTTTTGTATTTTATGAAGTTTTTGGAGCACTTATGTCAGTTGGATCTCCTTGGATGATGAGGATGCAATGTTAACCTATCGAGGGGCAACTACCCTAAAGGCTTGTTTAACAGCATTGTCTGGTGAGTTTAACCCCCTGAGGGGAGTCTGCCTCATGCGGTGAAATCTGTGGAATTCTGGTGGATGGTGCTGTAACAACACTTTGAATAATCATCAATAATCACCTATAACGTTTGGTTACAAGATCATCATTTTAATTTAGCGCTGTTATATATATATATATATATATATTATAGTGATGAGAGAACTTCCGACGGGACGTTTCGCGAACGCGGACCGCGAGCGCGGCCAATAGTTTGCGAACCGTAACGTTCACGGCGGGCCCCATTGACTTCAATGGGAGGTGAACTTTGCAAACCTACAGGTCAAATTTGCAGCCACAAAATAATTAATAGCTTTGCAAACATAGTCCCATCACATGGCCAATGACATAACACATGTATGAGGTGAATCTGGGATCGCCAACCACAAGCATTATTTTTTTATATGTGAAATTGTTGTGACAATTCAGGACTGTGGAGCGCATGAAGGCAATGGAGGAGAGGGAAGGTCAGGGTAGGCAAAGACGAGGGTGCAGGAGATGATCACCTGCAGCGTGACATACAGCAATGACACCTGCACCGTGATAGAGTGATCTGACACCAGCACCGTGATAGAGAGCACTGACATCAGCAGCATAACATAAAGCACTGACACCAGCACTGTGATATACAGCACTGACACCAGCACCGTGATAGAGAGCACTGACATCAGCAGCGTGACATACAGCAATGACACCTGCACCGTGATAGAGTGATCTGACACCAGCACCGTGATAGAGAGCACTGACATCAGCAGCGTGACATAAAGCACTGACACCAGCACCATGATATACAGCACTGACATCAGCAGCGTGACATAAAGCACTGACACCAGCACCGTGATATACAGCACTGACACCAGCACCGTGATAGAGAGCACTGACATCAGCAGCGTGACATAAAGCACTCACACCAGCACCGTTATATACAGCACTGACACCAGCACCATGATATACAGCACTGACACCTAAGCAGCCCCAGGAGGAAGTCAGCATAGCATAGGGATGGTGGGAGCCCCTCATAATGAGCATAGCACAGGGATGGTGGGAGCCCCTCATAATATGCACAGCAGAGGTACAGCCCCAGGAGGAAGTCAGCACAGCACAGGGATGGTGGGTGCCCCTTATAATAAGCAGCCCCAGGAGGATGTCAGCATAGCACAGGGATGGTGGGAGCCCCTCATAATAAGCAGCCCCAGGAGGAAGTCAGCACAGCACAGGGATGGTGGGAGCCCCTCATAATGAGCATAGCACAGGGATGGTGGGAGTCCCTCATAATATGCACAGCAGAGGTACATCCCCAGGAGAAAGTCAGCACAGCACAGGGATGGTAGGAGCCCCTCATAATAAGCAGCCCCAGGAGGATGTCAGCATAGCACAGGGATGGTGGGAGCCCCTCATATTAAGCAGCCCCAGGAGGAAGTCAGCACAGCACAGGGATGGTGGGAGCCCCTCAAAATGAGCATAGCACAGGGATGGTGGGAACCCCTCATAATATGCACAGCAGAGGTACAGCCCCAGGAGGAAGTCAGCACAGCACAGGGATGGTGGGAGCCCCTCATAATGAGCATAGCACAGGGATGGTGGGAGCCCCTCATAATATGTCCAGCAGAGGTACAGCCCCAGGAGGAAGTCAGCACAGCACAGGGATGGTGGGAGCCCCTCATAATAAGCAGCCCCAGTAGAAATATGACACCGCTCAACCTCTTCAAACAGGAGGGTACGGGCATATAGTACGGTGTGCTTTTTTTGGACAAGGAAGTGAGCCAAATGAAGAAAGAAGGTCTGTGTGCTTGATTAAAAAAATTGTTTATAGACATATACATGGTCTACCGGTCACATGTGTTGAATTCCTCGGAGATCCATGCCTCATTCATTTTTAGAAATGTGAGGTAGTTAACACTGTCATGAGCTAGGCTAGTACGCTTATCGGTCACAATCCCCCCTGCTGCGCTGAACGTCCTTTTGGACAGGACACTGGACAAGGGGCAAGCCAACAATTCGATTGCAAATTGGGCAAGCTCTGGCCAGAGGTCAAGCCTGCCCACCCAGTAGTCCAGGGGTTCATCACTCCTCAGAGCGTCCACATCGGCCGTTAACCCGATGTAGTCGGACACCTGACGGTCTAGGTGTTCCCTGATGCTGGATCCGGATGACACCTGTCGATGGGTCGGCTGAAAGAATGACCTCATATCCGAAGTCACCAACACATCTTCAAACCGGCCTCTTCTTGCAGGCGCTGTTGGATTGGTACCCGCAACTCCTTCTCTGGGAGTGGGAATTGCTCCTCTGCCAGCGCACGCAAAAGCAGAATGCAGCATTTCTCGAAGCAAGGCCTGGAAGTGCTCCATTCTGACAGCCCTCTGTGACGGCGGTAACATTTCTGCCATTTTGTGTTTGTACCGGGGGTCTAAGTACGTTGCCACCCAGTACTGGTCCTTGACCCTTATGCTTTTTATACGGGGGTCCCTATTAAAACACTAGAGCATGAAGGCGCCCATTTGCACTAAACTGGAAGCGGTGTGGTGGCCTGGCTGCTGCTCATCATCCAGGATAATGTTGTCCTCTTCATTCTCCTCTCCCCATCCACGCACAACAGGGATCCCAGAAAGGTTTAAAGCATGCTCTTCTTGCGCCTCCTCATCCGCCCCGGCACCATCCTCCTCTGACTCCTCTTCAGACTCCTGTTGTTCACTTGTCTCATATAGAGTAGCCCCCCCCCTGGGAATTCATCCAGCATTGCGACTTCCTCATCTTCCCGCTCCTGCTTCTCCACAGCTTGATCAATGACACGACGCAATGCACGCTCCATAAAGAAGGCATAAGGTACCATGTCACTGAAGCGCCATGGCTGCGACTGACCAGTTTGGTGATCTCCTCAAATGGCAGCAGAAGTCTGCATGCGTCGCGCATGAGCAGCCACTGGCACGGTGAAAAAAACCCAGCTCCCCAGAACCTGTTCTGCCGCAGAGTTCATACAGGTAGACGTTAACTGCACGTTTCTGCTGAAGCAGCCTATCAAGCATATAGAAGGTTGAGTTCCATCGCGTCGGGCAATCGCAAATAAGACATCTGATTGGCAGATTGTGTCGCCGCTGAATGTCAGCAAGGCGAGCCATGGCCGTGTAAGATCTTCTGAAATGGGCCGAGATTTTCCTTGCCTGCCGCAAGATGTCCTGGACCCCAGGGTATTTGACAACGAATCGCTGCACGACCAAGTTTAAGACGTGTGCCATGCATGGCACGTGCGTAATTTTGCCCTGTTTCAATGCGCTAAGCAGATTGGCACCGTTGTCACACACCACTTTACCAACTGTCAAATCGAGCAGTGTTAGCCACTGATTTGCCTGTAAATGCAAAGCTGAAAGGAGTGCCGGGCCAGTGTAGCTCTTAGCTTCCAGGCACAACAGACGCAGCACGGCATGGCAACGTCTCACCTGGCATGTCGAATAGGTTCTGGGGAGCTTGGGCGGCGCAGCAGAAGAGACGCTAGCAGTGGAAAAGGAGGAGTCAGCCGAGGAGGAGAGGGAGGAGGATGGAGTAGGAGGAGGAGGAGAAGAAGAGCCAGGCCTGCATGCAATCCGTGGCGGTAAAACCAAATCTACACGGGTGCCACAGGTTACATGCTTGACGGCCGTCAGAAGGTTCACCCAGTGGGCAGTAAAAGTGATATGCCTTCCCTGCCCGTGTTTGCTAGACCACGTGTCTGTGGTCAGATGTATCTTGGCACCGACACTGTGTGCCAGAGATACATTCACTTGCCGCTGAACATGGCCATATAGCCCTGGGATGCCCTTCTCTGAGAAATACTTCCTTCCTGGGACCTTCCATTGTGGTGTTCCAATGGCCACAAATTTTCAAAAGGCCTCCGAGTCCACCAGTTTATATGGCAGTAGTTGGCGGGCTACAAGCCAGCCGTCAACCGTTGGGCAAGAGGGTTATCCGGTGTCATCATTTTTTTACGCTCAAACATTAGGCCCACGGAAGCCTGCCTTTTTGCAGAAAAACGTGAACTTGGCGTGATGGAAGGTGGAGTGGAGGACAATTGTGAGGAGAAGGAGAAGTAGAAGACAAGGCTGGACGGTGAGAGCCTGGAGTGTGGCTTTGTGTGTTCCGTTGCTCCCACTGGGCTCGGTGATGGCAGCTCATGTGCCTTCTTAAGGGGGTCGTCCCTAGGTGAGTGTTGGGCTTATCGCGACGAATGCGTTGACTGCAAAGATTGCAGATGGCAACGCTATTGTCAGCAGCGGACACGTTAAAAAAAGCCCACACTGCGGAGCCATGTGCCGGCGTCCTGGGAGTGCCATATGTGACCGTACATGGTCGGTGACTCGCTCCTGATACATTAGCAGTCTGCTTTGTCCCTCCTGTGCAATGTAAGTTATTCCTGCTTCTCCTCCCTATTTGCTGGTCCATATCTCCCTCTGAACTCCCCTCCTCTTCCTCTCTTGTGGGCACCCACGTGACATCACTAGACACGTCATCATCAACGTCACCTTCAACACCACTATAAGTAGAGATCTCGGAGTAGGCAGCAACACCTGGGACCAACCTCCTCCTTGGGCTGATCTAGTTACTGTTGTCAGACTGCTGAGTGGCGGTTGTTGCTACCTCCTCTTCCTGATCCAATGCCAAGAGTGGCTGAGCATCAGAAATGTCTTGATATGGATCGGAAAATAATTCCTGTGACTCAAGCGGAAGATGTGGTGGTGGTGGTGGTGGTGTTGTTGGTGGTAGTGTCTTTGGGGGTGCACATAGCAGAGAGTGAAGAAGAGGGTGCAGATTGAGAGGATGAGGAGGGTGCAGAAGAGTAAGGCTGAGTGAGCCACTCAACCAAGTCTGGTGCGTCCTTTAAAGTAATTGAACGCACCTTCTGCAACTTCCCACTTTGGCTCAAGCCTGTTGCTCCTGCCCTACCCCTACCACCCCTGCAGAAGGGCCTGCCTCTTCCTCTGCCTGTCATTTTTTAAATGACCTTGTGTCAAAACTCTCAGTCCCTATACTGATAAAGGACTGCTGCAGTATAGGGCAGCAGTCAGCAGTAGTGCACCTCAACCCTATATATTGTGGACCTATACCAGTCCTTAAGGAATAGCAGACTGTACCTCACTCAACCCTATGTACTGTAGTACCCTATACCTTACCAGTCCTTATAAGGACCTTTGTGGAACTAGTAGGCTGTGAATGATTAGCAGACTGTACCTCAGTCCCTATACTCATAAAGGACTACTGCAGCAGAAGGGCAGCAGTCAAGTATAATATTCTTTCTATATTTGGAAGAAAGAATATTATACGTGTACAAGCCTATTACCATACCAGTCCTGAAAAGAACCTTTGTGGACCTAATAGTAACAGCTACTGATTAAACTGACTGTCCCTCACTGCCACACACAGCTTCCTGCCTGTCCCTATTTAAACTAACAAAACACAGGCTGCTGGAACAATAACTTGAATAGCACTCAAAACTATATCCTGTATTACTTTACCATACCAGTCCTGAAGAGGACTTTTGTGGACCTAAGGCCTCATGCACACAAGACGCAGTTAGGCCTCGTGCACACGAGACGCAGTTAAACGCGTGTTCAGAGGCAGTTGGACACTTTTTTCAACTGCTCCTGAACTCATTCAATGTTATCCTATGTGTCCATGCACACAGTCTCGTTTTTTGCCGTTTTTATGCAGTTGCGTTTAACCTCGTTTTTCCAGAAGCAAAAAAATGGGTTCAGACGCAAAAGTTTCCTAGTTTCAGACGCAAAACGTGGCAAAACGCGGTAAAACGCGGCAAAACGCCGCTACCGCGTTTTGCCGCGTTTTCGTTTATAAGCGTTTTTAAAGGTGACCTTTTTTTTTACATTAAAAATCTCAAAAATGATTGCAAATGATGAAAAACCATTAGAAAAATATTTTAAACAATTGCAATTGCAAGTGGACAATCCACAACTTGTGGCAAGTGACATGGCAGGTGGCAAGTGACGTGGCAAGTGGACAATCCACAACTTGTGGCAAGTGACATGGCAGGTGGCAAGTGATGTGGCAAGTGGACAATCCACAACTTGTGGCAAGTGACGTGGCAGGTGAAGTGGCAAGTGACGTGGAAAGTGGACAATCCACAATTTGTGGCAGGTGACGTGGCAAGTGACCTGGCAGGTGATGCGGCAAGTGACCTGGCAGGTGACGTGGCAAGTGGAAAATCAACAACTTGTGGCAGGTGACTGCCATGTGACGTGGCAAGTGGACAATCCATAACTTGTGGCAGGTGACGTGGCAAGTGACGTGGCAAGTGGACAATCCACTTGTGGCAGGGGACGTGGCAAGTGGACAATCCACTTGTGGGAGGGGATGTGGCAAGTGACGTGGCGAGTGGACAATCCACAACTTGTGTCAAGTGACGTGGCAAGTGACGTGGCAAGTGGACAATCCACAACTTGTGGCAGGTGATGTGGCAAGTGATGTGGCAAGTGGACAATCCACTTGTGGCAGGTGACGTGGCAGGGGACATGGCAAGGGACGTGGCAAGTGGAAATCCACAAAGTGGTGTGGAAAGTGATGTGGCTGGTGATGTGGCAAGTGGACAATCCACAACTTGTGGCAGGTGGCGTGGCAAGTGACGCGGCAGGTGATGTGGTAAGTCACGTGGCAAGTGGAAATCCACAACTTGTGGCAGGTGATGTGGCTGGTGACGTGGCAAGTGGACAATCCACAACTTGTGGCAGGTGGCATGGCAGGTGACATGGAAAGTGGACAATCCACATCTTGTGGCAAGTGACGTGGCAGGTGATGTGGCAAGTGACGTGGCAAGTGGACAATCCACAACTTGTGGCAGGTGATGTGGCAAGTGACGTGGCAGGTGATGTGGCAAGTGGACAATCCCCAACTTGTGGCAGGTGACGTGGCAAGTGACGTGGCAAGTGACGTGGCAAGTGGACAATCCAAAACTTGTGGCAGGTGACGTGGCAAGTGGACAATCCACAACTTGTGGCAAGTGACGTGGTAGGTGACGTGGCAAGTGGACAATCCACAACTTGTGGCAAGTGACGTGGCAAGTGACGTGGCAGGTGATGTGGCAAGTGACGTGGCAAGTAGACAATCCACAACTTGTGGCAGGTGATGTGGCAAGAGACGTGGCAGGTGATGTGGCAAGTCACGTGGCAAGTGGACAATCCACAACTTGTGGCAGGTGATGTGGCTGGTGACGTGGCAAGTGGACAATCCACAACTTGTGGCAGGTGGCATGGCAGATGACGTGGAAAGTGGACAATCCACAACTTGTGGCAGGTGACGTGGCAGGTGATGTGGCAAGTGGACAATCCCCAACTTGTGGCAAGTGACGTGGCAAGTGACGTAGCAAGTGGACAATCCAAAACTTGTGGCAAGTGACGTGGCAAGTGACGTGGCAGGTGATGTGGCAAGTCACGTGGCAAGTGGACAATCCACAACTTGTGGCAGGTGACGTGGCAGTTGGACAATCCACAACTTGTGGCAGATGACGTGGCAAGTGACGTGGCAGGTGATGTGGCAATTGGACAATCCACAACTTGTGGCAGGTGCCGTGGCAAGTGACACGCTAAATACAAGTACACTGCAGCTCTCACAGCTGCTGCTACTCACTCTGGTCTCACAAAATTGCTGAAATAGTTAATAATACTGTTTTTTGAGCAGGGGAGGGTCTATGATGTTAGCTTAACTAAACGCTTCTAGACGCAAACGCGGTAAAACGCGGTAAAACGCCGCTAAATCGCGGTAAAAATCGCGGCAAAACGCGCGTTTCTAAACGCCGGTTTCAAAAAACCTGTGTCCAGCAGAGTTTGCATCTGCGTCTCGTGTGCATGAAGCCTTAAACGCATGTTCAGATGCAGTTGGACACTTTTTTCAACTGCCCCTGAACTCATTCAATGTTATCCTATGTGTCCATGCACACAGTCTCGTTTTTTGCCGTTTTTATGCAGTTGCGGTTAACCTCGTTTTTCCAGAAGCAAAAAAATGGGTTCAGATGCAAAAATTTCCACGCTTCGGACGCAAAACGCGGCAAAACGTGGCTAAACGCGGGTGCCGCGTTTAGCCGCGTTTTGCCGCGTTTTGCATCCGAAACTTGGACATTTTTGCGTCTGAACCCATTGTTGCGTTTATATGCGTTTTAAAGGAACCCAATTTTTGCGTTTATATGCGTTTTAAAGGAACCCAATTTTTTGGACCTGAAAACTCAGAAATATGATCTGAGAATGACATTTTATGACCCGCCTTTGGGGGCCCATAATTTGGTATGCAGACACTGTGGATCTAGCACTACAACATATCCAAATTTGGGGTTTCTATCACCAAGTGACCCCGAGATAGGGGGGCCCAAAGTCAGGTCGCAAAATGTCATGCACTTTTCTGCATCAGAGAATGACATTTTGTGACCCGACTTTGGGGGCCCATATCTTGGGGCCAATTATTGCCAGGAACCCCAATGTCATGTCATGCACTTTTCTGCATCAGAGATACATGGTCTCAAAGTCAACTGTGACCATCTGCGGCAATGTAATTTGGTCATTAGAGTTGGGTGTTATGGTAAGTGGTTATCCGTTAGGGTTAGGGTTATTGTTTAGGATTAAGGGTTGGATTAGGGTTAGGGTTGTTTAGGGTTAGTGTAAGGGATAGGGTTAGCTGTTATGGGTAGGGTTAGTGTTAGGGGTTAGGGTTAGTGGTTAGTGTTAGGATGAATGGTTAGGGTTAGGATTCTGGATATTTTAATAAGGCATTAAAAAATATTATACTACCATATACAGCAGCAAAGAATTAAAATATATTAATCAATACCATATTTCACGATAAAAATATATTAAAAAATTGGCCAAATAAATTTAAAACAATTATAAAAAATCTAATTAACATAGATTTACTTTTAAATAAAACAATTTGAAACTAGAAAAAATTTATAAAAACATATATTAAGATTAAAAAATAAATAATTAACTATTTTAATATTGTTTTATATTAGAAATAATGAAAACATGTTAAAAATTGCCACAAGAAAATTTTTGATATTTTAAAAAAATTGATAATTTGCTATAAATAGACATTATTTTTTTTTTAAATAAAGGACAGAGAAAAAAATGTATCTGTACATCTATAGATAAATATATTTTATAAATATATACACATACCTGATCGTTACCAACAGATGTTCCTCTGGTGACACACTGTTTCTCATATTGGTGTCCACGAATGTCAGACCAGGTCGTACTTTTTCTAAGAGCAGATCAAATGTGACAATGGACATCCGGCTAAAATTAAAAAACTTGTCGGGGTAGGTACGCAGCTGCACATACATGTTTGTGAAATATCCAACGGACATTTGCTGTCCCATCAACGGATGGGTCCAATATCGATGAGCTCTGACTCTGGACCTCTCACGAAATTTGCGACGACGTTGCTGTCTCATCAAGAGCAACATCAAGAGCATTTCCTGACATATATTCAATATGGGATCCATTTCAAAATATATACCACAGAAAGAGAGGCAAATGCAAGTGTACAACTGCTCTCTATGCTGCTGCTGCTGCTCACTCTGGTCAAAATAGCAGAAATAGTTAAAAAAACATGCTTTGAGAGCTTGGGGAGGGTCTACACGATGTTATCTTTATAAACGCTTATAAACGCAAACGCAGCTAAACGCGGCTAAACGCATCTAAACGCAGCATGCAAACGCGGCAGCTTTTTTTGAGCAGAGTTTTCACCTGTGTCTCGTGTGCATGAGGCCTAATAGTAACAGCTGATGATTAAACTGACTGTCCCTGCTGCACACAGCGTCCTGTCCCTCTCTCTACACTGACTAAAAACAGGCTGCTGCAACAATCACTAGCACAGCAGTGCCTCAAACCTATATCCTGAACTACACCTAACACCTATACCAGTCCTGAAAAGAACTTTTGTGGACCAAATAGCTAGCGATTTGGGTCACTGCAGTCTCTCCCTGCTCCACACAGCAACCTCTCCCTATAGTGACATACGAAAGAATGTAAAATGGCAGCCGGATCGGGTCTATTTATAAGTTAGGGGAAATGTCCAAGTGTCCATGTGCTGTAATGTCTCAATTGGCTGTCCTGTACCCCATGATGGATGTGTCATCATAGGTCAAAGTTCTTTTACACAGTAAATACGGAAGTCCGCCGGGCGAACGGCGGCAATAGTCCGCCGATCGGGCAGACGTTGGCTGTATATATATATATATATATATATATATATATATATTAAATACACTGCAGCTAACTCAATCGCCTGCCTGCTCAATTAAAATTAAATGACACTCTCTCGGTCAACGCCATCAACACACTACACAGGGCCGACGTGCAGGCGGTCTTATATAGTGTGGGGCGTGGACTTAATCCCCTGAGCCATAATTGGCCAAAGGTTGATTACCGCTCTCTTTGCTGATGGTGCTGTGATTAGCCAAAGCATGTGGGTCATAGTGCAGGCTTGGCCAATCATCAGACAGCAATGCACTGCGCTCCCTCAATGCATTGTGGGCCATTACATGCTGCTTGAATCTGGCGTGAATGGCCCATAATGTTAGTTTTTCGATGAACGGGTCGAACTCATGTTTCTCCCGAACAGAAAGCTCATCCCTAATTATAAGTTCTTTATCGCTTATGCCTTCGGGCAACTATATTGTTTTCTGATCAATCTGCAAATTAAATTACAGATACTCTCCTGATGAAGTGGCTATTGTCCACGAAACTAGTTGAGAGAGTTGACATCTGTGATCAATTGCCCCATTTTGATTCCCCCTTCTGGGGTTAAATTATTTTGGTGATATATATGAACTGTTATCATGTTTTAATCTGTAATTGATTATGTTTCCTGCACCAACAAAAATCATTTGTATTTTTTATATATTTGTTATACAATTCAAGTTTTATTGTTTTACTCTACCGCGATAGTCCAATTGCCCTCATATTTTTGTGGCAGCCTGGTTGAGGATTAGGCTCCCAATCCCTTTATTTCTAGATTCCTGGATGATGGTATAAGTCTTTACCTATAGCAATTCACTACAGAGGCCACACTCATTTTCCGTATACTCATTAGGTGGATAACACACCTGGCACAGTGTTAAGTGGGGTCTTTTGGTGAATTGGGGAACTATTGGAGTGGACATGGTTGCTCCCCTGCCCCCCCCCCCCCCCCCATTTTATTGTTCCCATTCATCCCACTCTGTAGCATAAAAAACCCCATTGACTATGTTTTTTTATGGGGGGGCCTCTTTCATTACATATAACCACCCTCAGTTTATAAATTTTTTGCAACATTTAGCCTTGATGCAACCATTCACCATGGATGTCCAAGGGTTGGGCCAGACAGACAACAGCCCAATAATTAACATGGTGGACCACATCATGTTTTTCAGCCCCTGGCCCTCTTTCAACCTTTGGGCCTCTATTGTGATTTTACTAGGGCTGCACTGGCTTTATAGGGTATTCATCCAATCCCTATATACTAATCATATCTACCTCATGTTATATTACATTTATTATATATATATATATATATATATATATATATATATATATATATATATATTCAATCCTTGTATATTCTTTATTGTTAATTATTCCTTGAATTATCACAATATTTGAGCCTTGCTGCTTTCCCTCATTCTGTCCCCTTATGACAGACGCTGGTGCAGGGTGCTGTGCATCCTTCCGCTGCGGCCCGGTGGGCTCCCTGGAGGAGTGGTTGGTCCTGGCGGGGACTCTGTCCCTTCAGCCATAAGGCAAGTGCGCACGCGATCACCCCGCGCGTGCGCTGTACAGGAGCTCTGACTTTGTAATGTCACACACCAGCAATCACCAGCCTGTGTTCAACGTTGCTTGGTCGGGAGCTACAAATAACAGGCATCTGCCTGTGTACTGATGCTCTGTGTACTGTGTACTGATGCTCTGGACCTGGGGACCCGGGATCGTGTGCCTCAGTCAGCCCTCTATAAGTAACCTAGGAATAGGTTGCAGCCATGTTGCAGCACCCCCTACCCTAAGGTACTGGCACTGGCTTTTCTAACCTCTATACCATCCTTTTTCCCTATAGGTGACTGTGGCATGGGTGGATATGCCTTAACATGTCTCCACCCTTTGCCATTTGTCTGTAGTGTTATATACTGCGGCTGCACATTGGTACCATCTCTCTCAGTGGGATTGCCTTTCCCAGGACCCTTAAACTTTTTACATCTGATTACCAGGTACATGCTGTGTCCCCTACTCACTTAAAGCGGGAGTCCGTCGGGACTCCGCGTTTTTTTTTTTTTTTTTTTTTTTTTTTTAAAGCCAGCAGCTACAAATACTGCAGCTGCTGACTTTTAAAATAGTGACACTTACCTGTCCAGCGCGCCCGCGATGTCGGCACCCGAAGCCGATTTCTAGATCGTCTCTCGGGTGCTGCCGCCGCCATCTTGGGTATGGGAATCAGGAAATGGAGCCTTTCGGCTTCATTTCCCGGTTCCCTACTGCGCATGCGCGAGTCGCGCTGCGCAATAAGGACGGTCCCCGCTGCCTCTGGGATCTGTGTGTTTCCCAGCAGGTAGCGGGGCACTTGCGGAAAGGGGCGGACACTTGCGGAAAGGGGCGTAATCTACGCCCCTTTCCGCAGAGAGCTATCCCGGAAGTGGGTGCAGATACCTGTACTGTACAGGTATCTGCACCCCCCTCCCCCCTGAAAGGTGCCAATTGTGGCGCCGGAGGGGGGAGGGTTCCAATGAGTGGAAGGTCCACTTTAGGGTGGACCTCCGCTTTAATATTTCACATGGTTTCACTCTCTTTTGACTGCCCATTACCTCCCCTTTCCCTCCCCTCTTTTCCTATCTCCCCCCTTCTGTCCACCACTGGCTTTTCCTTTGGCTTTTTTTCTTGCTTCGCTTTCTCACTATTCCCCATTCCTTCACTTCGTACATCCACCACGCTCCTCATTCATTCATTCATTATTTCATGTTTTTAATTCACACCTTCCTTCAATGTTCACATTGCCTATTTTTTCACCGCAATTCAGTTCACCCTTTATATATAATTCTCACTTCCGATCCCAGTCCTATATCCCTATTCACCACCCCATTCACAATTTTTCACTGGTCGACTATTTTGTGGTTTTGCAAGTCCACAGCATACCTATTCTTCTTGCCCTACTTTATTTACCCAGATTCCAGTTCATCATGATTGGTAGCTTCCCCGAGTCGCTGCGGGGGACCCCGGGGGACATGGGTAAGCAGCCTTGCTACTCTTCCCCCTCTATCTACATATAATACAGCATAATAATTGAACAAAGTATTTAAGTTCTTTATCGCTTATGCTTTCAGGCAACTATATTGTTCTCTGATCAATCTGCTAAATAAACTACAGATACCCTCCTGTCGAAGCGGCACAGGTGTGTAGTGGTTAGCACTCTCATCTAGCAGTAAAGAAGGGTCACCGGTTTGCATCCCAACCACAACACTACCTGCCTGGAGTTTGCATGTTCTCCCTGTGCCTGAATGGGTTTCCTCCGGGTACTCCAGTTTTTGGGTGGTACAGTGGTGTAGTGGTTAGCACTCTCACCTAGCAGTAAAGAAGGGTCACTGGTTCGCATCCCACCCACAACACTACCTGCCTGGACAATGTAAGGAGCCATTTGGCTATGTTTTAAAATTTGTATTAAGAAAAATAGTATTACACTATGGATGTTTCTTGCTCTTTCCTATATACCACTTGAGTATGTGAAGAGGGAGATTTTGTCCTACGTACCCATGTCAGAATTCATGTGAACAGGCACAAACCTGTACAGGCGTTGTTTGACTTACTTTTTAATTAAAGTGGTCAAACGGATCTGGTAAGCAGATTGCATTTTCAATCACGATTGGGTGTCGCTGTGTTGAGTTCTCTGGTGGAGGTATATGCAATATTTCTGGAATCATCTCTGTCACATCTTGCAAGATTTTTTGTGCTAGTGGATTTGGGATCACCTATCAAAGAAATTGCTGTGCTATATTGATGGTACTTTCTGAATAGAAGATTATAATTAATTTTTGAATCAATTGTTTATAGTCACTTGATCACTAGTGGTATTAGATACAGTTACTGTTTCCACACTCATTTTATATGTATTAATATTATGTATTTTTCTTCCTATGTTCACTAGATAGGAATTGCACTGATAAATGTAACATTATATTAATTAATTAGAGCGCCCCAAAAAATCACTATCAATACATTACTGAGGAGTTTTATACTCCCCTTATATAGGGTGCAGCTTTTTTTGTTATATTATTGTATTAACACGTTTTGTATGGCACGGAGTTTTTGCAATTGATATTCAATTGTTTCACTACCTGCCTGGAGTTTGCATGCTCTCCTTGTGCCTGTGTGGGTTTCCTCCTGGTACTCCGGTTTCCTCCCACAATCCAAAGACATGCAGGTAGGCTAATTGGCTTCTGTCCAAAATTGGCCCTAGTATATGAATGGGGACCTTGGATTGTGGGCTCATTGAGGGTAGGGCCCAGGGCTCAAGTCCTGCGGGAATGCATGGGAACGGAGTTCCTGTACTTTTTCCACAACAGGAACTCAGTTCCCGTTAGAAGCCGTGTCCTGCAAGACTTTGAAGTATGTGAGCTGTGTGGCAGGTGCTACACCAGCAGCTGCTGACACAGCTCGCAATAGTAACTGCCACACAGCTGACCATTCAGGCATTGCCAGTAGGGGGCCCCATGACAGCTTCCACTTCAATCTACCTGTCAATCACAGCTAGCTAATGGGTAGATCAAGTCCCTGCTGCTAAGAGATTGTATTTAGTCAGACCTCTCGTGATACGCTCCTCCCTGCCGGCCCCTCCTGATTTTCTGTCTCCTCATCCTCCCCCCAGTCTCCTGCATACTTGCTCTGTGTGTCCTGCTGAATCCCCCCCCCCTCCTCTATCTTCAGTGCCATATGATGAGAGAACCCACAGGAGGAGCACAGCTATTCTGCTCACAGGACATGCAGGGAGAGAGGTGAGCCGAGGGAGGAACATTAGTTTGGGGTGGTAAGCTGAGCACAATACCTGGCAAAGTTTAATGCCAGGAGGGAAGTTTATGTGGAAATATGTGAAGGGTTGGAATAGCAGCGAGTGTGTGTTGGAGCCCTGCAGAGTTTGCAGCCCCCCAAGCTAACATACATCTCCTAAGCAGGAACACATCACTATCTTCCCAAGCATTCTGTCCAGATAATGTGCAGTTCATTTATGACCTTTTCGTTTAACCCTGTATTATCCAAACTCTGTTCAATGAAAAGTGTAAACTCACCACATAAACACTCTATATACAAAATAACATTCCCCAATAAAGATCAGAACATGATGTTCACATTTGCATGGAAGCACAATTGAATGAATGCTGATTATTCAGAGAATTACCGTATTTATGTTTATCGAGGATTGTTTTTTTTTTATGTACTAACAGTTAAGCTTCATACACACAATCCGAAAATTGGATGAAAAATACCACTTTTGAAGTGTTCGTGCATATGAGCGTATCATTTTTTATTTTCTTTGGTGGGCGAGTGGATCTTGGGTGAGAGTTCCCACACTTTTTTCCCCAGGACTTGACCCCTGGTATGGACCGATGTGAGTGTACAATGTACAGGGATAGGGACAATTGTAGACACTCACTCAGGTTGAACTGGATGGACTGGTGTCTTTATTCAACCTTACTATGAAACTATGAAGCCGTTATTGTCTGTGTAACTAGAGAGAGATACCATCTTTGATCAATTGTCCCACTGTGATTCTCCCCTTCTGGGGTTAAATAATTTTGGTGCTATATATGAACTGTTATCATGTTTTAATCTGTAATTGATTATGTTTCCTGCACCAATAAAAATATTTTGTATTTTTTATATATTTGTTATACAATTCAAATTTTATTGCTTTACTATACCGCCCGATAGTCCAATTGCCCTCATGTCTTTGTGGCGGCCTGGTTGGGGACTAGGCTCCCAATCCCTTTATTTCTAGATTCCTGGATGATGGTACAAGTCTCTAATGATCTTCACTAGCACTTCACTACAGAGGCCACACTCATTTTCAAGGTAGGGTTCGAGCATTTGATCATTAAATTCGACTTCCCTTGGCTATTGGATTGGGGCATTCCTTTGGGTATTTCCACGTAGGTGTTATTGTGGATTGAAGACAGCATGTAGACCTCCCTTCTGTCCCTCCGCTTCACAGACAGAATTTCAGAATTTCTTAGTTCTGCAGACTCCATGATTCCCCTCTTTTTAGTTTCATATTAACAAGCCTTTGAGGGAAGCTCTTACTGTTCTTTCTTATGGTGACACGTTCATTGTTCCTTAGTGGACAGACAGCGGCAAAACTCTTCTAAAGTTTTTTAAAGAAACTTGAAAGATCAATCTATGCACATATATTTTATACAAGTTTAGCATTGGTATGTATGTCAAACATGTTCAGACACAGCATAATTTCTCTTTGTCTTAAAATGTCCTTGTTGAGATCATTTCTACTTTTTTTCAGAATATACTTATACTCTCCTAAAAACGCCTCTGAAGAAGGGATTATATCCTGAAACATGTCAGGCTGTTGGAGGTTGGTTGTATTCATCTGTGAATTTGTTTAAAAATGGATTGTATGTAAAGGAATTTTCCAGCATGGAATGTATTTTATACATACTTTTTAATATATATTTTCTCAAATAAATGACATTTTAATAAATAAGTTTTTTTCTTGTTCGCCTATAAAGTCATGTTGTACTGGGGGTACTTTTCTACTCTCTTCTGCGTGTCCTTGTAGAATCAATTGTGGGATGTTGACAACATTTTTTGAGAATTCAAAATTTCTCTGTATGGTTTACCATTTTTGTATTCAATATAAATAGTTGCACATACAGGTTGCACTGGTCCACAATTGATAACAGGTCCTCTGTAAAAATTAAATGAAAGAAATCTATTGGGGCAAAATTCTCCGTGTTCACCTTGACTCCTGTCTGGGCACTGAAAGGGGGGATGTTAGCTGCTTCTGAGTTAAGAGGAAGCCATAGGGGTTTCTGAAGTGCATAGGGAAGGCTGGTGTGGGTCCTAATCCTTTGGGACTGAGGTAACTGTCAGTCTCTGCAGTTATTGGGCCATCAACCTCTGGAGGAGGATTTAAACGGTAAGCCCAAGAAAATCAACCACTCCTTTGGGGGTCAGTGCTACATATGAAAAAAAAAATAATAATAATAATTTGGGCCCAGTATTACATGACTGAATAATTGTCATTCAAAATGTGAGAGCACCAAAAGCTGAAAATTGGTCTGGGCAGGAGGGGGGTTTAAGTGCCCAGTAGGCAAGTGGTTAATAAAACATTTATATTTTTCTACTTATATTGGAATCCCAGTGCCTTAAAAGTCCAATTGGGGGGGGTTATCTCTTCTTTCTATCTTGCTATTTGGATGTGACATGTTTCAGAGACATTTACCGATAACTAACTTAGCAGTGGGAAGTATGTGCAGGATTATGTCAGTAGGGAAGTGAACGGTGTCAACAGTTCTTTATTTTTATTTTATTTATTTATTTTCAATATGCCTTTTGGGGGGGGGGGGGCGCAGTGGATGGTGTCAGTAGTGCAATGAACAGTGCCAGAATTGTTTTATTTTTATTTGTTATCTTTTACAATTACATTTTTTTATAATTACTTTCATTTTTTTTTTTTTATATTTTCCTCAGTGCTTTGGGGGAAGGGGGATGTACGATTGGACAGTGCCAGTAGGGCAGTGGACGGTGTCCAGTAGTGTTTTTATTTTATTTTATTTATTTATTTTATTTTTTAAGCCGCTGACAGCCATGGGAAAGTGAGGATGAGAAATGGAGATACCTTTTAGGAGGAAATACCGCAAAGAGTCCAAAGTCCACTTAATGGCAAGACACTCCCGCTCCACCACCACATCGTTTTTCTCTGCTGCCGTCAGCTTCCTACTTAGAAAAACTATGGGGTGCTCTTCCCTGTTGATCACTTGCGACAGGACTGCTCCTAGCCCTTCATTTGAAGCATCTGTCTGTACTACAAAATCCTTAGTAAAGTCTGGAGCAACAAGCACCGGATCCTGGCACAATGCCGTCTTAAGCTTCTGAAAAGTTTTTTCAGCATCGTCATTCCACTTTACCATCACCAACTTTCTGCCTTTGGTCAGGTCAGTCAATGGTGCAGCAATGGTGGCAAAGTTGGGGATAAACCTCCGGTAGTAACCAACTATGCCCAAAAACGCTCTGACCTGCTTCATGGTTAGGGGATGGGGCCAGTCCTGTATGGCTTTTATTTTACTCATTTGGGGCTTCACCAGCCCTCTACCCACAATGTACCCTAGGTACTTGGCTTCCTCCACTCCAATTGCACATTTTTCTGGATTGATGGTGAATCCTGCTCTTCTCAAGGAGTCTACGACTGCCTGAACTCGGGAAAGATGGGACTCCCAATCAGGGCTGAAGATGACTATGTCATCCAAAGAAACAGAAGCGTACCGATGATGTGGACGCAAAGTTTTGTCCATGGCCCTTTGGAACGTAGCGGGGGGCAGAGTGTAAACCAAATGGCATTCTTTTGTATTGGAAGTGGCCTTCCGGGGTAGAGAAGGCCGTTTTCTCCCTAGCTTCCTTGGTCAGGGGAATCTGCCAGTACCCTTTCGTGAGGTCCAGCGTGGTAATATACCTGGCAGGACCCAACCTCTCAATTAGCTCATCTACCCATGGCATGGGATAAGCATAAAACTTTGAGATTTCATTAAGTTTTCTAAAGTCATTGCAGAAGAGAAGAGTGCCGTTGGGTTTGGGTACCAACACGATTGGACTCGACCACTCGCTCCTCAATGACATCAAGCTCGAGCATTCTTTTGACCTCTTCAGACACTGCCACTCTATGAGCTTCTGGGATACGGTAAGGCTTTAACCAAATTTTTACATTGGGTTCAGATGACATTGGTGAGTCCCGGCAACCCTGAAAACATGTCCCTATTTCTTTGAAGGGACTCTTTTGCTTGCTGGGTTTGGGGCCTAGTTAAGGTAGCAGCCACCTGCACCAGGACGATCCCTGCATGGTCTCCTGACTGTACCGCTACCACCGGGGATACCTGTTCTCTGTCTCTCCAGGGTTTCAACAAATTTACGTTATAGATTTGGTATGGTTTTCTTTTCCCTGGCTGTTTACCTCCCCCACTTTTTCTACTTGTAGTTTACCTCACCCACTTTTTCTACTATCTCAAACGGACCTTGCCACTTGCTCTCCACTGTGGGTATTAGGATAGCCACCCGGTCTCCTACTTGAAACTGTCTGACTTTTGCAGATCGGTTATACACCCTTCTTTGAGCATCCTGAGCCTTCTGCATGTGCTCCCTCACCAGCGGCATCACCCTCTCTCGCATTTGAGAGATATGCTCTACCACGGTTTTGTGCAGTGAGGACTCACTTTCCCACGTTTCCTTTACCAGATCAAGCAACCCCTGGGGCCTTCGCCCATACACTAGCTCAAATGGTGAGAATCACAAACCCGGCACAAAGAGTAAACCGCGCTATTCAAACAAAAAAATTTTTTTTAAATATCCTATAAGCAGCAACCCTAATCGTAATACTCCGATATCAAACTAAATACCGTATATACTCGAGTATAAGCCGAGATTTTCAGCCTCTTTTTTGAGGCTGAAAGTGCCCCCCTCGGCTTATACTCGAGTCATCGCTGTCTGCCCGCTCGATCAGCGTGTCGAGCAGACAGACAGCGGCCATTCTATGATTCAAAAGCCGCGCCTCCGGCTCCGCCTTCGCCTGTGATAGGCGGAACACTGAATTTCCCAGCAGCCTGTGTTCCGCCTATCACGGGCATCATCTCATCCTCGTACTACGGACGAGGATGATACGACGTCCGTGATAGGCGGAACACAGGCTGCTGGGAAATTCAGTGTTCCGCCTATCACAGGCGAAGGAGGAGGCGCGGCTTTTGAATTTTACAATGGCCGCCGACGAAGAGGGCACGGGACGGAGGCAAGGCAAGGCACGGCACGGGACGGGACGGGACGAAGGCAAGGCACGACACGGGACGGAGGCTCGGGACAAAGGCTCGGGACACAGGTAGGCTGGACACACACACACACACACGGATGGAGACACACACACACGGATGGATGGATGGATGGAGACACACACACACACACAGGGATGGATGGATGGATGGATACACACACACACAGGGATGGATGGATGGATGGAGACACACACACACAGGGATGGATGGATGGATGGATGGAGACACACACACACAGGGATGGATGGATGGATGGATGGATGGAGACACACACACACAGGGATGGATGGATGGATGGACACACACACACACAGGGATGGATGGACGGACACACAGGGATGGACGGACACACAGGGATGGACGGACACACAGGGATGGACGGACACACACACAGGGATGGACAGGCATGTCTCACCCTCGGCTTATACACGAGTCAATAAGTTTGCCAGTTTTTTTGGGGGTAAATTGGGGGCCTCGGCTTATATTCGGGTCGGCCTATACTCGAGTATATACGGTAAGTGAACAAAGTGAGCTGCGCTAAAAATAAAAAAATATTACTAAAACCTAATCAAAAACCATATCAATAACCATGAGAAAAAAACATTTTTTTGTGACAAAAATGCAAGTAATGAAATTCAAATAATAAAATTATATATGTGAATAATATCTTGTCATCAGATAAGTGAAAAAAGTGTATACTAAATCAAAACCAATAATGAAATTAGCATAAATAGTATTCAAAAACAACAAAGGATTTATATCTATTGAAACATAAATTGTCCAAAGAATAGTGTTAGTTCTTCCAAGGTGATATTAAGGTGTAAACACCCACAAATTCCTGTGTGAAAAATAATTCAAACAATCCTCCACCAGTGAGAAGAGGGGCCGCTTACCAGAGTTATAGATCCCAGTGTTAATGGGATCAGCAAAGCAACAGCACAGAAGTTCTGGATGAACCGTCACAGGCACCACACTGCTTCTATCTCCAATACGAAGCCTCCAGTCAGGAAACGAGGGTATCGTGGATCATATAAAAAAATTCAAAAGGCACTCGCATAGCGTAAAACCACTTAGTTTAATGGAATAAAATATAAATTATTACACTCACATGTGTATAGAAGAAAACGATCGTATAAAAAACGAGCCGGCCGGACTCGTGTGCCGCCCGCACTTCCTAGTTGGGCGTAGAACGCGGAGACGTCAGAACGCCTACCTCCCTACGCGCGTTTCGTCACGAACGGACGTGTTCACGGGATGCCGCATCCCGTGAACACGTCCGTTCGTGACGAAACGCGCGTAGGGAGGTAGGCGTTCTGACGTCTCCGCGTTCTACGCCCAACTAGGAAGTGCGGGCGGCACACGAGTCTGGCCGGCTAGTTTTTTATACGATCGTTTTCTTCTATACACATGTGAGTGTAATAATTTATATTTTATTCCATTAAACTAAGTGGTTTTACGCTATGCGAGTGCCTTTTGAATTTTTTTATTTGATCCACGATACCCTCGTTTCCTGACTGGAGGCTTCGTATTGGAGATAGAAGCAGTGTGGTGCCTGTGACGGTTCATCCAGAACTTCTGTGCTGTTGCTTTGCTGATCCCATTAACACTGGGATCTATAACTCTGGTAAGCGGCCCCTCTTCTCGCTGGTGGAGGAATGTTTGGATTATTTTTCACACAGGAATTTGTGGGTGTTTACACCTTAATATCACCTTGGAAGAACTAACACTATTCTTTGGACAATTTTTGTTTCAATAGATATAAATCCTTTGTTGTTTTTGAATACTATTTATGCTAATTTAATTATTGGTTTTGATTTAGTATACACTTTTTTCACTTATATGATGACAAGATATTATTCACATATATCATTTTATTATTTGAATTTCATTACTTGCATTTTTGTCACAAAAAATTTTTTTTTTCTCATGGTTATTCAAATGGTGAGAAGCCTGTGGATGCTTGTGGAACCTCCCGGATGGCAAAAAAAAGGGCAGGGAGTAACATATCCCAATCCTTCACGTCTTTCTGAACCACTCTTTTTAGCATGGACTTTAGAGTTTTATTAACCCTTTCATGACTAAGCCTATTTTTGGAATTTGGTGTTTACAAGTTAAAATCCATATTTTTTGCTAGAAAATTACTTGGAACCCCCAAACATTATATATATTTTTTTAGCAGAGACTCTAGAGAATAAAACGGCGATTGTTGAAATCTTTTATGTCACACGGTATTTGCGCAGTGGTGTTTTAAACGCAACTTTTTGGGAAAAGGGACACTTTCATGAATAATAAAAAAAAAAAAAACAGTAAAATTAGCCCAATTTTTTTGCGTAATGTGAAAGATAATGTTACGCCGAGTAAATAGATACCAAACATGTCACACTTTATAATTGCGCGCACTTGTAGATTGACGACAAAGTACGGTACCTAAAAATCTCAATAGGCGACACTTTAAAAAATTTTTACGGTTACCAGGTTAGCGTTACAGAGGAGGTCTAGTGCTAGAATTATTGCTCTCGCTCTGACGATCGCGGCGATACCTCACATGTGTGATTTGAACACCGTTTACATACGCGGGCGCGACTTCCGTATGCGTTTTCTTTGCTTCGCGAGCTCGCGGGGACGGCGGGCGCTTTAAAACATTTTTTTTATTTTTTTATTTATTTTAAAATAACTAAATTGTTTAAAAAAAAAAAAAATTGATCACTTTTATTGCTGTCACAAGGAATGTAAACATCCCTTGTGACAGTAATAGGTGGTGACAGGTCCTCTTTATGGAGGGATCGGGGGTCTAAAAGACCCCCCACCCCTCCTTTACACTTCAATGTATTCAGATCGCCGAAAACGGCGATTCTGAATACCGGATATTTTTTTTAAACCGGCGCCATTGGCAGCCGAGTAAAAGGGAAGTGACGTCATGACGTCGCTTCCGTGTTTACGATGAGGAGACTGGAACGAAGCCGATTACGGCTTCGTTCCAGTTCCTCCGCAGCAGCCGGAGGCATCGAACACGGAATCGATGCTCCCGATCGAACGGGAGCACCGGTAGCAACGGCGAGAGGCGGCGGGAGGGGGGGACGTCCCCTCCCGCTCCTCCGGCATAACAGCCGAGTGGTTTTTAGCCGCATCGGTTTGTTATACCTGGATAGCCAATCGCCTGCTGCAAAAAACGGTACCGGGATGATGCCTGCAGGTGCGGGCATCATCCCGGTATAACCCCCGGAAGCCGAGTACGCATATCTGCGTACGCTCGGCGGGCAAGGGTTTAAACCTCTCAACTAGGCCATCGGTCTGTGGGTGATAGATGGACGTCCGCAACTGCTTAATCTGAAACAGTTTGCACAAGTCCACCATCACCTTTGACATAAAAGGGGTGCCCTGGTCCATTAGTATCTCTTTGGGAAATCCAGTTCGTGAAAACATTTGAAATAATTCCCAGGTAATGGCTTTAAAGAAAGTTTTCCTCAAAGGAACGGCTTCTGGATATCTGGTTGCATAGTCTAGGATGACTAATATATATTGGTGCCCCCTTGTCAACTTTACCAGGGGTCCCACGAGATCCATAGCGATCCGCTCGAATGGAACCTCAATAATAGACAAGGGTACCAGAGGGCTTCTATAGTGGGGCACTGGGGCAGTTAACTGGCAAACGGGACAAGATGCACAATATCTTTTAACCTCAGCCGTCACCCCTGGCCAGTAAAACCGGTCGGTTATCCTGGCATCTGTTTTCTCTGCCCCCAAGTGTCCTCCCAGTGCGTCATTATGGGCTAGATCAAGTAGCATCCGCCTATATGGTTGGGGAACCAGCAACTGCTCTATAGTTTCCCCACGGCTTTCAGCCACTCGATAAAGCAAGTCCCCCTTCAACGCAAAATGAGGAAACCTCTGATCTGCCCTTGGCATTTGTGAGACCCCATCCACAACAGAAACCTGCTCTCGGGCATTGACCAAGGTAGGATCCCGCAACTGAGCGGTGCCAAAAGCACCCCTGGGGACATCCAGGTCTGGGTGTACTGGCCTTGAGGATGTTTCCCCTTCACCCTCCTCAATCAGGAACTGCAGTGGGGAGAGCTCCTCGTCATCGTCCCCCGGCATAACCTGTAACGGGAAGACTCCCCCCCCCCCTCAGAGTTTAACTCGGTTTTGAAACCTGAAACAGAATCATCCTTCAACTTAACATTCTCTGCAATATCATTATCAGTAACCGGTATCTCTGAATCAGTGGGGTGTGTTGTGGGGGTTTCAGGCCCAGATCCCTCAGATTCTGTCTCTTCCAGGTGTCCCCAGTTCTCCTGGCTGTCCTGGCAGCCCCATCTGTACCTGGCTCCACAGTTCGAAAAATAGTGGACAGTTCCGCCCCACTATAATGTCATGTATTAGGCTTCTCACTACCCCAACCTCTTGTGTCACTGAGGTATGGCCATAGGACACAGTCACCGAAACCAATGGGTACTTATTGGTGTCCCCATGGATGCACACTACGCGTAGGGTTTTCCTTACCGGGCCAAGTCTCCCAATCACCCTGGCATGTGCAAGAGTTACCAGTCCAGTAGCACCCTGGCAGGAAGGTGGTTCACCCACACTTCACACTCGAACCATCCTGCAATTGGATACAGATGAGTGGTGCAGACTCTTTGCACATAGAAGGAGCTTCTCCGACCACTCCTGCAGTCCATAGGCTCCTCCTGAAGTGGGCATTGTGCCCGGGTATGTCCCCAGGACTGACATCATCAACACTGTAGGTCTCCCATTCTTGGGACAGGAACCACCCTTCGAGGATCTGCAGCAGACGATGCAGTTTTGCGGGTCCCAACATCTGGCAGGGCTTCTCTCCTAGGTGCTATGGCTGGTCTGGTTGACCTTGGTGTGGGTTCCTGATGCTTGGCAGGCCCAAGCAGGTCCTCCACCATGGTGTACCTTTCAACCAACTCAACCAGCTGGTCAGTGGTT
Organism: Lithobates pipiens; assembly: GCF_037356315.1. Lineage (NCBI taxonomy): Eukaryota > Metazoa > Chordata > Amphibia > Anura > Ranidae > Lithobates > Lithobates pipiens. The sequence continues at coordinate 375,917,872 of NW_027507903.1, read as the reverse complement.
GCAGGGTCTCCATGGCTTACCCAGCGCTGTAGGTCACATATGGCAGGGACCGCAAGTACCAGTCTATCACTACTCGTTCCACCATCTGTGGGCCTGACAGTTTTTCTGGCTGCAGCCATTTTTTAACCAGCTGTACCAGTTCATGCATTTGGGACCTGGGTGGTCGGTCAGGTTTGTACCGCCAGCGGTGCACCCTCTGAGCTCGGATGGCTGTGGTCACTCCTAGGCAGGCCAGGATCTCTGCCTTCAGAAGCTCATAGTCGCTGATGTGTTCCGTTGGGAGGTCAAAATAGGCCTTTTGCGGGTCACCAGTGAGGAAAGGGGAGATAATGCCAGCCCTTTGGTCACGGGGCCATCCCTCTCTCTCCGCAATCCTCTCAAAGGTGGTGAGAAAGGCCTCTACATCACTGCTGGTCAGTTTTTGTAAAAAATGGCTGGCCCTCACAGACACCAGGTTGCCAGCAGCGACAGCCGCTTGTTCTCGTCCATGAGCCAGCTGCTGTACTGCCTCCTGCAAGGCAGCCATCTGTGCTTGAGTGGATTCCTGCTGAGCAGTAAACTGGGCAGCTAGCAGCTGGGTGCTTTCCTGCTGTGCAGCTATGGCCTGTGCCAGGCCTGCTGCTGCTGAGCCAGTGCTTCTTCATGTCAATGGTTTGCGTCTGCTGAAGCTTGCTGCTGGGTCACGGTGGCTTGTGCCAAAGCCCTGATGACCTTCTCCATGTCTTTACCTGCTGCTTGCAGCATCTGAGTTGATTTTACCCAAGACATGCCATTTGTACACAGTCTCTTTTAAATGTCAGTTTTTTGTTTTTTAAACATTTTTTGCGGCTGTAAATGCACTTTTGCCAGCATCCAAGACACCAGTTGTAAATTTTGGGGATATTAGCTCCGCGGGACCAAGTGCATAAACCGGTCAGAGGTGAAACCAAAAAGACTTTTATATATAATTAAATCAAAATAAGGCTTTTCTTCAGCATACAAATCAAAACGTAAATTAAAGTCCGCTTATCTTCAGCACAAAAAGAACAAGAAAAGAAAGCACCTACAGTTCTGTAGTCGGGTCTTCGCCCCAATGTGTCCTTATAGCAATCTTTTGTAGCCTCCAAGATAGCAAGACAGCAACACAGCAAGACAGGTGTTAAAGTGGTTGTAATTGTAAACCCTTACAAACCACTTTGACCTACAGGTAAGCCTAGATTAATGTCACATGGGTTGATGTCACATGGGGACTGTGACATCGTAAGGGGGCGGGGTCACCATGTGACACCAACCCATGTGACATAAAGCCATGTGACACCGCCCCTTGTCCCTATATAAGTGGCCGCGCAGTGCGTCCCTGGCATTGTGGCCGTAGAGAGCGTCGAGTCAACATCTCCTGGAGAAGAAGAAGAAGAAGAAGAACGGAAGGCGGCGGCGGCGGCGACAGAAGACCGGGCCACCGCCTGTAAAAGAGCTATAAGAAGGCGCGGTGGCCCGGCAGAAGAACCGAAGAGGGGGACAAGACCCCCGAAGTCGGGAGAAGAGGCCTGCGGCGAGGAAGAAAGCCGGACTCCTCCGCTAGCAAAAGAGCTACAAGAAGATAGCGGAGGAGTCCGTCGAGAAGACCCCCGAAGACGGAAGACCCCCGGAGCTGTGCAATAAAGTATTTTATCTCGTGTGTTGTGTTTTTTTTTGTACTTTTTTTTTTTTTACAGGTGAATGGGTAGGGGTACATTGTACCCCATACTCATTCACATAGGGTGGGGGGCCGGTATCCGGGGGCCCCCTTATTAAAGGGGGCTCCCGGATTCCGATAAGCCCCCCGCCCGCAGACCCCGACAACCAACGGCCAGGGTTGTCGGGAAGAGGCCCTTGTCCTCATCAACATGGGGACAAGGTGCTTTGGGGTGGGTGGGGGGGCCGCGCGGCACCCCCCATGTTGAGGGCACGCGGCCTGGTACGGTTCAGGAGGGGGGGCGCTCGCCCCCCTTTCCTGGCCGGCCGGGTAGCGTGCTCGGACAAGGGTCTGTTGTGGACTTGGGGGGGACCCCCACGCCGATTTTTTTCGGCGTTGGGGTTCCCCTTTAAGTCCATACCAGGCGGCGGGGCCAGCGACGTCTCCTTCGCGGGCCCCGCTTACCTGGAGACCCGCTCGAAATGAGCGGACTTTTCTCCGGGCGGGAAAAGTCCGCTCATTTCAAAAGTACGGAGGACTGGCATACACACGGCCGGATTGTCCGCCGAAATGCGAGTATGACGGACAGAATTTCGAAAAAAACTAAATTCTTAGTACGCCGGACTGCACGCTGAAAAAGTCCGCTGAAGCCCACACACGAGCGGATTGTCCGCTGAAATGTGTTTCAACGGACTAAGTACGCCATACAGTCCGCTCGTGTGTACGCGGCATAACATTCCTGTCAACGTTAACAACCCAACTACAGCTAAACTTCTCGACTTAACCTCATCTTTTGACCTAACTCAATGGGCACATACTTCCACTCACTCCAATGGTAATACCCTTGACCTTGTATTCTCCCATCTCTGCAACCCTGGCAACCTCACCAACACCCCTTTCCTCTCTCTGATCACAACATCATTAGTTTCACTGTATCCTTGCCTCCAACCACCCATCCTTCCAAGCAGCAAACAATTACTTGTAGGAACCTTCGCCACCTTAAGCCTTCTCTTCTCTATTCTGCTACTGACCGCCTATATGAAATAATCTCTGTCCTGACCTTGCCATCTCTGTCTACAACAGTTCACTCAAATCATCACTAGATGCACTTGCTCCTCTAACCACACGCAGAATTAGGCCCCGACCGTTACAACCCTGGAAAACTGACAACACTAAAAATCTCAAGAGACATTGCCGTGCTCTTGAACCAAATGCCCCCAAGACTTCACCATATATAAATCTGCCCTTCTAAAATACAATTCCTGCCTCCATGCTGCCAAACAAGCCTACTTTGTTATTACTATACTCGCATTACTAACCTGCTAACTGACATATCAGCATGGATGTCACACCACTTTCTTAAACTAAACCTCTATAAAACTGAGCTATTAATATTCCCCCTGCACATGCCCCCCTTCATGACTTTTCCATCAAAATCAACAATGCAACCATCAGGCCCTCCCCTCATGCCAGGGTACTAGGTGTAACCCTAGACTCTGACTTGTCATTTCAGCCCCAAGTCCAATCGTTGTCAAAAGTTTGTAGATTTCACCTCCATAACATCTCTAAAATTTCCCCCTTTTTAATAAATGAAACCACCAAGCTCCTCATTCACTCCCTTGTTATATCTCGCCTTGACTATTGCAACTCCCTTCTCATTGGCCTGCCTCTCCATAGGCTATCTCCTCTTCAGTCTATCATGAATGCTGCTGCCAGACTTATCCAACTTACCAACCGCTCAGTATCTGCCAACCCTCTCCTCCAATCCCTACACTGGCTCCCAATCACCCAGCGAATTAAATTCAAAATACTAACCACAACATACAAAGCCATTCACAACTCTGCCCCGAGCTACATCACCAATCTTGTCTCCAAATATCACCCAAATTGTCCCCTCCGTTCTTCTCAAGACCTCCTACTCTCAAGCTCTCTCGTCTCCTCCTCCCATGCTCATCTCCAAGATTTCTCCAGAGCCTCTTCAATCCTCTGGAACTCGCTACCTCCACTGGTCCGGCTATCCCCTACTCTTGCTACCTTCAGGCGATCCCTGAAAACATATCTATTCAGGGAAGCCTATCACATCTCAAACTAATCTCCTACCACTTCCATCAGCTCATTCCCGACAGTTATAACCTTTTGTACCACCTGCCCCACCCTATTAGATTGTAAGCTCTTCTGAGCAGGGCCCTCTTAATCCTCTTGTATTTTATTGTAACTGTATTGTCTCCTTTTTATATTGTAAAGCGCTCCGTAAATTGCTGGTGCTATATAAATCCTGAATAATAATAATAATAAAGAGAGGACCGCGAGTCAGTCCTCTCCTAAGCCCTTGAACACACTGTCGGAATGAGTCTTATCGGACCGTGTCGTCAGATAATCCGACTGTGTGTGGTATGCATCGGACTGATTCCGTCCGAATCTCCGTCGGACCCAATTTTCCAATATGTTGGAAATATTTCCCGACCAACTGGGCTGGACGGACCTAATCCGATCATGTGTAGAGCATTTTCATTGGACCAAGTGCCACGCATGCTCAGATCAAATTCCTACATCAAAGCTATTGGCTACTAGCCTGAATGTAGTCCCATCATAACGAAATTACGTCATCACGTTCTAAAAGATCGGATTTTTCGCCAACTTGGCCCGACCGTGTGTATGCAACAGTTTCGGACACAATCCGTCGGGACTAAATCCGACGGGCAAAATCCGACGGATTTGGTTGGCAAAATCTCCGACCGTGTGTACGTGGGCTAATGACTATCCCCGGAATTTCTCACCCATTTTTTGGGTGACCCCCTGAAGCCTACCGGGATTCCCTTAAAGGGACCACAACCCGAATACAGGTGCTAGATAGCACCCGTCCAGGTCCCAGCCTTGGCGTCCTGTACCACGGGTTTTGGCAAACTCACACTAGTAGCAGCTGGGGTTTCCACCCGCGGTGTTCCGCCCCCTGAAGGGCTAGCCAGCCAAAAATGTCAGGTAGCGGCCACATCATTCCCACAGCCCCATAACAGTTCCTGGGACATTGTGTCAAACAGTTCATCAGCATCCCCAATGCCAGAAAAGGAAGAGTCTAAATCTGAGTCCCTGTCAGGCCGCGTACACACGCGGGGACTGTTCGCTGAAACTTTGTTCGTCAAACAGTTGCCGCAACAGTCCGCTCAAAATTTGCATGAGCGGACTTGCCCACACACGAGCGGACTGTTTCAGCGAACTGTTTGCCAAACAGTTCGCTCAACTTTTGAAATGAACGGACTCGCCCACGTAAGGCGGAGGCAAGTCCGCCCATTTCGAGCGCGTGTACAGGTAGGCGGGGCCCGCGAAGGAGACGTCGCGGGCACCGCCGCCTGGAATGCACTTAAAGGGGAACCCCAACGCCGAAAAAAATCGGCGTGGGGGTTCCCCCAAAGTCCACAACAGACCCTTGTCCGAGCACGCTACCCGGCCGGCCAGGAAAGGGGGGCGAGCGAGCGCGCCCCCCCTCCTGAGCCGTACCAGGCCGCGTGCCCTCAACATGGGGGTGCCTTGGGGAAGGGGGGGCCGCGCGGCCCCCCCACCCCAAAGCACCTTGTCCCCATGTTGATGAGGACAAGGGCCTCTTCCCGACAACCCTGGCCGTTGGTTGTCGGGGTCTGCGGGCGGGGGGCTTATCGGAATCCGGGAGCCCCCTTTAAGAAGGGGGCCCCCGGATACCGGCCCCCCACCCTATGTGAATGAGTATGGGGTACAATGTACCCCTACCCATTCACCTGTAAAATAAAAGTACCCAAAAAAAAAACACAACACACGAGAAAAAATATTTTATTGCACAGCTCCGGGGGTCTTCCGTCTTCGGGGGTCTTCTCGCCGGACTCCTCCTGTCAGGGAGTGATTAGACCAGACTGTGTGGACTGCACAGAAGGAACCCAAACGCATGTGAATGAAGTAATAACGTGTTTATTATAAATAAAAAGGAAAATGAAAACAAACAGTGCACTACCAACCAGAACAAGTAATATATATATAATAAATGGAAACTACCAGTGACGTCAACGGAAGCCAGGCCGAGGTCAAACACCGGGGAAACAGTAGAAGTGTAAGGACGGATGGATGGGCTGCAGAGCAGGGATCAAGGTAGCAGGAGACAAGAGGGACGGGTCCAGGATGGGCTAAGAATCAGGAAGGGACAGGTCAGGTAAATACAAAGTCCAGGTTCAGGTCCAAAGGTTCAGGTCCAAAGGTTCAGGTTACATGGAGAGAGTGTGATACTGAGACAAGCATGTTAGGGCTTGCTGGGTCTTTATAAGACTACTGATTACCCTCACGTAACAGCTGATCGCTGCAGGTGCTGTCTGCTCCACACTGCCGGAGTACACCCGTTGGTGAGCGCTGGTACTACAGTCCAGGGATCCAATAGTGCCACCAGGAGGTATGTCCTCTTATTACAGGCCCTGGGTGTTAGAAGACACCCGCTGGTGAACACTGGTACTGCAATCCAAGAGATCAACAGCGCCACCAACGGGTGGACCATTTCATGACAGTACCCCCCCTCAAAGGAGCGGCCTCCGGACGCTCCAGCTAGGTGTAATTGTCCACAGTTAATGACCTCAAACCACACCATGGATGAGGGCACGTCAAGCTGGGTACAGGGCACATCAGGGAAGACAGCGGGCAAAGGCTCTGGGTCTTTGAGCTGGGCAGCGATCTCTGGGTCCTTAGGCCGAACAGCAAGTACTGCAAGGGCAAGCTGGATTACAGGCACTGGCTCAGCAAGCTGAGTAATGGGCCCCGGCCCAGCAGGCTGGGTGACGGGCCCCGGCTCTGTGAGCTGGACACCAGGCACTGGTCCGGCAAGCCAAATAACGGGCACAAGCTTAACAGGCCAATTAATGGACACTGATTCAGAAGACTGGGTAGCGGGCCCCGACTCCGCAGACTGGGTAGCGGGCCCCGACTCCGCAGACTGGGTAGCGGGCCCCGACTCCGCAGACTGGGTAGCGGGCCCCGACTCCGCAGACTGGGTAGCGGGCCCCGACTCCGCAGACTGGGTAGCGGGCCCCGACTCCGCAGACTGGGTAGCGGGCCCCGACTCCGCAGACTGGGTAGCGGGCCCCGACTCCGCAGACTGGGTAGCGGGCCCCGACTCCGCAGACTGGGAAACTGAAACATCCGGCTGGGAAACTGAAACATCCGGCTGGGAAACTGAAACATCCGGCTGGGAAACTGAAACATCCGGCTGGGAAACTGAAACAACCGAAACTGGAGCATCCGAAACTGGAGCATCCGGCTGGGAAACTGGAGCATCCGGCTGGGAAACTGGAACAACCGAAACTGGAGCATCCGAAACTGGAGCATCCGGCTGGGAAACTGGAGCATCCGGCTGGGAAACTGGAACAACCGAAACTGGAGCATCCGGCTGGGAAACTGGAACAACCGAAACTGGAGCATCCGGCTGGGAAACTGGAACAACCGAAACTGGAGCATCCGGCTGGGAAACTGGAACAACCGAAACTGGAGCATCCGGCTGGGAAACTGGAACAACCGAAACTGGAGCATCCAGCTGGGAAACTGGAACAACCGAAACTGGAGCTTCAGGCTGGGAAACTTCAGGCTGGGAAACTTCAGGCTGGGAAACTTCAGGCTGGGAAACTTCAGGCTGGGAAACTTCAGGCTGGGAAACTTCAGGCTGGGAAACTTCAGGCTGGGAAACTTCAGGCTGGGAAACTGAAACATCCGGCTGGGAAACTGAAACATCCGGCTGGGAAACTGAAACATCCGGCTGGGAAACTGAAACAACCGAAACTGGAGCATCCGAAACTGGAGCATCCGGCTGGGAAACTGGAGCATCCGGCTGGGAAACTGGAACAACCGAAACTGGAGCATCCGAAACTGGAGCATCCGGCTGGGAAACTGGAGCATCCGGCTGGGAAACTGGAACAACCGAAACTGGAGCATCCGGCTGGGAAACTGGAACAACCGAAACTGGAGCATCCGGCTGGGAAACTGGAACAACCGAAACTGGAGCATCCGGCTGGGAAACTGGAACAACCGAAACTGGAGCATCCGGCTGGGAAACTGGAACAACCGAAACTGGAGCATCCGGCTGGGAAACTGGAACAACCGAAACTGGAGCTTCAGGCTGGGAAACTTCAGGCTGGGAAACTTCAGGCTGGGAAACTTCAGGCTGGGAAACTTCAGGCTGGGAAACTTCAGGCTGGGAAACTTCTGACTGGGAAACTTCTGACTGGCAAGCTGGAACTTCTGACTGGCAAGCTGGAACTTCTGACTGGCAAGCTGGAACTTCTGACTGGCAAGCTGGAACTTCTGACTGGCAGGCTGGAACAACAGGCTGGCAAGCTGGAACAACAGGCTGGCAAGCTGGAACAACAGGCTGGCAAGCTGGAACAACAGGCTGGCAAGCTGGGACAACAGGCTGGCAAGCTGGGACAACAGGCTGGCAGGCTGGGACAACAGGCTGGCAGGCTGGGACATCAGGCTGGCAGGCTGGGACATCAGGCTGGCAAGCTGGGACAACAGGCTGGCAAGCTGGGACATCAGGCTGGCAAGCTGGGACATCAGGCTGGCAAGCTGGGACATCAGGCTGGCAAGCTGGGACATCAGGCTGGCAAGCTGGGACATCAGGCTGGCAAGCTGGAACATCAGGCTGGCAAGCTGGAACAACAGGCTGGCAAGCTGGGACATCAGGCTGGCAAGCTGGGACATCAGGCTGGCAAGCTGGGACAACAGGCTTAGGTGGGCCACCGGATACAACTGGCATGCATGCAGGCTGGACCGGGTTGGTTAGTGCGGAGGCGGGTTGGGTTACTGGCAGGATTGTGTGGGTCGGAAAGAATTTTCGTTTCTTTTTTGACTTAGCCGCTGCAGCTTTGTATGTAGGTGCAGGGCTGTGAGAAAACAAAGTATCTGGGCAAAAGGAAGACCAAGGAACAGTAGCAGGAGGAGGGGTTTGTGGGACTGTTACAGGTGGAGGAGAAGAGGCAGGTGGGTTGCTACACTTGGTGACAGGATAGTAGTATTTGGTAGGAAGTGGAGTAGACTGGGTTGTAACTGAGGTTGCCATAGGCAATGGGGAGATAGATACTTGGGAAGGCAGGTGGTTAATGACAGGGCTGGAAGGTTGTGGCTTAGCTAAAAGCAGGAGATCTGACCATGCCTGTAGCACAGGTTGAACAAACACTGATTCACACACAGCCTGACTAACCAGAGATTGCACTGAATGGATGCAATCAGACAACACCTGTTGTGGACAAGAGGAATAACATTCCATGAAATAGGCTGGATCATCCTCTAACAACCATACCAGAGATTCAACTTGGCCCAAATTGAAGGAGGGAGAAAAATCACCACTTACTTTGGAATTACATGTCAGGGTTAGCTCTGCACATAGTTGGATTAAGGGCTGAGCATCCCCAAACAACATGTAGCCCTGATCCACCAGGGAATGAGCTGATCGGATGGTCTCCATCAGCCGGTCACTAGACCACCTTTTTAGAAGCTGGCGACAATATTCACCAACCTCTTTTGCCAGCAGAGAATAATACATTATTTCATTGAAATCCATATTGGCAGGCTAACAGGTCAGGATGGTTCCTCAATGCAGCCACGTCTGGTCAGGGATGGTCTCAGTATACTGTCAGGGAGTGATTAGACCAGACTGTGTGGACTGCACAGAAGGAACCCAAACGCATGTGAATGAAGTAATAACGTGTTTATTATAAATAAAAAGGAAAATGAAAACAAACAGTGCACTACCAACCAGAACAAGTAATATATATATAATAAATGGAAACTACCAGTGACGTCAACGGAAGCCAGGCCGAGGTCAAACACCGGGGAAACAGTAGAAGTGTAAGGACGGATGGATGGGCTGCAGAGCAGGGATCAAGGTAGCAGGAGACAAGAGGGACGGGTCCAGGATGGGCTAAGAATCAGGAAGGGACAGGTCAGGTAAATACAAAGTCCAGGTTCAGGTCCAAAGGTTCAGGTCCAAAGGTTCAGGTTACATGGAGAGAGTGTGATACTGAGACAAGCATGTTAGGGCTTGCTGGGTCTTTATAAGACTACTGATTACCCTCACGTAACAGCTGATCGCTGCAGGTGCTGTCTGCTCCACACTGCCGGAGTACACCCGTTGGTGAGCGCTGGTACTACAGTCCAGGGATCCAATAGTGCCACCAGGAGGTATGTCCTCTTATTACAGGCCCTGGGTGTTAGAAGACACCCGCTGGTGAACACTGGTACTGCAATCCAAGAGATCAACAGCGCCACCAACGGGTGGACCATTTCATGACACCTCCGCTATCTTCGTGTAGCTCTTTTGCTAGCGGAGGAGTCCGGCTTTCTTCCTCCCCGCCGCCGGCCTCTTCTCCCGACTTCGGGGGTCTTGTCCCCCTCTTCGGTTCTTCTGCCGGGCCACCGCGCCTTCTTGTAGCTCTTTTGCAGGCGGTGGCCCGGTCTTCTGTCGCCGCCGTCGCCTCCTTCCGTTCTTCTTCTTCTTCTTGTTCTTCTTCTTCTTCTCCAGGAGATGTTGACACGACGCTCTCTCCGGCCAGAATGCCAGAGCCGCCCTGCGCTGCCACTTATATAGTGACAATGGGGCGGTGTCACATGGTATATGTCACATGGGTTGGTCACATGGGTTGATGTCACATGGGGACTATGACATCGTAAGGGGGCGGGGTCACCATGTGACCAACCCATGTGACCAACCCATGTGACATATACCATGTGACACCGCCCCATTGTCACTATATAAGTGGCAGCGCAGGGCGGCTCTGGCATTCTGGCCGGAGAGAGCGTCGTGTCAACATCTCCTGGAGAAGAAGAAGAAGAACAAGAAGAAGAAGAAGAAGAAGAAGAACGGAAGGCGGCGACGGCGACGGCGGCGACAGAAGACCGGGCCACCGCCTGCAAAAGAGCTACAAGAAGGCGCGGTGGCCCGGCAGAAGAACCGAAGAGGGGGACAAGACCCCCGAAGTCGGGAGAAGAGGCCGGCGGCGGGGAGGAAGAAAGCCGGACTCCTCCGCTAGCAAAAGAGCTACACGAAGATAGCGGAGGAGTCCGGCGAGAAGACCCCCGAAGACGGAAGACCCCCGGAGCTGTGCAATAAAATATTTTTTCTCGTGTGTTGTGTTTTTTTTTTGGGTACTTTTATTTTACAGGTGAATGGGTAGGGGTACATTGTACCCCATACTCATTCACATAGGGTGGGGGGCCGGTATCTGGGGCCCCCTTCTTAAAGGGGGCTCCCGGATTCCGATAAGCCCCCCGCCCACAGACCCCGACAACCAACGGCCAGGGTTGTCGGGAAGAGGCCCTTGTCCTCATCAACATGGGGACAAGGTGCTTTGGGGTGGGGGGGCCGCGCGGCCCCCCCTTCCCCAAGGCACCCCCCATGTTGAGGGCACGCGGCCTGGTACGGCTCGGGAGGGGGGGCGCGCTCGCTCGCCCCCCTTTCCTGGCCGGCCGGGTAGCGTGCTCGGACAAGGGTCTGTTGTGGACTTTGGGGGGACCCCACGCCGATTTTTTTCCGGCGTTGGGGTTCCCCTTTAAGTCCATTCCAGGCGGCGGAGCCCGCGACGTCTCCGTCGCGGGCCCCGCCTACCTTCACGCGGGCTCGAAATGAGCAGACTTTCCTCCAAGCGGGAACAGTTTGCTCATTTCGAAAGTAGCCTACACACGGGCGGACTGTCCGCTCAAACAAAGTTTCAGCGGACAGTTTTTCGGAATTTCCAAAAGACTTTGTCCGTCAAACTGTCCGCTGAAACTGTCCGCTGAAAGCCCACACACGGGCGGACTGTCCGCTGAAACACTGTTCAGCGGACAAAGTTGGGCGAACAGTCCGCCCGTGTGTACGCGGCCTCAGAAACCATGAATCAGACTGAGACAGAAGTACAATTAAATCACACTTGTTTATTAATAAAAATAAAAAGGTAAATAGAAAAAGCGTAGTCAAGCATAGCCAGAGTCCAGTAACCAGATCGGGTAGTCAGCCAGACCAGAAGTCAGGGATCCAAGTAGAGCAACAGCAAGCAGGATAAGGAGCCAGAAGGGATGTCAGCAAGCCAGTCTTTAAACAAACCGCAGGAGATGGTTTCTAGTGATGTGACCAAGGTGAAGGCAGAGGTGAAGTGAGCTGGAAGGCTTTAAGTAGGCAGGTCAGATGAGCATCATCAGGAACAGCTGGTAACTGTAGAGAGAGAAGAGAGCTGGCAATTAGCCGACAGCTGAGCAGCCAGCCCACAGAAGGAAGGGCTAAGCCAGCCCTGACAGTACCCCCTCCTCAATGACCCCTCTCCCTTGGAGGGTCACCGGGCTTGAGGGAAAACCGTCTATGGAACTCGCAGAGGAGGACAGGGGCATGTATGTCAGAAGATGAAACCCAGGAGCGTTCCTCCGGACCGTACCCCTTCCAATGCACCAGGTACTGTATGCGCCCATGGAACCTACGGGAGTCAACAATGGATTGTACCTCATACTCCTCATGGTTCTCAACCTGAATAGGGTGAGGACGTGGCACCGAGGTGGTAAATCAGTTACAGACCAACGGTTTCAATAAGGAGACATGAAACACACTTAAAATGCGCATACTAGGAGGAAGGTCCAATGCGTAAGCCACTGGGTTAATCCTGCGAAGGATACGGAAAGGCCCAATAAACCGAGGTGCAAACTGCAGTGAGAGAACACGAAGCCTGAGGTTGTGAGTTGACAGCCAGACCCTGTCCCCAACCTGGTAGGAAGGCACAGGCAGGCGTCTGCGGTCAGCATGCAGTCTGTACCTATCATTAGCATGACGCAAAGCCTCCTGGACTTGTACCCAAGTGGAACGAAGACCACAGAGATGGAATACTCTGCAGAACAAATGAGTCAGGCAACATGGAAGGTTGTAAACCATAATTCGCCATAAATGGAGACAATCGGGAGGTAGAATTCAAGGCACTGTTGTGAGCAAACTCTGCCCAAGGTAATAGGTCAGACCAGTTGTTATGATGGTCAGAAATATAGCAACGTAGGAATTTCTCCAAGGACTGATTGGCTCGTTCTGCGACCCCATTAGACTGCGAGTGATACGCAGAAGAGAATGCAAGCTGGATTCCCAACTGTCTACAAAAGGCTCGCCAGAACCGGGAGACAAACTGACTGCCCCTGTCCGACACAATCACCTTGGGTAGCCCATGTATGTGGATGATCTCCCGAGCAAAAATGGAAGCCAGTTCCTTAGAGGTGGGCAAGTGGAATACAATGACACATCTTTGAGAACCGGTCAACCACCATAAGGATAACAGTGTTGCCTTGGGAGTTGGGCAACTCCACAATGAAATCCATAGACAGGTAAGTCCAGGGCCTCTCCCCATTGGGTATGGGCTGTAGGAGGCCCACTGGAAGGTGTCATGCAGTCTTACTCTGAGCACACATGGGATAGGCAGCTACGAAGGCAGTAACATCAGCCCGTAGACTAGGCCACCAGAATTGTTGGGAAATGGCCCAAATAAGTTGATTCTTCCCAGGATGGCCAGCTGCCTTGGGAGAATGGTAAGTCTGGAGCACAGCAGTACGGAGACTCTCTGGGACAAAGCAGCGTCACAAGATTTATCAGGAGGAGCATGGACCTGAGTAGCAAGAATTTTGTCACCCAAAGGAGAAGTAAGACTGGTGTGAACCGTAGCCAAGATACGATCAGCAGGAATCATAAGAACCAGAACCGACTCCGACTTGGAAGTGGAGGAAAATTGTCGTGACAAGGCATCAGCCCTTACATTCTTTACATTCTTAGTACCGGGTAAGAATGAGACAATGTAATTAAAGCTCGACAAGAAAAGAGCCCATTGTGCCCTTCTGGGAGAGAGCCTCAGACAAGAATGTAAGATTCTTATGGTCAGTAAGAACAGGCATAGTGGTACCTTCAAGGAGATGTCTCCATTCTTTCAGGGCTAAAATGATCGCCAACAGCTCTCTATCACCACTCTCATAATTGCACTCAGCAGGTGACAATTTCTTGGAAAAGTAGCCGCACGGATGCATAGCGCTCTCAGAGTTAGGACGTTGAGACAGAAGGGGGCAAACCCCAGTCTCAGAAGCATCAACTTCTAGGATAAAAGGCAACGTAGGATCAGGATGTGCCAACACAGGAGCAGAAACAAAGGCAGCCTTGAGAGTCTCAAAGGCGTTAATGGACTCCGGAGACCAAGTCTGTGGGTTACCATCCTTTCTGGTCATATCAGTCAGAGGCTTGACCCGAGACGAGAAGTTACGAATAAATTTCCGATAGTAGTTGGCAAAGCCCAGGAAATGCTGCAGAGGACGTAAACCCACGGGTCGAGGCCACTGTAGGACTGCCGAAAGTTTCTCTGGGTCCATCGAAAAACCAGCAGTGGACATGACATAGCCCAGGAATGTAACCTGTTCACGATGGAACTCGCACTTCTCCAGTTTACAATAGAGATTGTTCTCTCTTAGTTTCTGAAGCACACGACAGACATCTGTGTGGTGGCTCTCCAGGGACTTGGAAAATATGAGGATATCATCGAGATAAACCACCACACACAACTGCAACAAATCTTGGAGGGAATTGTTAATAAATTCCTGGAAAACTGCCGGGGCGTTACAAAGGCCAAAAGGCATTACCAGGTATTCATAATGGCCTGTTCTGGTATTAAATGCAGTTTTCCACTCGTCACCCTCCTTAATGCGCACAAGATTGTATGCCCCTCTCAAGTCAAGCTTAGCGAAAACCGTTGCTCCCTTGAGGCGGTCAAATAACTCTGTAATCAATGGAATCGAGTAGGCATTCTTAAATCGGTTCCGGTTCCTATGATTCCTCCTGATCGTATCTTGGCTACGGTTCGCACCAGTCTTACTTCTCCTTTGGGTGACAAAATTCTTGCTACTCAGGTCCATGCTCCTCCTGATAAATCTTGTGACCGCTGCTTTGTCCCAGAGAGTCTCCGTACTGCTGTGCTCCAGACTTACCATTCTCCCAAGGCAGTTGGCCATCCTGGGAAGGATCAACTCATTTGGGCCATTTCCCAACAATTCTGGTGGCCTAGTCTACAGGCTGATGTTACTGCCTTCATAGCTGCCTGTCCCGTGTGTGCTCAGAGTAAGACTCCACGACACCTTCCAGTGGGCCTCCTACACGATTGAGACACCTATAATATATACAAGGTCTCAGTTCACCGCTCTTCTTCTTCACAAAGAAGAAACCAGCACCAGCAGGAGACAAGGATTTGCTGATGAAACCTTGAGAAAGTGCGTTAGCAACATACTCCTCCATGGCCTTATCCTCCAAGACCGACAAAGGGTAAACCCAGCCATGAGGAGGTATGGCACTAGGTTGAAGGTCAATTGCGCAATCATAAGACCGGTGTGGAGGAAAACTACGGGCTTGCCCTTTATCAAAGACATCGCCAAAATCACGGTACTCCTCCAGCAGGGAGGGGAGTGAAGAGGTGCACAGGACCTTGGATACCTTCATGCCTCACTGCATTGTGGTGACCAGGAGAGAACCTCAGCACGGAGCCAATCAAAAGAGGGGTTGTGCCTCTGGAACCAAGGATAACCAATAACCAGCAGAAATCTGGGTGAGGAAATAACTTGGAATTGGATTATCTCATGATGAAGAGCCCCTATGGCCATGGACAACGGAACCGTCTCATGAGTCATATGGGCAGGCTGTAAAGGTCTCCCGTCAAGAGCCTCAATGGCAAGTGGAGTGTCACGCAGCTGCAGTGGAATCGAGTGCTGCGAAACAAACGCAGCATCAATGAACAGGCCTGCAGCCCCAGAGTCGATTAGAGCCTGTATCTCCATGGACGACTCAGCCCAAGAAAGGGTGACCAAAACCAGGGGCTTATCCTTCTGGGTAACTGGGGATGAAACAACGCCACCTAAGGTCTGTCCATGACAAGACCTCAAGGTTCGGGCGTTCCCTGGACGGTTAGCAAAAGACTTCAAAAAGTGACCTGTCTGGCCACAATAAAGGCACAATCTCTCCTCCTCCTAAAGGCTCTCTCATCCGCAGAGAGATGCGTGAAGCCCAGGTGCATGTGTTCATCTTCACTGACCGACTCGGTATCAGGAGGCATGGGAGGGACTACAAAGCTCGGAGGCAAACGTACAGGAGGCTTCTGCAAGCACTCCTTAAGAGAAAGTCTTTCTCTGAGTCTGGAGTCAATGAGGATGGCAAAGGAGATCAAGCTCTCCAGCTCAGTGGGTATATCTCGGGCTGCTATCTCATCCTTGATGAAATCCGAGAGACCATGAGAAAAAGCAGCCACGAGGGCCTCATTGTTCCAAGCAACCTCTGCTGCCAGAGTACGGAAATCAATTGCGTGGTCGGCAACAGTTTTCGTACTCTGTTTGATGGACATGAGGCACTTGGCAGCAGAAGCGGAGCGTGCGGGAACATCAAAAAACATTTTAAAAGGAGGCCACAAACTGAGGGTAACTCAAGATAACAGGTTTTTTTGTCTCCCATAGAGGGTTAGCCCAGGCCAAGGCTCTCTCAGAAAGCAAAGATATTACGAAACCTGTGGGAAACGCCTAGGGCAGCATTTCGAAGTATATCTCAACCTGATTGAGAAACCCTCTGCATTGAACTGGATCACCCCCAAATCGCTGGAGAAGCGGAGCAGAACCAGACATACCTCTTATAGAGGTAATACTCGAGGCGGGGGCTGCACAGAGACTGGCGCAGCAGCAGGGCCGGCCTGTGATTTAGGTTGTACCGGAGCAGCCACTGTGTGGGATTCCAGGTGAGCCGTGCAATTCAGGGGCGTTTTTAATGCCATGGCAAACTGATCTTGCTCATCCAATCTGGAAAAAACATTACCAACAAGTGGATTGACTGTATCTTCTGAATTCATGGCCTTCGCGTACTGTCAGAAACCATGAATCAGACTGAGACAGAAGTACAATTAAATCACACTTGTTTATTAGTAAAAATAAAAAGGTAAATAGAAAAAAACGTAGTCAAGCATAGCATAGAGTCCAGTAATCAGATCGGGTAGTCAGACAGTCCAAAGTTCAATAACCAGATCGGGTAATCAGCCAGGCCAGAAGTCAGGGATCCAAGTAGAGCAACTGCAAGCAGGATAAGGAGCCAGGAGGGATGTCAGCAAGCCAGTCTTGAAACAAACCACAGGAGATAGTTTCTAGTGATGTGACCAACGCAAAGGCAGAGGTGAAGTGAGCTAGAAGGCTTTAAGTAGGCAGGTAATACGAGCATCATCAGCTGGTAACTGTGGAGAGAGAAGAGAGCTGGCAATTAGCCGACAGCTGACAGTATACAGGTGGTCCAAACAAGACAGGGACTGTAGGTTTGTTCTTAAGTACAATCTGTTTGTAATTTTGAACTGGTACATTTTTAAAGTGTAGCTCCAGCCAAAAAATCTATTTTTAAGCTTTTTGGAAAACATAGGGAAGGGTTATCGCCCCTGTAACCTTTGTTTTGCTGTCTGTGCACCTGTTCAGAAGATTTCACCTCACTTTCTGTCCCAATGACAATTGGATTTTGAAAATTTGGGGTTTTTAGTGGAACAAGGAACTCTTACAGGAGAGAATTTCCCTTCCTAGGGTTAGATTTCCTCTCACTTCCTGTTATCTCCTTCTGTTTGAAAGTAGGAGTCGTTTGTAAGTTGGATGTTTGAAAGTAGGGGCCTGCCCTATATACTCTGCAGAAATTTGGGCCTTAGGTGTTGGTGTTGCCACAACACTGTAATCCCTCACAGTTACTCTTGGTGGGCGCAGGAACGGCCCCAGGGTGAAATATTAGATCAAGAATTGTAATTGCATACCCCTGTTGAATGGGGCAGAACAATTGGGCCTTAGGCACTGGTGCTGGAGCCACAACACTGCAACCCCTCACAGATACTCTAGTTGGAGCACAGGAATGAGCCCTGCTGCAAAGTATTGCATCAAAAATTGTAATTACACGCTCCTGTTGAACAGGGGCTGAAAAATTGGGCCTTAGGCACTGGTGCTGGTGCCACAACACTGCAACCACTCACA
Source organism: Lithobates pipiens (assembly GCF_037356315.1). Lineage (NCBI taxonomy): Eukaryota > Metazoa > Chordata > Amphibia > Anura > Ranidae > Lithobates > Lithobates pipiens. The sequence goes on along the minus strand of NW_027507903.1, from coordinate 375,900,210 downwards.
GATACTCTAGTTGGAGCACAGGAATGAGCCCTGCTTCAAAGTATTGCATCAAAAACTGTAATTACACACCCCTGTTAAACAGGGCCAGAAAAATTGGGCCTTAGCCACTAGTGGTGGTGCCCAGAACCAAAAATGTTCTTACAAGCTATCAGCATGAAAATTGAGGCGGACGAGGATAGTCACTCAGCATAATAGGATAAGCATAATAGGATAGTCACTCACGTTTAAAAAAAAAAATATTTGATTACATCAGCATCAGGTGCTTGGTAGCTGGTGATCCAAGACTGATTCATTTTTATGAAGGTCAGCCTATCGACCGATTCGGTGGACAGGCGTACACTGTGATCGGTTACAAAGCCACCAGCAGCACTGAATGTGCGTTCTGAAAGAACGCTGGATGCAGGACAGGCCAGTAGCTCAATTGCATACTGTGTAAGCTCTGGCCAGTGATCCATCCTCAAGGTCCAGTAACCCAGAGGATTTTCGGTGGGAAAGGTGTCCAAGTCTGATCTTGCCCCTAGGTATTCCTGCACATGTAAATCAGACACTGGCGATGGTTGCTGGAACCGATCATACCTTGGGGGTGTGGACTAAAAAATTGTCTGAACACATTGGTCAGACGGCCACTTTCTCCACCGCACCTTCATAGTTTCATAGTTAGGTTGAATAAAGACACCAGTCCATCCAGTACAACCTGAGTGAGTGTCTACAATTATCCCTATCCCTGTACATTGCACACTCACATCAGTCCCTACCCTCAAGGAGCCCACAATCCAAGGTCCCCATTCATATACTAGGGCCAATTTTGGACAGAAGCCAATTAACCTACCTGCATGTCTTTGGAGTGTGGGAGGAAACTGGAGTACCCGGAGGAAACCCACGCAGGCACAGGGAGAACATGCAAACTCCAGGCAGGTAGTGTCGTGGTTGGGATTTGAACCAGCGACCCTTCTTACTGCTAGGTGAGATTGCTAACCACTACACCACTGTGACAGACTTAAGCCTCAGCAACCACGTTGTCCAGGAGGACCAGGAATTTGTAACCTCCCAGACTCTAGAAACGTGTTGCACCTTTCTGAATAGGGCTGTATGCATATATTGCAGCATTTTTCTCTGCAGTGATTATGAATATCAGTATTTTTTATGTTAATTAATATCCTATTAGACATGTTTGTCATTCGTTTGATGATCACACAGCTGATTTATTATATTGGGTGTGTGATCAATCAACATGGTTTTTGTATCAGCTCCTTATACCTGTCGGTATAATGATATTCGCATTGAACTTGCCCTTGGTTTTAGAACATTCAATATCGATCGTTTATTTGGTCTATTCCTATATTTACTTCTATTTTTGATATCTATGTATTGTATCATAGGAGAAGACCTAAGTAGACACATCCAATAATGAGATATTTGCAATCTTTCTATTATGAAACCTTTTTTGGGATGTGTAATTTTTAGGGAATATTTTTAGGGAATATTTTTTGTGCGTTTTTTCTCTGGTGGTTTTGACATTCAATGAGCCCCATGCATCGGCATGCACACACATTGAGACTAGTTTGTTTCTTTCTCTCTTTTTTTGTGTGTCTGCCAATGCGTGTGAAAATATATAATTTTTTTTACATACAAAATGAAAAATGTTTTTACTTTTGTCATTTTTTTTTTCTTTAGGTTACACCTATACCTCTTCACCTAAGGATAAGATTTATCATGTCATTCATTTATTACCATTATGTATGCTTTCAACGTGTCAGCTTGATTATGGTGTTTTAGGTGAAAAAGGCTTTTTCCTTTCATCCATTTAAATGTTAATCTTCAGACTTTGGATGTTCACAGGTTTTTCCTTAATTGCTATCTTGTCATACACGTATTTTATTCATTTGTCTAATTGCTTATGTGTGTGTATATAGCTCTGTATGTATATTCTGCTCATTAGCTATGACTAAGCACCGTGTTCGGTGTGAAACATGTCAGCGGCTGTGCAGTTAGTCTGTTTACCAGCCTAGATGCTATGATTTTAATTATATTTTTGAAATAAAGTTGAATAATTCGGAGTGCGGCTATCCAGCTACATCTTTTCTACTTCAGTTTCTGTTGCAAACAGAGCCAGCACCCTGTGGGACTTTGGAGACAGCTGTTTTGGGAGAAGTCATTACCTTAGAGCGGTAATTCTTTGTACTTTCTGCAAGGCCTCCTGAAGATGTTTCTTTTTTTTTTTTTTTTCTCCTGAAGATGTTTCATCCTCTGCTCCCTCTGCGATGACAAGATAAGGTCGGCAACCTTACCCTTGTGACATGGATCAAGGAGGGTTGCCAGCCAGTATTGATCCCTCTCCTTAATACCACGAATACGAGGATCCTTCCACAGGCTTTGCAGGATCAATGAGGCCATGCAGCGTAGGGTTCTGTTATGTCCCTTTGACATAGGGTCTCTCAGGGTGTGGCTAGCAATTCTGCCAGTGTTACACACAGGCTGGATGCACTTCTTAACCAGGGAAGGGTTAATTACTCACTCAGAAAGCGATGTACATTCTTACATGGAGGAGTCATATATAACAGATCTCCCTTGAAGTATCATGCTGCTGCTTCCAGTCCCACACACACTGTGACTGACTTCCTGGTACAGCCCCTCCCCCAGCATGCATCAGGAGAAAGGGGTTAAGGGTCACAGTGATTCTGCATAAACATTACAGTTTGCTGAGGCATTCGGTCCGGAGTCCTCTGGGTCACCAAGGACGACATGATCCGCAGCCACCTCCCCCCAGCCACATACAAGTCCATGGGATGCTTGGGACTGTAAATGATCCCTTGAAGACTGCTGCTGATGCTGAGTGCTTGGCTCCACCTCCATGCTGACACAATCCTCCTCCTCCTTTTCCTGTATGATCGGCGGGCCAGCAAGAACACTGTCTGGATAAAGGGGGGCTTGAGAGGTAAGGAAGTCCTCCTCTCCCTCCCTCTGTTCTGCCTCAAGTGCCCTGTCCATTATTCCACACAGTGAGTGCTCCAACAGGTGGACAAGAGGGACAGTGTCACTGAAGCATGCACTGTCCCTGCTCACCATCCTCATGGCCTCCTCAAATACTGATAGGACAGTGCATGCATCCCTGATCATAGCCCACTGGCGTGGGGAAAAGAAATAAGCTCCCCTAAACCTTTCCTGGTGCCATAGTCACGCAGGTACTCATTGATGGTCCTCTGCTGTGTGTGCAGCTGCTGCAGCATGGCCAACATTAAGTTCCACTTGGTGGGCATGTCACAGATTAAGCGGTTCTTGGACAGGTTAAATTCCTTTTGGAGGTCAGTCAGTCGAACACTGGCATTATATGACCGGTGGAAATGCACACAGACTTTCCTGGCCTGCCTCAGGACATCCTGTAAGCCCGAGTACCTGCCCAAGAACCGCTGCACCACCAAATTAAGGACGTGAGCCAAACAGGGAACATGGATGAAGTGTCCCTGTTGGAGGGCGTAGAGGAGGTTGGTGCCATTGTCGCAAACCACCATTCCTGGCTTAAGCTGGCATGGCGTCAACCACCTCTGAGCCTGCACCCGCAGAGCTGACAGAATCTCTGCCCCAGTGTGGCACCTGTCCCCCAAACACACCAGCGCAAGCACCGCATGGCATCTTTTTGCCTGGGTACTTGCGTAGTCCCTTGAACGCATATGGAGCACCACTGGTTCCAAGGACAAATCAGCACAGGAAGAGGCCATGAAGGAAGAATAAGAGGAGGGGGTGGAGGAGAGAGGCGTGTCAGAATCACCACTAGTAGCATTTTGGAGGCGTGGTAACAACGAGGGAACAACCTCCAACACTATTGCACCCTGTCCTGCATCCTTCCCAGCTGCCAGCAGAGTCTTCCAGTGGGCCATGAAAGATAGGCAACATCCTTGTCCATGCCTGCTGGACCATGAGTCAACAGTAATATGCACCTTACTGCTGACCGCTCCCCTCCAACCAGCGAGGCCAAGACATTGCCTTCCACATGCCAGTAGAGAGCCAGAATCGCCTTCCGTGAGAAAAAGTGGCGTTTGGGAACCTGCCACTGAGGAACCACACATTTCACAAACTCATGGAAGGGGGCAGAGTCTATCAACTGAAAAGGCAGCAGTTGAAGTGCTAGCAATTTAGCCAAGCTAACATTCAACCACTGGGCATGTGGATGGATGGGAGTGAACTTCTTTCAGCGGTGCAGCAGCTGGGGCAGGGAGATTTGCCTGGTACAATTGGATGTTGGTGTAACGATAGCCGATTGCCCGCAAGTACTTGGCAGTAACACACCTAATTCTACACCTTTATTCCTCTCAGTGCAGGTTTCTGAGAGGAGTGAAGGTATAGTGGGGTTGGAGATCCCCGCTGATGAGGAGCAAGGAGAGGTCCACTTTGCTCTTTGGTGTGGGTCTTTTATGTATGCTTGCCAACGGACTGCATGGCAGGTCGACATATGTCTGGTCAAGCATGTGGTGCCCAAGCGGCTGCTGTTTTGGCCACATGAGATATGCTTCAGACATGTTGCAAATAGCAATGGGGCGATCTACTGCACATGTCTCAAAAAAGGCCCACACCAAAAAACTTTTGGAATAACACACAGAGACAGCAGCACCCTGCACATGCGGAGCTCTGCGGTGTGATGCAGTCGCTTGGCTTCCCTTAAGCCAACCTTTCTCAACCTTTTCAACACAGAGGAACCCTTGAAATGGGTCTCCAGTCTTGGGGAACCCCTGCTAAATATTTGAAATCTGCAACTTATCATACAATAGTGTGATGGTCAGTGGGAAGAATGGTACTTACACTTGTGGTCATTGGGAAGAATTACCTCCTTACAGATAGCTAAAAAGATCAATGGTGTCAGTGGGAACTTAATTGAGAGGCAGAAATTGCCTAATGCTGAAGGAACCCCTAGCAGCCTTTGGAGGAACCCTAAGGTTCCACGGAAACCCTGCTGGAGAATCACTGCCTTAAGCTGACCCCTGGAGGGCATCCTGCCTCATTGGCGATGTGCCTCCTCCTCCTCTCTCCTATCACCCATGTAGAGTCAGTGACCTCATCATCCCCTCCCTCCTCGTCACTGGAGCAAACCTGGCAGTATGCTGCAGCTGGGGGAACATGACTGCCAGTTTGCAGTCCTTCCTGGGCACCCTCTGTCTAGGCAGACGTAACTTCCTTCCTCAAGCTGGGTACCATCGTCGGAGCCCTCAAAACCCTGAACATCCTCCTGCAGCATGTACCCAATACTGTGGTCAAACAGTTTGCGGGACTCCTCAGGACATGGTGAGGTTAGGGAAGGAGTAACTGATGCCATTGAGTCAAGGGAAGAGGCGGCTTTGGCAGCTGTTTTGCAGACAAAGTACCCTGAGCCTGGGTGAGAGAGGATGAGGAGGATAAGGATGGCTTGGTCATCCACTCTACCAACTCTTCTGAATGTTGTGGCTCAACACGGCCAGCTCCCGGAAAAAAGGACAAGCGTGCCCCGCGGCCATGTGCTGAGGATGCACAGTGTCCACAATCAGCACTGTTTGCTGTAGACACAGAGCCTGCCTGCCCCCTTTTAGTGGCCTGTGAGTGTCTGCCTCTCCTTGGTGGCCTTTCAGATATACTGTACAATTAGATTAGCAAAACAACGACTGAAGTTTACTAAAAACAGTACACCAGAAATGGCCTACAGTAAGGTATAGGCTTGGCAGCTCAGTGAGTCACCTGCCTGGCTGAAAGTGTCTATACTTCAGGCAGGCGGGCGAGACAGCTACAGTGTATTTAGTATATACCCAACCTGCCTGCCTTAAGTATATTAGCAACAGTACACACATACATATATACAAAACCGGGATGCATAATTATATATATATATATATATATATATATATATATATATATATATATACACACAATACATTGCAGCTATCTAACTGTCTTGCCTGCCTGAAGGAAGTATAGTTGCAACAGTACTCACCAGGAACAGTCTGCAGTGTGATCTAGCTAAACTATATATATATATATATATATATATATATATATATATATATATATATATATATATATATATATATATACACACACATATACACAGTGCCTTGCGAAAGTATTCGGCCCCCTTGAACTTTTCAACCTTTTGCCACGTTTCAGGCTTCAAACATAAAGATATAAAATTTTAATTTTTTGTGAAGAATCACCAACAAGTGGGACACAATTGTGAAGTGGAACGAAATCTATTGGATATTTTAAACTTTTTTAGCAAATAAAAAACTGAAAAGTGGTGCGTGCAAAACTATTCGGCCCCTTTACTTTCAGTGCAGCAAACTCACTCCAGAAGTTCAGCGAGGATCTCTGAATGATCCAATGTTGTCCTAAATGACTGATGGTGATAAATAGAATCCACCTGTGTGTAATCAAGTCTCTGTACACATGCACCTGCTCTGTGATAGTCTCAGGGTTCTGTTGAAAACGCAGAGAGCATCATGAAGACCAAGGAACACACCAGGCAGGTCCGTAATACTGTTGTGGAGAAGTTTAAAGCCGGATTTGGATACAAAAAGATTTCCCAAGCTTTAAACATCCCAAGGAGCACTGTGCAAGCGATAATTTTGAAATGGAAGGAGTATCAGACCATTGCAAATATACCAAGACCTGGCCGTCCCTCTAAACTTTCAGCTCAGACAAGGAGAAGACTGATCAGAGATGCAGCCAAGAGGCCCATGATCACTCTGGATGAACTGCAGAGAACTACAGCTGAGGTGGGAGAGTCTGTCCATAGGACAACAATCAGTCGTACACTGCACAAATCTGGCCTTTATGGAAGAGTGGAAAGAAGAAAGCCATTTCTCAAAGATATCCAAAAAAAGTCTCGTCTAACGTTTGCCACAAGCCACCTGGGAGACACACCAAACATGTGGAAGAAGGTGCTCTGGTCAGATGAAACCAAAATCAAACGTTTTGCCCACAATGCAAAACGATATGTTTGGCATAAAAGCAACACAGCTCATCACCCTCAACACACCATCCCCACTGTCAAACACAATGGTGGCAGCATCATGGTTTGGGCCTGCTTTTCTTCAGCAGGGACATGGAAGATGGTTAAAATTGAGGGGAAGATGGATGCAGCCAAATACAGGACCATTCTGGATGAAAACCTATTGGAGTCTGCAAAAGACGTGAAACTGGGACGGAGATTTATCTTCCAACAAGACAATGATCCCAAACATTCAGCAAAATCTACAAAGGAATGGTTCACAAATAAACGTATTCCAGGTGTTAGAATGGCCAAGTCAAAGTCCAGACCTGAATCCAATCGAGAATCTGTGGAAAGAGCTGAAAACTGCTGTTCAAACGCTCTCCATCCAACCTCACTGAGCTCGAGCTGTTTTGCAAGGAAGAATGGGCAAGAATTTCAGTCTCTCGATGTGAAAAACTGATAGAGACATACCCCAAGAGACTTGCAGCTGTAATCGCAGCAAAAGGTGGCTCTACAAAGTATTAACGCAAGGGGGCCGAATAATTTTGCACGCCCCACTTTTCTTTTTTTTTATTAGTTAAAAAAGTTTCAAAAATCCAATAGATTTCGTTCCACTTCACAATTGTGTCCCACTTGTTGGTGATTCTTCACAAAAAAATAAAAATTTTATATCTTTGAAGCCTGAAATATGGCAAAAGGTTGAAAAGTTCAAGGGGGCCGAATACTTTCGCAAGGCACTTATATATATATATACACACACACACATAGGATAGATCGATAGGATAGATAGATATTGTAATATTTGGGGGTTGTTTAGCTCAAGCGTAGCACCCGCTAGCGAGAACAGTCCACACAGATGACTCCTTTTCAGGGCTTTTTGGCCAACTTTTATTAAAGGAAAAACAAAGTTCCAGAAATGAAAACAAAAGTGGTTTCCCTCGCAGGGGGTTTTCACCATCAGCTTTCAATAAAAGGATATTCAGCCTCCTGCTTACACCTGCAGCATTACAAACAAAAAATACAGAGCCACCTGGCTCTCTTCAGCAGCAGATGCACCACTGCTCAGACTCCCACATTGAGCTCTCCTGACTACTGTCAGCAACCTCATACTCAGGTCTCTGGCTATTTCTGTGCAAACCTGCACTTTCTGGCTATTTCAGTGCACACCTGCACTCTGTCTTCTCCCTTGCAATCCTGGACTCCTCGGGAGGGTGGTGCCCAGAGCCATGGTCCTGACTCTACTATCAGGCCAACACACACCTGCACAACCAGTGTGCTCGTGAGTCTTAAATTCCTGACCCAGGACTGGGGATTTCATCCCACCCGGATCTCTAAGAAATCCCGGGCTCCAGGTCCCAAAGTGGACTTTAGTAAATAACGAGTAAACTGAAAAGTCAGTTCCTCTTCGCGTTACAAGCTCCCTGGAGCCCCTCAACCCATCTGGTTGAGAATTCTGGGTACATGCATTGGTGGAGTACCACACTACCACATATCCCCCCCCCCCCCTTCGTTTCGACCCAGAGGGCGGAACACACCAGTACAACATCCTCACTTTGGCATGACCATGCAAGCTACCACCCACATGGGCCAAATCTTGTCCCATCAGGTGACTTTCTCCATGTCCCCCTGCTAAATTTACTCGGGCTCTAAAAAGACACTCCCATGCCTTTTTAGGAGTGCGCTTCCAAAAGCGCTGTCTTTCATTTTCTCTTGGGCCTACACTAGCCACCTTGACAGTAGGGAGTTTACTAATCTTGGTACCTTTTTTAACATGAGTCGGACATCTGAGCTTTAAGGGTCGGATATCATTAAAGTTATAAAGCGCTCCCTTAATTTCCACTAGACCACCCTTTTTCTCTTTATTTAATTTGGAAGGAATCAGATTTTTAAACCTTTGTTTAGTGACAAGTGGGGGCTATTTTATTGGGGTGACACTGGTCCTTCTTTGCACTCTAAGTACGGGCACCTTCTTACTGTCCAAACTTAGTGTCACTTGTTTCCTCATGTACACTGTATGCTTCATTTTGTCAGTTTTATCACTAACATCCTCATATGACTGCAGTCTCATCCTAGTCTCCCTCTGATGGATCAATGCATTTGTCATATTTCGTTTCACTCATGTTTGGCAGGGCAGTGTATGAAGAGGAACTGCACCCAGCGGAGTTGTTGTCTACGCCAGCTTCACTATACACCAACTCCACTGGCATGAGATCCTCCACCAACAACTGTCCTGACTCCAGACCATCATCGCACAAAACATCATTTGGACCTGTGACTACAATCACTTCATTTATTGCTGTGCCATCTGGCACTTCCACCAATACTTGCTCATTCGGCACGGCATCAACCATTACCACATCATTAAGCCCTTTGTGGATCACAGACATGACCTCTTCTATGCGTTCGTCCTTACTTGGCATTTCCATCTCCTGAGCAACATCTGCAGTAACAAGTGCACCCTTGCATACAAGTTGCTCTGCAGGTCCTTCATCTGGCACTGCAGAAGTCATGCCCACTCTCTCCTTGCACTGAGGGTTGGCTTGCTTTCCTCTTTAGCTGGGTTCAATGCTGCTAAATGCCGCTTGCACCAATCCACTGCAGATTCAAACACTGGTGGACTCTCCATATTCACAGTCACTCCACCACACTTTTGCACCCTCCAGAAAAAAATTAAGCCCTGTCAATTTAAAGCAAGTTGCTTTTCACTTGATGCACTCACCTGCACACACAGATTGTGCTGTCTCATGCACACAAACAGTTCATAGCAGAATTTTTATTTTTATTTTTTTTTACTTTTCATGCACAGGTGCCTGGCTGCACTTCCACACACGGCCAATAGTTCCTGACTTGAACTCACTGTGCAGCAAGGACCTGGATTCCATCAGCTTGTGCCCACATTCTCCACCACTTGTAATATTTTCGGGTTGTTTAGCTCAAGCATAACACCCGCTAGCAAGAACAGTCCACACAGATGATTCCTTTTCAGGGCTTTTTGGCCCACTTTTATTAAAGAAAAACAAAGTTCCAGAAATGAAAACAAAAGTGGTTTCCCTCGCAGGGGGTTTTCACCATCAGCTTTCAATAAAAGGATATTTAGCCTCCTGGCTTACACCTGCAGCATTACAAACAAAAATATCAAGCCACCTGGCTCTCTTCAGCAGCAGACGTACCACTGCTCAGGTTCCCACATGGAGCTCTCCTGACTACTGTCAGCAACCTCAGATCACTCAGGTCTCTGGCTTTTACAGTGCAGCCTGCACTCTCTGTCTTCTCCCTTGCAATCCTGGACTCCTCGGAAGGGTGGAGCCCAGAGCCATGGCCCTGACTCTACTATCAGGCCAACACACACCTGCACAATCAGTGTGCTGGTGAGTCTCAAATCCCTGACCCAGGAATGGGGATTTTATCCCACCCGGATCTATAAAAAATCCCCGGGCTCCAGGTCCCAAAGGACTTTAGTAAATAACGAGTTTCCTCTTCACGTTACAGGCTCCCTGGAGTCCCTCAACCCATTTGGTTGAGAATTCTGGGTACATGCACTGGTGGGGTGCCACACTACCACATATCTCCCCCCTTCGTTTTGACCCTGCGGCCCCCCCCACCCCAAAGCACCTTGTCCCCATGTTGATGAGGACAAGGGCCTCTTCCCGACAATCCTGGCCGTTGGTTGTCGGAGTCTGCGGGTGGGGGGCTTATCGGAATCCGGGAACCCCCCTTTAATATGGAGGCCCCCCAGATACCGGTCCCCCACCCTATGTGAATGAGTATGGGTTACACTGTACCCCTACCCATTCACCTGGTGAAAAAAAAAACACAAGGATTTAAAATAATTTATTGCACAGCTCCGTGGGTCTTCTTCCATCTTGGGGGTCTTCTCGCCGGACTCCTCCGCTATCTTCTGCTAGCTCTTTTACTAGCGGAGGAGCCTGGCTTTCTTCTTTGTCGCCGCCCGGGGGTCTTCTTCTGGCTTCGGGGGTCTTGTCCCCCTCTTCGGTTCTTCTTGCCGGGCCTCCGCTCCTTCTTCCAGCTCTTTTACTAGCGGTGGCCCGGTCTTCTGTCGCCGAGGCTTTCTCTTCTTCTTGGTCTTCTTCTTGTTCTTCTTCCTTAAGATGTTGACTCAACGCTCTCTCTGGCCGCAATGACAGGGACGTGGTGTGCGGCGACTTATATAGGGGCATCACCGGGTGATTTCCCCACCCATTGTGATTTCACAGTCTCAGAGGACTTTCTAAGTCTGCCGGACTTTTGGGAAAAAAAGTCAGCCGGAGCCCACACATGGGCGGATTGTCCGGCGGACACTGGTCCGCCGGATAGTCTGATCGTGTGTACGCGGCATTAGGGGCGTACTCACGTTTGTTACCAGCGATTTAGACATTAAATGGCTGTGTGTTCAGTTTGTTTAGAGGGGACAGCAAATTTACACTATTATACAAGCTGTACACTCACTACTTTACATTGTAGCAAAGTGTAATTTCTTCAGTGCTGTTACATGAAAAGATAAAATATAATATTTACAAAAATGTGAGGGTGTACTCACTTTTGTGAGATACTGTGTGTGTGTGTGTGTGTGTGTGTGTGTATATATATATATATATATATAGACATTGGGGTGTTTAGCTCAAGTGGTTAGATACATTTTCAGTCCACATCAGGCAGGCATTTATAGTTAAGGGCCTGGTAGCCCATGTTTATTAACCACTTGGGATCCGCGCTATTGCAAAATGACGGCAATACCGCGGACCCACATTTTCGGGACTACGTCTATTGACGTAGTCCCGGTTACGAGCGGCCTGCGCGCCCCCTGAGGGGCGCGCGCGGCGCGCTCTGTGATCGGCGAGTCCGTGAGACTCGCCTGATCACCGATCCGTGTAAGGGGTCGATCCCGACCCCTTATCACGTGATCAGCTGTCAGCCAATGACAGCTGATCATGTGATAAAACGGAGCCGGTAATCGGCTAGTATTCCTCCTCGCGCTGACAGCGCGAGGAGAAAAAAAAAAGCCGATCGCCGGCGGCCGTGTTCGGGACATCAGTCCCGATCACGGCCAGCAATTTAAACGGACACCTGCCCCCTGCCAGTGCCCACCTGCCACCCGCAGTGCCATCCTGAAATAAAGTAAGTGCCCCCCTGTCAGTGCCACCCAGCAGTGCCCATAGTGCCCACAGTGCCACCCAGCAGTGCCCACAGTGCCACCCAGCAGTGCCACCCAGCAGTGCCACCCAGCAGTGCCACCCAAAATCTGCCTCAAAGGTGCTGCACCCCAGTGCCGCCCATCAGTGCCCAGCAGTGCCGCCCATCAGTGCCCAGCAGTGCCGCCCATCAGTGCCCAGCAGTGCCACCTATCAGAGCCACCTATCAGTGCCACCTATCAGTGCCCATCAGTCCCATCTATCTGTGGTACCTATCAGTGCCCATCCGTGCCACCCATCCGTGCCACTTATCCGTGCCACCCATCCGTGCCATCTTATCTGTGCCCATCTTTGCCCATCAGTGCCGCCTTATCTGTGCCCATCGGTGCCGCCTTATCTGTGCCTATTAGTGCCGCCTTAACTATGCCTATCAGTGCCCACCAGTGCAGCCTATCAGTGCCCACCAATGCAGCCCATCAGTGCCCACCAATGCAGCCCATTAGTGCCCACCAATGCAGCCTATCAGTGCCGCCTAATCAGCGCACTTCAATGAAGGAGAAAAATGACCCGTTTGCAAAATTTTATAACAAACTATTAAAACATGATTTTTTTTTTTTTTTTTTTTGCATCTTTTTTTGTTTGTTTAGCAAAAAATAAAACTCCGAGCTGTAACTAAATACCACCAAAAGAAAGCTCTATTTGTGGGAAAAAAATGATAAAAAATTCATTTGGGTACAGTGTTGTATGACCGCGTAATTGTCACTCAAAGTGCATCAGCGCTGAAAGCTGAAAATTGGTCTGGGACTGAGGGGGGTTTAAGTGCCCAGTAAGCAAGTGGTTAAAGGAAAAACAAAACAATAGTCCATCCAGGAATCCCACGCAGGGGTTTAACTTCATTCAGCACACAAATGAAAACATACCAAGCCACCTGGCTCTCAATTGTCAGCAGTTCCTCTGCTGGCTCCCAACAGATTTATTGATTCTTTCCAGCCCCCCTGGACTCACTGGCTTCCTTAGTCTTCCTGACTCTCAAGGCTGTCAGCCTTTCCCAGTCCTTTACACGGACTACAGTCTCCCACAGGGCAGACCAGTCTCCAAACACAGGCTTGTCTTCAAACAGCAGCAGCAAGCTGCTCACACTCCACCATCCTTCACCCTCTACTCCCAACAGCCCCTCGTTATATGGGCTGTGTGCAGCTGGGCACACACCCTGCTCGCTATCGTCAAGACCCGGACACAGGGTTGGAGATCCCTTCCCACCCATGACTCTCAGGGATCTCCAAACTACAGAATCCCATTTGGAGCTAGCAAAACCTGGAGAAAACTGACAGAGCAGTTCCCTCCATTTAAACGCTACACTCTGTAGTCTTGCAGTTCGCAGATTTGCAAACTCTGTGTCTGTGTCTCTTTTTCCTCCAATTTCATAAGGACAGAGCCTTGCTCTGTCACAAAATATATTATATATATATATATATATATATATATATATATATATATATATATATATATAAGGCCAGTATGGTGGTCTGAATTATGGGAGGAGCCCGGGGAGTATTTAAGCAGACCAGTCCCCCATGCCCCTTATCGGTTCCAGTGCCCGATTCGCTACGTCACCAGGCCAACTCTTCCCAGCTCACATCGCGTTCCTGACTCTGTTGTTCCTGAATTAGTGTGTTGCGGTTGCTATATTTGTGTTTTTTTCAATCGAGTCTTGCTCACTGTCGCAGGTAGGATCTCTGACCTTGTTTTGCATCAAGCATACAAGTTTAATTTCTTGCAATAGTTGCAAGCACGCATTTCAATATAAACTTCTTGCAATCGTTGCAAGCACATTTCCAGTGGCACACAGCCACACATAATTTTTTAGTGGCACTTAATCGCCCACTCGTCTCCAGTGGCATTTTCATATGAGCCACTCACAGTTTTCTGTCTGTCATTTCTCCCATAGGTCAGTCGAGTTCAGGTTCCATCCTGCACCAGGTTGGATGTTATTTTTCAGGTAAAAAAACAAAAAAAAACATAGGGCTCACATCTTCACCAGGGCCAGTCGCATAACAGGGGTGGGACAGCCCATTGCAGGTTTTCCGGTCAATGGAGTTTCTATTCTAACCAGGACCTCGCTACTAGGGCGTCAGTCAGGTGTGTTGTTCACAGGATTCTCTGTCACATTATCCTGCAGCCAGGGCAGCCATCAGAAAATTTTGGGCCCTTTACACAGCTTTAGACCTGGGCCCTCCGCCCCGAGTCTGACCACCAACATTCCCCAGGGCTTGCCTATGGGCCATCCTACTGAATCCGCACACCTGCCACCTCACCTAAACATACTCAGCCCCCCACCTCAATCCTCTATTTGTCAGCCCCCCTCAAACCTGTATATATGTCAACCCACCCCCCCCCTCAAACACACACACCTGTATATATGTCAGCCACCCCCCCCCCCCCCACACACACACACACTTGTATATACGGCAGCCCCACATACACACATCTGTACACACACAAGCCTCTAGCCCTTCCCTGTATACAAACAGCCCCCCTCCCTTTCCTTCACAGCCCCTACTTGCATAGTTGGTTCTTAATTATAGGTTACTGGCGCTACCTCCAACCAACTAATTCCAATACCACTATTTATTTCCTCAAACTTTTATGTCTATTACCTCAACCTGTCCCCAGGGACTACGTGAATTGAACCCGTGTTCCGTGTTTTAACTCAGCACCACCCCACTTATCCAACACCTCAAACTCAAACCAAAAGTGATTAAGCACCACTTTATATCTCCTCTGCTAGGTGAGCTGATACCACTTATTCTACATATAATTTCATTAGTACTTCAAATCAAAAAATTTAAGTATAAGTGAAAAAGTGATAAATGATTAATAAAACCTCTACCGCAAAAAAAAAAAAAAAAAAAAATTTTAAAAAATCCAAACAAAAAAGACAGAAAAAAAACCCAAAAAACCCAAAAAAGAAGGTAAAAAACCAGAAAAAAACCCCAAAAAAGGGGGGAGAGAAAAAGCTTCCAGGTGTTATATAGTGCAAACACTTCCTAACTGGGAAGCAAAACTACCTTCAATTTTTGTACAAATTACTTGTGCTAATTATTAAATATCCCAAATATCCCTACATTAGTAAATGTGAAAAATATAAAGAAATATATAAAAAGTCCGATTACATCCAGTGATATATGCACCAATCTAAAACCATATAAAATTGTGAAAGGTTCAATAAGGCAAATATATATACAAAATAACCAGTGTATGTATCATAAAAATATTTCAGTCCACAGTGAGTCTTCTATAGCCGTATCAATGTGCCATTACACCTCTTCAAAATACAGGAAAGGTGACTTTCGTGAGAGTGCCTGCGCTTTATTAGTGACTTTCGTGCTTGTTCCCCCTCAAGGATCCCCACTCACCAGATCCATTCACCCCCTAAGGGGTTATACGCCCATAATCTGTATCCCGTTTATCCGGAGATTCCACCAACCAGTTGTGTCTTCAGCGGATCCTTCTCAGGGTTTTTGTAAAGAGATGCAGGAAGATCCTTATATCCACTAGTAATTCCTCAAATAAAAGAAAATTCCCTCATGGTGTAGTATTTTTGATTATACTTGGGAAAGAGGGGAGAACAGTCTGATATTCTTCTTTAACCACTTGCTTACTGGGCACTTAAACCCCCCTCAGTCCCAGACCAATTTTCAGCTTTCAGCGCTGATGCACTTTGAGTGACAATTGCGCGGGCATACAACACTGTACCCAAATGAAATTTTTATCATTTTTTTCCCACAAATAGAGCTTTCTTTTGGTGGTATTTAGTTACAGCTCGGAGTTTTATTTTTTGCTAAACAAACAAAAAAAGATGCAAAAAAAAAAAAAAAAAAATCATGTTTTAATAGTTTGTTATAAAATTTTGCAAACGGGTCATTTTTCTCCTTCATTGAAGTGCGCTGATTAGGCGGCACTGATAGGCTGCACTGGTGGGCACTGATGGGCTGCATTGGTGGGCACTGATGGGCTGCATTGGTGGGCACTGATGGGCTGCACTGGTGGGCACTGATAGGCATAGTTAAGGCGGCACTAATAGGCACAGATAAGGCGGCACCGATGGGCACAGATAAGGCGGCACTGATGGGCAAAGATGGGCACAGATAAGATGGCACGGATGGGTGGCACGGATAAGTGGCACGGATGGGTCGCACGGATGGGCACTGATAGGTACCACAGATAGATGGGACTGATGGGCACTGATAGGTGTTACTGATAGGTGGCTCTGATAGGTGGCACTGCTGGGCACTGATGGGCGGCACTGCTGGGCACTGATGGGCGGCACTGCTGGGCACTGATGGGCGGCACTGGGGTGCAGCACCTTTGAGGCAGATTGGGTGGCACTGTGGGTGGCACTGTGGGGTGGCACTGTGGGTGGCACTGTGGGTGGCACTGTGGGTGGCACTGTGGGCACTATGGGCACTGACAGGGGGCACTGACGGGGGGCACTTACTTTTTATTTTATTTTACTTCAGGATGGCACTGCGGGAGGCAGGTGGGCACAGGCAGGTGGCAGGTGGTCCCTTGTATTGATGGCCGTGATCGGGACTGATGTCCCGATCACGGCCGCCGGTGATCGGCTTTTTTTTTCTCTCCTCGCGCTGTCAGCGCGAGGAGGAATAATAGCCGATTACCGGCTCCGTTCTATCACATGATCAGCTGTCATTGGCTGACAGCTGATCACGTGATAAGGGGTCGGGATCGACCCCTTACACGGATCGGTGATCAGGCGAGTCTCACGGACTCGCCGATCACAGAGCGCGCCGCGCGCGCCCCTCAGGGGGCGCGCAGGCCGCTCGTAACCAGGACGACGTCAATAGACGTAGTCCTGAAAATGTAGGTCCGCGCTAATGCCGTCATTTGGCAATAGCGCGGATCTGTAGTGGTTAAGGCAGGTATTTTTAATTATGTAGAAACAGTAGGAGGCTAGTATCCACTTAAAAAAATGCTTTATTACCAAAAACTTTATACAACACTGTATGCAAAACGAGGGTTTTTTTTATGCAAGATGCAGTTTAACAAACCATACATCAGCATACACCGTATATGAATTGTATTATACGGCTAACAAAAAAAAAAAAAAAAAAAAAAAAAAGTACCAACCCTTTTCAGCAAAAAAAGAAAAACAATATATCTTTAATAACCACTTGGGTACCGCGCTATTGCCGAATGACGGCATTAGCGCGGACCTAGATTTCCAGGACTACGTCTATTGACGTCGTCCTGGTTACGAGCGGCCTGCGCGCCCCCTGAGGGGCGCGCGCGGCGCGCTCTGTGATCGGCGAGTCCGTGAGACTCGCCTGATCACCGATCCGTGTAAGGGGTCGATCCCGACCCCTTATCACGTGATCAGCTGTCAGCCAATGACAGCTGATCATGTGATAGAACGGAGCCGGTAATCGGCTATTATTCCTCCTCGCGCTGACAGCGCGAGGAGAAAAAAAAAAAGCCGATCACCGGCGGCCGTGATCGGGACATCAGTCCCGATCACGGCCAGCAATGAAAGGCACCACATGCCACCTGCCAGTGCCCACCTGCCTCCCGCAGTGCCATCCTGAAATATAACAAAGTAAAAGTAAGTGCCCCCCGTCTGTGCCCATAATGCCCACAGTGCCACCCCACAGTGCCACCCACAGTGCCACCCCACAGTGCCACCCACAGTGCCACCCACAGTGCCACCCACAGTGCCACCCAATCTGCCTCAAAGGTGCTGCACCCCAGTGCCGCCCATCAGTGCCCAGCAGTGCCGCCCATCAGTGCCCAGCAGTGCCGCCCATCAGTGCCCAGCAGTGCCACCTATCAGAGCCACCTATCAGTGCCACCTATCAGTGCCCATCAGTCCCATCTATCTGTGGTACCTATCAGTGCCCATCCGTGCCACCCATCCGTGCCACTTATCCGTGCCACCCATCCGTGCCATCTTATCTGTGCCCATCTTTGCCCATCAGTGCCGCCTTATCTGTGCCCATCGGTGCCGCCTTATCTGTGCCTATTAGTGCCGCCTTAACTATGCCTATCAGTGCCCACAAGTGCAGCCTATCAGTGCCCACCAATGCAGCCTATCAGTGCCCACCAATGCAGCCCATCAGTGCCCACCAATGCAGCCTATCAGTGCCGCCTTATCAGCGCACTTCAATGAAGGAGAAAAATGACCCGTTGGCAAAATTTTATAACAAACTATTAAAACATGATTTTTTTTTTTTTTTTTTTGCATCTTTTTTTGTTTGTTTAGCAAAAAATAAAACTCCGAGCTGTAACTAAATACCACCAAAAGAAAGCTCTATTTGTGGGAAAAAAATGATAGAAATTTCATTTGGGTACAGTGTTGTATGCCCGCGCAATTGTCATTCAAAGTGCATCAGCGCTGAAAGCTGAAAATTGGTCTGGGACTGAGGGGGGTTTAAGTGCCCAGTAAGCAAGTGGTTAAAAAAATATATAAAATAAAAACAAAAATACAAACCAAAAAGATAAAAATAAATATAACGCACTGATTCCGGAGTGCAAAAAAAAAATATATATATATATATATATATACCAAAAATCCACAAATTGTAAGAGTAAAAAATGTAAAATAAAAATAAAATCCAAAGTCACCTACAGCCCTTGCAGCAATAACTGCACTTCGTCCCAAAAAAGCCCTATTCCCCCAGTGCTAGAGTCCCCTTACTGCAATGGGGTTAGATGATGGTCTCCCCAGGGGACCGTTTGCCAGGCTTAAGTAGGTTAAGAATGGGGCTACGTAGGTGAAAACAGCCAACATAAGATGAAAAAACCATAAAGGTTAAAAGGATTTGAAAAGTTGTTATTGGGCTCGCTTTCTTCAGCCCAAGTATTCAAACTAGCCGGTCCGCCGCGATGCAATTCCCCTGAACGCTCGGCGTGCGCTCCAGGCTGCGTTCCAGCGGGTCTGGCGCACCGGAAGTGACGTGTGTGCGTAATGACGCTGTACGCGTTTCGTCAGAGACGTCCTCAGCAGCGATACCACGCACACTCCCACCTCCGTCCTTAAAGGTGGCCACTCCTCCCATTCACAGATCTCAGCCAATAGCCGATCTGAATGGGGATTACACGTTTGTTTATTTGTTCTCTATCTACGTTAACTATACCACTCTTACAAATAAGAAGTTTATACTCAAAACATCTCAGCTAATAGCTTTCACTATATGGTGATATACATTATCTATTTAAAAAACACTTTAGAAGTGAAGGGGAAAAAACGGGGGTTTTTTTTCCCAATACTTCTGGTTCTAGAATGCTTTATATTAGACCTATAATATTACAAAAACCCGCATATTTTTTATTTGTATTTATGATTAGACTCACAAGCTTCCACAAGCCTATTAAAATCTATTTCGAGGATTATTTGGGCTTCCACCACGGAGGGTAGTTTCCTTATTGCCTCCATCTGATGTCAATCGAGGGAAGCTGAATTGTACATACCAGATATTACCTTGTAAAGTTATCACCGAAATACAATAAAAAGATGTATTTATTTTAGAGGTGCTTACCCCAGGCATTTGAGGTCTTTTCATGACCTCTAGTTATATCTTCCCCGTCTTTCCTATCAGATATTACTTTGTAAAACTGCCGATAGGAAAAACTTTTTTATCTATTTACGCCAAGTTCAGATATTAAGTTCAGATATTACCTTGTAAAACTGCCGATAGGGGAAACTTTTTTATTTATTTACGCCAAGGTCGAAATACAAAATTTATATAATTTTATTTTTAATATAGTGGTTCTTTAAATTCCCTCCTTAGGTACTGCTCAAAAATATGCTCCCTTTCCAAAATTTCTTAAAGGATCACCGTCAACTTATCTACCTTAAATTAGAATTAATCAAATCTTAGGGCTATATTAGGCTACACTCAGGCCAAGACCTATTGGTTTCCCAACTGACCATATTAGGCCTTTTTTAGTTTGTTTTCTCATGTAAAAACCTCTATCCACATCTATATATCCATTACCAGATTTCTTCACAATCTTTTACGTCCATACACATACATGCGTGCATCTATGGTCAAAATTCAGACCTAGTTGATATCTATTAAAATTAGACTTAAGGTCAATATGCAAACCCAGATGTTATCTCGTAAAGGTACTCAGTATGCAAACCCAGATGTTATCTCGTAAAGGTACTCTACTACTGGGGAAAAAATATTTCTTCTTTTTATCTATCATATGGAGTCTAAAGAAACCACATGCGCATATATGGAAATCTCCCGGGACTTTTGATTGAAAGGTTATAAATCTATTTACCCTCTCGTTTATGGATTTGCTATAAAGCAATTGAGATCTATGTCAATATTAAGCCCTTTAGGGGCCAGAGTGTTTAATCTATATATCCAGCTGGTCTCGTTCTGTGATATACGAGTTGTCATATTTCCTCCTCTCCAATTCTCCTTTATATGGTCAATTGCATAGAATATCATTTTGGAGGGATCTCTTTGATGGAACAGGTCGAAATGTCTGGATACATTATGGTTAGGGAACCCCTTCTTGATATTATTAACATGCTCTCGTATTCTGATGTATAGTGGTCTGGTGGTCCTGCCCACATACTGCAAGTTACAAGGGCATTCCAGCACGTATGTAACGTGTGTGCTCCTGCATGTAATCAGTTCTCTGATTTTGTATTCTACATGATCTGTTTTCGATCTAAATGTCTGTCTTCTTCGAGGTTGGGGCTTGCTAACCCTACATGCCAGGCATTTGTTACACTTGTAGAATCCTTTCAGTTCCTCCAGGAAGGTGCTGTTCTTAGGACCATCAATCACGTTATGTGCTAACATGTTACGTAGTGTAGGCGCTCTCTTGTAGATGAATTTCGGTTTCTTTGGAAGGATTGTTGCCAGGATTTTGTCCTCCTGGAGGATGGGCCAGTATTTTTTCACAATCTTCTCCACTTCATAATACTGTGCATTATACCCAGTAATGAAAGCTAAATCAAATTCCTGTTTTTCTTTTCTTGGTTTCTTTATCAGGGTATTTCTATCTATTTTAGCCACTTCATTTTTTATTTTTGTCAAGGTTTCATAATTATATCCCTTTTCTATGAATTGTGCAACCAGTTTGTCTGCTTGAGAAGAAAAATCTTCCATTGAGTTGCAGTTCCTCCTAATCCTTAGAAGTTGTCCTTTGGGGATATTAGCTTTCCATTTGGGGTGATGACAACTAGAGGTAGGGATGTAGCTATTCCTATCTGTTTCTTTAAAAAAAGTTTTCGTATGGAGGCCGTCATTATTTTTGAAGATTTCCAAATCTAAGAACTCTATCTTCTGTTTATCACATTTGCCACTGAACGTTAGTCCATATTTGTTGTTATTTAGATTTCGTAGGAATCTCTCAAACTCTTCCGGAGTGCCATCCCATAGGATCACCAGATCATCAATATACCGCCGGAATAATTTTATCTGGGGTATATTCCTCGAGTATATATACTCCTCCTCCCACATGATCATAAGGAGGTTGGCGACGCTTGGTGCATACCGTGCACCCATAGCTACTCCTGTGGTCTGTACATAATAATGGTGTCCATACCAAAAATAGTTGCAGGCCATGGCCATCCTGAGGCCTTCAATAATGTACTGCACTTGCTCTTGTCTCATATTCGTCTGCTCATGTAATGCTTTCTCTACTCCTCTTAAGCCATCTTCCTGCACGATGCTCGTATATAGCGAGTTTACATCTATAGTCGCTAATATATAATTTTCTGTACCTTGAATGTTGCTTAGTAATTCTATAAGTTGGGCACTGTCTCTTAGATAGGATTTCCCCTTCAATACCAACGGTTTTAAGAAAGTGTCTAAGTACTCTCCTAGCCTTGAGAACACAGAATCTATACCGCTAATAATTGGTCTTCCTGGTGGTTTATTTAATCTTTTATGTATTTTCGGATTATAATACATAACAGGAGTTTTCGTAGAATTTGATACAAGATATGCAGCTTCTTTTTGATTGAGGATACCCATTTCCTGTCCTTTTTTCACATAAGCTTTCAGCTGATCTTCATACCTTAGTTTCGGATTCCCATTAAGTTTTTTATATGTGTTTTCCGTTTTTAACAGGTTCCTCATTTCTTCTTGATAATCTTTCTTGTTCAGGATTACTAAACCCCCTCCTTTATCTGCCGGCCTTATCACTACTTCTTTATTATCCCCTAATCGTTTTATCGTTTTCCATATACTATTCGATCTCTTTTTATTGCTGTCTTTGAGTTTTCTTAGATCTTTTTCTACCATTTTGCTGAAGGCTGTTAAACATTGATTACCAGCCGTGTTAGGGTTAAACACCGATCTATTTTTCAACTCTGTTTGGATATATGCTGGGGCTACCCTTGGCTTATTTTCCATACTGTTCGCAAAGTGTTTTTTCAGATTCAGTTTCCTCATACATTTTTTAAGATCTATATATGTCTCAAATTTATTCAGGTGTTTTTCCGGAGCATATTTTAATCCTAGGTCTAAAATTTTCATTTCCTCCTCGCTAAATTCCACTTGGCTTAAATTATATATTCCTTTTCCAATTATGTTCTTCTTCTCTTTCTTGTTCTTTCCTCCTCGACATCCCCTATATTTTCTTCTCTTTCTCCATATCTTTGTGTGTCTTCCATCCTCCTTCTGTATTGGTTGTTCCAATTCCCTCTCGGTATCCATTGTTCCCTTTCCTCTCTGTAATCTTCCCTGTGTTGCCCTCTACTGTAGGGGCCTTCTCTGAAGTGTCTTCTTTCTGTATTGCCCCCTTTCCATCTTGGGGTTCTGTAGGGTATCCTTGCAGTCCATCTCCCAGGAGGTCTGTCTCTGGGGCCATTCCCCCGAAAATCCCCATATCCTCTTGATGGCCTCCTAGGTGGATATCTAACTTCCCTCCTATATTGAGTATCTTCCTGCGGGTATGTGTTATATGTATTATCTCTTATAGGGGAAAACTGATTTCGAGTCGGGATGTTATACCTAGGTGTTGCATCTTCAAATGTTTCCTCATAATCACTTCTTCTGTTGTTCACCACATTATTTCCCTGATTGCTGGTTTTGAGTATAGGTCTCCTTCTAGGTGTTGTATTAAAGTTGCCCTGCATTGTTGATGTCTCAATTCCTCCTCCCACTATTTCCATAGAGCCTTCATTAGGGTCTTCTATTGAACCGTCATCTTGTTCATACCTTCCCTCTTCCATGGGACTTTGCCATTTATACACTCTCATTTCATTATAATCAGCTACATCTCTCTTAAATTTTTTCTGTTTTTTTGTTTGGAGGTCTGCATCATATTTCTTTATCGCTTCTTGTAACTCCTGTTCTTTATCTTTATACTCTTTATGTTCAGTGAAAGGTGCAAGCTTAGATTTTAATAGGCTTGTGGAAGCTTGTGAGTCTAATCATAAATACAAATAAAAAATATGCGGGTTTTTGTAATATTATAGGTCTAATATAAAGCATTCTAGAACCAGAAGTATTGGGAAAAAAAACCCCTGTTTTTTCCCCTTCACTTCTAAAGTGTTTTTTAAATAGATAATGTATATCACCATATAGTGAAAGCTATTAGCTGAGATGTTTTGAGTATAAACTTCTTATTTGTAAGAGTGGTATAGTTAACGTAGATAGAGAACAAATAAACAAACGTGTAATCCCCATTCAGATCGGCTATTGGCTGAGATCTGTGAATGGGAGGAGTGGCCACCTTTAAGGACGGAGGTGGGAGTGTGCGTGGTATCGCTGCTGAGGACGTCTCTGACGAAACGCGTACAGCGTCATTACGCACACACGTCACTTCCGGTGCGCCAGACCCGCTGGAACGCAGCCTGGAGCACATGCCGAGCGTTCAGGGGAATTGCATCGCGGCGGACCGGCTAGTTTGAATACTTGGGCTGAAGAAAGCGAGCCCAATAACAACTTTTCAAATCCTTTTAACCTTTATGGTTTTTTCATCTTATGTTGGCTGTTTTCACCTACGTAGCCCCATTCTTAACCTACTTAAGCCTGGCAAACGGTCCCCTGGGGAGACCATCATCTAACCCCATTGCAGTAAGGGGACTCTAGCACTGGGGGAATAGGGCTTTTTTGGGACGAAGTGCAGTTATTGCTGCAAGGGCTGTAGGTGACTTTGGATTTTATTTTTATTTTACATTTTTTACTCTTACAATTTGTGGATTTTTGGTATATATATATATATATATTTTTTTTTTGCACTCCGGAATCAGTGCGTTATTATTTATTTTTATCTTTTTGGTTTGTATTTTTGTTTTTATTTTATATATTTTTTTAAAGATATAGTGTTTTTCTTTTTTTGCTGAAAAGGGTTGGTACTTTTTTTTTTATTTTATTTTTTTTGTTAGCCGTATAATACAATTCATATACGGTGTATGCTGATGTATGGTTTGTTAGACTGCATCTTGCATAAAAAAAACCCTCGTTTTGCATACAGTGTTGTATAAAGTTTTTGGTAATAAAGCATTTTTTTAAGTGGATACTAGCCTCCTACTGTTTCTACATAATTAAAAATACCTGCCTTAAAGACTGTTCTCCCCTCTTTCCCAAGTATAATCAAAAATACTACACCATGAGGGAATTTTCTTTTATTTGAGGAATTACTAGTGGATATAAGGATCTTCCTGCATCTCTTTACAAAAACCCTGAGAAGGATCCGCTGAAGACACAACTGGTTGGTGGAATCTCCGGATAAACGGGATACAGATTATGGGCGTATAACCCCTTAGGGGGTGAATGGATCTGGTGAGTGGGGATCCTTGAGGGGGAACAAGCACGAAAGTCACTAATAAAGCGCAGGCACTCTCACGAAAGTCACCTTTCCTGTATTTTGAAGAGGTGTAATGGCACATTGATACGGCTATAGAAGACTCACTGTGGACTGAAATATTTTTATGATACATACACTGGTTATTTTGTATATATATTTGCCTTATTGATCCTTTCACAATTTTATATGGTTTTGGATTGGTGCATATATCACTGGATGTAATCGGACTTTTTATATATTTCTTTATATTTTTCACATTTACTAATGTAGGGATATTTGGGATATTTAATAATTAGCACAAGTAATTTGTACAAAAATTGAAGGTAGTTTTGCTTCCCAGTTAGGAAGTGTTTGCACTATATAACACCTGGAAGCTTTTTCTCTACCCCCTTTTTTGGTTTTTTTTTCTGGTTTTTTACCTTCTTTTTTGGGTTTTTTTGGTTTTTTTCTGTCTTTTTTGTTTGGATTTTTTAAAAATTTTTGGTTTTTTTTTTTTTGCGGTAGAGGTTTTATTAATCATTTATCACTTTTTCACTTATACTTACATTTTTTGATTTGAAGTACTAATGAAATTATATGTAGAATAAGTGGTATCAGCTCACCTAGCAGAGGAGATATAAAGTGGTGCTTAATCACTTTTGGTTTGAGTTTGAGGTGTTGGATAAGTGGGGTGGTGCTGAGTTAAAACACGGAACACGGGTTCAATTCACGTAGTCCCTGGGGACAGGTTGAGGTAATAGACATAAAAGTTTGAGGA
Source organism: Lithobates pipiens (assembly GCF_037356315.1). Classification (NCBI taxonomy): domain Eukaryota; kingdom Metazoa; phylum Chordata; class Amphibia; order Anura; family Ranidae; genus Lithobates; species Lithobates pipiens. The sequence goes on along the minus strand of NW_027507903.1, from coordinate 375,874,574 downwards.
AATAAATAGTGGTATTGGAATTAGTTGGTTGGAGGTAGCGCCAGTAACCTATAATTAAGAACTATTCCATGAAAGCAGGTTGTCAATGCAGCCTGTGCATACTAGGGTGGCAGCAACCTCATAAAATCAGAGAAAACTCCTAATAAACCTTTTAGGATAAAGAATTAGAAAGTAGAATTGTAACCAATAAAAATCATAAAAAAATCATACAAAATACAAGGTTACAGGTATAAATTAACACCTATATATATTCCTGCTGGCCAGAACCCATTCCATAGCGCGGTTTTACCTGCTTAATCCTTCTACTTGCATAGTTGCCAATAGTCCCAAAAATCCCGGGACATTCCCGAATTTTTGAGCCTTGTCCCGATTTTAATTTGTCCTGTTAATTGTCCCGAATTTTGCTGCTTGTCCCGGGCATCTGAAATTCTGGGCAATCAAGTGTTAATTATTTTGTCGCTTTTAGAACAGCCTGGTCCTCCCTCTACCCCAGAGTGCCCCCCCCCCCCCCCCGCCTCATTTTGTCCTCCTTGTCTTCTATTAGACAAGGAGGACACATGCTCTTTCTCATGTCATTCATTTGCCAATACTGCAAGCAGGGGCGTGGCTAGTTGGTCCATGTGAATGGAAGGAAGAAGAGGTGTGTGCTGCTGTGTCACTGCTGCGCCTGCGCCTGCTGCATCAGAGCCAGTGCTTGGAGCAGGTTGACTCTGTGTTGACACTCACTGCCTCCTCAGCCTAAAGGGACCGAGGAGGACAAGGACTAACGTCAGAACCACTGTAGCTAGCCAGGCAGAGACTGAGGCCGGACCGTGGACACTCTGGCGCCGGCGCCACGTGGAGGGAGGGAGCGAGGAGCGACTGACTGACTTTATTGGGCAGGTAAGTGCTCCCAGCTTCTTTTGAAAAAAAAATCTCCCTCCCGTGATTGATGTGCTCTCTTAGGGGATAATTTTTTATTTATAAGAAGAAAAATTGAGCAGGGCCCCCTTGAATGTCTGTGGGTTTTTTATTTATTTTTATTTATTTATTTTTTGAGAGAGATAGGGAGTGGCAGTGGGGTGACCCCCCCCCCCCCCTTATGGGGACAAATAGCTGATGGTTGCCCTGTTAGATATTTCTGTATTTTAAAAAAAAGACCACCAACTGATGCTTCCTATTACTGCCCCCACCCCCTAATTAATTTTTTTTGAATACACAAAAATCTAGGGTGTGAGGGGCGGTAATAGGAATCGACAGTGGGTGACCTTCATGGGGTTGGATGCTTGAAGGTAGACTTTTTAAAAAAAATTATATATATTTTTCCATTTTGGTGGTGTGTGATAGGAAATGACAGCGAGCATGGCCTTGATGGGGGGGGGGGGGGGGTAGATGGGAGGTGGCGGTGGGTGACCCTGTTAACTTATTATTTTTTAAACACACAAAAATCTAACAGGGTCACCATCAGCTATTTGTCCACACAAGGTCACCCACTGCCACTTCCTATCCCCCCCCCACCCCCCAACAAAAGTAAAAAAAAATCCAGACCATGCTCACTGTCGCTTCCTATCACACTCGTCCCCCAAAATGGGGGTAGTGGGTAGAAAAGGAGGGGGTCCACCTTCAGCCATTTGTCCCATAAAGGCCACCCACTGCTGCTTCGTATTATTGCCCCCCACCTTTCTATCTCCATCCCTCACACACTATGCGCGCTGCTGTTTTCTCTTTTTACTATGACACACCTACAAATGCATGCCCCGCACCTAATTATAATACAGCTCCACCTACAACCAAAAAAGCGTCCCGGAATTTATTTTTGCAATGTTGGCAACTATGTACTTGTAACTTCCTACCTGGTCCTAGCTCATTTTTACAAAGCTGCACATGTTGCTGAGAAGCATAGTACAGGGAGATCACTGTCACACAAGGGGTGCACATGCACATTAGTAGCCAGAGGTGGCAGTAAAGAGCTTGATGTCTAAAACCAATAACACGAGAACTGCAGAAACTGTGAGACTGTTTCTATACTGCACAGCACGGATCCCCTTCACCCATCCTGCCTTCTTCTGGCCCAGACGGGCCCCTTACAGTTTTGACAGCCGTACTCCCCTGATGGCGGCCTTGTTGACACCATCTGAACCAAGTAAGTTTATCTTGGTCTCATCAGACTACAGGACATGGTTTCAGTAATCCATGTCCTTACTAAGGATGGGCCAAACACCAAACACCCCCCCCCCCCCCCCCCCCGGTTCAGTTTGCACCAGAACATACCGAACAGGCAAAACATTTGGCAGAACACACAAACACCGTTAAAGTCTATGGGACAGGAACATTAGTAATCAAAAATGCTCATTTTAAAGCTCATTTTAAAGCTCAAAAAAGCAGTGTTCCCGTGGCTTTGGAATTTGTCCCGAATACCGATTATTGTTCAGTGTTCCGCAGAACACCCAAACAACCAAATTTCACCCCGAACTTATGCTCAGGCCGAACCGTTCGCCCATCCCTAGTCCTTACGCTGCTTGTCTTTAGCAAACTGTTTGAGAGCTTTATTGTGCATCATCTTTAGAAGAGGCTTCCTTCTGGGATGACAGCCATGCAGACCAATTTGATGCAGTGTGCGCCGTATGGTCTGAGCACTAACAGGATGACCCCCACCCCTTCAACCACTGCAGCTATGCTGGCAGAACTCATATGTCTATTTCTCAAAGACAACCTCTGAATATGATGCTGAGCACGTGCGCTAAACTTCTTTTGTCGACCATGTTGAGGCCTGTTCTAAGTGGAACCTGTTCTTTTAAACCACTGTATGATCTTGGCCTTGCCAATCTTCTTATAGTCTAGGCCATCTTTATGTGGCGCAACAATTTTTTTTTTTCAGATCCTCAGAGAGTTCTTTGGCAAAAAGTGCCATGTTGAACTTACAGTGACCAGTATGAGAGAGTGAGGGTGATTACACCAAATTTAACACACCTGCTCCCTATTCACACTCGAGACCTTGTAACACTAATGAGTCACATGAGAGGGAAAATGGCTAATTAGGCCCAATTTGGACATTTTCACTTAGGGGTGTACTCACTTTTGTTGCCAGCGGTTTAGACATTAATGGGTGTGTGTTGAGTTATTTTGAGAGGACAGCAAATTTACACTGTTATACAAACTCCCTACTTTACATTGTAGCAAAGTGTCATTTCTTCAGTTTTGTTACATAAAAAGATATAAAATATTTACAAAAATGTGAGGGGTGTACTAATTTTTGTGATAAACTGTATATTTTGTTTTACTTTCGTTTGCTTCTTAGCTTTTCATTTAACAGTTTCTCTTTCAGAGTTCCAGACTTGATTAAAAGGGCTTGTTTACACTTGCCTAAATTTCTGACGCTCAACAAACGCTCCTATAGCGTTTGTGTGGTATTAGTATAGGCGTCAGACAGGCGTTTATGAGCTTTTGAATGGGGCATTTTACAAGCATTAAAAATGCTCCTTAAACACCGTATGTGCGGTTTCGTATCATTTGATGATCATTAAAACTGCTCTACAATGGAAAGTGACATAAATAAATTATTTTAACATGCCGCAACCACACCAAAACTGCGCTGAAAATGCCTGCCAGAGCATTTGCAGAGCATTACAATAGACTTGAATGGGAGGCGTTGAAAGGCTTCAAATGCCTCCTGACTTGACATGAGGCTTCAATTTTGAAATGGCGCAGCGCTAATGCTTAATGTGAACAGCACAATGTGTTGTCTATTATATCTTGTGCATAGGCATTTGATGGGTGTTTTCAACGCCTGTCAAACGCCTGCTTTTAATGCCAGTGTGAACTGAGCCTTAAAGTGGGGTTCCACCCTAAAGTGGAACTTCCGCTCATCAGAACCTCCCCCCCCCCTCTGGTGTCACAGTTGGTACCTTTCAGGGGGGAGGGGGTGCAGATACCCGTCTAAGACAGGTACTTGAACCCACTTCCGGGCATACACTTCCTTGGAAGTCTATGCCTCTTCCTGTCCCGGTGTGCTGTCTGCTGGGACACACACGGGTGGACCGTTGCTATTGCGCTGAGCGACTTGCGCATGCGCAGTAGAGAACCGGGAAGTGAAGCTGCAACGTTACACTTCCTGATTCCCTCACCTAGAATGGCGGTGGCAGCAGCCGAGAGCCGAGCGATCGATCGGCCTCGGCTGCCAACATCGCTGGACCCTGGGACAGGTGAGTGTCCATTTATTAAAAGTCAGCAGCTGTAGTATTTATAGCTGCTGGCTTTTAATGTTTTTTTCCAGTGAAATCCCTCTTTAAGGTTCATTTAAAAATAGAAAAAAATAACAAACATGTCATACTTACCTCCTCTGTCCAAGGGTTTTGCACAGAGTAGCCCAATCCTCCTTTTCTGGGGTCCCTCAGCGGCGCTCCAGACTCCTCCTCTTTGGTGAGTGCCTCCATAGAGAGCCACATTCCATTGGGGGCATTCGAGTAGGTGCGCTCCCGAGTCCTGCTGCTGCGTCCATTGACACAGACAGCAGGACTCGGCCCCACCCCCCGTGTCACTAGATTTGATCGACAGCAGCGGGAGCCAATGGCTTTTGCTGCTATCAATCTATCCAATGAGGACCTGAGACAGTGGCTGGAGCTGCTGTGCTCGTCCCTGTCAATGGAACAATTGGGTTCAGATAAGTAAAAGGGGGGTTCCATCACTAAACAATTAATAAACTTTATTTATAAGCATCAAAGTTGGAATGGAACGTTTTTTATTATTATAATATAATTAGAGCGATCAAGCTCACAAGTTACGAAAGGAACCAATGAAGGACAGACTGACAGAGATTGCATTTTTATATATACAGTATGCTACTTTTTTAAAGAGGAAGTAAACTGTGATGGGCTTAATTCCTTTTTGTTTTCCTGCAAAGGTAAAGCATAATGGGCTACTATGCATCGCATAGTAGTCCATTATGTGCCACTTACCTGACACAGGAGCCAGCAATGTCACTGATGTCCCCTCTTCCACGGAGCATCCATCTTCCTTCCCGGTATCGCTATCTCCTTAACCGTGTAGGTTAAAGTGGGATGCCCCCTGCTGACTTTTAATAATCGAACACTTACCTGTCCCAAGGTTCAGCGATGCCGGGGAACGAAGCCCCCCCCTCGTTCCCCGCTCCGCTCATGGCGCCGTCATTTTTACTGTGAAGCCACAGCCGGGGCACCCACTACGCATGCGCAAGTGGCACAGGGCGCCGTGATATGCCGCACAGTCATCTGGGACACGTGACAGGTCCCAGATGACTGTGCGGCGCAAAGGGAAGTGATGTCACCAGCCCAGGCAATGAAGAAGGCAGACTACGAGGGACCCCCTAGCAACAGGCATTTAGAGGTGAGTAAAACATTTTTTTTTCCAATTATTTTTAATTTTTTCTAAGAATTTTAAACTATTTTTTATTTTTTGGTGGCAACACCACTTTAAGGAGATATTTCTTGCACCTACAGGTAAGCCTAAATCTAGACTTACCTGTAGGTTAAAGTGGTCCCAGAGGGTTTACAACCACTTTAAAGCGGTGTTTCAGCCCTAAAAAAAAAAAAAAAAAAAATTAAAGTCTTTTAACCACTTAACAACCGCCCTATAGCTGAATGACGGCTACAGGGCGGTTTGTTAACTCTGGGAGGCCGTCATATGACGTCCTCCCTGAATTCCGCTGTCGCGCGCCCCCTGGGGCGCGCACTCGAGAGCATCCGTGACCGCCGGGTCCACAGGACCCGGCGCATCACGGATCACGGTAAACGGCCGCTCATAGCGGCAGTTTACCACGTGATCGCTCCGTCAAATGACTGAGTGATCACTTGTAAACAAACCGGCATCATAACAAACCTCCCCCTCTCTGTACCGATCGGAACAGCGGAGGGGGAAGAGATCGGTGTCAGCAGCGATGTGGGCTGCATCTGCAGTGCCCACATCGCTGCTCACCGAAAATTAACCCCTCAATTCCCTGCAAATACTCTGCAATACCCTGCCATTACTCTGCAATACCCTGTCATTACTCTGCATTACTGTGCAATACCCTGCATTACACTGCATACTCTGCGTTACTCTGCAATACCCTGCAACACTCTGCAACACTCTGCAATACCCTGCAACGCTCTGCAACACCCGCCAATACCCTGCAACGCTCTGCAATGCTCTGCAACACTCTGCAATGCTCTGCAACACCCGCCAATACCGTGCAACACTCTGCAATGCTCTGCAACACCCTCCAATATCCTGCAATGCTCTGCAACGCAATACTCTGCAACGCCATACTCTGAGATACCCAGCCATACTCTGAGATACCCAGCCATACCCAGCCATAGTCGGTGATACCCTGCAATACCCAGCCATAGACACCCCCCCCCCTCCCGCCGCCCTCAGGTGCTTCTACCGACTCGCCAATACGATCAAATCCAGAATCTTTTTTTTTTTTCAGGCTTCCCAGCCTAGAGGTGAGATGTGGGGTCTTATTGACCCCATATCTCACTGTAAAGAGGACCTGTCATGCCATATTCCTATTACAAGGGATGTTTACATTCCTTGTAATAGGAATAAAAGTGATCAAAAAAAATTATTTTTGGGGAACAAAATGTCAAACTAAAATAAATAAAGTAAAATGAACAATACTTTTTTTTTTTTTAAGCGCCCCTGTCCCCATGTGCTCGCATGCAGAAGCGAACGCATACGTAAGTCTCGCCCACATATGAAAACGGTGTTCAAACCACACATGTGAGGTATCGCTGCGAACGTTAGAGCGAGAGCAATAATTCTAGCCCTAGACCTCCTCTGTAACTCAAAACATATAACCAGTAAAAAAAAAAATTAAATTGTCACCTATGGGGATTTTTAAGTAGCGACGTTTGGCGCCATTCCACGAGCCTGTGCAATTTTGAAGAGTGACATGTTAGGTATCGATTTACTCAGTGTAACTTCATCTTTCACTTTATGCAAAAATTGGGCTAACTTTCCTGTTTTGTTTTTTTTTTTTTAAGCACAAAACTGTTTTTTTTTCCAAAAAAAAGCATTCGAAAAATTGCTGCGCAAATACCGTGCGAGATAAAAAGTTGCAACGACCACCATTGTATTCTCCAGGGTGTTTGCTAAAAAAACATATATAATGTTTTGGGATTCGATGTAATTTTCTAGCAAATAAATTATGACTTTTACATGTAGGAGAGAAATGTCAGAATTGTCCTGGGTGCTCCAGAACGCCTGATGGCGCTCCATGCATGTTGGGCCTCTGTATGTGGCCGCACTGTGTAAAAGTCTCACACATGTGGTATCGCCGTACTCAGGAGTAATAGCAGAATGTGTTTTGGGGTGTAATTTGTGGTATGCATATGCTGTGTGAGAAATAAACTGATAATATGACAATTTTGTGAAAAAAAAAAAAAAAGGTAAAAAAAATCTTGATTTTGCAAAGAATTGTGGGAAAAAATGACAACTTCAAAAAACTCATCATGCCTCTTACTAAATACCTTGGAATGTCTTCTTTCCAAAAAGGGGTCATTTGGGGGGTATCTGTACTTTCTGGCATGTTAGGGTCTCAAGAATTGAAATAGGCCGTCAGTCCTTCAGGTGTGATCAATTTTCAGATATTGGCGCCATAGCTTGTGGACTCTATAACTTTCACAAAGACCAAATAATATCCACCAATTTGTACTTATTTTTACCAAAGATATGTAGTGGTATAAATTTTGGCCAAAATTTATGAAGAAAAAATTACTAATCTGCTAAATTTTATAACAGAAACGAAGAAAAATTCATTTTTTTACAGAATTTTCTGTATTTTTTCTTTTATAGCACAAAAAATAAAAAAAACAGCGGTGATTAACCACTTGCTTACTGGGCACTTAAACCCCCCTCAGTCCCAGACCAATTTTCAGCTTTCAGCGCTGATGCACTTTGAATGACAATTGCGTGGCCATACAACACTGTACCCAAATGAAATTTTTATCATTTTTTTCCCACAAATAGAGCTTTCTTTTGGTGGTATTTAGTTACAGCTCGGAGTTTTATTTTTTGTTAAACAAACAAAAAAAGATGCAAAAAAAAAAAAAAATCATGTTTTAATAGTTTGTTATTAAATTTTGCAAACAGGTCATTTTTCTCCTTCATTGAAGTGCGCTGATTAGGCGGCACTGATAGGCTGCACTGGTGGGCACTGATGGGCTGCATTGGTGGGCACTGATGGGCTGCATTGGTGGGCACTGATGGGCTGCATTGGTGGGCACTGATAGGCATAGTTAAGGCGGCACTAATAGGCACAGATAAGGCGGCACCGATGGGCACAGATAAGGCGGCACTGATGGGCAAAGATAAGATGGCACGGATGGGCACTGATAGGTACCACTGATAGATGGGACTGATGGGCACTGATAGGTGGCACTGATAGGTGGCACTGCTGGGCACTGATGGGCGGCACTGCTGGGCACGGATATATGGCACTGGGGTGCAGCACCTTTGAGGCAGATTGTGGGCACTGCTGGGTGGCACTGTGGGCACTGCTGGGTGGCACTATGGGCACTGCTGGGTGGCACTGACGGGGGGCACTTACTTTTAGTAGATGTGGCACTGCAGGGGGCAGGTGGGCACTGGCAGGGGGCAGGTAGGCATTAGCAGGGCTGGCCGTGATCGGGACTGATGTCAGCGCGAGGAGGAATAATAGCCGATTACCGGCTCCGTTATATCACATGATCAGCTGTCATTGGCTGACAGCTGATCACGTGATAAGGGGTCGGGATCGACCCCTTGCACGGATCGGTGATCAGGCGAGTCTCATGGACTCGCCGATCACAGGGCGCGCAGGCCGCTCGTACACGGGACTACGTCTATTGACGTCGTCCCGGAAAAGGAGATCCGCGCTGTAGCCGTCATTTGGCTATAGCGCGGATCTCAAGTGGTTAAATACCACCAAAAGAAAGCTCCATTTGTGTGAAAAAAAGGACAAAAATTTCATAAGGGTACAGTGTTGCATGACTGAGTAATTGTCATTCAAAATGTGAGAGCACCGAAAGCTGAAAATTGGTCTGGTTATTAAGGGTGTTTAAGTGCCTAGTGGTCAAGTGGTTAATAAGGAGACTTACCTTTCCAGGGCGCCTGCGATGTCGGCCGCTGAGGCTGACATGTCCCTTGGCTCTCGGTTTCCAGTGCTGCCATCCTCACTAAGGCCCCTTTCACACATGCTGATGGTATGTCCGTATTTCATCCATCCGTTTGCGGATGAAATACGGACATCCATTCATCCCTATGGGATAGCGGGTGTCTGCGGATGAACATCCGCAGACACCCGATTTCGTCCGCCTCCGCAACAGTCCGATTCTGCAGACGGAGGAAAATCCTATTTTTCTATCCGTCTGCAGAGCGGATCGGACGAACACGGACACACGGTCCGTGCTCGTCCGATCCCCATAGAGGAGAGCGGAGAGCTGACAGGGCGGTCCCCGCACAGTGTGCGGAGACTGCCCTGTCCGCAGTCAGCTCAGCGGGGACAACGGAGCGATCCCCGCTGAGCGAGCGGATCTTCACGGGGCGGATCATTACTGATCCGCCCCGTGTGAAAGAGGCCTTAGGCCCCTTTCACACATGCTGATGGTATGTCCGTATTTCATCCATCCGTTTGCGGATGAAATACGGACATCCATTCATCCCTATGGGATAGCGGTGTCTGCGGATGAGCATCCGCAGACACCCGCTATTGTCCGCCTCCGCAAATGTCCGATTCTGCAGACGGAGGAAAATCCTATTTTTCTGTCCGTCTGCAGAGCGGATCGGATGAACATGGACAGACGGTCCGTGCTTGTCCGATCCCCATAGAGGAGAGCGGAGAGCTGACACGGCGGTCCCCGCACAGTGTGCGGAGACCGCCCTGTCCGCAGCCGGCTCAGCGGGGACAACGGAGCGATCCCCGCTGAGCGAGCGGATCATCACGGGGCGGATCTTTACTGATCCGCCCCGTGTGAAAGAGGCCTAAGGCAAACAGGCAGTGGAGCATTGCGGCGACTCGCGCATGCGCTCTGTGAATGGGACGCGCTGTGTTAGGGAACACACAGTTCCCAGAACACAGCGCGCCCCATTACCCAGAAGACAATGCGGAGGAGGGGAGAAGACGAAGATCACCAAGGAGCAGGAAGAAGGCAGATTAGGAAGACCGCCTAGCAACAGGGATTTCTGGCCAGGTAAAAAAAAAAACATTTCAAATTTTTTTTTTTTTTAATGCTTTTTGTTTTTTAGGCTGGCCCTCCACTTTAACTTTTGTGACATTGATTTACCATTTCATTTTTCTGTTTGTGAAAGGTTTCAAAACGCTAGCAATTTTAAATATTTTTCAAAACTTCCACAGCACACCTGCAAATCTCATCCGGCACGGCACCGTATGATAAGCAACGCTACGGAAAAAAAGTTCATAGTTTCTATTTTTCTTTGGGCAAACCTGTGGGGGCGAGGAGCAGGTGAAAGGATAATGTGGAAATGGGTGTAGTTCTGTTTTATTTTTGTCTTCTGGCCTGAGCTGAACAGGTAGGAGTCTTCAGTATAACGTACGGTAGCCCAGCCTAGTAATTCCACAAGCATAGCAAACTAGAGCGGAAACCTCCCCTCACAACCTTGTACAGGTACACCTCGCTCACTCTCTGGAATGCCACATAAGATCCAGCGATTTCCCGGCAAGTAGGAGCAGCAGACGGTCATCAAAGTGGGAGGAGCCTAGAGACAGGAACTGCCGGGCTCATCCTGTTTCCTTCACCAACTCCCCGACCTGGATAAACTCAAGTTTTGTTACGGCTACAGCCCTGCTTTATTCTCATTCCTACTTTATAATTACAAAGGATACGCAAACTGAGCGATAGGTGAGTCATTTACGGACTAAAACTGCATTGTATGAATATGTTTGGTTTAAAACGCATGTTACGAGTTCAGGGTGTGTTTATATTGCTGTCAGTCGTTGTGCTTTATTGCATGTGTTACTTGGCAAGTAATGGAACTTCTATTAACTTTTTTTTTTTTTTTTTAACGTGGGGTTTGTTTCGGTCACGTGGCAGGGCGTCTCTCCGTGCTGTGTAATCATATAAGACCGATCACATTTCCACTGTTATCGGCATCAACCTGATTGTTCGGTATCTGCATAGCTTTTAGGTTATGCGTAGTCTCTTAGCTAGATATTGTTTTCTATCTAAACTGTTAAGTAACTCTGTAACATATGTCGAATTGTTAGAGCAACTTAAGCTTTTAAAACAACTGTTATTTCTTACGCAGTTGGAATAGTGTGAACTTTCTGGGCCTTTTAGCCCCGCCCCCTCCCCCAGCCCCAGCATTGTTCCCCACACAAGAATGTTTTACCTAATTCGGTGTTCGGAATTTGCTACCACGCCCTTCCCACTGGAAGTTTCTGTTCTGCCCGTGTACGCCTGTTGCCTTGCTTGTTCAATGTTGGAAGCTTTTTGCAACAAGCCTTCGTTATCTGTATGGAATTTTGTGCTCAAATTAGAAACTGCTGCATGTCTGTAGCTTCACATTACTCTAATCTCTCTTCTTACAAGTTTGCTGCCTTTCGCCAACTATTGCTAATGAAGACATGGGGCTTAGATCAGTCTAATCAGCTGCAGTGTACAGGTAGCGCTAGATCTACTCCGACAGTTCAACCACATCATCCACCCGTGCCACTTCGCTCCAATATATATATATATATATATATATATATATATATATATAATTTCAAAATGCCTCAATGACTGCCATTTTATTCCCTAGGGTCTCTGAGAAAAAACAAACCATAATGTAGGGATATATCCCCTTCTCTAGAAAATGACTCAGAACCCCCCCCAAACATTATGATTTGTGTTTTTCTCAGAGACCCTAGGGAATAAAATGGCAGTCATTGAGGTATTTTTTTTTTTTTTTATATAGATAGGGGAGAGAGAACGTGCTACTATAATACCACAAGCAGCTAGCACTCAAAGTTACGATAAATGTGAAACAAAAAAGTGTAGTGCTAAAAGAATTAGCGTGTACACAATCTAGATACAATTTGTACGCAAATGTAAACAACCTGTGTTGCATCACAAAAGGGAATCGCCTTTGTTCTGAAATCTAGTGTGGACAACACTATATGTAATGTATAGTCCCCAGTGGAATATACATACAACTTATAAGTGGAAAAAATTTGATATCAATAAAGTGACGTGGCATGAATCCAAAAATTTGGACAATTAATAGTGTATCAGTCTATACAAGAGTCCTCATTTAATATTTAGGCAAGGTCAACCAGTTTTCTCATGGAGATCCAGGATTAAGACTGCAGGAAAACCAACGACAAAGATCTGCTCGTCTGTGGTGATATCTGTAGACACAGCACTCAATAGAAATAGGTTGGATACCCTTACCGGAAATGTTGGCACCCCCTGTCATACGACAGTGGGTCTAGAATGCGTGTAGTCCCAAAGGGATTGTGCTCCAGCTCTTAGTGGAATGGGTCCCAGCATACAATCCTCCCATAGACGTCCTCGCTCTCAGGTAAAGGTAAACGATCCAGATGGTCACCAGCCGATGTTTTCCACAGTCCAGGATGGTGATATTTCCAAACCAGATGTGTCAAAACTTTAGTTTCGGATAAGAGCTCAAAAGGATAGCATGCAAACCGAAAAAAGAAAAAGGGGGGCTCCGGATAGTCATCATGCCCCTGTTGATGACCGCCTCATCTATACATTACATATAGTGTTGTCCACACTGATTTCAGAACAAGGGTGATTCCCTTTTGTCATTCAACACAGGTTATTTACATTTGCGTACAAATTGTATCTAGATTGTGTACACTCATTCTTTTAGCGCTACACTTTTTTTGTATTATTAAAATTTATATATATATATATATATATATATATATATATATAATCTATCCTTCTTTTTTTTTTTTTTTTTTTTGTGAAAGATGTTATGCAGAGTAAATAGATCCCTATTCCACATCCTTGACGTGTTCTTTACTGTAAGAGTCAAATTCCCTTCCACAGACGGAGGTCTCAGCGGGAGTCATCGATAGTTTCTTGAAACTATTAGATAAGCACCTGAACGACCGCAACATATAGGGATGTACAAAGAAATACTGACATATCACACACACATAGGTTGGACTTGTGTCCTCCTTTTTATTTATTTATTTATTTTCCCCCCAACCTCACCTACTATGTAACCTAGCATGTCACACTTTAAAAGTGCGCACACTCGTGGAATGGCGACAAACTTTTGCCCTTAAAAATCTTCATAGGCAACATTTTTAAAAATTTCTACAGGTTGCATGTTTTGAGTTAGAGGAGGTCAATGGCTAGAATTATTGCTCTCGCTCTACCGATTTGCAGCGATACCTCACGTGTGGTTTGAACAGTTTTTTTCATATGCGGGCGCTGCTCCCATATGCATTTGCTTCTGCACGCAAGCTCGTCACGGTGGGTGCGTTAAAAAAAAATAAGTGTCCTTTATTCCTATGAATGTAAACATTCATTGTAATAGAAATAAAGCATGACAGGACCTCATTAACCACTTGCTTACTAGGCACTTAAACACCCTTCCTGCCCAGACCAATTTTCAGCTTTTGGTGCTCTCACACTTTGAATGACAATTATTCAGTCATGTAACACTGTACCCACATGAATTTTTTGTGTCCTTTTTTTTTCCCCACAAATAGAGCTTTCTTTTGGTGGTATTTGACCACCTCTGAGTTTTTTTTTATTTTTTGCGCTATAAATTAAAAAAGACAGAATTTTGGAAAAAAACAAATTTTTCTTAGTTTGTGATAAAATTTTGCAAATTATAAATTTTTCTTCATAAATTTTGCCCACAATTTATACTGCTACATATCTTTGGTAAAAATAACCCAAATTAGTGGATATTATTTGGTCTTTGTGAAAGTGACAGCCCGTTCACACCTGAACGTTTTGTAGCCCTACGCCTGAAGCTACAAAACGCTGGAGGGGAAAAAATCCATTATTCTCAATGGAGATGGTTCACATCTCCACTCCATGTCGCCTGAAGCCCTACGCCTGAAGCTCAAACAAGTTCCGGACCCTTTTTTGTCGCGCAAATTGGGCTGATTTGGGCGTTTTCATTCCCATAGAAACTAATGGAAACGCTCGATTCGAGCGTTTAGCGCGTCAACGAGCGTTTCTACGGGCGTTTTGACGCTGTATCTGCTCAAGAAAAAATAAGCAGATGAAAAATATTTTTCCTATTGGCTGAAAAAAAAAACGCCGAAGTTAAAAAACGCTCGTTGTCGCGCGTTGTAGTGTAACAAAACGCTCGTTGTCGCACGTTGTAGTATGACAAAACGCTCGTTGTCGCGCATTGTAGTGTGACAAAACGCTCGTTGTCGCGCGACAAAACGCCGGTAAAAACGTTCAAACAAGCTACGCTCAGGTGTGAATGCAGCCTTAGAGAGTCCACAAGCTGTGGTGCGAATCATAAAAAATTGATCACACCTGATGTACTGGTGGCCTATCTCATTTCTTGCGACCAGAACAAGCCAGGAAAGTACAAATACCCACCAAATGACCCCCCTTTTTGAAAGTAGACATTCCAAGGTATTTACGAAGATGCATGGTGAGGTTTTTGATGTCATTTTTTTTTTCCCCCACAATTCTTTGCTAAATTACGATTTTGTTTTTTTTTTTTTTTTTGTTTTTTTTTTTCTCACAAAATTTTCAATGTAATAGGTTATTTCTCTCACATGGCATGTGTATACCACAAATGATGCCCCAAAATACATTCTGCTACTCCTGAGTATTATGATACCAAATGTGTGAGAATTTTACACAGCCTGGCCACATACAGAGGCCCAATATTGAAATAGCACCATCAGGCGTTCTAGGAGCATAAATTACACTTCTCATTTCTCAACCACCTATTACACTTTTGAAGGCCCTGGAGCACCAGGACAATGAAAATGCCTACTAAGTGACCCCATTTTGGAAAGCTAATACCCCAACGTATAATCTGAGGCATGATGAGTCTGTTGAATGGTTCATTTATTTTTTTTATTTTTTTCCAGAAGTTTTGGGAAAATGTGAAAGAAAAGAAAACGCATTTTTATATATATATATATATATATATATATATATATATATATATATATATATATATTTTTTTTTTTTTTTTTTTTTTTTACGCAAAGTTGTCCATTTATAAGATATTTCCAACACATAGCATGTACATAGCAAAAATGACACCCCAAAATACGTTCTGCTACTCCTCCTGAGTATGGCAATACCAAATGTGTGGGACTTTTACACAGCTTGGCAACATACAGAGGCACAACATGCAAGGAACACCATCAGGTGTTCCAGGGACACATAGCCTGCACATACCAAGAATTACACCCCAAAATACATTCTGCTGAGCAACGAGTAAACAAAAGATTACCTGTGGTTTTAGCAGCGCAGTTGTCCACAGGATGATAGCGCTGGTCCAGGCAGCAGGCAGGGACTTGGTCAGCAAAAGCAAACACAATTTTGCAGGCAACAGGCAGGTATACTGTCCATATACAGTTCAAGGTCAGTGCAGGCAGATATTGTCAGCAGTGCCAAAATATGGGTCCTGGTAGTAGGCAGGAACATGGTCCATCCATGTGGTGTGGTCAGCTCATGCGACAGGCAGAGGCATGATGGTATAGGTCCTACAGGCAGAAGTAGGGCCTCGTTCAGGACAGAATGGGGATAGGGGTAGAGGCTTCTCCCACCCAAATCTCTTTGAAGCCTCCGAGTCTCCAGACCCTAATCTAGGAATGAGAAAACAAATGAAATTGTCTTCTTCATCCAGAAAAACAATTCTGGAGCCCCTCACATATGTGAGACCCCTGTTATGAATCCCACTAGTCCACTGGGAGGGTACAAGATCAGTCCAAGAGGCAGGCAAGAGGCATGGTCAAACAGTCCAGGGTCAGTTCCAGATCAGGCAGAGGCATAAACAGAATCAGTAGGCAGAAGCGTGGTCGAATAACAAGCCGGGGTCAGTTACAGAGCAAGCAGAGGCATAAGGGGTGTGAAGGTAAATGGCAGGAAGTGAGGGTTATGGTTACCATACTTGACTAATAATTCATTGATTAATTGTCCACATAGAGATGGTAGCCTTTCTCCAGGAGTGGGTTTATGAGTTCCCAAACCACTTTCCCACTCGATCCGATGTATTTGGGGCAATTAGGGGGATGTAGCTGGGTGTCCTTCCCTTCGTATACCATGAAGGAGTATGTATACCCTGTGGCTCGGTCGCACAATTTATACATTTTCACCCCATAGCGGGCCCTTTTGGAGGGAATAAATTGTTTTAGGCCCAGCCTGCCAGAAAATTTGATCAGGGAATCATCCACACATATGTGTTGGTCTGGGGTAAACAACTGGGGGAAGATCTCAGAAAAATAATTTATTAGCGGCCGAATTTTGTAAAGTTTATCAAAATTTGGGTCATTTCGGGGAAGGCACTGGGTATTGCCGTTTAAAGTGTAGGAATCTCATAATCATAAGATATCTGGTCCGGGGCATTATTGAGGAAAAGACGGGCATGTGATAGATGGGGCGGGATGACCAATATGCACGTATTTCATTTTTTCTGTTTAGTCCCATACAGAATGCGAGGCCCAAACATTTTTTAAACTCCTCCACTGTTAGGGCTCTCCACTGGTAGGGACGGGCATAATAGGATGTTGGGTTGCTTGCAATAAATTGCTGGGAATATAGGTTCAAGCATGTCCTCTGTAAAAATTAAGTGGAAAAAGTCCATCAGGGAAAAATTGTGTGTGTGTGTGTGTGTGTGTGTGTGTGTGTGTGTGTGTGTGTGTGTCCACCTGGACTCCTGGGTTGGCAGTGAAAGGGGGAACGTTAGCTTCTCCTGAGTTAGGAGGAAGCCACAAGGGGTTCTGGGGGGAATAGGGAAGGCTGGCACGGGACCTAACCCTTTGGGGCTGAGTTGACACACTGGTACTTGGCCTTTGCCGAGGTACTGTGGTGCTGGTGGATGGTACTGCGTTGCCGGTGGAAGGTACCGCCTCCTCACCAGTACACCTTCGTCTGACGGGCAGACTGTCATCTTCCTCCTCTGAGGCTGTCATTGTACCGCTGCTGAGGACAGGCTCGTAGTCCACGTCAGACTCACAATCTGAATATGAGGAGGAATCCGAAGCGGAGAGCTCCCCGTTGCTCTCGTTGGCTGCAAGAATATCGTATGCCTCCTCGGCTGAATATAACCTTTGTGACATTCTTAGTGATCACAAATGGCACTGACAGGTGACACTGATGTGGCAAGTGACACTAACAGGTAGCACTGATCACAGGTGAAGCTGATGTGGCAAGTGACACTAGCAGGTGACACTAACAGGTAGCACTGACGTGGCGCTGGCTAATTGCGCTGGCAGATGGGGCTGACAGAGGGCACTGGGGCTGACAGATTTCACAAACTGTAGCACTCACAGATCCTCTCTCTCCTCCCACGCTGTCTCTGTGTGAGGAGAGAGACAGGGCAATGAGAGATGATCTTGTATGTTTACATTTGAGATCATCTCCCATTGGCAGCTGCGATCGAGGTGTAAACGGCCGCTTTGATTGGCCGTTTACAGCGATCTGTGACTGCCAGTCTCTGGGGGACACAGCAAACGCAAAACTTCCCCGATGCGCGGCGGCGCGCATTGCGGAAGTAAACAGGAGGCCATTCAGGAACGGCCACCCGACAGATAGCGTCTGCTCTGCAGCCGTATTTCGGCTATAGGGCGGGCGCGAAGCGGTTAAAATGCAATAATAAAAAAAAAAAATCTATTTTAACGTCGCTTCCGCCCTGCAATGGTATGGAAATGGGTAGGTGGCCATCTTCCCCCCCCCCCCCCCCCCCCCCCACTTGTCTCCATACCAAGTCAGGAAAAGGACCTGATCGCATCGACGGCTCTGGAGAGCAGCGGGGGGGGGGGGGACACACCCTCTCCCGCTGCCAATAAGTGATATTGCAGCGGATCCCCCACAGAGACCATTTTTATCTGAAACCGGACCGCTCACTGAAGAGGATACTGGAGTTATGGTAGCTAGCTGCTGACATAATGATATCCCTCTTCAAAGTGCTGACTTATATCGGCATGAGCCGGTCTGGAATGGGTTAAAATAAATTTCATCAAAATCAGAATTATTTAAATCATTGGTTTATATCCACCCTGCTTCTGGGGATGCTAGTATAGATCAGATCAAAGATATTGATCTATTCAAACACTATACTAGTAAGGGAGGTGTGTGCATTAGCGCTACTATCAATCAAAAGGCTAAAATCTGACGCTGTCTGGGATTGTCGCTAACTGACGCTGACACATAACTCACAACCCCCTAACCCGTGACATTATTATAGTGTTCAGAAAAAAATATCTGTACAATATACTAATGGGGACGCTAGGTGCACATGTGTGCCAGACGTACACCTACTGCGAGTCGCACAGCGCTTGTGGGGTTTTTACATTTATTTCACTGCTTTTTGGGGTGAATGGGTAGGTATGATGTACCTGATACGATACCCATTCACATCGGGGGAGGGTGGGATCTGGGGGGCCCCCTAGATCCAGATTCTGATAAGCCGCCGCCCCCCACCCCGCCTGCATACCCCAACAACCACAGCCCAGGTTTGTTGGGAAGAGACCCTTGTCCCGTGGGGGGTTTGGGGGGCGGCTTATATCTGGGTCCCAGTCCCTTCTGAATACTACTAGACCCAACGGGCTTGGTATTGACCCCACTCAGGTGTTTTTTTTTTTTTTTTTTTTCACTTGCATTAAGCTGTAGGCGGTAAACCCCACTGCCAGCTGATGACTCATTGGGCAGCGGCG